>NW_028327172.1:10007500-12444646 GCF_987537825.1 Furipterus horrens
TTGATGAACGGCCGTGGGATCCCACTAGATTCCTGGTAAAGGCAAGCCGAGGAAGCCCGGCGTGTGCGCACGGTACGCGGTGTGCCCGGCAGGTGGCGCTGCGTGGCTGCATCAGGGGCAGGGTGGGTGTGGGGGGGGCGTGGAGGGGAAAGTGAGCCACGAAGGGAACCGCCGCACCCCTGCAGAGGCACACCCTACCCACGAGCCCGCTCCCGCTGGGTTTCGACATTTAGCCCCCTCCCCTGGCCTGCACTGCCCTCCTTGGAGGTCTTCCCACCCCCTACCCGATCCCCACCCTTCCAAGCGGTACCTCCAGCCCCACGGACCCTCCAGACAGTAGGAGGGGATCTCCGCGCTGACCCCTGCCTGGCTGGGTCTTGGGACCTGGTGGACCGTGCGGGCAGAAACCTCGGCCTCCCGGGGAAGGGTGTCTTCTCACTTCCCCAAATCGGGTGGGAATCTTGAGGAGGGGGCTGGGCAGGGGCGGAAGCGAGCTGGAGCCGTGTTTTGTCGCTGCGCTGCCGAGTGGAACAGATGGCTGGGGAAGGGAGAGGGTACGTGGCGGGAGGAGGAGGGGTGCGGGGGCTGGCAGATGAAGAACCAAGAATTTCGAGCCCCGAGTCTCCCAGGAGAAGCCCCCCTCCCCATCTCTTCCCAGAAAGTGGGAGGAGGGCAGCACCTGTCTTCTTCCCGGAGAGCGCTGACCTCTGGCAGGTGACAGACCTCGCTGTGCAGTCCCGGGGGCGCGCTCCTGACTCCCAAGACCCCCAACCTCCCCACCCCCCCGGGCTGGCCAGGCCGGCGGGGTCAAGGCTGCCAAGAGCGGCTGGGTCGCGCGGGTTAATGGGGCCGCACTCCAAGGGGCGAGGGGGCGGCGGGAAGAGGGCTCCTGAGCTTGGAGCGTGTTCAGGGATCGTAAATAGCTGTAGGAAAAAGTGTTAATTGGAACTTTATGCAAATGAGCTGGGATGGGGGGTGGGGGTAGAAGGAGGGAGGTCAGGAGACTGCTGGACGTGAACCAGTTCGGAGGGGAGGGCTCGGGGGCTTTGGCCCGAGAATGGCAGATGTGTATCCGTTTATCGGTGTGATGAACTTCCAGCGAGGGCGCTGATCCTTGCGTTTTGGGGGTTTCCTCCCTGACACTGCGCCCCAGAAACGGAGTGGGGGGCTCTTCCAGGATCTCCACATCCCCGGACCGAAGTTCAGTCTCTCAGATGGTCAGGAGGAGGCGGGTGCACCCTGCAAGCCTGTTTTCTCGGGGTGTCACCTTCTCTGTGTCCCCCACCCTTTTTTCTAGTGTCCTCTCTGCCTTCTCCATTCTCTCTTCCCCATCACCCGTATCACCCTCTCCACGCAGGAGCATTGTCTGTGACTTCTATCACGTCTGCGTGGAGGGGGGTCGGGATCTAACACTTCTTCCTTTGCTTTCTCCTGCCTACCCCACCCCCACCCCCAGCCATGGACCACCTACATTTAAGGAGATATTTCTCAGTCTTTAGTGCTTTGTAAGGGCCCCCACTTGTTAAGATGCAGATTCCAGGGCCTCCTTAGAGGTCAGATTCAGCAGGTCTGAGGGGCTCAGGAATCTGCACAAAGGAGCTTCCCATCTAAGTTAGATGAAAAAGGCTCTCACTTTTAGAAACATGGTGCAGAGACGGAACTGGTGGGCTGGAAAGACTGGGTACACTTCCTTCAACAGCCCTGCCCCTGACTCCCAATTCTTCCTCCATGTCCCCAACCTCACCTCTGCTCAGTGTGGCCATCTCTGCTTCGGGTATGACAGGCCCAGGAGGGTAGAAGTTGCCAGGAAGGAGGGAAGGAAGGAAGGAGGAGAGGAAGGAAGGAGAGAGAAAGAGTCTGCTTCTAGCTCTTGTTTCTCTGAGCAGGGTCTAACTTACGCTTCCTCTGTCTTGCTGCCGGCTTCCCTCCCCTCGGCCTCTGCTTTTCCATCTTCCTCTCTCACTCCACCAGCCTTGCCCCACTTCGCTTCCTTCTCCTCCTCATCCAAAGTTTCTAGCAAGGCCAAAGGGTCTTGGGGTGAGTATTTTGGATCTTAGCAGGGAATGGCAGAACCAACCAAAGTCCCCACCTCCAAAAGAAAGAGGCAGAGACACTCCTGGGGTTGGAAAAAAAACAGAAGGAGGGAGGCAGGAGGGAAAGATAATAACAGCAAACATGCAGGTCACCTTACTTAACACAGCAACTCAGTTTAGACAGGTACTATTGCCCCCAGGTTACCAATTTCAAAAATTAAAAAAGAAAACACAAGGGATATTCAGAGAGGTTCAGTAACTTATCCACGGTCACACAGTAAATGGGAGAATAACTAGGTCATTCACCTTTCTGCTTCCCCAGAATCATTTTTCCAGAGGCCGCTGGGTAGCTGTCCCAGGCCTGCCCTCCCTGCCCTTCCCCCAGGGGCAATGGATGGGGAAGGGCATCATGTACAGAGATGAAAGGAGATGCTCAGGTTTCGGAGCATCTGACAGGTCTGGCTGGAAGCATTAAAAATTCATGTAGAAACTTGACCCCAACTGGACCTTGGGCCTGCCACCTGGACTGTCCCTGGCCTTGTGGCCTCTCAGAGCCTAGGGGTCGAGTTTCCCTTCAGCAATGTCCTGGGAGCCCCAAGTCTTCCATCGGAGAGGGACTCTCTCATGGATCGGGGAGCTAAAGTCAGGAGCCAGCAGCTCAGAAAGCAGCGCTGAGAACCCTCCTCCCACCCCCTAGTGTAAGAACCTTAGAGGCTTAAGGGCTTATAAACCTTGTCATCTGGCGTCCTTGCAGTCATCTCCCCAGATGGAGAGATGCTCACTCTCCCTTTGGGGTGGCTGAAGCCTGGCTGCGATTCCCAAGGTGGCCAGTGGGGGGCAGCCTGAGCCCGAGCTTGTACCTGCAGCCCCGAAGGACAGTAAAAGAAATCCTGTTGGTATGGTTAGAGAGACGCAGTTTTGGCCTTGGGCAAAGGCTCTGGAGTCTGTCATCTGGGGAGAGTGGGAGAGGGTTCCTCGTATGGGGGAGATTGAGGGACTTAAGGGAGAGTTCAGGGTAACTTATAGGTTTCAAGTGCGTAATAACAGATGGCTAGCACGATACAATCATTCTAGGTGGAATGGAGGTTTAGGAGGTTTGGGACAGCTATGAAAGGAAAAGCAAGTGAGGCCATTGGAACCAGACTCTGAAGGATCACCGAGGCTTTGCTACATGTTTCACCTTTGACCTGTAGACAATAGGGAGGGATGGTGGGTTCCTGGGAGAGACAGTGACATAATGAGCATTTTGGCGAGGCTGAATCTGGCCACCATGGGCAGGTTGGGTGGGAGGGAGAGACTGAATGCAGGAAAACTGGAGAGGAGGTTAGTGCTATTTTCTCCTGCATTCTAGACATGAGGTAATGAGGAGCTGGAGTAGGGAGGTGGCAGGGAGAATAGGAAGAAAGGGGTGGATGGGGGCTGGAGGGGGACCCAGGGAGTAGATATAGGAGATTGGAGCAGGGAGGAGTTAACTACATTAAGGCTGGGTGGCAGGCAGGCAGGCAAATGCAGACTGTGGGTATACCCACAGACTGTGAGAGGTGAATGGGCGGGGAATCTTGGGCAAGTCCCTTTTCTCTGGGCCTCAGTCTCCCCATCAGAGCATTGGGCTGGGTGGCCTTGAAAGTCCCTCCCATGTCAGGGTGTGAGGCTGCAGGTTGTGTATCTGGGTGGTTTGGGGAGGCTGGGGGGGTCTCTGTGTGTGAGATTTCTGTGTGCGGTCTCCGTGTGGGTCCTGTTTGAGCGGCTGTGTGTGCATGTCAGTATTGGGGGCACATCTGCCCCTGTGTAGGACCCATGGGTGTTGGCGTGCCTGCACGTGCTCTGTAGCTCTGCTTTGCGGGACTGTGTGTGAGAGTGCGAGTGTGGGTGTGCATGTGATGGGAGTCTGTCCGTCTGTCTGGGCTGGTGGGGGTGGGAGTTGGGGGGGGAGTGGCATCGCTGTCGGCTTCTTCCTGAGGCTCACACACTCCTCTTGCTTTCACTGTTCTGAAATAGCATCTGGACCGTAGGCCCATGAATATTTCACAACGATAATTCCATGACCTGGACAGCCTGCTGCTGATTTACCAGCATCCTCCCTCCTCTGCCCAGGACCCAGCAGCCCCTCCTCCATTAGAGCTCTCGCCTGGCTGGCCCCCCTAGTCCCACCCATTAGCCTCTGCAAAGCCAGACTGACACAGCCTTGGAGCTCCGCTGCTTCCTGACTAGCTGGTTGCTCTCATTGTGCCCACACCCACCCTGCACCCTTCCCCAAATCCCCCTGCCTTGGGCCTTGGATGTTGACAACTTCCCGTTTCTGCCTCTCCTTCTCACCATCCGTCTGATTTGCCTGGGCAGTCACAGAATCTCAGCATCCCTCCTCCATGAGTCCTGGCATCCATTCCCACCTCCCAAGCTAGATTCTTAACCCTACATTTAAACCATCAAACATCTCCCCAACTGCTACTGTCTGATGAGATGCACCCCTAATCTCCATCCTAGGTCCCTCTAAGCCCAGGCTCTCCCCTCACCCTAGCCTCTCCTCCACACACTGGAAAGATGAAGCTTCCGATCATCCTTCAAGCCAGCAAAGTACCCCAACAGGGGATGCTTGTCTCTCTGGTCACCCTAGCCCCGTGGTCTCTCTTCTAATGGGAAGAACTGTTTCTCTGACATGGTCCATCACTGATTCTACCTTCCAGGACCCAAGGGCAAGAGACCCTTTGTCCACAGGGTTGTTGTGTGCAGCTGTGCAGCAAGTGTGAGCTGAAATCCAGCCTCACTCAGGCTCTGCTTGTTGAGTGTCCGCTCTGGTGGAAGAAGTGCCTTTTTCTGATTTGCTCAAAGCCATGTTTGGGCTGGCTGGGACTATGGATGGCTCTGGGGGCTCCTCCCTGCAGGGGAAGGTGGGAAGTAGGAGGGAGTCAGCCAAGCTGGAGGCCTCGCCCAGGCTTAGCTCCTCAGGTGCCAGACAACGCAGGGTCAGCTGTAACCGCTTCCCCTGGACAAATGGGCTGACATTGGAGCTGACATGCTGTGGCCACCCATCTTGGCCTGTCACCCTGTTCCTCAGGCTGCACATCTCCCCTTTCTCTAACCCTCCTGGCCCTGAAATCTTGATCCTGGCTCCCTCCCCACTTTGGGGTCCTGAGCCAACAAACCTTACAGAAGAAGATAAAATAATAGAATTTTTTAATAAATCTTTTTTTCCCAAACAACTTCTGTTGATCTTCACCACACAGGGGCCATGGTGGAGAGGCAAGTTCTCTCCAGGCACCCTAAAAAGTGTCCAGGGTAGACTTAGGAGAAAAGTATTCCTCCAGTGTCGGGAGGCTGGGGGGGGGGGGGGCTAAGAGAAGCAGGGGCCCAGGGTCAGCCTGGCCCTCCGCAGGGCTTCTCGGTGGAGCTTCCTTCCCGGAGCTTCTGAAGGCTCTGCTGGTGGAAGATGCTTTGCAGACAAAAGCTCCTCTCGAGTCCACTGTGGGCACTGGGAGAAGGGGTCAGCGCCTGCCTGGGGTGCCCCACCCCAGCCTTGGGACGGGAACGCGTTAATGGCCAGAGTCCGGGAGAGTCGGGCTGAGCAACCAGACACAGCCTCTTGGGGCTGCCTTAAGCCAGCATCCCAGGAGGCAGGGAGCGGTGGCCCGGTCCCAGGGGGGAGGGGAGCAGGGAGTGGAAGTGGAGGCAGCAAGGCCAGGGGCGGGGACTGGGCCAGAGCCGCAGCTGGGGGCTGGGGCTGGGGGCCACCCCGGCCTCTGCAGCGTCAGCACCGCAGTCAGAGGTGGTGGGGCGCCCAGAGCAGGAGGCAAAGCAGAGGGGTGCGGAGCCCGGACGAGAGCGCAGAGCAGCGGGAGTCCGGGGGCGCCTGGCAGGCTGCGCCCGGGCACGTCTGCTCCCCCCGCTGGTCCTCGCCCCCGTAACCCCCCCAGTAGTCGTCCTCGGTGGGCGCGTCCCCGCCCTGGCGCCCCCGCGGGTCTTCGGCAGGCAGGTCTCGGTAGAGGGTGGACGGGTCGGCGGGGGGCGCCCCAGCTTCCGCCACCCCGTACAGGTGGTTGGAGGAGCTGTTGCCGCGCGCGCGGCTGCCGGGCCGCGTGGGCGCCGCGGGCGGGCAGGCCTGGAAGTCGGCCTCGAGGAGCGCGCGCAGGTCCCGGCCCTGGCGCTCCGGCGGGGTGGCGCAGGTCACGTCGGAGCTGGACACGCGCGCGCGCTGGAACCAGGCCCAGAGCGGCCGCGCGCGGCAGTCGCACGCCCAGGGGTTGGCGTTGAGCCGCAGGAACTCGAGCGCCGGCAGGTCGGCCAGCGCCTCGCCGGGCAGCGAGGCCAGGCTGTTGTTGAACAGGTAGAGGATGGTGAGGCGGCCGAGGCCGCGGAAGGCGGCGCGGTGCACGCCCTGCAGCCGGTTCCCGTGCAGCAGCAGCCGGTCCAGGCCGCCCAGGCCGCGGAACACGTGCTCCGTCAGCAGGCGCAGGCGGTTCCCGTGCAGGAACAGGTGGCTCAGGTTGGCCAGGTCCGCGAACAGGTCATCCTTGGGGTTCGGGGTGAAGAAGACAGAGGTACTGAGACAGGTGGGGATGTTTCCCCCCCGCAGGGCCCAGAGGAGGGGAAGGGAGGGGAGCACCGTGGGAAGGAACTTGACCTTTCCATCCGGAGGCCTGGGTTTGAATCCTGCCTCCTCTAACCTAGTTCGAGATTAATGTGGGGAAAGTGCTGTAGTGGAGGCCGGTGGTTCTTAAACTTTAGGGCGCATCCGAATCCCTGCGGGTCCCCTGGGCGCCGCTCTCGGAGCTTGTGACTTAGCAGGTGCGGCCTGAGACTCTGCCTGTCTCTGCAAGTCCCGGGTGGTGCTGACCGCAGGGCGGAAGGCCACACTTGGAGAACGAGAAACTCTGGGTAAGCGTTCACACCGGGGAGCCCAAGTTTCCTGGCTTCAAATCCTGGACCTAGCATTTTCTGACTGGGCCACCTTGGGCAAGTCTCAGTATCTCTAAGCCTCAGTTTCTTCATCTGTAAGATGTGGAGATTGACGGGAGCAACGTGTATTAAAGTACTTAGAGCAAGGTTTCCATGTGGAAGGCATTCTACGAGTTGGCCGTTACCATGAACTTGGCCAAGCCACTCATCTCTCTCAGCCTGTTGCCTCATCTGTAAAATGCGGATGAGTGTACCTCCTCACGGGTTTGATCTGAGGGTTAAAGAAGGTGATCCACGTAAAGATCAGACGGTGAGGTGCCAGGCAGTGGGATCGAGTCCACTGATGAAGCCCACAGGCTCTGGAGCCGTGGCCCTTGGCGCCAATCCAGCTTGCCCTCTTCCCAGCTGTGTTACTTTGGGCAAGTTATTTAGCCTCCTAGAGCCTCTGTTTCCTCAGTCTGTATAACTTGGAGACCACCCCCCACCCGAGGGAGGGTTGGATGAGATCGTGCTGTAGGGGCGCACTGCCTGGTAGGCACATAGGCCACCATGGAGAAATGATGGTTATTATGACAATAGGGGCACAGTTAGAGAGCTCCCTCTAGCAGAGGAGCTCGCTGGGGTCCAAGAGGTCAAGATATTAAGGGGACCGGGTGTCAGCTTCCCCCTGCCGCCAAGGCAGCAGGAGAGGGGAAGGAAGGCTGCTGCCTGGTGTCTGCATCACTGCCCCCCTTAGAGGGGCTGCCTCACTTGTCTGGGGCTGGGGAGAGCCCAAGCAGGCCATGTTCCTATTGGGAGGATCTTGGACTGTGGTTCAGAATGAAGGGGCGTGTGGGTGTGGGGAGTGGATATGCTCCAGGGGTGGGAGGGGGGAGGGGACAGGGGGTGGATTCTGCATTTTAAACAGCTCGCTAAGGCATTGGTGATGATCAGCTCCAGGGTCCACCAGCCCAGCCCAGCCCAGCCCAGCCCACTTTTTACAGAGAAGAGCATTGACACCCAGAGATGGAGGGCTGGCCACAGCAGAGGACCTGAGGTCCCTCCTCAGGGATGCAGGACATCACTGTGGTCGGCAGGTCCAGAAGGTCTGGCTCTCAGGGACACAGCATTCCCTATGCTCAGACCAGCCCACCCCGGGTTGGGGTGCTGTTTCTGGGCTGTGGCTCTCCCACCCTTCCCTGTCTGGGGAGATAATACCTCCCCACCCCCACTTCACCCAGGAACCTGGTCGCAGGCTCTCAGGTGGGGGGAGGGCATTGACTCCCAGCCCACACCCACAGCCTCCACCTTCCTGTGCTCCTGCGTGTGCTCGCCCCCTCCCATCTGGCTTCCGCCCTCTCCGCTACAGGAACTGAGCCTGCCAAGAACCCTCCTCTTGGCCATACTGAGATCCGTCCTCCTCAACCTTCTCGGCTGCCTCTTACACTAGCGTTCTTCACCCCCTGTGCCACCTCCCACACTCAGGTCAGGCCTCCAGGGGGCTCCCTGAACCTCTGTGGCCTTGGGCTGGCCCAGCTGGGCTTGGTACCCTCGTCCTCTTTCCGGCCCCCCAGGAAGTGGGCTCTGAGTCCCTTCCATGCAAACACCTAGTTAGGGTTTCTCTTTTTTATGGAGTGTCAGTAAGAGTGGGACATGCCCAGAGACACCTGGCCAGAGGATTAATGTGTGTGTGTGTGGGGGGGGGCTGTTGAGGGAGCACAGGTAATGGAGCTTGGGGACTTGGGGAGATTAGGAAGGGAAGATCAAAGGTTCAGAACCCCTAGGGAATTCAGGTGCCTATGGCCCACAGTCCTAATTTTTGGGTTACAGAATTCCATGATTCCAACCACCTCTCCTTCCCTTTTTTCCCTCTGCAAAAGTCCTGCCCCTTCCCTCTCTGAGCCTCAGCCAGGGGGTGCATTTCCCCTCCCCCTATCCAAGCTGTTGCCAAATCCCGCTGCCACTTCCTGGGCTGCAGCTTTCAAATCCGGTCCTTCTCTCTCCATCGTTAAAACCGTTCTCTGTGCATTAATAAGCTCTTGACTTTCACAGCCCTCGCCCTCCCCCCCACCCTCCCTAGTGCCCCCTCCCTCTGGGCTGAGAGCGGCTGCTAAAGTCATCTTCTTCCATTTCCAAAACCACATCTCCCTCACCTCCCCCAGCCAGTTCACAGCTCTCTGCATCCATATGGAATCTCAGCGCAGCACCCTGCCCCCCTTCTCAGGACAGCATCCTGTTCTTAACCTTGCCTCCTTCCAACCTCCCAAGCTCCAGTCTTTGGCACTAGTGGCCGAGCTGTGTGACCTTGGGCAGCTCCAGGTACCACTCTGAGTCTCAGTTATTTTATCTGTGAAACAAAGTACGTGAGATAGTTGATCATTAAGATCCATCCAGCCTCATCTGATATTAATGAGTGAGTGAGTCCTGGAATGTACCTCATTCATTCAACAAAGCCGTACTGAGTGTCTGTGCCGTGCCAGGCACCTCCCCCCTACTCCGTGCTCACAGTGCTCACCGAATTATGCCTGCTGTCATTGTCATGGACAAGCAGCTGACTTACTGCACTTTAACTATGGGCCAGGCTCTGTGCCACACATGTCCCATGTTGTAACCTGCACAACCCTGTGAAGCAGATAATGTTATTATCCCCTCCGTTCAGAGATTAGGAAAGGGAAGCTCAGAGAAGGCAAGCAATTTGCCTAGGGTTCAACAGCTAATATGTATTGGAATGTGGATGTGGACTCTGTAGATGGGGCTCTGAAGAGCTGCACTTGAGTCAGACCTGGGCCAATTCTAGGCTGTGCCCTTTATTAGTTGGGAGACGCTGGACCAGTGCCTTAACTCCACTGAGCCCCAGTGTCCTTAGCTATTAAATGGGGGAAATGATGCTTACTCTGACCTGTGCATCGGACGGAACCCTCTTCAGTAGCATCTCCTTTAATCCTCACAATGAACCCCTGAGGTATAGGTATTTCCCCCCTGTTGCAGATGGGTCTGTTCAGGATTAAAGTGGTTAAGCAATTCGCCCAAGCCGCAGAGCAAATCGGAGGCGGGGCTGGCATTCAAACGCAGATTTGCCTGAGTACAAAGACTGCTCTTATGTACCATGTAGGCTGCTGTAATGATTAAAAGAGAATGGATGCCCTTATCATCTGGTTCCATTCAAGTAGGAAATATACTCCAGGAGAGCAGGGCTACTGTTCTCGTTTGCTTCTGAATCTCTGGCACCCAGAACACTGCCTGGCATGTAGTAGGTGCTCAATACATATCCACTGATGAATGAACCCACCTGGCATAGTACCTGGCATACAGAAGACAGTCTGTGGGAACCTCTTTTCCATTTCCACCTTCCTCATCTTTAAAAGCTGTGGTCCCCTTGCCTCCTCCAAAGCTTGCCTCTTGGGGCAGGCCAAGCCTTATCCTGGGTCACACCTGTGTTCTGTGGATGTCACCCCAGCCCACATTTCCTCACTAGCCTGTGGCATCTCCCAGCCTGGTTCCTCCAGGCAGTTCACAGGCAGGGCTGTCTCTTTCTCTATAAAGGACCAGGTGTGAAGATGCCTCCTTCCCGTGGTGCCCAGACCATTTATGCCAGGGGTGTGCAGAACAAACACCTCCCATTTTAGGAGATCCCAGCATCCACTCAAGATCCCCTTTGCCCAGGTCTTTCCTATCTTCAGGCCCTGGCCTGAGAGTCACAGAGGGTCAGGTTCTAATGATGTGATTTATTCAGCACTGAACTATATGCAGTATATACACAGACTCATTTACTCTTTACAGCCATTCTTTGTGGAAGGTGTTCTTTTTATTATTTCCACTTTAAAGATGAGGAAACTGAAGTTCAGAGAGGAGAGGCATCATGCCTAAAGTTAAATAGGTCAGAAAATAGCAGAGCAGGGACTAAAACTCAGGCCCTCTGACCCCAGATTTCTCATTGCAAACACTTGATACATATTGAGAAGGAGGTCAGGGCCTCAGCGGTAGCACTTGAGTGTGGCCCTCTGCTAAATCTGTTATGATTGCCATTTTATTGATGAGGAAGTGGGGGTTGAAAGGGGTTTAGTAATCTGTCCAAAGTCATATAGGAGCTAGAATTTGAATCTACACCCAGTAGACACCAAAAAAGTGCCTTCAAATATGAGTCCACACTGCTATACCCCACTTCGCCCAGACAGACCCTAGTGGAGGGTTGTAAGTGATGAAAATGGCCTGAAATGTCAGCCTATTCAGGCTAAAGTGTCACCAGCTCTTGCCTGGCTCAGTGGCCTCAGGAACTTCATTCTGTGTCCCAGCTGCCAGGCTGTAGTGAGGTTAAATGTGCTGGGGAGAACATGTGAACCCCAGTCACGTGGGCAACAGCTTAAGGGACTTCATGTGTAGAGGCCTTATGTCTACAAAGTCTTGGGACCCCTGGCCTCAGCTTCCTCACCTGTGAGGAGGTGCAAACATCTCCCAAAGGGACCGTAGAAAGGAGATGAGGTGGCTGAGCATGCTTTGGAAACCGTGAGGTGGTAGGCAGATTTAGGAAGGAAAGAAAAGCAAGGGAGTGTTCTGGGACCCACCCACGGCCTCAGTATCAGGCTTGACATTGACTCAGATCTCCAGGATGAGGTCCAAGATGGGCCATTTCACTCAGGTCAGTGTTAAATAAGGCTTGTCACTTTTCCAATAGTATTTTAACAAGCATTTATATAGTGCTTACTGCATGCCAAGCACTATTCTAGGTGCTCTACAAATTATTCATGCGCTTACATTTATGGAATCCTTAGGGGGTGGGTTCTGGTGCTACCCCCGTTTTACAGATAGAAAAACTGAGGCTCAGGGGGATTAAAAAATGCTACACACTTGTAAATTGCAGAGCTATACCCATAAAGTCCTTCGCACGGCGCCGCAGGCATAGCGTGCCCTCTAAATGACAGTGGGTGCCATTGTCATTACTGACGCAGTCATAATAACCACAACACATTTTTTCCAATATGCTACAGCGGTCCCCCCTCCCCTCCCACAATTCACGGTTCTGCGTCCCGTGGTTTCAGTTACCCACGGTCAACCATGGTCCAAAAATATGAAATAGAAAATTCCAGAAATAAACAAGTCATCCATTTTAAAATTGCATGCTGTTCTAATTAGCGTGGTAAATCTCTAACCAGCCCACTCAGATGTGAGTCACCCCTTTGTCCAGCACTTCCACACTGCCTGTGCTCCCGGCCTGTATTCACTTAGCAGCCGCTGTGGCCCTGTTCAGGTCACCCTTATTTTACTTAATTCTGGCCCCAAAGCCACTCATGTAACATTTATTACAGTATATTGTTATAATTGTTCTATGGTACTATTAGTTATTGTGGTTAATCTTTTACTGTGCCTATTTTATAAATTAACTTTATTGTAGGTGCGTATGTACAGGCAAAAACATAGTACATATAAGGCTTGGTATCTCCTGCAAGAAAGGGAGGGCTACCGTGTTTTACTTCCGTCTCTCGCCCCCACCTAGAATGCTTTCTCTGGGAAGGCAGGGAAGGGTTGTCTGTTTTGTTAAATGCTGTATGCTCAGCACCTTGCACATAGTGGGTACGCAATGCATGCTTGCTGAGTTATTATTGTTTCTGTTATTACCTTTATCAGCATCAACCCTGACCTGGTTTTTAAATCAGCACATTGGTGACCAGTTAGGCACCAATCTTGGTGGGAGGAGGATGTGCCTTCAAGGTCTACGTGGGGAGAAGGGAGCATTTGGATATTCCTGCCCCGTTGCAGCCAGAGGCTGCGGAGCCCAGGGAGGGTTTTCTCCCAGAGTGGTTCGGAGGGTGTGTTATTACTTCCTGGGGAAATAGAATGGGAGGATTTGACTGTCAAACAGTCAGCTTAACAACAACAATAAACAATATTTAGATCAATAATAATAACAATAAATAGCAATTGCTGTTATTCCTTCCGTTTTCAGAGCATCCATCTTTCAGCTACTTAACAGCTCTTTACCCTTTTTTCCCCCTTCTTCCCTTGCAGCGAGACAACACGTTTGGCGATGGGCATCTAGAAAGGGCAGGGTTTCCCCTTGTCCCACTATCCAGTGTGTTGCAGGGAGGGGGGACCTTCCAGGGGACACAAGCGGCAGTGGGAAGGTGTGGGGGTGGGGGGAAAAACAGCCACGAAGACCTTCAGACCTTCAGGCCTGGCGCCTGGGGAAAGGCAGCCCCTCACCCCCAGGCAAACAAGGGGGAAAGGAAGGATCACAGAAGGGGATACATACATCACCCAGACAGACATGGGGGTGCGTGTGGAGTGGGCGTGCGAAGGAAGACAGAAGACTCAGAAGACAGATGTGGGAGGCAAGTTAGTGAGAGGCATGGAGGGACAGAAAGGGACAGACAGGCAGAAAGACAGAGGCAGAGGGGGACCCACGGGGTGGGGGTGGTGAGAGGAGTGAGAGAGAGAGGGGGGAGCAGGAAGGGAACCAAACAGGCTAGACAGACAGACAGACAGACCAACGGGGTGAGATAGAAGAGGCCAAATAAAGAATAGCCCCTGGAGCAAGGGAGAGGGACGCACGTAGAAAAGGAACAGACGTGGGGAGAGATGCTGAGGTGCTGAGGCGGGTAGGGTGGCCTGGGAAGAGAGGAGGGACACGAACAGGGACAGGGGAGCGGAGGGGGAAACCGGGGTGTGCGTGTGTGCGCCTGCGTGCTGGCGGGGCGGCTCACCTGGAGGTGGAGCAGGCTGTTTTCCTGGAGGTAGAGGTACTGCAGGCTGACCAGGCCGCGGAAGATGTCGCCGGGCAGGCTGCTGAGCTGGCAGCGGTACAGGTGCAGCGACTGCAGCCGCTCCAGGCCTCGGAAGGTGTCGGGCTCCAGAGAGCGCAGGTGCCGGTTGTCACCGAGGTCCAGCTCCTCCAGGGCCTGCAGGTGGCGGAAGGTGCCCGGGTAGATGGTGGAGAGGTTGTTGGAGAAGAGCCACAGGGTGAGCAGGTTGGGCCCGAAGGTGCCCGGCCGCAGCGTGCGGATGAGGTTGTTCTGGAGGAAGAGTCGCTGGGTGCTGAGCGGCAGGGACAGCGGCACCGAGGAGAAGTTGTTGGCCTGGCAGCTCACGGTGGGCGGGGACGAGTAGCAGGTACAGAGCATGGGGCAGCTGGGGGCTGCTGGGGGCAGGGCCAGGAGCATCAGGAAGAGGCAGGCCGAGGCAGGACCTGCAGGGAGACAGTGACAGGCCTCTCTGGGCAGGCTGCCAGGGCAGGAGTGCCTGCCAGGGGCCTGCCTGTCCTCCCCTGAAGGCCAGGAGCCTGCCGCTCCCGGGTGGGAGGGTTCTGGGTGCAAGCAACCTAGCTGCAAGAGGCCCTCGCCACTTCCACGTTTTGAAACCGCTGGTATATTAAAAAAATGATAAAGAAACAAAGACATGCCAAGAGGACACTGTGGAAAGCCCTGGGCTGTGCTGAAAGCTGTTTCATGAGGGGTCGTCTTTTCCATTCTTGTTTTCACGGTGGGGGTCTGACCGTTGTTAACGTCAGGCTTCTCAGCCTCAGTGTAGAGAGTTGGGCTGGCCGCTCTTTGTTGTGGGGGACAGTCCTAGATGGTATCCTATTTAGGGTGTTTAGCAGCATCCCTGTCCTCTACCCACTAGATGCCAGTAACACCTTCCCCCTGATTATGACAACCAAAATGTCTCCAGACATTACCAAATGTCCCCCGGGGAGCAAAATCGCCCCCATTTGAGACTGGCTGGGACTAAATTGAGATCTCTTGTGCATCTGAGGACGGCGCAAAACGGCCCTCTGGCTGCCCTGCGGGTCTGGCCTTGCTGAGCGCACTGGGGGCCACAGCCCCTGCCTTCCTGCAGGTTTCACCTTTGAAGGACCCGAGTCTCTTCCAGATGGAAGGGCCTTAGGGGCCAGGGGGCGAGGGGCCTTTAACTGGGGCCACCAGCCACCTGCAACAGAAGCAGCTGTCGGTTCAGAACAAATACAGCGCCCTTGGCCCGCCTGTACAGAATCAGAATTTCTGGGTGAGCGTCAGGGAATCTACATTTCACACCCCAGACTCTTCGTTTCAAGACACTTAAAATTTTTTTATTTTATTTTTCAAAATAACTTTTGAAGGTTGGATATGGTCCACCCGTCTTATGATGCAGATGGAGAAGCAAGTCTAAGGAGGCTCCAGGACCTGGGGGACGAAGGGGTGTGTCTAAGCCCCAGAGGTGCTGTACTGGCCTGGGGAGCTCTTCCACTTCTGGCCCTCACTGTCGCTGATAAAGCTCTGGGCTCGGACTAGCTGGACCTCTCCTCTTTATCATGGCTTCCACATGACTCCCAGGGTTTGCCTGGGGAGAAGGGGAGCCTGCACCCCCAAGAGCCAGGCAGTCATTCCCTGGGCACACATCCAGTGAGCACCTTCTGCCCCAAGCGGCATGCTGGGCCTGCGAAGGCTGAGGGGAGGAGGATGGGGCCTTGGACCAAGGACCTCATCTCGGGGACCCTCTGGGGTTCAGAGGCCCTGCGGAAGGCTGATGCCTGGCGCCCCGTAAGTGCCGTGTGGGATGCCTGTGTCTGAGCCGAGCACATACTACCTGAAGAGCTGCTGAGCCCCAGGGTGTGCATGGCCTGCACAGGCCCCCAGAGTGGTGTAGACATCACGGATGCTCCGGTGCCCCCGCTCCCATGGGGGAACACATAGGCGAGGGAGGGGACCCCATGCCCAGTGTGTGTGGTGCTCCCGCTCCTCAGTTTGGGGAACATCCCTGCCCCTCCCCGTGGCCACCGCGCAGAGTGCGCGTGTGAGAGCGTGTGCCGGCGGTCCGTGCGCGTGCGCGTGTGTGTATGTGTGTGTGTGAGTGCCGGCCCCATGCGTGCGTAGGCTGAGTGTGATGTAATACTCAGTCACACAGCACTGCTGTGCCATTCGTTCGCACCACCTCCGCGTTTCTCGGCCCTTCTCACCCCTCCCCCGTGTGGCGTTTCACGATTACTTTCTCCTCCTGAGTTTTTCAGAGCCACGTGGGATGGAGGAGCATGTCTCTCACCCCTCCTCTGAACCTGGCAGGGGTGTGGTGCGGGAGCAGGTCGGGAACCTTGGGTAGGTTTTGGCCAGAGCTGAAGTTTGGGGCTAAGAACAGGAGTTTACAGAGCTGGAAAGGTTTTCCAGGTGCATCAGATTCCAGTTCTTGCTCTACTGAGGTCACAATTGGAGTTCAGAGAAGGCAAGCAACTTGCCCAAGGTCACACAGCAAAGTGGTTGGCAGGGCAAGAACCAGAAAGGAGTCTCCTGATGCCTGGCCAGGGCACTGACCTTCCTGGCAGAGTTACCCCTTGAGCTCGCTTCCCCAAGGACCTGACACCAGAGGAAGCCAAATCCTTCTCTGATCTGTTAATCCCACCCTTAGCCACCAGCTCACCAGAGTGTGAGCTCTGAAGGCCACCAGTCCTAAGGAGGACTGGAGCTCTTCCCCTAGCCTCTAGGGCTGACTGGTAGCCCAGGAGAGACAGAGGGAAGGAGGTACAATCCATGAGCAGGCCAGAGTCAGGGGCCGTTCCCTGACACCAGGGTCTCTTTCTCCTGGGAGGCTGCTCAGCAGCTCAGCAGGAGCCCGCCTCCCTCTACAACTCCTTGGTCCCCTACTCTCCCACATAAGGGGCTCCTCTCTTCTTTTCCTACCCCCCCACCCCTCTTGTCCCCATACCTGCCCCATCCTGGCCCACCTCCCCACGCCTAAGACCTGTTCCTTGCCGGGTCTCTGAGGAGGGGCCCTGAGCACGGCCCCCCCACGACAGCTGCTGCGTAACAGTGACTCTGTTGCCATTTCTGGCCCTCGCGGCCGCCATGCAAAGCAGCTGTAACCCAAGGAGCCTCATCCATAATTCAGGCTGCAGCGCTCACTGGAGGCTAGGAGGAGGGGAAGGTGGGGGGCACTGGGTTTCTCTGCCCCCAGGCCTGGCTGGATGCTCCAGGGCTGAGGCAGTGGGGGCTGGTGAGCTGTGCCTTTCTCTCCCTCCTCCACCCTCGCCCTCCGGTTCCTGCCCAGGGTGTGCCCTTTTCCTTTTCACCATGGTCCCCTCCCTACCCCCTGCTTCTCACGGCTGGCTCTTCACCAGGACTGTGTCCTCCTCTCTCTCCAGGACCACGGTCCCACTCCCAGCCCTCATTTTGTGAATCACTGGCAAAGACTGGGGCAAGATGCACAGGGTGTCAGAGCTGGAAGGGGGGCACCTCAGACACCACCAGAGCAAACCCCTGATTTCCCAGGTAATGCTGCTGAAGGCTGTGGAGGGGAAGGCTCAGTTTCTGAGTGGGCAGCCCAGGTCTCCTGACCGGCATCTCTGACAGTCTGCTGTCAATACCTTTCTCTGAACCTTCATGCCATTCCCCCCCCCCTCCTATATGGGCCAAGGAAAGCCCTTCCTAATAATGTCCCCACCCTCTCCACTCACCCCGTCCTTTCTATTCCCTTGTTTTGTTTTTTCTAAAGTTGGCGAGTAACGGCTAGAGTTGTAGGGGAGTGTAGAGCAAGGGTAGGCAGAAATCATCTGTTATGAAGCACCTATTGTGTGCCAGGCACTGTACGTGTACATGTCTTTATATACATAGACTACAACACAACCTCCATGAGATTAATATTATGGCCCTCAGTTTGCAGAAGATGGGTGGGAAGCCAAGAAACATCAAATGAGTAGCCTAGGGTCACGCAGCTAGTACAGGTGGGACCCAGGACGGACAAGCACATGTCCAATGGGATTTCTGCTCTTTATTCAGGAGATCTCGCATCATCCATGGAAACCGCTGCCCTCGAGGTAAAGGGAAGCGGGCAGAAGTTGTGCCCAGGTGCACAGGGCTGGACTAGCCATGATGCTGCGTCTGTTTGGCTGTTCAGGATCAAGGCAAAGAAGGAATCCAAGCTCTCTCTGCAACTTTCCTCCCCGGGGCTCCAGGTTGGGGTTACTCTAGGGGGAGGCTATCAAGGAGATATGACCAGTGTCCAGAAGATATGGCCAGAACTGACCAGGGGAGGGACAGAGAAAGGCCAGAACATGGTATTGATCCCGGAAGGCTGAGGTGCCCAGAGCCAAAAGCATCCATTCATTGAGGAACCATCACCCTGGAGTACCAAGCTCAGAAACAAAGTTCTCACTCCCGGAGTCACCCTTGGGATCAGAGGCCAGGAGCCATGGTGCCAACCCACAGGGCAGAGTGGCCCCCGGAAAGGTGCTTCCTGGAAAGGGAGTCAAGGTCTTTGACTCTGAAGGAAGGCCCCAAGGTCCCAGATGAGAAGCAACAGCTCCACACCCAAAAGGCTGGGGCCTGAGGGCAGATGCTGAGGGGGCAGGGGCTGAGGAGGTGGGAGCCGGGAGCAGAGTGGAGGTGGTGGCGAAGCCAGTGACGCAGGGGCCCGGGGAGGCACTGACGCGGTGACGGAGGTTTAGACTGCTGCAGACAGCTTCTCACTCTGCCAGAATGTAACACCCCAAAATAAGCAGTCACCGTGGCAGGGTGGCTGCAGGATCCGATGTGAGGCCCAAAGATATAAATGGCAGCATGGAGCCAGCCAGGAAGCCCACCCTCAGAGGCTGCCATGCCATTTGATGTCCTCCCCGCTCTTCCTCACACGACTCTCAGAGCCCTGAGCTCTGAGCCCCAGGCTTGGCCCACCGACCACTCCCTGAAAGAAGGGATGTGACAGGCAGGCGCTTTGGGAATGGAGAGCTTCCCACGTGGAAGTGGTTACCAGAAGCCTCTTTGTCTCGTCTCTGGCAACTTTCCCCACCCCCACCCCGTCCCTCAGTTCCATCCCTTTCTCTTCCTCCTCCCCTTCCTTCCTTTCCAGCCCCCATTCCCACCCCTTCCATCCATGGTCCCCCATCTCCAACCCTAGCACTCATCCTTGACCCTCTCCCCCTCGTCCCGGTTCCTGAGCACTCCATCTCTACCCACCGTCCCCACCTCCTCTAGTTTCTGATCTTCCCACTCCCCTTTCCTTCCAGGTCCCCAGGGTCCCACGCTCTTTCCCATTACCACCCCCACCCCCCCAGATTCTGGGTGCTTGTCCCTACTCTTCACTCCTCCCGTAATCTGGTCTCCTTTCTCTTTCTTCCTTGGCCCTAACCTGGGTCCCACTTCCCTCCCCGCTGTTCTCGTCTAACCTTTATTCCTCCTACTCCTCCTCTCTCTCCTCCTTATCTCCTTCCTCCCCTAACCACGTTCTCCCCTTCTCCCGTGGATAACCGATAACCGCCCCCTCCTATTCTCCTCCCTCCGACCCCTTCCCCACCCCACCCCCAGTCTCTGGCCCACACCCTTGGCTGTCACTCAATCCGTGGAACTATCCCCTCTCCAGCGCCCTCCATCTGTCCTACGGGGGGGGGGGGCGGGGGCGGCACATTTGGATTTCCCTCTGCGCCCCTGTCCTCACAGACTGCCCCCTACCCACATCCCTTGTCCTCTCAGGTGACGGGAAAGTGCTGAGGCACGGGGCGCGAGAAGTTGCTGAGTCGGCGCTTCCCCAGCCGGCCCGAGTCCTCGGCGTCCCCAGGAGCAGGTGGAGCCGGGACAGCGGAACCTGAGCCTCCCTGCCCCCTCCGGCCCGGTCCTCCTGGCCCTTGCGTCCCCCCACGGTCACGAGCTCCCCACACACCCCGGCAGTCCCCGAGTGGGGTGCGCTCCTCCAGCCGGCAGTCCTGGGGGCGGGGGCGGGGCCCTGGGACTCAGCCTTTCCTCCACGCCAGGCTACCCCCCCCCCTCCGCAACTGCCGCACCCTCGAGCCCTGGGGGCGGGGGCGCCCGGCTCCCCTCCTCGGGATGCCCTTCGCCCGCCTGCGGGCCGGGGTCCCTACCTTGCAGCAAGCGCCTGAGCCCGGGCAGCATCTTGTCTCGACGCTCGGGGGAGGGGGCGGCGGTGGGGGGCGGCGCTCCCACTTGCTCCCTGAGCCCGCCAGACGGACGGCGGGAACTCCGCGGGGCTCCGGGAGGGCCCGGGAGTTCCCGGGCGGTGAAGCCGGGCCGCGGCGCTCTACCCTGCGCCCCCCGGGCTGCGGGCCTCGGGAGGAGCCATGGGCCCCGACGGGACGGGGCGGGGCGGGGCGCGACGGGGCGGGGAGGGCTGGAGCTGGCCGTCAACGCTGGGTGCCGGCGCCCCCCAGCAGCGCAGGCGACGCGCGAGTCTGTCAGTCTGTGGGTCCGTGCGCCCAGCCCAGGCTGCGAGCGGAGGGAGAGTGGGGACAGCGAGGAAGCTCTTCCCAACCACCCCCACTCCTTCCCGCACTCGCTGGCTCCTCCCTCGCTTCTTAGCTTGCCGACTTAACCCTTTCCTGGCCACTAGGAGGCGGGAGCGGCTCTTTAGCCCTGTCCATCCCGGACCCCTCCCCTCCTGGGAGGACCCGGAGGACCGTGTTCGATTTCCTTCGTGGTGCGGCGCTTCTAGGGAAATCCCTTACGGAGGGGTGCAGTAGTGTGTGGGAACCCCGTGGACTTGTCCAGTTACCCCTCCCAATTTTCCCGGAGGAGATGGGCTCCGGGGTCACCTCTCCCTCCTCGCGGCATCCCTGGTGCCAAGGTCCAGGCCTCCAAAATGTATCTTCCCTGGGAGCGCTTCAAGGCTCCATTTTCCCTTCGTTTCTTGGACCCCAAGCCCTGAGAGCGTGCAACTATATAAGAATAGTACAGGCAGGGGGTTGTGTGTGCAAGATCGAGTGCATAGGAACGTGCATGCGCGCACAGGGACGTGTGTTTAGGTGTGACTCTTGAGTGTTTGCACGCTACATTTTATATGGGCCCAGGGAAGCGGGGCGCACGTGAGTGTGTCAACGGGTGAGCTGCTGGGTGCCCGCGCGTGCGCCAGCGTGTCTGCGCTGGTGGGACATGTGAGGCTGTGCAAGAGTTTGGCGAGGGACCTTGGGGATGGGTGGCTAGGGTCCATGTGTTCGGGTGTTTGTATGCCTCTCGGTGCATTTGCGAGCGGGTGCAAGTTTGGGTGCGCTTGTGATTGTGTGCATTTTTATGTGTATGTGTGATGTGTTCTATTCCGTGGGGGAATAGGAGAGGGCTCAAGGGTGGAGAGGGGAGCGTTGGCTTCATTCAAGCTGCTTCTACTTCCTTTTCAAGACAGGTGCCTTCTGATCTCATCGGGGTCCCTCACGCCCCTCGAGGCCGCGTTCGGGGAAATACCAGCCGGCCAGTGACCTAATCTAAAAGTTCCTGACAAAGGCTGCGATGCCGACCATCCTGGCTCTGACCCGGTCCAGCGGGCCGGCATCTGGCCCTTGGAAGCCGTCCAGGTGCAGGATAGGCGTGGGGGCCTTGGGGGAATCGCTTCGGGGACCGAGGCCAAACGGCGCTCGCCGGGCTGGGGCTGCTGGAGCTTAGCGTAGGGTCGGTGCCAGAACCATCTGCGCGCAGCCCAGCCCAGCCCAGCCCGGCCCGCAGAAGCGCGGGAACCCCGCCGGCCCCTCCCGGGAGCAAAGAAAAGGAACCCCTCGCCCTGCGCCTCTCTCTGGCTCCTCCTCTCCCGTCTGTGCCCGAGTCCCACGCAGCGCCCGGCAAACAGTCGGCGCTGTATAAATGCGGGTCTCATTTTCCCATTCATTGTCTTCTCCATCCAGTCTCATTCTTCTCTTGTTCTCATTCGATTTTTCTCATGTTCTCATCCCACTCTTATTCATATTTTATGGTCTCCGTCTTTCTATTCCCTTCTTCCCGCCCTCCGTGCCATTTCCTCCCTTTATGCATCTCTTTCTGTTGCTATCTTCTGTCTCTCTCATTGTCTCTGTCGCTTCCCTCCGCTCCTGTGGCTCCCTGCTCCTCTGACTCTCCATCTCTGTGTCCCGTGTCTCTGTCTCTGCCCTCGATCTCCCTTTCCACCCCATTTCTTTAGCAGGCTCCTGGGCCACTTGCACCTTGACGCTCGGGCGCCTCCTGCTGGTTCCGTCCTCTGCTCTTCTCGGGCTCCCAGACCCCCTGGGCACCGAAGTGCCTCTCCCACACTCTCTCGATCAGGTCGGATAGGGGTAGAAAAGGGCGTCTCTGGGGCTCTGCTCCCCCTCCCATATCTAGAAGGAATAGGCTCCTGCGTTTTGTGGGACCCACCCAGCGGAGGGCCCGCGCCAGGGAAGAAGGCCTAGAGGGGGCGGCGGGGAGGGAGTGTTAGGGGTAGCAGGGTGGGATTTGGCGTCCTTCCCCGGAATGAGCCGCGGCACAATCTGTCGCTGGGTTTGTTTGCTGAGCTGCCTCCGGAGCGCAGTGGGGCTGGCTCCCGGGGAGCGAAATATCACAAGATGCGTAGACAGACGCTGGGGGCCGGTGGGCGGCGGGCTGACTCAGGTGCGCTGTCATCAGCTTCCCGGCCAGCTCTCCTCTGAGAGGGGTGAGGGGACCCCGGGTACCCAACACAGGTGGGAACGCGAAGCTGGGAGGGGAGTCCCCATCCCGGTGAGCTTCAGGCACCTGCCAATAGTCCCTGGCTCTAGGCCTCTCCCCTCTGGGGACACCCCCAACTTCTGTATGCTCCTGATGTTTATCAAGCCCTCTGCTCCCATCTCCTTCGTTATACAGGCATTGGTTTCCTGTAATTATGTGCTGACTCACCACTTTCCCACACTAGACTGTCAGCTTTTTGAGGGCAGGAGGCTCCTCTCATTCATCTTTGTGTCCCCAGCAGGTGCTCAATGCATAGTCAGGGACGAATTGATGGTGGCTGGCTGGCTGGCTGGCTGGCTGGCATCTACAGGAAAAGCCACAATGCATTTGTTCTTCCTGGTAAAATATTCTGACCTCTCATTCCTCTCCCTACCCACATTTCCTATTGTCACCCCCCCCCGCCCCCTTCTCCAGACAGGCAGGGAATTGGAAACAGCTCTCCCTGGAGCCTGAAGACTAGAGTTCTCTAGGTGACCTGAAACAAGTTGCTCCCCTTCCTGGTGAGTGCCTCGGTTTCCTCATCTGTACAGTGTGAATATGCCACTCACTCATAAGGCTTTGATAAATCGCCAGTCACTCAAGGTAGGATAAAGTGCTTAGTAAAACGAAGTCCTGACCAGTGTCTATGGTGGTGGCTGTTGTCATTACTTTTTGGTGTTGTCTTAAGATCCTTATCCCTGTAGAACCAGACACCATGTTAAACCATGAGTTGAACTTCTGCAGTTAGACTTTTTGAGACTTGAGAGAGTAAGCTGATGGCGAGGTTAACGAAGTGCTGTGCCATAGGGCACCTAAGTCCATTCCTGGCTAGACATCTGACCGGGTCCTGGGGAGTACTGGGTCCTTAAGACTTGGCCACAGAACTGGCCCGCCCTCTGGTGGCTGTAGATGGACCTGCAACTCCATGAAAAGCCGACGACTTCCAGAAGTGGGCTGATGGACAGATTTTCCCTGAGAAGGGGGAGGACCTGCTGTGTGGAGAACAGTAGAAAGAAAGCCATGCAGAAGAAGCAGGATATTGGCACAAACTAGAGGAGTCTCGACTTCCTCTGAGTTTCCACTTAGTAACAGCACCCCTACTCTCAGTGCGACACCTGAGGCCCCTCTTCCCTCTGGGGGGACCCCATCTAGTGAGTCCACAGAACTCCTCTGGCTCCTTTTCTCCACCTATTTGGAAACCTCATTGTGTAGGACACTTAGCAGTTAGTGTATGAGGTGGGGTGGCTCAAAGGTCAAGAGCACAGGCTTTGATGGGTCCATGCCCTGGGTCTGCCACTCACTAACTATGTGACCTTGGGCAAGGTGTTTAACTTTTCTGAGGCCTAATTTTCTCATCCAGAAACTGGGAGGCAGGAAATACTAGTTCCTACCCCATAGGGTTGCTTGAGGACTAAATGAGGTAAAACATGAGGGAATCTAACAGAGTACCTGACCCTGTGCTCAATAAATGCTAATAACAATATTATTAATTTTCTCCTTTAGCCTAACAGCACCCACAGAAATAGATGTTGCAATCTAGGGGAAGAAAGTGCAGTTAGGACCTGAGAAGTCATAAGCTGTGAGTGGCAGAGCCAGGTCTGGGAGTCAATTCCTAGTTATAAACTCCTAGCCTCTGGGTGTCCGACCCCTTTGCTGGCCTCCACATCTCTACGTCCCCCTGGCTCAGACCAGGCTGCCCAGTGTGATGAAAGCAATCTCCACCTGAATCGTAAGTCTTGAGTTCTAGCCCAGACTCTGCCTTCGAATGGCTGGGTAACCTGGGACAGATCTCTGTCCTCTCTAATTGAAAGGAATACCTTGGACTTGATGCTCTTGAAAGTCTTATAAAGCCATGACTTGGTGGCATCCTTGTTTCTCTGCCAGTCCAGAGCTGGAAGCTACTGAAAGCGGAGCATCTCAGCTAGGTTCCTTGCCTCTACCTGCCCAGCTTTAAGGGTGTGCTGAGAGTTCCCGGGGAGATCAGAATTTCTAGGGATCTCCTAGACCCCACTCTTGGATCCACAGCCCTCCCAGTGCCTAGAAGACCTGCCCCTTAGCTTGTCAGTGACCCCATACTCAGGGGGAAGTGGTTGGGCCTGCACCTGTCACCCAGTGGAGACATGGTTCTTTCTAAAACAAGGAAGAAAACCTAAACTAGATTAGTTTAAAGGGTAAGGGTGTCAGAGATGTTTTCTCCTTCCTGCTTGGTTTCTAGAATGTCTGTCCATTTATATTCTTTACAATAATAACTGGCATTTATTAACCACTTACTTTATGTTCATGAACTTATATGTATGACTCCTTTAACCGAATAGCTCTATGGAGGAAAGCCTGTTAATATCCTCCTTTTACAGATGGAGAAACAAACTCAGAGAGATACTACTATGCTTAGATTTGGACAAGGAGGGTCTCGGTCCCATGCTTTGGTGGGCTTTGCCCTGGTCCTCCTCCAACCAACGTCCCTCCGTGGGGTGAAAAGTCCTGGAGACCAAGGGGATGTGCCCTCTGGGAGTCTGTATTGCCCTTCAAGACCACACTTTGGGCAGCTAGGACATGGGAATCTCTTGCTCAAATGGCCCAAGTCTACTTCCAGGACCTGTGTGGACATCATCTCCCATCTACCCTTCTGCGAGTGTGTGCACCCCTGGCCAAAGCGTGGCTGAAGGGCAGCTGTTTGGAGAGGGTGGGACTGTAGCTTGGTCATGGGGGTGGGATACTCCCATGCATGTACATGAGACCCCTTGTTGTTTGGAATGGAGCTATGTTTGTCAGGGGACGAGAAAGTGGCTGTATTTCTGTATAGAACTTCAAGGAGTAAGATCACTGTAAAACTGAACCTAGCTTTTGAATGTCAGTTTTCTTCAGGGAATACAGAAGAGCAATGCTAGTAGTACCTCGTGGACCGGTGGGGCAAAGAGAAACCTCCCAGACGGTGATACCAGCACCTCCTTTGCTCTCCTGCCCTGCAGATGACCTCATCACATGTGACATGACCAGGACGCTATAGAGCCCTGCTCTGAACCCAGGTCTCCATGAATATTTTCTTCTTTTATGAAGGTCCATGACAGTCTTGACCAAAAGTCAGAATTTTGACTCCCTGGAGGTCTATTGGTTAGAAAGTTAGGTCGCATTGTATATGCTCGAGTTTCCTTCCCAGAGAAGAGAGCCTCCTTTTCTCCCTAGACTGTGAGTTCACTGAGTCCAGGGTCCATATTTTCTTTGACTTTGTTTATTTTATGCACCTGGTTCAGTCTTGGCCCAGTGGAGGCACTTGGCAAATGTTGATGGCCTATTGGACTCACAGTCTGGAGAGGAAGACGCTAATCAAACAATCATGGCTCAGGGTGCTGGGCTGATGTCCAGCAGATGTGGGAAGTCTGGAATGGGGGGTGGGTGTGGGGAAGCATTGCCTAGGGGTGCCTATTAAAAGAGTTGCTTTTGACTCTATTAGTCTGGGAACCCATTTTATGGGGTTATAAGGATTCAGAATGAGTCACCCCAAGATGTACCTCAGTGGTATGCAGGTTATTGTTATTATTTTTTAAATCCTCACCTGAGGATATATTTATTAATTTTAGAGAGAGAGGAAGGGAGAGAAGTGAGAAACATTGATGTAAGAGAGAAACATTGATCAATTGCCTCCTGCTCATGCCCCAACTGGGGATTGAATCTGCAGCCCAGGCCTGTGCCCTGACCAGGGATCGAACACGCAACCCTTTTGTTGTACGGGATGACGTTCCAACCAACTAAGCCATCCAGCCAGGGCTAAATCATTTCTGTCCCCGAAGTTCTCATATATACGAGTCTCTGATTCTCTCATGTATGTGGGGTTCCCATATGAACATATGTAATTAAATTTGGTTATGTCCTCTTGTTAATCTGTCTCATGCAGATTTAATTATTAGACTAGACAAAAGATCCTTAAGGAGTAAAGGAAAGTTTCTTTCTCCCCCACAGAGTGAAGGACTGATAATTCCCCCTTCCTGCTACACTAATTCTCCAACCCCCAGATGAAGAAGTGCCCCAGTAAAGTACCCCAGGTGAAGAAGGGGTTCTTATGGCAACCCCTCATTGCATGACCCTCTATAGGCGGTAGAGAAAACAATTCCTTTTCCCTTCAAGCCTGTGGGCTGAAACCACTGAATCTGCAAGGGAGAGTGAGTAGCTGTGTACAGGACATGGTGAAAGGCAAGGTGGAGAGTCACAAGCTCTAGTTTGGGGGACACGGACCCTTCTGCTCATTCCCACCACCACTGTACAATTCAGACGCCACTAAGGAACCAGTAACAGTAGCCTACTGAAAGCTTTCTCTGTCTCTCAGTCCACTTTCCTCATTAATCTCAAAATTAATCTTTCCACGGTATAGTTTTGACCATCCGCCTTCTTGCTCACAAGGCTTCAATGGCCAAATCTGGCTGGCAAGTTATTACTATCTGCTCACTCAAACTGAAGGAAGGTCTTAAGACTTCAACAGATAAACAGGTGAAGGCTGTGGACAGGTACTGTCCCAGCAGGATAAGCAAGAGAGTCAGCACATACTAGGAAAATGGTTCAACTGAAAACCAGGTAAGAGACATGGGCAACCACTTTGCTCAGGAGGATTAAGCAGAGAGTCAACAAATAGTTGGAAAGTAGTTCTATCCATTAATGATCAAGGAAATGGAAATGTATGCGGTATAGGACCAGTGTTTCATACCCACGACATTAGCAGCGTTCGCGAACACTGTCACCCAGCGCAGGCAAGGCTGGATGACATCCGCGCTCCTTACGTCTCTGGAAGCAATATGTAAAACTTTGGAAAACAATCTAGAAAAGCATAACAAGAGCCTTGAAAATATTACTACCTTTTGACATATTACTCTCACTTCCAGGGCTTAATCTTAAGGACATAATTCAATACAAAAAAAGCCCCAGGTGTACCACTGGTGTGATCCTTCTACGCTTCTCCAGGCAGTGAGATGGTTAAGAAAACCAGGGCTAATCTAGTCAATGCAATGTTACACAGACACAAAAATAATAATTATGGAGAATATGCAGAAGCATGGGAACTGTGTATCACATCAAGTTTGCTGACAGAAAGCAGAATACAACATTTGCATGAACATGGTGATAACCATCACAAACAATAGTTCTTCGTGTTGACAAAGTCTGGAGGAGAATATGCAAAAATGAAAATGATTTAAAGTTGGGAGAATGACGAGTGTTTACCTTTTTGTTTAAGAACCTTCCTTGTTTATTTTCATGATAGAATGAGTTCTAGAAAAATGGCCTCTTTTATTGTTTATAGAATACAGTCAAAACTCTTTAGCCTACATTCACTATAGTAATCACAATGATCAC
The DNA here is from genome assembly GCF_987537825.1 of Furipterus horrens. Taxonomy (NCBI): domain Eukaryota; kingdom Metazoa; phylum Chordata; class Mammalia; order Chiroptera; family Furipteridae; genus Furipterus; species Furipterus horrens. Next base: position 10,035,114 of record NW_028327172.1, read on the forward strand.
ATTGGTTAAGTGTTCCTTACATTCCAGGCAGTGGGGTGAGTCTCGTATCTATGCGATTTCATTGGAGCTTCTTGATGACTTTGTGAGAAAAACTAACACTGTACTCATTTTATGGATTAGGGATTTGAGATCCTGCAAGGTTACCCCACCTGCTTCTCTGTTCACGGCAAGCGGCTGAGCTGCGCTTCAACCTTGGGCTGTCTGACCCCAGAACTTGGTTGGATGTCCACAGTCAGCTTTGTCTGTCAATGTTTAATGAACTCCAGTCATTAACATATCACCATCACGATCTGGGGGATAACTGTAGCTCACACATCATGTATTGAGTTGGCCAAAAAGTCCGTTTAGTTTTTTCCATAAACTAAAGAACACATTTTTTACTTTCACCAATAACTATTGATTGGGCTATTTTGAGTATGTTGGCTGTCTCCCGCTATTGGCTTCTAGTGGGTAGAGGCCAGGGGTGCTGCTAACCATCTTCCAATGAAGAAGACAGCCCCACAGCAAAGAATTATTTGGCCAAAATATCAATAGTACTAAGAAACTTCACAAACCACAGCACCTTCCCCATACACTGCACAAATCTTTTTTTTTGTTTGTTTCATTTGTGTTTTTACCTTTCTTGAAATAATAAAGCATAATATGTTGAAAATGTTGCATAATTTCTTCCATCTTCAATATTAAAATGGTTGCAAAAAAATTCACCAATTTCAATAAGTTTTTTAAAATGCACATTGATACGACAGCTGTCACAATATAATCTAACAAAATTGTTTTGAATGAAGTTAAAGACAACTAAGCACTATGAGAGCCATTGTATGGAAAAAAAAACTCAACAAACTTTTTGGCCAGCCCAACATTATGATTTACTTAATTCTTAAATTGAAATCAACTCACTTTTTAAACACTTGAATACCTACTCTAGAATTATCCTAAACAAGAATTATCTTGGAATCATCTCTTAAATGTGCTGGTTATATTTTCCAAAGAATAAAATAAAATAAACATTCATAGTATAAAAAACAAAACACCTAAGATAATCTTGTACATCCCTCTTTGGGAAGAACTGAACTATCTTATGCACCCACCTCCCACTCCAGTCTTTCTTCCTCCTCACACCCTGCCCATTCAGGTGCAGTCATTCCTGAGGACTGAACCTGTCTCTGCTAGATGCCCTCTCTGGGCTCTCCCAGCCCCTTCCAGCTAGGTGTCACCTCCTTGTCCACAAGCTCAGTGTGTCCCCAAGGCTTCTGAGCCAAATCCAGATCAAAGCCATTAGTGGACAAAGAGGACACTCATATTCATAAAGTTGTCCACCACAATAATTAATTCCCATTTATTAAGCAACTACTGTACGCCAGGCACTATACTTAGAAGCCACATATATATCATCTCTATTGGATTTTTTTTCCATCAATTGGCACACCTCTGGGCCAAAGTAGACACATTAAACAATTTTTTAAATTTTATTGTTTTAAGGACACTTAATATGATATCTAGCTTTTAAACAGATTTTTTTTTTGTATACAGTGCAGCATTGTTATCTATAGGCACAATGTTGTATAGCAGATCTCTAGATCTTTTTGATCTTGCATAACTAAAACTTTATTTTTGGTTCCTTATAAGGACCCTGTGAAATAGATATAATTTTTATTTTCTACTTTTATGATAGGAAACTGAGGCCCATAGAGGCTCAGGCATTTGTTCAGGTCACACAGCAGGTAAGTAACAGAGTCTGGATTCAAGTCTAGTGCTGATTGACTCCAGAGTCCTTCCTCTTACCACCTTAGTCCTCAGTCTTATTCCTGATGAGGGGTCTATAAGGGGCCAGCAGCTCCCTCCAAAGTGGGCCTATGAATTCGTTGCATCTCCAGGGTGTGGGGAAAAGAGGCACTCATTCACTATGGGTGGGGGTCTTAATTGGTGTGACCCCTTTAAAGACAATTTGACAACCCCTATTAAATTTAAACTCCACATGCTCGTTGACCCCAAACTTCACCTTGTAGGAAATGATCGGCAATTGTCCTTGTACACAAAGACATCTGTAGATTGACAGTCAGTGCAGCCTTGTCTGTAGTAGTACACAACCTAAATATTCTCAGTAGGGGACTGGTTATGTAAATGTTAATACATCTGTACACAACCAACAAAAAGAATGAAGGCCTATGTGTTCTTACACAGAACAATCTCAAATACTAAGGTAACAAAGCAAGACACACAACAATGTAATAGTACGCTACCATTTCTGTCAAAATCCAGTGGGATGAAATATATATAAACACACACATACACACCACACACAGAGATAACATGCATAGGCTCTCTTTGAAAGGACGTAAACAAAACAGGTAACAGTAGCTGCCCAGATTTGGTGTTGGAAGCTCTCTGGTTGAGATGACAGGGGACAGCTGGCTTTACCACAGTGTTTGTTTAGCCAGCAGACTGTACTCAAGCCATGGGGTAATTTGAGGGGTTTCGGGATGGAGAGTAACAGAGATTTCCCCACCTCCATGCCCATAACAGCCACCCGAGGCTCTGCCCCAGATTGTGGGAGACTTATTTTTTAGTCTGTAACCTTTTGTAACTGTTTAAAAAAACAAAACGAAACGAAAAAACCTTGTGCATATATTACCTTTTTAATAATTAAAAATTTAAAATTAAAAAAAGAGGAATGCCCTGCCTGAGGCAAAACCCACCTAAAGAATGGGGACTAGGCAGGCTGCAGGGGGGACCCAGGCAGAGGGGTTGAAAGGTCAGGGCCCAAAGGCTCTGCCATGGGACCCAGGGACCCTCTCTCTGGGTCTTCTGGTCTCTTTTCACTGGGAGTTTTGTCCTTTCTTTTCCCCATGAGTGGCTGGCGATGGCGTCAGAGGCAGGTTTCTGGCTGAGGCATGTTTCAGTAGCTTCACGGAGCCTGAGTTACATCACCCTCTAGGACTGCGTTTCCTTGTTTGTACAATGGGGAAAACACGTACCTCACAGGGTGGGGGGGAGTGCGAAGGAGCCAGTACTAGCTGGTGCGTAGATAGGAAAGGGCAAAGAGAAGGACCCTCTATGACCTTGGCAAAAAGGGAGAAGTTGACCCATGAGGGGTCAAACCAATACACAGTGGGAGTGGGAGTTGGAGGGATGCCCGCACAAGTTACAGTATTTTGGGGTGCAAGTTATAGAAACCCCCACCTAGACTGGCTTGAGCACACCTCTTTGTCCATCTTCAGGAGAAAGCTGGCCTTCTCTGGTCATGGGGTAAAAAAGTCTTCCCCTTCTCTCTGGGATATCTTAGATTCAAACCCCACTTAAGACAAAGAATTGTCACCTAGAACATAATGTACACTGATTGATTTAACTCGGGGGTTCCCAAATCAGCCTCTGGCAAGGAGCATGATACCTCCATGATTATCTTGGACTCATCAGGGCAGTCCTGCAAATGGGATCACATCCGGAGTGGCATTACTGCTGAGCAGTGGAGAGGGGTCAACCATAATGACCACCACAGCCCCCTGGGTCCAGGTAATGGTATCTTAGCTGGACATTAAACGTAGCTAAAGGAAGGCCATCCATTCATCCATTCACCCACTTATCTCTTTAGCCACATATTAAATGACTAGTGGGTGCCATGCACGGGGCCGAGGGATGGAGGTTTAGCAGTGAGCCAGCTCTCTGCCAAGGGCTTGCTTCCTTCAGGGGTTTGCTCACACCTCCCTTTTCCTCCAGGCCCCTGGCCTCCCTGCTTCCCTGCACCTCATGATGCCACTTGCACGCACATCTGCCCACACATGGTTCTATTTCATCTTTTTTTCCAAAGCACTTACCACCTTCCAACATACTACGTGAGTTACTTATTCACCCAGTTTATTGTTCATTGTCTGTCTCTTCCTACTAGAATGTAGACTCCACGAGAACAGGAATTTTTGTCATTTTACTCACAGATGTCCCTGCAGCTCCTGGGGCAGTTTCTAGCACCCAGCAGGCACTCAATAAATGGCTGTTGAATAAACAACTACAAAAGGTCCCTGTTCTCACCCTGTGCCTTTGACTGTTCACATGTGTGTGATAGGGGAGGGAGAGAACTCAGGCATCAAGTAACCCCCAAACACAAATATGTAGGTACAAGCAGGGATAAATTCTATGATGAACGAGTATGGGCCACAGTGAGAGAACTTATACCAGTCCTGGGGGCTGGGGACAGTGTCCTTCAGAAAATGACATTTGAGGACTTCTGGCCAAGATGGAGGCCTAGAGAGACACCCTGGGTGTTCCTCCACAACTAAGAAGGAATACAGCTACTTCAGAACTAGAGACAACCAGAGGTTCCAGAAAAATCAAGCCGCATGAAAGTCCAACAAACAAAGATATAAAGAAGATACTCATCCAGACAGGTAGGAGGGGTGGAGCCCGGGCAGAGAGGACACAGTGTGGTGGTGGCGGCAGCAGCAGGCCAGCAAAAAGCACAGTCACACATTTTAAAAGGTGGGAAGGGACACCTGAGGAGCATTCCCAGCTCCTCACCAGACCGCGCAGCTCATGGTCCCAGTGCCAGGGAAAATCAAGCCTCATTGCTTCTGACTGTGCAGACCAGTGGGGGCTGGGGCAGGGGAAGAAACTGTTGGTCTCTCAGCAGAGTCTGCTTATTTAAAGGGCCCCCACAGTCCTAAAATGTCTGCAGACCCACCCACTCTGGGAATAACGGCCAGAACAGCAGTTAGAGAGGCGCCAGTCCCATATGAAAGTGGGAGAAGTGCCTGGAAAAGGGGCAAGTGTTGACCGAGTGGCATTGTTCCCTCTCAGACTCCTCCCCCACATATGGCACCACAACGTGGTAAAACGGGACACCTTGTACTGATGAATACCTAAGGCTCCACTCCTTAAACATTACAGGAACGACAGCTCTACCTGAGACACAGAGGTAAACAAACACAGGAGCCTGTCAACATGCAGAGACAGAGAAATATGGCCCCAAACGGGGAACGGATCAAGGTTCCTGTTGGAGAACTAAGTGATGAGGAGATAGCCAACCTAACAAACGAGGACACAGCCAACCTAACAGATGCAGCATTCAAAACACTGGTGATAAAGATGCTCACAGACTTGACAGATATGCTTGAGTATGGCAAACGCATAAGAGAAGAAGTGAAGGCTATGCTAAGTGAAATGAAGGAAAATCCACACAAAACCAATGGTGAAGGGAAGGAAACCGGGGTTCATATTAACGATTTGCAACATAAGGAAGAAAAATATCAGTCAACCAGTACAGAATGACTAAATGAGAACTGATAAAAGTGAGGAGGAGGGGGTTAGGAACCTCTGGGAGAACTTTAAACATACCAACATCCAAACCATAGGGCTGCCAGAAGGAGAAAAGGAAGAGCAAGAAATTGAAAGCTTATGTGAAAAAATAATGGAGGAAAACTTCCCAAATTTGGTGAAGGAAATAGACATACAAGCCCAGGAGGCACAGAGAGTCCCAAACAAGCTAGACCCAAAGAGGACCACACCAAGACACATCATAATTAAAATGCCAAATATTCAAGACAAAGAGAGAATCTGAAAAGCAGCAAGAGAAGAGCAGAGAGCTACCTACAAAGGGGTGCCTATAAGACTATGAGCTGATTTCTCAAAAGAAACTTTGCAGGCAAGAAGGGACTGGCAAGAAGTATTCAATGTGATGAAAAGCAAGGACCTACAACCAAGATTACTCTATCCAGCAAAGCTATCATTTGGAATGGAAGGGCAGATGAATGGCTTCCCAGACAAGGTAAAGCTAAAAGAGTTCATTATCACCAAGCCATTATTATATGAAATGTTAAAATGACTTATTTAAGAAAAAGAAGATCAAAACTATGAACACTAGAATGACAACAAACTCACAACTATCAAAAACTGAATCTAAAAAATAAAAACAAAATCCAATGAAGCAAACCAAATAGGAACAGAATCATAGGTATGGGGATCATTTGAAGGAATATCAGCTGGGAGGGGGAAGGGGGAGAAATGGTGCAGGGATTAAGAAGCATAATCAGTCGGTACAAAATAGACAGGGGTGAGTTAAGAACAATATAGGAAAGGGTGAAGCCAAAGAACTTATATGCACGACCCATGGACATGAACTAAGGGGGGTGGATTGCTGGGGGGAGGGGCATACTGGGCAGAAGGGAGCAAAGGGGAAAAAAATGGGGACTACTGTAACAACATAATCAATTAAATATACTTAAAAGAAAAAAGAAAGTGACATTTGAGTCAGGCTCTGAGGGTTTATAGGAGTTGGCTGGGGGTGAGGCAGTGAAGGACAGAACAGGGGGCTTCCTGCAGGAGGTGTCTGGACATGGAGGACCCAGTGGGTTCTCCTGCAGAGCGGTGAGGAGAGGGGAGCCCAGGGACACTGCAGCCCATCTGAGGTTTCAGACCCCTTTCATGAAGGGAGAGGAACCGCTCAAACAACGCTGGGAGGGAGCTCAGTGCAATTTTATTCTCTCTTCTGGTTGAGGAGGGTGCTCAGAGGAGGAAGGAGTTATTCAAGGACACACGGGGATGCGGGGTGAGGCAGGGAGTGTCTCAGAGCCCGAGGAAGACATGCGGATGAAAGGTGGCCATCGGGGGCTTGGACAGAAATCATGGTGACCTTTGACTCCTAAGGCTCAATCCTGTAGAACTAGTGGGGACTGTGGGAGAGGAAGACATTTTTATGTACCCTACTAGGGTCTTCTGGCTGGTCTGCTAATTAAATTCACACGAGACAGATTAACATGAGAAAATGACCACACTGAATGATATACGTATACATGGGAACCCTTCCTACATGAGAGGTTCAGAGACAGAAAGTTAAAAATCCTGTGCTACGGATGAGCTAAGGCGCTTTGGGGCCTCCGAGGGGAGGAAAGATGTTGCAGGACAATAAGGAGAGCAGGTACTCAGTAATTAGTGTTTGCTCCTCTGCATAGATAGGTCATAAAAAGTTATTTCTGGTAATAACTCATTATGGGCAAGGCCCCAAATTTAAATTCATTCAGGGACAGGTAAATGTTTCTTGTGAGCCTGCAATGCCTTGATTGCCTTCAGCTCAAAATAATCCATATGCCAAATTGGCACATCTCGGGGAGGCCTGTTCTGAACCCCTCTGGGGCAAGGCCCTGCCAAACACACCTTGGCAGCCTTCGCCCCATCTTTTTTACGATCATTTTACTCCAGAGTCTTGCAGCCTGACCTGGATTCTTCACAGCTCTGGGCCTCTCCCGTTCCCAATCCCAGGAACCCCGCAGACATGCCAGATCCTGAATGGACCCAATCCGTCAGCAGGACGAGGCCTAGACCAAGCCGTGCACAGAGCTCAGTGGGGATCAGTTCCCTCCAGGTGCCCCCTTTCTGGATCAATCTGCCAGCCCTGCATCTTGGATTCCATTCAGCGGCATTCCTCCAATCCCATCACTTGCTTGGGACCTCTCTGTTTCCAGATTTGACTTGAGGTCTCTCCTTTGCATCTCAATATGGCTTAAAGACTGACCCTATGTGGGGGGACTCTGATGATCCCTGACCTTGAGGTACACAAGTTGTAGGAGGAGGCAGGCCAGCTACAACTAGTCCCAGCAGTCCCAGTGGATGGAGAGCAATGTGAGTGGGAGGAAGACTGTTGACTGAGGCGGGAGTGTGAGAGAGATGTCCTTCCTGCCTCAGTCCAGGCTCTCTGGCTAGATGGAAGGGAGGTTCTGTGGCTGACTTGTGGATGGCAGGCGGAGGTTGCAGAGAAAGCAAACTTAGCCTGGTCTGCTCTTGCAGGAGTCTCAGACCACCAGCTGCAAAATGCGGTCTGGGCATCTCCTGTACCCGACTGCCACCCCCGTTCCCGCCCCCGCTACTCAGATGCTCGGCCTGAGCCCAATCACTTAATCTGAGCCCAGATACCGATCAGGTGTGCACCGATGAGCAGCTGATGGCATCTGTGCCTCACCTCTGGGAGGTATCTTCTTCTTCTCACTGGGGACTCTGAAACCAAACCCTTCCCTGAGGTCTCTGTCTGTATCCCTTCTGGCTGGTGGGGCAGGTGCTCAGGGAGGGCCTGGAGTAGTGCTTTACTTGGCAAATCGTGGAGAACAGTGTACATATGAGTGCGTGATTATTCTGTCTCTTCCTTTTCCTCCATCAGCAAGCTGCATCCCTTGGCCCTTGCTCAGCTGGGAAGGATGGAAACAGGCTGGGAAGGGGAGAGAGAGGGACAGGGTCTCTGAGTGCTCATTGGTGCTGTCACCTCCTCCACAGGTACATTTGTGTTCTCAATGGGAAAGAATTATGAAAAAGAAGCTCCATGTCCTAGCAGTTCCCAAAGGAATGGTCCATGAAAGCAGGAACCATGAAGCTATTTGGCATCTTAAAACAAAGGATGACTCAACTTCAGAGATTGCTAACACACCTCCGACACCGTTACTAGGAAGGAACTTTGTCTAAGTCCCATGCTGAGGTGATGGTTTGAGCAGGAATTTGCTTTCTCAAATTCCAGAGAGGTAGGATTAAGGTTGGATGTTCTCTCTCCTAGAAAATGTTGGTTTTAGGATGAATTCAGACATAACTGACTATACAGATGGGGAGCACATTCAAGAAGAAATTAGGCCCAGGGCAGAGTTATCCCCAGAACTTCATCAGAATCACCGGGGGTGTCTGGGGTTGGGGCCCAGGAAGCTGCATATGACAGTATATCATACATGCAGTAAAGGACATAAAGCTTAAGTGTGTATGGTCCAATGAATTTTCACATGTGAACAGAGCTGCATATCTACCATTCAGATCAAGACATAGACCACTTCCAAGTGCTGGACCTGGAGGCTTTGCCCTACCTCTACTCAATAGAGATGATGAACTCACCTCTCCCCTTCTGGCAGTCATCAACCACTATTCTGATTTTTATCACTATTTTTATCACTATCAGTTCATTTTGTCTTGATCTTCACACAAATAGATCTGAGATTATATATGTCTATAACTATATCTATATCTATCTATCTATCTATATATATATCTTTTGCATCTTGTGACAAATAGAGTGAAGAAATAAAATGGAGTCACTCTAGCCAAGCTGCTAAATTACTAAGATCAAGTAGGTTGAGGCATGAGGAAATAATTCTATTTTTTCCCCTCAATTCTATTCTTGTTTCAACTAGTCTGGAACTTAAGCTTTTGAACTTTCCAGTCCTGACTCCATGCCTGGATATAGATCAAGCCTCCAGATAACCCTCTGGTTACCCCCTGAAGGAACGAGGAAAGAATGTTCACATGTCCAGCCTGCCTGACATCCATTATCCAGACCGTTGGTCCTGCAGAGGAGACATCGCGGACCAACCCAGAGGCTGAGAATGCAGGGCTGGTATTTCTCAAGAATGTGTTTTTACTCTAAGACTCCTCAGCTTTTCTATCTTTGGGATGCTCTGGGTATTGCCTAGTTGTGTTTCTGGTTTACAACCCTAAGACCCTTGAATCAATCTTTATCACGTATTTCTGTCTAAAGCCTCCTGACTCTTTCTGAGTACGTTCGGCACTTGTTTCTTTCTGCCCAACATCGTGTCTGTGAAGTTAACTATGTTGTGTGAACCATCGGTTTGTTCTTTTTATCGTGGCGCGGTTCTCCACTGTGTGAATATAGGACAATTTGCTTATCCATATTCTTATTGGTGGCATTTGAGCTGTTTCCAGTTTTGGCTATTATGAATAAAGCTGCTGTGAGTATGTTTGTACATGTCTGTTGGTTAAAATATTTCTCGTGGGGAAATATGTAAGCCAGAGCCCCATGATTGTAGGGCGGGTGTGGTTGTAGGAGGGTTCCAACTTGGCGAGGCTGAATTCCCTTTCTTGTGTGTTTCTGGTTAGGGTTGGCAATACGGGGGACTCTGGGGGGATTTGAGGGCAGAAGGGAAGCAAGCAGCCATGCTGTGGCTCATACAGGGGGCGGCTGATCTGCTGACCCACCCCGTTGGCAGGAAGCAGCAGCTGGTTCATTCTTTAGCTGCTGCTTCTGCTGAGCCAGGTGTGTGTTTGTTTAGCTTCAAGGTAAAAATCCTGGCTTCTGCAGAACACCCAAATTGTCAATGACAGAAGCAAAACAAACAACAATAACAAATAACCCCAAAACCAAAAACCTGATGTGAATTTCAGGGGTTCAGTTTATCCTTGTGAGGTTCCAGTTAGGGCTTATGGGGTCCAGCCTGTTCTTTTTTTTTCTTCTTTCAATCTTCACCCAAGGGCATGTTTCATTGATGAGAGACAGAGAGACAGAGAGACAGAAACATAGATGTAAGAGACAAACATTGATTGGTTATCTCCTGTATGTACCCTAGCCAGGGATTGAACCCACAACCTAGGTATGTGCCTTGACCAGGAATTGCACCAACAACCCTTTGTTGCATGGGAAAAGGCTCCAAGTGACGGAACCACACACCCAGGGTCAAGCCTGTTCGTGGTGTCCCCCACGTTCCATCCATTGTCTGTTCAAACTGTCTGACCTGTGGAATTCAAGCTCCAATATAACGAAGACAATAACCTTGCAAATTTGCTGAATCGGTTCCCACACTGAGTAAGGCCCAGTCCCCATGGCAAATCCAGACACACAGTGGTGCTCCTTCTCCGGATTGAACCTGGCTGATACTGTAGGTGTTGGTTTAAATCAGTTAGAAACTATCAAACACATTTCCGAAGTGGCTATTCCTACTTACTGCTTTGTTCTGCATCCTCATTTTCATCCTTTAAAATTTTACCCATCTTAGGGGGCAAAGGGAGGTAGCTGCATTATTCAACAAACTCTCCTTTGGACTTTTATGAAGGATCCAGGATAAGGAACTAGTTCAGGGGAAGACCTTGGCACTCGAAGGAAGGCAGTTTGATTTAGAATTCTGTCTTCACCACTTGCTGGCTGTGTGATCTTAGTTGACTTTTCATCTTTGTGGGCTTCAGTTTTTTTCATCTATAAAATGAATTATTAATCATTGCTAATAAGTATTGAGTGCTTACCAGATGCCAGACACTGTTCTAAGCACTGTATGTGTATGAACTCATTGAATTCTCTCGACAAATGATGAGGTGAGTGCTGTTACTATCTCCAAGTCAGAGATGGGGACACTGACTTACTGGGATTGAAAGCCAGGCCGTCTGGCTTCCACGGTCTTCTCCGCCTGCCATGCCTCCTTTGCAAGCTGGCGTGAGGACGAAATGATAACATGGGGGAGAAGGCCTTGCACAGGGCAGGCAGGGCAGCTGTATGTATTGACTCTTCTTCAGTGGGTCTCAATGGGAAATTGCCTTTCAGTTTTATCAAATACGCAGAAGTTAATCTAAACAAAGAAGCAAGCAAAAAGTCACCCACGATCATGATCCATGCAGCCAGAAAGGCAGACTCTTCATAGGATCCAGAAAAATCCAGCATTATCCAGAGAAGAAGACACCCCTAGGGCTCCCTGCTTTGGATATTTTGGTCCGTTGGCAGATGGGAGGCTTTAGAGGGACGTGTCAGGCTTCACCGAAGTGTCAATCCATCAACTTCCTTCACTCTGGCTTTGTAATGAACAAAGAACCTTCTGGTATTGATTTCCTTTCCCAAAAGTCCATCCTTCCTGAAAGAGATTACGCTGATCAGTCAACCTCAGGATTCCTGTCTGCTGGGTGGTTTCAGTTCTCAGTGTAAATTAATAAGTTGCATTCCAGGCTTATCAATCAGTCTCTTGTGAGTTTGTGTGGTGTAGGTCACTTCCCTCACACCTGCTCACCCCAACGGAGCTCCCACGGAAAGACTGGGGAGGAAACACCATGAGAGGAATAGAAGCGAGAAGTCCAAACAATGGTATAAAAATGTGTGCTGTGAGACGGAAGCCAAGAATCTTTATGACGTTGATTAAATATAGCTTTAAATCCAACTCGAGAGATCATATCTCTTTATAGATATGTCCTGGATGACCAGCAAGCTCCAAGGCCGCAGAAGAGAGTAGCCCGGACCTGGCTAAGGCGCATGGTCAGGACCTCTAGGCAGACTAGAGATAACATCTTGCCCTAAAGTTATGTTTTAGCTCCTGAGCCCTGAGGTGGAATGATCTACTGGCTACTGTCCCATGAAACCAGGCAGAGAGACACTGGAACAGACCTTAGAACTGTCCTCAAGGCCTGAAGAAAGGATTCGTTACCCTTACCTCACCATTGCTCCCAGGACAATCCCAAACCCCTAACCGTCGGTGTCTTGTGATTTTGCCCTGTATAACCTGTACCCTACCTGCCATAGGGAAGTTCGGGATTTTGAGCATCAGCGTCTGCTTTTCTGAGTGGCACCGTTCATAACAGAATAGCCAATATTCTCCACTGCAATTCAGCTCTGCTTGTGCTAGGTAGATGAACTCTTTCTGTTTGATAACAGGGCCAAAGAGGACTTAGAGAGGATTCGTCGGCAGCCGTCCATCTCGAGAGACGATGGTGTAGCTTCTTAAGAGTCTATCTGCACCGCTGAGAATGGCTGTGCAGTCCGACTCGGGAGTGACATGGTATCTGTCTCCTCCCGTGTTGAATCGACATCTTGTGATGACGCTGAAGCTACAGAGCCTGGGCAGGGTAATATGGAGGGTCTGCTGTTGCCCATGCAGCAGACCCCCCCTCTTACTGCGCGGGGAATAGGGGGTGGGAGGAGTTCAAGGAAGGCTTCCTGGAGGAGAATGACATTGGTGCAGGAAGAGGGACTCTACAGTGTAAAGATGTGATTAAAACACAGACTCTGGAGTCAGCCTACATAGATCGGAAGTCCATCTCTTCCCATTTAACAGCTGTGGGATGTGGTGAAGTTACTTTCTCTCTCCAGGCCTCACAGTCCTCACCTTTAAAGTGGGCATAATGATAGCAGCCACCTTATAGGGTGGCCATAAGGGTGAAATAATTCTCTTAGCACAGGACTTGACTTACAAGCTTCACTGCGTAAACGCTTGTCTTTACTGTTGCGTTATTCATACCCCACATGATGGTTTCATTGAGGAGAATTCTAGGAGAAGGAGACACGGATGAGGTCTGATGCACCCCCAGAGGCAATGCTGCCTCCAAAGGTGCGAAAGCTGAGTCTGTGTTTGCTTTAAGACTCAGAGGGCAGAAAGCTCTTTGCGGGGTATGGCTCTTTCCTTGAGTGTGATGTTAGCCCGTCCTGTGGTTTTGCAGTCCACGAGGAGAGCTGCCCGTACAATCTATAAGAACCCATCAGCCTCGAGAACTTCCGTGGTTTCTGAGTCACTGTCAGGCCGTTGCAGTTTCCAGGCAGAAACTCCCAGGGCGAACTCACCATCAAGGGCTTTTCTGTCCTCCTCTGAGTAGGGAGGGAAGAACACAGCACCCCACACACAACCCCGGCTTCCCTTCAGTCTCTGCGTGGGGTCCCAGCATCACAGCCGGTCCCAAAGGGAAAGACGCTCAAAATCTCCCAGTTGGGGTGCTCCAGACCCACGTCTGCTTCTCTGTCTAGTGTCCTATCTACAGATCCTGATGGGGGCTTCTCTAGTGTCACCACAGACTCTATGTAGCCACAGGGAGGAAGGGTAGAGAGGGACAGGAAGGCACGCCAGTAGAGGGCCGCGGTTTCAGTCATATGTGGGCTCTTCTGGCGAGGGGAGAGAGTCTCCCTTCTCCCCAATTGTCCCCTCCTTCCGCAGCATGGGAACCGTTCCAGCCCTGTCCTGCTTCCCTTCGCCTTTCCCCACGGCAAAAGGGGACGGTACGGTTGGTCCCAGTTGTTCCTTGCTCTTTTTGCTTGGGGTTGCTGTGCCTCCAAAAACCCCTGTCCTTTTCACTCAGGAGTCCTGACTCCTCCTTGTGCCGTTTCCTTTTTTCTTGAGAGTGCATGTGGCTGGGAGACAGCCCCAAGGCTGAAGGAGAGGCAACGTTCCTCTCTGGTTTTCACGAATGAAACCTCCTAAAGGGGTATCCACCCCAATTCCTGTTACTATAATAATATAATTGCTGCCCATATGAATCCAATTCAGAGATCATGCTCTGTCCAGTGCCCGGGTGGGGTAGGGGGCTCAGAGAGGTTGGTGGGGTACTGGTTAAGAGCATCCAGGTTTATATCCCAGCTCTACCATTTACTACCTCTGTGAACTTGGGGGAGTTGCTTAATCTCTCTGGGCCTCAAATGGCCCAGATAATGGATGCTAATAACAACACCTATCCCCCCAGGATTGTCGTGAGATTTAGTGAGGGAATCGGCACAAAGCACTTAGAATGGTGCCTGATGAGTGGCCAGCACTCAACGAATCTCAGGTCCTTGTGATAGGTGTTGTTATACTTCTCAGGGACGGGCACGCTTCACTGTTGACAGCATTCCTCAGCTTGGTCCTTGGCTTTGGAGATTCCCAAGTTGTCAGTGTGCCCAGCGTACTCTGTTCTAGCAAAGTTTATGCAAGAAGTCAAGTTACCAATTAACGGTTTCTTGGTGAACGTGGACTTAGAGCTGGGTGCGGGGCCACGGGCAGCAGGCAGCTCATATGGCCTTATTTCTGTCACAGGAACTGGCCCAGAAGTTCCCTGCGGCTGGCCGGGCACCTTCTTCCAGGTGATCTGAGTGCAACATCTGCTGACTCCAGCATCCGCCAGGGCTGAGCTGGTTGACCGGACTGGCTGGAGCAACTCCCTCTCCCCAGTTATCTTTTGAGAGTCCTTTCGGATCCACCCTTGGTTAGAGAAATGTCTCCCCAGAGCAAGGACGCCTCATCTTCATTCAGGACCATGTAGAGGCTCGCACGCAGCCTTTTGTCAGAAGTGCTGAGCACACAGGAGACACCCTGAAGGGCCCAGCTCTCAGACTCCCTCCCCTTCTCTGGCTCCTGAGCAAACCTCCTTCCTTCCCATAGCTCGCAGTACAGGCAAACGGACCCCTGCTTTGGACACACCTACTCAAGTGGGGAGGTCACTCTGGTTACACTAATGTTGGTTTGGGTGCTACCTAGAGATCAGTTCTCTGGGGTGGGACTTCTAATACAGATGACTGAGCTCAAGCATTAGGCAGTGGCATTTTTTCCCTCACTGATTTCTTTTTTAGGTTACGAGCACTTTGCAACCCTCCTCAAATATGACTTCATAATTTCTTTTGTTTTTCAATAAGTACTTTTTATTAACGACAATAGCTGCATTTATGAATTAACTGGTGTACTAATTGGGTGACTTTCTTACATTATCTTTCATTAGCACAACAACCTGATTACAACTTTATAGATCAGGAGACTAGAGCTCAGAGGAATCCGTAAAGTCAGTAATAGGCCTAAAAATCTGTACTTTTTTTTTGGCATTACCTCAAGATGACGAGTATTTTTCTCCCCAGTTGAAATGGAAAATATTTGCATTTACCTTTTGTCTTCCAAAACAAATTCTTGAAACCTCATTGAAGACCAAACCTGGAAAGACCAGACATTTTGGTTCGCATGAGCCCAGATTTTGCAGGAACAAAAAGTTCATGTTTTGTTTCATTTGTCTGTTTGCTTGGCATAACCGAAATCCAAGTCCTTTATCAAGTGGGTACCACGGAAATCAGCAAGAGAATGCAATGGTGGCAGGTGATGATGTCTGAACAGGGCAGTGGTCAAGGATGGGCAGGAGAGACATTAAGGGGTGGCATCAACAGACATGGTTAATTGATAGGGGCTGCTGTCCAACGCCTTCCCTTAGGCAGTCACTTCAGCCTCACGTCTTGCCATTCCCTTTGCCCTGTCTGCTCCAGCTGCTTCCTGAATGTCCTCGCTCTATCCAGGCTTCATGCCTCTGAAAGTGTTGCACTAGCTTCTGCCTCTGGTACCACGAATGTTTGTTGAGCAGATCAATAAATTTAAAAAGGATACAGGGTGAGGAGGAAGAAAGGAAGTCAAGAGAGAAAGAATGAAGACCTAGGGTGTGTCCTCAGACCTTATTATGATCACTGCTCTCCGATATTACATGTTACTTCTCGTCAGAGTGAGGCATGAGAGTGGTCCTTACAGCACATGCCCCTGCTAGCTGCGGGAACTTGAACCTAATGAAATGGGAATGGTTCAGAGAATAATCTAACATTCTGTCCCAACAGTTTCCATGAGACCGACGCAGGGCCTTCTGCAGACATCGACGTGGGTGTGTGCTGGGGACACTAAGAGCCAACAGCCTGTCCCACGTCCCGAGCTCCAGTCCTGGATGCACAGCTAGCCTGTGAGCTGGGCCTTTCTGACTGCTCCTGCGGATTTACATGATAAAATCTTCCTCTGTTTGCTTTGACTTTTTCTGTTCCTTCCTTGCTACTTCCACACTTACTGATCCCTCAGGTCCTCAGGAGACCAAAATGTAAGCCCGAGCAGGAGATAGGGCCTGAATTAATTTCAGTGTCTTTGTGTCTTGCGGTAAAATAGAAAATCTTGCATTCATGTCCTGTTTGTCTGGCATGCTATATTTTCTCATTTATTTTCCCCATCAGTTAATTTGTTTTTGGAGGGGGGAGGAAGACTTGTTTTCTCTAATGCCCAAATGTTCTATGTTAAGCCTGAGAGTGTCAGCACATCGGTTTGGGCATCAGGCAGACGTTGGCACTTTGCAGAGTGATTGACCTTGGGCAAGTTCCTTTGAAATCCCCTCCCAAAGCCGGCTCTGCCTACATTTCTAGAAAGTGGAGAACCCAGTGCCAGCTGCAGTCTTGACTACTGCCTTCCATCCCTGCAGCAACAAACCCACCTCATATTTCTTTTATAACAATCACTGTAATTAAAGCACTACGGCTTTCCTCTCACAGGTGGGACAGGCAAAGAGCTTGCTCAGGGCTGTGTAACTCACGGGGCTGCCCCTACCTCACGCAGTCAGGTGGTTGCACTTTCTTGATCCTTCGTGTTTTGGTAGCAATCTGGAGAAGTACTCCCTCCGCTGGCCTTCCACTGTCCTAACCTCTTATTTCTTCCTCATTAAAAAAGAAGGGTGGGCTTGGAATAGCCTGAGTCCCTGGGATCCTGGAAGGAAGGGGAGGTGGGGACCCAGGAGGCTGGGCATGGGGGTGGGGGGTTCTACCGACTGCATGAATATGCAAGCTCTCCCCCCCAATTCAGTTTTTGAGGAGGAAATGGCCACGCAGGCCAAGGAAGCTAGCTGCTCACTTGCTCTGGGCCAGAACGATAGCAACGCAGCTGGTTCAGCTGGCTATCTCATGCTGATCACGGGCTCCATGGGCAATTATACATGTCTTTGATTAATAAAAAATGGGGCAATGAATGAATACTTAATCAACGCTGTCTGGTGGGGAGGCTCTTTCAGAACCTGGGCTGGGGGTGAGGCAGGGAGTAATCAAAGGGGCCCTAGGAGGTGAAAAGGCAGGGCACCCACAGGGGGTGGTTCTGGAAAGCCGTCCAGTCCTGGTCCTTGGGTCTCTGATGGATTCCGAGCGGGCAGACGTGCTATGCTTGGCATTTGCTGGCCGCGCTGGGAGCATGGGATGAGAAATGAGTTGAGCTGGTGGGCAAACGGGGAAAAATGTGTTCTGTGCCCACTTACGTGGTCAAATAGTACAGGAAATAGGGGTGGCTGCGTGTCCTCTGTGCGTGTGTGCGTGTGTGCATGCTGTGTTTGTGGTCTGTACGTGGTCAAATAGTACAGGAAATAGGGGTGGGTCGGTGTGTGCCTGCACGTGGCTGCGTGTCTTCTGTGCGTGTGCGCGCGCGCGCGCGTGTGTGTGCTGTGAGTTTGTGGTCTGTTTGGTTCCGTGGGTCGGCCCGCGTGTGCAATGGCATTAAAACTAACTTGGTTGGGGAGGGAAGAGAGGCCAGGCAGCTGGAAGGCTGAAAGGGGGTCAAGAAAGATGAAAAGGGCCGCTGCTGGCGTCAGAGAGAAAGACGAGAGAGAGGCCCGAAGCCCAGAGGCGCAAGAGAAGAAGGAAGTGATGGCGAGTGGGAGGTGTTAGACCTCCCGGGACCCCGCCCTTCCGCCGGGAGCTCGCGGGGGGCGGGGGAGGCGGAAACGGGGAGGGGCCGCGAGGGAGAGGCGGGAATCCGAACGTGAGACTCAGAGAGCGTGGGGGCGCCGGGGAGCGCGCAGGAGGAGGAGGTGGCCGGTAGGGCGCCGGGGAGGGGAGGGCTGCGTGACCTCGGGGACTGGGCGACGAGGGGACGGGCGTGTGTGGGGGTGATGGACAGTGAGGTCACTAAGCCCCGGGAGCGCATCGGCGGGAGGGTGGGCCCGCGCTGCAGGGGTGCGGGGTGGGGGTGAGCGCTGCGCCTCTTGGCGCGCGCTCCGGGCCGATGGTGCCGAGAGGAGGGGCAGGAGGGGTGGCGGGGAGGGGACGTGGGGAGTCCCAGCCGAGGGTCGGCGAGGAAGGGATATTTTGGAATTGGGCTGTTTGAGGCATTAGGCTCGCCCACGTGTGGCTGACTAACGCGTGTGACCTCGGAGAGATGGACAAAAATCCCCTGGGGCTTTGCCTCCCTGTCAGTCAAGGGCCGCTAACAGGGCACCGAGTTCGCCAGCTTGGCGTGAGGACCTGTGAGCGCACATGGGAAGGCCGCTGGCCGGTGCAGAGTTGCTGCTGTCATTATACTCGTGGGCAGCCCCCAGCACTGGGCTCAGTTCCCCTTCCCCACGCGCTGCCGGCTGTGCTGGAGCGGAGAGGCTTTCTGCAGCTGCTTCTCCAACAGCGGGCCTGGCTCTCCGGCCCAGAGAAAAGACTTTGGCCACCTCTGCCTTTCCCACAAGCGCCCTGTGTGTGCCCAGCAGCCTCTGCCTTTTACAGGCTGCGGAGACGCGCCCACTGATGGTCTGTGCCCAAGCCGGAAACAACCAGGACCAGACAGTTCCGTGAACAGAAGGGCCTGCCAGGGGGATTTTCCAAGTGCTCCCGCGCCACGCCTCGCCACTCCTGTGATCCGCCTGGGAGGCCCCCAGTGCCTGTGGGATTGGAGGGTCTGCTGTACCTCGGGCCATGGCAAGCCCGGGACTGCCCCTGCGCGTGGCCACCCTGCTGACGGGGCTGCTGGAATGCCTTGGCTTTGCCGGTGTCCTCTTTGGCTGGGCGTCCCTGGTGCTGGTCTTCAAAAAAGAGCATTACTTTGAGGAACTGTGTGCTGGGCTGAAGCCCAACGCCACGGACCACAGTGGTAAGGGAGTGATGGGCGGCTTCTCCAGGAAGCTGAGTCTGGCCCCGGGGTGGTGGGAAAAGGTAGGAAGGGCTTTACCTGCTGTGCACCCTGCCAGCCTTCCTGGTGAAAGGATGGGACGGACTGGCAGCCGGCCCTCCTCCCTGCCCAGCCTTGGTCTAAGGGTGCCTGGAGGAGGGAGGTGTCAGCTTCTGAGCGGTCATTAGGGGCAGTTACATTTCAACTCACCTAAGGGAAAACGTTCCCAGGCAAGCTGTCTGCGATGGCAGGGGCCGCCCTTGAGGGGAGCCAGGCTGCGTGTCCTCCTGGCAGGAAGGCTCGGGTGGATGGGAGGTTGGCCCATCCACTCTGGGATTCTGAGGTCCTCCTTTCTCTCCTCCAGAATGCAAGGGCCAGGACGAGAGGTTCTCCCTCATCTTCACCCTGGCATCCTTCATGAACAACTTCATGACCTTCCCCACGGGCTACATCTTTGACCGTTTCAAGACCACCGTGGCCCGCCTCATAGCCATGTAAGTCCTGAAGGCCCCGCCGGGGCACGGGTGGGCCAGACTGCTGGGCAGCCCTTCTGGGCCCTGCTCCAGCAGCTCTGTGAGAAACAGCCCAGGGAGTAGACTCACCTTGCATCCCTATTTCCCTTCCTCACTTCCTACTTTTGCTCCCTGTGAATGTGTGTTCAGCATGATGCTGAATTGAGCAGGAGCCTTGACCTGATTCCTGTGAGGGTAGGCCGGGGCCGGGGTCACCACACTACCAATACCTGAAATCGTCCCTCTGCCTTCATCCTGGGGATCCTGGTCCAAATCTCCTGCAAGGCCTCACACCAGGGGGCTCAGGCTTAATGGTCATTCTCCTCATTCCCCACAGGCCTAGAAGATGAGTCAGGAGGGTTAGGGACTCAATCTTGCTCACACAGGATGCCCATGCAGGTGGCCGTGTCCAGCGATAAGCCGCGGCCTGCGGGGGGCTGATAGGACCTGAAGCAGGCATCTCCTGGCAGGCATGTGACACTTTAGTTGTTAGATAGAGGGACTGGAGGACAGGCTGGGCCAGGAAATAGCTGGAGAGTAAGTTCTCTGTTCTTGCAACATTTGGGTGCTTAATGACTGTCTCAGTTTCTTGGTCTTTGGCTCCCTGTCTCCTCCTCTTCCTTCCCCTTCCTTTGCCTCTTCCTCTTCTCCAGCCTTACTTAGCATGTTAAGAAAATCTCAGTCTTCTTGTCTGTGTTGCTGCTGCTGCTGCTTCTTTTTTTTTTTAACTTTTAAAAATTTTATTTATTTTTAGAGAGAGGGGAAGGGAGGAAGAGAGGGAGAGAAACATCAGTGTGTGGTTGCCTTTCACGCGCCCCCAACCGGGTTCCTGGCCCACAACCCAGGCATGTGCCCCGACTGGGAATCGAACCAGCGACCCTTTGGTTCACATGCCCGCACTCAGTCCACTGAGCCACACCAGCCAGGGCTGTGTTTGTTCTTTACCTTCACACAGAACACTTCACTTCTGACACTTCTGGTCACCCAAGGTGTGAGCTTTTTTCCACCCCAAGCAATTCTGTGACACCAGCTGGGTGTTCTACAGTGTAACTCAATTCTGACATTTTCTGCAGGGAGATAGTGTCAGACCTCACAGGGTTAAGACCTCTCAGTCCCATGAGCCTGCCCCCATTTCAGATGTCTCAGGTGGTAGGTCTCCCCCTGCCACCCCCGCCCCGTGTGGCTGGAGGAGAGAATTTCCCTTCTTTTCATTCTTAGTTCTTCTGGCTGGTCTAATAATGGAATTGACATGAGGCAGATTAACAGGAGAAAATAACCATATTTAATTACGTATGTACCTATAAGGATTCCATAAGAATATGGAGCCCAAAATCAGGCAGTGGAGGCTTATCTGTTACCTTGAGCTAAGGCGAAAGGAGGACACGTGGTGGTTTTGGACTTCAAAGTGGTGGGAGGCAATTTGCATGGAGGTAGAAAAGCAAATGTTTGGTAAATAAATGTTTGCTGGGCCATCTTTAACAATGGGACTAGGAGGAACTTCCGATTAAATAACCTTGCTAGGGTCCTCCCTCCCCTACACCTATTCAGATTGAACTGTAGTTATCTGATGATACCTCCCTTCCTGGAGCATGTCCCCTAAATTTTTGGGGGGTAATTAGGGGGAAGGTCAAAGGTTCTTTCTGAGTTTTTTGTTTCTTAAAAACAACCACCTTAAAATAATCAATGTCCTGCCCTGACAGGTGTGACTTGCTTGGGAGTCATCCCAAAAAGTGAAAGGTTGCCGAAGGTCACCGGTTCCATTCTCGGTCAGGGCACATCCCTGGGTTGCGGGCCCAGTCCCTGGTTTGAGGGTGTGTGCGAGAGGCAACCGATTGATGTTTCTCTCCCTCTCTTTTTTTCCTCCTTTTCCCTCTCTCTAAGAATACGTAAATACAATTAAATACAATCTTTTTAAAAACTCTTTAAAAAAGTAACCAATGTCCAAAAGAGGCATATTGTGGGTAGCAGACTCTGTTCCCCTTCGCCAGGTTACCCACAACTTTTTTGTCCAACTTGGCTCCAGAGCAAAGCTTCCCATGATCTCCTCCGGATTTCG
The DNA here is from genome assembly GCF_987537825.1 of Furipterus horrens. NCBI lineage: Eukaryota > Metazoa > Chordata > Mammalia > Chiroptera > Furipteridae > Furipterus > Furipterus horrens. The sequence continues at coordinate 10,056,782 of NW_028327172.1, forward strand.
TTATTTGATAGAGCAGCCTATAGAACTCAGGGAGACATGTACTAGTTTTATTATAGGATATAATAAAGGATACAAATAAATAGCCAGATGAAGAGATACATATTAGCCATTCTCAGAAAACATTTAGGTTAAGGAAGTACAGCTTCTGTACATAAAGCTTCTGTCCCCATGGAGTTGGGTGTATCACCTTCCTGGTATTGGGATTCTGTGGAGGTGTCCTCAAGTAGGAAGGATCAATTATTTACTCCATTTCTAGCCCCTGCCCACTCTCCAGACAAGTGTGTGGGGGACGGCTGAAAATTCCAAGCTTCTAATCATGGCTTAGTCTTTCTGGTGACCAGCCCCCACCCAGGAGCCACCCAGGGTCGTTTCATCAGAACAAAAGATGCTCCTACTGCTTATCACTTCACTTAGGAATTTACAAGGGTTTAGGAGCCCTGTGTCAGATATATATTTCTTATTATAAAATCATAGGATCACAGTTCACCCCCTGGTGTGGGAGCATGGATCCCTAATAGCAAAGCAATCATAGAGTTCAAAAGATGTGGTACATTACTAATCCCATTCAGTCACTAATAACTACCCAGCCCGTCATCATATCATATGAATATGATATGAGGGCCACTCAGGTCTGCCGGTTTCTATTCGATCTTGTGCAGTTCCAGAAGCAGGAGTGGTCAGCAATGTATGTCTTCACCCTGTTAGGGATCTGGGATAACTGAGCCAAGAGACAACCATCCTCTCTTGCTCTGAGTCTCTTTTGAGATGTTAATGTAATACCGGATTTCCTTCCCTACCTATGCGCTCACTCGTCCCCTTACCTTTAGTTACTCCTCCTCCTCCTCTCCATTGATACCCACACATTTGTTTCCACCCTGCTGGTCTGGGTAGCAGGCTAATGCCCCTCCCCCACCTCAGCCTACTGCTGTTCGGGGCGCACAGGTGCAGAACTAGCGGGCTGTCTTTATCACCGCGCGGGCAATCTAACCTGTTAGCCCCGAATTTTGCCAGGTGGGCTGAAGGCATGTCCTACCCCATCAGACTCTTAGGAATTGTAACATAAAGGTTAAACACAGTTACAGTTTTTCCGCTTCCGAATCCTCCCGGTTTCTATCTCTTGTAGTGATTCTGTACCCACTGGTTGGTCAGGAAGAAAAAGTTGAGTTGAGGTGGAACAGAAGGAATACCACAGTCTTCCCTACCTCCTCTTCCCCAGGTCCGCTCAAAAAACAGGGACATCTATCCAGTGGGGACACTCCTTTAAGTCCCCCTGATGCTGAGTGTGAGCACACACTTGCGAAGGCGTGTAATCCAGCCCTTCATGCCCGTATCTTATTCTGTTTTCAACAACCAGTGTTTCAATTGCCTGTTCCAATTCTCTTATCAAACTAGTGCTCTGAGGATCTCTCTGTCCGTTGTTGGACATTATGGGCTGTAAAGGGTGTTCCTTGGTCTGAAGAACTGATGGTTAGCCATACAGATTGGTACAATATTGGTTCTTTTACTGCATCTACCACTGGTAAGCCCAGCCCAGGCTAGAGTCAGCTGCCCAATGCTTCCAGCATCAGTTCCTCTCGACAGTTCTGTTCAGACCGCGCCCGCCTACCTGAGGGGGTCTGCCTCGTGGCCATCTGCCAGCTCTGCCCTTTTTGCTGGCAGGCAGAAGAGCGCTTACTGGACTTAGTGCCTCAGAGGGTGTGAGAGGACCATGCCTGGGTCCAGCCCACCTCTGCAGCCGCCCCACGTCCACTCAGTTTGTGGACCCAGGTGGCCACCTTAAGTGAGCACGTAGAGACCTGCTTATTGATTTCAGTCATCTGACCCTGGAGAGGGGTTCGTCAGATGGACATTGACATGCCCTACTTGAATGCACCCCTCAAATGCCAGAGTGATTTCCACAGGGCTCTTCCCCTCTATGGCCATCCCTTTAATAGGCCAAGTGTCCTTAGCCCTCTGCCTGACCGGATGGTCAGGTCATGGGCCTCTGCCCACCAGTCAATAAAAACCCAAACACAGTTTTCCCATCTTTGCTGGGAAAACACCTCGCAACTCAGCCCTTGGGCTGATCTGTGTTTGCCTTCTTAGATCAAAGCGGTGGCCTTCCAAACAGGATGTCCGTTTGCCGTGACGCTGCCGTCTGCAAGCCAAGCAGCTCTTTGTTGGTCAGTTAAAGGTCCCGTACGGGACAGTGTCCACGTGGCAGTGGCATCCAGCGCTCCTCACACAGTTCTCGCGTCAGACCCACGAGAGGGGAGGCTCCCTGCTCGGGGCTGTCTCCGCCCTGCATTCCCCAGGCCGCATGAGTCGGTACAGACCCTTCTGTTACGGAACCCTTCCGGGCACTGCCACGCCCATTAGAACATGTCGCCAACATCTTCCTGGACATTGTGGATGTTTCGTGTTTTAAGACCTTTTGCTGCTCTTGAGTCATCAGGGCAGCTTCAGTTAATGTCTGATAACAGGATCATAAACGCCCCCTCAGGTGGAAATCCTCTGGTTCAAAGCTCAGGAGTCATCCCTGGGGGGAGCCCACGGGCCTTTGCCGGGGCCCAGTCTGGGCTGCACATGGGCTGTGGCTTAGAAAACTTGTCCCTACCGGCACTCGCGTTAGTATTTCACAGGGTGAACTCTGGCCTTCCTGCTGGTGCCTGTTCAGCATGTCCAGTTAGCATGGCTGGAAGGGTGGGTTTACGTGCCTCCGTCTGACAGTGCAGATAGGGGCGCCGTCCCCAATCAAGACTCAGTGGCCATCCCCATAATACAATCAGGTAAAAGAGGTGCAGCCAGTTCACATCAATGCTGTTCAAACATGCCAGTTTTCCTACACATTTCTTAAAAATCCTCACCCAAGGATATGTTGATTGATCTCAGATAGGAAGGGAGAGGGAGAGAGAGACATCGATAGGTTGCCTCCCGTATGTGCCCTGACCGGGGATCGAACCCGCAAACTTTGGGTGTACAGGACAGCGCTCCAACCTACCAAGCCACCCAGCCAAGGCTTCCCGCACACTCTTCCCTTAACTCCTCCATTAGGATGCCATCCACGGGTTTCAGTTTTACAACACAGGCACGGGAAGTGCTCCCTCACGTGACGCATTAGCCGTTCTCATAAAAACATTCAGGTAAAGAAAACACACTTCTCGTAAAGCCTGTGGAAACATTCCGACTTTCGTAATCTTATCAACTCACATTTTCAGGTTCGCTCATAAAAATCCTTGCCCTCGTCAGGGCCTCGCCGATGGGTTTTGGCACCATGGTATGTGAGGCTGCTCTTTCAAGGAGCCCCGAAAACGTCTTTCTCACCCCAACTATATTTACTCATGTGCAGAGGGCTTGGTGTCCCCAGCGAGGGGTCAAGGGACTCTGGCCCTTTTGTCAATCTTTAACTTGATTCATCTGCCTCAAGCGGTTGCTGATCAGGTTTTTCACTGTCGCCTCTGTCGTCTGGCTTTAGAGTGTTTTCTAAACTTGGGTAAATAGGCTGGACTTGTTTGAGGGACCAGCAGGGGGTCCCCTTGGCCTGCCCAGCCTCTGGTTGTGCTGTATCAGAACCTCTGTTTTAAGGCCCCGTGGTGCTGGCAGGACGGGCAAGTGTGGGGGCTTTGCACGGCCAGGAAGCTTCTTCGCCATGACGAGATCAGAGGTGGCGTGATGGACAGTACCCGACAGCCCGTTTGGGCTCAGCCCCGATAGCCAGCCCGCTTTGGGAGCCACCTCCCACACAGAGGGGATCGTGCTGGGAAACGGAGGGGTGGCAGCCAGACAGCTCCATTCTGCCACCCTGAAGTGTGCCTGGGAACGGTTGTTTGAATTTTACTGAGGAAAACGATGAAGCTCTGGTTGTTGGGTTGGGTTGCAAAGGTCATGCTGTTGCTGACCTTCCTGGAGTCCGCTTTAAGTTTATCAAAGTAGCTAGAGTCTCTGGCTTTCTATGAAGGTAAGGAGGGCAGGCTGTAGTCCTGAGTTTTGATGGTGAAAACATGCCGCTGTTTGCTTTATTCCCCTTATTTCTTAATAACAGTTTAAAATTTCTACCACTCCCTTCGTGCTCTTCTCTCCCTTCCCCCAGTCTCTTGTTAATTAAGCTAATATAGTTATTAACATCCGTAAGACCCAGGAGGGGAAGCAGAAACAGTAAACACAATAAGGCTTCCTGAACTGTTTTTCAGTTTTGCAGCATTAAGGTTTTATGGGGCGCCCATGTGAAGGGGGCCCCTTAACTGCAGCATTCACCACGACCTGGGTAACCGGCATATTCAGCGGGTGACTATCCTGGTCATCATTAAAGTCACTCCCGCGTGACTTGCATGCAGAGTGTAGCAGCTGCTCCATTCGGGGTGCTCCACTTGGCAAAGATGGGGACACGGACCTTACAGTGCCTTTAACCCAGACCACCAGGCTCCTGCGTGTCTGGGTCACCTACCGTGATTGTTCCTAGGGAGCCTCGGGTCTTGCATCCACCCAAACATGCTCTTCCACCCCGCAGCATTCAAAGTCAAAGACGCAGCCCCAGACTAACTACTCTGATGGTACGGGTCCACCGACTGTAACGGCTCCTTCACACTGTGCCCTCTGGTTTCCGTTGTCTGTTGGGTTTGCTCTCCTCCCACGCTGACTGCCTTCTTCATGTCCAGAGGTCTTAGAGGTACTTTCTGTTGTCCCTGCGTAATTTTTCCCCGGTAGGGTGGCTTTGAGGCTGGCGGCTGCAGCTCAGACTGACCCAGCTCTGAGCTTGGTCTAGCCTCAGGGTCTGACCCAGCACACTCTTTTAATTTCCTTTGATCTGTTCCAGATTACAATGACCAAGAGGCTGTATTTTACCTTTTCCTTATTAGCGTGTGTTTTCTTATGCATCCAGTGAACCAATTCCCTGAGTGTTCGCTCCATCTCTAAATTCTCTTGTAATTAGACCTTTAGTGACGGATCGTAACGCAGCTGCTGGGACCACACGGTCACCCAGGCATCAACGGTTCTCCATCGCACACCCTTTCATCCTTTCTCTTCCCAGCCCATGTTTCCATCGGCTTAGGGCCGTTCTAGCAAACCCCACCCGCTGACACCAGCTGTACTGGGAAGGCCCACTGTTCTCCTTCCGCCTTTACTTTCACACAGAGAACCCTTCGCTTCTGGCACTTCCGGTCACCCAGAGGGCGGGGAGATCTCCCCATGCCGAGCAATTCCGGGACACCAGCTGGGTGTTCCACAATTTAACTCAATTCTGACAGTCTCTACCTGGAGATGCGTCCGATTCCACGAGACTGCCCCCCACTTTAGATGCCAACCACAAGTGGTAGGTCCCCAGGTTACCCACAACTTCTGTCCACCTTGACTATAAATTAGAGGTTCTGTGACCCCCCACCCCCTACCCCTTGGACTTAATTATTTGCTAGAACCTCTCACAGAACACAGGAAAACACTGACATTTACTAGTTCATTAAAGGACATGATGAAGGATACAACCAGCCAGCCAGATGAAGAGTTGCACAGGGTGAGGTCTGGGAGGGTCCTGAGCACAGGAGCTTCTGTCTCCCCATGGAGTTGGGGTGCGTCACCCTTACTGGGGTTCTGTGGAGGCTTCCTCATGTAGGCACGATCAGTTATTAACTCCATTTCCATCCCTTCCCCTTCTCTAGAGAAGTCAGGGGAGGAGGGGGCAGGGGATGAAAACTCTAAGTTTCTAATCATGACTTGGTCTTTCTGGTGTCCAGCCCCCATCCAGGAGCCATCCAGGGTCACGTCATCAGAACAAAAGATGCTCCTAGTGCTCTTATCACTTAGGAATTTACGAGGGTGTCAGGAGCCCTGCATCGGGGGGCTGGGAACAAAAACCAAATACAAGTATATTATACATTTCTTATTATAAATCACGATATCATACTTAGGCATTGCTTTTATTACCCCATGCCTTTAAGACCTCCAAACTGCTAAGAGAGCCCCATAACCTTAAAATTGTGGACCTGCAATTATAGTACCCTAGAACTGTAAACTTGGGGTCTAGATCATTCCCTTTAGTTCCTTTTATAGAAAAGGCTAATGCGGCTCAGAGAGGGGAGGTGCCTTGCCCAAAGTTACATAGCCAAGAGGAATAGGGACCGGAGGCTTTGAGTTTGGAGACCAGGCACTGACGTCTCTCTCCCAGGGATTGGCCTGTTGTGAGTTCTGCCCCGCCTCTCCAGGTTTCTCTTTTCTTGATGACGCGCTCCATCTCCCGTTGTGTCTTTCAGATTTTTCTACACGAGTGCCACACTCATCATAGCCTTCATCTCCGCAGGTGAGTGATGTCGGGTGGGAGGGACAACCGCAGCTCAGGGGCCCCTGATGGGTGTGGCGGTACAGACGCTGACGGCAGGACACACTGACTCCCACGGTCATTCAGAGATGTGCCGACGTTGAGATTGAAAGAACCCTTCAAGGAATTGTTGCTGGTCTAGGGGAACAGTTCAGTCTCCTGAGAAATGTGAAAAATAAGGATGAAGGAGGCATTGCTTCAGACGGCAGAATTTATTCAGAAGATAACATCCTTCCTCTTGTATGTGTGAAAATGCTGTGTCTCTTAAAAATGAGATGCTAATATGAATGACAGTTGCTTTTAAAAATATCCTTAATTAGCAGGGTAAAAGTAGACCCCCCTATGGTAGTCAAAAGTTGTCTTTTCAAATTTTATGGGTGTACACACAAGGAAAATTCCCCGTGCCTGAGAATTCCCATATGGTTCATTATTCTCTTTCCCCGTCACGTGGAGGAGAAAACTGAAGCCAGAGAGACTCCGGGCAAAGACTTGCCCAGGGTCACAGAGCAAGTGAGTGGGGGGGTGGGCCTGGGACCCCTGACTGGCTAAGAGATGCTTCCATTATTAATCCCCAGCCAGTGTCCGGTCACGTGGCTCAAATTCTGGGTTAGTAACAGCACATAACGTGTGTGTGTGTGTGGTACCTATGCTGAAGCTGGAAGGCAACACGGTCTCATGTCCCGTTTGTGCCCCGTTCACAAGCTGAGCGTCTTTGTCCGAACAGATCTCGTGAGATGGCCCGGCACCCAGAGCCAGGGATCCACAGCCACTCTCCTCATCAGTCTGGCTTCTTTCCTAAAAGCCTGTAAATGATTTTCCAGTCGCTGGGGATGTTTGGCTCATTTGTGAATCAGTGCTCTGAGCAACAGTTCCTCCTTCCCCCATAACACAGAGCTTTTTGTTTTTGGAAAAAGGGTTGGGACTACACCGACCCAGTTGTGAAGCGAATCGCAACCAGCCTTCTCATGCCTCAGGAGCGACGTGCCTTTTATAAAGACAGACATGGAACGGTGAACGGGGCGGACACGCTGCCGTGGGCACTTGACTTGCTTCCCAAGGTGTAGAACAATCGTTAATTACTTCACAGCGAATTGGGAAAAGCACACACGTGCTCCAGTGCCAAACGTGACATCACTCACCCGGTGGAAGAGTTTCCTTTTCCTTTCCCTGTCAGGCCTCTGATTTCAGGAATGGAGGTCTCGGTGTGGGGCTGGTGTGACTGGAACACGAGGGCAGGAGCGAGAGGCAGGCTTCGAGCTTCCGAGGGCAAATGCGCCCAGTTACAATGTAGCACTGTGGTTCCCCTTTCACTGTATGTATTTTTTGCAGTTACCTGTTATTCATGACAAGCCACACAGGTTGCTTTTCATTTACAACAGTGTTATGAAGTTTCCCTTAAAAAGAACAGATTTCTTTTGGCTAGAAGTGAGTCAGCCGAAAAGAAACCATGTTAGCAAATACTGGTGTTACCAGATGGGGATGGGTTCTGGGACCGGTGCGCAGGTCTGCCTCGGGCCAGCTGGTGGTGTGTGGGTTCTTGACTTTGTGCAGGAAAGATGACACAGGTCCCGGTGATTTTGAGAGTAAGTTTATTAAAGCTGAGGACAGTGGAACAAAGGATGGGCTTGGGGTAGAAGAAGCAGCTGAGGAGCCTAGGCGGTGCTCTGCTTTGGCTCCCTGGAAACGTTACAGGAAAGAAGCGAGCCCAGGCGGGGCTGCTGTCAGCTCACCGTAAAGTCAGAGGAAAGGGCCTTGGAGACAGATTCAGGGGTTTAGCCTGGGACTGCTGCTGCCGCTGGGGTTTAGCCTGGGACTGCCGCTGCCGCTGCCCAGTGCTCCCCTGGTTGCAAGTCTTGTGGGGGCCCTTAGAGTTTAGGAGGAAAAAGTTCATGCCTGAGCAGGACAGTGGGCGGGCTCTAGAGAGAGCCTGCACTAGCTTCCTTTGCCTTGGGGGATTTTCTCTCTCTTCTGGGACTGAGAATGGGAGGGGAGGGCTTTAGCAGAATATTCATCAGCTTTCCAGGTGCATTTTTTAATATACTGATGCATCAAAATGGTGCATAGGGGAGTTTGGGATCGTTCTCTGGGCAGCTTCACTGTTTTGCTTTTAACTTGGGTCAGCCCAGCTCTCATCGGGTTTTTGTTATTTGCTCCCCTGACTTCATCCGTCCTTGGGTTTGGCTGGAAGAAATGGCACTAATTGGGTCTCTGTCCTCTGTCTCCCTGACCAGGGTGATGTAAGCTATTTATTCTCAGGTTAGGAAGGAGAGGGATAAGCCATTTGTTCTCAGGTGTCCTTGCAATTCACTAACTGGCAGGAAGTGGTTCGAATTGTTTGGCCTTGTTTAATTATCTTGCCTCAGTTCCACATTCCACTTGCCCAGGAATTTTCCTAGCTTCTTACTATCCTGTCTCACTAGGATGGGTGTGGGTTATGGCCAGAATCATGAAAGTGGGCAGATGTTTGTGGTTTGGGAAAGACTAATTATTAAGCCCCGCCCCCTTGGCACTTCAGTTGTTTTGCTATTCAACTTGTTCCAGACCTATTGTAACGGTTTTTTTTTTTTTTTTTGCATGTCAGTTTTTTTCAAGGGAAAGAAGTATTTTTTACTCGTCCCGCATTTCTAATGCTGGGCACAATGCCTGGCATGAAAGAAGTGCTCCAAGTTCAATGAACATAGGAAGGACACCCCGTGACTGTTTTCTCCCTGAGCTCTCCCAGTGCCCCATGAGGCAGGAAGAGCAGGTGACTGAGTCACAGATTCAGAATCCCGCTCAAAGTCACGCAGGGAAGGAGAAGCTGGGCTGGGGGGCTGAGTGCAGGCTTCTCCCACACAGCCCCCAGGATGAGCAGAGGGCCGCTGGAGCTTTAGTGCGGGCAGGGAGCAGCGGCTTCGCTCTGAGTCCTGCCTCTGTCTGTAGAGACCCAGGCCTGCCAGAGACCAAGGGCCATCTTTGGTGGCGAAGAAGGTGGCTCAGGAGATCTCTGCAGGCTCCCTCCGTGGGGGCACATTTGGGGGAACTCTGACCAGGATCCTAAGACTCCCAATTCCTAGAGGGCTGGCTAGAAATGGGGCCCCGCCCCCAGGGTTGTCAGGAATTTGGAGCAAATAGGAGCCAGAATTTGAAGCTCTGTGTTTGGATCGTACAATGACAGCATTCACCTCTGTCTTTGATTGTTCCAGACTCAGCGCCGCTGCTCTTCCTGGCCATGCCGATGCTCACCGTCGGGGGAATCCTGTTTCTGATCACCAACCTGCAGGTGGAAGGCTGCCCTCATCCCAGGCACCCGGCGGGAGGGAGGCTGGGGAGGGATGCGAGAGCAAAGCACTTCTGTACATCAGCTGCCTCAGATAGGGGCGGGCCTAAGCCAGGGTGCTAGCTGCTGGATGGGTGTGGTCTGGGTGTAATGATGGCTGGCACATGCTGGGGGCACTGGAAATAGTTCTGTCATGAGTAAGTAAGTGATCCAGGCTGGTTATGTGTTCTCCAGATTGGGAACCTATTTGGCAAACACCGTTCGACCATCATCACCCTCTACAATGGAGCTTTTGACTCTTCCTCAGCCGTCTTTCTTATCATTAAGGTAAAAATTAGCAACAGCCCACATTTATTGAACACTTACATATGCCAGACACTTGTGGAGTAAACTTTGCGTGATTTCTCTTCATCAGCTTTTCTGCTGCTAGTAACGTGACATTTTTTTTTTTTTCCTTTTATTTTTTGGTTTTTCAATTGTAACGTGACATTTGAACTTGAAACCAGGCCTGTCTGGTTCTAGAGCCTGAGCTTGTAACCCTAAAGCCCCTTCTTTAAACTTAGGTAAGATTCTGGGCAGAGGCTAAGTGGCTCTGATGTGCTTGGGCCAGTGTGGGGTGTACAGTGGGTTCCCTTTGGAATGGGGCGTTTGCACCTGTGAGCTTCGTGTTTGCACAGGAGGTGGGAAGCGGCTAGTGAGGACTGGGGGTGCAGACACAGGCCTCTGCAGCTCTCCGAAGACTAATGCTGGAGTTCAGGGGGGTGGGCTGTTGTCAGGCTATTCGTGGCCCGCCCAATAGCCATTCCACCTTCTTCATTGCACTGACAGTTTCATCTAGGCAGGGATGTGCCAGCCCAAGGGATGAATCTTGATTGATTTAAGCCAGCTGACAAGCCCTTCCCCCTGTTAGTGTTGAGTAGAGGAGGTCATATTATCCAGTTCTTGTTAATGAGACGAGAGGGGTAGATACTGGAAGACTTCAGGGGACATTTTCCTCTGATGGAAGGTATGAGCAGAGCCGAAAGGAAGTCTTTCTCCTCGGCCCCCTTCCCCCTCTCTATGTGGTGGGGAGGTGTGCTGGCTGGAATCGCGGCAGCCATGCTGTGATTATGAGGCAGCTAGCTGGGGGACACCTCCGTACGCTTAACAACAAGTGAAAGGCATGAAAGTGTGTGGGTCTTTGACACCCCAGCTTTCCCAGCCTGGGGCTTCCCTATGCCAGAGGCCTTGGGGAAAGATAAGAGGATCTCTGGGAGTCACTACCGGCACACGAGACTGGCTGAGTCCCCTGAGCACCTTAGCTTGAAGGGTCACCCAGAGACCGAGTCTCTGCCCTAGATGTGCTTCTCCTTCCATCTTCCTTCCTTAGAGTTGGGTGAAGAGAGAGTGTCAGAGCAAGAGGTGGCGTTCTTAGTTCAAACTGACCTTGTGGCTGCTTACTCTGACCTTGGGCGATTCAGTGCTCCTCTCTGGGCCTCACTTGTACTCTCTGTAAAATGAGGAGGTTGGGCTAGATCAGTGGTCTTCAAACTGGGCATTGAGGAACACTGGAGGGTCCCCTTTGATGCTGTGTCAGTCACCGAAGAGAATGAGGGGAGGATGGCTGGGACGCTCTCCACTGGTGTGTTTTGTCAGGTGCATTTCTGTGTAAAATTGTGTTTGGACAAAAAAGACTTTGCTGCTTTTGGGGAAAAAAAGGCCTGGGTTCGAAGCCACACTAGGAGGCTTTACAAGGCTGTGGGGATGGTGGGGCGCTGTCTTCCCTGTGCTGGCTGACTCTTGGGGAGCAGATGAGGCTCTGTGTGTCCCAGGTCCCCTTGATCAGCTTCCAGGAGAGAGGGCAAGAAGACTCACTCTTGGAAACGGGGGTCCCTGCCCTTGCTTTTTGTGTGTGTGACAAAATAGGCAGAACATAAAATTTACTGTCTTGACCATTTTTAAGTGGGCAGGACAGTGGCAATCGATTCATTCACACTGATGAGCCACCATCCCCACCACCCACCCCCAGAGCTCTTTTCAACCTTGTAAACCTGAAACCGTTCCCATTAAACTTCCCATTTAATGATAACTCCCAGCTTCCTGTCCACCGGCTCCTGGCAGCCAGCAATCTAATTTCTGTTGCTGTGAATCTGGCTGTTCCCGAGGACCTTCTAGAAGTAGAATCCCATAGTGTTTGTCCTTTGGTGACTGGCTCCTCTCACTTAGCGTAGTGTCCTCAGGGTTCATCCATGCTGTGCCCTGTGGCAGAACGCCCTCCCTTTTGAAGGTGGAATGATGCTCTCTTATACTTATAGCCATGGTTTGTTTATCCATTCATCTGCTGACGGAAGCTGGGTGGCTCCCACCTTCTGGGTGTTGTGAAAAACACTGCTGTGAAGAAGGTTGTTACACTAACGTTTTCTTTCTTTTTCTGCAGCTCCTTCATGAACAAGGCGTTAGCCTCAGGGCCTCCTTCATCTTTCTGTCTGTCTGCAGTGCCTGGCATGTTGGACGTACCTTCCTCCTGATGCCCCGGGGGCACATCCCCTACCCACTGCCCCCCGACTACAGCTATGGGTAAGGACGGTGATCTGGTTGTAGGCCAGAGCCCCTCAGGTGGCCTGAGGTGGGAAGCAGAGGGCAGGGCAGACAGGGTGGTAGCAGGGCAGAGGAAACCTGTTACAGAAGAAGAGGACTAGAACAAGGGTGTATCCATTAGCTATTGCTGCATAACAAACAACCCCCAAACCCACTGACCTAAAACAGTAAGCATTTATTACTAAGTGTGGGTAGAGCTGGATAGTTCACTTGACCAGGGACAGACTTGGATGATGTTGACAGGGCTTGCTCACGTCTCCGATCATCTGTGTGGTGGACTAGCTTGGGATTAGCTGGTCGAGGATGGTGGTGATCTAAGGCGACAGGGATGTCTGGGTCACCTGGCTCTCATCACCCACTAGGCCAGCTTGGGTGGATTCACACGGTGGTTTTAGGGTTTGAGAGAGTGCAGAAGTGCCCGAGGTTCTTAAAGTTGAGGGTTGGAATTGGTACAGCATTGTGCCCGCTGTGTTTTCTTGGCCGAAGAAGCTGGCAACGCCAGCCCAGATTCAAGGAGGGGAGAAGAGTCAGAGCTGCAGTCCCGTCGCAGAGGGTGGGGAGCAGGACGTGAGGAGAGGTGACCGTTTTGCAGTCCGTAACCACAACTAGGCGTGCGAGGGCACGCATTTGCTGCTCACTTAACTGTTTCCAGACCCATGGGCTCTCTGGTTTCATCTCACGATCATCCCCTCAATTATATGCCCTTATCTCCATTTTCCAAATGGGAAACTTGAGACTCAGAAGGGATAATTCTGTGCCATGTTGCCAGCGAGGACGAGGCAGAGCTGGGATTTGAACCCAGGCCTCTCCTACTCTTCCCGCACTTCCCAAACTTTGCTGCCTATTAGAATCACGAGGATTACTTGGAGATCTTTTAAAAAAAACATGGAAGCCTGGCTTCCAAGCCTGGACATTCTGACTTCACCAGTCTGGGCTGTGACCTGGGCGTCGGGGTTGGTAAAAGGTGATTCCGCTGTGCTGTGACGTTGCAGATCCGCCCCACTGTGTCCTCCAGCCTGGATCTCAGGCTCAGCTCACAGCCGTTGGGCTGGGCTGATGGAGAGTCTGTCCCCACAGCCTGTGCTCTGGGGATAGCGCCAGAGAGAAGAAGGAAACAGCTGAGACCAGAAAGCTGGACCTACAGTCTGAGGAGTCCCTGTCGCCAAAGGAAGGTGAGCCCTGCCGGGTAAGCCGTTTCAAACCCCTTTCGAGCCTGGCCTTTCGCTGCGGCTGACCCGGCCCCTCACCTCCAGGGACCGCCAGGGACTCAGGCTCAGGAAAGGTCAGGTGGAGAAAGGACCTGTAGCATCTTCTCGGGCCCCTCATTTCATAGAGGGGCAAGACATTTGTCCCTTCTCTGTTTTCTGTCCCTCTTTTCTCTTTCTCATCATTTCCGCTAACCCCTGAGGTCAGTTTTCCGTCACTGTTCTCCTTTTCCCCAGCTTCTCAGTGTCAAGTCCGGCTAATTTGTCCCCGTCTCTGCAAGTCCCCTGGGTCTGCCCTCTCTCACCGCCCCAGCTCCATTGCTTCCTCCTTTCCCTCCTCTCCCTGCTTTGGGTCTTTGGTACAAACATCACCAACCACTGCTGGCTCAGGTGGGAACAAGAGCAGGATTCTGGGACGCTCGCAGAATCAGGAGATTCTGATTGGCCCACCTTGGGTGAGGCACAGAACACGTCAGTCACAGTCCCCTGGGGGCCATGAGGGATAGGACAGAGATTTCCAGAAGGAACCAGGATCCTGGGACGGGACGAAAGGGAGGGGAAGCGGAGCAGCCGAAACAGAGCCGTCTGCCCCTAACCCTTCACTCGGCTCTCCCGTTCTCTCCTTGCCTTTCTTTTCACCGTCCTGGCTGGGAAGGGTCAGGATGAAGCATTAGTGCAGGAAGCGGTGTTGGATCCACGCTGTGAAAGGCGGATGAGGTTTCAGCAGCCAGAGAACACAGGGAGGGCCATTCAGGGTGGCCGGACCGGATGGCAGAGGCGTAGGGGTGGGGACGAGTGAGCTGCAGGCAGCGTGGCCAGCCCGCCGGATGCGTTCTAGGAAGCCAGACTAGAAGTGAGCTTGGACCTCAGGCCGTGCCACTAAGGCTTCTACATCCTTGGCTGTCCCAGCCCCCGACTTGCTTTGTCATTCATGCCCCGACCCTCCTTTCCCCAACAGAGACCCCAGGACCAGGGCAGCTGGAGGAACCACGTCCTTTCCGGAGCTATGTTTTCTCTCAGCGCTTCGGGTGCCACCTGATGTGGCTTTCTGTGATTCAGCTGTGGCACTACCTCTTCATCGGCACCTTCAACTCTCTGCTGACCACCTTGGCCCAGAGGGACAAGGAGCTGGGTATGTGGCAGGGCTGGGAGGTGGCCCATCTGCATGTCCCCCTGGGGACTTGGCACCTTGAGGGTGCGGGGTGCTAAGCTCAGCAGTGCCATGTGCTCCAGCGGGAGGTCCGAGCAGGGGTCTGGGGAGGAGGGCCAGGCAGGGCAAGGGCAAGGGCAAGGTGGGGAAGTCCTCTCCTCTAAGGAAGTCCTGGAAATTTACCGCCCAGCCCTCTCTGTCCTCCGCAGTCAGCCGCTACACAAATGCCTTTGCCATCACGCAGTTCTTTGGCGTGCTGTGTGCCCCCTGGAATGGCCTGCTCATGGACCGGCTTAAACAGAAGTACCAGAAGGAGGCGAGAAAGACGGGTGAGACCTGGGCTCCAGAGGATCAGGGAACCAGCGGGGGAGAGGTCTTTATAAAGCTTCATGCCCATCTTCTCTTTTGTTCTTAATCTGTCTGTCCGTCCATCCATCCATCCATCTGCCCACTGGTTATTGAGTGCCAATTATGTGCCAGCCACGGTTCCAGATTCAACAGTGGACAAGGCAGATAGGACCTTGGTCTCAAGCTTTTCTCAGTCTAGAGGTTGGAGGAAGGTGTCAGTCATTGCCGTCCATGAAATAAAACCACAGGGGGACTATGCGGACATGAAGAAGGACATATAACGTATTCCGGGAAAAGATGGGATTGGTGTCCGGGAAGGCTTCCTGGAGGAAGTGGCATCTGGGCTGAGACTTGAAGGATGAGTAAGAAGTGAGGCGGTGAAGAAGAGAGCCATGGGGGACTGGCCCAGAAATACAGTGGGGATCCGGATGGTGAAGAAAGGAGCGAAACATTGAAGAATCTGGGGAATTCCAGAAAGTGATTCAGACTTGCCAGGCACAGAGTACTAGGGAGTGAGGGGAAGGGGCTAGGGAGAGAGAAATCGGAACGGGCAGGCAGCTCGCCTTGGACAGGATCCTTGGATGTGTTGGAGGAACAGAGGGTGTGTTGAGATGGTTCAACCTCTGGGGCTGTGGTGGGGAGGGACTAAGAGTAACATTTCTCCTGCGGTCTCCTCCACACCCCTCCCCCACTCCTGGCACTGCTCCTCCTGCCCCTGCTGGAGCCTTTTAAAGCAAATCTCAGGCATCAAATCATTTCATCTGTAAATACTTCAGGTAGTATCTCCAACAAATAAGGCCTCTTTTACTTAAGCATCTCTAGGATAGGATCACCCCTAAAACAACCCCAATAGTTCCTTACTATCATCTAACGATGTAGTTGTGTCCAGAGTTCCCTTGTTGCTTCAAATATCTCTTTTAACAAGTTTGGTTTGTTCAAGTTAGGGTCCACACAGTGTATTTTCATTTGATGTGCGTTTTCTGTCTTTTAAAATCTGTGTCCCTCTCTCACTTTTTTTTCCCCTTGTTGTTTATTTGTTGAAGAAAGCGGGTCATTTGGGCTGTCACATTTCCCATGTAGGATTTGGCATCCTTTTCGTGTCATTGAAAAATGGCTGTTTGATTGGGTATTTCCTGTAAACAGGCAGATCGGAGGCTGAGGGGATGTGGTTTAATATTTTTTGGCGAGAGTGATTCAACGGTTGAGCTGAGGACGGCCCCTGGCACTGGCCGTCCCTGCTTTATGATGTTACGATTGATCAGTGGGCTCAGATGCTGTCAGTCTCACGGCCCGTCATGAAGTTTCCCATCAGCTGCCTGCCTAACGACCTTAGCAGCCATTGATGATCAATGCCTAGACCCATTATTTTATTAGGATTACAAAATGGCAATTTTCTATTTCTATCTTCCCTTCCGCTTTTAACAGCTAGAATTCCTCTTGAAAGAAAAACGTTCCCTTATGGTCTACTTGTTATCCTGAAATAAATGCTTGCTAGTTCCTCTATTTACATTTCATAATAATGAGGTTGCCATAGCAACCTCTAGGGTGACTACTTGTTTGTTTTTAAAAAGTTTCATTTTAAAGATATTTGAATGTGTTTCAATCCATTTCTCTCCAAATTCTTGATGCTTAAATTTCCCATTTTTGGCCGTTGGGAACTTTCCCAATCCAGTATCTGTGACCTTTAGATGCAGTCCTATTAGTTTTACTTTCTAGCATAATCAGATGTTCAGGTTCATTTCATTGAGTATGTTTCCTGCCCCAGACTTGAGACCCGCTACTCTTCCAGGTAGCCCTGGGTCCCTTTAACGGGACATGGTATTTAAAGACTACAATTTGGGTGCTACTGTTTCTAATTATCCTGGTTGTCATTGCTTTTAGGCCTTGGATAGAGGTAGGACATACATAATTTTTTGGATGGATAGCTAATATTGGTATTTTAATTTAAATTTTCCTTGAGTTTGCATCTGTATATCTTTTCTTCTGCAAACTGTGCTTCCTAACAATACTCGTTGGCAGCCGTCCGTCTCGAGAGACGATGGTGTAGCTTCTTAAGAGTCTATCTGCACCGCCGAGAATGGCTGTGCAGTCCGACTCGGGAGTGACACGGTATCTGTCTCCTCCTGTGTCGAATAGACATCTTGCGATGACGCTGGAGTGTCCTCTCCAGTGAAACTGAAGCTACAGAGCCTGGGCAGGGTGATATGGAGGGTCTGCTGTTGCCCATGCAGCAGACCCCCCCTCTCTTCGCAGCTGAAGGGTCCAAGGGAAAGACGGAGTCAATACAGCTTGGCTTCAGGTGCGCCGCAGGAGTTGCCGGTGTTGACTACAACGTCAAACCGCCTTAGGGACTCCGGCTCCGGATTTTCTGTCGGGGTTTACTCCCTTAGCCTTTCCCCTGAAGAGGTATGCCGCAAGGCAGCGGAGGTTTTTTGGAGTCAGAGTTTTCCTTCTCTGATGTGCCCTGACTGGAAGATCGAACCAGCGACACTTAGCTCGCAGGCCGACGCTCAATCCACTGAGCCAAACCAGCCAGGGCATCCTAACAATACTATCTGTATACATATACTATGTATACATAAGTGTATACTATATACCTATCTAGTATTATAAAATATATTTTATGTATAATTACTAGTTTAGCTATATCAATATTTTTTAATTTTTATTTTTCAATTACAGTCGACATTCAATATTATATTAGTTTGAAGTTTACATCATAATAGTACTAATAATATAATTGCTACAGGCTATTCCTTCCTTCCTTCCTTCCTTCCTTCTGGCCTCCCTTCCTGTCTCATCCCTAGGCTATTTCCCACAAGAGCTGTACAGTCAAACTACTGTGTTACAAGTCACCAACTTGATATAAAATTATGTTCATCGGTTTCATTTTGTTTCTGATTTTTGGGGGGATTGCTTTGCTTGTTTTCTTCCTATTTATTTAAGAAAACATTTACATATCAAACATATAGATTTTTCCAAAACCAAAACTGTGAAACAAGATATATACCAAGACATTTAGTTTCCCTCTCTGTTTCCTGTACTCCATTCCTTTCCTCTCTCTTTGGTAATTATTTTTATTGTTTTTTTTTTTTCTTTCTTAAAGACTATACATAGAATTTCTCTCTTAGATAAAAGGCAACACATGGCATGCCCCGTTCTGCAGTTTTCTTTCTGTGTAACTCTCTGTCAACCATATGTAAATGAATCAGGAGACTTTGCTAGAAAATGACAAAGTTTTATTCAAGGGTCTGAAGTGAGTGAATTACAATTCTGGAAACACTACCCAGCAATACCAAGAGTGTTCCAAAGAAGAAAAAAGGTTGAGAGTTTTTATGGCACAAAGCACATTCTTGAGAAGAATCTATCTTGCTTGCCTCTGAATTGGTGATCTTCCAGACGCCCGGGTGTCTGGACACGCCCACATTCTTTCCTGAGTCCTTCAGAAGATTATCTATAGGATTTATGCACCTCCAGGCACTGACGCACAACTGAAAAGTTCAGGAGTTTAAGTTTCCAGGCTAAAATAAGATAGTGTCATTTCCTCACTTTTCAGCCCGCTCTGACTTTGTCCGCTTGACTGCAGTGACTCCATCTTCTTTCTTCTTTCTTGCCTCATCCTCGTCCTGCTCCACAGGGGTCTGTCCGCCTTCCTTTAGCTGCCGCCTGATTCCTCTTGGTGGCTCTTTGGGTGGTTTCCAGTCTTTGGCTGTTACCAGTAGGGCCCCTGAGAGTATCTGGCCGTGGGCCGGAGCAGGCCCGAGCAGATGTGGAGCCCTGTTGGAGGCCATTGTAATAATCTGTGAGCGAGTCGATGGTGGCCCACAACCATGATAAGTCTGCGGATAGAGTCATGGATACATTTGAATGATATTTAAGAGGTGGGCTATGTGAGAAATGCTCACAATAAAACACCGGGACACAGGACTTGAGCAGTAACTGAGGCAGTTGTTTATTCACAGATCTGCAGCTCTGGGTGCAGCCTAAAAACCAAATCAAGGTGCACGCCGAAAAGATGCAGCTGGCTGCTTTTATCCTAAAGCGAGTAAAGCTCCCCCCTTCCCTTCTCCCCCTCCTTCTCCTCCGTTTTTCTGTGCTGGATACTGCGGAGTTACAATTTAACACAATTAACTAAATTAACAGAGGGTGATAATTAACTCAGGGTGATCTGGTTATAGGTCTGTCTCCAGCTCCTCTTTGAAATTTCCGTATCTTGTTTGCTGGCCTGTCTAGCTACGTTTTCCCATTTCCCAAAGTTTGGTGATGACTAACTTTGGGGAGCCCGCTCTTTGATCTCAGATATCCTTTGCCCTCAGAAGCATTTGTGCTGAGGTGCTGAATGGCCCCTTCCTGTCTTGTAAGTGTGCTGATAGTGTTAACTCTGGCTCAGAGACCCCTGATTCAGGATATAATTACATTTGTCCTTTGCTGCTAATTATTTTCTACTGGTTTGGGAGTACCATTTCTTTGCCCCTTACAGTCTATTGGTATTTATTGATGGATTGGAGATGGGGCATGCGGAAGAACGAGGATTCAAAAATGACCCTAGGCCTCTGCCTGGATGGTGGGCTGCAAACATCTTCTTGCCCGCCCTCCATGGATCCCCATTCAGGCAGCCTCTCCTCTTCCTCCCTGGACCAGGTTCTTCGGCCTCAATGGCAGCCCTCTCCTCAGTGGTGCCTTCGCTGGCCCTGACGTCTCTGCTGTGCCTGGGCTTTGCCCTCTGTGCCTCTGTCCCTGTCCTCTCCCTCCAGTATGTCACCTTCATCCTGCAAGTGATCAGCCGCTCCTTCCTCTACGGGGGCAATGCTGCCTTCCTCACCCTCGCGTAAGTGGACTTGGGGTGCGCTGCATAATGGGGGACACACTGGGGCAGAAAGAAGCATGCTGGAGGTAAGAAATCAGGAGGTGAGGATATACCTGGAGGCGGTCAGGTGTGGCAGACAAGGTCCTGGAGCAGGTGTAGGGGGTGCTGCCTGGGGGCGGGGGCTGGTGGGAGGGAGGCAGTGTTCACAGACCTGGTCCGCTCTCCCCTCTGCCTCTGTTGCCTGTCTGGGGAACTCCTGGTAACCCTGCAGGACCCACTTCCATTCCAGATCTCCCAGGAGAGAGTTCCTTTCTTTGTACCTTTGGCATGCCTCCCGCCTTATGTCCTCAGTGCACGCGTGGCCAGGCCTAGGGTGGTCTGTTTATGTGTCTGTCTTTGCCTTGAGACTTCCCCAGGGCACAGCCTGTGTCGGGCGTCCCTGCAGTTTTCCCAGGGCCAGGCGCAATGCCTTCTCGGTGCTCTTGAGGGTTGAAGGGCTGAGCCAGGGTGGAGGGGGAAGGGCCGTGTGAAGGTGGGTGGGTGTAGGCAGGCCTAGGGCAGGGGAGTTGGGAGCAAGTGGCTGACAGAGGCCCCCAGAGGCCAGGCCCTGCAGCTCCCCGGAACCCCCTTGTCTGTCCCCAGTTTCCCTTCAGAGCACTTTGGGAAGCTCTTCGGGCTGGTGATGGCGCTGTCAGCCATTGTGTCCCTGCTCCAGTTCCCCCTCTTCACGCTCATCAAAGGCCCTCCCCATGACAACCCACTCTACGTGAGTACCAGTGGGGGCGGGACATCCAGACGGGGGCAGCTCTGGGGGGGCCCCAGCAGAAGGTACCCCCAAACGTGGCCATGTCCTGACCACTGCACAGCTTTCTTAGCCTCATTGAAAAAAGGTCAGCAGAGTGTAGAACAGGAGTTCTAATCAGTCATTAGGGGAATAAAAAAAGGACTGAGCTTACTATATTGTGATATTGGATGAGCCTCACGTAATATTCAGGAGCTGTGTGTTCCCGCAAAACCTTGAGCAGGTTGCCGAATGCTCTGGAGGCCTCTGGTTCTTCATCTGAGAAACGGGCATAATATCCCTCACCCGCCCCGCTCCACCAGGCAGAATGGAAAATAACCGATCGTCCTTCCTCGGAGGCACCGTTGTGTCTGAGAGGGAAGCAGAAGATAAACCGGGCAGAAGACTGGTCGCTTTGCTGGTGGTGGGTGCTGCTCAGAGTCTCTGGGCTTTGCCTCACTCCGCCCCCCGCTCCCCACCAGGTGAATGTGTCGCTGGTGCTCGCCACTCTCCTGACCTTCGTCCACCCCTTCCTGGTGTACCGGGAGTGCCGGCGGAAGGCGGCGTCCCCTGCAGCCACGTAGTTCAGAAGCCCTCGCTTGTCAGCCCTGCGACTGCTGTTTATCCTTCTTGGCGGACCCTGTGTCCAGAAAGACTTTGTCCACTCAGGCTATTTGTATTAAGTAGCAGTTATTTTCTATTACCAAAAAAAAAAAAAAAAAAAAAAAAGATGTATTCGACTGCCAGCCGAGACTTTTGATCAGTTGCTCAGCTGATTGACACGTGGAAATTCTCCGTGGTTCCAGAGCAGGGCGCTCATGGCCTTGGCAGACTTGGCCTGAGGGGAGGCGATGTGAAGCCCTGTGTGCCTGGGCTGTGCTGCCCGGGCGACTTTCCAGGTGAAGGGTGAGGCTGTCATGGCCTCAGCTTTGCTACCTGGCTTCCAGAGGTGGCACCCAGCTTGTCTTCAAAGGCACAGCCTTGGTGCAGGAGAGCAGTGAGTCTTGGGGAGAAAGAGGAGCAGAGGCGGTAGGGGCAGGGTCCTTGGGCCTAAGTCCCAGCTCTCCCACTGGGGCCGGATGACAGTAAGCAGACCTGGTCAGGTCTGAGCATCGATTTTCCCATCTGTAAAACGGGAGGGTCCAGGAGGTGAAGGTTCTTTCTGATGTCCTAGAAGGCTTTAGGAACAGGACAGAGTCAGGCCACCCCCAAGAGCCTAGGGAACGAGCTGGCTGGCTTGATGGGAGGATATCTTATGAAGCCTGTTGGGCCTATTTTCATCTTCAAGAAGGGAGGGTAGTGATTACTTACTTCGGGGTTCAAAAAGCATCTCGGGGGGATAATTTTGAAATAAATAAAGCATCTCTGTCTAAGGCAACTACTACTCCACCTCTCTGGGCTTTGGGGCTGTGGGTGCGTGTGAGCATGTGCACCCATGCTGGTGTGATCCTGCCCGGGGCCTCAGCCTGGGGGAGTGAATGCTCATGTGGAGGTAGAGGAGTCTGGCTGCAGCATTCTGGTGTGGCCACAACCCAGAGGTGGGACAGAAGCCCTGAGGCTGGGGTCCACCCACCTGGTCCTGGGAGGTAGGCTTGAGATCCCCTCCCCTCCAGGAATCTCTTCTTTGCCTCCTCTCCTCACTCCCTGGACCTCCACCTCAACAGTGCACACCCCCAGCTGGAAGCACTGGGTGGAATCAGAAGGTCCCATTGTGAGTTTCCCGTCTGCTGCAGGCAAGTCCCTTCACTACTCGGAATCACAGTTTCCTCACCTGCAGAGTTCAGTTAATCAGTCTTATCTCCGAGGGCACTGGTGAGACTTTAAAGTAATTGCTACTGCCTAGCCCGAGGTGGAAGCACAGGAGTGTTCCTCTATTTACACATGGCCAGAGGGAGGGGGGTAGAAAAGAGGGAGTAGCTGAGGGAAGGGGAGAGAGATGGTAGGTGGGCGAGATGGGAGAGCCTGGAACACGTTAGCTGTTGCATTCCACTGAGGCTGGAGAGGGACTGGGAGAAGACAGAGAAGGGAAGGGGACAGTCATTCATTCATCTGTTCATTCCTTCGTTGTCATTCATTCAGCAAATGTTTTCTGAGCCCCTGTAATGGGTCAGGGTCTGGAGCCGGCTCTCTGCTGAACTGCTGAAGGGTGATTTCCAGGGGCCTAGGATCCTGGGTCTGAAGACTGACGCCAGAGTGCTAATGGATACCTTCCATCTAATCTTGTTCAAAAACTTTAATGTTTTTGTCTTCAACACGTCTCCCTGCTGCCCACACACAAAAGTCTAGATTCTAGCTGGGCACTCAAGAGCTCTTAGCTGGAAAGGCAACCTCTTCACCTGGACAGCCAGCTCCAGGAGGCGGCACCAGGTCTGGCTCGGTGACTAGTGTGTGCTTGCCCACTGCGTGGTGCCGGTCAGGGCTTGTTCGATCACAGTCACCAGGTGAGTGGGTTCTTGTTCCAGCCTCAGAGCCAACTGGAAGGAGGGAGCAGAGAACACGGGGCAGCGAGGTGTAACGGCAGAACCTGGGGGGGTGGGGTGCAGACCACCCCTTTTTTCATCCTAGCCCGTCACTCGTGTCTTTGTCAGGACTGTTGTGAGAATTAGAGGTTAGGTCAAGTACCTGCACGTGGTAGGTCCACAGCAGATCACAGCTATCATCACGGTTAGTCTATTAAATTCAAAAAGGACGCTGAATGCCTGCCCAGTGGTGAGTGGAGAAATAGAATGTGGTTGATCCAGACAGTGGAGCATCATTCCTCAACGCAAAGGTAATGGCGTGCTGATACAAGCGATGACATGGATCAACTTGAAAACTTCACGCTAAACGAAAGGAGCCAGTCACAAGAGACCCCGCATAGTGTGATTTCATTTGGTTGTGAAATGTCCAGAATAGGCACACCTATTGCTAGAGGCAGGAAGTAGATTAGGACTGCCTGGGGCTTGGAGGGAGCAGGTAATGACTGCCAATGGGAAAGGGGATTTATTTTACGGTAATAGGAATTTTCTAGAATTGATAGTGGTCGTACAATTCTGACCTAGACTAAACTATTGAATTAAATACATTACATGGGTGAATTGGGTGGTATGTGCATTCTATCTCAATAGAGATGTTATTTTTTTTTAAAAAAAGATCCCTGGATTCCTCAGGAAATGCAGAGAACACATATCCAGAGTCTGAGATGATTTCTGGGCAAGTGACTACGTGAGGGAAGCAGCCCCCAGGCACAGCCTCCTGTTTCTGTCTGGAGGGTCCGCCCCCTGTAACCTGTTCCTCAAACGGGGCCAACCGCTCTTTCAGAGGAGGAAGGAAGCCACCCGGGAGTTTCACAAGTTTTGATTTCACTCGGCAACGGGCTTCCAGCGCCACCCTCTCCCCTGCCAGCCTCAGCAGGGAGAGACTGGAGCAAACCTGTCCCCTCCGCAGCAGGCCGTCTGCCCCCCCCCGGGGACCCTTCCTGAGCTGGAGAGCACCTGTCAGTTAAAGGACAGCTGACAGTGTGTGCTGGGGACTTAGTGGCACCATCCCCGTCCTCAGGCTCTGGGTGGCACATTACGCCCAAGATCATCCACCTAGCGCGTTGCGCAGCTGGCATTTAAACTTGGAGTTGTCTGACTCATAAGGTCAGGTTCATTTTAGATGTTCCCGTTTCTTGACATTCATTTTTTTAAAAGGATTTTATTTGTTTATTTTTAGAGAGAGGGGAAGGGAGGGAGAGAGAGGGAAACATCGATGTGCAAGAGAAGCATCAATCCGTTGCCTCTTACACTCGCAACCGGGACACCCCCAACCGGGGAGCTGGCCCACAACCGAGGCACGTGCCCTGACTGGGGATTGAACCGGAACTCAAACAGGCAACCTTTTGGTCTGCAGGCCGGCGCTCGACCCACTGAGCCACACCAGCCAGGGCTTTACATTCATTCTTGCATAAGAAACACATGGTGGCCGTAAAACAGATCAGAAGATAAAGAACTACATGAAAAAGAAGTCCCACCACCTCGAAATAACAGTGGTTCACACATTGGCATGTGTCCCCCAGGGGTCATTTGAATGTGTGTGTGTGTGTGTGATAATGGACGTAATTCCATAAGCTTTTCACTACGTCAACAAAAACATGACTGTAAACGGCTGCTTACAACCCATCCCACGGCCACATCACACCCTGTTTATCCCCCACACCCATCCTGGGGGGCAGGGTCCCCTTCACATACGTGTTGGGACACTGCCCCCACTCTTCTGCTGCCTCCCTCTGCTGCCTGAGCAGGGCTCCCGGATGACAGTGAGCCATGAGAGCTGCCGAGGTCAGCAGGTAGGAGAACGTAGGAGATAATAGAATCCAGGGGCCAGCTGTTGCCAAAGAGCCACTTTAGGAGTTTCTAGGGAATGACGCATCCATTAATCATTGTTAATCTACTTTAGCTGCAGGTGTTGGCTGCTGGCTTCCCAGGGGCCCTGGACCCTCGTCCCCAAATCTGAAGCTTTGGGCAAGGATTCCTGGAGCCCCTTTTCCTGCCAGCCCCTCGGGGGCTAGATGCATTGGTTGTGATTCAAGTACAGCAGGGAGTACATACTCTAATATTTTGGGGGAAGGACACTGCCATCCAGTGTCAAAGCACACATTCAGTCACGGGGAGTTCACAGGTGGGGCATGTCTGGTGGTTTCAGGACACCTGGCAGGCCACTGCCCCCAGTGGAGCTGACACACCAGCAGGCAGGGTGATTAAACCCAGGACCACAGCTCTAGGTCTTCCTAGTCGCACTAGCCCCGCCCCAAGGGTTGGATTATTTATTTTCTAACCACAAACATCTGCTCCTAGGCCCTTCCCCGTGTTACCTCCCAGGCCTGAACGTGGACTTGTGGATTCGAGTTGTAGGTGCCTAGGAAAGGCTCTGGGCTTTGTGGACACCAACCAGCTCTGTGACCTTGAAACCCTTAATCCCGAGCAGCCTGAGTTTCCTCACCTGTAACGGAGATAATGAAGTACCACGGGGCTTGTGGGGAGGACTAGAGAGAAACTTTGGGAATAAAAAGTAGAGGCAGCTTGGGCTCTGAAGATAGACTGTCCAAGACCAACTTCCAGCTCTTCCCCATGCAGGTTCTGGCTCTTATGTGCCTCAGTTTCTTCATCTGCAAAATGGGAATAACAATAGGGACACCTCATGGAGCTGTAAGAACTGGGTGAGTTAATAAACCCTAAGGCACTACAAACCTGACCCTTAGTCCCCCTGGCAGGCAGCAGGTATGTGTGGGGGTCGATGTGGCTACAGATGTTGTCAGTAACACCTGCACTTGCCTGGGGGGCGGAGCAGAGGGAGGTGTACCCCCGTTTCACTCCCAATGGAATGCTGTTGCCTTGGTTCAGGACAGAAACCACCCTGTAAGCATTTGCCCAAGTTTGCTTCTGCCTAATAAAGTGACACAGATTGTCTTGTACTGTTTAAAATGGGAAACCTTCAAAGGCAAAGTTACCCAGTCTTAAGCTGAAGTCAATGAAGGACATCAATCTTGCTACGTATTCCGTTTCCCCAGCAGTCCACGCGGACCACCCATCAGCGCAGACACATCCAGTGACCAGGGCCGGGGCTGTGTGTTCCTTGTGGAGCCGGGGGCGTGGTGCAGAGAGGGCTGGGACACCTCCGTCTCGCCTCCTCAGGCTGCGAGCCCTTGAATGAGTCTAGCTTCTCAGTGCCACGTTCCCTTACCTGAAATGGGAATTGGGGTGCCTCCCTCCGAGGGTGGTGAAGATAAATGAGTGCCCACGTGAAAAGCGCTTGGTTCCGGCACACAGTAGGTCCTTAATTAACAGCAGCTATTAATATCTATTATAAACACAAAATCACATTAAATTAAAAAAAAATCACATTAAAGGTCAAGCATGCTATTTAAAAACAAACCCCTTTTATTTTCCTTGCTTGGACTGTGTCCCTTCCAACCCCTAGTTAATTCCTACAGTTCCTTCTGTTCCCAGCTCAGATCTCTCTTCCTTCCTTTCTGTTCTGTTAACCTAGTAACAGGTTTTCAAAGCACCAGGGACCTCTCCCTGATAGAGCTTGTCACAGTGATTTAAAAATATTAATGTTTTTCATTAGGCTGGGAACTCCATGTGGGCACTAACTGTATATTTTATTTATTTATTTAATTATTTTTAATGTTATTGATTATGTTGTTACAGTTGTCCCAATTTTTTCCCCTTTGTTCTCCCCCCGCCCAGTAATCCTCTTCCCTCCAGCAATACCACCCCCCTTAGTTCCTGTCCATGGGTCATGCATATAAGTTCTTTGGCTTCACCCTTTCCTATATTATTCTTAACTTTCCCTTGTCTATTTTGTACCAACTGATTATGCTTCTTAGTCCCTGCACCATTCCCCCATTTCTCCCCCTTCCCTCTCTCAGCTGATAATCCTCCAAATGATCCCCATACCTATGATTCTGTTCCTATTCTGGTTTGCTTAGTTGGATTTTGTTTCTATTTTTTAGATTCAGTTGTTGATAGTTGTGAGTTTGTTGTCATTTTAACATTCATAGTTTTGATCTTCTTTTTCTTAAATAAGTCCTTTTAACATTTCATATAATAATGGCTTGGTGATGATGAACTCCTTAGCTTTACCTTGTCTGGGAAGCACTATCTGCTCTTCCATTCTAAATGATATCTTTGCTGGATAGAGTAATCTTGGTTGTGGGTCCTTGCTTTTCATCACATTGAATACTTCTTGCCTGCAAAGTTTCTTTTGAGAAATCAGCTGATAGTCTTATAGTCACCCCTTTGTAGGAAACTCTCTGCTTTTCTCTTTCTGCTTTTAAGGTTCTCTCCTTATCTTTCTCCTTTGGCATTTTAATGATGTTGTGTCTTGGTGTGGTTCTCTTTGGGCCTGGCTTGTTTGGAACTCTCTGTGCTTCCTGGACTTGTATGTCTATTTCCTTTGCCAAATTTGGGAAGTTTTCCTCCGTTACTTTTTCATATAAGCTTTCAATTTCTTGCTCTTCCTTTTCTCCTTCTGGCAGCCCTATGGTTTGGATGTTGGCATGTTTAAAGTTGTCCAGAGGTTCTAAGCCTCTCTTTATTTTTTTTCAATTCTTGTTTCCTCATTCTGTACTGGTTGACTATTTTTTCTTTCTTACTTTCCAAATCACTAATTTGAACCCCGGTTTCCTTCCCTTCACCATTGGCTTTGTGTGGATTGTCCTTTGTTTCATTTAGTATAACCTTCACTTCTTCCCTTATGCGTTTGCCATACTTAAGCATATCTGTCAAGTCTGTGAACATCTTTATCACCAGTGTTTTGAAGTCTATGTCTGTTAGGTTGGCTATCTCCTCATTTGTTAGGTTGGCTATCTCCTCGTCACTTAATTCTCCCACTGCAACCTTGATCTGTTCCATCTTTTGGGTCATACTTCTCTGCTCCTCATTTTGACAGGCTCCTGTGTTTGTTTGCCTCTGTGTCTCAGGTAGAGCTGTTACACCTGTTATGTTGTAAGAGGCGCAGCCTTAGGTATTTGTCAGTACTGGCGACCTGTTTCACCACGTTGTGGCACTGTATGTGGTGGAGGGGTCTGAGAGAGAATAATGTCATTTGCTCAACACTTGCTCCTTTTCCAGGCACTTCTCCCACTTCCATATGGGACTGGTGCCTCTCTAGCTGTTGCCTGGCCGTTGTTCCCAGAGTGGGTGGGTTTACAGATGTTCTATGACTGTGGGGGCCCTTTAAACAAGCAGACTCTGCTGAGAGACCGGCAGTTTCTTTCACTGCCCCAACCCCCACTGTAACTGTATATTTTATCCCTACCTGGCACAGAATGGAGGCTTAAGAAGTACTGGGTATGTAAGTGAGGGGGAGAGACAGAGACAGAGGGAGGAAAAGAAGAAAGGAAAGAGGGGAGAAAGAAAGAAAGAAAGAAAGAAAGAAAGAAAGAAAGAAAGAAAGAAAGAAAGAAAGAAAGAAAGAAAGAAAGAAAGAAAGAAAGAAAGAAAGAAAAAGAAAAAGGAAGGAAGGAAGAAAGGAAGAAAGAAAAGAAAAGGGAAATCAAAAAAATAAAGGGAAGGGAAAGAAGAAAGGAAAGAAGGAAGGAAGGAAGGAAGGAAGGAAGGAAGGAAGGAAGAAAGGGGCCTCTTTAACCCACCACCACCTTGAGATTTCAGTCCCCTACTCACAGGGACTTGCGGAAACTGCAGACTGACTTGAGCTAGGAGGCCTTGCAGAAAGTTGGGTATTTCTGGGGAGTCATGCTGGGGAAGAAATGGAAGGATGAACAGTTTGAGTCAGAATGCTGTCCCCTCACACCTGGCCAGGAGAGGATGGTCTACTGGGGAGGAAGACCCTGAGCTACCCAGCCCCCTCCCTGATGGGTGCCCTCAGTCATCTCTAGGAGTCTTCCTGTGTGGCCTGGCAGAAGCTGCCTCAGCAGCAGTGTGTGCGGTCAGCCTGGTGCTGAGACCGTCAGGCTGGAAAGCCCATCCACCAGTAACCATGGCCAGCTCGCCTTTCCCATTCATTTCCACCAGCCTCTGCCAAGTGGGTGAGTCACCTGAAACCCACGGGCACAGACCTGTGTGCGGCCCCTGCCGGGGCTCTTCCCACCAATGGAACCTCCAATCACATCTCTGAGCTTCCAGCTGCCGGGAGCAGAGTTATAATTCCAGGTGCTCGTGACTTGGCTCCTCTTGGTGGGGCTGTGACTTGTTCCACCCAGGGATAAGTATGTAGAGTATGCTCAGAAAATCTCTCCTCGTGGGTGACAGATGAGTTTTCAAGCTAGCAAATGAAATTTGGAGCATCGCTTAACTTTTCTGAACCTTGCTTTGTCTGTTCCTAGAGTGGGGACAATATTCAGGAGTGTTTGTTTGCTGAGGACCAACCCCATGTCAGGCACTTAGTAGATGATTGCACAACCAGCTTCTCAGCTCACCCTCGGCAAACCCTGTGAGGTGACTGTCGGGCAGCCTGGCTCTGAGAAATCACCCGCAGGCCACTGTGGGGTCAGGCAGTGGGTTTATTGAGGGAAAAGGGGGAAGGGGGTGGAGGGGAGAGGCAACCCTGGACCGACTCGAGGGCCTGTAGGAGCCAGGGGAATGGGGGTCAAGGGGAATGGGGAGCAAAGGAATGGGGAATGGGGACTCCTGGTCCTCCACGTGGGCCCGTAGGAGTCCCACCCGCACTTCTGCAGGTGCCTTTTTCATATTAGTCAGCCACACATTTCAGTGAGGGCAAGTTTGCTTATCAACATATTCAGTAGGCCATTTGCATCTCATTGCCCACCCCCAGGTTAGTTAGCATATTGGGCTGTCTCCATTACCATTTCCTCTGGGAACCAGGGCCAGGCCCAGGCTGATTAGCATACATCAGAAGTCCAGATGTGCGTTCTAGCGGCCTCAGTGTTCTGACAGCGTCATCCTTGACGTAACTCGAAGACTGGCAAAGAGAGCCTGGGAGAGGAGGTGCCTGCCTAGTGGGCCTGCTCGTGAGTGACAGAGCCAGGAAGGGAGCCAGGGTCCTTTTAATTCCAAGAAGCACAGTCCTCAGGCCTCCTGTGGCGTCACCTGCCCCATTCACCTCCAGAGCCCCTGTGAGTGCTCTGTGCCCCTGATTCCCCACACGGGAAGTGGGGGGGGGGGGGTGAGGAGGCAGGCTCTCCTCTCCAATCCTGGCTTTGACGCTTACCTGGCAAGTGCCTTAACCAGTCTGAGCCTCGGCTTTTTTGTCTGTAGTTTACAGATGACTATCGGACTTGCCTCATCTAGTTGTTGAGAAGGTTAAATGATATGGAGCCCCCCAAATACTTAGCACATAGCAAGCGCTTCCTAAGTATTAGCTGCTGCTGCTGCTGTTATTAAAATTCCTGCCTGACAAGAAGGATGCCAGCCTGTTAAACCAAGCATGCCGTGGTCCGGGGACAGTCAACTCACCTGGAGTCTGCAAGAGCCTTCCTCATGTGGGAAGGCCACCCTCCCCTCCACACCCCCACTCTTATTAGGGATTTCTGGACCCAAGGGTAGGTAGGACGACGACCATGCCCAGCTTGAAGCAACTAGAGGCGCACGAGACCTTTGCCCATTGTTCTTTATAAGATTGTAAAGGGCCTTAAGTCTGAGGGGGGGTGATCGTTATTTTTTATTGTTATAAAAAATTAATTAATTAATTAAAAAAGAAGAATATAGGAAAGGGTGAAGCCAAAGAACTTATATGCACAACCCATGGACATGAACTAAGGGGGGTGGGATTGCTGGGGGAAGGGGGGTACTGGGCGAAGGGGAGCAAAGGGGGAAAAAAATTGGAACTATTGTAGCCATATAATCAATAAAATAAAATTAAAAAACTCCTACGTGAGATCTCATGTCAGGGTGCATCTGCCCTTCTCAATCCGTGGCAATCTTAAATAGAATCGCTTTCTGCCATCTTTCCTTCATCCACGGGATGGGATTCCCGAGCATGTTGTTTTAACCATCAGGATTCCGCAGTGGAAACGTTGGCTGCTCCCCCCCCCCCCCCCAATAGGATGGTGTAGGGCTGGAGCCCGATGGGGAGGCAGGCAGACTCCCGTACTCCTGGGTTCATGTTGGGGCACAAGACTGCAGCCCAGTTGGAGAGGAGGGGCTCCCAATCACCGGGGAGTAAAAAGGGCATGCTGTGACCTTCTCCCGCCGAGGGAGGTGCACAGAAAGTCAGTCAAGGGTCCAGGCCCGAAGCCCTTTTTATCTGGGACTCCCCAGACTCTGAGACTTAACGATGGGACCAGGCAGGGTCTTAGAGGAAAGAAAGTAACGAATTTTAAGTTTTTGAGTGTGGCCCAGATGGGAGAGGTGACTTGCTCAAGGTTGCACACTAAGTTGAGAAAGAGATAGAAATCAAACGGAGGCCGACCGTAGCTGTGCCTCGGCAGTCTGCTGATTTCAGACGGTGGCGTCCTGAACCCCTGTGCTGGGTCAGCCCCGTGCTGGCGAAGGAGATGTGTCCCTGCTTGCCCTCGTGGACTTCACCTCCTGACGAGGGAGGGCATTGCTTCCCTTTATTTGGTTATTCATAATAAAGAGCAAGAAAAGCTCCCGTTTATTAAGCATTTAGTAGGTGCCAGGCTCTGCGCTGAGTGGTGGGTGGACTTTGTCTGGTCCCTCATAAATCTTCCGTTGGGGTTGTGTGTTGTGAGAGTGAAATTTCCAATCCATACGGATCCCCTTAGGGGCATTCATGTCAGGAAAGGGGCACAAAGGAGGAGTCTGGGGGTCATATTCTGCATCTTGACCTGGGCACGGTCATGTGGGTGCATTCATTCTGTAAAAATTCCCTGAGCAGCCCACCTGCCTTCCTGGATGCGTAAACTTTTCTGCAGGAAAAGGGACTGGCCTTATATCCCAGGCTTCCTCCCTCTCCAACCAGGGACCAGCTGAGTTTTGTGAAACTAAGCTCGCATCTTTACCGCAGAATCCCTGGGGTTCCTTACACCGTGCAAACACAGGGCAGGAGTGCACTCGAGACTCAGGGCTCATATGTGGAAAAGGGGCACAGTTCTAGTCCTGGGTTCCTGACACGGCCACCCCCAGGCCCACGTGCCAGCCACTGTCCCGAGAACGATGCTGGAGCCGATCTCATTAGAGGTAGGTTCTGTCGTGAGCCTCAGCTCACAGGTGAGAAAACTGAGACATGGAGGGGCTGACTCTGGGACTTGTAATTCCTTTGTATCACCTTACACTGCCTCTCGAGACAGTGAGTGAGACCCACCTCCTGCTTAATGTGGGACTGGACTGAATCTTGAGACGAGAGGCAGAGTTTGAGACCCCTGTGAACATAAATGCAGAAAGGAAGCCAGACAGTTGGAGGTTCACGGATGCTAAAAACATCAGCATCGTTGGATAGACTGCCTGGGAGTGATGTAGACCGTCTGGACAAATCAAAGAAGCAAGGACATAGGAGTCAGACCAGGGCCAGACATGCCGTCCCTTTCTAATTATATGAACTTGGGTAAGTCGCTTACCCTTTCTGAGCTTCTGTAGTAGACATGTAGTCTAGAGATGGCAATACAGCAGTCCCTCTCTATATTGCGGTTCGCTTATCGTGGCCTCACTGTATCACGGGATTTTAAAAAACATTATATTTAATTACTTATCGCGGGTTTTTTGCTGTATCATGGGATTTTATGGTACTGTACAGTAAATACTAAAATAAATGTAAGGTTCCTACTTCGTGGGTTTTCACCTATGGCGGGCTGTCTAGAACGTAATGCCCGCGATAAGTGAGGGATCACTGTACCTAATTTGTAGAATGATCGTGAAGGTTAAGAAGGTTAATGGATGTCAAAGCCTCAATGGAACATAAGTGTTTGGTCTGTGGTGGCCCTTCAAAAGTGTTATTTCCAGTTTTAACTCAGCCATCACTGTGGTCATTGAAGCCAATAAAATATCTTTGCCTGGGGCTTAAGTGCAAAGAAAACGTGGGAAGGGGCAGGCTACAGAGACGGGAGGTGAGCGAGAGGAGGCAGAGGAAAGGCAGGCATGGCAGAGTGGGGAGAAGGAGCTGGAAGGCCTGCATGTAGGCCTGTCTCTGACTTGCTGCGTGATCTTGGGCAACTTGTTCAAGCTCTCTGAGATGCCCACTTCCTCACCTTGCTGTAAAGCTCACTGTGGGGCTTGCTCTGGAGAGCAGCTGCCCTGTTGATCATCACAACCACGAGTGAAGGGGTGCCCCGGTCTGGGCCCCAGGAGGAAGGAGAATGGTGAGGAGGGGGTCTAGCCCTCCCCCCTCCTCCACTAGGGTGGTCTCAAGCTTTAAATCCTAGAACCAGGATTTTGGGCCCCAGAATTGGCCAATCCCCACCATGTCAGGTAGATAAGCTGAGGGCCTGGTCCGTTGAGCCGGAGAGATAACAGCCAAGACCGTTACTCTGCAATCGGGCCCCGCAGTGACCTCTCGGATACTTCTCTATTTGTAGGTGCTCTGGGAGAGCAGAGGAAGGGAAGGAGTCCAAGCCTTTTCCCCCTCTGGGCTACCTGTCCCTAGTGCCTGGAGTCTTGGAGGGCTGGGCTGGGGTCTGAGGCAGAAATATGCACTGCCCAGCGAGAATGTCACAGAGTTGAGTCACCCACCCTGAAAAGGCCACTAACTCCTGGCAGTGATATCCAGCAAAGTCAGGGCACAGCACTTGCTGGCCTCTCTTCGGACTACCATGACCTTGGCTGGAGCTTGGTTGATTAAAGTTTTGACATTTTGTTTATCACAGATTTTCTGCATTTAATTTGATTTATTAACTAAGGTTGCATTGAAGTATATTTCTTGACTACACAGTTCTTTAGTGCCCCCTTAAATGTTGCACCTGAGGTGATGCCTCCCCCGCGCCCCCCAGGCCTGCCTCTGGTGGTGAGAGATGACGAGTGGGGCGTGTGGGGGTGGCCCACGGGTGTCTGAACAATCCTGCACAAAGCTTTCCGGTCCAGCTGTCGCCCCTTTGCCTGGATATTTGCCTTGAGGTTGGACAAAATGACAGAGTCTAGATCAGTGGTCCTCAGCGTTGCTCCCCAGAGGATATTGTCTTGGTGGGACAATCAGATTGACTGGGTGGAGGTGCTCCTGACGTCTCCTGGGGAAAGACCAGGGAGGCTGCTACACTGTCCACAGGGCACAGGACAGTCCCCCCACAACAGAGAGTTATTTGACTCCAAATAGGAACAGGGCAAAGGCTGAGAATCTTGATCTAGATCCATAGTATAGAAGAAAGAGCATACATTTCTGCACATTAAAGATGAAAAAGGAGGGAGAAGGGAAGGGAGAAAGAGAAAGGGTGGGGGGAGGGAAGGAGGGTGGGGAGAGAGAGAATTATTTGGGGGCCAAAAAGACTTAGAAATCCCAGGCCCCCCACGTCCTGTGCAGCAGGGGCAAGTGGCTTTCCTGCTGAGAATCTCAGTTTTCACACCTGTGAAGTCAGGATCATTCATCAGGCATGCTCAGGGGAATGAGGTGAGGATTCTGGATGGAATGCATATGAAGTCTCTGGTCTAGACAAGCCCTTGGGGGGTGGGGCTCCACTTCGCCTCCTCCCTGCTCCCCTTGGGGTCCCCCAGCACCCTACGATCCTCCACTTTATTTGCTGGGATGTTGACCAGAGGTGGGCTGCTCCCGGGGTGAAGGCTCGGGCACTTTAGGGGTGCCAATAGTGAGTATGTCTGGGAAGTAGACATCTGGGGTCTTCACGCCTGGGTGTTTGGACACCCACATGTGTCAGTGGGCACCAGGAGGCAGCTCCCTGCAGTCCCAGTAGATGACAGCAGGTGAGAAGATTGAGCAAATGTCTTATCATCAGCTCCACTGCCCAGCACCCCGCCTGGGGCAATCCTTCTGTTCTCTTCCCACTTCCCCAAAAGCCCGGTATAAAGGTTGCCTTGGGTGCCCAGCAGCCAGAGACACTGAGTGTGAAGGCTCAGACACTTGCAAGGTGAGTGGGTCCCGGCTTCCCAGGGAGGGGGGTGGCCCACAGCTCGGGAGACAGCAGAAGCCTGGATGGCCAACACCTAGGAGCACTGTCCTTAGGACTGTGATGGCCACTGTCCTTCCCCTCCTTCCCCCGTGTGAGTGGAGTTGGCTCTGACCCCGAGAAGACCTGCTCCTGCAGGGGCGAGGGTCTGGGCTACGTGCTGTCCCAGGGGTCAGTGATGCAGCTCTCAGGTAAAAGGGACGTTTGTACTTGAGCTGACACCCCCATGTCCTTTTCCTGGTTTTCCAGGTTAAGGGGGAGAAGGATGCTCTCTAGTTTGCTCTTTAGTCATCTAATGAAACAAATAATGGCATCTCTGTTATGTGACAGGGGCTGTGCAGACACACGGGATATCCCCAAGGAGAGAAAGTGCTACTGTGTCCCTGTCACAGGATTGAGTGGATATGAGGCACCCCCTGCTCCTGCCCCTTCTCCTGCTGGGGACCGTTGCTGCTTTTTCTCTGGGTAAGTCCTTCCCCTCCCTTCTCACGCAGATTTGTCTCATTTCCTCTTTCCTGCGCCTTTTCGGCTTTCTTGGCACCATGTGGGCAACAGCTTTCCTTCTTCAGCTGATCCAGCTCTTCTCTGGTAAGATTCCTCCTGGACTCAGAGCTGTGACCTTAACATTTTGTCAGGATCCTTCACAAACGAAAAACCACTCACCTGTGAAGACGAAGGGCTTCTCAGAGGTGCTTCTTCCCACCCCCGAGATACACACACGTGTCAGCCAGCATCGGGTTCTCACCCACTTGTGTGAGTTCTCACCGCCCCCAGCACTGAGGAGAGCCTTCCAGTCTTGGCTCCAGACAGCAGCCCTAGGAAGGCCCACGTGGGGCTGTGCAGAGCTGTCCATGGTCCTGGAAAAAGGGAGCATCCCAGCTGATGGCAGGTTACCTCTTCTTCCCAGAGAATGATGTCCCCCATCTGGACAGCCAAGAAACGCAGGCAGACCTGAGCCAGAATCTGGAATGTTCAGGGGATCAGGAGGGAGAGTCGGCCCTG
The DNA here is from genome assembly GCF_987537825.1 of Furipterus horrens. Classification (NCBI taxonomy): domain Eukaryota; kingdom Metazoa; phylum Chordata; class Mammalia; order Chiroptera; family Furipteridae; genus Furipterus; species Furipterus horrens. The sequence continues at coordinate 10,092,655 of NW_028327172.1, forward strand.
ACTGAGAGGGAGATTCAGTCAGAAGGAGAGCAGGTGGAGGCTTCCAGCTATCAAGATGACTTTGAGGACGAGAAGGCCATGGAGTTGGACCCAAGTGCCCTAGACAACAACTTGGAGTGCCCTAGGGCAGAGGACACAACTGAAATAGTGGGCAGTCCTGGGTGCAAGACCTGCCGCTTTGTGTTGGTGCGGACTCCCCGAAGATTTAAAAAGGCTCAGGTAAGTGGCAGAGAGGCTACTGGGGAGGGAGGACCAGGAGGAGGAGAAGAGAGTGGATTCAACCTTTTGTTCTCTAGTCATTCAGACTAGTGGTTCTCAAAGCTTAGGTACATCAGACTTTCCTAGAGATTTTGTTGAAAGATAGATTTTTGGGGCCCAAGAGTTTGCATTGATAACGGTGCCAGGTGATGATGATATTGTTGGTCTGGAGACAGCACTTCAAGAATTACTGATTTGGAGAAAAGGCTTTGGTATTAGATATACCTGTGTTAAACCTTGGCTCTGCCTGTCATTGGCTGTGTCACCTGGGCAAGTCACTTTATCTTTCAGAGCTTCAATAGTTTCTTTTTTTAAATTATATTTTTTCGATTATGCTATTACAGTTGTTCTGATGTTTCCCCCTTTGCCCGCCTCCACCCAGCACCCCCCACTCCCTCAAGCAATGCCCACACCATTGTTCATGTCCATGGGTCATGCGTATAAGCTCTTTGGCTACTACATTTCCTAAACTGTACTTTACACCCCCATGGCTATTCTGGAACTACCTATTTGTGCTTCTTAATCCCCTCACCTCTTCACCCATCCCACACCTCCCTCCCATCTGGCAACCATTAAAATGCTCTCCCTATCCATGATTCTTAGTTTGTTTTTTAGATTCAATTATTGATGGATTTATATTTATTGCCATTTTATTGTTCATAGTTTTGATCTTCTTTTTCTTAAATAAGTCCCCTTAACATTTCATGTAATAATGATTTGGTGATGATGAACTTCTTTATTTTTTTCTTGTCTGGGAAGCTCTTTATCTGTCCTTTGGTTCTAAATGATATCTTTGCTAGGTAGAGCAATCTTGGCTGTAGGTCCCTGCCTTTCATGACTTTGAATATTTCTTGCCAATACCTTCTAGCTCACAAAATTTCTTTTGTGAAATCAGCTGACAATCTTATGGGAACTCCCCTATAAGTAACTAACTGCTTTTCTCTTGCTGCTTTTAAGATTCCCTCTTTATCTTTCACCTTTGGCATTTTAATTACGATGTGTCTTGGAGTGGGCCTCTTTGCATCCATCTTGTTTGGGACTCTCTGTGTTTCCTGGACTTTCATGTCTATTTCCCTCACCAAATTAGGGAAGTTTTCTTTTATTATTCTTTCAAATAGATTTCTAATTTCTTGTTCTTTCTCTTCTCCTTCTGGCACCCCTATGAGGTAAATGTTGGACTGCTTGAAAATGTCCCAGAGGCTGTTAATACTATTCTTATTCTTTTGGATTCTTTTTCCTGCTTGTTGTTCTGATTGGTTGTTTCCTGCTTCCTTATGTTCCAAATCATTGATTTGATTCTCAGCTTCATCCACTCTACTGTTGTTTCCTTGTAAATTGTTCTTTATTTCATTTAGTGCATCCTTTGTTCTGAATGGATCTTTTAAATGCTGTTTAGGTCCTCACTAATTTCCTTAAGCATCCTTATAACTAGCATTTTGAACTCTGCATCTGATAGGTTGCTTATCTCCATTTTGCTTAGTTCTTTTTCTGGAGTTCTGAGCTGTTCTTTCATTTGGGCCATGTTTCTTTGTTTCCTCATTTTGACAACCTCCCTGGGTTTGTTTCCATGTATTAAGTAGAGCTGTGTGTTGGCCCAATGTAGTAGGTGTCCTGTAGGGTCCAGTGACACAGCCTCCCCTGTCACCAAAGCTGGGTACACAAGGTGTGACTTTCCTGTGGGCTGAGTACACTTTCCTCTTATAGTTGAGCCTCAATTGCTGTTGGTAGGTCAATGCAAGGGATTTACCCAGGCCAGGCAGATGCAAGGACTGACTGTGACCACTGACCATCAACCTCTGTCCTCCGTGGAGGATCAGCTGTGCAGGGGCAGGGTGGTGGCACTCAGAGCTTTAGTATTTTCACTTGTACAGTACCAACCTCTTGGCATTGTGGTGAGAATTAAATGAGATAACACATGGGAAGCATTTGGAATAGTCCCTGTGTCAATGTAAACTCCCAATAGATGGTGGCTATGATTATTCTGAGTATTATTATTATTTCCTGCAAGAAGTTCCTGTTGACAGATAAAGGAGCAAGAGATGGGATTAGGTGAGGGCCGTAGATCCTTAATTTCTGACCAGACAAGGGATGCAGAATTCTCTCCTGGAGACCCAGGGACTTGAGAAAAACTGAATTCTCTACCCCTCTTCTTCTTCCTTCTGCAGAATACTTGCAGGAGGTGCTACAGAGGCAGCCTTATCTCCATCCACAACTTCAACTCCAACTACCGTATCCAGGCCTTGACCAGTGGACTCAACCAAGGCCAGGTCTGGATTGGAGGCACCACCAGGGGCTGGGTAAGTGAGAGGCCAACTCCCAGGTACAGAAAGGTCTCTCTGATTGCCTCAGGGAAGCACCTGCCTGCCATCAGGCCTCATTCCAGCAGTTGAGGTGACCTTGGTGTGGGAGATGGCTTGCGCTGGCTCACGAAAATGATGATTGTGCGCACCTCTTCTCCACTCCATGTTCAGTGACTTCATGCTTGTAGTGTGAAATCTGCCATAGGCAGGTGTATTTACTCGGAGGAAATTGGCAATTGTTACAAACCAGGCTCCCTCCCACCCTCTGCCTTCTCATCTTCCCCCAGAGCTGATTGTTAAACATGTACCATCATGCTGCTGGAGTAAGGAGACAAGTTCCATGCCCAGCTTGGTCACTTATAGGCTGAATGGCTTCCTCATGTCTAAAATGGAGCCCTTCTTCTGTCCAAGTGGCACTGGGATAGTGAGTAAATGAATACATGCCATTATATTTGGTACTCAGGAGCGGTCCATGGACCAAGCAGCATTAGCATCTTCTGGTAGTTTGTTAGAAATGCACTACCTCAGGTCCCATCTGAGACTCCTGAATCAGAATCTGCATGTTACAAAGATCCGCAGGAGACTGGTATTCACAGGAAAGCCCGAGAGACCTGCTCGGTGCAATGGCTGGGAGTGACGCTGTTCCCTGCCTGCACACCCTCAGGGTGGGCCTCTAGGATATCTGGCTCTGAGCTGGGTGAGCAGCATCCAGAAAGGGATACTCCGTGGACATTTTCTGGAACCTCCAAATCTGTGTGTCTTCCTGGACTTCTGCCTCTGACCCAGCCTATCTCTCCTCTAGTCTCTCTGCAAGAGGTTTCACTGGACTGATGGGAGCAGATGGAATTTTGCAAACTGGGCCAGCGGGCAGCCTAGCTTTGGGGTTGGCCGCTGCGTGACTCTGTGCACCAGAGGTGAGGGGGACTGGGCACCAGGGCGAAGGGGAGGGACGGCAAGGTTGACTCTGGCATACTGTCCCTTTGAGCTGCCTGAACACAGCTACACACCTTCCCAAACCTGCAGCCCCCACTCCCCCACCGCCACCACCCAATTGCGAACCAATGTCCTGTCTCTGAGGAGGGCTGAGATGTGGGATGAGGGGTTGTCTTGTGTGTGGGGGAACTCTCCATCCTCACAGACAAAGCTGGGCTCAGAGCCTGGGGGCTCCTTTCCTTCCTCTGAGTGATGGGACAGATGAGGGTGGCAGGTGCGAGTAAAGGTGTGGCTGAAGGACAAAGGAGAGATGTGGGAGTCAGGCGTGGCTGACAAAATGCGCCAGCTTCGACTGCGTGTTTGCCAGACGGGGGGGAGCTCAGTCCAGGGCTAAGGCCGTATATGCTGGGTAAGGCGGCCACGATTCCCACGGCCGCTCTGCACCTGTCGCTGAGTCTCAGGTTCCTCATCTGTGACGGGGGTGGGGTGGGGGGGCGGATGGTGACAGTCCCTCCCTCTTGGAGTCACTGTGAGGATTCACCAGGAGTCCATACGCGCACTTAGCACAGTGCCTTCCTGGGGTGGAAGCCCAACGCCCGGAGCTCGTGGGGATGCGCGGCAAACGTGTCCTGATGCGTGGTGGCAGGCAAGAAAGACAAAGGAGGACAGAAGCGGGCACGGGCCACACTCGGACGGCCGCTGACATCTCTGTGCTCTCTCTCTACCGCCAGGGGGTCGATGGCGACGAGCGCCATGCGGCAGGTGCCTGCCCTTCGTCTGCTCCACCTAAGCCGGCGGCATGGAGATCCCGCCTCGGGGCCTCCTCACAGCGCCTCTCCTGGCTGCCCCGACCCACCGTGCGCCCTGGGCCCGACCTGCAACCTCTCTTGCTCATAAAGCCAGACTTCCCACCGCATTTCCTGACTCTTGTCTCTTCTTTGCGCCTTTGGTGAACTCCCCTGGAAGCCCTGGCCCCTGCGCGGTGGGGCTTTGATGGAAGTGAAAGATGGCAGAGCGCCCCGGGGGTGGGGTGGGGGGAGTGGGCGGATGGGGTGGGAGTGCTGAGGTGTTTGGCTGCAGCGCCACCTGGGGGCAGAGCCCGGACTAAGCGGCTCTCCCGGGGCCCTCCTGGCTGGGGGAGTCCACCCCTCCTTCGCCCCACTCTGGGGAAAGTTCTCATTGGGTAGGAGGTGGGGAACTGGCCCTCTTGCTTTGTTTGATTCAGTATGGGGTTCGGAGTGGGGTGGCTTTCTAAAATGAGGGTGATGTCACTGATTCGAGAATTGGAAAGCTGTTAAAAAAACAAAATTCAGCTGAGCGCATTTCAAGATGAAATTGGCTTTATTCAACCATTCTTGAATCAGGCAGCGTTCCATCCAGCAGATAGAAAGGAACTCTGAGGAGCTGTACAAAATGGAAGGCTTTTATAGGCAGAAGGGAGCAGAAGGAAGGTTCTAGAAAAGAACGGATTGTTTCAGGTGAGGTCACCTTCCTTTGGAAGGGGTCTATCTCACTGGTTCTGACCATGTAATTCCAGATTGATTGGCTAAAGGTAACATTCCTGGGAGAGGCCGAGACTGCAAGTAGGTTAGGTAGTAAGTCTTGGTTTGGGTAGGCTTAGCACAAGTGACTCCCGTGATTGATTTCTCTTTTCCTTCCTCCCTCCCTCCCTCCCTCCCTTCCTTCCTTCCTTCTCTCTCACCCAAGGACATGCTTATTGATTTTAGAGAAGGGAAGGGAGGGAGAGAGAGAGAAACATTGATGAGAGAGAAAGAGAGAGACATATCGATCGGATTGCCCTTCGTATGTGCCCAGGTCGGGGGACCAGACCTACAACCCTGACAGGGAATCGAACCAGCAACCTTTTGGTCAATGGGACGATGCTCCAACCGAGCCACACTTGCCAGGGCCTGTTATTTCTTTTTCTTCTCTTCTTTTCTTTTCTTTTTAAACAGTAGTGAGATCCCACCTGTGGTAGCCTCATGGGAGGGAAGAGAGAATAGCCTTGTCTAGCCCTGTGTCTTTTTGGCCTGATATTGGCCCTTCCTTCCCATTCTCTCAGCCACCTGTGGGTGAGTTCAAATGCCCCAACTTCTTCTGACATATGCTCCCTATTCCCAGGAGGGTGGCTCTTCCATCCCAATCCTTTTCCCTCTCCTTAATCCCCAGTCAACCTCTCCGGAAGGGCCACAGTCTCAGGAGGGAGCTACCTCCCACCAGCAAGGCCTTGGGGCCAAAGTCAGGACATCTGGTAATAATGTGGGTCCCACCTCAGTTCTGTAGCCCCATGCCTCTGCTTCTGTCCCTCCTCCCACTTTCTCAGACCCTGGGGACTTTGAGAGAGAAAACTGTTGCTGCTTTTTGTTCCAGGTGGGGTGCTGGGGTCTGGGGTCTGGAGTGGATGAAGCAGGAAGCTTGACCTGAGACTGGGTCTTCAGAGGGCAGAGGGCCCTGCGGTGTAGTTCTACATGGGGAACAGGGAAAATGTACAAGTGTTTCTGTGGGTGTGCACGTGCGTGTGTGTATATGTATCTTGGTGTGTACGCAAGTCATCTTTCTATACATGTGTATATCTGTGTCTATGGGGATCTTTATTTGTAAGTGTGCACAGTCTGTGTGTCAGTGTGTATTTGTGTGTTGAATGTGTGTACACGTTATACATCTCTGAGTGTTTATGGATAGGCCTGTATGTCTGTGTACATCTGTGAACGTGCTGTCTGTGCAGCTTTGCACCCTTGCACACCTGAATCTCTGTGCTCTGCACCTGTGTCTTTGGTCAGCATATTTGGGAGCATGTATACATGCCAGTGTGTGCCTCAGCACACCTGTGTACAGGCCTCCATCTGTGTGTACATGTGTGTGTATCTGTAGAGGCATCTGATGGGATGTGGAGGTTCGGGAACAAAAAGAACAAAAAGGAACAAAGGACAGATGTGCTTTGCTTCTGAAGGTGCTGGAGATGAGGGAACAGGGCAAGACTGGAGCACCCCAGGGTAAGTGGGTGGTGGAGCATGAGCAGGCCTCCCGCAACAGGTCAATGGGCCTTGGCGTTGCCATGAGCCTCACCAATGCTGGGCCCCAGGGGCTGCCTCTGGGCAGAGCCCTGTCCTTGGTAGAGGGGTCCGTCCATCTGCCTTGGACAGACATTGGGTCAGGAAGCTGCTAATCACAGCATGTCAGTCTCCCCAATGGCATGGAAGGGGAGCTGCCTGGCGGAGTCAGCCCCCGCCCCCAGTTCCCTGTATTGTGCACTGTCACAGCTAATTCTTTTTTTATTTTCTTCACTGTGTGGTTGCCTCTCACTCATGCCCCCAACCGGGGACCTGATGTGCAACCTAGTCATGTGCCCTGACTGGGAATCGAACCAGCGACACTTGGTTCACAGGTTGATGCTCAATCCACTGAGCCACAGCAGCCAGGCTTGTCACAGCTAATTTTTGATGCTCTGCTTCTAAAACAGCAGCAGAGCTTGGCTGTGGGGGGGGGCGGGAAGGATACGCAGTAAGGGAAGCCCTGCATAGGTGGCTCTGCAACTGGCATTTCAGTTGAGCGGTAAGCCCCCTTTTATCAGCCTGCACTTACCTGCTTGATGGAAAATGGGCTCTGGCCAATCCCAGTAGTCTGGCATCCTGCCAGCCAAGACCAGAGGTAGAGAGAGGGAGTGGAAAACGGGGTGGCTCAGACCCCTCCAATCTGAAGCTTGCTTGAGGGAAGCCAGGGTAGATGTCTCTCAAATATCTAGTACTGTTGTTATTGGACCTCACCTTCAACCATTATATATTCATTCCTTTGGATGTTTAAGCCCTTTCAGCGTTGAATAGCCCTTGATTAAAAAGCAAATACTCTTAGGAGAGGAAGCTCTTGAGTGTGTTATTTATTAATACCTCTGGGAGGTGGATTGGTAATTTGCCGAGAACAAGGTTTTGTGAGGAGCACAGAAGGCAGGGATATGTGGAACTGTCAATGGGCATGGGGTGGGGTGGGGCGTGGGTTGTGGAGAAGAAAAGTCACTAAAAAGGAGCTGATGAGGCAGGGAGTGCTCTATGCTCACCATTTTCTAGGCACGGGCACACAGGGAGACTAGATTTCCTGGTATTCCTAATAGCAAAGCTGGACTCTGCACCATGCTATTGAGTCTGGCCAGTGTCACCTGGTTGAAAATGATGCAAGCCACTTCCAGGCCTGGCCTTTAAATGCTCCGTTACGATCCAGCCATCTCACTTTCCTTGCCACAGTGACCTGGGAGTCTGTGTGGCTTCATGGCACAGCTACCAGATCGATGAGGCTACCTGACTTACTCTGTCATATTGAACCTTGAGATTTTGCAGTTTACTTGTTACTGCGGCAAAACCTGGTTTAGCCTAACTTAGCAAAAAGAAGGTGCTAACAGATTTCCTATTTCCCAGGCAGATGTAGCACAGAGGTCATAAAGCTCTGGGTTCAAGTCCCAGTTCCACCATTTGTTTCTTAACCTTACTAAGTTTCTTCTCCTGTAAAATGAAGGTTGGATCAGACAAAGCCTGTAACATATCTAGCCCATGGCTTGCCCATGGCAAGTTCTCAATAAATGTTAGTTTTTATGCTGGGTAATTGAAGAAGCAACGCAGTGTTAGGAATGGGCATGGATTCCATGTATTGTAGTTTCTTTTTCTACTGAATAGGATTAGTAACAGACCATAGCAGGCTCTCCAGGGTTGGTGTGTGATTGTGTTGGTGGGTGTGCTGTGGACACCAAGAGGCAGCAGAGACGAGTTAGCTATAGCTGTTCCTGCTGACGTGACCCAAAGCCCAGCACACAGAAGCGGTGACCTGGTTTAGCTGTGGGGAGGACGACGTCAGGCTCACACTCAGGAGCTCACACACTTGTGGGCAGCTCATGAGCCACTGAGGTGCCTGTAGGTGGTCCACCCCAGCCTGGAGGCAAGGGAGGGGCTCGGAGAGAGGGTCCCTCCAGGACACAGCTGCCTGAACCTCCTGCTCAGGGAACAAACAGCCCTGGGCCCCCAGCCTCAGCCCGGCCTCCTGAGAGCTGGGTGCACAGGGGATGCCTATGGGTCTCTGGGGTGGGGAACACGGGGCCGCCTTCCCTGACGGCTCTGCTGGCCTCCTCTCCAGACACTGCCTGACTCCCAAGGCTGCCCCTAGGGAGGTGTTGTCCCACCATCTTGAGGATGGGGCTGGGGATAAGGCAGAGTTGGGGGAAGGGGGAATGGGCCTCGTGTGGGGGAATCTTACCCTTCTCCCTGCTGAGGTGGGGGGGTCACTGGGTGGGGCCTTTGCAAGTGCCCGCAGCTCGATCCTCCCAAACTACTTGCAAAGCTGCCTGCACCCCATTTCCCTGCACCTTCTGAGGAGGGGCCAGCCCTCCACCCACCGTTCAGCTTTTTTCTGCTGGGACCTCATGGTCATGCCCACCCTCCAGCCTTTCCAGAGATACAGTCCCCAGGAAGCCAGTGGAACATACTTCAGGGCTCCTCGCTTCCGTGAGTCCCTTCTTACACCTAATTTTGTATGGTTTTTAAAGATGCCCCAAGTTGTCTATGCTTCAGGTTTCAGAGAACCTAGCTCTGCCGGAGGGAAGGGGGGCGTGGAGGCAGGGGAGGACCTGATGCCCCCCACAGCCCTTCCAGGTCCCTGTCCTGTCCTCTCCCCTGAGCCCCAGGTCACAGACCATGAGAGTCATCGACAGTCAGACAAGATGGTTTCTAAGACCCTTCAGTTTCTAACGTTAGAAGACTGACCGCTGTAGTAGGACCCTGTGTGGACAGGCCTGGCTGACCAGCTGCTCACAGGCAACGGGGCTCCCTGGGGCGTTTTCACCAGTATTATGAGGGCAGCTGGCCTCCAAGACCAGGGCCTCAGTCCGGGAATCACGGCCCGCCCTGGATGGCCAAATCCAGCTCCCGCAGTGACGGGCCCAGATGTGGGTGGGTATGTGTCGGGGTCCCAGAGAGAGCGTAAGGATGCCCAGCCCTGGTTTGGGGACACCGCTGCGGGGTGAGGAAGGGAAAGTCCCTGACAGTCATGCCTCCTGTTTCCTTCTGATTTGGGGACCCACCTGAGTCAAAGAAAGAGACCCCACACTACTCTCTCACTGGTCTCCCCTGAAATGGGGCCCGAGTTCCTGGGGCCAGCGCGGGGCTTACTCTTTATTAAGCTGAACCTAATCGTGGTCAGGGTGGAGGAGGCTGGAGCAGCAGCGGCGGACACCCCTGGAAGTTCATCCTTCTCTTGTGGGGTGTGAGCGATGGAGTTAGTCAGACCTGGGTTCAAATCCCAGCTCTCTTGCTGCCTGGCTGTGTGGCTTTGAGCAAATGACTCATTCTCTCTGAGTTTCAGTTTATCTTTGAGATGGGGAACCTAATATCTACCTCATAGGATTATTCTAAGGATTAAATGAGATAACTTGTGTGAAGTGCCTGGCACTTGGTAGGCCCGCGTGGCCACTTGTTATTACTATTATTATTTCTACTCTTCAGAAGGGGGAAGACCTGGGTACTGCTGCCCAGGGGGGTCCTGGGAAGCAGACAGGGATGAGGCAAGGGGTGAACATGAGACTGAGGTCTCAGCAGGGGGCACTAGGAGGTCCAGACACGGTCTGGGATGTGGCCCCCTGAGGTGAGCTGCGGAAATGAGAGTCCCTCTCTCCCACCCCCCCTTGCCTGGTGGGGTCTCCTGTTGGGAGGCCTGGAGCCCAGTGCTGAGCGTGGGGCCCTGGGCTGAGGCCCTAGTGGCCGATGGAGTAGGCGCCCGAGTCTGTGGACTGCTTCTCCTCCGTGGTCTGGTCGCTGGGGTACACTGGGTTGGCCGAGGCAGTGACCTTCAGCGTCGTCTCGTTCACCTGCAGGAAGAAGGCTGGTGTGGTTCTTCTCTGGCTGTGGGCAGGGGTCTCCACTGGACGGAATCCACATGGGGCTTGCAGCCTTGTTTTTAGGGGAGCTACACAAGTCTGTGTGACCCCAAGACTCCATCCCTGCTACTCAAGAGCAAACAGAAACCAGAGCCGACCCATAGCAGGATTTGTCCTGCCCAGAAATGGAGCCCTGGCTGGTGTGACTCAGTGGATTGAGCACCAGCCTGAGAACCAAATGTCGCCAGTTCGATTCCCAGTCAGGGCACATGCGTGGGTTGTGGGCCAGGTCCCCAGTTGGGGGTGTGCTAGAGGCAACCACACATTGATGTTTCTCTCCCTCTCTTTCTTCCTCCCTTCCCCTCTCTCTAAAAATAAATAAATAAAATCTTTAGCAAAAAATAAAATAATATCCAAAAGTATCACAGTTTGTAAATTCATTGTTTGTTAAAATAGCTAATTTCTCCCTAGCTCACAGAGATTTGAGTATATATCAAAATATTAAAACAAAACAGAAAGAAATGGGGAGGGGACAATGAGTGGCTGGGAACGGTGACAGCAACGTCCCCAGAACCCCCATGGTCCTTAGAGTCCACTTTTGCCCAAACCCTCTCTTGTCTGGACCCCCATGAACTTTCCTTCAGAAGCCGCCGGAAGGTGAGCCACTTAGTGTCCCTGGGGTCCCATGCCCCTCCCTACCTTGTCCCGCTGCCTCTGGCGGGCCCCACTCACCTCCTCAAACTTCTTGGCTTTGTACTGGTCGGCCCCCTGGAGGAAGTTGAGCAGGATGATGTCACAGAGCACAGTCCCCTGGAGGAGGAGGAGAGGCAAGGCCGGCCCTGAGCTGCCTGGACAGTGGTCAGGACTGGCCTGGGGCACACGGCAGGTCAGGGATAGGGAGAGTCCTCCAGAGACACCTGCCTGAGGTTTCCTCTTAGGAAAAACATCCAGGGGCTTTGTGGAATGTTTTCATGACCCACCTCCTCCGCGCCTGGGGTGACCCCGAGTGAAATGCAGGGAGAGGACTTGGTGGAAGAAGCAGTGGGACTGAGTGGGGTGGAAGTCCCTGGGAGTGGAGCTCTGTCCTTGTCAAGGCTCTTCAAGTTTCCTCCCCCACCTTCACGACGAGGAAGAGGAGGGGCAGGCTGCTGCGGAGGCAGTGAGCTTTCCATGGCCGGAGACGTTCATGCAAGGGCCCACCGAGCAATGAGGTGGTGGAGGAGACTGAAGCCCCCTGGCCGGAGGCTGGGCTTTTCATTCTAGGCTGAAGCGGGACTTACCTGGGTCACCACCCTGGCTTACCTGGATCTGTTCCCCTCCCACCCCTGCCAGCTGGGGCCCCACCCCGCCTAGCTGCCTGGCAGAGCCTGCAGGGACTGAACTCACCACTCCCACGGAGGTGAAGGCTGCCACGGAGCTGATGATGGTGGGGATGATGTTGAACTTGCCAGCCTGTATGCACAAAGACCAGGGCGAGTGGGCAGAGTCCAGCAGGGCAGGGGTGAGGCCAGAGGCTGAACTTGGACTCCCAGCCAGAGGGAATGAGGAGCAGCAGGCCCCACCCCTTCATGGTGCAGGTGCGGAGACTGGAGGTGTGACCAGCTGATAGTCTCAGAGCTGGTCAGCGGCTGGACCCTGCCCCTGAAGGAGCCTCCCGTGGGCCCGGGGTCGGTCTGGGTTTTCCCCCTTCCCCCCAGCTGCCCGGCCCACCGACTCACATTGCCGTACACCAGCACATCGAAGCGGATGCCGAAAGCCTTCAGGAGCGTGCGGTACTCGCTGCCATTCTCCAGCTTATAGTACTTGGCAAACCTGGAGGTCAGAGGCAATGCTGAGTCCCATGGTGCACTCCTGCCTGAATCTGTAGGGTCCTCTGGAGCCTACGACCGTTGCTTGTCCCACAACCCTCACGGATGGTTTGATGGGACACCTGCTACCATCCCCCGGTGCGGTTAGCTGGCCCCCTGCACAGGCATCACCTTGGGAGCTTGCTAAAAGGCAGACTTCCCAGCGCCACCCTGACCGCGTGGACCAGCATCCCTGTGAGTGGAGCCCAGGACTCTGCCTTTTAAATAAGTTCCTTCAGTAATTCTGATGTGTGTGGAAGTTTGAGCAGTCTGGACTCTGTGCTTCCTCAGTTCTGTCTGTTTGGGTCGCCCCTGGCCCAGGCTCCCTGCAGGGGCTCCCCTCTCCACAGGCTTCTCAGCCTGTTTGGGTTCAAAGCCCGGCTCTGCCACGTACAAACTACATCATCCCAAGAAGCAAAGGCTTGGAGGAGAGGGGCTAACGCATCTTCATGCACACGGTCAGTTATGATCTGGGGCGAGGCAGCAGAGAGCGAGCATTGCCGGTCAAGGCAACGTGGTCTAAATTCAAGTGGCGCCAGCAGGAGAGGAGGATGGACTCCAGGAAGGAAGGTGTGTCTAGAATGATAAGAAGGTCCAAGAACATGACTCTCCAAGGAGATTTTAAATGAATAGGCAGAAGCAGCATCTGGAACAGGTGGGAGGCTCCAGGAAGCCCTCACCCTGGCTTTTGGTTGGCCTGAGGCTAAGGGTGGAGCCGCCCCATCTCCACACCCACCTTGGACAGAGCACCAAGAATATGCAAATCTCTTACTGTGTATAAGCAGCTCAGTGAGTCTCAGGGAGAAGACACTGGTGACTGATGAGGAGACCGATGGGAAGTAACTGGCCGGAGCTGGGACTCTGATCCACACCCATAGCTCCTGAGTCCCTGCTTTTAACCCTGGGCCGTCCTGCCTCTGAGGACCTGGTGGCACTAAGGACCCAGGAAGCCTGGTGCCAGACCCCAGAGCCCTTCTGTGTTCTGTGCTCTGCCGCCACCCCTGGGGAGTTCAGGCCTGGAGGGAGGAGTCACCCTTGTCTGAGATGTGGCAACGGATGCCCGTGGGCACTGGGCAGGGGCGGAGGGCGGGCCGCGGGGCAGAGGCTGGGCTGCGTTGTCCCCAAAGTCTGTGTTCCTGGCCATAGGCTGCAGCCGGGAAAAGAGCTCCGACATGGCCCAGGAGAACAGAAAGTCGGCATGCTGGGCGCTGCCTTCCACAGCGAGGGCTGGCTAAATTTATCTTGAGAAGGAATGTGAAGGGAACAGGGAGAAAAACCAAAGCGGACTTGGGCCTTCTCCAGCTCCTGCCTTCCAAGAGGCAGTAAGCCTGATAAGATCATTACCTCACCCACCACCCACCCTCAGGGGAGGCTTGGCAGGGCCTGGCTTTCTGTCGGATGGGAGGGAGAGGGAACCTTGAGATGGGGGGGGGGGGGGGAGGAGACAGGCTGCAGACAGAAGGACCCGGCAGTGCACTCCAGGGTGGTCGGAGTGGGTCACAGAATGTGGCTCAACCCTGTGGCAGAGACGGGCTTGGTAACCACTGGGTCTGGGTTACCTTCCCTCTTGGCACACAGCTGGACTATGTTTCCCAGGCCCCTGGAGTCTAGCTGGGGCCCATGACTAGTTTCTGCCCATGGAACGTGGAGGGACGTGTGGTCTGTGACCTCTGGGCTGAGGGGTGTCAGAGCAGTGAACCTTCTTCATCCTCCTTTTCCTCATGGCCAGGCGAGTGCTCAGGCCATAGGGGCAACTGAGTCAATAGGTGGCAGGAGCCCAGACCCCTGAAGACTACGTGGAGCACCCCACCCCCACTGACCTACAGTGCACTGGGCTGGGGACCTTTGTGCTAACCACCGCGATGGGGGCTGTTTGTTACAGCAGCTAACAATATTTACCCTGTTACAAACTCCTGTAATTTCATAGCCAGGAAGCCTGAGTTAAAGAATGAATTAAAATTTGAGAGTAATTCAAGATGAAGGAGAGAGAGAGAGAGAGAGAGAGAGAGAGAGAGAGTCCAGTGATGCTATACTCCAAGCGATAAACCCTCTGAGAAAGTTCTAGAAGACCTAAGTGTGGTCCTACAGCTGACTTTAACTAGCTTTTGACCTCATGCAGGTCACTCAACTTCTCTGAGCTTTTTATCTCAACCGAGACGAGAGAGTGAGGAGGACCAGATGAGAGTGTCCAGACATAGGAATTAAAGCAGGATATAGTAAGTGCTTTAAGCGTGTCTCTGTTCTTTCTTATCGTAAGATCAAGAGAGAGTGAACTGATAATATCTTCATTTTCCTTAACCGTCACACCTCCTGCCTCCTGGAGATAAGAGAATTAGCAGCAACAACAGACAGCTTATACCGAGTGCTGACTATGGGCCGGCACTGCGCTAAGTGCTTTCACGCGTAGTAACTCATTTAATACCGCAACCCCAGGGAGCTCAGCACTCCCGTACAGGTACAGGCGAGTGAGCAGGATCAGAGAGGTTCAGCGACTCCTCTAAGGTCACAAAGCCAACGGTCAAGCGAGCGAAGCTGGGAGTCACCCTCAGGCAGTCCAGCTGGACAGCCCAGATTCAGCCAGCATTTCCGAGGGCCCTTTTTTGTTGCCTGATTTCCGTTAGGACCTGGCTCACTTCCCTCGGTCCTCTACCATCTGCTGGTGGCCTCGCCATCCGGAGTCATTGCTGGGAGCAGAACAGGAGAGGGAGGAGCACCATGAAGTGTCAAGGGAAGGACTCCCGAACTCCTCCTCTGAGAAGAGGGAAGGCTGAGCTACACCTGTCCCGGCCCCGATTTCACCCCAAATGCTCTGATTCCCGCCTCTCCAGCTTTGGTTTCTCCATTGGGAGATGGGCTTGGTGACAATGACGCCACCACTCCACATCTTGCCTTGACTTGTGAGGCCCCTCCCAGCCGGGCCCGGTCCACCCTCCTGGCCTCCTTGGCAGACGCCCTCACTGCCTTGCCCCTGGAGCTGCTTTCCTGGGTCTGCGCGCATTCCCCAGATGTAGACTTCTGGGCGGCCCCTGCTCATGCTGCGCCCCTCCTCCCCTCTTCCACCCCGCAAACTCCTGCTTACCCGTCGGGGCCCACTCAGGGACTCCTCGTTCCTTCAAGATTTAACAGACGTATGCTGGCCACTGGGCTAGGCACTGCTGATACAGGGGCAAGCTCGGCTCCCGTGAGAGAGAGAAGTATTAACCCAACCATCCCATAAGTAGCTGCCATTGGACTTCAGGGCTGGGAAGGAGAGGAGCGCTGTTCTGAGAGTACAGCTAAGGAAGACACTTGACAGGATGGTGGGCCAAGGAAGCCTTCCTGTGAAGTAGCACCAAAGCCGAGGCTTTAGGGTGGACAGTTAAAAGTAAGGCAGCCAGAGGCGGGGGCCACAAGCCCTCTCAGGGGAAGGGCAGGGCGCTTCTGTGGAAGCAGAGAATGCCCTGCGCCATGGTCCTGGGAGGGCGGAGATATGTGGAAGTGGGGGTGTCTGGTCGGCCTCACCCTGGCTGGCAGGCCCATGCGGGAGTGTCTCTCCCCAGTTCCACGTGCACTGATTTCACACTTGCAGCTTGAAACTGACCATGGTCGAGCATTCACACCACAGAAATCAGCAAACACTGCAGACCCGGGTTTTGTTTTCTTTTCTCCCAGAGGGCGGGCCCGTTTCCCAGCACTGAGGCTGTGAAATCCCTCTGGGTCACGGCTTTTCTCTCTCCTGGGGTCCGGGTGTCTCCTACGGTCCCCACTACAACAGACGACAGTTGATCATCTGGACTTTTCACTGCAAACCAGCTCCCACTGCCTCTTGCTGCCGAGGTGCCAGGGCAGTCAATGCTTGCCGGAGGAATAACAGTTTTCAGAGATTGCCACACCTCCCAGGTTGAGTATAGTGATGTTGGCTTCCAGGTTTCCTCCCTCGGACTCCGGCTCCTCCAGGTGTGCCCCGTTCTTCAGGTGGAGCTAGTCTAGAGTGGTAACGACAGCTGTTTCTCTCCCAAACAGAAAACATCTGGCTCTGGCAGCTGGCTGCGTGGGAAAGTAGATGCTATTGGTTCCCACCGTGGGGACCCAGCCCCGTGCAGGGGAAGTGGGGAAAAAGCAGGGACAGTTGCACGTGGAGCCCTTACTCCTGCTAAGTTCTGCGCTGGAGGCTTCCACACCCGTTGTTCCATTTGGGCCCCTCAGCAACTCAGGGTGGGGAGCTGGTGGCGCAGGGCTTTGAAATGGGCCAGTTCTGGGCTTCCATTCTGGTTTTGCCACTTGAATTCCTTATAATAAACTGAGGCAAATTACTTCACCTCTCCGCACCTCAGTTTCCCCAAACGTGAAAGGGAGATGATGGCAGTAACTGCTGAGCGGATTTGGTGTGCGGCTAAATGAGCAGGCTGAGCACAGTCAGGGCGCAGAGCCTGGAATATATTACCTCTCGATCATCAGGCAACACAGTCAGGTCTGCCAGGCTGGAGGAAGCATGGCTGGGATCTGAACGGGGCTACCCGAACCCCAAGCCTCTGCCCACCCACCGCTGCTTCCCTGAGGAGGAGCGAGGAAGGAGTGTGCGTCCTTGTGGTCTCAGGGGGCAGGGAGCTGGTGAAGCGGGAGCCTGTGGAAACACCTGAACAGGTGTGACTGTGATCACGCCGGAACCATCAGAGGGAGAACAGAGCCCAACACCTGCAGGTGCCACGTGGGGAAGGAGGGGAGCGGGGAGCCTGGGGAGTGGTGGGGCTGCTGGGGCTGGGAGGGTCACCTGAGCCCAGGCACTTGAGGGGAGGGGTGATTCCAATGTGCTGGCTACTCTCCACTGAGCTGCAGGCTGACTCCTCTGGCTTCTGGGGGGTTTGGTCAATGGGAGGAACCAGACGGGGACCAGAGCAGCAGAGGAGTGGCTGGGTGTTTATTCTGCCCACTGCTCCCTGCCTCCCCGCAGTGCCTGGGGTTGTGTCTCCTGTCAGGGACCCAGCTCTCAGCCAGGCTCCCATTCTTCCTGCTGGCTATGGGACTAGTGGGAGGCGGGCAGTAATGACGTCCCACTTGGTTAGGCCCAGTGACTCAGCTTCCAGGTGTGTGCCTGTCTTCCCTTGGGAGAGAGCTTCTCGCCAGGCCCCTCACTGGGACGCCTGTTCAGTGACCTGACAGGACACCCCCAACACGGGACCGAATTGAAAGATTCTCAGGCCTGATGGTGCCGAGACACTTTCGAGTGTGGGGGAGCGGGTGTGTGGGGGTGCGTGCGTGCTGCCAGAGCAGCAATAGATACAGCGTAAGTACAAACGTCAACGAGCGTCATAAATCGTTTGTCAGAGGTGCCTCCACCGGGCAGCCTTGAAGTTCCTTCCCGTGCGGCCGTCTGGTCTATAAATAACAGCCCCTGCCTCAGCAGCCTGCCTTCCAAAGCCCCTCCTGCAGAAACCCGCCTGCATGGACTCAGACTCTTAGAGCCTGAAGGGGTCTTAGAGGTTATCACCCTGAACCAGCCCACTTTACGGAGGAGGAAACTGAGGCCTGCGGACGGGACGAGACTTCCTCAAAATCACACTGAGCCCTTGTATCAAGTCCTGAACCACAACCCGCAGGTGCCCTGACCCCCCGCCTGGGCCCTCTCTGCTTTGTGTCTGCTTCATCTGAATCACTCTTAAACTGTCCCAGCACAACATATATATTTTGGTATCAACATTTGTTATTTGGGTTCAAATTTATCATTTGCACTGAATTAAAACTTCCTTGGTCACGGGAACGGGTCTTGTTCACCTCGGTATTGGAAGAGATCTTCACAGCCCTTCTTACAGCAGGCACAAGAGGTTTCCTGCCACTGCCTGATTACCTCCAGTGACAGGGAACTCACTACCTGGAGGAGCGGCCCAATTTCAGCTTTGGGTAGCTCCCACCATTAGAAATGCTTCCCCATGTCGAGCTGACATTTGCAGCAGGCGGCAGCCCTGAGTGTTTGCTGAGTGGAGAAGGGTTTTTATCGCCGTGTACAAATCCCTTGGAAACGCTCAGACATCTGTTTAGAAACGATCCCACAGAGTGGTGGAAATTCCCCCCTAAAGCAGGGACACGAAACTGTCACAGCAGCAGGGAAAACAGCAACATGCTTGAGGGATTTGGGTTGGACTTGTAAGGGAAAACTTGGGCCTGGAATTTGGGTTTCTCGGTGAAGGAGGTGGTGTTCTCAGCAACGCTTTCTGCCTGGTGGGAAATCATTCTGCCAGCCGAAATATACTTTTACAGTTGATTTTATACTGATAGGAAAATATTGCCTGGCAGACTCATTGCATGGGACTGGGCAGCATCCCCGAACAAGCCGGGACTCCTTGCATTACTGAAGGGCCCCAAGCCATATTTATTTACTTATATTCTAGGAATCTAATCAATCTCGAAGACAGACATTTCAAAAATGGTTTGCTCTCGATCCTTTTTTAAAAAATGTATGACTACTAATTCATCTTTAATGAGTCAGGGAAAGACCAGTAGAAGCCGAGCTAGAAGATGTACCCGAGGGCCAGGTTACTAGCTGTCTACTTTGGGGGGTAAGCTTTATCGCCTCAGTTTCCTCATTTGTATAGTGGGGGGAACCACACGGGTCCTATCAGGGTGCTGCGGTTGTGGGCACAGGCTCCGGGCCAGATGGCCAGGGGTTGGGTTTCTAGCAGTGTTTGCTGTGTGGCCTTGGGCACACAGAGGAAGCCTCTGGGCTTCCACGTTCAGCTATAACATTCTCCTCTCTTCTCTGGATGAGATCGACCACCCAGAAGGAGCACTTGCTACATCCCTGGCTCGCGGGTAAGTGCTCAGTGAGGGTTAGCCGATATCTTCTACCAGGAATGTGGGCTGTTGTGAGGATTCATACAAATGATCCAGGGCTGTATAAATTCAGGATGGTTCTCACGGCCTCTCCCACCGTGCAGAATTCAAGCAGACAGGCCCCCATGAGAGAGGGCCGCTGAGTGCTTCTGTGGTGAGGATGGAAACGGCTGCTTTTAACACCTATCCTATGGCGCTTGGATGGAGAAACACCCAGATGGCGGAAAGGCTGAGCAAAGCCAAGGGCGCACTTCGATTCCGTCTCTGTCAATGGGCCTAAGATCTCGCTGATCTGCGCGTTTCCGCGTGGAAGCGGCTTAGCTGCCAAATCTCAGAGCCTCGCGAAAACTGCTGTGGGTACATTTCCAACGCGGAGCGCTCACCACAGACACCTACAGCACGCGGAACACTGAGCAGCTGAACAGTGTTTCCTGTCCCAGACAGCGAGGGAGGAAATCCAAAACCGGGTTGCCTTTTAGGAGCAAGGCTGTCTTAGGAGCTCTCAGGAGTAATCAGAATCAGACATTGCTAAGTGCACTGTTTTGCATCTCTCTCATCACCCCAGCAGTTACGGCTGGGTTTATCTCCTAGATCTGCCTCTGTGTGTATGTATGTATTCATTGTGCAAGTAATGCAATGGTGGGAGGTTTGCTTGAAGCAATGGCCATAGATGAGGTCCTCTAAATCAGGCTGTGCAATCTTGGGCAAGTCTCAAAATCTGGTGGGCAGTGAGCTGTCAATCCTGTCAAAATAGGTGTGAAAGGGCTCTAGGAGTTCTTAACCTGAGATCCAGGGATAGGCTTTACAAGGTCTTCAAAGTCTCAAAATTTTACACCACCTAAATATAAATGCAGAGGAGGAAACTGACCACACTGTCTGGGATGTTAATTTCCTGCAAGGGAGCAGACGGAAGTGAAGGGAGTTTCCATGCCATTACTCTTTGTCTGTCTGTTTTTCTTGGAGTCATCCCTCTGAGGAGGTACTTATATCTTATTTATGGAAATAAAGGATCCTTTAAAAAAAGAAATTGCCTGCAACATTTGCTCATGGCTGTGAATACGTGCATTTTTCTCGGGCAACCCATGGTGCATACTTTCTAGGGGGAGGGTACGGCAGAGTTGGAGACCTCCAGAAGTTAATGAAAATCTGTGATTTAAAGAATGAAAGTTGCTAGGGCTGGTGCTGGACGCCAATGCTCCCCACTTCCTTCCTCACCCTGCTCGGGGCGGTCTCAACCCAAGCCTGGCTTCTGGCTGCTGATGGGGCCGACTGTCCCTTCTCTGTCTCTGGGCTCCTGCCCTTGCCCCTTCAGACCTGCGCAGCCACCAGGGTCCGGTTACTGGCCCCAGGCACTGCACAATCCTTTTTCGTATCCTCACACCCTGCCCACGCTTCAGAAACAGTCCCTTTATTAAACTCTCCTCAAATCACCCAATTTGCATGTGCCATCTGTTTCCTGCTGGGACCCTGACTGATGCAGTATTTTTAATTTGTCTTTTGTACCCTCTCTGCCTAGACACGCACGCACCCCGCATCTATTCACCGACATGCTCACGCACACACACTCGCCTGCTCCCAGTGCAGACACACAGTCACTCACAGACACACCCCCACACTCACACTCACCCACAAGCACACCCCTTCCCTTGCAAAGTCACCCTCACAACAGGGTCTGCTTCCAGAACTGGGCAAGGCAGTGCTCTGGTTAAAATCCTGCCCTGGGGAACTGAGGGCCCACCAGGGAGGCAGGAACCCTGCCTCTGGGGTGCCTTTGCCTGCGCACCATCGACCTGGCGACTCTGGCCAGCTCTAATTTTTAGGAATGCTGCCCTCTGTCCCATGACTAGTCCAGACAAATACATCAACTGCACACTCTCGAGGTACTTGGATAGATGCGGCATAAAAATACCACGTCTGAAGGGGGAAAAAAAAATGTTAAAGCGGCCCCTGGAGTCATTAGCCATGCAGAATAGACTTAGAAGTAAAATAAAATCGTTCCACCAAACTTTAGGTAGGTAGGGACAGACAGAAACCTTCGGATCACACAGACAGATTAGTTTAGATGGATGCCACCAGGTACTTTGGGTGGGGGTTGAAGGGAGACATTTTGGCTCAATACAAGGTCATCTTTGCAATAATTGGAGGCCATGCGATGATGGACAGGCCATTTGGTGAAGTGGCCCCTCGTCCAGGGCTATGTTGCAGAGAGATGGATGCAGAAGTTGGGAGCAAATGACCTCTAAGGCTACTCTAGGATGCACATCATTCCGCCTTTGAAGTTTCCACTTCCTCATCTGTAGAATGACGGCCTCTGTCTAGGTGTCTCCAAGGAATCTTTAACAACGATAGATTCTCTAAATCTCTGATTCTGCAGGCAAAGAGCCTGGAAAAATGGTGCGTGTGTATGGGGCGGGCAGGGTGGAAAGGGGCTGCAGAAGTAATTAGTGATGGAAATGCAAATCTCTAGCTGCCTCTGGATGTCTGAGTTTGCATATTAAAACAAGGCTGAATCTTCGCTGGATGATTCCACTCCCTCCAGAGCAAAAGCCAGCAAACAGTAGGACGTTGAAAAACCCTGGCCTCTGTTGGAGAGGCAAATGGATTTGTTCGGGAGACAAAAGGTCAGGCTACGCACTGGGCCTCCTGCAGCTGCTAGCTGGTTAGCTTCCCTGGACCTCAGATTCTTCGTTGGGGAGCAAAGTCTCAAGCCCATAGACATGTTTATCTGAGGCTTAACCAGGGTCAATGTCCCCAGCCTTTCCTGGTTGGGATAGACACAATCCGAGAAAACATATCTGCACCCAGGCTCCTATGCTCACTGCCTCTGTGGCCTTGGAAAACTTTTAAGTCTGCAAGCCTCCATTTTCTCCCATATGAAGTGGGGAGATGGTAGCACCTCCCTTGCAGGGTTGGGGGTGGGGCGGGGCTGGGGATGGAGAACAATGAACCAAAGCACCCAAGACACTTTGCGCTAGGGGCACGCAGGATCGTGCCCTCTAGCAAGGAGCTTGTGGGGCACTCAGGAGCAGCATACATTGCACCCAGCACCGGCACTGCCCTGTGGCCCACACTGCTGCCCCTTCTCTCTCATCCCAGGATTCATAAAGGTGGCTCACGTAGGCTCTTAGCTTAGCCTCGGGTGTCTGTGGGCTGGGAGTAGCTCGAAGGCAGCTGAAGGTGGGTGGGTAGACATCCAGGAAGGGAGTTCAGGGAGTCTGGGCAGAGCCCCTGGCTTGCCAAGGCCACCAGATACTCCCCCATGCCAGTGCTACTCCTCTGTAAATTCTTTTAAACCACAAGGATCAAATTGGGCAGCTTTGTCCCCTCATATTCTGGCCTGGAGATCTTTGGTGAGGGGGTCAGTACGTGGGGCCCACACCTCTCAGATGGTTTCCTTAGGCCCCCGGGGAGGTATGCTCACAGGCTCCTCAGAGCCCCCCTGATCTCTCTCCCCAAAGACAACCGTACTCAGGAGCAGGTCCGCCTCATGTACTGCTGTGCCTAGGCGAGACACGCATGTGTGCACCATGACGCCCTAAATTGGAGACAAAGAACTCCAAACCAATTCTTCTTTAAATGAAAGGCATTGTTCTAAAACTGCATGACACCGCTAGCTGGGGTCTTCCTAATAGTTATATTTTCATAAGCTTTCCTGCCAAGTAAGTGATTTGGAGGGCTGAAGAATTCCCAATGGTCAGAGGGAAGTTATGAAGATGAAAACTTGCATTTTAGATGATGAGAATTTTATTAATACGTTACTATTTTAAGCCACCATACACAATCCTTTGTATTGATTTCAGTGTGATGTACCCGACTGAATAAATATGCCAATTTCTGCCAGGGAGCCAAACAGTATTTTTAAACTACTTTAAAATATGTGTTGTTTCCCATGATTTTTTAAAGTTTGGAGTTGATTATGAAAGCACTTCCAATTTAAAAAAAAAATCTTCCCAGAGATTATACATGCATATTTTAAACTATTAAACATAAAGCTTAATGGGGTGGATAATTACTTTTTCAAGCTATAAAGAAAGGTTTAAAAAAGGTATAGAAAGGTTCCTCAGGTATGTCACTATATTGGAAAATACCACTACAACAAAGAAAATTTGACTAACAATTCTTTAAACATGTAACTGAAATATATTCTTACATGGATGTTTTTCCTGATCACTGTCTATTTAGCCAATTAGCCTGTTTAGTATATAACACTGTGTCCTTAGGGCTCTGCCAGAAATGTCAGGATCTTCAAAAATTAAGGGAAAAACAGAACAGAGAGCTTAAGTTTTTCAGGCATTGGCTGATAGGGTCCTCAAGATAATAATGACCCTATCGTCCTTTCGTGGGTGGGAAATTAGGAGGGGAGAAGGGCAAGGGTTTGCTTAAGGGCTTTCAGCTGGTTCCAAGCAGCTCAACCTGGGTTCTTCTCTTTCCTTTTCTTCAAAGTGGGAGCGGGGAGTTGGGGGGGCTCCCGTGTTTCTCAAGGCCATTGGGGACATCAGATGCTATTAAAGACTGGTTTGAGTTCTACAATAGTTTGGAAAGGCACTGAAGAACTAATGACTATTGTTATTTGTGACCCCAATGAAATTTCCCGGTTCTGGACAGAAATACGACATTCCCATTTTGCAAGGCGATACCAGCCATTGGCCTCGCTTTCGGCGCTAGAACCCTTAGAAACTGCGGGAGCAGAAGAAGAAATGGGCTGCCTGGGAGTGACTTAGGCACATCACAGCCTTAGAGCCAGAGCGAAAATGAGCTCAGAATCCCAGAACCCAACATTTCAAGAGAGCTAGCTCGGCCATCTGGCCCCGCTGCCAAGGAAGGGGAGCAGGAACCCTTGGCGGGCCCCTCTCTGCGGGGGCGCCATCATCGCCCCGGACGGCCAGTCCGTCTCCCAGAACGCGGGACCTTTTCTTCCCAATACACATTGTAGTTCTTTAGAACAGCCCTTGCCTCCTTCCCCCGTGCGCCAGGGTTACCTGAAGTTGTAGCCTGGGGAGACGCTGCTCTTCTCAGAGACGCCGTCGAGTCGGGGTGAACGAGTACTTGGGGATGCACTGGTCCCAGGCCCTGTCCAGGTCGCACACCCAGCCGATCTTAATGCCCAGAACTCCGCCCTGGAGAAAGGGGCCAGGTCTGAGCGCTGCCCCCCCCCCCCAAATCCCTGTCCTTGTCCGGGGGCGGGGTGGGGGGGGGAGTGACCGAGAGACGTGTGATTTCTTTGCATTTTCTTGGTCGGGAGGAAGAAAAGGGGTTTGTCGGCCAATGTCGCCTAGTATAGAAGTTCTGTAGCTCAGGTTGCGAGTCCCCGAGCCTCGGGGTTCGCTTACGACGGCTTCTTCAGTCCCTTACACACAGTGCGGGAGAAAGTGGCCAGAGACCCACTTTGCAGAGCTCCGAGGCCTCTCTGTCCGCAGGTGACGTGTGAGGACGGGAATGGGAAACGGGGCTTGGAGAGGGAGCGGTGGAACGGGCGAGGGGGGCGAGACCGCTCCCGGCAGGTGCGCGGGCGGAGAGGGCTCCGGGGCCGAGCCAGTGGCCGGCCTGGGATGCTCCCACCAGGGGGCGCTGTCTCCCCGCCGCGCGCTGCCCCCCCCCCCCCCCCCCACTGCCCGCCAAAGGGTCGCCAAGCCCCGTGGAAGAGGGTCTAGGTCCTCACCGTGCTGGCCAGTTTGGCAAAATCCTGCCCCGCAAACTTGACCACATCCCCCACACGCAAGATGGGGCAGAAGGGGGCTCTGTCAGGGTGGAAGCGGCAGCTCTTTATGTCGGCGGCGGTCAAATTGGGAAGCAGGTTTCCCCTGGGGTGGGGGTGGGGGGGCGGGGAAGAAGAAAAGAGAGAGGCGAGGCCCAGAATTAAAGTGGAGACCGACCTGCACAGGCTTTCTCCAGCCTTCCGGGGCCCCAGGGTCCCTCCACGTCCAGGCGGGGGATCTGAGACCCAAACTCTCGGACACCTGTTGTCCCCCTCGCCTCTGTCCCTACATCATCCCTGCAGGTCCTACCACCCTCTGTCCCGTATCGGGGTCCTGAGCATTCATGTCGAATGTCCCCCAGCTCCCAGGCTGGGGTTCCTGGAGGGGCGGCTGGCAGAGAAACGGACCCCAGGGTCCACCTCATCCTCTGTGGTCAGGGCTGGCTGGAGGGCGGGAACAGGAACCCCAGGGAGACCGGGAGAGCGTGGGCAGAGCCGTGTGAACGGGCATCTGCTGTCCTCTGAAAACGGGGGGGGGGGGGGGGGGGGAGAGGGGCAGCTGGGGGGGGGAGCGGGGCCGCGGGGACTGGGTGCTCTGACTCTTGGCTTTGGGGACGAGGACTCACTTCTCAAAGTTGAAGAGGGGGAACCGGATGCTGTTCTTGATGAAAATAGTGAAGTTCTCAGCTTCCATCATGACAGGCCTGCGGGTGAGAACGAGAGGAAGGGGAACAGGGGAGCTGTCACCCCGGGGGGGGGGCCACCCTTCCTGGCGGGCATGTCCCAATGGGCGTGTGGTCATGGCCTCTCGGGGTCTGAAGGTCAGAGGGTCAGAGGGACAGGACGGTGGCAGGTGAAATGAACTGGGGAAGATGCTGTCCTGAGACCACTTCCTGCCCCACGTGGCCACCCCTGCGGGGTGCCCACAAGACCCCCTGCAGCAGAGATGCACAGCTGCACACAGCGGCGAAGGAGAGCTGGGGCGGGGCCTGCTCCCCTCCGGCTCCGGGCCTCACATTTCCACAGTGTCCACCTCGGTGGGGCACCAGCCCTGGATCTCGCAGGTCCGGAGCGCAGAACTGTAATTCACGCAGCGGCCAGTGAGGATCCCTGCGAGGGAGGGGACACAGCGCTGTTTGCCTGTCTGGCCCTTGGCCCAGTCCTCCCCCCACTCCACCCCTCCTCATGAGAGAGGCCCCCAAAACAGACACACATGCAGGGATCCTGCAAGTGGAGGGAAAGGACAGGCCGGGCAAGGGGGGTCCCCTGGTGGTCCATTAGCCCTGCAGAGCTCTGCCCTCTCCTCCCCGGCTGTAGGCCAAGCCAAAGGGAGGTGATAGTCTTCCTCTTACAGGGTCCCCATGTGTCCCAATCACGGCATGCTCTTTCTTGCCTCGGAGCCTTTGCTGCCTCTGTTCCTTTTGCTTAGAATGTTCCGTTTAAAGTCCCTCTATCCTGGCAAATCCTACCCATCTTTCAGGGCCCATCTCAAATGTCACTGCCTCTAAGAAGCCATTTGGGACCAGTCTCTCTCCCTCCCGTGGCTCCCACAGTACCTCCTTGACATCACTTGCCACCTCATAGCACTTCTGTCTGTCACCCCCATCCCTGCACTGGGAACTCCTCAGGGGGGGGGGGGGGTCCCAATACCACTTTGGGGCTGTAAGGGGGTGGGGAAGGGGCTCCACTCACCCCCACCTGGGAAGCGCTCAGGCCTGCACTGGCTGTCTGATACACAGCGGTACTTGTCCTCGCTCTGCGGGGAGACAGGTCCACAGGTGGGTGAGCCCCTTGGCACCCACTGCCTCCCCACAGCTGGTGGACCTTGGAGGGTGGAGGTCGGTCCCAGACACCGCTCCAAGCCTGGACTCACACCCCTACCCCCCACACCCACGCCCCTCCCTGCCACCACCCCCTCTCCAACGTTCTCCTCCTTGATCTGCTTCAGCCATTTAACGTCCCTCCCTCCTGCCTGCCCTTCTTCCCTCCCTCCCTCCCCTCTCTCACCTCTGGGCAGAATCCTTGCATCTGGTTTTCAGTAACAATCATCTTGGTGATGATGACAAAGACAGAAGTGCCCTTGGGAGAAGAATGGAGAGGAAAAAAAATGTGACATTGCCAGTTTGTGAGGCAGGGACAACTTTATCCCCACTCTACAAATGAGGAAACTGAGGCCTTGTTTAAGATATTGGGCCAAGGTTACAGGGCTCATCAAGGGCAGACCTGGGATCCAACGCAGGCTTTCCCAACTACCCACCTGGCCCCTCATGCTCCCTCTGTGTCGTCCTTGATTACAGGATAATTCGTTGCAGAAGGAGAGAAGATGCTGCCTCATGCGGCACTCAGGAGGCCACCCCCCACCCCCACCCCCGCCCCCAGCTGCTGGGGAAAGGAGCTCTGGATCACTGATGTCACAGGTTCTGGTTTGGGAATCCCATTGGCACTCACCCCTGCAACCTGCCCAGGGTCTGGGCAGGTACACAGTGACCTAGCATAGGGGGCCGTACCTGGGGTGGAGTCACATAATCAGACACATCCATGACTCTGTTGGCATAGCGTCCAAAGCCCTTCACCTTGGTTACCACGGAGGACTCAATGGCTGTGTCCCGCACCTGGTACGCCTTCTCGTGCAAGAAAACCCACCTGGGCAGGAGAGCGGGGATGGAGAGCAAGAAAGAAGGGTGTGGGTCCATCAGACAGAGGCTAGGAGGGGTTGCTTTTCTGCGGGGAGGCCCCTGCTGGGGGTATGGGACTTCACAGTGAGCCCTAGATTGGATTAGACTACTGTCTCCACCCCCCCCCCCATTTCTTGCTTAAGGAGCACTTTTAGACTTTTACCAATTGTCCCCCCACCCCCATGAAATTTTAATACTATACACACCAGCTTATGTATTGTATGTATATTTGTGCTTGGCACAAAAAAGAGTGAGATTCTTTTATTCTTCAGGAATGTTCACCCCTTGCAGGCGCTATCGTCCTACTGAGAATGCATCATCATTCCTGCTGATGAGGCCACCTCTCTGGCAGGAATCCAGAGACAGAATGGGCAGGGGATCCTAGGTCTGACTGTGCGTCTCAGGCCTTGCTCACGGCTGTATCCTAAGTGCCTGCACATAGTAGGTGTTCAATAAACAAGTCAATGAAGATGCTTGGGAACTGTACACGTGGCAGAGTTCCCATCTGTGCGAGCATTGGGTGAGAAGGATGGAGGAGGAAGGGAGGGGCAGCGGCTGAGCCTTTACCTGGCAGGTGGATGGAGTTGAGCCGGGAGGGAGGAGCCTCTAATCTTATTTCTTGGATTGTGCTGCCACCTAGTGGACATTTACCTGTACTAGCTCCTTCCTGCTGCTCCCAGCCATTATGGGACCATTGGGATCAGGGAGGGACCCTTCCCTACTTCCACCCGCATCTGTCTCCCCAGACTCTTGCAGCCTTCCCAGGCAGTAAGAAGGGCCTGCAGACAACTCTTCCCTCTGCGTTTCTGTGAGGTGCCCGGTAGAAGTCCCCCATCACAGCCCTCACGCTCAAGCCATGTGGCCTCACTACCATGCTTCCAGCAGGCAGCGCAGTCCCATTCGTCCCAGACAGCGCACCGGGAGGCGGATGCTCTTACTGTGCCCGTTGTACTGAAAACCTCATCAAATGTGCTTGGAAAATGCTGCACCCTCTCCCTTTCGCAGAAACGCTGGTGACGTCTTGTGGAATCCAGGGGCGTGCTTCTGGGAACGCTGGGTTGGGGCCCTGTTCTGCGTGCTGACCAGGGTGGACGAGGTTGGGGAAGGAAATGGAGACCGTGGAGGGCAGAGAAGACCAAGCTGGAGGCTGGGAAGCTGCTGAGGGCAACATGTGGGCTGGCCGAGGACTTTACAAGGAGGAGGTTAGGACTTCAAGCTCAGGAGCTTTCATGGGCTGAGGGCGGTGGAGAGCGCCACAGGCCCTGCAGGGCTCAAGAAGAAGCCTGATGCCCGCCTGTCAAGGGGAGGTCAGATGGGGTAACCTTATGGGGTCCCCCCCCGATGTTGGAAGATGCTGAGGGAAGCAGCCTCTGGACTATGCTGGGGGTCACTCATGGGTGGGAAGGGCACCTGCCCATCGTGTTCATTTGAACACGGGCTGACATTTGCCAATGGCTACTTGCTCATTTTTCGGTGAGAGGATTCAGAGCTACCCCATACCAGGGCCTCCCTGGTGCATGGATGCTGCATGCTTTCGAGTGGGAGAGGAAGGGCGGAGTCCCAGCCAGCGCTGGCAGATGGCTCCCAACCTGGCACCTGTTTTATTGTCTTGGCCTTACCGCAGGCCACCTTCCGATTAATGCCCCGTTATGAGCTCTTTGCGTGCTTGTAAAATGCTCTCATGAACACCACGGCTCTGTGGAAGTCCAAGGAGCTGTGAGCTGTACTTCCTTAGCACTTTTCTTTCCTTATTTCTTTTGGAAGAGAAGAGAGGGTTCATCAAGGTCTTGCTATGAAGCGTGGCTCCCACTGAAATCTCACCCACTATCTTATGTCCCAGCCCAAGAGAAGGGAGCATCCCTGAAACAGAAATCTACCCAAAGGAGCATTCTTAGCTCACAGCCTGGGGCCCTGTGGAGCGGAGGCAGGGAGGTCTCGGGCCCCAGCTCTGCTCCCAGCTGAGAGAGGCGTTGTCACTACTGTGCACTCCCCTGAGTGGTGTCACAGCCTCAACACGCCCTCCGGAACGGCAGTGAGCCTGGCTACAGGTTGGAGACAGCTCTGAGCATTGACCTAATGAAATGGTTTCCTGAGCCCCCACCCCCACCTTTAAAGTCTCGGAACATTGGCTGATGAGAAGCAGAGCTTAGGTTCTTATTACCGTATAGTCAACATGGCACGCCAAGTGCTGTACGTGTGAAGGATTCATCAGCTTCTCACCACAGCCCAGCGACCCAGCTTTGTTATTATTGTTGCATCACAAATAAAGGGACGGAAGCAGAGTGGGTGCTGACTGCAAGCTGGTGTGTGGGTTGCATCCCAGGCCGACTGCTCACAACGTCCTCACTGCAGGGTCTCCAGCTGTAGCCCAGGTCAGGGCTGGCCAGAGCCGGCCCCTGGAACTGGATCCTGGTCTGTGTCCTGCTGGGCCCTGCCTGTCACCAGGAAAAGCACCTCCTAGCTTAGGAACCTCTCAGGAGGAAGGGCCGAGGGCTCTGAGGAGCAATGAACCAACCCCTCTCCTCCTCCTCCTCCTTTTCCTCCTTCTTCGGGGATCCTTCTCATGCCTGGTGGGGAGGACAGGCCACATCAGAATTCTCTCTCTGAGTTCAATAACAAGCGGAAGAATTTAGTGGCCCTGCGGGGCTTGAGGACGTCACCGGAGCAGCTCGACCCAAGGGGATGCTTCATTTCCAGCACGGAGGGGCTGAGTCTGTCTCCAGAGGCCAGGGCTCAGGCCATGGGGCAGGACCGAGCCATCAATTCTTGGCATTGACTCTGCTGCTCTGACTTATTTTTTCCTCATGTTGCTGGTTTATTATTTATAGAGCGGAAGGCGGGTGGCAGCGCCTTGGCAGGTGGGATGTGCAGGAAGGAGCCCCGAGCAGTGTCCCCGCACCCACCTGCCTAACCCCAGGGAGTCAGGGAGGAGGCCGGGGCGTGGGTATGAGGAGGGTGTGTGTTGTGTGTGCCGGGAGGACAGGGGTCTCTTAGGGAGGTGTGAGCTGGGCAGAGGGAAAGGGGGTGCCTATGCGATGATGACAGTGACCATCCATTACCGAGTCACCCGACTCAGGCAAGGCACCGACGTGTTATTCCGCCTCGTCATCACTCGCTGGGAGAGGCGTCCCTAAACCCGTTTTCTAGACCCAGTGATGGAGACTTAGAGACATGAAATGACCCGTGCAGGCCCTCAGACTCGCTGGTTGGTGTCCGCGTGAGGCTCCTAACCAGGTGCTCCACGTCCCACGGTCTCCCCGTCATGGGGCTGCAGTGAGGGGTGAGGAGAGGCAAGGAGAAACCACCCCTCTCCCTAAACCTGTCCGGTGGGGTGCCAGCAGGTCTTCCCACTGCACTGTCCCCTCGCGTGCTGGTGCCTCAGGGTGCTACCCTGGGCTGAGAGGAGAGGATGAGGCGCCGAGAAGGCTGCATTCCAGCCCTTTCCTGTAAACGAGAGCAGCTCCCCGTTTTAACATTTCTGTGTATTGTGCACATGGCGAGAGTGTGGGTCCGGCCTCGCAGCGGGTGGAACAGGACAGGGAGAGCGGGGCTGCGACGGGGTCAGAGGCACCGCCTGCCACCACAGGTCCTTCCAGTGGACAGAGCATCAAAGGGCCAGGACTGCTCGCCCCACTAGTCTGACGAAAACAACCTAAGGGCATGGGCCCGCCAGCGTTCCCAGGGACTCAAGCCCCAGGGATCTTCTTCTATTTCCTCCTCAGGTCCTCATAGGATCCAGGAAAGACACTGGCTCTTAGGAAGTCCCAGCCCACAGAGGAGACTGTATTACCGCCTGGGCCCCGGAAAGACCATGGGAGAAACATCGAGTAAGTCCTGGTCTCTCTGTGCACCCGGGGTGAAGTGGTAGCAACCCCAGACGAGCAGATGAGGCTAGAGGCGGGGGACTTGGTGTGTTGCTGTGAGGCCATGAGAGAAATGGTTGGCTCACATCACACGTGTCCTAAGTAAGGCTGTGCGTCTGGTCTACCCGAGAGGCATACTGTGGAAGAGACTCGAGCATTAGTTACACGTCAACATCACAGCATTAAAAGTCCTTCCAAATTCTGTTGAGCACAAGCCACAGTATTTTCTCTCCGCAGGATTGCCCACCTGTTAGCCATTTTTACTGCATCCATCCCTACCTATTCCAGGCCCCTGGCGTGGCAGCCAGACTGGTGTTCCCAACGCAGATCTGATCATGTCTGTCTGTCTCTCTCAATCTCTCTCTCTTTCTGGGTCCATCTCTCCCAATCACATACACACACACACACACACACACACACACACACACACACACATTTCAGTGGCTTCCCATCCATTCCTCTTCTGTAAAAAGGAAAGATCTGAGGTGTCTGAGGTCCGGCGTCCACCTGGGATCTTGCGTCCATCCTACGCAACCCTTCCCTTGCTCCCTCTGCTCCAGCCATAGACACCTCCTTTTCTTCTCCCCGTCAGCCAGGCTCTTTCCCTTTGCAGAGCTGGGTTTCTCTGCCTTGAACTCTCTCCCTTCCCTGCGTTGCTCCTATTCGCCCTTCAGGTCTTGGCTTAAATGCCACATCTGCAGAAAACGCTCCTTAGTTCCCTGACCAGGTCAAATATCTCCATACTAGCTGTTCTTCTAGCCCTGTGTGCCTCTTCTTTGAACCCTGAACCCCAGTTGAAATTTCACATTTGTTTGCAGCGATTATTTGACTAACGTCATCGCTTGCACTGTCTGCTCCACGAAGGTGAGGACCGGTCCGCCCTTGCCCACTGTTCTACCCTCAGTGCGCAATGCCTGGTATGAAGAGACACTCAATCGCTTTTTGCTAAATGAATGACAATGGATTCAGGAAGTCCTAATGGCGCATGGGCTCACGTGCAGAGACGGGGCTCCGGCCGGCTGGGGGCTGGGCTGTGGAGTGCACTGATGTAAATGGAAGGAGCTGCTCCGGGGGGAGCTGTCAGGCTGGAAGATGGATGGCGCTGGATACCAAGACGCCATCTCCTGCTGCCTCCAGCGGGCCCGGCTCCAGCACCGAGGGCCGGAGCATCAGACCGGAGTATGATGAGGGACAGACAAGGGCAGCGGGGTGCTGAGCAGGCTGGTCCAGGAGCCAGCTGTCTGTCCCTATCCTCACCCATCTCCTGCCTGCAGCCAGCAGAGCCAGGCCCGGCCGCGAATGTGCTGAGGCAGCTTTTGGCACTCACCTGCACCGACGTACCACCTTGTGGCTCTGTATAAACAATCATGGCATCACACGTGCGCGGGAACGTGAACTTTTAGGGACCAGCTTTGAGCCAGGCTCCAGACATGCGGATGTGAAACATTTGCAAACATATCGCAAAACCGCAAACTTGGGAGGGAACTTCAAGGCCCTTCAATCCCGCCCCAAAGCACGGGTCCCTTTCCTAACGCCCCCACCAGCAGCACGGGACGTACAGCCCGGTCTGCAACATCTACATGACCAAAGCTTTACTGGCCCTCACCACGCACGCGGAGCCGAGATCCCTTCGTCCACGCACGCCCTCACGCACTGTTGCGACCTTCAGGCAAGGAGGCCCCCCCACCCCTGCACGCACACAGAATGCCTCCCTCAACTTGATTGAATTAACTCATGACAGCCATCAGTGCCTTGCCGTCTGACACTCACAGACCCATTGTCTCAAAGAGGAGCATGAACGGGAGACCTGCACGCCAGGAAAGAAAACCCTCACGGTTGTGGCCTGTAGTTCCTGGTGCCCACCAGTGTGTGCAAAGGACCACGAGGGGGACAGAACCTGTGTTTCTTCCCCGACCTTTGTGTGTTCTGTGGCCCTTGGTGCATGCATGTCTTGGTGTGTATGTGTGCGTGTATGGGTATGCATGTGGGTGTGTGTGTTTCTGTGTGTGAGTATGCATGTCTGTGTCTGTGTATGTCTGTGTGTATGTGAGCGTGTACGCCTGTGTATGTGAGTGGGGAATGCCTCAAAGAGGTGGGGGCCAAGGCAGGTATTTGGATCTCGCTGGCTCTTAAGCATCTGCCAAGATGGGTTATATGGTATAAAGTCAGGTAGAAGCAGGGAAATGATGCTTTCTGACAAAGGGGAGTATTTCTGGCTTTGCAAGGAGGGACCCTACACCATGTCCAGAAGAGCCACTTTTCTCAACGACCCTTTCTTTGGGTGTTATTGGTATCTGTGTTTCTCCCTCCCTCCCAAGGAAAAGATCTCCCTGTTTTGTCGATCCTCCAAGAGCAAGGGCTTCCCCCCTTTCCACATTCTCTCCACCCCGTGCCAGCAGGGGATCCCTCATTCTAAAGTGGGTCTAGTGCTCTCCCTCCCTCCCCCCAGCTGCTCTCCTTCCCACCTGCAATCAGCCTGTCACCATCTCCCTTGTTCCAGTGCCTTCCGTCCCCTTTGGTCCGCCTTGTTTTTTTGAGACCCCGAAGAGTTGACTGAGGTGAATGGAAAGATGTGTGCTTGGGGGTCTGTCTGTTCTCAGGTTGGGGTGGGGATGAGAGAGGGAGAAGGGAGATTGTCCCCTGGGACCTGTCCTGGTGGAGGGTAGATCCGGGGCAAGGACTCTCCTCGGGGTGTGTGCCTAGAGACCACGTTTCAACCATGGAGGATTTACTGGGAAAAAGAACTCATCTTGGGACCAGATCGCTGATGGGAGTGGCAGAGGCCAGTTCTCAGGGCACAATGCCACCAAGGAGACTGTTTCCCCAAGAGAGGAGAAACTTAGGAAGCCGGACAGCAATACGGAGGGGAGAAGGGAGTCAGGATGCCGGGCAGCCCTCCCCTTCCTGGGACTTGAAGGGCCACAGACTCACCCCACGAAGTAGGAGATGATCAGAAGCTGAACTGCCCTGTTGATGATCCCAATGGTCCAGCTCTTCACAACCACGGACTTGGTGGTCTCGTAGGTGAAAAAATCTGACATGCAGTTCATGCTGAAAGAGGGCTCAGGGGCTGCTCAGAGGGACCCAAGGGTGGCCTCAGGAGGGAGAGGTCCGCAGAGAGGCGGACAGGGATCAAGGAGGCCTGGAGGGGGCAGCTTAGAGGGGCTTGTGGAATGGGGAGCCTGTTCCTTTAAGTCAGGCAACCCTAGCCCAGTGCCCAGGCTCTCTCTGCTCTTGACACTCTGGGCTGCCAAGAGTCCAAGGCCAGGGCGGGGGACCCCTTTTTGTTCGTCTCCACCCCGCTCCCCAGTGATGTCACGGCAGGGGTGGGGTCTCCAATCCCAGGCTCCTGATTGCCTGGGATCCAGCTGGTGAGGGCCCTCTGGGACTCATGTTTTATCTGCACTCCGTCTACCGTTCCTGCTCTGTTCCCTTATGCTGCATCTTCATCCAGCTCACCAGCTGCTTCATGCTCTCCTAAAAGCCCCTCACGATCGCCCCACCCCCCAGCCACCTAACAGCCTGTCTGATCTGAGTACCCCCTTCACTCCCGTCTTTCTAAAGCCACTCAGATCTGCAGCCATCCCCGCCCTTCCCAGGTTGCTTCGGAGAGAGTGGGTGAGGCGAGGGATCTCCAACGGTCCTCTTGGGTCTCCCGGGAGGGGGCGAGTGAAGAGTCCCAGTTCATATTTCTAACTCAAGCTGGCGGCGGCTGAAGCTCTACCTGTAGCATCACATTATTATATTGTTCTGTTCTGTTTTCGTTTTACTGCCAGTTTACTTCTCTGAATAATTTGTTAGATGGTATGCTCCTGAAAGGCTGGTGCGATTTTCATCCTGTTCACTAGTTTTCTCAGATCCCGGAACTCTGTTGGAGCGCCACACGTATTTATTGAATCCAGCTGAGCAGATCGTGCGAGCGCCGCAAAGGCCGTCGTCGCCCAGAGGTCAGAGCCGGGAGTTCAGGAGGCAACAGTGCCCGCCAGCTGCCTCTCGTCCCACGGCCGAGTAAGCACGCTGGTGTAGCTGTTTTAAGTCAGATGGCCGGAGAAATCTTGAGTTTAAATATTCTGTCCCCATGTCTTCGTATAGACACGTTATCGGTCATTCTGGATGTAGAGTCATGGTGCTTAAGACAAAAGAGACACAACAAGGACACCAGCCTGTGAAACCAAGCACGCCGTTGTCCGGGGACAGCCAACTGACCTGGAGTCTGCACGATCCTTCCCCATGTGGGAAGGCCACCCTCCCCTCCACACCCCCACTCTTATTAGGGATTTCTGGACCCAAGGGTAGGTAGGACGACGACCATGTCCAGCTTGAAGCAGCTAGAGGAGCTTGAGACCTTCGCCCATTGTCCTTTACAAGATTACAAAGGGTCCTAATATTTGAGAGAGGGGGGGATAGTTAATTTTTACGAACCAGGGGTATGGACTTGGGGGCGATTGCTGGGGGAGGGGGGTGCTGGGTGGAGGGGAGCAAGGGGGAGAAAATTGGAACTGTTGTAACAATATAATCAATAAAAAACATTAAAAAAAAAAAAAGACAAAAGAGAACTGGACTTGGGGAAGGAGCTTTGGGTTCTCGACTCTGGCTTTACTGCCAACGCACTGAGGCCCTGGGCGACTCCTCTTTGGGTCTCCGTCTTCCCCCCTGCAAAAGCAGGTGGGAATAAACAAACTCAAACATGTCTCCCAGGTCTGGCCTCCTTTGATTTTGCAAGATGCGTCCTAAGGGCTGTACGCGGGGGGGAGGGGCGTGGGTTTGGCCATCCCAGGCTGTTTGTGGTTTCAAATCGGTTCTGGCTCCTAGGAGAATCTGACACCAGCACTTGAACTTGACACCGCCTTTCGCCAGCCTCTTCCAGGCGATCCATACATTGTGGTTAGAGACGGGAGGCTTTTGGGTGCTGACAGCGAACTCATTTCCAAGAGGATCCAATCCCACGTGACAGGGGAGAGCGAGGCAGTCACGACTCCACCAACAGCCGCATTCTCTTCGCAGTCAGTGGGAGGGGTCACTTCTCTTCACGGCTCTTTAAGTATTTTTCTTCGTGTCTCACACCCTCCTTTCCACTCCACGGGAACCCCTGTTGTTGCAGAAGAGAGGGACCCACATCAATCCAACCCCCCGCATACACACGCCTCTGTGGAAAGTCCGCTAGAAGAAAACTACAGTTTCTCTTCAGAACCTAGTCCTCCACTGAAGAAGTGCACGTGCTTTTTTAGAAAAAAGCTCTCCGCTTTCCCATTTTCTAGTCTGCTGCCACCTGGGTGGCAAGTCCACGCCGCCGGCTGCCCTCAGGTCCTCCAGAGCCGCCGCCGCTCTATGTGACTAGCCGGGTAGGCGGGCCGCGCTCGCGTCTCTCTAGCCGGCTCGACCACTCTATGGTTCAGGCACAACTTCCGGTGGCGGGACGCTGGGCCGCGCACGCGGGAAAAGCTTCCCTCGTGTCCCCCCCCCTCCCATCCCTTGTGTCCCCGCCCCCTCCCCCGCGTCCCTCAGCGCGCCCACCGCCCGCACCAGGGCCTTCGCGAGGCTGCTGCGTAAGGAGGTGGGTGGTCGCCGTCCCGGTGCCCCAGGAAGGTGCGCGTCCCGCCCCCGCCGCGGGGCGCTCGGGATGGACTGTTCCGTGTTCGAATTCGCGGGCAGCGGGCGAGTCCATTTTAGGGGGCGGGGGGGGGGAACCTGGGTCTGGGGCCTCAACGCGGTGGCAGTGCTGGGAGGGAAACCCAGCGCTCTTGAGCTGGGCTGGGGCGCGGGCGAAGTGCGGACCCGGGCCGGCCTGGGGCACCGCTGCTTGTTGCCATGGCGCCCGGCGGGGCGCCCAGCGCTTGTGTTTGGTTCGGGTGTAAGCGCTGCTCCAGGCCCGCTGCCCCAGCCAGGGCCTGGCCCCTCGAGCCCTGCGGAGTCCGCCTGTAGACTCCCGCGCGGAGGAGGTCTTCGGACATCCCAGGCGCAGCCCCGGGTCGCCGCCTGGCCGCTTCTGCGCGCAGAGTGAGGGGCTGTCGCTTGTGCTCACGCGTCTCTCTCTTGCATTCGGATTCCCAGCCTGCTGAGAACCTGCGCACCCACCCGGGAGTAGGGGCCCGGCTCCCCGTTGAGGTCAGAAGGGGCAGGTCAGCATGGCAGAGACCCTGGAGTTCAACGACATCTATCAGGAGGTCAAAGGCTCCATGGTAAGAAGGGCTCGGGCTGTTGAGATACCTGCAGAGTTGCATCCGTGATGTCGCTGCTTTGGAAGACGAGTCAGTAGCATATGGACCTGCTGTTTTCGCAACAATAAAAGTTACAGGGCCTCTCAGAGTTGGAAGGGCCCGTCCCTGCTGCTCGGTCTGGAATAGAACCGAGGACCGGTGAGGGTTCTGGATGCTGGAGCCTTGATTAGAATCCGGCCTTCCTGGCTGCTTGTCCCCCCTTTACCGCCCCCCCCCCCCCATTTCAGCCGTTACTTCTGGATTCTCTGGCCAGCCGAGAATGGGCGGGTGTTGGTTGGGACTGTACCCCATAGGCACCGTGTACTGTCCCCAGCACTTTTGGGCTTATTTTTCCAACAGAATGATGGTCGGCTGAGGTTGAGCCGCCAGGGCATCACCTTCAAGAACAGTAAGACGGGCAAAGTGGACAACATCCAGGCAGGGGAGTTGACGGAAGGCATCTGGCGTCGCGTGGCTCTGGGCCATGGACTTAAACTACTCACAAAGAACGGCCATGTCTACAAGTATGATGGCTTCCGAGAATCGGTGAGGTGTCTTGTTACCATAAATCCCCTTTCTACGGTGTCATCTTGTTTAATTTTAATCTTCTAGAGTGAGTTGGGGCTCTTTCCTCTGATAACCGTGCAGTTGCTAGTTTGGGCTCTGCAGAGCAGAGCCATCGATGCCATTAAGCAGTCGATGTTCAGCTTTGGGTTTCAGAATCCCAGGAGTGTCTCTGTGCCTTGAAGATGCCAAAAGATTTCCTACCATTGTGATTATTTTGGTTGTTTCTGCTTGTTGCCTTTATTCAGGTTCGGAGGCTTAGCTTGATGCTTTAGTTTGGGTTTTGTTTTTTCTTTTTAAACTGCTTGAGTTAAAGATTTCATTTTACTGTCCACTTTCATTGAAGCAGTACCTACACAAAGATAGTAATGAGAGGCCCATAACCACAAATTGTCAGTTTCTTATTCTACTCTTCCCCTCCCAGAGATCCAGTCCCCAGAAACAACCTCTTTCAACATCCTTTTAAACAGTTTTATAGCTGAGATTCTTAAGTCAGCATGGATTTCTGATAAAAGGTATATTGGGGCACTTTCTCAGAACTAGATAATCCCAGAACATTCAAGTTTGTGTTAAAACCACCAGGGTTTACTGGGATTGCTCTCTCCGCTCCACCCGCAGGAGTTTGAGAAACTCTCTGATTTCTTCAAAACTCACTATCGCCTTGAGCTAATGGAGAAGGACCTATGTGTGAAGGGCTGGAACTGGGGAACAGTGAAGTTTGGTGGTGAGTCCTGGGCCAGGTTGAGGTTTGCGGAGAAGGTAGGAGAAAGGTTGTCAGCCTTTACCTTGTTCTGCTCTCTTTCTGTCGCTGTCTCTGATGTCCTCTCCGTGTGTAATTCATGTGTTTATCGAGGGCCAGCTGTGCTTCAGGCACTGTGCCTGCTCTTGGGGGTACAGTGTAAACACAGTAGCCACAGTGCCGCGTCCTCAGGGAACCTAAATCTGGTGGGAATGTGGTTTATGCGGACCCACGGGGAGGAGCTGTGGCTTGACACCTTTTCCCCACAGGGCAGCTGCTTTCCTTTGACATTGGCGACCAGCCGGTCTTTGAGATACCTCTCAGCAATGTGTCCCAGTGCACCACAGGCAAGAATGAGGTGACACTGGAGTTCCACCAGAATGATGACGCGGAGGTCTCTCTCATGGAGGTGCGCTTCTACGTGCCTCCCACACAGGAGGATGGCGTGGACCCCGTTGAGGTGAGGCCTCCTCTGGTCACTTGGGGGTCAGATCAGATGGTGCTGGACAGGCCCTGGCCGGCCCGGAGGCAGAGCCCTGCTGCTTCATCACCAGTGTGTGCTTTTGCAGGCTTTTGCCCAGAACGTGCTGTCTAAGGCAGACGTGATCCAGGCCACTGGCGACGCCATCTGCATCTTCCGGGAGCTTCAGTGTCTGACACCCCGAGGTCGGTACGACATTCGGATCTACCCCACCTTTTTGCATCTGCACGGCAAGACCTTTGACTATAAGATCCCCTACACCACGGTGCTGCGCCTCTTTTTGCTGCCGCACAAGGACCAGCGCCAGATGTTCTTTGTGGTGAGCAAAAATTACTAGGGGCGGATTGTCCTGGTTTCTGCTCAGGTCTTTAGTAGATGGATTTCACTGGGGTTTAATTAATCAGCAAATTCTCATGACGCATCGACTGGTGCTAAGTCTTACCATCTCTTCCTTATCAGATCAGCCTGGATCCCCCCATCAAGCAGGGCCAGACCCGTTACCACTTCCTGATCCTTCTCTTCTCCAAAGACGAGGACATCTCCTTGACGCTTAACATGAATGAGTGAGTGCTCCTGGACTCATGCCCTGCCACTGTCCCGCAGGAGACAGGCGTGCAGTAGAAGGCAGCAGTGCTCTGACCTCCCCTTTCTCTGTTTGTAGGGAAGAGGTAGAGAAGCGCTTTGAGGGGCGGCTCACCAAGAACATGTCGGGGTCCCTGTACGAGATGGTTAGCCGGGTCATGAAGGCGCTGGTGAACCGCAAGATCACAGTCCCAGGCAACTTCCAAGGGTGAGCATGTGGCCTGGGGTCCTGGGCTGTGGGGATGGGTTGTGCCACCTCTTAGAGGCCTGGTTGGGTTGTATCTTGATGGTGTCAGTCACCTCCATCAGAGCCGATTGGTGAGGTTCACTCACTTGAGGGCCTGAGCACACGCGTTGCTCCTGAGAGATGTGCCCTATGGCTCTGTGTGTCACTTGCTGCTGAGGTGGGCGCTGACTGGGCTCCCTGCGCCCTCCACCAGGCACTCTGGGGCCCAGTGCATCACCTGCTCTTACAAGGCGAGCTCAGGACTGCTGTACCCACTGGAGCGGGGCTTCATCTATGTCCACAAGCCGCCTGTGCACATCCGCTTCGATGAGATCTCCTTCGTCAACTTCGCTCGGGGCACCACCACCACGCGTTCCTTTGACTTTGAAATTGAGACCAAGCAGGGCACTCAGTATACCTTCAGTAGCATTGAGAGGTGAGAGCCTTTGCCAGTCTCTTCTTGGTCGTCCTGCTCCTGACCCAGCCGTGACCAGGGGGTCCGGAGCCCCCTCCAGGCCTGTGACTTGTCCCTAACTTCAAGTTGTGAGCAGAATTTTTCTTTTGCTTCCCTGGGCTTTGGTTCTTTTCCTTGGAGTGCTCAGCCTTTGGAAGGCTCTGTGTTGCTTTCTGTACTTAAAAAAAATTTTGTTTTCCATATTACAAAAGCTCTGTCTTCAGTGTAGCCCTTCTCCTCGGCTCCCCCTATGGTGGAAATGCTCTCTCTTTCCTGGAATGAACTCAGTGCCTGAGAACACAGCAGCTAATGTTTATTGAGTGCTTGCTGTGGGCTAAGCATTTTACAAACATTTTCATGCTTAATCCTGATAACAACTGTGAAGTATGAAATATAGACCAGTAAAAAGACGAACCCCCCCCACCCCCCCAGTATCCTCCCTCTGCTTGGTGCATATTTGGTAACTAGGTACACACCCCGGCTTGCCTTTTCTTTCTTAGAACTTTTCAGAGCGGCACAGGTTCCTCTTTCAAGGCTAGTGTCAGACTCCTGACTGCTCTCCTCCGAGGGCCCTGAGCTGTTGGTGGGATAATGGGGTCCAGAGCTCCGGGCCCCACAGTCTGTCCTGGCCTGCGGGTGTCAGAACAGCATGCTGTCCTCCCCTCGCTGGCGTTGCCCTTCTGGTAACTCAGTGCATCTCCCCGCACAGGGAGGAGTATGGGAAGCTGTTTGATTTTGTCAATGCAAAAAAACTCAACATCAAAAACCGAGGACTGAAAGAGGTACTGTTGTGTGTGGGAAGGATGCGCCTCTCCTGTTCCTTCTGGGGTGGGGAGATGGGCAGGGCTCCTTCTGGCTTCTTTTTCACTCTCTCTTTTCTTCTTACCCTTATAGAAAAAAGAGGTGCGTGTGACCCTTCCCCCCCTCTGGTGCAGGTTTTTTTCAGCATGACCTTAGCTCAGTCTCTGCAGCGCCTCAGGACCCCTCAGTGGGGCTGGGAGAGGGAGGGGCTTGGACTAACCTTGTTGGCAGGGACTCTTCGGGGCGTGAGCCCTGCACGCTGGCTGTGTGTGGACAATTCAGCCCCAGGGTCTTCTGGGGCTGCTGCTCTGATCTTACAGGCATGGGGGAGTGCTTTTGAGTGTGCAGGGGTCTGGCAGCGGGGCCAGTTGGCCCTTACTCCCAGCTTTTCCCTGGCTAGGGCATGAACCCAAGCTATGATGACTATGCTGACTCTGATGAAGATCAGCATGATGTCTACTTGGAGCGCATGAAGGAGGAGGGCAAGATCCGGGAGGAGAATGCCAACGACAGCAGCGATGACTCAGGAGAGGAAACCGGTGGGCCAGCCTCAGCAGTGCTGGGGTGTGGGGGCGGTCAGACTTCCCCGGGGGTCAGAGCTGGGTATCTGGGTGAGGGGGTGGGGTTTCCACAGGATGGAGCTGATGCACCCTGTGTTCTTTTTCAGATGAGTCATTCAACCCAGGTGAAGAGGAGGAAGACGTGGCTGAGGAGTGAGTTTTGGTTCCACCTCATGGGGGCCTGTGAGCTTAAAGGGACCAGAGATTTCTGGACATTTATTATGTCCCAGCATCAGCTACCGACTCAGGGTGAAAAAGTGACCTTTGGTGAGGTGATAGATAGAAATATTTCAAAAATGGTCAAGGGCTTCGTAAGTGCAAGGCACTTTGCGAAGCCAGAAAAGTGTAGTGGGTAAAGGCTGGAATTCTGCGAGTTCATGTAAGTAGAGAGGCCAGGGATAAGACTGGCTGTAGGCACCTGGATCAAGGTGCTCCGCAGCTGTCGGGAATCTGCTTATGCTTTTTCCGATTTCCTTATTTTGGGGTAGGTTTGCCCCATGCAGTGCCACATGACCTTCAGAAGCTCTGGGCAGGCTTAATCCAACCGGTTTAACTCCCAGGAGTGCCTCCTCTCAGAGTTGGCAGTAAGCAGCGTGGTTACACGGCCCTCCTGAGCCTGAGCGATGGCCATGTGCTTACGACTAGGCCATGCATCCACCCGTAGTGCCTGTGGTTGGGTGAGCCTGTCCTGAACGGCAGCACGGTGGTTCCCAGCAGAAAACTGGGACTCGCCTAATCTAGAAGTGTTCAGAGTGAACGTTGGGCAGGAATAAAAAAGGAAATCTATAGGAGTCTACTCTTCCTGCTTGCCACCTGCTTATTCATAGTGAGTCAGTGAGTAAAGGATTGTGAAATGCCTTGAAAACGGTTCAGCACCATGCAGGAACAGGTCGTCGTATCTTCTGTGAAATTCTGTGTTTCAAATAGGGCTGTTAACTACATGGGTATGTACTGGGTTAGACGAGCTGGTTTCCAGTACTTTTCTTTAGTGAGTGTCTTTACCAGAAAGACTACAGGGTAGATTAAGATGATTAACTCAATGGAGGTGGTGAAATGAACTTGGGACATGTTG
Organism: Furipterus horrens; assembly: GCF_987537825.1. Lineage (NCBI taxonomy): Eukaryota > Metazoa > Chordata > Mammalia > Chiroptera > Furipteridae > Furipterus > Furipterus horrens. Next base: position 10,135,559 of record NW_028327172.1, read on the forward strand.
ATGAGACAGAACTTCTGTCCCCAGGAGCTTGGGGATGGAGTAGGACCTGGGGAGGCTGTGACCAAGGAGAGCAGCCGCAGCCTGTTGCGTTTCTTTGACTGATTCACTAACTAGCTCATTGCTGTGGCTGGGTCTGGAGAGCAGGTGGTGGAAGCCACCTCCGCACAGGGGAGGAGGCAGAGTTGGGGGTGGTGGTGGAGGCTGTGGGGTCCTCCCACTCTCTTCTTTCAGCTGATGTCTTTGGACTTGACTTCTTCCTGTTCTGAGGCCATGGGTTGCCATCTTCCCTTCCTGAGGCTAAGCCCTACTCTCTTTGGCAGGTTTGACAGCAACGCCTCTGCCAGCTCCTCCAGTAATGAGGGTGACAGTGACCGGGATGAGAAGAAACGGAAACAGCTTAAAAAGGCTAAGATGGCCAAGGAGCGCAGGAGCCGCAAGAAGCCTATGGAGGTGCGGCCTGTCCTCTGAATGGGAGGGTGCTGGGGGGCCATTTTCTACCTTCGGTTGGTCCTCCCAGGGCTGATTTTTGTAGCCAGTGAGTGTGGCTTTGAGAAATATCTTCTTGGAAATGTTTCTCTCTGGTCCTTGACATGATTAGCTTCTGGGAGATCTGAATCAGGAGACCAAAGAAAGGGGCCCCATAATGAGCTGGGCCCTGGGGTGCAGAGGGAAGGAAGCATGGGCCCTGCCCCTAGTGAGCTCTCAATCTAGCTTGAAGCTGTTCAGTCCTTTCTCCATTTTTGTGCCCAGGTAGGTGATCCAAATAATTTTGGGGGGCGAATGTAGGGGCCTGTGGGATATAGATGGCTGAAGGCGTTTGAGTTGTTATGTAGGTGAAGAAGGGCAAAGACCCCAATGCCCCGAAGAGGCCCATGTCTGCCTACATGCTGTGGCTCAACGCCAGCCGAGAGAAGATCAAGTCCGACCATCCTGGCATCAGTATCACGGATCTTTCCAAGAAGGCAGGCGAGATCTGGAAGGGAATGTCCAAAGAGAAAAAAGAGGTGAGTAGCAGGAGAGATGAGGGTGGTGAATCTTGATAGAGGGCGCCGGGGGCCATTGGTAGAACCTTTCTGGGTAGGTTTGGCCTGCGTCAAGGAAGAGGTCTCATTCTCTGTTTGTGTGTGTGTGTTTGTGCGCGCGTGTGCATGCGTGAGACAGGAGTGGGATCGCAAGGCTGAGGATGCCCGGCGGGAATACGAAAAAGCCATGAAAGAATATGAAGGGGGCAGGGGTGAGTCTTCTAAGAGGTGAGTGTTTGGAACAGAGTGGCCCAGTAACTGCTTTTTTGTCAGATATTTTTGCAGGTCCCAGTTGCAAATGGGGGTGTTAAAGATTATGGAAGCCTCTGACTGCAGTCGGGCAGTGCTTCTCACGTCAGAGCAAGCAGTTGCCTAAGGGCAGGCCACGTGCTAGGGAATTCCTGGCCACTGGATAAATACGGCCCATTTTCTTCCTAGAGGGTTAATTTTATTTAAAGGTATAGGATAATTTAAAAATATTACAGATCATAATTTGTATGAATTTTTAAAGAGGAAGCAAGAGATGTCAAATAGGTTTTGCATATGATCAGGACATGGCCCCTCAGTCTTCTGGTTATTCACTTACACTGCCTTTCCTTGGGGTACTTGGGGCTGACATGGCTGGCTGTTGACTGTAGTGTGATGGGCAGTGTGGCTGGGACCTAGAGAGGCCTTGTTATAAAGCTGGGGGAGATTTGGGCTCGATGACGGGGTAACGTGAAGGCCTCACCCCTTTGCCTTCTTGCTAATGCAGGGACAAGTCAAAGAAGAAGAAGAAAGTCAAGGTAAAGATGGAAAAGAAGTCAACGCCCTCTAGGAGTTCGTCCTCCAAGTCATCGTCACGGCAGCTCAGCGAGAGCTTCAAGAGCAAAGAGTTCGTGTCCAGTGATGAGAGCTCTTCGGGAGAGAACAAGAGCAAAAAGAAGAGAAGGCGGAGTGAGGTGCGGCAGGAGTTTGGGGACTGTGGGGCCTGGGCTGCTGAGGGGCATCTGAGTTGGGGGCGGGGAGGTGGCAGATGTTTCTGTGCCAGGGTTTGTGGCTGGTCCCTAAGAGTAACGGGTTGGAGTGGGTAGGTGGGATTCTGGGGCTCCGAAGGCAGAGCTTAGGGACGGGGGTAGGGGACTGGGGGCACTCACAACTGAAAAGTGGCTGGGAGGGCAACCAGGAGCCTACCTGTCCCCTTAAGAGACATTTGGTTTTCAGGACTCTGAAGAAGAGGAACTGGCCAGTACTCCCCCCAGCTCAGAAGACTCGGCGTCGGGGTCTGATGAGTAGACAGGAGGAAAATTCTCTCCTGGGCTTCTCCGGTCACCCCCCAGTCTCCCCACCCATGTTTTTGTACCACTTTCTCATATGAAATGTAGCGTTTGGATTCTGGGCCATCTGAACAAGCTCTCCTGGGGGTGTGCGTTCCGCTGGGCCAGCAGGGCAGGCGTCTTCCTTGGCTGCTGCTTCACAAGGATGGCTCTTTAGTTTGGGGAGAGAGTGGGTGGGAGGCAGGGCAGTGCAGGGATTCAGATCCTCGTCCTCCTTTCCCGACCTTCGGGATATAGCTGCTTCTCGTCCTGTTCAGGCTGCTGCAGCAGGGCTCGTGTGAGGTCAGGCCTGGGGCTCCTAACGGGCATATTTCTACTTTTATTTTGTATTTCTGGTCTGTGAAAAACCAACATTTAATAAAGGGGACTGACTTTGGAAACCATGTCCTTCTGCCTTCTCTCTCCCTGTGGTACTGCTCTCGCTGTTCTCGGTGGTGGTTACCACACCGCTCTGACTGGGCAGGGCCCTGCTGGCCGGCCGGGAAGCAGGTCTTCGGGTACATCCTGTTCTGTTCCCGGCTGGATAAGCATTGGCTTTCACCCTCGTCTGCCGGGATGGGCCACCTGAGAGTCTAGAAGTGAGAGCTGATCTGATTAGGGAGTCTCTCTCACAGTTCCACTCCATTAGCCAAGCGAGGGGGAGGCGGCTGCTGGCTCCCTCCCTCCTCACCTGTGAGTCAAGGGTCTCGCCAGGCTTTCGGTAATGGAATCAGGATTGACTGCAACCAGAATGGAAACCTGAGCCCAGAGAGTTGGGAGAATGAGCGGGATGGGGGTGGGGGCACAGTCTGATCGGGGTGCAGGAAAGAGGTGCACCAAGTTATGGGAAGAATTTGTATCTGGGAAGCGGGCATAACAGGAGCTAATGAGGAAAACAGCTTCCAGTCTTCCTCACGGTGGCTCTAAATCTGAACTGATACACGTGGGCCGGCCACGTTGCAGGGGCTCTCAGGTGTCGGCTACAGGAAGTCTCTCCAGCCGCCAGTGGTTACCTTCCTTCTCGCCTTGACTCTATGGTGCTGCAATCAGTTCAGGCCGCTGGGCCCGAGCAGCGGGCCGTCCGCCTCTCTAGGCAGTCGTCTCGGTGGCCATTTTGCCCGATCGCTATTAACGGCTGAATTGCGTCAGTTTCACCCGCGTCTGATCCTGGGGCGGGCCCTTCCTTTGCGAGGTTCATGAATAATTGAGTACCTGGGCTGCGGTTATTTGCATACGGACCGGCGAAGAATGCACGGGTTTCCCACTCCAGGCTTTCACTGGCTCATGGATATTCATGAGGCGCTCCGGGGGTGTGGGCCTGGGCGGAGCTGGGGGCGGGGCCCCGCCGGGGCTCGCTCTGGCTAGGTCCACGGTGACGGCGGCTGCAGCGGCGGCGCCGGTGGTGGCGGAGACTGGCCGAGCCCGAGCGGAGCGGAGCTGAGCTGGATCCCCGGGGAGCTTGTGAGTGCGCGGGTCAGGACAGGAGGGCGAAGGAGGGGGCGGGGTCCAGGGTTGGGGGCGGGGGAGAGGCATGGGAGGAGTGGGCGCTTTCTAGCCAGGACCTTGGCTTGAGGTGGGGGGGTGACTGGGAAAGTTTGCAGGGGCCGGGGGTGCGGAGGGAGCAGGGAGCAGGGGGCACGCAGGGAGGGGAAGCACGCGGGAGCTGGCGCGTGTGCGCGGGGGCCGCGGGTGCACGGCCTGGAGCTCGTGCTGGCTGAGCCAGAAGAAAGGGGGGAAGGGGCGCGGACTTGAGGCGGGGCTGGGGGCGGGCGGAGCTGTTAGAGGGACCCTTGCCTCCCCCTTCCCCGGGTTCGTGCTAGCCCCCTCCCCCAGATTTCTCGGCACGCCCCCAACCACCCCAGTCCGCCTCCACCCAGTCCCTCGTCTTTTCGCCGGCTGCTTCACGTCCCGCGCACGGGTCTTGCACTTCTGCGGCCCCCTCTTCTTCCTCCTCCTCCTCCCTCTCCTCCTCTTCCTCACCCCACTCCTCCCTCTCCGCCACCTACCCCCCCCCACCTCCACCCCCTTCTCCTCCTCCTCTTAGGCTGATGCCGTCCCCTCTGTGTCCAGAGCTTCCCACTGGGCCCCTCCAGACGGCCCCTTGCCCAGGGCTGTTCCCTCCTCCTGTTGGCCCTCCCTCCAGCAGTTTCTGTGCTGTCCCTGCCGACCTCTCTGGATCCGGATCCGGCCAGAGGTCCTAGGGTCCACCGGGGCGACCCGTGCTGCCTCGATGTCTCTCTAGGCCCCTGCCCGGGCTGGAGCTACCCACCTCTCCCCAACCCGTGCGACAGGCTTTGCTCCCTGGGGGTGGGCTAGTTTCCCCCTGACGCCTGGGGTGGGGATTGCTCAGAGCCACTGTGATTCTGCAGCTTTTGGCTACGGACTTGGGCACCTGGGTTTCCTGGCAGGGGCCTTTGAGCTGCTGTGGCACCTCCTCAATTTGGGGAAGCAGAGCCTGCACTTCATGGCTGAGCCTCCTCATACTGCAGAGGTGTCCCCCAGATGAAAGAGTGTTTAGGTTCTGGGCCAGTTCATCCCCATTTCTAACCACCCACACCATGTTCCTTGTAATAATGTTCAAGGACAAGGAAACAATCTTGTGTTTTAATTTTATATTTTCTATCATGTCCCCCTCCCCCACACACACTTGGGCTGGCTCAGCACAGTTATTCACCCACCCACAGTGAGCAGTGCTCTGTGGAAGTTGGCTGACCAGGGGAACTGATGGTCTTGGGCTTCTCTCTACTCCCTTCCATCTTTGCAAAAAGCTGGGGCAGGGCCAAAGGTGAGGGGTGGCCCTGGGTGGGTTTTGCAAAGGCTGGGCATCAGAGGGCCCTTTTTGGATTTGGTGCTGCCTTCCCAGACCAGCAGGAGTTGGGTGACTCTGAGGAAGGCAGCACCCATTGAAGGTTGGAGGGGGTTAGATTGTCCTCAGGGATTCTGTGCATACCAGGGGATAGGAAACATCCCCTTCCTTTGGAACAAGAGGGACCTGGACTCTGTCCGCTAGGCTGGAGAGCCTGGGGGAGGGATGTTGTGGGTGGGATAGTGCTTCAGGAGCAAGGATGAGAACTGAGGAGGTGCTGGAGTGTCTGAAGGACAGGTGACAGGACTGGGCCCTGTGGGAGTGAAGGGATTGTCTGTGGAGAGGAAGAGGTGGTTACCAAGGATGTTAGCTAATTGGTGACACTGAATGGAATTGTACTAATAATGGCCAACATTTATCGGGCACTTGCGCGCTAGCCATTATGCTAAGCGGTTTGCTTGCATCTTCTCCCAGAAGCCTCCCAACAGTTTTGGTAACTCCACTTTTCACACCGGGAGACTGAAGCTTAGAGAAGTAAGCACTGTGCCTAAGGCCACACAGCTAGAAAGTGGTAGACACCCCCCAGCATTGAATCAGACCCACAGCCTGCACCTGGTAAGGGCTTAGAGGAGGGACACCTATTGGCTTCTACCGCAGGGCTCTATCACTTGGTTTAAAATTTCTTCTACTGCCCCTCAAAACCCCTGAGCCCAGCACTAGGCTAGTGAGGGCTGCCCCTGTATCCCCAGTTCATAGGCTGTGGCTGTCCTACCCTGACTGTCCTAAAAGAGGGAACCCCAGAGAGTTTTTCCCCCCCAGGCCACCCCCCCACCCCCACCCCCACCCCCACCCCACCCGGATGTTCTCAAGCCCTGTCCCATTCTCCCAGCCCAGGCCTGGGCCGGCTCCTCCTTCCTCTTGGCGCGGCTCTGGAAATCCAGTGGGAGGCCATTGCTATGGCAACAGGACTAGGCCCTGGCTTTACCTCATCAAATTCCGAGCTGAAGCCAAAGCAATTGAGAAATTAAAGAAAAAAAAAAATGTATTCCAGATGTTTACTTCTTATTCCTTATTTTTCCGTGTTTGGATGAGACAGCTCTGAGGGAGGTGGGAGTGGGGCAGGGATGTGGAAGGAGGAGGGGGACGAGGGGGGAGAGGGAACCACTCCCAGCTGCAGGAGGGAGGGAGAGAAGGAGGGTGAGCAGGAAAGGGGAGGCAGGCAGTGAGGCGGAGCCCCAGGTTGGGGAGGAGCGGGTTTTTCCCGTCTCCCTTGAGGTGATTCATGAAGAGGCAAGACTTTGGGGCCCCTCTTGCTCTGTCCCTGAGTAGGTACCTCTAGCGGGGCTGCTGCACCCAGGGGTGCCCTGGGAACGGTAAGTGGGGTGTCTTGGAGAGCTCACCAGGGGAGGGAGGGGTGGCCAGCTCCCTGAAGCTCCAGGACTTTGGTGTTAGGAGACAAGAGTTGGAGAGTGATCTGGGAGGAGTTGGGGATAGGCTGTTGGGGACCTCCCTTGACCTCCCCACCCCCTCTGAAGTTCCCTCTTCCTGTCCCACACTCTGCCTCTGCTGGAAGAAGCAGACTTCCCCTGGCCAAGCCTGCTGCCGAGGCCCAACCCTCTTGCCTTCTCTCTCTCTCTCTCTCTTCCTGGGTCTTCGGCCAGCCCCGCTCACACCCCTCTGCTTCCCAATTCTCCTGCAGGTCCTGCTGCATGTGATGAAAGTGTCCGCTCTCAGGGAAGGCACGGCCATGGCTTCCCCACCACCCCGGGAGATGGAGGAGGAGCTGGTATCTGCTGGCTCTGAGCCAGGTAGGTGCCAATGGGCGCAGGGTGGAGTGGGGTGGCTGAGAGGACGGTGGAAGGGGCAGAGGCTGAACCCCCACTGTGTCCTGGAGAGGCGTGTTGAGTGACGGTTCTGTTGAGGGGGGAGAGAGGGGGGAGTGCTGAGGACGTGCACCATGAGTTTGAAAGTTTGAAGGGTTCCCGGTGCCTGGTGAGACCCTTCAGAACTGTTGGAGGTCATAGATCTCCAGCAGATCAGAACAGGCTAACCTTTGAAATGCTGTGGATAAAGCCGAGCGTTTTAAGAGGAGGAGAGTGGGGCCTATACGAGAAATGATGTGCGCCTATGGGAGTTTGAATCCAGGCCTCCTGGCCCCTGTCTAGACTCCTTTCTTAGGCTGAGCTGAATGAGTGGGTGATAGAGGTTTCTATTAGAAGGGCCGTGTCCATGAGTAATTCGAAGGTGTTTTATATGGCTTGGGAATGCTTTATATAGAAGGTAGGTTCCTGGTCTTGTTTCTTCCCTGTAGCAGATTTATATACTTCGGTGTGGGTTAGGTCAATAGTAAGTTTGCATTCCTCATCACACACCGGATGACAGTGGGCAGGTGGCCTGGGCGTGTAACTGAGGGTAGGGCAGCCGGAGGCAGAATGGGAAGGCTCAGCTGGGCTAAAAGGGTTACTGTGGATGGTAGGATGGAAGTGTCATGTAAGAGGACAGGACTAGGTTGGGGAAATGTTGGGCTGAGTGCTTGATATGGGTAGGTAGGCATTTATTTATTGGCTCCTTTGCTCATTCATTCATTTGTTGGTTAAGCACATGTGTTAGATGCAAAGTAGGGTACAAGGAAGAATAAGGTGCCAGCTGGGTCCTTAAATAGCTTTAGCTTATAGGAGGAATTGGCTAAACATTTTGGGAAGTTGGAGATAGGAAAAGATGCTTCTGGGATGTGTATGGAAAATTAAGGAAGGCTTCATGGAAGAGGTGACCTTTGGCTTGTTCCTAGAAGTTTGTCAACATTTTGAGTTAATAGGGTGGGGAATAAAGTTCTGTTTCCTGGGTCTGACAGCCTCTCCAACCAACCCTTTCCTTTTGGTAGGTGACCCTCGGGCCAAACCCCCTGTCAAGCCGAAACCTCGGGCCCTGCCTGCCAAGCCAGCCCTGCCTGCCAAGCCCGGCCTGCTGGTGTCTGTTGGGCCTCGGCCCCCCCGGGGTCCCCTGGCCGAGTTGCCTTCTGCCCGGAAGATGAACATGCTGGCGGGACCCCAGCCCTATGGTGGCAGCAAGCGTCCCCTTCCCTTTGCACAAAGACCAATGGCTGAGACCTGTACTGGAGGAGAAGCCACCCGAGAGACTGGGAAAGAGGAGGCTGGGAAAGAAGAGATGCCACCCTTGACACCTCCGGCTCGCTGTGCTGCCCCAGGGGGTGTGCGGAAGGCTCCTGCCCCCTTCCGTCCAGCCTCAGAGCGCTTTGCAGCCACCACGGTGGAAGAGATCCTAGCCAAGATGGAGCAGCCACGGAAGGAGGTCCCCGCCAGCCCTGATCGCCTCTGGGGCTCCCGCCTCACCTTTAACTATGATGGCAGCTCAAGATACGGTCCCAGGACCTATGGCGTGGCTGCTGGTCCCATGGATGAGGATGGTGGAACCCTCTCCAGGGGATGGTCCCAGGAGGGGCCTACAAAGTCTCCCACAGTGTGCCCAGAAGAGCACAGCCAGACCCCCGAGGAGAGGTGAGGGGTGGGAGGCTGTATGTGTTGTTGAATTCTGGAGGGTGAAGTGGGCGGCCCCACCTGGGACTGTGACCTTCACTTTTAGGTTAGCTGTGTGCTGTGAGAGTGAGCAGACTCTGTGGTCTAAGTCACAAAGCTTTCTGCCAGCAGACGGCTTTATGACTATATTCTCTTTAAGATTATAATTTTCTTGACAGAGTTGATGTGTGTTTATGGTAGAATTCAAATGCACAGTATGGAACTTTATTTTTTTTCATACCAGGAGCTGAATTTTGCTTCATTTAAATCCACAGCTATTCTGTTTAGTGAAGAGAATATTAGATCTGTTTTAGAGATGAGGAAACTGCCCTGGCTTGTGTGGCTCAGTGGGTTGAGCATCGGCCTGCGAACCAAAAGGTCTCTGCTTTGATTCCCGGTCTGGGCACATGCGTGGGTTGTGCCCCCTGGTTGGGGGTGCCTGCGAGATGCACTGATGATGTTTCTCTCCTTCTCTTTCTCCTTCCCTTCCCTTCTCTCTAAAAAAAAAAATTTGAAAAAGGAGAGGAGGAAACAGATTCAAAAGTGACTTCCCATGGTTCCTCTGCTTTGATTCCAAAGCATGTGCCCGTAACTGTGTGTGCAGTGTGCCAGGTGCTGATGCGTGTGTGTGTCAGGATGAGAAGGGCACAGCCTGCCCGGTAGGAATCTGATGGGAGAGATACGATGTGAACACACCTTGATACCAGGCCAGCTAGTGTCACCGAGCAGAGATTACGGCCAGGTTGGAGACTGTTGCATGTGAACTTCTCCAGAGCTGCTGCCGGGGTGAAAGCTGGCCAGGAGGAGCCTCTTGGGGTGGTGGGCACAGGGCCCTGGAGGAAGAGGCTGAGGTTCTACCAGCTGCACAGAAGCCATCGGCAAGGAGAGCCCGCGGGAGGCACTTTGGCACCCGGGCTCTCTCTCTCTGGGTGGCTCTGCTGGGCCCAGAGGCTGCCCTCCCCCCCCTGCTGCTGAGAAGGGCAGGGCTGCTGTGGGACGGAGCCCAAAGCTGGAGGCCTCTGCCCTACCCTGCCCTCCAGCCTTGCCCTTTTCTCACCTGAAAGTACCTGGAAGGCAGGGCTCCCAATTAACCCTTCGTTGTCCCAGGGCTCCCAGGCTGGGTGCAGCCCTCTGTCCTCCCCTCCGTGGCTCTAAGCAGAGCGGAAGAGGAACAACTTCAGCCTTGGAAAATCACTCTTTCCCCTCCCCCCCCCCCCCCTGCGATCCTTCAAGAAGTATTGGCAGGGCAGCCAGACCAGCTGTACTCTCCCTGGCTGGAGGAGAACATTAACCCCTTAGGGGATAGGAGCAGGAAGGGTTATCTTTCAGGGAATCCTTGAGGGGGGTCTGGGCTTCCAGGATGCTTCTCTAAAGGGGCTAGGGGACTTTACCCCTGGATGCGCAGGCAGGGAATAGGCACCGTCTCCTGGGACACCTTCTGTCTGGTCCAGCTTCTCTGTCGCAGTGGTTCCAACAGGGCGCAGTGCAGAGGGGGGGCAGTTAACCTTGGGTGCTGTTAAAGTCACTTGGGCAGACTCTTATCAGAGAGCTCTGTCCCCGTATTCCTCTATGACTAGCTTCTTAATTCTGTGTCTCCATTTCCTGTCTCTCTCCCTCCCAGGAGCCCCGCTTTGGACCAGGCCTTCAACGGGGACCTGGCTCAGCCTGCCGGCCCTGAGCCACCTACTGACGTGAGTTATCCTCCTGTGAAGAATCAGAATCATAGTATTTTAGAGCTGGAGGGGTCATCTGAGATCATCTGTTTTATCTCTTTGTAGTTCAGATGGGGGCACTGAAGGTCATGGAGGAGGTGACTTGCCCAAGGGCTGGCCCTGAGACTCAGATTTCTCAGCTCCCAGGCCAGTGCCCTTGAATAAGCGTGGTTTAGGCTGAGAGTCTGCACGTTATCAAGAGTCATTGTCCATCACAACTGCCATGATCAAGCACCTACTGTGTGCGGGGCTTGCTCCCGGAACGCTGACTAACGTAATCCTTATGACCACTCAGGCTAGTAGGCCCTGTTGGCCCCATGTGAGAGGTTGGGGTGCCGGAGCTCACAGAGATGAAGTAACTTATCCACGGGCGGAGGCGGGATCTGAATTGCCTGACTCTAGTGCTCTCCTGCCTGAGCTGCCTTCTCAGGGTGCCGAGGAAAAGACCTTCCTCGGGGGCTTCCTGTTACATCCCCCCTCTCCACACAGTGTGCTGGGAGGATGGTCAGCCTGCTCTCCTGAGCCACTGAGCCCTTCTTGCTCATCGAGGCTGTCCCATCTGCCCAGTGGTAGAGACCTGACTCTGTTCATCCACCTAACAAATACTAACTGAGCGCCTACTCTGAGCCAGGTGCTGGGGAAACAGCAGAGAGCAGAACACACGCCACCCCTGTTCTCTGGGGGCTCATCTTCCGGTGCGAGAGGCTGGCGTGAACCCAGAGATCCCTGTGAGCTGGCAGATATGTAGTCAGACAAGTGCTGGGGAGACCCCAGGAAGCAGAGAGAGCTGGAGTGAGGGTAGCTGGGGAAGGCCTCTCTGCAAACAAGGTGAGGGAGGGAGCCATGTAGCTGTTTGGAGAAGAGCATTCTTGGAAGAGGCAACTGCGAGGACAAAGGACGTGGTACCTTCCTGGCAAGGAAGCCAGGCTGTCTGCATCGCAGTGACTGGGGAGGAGCTGGGTGGCAGTGAGTATTGAGAGGTGATGACGGATGGCATGGTGGGAGGCCCTTGGCTTGAGCGAGGGGCAGGAGCTGCTTGGGGGTTTAGAGGGGAGTTGTAAAGAGTCCCCTTGCCCTTTGGTTGCAGGGAGCTAAGACCAGCGGCACGGGCCCGTGTTGGGACAATCCTGGGGCGAGGTGACGGGCCCTGGAGGTGGGCTGTGCTGAGGTGGTGCGAAGCGGTCACTCTGGGTGGACATTCAAGGTGGATTTGAGGACAGGATTTGCAGATAGATTGATAGCAGAGAGAGAGAGCAAGAGAGAGAAAGAGAGAGAGAGAGAGAAAGAGAGAGCTCCCAGAATGAAGGATGATGCCAGGGCTTTTGGCCTGAGCAGCCGGAAGCATGAGGTTCCCCTGTAGTGAGATGGGCACTTATAGGGGCGAAGCAGGACAGGAGGAGATGGGAGCAGTTGGCTTCTGGATTAGTTGAGTTTGAGGTGCCTTTCAGACATCCACACAGAAAGGTCACAGCTGACTGAGTCCGGAGTTTCAGGGACTCGTCCGCGTACAGATGGGAATTAAGACTGGCTGAGGTCGCCGGGGGAGTGAGGAGGGGAGGCACTGGGGGAAAGAGGACCCAGCCCAGGAGACGGGACGGAGCAGCAGCCAGGTGGCAGGGAAGCTGGCGAGGGTGGAGTCCTGGAGGCCGAAAGAAGGCCGCTTCCAGGACCGGAGGAGGGCAGATCAGCCGCCAGATGCTGCTCGCAGGTCAAGGAAGGTGAGCGCTGAAAATGGGACTTCGCTACAGGGGAACATCGTGACCTCGACGCGAGCAGTCAGGTGGCAAGGCGAAGAAAGAAGCCTGTGTGGGGTGGCCTCAGGAGGGAAGGGGGAAAAGTATGGAGAGGGACAGTGCATGTAGACCGTGTGTCCAAGAAAATGGGTTAGGCAGCTCGAGAGAGAGGTCAGGGCAAGGGTGTTTTTCTTTTTTGAAGGAGGAAGAAATGAAAGCAGTTTGTGTGCTAATGGAAATGATCCAGGAGAGGAGGAAAAATCAATGATGCAGGAGAGAGAGGAGGGGTTGGCTCTAGCCCGGAGCAAGGACAGTTCAGGATCTGGGCTCACGTCAGGTAGCGGGGTGTGGCTGTTCTCTGCCCTGGCCTCTGAGGTCCGCAGCCGAGAGAGGTGAGAGGCGGAGGGAGGAGGTGTCTGAGGTTAGAGGAGACAAGATGTGGAAGCGTTGCCCCGGAGCGTTTGGGGGCAGTATGTCAACAGACTGAACAGTAGGATGCAGGAGGGAGTCGAGAGTTGTGTAAAAAAGTGACTTTTATGGCGGTAAAGAGAGACATGGGGGCAGAAGGGGACCGGGAGATGGTGAGAAGGAGGGAGGGTTTGTGACTGTACTTCCCAGAGGGGTTGAAGGATTGAGGGAGGTGGGGGGATGGGAAGAGGGACCTGGATAGACTGGAGGTGGGAGTGGGGGAGGGGGAAACTCGAAGCTGAGATCCTGGAGGGCTGCAGTTGTGGGCAAGGACAAGGACAAAGTCTTGGGAGAGACGGCCGCAGTCGTCAGAGAAGTAGAGGCCGAACCGTGGAGCCAGGCTGCTGGAAGGGCTGACTGAAATCACCGCGGGTTATGGCAGGGGTAGTGCTGGGGGTCGCAGGGATCTGGGGCCTACACTTTTCGGGGCATGAGGGACCCGAAGGGGCTTTAATAGGAGAGCCTGAGCTTTCAAGCTAGAGCTTTGTAGAGAGAAGGGAACACGGAGGGACTGGAAGGGGCCTTGAGGAGCCAGCAGGACATGCCTTCCTCTGTCCAGGCCCACAGCCCCATAGAAGGGACAGCAAAGTGAGTGTGACCTCTGAGGAGAGCAAATATCAGACGGAACAGGTCTCACTTCTCATCTGGGCCAGGACACGCAGAGCAGTGAAGGAGTGCCAGTGCCTGGTGCCCCTCTGTTCTCCTGCTTGCCCCCCTGCCTGCCCCCCCCCGGCCCCCAGCATTCCCCTGCACCGTAGTCCTCCTCCGCTCCATCGTCCCAGAGTATCTGTTCTTTGTAAGTCCTGTCCCAAGAGGCCACGTGCACAAATCTTACTTACTCTTCCACCTACTTGTGAGAGGGACATTGTTGCCACTAGCCCCAATGAACAGAAGGGGAGAGAGGCTAAGGCTCAGGGAAGCCAAGTGACTGCCACCCAGGAGGGCTTACAGCTTACGAGAGGCAGTGCCGGGTGACTCCGTGCCAGGACCGCTCACGTGCCCCAGTGCCTTTGCCTGGAGCTTGAGGCCTGCCTGCTCTCTGGGCAGCGCTAGAACCTGTGGGTGCACAGAGCAGGGTGGGCAGGTGCACCCCCTCTCCCCCTGTGCTGGGCTTGAAGTCCTGCTCTGAGACAGAGCCCCCGCATGCCCAGACGGTCAGATTCCCAAATTTCCATTTCCCTTTATAAAGCCAGCGTTCTGGACCATGAACCACGGACTTAGGGGGTCCTTCGATGGGCTTTAGGGTGGGTAGGTGGGAGTGTTTGAACCACGTGACAGGGTGTGGGTCATATGTGGATAGAACTATGTGTTTTTCTGGGGAGAGGGTCTAAGGAAGGGGTCTGAGAACCCTGAGAAGCTGAAGAAGCTCTAACCTAATCTTTGGGGTCTTTCCCAGCTGTCCTGGGAGACACCCCTTTTTTCTCCTCCTGTCTGTGGAGGGAGAGTGGGATGAAGCAGCTGACCTGTGGTCTGTTGGGTTGGCAGGGGCCTCCCCTACCCACCTGAAGGTGAGTGATGGCTCTCGACCTTTCTCTTGCAGGTTTCCAAGCCCCGGGTCCCCTCAAGTCCAGGCCCCACCTCAGAGAATGGAGGGTCCACCAGCTCAGGCCTTCCTGCTGAGGTCCCGGGCCCAGCCCCTGGCTCTCCCAGACTTCACTCGCCCGACAAGAGCTCCCCCCGCCGCTCTCATCTTCCAGAAGTTCAGAGTCCTTCAGCTTCTGGGCCTTCTCCCTTCCTCCCTGTGACTCCGTCATCCCCAACAGTGGCCCTGCCCGAGGAGGGCTCCTGCCGTGCCCCTAGCCCAGGGCTCCCTACCTGGGGAGTCCCAGAGGCCCCCAGACCTGGCAGCCCTCCTGTGGAGAAGGTCTCGGGGCGCCACAGCCCAGAGCAGTCTCTAGTCGCCTTGCCCCGGCCCCTGATGGAGGGGAGTGAGTCCCTTGATCCCGATCGGACGTTCCCATCTGGCGAGGAGGTGGCCAGGGGTGACGCAGACCTCTGCCCCACCAGCCTGGCTCAGCGCCGATTTTCTGAGGGTGTGCTCCGGCTGCCTAGCCAAGACCAGGAGAAGCTGGGGGGCTCGCTGGCTGACCTGCCCCAAAGCCAGGGGAGCCAGTTGGCCCTGGATCGTCCCTTTGAGAGTGGGACAGAGTCCAACTGGAGCTTGTCACAGTCCTTTGAATGGACCTTCCCCGCCCGGCCTTCAGGTCTAGGGGTGTGGAGGCTGGACTCCCCACCCCCCTCCCCCATCACCGAAGCCTCTGAGGCTGCGGAGGCTGAGGCTGCGGAGGCTGGGGCCACTGAGGCTCCTGACTGGGCTGCATCCACTAGGGAGGGCGTGACCCAGCAGGGGCGAGGGGCCCGGTCAGCTCCAGAGGGACAAGGAAGACCTGGTTCCTGGGAGCAGATGGAGGATTCGGGCATCTCCCCAACCCAAAAGGGTGATGGGGAGAGTCAGCCTGCACTCCCAGCTGTCCCCCTCGGGCCTCCGCCAACGACAGGGAGCCCACCTGCACCGGCCTTGCTGCAGGCACAGGAGAGGTACGAGGGGCAGCAGGCCCTGGCCGGACAGGAGTCCCTGCTCCCTCTGGTCACCACGGAGGCCGCCCTCCCCGTTCTGGAGCCAGTCATAGGGCAGCAGCAGTCAGCACCCCCTGACCAGCCCTGTGTCCTCTTTGCTGACACCCCTGACCCTGGGCAGGCACTGCCTGCTGAGGAGGAGGCTCTGACCCTGGCCCGGGCTGAGACTGCCCTACCCAGGACAGAGGCTCAAGACCCCTGTAGCAGCTCCCGCTGGCTGGATGACCTCCTGGCTTCGCCACCACCCAATGCTGGCAGTGCGCGGCGCGGAGCTGGGTCTGAGCTGAAGGACACACAGACCCCAAGTGCCTGCTCCGAGGTGAGGACAGGGGACCAAGGAGGGTGGGGGCCTCAGGGGCTAGAAGCCAGGCTTCGGTGGGCTTTGTTCTCTCAGCGCGGACTTTATGTGTCAAGAGCTTGGGGTACAGCTGTGAGCAGGGCACCTGTGGACATGCCCCTCACAGCTGTGCAGTCTAGCAAAGCTAGCAGCAGGGGCTACGGGGTGCTGCTGAGGGTTTAGCAGGAGCTTGTATCCGATTCCAGCGTCCACTAGCTGAGCGGTTTTGGGAAGGTGCCCTTGCCTCTCAGGGCTGCACCGCAGGTAAAGTGGGATGTGGACCGTGCTCAGTGCTTGGCACGAACGGTGTGTTCAGGCTGTAATTAGGACGAGTGTTGGGAAAGGCGACGGAGCCTAGCCACTTGGAGGTGGGCGCTGGAACCAGATGGCCCGGGCTCACCTTCTGGCTCTGCTGCTTGCCCAGGGGTGACCTTGAGCCGGTCACTTTCCTGCCTGTGTCTCAGTTTCTGCATCTGTACAATGGGGGTAACTACTCCATAGGGCGACTGCGAAGACAACACGAGCTGTGGTCCTTGTAAAGTAGTGACAGTAGCCCCTGGTTCTCCTCAGCGCTTGGTGAGTGTTGGCTTTTAGGAAGGTTATTGCCTTTGAGCACAAGACCTGCCTTGTCCACAGGCAGCCAAGGCCCAGAGCTGGCGGAGCCCGCGCAAGGTTACCCAGCAAGCTGGCGGCTGCGCTTGGGCCCAGTGCCCTTTCTTCTACCAAGATGCCTCTGATTTTAAGGGCTTGGGTCCAGGTGGCTTTTGAAATGTATTTTTCAAGCCCAGCCTGGGCTGGGAGGGGTGGGGCTGGAAGGAAGGAGGAGCCGGGGACCTCTGTGGGGAGAGGGTGGAAGAGGAGGAGCAGGAAGGAGTTAAGACCAAGCTGGCTCCTGCCGTAGGTGTGTCTGTCCCGGGATGTGGGTGACTCAACTGGCTTCTGGGCGGGGCCACTGGCGCTGCAGCTGCTCTAGAGGCAGCGGGGCCAGGGTGAGCCTGGGGCCAGAGGAGCCAGAGCCGTCGGACAGGTCCCGGCGAGGGGAGCGGCCCTGCCCTTTTCGGGCGCCCGCCGTACCCTGCTGCCCGGGCGGGTGTGGGAGCAGGGACCATGGCCGGACTTGGAGATGGAGAGCCCAGCGTGTCTATCTTGAAGAGGCTGCTGGCCAACGCGGCGCTGCGGGATGAGGCCGGCAGGCTCCGCAGCCCGGAGGTCAGGGCTCGCCCGCCCTCTGGAGTGAGTCAGGGAGTATGGGGTGTGGGTTGCAGGGAGCCCTGGCTGGGTCTTGCCCCTGTGCCAGAGGCTGGCTGTCCTGTCTACTACCCCCGCCCATCCCCATCCGCCAGGGACTGAGGGATGGCTGAGAGGTCTTTCTGGGGAAGGCTGGGCAGAGGGTGCTTTTCTTAGGGAAAGAGGGGCTAGGAGCTCATGGGGTCTAGACCGGCTGGGGTGGTGGTGGGGATCTTGCTGTGGAAAGGAGGTTGTGGAGGGGCTTTGTGTCTCGTTCTCTCCCAAGGGAAGTATACCCCACCCCCCTCTGATGACCACTCAGTCAGCCTGGCAGGTAGCCAAGTGTTGCCCAAAGTCTGTAAACATGACCTTAGGGTCACTGATTGTGTATGGGTTGCTGTTGTGGAGTGCTCCTTCTGCGCCTGGCGCTATGCTGAGTACTTGGCTTCAGTGATCTTGTTTAATCTTCCCTAACTGCCCATGCAGTAGGAGTGACCCCTGTTGCAGGCTGAGGACCCTGAGGCCCAGAGTGGTTAAGTGATTTGCTGAAGGTCACACAGCTGGGATACAAATGCAGGCTTTCGGTTGCCAAAGTGCGGCTCTTGGGCACCAGACAGTGCTGATTCTCATTCTGGGTTGGCTCTAAGCATTGTTTCTCTCTTTCTGATTCTCAGGGACTCCTTGGCTGGGCCCAGAAGGATCTGCAGAGTGAATTTGGGATTACAGCAGACCCACAGCCCCGCAGTTTTAGCTCTTCCAGCTGGTGCCAAGATACTTCTCAGGACTATGGCCTGGGGGCAGCGAGCCCCAGAGGGGACCCAGGCCTTGGAGAGAGGGACTGGTCCAGCAAGTGTGGGCAAGGAGTGGGAGAAGGGAGCGCCAGGGAGTGGGCCGACAGGTGTGGCATCGGCGATGAGGAGATGGAGGTCGGCAGCCCAGATGGGAGCGCTGTGTCCACCCCAGGGGGGCTCGCGGCCCAGGACCGGGTGATTGGAAAGCCCACCCCACTTGGCACTCAGCAGGGCCAGGAGACGGATGTTCAGGACTGGGAGTTCAGAAAGAGGGATTCCCAGGCCGCCTACTCCAGCCATGACGTGGAACTCCAGGATCAGGAATTTGGAAAGAGAGATTCACTGGGTTCTTACAGCTGTCGGGATGCAAGCCTTCAGGACTGGGAGTTTGGGAAGAGAGATTCTTTGGGGGCTTATGCCAGACAGGAGGCAGACAAAGAGAGCCAGGAAGCGGGCAAGAAGGACCACGTTGGCAGGTACAGCAGCCAGGATGCCGACAAGCAGGACCAGGAGTTTGGGAAGAGGGATTCGTCACTTGGCACCTATGGCAGCCGGGGCTCTGAGCAGCCGGACCAGGATTTCGGGAAGAGTGCCTGGATGAGGGACTACAGCAGCTGTGGCAGCTCCGTGGCCCCGAGCCCCCAGGACAGAGGCTTTGGGACGAGAGCCCTGAGTGCCGGGTTCAGCTCCAAGGAAACCCAATGGCAGGATGAAGAGTTTGAGAAGAAGATTCTGAGCGGAGGAGACAGCCTGGGCGAGGCCAGCAGGGATGCAGACCGGCCAGTGGAGATAGAGCTGGGGGGCTTGTTCAGACCCAGCACCCCCCAGTTGCAGGACGGGGCGCGGGGACAGAGGGATGGGAACAGCTGGCAGGACAGTGGTGCCAGCCAGGAGATCGGAGGGCTGCAGGAGAAACGGCAGGCAGGGGGCCAGGGCCCGGGCGATGCTGCCCTGGAAGATGGGGAAGCGGGGCAGCGCGGCTGGGCTGGCGACTTCAGCCTCAGCGTGGCGCCCCAGCCGGAGGCGGTCTTCAGCCCCGGGCAGCGGGACTGGGGCGGTGACTTCTGCATGGAGGCTGCCGAGAGCAGCTATCAGTTTGGCATCATTGGCAACGACCGAGTGAGCGGTGCAGGTCTGAGCCCTTCCAGCAAGATGGGAGGTGGCCCCTTTGTGTCTCCTGAGAAGAACTCGACTGTGCCCGTGGACTGGACTGACCAGCTGGGCCTCAGGAACTTGGACGTGTCCAGTTGTGTGGGTTCCGAGGGCTCAAGTGAGGCCAGGGAGGAAGCCGTGGGACAGATGGGCTGGTCGGACAGCCTGGGCTTAAGAGACGTGGACCTGGCCAGCCGTCTGGAGACTGGGGGGTCCGAGGAGCCCAGGGAGATGGGTGTTGGGGAGAAGGACTGGACTTCTGATGGTGGGGTGAGGGGCAGAGACTTGGCTGGGGTCGGGGATGCAGGAGGCCACAGCCAGGCCAGAGAGAGTGGTGTGGGGCAGACCGACTGGTCAGGTGTGGAGGCTGGAGAGTTCCTTAAATCAAGGGAGCATGGAGTTGGCCAGGCAGACTGGACACCGGACCTGGGTCTGAGGAACATGGCCATGGGGGCAGGTAGCAGCTCCAGGGAGCTTGGGGTGGGCCAGGTGGGCTGGGGCAACAATCTGGGCCTGAGGAATTTGGAGGTGCCATGTGACCTAGAGACTGGAGCTTCTCAGGAGCCGCGGGGATGTGGAGTGGGGCAGATGGACTGGACCCAGGACTTGGGGCTCCGGAGTGTGGAGCTCTCTGGGGCCCTGAGTGAAGCCAGGGAGCATGGCGTGGGAGAAGTCAGCCAGTGCCCAGAGCTAGGCCTCAGGGACACTGACATGTGCCCTGGCCTGGAGGCCAGAGACCCCATGGAGGCCAGGGAGCTGGGGGTCGGCGAGACAAGTGGGCCAGAGGCCCAGGGCGAAGATGATTCCTCACCTTCCTTGGAGACCTGCCCTGAAGACCCTGGAATGGAGACAGGAGAGGCCTCCAGCTTTGGAGCCAGGTAAGGGGAACACCATCCCCATGTGGGAGGGGAGGTGTGCGGGCTGTCAGAAAATTTCTGGGGAGGGAAGAACCAGCTTTCCCCAAGGATTTTTACTCTTTGGAAAACAGCAGCTGTTTGGATTGTGAATTTTTATTTTTACTTTTCTTTTTTTCTTTTTAATTGAACTATGACATGCATCCAGGTTGAGTTCCTTTTTTGAATGAGGAATGTAACCGTTGAGGTGTGTGACTCTGTTGCCTGTGCTTTAGGCTTCCTTGGTGATGCTGTATTGTGGCTGTGCTGGAGAAAGTGGCACATGTCACGTCTTTGGGTGGTCCCTGGTGGGTTCCACGCGAGCACAGTGGCTGTTCTGTGCGCCTCTTGGCTCTGGAGTTCCAGGTGCCCTGGACCAGGGGCCATAGGTGCTCTCCGGGGCATAGGAAGGAACACTCTGTTTTCTTGGCCTTGGCCATTCTAGGTCGGGAGGGGAGCGCCTAGTGGCACTCATTGTCTCTCAAGAGGTTAGGAATACGATGCTTCTCGCCTGGCCTGTCTTCAGGCCTAGAAGGAGCAACAGTTTAAGAACCTGAAGGACATTGCAGCCTGACCCCTGGTGCCATGACCATGGATGGCCTCCACACACACAGTTGCTGAAAAAGAAACTTCCAAAGGAACACACTGGTAGTTTTACAAGCCGACCACAGTCTGTCTCAAGGGATTTTTATATTCTATAACCAACTGAGGCGATTTCATACCTGGAAAGGACGCAAAAAGGTGTTGCGTGTCTTCCGTTAAACATTTCCATCCACTGAGACTTGGTTTCATTGTCTTGACTGAGTAGAAAGTTTGACCCTTCCCAACTCTGGAGCTTCTCACCAGCCATGGGAAGAAGGGTGGGGGAGGGAGGTGTGGCACGGGGCTCTTATAAGTGGAGGGGCTGATGGTAGTGGGAGGGGACAGAAAGGACCAGGAAGGGTCTAGAGGGAGTTGGGGTGGTGTTGGAGGGGTTGGGAAGGCATTTGGGGTTGAGGAGGAGGATGGGGAGAAGAAAGGAAGATGGGGCCCTGATGAGGCCCCAGGGGAGCTGAGGAAGGAGTGTTCTGGGGACCCAGGCTGTGGACCGGGGAGATGGAGGAACTTGGGGAGGAGGAGGTAAAATCTGCAGGGTTGGAGGTGAGTGTACAGGACTAGGAGTCCAGAGGATCCTGGGTTCCTGGAAGTCTCTGAGCCTCACATGCTAACGTTCGACTCGGGAAGCTTTAGCATACCTGGTAGCAGAAGGGGGGTGCCCTGATTTCTCTTCCCAGGACTCAGAAAGCTCTGCAGTCCCCAGTGCTTGGCCGCACATCTGACCTCACTGATCTTCACAGCTGCCGGTGGACAGGGAGGGGTGATTATCACCTCCAGTTTGCAGGAGAGAAGGGGTGTGACCTGCTTGAGGTCCCAGAATCAGCAGTGTGTCTTTCCTACTTTTTCTTAAATGCTGTCAGGCCAGCCTCTGTGTTCAGGACTCAGAGGTGTGAGTTGGAGAGTGCGTGTGTGTGCGTGCACGTGTGTTTGTGTTGTGTTTTGAGGGCGCAGCAGGCAGGAGATGCATAAGCTGAATTGAGATGCAAGGTGACCCAGCTTCTCATTCACTGGGCAAACATTTGCTTAGTCCCGCTCCTGGCCAGGCCCTGGGCCAGGTGCTGGGGGCGCAAAGGCAAACGAGGCCGTGTCTTTGCCCTTGAGTTGCTCACAGACTGGCAGTGGAGACAATGAACTGCAGCCTCTGAGGCGGGGGCTTGCAGGGCCGAGGAGGGGCGGTGGCTGGGGGAGCGGAGCAGGCCGGCTCCAGTGGAGGAATTAAGCTGCAGCCAGAGTGAGGGCGAGTGGGGGGCGGTGGTGGAGCTTTCCTGGCGAGGGAACAGCGTGTCCAGATAGACAGCCGTCTGTGGAGCCTGGCGTGTTCTGTGGGACTGGGCACAGGGAGGGGTGGCGTGGGCAGATGGGCCAGTGTCTGGCTCATCCCAGGGCGAGTGTGCACCCGAGCGGGTACTCCCGGGAGGGACGCCGGGACGGCATCAGTATCGGTGGCAGTAGTAACAATAGCTGCTGGGCACGGGGCGCACGCTGAATGCCAAGCACTATGACTCAGGCTCTACGTTCTCATTTCATACCCCCAACAACCCTATAAATTTAGAGGCTTTTATAGGTGAAGGGACTCATCCAAAGTCTTAGTAAGTGGAGGACCCAGGACTTGAACCTGCCAGGCTGGCCCAGCTCATCCCCTCTGTGCAGTGTTGTGTGAGGCCTTGACCGTGCCCTTCCTGAAGGAGTCTGGGAAAAGCATGGAAAGGAGGGAGAGGTTGCGGGGCGGGGGAGACAGATCTTGTGAGGGGGGCTCTGGGGGAGGGAAATGTGACCACACAGTGACCTGGCCCTCTGATCTGTCTCCTTGGCAGCCCCGGCGGGTGCCTGGCCCGCTCGCCGCCCTCTGGCTCCCAGGGCCTGCTGGGGGAGATGCTGGCTGCCGGCAGCTCCAAGGCCGCAGCACGGAGGGAGTCGGCGGCTTCGGGCCTGAGGAGCCCGTCGGAAGAGGATGGAACCATGGCAGGCGATGACCAAGGGGGGCCCCCGGAACCTGGCAGGGACCCTCTGCCCTCCTGGAGGCCCCAGCCTGATGGCGAAGCCAGCCGGACAGAAGAGGTGGACGGCACCTGGAGCCCTGCAGGGGCCGGGCGGGGTGACCAGGGCCCGACGCGCCCCTCTCGGCGGCCCCCCCAAGGGCCTCCCCCCAGCTCCCCCAGTCAAGACTTCTCCTTCATCGAGGTCAGTGAAGGGTGAGCCCAGGGCAGCGAATGTACTGCTGTGAGGGGCGAGGGTGGAGGGAGCCAGAGCCTGGTCCCTGGGAACCCCCGGCTGCTCAGGGCTCTCAGTGGCCTCCATCCAGGAGGCAGAAGCTGGGTGGGGGGTGAGTCATATGAACAGGGTCTCCTGGCTGCAGGAGGGATCTGCTCACAGCCAGCTGCTTTTGAGAGGCTCCGGTGGGACGGGGCAGGACCGTGGGGCGGCGACGGCAGTGGTGTTGCCATTGTCTTAAGCAGGACACCGAAATCCTCGACAGCGCCATGTATCGGAGCCGTGCCAACCTGGGGCGCAAGCGTGGTCACCGGGCCCCAGCCATCCGGCCCGGCGGTACCCTGGGTCTGTCGGAGGTGGCCGACTCGGACGCACGCCTGTTCCAGGACTCCACGGGTAGGGCCAACGTGGTGTTTGCTGCCTGGGGTTGTGCCGGGAGGTGGGGGTGTGGGGTTGCTGTCCGTGCTGAGCCCTCTCTGGGCCCCCGCAGAGCCGCGAGCTTCTCGGGTGCCGTCTTCAGACGAGGAGGTGGTGGAGGAACCTCAGAACCGCCGGACACGGATGTCCTTGGGCACCAAGGGGCTGAAAGTCAACCTCTTTCCTGGCCTGAGCCCATCAGCCCTGAAGGTACCCATCTGACTAGTCAGTGAACCCATCCAGTCACCTTGCATCCCACCTTCTTCTCTCCATCACCTATTTATCCCCTCACCTCCTTCCCACCCCTCCTCTCATTCTGCTCTCCAGCGAGCGCCCTGCTAGACCCCGTGCTGTGTGCCAGGTGTGACGGAAGGAGGAGCAAGGCTATTCTGTGTCCCGGAACCTCATGGGGTTGTGGGGGACAAAGCCATGTCCGTAGTTAGGTGTGGCGAGTGGAGAAGTGTAGGGGTTGCGGGAAGGCACAGATAAGGGCTGGGCCTGTTCGGAGAGAGAAGTTGTTTCCCAGCAGTGGGAGGGCCCCCTGCAGCGTGTGCCCATGCTTCGAGGCATGCACAGGGGTTGGCTTTGGAGGGCGGGGTGGTGGGAGGCCTTCCGGGCGGAGAAACAGAACGAGCAAAGGCACAGGGCTGGAAGTCACGTCTGGCTTTGTCCAGCCCGGTTAGCCTGAATTCATTTCAACAGTATCTCTTTGCGGGGCTGCCTCGTGCAAGGCAGGGCTCAGCTCTTGGGGAAGTTTGCTCTTAAGTGACTTCCCATCCATCTGGGTGAAAGGACTGCAGAGGCGTTTGAGCCTGACTGGGGACTGCATGCTCTTCCGGTGAATCTTCCTGCCTGTCCCTCTGACATCTGTGTGCACCCGGACTTGTCTGTCAGGCCAAGCTGCGCCCCCGGAACCGCTCAACTGAGGAGGGGGAGCCGGCAGACAGCAAGGCGAGCCAGAAGGAGTCCATGGTCCAGCGCTCCAAGTCCTGCAAGGTCCCGGGGCTGGGGAAGCCCCTTGCGTTACCTCCCAAGCCAGAGAAATCCTCAGGGTGGGTGACCTGAACTCAGGGCGTTAACTGACCTCACCGTTTTGGCCTAAAAAGGGAAACCTCACGTTATGGAGAGGAAAACCAAAGCCATAGGGGGGAGGGGGAGGTCGACATGCCCCAAAGTAACTGTATTAAAGTTGGTGGCAGGGTTCCTATCTCTGCAGCCGGACCCTGGGCTGTCTCTTCTGGGCGGAGCCAGGAGTGGGGGCGGGGGATTCTATTCCTACCACTCCTCATTTTGTTCAGCCTCCTCAGGTTTGCTTTGTGACCTTTGCCCTCTGCCTTCTAGGTCAGAAGGATCATCGCCCAATTGGCTACAAGCCCTGAAGCTGAAGAAGAAGAAGGTCTAAGAAGTCACTGAGGTGAGGTCAGGTCCCTGGGCTTGGGGAATGAAGTTCAGGCATGAGCAAGGCATGACCTGGAGGACACAGGGGGCCCTCCATTCACCCTCCATCCCCCCTTCTCTGCCGGGCTGGGAACAGGCAGGTGGGTCCAAGCCCCAGAGACTTGGTGGGTTCCTCGACTTTCCCTCAGCTTTGCCCCAGTACAGGGTGTTGTTGTCTGGCCTTGGATGGCCAAGGAGAGCTTCTATCCCAGCCTTCCTCCCTGGGCTCAAGGGTGGGCCTGGGCCGTGGGGCTGGCTTGAGTGTGCTCCACCAGCCCTTCTGGTATGGGACCCCTGGGGGTACTCACCAGGAACCTTCCTTACAGCTGGGCTTAGCTTGGGAAGCAAGGATGGGCACAGGGGAAGGAAGCTGAAGCATCTCCGCCCACCATGGTTGACGCCCCTGAGCTCTTCTCTCCCTTCCCAGTGCAGGTCCTTCCCGTCTGGCAGTCTCAGGCAGTGCCCGTTCCTGTGGGGTTCCCGGCGAGGAGATGGCTGGAGTTCCCCATGTCCCAGGCTGCAGCCTCTGTCCCCCTCCACCTCTGAGGAGCGTCTGGGGAGGCACATTTATGCACTTTGTATCACCTTCCCAACTTTCCCCCTCTCACCTTCCCTTCCCGCCTGGATTCCGGCCTGGATTCTGTCCATAGTGGTCCAAAGTTCTGGTCCCTCCTCATGTGCTCTCTGCCCGCCTCCCTCCTGCTTCCTCCTCCAGCCTCCCTTGGGTTTTCTTTTGATACCAATTTATAGCATTTTTTATAAAAGCCTTTGATTTTTGTAATGGGTGGAGCCCAGCCCCACCCCAGGTCTCCTTCCGCCCTGCCAGGTGCCCCACAGAGACCGATAACATTTTGCCACTTGAAACAATAAAGTTTTTTGGGAATTGGTGTTGCCCAGTTGTAGTGTGCGGTCATCGCGCGTGTCCCCCTTGTCCCAGGCCGTGGCTGGGAAACACTGGTCCTAGCCCTGACCCACCAGTAACTCATTCTGCTATGGAACATGCCATTACCCTTGCACTCCTGGGCTCGGGGTCCCTGAAGAGGGGGTGTTGGTTCTAAAAGGCTGATCGTTGATTTAAACGATCCCCAGATTTCAGTAGCTTAACACAAAGGTTTATTTTCCGTAACTAAATCGCTCAATCCAGGTGGGTTGGTGGTGGGAACACTACCTCGGAGTCATTCAGAGCCCAGGCTCCTTCTGGGTTGTGGCTCAGCCATCCGCAGACGCATTTGAGTTCTCTGCAGCATCCAACGGAGAGCGGAGCATGATGTCGGAAACCTTCATTCCACTGGCCAGAATTTAGTTCATGGCCCCTGCTGACTTCAGGGGAGACTAGGAAATGTAGTTTGGCTGTGTGGCCTCTGAGACAGAGAGAGAGAAAACTGGATATTGGTGAAAATCACCCTTCTCACTAGCGGGTTGGTTTCTGTAAAGGGTCCTTTTGGCCTTTCAGCCCATGCATTCTGGCATGTCCCCTGGGTTCTGGCCTTCCCCACCCAAGCCCATGTCTGTAAGCCTAGCTCTCTGTCATCCTGGGTTCCCCAGACTTGCCCTGAGTTTTGGTAAAAGGAGAGGCTCCTGTGGACTCGCCTTGATGGACCTTAACAGAGTCACTGAATTCAGATGACAGCTGCATTTAGAAATCACCCCATTGACCAGAACTTCTTAGCCTTTTGAGTCTTTTATGGGGTGTGGAAGCTGTCAATATAATTTGAGAATTTGACCAAAGCTGTGGACTTCGTTAGAAAAACGCATGTGTACAGAATTTCGCAGACCAGCCTGGAATTCCCATAATTTCCTAGAGCAGTGGTTCTTCACCTTCCCTGAGCATTACAGTCTCCTGGGGTGCTTATTAAAAGTGCACGTTCCTGGGTCCATCCCCAGGATTTCAAGGCAGTAGGCGGTGCCAGGAATTTGCGTTTTGAGAATGCCCTGGAAGTGGAGGGGAAATAAAAGCAGGGGGCCTCAAGTGGGTGCCTGGCTGTGCCCCTGGGTGGGTCTGTGCCACGCACCCCCTGTGTCAGCTCTCCCAGGGCCCAGCAGAGCCCAGCTAGTGTGAGCTTTGTTCCATTCTCTCCCCTCCCCCTCCCCCCACAGGGCTGGGACTGGCGGGAACCCAAGCCAAACACTTAAGACTCATTAGTGGGGCAAATGGAGCCTGGGCTCTGCTGGGAGGGAGAAAGGCTAGGGGCCCACTTCCAGGGAAGGCAGAGCTAGACCTGGTGAGCGGGTGGGGGTCTCTCTCTCTCTCTCTCTCCCTCATGGTTCAGGGCCTTTGATAGGAGGCGGGGATCGAGGAGACCAACACCCAGGAGCTTTGGCCACGGAGGCAGGTGTCTGAGAGCAGACGCAGTTGGGAAAGGCATGTGATTCTTGCCGGGCAGCCACTTCTCAGGCTGTGTCTGGGGTTCTTGGGAGTGACCTCAGAGGGGCAGGTTTTGGTCTTTTTGAAAATAGATTTGGATGTTGGAAACAGCAGGAAGTCCCCTGGATGCCTGTGTTGGGGAATACTTGGGGCGGCCAAACAGGCTGATCGATTTTGGTCAAAGGTGGCTCCAAAAGCCGTTTCTGAAGAGTTGGCTGAGCTCAGCAAGAGTGATTAGAGTAAGTGCACAGGCCACTTGGAAGGCAACAACTCAAATGTGTTTATAAAGGAATCAAACCCTTTCTGTGCACGTTAGGAATCTGAGTGGTCCCTTCCCAGGGTTTTTGCTGATAGCTGTCAGGGAATCTCGTCCCCATCCCACTGCAGTTAGAAAACAACTCAACACAGCCTCTCCCCTGTTCCTTGCTTCTGATGCCCTCAGCAAGAGCTCATTTGTGCATGAACTGGCTACCAGACAGTGGAGGAAGCCTTGGAAAATGAACAGGAGGGGAGCCCAGAGAACAGGCCCACATGTCCTATGATCCCAAACTGGCATTGGTGTTCGCGATGGGTTGGGGCTGACAACCAGCTGGTCCTTGCCCATGGCCCTTGGTATCTGGGAGGCAGTTGTGGGGTATTGTGGGAAGTCTGACGGTTTGCTGCCCACCGTTAGCACTTTCTTCCCCAGCATTCTGTCCCCTAAAGGTGGTCCAGCCATCTGCAGCCCATCCCTGAAAGGCTTACAGATAGGGTAGTTCCAGTGTAGGAGTAAGCAGATCAGTTTACATTCTGCTTCTGACCCTCAGGGACCCTCTTCGAGCCTTAGCTTCCAAAGAGGTGCAATAAAGAGAGCACAGTAGTCCCCACTGATCCACAGGGGATACTATTGTTCCAAGACCCCCCAGTGAATGCCTGTAACCACAGATAGTACTCAACTGTGTATATATACACACACACATGTATATATGTATACACACATGTATCGGTATCGGTATCGGCAGCCGTCCGTCTCGAGAGACGATGGTGTAGCTTCTTAAGAGTCTATCTGCACCGCCGAGAATGGCTGTGCAGTCCGACTTGGGAGTGACACGGTATCTGTCTCCTCCCGTGTTAAATCGACATCTTGCGATGACGCTGGAGTGTCCTCTCCAGTGAAGCTGAAGCTACAGAGCCTGGGCAGGGTGATATGGAGGGTCTGCTGTTGCCCATGCAGCAGACCCCCCCTCTCTTCGCAGCTGAAGGGTCCAAGGGAAAGACGGAGTCAATACAGCTTGGCTTCAGCTGCGCCGCAGGAGTTGCCGGTGTTGACTACAACGTCAAACTGCCTTAGGGACTCCGGCTCCGGATTTTCTGTCGGGGTTTACTCCCTTAGCCTTTCCCCTGAAGAGGTATGCCGCAAGGCAGCGGAGGTTTTTTGGAATCAGAGTTTTCCTTCTCTACACACATGTATATATATGTATAAATACACTATACACACACCTATGAAAAACTTTAATTTCTAAATCAGGCACAGTAAAAGATGAATATCAACAGCATAAAATAATTATAATCATATACTGTAATACAAGTTATGTGCATGTGGCTGGTCTCAAAATACCTTACTGTCCTGCAGTCACCTTTTCACTTAAAGGAGGAACTTTATGGCCTTTCTCTGGCAAATCCAAACTGCCAGCCTCACTCCTCTCGCCCTTTTGGGGCCACCATGAAAGAAGCGTGGCTTGAACACAAGCACCACAGTACAGAGGCAGTCACTGTGGTAATGGAGATGGCAGCTGAGTGACTAACGTGTGGGGAGCGTCTACAGCGTGGAGACACTGGACAAGGGGATGATTCATATCTCAAGTGGGACAAAGCAAGGTGGTGTGAGATTTCATCACGCCACCCAGATCGGCATGCTATTTAAAATTTATAAATTGTTTATTTTTGGAATTTTCCATTTATTGTTTTCAGACGTGGTTGACCGTGGGTATCTGAAACCATGGGAAGCGGAACTGTGGATGAGGGGGCCCTACTGCGTCTGCTTCTCAGAACCATTTGAGGTCTAAATGATGGAGGGTGACCTTCCCTGGGACCAAGCAAGTGGTCCTGGCTGGCCTGGTCTTGTCTTGCTTTCTTTGGATGGTGGAAACAGAGGACCATATTTGGTTTCCTTGACTCCTGGAGCAAGCTGACAATGGCCTGGAAGCTGCTGAACAGGATTTTCTAGGGGCTGATTTGCCTGAGGGCCTCTTTGAGTCAGCGGTCTCCTTACCTGGGACAAGCCCCCTGGCCCGGCGGCCGGTGCTCTGACCCCGCCCCTGCCCCGGGCCCCGCCCCTTATCAGGCCCCGCCCCTTGCCCTGGCTCCGCCCCTGCCCTGCGGCCAGAGCTCAGAACAGCCAGGAAAAGTGCTGGCAGGTTTCAGAGGCTCACCACCCACCCCTGGGGGAGTGCCAGGCCTGGGTGGTGCGAGCCTTCTGGGAGCAGAATGATAAAGTGAGTTTTAATCGCTGCCCAAGGAACGACTCTAATTATACTTTTATTTATATAGCTCTCTGTCTCCAGAGGGCCAGACAATTCATTCATTCTTTTTTTTTTTTTTAACAACAAAGTTTGTTGAATTTTTTTGTGGTGACAAAAGCAAAGCATATTCATCGTAGACCACTTAGAAAACACAGGGAAGTAAAATTAAGAAAAGATATTGCCTGTAACATCACCATTCAGGTATACTGTAACATTTTCTTTAAAAAGAATACTTTTTAATTTTAGAAGAGATTTAGATTTACAGAAAATTTGCAAAAATAGTATGACGGTTCCCCTAAGCCCACATCCATGCGTATCAGTACAGTACATGGTCACAACTCTTGGAGCAATATTGATACATTAATATTAATCACAGTCTACACTTTAGTCACATTCCTTACTTTTTAAAAAGTTTTACTTTATACCTAACATTCCTTTTCTCTCCTAGGATCCCATCTAGGCTCCCGCATTACATTTAGTCATCTTGTCTCAGGCTCCTCTGGACTGTGACTGTCTCAGACCTTCCCTGTTTTGGGCGACTTTGATGGTTTTGAGGAGTATGTACTGACCAGCTATTTTGTAGACTGTCCCTCAGTTTGAGTTTGGGACCCTTCTCGTGACTAGGCAGGCGTTCTAGGTCTTCAGGAGGCAGAAGTAAGGTGCCATTCCTTTATCAAAGGCACATGCTATTGATATGACTTCTTGCTGTTAATTTTAACCTTGGCCAAGGGAGTGAATGATAGGTTTCTCCTCTGTCCAGTCACTCTTTCCCCTTTCCGTACTGGACTCTGTGGGAGGAAGTCACTAACTCTGGCATTTTCGTACATTTACTTCAAGTTTCAGCCTTTCTTCTTCTCCCCCAAAACAAAAGCAAAATTCCACAGGCACTTCTTAACCCTTGGCATCTGTTGACCTTGTCAGGACCCAGCATCTGGGTTTTAGCCTTGACACTTTTATTTTCTTAATTTCTGGAGACTTTAGCATAGAGGCGCATGTTACCATTTTAACTGGGTCTGTGCCTTGCTTACATCAATCAGAACAGAATCGTCGAGGTGCTGCTCCGTGCCAGCACTGTGCGAAGTGCTCCCATGCCTTGTTAACCCACACGTGACCGCGGATGAGATGCTGCTGTTCATTTCACGACACGGACGAGAAAACTGTGATTTGTACAAGTGAAGACAGTTGTCCAGCATCACACGGCTTGCGAGTGACAGAGCTGGAACTCACACCTTGGTCTGTAATCTCTGGAGCTTGACACTAGACCACACTTGACTGGACTGGTTAAGAGCCGTCACAGAGAAGGGGGGTTTAGCATGCAGTCCCAGAAGTTTGAATCAGCTCTTCCATTTATGAGCTGTGTGGCCTTGGGTAAGTCACAGCTCTGTGCCTTTGTTTTCTTACCTTGCAATGGGGACAGGAACATTATCTTCCTCCTAGGGCTGTTGTGAAGATTAAATTACTTAAAACCAAGGCTTGGTTCAAGGTAGGCAGTCAATGAGAGTTATCATTATTGTTAGGACTGCTTTTCTTCACTTTCCCATCCATCCACCCCTCTAGGAATGGCATTGCCTGCTCTGGGCCTCTGTTTCCTGGTCTGCAGTGGGTGTTGAATCAGAACAGGAATTTTTAACCCTTTTTGTGTCATGACCCTTTTGGGCAGGCTGGAAAAATAAAATGCACAGGATAACAAAGGAAACTATCCTGAAATACAGTTGTCAAATATAAAAAAGCAAATCTGTGACATAGTAATACATGTGTTCATTTATGAATGCATTAAACAAGATGTCGTGGTATGGTCTAACCACCCCCACAATTTTGAGGTAGGCAGTACTGGTCATTATTCTTAGAGACAAAAATCTTAGGTACTCCTAATTCTACTGTGGTTTGATGTTTGTGTTCATAATAGAATGCTAAATTCCAGTTACTGATTAGTGAACGTTTTTCCCCCTCAAAGTTCACAGAGGGCTGAATTTTTAACATGGACCCCAGATTAAGAACTGAGTTGGAGGAAGCCTGGGTCCCTTCCAGCTTTCACACCTGTGCTGAAGTTGGATCCCCCCCAGAGCCCTGGGGTGGGGAGAGGAAGCCCTGTGCTCTGAGGACGATGGTCCCAGGACAGACAGACCACAGGGCCTTCCCAGTCTCAGGCAGGCTTTCCCGGATTGCTCTGTTCTGGATGTTTCAGAGAAACTGGCTGGCAGCTCCCCACAGAGCCTTTGCCCTGGCTGATCAATGGCTGCCTCTGTAGATCTATTGATCTAGCCTTTTGTTTTCCAGAAACAAGCAGCCTTTCTCTGGTTAACCCCTGCCAGCCTGGCCCCAAATAGGATGCCTTCTGTGCTCCATGCTCTGTGCTGGGCCAAGACGAACATGAGGAGTAGGATGGCATCGGTGGATGAAGGGCACCCACCGAAGTCCAGGACCTATGTGGGGCTCTCTTGCCTCAATGTCTGGCTTATTTAATGGGCTGGCAGCAAAGAAACTGGACTTTGAACCCCAGGTCTGTCTGAACTTCGAATGCTGTGCTATCTTCAGGGTACCAGCAGCCTCTATGCCTGCTTCCCCACACAGATGAGTGTGGGGTCTTTTCCATCCCTGGATGCACACAGGTTCCCTCTGCCCCAACACACATGGCATGCGCTTGCACACACATGTTTCCTCAGATTCACAGACAGGTCGGGTCGGGACTGGTTTCCCCAACCTGAGAAGGAGCCATTTCAGCCCCTGCCAACCTCCTTGTCATCACTAACCACCCCTATCCTGGATATCTTGCGGTTAAGCATCGCCTTCCCCAGTTTTTGTTTTAGAGCACACAGCCTCTTGGGTGGTGCTAATTCTGACCCTAAAGCCTTTCCTATCCTTTTTGGAGCAAGCAGACCAGAGGCACTGAAGGAGAAGCCAGGGGTCTGACAGACAGGCACCCTGACAGGACTCAGCTGAGGCCCTTGGTGCACCCCTCGATTCAGTTCAATCAACAAACACTTGATCAAGCCATCTGTTCTTCCTGCTGGGGATGTGGGAATGAGTCAGGGACAGCCTCTGGGTCCAAATCTGGCGTGGGAGGCAGCTACAGGACAGAAACCCAGCTATGGTGTCACAGAGATGAGAATGCCGGCACAGGTTCGAGCAAAATCGCTGACTCAGAGGAACTTGAAGGGAAATGTCACGGCTGCAAGGCCCGGAAGGGGGAGCTTGTCAAAGGGGTGGGGGGTGGGGGAAGGAACGGCACCCCAGGTGTGGTGAGGGGGTCAGTCTGGGCAAAGGCCAGGTGGGGAAATGTGTGACATTCTGATGTCAGGAGTCATCTAGTCTGCTCCAGCTGCCACAGCAAATACCACTGGCTGGGTCCTTAAGAGATTTATTTCCTCACCATCGTGGAAGCTGGAAGTCCAAGATCAAGGTGTCGGCAGGGTGGGTGTCCTCGGAGGCCTCTGTCCTTGGCTTGTAGACAGCCGTCTTCTCTCTGTTTCCTCACGAGCCCATGGTCCTTCTTCTGCTCTTGCCTGTGCCTAATCTCTAACCTCTTTTTTTTATAAAGGCACTGGGCCTGTTGGATGACAGCCCACCCACATGACCTCATTTGAATGTAATTACCTCTTTGAAGACCCATCTCCAGATACAGTCTCAATCAGATGTATTAGGGTAGGGCTTCAACACATGAATGAGTGGGGGTGGGTCAGGGGGCAATTCAGCTGTAACAGGGATTGACTGGGTGGGACACCGGGTGGGGTGGACAAGTCAGGAGAGGCCTTGACTGTCTGGAATGGGCTTCCCGCAGCAGGGCTTCCAGGCACCTGCTCCGGCTTCAGGAGACCAATTGGAAAGTGAAAGCATTTCTCCCTGTGCCCCATGCTCTGGCACTTCTGGGAACGGTGATATCGCTCAGGCCTACGGTCCTCAAGGTTGGTCAAGGGGCGAGCCCCAGGGAGGGGACAGCATTGGACTTTGGCCCCGGGCTCTGTGGGAACCCTGCCCAGCTGGGTGGGTCCCAGACACTTACGGAGTAGGAAACCTTCCTGCTTCCCAGAAACTCCCATCCGGACAGGCCTGGCTGCACAAAGACCTCCCCCAAGCAGAGTCTGGTGGGCCGCTCAGCCATGCAGAGAGGAAAAGGAGCAGAGTTCTGCCTCTGAGGCTTTTGCCCACGCTGGGTGACAGAGGAACCCGGTCCCCACAGTGCTGCCGATGTCCTGTGCTGGGAGTCAGGCGGTCTCTCCACCTCTCTGCTTCCTGCTTTCCTCCTCCATAGAGTGAGGGGTCAGAATAAAATTTCTGAGGGCCTGGCCTCTGGCACTGCCTTTAGGATCCTGAAACCGGGAAGGAAGTCAGGGAGGAAGGGCCAGAGGAGGGAGTGGAACCATGCCCCGACTTCCACTCACCGGCCAGGATGGGGAGACCTGGCAATTTGCTTTCCCAGGTCATGGAAAGCTGGCCGAGGACGGGATGGGGCTGGGGGCCCAGCTGGATAATTCTTTAAAAATTCTTTTTCGATCTCGTATGTCCAGTGCATGAATTTTAAGTATAGAGCTTGATAGACTTCTAAGTACGAATAAACTTGTGTAACCAGCACTGAGACCCTGACAGAGAACACAGCAGAGCTCAGGGGGTTCCCTCCCGCCTCCACCTTTGCACCCCACTCTCAAGTAGCTGCCATTCTGACCATCGATTAGTTTTGTCTGCCCTTGACTGTCATGTAAGTGGAATCATCCAACAGTACTCCTTAGTTGTCCTGGCTGGTTTGGCTCAGTGGATTGAGCGTCGGCCTGCGAGCTAAGTGTCGCTGGTTCAATCTTCCAGTCAGGGCACATCAGAGAAGGAAAACTCTGACTCCAAAAAACCTCCGCTGCCTTGCGGCATACCTCTTCAGGGGAAAGGCTAAGGGAGTAAACCCCGACAGAAAATCCGGAGCCGGAGTCCCTAAGGCGGTTTGACGTTGTAGTCAACACCGGCAACTCCTGCGGCGCACCTGAAGCCAAGCTGTATTGACTCCGTCTTTCCCTTGGACCCTTCAGCTGCAAAGAGAGGGGGGGTCTGCTGCATGGGCAACAGCAGACCCTCCATATCACCCTGCCCAGGCTCTGTAGCTTCAGCTTCACTGGAGAGGACACTCCAGCGTCATCGCAAGATGTCGATTCAACACGGGAGGAGGCAGATACCGTGTCACTCCCGAGTCGGACTGCACAGCCATTCTCGGCGGTGCAGATAGACTCTTAAGAAGCTACACCATCGTCTCTCGAGACGGACGGCTGCCGACGACGACTCCTTAGTGCCTGGCTTCTTTCGCTGGTTGTTGTTATGCCTGAGAGATCCTCCCACTGGATTCTGCAGGAAACAGGGAAGCCCTGCCTCAGAGAGTCTCTTCCACATTTGTGGCTGAGCTCGCTTCCCCATCGAAACATTCCTTGACTTTCCTCCCATCAGGATATCCCTGTCCTTGAATCTGGGTGGGTTTGTGACTGCTTTGCCCAATAGAGCAGGCTAGGAATGACACTGTGGGACTTCCTGGGCTGAGGCGTAAAAGGTGATGCAGCTTCTGCCTTATCTGCTCGACCACTCGTGCTTGGAGCCCTGGGCACCAGGTAAGATGTCTCGGTATCCTGAGGCCGCCATGTTGTGAGGAAGCCACACCACACGGGCAGGCCGCGTGAGGTGCTCTGTCCTTAGTCTGACTTTGAGTCTAGCAGCCCAGACCCCTAACATGTGAGTGAACAGGCCCCGGAGGATTCCAGCCTCCCGCTGTCAAGTCATTCCCTGCCTTTGAGTCTTCCCAGTTGAGGCCTCACATATCATGGAACAGAGACAAGTCACCCCCTCCCCGGTCACCCCATTTACCAAATGGCCTAACCCATGGAATACAGACACATAATAAAATGGTCACTTTAGGCTGCTAAGTTTGGGGGTAATTTGTTACCCCAGTAATAACTGGAACACAGGGTGAAAAGTGGCTGAACTCAGGAAGGTCAAGTTCAGCCTTCTCGCTGGGTGTGAGGTGGCAGGAAGATCTGCTTTTTGAGCCCTCCGGCTGCTTCACAGGCCTGCCTCCACCTCATCCTCTGCCTTTTTCCTCTGACCTGCTCTTTTTTGTTTTAGGGCACGTTTCATTCTCTGCCTCCACCCACCCCCCCAGTAAGGGTGTGATTCCTCCCCCACATCTTTGCCTCCCTATTGGAGACCCCAGAGGAGGGGACTGTGGAATATTCGAGGAGCACGGCCCCAGGCTGTCAGTGCTCAAGAAATGTGTGTATCGAAAGCATCGTCACTCCTTGTCACCTCAGGTGTCCTCTCTGTGGCCTCTGGATGGGGAAACCACTCAGGAAGCAGGACTTTGGCACCCGGGCTCTGGGAACTCTTTTCTGCGGACCCAGATCCTGGTTAAGCTTTTTATCTACATAATGAAATGTCATCCTTGCTATATGGATGGAACAGAGTATAGTAGCAACAATGACTAATCTGGCATAGTGGCTCTGTCACTTACCAGCCATGTGACATTGGAGAAATTGAGCTCTCTGAGTCTTAGTCCCCAATTCTGCAAAAAGGGCATAATGATAAATAGTCGTGGCTTTGTCCAGGGCTGCAGTGCAGACTAAAATATTATAATACATAGACAGCATTTGCTTAGTACATAGAAAGCCTTCAAGAAATATTATGCAAACAAAACAGACTAGGAGGAGGGGAGTTTACATGAGAGGCATTATTACTGAGATTTTTACAGATGAAGGAAAGAGCTGAGGCGGAAACGACATGGTGCCAGTTTGGGTCTGTCTGTTGCCAAAGCTCATGCTCCTTCCACTCTGTCTGTTTGTCTTTAGAGCAGGTGTCTGTCGGTCTGGAGCCCATGCATGACCTCGTAGAGCTGCATGCCTGCTCAGGCTCACAGCCACGTCCGAGGCCTGTAGAGTCTTGTTGGTTTCCTTGGGACACAGGGGCAGCCCTCTGTAGAGCGTCCTCTGGCCTCAGTGACCCTGGCCATGCTGGCGACTGTCAGTGAGCTGATGTAGCCACTAAAGGACCCTCTGGGTTTGGGGGTTTCAGTACAACTGCCCTGCCTTCCAGAAGGCCCTGTTTTCTTTCCTTTTTCTTTCTATCTCTCCCTCCCTCCCTCCCTCCTTCCCTCTATTCTTTTTCCTTCCTTCCTTCCTTCCTTCCTTCCTTCCTTCCTTCCTTCCTTCCTTCCTTCCTTCCTTCCTTCCTTCCTTCCTTTCTTCTGCTTCTCTGTCATCTAGACTGGATTCAGCGGCTTGGAAACTGCCCTTGTCTCAAACAGGTGTCTGAGGAAGAATCTGTTTTATTTTATCATTTTAACAGCTTTACTCAGATATGATTCACATACCGTACAAACCGCCCATTTAAAGCGTGCAATTCAGTGACATTTAATAATAGTCACAGAGTTGTACAACTATTGCCACAATCAATTTTCAGACATTTTCATCACACTCTAGACACCCTGTTCCCTTTGACTTCATCTTCCACCCTCAGCACCAAGCAACCCTTAGTCTCCTTTCCGTCTCTATAGCTTTGCTATTCTAGACATTTCATGTGGACAGAACAATATGATATGCGGTTCTTTGTGCCTGGCTTCTTTCACTTAACATGTTTTCAAGGTTCATCTATGTTGTAACGGGTATTTCTATTGCCAAATACTATTCCTGTGTGGCTATACTGCATTGTATTTGATAGGTACTGGGCTTGTCTTCACGTTTCGGTTGTTCTGAATACTATTTTGAACATTTGGGCACACACGCTTGCAGACATAGGTTTTAATTTCTGGGGGTCATATAATGAGGAGTGGAATTGCTGGATCATAGATTAACTTTATCGTTAACCTTTGAGAAACTGCCAGGCTGTTTTCCAAGCAGTTGCACCATTTCTACTCCCACCAGCAGTGTGTGAGGGTCCTGCTTTCTCCCCAGCTTCGCCAACACCTGACTTTTTGATTCTAGCCATCCCGATGGGTGCGATGTGGTGTGTCTCCAGGCTCGCCCTGTGTTCCCGTGATGGCTAACGACATCAATCATCCTTTCATTGGTGTGTTTGGTCTTTGGGTATCTTCCTTCTTTGGAGAAATCCGTATTCTTACCCTTTTCTGGTTTATCTTTTTATTATTGAGTGGTAAGAGGTCTTTATGCATTCTCCATACAGTCCCTTATCCTGGTTTACTTTTAAGAATCTTTAGGAAAGGCCATTTCATAACTTCCGTGTTCCCGTGTATGCTGGCTGGGGAACTGCATCACAAACGAAACCTTGGCTCATCCGTGAAGCAGAACTGAGCCCCCCTTGGAAACCACAGCTCACATGCATTCCCGGTGCCACTGAGAACTGGTTCCCCGTTCCCCTCATTTTCCTTTTCTTGAGCTTTGTCTGATCAGTGGGGTCCCCAGTGGCAGAGCGTGGAGTCGCTTATCAGTCACTTGTGGGACTCTTGCAACCCTCAGGGCCTCACCTGCCCCAAGAGAGGCTGTATTGGCCACCTCCCACTTGGTTTTAAGAACCACTGTCCTCCCAGGCACACTCTGAGAGTAACCCTGGCATGACACGAGATGGCCCCTGGAGGGCAGCAAAACTGAGACGAAGGCCCAGGGATTGGTGGCAACAGCCAGTGTGGATCCCTGGAAAAAGAAAACAAAAAAATAAAAATAGAACTACTGTATGGTCAGCAATCCCATGTCTGGGCCTCGAGCCAAAGGAATTGGAATCAGGATCTTGAGGAGCTACCTGCTCGCCCATGTTCACTGCAGCAGTATTCTAAATTGGCCAAGACGTGGAAGCAACTTAAATGCCCTTTGATGTTCGATTGGGTAAAGAAACCGTGGTTCTCCATACAATGGAATATTATTCAGCCTTGAAAAAGAAGGAAATTCTTCTATTTGCTACAACGTGGGTGAACCTGGAGGGCACTGTGCTCAGTGAAACAAGCCAGACGCAGAAGGACAGAGAGTGATGGTCTCACTTATATGTAGCATCTAAAACAGTCAACCACACCGGAGCGGAGAGGAGAATGGTCATTGCCAGGGGCTGGAGGGAGGGAGAAACAGAGAGGAATCCATCCAGGGGCACCGAGTCAGGTTATATGAGGTTAACAAATGCTGGGGAACTACTGTACAGCGCAGAGCCTATAGTTAACAACACCGTGTTGCATACTTGAAAATTTGCTAAGAGGGTAGACCTTGTGTTAAGTGTTCTTATCACACATGCAAAAATGATGAGGGCATAGATTACGGGGATGGTCTCATGGGGATCTTATCTCCAAACTCATCAAGTTGTAGGCATGAAATATGTACAGCATTTTATACACCTTAATAAATAGTTTTAAAAAAGAAA
This sequence comes from Furipterus horrens, assembly GCF_987537825.1. Classification (NCBI taxonomy): domain Eukaryota; kingdom Metazoa; phylum Chordata; class Mammalia; order Chiroptera; family Furipteridae; genus Furipterus; species Furipterus horrens. The sequence goes on from NW_028327172.1 coordinate 10,173,951, forward strand.
GGAAGAAAGAACATTCCCTCCTTGCAGGCAGCTGTGTGTGAAGCTGGGTTAGGGGGTCAGATTGTTCTCTGGTGGAAGCCAGGGGTGTCATGTAGTGCCACACGATCATGCCCTGGGGAGGAAGGAGGGGACAATGGCATCGCTTTGTCTCAAAGAAGGATCTCAGCAGCATCTCTGAACGTTTATTAAGCTCTAAGGCTGAGCCAGGCACTGTGCTAAGCATTTTATATTCCTTATCTCATTTAAGTCCTCACCATAACCTGATGGGTTAGACACACTTCATCCTCGTGTTACAAAGGAGGAAAGCGAGCCCAGAGAGATGGTTGTGCCAACTGGTGCCCAGCTAGCAGGTGGCAGAGCTGGGATCCAAACCCAGGCTGTCTGTTCTCAACACCTGCACTTTTAAATTCCTCCTTCTCGATGCCCAGGACACAGAGCTCTTGAATCCAAATCGGGTTGATGTTCGTTTCCATATCATCAGTTTCCATAGAAATTTGCATGGGAGGCAGCCGAGCGGTGGAAGAAAGAGCTCTGAGCAGGGAGTCAGAAAACTGGCACATGAAATACTCTAGCACGCACAGGTTTTGTGTGCCTTGGGTCCATTACATCATCTTTCCCTAAATTTCCTTACCATACAATGGAGCTAAAATACCTACGTCATAGGGTTATGGTGGGGGTCACATGAGATTATGGCAGTGGGAATGATTTATAAGCTCTCAAGTTGGAAAAGTCAGGGACTGTTATTCTTATGACATTGTTCTCTTAATTCAGGTCAAATCCTGTAATTAGCAGCCCCCAATGTAGATAACAAGAGTTCTGAGTCGTAGCCAAGAAGTTCAGTGTTGGCTCCCTTCTTCTGAGCAATACTGAAGACAATAGAAATGGGGCACTGGCCCCAGCGCTGGATTTTGGAGTTTCTGGTATTTGGTTAATCACAGAACCCTAGCCATCCCTTCCCACTTCCCAACCACCAGCCTGAATCTTGGTCCTTTCGGCGTCACCCCTGCCCCCCTCCTTTCTGCACTGGCTGGCTGAGCTGGCTGTGCATTGACCTGTTGCTACCTCCTTCGCAGTTGTGTGGTTCCTTGTGGCGGAGACAAACGTATTTGCCGAATGTCCACACACTCATCAGTTGGGTCAGTGAAATGTAAGCAGCCCTGCATGTGTTTCTTCTAAGCTGAGGCAGTTAAAGGGCCAGCTTCCTGCATTGCACCTTTCCTTTCCCCTGCAGGAGGCCGCCTGCAGGATGGAGAAAGGCCACTTGATTCAGTCTGTGTGTGACATGAACAAGAAATAAGTCTTTGTTGTGATAAGCCACTGCGATTTGGGAGTTCATTCGTTAAGTGATGAAGCCTAGCATTGCCCAGACAAATATATTTCCTTCTCTCAGGCTACGTAGTGGGGAAGAAGAAGGACCCGCTTCTAGGAAGAGGAGCATGAGCAAAGGAAGGGAGAATGAGAAAATTGGTGTGGACAGCCCTGTAACATAGCAGTGAAGGTCACACGCTTTGAGTCTTGGCTCTGCCATTGGCTGTGTGCCTTGGATGAATCGCTCTCTCGAAGCCTTGGTTTCCTTAACTGTCAAGTGCAGACAACAAGAGTGCCCAGACCTTGGAGTGGTTGTGAAGACTGAACAAGAGCTTAAGTACTAAAGCAGGGTAAGTGCCGGATCAAAATTAGCCATGTTAAATATCAGTCATTGTTATGATAAGGGAGGACTGGGGAACTGATTTCCGGGCAAAGAAAAGTGTTTTCTGTTACCGTAAATGTGAAGTCTAAGATGGTAAATAGGAGGAGACAAGGAGACAGGGTTTTCTGAGGGAACCTGGAACTAATTCATCCATCCTGCATTGCATCCATCCATCCATCCATCCATTCATCCATTTATCCATTCATTCATCCAAAAGACTCAAACATTTAAAAAAAATGGGCATTCTCTAAAGCTGTGAAGGAGTCTCTAACCAATAGGGAGACAGAGCTTGAAACACTGGGGTTATTGGAGATGCCCTTTTATGGTCCTGTAGCCTCCTGAATAGGAGTTAGAAAAAACAGGAAAGTCAGGAAGGGAGTCAAGGCCCATGACAACTTGGTAGGAAAGGAAGCAACAGGAAACCAGCATCAAAGTTAAGTGCCTCTCCTTGGGGCTGGTTCTCCCATGTGAGGAGCTTGGTGGGAGGGCTAGTGGAATGTCCATCCCAGAGCACCATGGTCCAGTGCTCTGTGTCCCGCTCGGTCTGGGCCGGAGCAAGATGGTGGAAAGCCAGGCTCTGTGTCACAGAAGTTAAATCTCTGTGATTGATTTAAGAGTGGGTATGTGATCAAATTGGTCCAGTGAAGGACATTTCATGACATTTCAAGACATTGGACACGAAAGAATCCAGACACATTAGTTGATTTATTTACCTAGTTCAAATCCTAGTTCTGACACGCGTTGGAGAGATCACGTGACTTCTGGGTCTCGGCTGGTCTTCCTGTGAAATCGCTCAGCTGACACTTCATGCTGCTGCCTGCCTCATGGAGTCACCGTGAAATGTGAACGAGATAGCGATTGTGACATGGCTTTGTGACACACCAGCCTCGTGTCATTGTGAATACACAGCCCCACAGACGGAATCTGAGCTGATGCTTGAGTGCTCCCCATTATTTGGCATTCTGGTCAGTGTCTTACACATATTTCTCACTCGGGCTTTATAACAGCTTCATGAGTTGGGCCCTATAGTTCCCCGTTTTATCAATGAGAAAACTGAGGACGAGGGGATTAAGTAACTTGCCTGAGATGGTCAGTAGGCTGTGGTGCTGGGATTTGCGTCTGTGAGTTGGTCAAGGTGCTCCCGCCCTGAAGCACAGGTCAGCGCTGCTCAGTAGAATGTTCCATGATGCGGGTGATGTTCTGGAGCTGCCCTGCCCAATGCAGGAGCCCTGTGGAGCCCTCGAAAGGTGGCTAGTGTGACAGAGGCACTGAATTTTTAATCGAATTTAACTGGAATTAATTAAAATTTGAATTTAAAGAACTACGTTTGGCTCACGGCTTCCGTATTGGATGGCACATTAGGCTACCCGGCCTCCTGAGTGATGCGCTGATGCTGCCTTTCAGACGGCACAGACGGGAAAACAGGGTGTTCTCCAACCTTCACAGCCACTGACTTACCAGGTTGCTGTACTCCGACTCATTGCTCCCGGCTTTAACCCCAGGCTTCAAACAGGTCCTGACTCTTCCCTGCCGGCCCTATACAGGAAGTCTGTCCATTCCGGAGAGGTGACAAAGGGCAGGGATTTTCCCATGGAAGGGGCCAGGTCTCCCATTGCCCCATGGGAGGTGGCTGTGGAGGTTGGGTGCCCCTCCCTGCGCCACACAAGCTGCCAGCTCTGAGCTGAGCTTCCCTGGTAAGACGAAGTTCCCGCATTCCCTCTCTGGGATGGAATGAAATGGAAGCCAAGCTGGCCAGGGCTCAAGGCTTAATTAGCTGAAATAACTGTGAATAATAATCTTTAAAATGATAGTGGTTAAAACTCAGGCCGCGCTGCTTCTGATTATGCAGCCGGCTGGCACGAGCATCCCCTTGCCAGCTCAGCCGCGCCAAGTCGGCCAGCCTGCGCGGGGTGACTGGAGTGTGCCCCGCGGAAGCCCCTGCCTGCCGTGCTCCTGGGGTGATGGGAGAGGCGAGGCTCAGCACCTCTGTGGCTCTACTTTGCATCAGCGTGATGGTGGCCAGACCCACAGAGCAGGATGGCTCTGAGGAGTCAGCCCAGAGGCTTTGCAAACCATCAGATGCTCCCCAAGAACTACAATTAGACAGGCTGCCTAGCTGTCACCAACTAAGGGACCCTGGCAATGGCGGCTGCGTGACGTTGAACATGAAGCTTCATGTGTCTAATTCTGTTTCCCCTCTGGAAAATGGAGGATGAAAATGAGCGTGTGTGCCTGCCCCCTTCTCGGTCCGAGGCGGGCTTATTGTGGGTGCTCAGCAGACATGACTTTGCCGCTTTTGGCTTTCTTTTGTTTCTCTGCTGGATCTCTGGAAATGGTCCCAGTGAAGGATGAGAGGGATGGATTGGTCAGGAGGGTGGAAGGAGCTGATGCTTCAGACACTCTTCTGCCTTCATACCTACCAACCGTTTCTCTGAGGGATGTGGAATGCAGGGGTGTGAGATTTGGGAGGTTTGGGAGGACAGCAGAAGAGGCAGTGAGGGGGACCCTTGCAAGAACAGGTCTTTCGTGTTCTCCCCTAAAATCCCAAGCAAGGCAGAGGCCTCCAAAGCCAAGAGGTCACTTATCATAGTACAATGATAAAGCTGAACCATAGGAAATAGCCATTTTTTAATGTCAAAAGTCAGTTGAATGTGCGTAGGCTTTATAAGATAAACAAGGCCATTTCACTTGACTTTAATTAATTAAGTCTGCGTTAAGCTACTTACTGCTTCTGTGCATCTGTTTAAGGACACGCGAATAAAAAGTGTAAATATTTTAATAATGGGATTTAAGTAGCCCTTCAAAACACATCAGGAGAGAGGCTATCAGGCAGGATATAACTAACTGCCAAGTAGTTTGTAACAAAATGATGGGCGTAGGTGTTGGAAGGAGGGAGCAGGTGTTCCAGAGTATGTGGGGTGGAGGGCAGGTTAGCCGAAGGAAGTGGGCTAAGTAGTATCTGGAAGGATGGTCAGCAGCTTAAATAGGCAGAGAAGGGTCAGAATGATGCTCTGGGGAGAGAGAAATGATAGGATCAAGGTCTGGGTACTCTGAGGGTCACCAGGGCAGGGAGGCCATGTCTGGTAAACATTTCTGCAGCTCACACAATCCCTATAACAGAATAGGTACCAGTATATATTGAATAAAAGAAAGAAAGAATGAATGAGTGAATGAATGAATGAATGCATGTAACGTGTGAACACCAGCTGTCTGGGAGGTAGTGGGAGATAAAGCTGTAATGATTAACTGGGAAGAGCTCTGAATACAAATGAAGGAGCTTGGATATTACTCAGAGGACATAGGATTTCCCTACGATGAATTCAACAAATATACGAGTATTATATGATGCGCCAGGTTCTAGGAGTAGGAGAAAAACCCTCTAGATCTCATAATTTGCTGATTTTTTAAAAGTATATTTTATTGATTATGTTGTTACAGTAGTTCCATCCTTTCCCCCTTTGCTCCCCTCTGCCCAGTACACCCCTTCCCTCCAGCAATCCCACCCCCCTTAGTTCATGTCCATGTGTATAAGTTCTTTGGCTTCACTCTTTCCTGTACTAATCTTAACTTCCCCCTGTCTATTTTGTACCAACTGATTATGCTTCTTAATCTCCGCACTATTCCCCCATTTCTCCCCCTTCCCCCTCCCAGCTGATAACCCTCCAAATGATCCCCATACCTAGGATTCTCTTCCTATTCTGGTTTGCTTAGTTGGATTTTGCTTTTATTTTTTAGATTCAGTTGTTGATAGTTGTGAGTTTGTTGTCATTTTAATGTTCATAGTTTTGATCTTCTTTTTCTAAAGTAAGTCCCTTTAACATTTCATATAATAATGGCTTGGTGATGATAAGCTCCTTTAGCTTCACCTTATCTGGGAAGCACTTCATCTGCCCTTCCATTCTAAATGATAGCTCTGCTGGATAGAGTAATCCTGGTTGCAGGTTGCTTTTCATCACATTGAATACTGCTTGCCAGTCCCTTCCTGCCTGCAAAGTGTACTCTGAGAAATCAGCTGATAGTCCTATAGGCACCCCCCTGTAGGCAACTCTCCGCCTCTCTCTTGCTGCCCCCAGGACTCTCTTTATCTTTAACCTTTGGCATCTCAATCATGATGCATCCTGATGTGGTCCCCTCTGGGTCCAGCTCACCTGGGACCCTCCGTGCTTCCCAGACTTGTATGTCCATCTCCTTCACAAAATTTGGGAAGTTTTCCTCATTTTTTTCAATTTTTGCTTCCTCATTCTGCACTGGTGGACTGTTTTTTTCTTCTTTGTGTTTTGTGTTCCAGATCATTGATTTGAACCCTGGTTTCCTTCCCTTCACCATTGGTTTTGTGTGGATTTTCCTTCATTTCACTTAGCATAACCTTCACTTCTTCTCTTATGAGTTTGCTGTACTCAAGCGTATCTGTCAATCCTGTGAGCATCTTTATCACCAGTGTTTTGAATTCTTCATCTGTTAGGTTGTCTATCTTCTCATCTGTTAGGTTAGCTATCTCCTCATCGCTTAGTTCTCCCACTGGAACCTTGATCCGTTCCCCCTTTTGGGCCATACTTCTCTGTCTCCTCATTCTGACAGGCTCCTGTGTTTGTTTGCCTCCGGGTCCCAGGTAGAGCTGTTTCTTCTGTTACGTTGTAAGGGGCAGAGCCTTAGGCATTCATCAGTATAGGGTGACCCATTTCATCACGTTGTGGCGCTGTATGTGGGGGAGGGGTCCAAGAGGGAACAATGCTGCCTGCCCAGCACTTGCCCCTTTTCTAGGCACCTCTCCCACTTCCTCACAGGACTGGTGCCCCTCTAGCTGCTGCCCTGGCCGTGTTCCGAGAGTGGGTGGGTCTGCAGATGTTCTAGGACTGTGGGGGCCCTTTAAACAAGCAGACTCTGCTGAGACCGGCAGTTTCTGCCTCCGTTCCAACCCCCACCAGTCTGCACAGTCAGAAGCAATGAGGCTTGATTTTGCCTGGTGCTGGGACCGTGAGTTGCTAGGTCCGGTGAGGAGCTGGGAACGCTCCCCAGGTGTCCCTCCGACTTTAAAACATGTGACTGTGCTTTCTGCCAGCCTGCCACTGCAGCCGCTGCTGCCCCCACCACACCGAATCCTCTCCGCCCCGGCTCCGCCCCTCCTACCTCTCTGGGTGAGTATTTCTTCTTTATGTCTTTGTTTGCTAGACTTCCATGCAGTTTGATTTTCTGGAACTTCTGGTTGTCTTTAGCTTTGAGGTAGTCGTGGAGGGAAATGCAGCATGTCTGCCTATGCCTCCATCTTGGCCCGAAGTCCTAATCTGCTGATTTTAAGTTGATGTGCTCCTAGAAAACCAAGGCCATTCTGTGTTAGTCAGGATAAAGTTAGATTATGTTGCAATCACAAATAACCCTAGAATTCCAGTGGCGTCCAACAACAAAGGGTTATCTGTGGCGGACTCCACTGCAGCACCCAGGTCAGTTGTGGCACTTACTCCACGGTATCTTCATCCAGATCAGCTGATGGAGCCGCCAATATCTGGACATTTCTGCTCCTATAACAGGTAAAGGTAAACATGGTCCATGTCCTGCTGGGCCTTACAGCTTCTGCTTAGAAGGGACCCATTTCCTTGGCTAAAGCAAATCATGTGGTCAAAGCAGAGAGAGGTCAATGGGATGGGGAAGCATAGTCCCCCACCCTCCTCCCCAGGGAGTGGCAGTAAATATTTCTGAACAAAGCTATCATAGCTCCTCAGGGCGATTTTCTGCAAAGGAAGAGTTAGCAGGTTAGGGAAACAGATAGTAGGGAGAGAGGTGATCTGGGGATGCATTTTTGGGTTAATCTAAGTCTGAGTTTTTGGATAATTTTCCTCCAGCTGTACAAAAGCCATTTTTGCTTGAGCGGTCTTTCTCAGCCATGTTCTGGACAGGTGAGTGCTCTGTATAAGAAGGGACGCGTTACATAATTTGTAGGTCCAGTGCCATGTGAAAACAGGAGCCCCTTGTTCAGAAACTATTAAGAGTTGCAAGGCAGTGGCAGCAAAGCATTAAACAGGCATAGAGCCATTTTAGTGCGGGGCGTTGTGTAAGAGTACAGGTTGCAGGTGCACAGAGCTGGCCCTGTTCATAGGTAACCTCTGGTTCCGGAAGTCCAGCCTGGCGAGAGCTCCCCTCTCCTCTGCCCTCCCCCTCTGACTTCCTCTGTGTCTTTTGCTCTCCTTCTGCCTCATTTGCCCTTCGTGAATAGCCTGGACCCAAGGGAGAGGCAGGAAATAGGAGCAGCAGGAAATGAGAGTGCCAGAGGGCACCTGGAGGCTCCTCGGGGCTGCGGCTTCCACGCCAGAGGCCTCAGCTCACTCCCCACAACTCCCTCCTACCCTCTGCATTCTCTTCAGACCTCAGGTGGCCACCCCATCTTCCTGCTCCTTCAGATGTGAACAGCCATTTTCTGCAACCCAAATCTTCAGGCTCTCCACACCATTTCCACCCTCTGGGGACACAGTTTCTGTCCATCTGCCCAAGATGACTCCTTCCACCTCTGCTTTGGATGCCTTCCTTGTGAGATGATCGGTTATTCCCCCTCACCCCACCTTTTTATGCCTTATCTGTTTTACTCTATCTTTCAACAGGGTCCTCTCTATTAAATTTTATTTTTAAAATAATAACTTTATTTAGATATAATGCACATACTACATAATTTACCTATTGAAGTATACCATTTAATGGTTCTTAGTATAAGGAGGGACCCCCCCAAAACTCCAGTATTATCTTCTGGAGAGCTGCCCCTTGTAGTACAGGCTTCCTCCACTAGGTGAGTGTTCTAGGAACCCATTTGTATCAGTGTAACAGCTGGTGGTGTTGTGAGAGGCTGTGTTCAGCTTCAGCACATTTTAACGCGTGTTTGCCTATTTAATGATGAGTGATTTACGAGTTCACCTGCTCACACCACACTGAGTGTTCAGCAGTTTTTGATCAAAAACGTCATGACCCCCATGACCCACCCTTTCTATTCACCTGACCTTACTTCGAGTGACTTTTTTCTTGTTTCTCCGGATGAAAAATGTTATCAAAGAGAAACATTTTGCACATGTGAAAGAGGTGAAATAAAAAACACCAGAAGCACTAAAAGGCATCAAAAACTTTTGAGTGGTGGAAAAAATGTCTTGATAGGTGTATTGCATCAAATGGAGAGTACTTTGAAGGTGACTGAAGTTTGAGCATATAAGAATAAGTACACATTAAAAATATTTTTATTATTTTATTTTATTTTTATTATATTTGTTTTTAGAGAGAGGGGAAAGGAGAAAGAGAGGAAAAGAAACATCAATGTGTGGGTGCCTCTCATGCGCCCCCTACTGGGGACCTGGTGTGCAACCCAGGCATGTGCCCTGACTGGGAGTCAAACCAGTGACACTTGGTTCATAGTCTGATGCTCAATCCACTGAGCCACAGCAGCCAGGGCTGTAAATACACATTTTTAAATAAATAAGTTCTGTTTTTTGCCCCCCCCCCCATATTCAGAATTATGCAATCATCCCTACAATCAATTTTAGAATATTTTCATCACTCTGAAAAATCCTCATTCCCATTAGCTGTTATTCCCTTCTCCCCAGCCCTAGGCAATCACTAATATACTTTCTGTCTATAGACCTGCCTTTCTGGACATTTAAAACAAATAGAATCATACCGTGTGTGATTCTTTGTTAATGAATTGCTTCACTTACCATAATGTTTTCAAGAATCATCTATGTTGTCCGATGTGTCAGTATTTTATTCTTTTTTAGTGCTAAATAATATTCCATTGTATGACTATATTGTTTTTTACTTGATGGGCATTTGGGTTGTTTACAATTTATGGCTATTGTGCATGATGCTTCCATGAACATTTGCATACATGTTTTTGTGTGGACATGTATTTTCCTTTCTCTTGGGCATATACCTAGGAGTGGAACTGCTGGGCCATGTGGTAGCTCCGTTTCACCTTTTCAGAAACTGCCAGATTGTTTTCCCAACTGGTTGCACTATTTTACATCCCTGCCAGCAGTATATGAGGGTTCCATTTCCCCCGCATTCTTGCCAACACTTGTTTTGCCTGACTTTTTGATTATAGCCCTCACTGAGTGGGAAACGCTACCTCATTGTGGATTTGCTTGGCATTTCCTTGATGGCTAATGAAGGATGTTGATCACCTTTTCGTATGTTTATTGTCCATTTGTATACCTTCTTTGGAAAAATATCCGTTAAGATCCTTTGCCAATTGTTAATTGGGTTGCTTGTCATTTTCTTACTGAGTTGTAGTAATCCTATGTATATTCTAGATACAGGTCCCTTACCAGATATATAATCGCAAATATATTCTCTTGTTCTGTGGGTTCTCTGCAGCACAGAGAAGTTAATTTTGGTGAAGTCCAGTTTGCCCAATTTTGTTGCTGTGGCTGCCTGTGCTTTTGGTGTCACATTAAGAAACTGTTGGCTGATCCAAGGCCATGACGATTTGTGCTTATATTTTCTTTAAAAAGTGTTATTTTACATTATGGTTTTGGTCCATTGAGAGTTAATTTTTCAATATGGTATGAGATAGGGATTCAAAAACCTTTAAAAAAAAACTGTAAATATCCAGTTGTCTTAACACCATATATCAAAAAGATTTTCGAGGGACTTCCGGCCAAGATGGAGGCGTAGACGGACATGCTGTGTCTCCCTCCACAACTAAGAAGGAATACAACTACCTCAAAACTAGAAACAACCAGAAGTTCCAGAAAATCAAACTACATGGAAGTCTAGCAAACAAAGATATAAAGAAGAAATACTCACCCAGACAGGTAGGAGGGGCAGAGCAGGGGTGGAGAGGACATGGTGAGGTGGCAGCAGCAGCAGCAGCAGTGGCAGGCTGACAGAAAGTGAAGTCACACGTTTTAAAAAGTTGGGAGGCACAGCTGGGGAGCATTCCAGCTCCTTACTGGTCCTCACAGCTCACGGTCCCAGCAGTGGGGAAAATCAAGCCTCATTGCTTCTGACTGTGCAGACCAGTGGGGGTTGGGGCAGAGGCAGAAACTGCCGGTCTCTCAGCAGAGTCTGCTTGTTTAAAGGGCCCCCACTGCCCTAAAATATCCGCAGACCCCCCCACTCTGGGAACGACAGCTGGGACAGCAGCTAGAAAGGCACCAGTCTGGTGTGGAAATGGGAGAGGTGACTGGAAAGGGGGCGAGTGCTGGGCGGGTGGCATTGTTCCCTCTTGGACCCCTCCCCCACATACAGCACAACAACATGGTGAAACAGGTCACCCTGCACTGATGAATCCCTAAGGCTCCACCCCTTACAATGTAACAGGAGCCACAGCTCTACCTAAGACACAGAGGCAAACAAACACAGGAGCCTGTCAGAATGAGGAGACAGAGAAGTATGGCCCAAAAGGGGAAATGGATCGAGGTTCCAGTGGGAGAACTGAACGACAAGGAAATAACCAACCTAATAGATGAGGAGATAGGTAACCTAACAGATGCAGAATTCAAAACACTGGTGATAAAGATGCTCACAGGCTTGACAGATATGCCTGTGTATGGCAGACACATAAGAGAAGAAGTGAAAGAAAGCTATGTTAAGTGAAACGAAGGAAAATCCACACAAAACAATGGTGAAGGGAAGGAAACCAGGGTTCAAATCAATGATTTGGAACATAAGGAAGAAAATAACAGTCAACCAGTGCAGAATGAGGAAGCAAGAATTGAAAAAAATGAGGAAAACTTCCCAAATTTTGTGAAGTAGATGGACACACAGGTCTGGGAAGCACAGAGGGTCCTGGGCGAGCTGGACCCAGAGAGGACCACACCAGGATGCATCATGATTGAGATGCCAAAGGTGAAAGATAAAGAGAGAGTCCTGGAAGCACGAAGAGAGAGGTGGAGAGTTGCCTACAGGGGGGTGCCTATAGGACTATCAGCTGATTTCTCAGAGGACACTTTGCAGGCAGGAAGGGACTGGCAAGCAGTATTCAATGTGATGAAAAGCAACCTGCAACCAGGATTACTCTATTCAGCAAGGCTATCATTTAGAACGGAAGGGCAGATAAAGTCCTTCCAGACAAGGTCAAACTAAAGGAGTTCATCATCACCAAGCCATTATTATATGAAATGTCAATGGGACTTACTTAAGAAAAAGAAGATCAAAATTATGAACATTAAAATGACAACAAACTCACAACTATCAATAACTGAATCTAAAAAATAAAAACAAAATGCAACTAAGCAAACCAGAATAGGAAGAGAATCCTAGGTATGGGGATCATTTGGAGGGTTATCAGCTGGGAGGGGGGAGGGGGAGAAATGGGGAAATGGTGCAGGGACTAAGAAGCATAATCGATTGGTACAAAATAGACAGGGGGAAGTTAAGATTAATATGAGAAAGGGTGAAGCCAAAGAACTTATACGCACGACCCATGGACATGAACTAAGAGTTAGATTGCTGGAGGGAAGGGGTGTACTGGGCAGAGGGGAGCAAAGGGGAAAAAAATTGAAACTACTGTAACAACATAATCAATAAAATATACTTAAAAAAAAAAAAAGAAAGAAATGATGCAGAGCACCTCCAATTTCCAGTGTTGCACAGGGAGGAACTTGGCCATCTTCCTATAATCACCCTCAACACCCCCAAACCCCTCCAGAAAAAGTGAAATAAGAATAATAATATAGCATTCTTTGATAAAGACCATTAACTTTTGCTCTGTCTTCTCTATATGTCATTACAAATGACTGTGAAAGAAAACTCACTATATTATTGTGATGTATAAAGTAAATAAAAACACTGTGCTGCTCTGCAAAAAAAAAAAAAAAAAAAAAAAAAAGATTTCCCATTGAATTATCTTGGTACTCTGGTAAAAAAATCAATGATAAATGTGAGGGTTTATTTTTGGAGTCTCCGTTCTGGTCCATTGATGTACTTGTCAGTCCTGTCTATCTCCATGAAACTCTCCAATTCTATTTGCTGCCTGTCCTCCTGGGCACAATCTCTGAACCCTTTCTTAGAGCTGGGGGCAGGGATAGTGACCCACTTCTCTCTGAGCGACACCCCTGATTTGTGAGCAGGGCACTGAGTGAAGGTGGTAGCCACTAGTCTTCTCAGCTGGCCTCTGGCATGAAACCTTCACCCTACACGCTCAGCCCCCATGTTCTTGGCCTGCTGTGCCTTAAGGTGCCAGGAGGAGTGGCACGGGGTAGCCTGGGTCGGTGCAGCCGGCATCCCCGGGCCCAGTGAAGGGCTGAGCCTCCCTGGGAGAGACAGGCAGGCAGCAGCACAGCTGGGACTCTGGTCTATGAGCAAGGACTATGGGGGTCAGTGGGGGTGGCGTGAGCCCTTGGTATTTTGTCCACTTTTGCCAGGAGTCTGACCTCTGCAACTTGAAGTTTGGGGGCAGGAGAAATGTAGTGATGTGTCATTCCCAGGGAAACACCCAATCCCTTGATGGGGAACTGAGGGGAGAGGGAAGCCCATGTTCTCAACCACACTTTCTTGGATTGGGCTTCCACTGTCTTGTTGAGACGTGGGGGGGGCAGAAGGGAACACATCGTGGCTTAAGTTTCCCTGATACTTGCTGTTCTTGCTGGGGTTTAGTTCTTGAACAAATGCTTCTCCTTTTGCTGTCCTCCCTTAGGACAATTCCCAGAGGCTTTAAATGGGGGATTTAACACTTTTCAGCAGTTACGGTTGTCTCTTGGGGCTCAGATCTGCGGAACTCAACGTGCCATGCCGGAAGTCCCCATTCCCTTGTAGACAAGCTCCAGCCTTTGCCACTATAAAACCTTCTATCTTGCTTCTTTTACTGCTCTATTTCCTTTCCCTTTCACTGTAGAAGTTCTAGTAAAAGTTCTGTATTTTCTCCCACTCTCTCCTCAATCCCTCTCACTCACGCTCTCCAGGGCCATCAGTTCTGGAAGGGCAGCGTGTACCCTAAGCTCACCAGTGACTTCCACGTTTCTCAGTCCGTGTGGCGTATTTCTCTCGCCGTGTGGGACCTGTCAGCAGCATCCCAGCCTCGATGACTCTCCCCTCTTCATTGCATTGTCTTCTTCTCCCCGATTCTGTGAGTTGGCACGCCCGGGGTTGCCTCCTGTACCTATGGCTGCTTGCCCTTGGCTTCCTTTGCAGGCTATTAAAGGGGAGAGGTTCGCAAGGCTCTGGCACGGGCTGTGTCTTAGTCATTGCTGACAGACAAATGACTCCCAAGCTTGGCAGCTTGGAAAAACAAGCATTGACTATCTCAGTTTCTCTGGGTCAGGGACCTGGCTGTGGCTCAGCGAGGGGTCTCTGGACTCGTGTCTCATAGACTGCAGTGTAGATGTTGGCTGGGGCCCCGTCAACATGTGAAAGCTCGAGCAGTACCATAGAAGGTGCTTTCTGTCGCCCTCATGTAGTTATTGGCGGGACTGATTTCTTTACAGGGTGTTGGACGAAGGGCCTCAGTCTCTCTGGCTCATGGCCAGATGTCTTCTTCATCTCTTTGCCACGTTAGTATCCACAGGGCAGCTCAACACCTGGCAGCTGACGTCCCTGAGAGCAAGTGACTAGGAGACAGGGCCCCCAAGGGAGAAGCCGGTCTTTTTGCAACCTAATCTTGGAAGTGACGTACCATCGCTTTACCACAATCTGTATTTTTTGTTAAAGATGTTTAAATTTATTTACTTTTAGAGAGAGGTGAAGGGAAGGAGAAAGAGAGGGGGAGAGACACATCGAGGTGTGAGAGAAACATTGATCGGCTGCCTCCCACACACCCCCAGCCGGGGACTTGGCCTGCAGCCCAGGCATGTGCCCTGACTGGGAATTGAACCAGTGACCCCTCCATTTGCAGGATGATGCCCAACCCACTGATTCACAGCAATCAGGGCACCTTAGTCTATTTTTTAGAAGCGAGTCACTAGGTCTAGCCCACATTCAAGGGGTGTTGTACCAGGACCTAAATACAGGAGGTGGAGAATCACTGGACCAGCTTAGAAGCTGCTGACCACCGGATGCCTCTCCTCTCACTATCTACCTTCTTCCTGGGTCACTGCAGACACATTTAGACATTAATTACCAGCCAGACGAGAGGGAGATGGTTCACAAACTTATATTTCAGTTCAGAGCTCCCCTCTGATGTCCAGGCTCACATTCAACTAATAAAAGGCCATTTCACTTGGATTTCCCAAAGGCTGCTCAAATACAGTGATCACTCACTTATCACGGGTATTACGTTCTAGACCCCCCTGCGAAGTAGGAACCTTACATTTATTACACTCTCAAACCTACGTAACTTTAACAACATACGTGTACAGTACTGCAAAATCCCGCAATATAGTGAAAAATCCGCGATAAATAATTAAATATAATATTTAAAAAAAATCCTGCAACACACTGAGGCCATGATAAGTGAACCGCGATATAGAGAGGGGTTACTGAATAAAATGCCTAAAACTGGACTCATGGGTTTTCCCCCAAACCTGGTCTTGTTCTGCTGTTCCCTATATGTTAATTATGGCACAGGCTAAGATGAGGGACAGATGGGTGGCCCAGCTCTCCTTCTTCAGAGGTTGTCTTCAACTGCATGGTCAATGCTGACTCCATGTTCATGTTCTAGCCCAAAGGGAGGGAGAAAGAAAGAAAGCAAAGAACAAGCTGTTTCCTTTTTAAGGGATGTGACCTAGAAAAAGAACATATCACTTCCACTCATATCCTGTGGACTGGTCACAAGGCTGAAGTGAGGGAAAAAGCTGTGGCGAGGACATTTCAACCTCTTGTCATATATCCATGTCCCCAGTTAAAACATGGGGGATTACGTTACTGATAGGCTGGGTTGCTCTCAGAGAAAAGTCTGAGGCAGAGGACTGAGGTGCTCTTATTTTATTAGGGAATAAAATCTGCAGGAACAGCAGTAACTAACAAGAGAAGTGATGCGAGGAGGAGGGGGAGGTACCTGCGGATGCATCCTATGAATTGCCCAACCTGTAGAATGCCAACTTCAAGTTGCGTCAACTTCTGCTGAGCACCAGCCCTTTGGGAGAGAAGGCAGGAAGAATTTCTCCACTGGCTTTGGTCTCTACTTGGCTAAAAGTTTGTCCCCTGGGGTGCTCACTCTTTTGTTTTTCTGCCTTTTCATGCAAGGGCACCAAATGACATCAACAGGGAAGCCCAGAGTGGGAGGTGAGTAGGCATGGCCTGGGCCAGAGGTCAGATTGTACCTGCTCAGGTCCATCAGGGCCCGTGCAGGGCTGGAACGAAAGGCAGAGGAGCCTGTGAGGATCTTAAGCGGCCCTTAAGAGGACTCTGATGCAATCTACAGGGAGAAGGAGAAAACAGATACTGGGGTTCATTTAGCACTTTCTGCCACACCCTGTTCCCATGAATGACATCCTTATTCATTCAGTTCCAGCAAACAAGAAACCGAAGAGACACCCTGACATCTCCTCTTCCCTGGTACCTTTTACCCAATCTAAAATATCTCTGAAATCGATTCACTTTTCTCTATTTTGACCATCACACTCTCAACCAAAGCTATCATTCCTCATGGGGACTAATGTCTCCTAATTGAACCCTTGTCCTCCTTATTAGCCATTCTCCACACACAGCCAGCCAATTTGGCTTTTCTGTAAGCTGACTGGATCTTGTCCCCAGGCCCTGTTAATTAAAACCCTTTGACAGCTTTCTGTTGCCTGGAAAATAAAGGCGAAATGCCTCAAGGTGGCCCACAAAGTGCTGCGTGGCCTGGCCCCCAGCCTCCTCCTATAACACAGTCCCCATTGTCCTCTGTTCCAGCCTTACTTGCCGTCTTTTGGCCTTGGCTTTCCCAAGCCCCATGCTGCCTCAGGATCTTTGCATGTGCTCTGCCCAGTGCTCCCTATGCTTGGTTGCCATCCTTTTCTCCACCTGCCTTCTCCTGAAGCTCTCAAAGCAGTTATGATTTTCTCAGGGGAGTCTTTCTTGACTTCCCTGACTATGTCCAACCCTTATTATATAAGTATATGAAGCTGGATTTAACAATAGGCAGACTAAGTATGTATTTTGTATATCAAGCATCATTAAAAACAGAGTCACTCCTAATTTTTCACAATATGTTATTTGAGTTTTTTAGTATAAAATTATTTCAAAGACGTCATTATGAGAAAAAGAAGAATTTGGGGGGATTTTATTACTTTAAAAAATTGTTCTTATTTTAAGTTGATGATGGGGGGAATCATAATCTTTTCAGCATTTCAAGCCTCTAAAAGTCAGACTGTAAAACTCTGGCTGTGGATATAAGTCTCCCTGTAATAGTTTCCACAGTTGCAGCTTCACTTCTTTTTAAGAAAGATTTTATTTATATATTTTTATAGAGAGGGATATGAAGGGAGAAATGGACAGAAACATCGGTGTGCGAGAGATACATTGATCAGTGGCCTCTCACATGTGCCTTGACTGGGAATGGAACTGGTGACCTTTCGGTTTGCAGGTTGGCACTCAATCCATTGAGCCACATCAGCCATGGCAACAGCTTCACTTTTTTTTTTTTAAGTATATTTTATTGATTGTATTGTTACAATAGTTCCAATTTTTCCCCCTTTGCTCTGCTCTGCCCAGCACCATCCCTCCCCCAGCAATCTCGCCCCCTCTACAGCTTCACTTTTGATATCACTAGTTAATACCTGTCATTTTCACATTGTTAGTAATGCCCTCACAAGGCTCTAAGTCTTTCTAAGCAGAGGCCTAGGCTGTGTTTTGACTCACCGTTGAACTTAGCACAGGCTCTCCCACAGAGGAGAAATGCCATAAACATTGGTTAGGTGAGTGAGTGGCAGGAGCCTGGACCTCCAGCCCCCATTGGGCCACTAATTAGCTTTGTTCCTTGTCCCCTATCTCTCTGTGCTGAAGTTTACCTGTCTACTCAGAGCAGCTGGTGCCTGAGAAATAGGCAGGTGTATTACCAGAGAGAGAAGGAGGAAAAAAAAAAAAAGTGTGCACGTCTTCAGGATCCCAGAGCTAAGATTGGAATAGCTTGGAGGGCTTATGAATGAAGAATATTTCTATATTCACATTCCTTACTTGGACCCATTCAACTGTGTGCCCACCTTTTTTTTTTTCATGCTAAAATTAACGGGTGTAGTGGGAGAGATTTCAGTACAAAGTTCAGTGAGATAAAAGGTTCAGATAAGTTCTCGAAGAGTCTTAAATGGAAGTGAGCCGAGTGAAGGCTGGGGTTGCTGTTAATGAGAGCAACCACAAGGTGGCGCTGGGTGCTCAGCAGTGAGATTCTTGCCTCCAGGGACTTGACTGTCAACTTCTTAATCAATTGTCAGTGCATTTAAAAAAGATTCCTTAGTCTCTTTCTAGTCCATAATTTCCTTTACCAAAACAGAGTTCCATTTTCCCCTTTTGTGTGTGTTTTTACAGAGTGACATGCTTGAGGAAGAGTCGTGAATAATATTGAGGATGATTCAATGTCTCTTTGGTTTTTCTCCTGCACCACCCAGAGAAAATGACAGGAATGATATTTCCTGTATCGGTTTCATAATAGGATATTGGATAATTGCAGTGCAATGTAACCACATTTCAGGAGAAAATACATAGCTCAAAACGCTGAGCTGGGTGGAGGGGCCTAGTGCTTGATTGTCTAGGAGGCGGGGGACCTGAACTGGGTCCTTCTACGCAGAATCATCAGCTGATTGGATGGTGAGTGAGCTCTCTTGGCTAAGGATTCTTAGCACAGCCCCACAGCTGAAAGATTCTGGGGTGGCAATTCCAGATGTCATGAGAGCCTAGGGGGTAGCCAGGTCTCGCTTACATTAACCCCCTTGGAGACTCAGTTCGTGGGGTGGCTGCCCCCAAGACAAAGCCATCCGGCTCCGGAAGGTCACGGCAGAGCCAGTTTGTCACCACCAGAGGTCAGCATTGCCCAGCGGTCAGAAGCATAGCAGAGGCCTGCCGGGCCCAGGAGGCACCTCTGTGCTCCTGTCTGGCGGGGACGCGGGTGTCCAGGGCTTATTTTCATTTTTTCCTAAACACCCGTGGGCCCTGAGCAGTCACGGCAGTCACCTGTCTGGTGCTTCTGTGTTTCCTTCGCAATGGCAGGTACAGATCCGGAGGCAGCTACCTCTGTGCTCACACCCGGGGCTGCTATGGGCAGACCCCTTTCATTCCTCAAGAAACTAAGATAAAATGTGTCATTAAAAAAAGAAAAGAAAACAAAACCAAAAAGAGAAAACAACGGCTTCAGAGATTGTTCAGGATCATACATACCATGGGGTAAGCCTAGGTTTGAACCCCACTTCTAATGCTTAGAAATCGAGGGACTTAGGCAAATTTCTCAATAGCTTTGTGCCCCAGTTTCTGCATCTGAAAACTGGGAATAGTATCATTCTTATTTATCATACTCGACCCCCCGCCCCAACCCTGTAGAGTTATTGTGAGGACTAAATGAGATAGCGCAATAGACAATGTTTTCTGAGCAATTGCTCTGTGCCACACAGACCTCATGATTCTGACAACTACTGTTAATGAACCCAAGGCTCGGAGAGGCACAGGAGCAGAACCAGGATTTGAAACCAGATGTTTTGTCCGCAGAGGTGACTCTCTTACTCATCGCAAAGCATGCTGGTCTTGCAAATGATCCCTGAGCTGTTGTGGCCCTGTGATTCCTGTGAGCCCCGCGGGCAGCCTTAGGCGAACTGTTCTTCATTCAAGCTCCTGGTGCAGCGGCCTTTCGCAGCTGGGCTGATGCTGAAATGCAGGAGGCAGCGGTTCTGAGTGAGCGAGAAATCGCTCTGACTCCCCTTTCTGTGAACTGCTAGCAGATCCTATTTGGCTGCAGAAGCAGGGGCCAGAGAGTATATCCTGGCTCTCAGGCTTCTGAAGTCCAAGTCAGGGGTTCAAATCCTCTCCCTGTCACATGCTCCTGAGTCAGGGATGGAACTTTCTAAACCTCAGTTTATTAATCTGTATGATGGGAATTGTAACAAATTATCTGATTGAATTTTTATGAGATTTTTCTCATTTTTATGCAAATACATTGGAGAAAAGCACTTAAGTGTGCTTTTGCAGAGCCTGGTGAACTTGACCTCTGGGGAGGGTCAGGATATGCTTAAGCGTTGCTGATTACTAGTAGTTGTGCTTATGTGGTGGTCTAGCGGAGGGAGATGAGAAATTCCTTCGGGATCCTACCTGGTGATAAAAAAAACCTGAGCCCCTCTCCCTTCATCCAGTTCTAGACAACAGCATCTGTTTTCTAGTGAGCTCACCATTCCAGCCCTCCCTCCAAGATGCCTCCAGGATCCAATCCTTTAGCTCAGCGCAGCCCAGTAGAAATACAATGGGAACTCTGTCTGTGCTTTTTTTTTTAGTAACCAGGCTGAAAAAGCAAAGGAATGAGGTAAAATTCACTTTAATAATCTATTTTATTTACCTTATATATCCAGAATATATTTTGACATGTAAGCACTATGCATATAATCAATAAATCCAAATGAATAAATATATAATCAATATATCCAAACTATATTTTTGCATATAGTCAGTATATAAAGATATCTTCCATTCTTTCCCCCACACCCAGGCTCTGAAACCCAGCGTGTGTTCAGGTGCAGCTCATTCCATTCACCTGCGTTTCTAGTGCCTGACAGCCACGGGTGTGACGGGTAACACACCCAACAAGGCAGGTCCAGCTCTCCAGGGTCACTTAAAAAAAAATTATTTAAATTTTATTAAGGCTGTTGGTATGGTTTATTTATGATGTGCAATTTTGTTATGGGTTTTAAGGTTCTGGGTAAACTCTTCCCACCCTATTTATTTTATTTTTATTTAAAAAATATTTTTATTACACTTTATTGATTATGCTATTACAGTTGTCCCAATTTTTTCCCCTTTGCCCCCCTCACTTTCTCAGGCAACCCTCCCCTCATTGTTCATGTCCATGGGTCATGCATATAAGCTCTTTGGCTACTCCGTTTCCTACACGGTACTTGACATCCCTGTGGCTATTCTGTGATCACCTATTTGTACTTCTTAATCCCCTCACCTCTTCACCCATCCCCCCACAGCCCCCTCCCATCTGGCAACCATCAAAAAACGCTCTCTGTATCCATGATTCTGTCTCTGTTCTTCTTGTTTGCTTAGTTTGTTTTTTAGTCAATTGTTGATCGGTATGCATTTATCGCCATTTATTGGTTGATAGTTTTGATCTTCTTCAGCTTAAATAAGTCCCTGTAACATTTCGTTGTCACATTTACAGTAGGGGTCTCCTCCGTACGTCTGTAACTCGCAGCTTTGAGGTCCTTATTATCACATTGGTTCTTCAGGGTTTCTCTTCTGTGTAGATTCTACTAAAGGTGAACTTTTCCTTTCTACCCGGAGCCCGTATCACACGCACCGACAGCAGTTTTCTCTTGTGCGAATTCTGATGAAGTGGGAATGGAAAAAAATCTATAATAAATATATAAAATGTATTTGTTTATTTTATTAAATTTATTGGGGTGACATTGGTTAATAAGATCATACAGGTTTCAAGCGTTCAATTCTGTGATACATCATCCGTATCTTGCATTGTGTGCCCACCACCCACAGTCAGATCTGCTTCCATCACCATATATTTGACCCCCTTTACCTTTTACTATCCCCCCACCCTCCTTCTCTCCGGTAACCACCATGCTGTGGTCTATGAGTTTTTGTTTGTCTTTTTGTTCATTTGTGGCTTTCAGTTTTATATCCCACGTATGAGTGAAATCCTATGGTTCTTGGCTTTTTCTGTCTGACTTTTTTTACTGGGCATGATATCTTCAAGGTCCACCCCATGTTGTCACAAATGCAGTGTTTCTTCCTTTCTTATGCCTGAGTCCAGTGTCACTTTAATGGTAACAAAGTGGTGGTTGGCTTTTCCATCTGTTAGCCCCCAGATGTTTAAAGTGCTTTCTCTTGCATCTCTGTACTTTTGCCCTTGTCTTTCTGCCTGCATGACATTCCTTTCATGTTGGGGGCTTCACCTCTATTCTCTTGCTGAATCCTCCTACCAACCCCATAAGGTAGATACTATAATAACTCCCATTTTATAGGCGAGAAAACCGAGGCTTCAAGTGATCGGGCTCCTTGCTTTGGTGGCATGACTTGTGAGTGGCAGCCGTGTGCTCTGAACCACTCTGCTCTATCGAAGGTCACACTGTTGAATGAGCAGTGATGTCCCCAGTTGGAATAGGAATGGGTTGTCAGGCTCAGGAGTGAGTGCCTGGTCAACAGATACGTTTGAGAGACCCCTGGGTCGCCCTCAGACTGGGGTACAATAGAAGAAATTTCTGTGCTGCGTTGAGGTGGGGTGGCAGGTTGACAATGCTCTTTATAGTTGTGAGGGTCTTGGAATTCCAGAAGAGGGTGTGCTCCGGGCAGCCTGGATGGGGTAGTGTGTCTCCACTGTGTGCTCTGGCCCCAGGTGGGGGGCTTGGCTTCCTTCCTTAGTGGTGCACGGCTGGCCTCCTCCGAGCTCCTCTGGCCCTGGTGTGGGCTCTGGGCCGACTGCGTGGGTCTTCTCCCCTGGAGGGCCCGGCCCCACATCCTCCCATTGTCAACACTGATAGAGTACCTCATTAATTTAGACTCACTGTAAATATTTTTGGAAACACCATGTCGCTCTCCTGAAGGCTGGTAGGGCTGGGTGTGAGCAGGGCCAGGGTCCTGTCCGCTTCTTCCTGACCTCTTTCCGGCCTCTGCTCCGTTTCCTGTCCTGGCTGTCTCCTGCCCAAGCCGCTCCTCCCGGCCTAACAAAGGCCAGTGAGCGCCAAGAAGAAAGGCTTCTTTTGGACTGGTCTCTAGGGATGGGACGGGAAGACAGAATGGTGCAGGGGATAAGGTACTCGGCTGGATGGGGACACCCGGATGAATTCCCTTTCCCTCCTTGGGCCTCCCTTTCCAGTAAAGTCAAGTTTATGGAATAAACTTGCTTGCTTTCCTGTCTTATCCTCACCAGTGAGTTGTCACTTTGCAAGGATTCTGTTTATCTAGCCCACTCCATTTGTTAAATAATAATGAACTCATAGTTTTGATTTATCGAAGGCATCCCGAGCAGCATGGAACAACCAGCCAGGCACCACATCCAGATGTGAAAATCCACGCTCTGAGAGATCAAGCTGGAAGTCCAGGCAGGCTCTTGACATTTAGAGACTGTGAACTCGTTAAAGGGCAGGGAGAATGTGCCTTTTCCGAAAGGTTTTAGGAAATGCTGATGGTGGCCCATGCTCTCTCCTGTCCCCGCTGAATACCTGACCTCGGCTTGGGAGTCAATGGTCTCAATGGATTTTAGGAATCTCTCCTATTCTAAGTCATAGGAAATTAGCCCTCATCCAGGAGGTTCTAAAGAAAGCTCTGACTGCTTCTGAGGTTTCAGACATACTGGTCCTGCCGCCTGTGGCCAGATGGTCTCCATGTATTTGTTAAAGATCTGTTATGCATAAGATGCTGTGCTGAGTAATGGGGGAGGGGTAAGGGAGGGTGGGGGGAGGGTGAAAGGGGTGGATGCCATTCCCCTGTTGTTCACAGTCTAACAAACAGCCCATTAGAGGGGGCTTGGAGCCGCGCATGGAGAACAGATCTGACCCGATCCTGGGCATCACTGACCTGCTGCCTAGAGAGAGTCAGTTGCCTCTCTCTTTGGACTTTTTTAGTAAGAAATCCAATTCTCCAACTCCTTCTGAGAGCCACTGCCACGATTCCCACAATCACATAAAGCGAGCCTCGCTGTTGATGCCCCCATGTACAGATAGGGAAACTGAGGCTCAGAGAGCAACCTGTCTAAGGTGACACAGTGAAGCAAGAACGCCAGCGACTCATTCTCTCGGCAAGCGTCCCCTTTCCAGTGATTTTCTGTGTCCCCATTCAGTTTGACTTCTGTCACTGAGTTCACTGCCTTTACCCCCTTGTCTCTTCCCCGTCTAAAGCATACATGCTGATCAGGGACACAGTCTAAATTTTCACTCAATTGTGGTAGTTCCATGTGTGCCCAATGCCTCCAGTAGGGCCCGATCCATAGTAGCTGCTCAATAAACATTTGCTCAGTGAATGAATTAGTAGTCATGATGGAACTGGAACATGTGTACTTCCTGACTCCCAGGCCAGTAGGTTTTCCTGCATCATCTGCTGTCTCCAGAGTCCAGGGAGATCTAGGTGGTGGGAGGCTGGCCAGGAATTTGGAGTAGCACCAAATGGCCTGGAGAAAGAGCTGCAGGGGGGGGTGGGGGTGGTGGTTCTGCTTTAATTGTCAGAGAGCAGCTGGCCATTTGTTTTGGGTCAGATAAGTTGCTAAAGCAGGACTTGGGTGTGTGAGTGTGTGAGGCTGGGATGGGGCAGGGTTAGGGCTGGATGGAGACAGGGGAGCGGAATCCCAGAGTGGGCTGGGCAGCCCGCCTGTTCACCCTGCTCCTGAGTCCGCCCCTCCCCTTCCCTGTGATAACACCACCAGCTGTTAGGGACACAGCTGCTGCTGCCTCTGGGGAAGGGAGGAAAGGGCCCCCTTGCCCTGGGTGAGTTCCGAAGCTGTGGAGTTCAAAGCAGACCTGTGAAGTGAGGGGGCTGGAGCTGGGAGCTGGGAGCTGGGAGCTGGGAGGGAGGAGGTGAGAAGCCAGCAAGGGGCAGAGAAAGGCAGCTTCCTCTTTGATGTCCCCCACCCAGAGCTAGCAGCAAGGAGCAAGGCCTGGGCGAGTTCCTGTGTTTCCCGTCATCCTGAGCCCTTAGAGAGAGCCAATTAACCATGCTTTCCTGTCTTCCCAGGGGGATGTTTATCCAGATCCCTGACCCCACCACACACTTGCTACGCAAACACCACACCCGAAGCCTCATGTACACACATGTCCCGAATGCTCACAGGCGACCCCACGGCACACACCAGCCCTGCACGCACGTGCACACAGCCACACAGCCACGGGCACAGGGCCAAGCTAGTCTCTGCTCTAGGCCGGGGACCAACCTCGGGGTGGGGGGTGAGGGCTATTGACTCAGGGACTCCGGAGGGCACCCTGCAGCAGGCTGGGCTCTCCTCAAAGGGGCCGGTCTGGGGCGCTTTTCCCCAGGCACTGCTCACCTGGGGCTCATCACAGTACCCTAAGAAATCACCTGGGAGAGGCAGAAGTCCCTCCGGAAACACGCTCGTCCGCTCCGGGGGCAGGCCAGCCCGGGGACACTGGCTAACAGTCCCGCCTTAGCTACTGGTTTGCCAGATGGCTCAGGTTAGATTATTCTGGGTCAATTTAGCAAAAAGGTGCCCTTGCTAATGAAGGAGCGCAGCCCTGGGGTGCACGCAGACCAGCCTTTTCCATCCTTTCCCTGATCGTGTTTTTATGGCTATAATTTAGCAGGCACCAAATAGAGGCGGGACAGGAATGAAAAGCAGGTTCTGCTCAGGTAGTCTCTCTCTGGTGAGGGCTCCCTTCGGAGCCTTGGGGGCACGTAAAGTCTGCCTCCAGCCACTGCTGGTCCTTAAACTTTCATCTTCCGTGTTGGATGTCAGGCCGGGTGAGATATGAGGTGGGCTGATTCTGTCAGTTTTTGCCATTGCTAGTGGCACCCAGGTCATCTGGTTCCAGCTGGCTCTTGGCTGGAGGCCAGGTCTTATCAGCACTCCACCCCCTCTGGCCCCAATCAGTGGCATCCTCTCCGCTTTGGCCCCCCATTTCAAGCAGTCTGATTTCTCTGGTGAGATTAGCCCCTTCTTACCTTCTGTGAGGCAGGAAGCATGAGGCCAGCGGATTAAAGCGATGGATGCGTAACTTCTCCCACAGGATCTCTCTCTGGCTCAGGACCCAAGTGGGAACAGCTAGGCAGAGGGACCTGATTTCTCAGCACTCTGAGCTCACTTGCACCGCTCCCTCTATATTCCCAGCTGCAAAGGACAGGAGTACCTGCCTCTTTCTGGGAGAAGCAGAGAAGTTTTGGATTCATTGGAGGTCTTCAACTTGGTCTTTATTCTGGAACATCCTGAGCTGTCATTTTTATTTATCAGAGGAACATCATCTGTGAGCTGGCTTGAGCCAAACAGGTGCTGGCACAATGCCAATGTCGCTTTTGCTAGGTCAAGGCTGAGGAAGTCTGACATGGTTCAAGGTGAACCATGGCCGCCCGAGTTCGCTGTCAGGTTATGACAGTCAATCCTGCTGCCGTCCACACAGGCTTCTATCACACAAACATGTGGGGGCAAGCAGATCCCAGGCAGTTTGGACTCTGGGTACTGTGAGAGCCGGGAAGTCCCAGCTGGGGTCCTATTGAGTGTCCCAACCAACATTTTTCACACTGCCAAGATTCTAGAGGCTGGGTCCTGTGACTTGTCCAACTGGCATCTGTTAGAAATAGTAAAAACCGAAACCAAGGACTCTGAGATGCAAGATTTATTAAGGGGAACCTGCCGGGCTGTCTCGAAAGAGAGAACAGCAGCTGATGTACAGGCTGACAAGGTTTTAAAGGGAGGGATAGAGGATGACTGGAACAGGGTTTCGGGGCGTCTAGTGATTGGTTGGGCCTGGGGGTAATGGCAGGAAGAATGCGTTGGGTCTGGGGGTAACGGCGGGCACAATGGTGGGAACAACGAGGCACTTGGTGTTCTGTTGGGAGAAGGTACTTGGTGATTTATTGGGCATGTTGCTGGGGAGAAGAATAGAATAAGGAAGTAAAAAATTTTCTACCCTCTACTGGTGTTTTGCAAGGTTTGAGGAACTTTTCACTGGACTCCTCAATAGTCATTGTTTGTGGTTTTTACTTCCTGCTAATCAACTTATTGGGTGGGGGTTTTTGAGGCTCTTACTGAACCTAAGAGCATCAGGCAGCCAGGAGTCCTCTTTGGGAATGGGCAGGCTCAGTGGCTGTTTCTAGATCAAGCTGTGTTGCTAACCCTGAGGGTTTAGTACAGACTGTTTTTTCTTATACCCTGTTCAATCAAGGGCAGGGAGTCTCTCTAAAATATTTTAGTCGATTTATTTTTAATTTCCCCCAAGAGAGTTTATTGCAAAGTAAATTCCATGTATCCTAGCACCGTTGTACATTTCTATAATGCTCAACAGATGACAAATGCCTCAATTTAAAAAGAGTTGGAGTTTTTCCTTTGAGAACATAGTGGTTTAGACCATGGGCTCAAGCCAGCTTTGGTTCAAATTCTGATTCTGACTGTTACTAGCTGGATGACCTTGACCAGGTTATTCCTCCTTCCTGTGCCTCAATTTCCTCACTTGCAGAATGAGAATACCTGTTTCCTAAAGTTGTCCTGCTGATCAAAGGAGATAAATACACATAAAATAAAAAAACATTTAGAAGAATGCCTAGCATGTAGTAGGGTCTCAATATGCAATCCTCAGGACAAATACCAAAGAGTTCTCTTTCAAACATTGCCTTTAGGTAAAGGTCATCCAAGACCCTCAGGATCTTTCTTACCTTTTTCTTCAGCCTCTTCCTGCATCTCTGGTTGCACCTCAAGGCTTTGGCCATGTTTATTTTCATTTTAGTATCTTCATTTTATGTCATTTTCATTCCTCCTGGTCTATGCTCCCTGTTTTTCTCCCACCTCCTATTCTTGGCAGGCTCATGTTCAAACAGCACTAACTGGGGGCCTGTGGACATGTTTTCTTTGTTCTGCCCTATCTTCTTAAAAAGGAATTTAATTTCTCAAATTTACAAATCAGGAAATTTCTCATAAAATTCAGAATTTGAAGTTATGTTGCAAAACCATAAGGCATGAAAATACTGGCAACCAGAGACTGAGCTGAGGAGGCCTCCTTTTTGATGGAGTGCATTTGCTCTGGTTTGCTGAAGTCTCCACCACTCCTTATTGTCTCACACTGGCTGTTTTACCTGTATACGTTCTTAGCCTCATTTTTGTGGGTATTTAAGTTTGGGGACCCCTGCTTTAAGACATCCGTAGGAGATTTTCTGACCAAACCTCCCTTGAGACAATAGATTCTAGTTTTATAAAACCTTTGTTTTGAATGTGGGCAAGACACACTTCCTGATTTTGCATCATATCACCCCTGCCCAACATTAGATGGCCTCCTCCAGTCTTGGGGTGGTATTTTTACCTCATTTTGTGCATCCCTCCCTCTTGCCCACCCAGGGGTCCTGGAGAAGAGGGCAGACAAGGCAAAATGAGTTTCTATAGGACTGTACCCATGACATCTAATCAGCAGCTGCCCCTTTCTCTGCCTCCTCTAGTTGTAACTTCCTGTCCCCACAGAGCTTTACAGAAACCTCATGGTCCATGTAGGGCGTACAAACCCGAGGCTGAAATGCATCCCTCTTCTCATTGCACAGTGTTTCCTACACTCGTGCCTTTCTATGTGGACTCCTCTTTTCATTCTCTCCCTGATTCATCCACCCACTTATTCACTCAACAACCACTTAGTGATCACCAACTACATGCTGAGCCCTGTGTTAGGTGCTTGGAGAAGAAGAAAAGCAAACAATAACCCCAGAAGAAAATTCATCCTGTGACCTTGGGCAAGACATTCACCTTGTTAGGACTCAGTTTTCCCGCAGATTTAATGATTTGATTAGAGATTCTTTTGTGTGTGTGTGTTTTTTTTATCCCGTGACTCTGTCCCGACTCTCTGAAATTTCCTATGCCATATGCAAACTGCTATCTGCCACTAGTTTATGAATTCTAGAGAAGTTCCCCATCACTGTGTCTGTAAAATATAGAAGTTCCCAGAGAGAGGGTCAGAGCTGAAGGGTAAAGGAGCTTGAACTCTGGTCTGGGTGGGGGCTGGGAGGACAGGAGTGGAGGGAGGGTGGGACAGACCCAAAGGGCGAGACCGCCTGCCAGGAGGGCTTGCCAGATACTCAGACCATCCTTGGAAATCTCACCCTCCTTGTCCCCAACCCTTCCTGGCTCCCACTCAGGCTAAATTGCAATCTGCATAATTTGCCCCATTTTGAGAAGATGGGAAGGGGTGAGAACAGGAGGGTGTTGAGGACAGAGAAGAGAGCGCTCCAAGGGCCAGAGGAAACCAGAGGGATGGAGGCGGGAGCAGGAGGAGAGCTGGCAGCAAGCCACAGATAACATTCTGCCCAGCACGGCAGGGGTCAATTTGGTCCACTTGCCTGGTGACAAGAAGGAAAAAAAAAAAAGTGGGCTGTAACTTCAAGATCTTAAGACTCACAAGTGAGGGGTTGGTTTGGAGGTGGGAGGAGTGAGCCAAGGAGGAGACAGAGACTCTGGAGGGTGCAGGAAGTGTCTCAGCTGAGGCTGGGCCGAGGCAGGAGACGGTGGAGAGAAGGCATCCTCCAGGGCCCTGAGAATCCAGAGGCTGCTGGAAGGGGCTCTGGACACCTTCAGCTCTTCTTGCCTCCTCTCCAAGGCTCAGTCAAGCCAGAAGCCCTCGGACCTTGTTTGCTGAGTTGGTGACATCGCCACGGAGCTGGTTTCCCTGGGGTCCCCCTGCCTGTCTTCTCTTTGCCCCCCAGCATGGAGGAAGGTGGTGAATTTGAGGACTACGGGGCAGACAACCAGTCTGAGTGTGAGTACACGGATTGGAAGTCCTCGGGGGCCCTCATCCCTGCCATCTACATGCTGGTCTTTCTCTTGGGCACCACGGGCAACGGTCTGGTGCTCTGGACTGTATTTCGAAGCAGCCGGGAGAAGAGGCGCTCTGCCGACATCTTCATCTCCAGCCTGGCGGTGGCTGATCTGACTTTCGTGGTGACGCTGCCGCTGTGGGCCACCTACACGTACCGGGACTACGACTGGCCCTTCGGTACCTTCGCCTGTAAGCTCAGCAGCTATCTCATCTTCGTCAACATGTATGCCAGCGTCTTCTGCCTCACTGGCCTCAGCTTCGACCGCTACCTGGCCATCGTGAGGCCCGTGGCCAACGCTCGCCTGAGGCTGAGAGTCAGCGGGGCCGTGGCCACGGCCGTCCTGTGGGTGTTGGCTGCCCTCCTGGCCATGCCGGTCATGGTGTTCCGCGCCACAGCCCCCACGGTGTTTCCCAACCCGGACAACATCACCAAGGTGCAGTGCTACATGGACTACTCCATGGTGGCCACCTCCAGCTCGGAGTGGGCCTGGGAGATGGGCCTGGGCGTCTCGTCCACGGCCCTGGGCTTCGTGGTGCCCTTCACCGTCATGCTGACCTGCTACTTCTTCATCGCGCGGACCATCGCGGGCCACTTCCGCAAGGAGCGCATCGAGGGCCTGCGGAAGCGGCGCCGGCTGCTCAGCATCATCGTGGTGCTGGTGGTGACCTTCGCCCTGTGCTGGATGCCCTACCACCTGGTGAAGACGCTCTACATGCTGGGCAGCCTGCTGCACTGGCCCTGCGGCTTCGACCTCTTCCTCATGAACGTCTTCCCCTACTGTACCTGCATCAGCTACGTCAACAGCTGCCTCAACCCCTTCCTCTACGCCTTCTTTGACCCCCGCTTCCGCCAGGCCTGCACCTCCGTGCTCTGCTGGGGCCACAGCAGGTGTGGGGGCGCCTCCCACAACAGCAGCGGGGAGAAGTCAGCCAGCTACTCCTCGGGGCACAGCCAGGGGCCCGGCTCCAACACGGGGAAGGGCGGAGAGCAGACGCAGGAGAAATCTCTCCCCTATAGCCAAGAGACCCTCGTGGTTGACTAGGGCTTGGATCCCAGAGAATCCCGGTGCCCTGTGTCCTGCCCACCCTTGCCCTAGCTCTCTGGAAGTCAGGTAGCACGAGGGCATCTTCTCTCTTGCACTTGACTCCTTTCCCGGCTCCCTGCCTCCCGCCTCCCTCCCACACTCCTTTCTCCTTCAGTTTTGGTTAAAGGTGTGTGGTGTGGTGGAAGGAGACAGAGCCCTGCAGACCCATGCTCAGCCACTCAGCATCTGTGAGATTGACTTTGCAAAAGTCTCTTAGCTTCTTCGGGCCTCAGTTTCTCCATTTGTGTAAAATGGGGGAAGTCCTACCAGCACTAAAACGCTGTGTGCGTCTGGCTCGGTAAAAGCTGGTTCCCCCCCCCACCCCATCCTTCTTTCCTGGATCTCCAGTTCCTTTTTTCTCTCTCCTTTCTGTTGAGTTTTCTCTACCTTCATCTTCCCTCTGTTTTCCCCTCTATCTCTGCATTTTTTTCCCTCTAAATCCTTACCCCTGGCCCCATGCCCTCTCCCATTGCTCATCCCTCCCCACCTCGATCTCTTCTTCTTCCTCTTTTTACCTCCTTGTTGTGAGGAGCGCCTAAGGGTTAAGAATCCTGCAGCATGTAAACACTGCCCCTGTTCAAGCTCTTTATCTCGTTCTCTGAGGAAGCCGAGGAAGCGGGCTGGGGCAGGGGTGGGCTTGGTGTCAGCAAAGAGCTAGCGCTCCAGGCTGCAGGTGAGAGCTCCGGAGCTCTCCCCCAAATTGGATCAGAGTGC
This sequence comes from Furipterus horrens, assembly GCF_987537825.1. Classification (NCBI taxonomy): domain Eukaryota; kingdom Metazoa; phylum Chordata; class Mammalia; order Chiroptera; family Furipteridae; genus Furipterus; species Furipterus horrens. The sequence goes on from NW_028327172.1 coordinate 10,204,928, forward strand.
TGTGATTTTAGGCACCTGGGGCACCGGGCGGGGGTGGTGGTGGTGGTGGTGGTTGGGGGGGCGTAGGGGCGCGCCCTTCCTGCAATCCACCCATGATGCCAACTAGACGTGCTTTCTCCAGGTTACCCGGGACCCTGTCGTTCATCCGTCCTTGGTTCTCTGTGGGAACTGAAAGGCACCAGGGTTGACAAGCAATGGGAGGGCTCCTTGGATTCCTCTTGGGAATGGGGGGTTGGGAAGGGAAAGTGGAAGAAAAGGGCAGCCAGCATCTGGTCTGCCTGCCGCTTGGCTTCTCTGCTCCAATCCTGCCCCCTGCAATCCCCTCCAGAGCTGAGCTGACCCCATCCCACCCATCACCCCCAGGACGTTTTCCTTGGGCACTGGTGCTACGCAGTGCCAAGAGTCACTTTGGCTGCAGTGAAGACTCTCGTCTTGTGTGTGTATATGTATATATATGTAAGCCTGACAGCAGTATGCCTGTGTCACTTGTCACTTGGGTGAACTCCCCCTCCCCAACTCACACATCTCCATTTTTCTTTGAGGCAACAGTGAATAAAAATGAGCCCACCCCCACTGGATTTGGGGGCTCTGACGGCTGGTCCGTGCTTTAAGAGAGAAGTCTGTGATTGTGTTTGCTCTTGGCTCCCTGTAGGGCCATCTCTCCCCAAGGCAGCTGGCATCTGAGGCTTGGGGATGAACTGTGGTCCTATGTGCTAGTCCCATGCCTTCCCTAGTGACATGTGGGAAACAGGAGGCTGGTGAAGAGCTGCCCTTGGCCCCTTTCCCATGCCTTCTCACCTTCCTTTGAGTTCATGGTTTCCTTTAACACCATCCCCCTTTCCAGGGTCTGTGACCCTCTTCTTAAGGGAGGGCACTTGCTTGCCATGGGGTGAAGGGCCCAGTGGGTTTTTCTCACCTCACCCTGAGGATGGGACCCCTTGGCTTCTCCCCCTTGGCTGGAGGATGGGCTGGGAACAGTGACTGGAATAGCCATGCAGGGCTGACAGCAGACGTCCACACGCCCACAGAGACCTTGAGGGCGAAATCGATGGTGGGGCCTTTGTGAGCTGGGGACAGGGTGTATATGTTCCTGGTTTTGTTTCTGGAGGATTCTGGACATGGAGAACAAGACATCAGCCACAGAGGCAAGAAGAGCCCAGCTTGGTGTAAATGGACATCTTGGCCATTGCTGCGATGGAGCCGGCTCTGGGAGCAGAGGAAGGAGGAGACAGAGAACGGAGAGACTCAGCTTAGTCATCTCCCCATCACAAGCCAGAATCTCCCACAGACTCACTATCTTGGCCCAGAGCTGTCCCCAAAGCACCCAGTCACGGATGAAAGAAGGTTCTAAAAGGGAAGAGGGTGTCCCTCTGAGGCCCTGTTGGCCACCTGCAGAGACCTCCTGCCTGGAACTCAGCAGCGGTCCTGGACAGAGGGTGGAGGAGGCTGCCTGCTGCGACCCTCCCTTAACCCCCACCCCACCCCTTCTTTGGAATGTTTGTTCTATTTTCTGATGCGGTTGGTCACTGCGGTTCATCAAATAAATCTGTTTTGTGTAACTATTGTGTTCAGAGACTCTTCTCACACAAGTGTCTTGGAATGCTGAAAGGACCTCTGATTTACCGAGGTACCGTGGGAGGTGGAGGGAGCCTGGCTGAGAGGGAATAAGAGGGGAAGTGGAAGCGAAAAGCACTACAGTGGGAAACTGGAAAGGCTGTGGGGAGGCAGTGAGAAGGTGGAGACATGGACCCCAGGGAAGTAAAGGATGTGGAGTGAGGTCAGGGGGAAGACAAAGGACGTAGAGGGGTGCGGACCTGGGAAAAGCCTGGAACAAATGGGCACACATTTTGGAGTCTGGAGCACAGGTCTGGTGGAACATATTAACATTTCTTCCCATTTATCCCTTTATTTATTTATCATCCCTTCCTGACTCATTCATTCATCCATTCATTCAGTATCACGTGAGCATCCATTCAGTTTAGACCAGATGTTCCAATGCTTGTTTTCCAATCAGAGTCACTCTGGATGGTTTGAAAATACTCGTCCTCGGTGTCACCCAGACCAGGGAATCTCCTGGAGTCACCCCAGAGGTTGGTAATTACGAAAACCTGCTCGGATGAGGTTGCAGGGAGGCCACGTTTGGAGATGTCTCCATCTCCATAGATTCTGCCTAAATTAACTTGGGTACAAAAGACTAGAGGCAGAGGCAGAGGAAGCCCAGCTCTGGATGGTCATGGATCTCGGCGAGGGTAGGACTGGAATGAGCCTCAGGGGGAAATATCCAGTTGATACTTGTTTATCATTTTCCACAAAGACTTCTAGTACTGAAAATGTTCTCAGGTGACACAATAACGCAGGAGCTCCCATTTACTGTGTCTGACCACTGTGCTAGCATGGTCCACGCATTATCTCATTTAATCCTTGCCATCCTCTAAGAGGGGCATTTTCACTGTATTTTGCTGCAAAAGACACAGAGAGCTTAGTTAGGTCCCTCAACCAAGTTTACACAGCCAGTTCCTGGAAGAGCCAGGCTGGGAACCGGCCAAGTCTAACTCCAAAGCCCGCACTTGACCACTGATTGTTCCTCCCAAAGTATAAAAGGTGCTGTTCCAGGTGGGTGGGAAGGAAGGGGAAGAAAAACAGACGGAGATAGAGACATCAAAGAGGAGAGACAGAGATGGAGAGACAGAGACAGAGAGGCAGAGAATGAGGAGGCAGGTGGGAAGCCGGGACTGGGAGGCTGGGAGGAGCGGGAGGAGGGGGTAGCTATCATCAGTGCTTGTTTTCAGTCTTCTGAAGCACCCCAGGGGAAACCCTTAGGGAGTCTACAAGTCTAACAACAAACTACTCATGCCATTTTTTTTTTTTTTTTTTTTTTTACAGATGCTGCAAAAAGGCTTACCAACTCTCCAGGGGAATTTGAGGTAAGTTACTGCCCTCCCAAATTGTAAGATTATAGAGCACTTAATAATTCATGCGTTTACACATTTCTTCATTTTATAACCTCATTTCCTCACTCACCTGTTTATCCCACAAGCCCTTATTTGTGACCTACGTGCCGAGCAGTGTGCGGGGCACAAGATGGAACAGTGAACAGCACCCAGGGGCCGCCCGTCCTTGGTGCGGATGGACAGTTGAGTGAGTGATTATAATCGAGTGCGGTTTGAAGGAGAGGAACGTAGAAAGTGTTTGGAGGGCCCGATCCAGACAATGGAGTGACTCAGTCTGGGCGGGTGTCAGGGGCGACTAGACACATGGTGGGTGCCAAGCGGTTGCTGGCTAAGGGTGAGGGCGAGTGGTCGGTGGAGAGACAGTTCTGTGCAGAGGAAATGCCCGCAGATATGAGAGTGTGCAGCCCCTCTGGGGACCTGGAAAGAGGATCATTCAAATCCACCCCCCAGCTCTGATAGCTGAGCCAGGCAGAGGCACAGGGAAAAACTTGCCTGGGTCTCAGGGTGTGGATGACACGCTGATTGGGAGCTGGGACTAAAACGCAGTCTCTAGACACCTTAAGGAAGCCAGAGATTTTTTTTGTGTGTGACTTATAGTTTCTTTTCTCCCTGGGCTTGAGCTGTTTTCCTGTAAGATATCTGCCAAGGTCCCCCAAACGGCTGGGAGTTCTGGGCCCTCTCATGCTGGGCCTGTCGGAGAGAGATGCTAAGAAGGGGTAGATGGACCTCTTGGGAAGAACCCTCTCTGAAGCTAGAATGACACCCAGAATAATAGGATCTAGATATGATGGTCCCACCATCTCAGCAAGTACTGTTCTGTCTGAACTCCGGGGGGTTTGAAGCTTGCAAGGCCTGATTCATCGGGTGCAGCTCTTCTCAATTATTGCCTAAAATGCTTATAAAGTTGCTGTGAGTGATGTTAGAGTCACAAAGATGTGACAAAGGGAACTTAAAATTTAGTGCACAGGAAAGGAGATTTGGAGATGTTGGGCTGATTCTAGAAGTTTCAATTTGTAGTTCGAGCGTTACGGTATCAAGCAATGTTCATTGATTTGTTCACCCAACAAACTTTATTTTTTATTTTATTTAATTATTAAAACTTTCTTTTATCCTTGCCAAAGGACATTTCTTTTCATTGTTGAGAGAGAGAGAGAGAGAGAGAGAGAGAGAGAGAGAGAGAGAGAGAGAGAGAGAGAGAGAGAGAGAGAATGAGAGAGAGAGAGAAACAGGCATCAATGTTAAAGAGAAACATTGACTGGTTGCCTTCTTGTACACACCCTGACCAGGATTGAACCCACAACCTGGGTAACCCGCGTATGTGCCCTGGCTGGGAATTGAACCCACAACCTCTCGGTCGACAGGACAATGCTCCCATCAACTGACCCATACTGTCCAGGGTGACACACTTTTATTCAATACCTACAATGTGCCTGGGACTCTTAGAAGCTGTGGATACAGAGGTGGACCAGACGTGATTGATCTCTGTCCTCTAGTCTTACCTTCCCATTGAATAGATGGGTATGTTAAGGCCCATAGCGGGGAACTATTTATACAAGATCTAATGGTGGAAAGATGGCAGAGGTGGGACTGCTGCTCAGGCTTCTCACTGCCAAGCAAGAATGTGCTCCATGGCTCCAGGCTTAGTAAAGAGAGAAGGTCTTTTATTGAGACTACGAAGAACAAGTGGAGAAGCTCAGAGCAATGGTGGACTACTAATTGGGTACGGGGAGGGCACAAAGGTGCTTGAAGATGGTTAGCCATAGTTTTGTTAATACACTTATTAACAAAGAGTTCCATATATTCCACGTCCAGTTTCTGTTATTAACACTTTACATTAGTACGACACACTTCTCACAATTAATGAACCGCCATTGATACATTACCATTAACTAAGTTCATATGTTATTCTGACCCCCTTACTTTTTACCTTACGTCATTTTTCTGTTCTAGGATCCCTTCCAGGAGAACTTATTCTATTTAGTCATTATGTCTCCTTAGGCTCCTTTTGGCTGTGATAGTGTCTCAGACTTTGTTTTTCTTGGCCCTGGCAGTTTTGAGAAGTATTGATACATGTCCGTTATTTTGTTTTGTGTACTTTTGTTTTTAACAAATAGGGTTTTATTTCCATGTGCCAGGCATATGCCAGATGATAAGGAGAGAGCAATAAATAACACAGGAGCGATCCCTGCTCGTTTGCAGAGTAACAATGAGTAATAAATTGCATTGTAGTAAGCATCGCTGCAGGGGAAGCGCAGCATGCCGGGGAGGCACACGCCCGCCTTTCCGTGTGCGATGATGACTGAGCTCAGACGGGCTAATGCACTGGCTGAAGACCCAGGTCCACCTGCGGTCCCACCTGGGTTTAAATGTCTGGCCTTCTCTCCCACCTCCAGTGCACCCTAGAGCTCGTCTTTGGCTTGAGCACCGGAAACACACCTCTAGAAGAGCCCCGACTGGCTGCGCTGGAATGGCTCTGTGTGCTTGTGTGTTCCCTCTGCTCTACAAGCGGCAACGCCAGTAGGGACTGTGTTTACACTTCTTTGTACTCCCGGTGCCTGCAATGGAGCAGATGCTCAAAGGGTGTTAACTTAAACAATTGAACCACTGGATAAAGAAAGTGCAGGAGGAAAGGTGAGAAACACTGATAGTTGCTTAAATCAAACAATAGAATGCTTTTTAAAAGAACTCAGAACTTGGAAGTAAAGACACTGCCGGAAGTGATGCACTGAGACTGGTGAGAACTAAGATTACTCACCACTGACTCAATGACATCAAGTAGACTTGTCCTCTTCTAGCTGCTGCTTGGGAACCCCAGGGCCAGGACACAGGATTAGTGAACCCATGTCCCTGGTGGGGCACTGCTCATAGTCTTGTAAGCGGAATTCCTCAAGTTATGGTTTTGCAGTGATCAGTTCAGAATTTATGCTGCAGACGATGTCCTCAGGTCTCTCTGGCTGGAGGATGGTGTGCAAGGCTGGTTGGCTTCCTGTGGAAGTGATCGCTGAGCCAAATGGAGCCAGTGCTGAGTCAAACAGTTTCTGGGAACCTATGTTCATGGAGGAAGGACTCTCATGATGATGGGATGTACCAATTGAGTGAAAAATAAAATCTTGGACTTCCCCCTTGTATAAAAATACTCAGAGAAAACTTCTCTTCCGGGCCCTAAGAAAATCTAGGCCAGGTTTAAGGTCATCCAAGAAGATTTGGCAGCCTTTCTTCTGGGTCTGGAATATGTCTATAAATTGAAGAGGTTTTCCTGTATGATGGAGATGAAGTGGCTTCTGATGATAAGAGAGACACCCAGGCTACATTCTAGGTGGGCTGGTGTGGCCTCTTTGGCGGAAAACAGACCTCAGCAGCAGGGACAATAGTGACCCAGAGTTTGGGGACAGGAGCCGGGATTGAAGGATGTGGATGTGACCCTTGCCCTTAGGAAAAAGGATGCACCAATATGGTGGTTAGTTGACTTCCGGGATGAGACCCGGAAGCCCTTGAGTATCCTTGGGCTTCAGCTGGCTGCAGGTTCTGTCTCAGGGTTGCTCTCAGGCTGTCAGGGCCCCTGGAAGGTCGTGATTACCTACTGTGCTAATAATAAGTTATTTTTATGTTTGAGAAAAGCAGAACAGCAATTACCAAAGGAGCTGACTAAAGACAGATGTTGCAGGCTGGAGAAGGAAGTGATTTTGTCTCTGATTATGGAAATGCCAGGCAGACCAACATGCTGGCAAACACAGCATAATTGAGCTGGCGGGGAGTGTTCTTGCCTTCCTATTTCCCCACTGAAAGCAGTGAGCCTTGGGGTGGGCAAGGGACTTTCTTAACATCACTGTTAGCTAGCAGCTGAGTTGGCTGGGCTGTCTTGATTCCCAAGCTTGCTTGCCTTTCATGTCACCCAGTTATCCCTTTTTTATATTGTGGATGGCTTTGGAAGGGATACCTGTCAGAGTCAACAGACAATCAAAGGTAGTATTGACATGTCCAACTTGTGTTAATGATAATTTAACTTGTTTTATTCAAAACTATGCTCTTTATGTCTCTGCTATCTGTTCTGTTAAGAGTGCCATTAGACAAGTCTAATCTGAATCCCAGTTTTTGTTTCTTTGTGTTATCAAGATCAGTATTTATTAAATTTTAGTGTGCAGAAGAATCACCGGGGGATGTTGTTAAAAATACAGAATCTGATGCAACAGGTTTAGGGTGTGTACAGAGGATCTTGTTTCTATTATAAAAGACTTCTGGCAATGGTATATACTGTTGGTCCAAGGCACACCTTCAGAGGAGCAAAGATCTGAGATATACTAGTCATCAAGGGACTATTTTCTCACCTTTAAAATGGAATAATAAAAGTAGTTACCCATAGCACTGTTCTGAAGGTTTCAAGAGTAATGTTTGCAAGGGGCTTGCACAGTCTCTGGCACATAGGAGGTGATCAGTAGTGTTTTAGTTCATTTGGGCTGCTAGAACAAAAATAAACTGGGTTGCTTCTAAACAATAAACATTCCTTTTTCACAGTTCTGGAGGCTGGGAATTTCAAAACCATGGCCCTGGCAGATTCAGTGATGGGTGAGGTCCCACCCACTTCCTTATTGACAGCTAGCTGTCTTCTCAGTGTGTCCTCACCTGATGGAAGGGGCAAGTAATTTTTTTGGGTCTCTTTTATAAGGGCACTAATCCCATTCATGAGGGCTTCACCCTCCTGACCTAGTCACCTCTCAAAGGCCATACCTCCAAATTCCATCACCTGAGGGACTAGATTTTGACATATAATTTTTTTTTTTTTTTTTTTTAGTGGAGGGGATACATTCAGCCTATGGCCAATAGATTTGAATTTTCTTCCATTCTCCCCTTTACCTCTCCTATTACAAAAAAAAAAAGAAGAATAAAAAAAGAAAAACTGACTTGATGAACATTTCACTACAGAGGGCTTGGAGGAGCTTTGAATTTAAATAAGAATGCATAAGGAAAAAGGAGCGCTCAACTCCAGGACTCCAGCTGTTGGTAATTCCTGTGTTTAAACTGGTTTTTTTTTTTTTTTTTTTAAACTGTCTTTTCCCAAAATGTTGCAGATCAGTTACAGCAAACAGAACGGCGACCGTCAAGGAAAACTGTCACTCTGGGTTCCTTTTTGACTGCACAGCTATGTGGAAGCAGCAGCAGCTTCGATAAGGGCCACTAAACTGTTTTTTATTTTGGTGGCAACAACAGAATAAAAATAGAGATGTTGGACAGAAGCATGCATGTAACATTAATCTGCTCAGAAGTTTGTTGGAAAAGAAAGATTAAAAATAATATACTGCATATATTTTTTTAATGTTAAAATTCACAATTTCCTATGATTCCATCTATAAGAAGGACCTAATGAACAAAACAAACAAATGAGCAAAATAGAACCACAGGCATGGAAACAAGGAGCAGACCGACAGTGACCAGAGGGGAAGGGAGAGGGAGAGAAGGAGGGAAATAAGGGGAAGGGACTAGTCAAGGAATATGTAGGAATGACTCTGTGGATATTGACAATAAGGTGGGGATTGTCTGTGGGAATGGGGGGCGGTAGGGGGTGGGATGGGGAGAAGAGAGCAAAGGGGGAAAAATTGGGACAATGAAATATTTATTAAAAATGTCACAATTTCAATCATCTTCCAAGTCTGTGTCTCAGCTTCCCTGTCTGGCAGTGTAGAAAAGGCAGTCAGACATAAATCCACACTGGTGGCCCAGAGACTTGAGTACTGGTCTCAAAATAGCTTCTAACCAAGTGTGTCCCAGGGACAGTCACTCTACCAGCCTGACATCACTTTCCCCATCTGTAACACGGGGACATTGAACAAAATCAGGGCAGCCCATCATCACAGATGGCCTTTCTGGCTTGATTAGGTCCTAGACCTCAGAATCTCCCTCAATAAAACACTCTGGGAAGTTGAAGCAGCAAATGCAATTTTGAACCACCGTCTCTAAGAACTGACTTTTAAGGGTTCTAAAAATTGCTAAAGGTGGAATCTCAGGCATTAGAGTTGGAGATGGACCTGAAGGGATGACGAGGATTTTGGCAGCTTGAATGTGGAATAAGGGTAGTAAGAAAGTATCCGGACTGAGGGGATAGTGAGCAAAGGCAAGAGGTCAGGGAAGGGCAAGAGAAGTTGGAGGAATAGGTCTGGCTAGCTTGTGTGTGTGCTATACCCATAAGGGAAGGTAAGATAAAGTGGGAAAGGTTGGACTAAAGACAAATCACAATGACACATTTATTCACTCAACAAACATTAAATGGCAGATTACAGAAAGTGCTGTGCAGGAAGTAACATTTCATATATAAAATTATGCTGAAGTCAGTTTCAGACATGGTGCTCAGAGGTCTTATTGGAAGGGGATCTTCAGTTGACACCCAAATGTGACAGTGAGTCCACCATGCAAAGAACTGCTTGAGAGAGTTCCAGATGCGGGGAACAACAAATACAGAGACTTCGAAGCAGGGAAGATCTCAGTGGGTTCTCAGATCTACTATTAGAGTTAAGGGGCAGGAGTCCCGGAGAGGGTGGCATGGGACAAAGTTAGAGAGACAAACAGGCCCGATTATATAGGACTTTGGAGGCCATGAGAGGGAGTGTGACTTTTTAAAATCGCAATGAGAAGCCCTTGGAAAAATGACATGATCCAATTTGCATATAAAATTATCTTCCAGGCTGCAGTGTAGAAAATGAATCAAAAGGGAATAAGGGAGAAAGCAGGAAGACCAGGTAGGAGATGCTTCAGATGCCAAAATAAGAGATAATGGCTAGTCCCTTAAGGGTGGGGGTCCATAGAGACTAAGAAAGCAGGCATATTTGAAACATATTTAGGATGCAGAATGAATTAGATTTCTGATGGCTTGTGTAGTTGAGTGGGTGGGAAGATATGAGAGAAAGGGGGAAGGGAATAGAGAGAGAGAGAGAGGTTCTTCTTCCATTATGTCACTCCTGAGATGTTAATAAAACATCCAAATGAAGATGTCAGGAAGAGAGTTTGATGTGCAAGTCTGGGGTTCTGAAGAGGAGTCTGGACTGGCAATAAAAATCTGAGCCTCATAGAGAACTGGAGCTGTGAAGAATGCTCCTGAGAAGCCAGGTAAGGGGACTGTCCACTGGATTGGGTGACATGGAGGTCGTTGGTGACACGGACCAAAGGAGTTACAAGGGATTGTGTTGGTAGAAGACAAGAGTCAAAGAATGGATGGGAGGTGAAGATTGGAGAACACTTATGGAAATACCTCTTTCAAAAGTTTGGCTGGGAAGGTGAGCAGAGAAATGGGCACTAGTTAGAAAAGAATGTGGGATGAAGGGAAAGCCTTTTAGGAAATCAGAGATTCGAGGGCAGGTTTGTGTGCTGGTAATGACCAAGACTATGAGTTAGGGCAAGGGGAAGGGTAACCTGAAAGAGGATGATGCTTTTTCAAGGGAGAAGGGCTGATTGGAGAAGAAATGCCTTTGAGAAGGACCACATAGATCAGGCTTGGATAAGATTCCTTGAGTAGACTAGGAAGGAAGTAGGAGAGGATGTGTTAAGAAGGACGTAAGTTGCTAGACTCTAGTGGTGGAAAGATGAAGGAGTTCTGGTTTTGTGATCTCTAATTTTGAAGTAACTTCTAAGAGAAGGTCATCAGGTGGGCATGAGGTAGTGAAAGGTGAATATAAAATTTTGAAGGCTTAGAGTATTATCTTGGGCAATGAAAAAACAAAATTCCTAGGGAAGTGTACTGTGCTGATTCTTTCCTTTGAGATTTGTGTTTGTGAATTGAAAGTGAAATCACTTAGCCAGGTGGTGTGATTTTTCTCTGGCAGCTTTGAGCTGCTGCGGCTCCAGGCACAGAGAAGATGCTCATTAAGTCTTAGAGTTCGCAAGGTGATTGTGACAGAGGAAAGAGCTGTGAGGCGTCACGGTGATTTGCAAGACATTAATTGTAAAGAGGGGCAATGGAATTTAATTCACGTGAGGGAGGAAGCAAAGACAGGAGGTGGCTGCGGGATGGTGGACATGTGGTGGGGTCAATGGCTTAGAGGTCAGGAAAAGGGACAAGAAATGTGAGAGTGAGGGTCCCACTACAGCGAGTGAGCTGGAGGAATAAAAAGTGGAGGTCAAAGAACAGGACTTCAAAATCGATTTCTGGTAATGCTGTGGATTATGGTGTGACCGTTGAGTGGGCGCCTGCAGCGGAGTGGAGAACAAGACTGTTGCGGTGAAGGGCATCAAGGAATGGAGAGGCCAAGGTGCGGGGTGAGTCTGATATGAAGATAGTGAAGTTCTGAGAGTTATTGTAGGAAGAAGGCAGTGAATATGATTGCAAAGCGTGCACTGAAGGGAGAACAATGACTAAGAGGAGAGCAGAAAGGGTCCTGGGAGGAGGAGGGCATGGCTATTAAATAACTAAAAGCAGGGCCACGGTTAGCCCTGATGATACTTCTGTGCAAATGTGGGAAAAATGTTCCTCTTCCAGTGGAAGCAGCTGTGCCCTAGGATGCATGGTGTGGGGAGCGTGGGCTGGACTTTCCTCATTCCTCAGGTGGGCACCTTTGGCCAGGACACATTCTGCTTGGACAAACCATACAGCCATCCCCAGTAGCCTTGGTTAAATGGCACAGGAATCAAAAGAGTCAACTTTTTGCAAGGGAAATATCCTGAAAGAGGCGTTGGGGAGCAAAGATCAAGCCTCTGATTTTACAGGCAGAGAAACTGAGGCCCAGGGAAAGGAAATAAACACAGAGGAAGTTGGCACTAGAATGGGAACGAGACTGTCCTCCCGGTGGTTGGAGTTTTCTGCCACACTCCGTCATGGAAGTGAAGTTTCAGCAAATGCTCCAGAATTGCAAATGAACCCTCAAAGTCGCTCCTGTGGGAGGTGACAGACTTCTTTCTAGTGATGCTGCCATTGTTCCAACCATTTCTGGAAACTCCTTCAGAGAAATACTCTTCAGAGCCATCTTCTGGTCACAAAGACAGTCCCCTGCCCTGGCGAGCCTTATTTAATCCATGGGGTGGGACCTGTCCTTGTTCTTCCCTGGTGTTGGGCCTGAGAGAGCTCGAGATGCATCCTGGAAACACGGCTTCTCTACATCTTATGTGAACACATATGTACTTTACACTTAGTGTGTTCTAGGACCATGAACTCCCCACCAAGGTTGGGGGTCAGCTAATGCTGCGAGATACGCTTTGTCTGAATGGGCTTTGTTTTGCAAGGCTGGTATGCATGAGGTTTGTATCTGTCCAGCATCTTAAATGCAAGCAACCTTCTTCACATATTTATGCAGACAATGAACTTAGTAAAGAGTACTAGGGAGCTCACAGTGTCTCTGGAGAATTACACTTCAGGAAGGAGCTATCCTCAAATTATCCCGTTCCTGTGAGGACCACGCTGCTTGCACCGTGATGTTCTGGCTGGGACTGGGTGCATCGCCTCCACCACTGCTGACGCAGAGACCTTGGTGACTTTCTGCCTCTCCTCTGCCACAGCCAGAAAACAGATTCCACGCAGCTCCTGGGTCCTCAGCTTGTTCTCGTTCAAAGTGGCTTCTCTCATGTGCTTGCTCGGTGAAGCCCGGGCCATATGCTGACGCTAGCAGTGAAGAAGGCCAGGGAAAGTGGACTCCAGCTTCTCACACGGGAGGTGGTGCTCAGATTGTGGGAAGATCCACAAACATAGGGAGTTCGTACAAAAAGAAAAGGTGAACGCTGTAGACGTGGCAAAGGTTGCCTCTTAGGCCGTAGGCTTCCTTGGGCTCTTATGCCTAGACTTGGAGAAAGCTGGCCCTTATGTGTCCGGTGGTGACTGGTGAGGTCTAGTGGCTCATCTTCGCAGAGATCACAGGACAGCTAGACATTTTGTGCTAAAAATTTAGACTTCCCATTGAAATGAATGTAGTTAAAAGAGAAACAGGAAGTTGTTTCTCCAAGCACGTGGGTGGCGGTCAAGGTCGAAGCCTCCTGCCTGCAAACCGGTGTCCACGGAGAATGCTGGGACATTAGCCCTGAAAATGCTACTCCTCGATGATCAGAATCCCTTCTGTCTCTAATGAGTAGAAAGATGGTCCAGCAGCTCCTGTATACATGGGGAAGGATTCATCTGGTAAGTGTTTACTGAGGCTTTGCTAGGTGTTAGGGACCAGGGCTTGAGCCTGGGCTGAAGGGGCCGGCAGGTTTCAGAGGTGAGTAAGACACGGACTCTGTGTACAGGTAATGCAGTCTAGTGTCAGCAACAGACAACCTATGATTAGCTGGTCAGTGAGGTGCAGAGAGTAGGGGAGAAATGTACTGGAGCCTTTCAATCCTGGGACCATGTCTGGGGCCTTGTGAACTAGATTTCCCTTCTGCAAAGTGGGGATAATAAGACTTAGCTCACGTGGTTGTTTGGTGGAGTAAGTGCCTGACGCGGAGTAGGCACTCAGCAAGCACCGTTTGCCCCCAGGCCCCCACATCTGTCCTTCCTTCCTTTCCGCGTAAAGTGTGATGGGACCGTGCAGGAGACGGTGGCTAGTTCTGCTTATGGGTTCTGCCTGGGCTCCTCCTAATGACGAAAGCGTTCTTCTGGCAGTGGGCGGTGGGCAAGGAAAACGCGTCAGGCAGGGAGACAGCATGATCCAAGTCGTGGACTAATGTGTTTGGGAACTGGTGGGCCGAACAGCTGGTTGAAGGGGTGTTCGTGGGAAGGGAACTGGCTGGGAGCGGGGCTGGAGGGGATGTAAGGGCGCTGTGAGTCTCCCGGGGGGTATGAAGTTTCTGTAAGCATGGGTGGTCAAGGAAGGGATTTAAGGCAGAGGCCTGTTCCCAAAAGGCCAGAACAGCTGCTCGATGGCCGGTGAAAATATCTTTTTTATTTAGGAACCGATCTAGATTTGGAGTTTTCCATGTATCTCTGTTTGGAAAGATAAGGATGAAAAGGCTAGACCATTTCTTGGTCCCCATTCAACCTGGGGATATGTATGGTGGATATCTTGGAGAGTCTCTTTTTAAAAAAACATTTTTACAAACAAGCTTTATTGAGGTATAATTTATATACAATAAAATGTACCCACTTGAAGTGTATAATTTAATCAGTTTTAACAAATGTATACAGCTGTTTACCACCCACTATAATCAACATATAGAACATTTCTGTCACACTAAAATGTTTTTTTTGCTGTCTTCTTAACACCGTTACTGCTTCAAATAAGAAGCATAATAATACTATTTGTTAAATATCTATCACTCTCAAGCAATGTTAGATATTTTACATAAATAATCCCGAAGCTTTTTAATAGCTCTGTAAAGGCAGATATTATCGTCTCCATTTTGCAAAAGAGAAAACGGGAGCTCAGAAGTGTTAGGCTGCTTGTGCAACATCATGTAGCCAGTATACGGCCATGCCAGGGTTCAAAGCTGGGTTTGTCTCTTGGTAAAATCTGTGCCGAGCCCTGGCTGGCACGGCCTAGGTGGCTGAGCATCGACCTATGAACTGGAAGGTTGCTGGTTGGATTCCTGGTCAGGGCACATGCCTGGGATGCGGGTTCGGTCCCCCATTGGGCATGTGCAAGAGGCAACCGATTGAAGTTTCTCTCTCATATTGAAGTTTCTCTCCCTCCCTTCCACTCTCTCTAAAATACATAAATAAGTAAATATTAAAAAAAAAATCTGTGCTGATTTGACCACGTCATACTCCTGCGTTCCACTGGATTATTTCCAAATGACATGAAAACTGCATATCTACATATGTCTATACATCTTTCTGCCTCTCTCTCTCTCTCTATGTCTCTCATTTATCTATCATCTGTTTACCTAACCATCGAATGGAATGGTAGACATTTATCTTGTACCGCAAAATCTATTTTCCCCAAATCTCTGGGAGATCAGGTGTATTCCGCTTTCCAGATGGAGAAGCTGAAATGTGCTTAACGGCTGTCCCCAAAGGTACCCTAGAGAGAGGGGGTCCTGCCTGCCACCTCAGTCATGGACAGACCCAGAACTGGTAACATGTATTAAGTCATGCACTCCTAGGGGTGGAAATGTATTAAGTCACATCAGCTGGTCGTTTTGAATCATTACCCTCAGTCTCATCTTTGAAAAGCCAGAATGGGATTAGATTGTAAACCTGCTTGGCCATGGCAGGCACGTCTAGGGTGGAATATGGAAGTAGAAGAAGGGAAGGAAGAACAAAGAAAGGGCTTATCACAAGCCAACTTCGGTAGCTTTGTAATTTATTCAGGATCCAGGCCAGGTCTGCCCCTGAGAGCAGTAGCCCACGGGCCTGGGTGGGCCCTTTTGATGCCGACTGTTTCCGTAAAAGGTTGGATGAAATCTCCATCAGGCCATAAATACGTTCTGGGCTCCAAACACAACCTTTCCTTAAAGGGCAAAATGCTCTTGGGCAGGGAGGTGACTTTATTTGGGTTTCGCTGGGGTGGGCAGCAGCTCACTGAAGACTCCTGGCAGGAAGCAATCCTGGTGGCTCCTGGCCAGGCTGGTGGAGGCCTCTGACCTTCTCTCTGGGCCTCAGGAACTGCTGCTTCCCCGGGAGGAGGAAGGGGGCAGGGAGGAGGGGGAAGGCACAGGGGGGAACAATGGGGAAAAAAAGGAGCTTTCTGGAAAAAATAAAATAAAGGGCTGTCTTAGATCCAGAGTGAGTGGGAGGACGCCAATGAACTGTGAGCCTGAAGGGGCTTGTTGCTGCTTTTTTGGTTGTTATTGTTGTTGGTTTCTTTTGTTTGTGACTCTTAGATCTTGAGTAGATCTTGAGGCCGTTGCCCGATAAAGGATCCCGGGTCTCCTCTCTCCATTTTGCTTTATGTAACAAAGGTCCAGAAAGGGGACGTGAGTTCCCAGGGTCACTTAGACACTTTGTACCACCTCTCACAGCTCTACTGTGCCATTTTGTAATCTAATGATTTCAGAATGCGGTGGGCTGGTAAAAATAATAATAACAGCTGTAGCTGAAGTTAATTGAGCACTTCCTAAACTAAATCATTTCCTGAGCTTGAGTAGTTCATGGGCTTTACCTCATTCAGTTCTGGTAGTTGATCTGCCCCATTTTCCAGATGAGAAAATGGAGTCTCAGAGAGATGAAATAACCTGCCAAACAGGAAATGGTAGCCGGCAGGGCAGAGTTGGCATTGAAATCTAGGTTGATGGGATTCAGGGTAGAGGATCTTTCTGTTTTACTCATCCCATCCTCTGCCAGGTTTGGTAGGCAGAGGTCAAATTGCTCAGTTAATTATTTTTTATGTAAACCACAATACTTTTTTTTTTTCCTGTTTTCCATTCTGGCTTGGGTCTTGTTGAGACTAGCGTTTAGGCAGACAAAATTGGTTAGTTCAAGATTAATTTTCATGGATAAGGAGAGACTGGTTCAAAGAGACCAGGCATTATTGTGCATATAGAAGATCTATTGCCTCCTTGAGATTAAAAAAAAAAAAAAATGGCAAGAGAGATCATAGTTAATATCATTTCCAATTTATTCAGCACCCTGAAGAGAAGTAACAAGCATCAAATACACAAGTGCCAGGCGTTTTAGCATCTGTTATCTCAAGATCATTGCAGCCGTCTTGGGGGAGGGTCCTATGTTTTATGCCCATTTTACAGATTAAATTTAAAGTTAAAGTAATTTTATCAAGGCCACACTATAAATGGGAGTCAAGTTAGGGGCCTCAGAAAGTCAGAGCCCTAAGTCCCCTGTGCCAGCTTGCCTTCTGGGTGCTGGACAGATCATTTACATGGAGGGAGGGTCAGATCTACATTTCACTCCGTGTGCTGGGGTGAGACCTAGGCTGATGAAAGAAGTGCTCTCTGGTTTTTCTTTTGAAGAGTGGAGAACTAATGAATGCAAGCCATAGGGAATCAGTGAATTCATAAGGCAAGTGTTGAGGGGCTTGAGCCAGGGGCCCCATGTTTCTTCACCCATGATCCCCCTGTGCTCAGAAATAATTGGACTCCCAAGCAGACTCTACTGAAGGAGAACTAATCCCTAGATTCCCTCATTGACCAAAAAAAACCTGAGGTGAAACAACAGAGCTTCCCACCGGCATCCTGGACTTCCTCGTGAGGGCTGACGAGGGCAGGCTGGGCTCTCGTGATCCGTTCCACGGGCAGAGGCTCATGCTGTCACTCACCTGGGCTGCCTCGTGGAACAGCGCTCGTACCAGGGACCCCTCTTCCACCTGAGTGCACTTCCAGCGGCCTGTTTTCTACCCCGGGACCTGTCACCATGGGACATAAAGTCTTTGTCTCCTCTGCTCATTTATCACCTGCTTGCTGTCCTTTGTCAGGTTGAGCAGGGCTGATGGATGGGGCTGGGGTCTGAATGAACATGCAACAAACGTGCCAGCCTGCAGAGGGGCTGGGATTCCAGCCTGCAGCCTCTAGAGGTAGCTTTCCTGGCTCTAGGCTTCAAAGGGGCTGAGAAGCTAGTTCCCAGCTGGTGAGCCTTAAGGCTAGAGGGCTGAGGACAAGCTGCTGGGGACTGGGGGCTGCTGAGGGCGTGGAAGCTTTGGGCAGTTACGGAAGGGTTTCTGCCTGCTGGGAACAGATGATTCTGACCGCGGGGTCCTCACGGGAGGTTTGTTTTCTTAGTGGCTGAGCCCAGCTGTACTGATGGAGGTGGGGCTGTGGGTGTGAACGTGTGTTTGTGTGAGTACTTGGGTGTATATGTGTGAGTCTGAGTGAGTATATGTGTGTGTGCAAGTGTGTGTATGTGAATGTGTTTGTGTATGTGTTCCTTTAGGGCTGGGTTTGGACTTAACGCAGCAAAGCACCTTTGAAGTTGAAATCAGAAGGCTGAGTCGCTCTGTCCTCCCATCCAGAGCAATTCCATGGCTCTGGCTGCATGGCAGGGAAGGCATTTATAAGCCATTTTCTCACTTTCACACTGTCTTCTTGTCCCAAATGGTGTCACAAACAATGTGTTTGTGACACCCCTGGCTGCTAGGTTTCTCTGGTTTCCATGGAAACCACAAAGCACTTGAAGTGGGGTGAGAGGGAGGAGGGGCAAGATGGGCTCCATGGGATGGGAGGCTTCCTTCCCAAAGGGGAGGGGCCAAGGGTGCTGGAGAAGGAGCAAGGGTGTCACTAAGGATGATTTATTGTCCTTAGTCTTGTGGCTTTCCAAATTGATTACAGGGTAAGGAAGCCTCAGGGCCTGGAGGAAGGAGCTGAAAGGGACTGGGAACTATGTTTCGGGACCTGAGCAAGATTCAAAGCCTGGCAAAAAGGGACTGGGGGGAGATCCCCCTCCCCGCCCCTTTGCCTGTGAGTTAAACCCTAAATTCCCTGGACCACCATTCAAACCCTTCAGTATCTAACTCCACCAGAGTGGTCCACTTTCTTTGATTTCCTCCCTGACAGTCCCATAGGACAGTTGTTGGCCTTGCTGCTATTTATTCCTCCAGGGCAGGGACCTTGCCTTATTTCTTTTTGCATTTTTAGTACTTGGCCCTGTAGCTGATATGAATTGATAAGATGTGCATGCTCACTGCAGAACCCAGAGCCCTTGCTTTTCTGTCCGAGAGCTCCAGCTCTTCCCTCCTCCCCAGGTAAGGCCTATCTACACCCTCCTGCATACTCAAGGCCCACTTCTCTCTGAAGTTTCTCCAGCCCCCATTCATTAACCGTGGTCTTTGAAACACGCATGGCGCTCCGTGTCTTGCATGTACATATTAATATCTGGTTTCTCTGAACAGTTGTGTCTGTGCTTAATCACAGACTGTTTGTTTTAAAATATAGGCTCTTTTCCTTCTGTTGGAAAGAGCATGGCATTTGGATCACAATCATACTGATCAATAACTCAGTTTCTATCATGAGTACTTTGCATGCAAAATATCATGAAACAGAAATCAATCCCAGTGTGGGGTTGGCTCTGCATCTATTTGTGAACTTGAGCAAGACATTTCAACTCTTTGAACCTTAGTTTCCTCATCTGGAAAACAGGAATTATAATAACAATTTCCATAGGGTAGTTTTGAGGATCATATGATCTATTGGTCAGGACCTTGCTTTGAAACCTGGGAGATGCCCTGAAGATGAGCATTATTGTCACTGTTGGAGTCCTCTGAGAGCAGGATTCATGACTTACTGCGTTTAGGGCTGGCCCCTTACCCTGCTCCTTGCCCAAGCACTCCGCCCCCCGACTGGGGAAACACACCGAATGTTTGTTGAGCTGAGCTCAACGTTGGTAGAGAAAACAGCACCTGGATGGTCACTGAGTCCAGGTGGAGAATCCCATGGTGTGTGGTCTACTGGGCCTTGAGTATTGTTGGGGTATCTGGGATATATTCTTAGGGTAACAAATCTATAAGGGTCAGAGGTCACAGCCTAGGGCAATGCAGTTCTTAAGAGGAAATTTAAGGAAAGGGCAAGGTGAAGACTAAAAAATCCTAAGGAATGGGGATTAGGAAAGCTTAGATTTAAAAAATACTTAGGTACCTGCTGCCTGTTACCTATTTTTATTTACAAATCCTCATCTGGCTTTGTTTTTCCAACCACCTCGGGAAGTAGACATTACTGTCCCCATTTTAAGGGTGAAGGGACTTGCCCAGACCCAGCTCTTCCTTCCCCCTTTCATAGTACCTCCCTGACCCTGGCCCAAGGTCTTGAGGTCCGAGGCCCTAATGGAACTATAGAATAAGATGACCCTCTGAAAGACCTGCTAAGTGCTCCCCGGGGAGAGTAAACCAATAGGTGTGGTGACTGTAAGAAAACATTTGGTTGGCAATCCCAGCTTCTCATCCAGGAGTGAGCTCACACCAGGGAGCAGCAGCGCAATGGAGCTTCCTGTGTGGCTGTCCGGGTGGTCTGGTCCCCGCACCCCCTGCCTGTCTGTAGCTCACTTAACTCCCCAACATCCATCACCACGGGGCATGGGGACGGGTGACGCAGAGAGGCAATGGCCTGGAGGGGGATGGGAAAGGCATCTGGTGATCACCAACAGCTGGCCTTCCTTGGCCCCCTCCCACCAGGACTCAAGGTTCCCAGGGGCAGGAGTGAGTGATTAAGAACCGCCTGTCAGGACGTGCCCACCAGCTGCCGGGTGACCTCAGAGGCTGTTTAATGTCCAGCAACACAATGTCAGTCACAACCTTTGCCCTGTCGGCACCCTGGAGGATGGAGCTTATTCCAAAGAGGAAAACATCTTTAAAATAGAAGCTCTCGTCTTCTTGGCCCGCCCCCTTGCTTTTCCTGCAACTTCAAGGCTCTCGTCAGAAGCCTAGAGGTGGCTGTTTTCCTTCTTCAGTTGAGCCGAGAAGGGAGCCAGGTGGAAGACTCACCACTGGGAGGAATCATTATCTTGTCTCCCATGAAAATGGTTTGATTCCAAAGAAATGTCTTAGAGAGCTCCCACTTCACATCCTTGTAAAATGGGGAGGACTCTTCTTTTCATTCCTCAGCCCCTGCCTGTCACTCAGAGGGGCAGTGTATGGCAGCCACCATCTCTATGTCACTGCTCAAATTTAAATGATTTAAAATGAAATCATATCAATATTTCAGTTTTTCAGTCCCACTAGCAGTTCCCGTGGGATGAGTACCTATCAGACTTGGCATGGCCATAATTGCAGGAAGTCCTTTTGGGTAGCACTGGCCTAAGCAGCGGTCCTCCAGTCTGGCTGCCTGTCGGAATTGCCTGGGAGCTTGTGAAAATCCCTGGTACCTGGCTGGGGCTCACCGCCAAGATGCTGAGTCAATAGATCTGGGATGGCGTCTGGCATTGGGATTTTTTAACAGTTCCCCAAGTGATCTGAATGTGCAGTCAGTACTGGTCAACTGACCCGAAACTTACTTTGCTATAAGGATCATGGAGAGCTTTTTAGAGAACAAAATAGATGCTTAGGGAACTTCTTTAAGGAATCAGAGTTGGCAGGTCTGGGGCAAGTCTCAGGAATCTGTGTTTTTGTGAATCATGTTAAGTAATTCTTACATAAGTGAAACAGGTTGGGAAAAAATTGATGTAGAGACAGAAAGAATGTCCCTCACCAGACACCTTTTAAGTCAGGCACTGTGCTGTGGCTGTGGCCAAAGGGTCCCAAGGCCCTGATTGCCCAGCAAGGTGGGCTTTATCTGTACCTGTGTCCCAGGTAGGGAAAATGGAAATTCCTGAAAGAGGAGGTTCTTTCCCAAAGCCGCTCAGCCAGTGAGTGGTGGCACCGGCCTTTAGATCTGGTGTGCGTGTTGTTAATGAGTGTGGGCTCTGGAGTCATTCTGTTTCCTCCTTTATAAACTGCTAATCAGAACAGTCCCTGCCTCTCTGGGTTGTGGCAGTGATTCAATAAGATAACGCAGGGCCAGGAGTTTGCAGGCATCAGATTCATGTTCAACAGATTTCCCTCTGGTGATAAAGACAATGCCACCCCTGGCAGGTCCCGGGAGAAACTTCTGTGCTTCTTTCACTCTCTCTCTGTCTATGTGTCTGTCTCTGATTTATCCTGCGGCAGGGAGGTGTTGATTCTGTCCCTTCATGCTGTGTAGGCTCGAGCTGCTGGGTGTGAAGAGTCAGGAAGGCTCCTTGCTGTTGACCAGGTGGGTCCAGGCTGTCTTCTTGTCCCAGGTCCTCTGTGCTGCTTTCTCTCTCTCTTTTGCTATTTTTTTTTCTCATACCAAGAAACAGAAGCTTAGAGTCATTAAAACACTCATCTGCCATCATGTAACTAGTAACTAATAGAACTGAGATTTGACCCCAAGTTCAGGCCCTGAAGCTGTTGTTCCTCTAGATTGTCAACCAAACAGACAAAGAAGGAACAAAAAAGCCACAGAGTGAAAGCAGAGCTCTGTGTGTTTTGCTTTATAAGTTGTGTTGATGTCCATCAAACTAGTGGATGCTTATGAGCCTGTGTGGTGGGGCAGTTTTTCCAATTCCCGAAGCAGGAAAGTGAGGCCCTGGGACGGTGTGATGTACCAGGATTACCAAGTTAACAGGAGTCAGACGTGGAAGAAGTGATGGTCTGCTGGTGGCCGCATTTCTGCTCTTTCCATGGAATTATAAACTTGGGACATCTTCCGTCTCCTTCTGCTGAGCTCACGAATAGTGAGGAGCCTGTCTCCTCCAGGAGTGGGAGTGCTCGGACTGGTAAAGGCCTGAGCAAACATAAGAAGGGAGTTATCTCATTCCATCTTCCTCTAGTTTTTTCCCCAGCATTGAGGGGAGATCCCGTGACCTCAAGGTCCCTCTGGGAAAATGCTGGCTCCTGGGAAGGCCTTTTCCTTTTCGTTCACTGGAGTTCTCCACTTATACAGAATGTCGGCTAACCCATGGGCTAGGCAGGCAGCAAGAGGATTGTACAAGAGAACGGTATTGGAGTTGGCAGATCTGGATTTGAATCTCTGTTTTATTTCCTTCTTGCTGTGTGGCCTGGGGCACATCAATAGACCCTCTCTGGGCCCCAGACTGTCCTACTGTAACAGTAAGACTAATAATAGCATCTGTCTTACATGGTGGAATTAGACAATGGCCATTAATATCTAGCACTGCTTGACACACAAAGGCATCCCAGTGGGGGACCGTTGCCACTTACACGCACAGTTATCAGGGAGCGGAAGCTGTCACAGTCCACCTGGAGTTGCCCCAGGGCCCTTTCTCTCAGTGTTGATTGGGGACAGGGAAAAAGGGGGGCTGATCCTGGAGAAAGGACACAGACCCTTTAATGAGTTCAGGAAAGCCCGTCTCCCGACAATAACAGCCGGGACTGTGCAATAACATCCTGCCAGAAGAGGCAGAGACAGGATCCGTGCGGGGGGTGGGAGCGTGTGGCAGCCTGCATGCCCGCCTGCCTGCCCTCCGGGCCCTTAGCCCTCAGGAGGTTCAGGAAGTAGCAGCCGGGGATCAGAGGGACATGAAGACTTCCTCCTCCACATGCATCCTGGACTGATGTGGAGACTGGGACGTGGACCCTCCTGTCGGACAGGTTGTCAGGGCTTTCTCTGCGGGCTGCTCCTATCCCACCACTGTTGCTGGCTCACCTGGAGCTCAGGGGCATGCTCACGGACTCCCATGGTTCCACTGAGTCAAGGAGCAGGACCGGGGAAGGGGAGTGGTTCCTGCCAGTCTAAACAGCAATATTTGTTGAAGGTTTCTCATGGGCTGAGGCCAGAGCTTGTCTGTGAAAATACGATGATGATGGGGACACCATCCCAGTTCCTAGGGAGTTTACCATTGGGTGGGGTGGAGAGGCCAGGACAAAATACAGTGAGTGCTTGGGGGGTGGGTGAGAGGTGGGGGAGAACCAAGGAAGGCTTCCTGGTGGAGGAAGAGGAGCCTACAGCTGATGATGAGTGGTAATTGGCTGGGCAAAGAGATGTGGACAGCCCTGTGAGACACTGGTGAGGGGTGTGAGAGGAGCTGAGCTGGGACCGTGGCTGGAGACAGAGGCTTTGAGAGCAAGTCCCATCAAGAAGGACGACCTTCCCCTGCAGGGTAGTGGGAAACCAGGGAAACCTTTCAAGCAGGGATTTGCAGTCTGAATCTTGACATGTCCCCTCCCACCAGGGAGCAAGCCTTTGCAGAGACCTGCTGTGCTCTCAGGGCTGGAGGGGACCCAGGGAAGCGGTTTGTCAGAGCCAGAGCCCAGTGAAGCAGAAGGCAGAGATCTGTGTGGGACTCAGGGGCAGAGCTGTACCCTGACTCGGTCAGTTGTTCACACAGTGACCCGGGCAAGTCATTTTCACCCTCTAGACCCCATTTCCTGGGTATTAAAAAAAAAAAAAAAAAAAAAAAAGAAGATGGAGCCGGGTGAATCCAAAAGGCTCATTCAGATAAAATATTCTATGCTCCAAACCTAAGATACATTTCCCTGCCCCCAGGAAGCTTATGGTCTGGGGTGTGTGACTGACTGAGGCAGCATGCTCAGTAAAGGCTGGCTGATGCTTAGAAAGCCTCTGATCAGAGTAGGGGATGGAGGGAGGACCCCCAGTCTCCGTGTCCTGGAACACAGATTTTATGTCCGCAGGGAAGGCAGGGGTTACCAAGATGTGCTCGCCGCCTGCTGAAACAGGTTGGTTCTCCATTAACCTCAGTCCTGAGTGGGGTCGGCCTCTCCAGCTTGTGAGCGAGGGACACAACAGGCCACAGCTGCTCTCCCCATGGGACAGTCCTCCAATTCCTGCTTTCAGGACCCTCCTAGTAAAGGGATGACGTGCTATTATTCCAAGCCTATGGGGGCCCTGGGGAAGGATGTCAGCGTGACGCAGGAGACCTGGGTGACATGCGTGCCTGGGTCCGACTGACAAGTTGTACAACCTTGGGGATGTGCCACTTTCTCTCAAGGACTTAGTTTTCTCATATGTGCAATGACAAAGTGACACTTTTTCCAAGTGTTCTGGGCCCCGGGTACTGGTGATGAAGGACGAAAAAGACTAGGTCACGTCACGCAGGCAGCCTTCAATCTGGTGGAGAGGAATATGTGAAAATGCAGTCTTTCCATATAGTGTACTGAATACACTGCTCACAGGATGCCTGGTGGTGGTGGTGGGGGGCACAGGCAAGGGGCCCTCTGTCCAGCTGGGGAGCTGCAGGAAGGCTCCCTGAAGGAGGAGGCTACATTCACACTTGGGTGATTAGTGCAAGTAAGTTGGTAGAAAGAGGCGAGGGGGAAAAGGTACTTTAGACATAGCCAAAGAACAACGAATTATATCAAGTCATCTTGCTTCTGCAGCATAGGCTCTGGCTCCCTACCCCCTTGCTCTCCCCAGTCTGCCTGGCTGGGGACCCCTGTCAGAGGCCTCTGGGGTGGTCTTCTGAGCACCTTCGGCTGGAACGAACTCAGCACGGCCCACACTTGACTTGAAGTCACAAGCTTGTCTTGGGCAGAGTGTTCCAGCAGTCAGCAGGATGTCTTCGCAGGAGCCTCAGAGTCTCAGATCAGAGCCGGCGCAGCCTTGGTCTCTGCCAGGGTTTGCTGGCAGAGACGTCACCCACCCCTCAAGGACTGAACACCCAACTCCATCTGTCCATCTTGGGACTCTTCATTGAGTGGAGACTGGGGGTGAGTAGAGGTGAGGGAAAACAGATAATCTCATCGATGTGCACACGCAAGAATGAACACACGTGCACACAAAGACTGCTGTGCAGGAAAGGGTATGGTCCCATGGGAAAGTCTAAGCGGTGCCTCTGAGCTGGCCAGGCAAGCTTGTGGAAGGACGTTGGAGCAGGGATACTTGAGGTGAGGTCCAAAGGAAGTTGAAGAATGGGGTGGGATAGAGAAGAAATGGGTCAGCATTCCAGACAATGGAAGAGCATGAACAAAGTCCCTGGGGTTTGGAATCCTGTCCATTAAGGCAGTAAAAGAAGGCCAGGTCGCCGCTGTGCAGAGGGAAAGGGAGGGTGACGAGACGTGCTGCTGCGGGTCCTGCAGGTTGCAAGACGGGTTTTGTTCTTTATCTTAAAAAGAATGGGAGCCCATGTCAACAGGGGGCTAATATATCAGATCTGATGCCTCGAGGAGGATGGATGGGGGAGGAGGTGGTGGGAGTTGCGGGGCTGGTCAGGAGGCTGCCACAGGGATCCAGGTGGGAGATCGGTCGCTCGGGTGATGATGAAGGCGCTGAGGCGGTGTCAGTTTTGGAAGTGCGGCAGAATGTATGCAGGTGGCCAGGAGCGGGCCTGTCAAGGACACCTCCTGGTTTCTTCAATGACAGAGCTGTCATCTAGTCCACCCGTCATCTGACTGCACAAGGAGACCGAGGCGCAAAGATGGAGAGGGACGTGGCCACACTGGCAGAGCCCTGGACCCCAGCCTGTGCTTACCCTGTCCTTTACAGTAGAATCGCAGAATCAGAAAGAGGAAGAGCAGGAAGAAGCCTCAGAAGCCAACCAGTCTAATATTTTATAGATACGGAGACTGAGGCCCCAAGGGGAGAAGGCTTTAGAGGCTAAAGGCCACTTAGGGAGTTAATTAATTAACCAACTGAATGGTCTAGGCATATATAAACACGGCTCGGGTGACCCCTAGATAGTGGGACATGTATTTGTTCAGGAGGGACGTAACTTGGCAGAAGTCCCTCCAAATGCTTTCCCAAGCCTCCCTGTGCCTGCTGCTCCCTCTTTCAGCTGGAAGCCTGGGGTTAGGGAATCCAGATGTCCGGGGGCCGCTGAAGCCTGTCGGATTTTCCCACATTGTGGGTTCCCAGTGTTTGGATTCATCAGCTCAGCAGTCATGCTGGAGGGGGTGGTGACAGGGAAGGAAAGCCAGGCTGTTCTTTCAGTGTGTTTCCCAGCATCTGCGTTTAGGGCGAGGGCTGGTTTCCCTGGGTGCCCTGGACGTGCCCCATCTAGCTGGGCAGAGCCCTGCAGCTAAAGCTGCAACTTGCCAGTTGCCGCCTTGGGCCTACACACAGGGTCCTTGCTCTTGAGAATCAAAAGTTGTGCCGGGGTCTGGCAGATGTTACCAAAGACTGCTGCTTCCAGATGTGTTAGTGTGGATGCCAAAATCTTCATTAAAAATATATATTTTTTGTTTTTGGAGAAAAGCAGGCTGAATATTTGAGATTGGGATTGCAATAGAAAGTGTGAGAACATATTTTTTGGCCGCTGAGTATTCATTGTCAGTGTGACCTGGCTTTGCCCTGAGGTCAGTTCTCCACAGCTGTCTGCGTGAGCCTTCAGCAGCGTTCAGGCAGAGGGGACAATGGCACCTGCTCTGTGGAGGCTCAGGTGGCTGGGAAGACCGGTTCACAATCCTACAACCCTGGGGGCGGAGCGGGGGGGCACAAATGTGCCCTGACTTCACTACCTACCTGCGTGATGTTGGTACTCGCCTCTCTGAACATCAGTTGCCCGTTTTCCTAAGTGGAGATGAAGACACCTATTTCCCCGTGTCACTGTGAGCAGAAAATGAGACGCAGATGGAAAGCATTTAGCATATTGTCTGGCAGTGAGAAAGTGCTCAGTAAATTTCAGTTGTTGTTATTTCTCAGGATCCTTAAAATTGACCAAGATGGAGCCAGAAGAACAAAACCTCTCTCTCTGGTGCTGGCCACTCCTAGTTGTCCCTTGGGGTTCACTGCCATGGCAACGGGTCGGTGGAATGGTGAGGAAGCCGATTGATCGGGCAGCTAAGCAGCCAGAACACGGTCTGCCCTGCCGGCGCCACGGCCACAGCCGGCGAGGGCGGCAGCCTGATTAATGGCTGTCCGATCCCCTGGCCTCTGTCTGGCACCCCGGCTTCTCGCTCAGGGAGGGGTAGAGGCTCCCTTGCGGGGATAAGCCAGGCCCCCGGTCAGCGGGCACAGTTACAGGTGCCGCAGAGTCTTAGGACAGCTGAAACGGCACATTGAAGCTACCAGGGACCCTGAAGATTATTCCAGCCTCCCTTCTTGATGACTGAATACAGAACAGACAGGCAATGGATGCCTGCAGGATGCCTGGCATAGTCTGAGGTTCTGTCCCTACGGGTGAAGTTCTACAACAATCCCGTGCCAGAGGTATAATTAGCCCCCAGCAGGGAGGCCGAGAACCGGGTCTAGAGACGTGAAATCTTTCAGTCACAGCACACAGCTGGGATTCGCACCCAAGACTTCTCTGATGTCAGTTTCTATGTTCTTCCTATGTTACTCACTGTTTGTCTGGCTCTTGGGAACATGTCTGGCCTTCATGGTATTTCTAGCTCCTTGAACTGTGCTTCACACGTATTAGGGGTTCAATAAAAATGATTGAGCAAATAACGCCATGGGATAATCTGGGTACCAATTTTTTGTAGCCGTGGTCTTAAACATGGGCCAGGTAAGTGTGTGAGATGAGGGGCCTCTGTCAGACCTTATTATGATGGGAAAGAGAGCCCTAAGGTTCTAAAGATGCTCCCTTGGCATCCCAGCCCCTGCACAACAGACTCTTCTCCCACAAATGCCCTTGGTCCAGCCACGCTACACACACACTTTCCTGCCCCTGTGCCTTGTCTCCTACCTTTCCCTGCCTGGAACACCTCATTTCCATCTTCACTGAGGACTCCACATCCACCTTCAAGTTTCAGATGTACCCTTCTCTGTGTTGTTTCCTTGATGCCTTAAAGGGACTCTGATCTCTTGCTTCTGTAGATTTCTGTACTACCTGCGGGTCTCTTCTGCATGTCCTGATTGCATTCTGCATTGTAATCTGTCTTCTTGGGCCCCCACCATTCCTCCTCGATTAGACTATGAGCTCCTAGTGGCCTCGACCCTGTTTGGTCCAGCCATTGTCTGGGCGTCTAGCGCATTGGCATACACAGCAGTCATAACAAATATGAAATTGAACGGCGCTGACTTGGTGCAGAGCTCCCCATCCTGGGACCCCTGTCACCCCAATACCTTATATTGGGCTGGATGAGTCACGGAGCAGGGCTAGAACTAGGTAGGCCCGGGGAGGGGGGCTCTGTCTGCCTCCCCTCCACCCAAGTGTGGCTGAAAGTGGCCCTCTCCAGGGGCCTCGCTGACCTCAGCTGACCTTCACCAGGGCTGTTTTCTCATTCTCGTAGGTCGGGCTGAGAAAAACAGGAAGAATTGTTAAAACACAGAGCCTCCCGAGCCAGAAAAATTATCCCTGATTCTTTTTACAGACACCCAAAGCTTTGTTTGTGCGTTGTGACAAGAGTGGGCTTTTCCTGCTGTCCTCTAGAAGCCTCGGCTAATCTCCTGGATCTGCCCCAGGCACCAGGCCCAGCCCTTTCATTTCTCTTTCTTTTTTTTCCCCCACATTTAGACTCTCTAGTGTTATCCACAGTTAAGAAATATAGCGTTGGAGAACCCCTCAGCTGTATCTAGACTCTCTTGCGGAGAGATCATCTCATTCCTTGCTTCTCAAAGTATCGTCTGCGTGCCAGCAAAGCTGGAGGCCTGTTAGAAATGCAGCTCCTCGGCCCTTCCAAGCTTATAGCACCTGCCTGTGAGCAAGAGCCCCAGGAACTGTTACACACATTAAAGTCTGAGAAGGGCTGCTCTAACCCACTGTTTTTTTTTAAAAGATAAAAGGTGGCATCTAAACTCCGAAGAGGGAAATTGACTTATGAGTTAGTGGCGAGATTGACTTGGTTTAACAAACATTTGTTGAAAAGCTGTTGCACCTGGGCTCTGGGGATAAAATTTGAAGTGGGGATCCTGGTCTCTGGTCTTGAGTAATTCTTTTGTGTCCCTAACATTGCCTTGCCCACACCAGGGCCTCAGCAAGTGTTTGTTGAATGAATATGTCTATTGACTTCCAGCCCAGGGTTTCTTCCCCTTCACTAGAGCTGCCTTGTAGAATTACCGGCCTCCTTGAATAAATCATAGCACTTTCACACAGAAATAAGCTCTTTAAGGAGAATTCAGAGAGTGGGTTGTATTCCTTGGTTTTCCCAACTCTGGGCAGCAGACTCCCAAGACTCAAATAACTGAGAAAATGTTCATGCAATCAAGAAACCCATATATCACAAGTGACAGAATGGGAGAGTCTGTACCAAACCAACGCACGATTTCCAATTGGTGAAACATCTTCGATGAAGCAACACAGAGTAAATAACAGACTCATGTATCAGTGCCCGCCTCACTTCCCCAATGTCTGAGAGCGTTGTCATCTCTGAGGCTGATCTGTTCTGTCCAGCCCAGAGGTCTTCTGCATGTCCCACCTTGCTCCTGTCCCCTGAGATCTGTTATCTATTGGAATGTCTAGTTCTTCCTTTAGGGGTTTTCTTATTGATTAAACATTTGCTTCGAGTAATATTTAGAAGCCAGCTTTATTTCTCGGGAAGGCTTTACTCCTTCCTCTCCTCTCTGTAAGTCACAGGCTCCACATCGGCCTCTGTGTTCCCTTTGGCTGCTGCAGTATTTCTGGAAGCTCAATATTCTTCCACTTGGGTGGAGTGGGATAGGATTTTAAACTTTTTGTATGGGAGCAGACACATACTTTGCGCCTGCATTGTAAATGACCTTTCCATTGGGAAAAAACATGCCACATTGTACTCTGTAACAATGACATTTTGCAGTAGTAGCTTAGGATGGCAATCCTCTTCAAGAGAGGTAGGAGAATAGGTTGTAATCTTCTTCTCTTTTTTTTTAAAGTATATTTTATTGATTATGTTGTTACAGTAGTCCCAATTTTTTTCTCTTTGCTCCCCTCTGCCCAGTACGCCCTTTCCCTCCACAATCCCACCCCCCTTAGTTCATGTCCATGGGTCATGCATATCAGTTCCTTGGCTTCACCCTTTCCTATATTATTCTTAACTTCCCCCTGTCTATTTTGTACCAACTGATCATGCTTCTTAGTCCCTGCACCATTCCCTCATTTCTCCCCTTTCCCCCTCCCAGCTGATAACCCTCCAAATGATCCCCATACCTATGATTCTGTTTCTATTCTGGTTTGCTTAGTTTGTTTTTGTTTTTTAGATTCAGTTGTTGATAGTTGTGAATTCATTGTCATTTTAATGTTCATAGTTTTGATCTTCTTTTTCTTAAGTAAGTCCCTTTGACATTTCATATAATAATGGCTGGGTGATGATGAGCTCCTTTAGCTTTACCTTGTCTGGGAAGCACTTTATCTGACCTTCCATTCTAAATGATAACTTTGCCGGGTAGTGTAATCTTGGTTGTAAGTCCTTGCTTTTCATCACCTTGAATACTTCTTACCAGTCCCTTCTTGCCTGCAAAGTTTCTTTTGAGAAATCAGCCAATAGTCTTATAGGCACCCCTTTGTAGGTAATGCTCTGCTTTTCTCTTGCTGCTTTTAAGATTCTCTCTTTATCTTGAACCTTTGGCATTTTAATTATGATGTGTCGTGGTGTGGTCCTTTTTGAGTCTAGCTTGTTTGGGACTCTCTGTGCTTCCTGCATTTGTATGTCTATTTCCTTCACCAAATTTGGGGAATTTTCCTTCATTGTTTTTTCACATAAGCTTTCAATTTCTTGCTCTTCCTCTTTTCCTTCTGACACCCCTGTGGTTCAGATGTCAGCATGTTTAAAGTTGTCACAGAGGTTCCTAAGCCTCTGCTTATCTTTTTAAATTCTTGTTTCCTCATTCTGTACTGGTTGACTGTTTTTTTCTTCCTTATGTTCCAAATTATTGACTTGAACCCCAGTTTCCTTCCCTTCACCATTGGTTTTGTGTGGATTTTCCTTTGTTTCATTTAGTATAGCCTTCACTTCTTCCCTTATGCATTTGCCATAGTTAAGCATACCTGTCAAGCCTGTGAGCATCTTTATCACCAGTGTTTTGAACTCTGCATCTGTTAGGTTGACTATCTCCTTATTGCTTAGTTCTTCCACTGGAACCTTGATCTGTTCTCTCTTTTGGGCCATACTTCTCTTCTCCTCATCTTGACAGGGTTCTGTATTTGTTTGCCTCTGTGTCTTAAGTAGAGCTGTTGTATCTGTTATGTTGGAAGGGGCATAGCCTTAGGTATTTGTCAGTACATGGCGACCTGTTTCACCATGTTGTGGCACTTTGTGTGGGGGAGGGGTCTGAGAGGAAACAACGCCGCCCGCTTAGCACTTGCCACCCCCTTCCAGGCACCCTTCCACCTCTGCAAGGGACCAGTGCCCCTCCAGCAGCTGCTCTGGCCGCCATTTCCAGAGTGGGTGGGTCCACGGATGCTCCAGGACCAAAGGGGCCCTCCAAACAAGCAGACTCTGTTGAGAGACTGGCAGTCCCTGCCTCCACCCCAACCCCCACTGGCCTGCACAGTCAGAAGCAATGAGGCTCTACTGTCCCCAGAGCTGGGACCGTGAGCTGCACAGTCTGGTCTGGCACTGGGAGCACTCCTTAGATGTCTGTGACTGTGCTTTCCAGTGGCCTGCCACTGCCATTGCCACCACAGCCACTGCTGACACCACACTGTGTCCTCTATGCCCCATCTCCGCCCCTCCTACCTGTCTGGATGAGTATTTCTTCTTTATATCTTTGTTTGCTGGATTTCCATGCAGCCCGATCCTCTGGAACTTCTGTTTGCCTCCAGTTTTGAGGCAGCTGCACTCCCTCTCAGCTGTGGAGGGAGATACAGTGCGTCCATCCAGGCCTCCATCTTGGCCAGAAGTCCGTAATCTTCTTCTCTTGATTAATATTTATTGTCCATGCCAAATATTTAATAGTCACCTCTTTACAATATTGTGCGCTGGAATTTCCTAATGTGAAGGAAAGTGATATAATTTTCCTGTGGCATTATTCTTGGAAAGGTAAGAAAGGAGAACTGGGGATTTCACCTGCTACTTGAATTGGCCAATTTAATCACTCTAGAACAGTTATATAATTTTTAACAACAAAAAATAGCACTAGCTAATTTTTTTTACTGATTTCTTACTATGTGCCAGACACTATTCTAAGCTAATTAATAAGGATTAAACCCCTAGTACAACACTATGAGATAGGTGGTATCCCCATTGTTTAGCAAAGGGAGTGAGTCAGGGAAATACCAAGTAACTTACCTAGTTAATAGGTAGCAACAATAGGACTTGAACTTGGATGGCATATGCCCACTATATAACTTGTGTTGCTGGTATGTATTTGTCCCCAATAAGTCTTTTCCTCATTGACTAGAGATTCAGTTGTGTATTGTTACATAGCAAATAGCCCCAACATAAAGGCTTAAAATAATAAACTAAGTATATTAAAAATTCAAGAATATATTTGAGCAAATATTGAGTCAAATCAGGCAGTGTCAAAGCAAAATTGGTTAGGAGTGTTCTTCCAATAGGAATTAGGGGCAAAAGTTTAAAGATAAGGCGAAGAAGCAAAGAAAGAAAATTATTTGATTGACCATAGCTTAAGCGATTGGCTTATTCGGAAAAGACAGATTGGCTGTTTGTGATTGGTTGTCTTTAGGTTTTGACTTCTTAACTGTAAGGTATTTACAGGCTTAGGTTTTGGTTTGCTGATGTAGGCTGCTAAGGCGTTAAAGCTACCTCAGTCTAATGACATCCTCGTTTAATTAAACAGGCATCAGCACTGTAGCTAAGCTAAACAGTTCTTTTTTTAAAAACTCAATTTTATTTTTTTAAATTACAATTTAGTCCCCTTATACTCCCTCCCTGCAGCAACCACCACACTGTTGTCCATGTTCCATGGGTCCTCTTTCCTTTTTGCTCCATCCCTCGACCCTCGAACCCCTGCCTGCCCCACTCCGATCCCCTCCGCCTCAGCTTCCTCCTGCTCTCCATCTGTGAATCTAGATGGTTCTTTTATTACTGCTGCTTGGAATCTCCCACGGGGCTGTGGTCAGAGGGTGGCTGGGGCTGGAATGTTCAAGACAGATACACTAATGTGTCTGGTGCCTGGAGGGGATGGCTGGAAAGCTGGGCTCAGCTGGCACGAATGTCTGAGCCTCTCTTCGCCCCATGTGGTTTCCTGACTCTCCATTTGTCTCCATGGATCAGATTTAATCCAGGGACGCTCAGGGCTCCTGAGAGCAGGAACACAGAGGCTGCCAGGCCCTACTAAGGATTAGTTCTGGAAATGCTACCTTCCTTTGGTTAAATTCAGTCCAGATTTAGTGTGGGAGTGGACTACTCAGGGGCATCAATTTTGGAGGCATGGTTTACTTGGTCCCCTATATGGACACTAGCTGTCATAGCTGGCCACATGACCTATATGGTAGATGATAGCTGTTTAGTGACACTGGGTCTGGAGTGAATTAAAACCCTGGTTTTGTCACATTTCATCTGCGTGATGTTAGATAAGTTCCTTAATCATCTCTCAGGTTCTAGTTTTTTGCCTGTGAAAGAGAGAAGCCAGTCACTATCATTAATCGAATATCATTCTGTGCCAGGCATTGTTCTAAGCACTTTATATATGTGAAATCATTTGATTTTCTCAGATACCTTATGAAGTGGCTACGATTGTCCTTTCAATTTCACAGTCAGAGAAATTCAGACACAATGAGTTGACATCCCCTGCCCACGGTCACATGGTTGGCAAATGGCAGCACTGGGATTTGAACCCAGGCACTGTGGCTTCCCCATTCATGTTCTTCATTATGCTTTGCATTTTTTTCTCTCTCTTTTAAAAATTTACTGACAGTTTTGAGAGAGAGAGAGAGAGAGAAAGGTGGAGAGAGAGAGAGAGAGAAAGGTGGAGAGAGAGAGAGAGAGAGACATTGATCGGCAGTTCCACCCATTGATGTATTCATTGGTTCCTTCTTCTTTTTTTTTTTTTTTGTAGGAAAGGCCTTTTAAGTGAGTATAACTCTTGTTCCACACTTAGTTCTTTATATTTGGCTCATACTGAGTCCTCTGTCTGGGACAGAACTCGGTTCCTTCTTGTATATACCCTGACTGGAAGATTGACTGGAAGATTGAACCTGCAACCTTGGCACATCGGGATGACGCTCTAACCAACTGAGCTACCTGGCGAGGGCGGCATTTCTCAATAGTAGCTGTGTCCTAGGGTGACATGTAAAAGCCCTTTTACATGTCATTGTGTGGTTAGGAATGGTCCTAGTATTAGCATCATCCAGAGAGGCCCAGCTTTTCACCAGTCTTTCATTACTTGGCTAAGAAGAGTACAAGCTGTTTGTTCCCATTTGAAAAAACATGATTCTAAGTAATATTCTCACTTTAAACATATTTGGGTCCATCTCAAATATAATTGGTTTCCTGGATTTTCGTCTTTGTTCACAGCTGAGGGAGTTGTACACGTTCCTTCTAGGAAACCACTTTAGGTCTAGCACATATATCAGTGTGGAGCCCAATCTCTCTGTACTTTGAAAATGCTGCTGATTCTTTAGGCTTTAACTCCTGTTCCCGAAGCTCCATTGCTTGGTTTAAGATCCACTGGGACTTTCGGAGGGATACAGGGAATTTCAACCAATGCTTTATGTTTGGACTTTCCTACCCTTGTCTCTGGGTGTTTAGATTTGGGCTGTTTCCTGTCATTATGAATCTGTTAGTTTATCTGCTTCCTCCCTCACCCTTCCAACTTACTCATCAGGGTTTTGTGACTTACTGACTCTTGGCTGTCTGTTGGTACTTTTTTTTTTTTTTTTTTTTTTAATACACAGAACTAAGAAGACCTTTCTGCTATTTGTGTCTTGCTGAGCGTAGCTATAAAGTTAAAAAGAAATTAGATGTTTTTTTTTTTAATTCCTGTTTTGTTCTCCCTGTAGTTAATGTATCAGCAAATCCTATTGGCTTTGCCTCTAAAACATATCCTCAGTTTGTCTCCTGATCCACTGCCAACAATGGTACCGCCTTAGAACATCTTTCAATGGGACCTATGCAGAGACCCCTTCCTGGTGTCCCAGCTTGCATTCT
This sequence comes from Furipterus horrens, assembly GCF_987537825.1. Classification (NCBI taxonomy): domain Eukaryota; kingdom Metazoa; phylum Chordata; class Mammalia; order Chiroptera; family Furipteridae; genus Furipterus; species Furipterus horrens. The sequence continues at coordinate 10,240,029 of NW_028327172.1, forward strand.
TTCCCACCTATTGAACATATACATACATACATATATATGAATATATACATATATATACATGCACACACATAAATACATGTCAGGAAAAAGTCCAGCTATTGTTCATATAATGAGAATGGTTTGCCTGACATTGATGTACCTGGCAGCCAAGGAGAATGGACTGGAATGCACATGCGTGAACAATGATGACTTCACTGTACTAGTCAGTGGGGGTGGTAGTAGATGCCAGTGAGTGAGCATGTGTACTGTGTGGTCGTCACATTCAAAATGACTGACCGAGTAGAGCAATGAATCTGCATCACATTTTTCATTATGCTTGAATATTCCCCCACGGAAACTATTTGGATGACTCAGAAGGCCACAGCTATGGGCAACTGGTGATTGGCAGCTTCATCACAACAATGTGCCTGCTCATGCATCATGTCTTGTACAGAGTTTTCTGATGAAACATTAAATCATCCTAGTTACTGAGCCTCCCTACAGCCTAGGTTTGGTGCCCTGCGACTTATGGATTTTCCCAAGACTAAAATCACCTTTGAAAGGGAAGAGATTTCAGATTGTTGATGGAATTCAGGGAAATATGAAAAGGAAGCTAATGGCAACTGGGAGAACTGTGTGAGGTCCCAAGGTGCCTACTTTGAAGGGGACTGAGGTGTCCTTTGTACAATGTTTCTTGTGCCTTGTATCTTCTTCAATAATTGTGTCTATTTTTCATGTTACATGGCTGGATACCTTCTGGACAGACCACACACACACACACACACAATGTATATATTTTTGAAACACATTACTATCTGGAATTATTCATTATTCTTGTTTATTCTGACCTACCTTCATTCTCCTCATCTCCACTCCTACCCCCATTTACAAAGTAGGCACCAAGGGGTTGGGACTTCATCTCAGTGATTGCCATATGCCCAACACCGGAAACATGTGCCCAGCACATGGAGTTCTGTGATCAATATTTTTGAATGAATGAAGGCATAAACTGTTCCTTTATATGGGAATATAATTCTTGACCAGCTAAGATTCTGGTACTAACCATTTCCAGAGCTTTGTCTTTTAATTTACATACATAAGGATCTCTTTTGAATACTGGCTGAGCTATAGGAGTAGAAGCCTCAGAGTTGTAAAAATCAGCCACATTATAATGTATTTTGTAGCACTTCATGCTGTGTATTCCTGAAGGGTTCCATGAGCTAAGTGTGAAGCGGGGGGTGGGGTCGGGTGGGGATCCCACTTAGTAATATGTTTTTCACAGCTCTCTCATAGTGGTCTTAGGATTTCTGCCCTTCATGGTGAGTAGGTTGGGGATAATGACTCACGGTGACATGATATAGCCAACATTTTCTCCTCAGATAACCTCTTAACCACTTTGCACGGGCAATAACACTTCGCATTAATTCCTCTTACTTCTCCAACGGCAGTAGTGATTTATGGTGAACATTCTGAATTCTGAGTGCTGTAGGTAACATTTTTTCCTCAGCTTCCTTACCTTTCATCCCAATGACCATTTTCAATGAGGAGGTTCATCTCCTTCATGAAGTTCATGTTGCGTGATTGTTTGTGTGCTTCAAACATTTTGGTCTCATCCCAAATTGATCCAACTTAGGTTTCTAATGTTTGAAAGCGGCTTGAAAGTAGAAATGGAAAGGAGTGAGAAAGCAAAACATTTGGGGCATTAAAAGAATTGGAAAGGCTATTTCTAGACCTAAATGATAAGAGATAAAATTGGAAAAGCTGACTGTTTCTAGACCTTCATGATAAATAAAACTGAAAAAGGCTTTGAGCAACAAGATCAACTAAAATTTTTTTCAGTTAAAGTAACTTAGCCAAGTGGAAACAAATAAGAATAAGAATGTGGCCTTCTTATCTCCTGTTTCAGATAATTGCAAGGTTGCCATTAAGAGAAAAGGCACCAGGGAAGAGAAGGCAGGGGATAAAGCTCGACTTGAAAACATTTTTTAGAAAGAACTTCGTGTGTGCACTGAGACATGAAACTTAATGGAAGAAAATTGAATTAAAAGTCTACCCAGTTTTTAAGGGAGGTGAATTGCTAAGAAAACATGAACCTGAATTCAAAAAGCTCTTGACCATTGAGACCTAATACAAATTTCAGGCCGGCATACTTGCACCAGCAGGAGTCTGGCTGAAGAAGATGAGCAACCCCCAAAGAGTGCATGCTCCCCAATACCCACATTAGATGTAGCCATGGTGGATAACGGAAAAGGGAGATCCTCTAAGAGAGAAGTATCAGAGGTGACAGAGAAGGACTAACGAAGTTCTCACCGGAAAGCAGAACCAGGAACCAGGGTCTAATAAAGCAGTGATTTTTAACTGGTGTGCCCCAACCCACTGCTGTGCAAGCCCTGCTCCTTTGCCTTCTCGGTACATATAGTCTACTTCCCTGAAGTTAAATAGAGCCATGGGACTGAGTTCTGGCTTGAATTGATGTGCGATATTTCTGTTCTAGAGTAGGCCTTCAAAAATCTCCCTTGAGGTCCTCCACATTACAGAAGATCCCCTGCAGGGCTCTGTGGCCTCAGGGACGGCAAGAACATTAGATGGAAGAAACCTGAGTCCTTGTATAACCTTGTGGAGAAGAACCTTTGACATGCATTAAAAAGTGACATGAACAGGAAATTAGCCTTTATTATTTGAAATAGTCCAATAAACCTTTATTTGGTTGAGATTTTGGGATCACTTGTTGTCACGATTAGCTTACCTTGACCAAGGCAGTAATCAAAGCCATACACAATGAAACATGTTGATTTTACCTACCATCTTTCAATTTTTTTTTTTTTTACCAAGTAATTGCAGAGAAACTCTGTGGCTAAGAGCTTACTTCTGATTGAGACTGAAGTTTCTTTACTGTCTCATATTGTTCTTAGTCCCTGAAGTCGGTTAATATTATTAAGTGTTTAACCCATATCAACCAGTTACTAGCTGTGTAACTTTGGACACATATTAATTTGTTTGAGCCTCAGTTACCTAATCTGTAAATGGGTATAATAGTACTTATCTGGGGTTATTGTGGGAGTTAAGTAAATTACTCCATATCTAGTGCTTAGAACAACATCTGACACATAATATGTATTCAGTAAGTGTTAGCATGATCATCGCCATCATCATCGGTTGCTAGATTTATGTCTGGCAGTAGGGACAGCATGCACTGCCTAAAATATACAGCTTCTGGGATTCGGTGAGAAGTACTTCATTAAGTACTTAATTTGAAGAGAAAGGCTTTGCTTCCCTCCAATCGACTTCAGCAAACACTGGGCATAGTTGGGTATGTTCTTTGTCTTCCCATCTGAGTGTTCTGAGTCAGTACCTGTGTTTCCTTTAGTGGCTTTACTCTGTGAGTGCGGTATTGGTCTGTACCCCTGTGGTGGTAGAAATAGGAGAAGGTGAATTTATGTATTGGTGGGAGGAACCACTTCCTGCTTAGCGCCACTTCCTCTTTAGCGTACCAGGATAAGATGTCTTTCATTGCACATATAGAAGCACACTTTCCTCCTCCCTTTTCTGTCTCTGTTCCCAGGGTACTCTGCCCTGCCACCTCAGTTCTAGTGGTGTGTAGGCAGCACTTGGCAAGACCCAGGAGGTTTAGATTTCCTTCCCTTCTGTTTTAACCTATGAGAACAGAGACTGAAACTATACCAACGATGGCCTCCTCCATCCTCTACACCATCCATATAGATGCCTGGTTTACCTGGCTGCCAGAGTTAGCGTCCTTTTGCTAGTGTGGGCCACCTCCCTGGCATGCACTCAGTGATGCCAACTAGGCAGGCACACCCACTTGCCTTGGCATGTTTTATAGATGACCCAAGCTGCAAACATCAACATGTATAAGACATATGCTCTTTCCTTTGTATAATTTTAGGCACCAAAATATGCCTACACATAGGGGTGTGTGCATACAAACTCACACGTATTCCTTTTTGCCTGGTAGAAATATGCTTCTGTGATGTTCCTTCTACTCCCACGCAGGCCCCTCCATGGCTGGCACATCTCCTAATTATTCCCACTGACTCCCCCCGCCTCCCATAGACCTTTTGTGTGTATATTTTGGCACACATTCCCTTGATTCCTCCTAGTTCCTTTTTTTCTTTCTTTCCCCATCTCTCTCCTCTTCCTCCCCTTCACAACTCTTTAGAAAATTTGTTAAACTATACACTTTATTATTAATGTACATTTATGAAAAATTCTTCCCAGTTACAAAAGTGCATGGTTATAAAATCATTTCCATACAAAGGTTGGCATCTTCCCTTTCCCCACCCCTCCCTAACCCACCCAATCCAGACATCAGCATTCCTCAGAGTTCTGTGGCTCCAGATCTCTCCACCTAGTGCTTCCTTCACTTCCCTTTTGCCTCCTTCTTGGGTGGGGAGAGCAGACAAGTTTCTCTAGCTTTGGGAGGAATGGACAAAGGTGTTTCCTTATACTCTTCTAGAAGAAGAAAGGATTATAGAACAGTATAACCAAAACAGCAATAGGGAAAATAGGGGTTGCAGCTCTTTCCTGATGGTTGAAGAGAAATACCTGTTCAGTCTGTTCAAATTCCATGCACCAACCTCCTTGGAAGGAGCCGTCAGACTCTACAGCAACTCGGGGGACCTATTTCTGCAGGATTCCCTGGGAATCTCTATAGGAATGGAGAAGCATTCTTATAGAGACACATTGTCTGAGGGTGACCAGAAGTAACTAGTTCAGTGTGGTGTGGTGCAGATGTGGGGTCTTTTCCAAAGAAAAATTTTCTTGGCCTAGACCTTGACCATCACAGCACTGTTGACCAACCAAACTTTGGTATCCTCAGGCCCAGCATGAAGAAAGCTTCTGTGATGAGGACAAATTCCTAAGGGGTAGAGGGGAAAGGAGGGAAGTGGTCAGGCTGTGTCATTAGTCTGCCTCAACCAGATCTCCTTCTCTTTTTATATTCTGTGAACAGCTCCTCTACCCTAACCCTAATGGGATTCCATCTTAGTGTATCAAGCAATGCCATAGAGATGGCTGAATAGACTGTGTCGGAGAACTGAACTCAAGGTCCAGAGAGATTGGCCCCAATGTAGACACCTAACATACACAAAACCTCATGAACAGACACATGGAGTCAATGAAACCCCAACACTTACATGTTAACTAGTCTGGAAAAAACAATGACGCCTTGGGAGATCACCATCGTGGGTTCCTGGTTAGTAGCTTTGTGGGAACAGGTTCAACCAGGACTGCCAGATTTCCTCTAGAAGTGTGCCTCTGGATGCTTGCTTCTGATAGGCTGCAGAAGATACTGGTGATGGGAGGTGGGGGAGAAATGGAAATCCTTGCAGTAGGGAAGTTTCCTCATCGTGCTTTAGTTAACTGGGGACCTTCTGGCAGCTGGAGAAGCATCTGTTCTTTAAAAGTCATGTATCCTACTCAGAAAGGTTTGCCATTAATGGGGACTAAATAATCTCATTAGAAAGGTCATTTGATCTCAAGGGGCATTTGGTGTCTTGTCTGGTTCTAATTCTATGAAAAAAAGAGTGCATATCTTAAAATATATTAACTATAGTTCAGCAAACAAGAATGTCTAGGAGATTATCATAGATGTTTACAGTTTTCTTCTATGGGAGGCTTAACTATTTGTGTCAGGACTATGATTGCTACAAGTTCCTCCCCAAATACGTTAGGCTGTCTGATTGACTGGTGGAGAGCAGCCTTAGTCCACCTCGACATAGCAGAAGAAATCAGGGGGCACGGTTCTGCTCCAGATGTCACAAGAGCAGGGCTCTGGCCCAGATGTTGTAAGCAAGATTCAGGGGACACAAAGTTCAAGTACCCCGGGTCTAGCCAAGTTCCTGGGCACACTTTTGGTTGACTTTTGACTGTCCTTTACTTAGCTGATCTATCAGATGTTCATGGCTGCTGAGTCCCAGGGCCCCACACCCAGCCTCCTAGACATTATCTTCCATAGGCATCTGGGACAGCACTGAAAAGAGCTGAGGTGGAGTTGAGTCCCAACCCTGCCATTTAGGCAAGTCACACCCACTCTTGAGTTCGTATTTTTTTTAATCTGTAAAATAGGAGTAATGATGTTTGGTTTGCCTGCCACACAGAGCTGTGAAGAGTCAAGGAGAATGATGTGGAAGCACTTCATGAACAAGTGTAGGGAAGGTAATGGTGAAGCTCGTGACACCAACAGTGAAGATGACAACAACGATGAGAATTGTGCTTTGCACAGGAAGTCACTTGATGTTTGACTGATAGATTAGACACAGTTTCCTTGAGTGGAGCTACCGATCACCTTCCTTCTAGAGTGTATCTGGATAACCCTGGGTAAGAGACTCAGCTCTCTATGAGAAATTCATCTATAAAATGGTAATAATAAAAACCACCAGGCAGTGTTGCTGTTAGAACTGAAATAAATAAGTCAATAGATGTAAAAGTGCCAAAAAAGAGTGCCTGGCTCTTATTAGGAACTTCCTAAGCACTACTTGACTTTGAATTTGCTTGAATGGAATAGTTGAAAGAGCACAGACTTATTTTGCTCGAAAGTATCACATGACCTTGACCTCTCTGGGCCTCACTCACCCATCATGGGCTTCACTTGCCCATCTGTAAAATGGGAACCACAATGCTTACCTCAAAAGACTCTTACATGTATTAAATGAAATTGTCTGTGGAGAGAGTTTATCACAGTGCCCGACACTGGCAAGTGCTTGGTAATTAATAACTCCCTCACCCTTATGCTTAAAGTGAGTGAGTTGCTTAGAAGAAAGAGCAAATTCTCCTATTATCACAAATGTGGTGGCCTTCTCTTCCTTTAGTCCTATACGGTCATGCTACAGGGATGCAGCCCAAGCATACTTTCCTGGTGACATTCCTTGGCATGAACACCGTGGCGAGAATAGTCACAAGATTAGGAATCCCAGGACTCTTGGTGCCCCATTCCTGGGCCCTTTGCTTCTTCTGAAGCTAAAGCTGGAGTGGGAGGCAGAAGACAGGGTTGGGAGAAAAGTCACTGAAGGTGTCCTTCCTCGGCTTGCTACCTGGACCTCATCAGCTATCTATAGCTGGTGATCTAGTGTGGGGGGCAATCACGGGGAGGTGGTCTCACCTGCTAGCTGCTGATCGGAGGTGGCCAAGGGGGCTGGCGTGGGGGCATTCTCACCCTTTTGAGGCAATGGTGGGAAGCCCCAAACGCTGACAGATTGAATATCAGAGGGAAAGTTTTGGTCCTGTGCCACTCTCCTTTTGTACCCTGAGGTCACGGGGATTGTTCATCACAGTTCTCAAGAGACTACACATATTCTGGCCTCAGTCATTCATGCATGCCCACCTTTCTCGGTCAGCTTGACAAAACAGACAGTTTTTGATGACCCACTTCATGAATCACTTCCATTCTTGTTCTTCTCTTGGACTTTCCAAGGCATAGCTGATGACCCCTCCTCTGGGCTTCCATTGCCATATAGTCGGAATGCCACCAAGCATCTTCAAGGGAATCGTGTTTGAATCTCTTTCCTCTCTTGAAGGGAAGTGCCTTGAGGGCAGGGACACAGTGGATTCATCTAACGCTGCCTGTTCCTATCACAGTGCTTGGCCCACGGTAGAAGCTTGCTCAGAAGTAGTTTCTCGACATTGCTTGAGCCATGACCGAGGTGGCCAGGGCACCATGGGGTCAGAGCGGGCAGCCACGGAGGGTGTCTGGTGGTCAATGGCAGTGGTTGGTGGTTGGTAGCATGGAGGGATGCCAGGTACCCATATCAAATCCCATGTCAAATTTCTTCCTCTTCGCTGGCTTTGCTCCAACGGTGGCAGCAGTTGGCTGTGATGCCCAGGAGGAAGTTAGTGGCCACAGATGCAATGGAGACCACGAAGCCCACGAATGCGATGAAGAGATAGTCATCCAGGGTCAGGGTCAGGTGGCAGGCCTTGAAGCTCTCCTCAGTGAGGGAGAAGAGTGGGGCACCCTCAACTTCAGGGGGGCCCCGGCATTCAGCCAGCTGAGAATCTGCAACACAGAATCCAGGGAGGGTGAGGTGTCTTGGGGAGACAGAATGGAATGGAGAGCCCCTATCCAACCCAGGAGAAGCTGAGTTTCTTTTGTGCCAATATTTTTACTTACCTTCTTTAGTCCTTTCAATAGCCCTCAAGGCAAATATTTTTATACCTATTTTTATGGACATGAAGAACACTGCTAGGAGAATTTAATAACTTGCCAAAGCTCAATAATCACTACTAATGGTAGAACTGGGGCTTTCAAGGGCTATCATTATTTCTTACAACATCCTTCCACCTGGTCTCTGGGCTTCTGCTCTTAAACCATCTCAACACAGTTGGCTGAGGGATCCATTCGAACCTGAAGTCCTGTCATGTCACTTTGCTTATCTTCCCACAAAATGAAAGCCAACGTCCTCACCAGGTGGTGCAAGGATTTCTTTCCATCTCTTTCACTCTGCTCCTTGCTTACTCTGTTCCATCCACTCATCCCTCCTGATCATTTTTCCATAATCTCCTGAGCATGGTCTCCTTTTGGGGTAGGGAGGGGCTGCTTTTGCACTTGTCCCTTGGTGAGGATGCTTCTCTTCTGGATCTCTGCACACCTTGGTCCCTCACTGCCTTTGGGACTTTGCTCAAATATCACCTTATTAGTTGTCCTTCTCTTATGATTCTGAATAAAATAGTATCTGACACTTAATCTTTCTCTAAGCGTTTCCTATCTTACCTACTCTGCTTAATTTTTCTCCGTAGTATTTATCACTGTGACAGTTCATTTATTATCTATTTCCCCACCTTGAATATAAGCATTTCCCATAGTATCTTTAGCATCAGAACTGTGTCCTGTCCATGTAAATTCTCAATGAATCTTTGTTAAATGAATATGTGAATAAATAACTCTGTCCAGCTTAAAAGCATTGGGTCTTTCTACTACGCCATGTGGCGTTTTCAGATACACAATGTGTAGGGTTAAGAGTATGGGCTCTAAAGCTATTGACCCGAGTTCAAATCCCCTCTCTATCTTTCCCTAGTTGTGTAATTGAGGGTAAATCATTTAACCCCTTTGTGTCTTGGCTTTTTCTTTTGAAAAATGAGGATAATAATAGTATTTACTTTGTAGGTTTGTAGCGAAGTGTCAATGAGTTAACATACATAAATAATATTTTCTTGGTATACAGTAAGTACTGTGTAAGTGTGTGATTTTATTATTATCCCATTTTGGCCTCTCTGGACAGGTCAGAGAGGGTCATATTCTGCATACAAACTTCTGTAGGAGGGGGTTTCCCTCTCAGTGGGTTACTGTTCTCTCCATCATTGATGGTCCCATCTCATCCTTTCAGGGTCACGTGCACAAATGTTGATGACAGATAATGGTTCCATTGTATTCTGCCTTGGGACCAAGAGTGGCATGTAGGTAGCAGTTCTGTGATTCCTTTGTTCAGATTAATCAAGCTCTCACCTTGGGCAAGTCTTTTTTTTCCCCCTTGCTGGCTTTCAGGAAGAAAGGGGACATATAAGAAGGGACTAATCTAACCTAATTGTCTAGGTGAGTTAATGTGAAGGAGTTTTCTACATTATATGGTACAAAATGCTTTCTACTCATTTTTCAGAGGGCAAGGAATAAAATGATGGATTTGATTGACCCTTTTGAGAAATGAATGAGTGTCATTCTCCTTAGAAATAGGGAGTCAGATTCAGAAAAAGATGGCATCCTGTCCCCAATCCAGGTTGATGGGTCCCTGTAGGCTGTATGCTTAGTATTCCAGACCTTGCCTGGGACAAGATTATATCTGGAGTTGACTATCAAGAGGCTCTTTCTTACCTTTGGACTGAAAGATGCTGAACTCCCAAGTGTACTGTGTATGTGCCTGGGGTGCTGATGAGGAAATATAAAGCTGGGGAGTGTGGGGACACCAAGGGCAATGGTGTGGACCAGCCAGGGGAGGCTCTGAGGGCATGTGGCAGGACCCCACCGGAGGATGGGTTGGGAACCTGTGGGCTGACAAAACTCTCTGGTAAGTCAAGGGATCAGTGTTGAAGTTAAGCTATACCCCAAGGGCACCCTTACGTTTCTCTGTGTTGGGATTTGTCCAAAAATTGTGGATAGTAGTGGGAATCCCTTGAAATAGGGAGAAGAGGCAGGAAAAGGCAAAGGGAAGAAGATCTCCTAATTCCACCTACACTGACAAGTTCTTCACCCCCCAGAGGAACTATCCTGGAGTGTGGTGTGATACTAAGTGTGTTCTGTGGCGGGGGGTGGGGGGGGGTGGGGGGCAGGAACCTGGGTTTCTAGCTATGGCATACGTGACTTCTCACCATTGGTTTATGGATGGTCACTTTCCCTGTCTGGAGCTTGGGTCCTTCATCTGTACTGACATGAAGCTGTAGTGATGTAGTGATGTGATCTTGGATCCCTTTCTTACTTGCTGAGAGTTTGAGCTTCTTCTGAAGGGCAGCAGGGACATGAGAGACTCCAGAGAAGGAGGAGACCAGGTGTGGTGGAAGCTTAGTGCCCCAGAGCAGCCCTTCTGTCCCTCATGCAGAGGAGGCAGAGGAGGAGATGCAGCCTCCCAAGGTTGAGCAGGTGGGGAGATCGCTGCAGGCAGCCTCCCCCTCCTGCCCTCTAGCATCATCCCATCTCAGTCCCCAGTTATTTTGGTCCTAGAGAACATCCTCCCACAGCTCTGTGGAAACATGGGATTCGTGACCCACAGCACCCCCCCAAGTTATTTTGTTCCTGGGCTTCTCACTCAGTCCTCCTCTCCCTCCTACCTTTTCATTATCACATCTGAGCATACGCTGGGCCCAGGCTCTGGGAAAGCCCCTGGGAGAGTGCCCTCAGCTATTGCTGCCATCCTCCTGCTCAGTGGCAATGCTCAGTGCAGCTACACAGGAGAGCTGGTGACGGGGGCCACCGCTGGACAGGACTGAGCACCACCAGTGGGGGAGGCCAAGACCTCGTGATCAGGCTCCTTCAGTACCTAATGTACCCCCAGTCCGGCTCGGCTGGTTAGATGGTCACATCCCAGTTTCTCCTCTCAGCTCTTCATCCCGTGCTCAGCCCTGACAGAACACTGCAGAGGCCCTTGGGCCAGCCCAGAACTCAGGCCCCGATTTTCCCTATCAGCCTAGAGCCTGACTCTTCAGGATACAGCCAGGGGGCAGCCAGGCTGCGTGGGTTCGATTCCTGACTTCAACACGTAGCAGTGCTGTGGCTTTGGGCAAGTTACTGAACCTCCCTGTGCCTTGATTTCCCCCTGTGTAGAGCAGGGAGAGCTCATTAGGGATCATGCGAGGATGAGATGAGCTAGAACACGTAATATGCTTAGAATAGATGATGATAGTAAGTACAAAAGGAAATAGCGTTAGCCATTTCTATTTCCGTGAGAGTTTTGCCAGCACTCAGAACACTTAAGACGCAGTCTGGTAGACTAGATAGAACAGGGCTTTGAAATCATATCCACTTGGGTTTTATCCATGGCTCTGCCCGTTTCTAAATGAGTGATTCTAGGCTACTCTTTTCATGGTTCTAAATCTCAGTGTCTTCACCTGCAAAATGGGGATAATGAAAATGGGTGACCAATGAGATCATACATACCAAGTTCTTGGGCCACTGTGAAAGCCCAATAGACACTGCCTATTCTTAGCTCTTCTTACTTGTTTACTGTCTGTCTGCCTCATTAGGTCATAAGTGCCACAGAGGCAAGGGTGGTGCCTGCTTCCTTAATGAATGGGTCCCCAGTGCCCAGCACGGCAAGGCGAGGACTGACAAGTACTTGTGGAGTGAAAAAGCTGAGTGCAGAGAGCTGAGCACAGATCACGGCCCTGAGTAGGCACCCAAGGTCTCGACACCTCCCCCCTCATCTTTGGAGCCTTTGCTGAGGCCAGCACCCCCACCCCGGCCCCCCAGCCCTGCCCGCTCCCTTACCCGACGTGCAGCGCTGGATCCGGTTCCGTAGCCACTTCAGCAGAGGCTCCATGGTGCAGCCGCAAACCCAGGGGTTGCCGCCGATCTGCAGGGTCACCAGCCCCGGCAGGCCCTCCAGGGCCTCGAGGCTGAGGAAGGCCAAGCCCCCGTAGCTGAGGTCCAGGTCTCGGAGCTGCAGAAGCCCCTGGAAGGCCTGTGGGTGCACCCTGTGCAGCCACGGGTTGTGGCTCAGGTCGATGTGCACCAGGCCGTGGGCTTCCTGGAACATGTCGGCCGGCACGTGGCTGAGGTTGTTGTAGCTCAGATCCAAGTGTGCCAAGCGCTTGGCATGGAGGAAGAGGCCCCGGGGCAGCCCGATCAAGGAGTTGTTGCGCAAATCCAGCACCCGGAGCTCCATGTAGCACGTGAGGTAGCCGGGCGGCACGGCGGTGATGCGGTTGTGGGCCAGGCTGAGGTTGCGCGTGTCCATGGGCAGGTCTGGGGGCACGGAGAATAGCCGTTGGCTGCTGCAATCTACCACCTGGTTATGGCACGTGCAAAGGACGGGGCAGCTGGCGCAGGCTCCCGAGTGCATCACCCCTGCTGCCAAGAGGAGGGAGACCAGCAGCAAGGCTGGGTGGGAGGGCCCCGGCCAGGGCAGCTGGGACCAGGTGTCGCCCATCTTAGGCCATTGGCAAGGGCAGTGCTGAAGGGAGCCCATCAGGTCTGGGGCTGTGTCCTTGGAATCAAGAGTCAGTGGCACAAGAAGGCAGCTACATGGGGACCTAGAGTCCTGGAGGGTGGGGTTTCTGAGCACGTGGTGTCATGGCTCAAGTCTTTCATAGGAGCCTCTCTAGGCTAGAGGGCTCCCTAGGTGAGAGCCACAGGAAGCCGCCTTTGGAGCCTGGGTTTAATCAACCTGTTTGAGGTCCCCCAGAGTCTGCAAAGATGATCAGAACTTGAGAAAGGAAGGAGGCAAGGATGGGGCTGCATGAGCTGCCAGCAGGTTGTAGAAGGGTCTCTGCAGGTCTTTTGTACTCCTCGCACCCATGACTGTTGGGGGCTTCCTCTCTGTACTGTGTCTGAAAGGTGGGGGGCGGGGAGTGAAAGACATCAAAGGTGACTTTTAAAGGTCCTGGCCCTTCTAAAAACCATAAGTTCTGCTTCGAGTCTGGAATTAACGATTAGGAGACCAGAGCTGCATCTGGGTCTCCAGCATTCAAGGTCTCAGAGATGATTCTTTTGGTGGCCCAGTGAGCTTGAGTCCAAGGGGGTTGTGGGGTGGGTGTTTTGGGCAGGGAGCCCAGGGTCAAGTGGATCTCCATGGGCCTCCTGAAAGCCTGAGTCTTCAGCCTCAGTGTCTATTGAAATCTCCAGGGAGGGGAAGACCCCAAGGGACACCCATTGTTTGGAGTTCTGAGCCTGGAGAGAGTCATGTGTCTTGGAGGTGCAGGATGGGGGGCAGCTAGGAGCTTTGGCGACTTCCCAAGGCAGCGCTTCCCTTAGCTGGCTTTGTGTTCAGCAGGTAGAGGCCGAATTCTTTCTGTTAACAAGGAAAGCACTCAGGCAGAGAAATAATGCCCCCTCCTGCCCTCGATCCCTTCTCCTAGGGTCTTTGCCCCATCCCCTTGCTGTCAGTCACAGAGTTCTCTGTGCACTGTCTCTCAGGTGCGGCCACGGTGGGCTCAGATCCCAACCTCACACGTTGTCACTCTCTACGCCCCTAACTTCAGCCATCCTCCTGTCTGTCCTGGGCTGGATGCATTTTCTCCTCTTCCTCGTAGCCCCACCCTCAACAGCACCAAATACCCCACCCTTAAACAACTCTCCAAGGAAAAAATGCATACCCACTTGGGCAGATTAGAAACCTCTTTCAGACCCTCTTAGCATTCTCTCTCTCTCTCTTACACACACACACACACACACACACACACACACGCACGCACACACAGATATTGTTCTCCTTTGGCTCCAACACATTCACCCTGCCCTGCGCTCACTGCTCTCCAGTTTTCTCTCCACCATCCTTCTGCACACGCACTCCGGCAGAGCCCCCTTGCAGTCTGTCCCCACCGCCTTTCACCCCCAGTGCACGCCCCTAATCCAGCAGCCTTTCCCACAAATACTCCACTCTCCCCTCAGCCCCCAGCTTGAGCCCACACCCACACTCCGTCAGGCAGAGACCGAGCGCGGTGACCCACTAGGTGCCTCATCCTGCCATCCACCCTGCAGCCTCCCTGGCCCCTGGATTCTCCGGTGCCCACCTGCTGTCCTCACTTGTCCTCCCCGCAGCGCCTCATCTGGGACTGCTTTCTGCCCACTGATTCCAGCCTCGATCCCGCCCACTGGGAAATCCCCCCAGCTCCCCTTGATCCCCACTCATTTTTCTGAACCCCAAAGTCTCCACCTGCGCTCTCACAGGCCCTCAGAAGCCCACTTACTTCGTTCCAAAAGCACAGCCATCCATCTGCGGCAGACATGGGGCTCCCTCCCTCACGCTGGAATCCCCGCTTGCTGCTTCAGGAGAACAGATCGCCTCCTCGGCTCGTCCCCGCCCCCGGCCTCTCCTCCTCCATGGCTCCTGGATCCCTGGGCAGCATCCTCGGTGGTTTCCCGTCCTGTGGTCCCCGAGCTGGTCCCCTTCTTTTGTCCCCTTCTTTTACCCAAAAGGGGAATCCGAGGGAGGATGTTGCGAAGAAAGTTCACAGAATCTGAATGCTTCTTCCAGAAACTCAGCTTGGTGCTGAGGCTGCTGGGGTTTGTGGCTTCCCCTCCCTCCTCTTTTCCTCCCTCTCTCCCCCTCCTCTCTTCCTTTTTCGCTCCCTTTTTTTCTTCGAGGGCCAGGTACTGACGTTTCACTGTCTCTTAGCAACTGCCTCCACATCTCTGAGCAACAGGAGCGCTGGCTCGCTCTGGACCCCACCAAGATGAGAGAAGGACGCAGTTGTAGAATTCACAGGCACCCGCGGATCCGGGGGCAACGACAACAAGGGGCGAGGGGCGTGGACAGAGCAGGACAGGGCAGGGGAAGAGGAGCAGGCAGGGAGAGGGGCAAAGGGGGCCCGGGGAGTCCGAGATGGAGGAGGGGGCCTCAGGCCCAGAAGGAAAAGTAAAGAGGGCTTGGAATAGAGAGTGGGACTTAGTGGGGGGTTGGGGAGGGGAAGTAGAGAAAATGGGGGGAAGCTATGAAGACGTGAATAAGGATGGAGGATAAAAGGAAGTGGATGTGGCAAGTTTGCCCACTCGACGTGATATAACTATTCAGTTTATACGTAACATCTGTTTCCTTGAGTCTGAATGTATTTTAGTCACTAGGTACCACGTGAGTGGATTTGCTCAGGGCTTGCCAGGTACAATTACAGGAGGGGGAGATCTTTTCTGTGTTCCATAATTGTTACTAAGTCCTGACCCCACAAGCTCTGAGAGCTTTTGGGATGCAAAGAACCAACTGCCAGGTCCAGGTGCCTGGAGATATAGAGACACTCAAATCTGTCCCTAGGGCCGTGGAAACTGCCAGAAAACCTTGTGGTCCTGTTCTCTTTCTCCAGGCCCCAGGGACTGTGTCTGCTGTCCTGTTCCCATCTCTCTAAGCTTCCTGTTCCCTCCCACCCCAGACAGACCTCAGAGGAGAGTGAAGTCTTTGCAACACCTCCTTTCTTAAAGACTCATTGAATAAGTTTGTAGCTGCCCTACATTTTGATAACTAACTGGACCAGTTGGTTTGGTCAAAGAGCTGGCTCATGTATTTTTAAAAATAATTATTTATTGAGCACTTACTGTATGCTGGGCACTTGGCTAGATGGTGGGCATATCGCCTCCAGGAAGATGGATGCAGACTACTCTTTGTGTTCACTCAGCTGATCTGGAGCCTCTTGTATTTAAGTAATACCCTAGGTCTTTGGGTGAAACTAAAATGAAGTAACAAAAAATGAGTGTTAGTTTTACAGGTTTTGGGCATTTATAAAGTTCCCAGAATCATTGTCTTCTCTTTTTCTTATATGGCCTTAGAAGGTCCACTTCCCTTCCCACTGTTCTCCCTCCTATTCTGCTCATTTTGAATCTTCTGTGTTCTGCAGTGTCTAGCACAGAGTAACAGGAGAGCCACTGCATTAATATTTATTCATTGCATTGGTCAAGGTAAATATTCACACTCCCTATCTTAAAAATTAAAAAAAAAAAAAAGATTGTAGAGAGAGGGGAAAGAAGGAAGAACAAGAAGGAGAGAAACATCACTGTGAAACTGGGGATCAAACTGGGGAGCTTTTGGTTTGCAGGACGATGCCCAGCCAACTGGGCCACACCATCCAGGGTCATACCCCTATATTAAAGAAGGGAATGGCTGTTCAACTCATTTATGAGCTTGGAAATAAAACATTAATCTTAACGCAGAAAACACAACAACACACCAAAACAAGTAATCTAGAATGAACAAGGACCGTTGACTCTGGAAGGCAAAGCTAGCATACCTTATTAATATTAACTGAGAAATGGTAGAAAGCATAATTATCTCAATAGGTGCTAAGGAAGGTAGTTAGCATATTTTAATATTTAATGTTGACTAAGGAGACATTAAAACAAATAAAAAGGAATAAAGATTTTCTTCCTTTACGTAATGTGAAGTTTATGTTTACAATTAGAAACAGTAATAGGAATAAAGGAAAATATTTGTGGCAGTTTCCTAAAAAAAAAAATAGGATCTAGACAAGCATACCTCATCACCATTTGAAACTACAGTTGTCTGACCTGTAAAACTGGGTTAATAATAATGCCATCTAACTCGTGAGGGTGTTTTAAGTTATGTGAGTTTTTAATAAAGCACTTAAAACAGTATACAATGAGCACTACAGGTGTGTTTGTTAACGGAACATGTAAAATAAAATAAAACGGCAAAGTATAAAATTGCTGAAATAGTTATGTAGCAAGGAAAACAATTGCACTAAAGAAAGAAAAATATCACATTTGCAGATGACTTGAATGTATTCTTGTGCGAGGTAAGTCTCAAAAACTGCGGAGGGCCCCTTATTCAAGAACATTACCGTTGCATATAATGTCTTTTGTGAAAGTAAGGTTAAGTGGAGGCAGAAATCTTTTCTTTTTTAAAAAAAATAATTTATTTATTTGTCTATTTATTTATTTATTTTTAGAGAGAGGGGAAAGGAGAAAGAGAGGGAGAGAAGCATCACTGTGTGGTTGCCTCTCACTCGCGCCCCCAACTGGGGACTTGATGTGCAACCTAGTCATGTGTCGTGACTCGGAAACGAACCAGTGACACTTGGCTCGCAGGCCGACGCTCAATCCACTGAGCCACAGCAGCCAGGGCTAGAAATCTTTTCAATGATTTTTTTTTAACCATAATCATTCTATAAGTTAAGTACTAAAGCATTGTTTCTCAAACTGGTGTCTCACGGTACCCTGTGTGCCATGAGGAAAATGTTTATTCTCAAATTAGTTTGAGAAACATTGCGTTAAGCAAAAGGAAACAAACTTATGTATTACAAGACTTCTCAGAGGCTTTAATGTGCAAATATTCATGGTGCTTCTCCGAGGGAAAAGGCTGAGGAACGGTAGAAGATATATAATATCCTTCACTACCCTTACACCGTGCGGTTGTCCACACCCCTCAGCAATATGACTTTCTTCTACACAATAGCCTTGCTGCTGGAGTGATTAAATTTTGAGCTCCTGGAGAATGATAAATTATAACATAGCATGACCTTTTGGAGTCTCTTGCAGGTTATTGAAACTGTGACCATTCTATCAAAAATGTCAAGAATTTACTCTACTGGGAAAATACACAGAAGTTAATCTAAGAGTTAGAGACTAGAAATGAATTGAAAAATCATTTTCATTATGATGATTTCTTGACATACATGGTAAATTAGTTGTAATAATGACAGAAAACCTTTAAATACATGAGAATTAATTTAATTTACCACATAAGAAATTTGTTCAAGGAAAATTATAGAACCTTAGTAAGATGAAGATACAAGAAGGAATAGAAAGCTAATCTGCCTAGTTGCTAGGAATGTTTAGAAATAATAAAAAGAAGATGACTCTGATTTCTACAATGTAATAATTTGGTGAAGTACTTAGCAGAATCTGGTCCACTGGTAGTGAAAGCCATGATGGAGGAAACAGGCAGGATGCACAGATGATATTAATAAAGATGATGATTATGAGAATGCTTAAAAGTAATGGTAGTGGATATCCCTAACTAAAAAATTTAAAAAATATATTGTGAACTGAAAATCAATCAATGGCATTACTCAATATTTGTGTTTTGGAAAATAACCATGGGAACCACTTTGAGAAAGTGATTCTCACCAGCAGAAAAGAGAAAATGAAAAATGGGAAACAAAATCACAATGTTGAAAGTAATCTTAGTGTAAGAATTGTTATTGAGAACTTAGGGCTATACTTCATTTTTATACGTTGAAAAAATTCCAAATGGTTCGAAGAACTAAAGAGAGAAACAAACCATAAGAAAATACAAATCAAGGAGAGAACAGAAGAGCACATTTACCCCAGTTGTGGCGAGACGATATCTTTCTGTGTGTTTGGGAAATGGAGAAGGTCATGAGCACTGAGGTGGCTTTTGTCGGATACACAACATTGACAGGCAGCAAGGTTTCTTGGAGCAAAAAATGATTTAAAAAAAAAAATCACAGAGCAAGGGATGGAATTCAATGGAAAATGGATTTTAGACAGAAATAATGTGAATTACTCCATGCAAAAATATTAAGAAATGCCATAAATATAAATCTTACAAGCTGATATAATACATATCATTGCCGAGCACTTACTATGTATATCCCTGACCCCGTCCGAGGAACTAGAGTACAGCCAAGTTTTATATACAATGTACACCGTAATAATTGACTGCTTCCACAAGCTATCGTTTACATTTTGTGCTGTTGTTTTCCTCCTTAGATGTTTTTGTAAGTCTTGCAGTCTCTCAGGTGACATAACTAGCTTCAGTCTATGAAATACGGATTTTAATGAACAGAGAGGAGGCAACAGTAAGAAAAATGTTATTTCTCCTGAGTGCTCTGAATATGAATTGAGAGGACAATAAGATGTATGTAATAAGCATCTAAAACACCATGCTGCAATAATGACTGATAAAAGTATCCAATTATTTCCAACTGATTTGATACAGCACTTGATGGCACTGTTCTGGCCATTACTTTTAGAAAATGCTCTACTTAGAAATTTCCTTGGACTCTCCCTTGATATCCTACCTCTCCCTCTCCTCTCACTGTGTAGAGAAACATAAAAGATGTTGTTAATACAAACTCATTAACTTTGAAGAGGATCACCCCCTCTTCCTGCCTGGTTCCCTACATATTCCTTGCTTTGTGGGGGCCTGCTGGGGCGGAGTCCTTCCAAGATCTCTTCCGTTTGTGATGTTGATGCTCTCCAGATGTGCTTTGCAGGCCCTGGACTCCACAGCCGGACCACAGAGTAATACTTATTACTGGCATCTGACCTGAATCATCACTCTGACACACTCGTTGAGGGCAGTTGCCTGCTCCCAGGCATCCTTAAAATTCTGGGAAGAGGATGGGGGGGAGGCAGCCCAGATCCTGCCCTGGGACTTCCTGGAAAAGGAGAGCAGCAGTGTCTAAGGAAGACGAGATGAGAGGCAGGGACTGGGAAAAGCTGTGAGCTTTCTGCCCAGGCCTCATAAGACCTACTTATAGGATGATACCCAGTAAGTCTCCCCAAGTGAGGTTTTGCCTGGAAATACCCTGGAGTTGTAATGAGGTCATGCCCACCTTTGTGACCTATGCCCTCTTGCTCTGTCTCACCTGTCCACACGAAGAAAGGTGCACCACCCATTCCTTGTTTCAAACAGAAAAACTGCCACATCTGGAGTGATTTATTCCTGCCTGAGCCAGCAAGACCACCATTGCTAATTTCTTATTTTCCTCACCATTTTCACTCTTGCCCAGGGGCAGCTCTGTCCTTTTCTGGCTCTCTGCCCCTGGGGATGGCAATGCATAGCTAGCATTTACTGAGCACCTACTTTGTGCAGGCATGAGGTTAGGTGCTCTATGTGGGTTGCCTACCGAGTTCTTATGGAAGATGTTTGTTTTGCTTTTTTAGAAATCACAATTAGGTACTTTGTAAAGGTAACTCAGGAGGCGGGAGAATTCACTCATTAAACACTTTATGTGCAGTGCTTTATATAAGCCATCTTTTAAAAACATTGAAATCATCTGAAATGTAAGTATGATAGCCTCATCTTTTTGAAATTAAGGACCAGAGAAAGTAAGTAACTTGCTCAAAGTCCCGCAACTTGTAAAAGGCAGAGGAAGAACTTCAACTTGGTCATTCTCCTTCCAAAGCCCAAACTGACACCGTCTTTGTGAACCTCAGTCTTCCCTCTCTGTTTAATGGGGATAGTAATTCTCTTGGTTACCACGCAGGGTTAAGACAGAACATTCTTGTGGAATCTGTAAGTGGAGCAGAGGTTTGTCATTTTGGTGAGGGGCTGTGAGGGGATGCGCCTTCCCAGGCACAACGTCCCTTGCCTGGGTCTGCTTCAGGCCTGGGCACACAGAGACTGGGGAAGCTTGGAGAGCCACATTGTCCCTGAGGTCTGTCACAGGGATGACCTTTTCCAATTGCGTTGGGTTTCCTTAAGTATTTCAGTGGAGTTGGTGTTAGGGAGACATATAATGAACATGGCAGCCACTGGGAGTTCTTGCTTGGTTAAGGGGAAGGGATTGTGCAGCCCACCTGGGGCCAGGCAGGAGCAATGCTGCCGTGGCCTCCCCATGGGGCAGCTGGTGGAGAGGCTGAAGCACAAGTCCTAGGGCCAGCAGTGTGGGGCCCAAATTCCTGCATGCTCCTTGTTAGCTGTGTGAGCATGGGGTAGTCACCCAACCTCTCTGAACCTTAGTAGAAATGCAAAAAGCTGCTCCTTTGCTCAGTGACTTGCTGAGAGCATTTCATAAACGATTGAGCACTCTATACATGTGATGTTAATTTTCTCTCCTTTGGGTGATAAATAAGATGTGCTAGGGCTGCCTCCCTTGACAGATTTCTGGGTCTGGCTCTGAGACCTCATGGATATGCCTAGGGGTGTTAAAGCCCTACAGATCAGAGGAGCAAAAGGGAGAGTAGGTACGGATGGCTTTACTCTACTCCCATGAGAGCAACCAATCATCTGCTCACTCACCTAACTGCTAACTTTTCCACAACTTCTACACGACTGGTCCTGGTTTTTGCAATGTTAGGGAAAAAAAAAAAGCCCATTGGTCTTCCCTGATAGAAATTTAACATTTAGATGAAGAAACAAGACTACCACCAACCCAGAATAATTAGACATGGACTTGAATTCAGCACTAAATTGGCTGGAGAATGGAGGTTCTGAGAAGGGAAACTGATGGAGAGATGAGAGTAATCAGAGAAGGCCTCCTGGCAGAAGCAGGGCTTGGGATGGGCTGAGAGGAGCAGGGAATGTGGTAGTGGCTGCAGTGACAGTCCCCCTCCACCCATGTTGTGGGGATGTTGACATCATCCTGCCGCTGCCCCAGGTGCAGCGCCAGATCCTTGATATCATTGAAACCTCCCGGTCCTTTGAGGTTGATATCATCATAGTCCCATTTTACAGGTGAGAAAGCAGGCAGGTGAAGTATAGTGCCCAGATCCCATACCTAGTCGGTGGCAGAGACTAATTCTAGCTCTGGTATATCTAGTATATCCAGAGCCTGTGACCCAAGGGGATGGCTGCGTGAAATCCTCGTTGTTGTCCACCTGGGTGGAAAGGTGGGGCCAGCAGAAAGAATGTTGAGTCTTGTTAGGAGCAGAAAAGAAGGAATTTTTTTCTTACTCATTTTTTGTTTTTTTTTCTTTCTTTCCAGGAGAGACATCTGGGGCTAAGGTGTTTCTGTCTGGGAGATGCCTTTGGCGTGGAGAGCAGAGAGGGGATTGGATGCTTTGGGCTGGCTCAGGCTCTGAATCCAGAAGAGAGAGTGGCACATGAAGTCACAAAAGAGGGGCTGTCGCAGGAATTCACACCTGCAGGTATAGTATGGCCCTTATTGGAGAAATGGGAGCCATGAAGGTCAAACTCAACTGGCCCCATGAAGTGGAAGTTTGAGAATGCCGAGAATGAGAATTGGATGACCTTCTGAATTTAGGAAACCTGGGTGAAGGAGTTCTCAACTGAGAAATCAGGCAATGCTCAATTCTCCTTCAAATTTGCTGTGGGACCTTGACACCAGTCATATTCCTTCAGTTCTTTTTTTTTTAAATCTAAGAACATAGGGCATTTTGACCACATGAGTTCTGAGTAGACTGAGTGACTCTAGAGTTCTAATAAGGACAATGACTAAGCATCGTCATGATGTGAGATGATATTTAATCATTCTTTTTCTGTAAGGGGCTGATTTCCTTTGGCCTGACTATTTGGCTCTGAAGTTTCAGGCCTCAGACTCTACATCAATAAGGAGCTGAAGAGAAGGTGAGGGTCTCCCCGCTGCCCTGGGGAAGTGGAGACTGCCAGGGCCGGGATGGCGGAACAGCTACTGTTGCATCCCAGAATAGCTGCAGCCCTCCTGGCATCTGTCATCCCATTGGCTGCAAACTCTCATCCCATTGGCTGCTCCCTCTCCCTGCCGTCTGGCGGGTACTGCTTTCCAGGTTTTTGTAGCACCCACTAAGCAACTCTTCTTGTGTGCTGCAGCATGCTGGCTTCTTCCTCCAAGCGAATGGGATCATAATAGCACCTCTTGTCTGGTTCCCTTGATTCTGCCTTACTTCACCTCCCTGGTGGCTAAGGACAGAGGGAGTAGTTCAGGAAAGTGAAAAGGTGACTTGAGGTGGTGGCAGAGGTCTTAAGTTCTTGCCACTGACTTATCATGTGCCTGGACACAGCCTAAACATCTCTCTTGGCTTCAGTATCATCACTTGTAAAATGAGGAGAATCAGGCTAGTGTTTCACTGCTGTTCAGCAGGGTGGCTGTCCCAAGATCCATAGCTGAGGTCCTGGTAGGGACTGTATGCCTGTGTCACTCTCTCCCCACCAATTCATATGTTGAGATTATAACCCCCATTATGATGGTATTTGGAGGTATGGCTTTGGGAGGTAATTAGGTCATGAAGGGTAGAACTATCATGAATAGGATTAGCACCCTGATCAGAGGAGACCAGAGAGCTAGCTAGCACTTCTTCTCCCATGGGAGGACGTGATGAGAAGTTATCAGTCTGCAGCCCGGAAGAGAGTCATCACCAGAACCCAACCCTGCGGGCACCCTCTCCTCAGGCTTCCAGCCTCCAGGACTGCGAGAAGTCAATTTCTTTTGTTTATAAGTCACCTCATCTATGGTACCTGGTTATAACAACCAAAATGACAGGCCCATTTTGTTTGGCCAGTGACCGTGTCATGCTGGTTGTTCAGTATTTCGAATATCACCCTGGGGGTAATATGGCTGGGCAATTGCACAGCACTGGTTTGAAGATTCAGTGGAGTAACGGGTGGGAGAAAGTGCTTTGGGAACTGTGTGAAGCCGTGACCACATGTCTGACACCTGTCCGCCAGAGTTCATCTGTCTCCTCTGTCTTCGGAGCAGTTGCTCCTTGATCTTCCACTTGAGCATTCTTTTTTTTTAAGTTTACAGTAAAATTTTATTTATATATTTATTAAAAAAATTTTAATATGCTTTATTGTTTATGCTATTACAGTTGTCCCAATTTCTTTTCCTTTTGTTCCCCTCCACCCAGTGACACCCCTCCCTCCAGTTGTCCCCACACTTAGTCTATGCCCATTGGTTGTGCATATAGTTCTTCTCAACATCTTCCTGTCTACTCCACGCCCTCCTACTATGCTTAATTCCTGTACCATCTCCTTCCCTTTTCCCCTTCCTCCTCTCCACTGGCCTCCCCCACAAATGTTCCCCATACCTATAATTCTTTTCCCACTGTCGTTGCCTACTTAGACTTCTTTTGTTTCAATTCCCTAGCTTCTGTTGTTGGTTGTTGTGATACAGTTCATTTTAATGTTCATAGTTCTGATCCTCCTCCTAAATAAGTCCTTTTAACATCTCATATAACAGTGGTTTGGATCTGATGAACTCCTTTAGTTTTACTTTGTCCTGGAAACACTTTCTCGGGCCTTCTATTCTGAATGACAGCTTCGCTGGATAGAGTAATTGTGGTTGTAGATTTTTGCTTTTCATTACTTTGAATATTTCTTGCCAGTCCCTTCTTGCCTGCAGAGTTTCTTTTGAGAAATCAGCCGACAGTCTTATTGGGACCCCTTTGTATGTAATTCTCTTCTTCTCTCTTGCTGCTTTTAAGATTCCCTCTTTATCATTAACTTTTGACATTTTGATTATAATGTGTTTTGGAGTGGTTCTCCCTGGGTCCAATTTCTTTGGAACTCTGTGCTTCCTGAACCTGTAAGTCTATTTCCTTCCCCAAGTTCGGGAAGTTCTGCTTCATTATTTTTTCACATAATTTTTCAATTTCTAGTTTTTCTTCTTTACCTTCTGGCAGCCCTATGATTCAGATATTGGCCCGCTTATAGCTGTCCGATAGGTTTCTGAGCCTCTCCTCATTTTCCTCACTTCTCGTTTCCTCTTTCTGCGTGGGTTGACTGTTTGTTCCTTCCTTATGTTCCAATTTGTTGATTTGATCCCTGATTTTCTTTCCCTCACCACTAGTTTCATATGTGTTTTTGTTTATTTCAGTAGGACTAGCCTTCATTCCGTCCCATCTTGTTTAAGATTTGCTGTTAGGTCTGTAAGCATTTTTATAAGCAAAGCTCTGAACTGAGCCTCAGAAAGATTTCCTATCTGCTGCTTCGTTAGATTAGATATTTACTGTCTGGTCAGCTGTGTCACTGGGATCTCTATCATGATCTGTGCCATCCTGACCGTTTTGTGTTTACCTTTGCTTCCTGGGCAGGGCTGTCCCACCTCCTACACTACAGGGGGCAGAGCCCCATGCACTAGTCACAAGCAGGCGACCTGTTTCACCACGCTGTGATGTTTTCTGCGGGGGATGAGGGTTCCAGATAGATTCCTGCCATTCACTGTCCACTGAGAGACTGGGAGCCTCCTCCTTCATCCCCACCCTCTCCAGGCCTCACAGTCCAAGGCAATGGAGGTCTGCCTTCCCCGGCTTTCGAATTGCAAGCTGACAGGTCTGGTCTGCCGCTGGGGGTGCTCCCCAGGCGCTTCTCGCCTCCCCTGAAATACGGGTGTCTGTGCTTACTGCTGTCCTGCCTCCATTGCTGCTGCTGCCTCGGACAGCACAACTTGACCTCTCTGCTCCGGCTTCACCCCTCCTACCTGTCTGGACGAGCACCACTTCTTTATAACTTCATACGTTGCACTTCCATTTATTTTCTGGTACTTCTGGTTATTTCTGGTTTTGCAGTAGTTGTATTTGTTCTTAGTTGTAGAGGGAGATGGAGCGTGTCAGTCTAGGCCTTCATCTTAGCCAGAAGTCTTCTCCATTCGTGCATTCTTAACTATATGGTTCAGATGAAGCTCACTCCACTCCTAGCTCCAAGTCCGCATGTGCCCAGGCCTGGGCAGGTGAGTATTTCTTCCTCTGGTCACAGTGACAGGTTGGGGGGGTGAACCAAATTGCAAAGTCCCTGCCAGAGCCAATCTTGGGGCCAGACCCAGACTGACCAATAAGCACACACATCCTCTCACTGTGGTTATGGCCTGTCACCCAAACCAGGCAAATCAGATTATGTCTCTGAGATTATTCTCCCTGGGATGACCTTGAAGGATGTAACTCATGATTGCTCCTTCATGTAAAGAAAGGAAAAGATTTAGCCAAGTAGAACAAACAAATATGAGTGATGAAGAGGAGAGAGGAGAGAGTATTGGTGACATCAAATCCTGGTTCTCTCTGGTCCCTAATGTCCTGGTTCCTACAGTTCTTCCTCAAAGCAGAACAAAAGAGTGGCAAGGAGTGGGGGACACTTTTATGGTTTTGCTTTGTTGATCAGGAAAGGTTTTTCTGATCAGGTTAAATATTACCTCTTATCTGAATTGAATAAGGGCCCTGTAAATGCAAAAAAGAGAATTCCAGGCAGAGGGAATAGGAAGTGCAAGGGACCTGAGGCAGGAGGGTGCTTGGTAGTTCTTTAAGGCACAATAAGGAGGCCAAGGGTGCCTGGAGCCAAGCAAGAAAGTGCTAACTTATCCTAGGATCTCTCACCTAGGGTCTATTGTAAACCACTGTTTCTACAAGGATCCAGAGAAGGGAAAGCTTTATTGTGCTTTGAGTAGACAGGAACTCTTCAATGGAAAGGATTCCTTTCATTACAATTGCTGAGGTGTAACATTCCATGAACACATGCCAATTTCTTCCTGGTGTGTTTGTTCCTTTCTTCATTCATTTAACAAGAATTTATTGAGTATCTGATATCTGCCAAGGCATGCAGACAACACTGAATGTACAATGATGAATCAGTCACAGTTTCTGCTTTCAAGGATCTCAGACTGAGTGGGTGTGGAGGAGGCAGTCATGTAAACAGATAATTAGAGAGAAACATGGCAGGTGCTGAAGCCAAGGTAGGAACACATGCTGCTGGCGGGTCCATGAGGTGAGGGAGGATTTTACCTGGAAGAGTCACGGCAGTATGTATAGAGGAGGTGATCTTGCAACTGGTCATTGAAGACCAAGGGAAGTTTGACTAGTGGAGAGCAGCTTGGGGGAGGGGCAGCATGTGTTAAGAGTGTGCAGTCATGGGGAAGGATGGAATTGGAAAATGGCAAACAGAGTACAGGGCTTCAGGCTTAGAAGCTTGTAGATAAGTAGAGGGGGATGGTTGCAGTGAACTCCGTCTGCATTGGGTGTTTAGACTTTGTTCTGTTGACTTGGAGAATGACTGGAGACTTTTAAGTAAGGGAGTAATATAAACAGATTAGACTGTTTGAAAAGAAATGGTATGGTATGATATGGTACAGTATGATATAAATTAATATGATAATAGTGGGAGATAATCTGAAGAGTCAATTGTTAGTTGTTTGGTTGAGACAGGATCACAAACTCAAAGGCCTATAGGGGCCAGGTGATGACAGATCAGAACAAGGAGGTCAGTAGATCATGTGGACCCTCCCCTGTCTTAAGAGATTAACTGCTACTTAACTCTTAACACAGTGGATTGTCGCTCCAGTGAGCACTGAGGTCCAGGGCTGCCAGAGCTCCTGAGATTTTTGAGAGCAGCTTGAAATCCAGATCCTTATATAAAAATCTCACCATTTTTAAATGTTGGCAACTAATTTCAATTCCACAAAATGCTGTGTGGGCCAAATGTAACACATCTGCCAGCCTGATCTGTCTGCTGGGCACTGGTTTGCAACTTCTGGGTTGAGAAAAGATTTTTCTTTCTTTCTTTTCATTTTTATTTTTTTTTTGTTAGGAGAGATCAAAATAGTTTTGGATGTAAAGATTCATGCCTGGAATGACCTTCTTTCCTCTTGTTCTAGCAAATTCTTAGTCATTACTTAAGACTCAGTTCAATTCTCCTCTGGGAAGCTTTCCCCATCACCCTTTCCTCCCTGCCACATACCCTCAAATTATCTTCCGAGTCCCTCAAGCAGTTAGCATGTCTTGGTGCTCCATGAATCTTTTATGTGCCCTGATCCCTGCAACAAACAAACAAACAAATAAACAAACAAGCAGATGCGGTAGAGCAGGAGAGAAGCCATGGCTAGAAAAGATGTAGACTTGTTGATTAATGGATGAAATCACAACCTGAAGGAGAAAGGAACAAAAATTTTAATACAGATCCATGGAGGTGGCAGCTGCTTCCTGGAAGGACCTAGGCTGGGATGGGAAGAAGCAGACCAGATCTGAAGAGGATGACAAGATGCTCAAGAACAGGTTGGACCGTAGCAACTTAGGTGGCTTGACACCCAGGGTTTCTATAAGACTTGATTCTTAAGCAGCTCGAGTTCCATCCTCGAGTCTATAACCACTTGGGTTTCCAGTTACCTCTGGTCCCAAGACACGGAAGACTGGCCTGAGACTTTCCTGTGAAAAGATACAGGAAATGGGGGGAGAGTGGACATCTGCTGTTTTGCCGTCCAACTCCCTTTCATCGTTTTCTTGGTCCGTGTGTTTCTTGCTTGAGAGTTGAGCATGTGACTCAGACATTGCTCATCAAGGCTTCTCACTCCCTGGACTCGGTGGTCAGTGTGGGGATGGTTACGTACCCTGATTAGGGTCAGTGAGAATCAGCTTCAGGACTTCTTTCGAATTACTGAGAGAGAGGCATTCTCCCTTTCCTGCTGGACTACAGGTCGAAAGCAACGTCAGCCACCAGAAAGAGCCTACGAAGGAATTCAACATGGAGAAGAGACAACTGAGAGAGATCGAAAGAGATTTTGGTACAGATGGAATCAAACTGTACCTAAAAGCTTGTTCACCCCAGTCCTTTTGTTTTTGTGGCCAGTACATTTTCTTCCTTAAACCGGTTTGAGTGGGATTTTCTTCTGTCAGTTGCAACCAAAAGATGGTTTTTCAACGTTAACAAAAAGCGTGAGGAATGAGCTCTCCCGTGAACAGTGCTTTCCAGTTTGCAAAGCAGTTCTACGTTCACTGCCCTATTTGATTCTTCCAACTCTCCTGGGAAGTAGGTAAAGCAGAACCATTACTGCCATATCACAGAGAAGGCCGTCACGTCTCGGCAGGGTGAGCACTCACAGTCAGGGGGCCTAGGAACGCCAGCGTGAGAACCTCATTTTTTTTGAGTCTGGTTCCAGAGCTTCTCTGAACTGATAATGCCACACTAAATTAGACTCTGATAAGGCCCAGCTAAAGTACACTAAAGCTCCCTGGAAATAGCCTCTCAGAGTCATAATTCATGCTGGGTAATTGCAAAATATCTTTCTTCTCATTATTTTCCTACTTACATACCTCCCAGGGAAGGGCTGGTGATAAATGTTAGGGTTGGCACAATTTAGGCACTTATGTGGATATCAGGCAGAAGCATCTATTTAAAAAAAAAATCTTTTTTATCACAGTCCTACTAACTGTCTGCTTTTAACTTTTTTCTTAAAAAATATTTTATTTATTTATTTTTAGAGCAAGAGGAAGAGAGGGAGAAAGAGAGGGAGAGAAACATTGATCGGTGGCCTCTTGCGCACCCCTAGTCGGGGACCTGGCCTGAAACTCAGGCCTGGGCCCTGACTGGAAATTAAACCGGTGATGTTTTGGTTTGCAGAATCATGCTCAATCCACTGAGCCACAGCAGTCAATACCGCTTGATAATCAGGAAATTGGAGACCCTCCATTTCATGCATCCCACACAAATCAAGTTATTTTGTAAAGAAATTGTAGTGAGCCTTTATCCAGTCCATCTTTCTGGAATGATCTCTCTCCGCTCTTTACACACCTGGCTCCTGCTCACCCTAAAGTCTTAGCATCAACACTATTGGCTCAGAGTGGTCCTTATAAAAGGTAGATCTTTTCCTCCTCTCATCCCCTGATTTTGTCCATGTTGGGCCATGTTATATTTTTTATAACATTTTTCACAGTTTTTAATTGTTAAAATTTTTTTTCTTTGCAATAGAATGTCCAACAAGATGCATCTTACTTCTCTAGACCCAGCACCTGGTCCAGTGCCTGGCATGTAATGGATGCTAAATATTTGTCGATGGGGTAAACCAGTGAATGAGGGGCTTAGTCAGGAGTGTCCAAAAAGAGGTGACCCGTGTCCCATGGGAAGCTTGGGGCAAGTAGGGCTCTGTGTTAGAGGTTCTAGCTTGATGGGCAGCAGCCATGAGACTGGGGAGTGGGGAGATGAATTCAAGAAAGGACAAACCCTAGGGAATACAATATTAGAGGAGAGAAGCAGGGTGCCAAGGACCAAGCCCTGGGGCATGGGAAGGGAATGAGAAGCCAGGGTAGGGGTCAGGGCTGGCTGGCCACCAGAAGAGCACGGGTCAGACACCATATCCTAGAAGCCAGGGTAGGAGGGGGGTCAGGAGGAACAGAACCAGACCACAGTGTTGCATACCTCCACTCTGTGCCAGAGCATCTGCTTCACACATGACTTACTTTTCCAATTATTTTCATCCCGGTTGTAGCAGTTGGCAGGTTTCCAAGTGGCAGTGTGATTTTGTTTGTCGCCTGTAATTCCCACCTCTCCAGGTTAGCAGGCGGTGAGTCTTTTGACCTTGCTGGAGAAGGTGACACTTCTCAATTTAGCTCTGGTTGCAAATGTCAGCTGAGATGCTGTGTGCTCTTTCCACTGGGCCTTTAAGAACATTTTCAGGGACTCCCCCCCGGCCCCCACCCCCCCACACCATGATGCTTTACTCCCCACATCCTCAGGAAGCTAGGGCATCTGCCAGACTAACACTCTGCAGCCCACCTATTTGGGGATCTTTACCAACCTTTGATATTGTAGAGATAGGGAAAAGGAAGTGATCTGAGGGAGTCTTAAATCTAAGGAACTAATAACATGGTGAAGATGAAGCTGAATCCTTTGTCATTTTCCCAAAAAGGGGTCTCCAGAATTCTAGGGGCTGAGTCAGCACACTCCAGAGAGTGACGCACATGTGGGCCCCTGGCTTCCTTTTTTAAAAAAGATTTTATTTATTCATTTATTTATTTTTAAAGAGAGGGGAAGGGAGGGAGGAAGAGAGGGAGAGAAACATCAATTGGTTGCCTCTCTCATGCCCCCAACTGGGGACCTGGCCTGCAACCCAGGTATGTGTCCTGACCAGGAATCGAACTGGCGACCTTTGGGTTTGCAGGCCCACCCTCAACCCACTGAGCCGCACCAGCCAGGGTGCCCCTGGTTTTCTTTTGAAGACACAGGCTTTGTGCAGCCAGCCTCATGTTCATGACAGAGATTTTAATAGCTGCTAGTTTGGAGCGCTCGATGGGCTCAACACTGTGGTAAGTTTTTAAATATATGTTCATCTTATTTTATCATCCTTGGAATCCCATCAGGTTACTTTTGGTTCCACTTCACAGATAAGGAAGCTGAGGCTCAGAGAGGTGGCATGACACCCTGAAGGTCACATAGAGTATTCCTAATGGAGTTGAGAATCACACTCAGGGTGTGGCTTTTCCCATGATCCTCCTCTGTTGGTGGAGGCAGTGAGCCATGCTGGTCACCTGATGGAGACTGTCAGTGTCTGTCACTGTAGTTGGCTCACTGGGGCCTGGCCCCGTGCCTGAATGTTGAATAGAGCTGTCAACTGAAAAGCAGTGTCAGCTTATAGTTGACGTGACCCAATGGATAGGCTTTCTCCATTACCCCCTCTTCTACTGCCCTCCTGACCTCTTCAGGGTCTCTGCTGCCAGTGGGGGCAGGGCACTTCCCCTTAACAAATTAGCCCCTTAAAGGGAAAAAGGATCTTTCCTTCCTGATCATAAAAACAAAATCCCAAACAGAAAAACAAACAAACCACCGAACGACTTTAAACAGGATTTAGCAGGATTCTTCTCCAGCTCCCAGGGAGACCGGTGCTTTCTGTTTTATTGACAAGTAAGCGGGGGTGGGGGATATCCTCTGTGACTCAGAGGAGGAGCTGCCCCCACCCACTGCAGCGCTGCCAGCCTCTGTGGTCACATCCAGCTACAGCCTGAAAACATGAAGGGTGATCAGTGAAGCAGCAGGGAGGCAACAGGCATAGGGAAGAGACAGCCTTCCTCCTGGGTTCTGCTCAGAAAGAAGATGCAATGAGAGAAGATGTAATCAGACAACAACAGCAGCAGCAGCAACAGCAGCAGCAACAACAGCAATAACAATAGCAACAGCAACAATAGCAGCAACAAGAAAAACAACAGCAACAGCAACAATATCAACAACAGCAATAACAGCAGCGACAAGAAAAACAACAGCAACAACAATACCAACAACAGCAATAACAGCGGCAACAAGAAAAACAACAGCAACAACAATACCAACAACAGCAATAACAGCGGCAACAAGAAAAACAACAGCAACAACAATACCAACAACAGCAATAACAGCAGCAACAAGAAAAACAACAGCAACAACAATACCAACAACAGCAATAACAGCAGCAACAAGAAAAACAACAGCAACAACAATACCAACAACAGCAATAACAGCAGCAACAAGAAAAACAACAGCAACAACAATACCAACAACAGCAATAACAGCGGCAACAAGAAAAACAACAGCAACAACAATACCAACAACAGCAATAACAACAGCAACAAGAAAAACAACAGCAACAACAATACCAACAACAGCAATAACAGCGGCAACAAGAAAAACAACAGCAACAACAATACCAACAACAGCAATAACAGCGGCAACAAGAAAAACAACAGCAACAACAATACCAACAACAGCAATAACAGCAGCAACAAGAAAAACAACAGCAGCAGCAGCAACAACAGCAGCAACAAGAAAAACAATAGCAACAACACCAACAGCAATAACAGCAGCAACAAGAAAAACAACAGCAACAACAATACCAACAACAGCAATAACAGCAGCAACAAGAAAAACAACAGCAACAACAATACCAACAACAGCAATAACAGCGGCAACAAGAAAAACAACAGCAACAACAATACCAACAACAGCAATAACAACAGCAACAAGAAAAACAACAGCAACAACAATACCAACAACAGCAATAACAGCGGCAACAAGAAAAACAACAGCAACAACAATACCAACAACAGCAATAACAGCAGCAACAAGAAAAACAACGGCAACAACAGCAGCAACAGCAATAACAGCAGCAACAAGAAAAACAACACCAACAACAGCAATAACAGCAGCAACAAGAAAAACAACAGCAGCAGCAGCAACAACAGCAGCAACAAGAAAAACAACACCAACAACAGCAATAACAGCAGCAACAAGAAAAACAACAGCAGCAACAACAACCGCAACAGCAGCCACACCAGCACCAAAGCATGTGCTTCATCTGGCTGGTGTGACACATAGTGAGGCCAGGCCTTGTGGTGGGGTGAGGAGGGACTGGTGCCAGTCACTTTCTCTGTCCCCAACTCCCCCTCCCCAGCTTTCCCCTCCATTGGCACGTTAGCAGGAAGGGAAGCGGTGGTTCAGAAGCAGGAGCCCACTTTGCAGTACACCCAGGGGATCTGGTTCTTATCTCCTGTGTTGTTCTGCGTCTGTCACCTGTGCTGGGTGCCTGTGCGAACTTCTTTGCCACGGGGCTCTAAAGTGACACATCTGTTTTCTGCTTTGCTTGTGCTGCCTAGTGCCTTTACGCTGCTAGGACTGCTTTGTGCCACTTAGTAGGTCCCAGACACCACCACGTCCTGTTTCTGGGTCATGCTTTGCACTGAGTCCTTCTGCTGCCGCCCCCTTGAACAGCTCTCCCACCATGCATATTTAGCACCTTTCAAAGGGGGACTCACTGAGCTCTCTCCTGTGGCTTTCTCAGCTTGGCTTCCCAGGCCTTTCCGAGGGCCCTCCGATAACCAACTGCACTTCTCTTCATGTGGGATAACGAAGCCCAATTCAAATCCATTCAGTCTTTCTGCAGCCCCCATCCTTTCACTTTGCAGTGCTTATCAGACTTATAAATACTGACTCAACTTCTCTTTTCTCTAATATGTGACAATGAAAACAAATGCTTATTGACCACTTGCTGTATGCCGGGCTCTGTGATATGCACCCTGCGTCCATTGCCCTATTTAATCCTCCCAACCATTCAGTGCATTAGGTCGTAGTATTACTCTGATTTTACAGATGAGGCTTTGAAACTCAGAGAGGGTGAGTAATTTGTCTGAGGTCACAGTGAGCAGTGAGGCCAGGCACGAGGTAGCACTCAATAACTGTTGGCTGAATGAATTGGATGTGGATGGTCATTGGGCCACTAAATGGGCTGGGCAGGTGTACTGGCCAGGGCAGGGGCTACTGCAGACAAAATCAGGCAAGCATGAGGAAGAACTTTCTGGCAGCAAGAGTTGTCAGGTAGGCCCTTTGTGTATTCAGGTGAGGCTAAAGGAACTCACAGTAGGAAAGGTGGAGAGCAGAATTAAACCCCAGGTAAGGGGAAGGCAGGATGACCTTTAAGATCCTTTCCAGCTCTGAGAGTCTGAGGTTAGTGTATAATTCTTTAAAAAACCAATAAAGCCCTTTGTGAACAGGAAGCACTTCCAGCCCCAGCTCTACGCTGTTACGAATAGGAGCGGAGTGAATGTTCGTGCTGGGGCAGTAGGTGCCAGCATCTGTCAGACAAGTCCTCTGGGGACCAGTGTCAGTATTCTGTCATCCAAGAATGATATGAACAATAGCTGGCACTTCTGCAGCGCTTACTACACATCAGGCAAGATTACAAATCCCTTGAATCAATAAGGATAGGAAAGGAATTTTCACCATGTACTTTGGCTGCACTGGTCCATTGCTACAGAGTGTTATGTCAAGGAAAAAATGATGGTATCAAACTCACAGGATAAAAGGAGGATCTTTCAGTCAAGGCACTGAGCAATAAATCCAGATTTATATCCCAATAGTCATTTGTACCCAGAATAACGAAGAAAGGAGAAACAGGAAGGCAGGGAACCCACTAAATGAAGTCATAACCTCTCTGACTCTCTTTATACTTCTGCAAGCTGTTTAATCACACCACTTACTAATGTTTGCTTTTGTGCATTAACATTCGTATTCACTCAAAGACCCGCAGGGCTCACTCGCAGGGTCCAGCAGCTCCCAGGAGGTTGGTTCCACTGCAGATGGATTTTTTTCTTTCCCACCAGCATTATAGCCTCAGGGAGTGCTGTGTCTGCCTTATTTAATAGTAGTAATGGCAGTAGCAATAGCAGTGGTACAAACTGGTAGCAAAGCAATTCACAATTACTAAAGGCTCCCTGACAGCCATGTGTACTGAGCAGTCACTGAACCCTCACCTGTAAGCAACTTACTATCTTTTATTCATCAAATATTCACTGCGATATTTTTTAAAAGCTTACAAATCCTTTACATGCATACACTCCGTTCTCTTAACAAACCTATACGGTTATGAGTAGTGTATTAGTCAGGCAAAGCTGCAAGATCAAATTAATCCTTAGTCCTCAGTGGCTCAACACGATAAAAGTTTATTTCTCACTTTCTTAAAGGCTGAAGGAGGTGGGGCCATTTTTTACCTTCCCTTTCTGAAATATGTACCCTCCAAGGGTGCTGTGGTAGGGAGAGAAAGGGACAGTGGAATAGACAATGGGTTACCTACACCCGAACACCTAAAATGACACACGACCGAGTGTGCCTGCTGTGACAGTTCACTTAAAAACAGATGGGAGGCACTTTGAAGCATGCCCAGAGTAAAGGCTCACTAAATGCCAGTGAGGACAGCAATGATGATCTAGAAGACCAGAGAGGTGATTGGAGCCCCACACTGAGCACAGGAGTGATAAGGGCAGGAAGGTTGAATCTCACGCTAGCTAAGGCCTCTTTGGTTGGAGTCACCCAGGTACCTCTCTGATGGCTCAGCCCAGACCAAGTTGCAGAGATCACCTTGGCCAGGGCAGGTATATCAAGAGCCTTAGCCCACACTCTCCCAGGGGTCTGGTACCTGGTAATATTGTACCAGCTCATGCCGTCCACATGCCCACCTCCTTATAGATGGATATGTCCCTGTGGCTAAGCATTTAATATAGCAGGTTGGTCCAATATCTTATCTACCTATCTATCTGTTATCAACATCATTTATTTATTAATTATCCATTAGCTATCACTTATTTAGTATGTATCTGTCATTGATTATCTAACATTATTTATTATCTACCTAATTATCATTCATTAACTATCTGTCATATATTACCTATCATGACATTAATTGTCTATTTAGCTATCATTTATTATTATTATTCACTTTTAAAAAAGATTTTACTTATTTTTTTTTAGAGATATGGGAAGGGAGAGAAAGAGAAGGAGAGAAACATCGATATGAGGGAGAAACATTGATCAATTGCCTCCTATACACAATCCCTGACCAAGGATGAACTTACAACCCAAGCATGTGTCCTGAGCGAGAATCAAACCAGTGACCTTTTATTTTGCAGGATGATACCCAACCAACTGAGCCACACCTGTCTGAGCTTCAATTATCATCCATCATTCCTTTGTATCTATCTGTCATCTACTTATTAATTTTCTTCCTTCCTTCTTCCCTTCCTCTCTCCCTTCCATTCTCCTTCTTTCCTTCCTTCCTCCCTTTCTTTCTTTCTTTCTTTCTTTCTTTCTTTCTTTCTTTCTTTCTTTCTTTCTTTCTTTCTTTCTTTCTTTCTTTCTTTCTTTCTTTCTTTCTTTCTTTCTCTTTCTTTTTCCTCTCCCTTCCTTCCTTCCTTCCCTCCCTCCCTCCTTCCTTCCTTCCTTCCTTCCTTCCTTCCTTCCTTCCTTCCTTCTTTCCTTCCCTCCCTCCTTCCTTCTTTGTTTTATAGAGTTAGTGTCTTTCCTGATTCCCCTGACAACTTGCCTCCCTGATGCTGGGAGCTGTGTAGTTTGGAGAAGTGTCTTCTGCCTCCTAGGCTCTCCATAATGCCGGTGGCTGCCCGGACTGCCCCTGTTCACATATGGCACGCTGTCTGACTGTCCTGAGGACAACTAGGCTCTTGGTTTCCCATCCTTTTGTCCTCTCAAGTTGCATCTTCCTTCCCTTCCCTACCTGTCCTGTGGTCTCATGCCCATTTCTGTCTGAATTGAAAATGTAAGAGCTGAGACGACACTAGCATTCACTCAGAGGCGATTTTGCAGAAGAGTTGCAAGTTTGGTTCTGGAATGAGACCAACCCTGCTGTTCTCTTGCTCAAACTACTCATGTGCCAGTTTCCTTATCTGTAAAATTAGAATAATATTGTTTCTGAACTCAAGTGTTGTTCAGAAGATTAGGTGAGATAGTCCATACGAAGTGGCTAGAATAGTGGCCAACACATGGTAATAATACATCTTAGCTATACTTATATCAACCCTTATTATAATTTGAATCCAAATCTTTCTCTAAAGTTTCTGTTTTCCCACTCCATCACACATTACAGAAGTCTCCCTTGATGGAAAGCCGATCTGAGCAGATTAACTCTGATTTTCCTCTTTATTCTGTTAAATTCACAGGGGATACTGGAGAAGAGTATTTTTAGGAGGCATTACTGAGAAGCATAGCAGGTGGCCAGATGGTACTGACAGGAAACATGGTCTCTCTGTCTGCAGGGACAACCGAGTAGCATCCGGCTGTGTAGTAAGATAAACTACATTTCTAGAGATAGGCTACTAAGTCTAGGTGGAAGAGGGGGCACCATGGAATCTTGCCAGAGCATGTGAAGTATGGGAAAACAGCTAAAACAGACCATTGTACCCAGTTCTGTTCCCTTAATAGACCTTTCCCTGCCTTGGCTCTGATATCTGGGAATTTACCAGAGGCCCCTCTTTCGAGGCTCCCCTTCAGAGGATGATGATGAGGTCAGACCCCAGTGATGTTCTCCTGTGGCCTGTGCTCCTAACAATGTCAACTTCTCCTCATTTGCTGAATCACAGGCTTTGCTAAAAAACCAAATTATGCCTCTGGTGATGATATCTTTGTGGGAAAGGCAATTCCCTTGATTCCAGAGCTCCTCTCTGGGGTTTTAGTTTTCTTCTCTGGTTTCATTTGATTACACTTCTATTTCTTGAGGGGGTGAGAGGGATCCAGAGGTCTTCTTTCCATTTCTTGATTTCTTGGCCACTTGGCACTCACTACTTTTCCAAAGATCATGCCCGAAATGTTCACGGCACAGTAACCCTCCATCAGCATGTGTACAGGTTTTGATGGGCTAGTGATTCCCAGGGTTCACCTTTTTTCCTTAGGAAGCCAAAGATATCCAGTTACCCCGTTCCCCACTCTTAGGAAAAGCCGAGGGTGGGCATATGTCTGACCCTAGCCAAAAAGACACATCTTCCCTAGGGCTTTAAATAGTTACTCTTTGAGGGGGGCATGGAAATGGTTGGAGAACCTATCATTGAAGACTGAACAGGATAACTCATGACCAAGTCTAAGCTGGGGCTTCTGCAGCCTGGCCTTTCCCTTGAGGATACACTTTCTACTTTGATCCATTTGAACTAGAGGCTGTAAACTTAATACCTTAAATATATTAAGTGGTGGGGTGAAAGACAAGGAGAAGCGTTGGAATTGTGAGTACAAGACTCTCCTAAACAAAACACATTGCATCATCCTGGGTTTTTGAGTGTAACGCGACATAGAAGTTCCTAGTGTTCTTGTCCTTGTTGGAAACATCCCATGCATATGACATTATATCTTTCCAGACTGCATCTCCTAGAATGCTTCTTTTTCCCCAAAGAGGCCATCAAGTCCTTCGTCAGACTATGGGTCCTGATTTGGGGATCAGAAAACAAAGTCTCCCCAGGAGAGGTAGCTGGGGTCAGAGATGTGCTCAGGCTCCCTGGCCCTAGGCATGCCGTGCATGCTCCATGAAGGATACCTGGCATGGGAATAGGCTCAAGGGGGCACCTTTCATTGAGGCCAGGAAAGACAGGGACCAACATGGTAAGAGCCAAATAATGCTGGCTGGCAAGAAGGAATGTCTATCTCAGCCGTGTAACAATGCGAGCTCCAGCAATGAGGGCTGAGAGAACGTCCCCACAGCCCTGGGGGCCTGGCACCTTCTATCCTGCCGCTCTGCTGTCCTCACCATGCACATCCCATCTTGTAGCTGAGACGGCTGATTCAGCTTCCTCTCCCACGTGGATCCTGCCAGGAAGCAGGAGAGGAGAGAAGGCAAAACTTCCCTTTTCCCTTCCAGGGCCTGACTCTGCGTCTGCTATCATTGCATTGGCCTCCGTCCACATCTCGCTGCAAGGAAGACTGGGCAAGCTGGTTTGCATCAAGGTGGCCACTTGCCCAGATAAGACATCTGTTTATAGGAGAAGGGGAGAATGGATCCTGGGGAGACAACCAGCAGCTTCTGCTGAAACACTCAACACACATGCCCACAATCACCAAATAACCCTTCCTGGCTGCTCACTAGGGCAAAATGTCTAGGGCCGCCTCTTATGCTTTTCATGCAGAGGGAGGTTGCATGACTTGGCCCGGCTTCCGCAGGAGTCTTTAATGGTGGATCTCCAGGCCCTAGGCAGGCAGGCAGAGGAGATATTTTCCGGTGAGAACTCTGCAGTGTTCTTCCTGTCTTCCCACGTGAGCAGTCACCAACTCTTTCTGTGGCAGATCTCTTCTGTCTTTGCTGCTTATTCTCCCCTTCAGCTCAGCTTGAGCTCAGGCGCTGTAACTCTCTTTCAGCAAAGGCGGCGCTGAGCCGAGGCCACTGTCTTTGAGAGTGACTTCTTGGAGAAGCTGATCACTGCTCCCCACGGCAATGCCCTCCACCCCTCGTGGCACACCCCTGGCGCCTCCTTTTCCTGTTTGTACGCCCTGCCCTTGTCTCTCCAGCCACACATAGGTGGAGCAGGTGTGGATGTCTCAGGGGCCTTCTGAGGGGAGCCAGTCCAGAGGCTGGGCTGGGCACACAGGATGCTGTCTGTGGAGCATTGGAACTGAGTGACATTGAAACGGAATCGGTGAGGCGGCGGTGGGACTCGAAACAGGCGGTCACGTAGAACTGGGAGCAAAGGTCTTGTCGTGATCAGTCAAAAAGGCCTGTAAGCCCCCTAAATGACTCCCCAAAGCTGGTCTGTGCTGAGCTAATGGAGCAAAGGTGCCGAAGGAGAGAAGGGAGAGAGAGAGAGAGAGAGAGGGAGAGAGAGAGGGAGTCATGAGAGAGAGATTCCTTCATTCAGGCTCTCATCTTGTGCGCGTGAATTCCCCTTTATGGCCTGTGTTTCTTGGGTCAGGATAGTGTAAGAGCTGGGAGTATATTCTACGGACTCAGAGAATTCTGGGCTGAAGTCACAGGTCTGCCCTAATGCTGTGGGCAAGTAACAGCCAAGTGAAGCCTTGGTGTTCTCTTCTACAAATTGGGATTCTTTGCATATCTACCTCCTAGGGGGCAGCTTGAGGATAACGCAAGTGAGAAGTGCGTAACCTAGTTGGGAGGCCAATCTTTCTCCTTCTTTCCCTCCCCTTCTCCCTCTCTCCCTCCCTCCTTCCCTTCTTTCCCTCCTTCCTTTCTTTTCAGCTCCTGAAGATTCAGGACAAAGGCTATGCCATCTGAAATGCCTTGCCGATCCCTTTCCTACAACTCCTTGTGACTCCTTTCTCTTCTGAGGTGGGAGCTCTTTTTACGAATTAATTCATGGGGTGACTTACTTAACTTGATCAGGCTCCTTCCAGAGCTCCCTGCTGACTTCCCTTCCTTTTGTGGATGGGGAAACTGAGTCCTCACCTGCCAAGGGAGATGCAGTGAGTGGGAGCAGTGTGGGTGACCTTCTGGCACTCACTCAGGGTCCAGCGGCCCCTCCTTTACCACAGGGGATACCCTGGCAGGATGATGAATTAGATCTCTCCTTCCCCTCCCTTTTCCTTCATTAGGGAAGAGCCTGGTGAGTGGGCTTGAAGGACCTTCTAGAAGGCTGCACTAATGAATTCTTATTCCTTCTCACATGAGGAGTTTGGACCCTCTGACCTCAATATGCAAAGAGACACTCAACATGCAAATCAGCAGCACTCAGGTTCATAAAAATAGCTCAGCCTTGCTGTTCCCTCCTCCCCTCTCCTCCCCAGCATCTGAGCTCCTGCTCTTAGTCCCAGCTTCCTTTCTTGTATCTTCTCTCCCCTTCATTCCAGGCCTTCCTCCTCCCCCTCCCGCCCCCTCATTTGTTCTCCATCCTTTTCACTCCCATCTGTCCAGCCTTCCTTTCTACATTTCCTTCCCACCTTCTGGTCTTCCTGGCCTTCCTGACCAGGGGTGTGCATGGACTCAGGGCCTAGACCCTCGCCATCATGAGCAGTCAGAAACTGCAGCAGACAGACGTTATTTCAAGAAACTCCAAAGTCGTTTGGATCCTTGGGGGCCTGCGTAGAAGACGTGGGAATGGCAGGGAGGCCTCAGGGGTGTGGCCGTGCTGTGGACTTTGGATCCACTCTGCTAGGCAGGGCTCAAGTCCCAGCTCTGCCTATGGGTGGTGTGACCTTGGGCAAGTAACCCAACCTCTCTGGGTCTCCATTCCTTCATCTGTAGAAAGTCAACAGTAACAGAGTCTACCTTTTAGGGTTGCTAGGAGGAGGACATGAATTCATCTAAGTATCTACCTGAGAGAAATCTGTCCAGAGTTGTCAGCCATTATTATCATCTCAAAGTCCTGAAAAGCACAGTGTGTTCCCAGGGAAAGTCCTGGATATAAGTAAGTGAGCTGGGAAGGCTCCAGGACTGAGTCCAACGGAGAGTAGTAGGTAAACAGGAGCTCTTTGGTCTCAGACAGTCCTGCTTCGGAGTCCTGGCTCTGTCTGTTCGTGGCTGGGTGACCCAGGTCTTATCAAAAGACACTTCTAGGCCTCAGAGCTTTCACCTGTAAACCGTAGTTACAGAAACACGGACTTTCCTGAGTGAATGAACACAGGGCTTAGCACAGAGCTTGGAAGACTTATTATTATTATTATTAGACGTTAACAACGCATGGCTTTATTCAGTTGATGGCACTTTACAAAGGATGAGTTAATTGCCTAGACCAGTGCTTCTCAATCATTTTTTATTGTTCTTCCAGGAACAATTTTAGAAGATTGTTTTTTTTTCCCTACTTGTCTTTCTTTATGAAGTTTATTATCACAAATACACTGCATATCTGTTTGTGTACTATATGTATATCTGTGTTTTATATATAAAAAGGATAAGATTTTTTTTGTTCCCCTAAGAACCAAGTTTTGCCTCCTTGAGAGGGATATAACCCCCACTGAGAATGTGTGGCAAAGATTAGTGGTTCTTAAATGGAAGTTTTGTCCCCACAGGGACATTTCCCAATGTTTGGAGACATTTTTATTGCCTTAATGTATTTCTTTTTTTTTAATGCTAACGGCATTTAATGGGAAGAGGCCAGAGATGTTGCTAAACATCTTACAATGCACAAGACGGTCGGTACCCCACAACATAGAATTACCTAGCCCAAATGTCAAAAGTGGTGATGCTGAGACACCTTGCTGTAGGTTCTGCCTAAGAATTCTCCGAAGACTGTGTCCCAGGGATCAGACAAGTTGGGACATGCACCAGAATGTGTCTTTGTGTGTGTGTGTGTGTTTCAGAGTGGGTCAAGGCAGCTTCTTAGAGACACTGAGCAAGACTAGACAAGAAGGAGATCACGTGCCATGGGTATGACCATGATTTAGGATGCTGAAGTAATATTGCTCTTGACATTTCTCACCTGCCTTTGTTTAAAAAAAAAAACAAAACCAAAAAACTGTGATTTGCATCATCATATGTTAGATAAAGTGGCAGTAGGGCAGGGCTATAGGGTCTTTACTTGACTGAAACCATGCTCTAGTCAGGAACAAGATGAATTCATACATAATTATTATGATCACTAAATTTCATTGCCCACTGTGTTAAGTGCTTTACACAGATTAACAAATAATGTGTTCACAACATTCTGTGCGGCAGGTGTATTACTTCCCTCACTCCCATTTTACAGATAAAGCAGTTGAGGCTTTGAGTAGTTAAGTAACTTGTCCAAAGCCACAGAATGAGGAAGTGGGTGGCCAGGGCTTTAGATTCCAGAGCCCACAAAGTTGACCTTGAATTATACTAACTTTTAATTCTAATACAAAGTGGGCTCTTCTCAGTGTCAAAAAAAACAAAAACAAACAAACAAAAAAACCCTGCTAAAGTGCTGCTGGGGATCAGCAGCCCCACTTGTCCAGTTTTCTGGTGTTAATTACTTTCTCTAGAGAGATGACTCCCAGCAGGAGAAACCAGGGATGCCTTCCTGGAGGTGGTGACCCTGAACTGGCCTTCAAGGAGGAGTGGGATTTGTTATATGGAGATAGGGCCACAGAAGTAAGGAAATGCCAGGAATGATCTTCCTTCGGAGTCACTGGGCCACATGGGAGCCCGTATTGCCAGTATACTCTCAATTTTGTAGTCCAAATCTAGTAATTTTCAAAGATGGACTCTTGGACATTTGTAAAATGGCCGATGGGACTGGTAGTCGCACCTCGGTGGCAGTGCTTCTAAACCTGGGTTTCTTGACCTTGGCACTATGAACACTGTGGATTGGGTAAGCTATGCTGCCTGGGGCTGTCTTGTGTATTGTAAGAGCTTTAGCTGTATCCTTGCCCTCTAGCTCCTCCTCTCCAGTTGAGACAACCAAAAAATGTCTCCCAACATTACCAAATGTCCCCTGGGTGGCAAAAGCACCCTGCTTAAAAACTACTACCCTAAATGTCAGTGGGGGCAGGGAGTGGAGAACATGGGCTAAGGAGGTGGAGACCCTGGGTTCTCATGCTAGCAGCAAGTTAGTTTTGTGTGATTCTGGAGAGGCAGTTCCCCTCTCTTGGCCTCAGTTTCCTCTTCCAAAAAGCAAGGTGGCTGGTTGCAGTTGCTGGTCCCTAAGGCTCCCTTCTCTCTAGCAGCCGGAGATTGGCCCCAGAAGTGTGATCATCAGCTCCAGCTGCCTGTTGCTGCTTTATTATTCAGTGCGATGACACTCACACCTTCTGCGAGACTGTTGTCCCTGCTGGGCAAGCTGGCAGCAGCTGGTTCTGTGCTCAGCTCAGGGCTGGGCCACTGCTGCTCCCGGAGCAGGTGTGGGAAGGGCTCTTGGTGTTGCTTTCCACAGCAGCACCCTGGTGACACCCTTAATTATAGTCGTGAAGAGTGGCGCTCAGGAGGTGGACATGGCTCAGAAGGTGGGGACGAGGCGGTCTTGGGTGTGAGAAAATGATTAACACCAGAAACCCGGCCAAGTGGGGCTGCTGAAGTCATTTCCTGAGTTTCTAAAGGAAGAAGTTGGGCTCTCCCATTTCTTTAGAGGGAACTCAGTTCTTGCTTTCACCTTTTGTCCTGGGAACCAAGCAGATGTCCCCAGGGGAGGAGAAGGCTGTTCCTGGCTTCATTTGGCT
This sequence comes from Furipterus horrens, assembly GCF_987537825.1. Lineage (NCBI taxonomy): Eukaryota > Metazoa > Chordata > Mammalia > Chiroptera > Furipteridae > Furipterus > Furipterus horrens. The sequence goes on from NW_028327172.1 coordinate 10,283,846, forward strand.
TCGGAATTCAGAATCATGACAGACATTTGCCAGGTGGAGGTGCTGAGAAGTTCCTTCCATAGTATTGCCAATTGCTTCACTCTGCGGAAGGCTGGGATCCCCTCAAGGTCAATTGTGGGCAGGCTTTGTGATGTCAGGCAAGTCAGTCAACCTCTTTCCGTCTCAGTTCCACCATCTGTAGAATATAGGTGTCAACAATTACAGCCCCTAGGATCGCTGGGAGTTACGCAGCTACGCATGAGTCAGACAATTATGGGAGTTGATACAGGTACCTCTGCACACCTGTAGAGGGAAAAATGAGCACAGTCTCCAAAATGTGGCCAGCCCTTGCCAACCACTGTCCTTGATCCTTGGAGGGAGGGATTCTAAAGCTTGTTTTGCAGATGTAGCTCAGGGAGGCTGAAGCTATTTGCCCAGCATCTCCCATTACGTGATGAAAAACGGTTCGAGCTCCAGAGGCAGGATTTCTACCTGGACTGACTCCCATGTCTGTGTCCTGGTTTGTGTATGGAGCCGGTGGCTGTGCTTCCAGAAAGACCGTCCCCCCCAACCCCCAACTCTGGGGGCCTGCCACTCACTCCTCTGGTCTGTCCATCAGAGCCTGGAATGTAAGTCTCTGAGTGTCTGCTGTTTACTGTGGGCCTCTATCAAGAAGACAAAAAACAACATTGCCTGTGGGTGAGGGGACGAGCAGATAAGGAGGCAGTGACGGAGAGAGGGATATCTGATAAGGGGCTGGGAGCCTAACTGAAGCACAGATGGGTGGGCTTGGGGGCGAAGGTAAGATAAGGGGATGGAGGAGATGAAAGGGAGCAGCTCTCTGGGGTGATGGGAGAGAGGAGGCAGATAAGGGGCAGGGTGGAGGTGGCCAGTGGCAATGGGGACATGAACATTAAAGGAGAGGGAGGGGGAGATAGGGCAGAGTGGGATGGAGGAAGATGAACTCAGAGAGACATGCGGGAGTGGTATCGTGGTCCCAGATGGCCAGGCCTGGCTGCAGTGCCTGGCACGATCTTACCCTCTTTATTCTAGAAGCGAGCCCGCAACTTCTTCCACGCCATGACTCTTTCCTTTAGTCCGTGGGGTACAAATGTCACCTTGGCTCAAAGGAGGCCCGGTCTGGTCCTCCATTAATAAAGGCACCGGACAAATGCCCTCCTGCCCTCTGCCCCAAGGAGGGCTCCCTCCTCCTGCCTTCCTCGCTTCGCCTTTCAGCACTCACTCTGCTAAATTATGTTCCAAGTTCTGGGGATACGGTCAAGGCTGCTGTACATGATGGCAGGTGGAGACTGGGTATTAACAACCCAATAGGTAAATAAGATGCCGTGAAATAGCCATGACTGCCAGGAAGAAAATGGAACTGTGTACAACGAGAGGGAATGGATAGAAGGGGATTACAATGGGTTGAATGGTCCAAGCAGGTGTTTTGGAGGAGGTGACCTTGGATTTGGGACCTATTGATAAGAAGGACAGAACCATGGAAATATATGAGGAAGAGCTAAAGGAACAGCAAATGCAGAAGCACTGAGTTGGGAGTGTGCTTGGCTTGTGAGGGAGAGGGAAGTAATGAGGCTGGAGAGATGGAGAAGCCAGAGCAGGTGGAAGCTGGAGTTCAGGTTTTGTCCTCAGTGTGGTGAGAAAGTCTGCTGGAGCTTCATCGTGATCTTGGGGACATTGATTTCCCCTCGGGGTTGTAGTCATCCTTATTTGTGAGCTGGGTGAATGAGACTCAGTGATGTCTAAGGTCCACTTGGTTCTGAAGTTTTGTGGACATTTGGGCAGAGTCAATGAGGTCACCCGTGAGACCCAGAGCCCTCTTTACTCATAGTTTCACCATGTAGGGCCATACTCAGGTGCGTGAGTTCAAATCTTGACCTTACCGTTTAATTCGTATGTAACTTTCAGCCGGTGGCTTAACTTCCCTGAACTTTCAACTTCCTCATTTGTAAAACGGAAATACTAACAGTCTGCTCCTCTTGGAGTTATTATGGAGGAGGAACTAAGATAATTGTGCAAAGAATTTAACTCAGCTCTGAATACATAACATGCTATTATTACTGTTGTCAAGGACTCCCCAGTTTTTACTTTGATGTCAGGCCCATCTCCTGAGTTTGGGCTGTACTGTCCACCCATTGATGGATCATTTCTACCTGGAAACTAATGTCTCATTGGTACGTCCCACCAAACATGATCAAAATCAAACTCATCATTCCCCTCGCTCTCCATTCCCTCCCCTATCCTGTTTCCCTTCCTGGCCCCTTATCTTGGATCCTGGCACCGTGATTCTCCCAGACACTCATGCTCAATCTCAGAGTTATCTTGGACCTCTTTCCTAATCAATCGCCAACGCTATCTATAAGTCCCCATAGTGTCTCCTCTGCCCCTCATTTCATCCCTAATGCTTTCCTTCAGGTTTACCTTAGCCCTCACCTAGACTCTAGGATAATCTCTGAACGGGCTTCCTGCTTTGTTTCTTCCTCCTTATCCCCCTCTTGGCCATCCATCACCACCACTTTTCAAACACCGTTGCCAGAGTGACCTTTGTGCATATCTCCAAGCGAGTCACTGCTCTGCTTCCAAGTCCTCTATCTCTCCTCGTCCACTCTGGGCCGCAGGATAATCACCCCAGCCTGCCTTCGAAGTCTCTCATAATTTCACTCTAGCCTACTTCTCCAGGGTCTTCCATCATCCTTCCCTAATGTGCATTGAATCTTAATGACAGTTGTCTGCTCAACCTTCCTTGAGTGAGGCTCACTTCTAAAGCATCTCAGTTTAAGCTTTTCTTTTCTGTCTAGAATCTACCCACACTCCAGTGATGCCTGTCCAAGTCTACCCATCCTTAGGATTTGAACTCATAACCTCCCTACTCCACGAAGCCTTCCCAGAGGTCTATGACTGCCAACCTGTTGGATCCTATCTCTTTCCCATACTTTCATGTTACATTTGTAAAAACTGCTTAACAGTTTATCTTGAATTCTGATGTATCTGTTCTTCTCCCCTACTAGACTTGTGAATTCTTGGGAGATGGGGACTCTGTTTTGGTCATCTTTACACTGTTGCCTGAACTTAGTAAATAGTTGAAGAAGTCTGATAAATTTTTCAAGCCTAACATAGAACAGGACCCTGATTCCACTTGTCTCAGCTCTCTCTCGTTGCTCTGAGCAATTCTGTTCCTCTCCATCTTCCTCTTCAAGGTAGACAGTGCCATATCCACCCCGTTGCTCAAATTCCAAATCTGGGAGTTTCATCCTTGACTTGTCTCTTTCTTTTTCCCTATTGTAAGCCCAATTTAACGCCACATTAACTCTACCTCCAAAATCCATCCCAAATTTGTCTACTTCTCTCCACCTAACCTGCCACTGCCCTATTGCAAGCACTGCTACCTCTCTTTCTGGGACTGCCCTAATGACTCCCAAGTTAGCTCTGGCTGCCTTGTACTGTATTCTTTCTGGAGTGAGAATGTTTTTTAACTGACTTGAAACCCTCCAATGGTCTCCTATCACATGGAATAACACACAGGTGTCTTACTCCAGTTTATAGAGACTTGCATACTTGCCCGTCTACCCAGGCTACTAGTCTTCCTCATCTCCATGTGGTTGTTTCTTGTAATTTAGATTTTATCTTCAATGTCACTTCTTCAATCTGAGTTATCTACCACACTCATTCTATCGTATCACTCTACTTTAAAGCACGACATTGGACTTACCACGATCTCATAATTTTTACTCTGGTTTTTTCCATTCCACTAGAAATAACCTTTATATGATTAGGGACTTTGTTTCAGTTACCATTGTATTCCTAGTGCCTAGGATAGTACTTTGCACATAATAAGAATTTATTGAACAAATAGCAATAATAATAATTATTACTATTACTATAATTAATTGTGTGTCTATTATATATTAGGCTGTTATAGAGTGGGAAAGATAGGGATAATAATATTGATCTTATAGAATTTTGTGAGGAGTAGAGATGCTTCATGTAGAATGTTTAGTACACGATAGCTGTTATTACCTTTTATCCCCCCCCCCCCCCAATGTCTGAGGTTGAGCAGGGCTCAAACACAGGTCTCACTTCCTTTGATGCCTGGGCTCTTACCACTACGTGCGAGAATTGGTAATACTGTGGTCTATTTTGTCTGATATTAATATAGTAACAGAAGCTTCTGTTATATTTAGTGTTTGTATTGTATATCTTTTCCATCCTTTTCCTTTTAAACAATATGTGTTTTTGTAGTTCAAATACTCTTCTTGCAGTCAGCATACGGTTGGATCTTGCTCTTTTACTGGTCTGTCAAGCTCTGCTTCATATCTAGCGGAGAGTATTTTGCTGACTTTATAAAAACTTTGTTTTTAAAGTCATTTTCTTAGTGGTTTCTCCAGGGAATGATAACGTACATCTTAATTCATAGTAATAATGTTGTAATAAATTAATTCAAGATTAATATTAACAATTTTCATAAAATATAGAAACTTTTCTACAATGTAACTCCCTGTTTCCTTCCTTTCCTCTATTATTGTTACATATATGACATCTATATATGTTATAACCCAACAATTAGTGTTGTGATTATTGCTTTATATAATCTTATGTTTTTTAAGAAGTTAAGAGAGAAAAAAATATATACTGCTTTTATAGATGCCTATATATTTCTAATTTTTAGTACTCTTTATTTACTACTACTCGTCGGCAGCCGTCCGTCTCGAGAGACGATGGTGTAGCTTCTTAAGAGTCTATCTGCACCGCCGAGAATGGCTGTGCAGTCCGACTCGGGAGTGACACGGTATCTGTCTCCTCCCGTGTTGAATCGACATCTTGCGATGACGCTGGAGTGTCATCTCCAGTGAAGCTGAAGCTACAGAGCCTGGGCAGGGTGATATGGAGGGTCTGCTGTTGCCCATGCAGCAGACCCCCCCTCTCTTCGCAGCTGAAGGGTCCAAGGGAAAGACGGAGTCAATACAGCTTGGCTTCAGGTGCGCCGCAGGAGTTGCCGGTGTTGACTACAATGTCAAACCGCCTTAGGGACTCCGGCTCCGGATTTTCTGTCGGGGTTTACTCCCTTAGCCTTTCCCCTGAAGAGGTATGCCGCAAGGCAGCGGAGGTTTTTTGGAGTCAGAGTTTTCCTTCTCTACTACTACTATTACTAGGTGGATTCTAGTAAGCATTTGCTCTCATTCCCTTTCAGCCCGAAAGACCACCTTTAATATTTCATATAAGGCAGATATATTACCAATGAGTTCTGTTAGTATTTAATTATCTAGGAGTGTCTATTTCGCCTCCAGTATTAAATGTTTACTTTGTTATAGAATTCTTGGTTGACAGTTATTTTTTCTCTCCGTAACTTGGAGATGGCTTTTCACTACCTTTTGGTTCCCATTGTTAAATCAAGTTGTTGTTCTTTGCATGTGATGAGTTGAATTACTTCTCTTGATGCTTTTCAGGGTTTTTCTGTCTTTGGCATTCAACTGTTTGATTACAATGCGTCTAGGTGTGTTTATCTGTTTGTGTTTATCCGCTTGGCCTCCACTGGGGATTTTTGCCCATAAGTTCCTCGAATGTTTTTTCTGTTCCTTTCTCGCTCCCCTTTCCTTCTGGGATTTCTATCGTATACAGCGGAGAGGAACAGCTGCAGTGCTCTGATAGCCTACGCATGCCCATACAGACCACGGAGGCAATGTTTTTACTGTCATCCCACCCAAGTCTTGGTGAGGTACCTGCTATTTCTAGTGGAATAAAGGAGGTAAACAGCCCTACAGGGAGCTGTCATGGGAAGTGTATGATGCAGCTCCCTAAGTTGCAGGAGAAATCCACAAAGCTGTTTCTCACCCATCCCCTTGTTTCATTTGTTTCATTCAAATCACAGAATTTTCTATACCCTGGCCCTCTTCAAGGCAGAGTTCCAGGCTTCTGTGTATGTCTACACAGTTTCTGGCTGCAGTTTGGAGAAAGCTCCTCAGTAGCAGAGCTACCCACTGCCGGGGCAGCTTATCAGCAGCTCTGCTGGCTTGGTGTCTTCTGTGGAACTAGGGACACAAAGAGCTGACACCTTGCTTCTGTGTAAGGAACAAACTGGACAAACATGGCCCAGTGGCCTCTTTGCTGGCCTGATCTATGAGACTGTGTTAAGCTGCAGTAGAGATCCCTGTCGCCCCGTTAGTTACCGTGCTGCTGCTTTGGGACCACAGAAAGTGTGTTGGGATGCTTGATGTTATCTGGATTGGATTAAATAGTATCTCCCAATAGTTCAAGTCCACCTAGAACCTCAGAATGTGACCTTATTTAAAAATAGGATTTTTGAAGATGTACTCAAGTTAAGATGAGGTCATATTGGATTAGGTTAAGCCCTAGTCCAGTGACTGGTGTCCTTATAAAAAGAATCAAATTTGGATGCAGAGGCATGCACAGAGAAAAAGTGATGTGAAGACAGAGAAGGAGAGCACCATGTGCTTGGAGCGATGTGGCTGCAACAGAAATGATAAGGTTGCTGACAACCACTAGAAGCTTGGAAGGGGCAGTAAGGAAGAGAGGGGGTGAGGGGAGGGGGAGAGAGCGAGAGCGAGAGCGAGAGAGAGAGAGAGAGAGAGAGAGAGAATGGCCTTGTGACATTTTAATTTTGCTACAATTGCCTCACACACCAAGCTGGGTTGGAGTTGGGGTGAGGATGAAAGCTGCTCCCCGTAGGAACACCACTAACTCCCCCAGTTCTTACTCGGAGTTTAGTAGTGTTTCATGAATTTCTTGTATGGCTTTGGTTCATTTCCAGTGCCCCGACCTAGTTGTTTTGACAATTTTGTTTTTAGTACTATAGTTGATTTTGGAGGGGAGAGGGTTTGCTGACCTCCTTATTCAGCCATATCAGAAGTCCCCCCTTCTGTCTGGATTGGAGGGTTTGGCCCACTTAAATTAAGAATAATGAATGATATGGTTGGTTGGTTGATTTTAACTCTACCTTCTTGGTATTTGTTTTCTGTTTGTCCTATTTGTTTATCTTCCCTCTTTCTCCTTTCCTGCCTTCTTTGGGTTAATTGAATAGTATTTAGCAACCCACTTTAATTTCTCTATTGGTTTTTTAACTGCAACTCTTTGTATTTTTTTAGCAGTGCTTTGGGCAATGTAAGTCGTCGTCGTCGTCGTCGGCAGCCGTCCGTCTTGAGAGACGATGATGTAGCTTCTTAAGAGTCTATCTGCACCGCCGAGAATGGCTGTGCAGTCCGACTCGGGAGTGACATGGTATCTGTCTCCTCCCGTGTTGAATCGACATCTTGTGATGACGCTGAAGCTACAGAGCCTGGGCAGGGTGATATGGAGGGTCTGCTGTTGCCCAAGCAGCAGACCCCCCCTCTCTTCGCAGCTGAAGGGTCCAAGGGAAAGACGGAGTCAATACAGCTTGGCTTTAGGTGCGCCGCAGGAGTTGCCGGTGTTGACTACAACGTCAAACCGCCTTAGGGACTCCGGCTCCGGATTTTCTGTCGGGGTTTACTCCCTTAGCCTTTCCCCTGAAGAGGTATGCCGCAAGGCAGCGGAGGTTTTTTGGAGTCAGAGTTTTCCTTCTCTGATGTACCCTGACTGGAAGATCGAACCAGCGACACTTAGCTCGCAGGCCGACGCTCAATCCACTGAGCTAAACCAGCCAGGGCGAGGGCAATGTAAGTACCCTTATTTTATCAGGTCTACTTTGAATTAATACTGCATCAGTTCATGTAAAATGTAAGAACCTTACAACAGTAAAACATCACCTATTCCAATCTGTCTTCTGTGTTATGATAGACAGATTAAATACACATATATAACTTACCACAGAGTAAAATATTATTTGTTATTTGTAGACCCAATTTTCCATCTGGCATCATTTTTCTTCAATCTGAAGAAGTTCCTTTAGCATTTCTTATAGTGCAGATCTGCTCAATGAACTCTCTCACATTATGTTCACCTAAAATTAACTAGCCTTCATTCTAATTTTTGAAAGGTATTCTCAGGGGATATATAATTTTTTTCCTTTCTGTATTTTAAGGTTACTGTTCCTTTGTTTTCTTGCCTCTACTGTTTATTATGAGCAGGCAAGTGACATTTAGACTGTTTTTCAGTTTCTCTTTGGCTGCTTTAAAGATTTTTGTCTTTTTACCTTTGATTTTCAACAATTTGACTCTGATGTGTGTCCATATGGTTCTATTTCTATCGAACCCGTTTGGAGATTGCTGAATTAATTGGATCTTTAAGTTTATTTTTAAAATAAGACAAATTTGGGAAGATATTGGTTGTTAAGTCTTTAAGCATTTTTTTCCCTGTTCATTCTCTTCTCCTCTTCTGGGACTCCAATTATATGCATCCTAGAGGTCACTGGGATTCTGCACATTTTTAAAAGACACGTCTGTGTTCCAGCGAGTTTTCTATTTTCGGTATTGTACTGTATTTTTCTGTCCTAGAATTTCTATTTTTAGTAGTTTCCATTCTTCTACTGTGAATCCCTAACTTTTCACTCATTATGACCATCTTTTCCCTTAAGTACTTGGACACATTTATAACTGCTTTTATAACATAAATTATAAACTGTTTTAAAGAACTTGTCTGCTAATTTCAACATCTGGGGCATCTTGCCGTCTGTTTGGCTTGACTGCTTTTCTTCTTGATTATGTTTCACACATGCCTACTTTTTTGCATGTAGTAGTAATTTTTTATTGTATGCCGACTCTATGAATGATTGTACATATGTGTGTAAAATTTTGTTGTTTTTGCCTTCCTAAATAAATGAGGTCATACTATTATAGTATTTTGTAGTTTAGCTTTTATTTTTGCCTTTAAAAGTATATATTTTGGGCACCATTCCATACCAGTACACATAGACATTCTCATTCATTTATAGTGTACATTAATTAATCAGTCCCGGATTAATCTACTTCTTTATCTTAAGGCTACTCTCGATGAAAAAAACTACAGCTCACCTGATAAGCAGAAGCATCCGCGGCTGCTCCACAGACATGCATCTAGTAGCTACGGTGAGCAGGGCTCGCGTTCAGGACACGCTACGGAAGCCTAAGTTAGTGTTCCTGCCTGTATGTACAAATGACTGCCATGTAAGGTATGTAGTGGCAGGTGGCAGAGGGAACAGAGACTATTCTGGGAAACGTTGGAGAAAGAGGGAGATGATTATGATTTCTGGGTTTAAGGGGTCAGGAAAGGCTCCATGGTGTTGGTGACATTTGAGTTAGATCAGAAACGGACAAAGGGTATTTTTGGAAAATGCTGTTGCAGGTGGAGAGAACAGGGTGGACACAGGGCCTGGATGGGGAAGAGACGTTGGTGCGAGTACCCTGCGAGTGAGGGAGAGCATGGATAAGAAAACTGGTACCACAGGTTCAGACCAGGTGACAGTGAATGAGGAAGGACTGAGAACGTCCATAAGATTTCCGTTTGTCAAGGGTCTGTTGTAAGATTCAAAGGACTGGATTCATAGAGTAGAAGTTTTTCCTAGAGGAAAACCTCTTAAGAACAAGCTTTAATACATTTGTTGAATAAAGTCCCCACCTTTGCCTTGCACTTTTGTTATCTTGGTCTATTTCCCTCCTTTGTTTGTCCCCAGTTCCTTGTTCTAAGATGTCTGGGCTGAGGTTGACCGTGGGCCCACACTGCCTCCTTGTGCCGGGTTTGTGCATAGCACCCCAGGGTGGAGGGCATGGAGAGCTCTGTGGAGTCAGTCATGTCCCATGATGCTCACCACGCACATTTGCTCAGGTTTCCGATGGAGAGACTGATCTCATTAGCAATGCTGTCAGGACAGCATTCAGGTTCCCTTTCACAGTCACGCTGATGGGAGGGAGAGGGTTTATCTTGAGGACCTGCCTCTCTCAGCCTCCCGGTCTCTAGCCCAGTGGTGGAGACCTCTGCCTGCTTTGTGCACCTGAAGTTGTGGTGACTTAACTGGATCAAGGAGAGCAATATTTTTCTCTTTTCTTTGATCATCACATTCCTTTCTAATTACCATGAGAATTTCTGAATTAGTTTCTGGTTCTTTGAGAGGACTTCCTATGAGAAGAACAGACAACAAAGATAGATTCAAAACCATCCCGAGCACGCAGGGGAAGCTGTCCACAGAAGACCAAGCCCACTCCCTGCCTGAAAGATGAAGCCCAATGTCTCCCACTGAACGTCAAGGCCCCTGGAGATCTGGCTTTACCTTCCTTTTTAGCCTCAGCTATAGATACTTCCTCTCTATGTATCATGTGCTTCCATCAGAAAACATTCCCAGTCTCTGCACATGTTCCCTGTGCCTGGCATACTCTTCCCTCAACCTTCATTCTGGCCCACATCATCCTGCTAGGGAGCTCCTACATGCCCACAAGACTCAGATCAAATACACCACCTCTGCAAGTCTTTCTTGGGTCTGAAGTCGGTCACCTTCCATGGAGTTCAATGATTTGTGCATATCTTTGCTCAGGGTCCCTACTGAGTAACCACAGTGGCCTGGCATACTGTAGGCACGCAATGAAGGTTTGTGGGTGAATGCATAAATGGTCCCAGCTCCATAATTTGGAGGTGGCTAACATGGTGGACGGATAGTGGCCTGAAGAGGCAGAAGGTTAGAGAGAAGGAAGAAGAATAAGAAGAAGAACATCAGGGCCATGAGGAGTACTGAAACCCGTAAGATGTCCTCCCCACCCCACCCTTCACACCAGGCAGAGAGCAGGACCCTCCTCCCCGTCGGTGATATGCTAGGTCTCCTTCCTAGCTCCAGGCTTTCATGTCAATTTCTCTTGAGGTCACTCCTGTATCTTTACTAACTCGGTCCACCTCTGACCTGGGACCGACTTTGGCTACCAAGTGCCTTGGATCACGTTGAGCCCCTGAGTACTGTCTCACTGAGTCCCGAAGATCAGCCTCAAGTTCAGGACCCACAATCTAGTTACTGGGCACCCCAGTTTCTTTGATTGTAAAATCAACATGGTGATATTTTATCTGTGTATCTTAGAAGGCAGGTATAAAAATCATATTTGATAATAGATATGAAAGTGCTGAAAATGCGGTAGCTAATTAGTATTATAATGATTATTGATAAAAAATAAGTGCATGAAATATTGCTGTTCCTGCATCCTTTCATGAAAGCTGAAGCCCAAAGTAGGGCAGGCTCTAGGGATGAACAAATACCAAATCAGCTAACATGCTGACTCACTCTGAAGAAGCTAAGCAAATCTTTAGGGCATTTTATCCTCTCTTAGTAAGACACAGAATGGACTAGATTTAGACTCTGAGTCTGTGGGATCCTGTACCCGCAGCCACCCTGGAGGAAGTGCTGCCTCATGGTTAAGAGTATGGGGTTTGGCACCAAACGACGTGGGTTCAAAACCCACCTCCGCCAACCGGGTAGAGTTATTTAGGCAGCAGCTTAGTCCCTCTGTGCCTCAATGTCTTTTCAGTACAATGGCAATGATTTTAATAATGGCACTTATCTGTTGCGCTTGTTGGGACTAGTTGCAGTGAACCCTGTAAAGCACTCTGAGCCGTGGCTGGCATGCAGTGAAGGTCAGCTTTGATCATTTCCTCCGTTAGCTTCCCGTTTCTGGGGGTGGAAAGTTCTGCTCTCATCTTGAATAAGATGACGCGACTCCACATAATGACCAGGCAGAGGGCAGGAAAAACATCTAATGAAAGATTGGCTAGGAAGTGATGAGAGAAAGGATCTTAGCAACTCTCTCCTCCAGTTCTCTCATTTAAAAAATGGGGTAACTGAAGCCCAGGGAGACAATATTTTTTTCTCAGGATTACATAAGATCAGTCCAATGTATTGGCTCTTTTCTCAGGCCTGTTGTACTCCAAGCATTGTCCCCATTTCTGTGGGTCATTGGATGAGTAAAAATACAGTTCTGGCCTTTGCACAATATTTCTCAAAGTGTTCAACACGCCAGAGAAAGTTATCGTGGTCAGAATTTAACCCGCAAAATGCTGGGTTGACTGAAACATGATAGGTTTCTAGCTGGTGCTTTGCTCATTTTCAACAGGGAGTTTTGTGTGTGCAGCTTATGACTGAAGTCTTTCTTCCCTTGGAGTCTCCTGTGGGATTTCTGCTCTGTGGCATGTCACGACAATGTGACTCTTGCTAAAAGTTCATAGAGTCTTAGGGTTTAGATATATGAAAACAGATTCACGAGACTTTCATTGGCACCCAGGCGAAGATGGGATACAGGCTACAGCTCAGGGGGACCTACCTTGATGGCATAGAGCCCCCTTCCCTCTGCATTGTGCTTTTCCGTAGATAAAAGCTCCTTCCAAGGAAGACTTCAGAGCACATGCTGTAGGAAGAGCAGCCTTGCCACTGACGTGTTGAAGGAAGAAGAAACAACAAGATAACCAGATTCAGGCAAACACAAGGACAGGATAAGAGTGCCAGCTACCACTGGTGTGATGCCAACCATGTCTACCAGTCTCCTTTTACTTGTTACATTACCTGCAATGAACACATTCAGTTCTCATATCAACCCTCTGAGGTAGGTACTATTCACACCCCCATTTACAGATGAGGAAACAGGCAACGTGGTGGAATGATTTGCCCAAGGTCATCTAGCAAGTGGGTGGAGGAGCTGAAGTTGGAGTCTAAGCCATTGGCTCCAGTCCAGGCTTGGAATCTAGATAGGGGTAGGGATTACTTAGGATGCAATACATATTTCTCTTTGCCTGCGTCCTATGCACAGATGGAGGACTAATTATTCAGGAAGTTGTACCATTTAACATTTTGATCCACCATGTGGGGGTGGAGAGAGTCAGCTTGGGGATGGGCAGTCCTTCCTGCTTGTGTCTACCTTTCCCCTCTTCCAAGGATTTGCTCAGCTACCACGTTCTCCAGGTGTCCTGCCGTCTCTGTGCTCAGTACTTTGTTTCTTCGGTTGTACCTTGTTTTCGAGTTATTGGCACAGACCACAGATCTACGAATCCCTCATAACACATCCTGGTTGCTTGGAAGCAGAGACAAGTTCTTATTCCTAGCCTCCGATCGACCAGCTCAGGGCTTTGTTCAGTCATTCCTGTTACATGAATGCATTCAGAGCCATCGGATAGAACTTAAAAACCTCCCTGAAAAGAGAAAATACCATACTTGGATCATTTAGTGCTATATTTCCATCTTCCCACTTTCCAGAGACATGATAAAACGGCATTCCTTCATCTTCTTTGATATTAGATATGCCCATGTCACCTGTTTTGGGAAATTAAATGTGAGCGAAAGGGATGTGAGTGTTACTGGGGAAAAGATGTAAGAGCCAACGACCATTCATATTTTTCTCTGCCATGATGGGGGTGATGTTTCAAATGGTAGCTGCTCTACCCAGCCTGAGCCTGAGAGTGGCTGGGAGCGGCTTCCCCAGGGGACCCCCGGAAGGCTTGTGGCATAGGTGAGCAGAGAGCCTTTGTCATTTCAAGCTGTAGGGACTTGAATGCTGTGTGTTTGAACAGCACGAGCTAGCTCATCCTGATTGAGGCACCACAGACCTTCTGGGCAAAGATTCTGGAAATGCAGATCACTCTGGCCACGGGTAAGGACAGAAGAGTCAGGAAACAGGAAGCTTGAATTAGAGGTAAAGCTCTGCTACGGTCAATTCAGAGGCCAGTGGTAAGCACAGCAGAGGGGTGGGAATGGAGCCGTATGCGAGAGCTACAGAGATGCTAAAGGGACCTGGAAGGGCCATTTGGTCTGTCAGCCATGGCTAGGGAGGCGTGAGGAGCAAGCAGGCTTATGAATGACACGCGAAGGCGTGGGCGGACGGCGGAGTGCAGGGGTCACAACTGGTGGCCTGTGTTCTATTTCGCTTTGACAGTATTGCTAAAGGTTTGAATTCATTGCCATTGTTTAAAAGCCTAGATATGTCACGTCTTTGGGAAAATCAGAAGATCTGGGTGATGAGGTGGGCTACTTCTTGTAGACACACTGTACACCCGGCCCGTCCTCACTGTCCGGGGCCAGACCTGCTTCATTCATTCCTTTACCTGCCCGATCCTTCGAGCCATTGGAATGGGGGCACCGAGTCTCAACCTACATTGTATTCATGAAACGCTATTAGAGGTAAAACAGTGCGCTCCCCTCTGGATTTTGATGGCAGCTGCTCTTTCCAGCAATAAGATGCAATTGTCTTAAGGTCAGTTTCGGGGCCTGAAAGAATGAAAACGCATAGGACTTTGACACGTCTTGCCAAGACAAAATGATTCTGGGCTGAGACTCAAGATAGGGTCCTGGAAACCAGGAGCTTTTCAAGATAAAAATGGGTTTGGGCAGAAAAGAGTGGGAAGTCGTGGCTTTTGGGCTCTGTTGGCATATCAGCCTGTCCCTTTCTCTTCCCATAAATGGGCTAGATGGGGAGACGATACAGGTGGGGGCTGTTGAGAGAAAGTGGACAGTGGCAGAGAAAAGGCTGCTGGAGAGGTTGGAGCGAGGAGGAGAAAGTTGCATAAAGGCTTCAGAGAAGCTGGGGAGATTGTTTCTCAGCTCAGCTGCGGAACAAACAGAGAAGAGAACAAAGGCAGCAGAGGAAACCCTGCGGGATCAGCAGATAAGTCAGGGGAGGAAGACAAAGGGAACTAAATTTAACTGGGGAGAAAAGAAGCCTCTGCAGGGCCAGGAGCAGGCTATAAATACCTTCAAGGCAACAAGCTCCAGAAAGAAAGGATTATTCACTGTCTTCCCAGATGTAGGACAGAGACGGGGGCCAGAAGAAAGCAGAGGTGGCGTCAGGCTGCTGGACCCAGGGGAATACAGACAGGCCTGGTAGGAACTGGCCAGGGACTGTGGCTGCAGGTGTGGCAATGGACTGGTGGCCTTCCCTGCCCTGTGCTTTCTCGAACTCGCGTCTTTTCTCTTTACCAAATGGGAATCATTGCTGGTCCCATAACAAGAATGCTGTGAGCCGCAAATGAGCTTTCGTATGCCAGGGGATTTGGAAGGCGGAACGCCTGTGACAGATGGAAGACGTGTGTCCTGCCTGATAACCTCGGCCTTTGTGTTCCCAGGCCCCACGGCCACGCTGGTCAAGGACACAGTTAAAGGATTGGGCAGTCTCTCCCGCCCCGGTTTCTCTCCCTCTCTCTCTCCACCGCCTGCATTCTCCCCTGTGTTCTTCCTTTAAACATTCCTTGATGCGCTGTTGTTGCACCCGGGCAGCCCTGGGGATACGCCCCACACTGAGGCAGAGTCTCTGCCTTCCAGGAGTTAATGGCTCAATACGGAGACATGGACATATGCCCACATAACTTCCTTCTGGTGCGATACTGATAGTGCCACCGTAGAGGCAGGGGCTCAGACCAAAGCGGGAGGTGCACTCCAGGTGGGAGGAAGAGTGTGCACCAACATGTGGGGCCGGGAGCAGCACACTGCATGCTGGGGAAGTGC
This sequence comes from Furipterus horrens, assembly GCF_987537825.1. Lineage (NCBI taxonomy): Eukaryota > Metazoa > Chordata > Mammalia > Chiroptera > Furipteridae > Furipterus > Furipterus horrens. Next base: position 10,299,210 of record NW_028327172.1, read on the forward strand.
AGGCTCAAAGTGGGGTCTCCTCCAGGCTTGCCCAGGCTGCAGAGTAGTGTGTGATGAGGCTGTTTTGTGCAGGGTCTTGTAGACTGAGCCAAGCACCCTTGTCCTATTGGGGGTGGGGTGGGGGAGGGGCGGGACTCAGCGATGGGTTTGGAGCAAAGGGAGCCAAGATCACTTCTTCCTTTTAGAAAGCTCTCTCTGTAGTCAATGTGGGTGATGGACTTAGGCCAGTGATCTGAACCCCCCCAACCCCTTCCTGATACACACTTTGCCAGAACCCTGAGTCCCTAGACTGCGTGGAGAGAGGGAAAGGGTTAATGTTAGGGCTGAGCTGAGGCTGATGAGTGAAAGTGTTAATTAGCGGAGGGACCAGGAAACTGCTCCGTTTGCCCTCCTTTGCTTGGGCTGAAGATAACATACCACTGGTAACCCATATTTCTCCTTGGAGGAAACCCGGCCCTGGGGCCCAGTTCCAGTAATTGAGGAACAGGGCTGGGTGCCTCCTTTTGTCCTTTTGTCCTTTTCTCCTTCCTGTTTGCCAAACAAAGCAGTGGGCTGGGTAGAATAATGCCATCATTAAAACTCCCCAAACAGAATTTCATGGTGGAAGGAAGCTTTACCGACCATGCGTGGTAGACATCTTTTGAAGGACATGCCTAGCTCCCACCATCTAAACTGAGAAAAAAGATGCAATTTCTTAAGAAGAGGTGGTAGAAGTTAGCTGGGGATTTATCATCTCCGTTGAAGAACCCCAAAGTACAACACCAGACTTATTGTTTGCCAGTGCTACCTAATAATATTGCAGCAATCTAGCATTTAAGAGAATGTGAGAGATTCTGAAAAGGTAGTTATCTCAAGTGGAAGCTTTCAGAAGGGTCAAGGATTTTTCCCCATGGTCCCCAGGGACTCTGGCCAACTGGAAAATTTCTGGGTTTTCAGAGTTCCTGGTAGATAGTGCGTGAGACCAAGGACCTCAGGTCAGACAGGTTTTACATACTGATCTCACCTCACAGTGGCTTTGGCCAAGTTATTTAACCTCTCGAACCCCTGTTCTTTCCTTAAACGGACCCAAAGAGAGTCCACACTTCATAGGGTTGTAGTGGGCTGTTGGTAAGTTTCTCTGTAACATGTTATCAGTGACTAGTATTTTAAGAACATGATTTCTAGACCACAAGCCTGGAGCAGGTTAGAGAGTGCATCTGGTTGGCTGCCTTCAGTTGGCTGTCAGTGACTGACCTTAACAAAAAAAGGGAATTTTTAATATGTCATTGCCAGAAGAATTATAACCAGAATCTGCAGCATTTTAGAGGTTTTGAAGGATGAGGGAGGGATGGGGCATGAGTGGGGGAGGGAAAAAGCTGAAAGTTCTTAAATGCTTGCAAGGTGCAGAACTGCCTGAGATGGTATCTGAGGTATCATCACCCATTTGTCCTCTTGCCCATCCTCAGTCTTTCCGGCTGGCTCCATGCCAGGCCCCAAACAGGTGCAGGCAGTTCAGATGTGCCCTCTGGACTAAAATTTCTAGAAGAACAGAGACTACATTTACAGTGTCTCTCCATGAGGAGTGAGAAAATCCTTTCCGGAAGCCCCCAGGAGATGTCTCTACGAGCCTTCTGGCCTCAGTTCGGTCCTATGTCTGCTCCTAAGCTAATCACTGGTGACAGGAATCAATTGAACACAATCGCTTATTCATACTGTGCCTGTGAGTTGGGGGGTATAAGATTGCTTTTCTCTCCTTCACATGGAGGAGAGTAGATTTTTGAATAAAAGTGGGTTATGTTAGTAAGAAGGCAGGAGGACATGGATATGGGATAGGCAACCAAATGCTAACTCTGTAGACTTTAGTTGGATATCTGCGTTAGTTTCCTAGGGCTACCAGGGCAAAATACCGCAGGCAGGGTGTCTCAAACAGCACAAATTTACTTTCTTACAATTTGGATGCTAGAAGTTCAAGATGAAGGTGCCAGTGAGTTTGCTTTCTCCTGACATGTCTCTCTGGCTTGCAGACGGCTGCTTTCTCCCTCTGTGTCCTCGCAAGGGTGCCCCTTGTCTGCGTCCTAATCTCCTCTTCTCATAGGGACACCCGTTGTATTGAATGAGGGCCCACTCATACGACCTCTTCTTACCTTAATTCCCCCCTTCAAGCCTCTGACTCCAAACACAACCACATTCTCTGGCACTGGGTGTCAGGACTTCAGCCTACAAATTTTGTAGAAACATAATTCAGCCCATAACACCACCTAACTTTATAGATCGGGAAAATCCGGGCCTGTAAAGAGAGCTGTGATCTGTCTGAAATTTCACGCATCCTCCAGACTCACAGACTCACACATTTTTTTACCCTTTCAATAGTGAATTTTTATCCCCTTGAACTACTGCACTAAACCTTAAGAAGTAAGCTCATGTGTGGCCAAGCTTCAACATACAAGTTGCAACATGCTTATTTCTAGTTGCTGAACTCTTGGTAGGAGACATGTATTGGTTCTCCGAGTAGGGGACAAGGTTAGTAAGGACACTTAAGGTGACTTGTTCAGAACCTGTTGCTTAGCCCGGAAGGTGACCATGTAATCCTAGAGACTATCCGCTCCAGAAGGGGTCACCTGGTAGGAAAATTAATACTTGCCACAGAGAAAGAACACGCATCTGGGATGGCAGTTATCATAGCTCCTGTCCTTGGCTTTATTCAACTAGATACAAGGACATGGGTTAACCAGCTGTGTGGTGTGATATTGGAAAGCCTAAGCAAAGTTGAAAGTTTCCCCACTCCATCCCTTACACTTGGGGATTCTCAGAGCCTTACTATGTCAATGCATTTTGAGGGTATACTTATGAAAGAGAATATAATATATAACATTTCCTAAAATAAATGTGAAACCCCCCCCCTTTTTTTTTCAAGCTTAGGAAAATGCTAATCTGGAGTAGTGCTCCCTATCTTTTACCATTACCTGTTATGAATAAACAATAATAATATCTGTTTGGCATCTTGGGTAGATGCTTATGACCGTCCATTGCCAGAGATGATCTCAGAGGCTCTGGCCGCCCAGATCCAGCCTGGCTACTCTGAGCATGGCACAGTGGTTGGGAAACTGGTCTAGACCTTTTACAAGTTAGATAACCCCAGGCCCATAGACAAGACCATCAGCCTCCTCCACAGAGCTTCCTGGATTCCTCCGCCATCAGCCTGTACACCCGACAACGGTAAGGACTTCAGATCCCTGCATGGTGTCTCTAGAAATTCATTCTCTGGATGCTTCTTCCCCTTCTCCTATTCCCTATGATTCTCACTTTGTTCTCTTACCTTTTCTCTGTCTTTCATATCTTTTATCTCTGTCTCTTTCTTTCTGATTCACAGAGAGACAGACGACAGACAGACAGACGCACCTGCACATATGAGCACAGAGGATGAAGGATGGTGCTGGTGTACGTGGGTTAAGTAGAGGTCATTGATGATGGAAGGAGCTCCACCAGTTTTGGGTGCTTATAAATGCCAGGCCCCACTTAGAATAACACACACATGCACACACACACGCACACGCACACGCACGCACACACGCACACTTTCTTAATAAAAGAAAAGGCAGCTGAATAAACAGAGCTGTGAGCTGGCAGAGATGCCAGGGTCCCAACTGCTCCAATAATGGTGCAATAATTTTCCTGGTTCCCTATCCCACGGCTGTAGCACCTGCCCCCACCACTCCCTGCAGCACTGCAGGTCAAGGCGATGAGGGCATGTTCCCCAGCCTGGGTGCATTTAAGGGGCTCTAACTCTGACGTGGGGTAGCCCGGCATCCATGTGCTGCTCACCTCCCTCTCATCTCACGCCCAAGTCCACCAGCTCCACCTTTCCTTCACCGGAACTTGCACTCTAGTTATATTAGGGCTGAGACTGCACTTTGCTCGTCTCAATCATCTCTTCCCTCTTCCCAAAGAGTTCCATTATCTGCTATTATGGGCTGAATTGTGTCCTCCCCAAATTCCTAGGTTGAAGCTTCAAACCCTCATGTGATGGTGTCTGGAGACAGGGCCTTTAAAGAGGCAATTAAGGTTAACTGAGATCGTAAGGACGAAGACCTAATCCAGTGTGACTGGTGTGCTTACAAGAGAGGAGAGAGAGACTCCAGGGATGTGCGTGCGGGCCCAAGGGAAAGGCCGGGTGAGGACACAAGGAGAGGGTGGCTGTCTGCAAGCCAAGGAGTCAGGCCTCAGGCAAAACCAAACCTGTCAGTAGCTTGATCTTGGACTTCTAGTCTCCAGAGCTGTGAAAAGTAAATTTCTATGGCTTAAGTCACCGAGGCCGTGCTATTTGGTCATGTCAGACCTAGCAAAGAGACATATCTGCTGCCACCCAGTGCTATGTTCCTTGACACTACCTTCCAATGTGGATACTTACTCACTGACTGCTCTAAGGCAGGTTATTTAGTTTGGAGGAAAGATGCTCAGCTTCTTGTGTTTGAATCATGGTCCTGCCACTTACTGTCTGGGTCACCTCAAGCAAAATGGGTAACCTCCTTAATCTTCACGTTATTGTCTGTGAAAGGAGATAGTAATACCTTTTTCAGAGGAGTATTAATAATAAAATAAAATTACTAACAATTCTGGTTTGTTAAATTGATATAATAATACCTGAGCTAAATAAGATGGATAGAAGACAAGTTAAGCAGTTTATATTGTATATGAGTATTTGGCACAAAGGTGTAACTTAATCATTGTTGGTTCCTTTTCGACATATTCCCTATGTTCTACCAACTTACATGTGTTCTCTGCCTGGCACTGACCTACCTGCTTGTGAATCTCACATTGCAATTGCTAGACTGGTCTTCCTCCTCTAGTTATCATATCTGTTTTATTTACTTTATTTTTTTCCTCTGTAGTATGTATGATTAGCTTACCCATTATATTAACTTTTTAAATTTATTTATCTTATTTATTCTCTGCCTCCCCCCACCCCCCCAAATTGTAAGCTTCTTGAGGGCTTGGCACATGGTAGGTACTTACTCTTAACTATCGAGGGAGTGAATGAATGAGTGAGTGAATGGTGGGGGCAGAAGACAGATTCCAGTGAGTCAAGGGGGAAATAAATATCATAGTGGCTACATGTTCAGGATCTGCAGGCAGAGGATCCAAATCCTGGCCTCGCCTCTTTGCAGCTGCGGAGTTTTGACCCAGCTGTTTGGATGGGAAGATCAAGTGAGCAAACAGGTTCAGTGCAGAGATTGGTGCCTGGAAGAATCCGAGAAATGTGAGTTATAGCTCCTGACAAATTGTAGAGACATTGGCGAGGAAGCAGTGATGAGCAATACCCAGGACTTTTCCTTGATCTTTGAATGAGAAGGAGAGGAGAGCAACTGGATAAAAAATAGAGAAATAGGCAAGAGTACAGAGCAGAACTCCCTCTCTGTTTGAGTTAGTTCTCCTCTGGACCATGGTGGCTCCACATGTATCACACTGAGTACCAAGCAGTGATTGGGGGGCTATGCATTTCTGCTGAGAAGAGATCCACAGGGATAATGAAGTCTGGCTGGTTGGGCTTGCTGTCAAGTCTTCGCCTGCGTGTGGAGGTAGCTGTTTTTCCCATTTGATCTGTTTCATGAGGACCATAAGGCTTTCAGCAGGTTACTACTTATCTGAGATCACAGAGCTGCAAAGCCAAGGGCCAGACTCCAAACCCAGCCCCTCCGAGTCTCGTGTTAGTTGGTGGTCTTTATAGTCACCACAGAGTGGGGAGGAAAGTAGAAACTTTTGTACCATTTCCCCCAGAAATAAAAACCACTCTCATATCCTTATGTAACTGTTACTTCGAATTCTTCTGAGAAAAAAAATGTAGGTTTTCTACTTTTGCCATTTTGATTTCTGTGATGTGAGATCATACGAGTTACCACCTGTGTGGGAGCTGAATTTCATGCCATGAAGTGGATCAATTTTTAAAGCAACCAGAGAGTGGGGAGCCAAGGATCTCTTACCAGGAAAAAGCAATGATCTTTTATTGAATTTTTTGATGCTCAAGAAAATTTTCTATAGTAGGTGACATGAAATTGCCTGAGGGGTGGTTGTTAGAACCCAGGAAGGCCTCTCCAAAGGTCGGCTCAGGGGTGCAGAAAGAGGCAGCTCAGTGCAGAGTAATGTAGCCATGGCCGATGGAGGTCTAGTGTCCCTAGACTGTGAGTGTTCTGTTTGGAAGGTACCATATATTACATTCAAAACATTATTTGGCCAGAATGGTTGCCCAGGTGACATTTAAACATAAAGATAGTAGCAGAAAAAAAAAAAAAAAAAAAAAAAAAAACCATCACTCAGGGCTCTTTTGATTACATTTCTGAAAATCTGGGCCTTCTGAAGGGATAATGCAAGAGTAAATAACACCACCTTTTATTTGACATTTCCAGGTAATTGTGTAAAAAAAAACCCCTCTTAATCCAAGCATTTAGTTCAGAATCTTCTGATTCTGAAGAATCAGAACCAGTCTCATTGTTGGAACTGCCAAGTGGGAAATAGGAAAATCTCTCTGGTTTTTTTTTTTTTTTTTTTTTTGTGATCGAGCGCACTCTCCTCTCTGGATTCTCCTTTTGAGTGGTTATCAAGGTAAACAAATCCCAGCGCTTCCTGTCTCCATATCTATGGGCAAAACTGGCATACTCACTTCCCCCTCCACGGCAGAGTTCTTGGTTCCACTCCGACTCCAGCCCTTGTTTTAAATTGGAGCAGAGTATGAGGCAGATCTTCCCACATAGTCTAAAAATTCCTCTTTAAAAGCATTATCTGTATTCTGGCACAGAAACCAGAATAAAAAGAGCAGCCACTTCATTTTTCTGATTACTTCCCTTTGCCTGAGGTCTGGACCATCCTGATGAACTAGAAATGGTCGAGAGTCACAGACAGGGCTTGGCTAGGTGAATTGTCTACGTGATATGACTGGAGAGAGTTATAAAACTCTGACGATGATGTCTCTGAAGAGCTTTCTTTGAGGTTACTTGTTCTATCATTAGCAGTTCTTTCTTAAAAGTAAGTTATTTTCCAAGGAATAGTGTATTAGAACCAAAATAATTCATTCTGCAAATAGTTATTCAGTACCTCCTATGTATGTAGATGATTGGTGTAAGGAATGAATAATAACAATCGAGTTTCCCAGTTTTAGTCATTTGTATACCACCTTCACAAATCTTGTCATTTCCCATGCGAGTCATGTTTTTCCCTAAGCGGACTCATTTTTCACTTACTTAAGTTTGCTTCTAAGGAAAACTATACTACCCCATGAATTGAGAAGTCATTTACCATAGCCACAAAGTACATTAAATACACATTAAAATAATATGTAGCTATTTTTTAAAAATTTATTTATTGTTTTTCTATTACAGTTGCCCCACTTTTCCCCCCATTGCTTCCCTCACTCCCCTTCTCCCACAGTCAATCCGCACCCCGTTGTCCGTGTCCGTGGGTCACTTATACTAGTTCCTTGACTAGACCGTCCCCCTTCTTTTCCCTCTTTAACTTAAAAAAAAGTCATGTCCTGCCTAAAACATCTCATCTCCATTTTGGGTGTATCTGCCACAATTTGGGACATACAAAGTTGCTAGAACACTCTCAAAACTGTGATAGAATATGTAGTGTTTTCCAGGTGAAATGATAGCAACATATATGATTGTTGCTACCGTATTTTTGTGGTTGGTAAAGAAGCCAAACATTCGACCTTATTCCATCTGGATGGTAGAGGTGGTCGTTCCAAAGATGCAAACTAAATTTTGCCTCTGAAAAATACCCATTCATATAATCAAAGAAACAGCTTAAGAAAAGACTAAGGGTTAAGTAAAGAAAAAATGTGAAGTGAATCCTTTTTAAATGATGGTAGTCTCTAAAAATACAGATTTCTTAAATGAAGTAAGTGATTATATGGGATGAAGTCAGCCACCAGACAAGCCCGTCTGAGCTGGAGGGGGTCCTCAGGGATTATCTAGTTGTATTCATTAGGGGCGATATTAAACTACCATAGCAAAGAGACCCCAAAATGCAATGGCTCGTTTTTCTGTTTGGAGTGAGAGGCAGTTGTCCAGGCTGGTTGGACATTCTGGCATCTTCATGGGTGTGCCCATGACATGCATGTATGAGCCTGGGTAGCTGCCATGCTGTTTCCAGGTGGCAGAAAAGGAGAAAAGAGAATATGGAGGTCACACTTCGTTGTCTCAGGGACTCGAACACTCGGTGCACACATCACTTCCGCTCACATTCCGCCAGAAGGAATTTAGCCACATGGCTGCCCAACTACTGCAAGAAAAGGGCAATACATTTTGATGGACAGGCAGCAGTCTCAGCCACACAGCCCAGAACACCTTTTTCTGAAGAGGAAGAAACAAAAGCCCCTAAAGGGAAAATGTGTTACCTCCATTACCAAGCCAGGTGGGAGATTTCAAAGTCATTCAAAGTCATTCGGTTATTTATCCTGCCGGCCCAGCCCATATTTGCTGAGCATCTACTGAATGCCAGGCATTGTTCTAGGCCCGGGAGACAACAAGAAAGATAAGAATGGTCTGGCACTTAAGATTTTACATTCTAGTCAGAGGAGGAAGACCATAGATAAGTAAAAAGAAGAAAGATAACTTTAAGATTAGAAAGAAGGCCATCGAGAGAGTGGGAGATGGGAACCAGGTGTGGTTGGTACCGATCATGTAGGTTTTAATAATGATGTCTAGGTCATTACTGGAAGCCTCTTCTCCCATCCCACATCTTCTGTATAGTCGCACTCATGCATCGTGGTCATAAGGATGTTGATAGGAAGGATCACCAGTCCTTAAAGCACTATAAGCTGGTTCAAGGTGCAGGTAAAGTCCCGTTAACCTTTGCCCTATCAGTTTTATGCCCATAGCTACCAGTCAAAGTATTTGGATTGACTATGACTGCTAATGGAAACTGGCAGCTTTCTTTCAGGATCAGAATTTTGAATTCCTCCCAAATGAATAGTGCTAGCAAACAACCAGTGATTATTAGGTGCCTGATGTGACAAGATTTTGATGTCTTAATTTAGTTCCCAGTGGGAGGATACATGTCACCCAAGCTGCCTGGCACCACAAAGGGAAAAGTGAGCGGTGTATAGAGACTGTAGGTGAGAGTCTGGGGAGGGCAAGATATGCCGCGGGAGAGAGCGGCCCTGCATAGGGTGCTGGGCACTAAAGGAAGTGAGTGAAAGCAAAAGGCAATGCTCATCAACCGAAAGATGATCGGCTCTTAGCACAGCGTGGAAACTCAAACTCTCTGATTGGGTTAGAGAGGTGATATTTATAAAGGATTGCCTGAAAGCTATGCCATTCACTCAATTTAAAACATTTACTTTAAAAAATTTACGTTAGATATTAACTTTTAGGTTTACTTAGACTATAAAACACCTGCTAGCTAAATTCCCTAAACCCTTTCTGTACCTTCTAGAGTAAGTTATTTCTCCTCCAACCTGTTTTTGGTCAATGAGCTTTTAAAAATCCAATGCAATATATAGATGATATATCATAGAATTGTACACTTGAAACCTATATAATTTTATTAACCAATGTTACCCCAATTAATTTGGTTAAAAAGGAAAAAAATAAGTGGAAGGTCTTACATTCCCCTTATTCACCTTCATCTTGGTATGTGTAAATCATACCTTAGAAACTATTCTAGAGTTTTGTTCCATGACCCAAGATAGTTGTTGTCTTTGGCTTTGTGCCAGTCATGACTTTGATGGTCTGAGCTTCTCCATCACCACCTGGGGCAGGCATAGAGATCTTATGGAAACCAAAGCTAGGGCCCTGGTGCATGTTAACAGAGTCGTCCTTTAGGTAAGTACTGTTCTACATTCAAAATAGTATTCAGTCTGCACTGTCACTCACTGTTATTTATCTTCATATTAGCATTCTAAATAAAATTCAGTAAACATCTATCGAGAACAAATTGTGTCATGCATTATATTAAGAGCTTGTACCTACGTTGGAATTAATCCTTCACTGAAATCTCCGAGACAGAAATGTTACACAGAAGAAGGCCAAGGCTCTCAGGTCTGACACGTGGTTTGGTAGATTTGTGTGTGACAAGGAGACAATCCTGAGATGTCCTACATTAACTTATAGTAGGCCAGAGGATGGAGGAAGAGCCGAGAGAGGTAAAGCAGTTAGCAACTGCAGGGCAAAGCCAACGAAGGCTGCTTACGTTTATTTCATGTATGTTGGAAATTTCAACTGACTTTCAGGTGGCTGTTTCTGAGATAATCTAAAGAGACCAGTCAGGCACACTGACCACCAGCCACCTCTACTTCTTGCTTCTGTATGAACTTTCCAGACTGTTGCCCACCACCAACCCAAGGGAGCAACACTTCTTCCTTACAGACTCTGCATCTACCTCAGAGCTTAGTTCCACTTCTCATTCTTCCATCCTTTTTATCTGTAGCCAATATGAATTCTTTCAAACAACTTACACCCCCCAACCCTTGCTCTCTTATCAGATGTATCAAAAGCCCGTCAATCCCAGGACGGTGGACACATTTCCTTCTTTGTCTAGCCCTGATGCTGGAGGTTCAGACCGCAGGCCCCAGGGCCCGGTCTTTTTTTCTGGCTAGCATTTGGCTCAATAGACTCTTTCTTTTGGAAAAGTTGGGGCATGAAAGTTTTTGTTTAACCTGTGAAAACTGGAAAAAAATTAAGTTTTGATATTGGAGATAATGAATTTAATACTTAATGCAAATTGAGACTAAAATGAGATTGATTGGATATTAAAATAGTGAATCCTTTCTGGACATAAGCATTCAGACTCTGGCTTGAATTGGGAAGTAAAATGAAAGATTATATGAATTCTTTGAAGTAAATCCAAAAAGAAGGCAAGATGTGTTAGAGATTTTACATATATAAGTATTTTTATCTCTGAGACAAGACTCCTGCTTAGGACGTAGAAGTTAATTTCCCAACTCAGGTTTAAAGCTTTTTTTGAGAACAGAAATGCATTATCTACATAAACAGGAGATTGCCTTTAACCTCTCTAATGCGACTCAGCCAGTTTCTGATGGAGCCAGAATTTGACATCAGCTCTCTTAACAATGAAGCCCTCATATCTCTATCTGGCCTAGGATGTTAGTGTGATAGGCCTTTTAAAATGCCTTGTTGAAGTCCCAAGGCACCACTTTGCACTGCAGTTTTTTCTTAGTTAACATGAGGTCATACATGAGTTTCCAGACCAGCTCAGTGTGCTCTTCACCATCATCTCAGATGAACTCATCTGAGTTCATCGACCACTGTTTGTTTATCTGTTCCCCTATTGTTGGCCATTTGGGCTCCTTCCAATGCTAATTATTATAAATGGGCTTTGAAAACTGGTAAGTGCTAGAGAGCTGTAAGGCTCCATCATCATTCTTTTGTTATCATACCCCCAGGATGCAGGCGTTTTATGGCTTCCTGACCTTCTTTTTCCTAATGACATTCTTATCGAAGTGCCTATGATCTGAAAACATATGCCTTATTAAATCATCTAAGGCTGCACTATTAATTTTTTTTTCTCTTCAAGGGTGATAGAGAAGCCCCCAAATTGTAGGTCTGCTTTTGTAATTCTTCAGAGAGTTGTTAATCAAGTACCATGTTTTTCTTTCCTATTTTTTCTTTGATTTACTCTCAAGTAAATTCATTTCAGTTCCCCCAACCAATCCATAATTACTTTTAAAGTAAGAAGCCAGGAAAAATATAAACTAAGTGGTTTAATGCTGTAAATCAGATGTCTAGGAAACTAAAATATAAAAATACACATATTAAACATAAGGTTTACTTTCAACGATGTCTCAATCTATACGTACTAATTCCACAAAAACTGGAAAATATAAAAAAGTAGGTGGAATGGGAAAAAAGGTCATAATTACATTTTCTCAGAGACCCCACTACTAGCAACTTGGTGTATTTCCTTCTAGTTTTCTTTTATGCAGAATTTCTTTCATTACAGAATTATTTTGAAAAATATTAAATGTTTAATTCACTTGAGAATATATGTAGGTTGTGTGAATGGTAAAAAAAAAAAAGGTACTGGATGGATTTCAAACTTTTCAGGTAGAATAATTTTTTAGGGCCAATCCTGTCTTAACTTCATTTTACCTGTGTGTCTTTGGGCAAATCCTATGCCCTGCAATTCTCAAAATATGGCAGCTTTCTTGGGAAGGTTGTTAAAACTTTACATTTCTACATTGCACACCAGACCTAATCAGGAAGTGGAGTAAGAACTGCTGTTTGAACCTCCTTGGGAGCCTTCTTCTATCAGTATAAGTGGGACTGGGATTTGGGCTGAGCTGTGCTACTTAGGGCAAGTGTTCCTACCAGAGGGTCCCCCTGGATGGAGAAGAGAAATTCAGGGATCTGAGAATCCTGGAAACTTGTTTGTAAGTTTGTGTCCTTTCACAGGGATGCATTTTTGTGGAATGTCTACAGCTTGAACCTGATACAGATTTAGCAGAGCTCCTTATCCAGTCAGACTCCCGAGTCTTCACTGATCTAAGATCCCTTCCAGAAATCCCTCTGTAGTGGCCATCTGACGCCTGTGAGAAGTATCATGCTGTCCCCGATGAATGTCCGCCTTCTTCCATCTGGGCCAGCCAGCAAAGATATGAGACTTTCTTTTCACTTTTTCATTAGTTGCGCCACCCGGACAAGTTGCATGCGCAGCCCCTTTAGCTTAATTTCCCTCCTGAAAAAGCTTAATGCAGTAGCATTAATATTTTATTCAACACCAACTATTTGCCAAGCTCTGCTCTAAGTAATTTTAACTGATGATCTCATTTCAATCTACTTGACAACCCTATGAAAGAGGCGCTATTATTATCTCTGTTTTATGAGTGAGTTAATAGGCACAGAGAAGGCAAATGGGTTGTCTATGATCACACAGCTAGTAGGTGGTGCAATTGTGATTCAAAACCATGTTGGCTGCCTCAAAAGCTTATGCTAATATACTCAGTACTATTAGAAATAACACTGTTTCTAATAATAATACCATCGGTAATTAATATTACTAATTATTACTAACAGCACTAATAATAGTATCACTAATAGTACTACCTGCAGCACAGATAATGGAACTGAAAGCAGGCATTAACTGGATGACTGTAACCAAGAAAATAACTTCGGGAACCCTCCATTCCTTCTTCATTTGTCAATTGGGGATAAAAACAACTGCATCCGACTTGTAGGGTGGCTGAGAGGGTTAAAGGAGCTGATGCTTGTGGAGCACTAGCCTGCACCTGATAGGTTTTAAAAACTCCTTTTATACATTAAAAATTTATTTATTTATTTATTTAATTTTATATTATTTTATTTTATTTATCTGTTTTTAGAGAGAGGGGAAAGGAGAAAGAGAGGGAGAGAAACATCATTGTGTGGTTGCCTCTCACGCACCCCCAGCTGGGGACCTGGCATGCAACCCAGGCCTGTGCCCTGACTAGGAATCGAACCAGCGACACTTGGTTCGCAGGCCAATGCTCAATCCACGGAGCCACAGCAGGCAGGGCTCCTTTTATACATTTTTACATGTGTATTGTGGTAAAATGCATATAACATACAATTGACCATTTCAACCCTTTTGAAATATTCATTTTAGCGGCATTGCTTACATTCACATTGTTCTACATTTGCCGAATGGATTTTAAGTCTGTATTTGTTTTCTAGACTATGTAGAGTGCTCAGCACAAAATCTGGCACATTGCAAGTATTTAGGAACTTTCGGTTTTCCCCTTCCCCCGCTCCATCCCCCCAGCTGCCCCCATCCCCGTCCCCGCAGACCAGCCTTCAGAAACTCTAAAATCCTACAGAGATTTTGGTTGCCATTCTTCTTGTAGGGTGTGAGGCAGAATGATGAGACACTCTAAGGGACTTCGGACATATGACTTCACCTTCTCTGTTTCAGTTTCCTCATCTGCAAAACAGGGATCAGAGCAACATCTACTTACTAGGGTTGTGGGAGAGGGTAGAAGCCATGTGAAGCTCTCAGAATAGCTCTGGCCTCATTAAACGCTCAGTAAATGCTAGAGATAGCTTTTATTATTGTCACGGCTCCTGGGAAGGACATGCCTGATGGGTGCAGAGGAGCGGGAGGCTGGCTCTGGCTGCAGATGGCTGCTTGCCTTTCTCTTCCTGGAGCCCTGATCGTGGGCACACAGGAAAAACAGAACAACGGAGAAGGGGTGGAACCGAGGCCTTCAGGAACCCACGGAACTCTTTGTTCCATAAAAAGCCTCAACTTAGGCTGTCATCATGGCCTCAGTATTTCTGTGTCTCTTTAGCTTCTATTTCAAGAGCAGAGTTGGCGTGGGAATGTTTTCCTTTAGTACAAGTCTTAAGTAGTTGTTGGGTAACAGCTATTTTTATACATAATCTTTGAGGCGCTGAAATGCTGCTGAAAAACAAATTTCTGGAAGTCAAATATGTCTTCCTTATTTTATTCACCTGACTCTATTTTTCTCCAGGCCTTTACTCATGCCGTCGCTTCTAGAATTCTCTTCTCTCTCCCGACGGCTGCCCCTTCTGCTCCTGTCGAAATCACTCTTGTTGCCCTACTGTTGGCTCTCTCTTCAAGCTTTCTCTGGTCCTCTCCAAAAAATTAGCCTCATGCTCAGGACTTGGTGTTACACTCTGACTTGAGCATCGGCTAGTTCTAAAGAAGTATTTCCCCACCTGGATGCCAGGTTCTGGAAGATTCTAGGTCTTTTTCAGCTCATGACTATTTCCTCAATGCCATTCAGTAGAAAACAATAGTGAGCCTTTCTCTTTGTCAACCGCACGTCCAAATACCTTCCTTGTTAGGAGGCGACTCCTAAAGACGTAGGTGGAAGGGTCCCTCCTCTTGCCTAGAAGCCAGATGAGGATGGAGAAATCCACGTTCCTCATCCTCTGACTGATGGGACACAGACAAGACGTTGGCCAGGGTTTGCATTGCTCATTTCTGCCCAAGCCTGATTCTTCAGCCTTTTTTTCTTCGGTGTTGTAAACTACCAATGACTCTCTGGAAAATTCCTTTTCTGTTAAGTTCACTAATCCTGGTTTCTGTTGGTTTCAACCCATAATTCTTACTAGTATAGAATAAGCATACAGGGAACTTCAGAGATGTTTATAAACTTCAATTTACAGAAATCCCATGGAATGCTTGTGTGTTGTTTATGCCTCCTCAGCATTTTGGTCCCCGTTTGGGTACGAGCAGTCTGATTTTCCTTTCCCAAACCACCCACTTCCCTTCTTGGTTCAGGTGCTGTAAACAGAGTTGACTCCAGTCCTGGCTGCAGGGTGGGCATGTCTGGCCAAAGTACCACATCCCTCTGGCTGCTGCGATTGTCTCAGCATGGGACCTGTGACCTCATGCAGGCCGATGAGCTTCAGTCCTATTGCTGGAACTATTGGAAAAGAGATGTGTTTCTTCCCCCCTGGGGCTACTAAGCTCATAGCAGGTAAGGCTGGAGTTCCCAGGCACCACTACAGAGGTGAGTCAGGTATGAGTGTAAGCATTTCACATATTGTATTTAGTTTCCTGGAACTGCCATAATAAAGTTCTACAAACTGTTTAAAATAACAGAAATATAGGAAATGTGTTGCCTCTTAGTTCTGGAGACTTGGGGTTCAAATTCAAGATGTTTGCAGGGCCATGGTTCCCATTCTGAACTGAATTGTGTCCGCTCCACACCTTCCTCAAATTTATGTGTTAGAGCCTGTGACTATTTGGAGATAGGTCCTAGAAGGAAGTAATTAAGTTGAATAAGGTCATCGGGTTGGGTCCTCATTTGATAGAATTAGTCACTTTATAAGAAGAGACACAAGAGATCTCTTTCTCTCCACCATAAGAAGACACAATGAAAAGGTGGCCATCGGCAAGCCAGGAAGAGAGCCATCACTAGAAACCAACTCTTTCGGACTTTGACTTGGACCTTCTAGCCTCCAGACCCGTGAAAAGGCTAATTTCTGTTGTTTTAGTCGCCCTGTCTATTCAAGCAAACTAATCCAGTCCCTCTGAAATTTTAGAGAAGGACCCTTCTTGCCTCTTACAGAGTTTGGTAGCCCTGGGGATTCCTTGGTTTGGAGCTGCAGCATTTCACTTTCTGCCTCTGTCACCACATGGCCCTTTTGTGTCTGCGTGTCCTCCCCCCTTATTGTAAGGATAGCAGTTAGGTTTGACTAAGGCCAACTCTACTCCAGTGTGATCTCGTTTTAACAAATTTCATTTGAAAAGATCTTATTTCCAAATAAAGAAAATTGGAGGTATTAGAGGTTAAGAACTTCAATATATATATATTTCTTTTGGAGGGCACAATTCAACCCAGAATGCTCAGTCGAACCCGTGATTATTGTCAGCACACTTTTCCTTACTCAGACAGGGGAAGTAAAGCCCAGAGGAGTTAAGTGACATGTCTACAGTGAATAAGGATATGAGCACGGATCAGGCCATTTGGTGACAAAGCCTTCAGGTTTAGCCACGGCACAAACCTGCCTGGACTTCGTTTAATCAATTCCCTAATTTGCTTAGGCCAGTGTGAGTTGGGTTTCTGTCCCTTGTAGTGATTTCTTCCCCATACCATTTGCCTTCTCTTTTCCTGTAACTGCCTGGCAGCTGAGCCTCAGGACTGTACTCAGACCTGCCCCTTGGGGTCTACACCGGGTTCTAGAATTACTGCTTCCTATTCCTTCCCCCTCTTTCCTCCCCATCAATACTCTGTGCATCGGAGAATAGCTCTTAGCTAGGTTAGGAGGAAGCCACAGGGAATAAATCAATATAGAATGAGGTGTGATATATAGCTTGTAAGTTTCCTAGGAGTTTTGACTTTCAGAAGCAGGTTGTTAACCCATTTGCTACCTGTCTGGAAGGAGTTCAGATAGTAGAGCAATGAAATGGAGGTCTTCAGGCCAAATGGAGGAGAACTTTAGGGGCAGGCACCTTCTTCATTCCTTTAACAAGTCCAAACAGATGATGTGTGGGGGTTTAGTGTGTGAGTCCTCCTGTTGGGGTACATTATAGTAGCTTCTGGAGAGCGGGGATGCTAACGTAGTGCCATACTCCTGTACTTATAAAGGTTGCTGCTTCAGTTGACTCAAGATTTTGTCTTTTTTCATGGAAAATCTCTTCCCCTTAAAATTTCCTTTGCCTCATGTCCAACTTTTAAACCTTACCTATAATTCAAACATAATTAGAATACCTTATACATACAGGATGTCAGAATACATTTCTTATAAACTAACATCTATCGCTCCAGTGACGACCAGTTTTTAAAAACCAGAGTTAGATGTTTTTTCATTTTTCTCTTAAAAAAAATCTCAGCTCCTAGAAAGAGGGGGCAAATCTGAATCTTAGTCCTTCTTAACTTCTTAGTCCTCTAAACTGAAGATGGTCTGACACATTAGTTAAGGACTCCAGCTTCAGAGTCAGAGGGACTTGGACTGGAATTTCCACTGCGATAGTTATTCCTTCGAGGGCTTTAGGAAGATGACCTATCCCAGCTCTCTCGGTCATAGTGTAGATGTTATCCAATGTTGCAGAGCTGCTGTAAGGATCAAATGACACGCTGATTGTAAAGCTCAACAAATTCAAGTTCAACACGTCATAAGGTTCAGCAAAGGGTATTATTTTCTTATTTTTGTTTTTACAATTATTTCTCAACAGAAGAGAGTTCCTTGCATGCAATATAGTGCTTGCAAATCTGTACTTTTTATTAGTTAGAGCACAATGTTGCCAGGCCAATCAGAACACCAACTTTCTAGGTAACTGTGCTCTGAAGGAGAAGGTTATATCAAGTTCAATATTCATGAATGGACCTTTATTTCCCAGTGGCCCTTTGAGTTAAGGCATAGTCTTCTCAGTGGGCTTATTACTAGCAGCAGGTCTGATAATGGCTGTCTCGGTTCATCTAATATCCCTCTGCTCTCTGGAACTGATAATTGCAACTTGAAATTTAGGAAGCTGTTTACTTGGTTCTTTATTTATAGGGAAGAAGCTCCTTTTCTGTCCTGTTTGTTTGGAATCACTAAATTAGAGATGAGTGGGAAGTCCCAGCAGGGGCACTGGGAAAGCTTATTTCATGGGATTATGAATATTTTATGAGAAGTCAGGAAGAATGGGAACTTTGGGTGGACTCCTCTAAACAGGGATGGATAGTTTCCCATCCTGACTTGGTAGGTCATCATCATGAAAACACAAGGGTCCTGAAATGAGACTTGATCTCTGGCTTTGATGCTTATTTGCTGTTAAATTTGTAATTTGGAAGAAATTACTAAACTTCCTGGAGACTCACTCATTCACTCATTTATTTAAGTTCCTATTGTGTACTAGTTTCCTGGCTGGTTTGGCTCAGTGGATTGAGCGTCGGCCTGCGAGCTAAGTGTCGCTGGTTCGATGTTCCAGTCAGGGCACATCAGAGAAGGAAAACTCTGACTCCAAAAAACCTCCGCTGCCTTGCGGCATACCTCTTCAGGGGAAAGGCTAAGGGAGTAAACCCCGACAGAAAATCCGGAGCCGGAGTCCCTAAGGCGGTTTGACGTTGTAGTCAACACCGGCAACTCCTGCGGCGCACCTGAAGCCAAGCTGTATTGACTCCGTCTTTCCCTTGGACCCTTCAGCTGCGAAGAGAGGGGGGGTCTGCTGCATGGGCAACAGCAGACCCTCCATATCACCCTGCCCAGGCTCTGTAGCTTCAGCTTCACTGGAGAGGACACTCCAGCGTCATCGCAAGATGTCGATTCAACACGGGAGGAGACAGATACCATGTCACTCCCGAGTCGGACTGCACAGCCATTCTCGGCGGTGCAGATAGACTCTTAAGAAGCTACACCATCATCTCTCGAGACGGACGGGCATGGGCATTGTGTACTAGACACCATTCTAGGCTCCAGAAAGATGATACTAAAGGAAACAGAAAAGAGTCTTCACTGGCATCAAAGTCACAGTTTAATGCAACAGAAATATACAGCAAGTAATAGCAAGTTTCCTTCTGTGAAGGAGGAAGATAGAAAATGAAGAACTAGCAACAGAGGTTGAGAAAGAGTAGCTAGGGAGATCAGAGGAAAAATCTGGCAAGTGTAGAGCTCTAGTGGCCAAATGAAGAGTGTTTGAGGGACAAGACAGTATCAACTGTGTTAAGCGCTAATGAAAGGTGACGCAAGATCAGGACAAGGGTAGGCCAGTGGAATTAGCCATGTAATTGATGACCTTGAGAAAAGCAGTTTTAACAAAAGTCTCAGTGGGGTGGATTTAAGAGAGAATGGGAGTGGAGAATTTACATAGTGTGTTTAGACAACTCTTTCAATACCTTTTGCTGTAAAGAGAAGAGAAGAAATAAAACCAAGAGGATTTTATTAATTCCTCTTGGGAATTAATATTAATATTGGGAGAAAAATTACCATATTTGTGTGCTGATGAGAACAATTCAGTAGAAAAGAGGAAGCTGAAGATGCAAGAAAGAGAGGGTAAATTTGGAAGAGCACTGTCCTCGATTAGGCAAAAGGAAATAACATTTGGTGTACAGAGGGGTTGGTCTTACATAGGAGCATAGGTGTGGGCGGGATGATAGGAGTACAGGGGCACAGAGTCAGGCAGGTGGGTAGACATGGTGAAGAAAAGGTGTGGGAGTTCTTTTTACTTTTCTATGTGAAATAACCAAATTTGTTAGCTCTGAGTGAGGATGAAACAACAGTGTTAGCGGTTTAAGGAGAGAAGAGATGGGATGCCATAGTTGTCCAAGAGAGTGGCTGGGCTAAGGAAATACAGCATGGTGGACAGACAACAATTGAAGATTGGGCAATAATGAGAGGATAAAGTGAGGCCAACCAGCGTGGTAGTACGTTTTTCTGTTAGCTGAATGGAGACCACCACTCTGACTTAGTCAGCTAAATACGACAAAGCAACAGAAGGACAATGGAATGGAAGGTGTATGCAAGACGTCAATAATGACTGACCATTGAGGATAAGGAGGGAATGAGACATGAGAGACAGTGAGGAAGTGGTTGCAAAACAAATCGAAGGCTCAGGTGTGGTCAAAGAATTGCTAAGGTTGGGGCTCTGAAGATAATGGTTGGAGAGTGGAACGTGTGATTTTGTGGTGATGCAAGAGTTGCAATTATTGGTAATAATAGGCCTGAAGCGGGACCAGGAAAGGGCAAGACTGTGGTGGAGAGGAGGTCAAAATACTGTGGGGCCAGAATATGAGAAAGAATTTTCTATGGGGATATTGGCCTATAAGACCTATAGCAGGTGTTGTGTTGGGGAGAATGATAGTGATACAGGAGCTGACATCTTCAGGGATTGAGTAGTGACTGGGGCAAGTGACTGCAATATAAAAGGAGTAGTGTAGGTATCATTTCATGATATGAGAGTCAAAGCTTTCCTTTTTTTGGTGAGGAAGGAGGGAAGAATTATTTTGAAGCATCAGTGAAACAGTAAGGAGGCTATTTACCCCAACTCAGCTCTGCTGGTATGTGAAATAGAAGAGAAGATAGCTATCATTGAGAAAATGGCAGGGCCCTCAAGGGAGAACCAGTTTTTAGTTGAAGCAAGAAGGTGAAGAGAACCTTATGAGAAAAACTTGAGAATACAGAGACATTAACTGATGAGGGACCTTGAGTTCCAGAGTCAGAGTGAAATGATTTCAAGAGGTGAAGGGTGGAAGATGAGTTCAGCAAATGTGATAGAGCCACAAAGGCATGATGATTAGTGCATAGGGGATGAGCTGGGAGTTCTGGGCTTCCTGGGGTGACTGACATGAACAGGGACAAAGACTATAATAAGATGATCTTAATTGTCCTAGGGCAGGGATGAGGAAGAAGCTAAGAATGTGGTAGAGAGGAAAAAAAGATAAAATGGTTCTTTCAAACTTGACACCTAATCTTTTCTTGGGACAGAGCAAGTTGGGGTGGGGGTGAATTTGAGCAATAGCCACTATGCTGAACTCAGCATTGTGTTTCCTTCTTGGTGAGTTTGATTCTGATTTGGTTTTTAGCACTTAAAGTTGCTTGCTGGGCCCATTAATCCCTCCATACCCCGCTCCATTACCGTCTTGACCCTTTGCTATATATTACTATCCACCTGCTCTTCAAAGTTTAAAACACAGGGTAAAATTTCTTCATGAAGATCTTAGGCCCGAGAAAGAATGGCAGCATTTGGGTCAAATTGCCTTGGCTAGAAGGTAAGCAATTTAAGGCTGAAGAGTCATGTGGTGACCTGGACATTCATAGAGCGGCACGGTAGGCATCCCATTTGAAGATGACAAAATGTCATCTCAGTTTGCAAGAGATGGCCTTTCCCCAGCCTAGGGAATGCTCTGATGCCCAAGGCTGAGGTTGGCACCTTGCCCACTCTGAGGCTCCGTGCTCTTGGGTTTGCCAATAGGGGATGCTTTTGCCGCCCGCATCTTCTGTGCCTTTATTTCCTCACTTTGTGCCTAGTTTTTGGGCTTTTCAGTTTTTTTTCTGGGGGTCTGATGAAAAGGAACAACCTCTGCCAGGCCCCTTTAAGGGTCGTGCAGTTGCATCCTGCACAAGGGTGCCCTGATGTGGAGCTAAGATCCAGCTTTCTCCTCTGCTTGCTGAGCTGAATGCCTGCTGCCTGTGTTTGTCCAGGGGAAGAGGCACTTATTTCTAATTGCCTGAGAGAGCCAGGAAGGCTGGAACAGGCCTGAATCACCCACTTTCCTGATAGCCCTGGTGGGCCTGTGATCCTCTCCACATTTAAACTTGTGTGTGGTGTGTGTGTGTGTTTGTGTGTGTGCGCGCGCGCATACGTATGCTGCCTTTACTTTTGAGAATTCAGATGAAATAATCCGATGGCTTATTCCACTAGCAGCGATCAGACTCTTTCAGAATGTTAGGTGCAATACATCACCGGCAAATCCTCACATGTTCTGTATTTCATCTCTTTGCTCCTCCCACCTCCTTTCTTCTCGCCCTTCTTTCCTCTCCTGCTTTCTGGTTTTTAGCGCATGCCACATTAGCATCCTTAGGTGTCCATGATCTTGCTTTCTTTATCCCTTTACATTTTATTTATGCTTTTAAATCCTGATTCCTCATTTCCATTCAGTGCGTTTCACGAGCATTTTTTTTTTTTTTTTGAGGGGGGTATGTGTTTTTGCAAAATGTAGGCTGTCATTTTGTGTACAAATATTTATATTACAAAAATTATATAGCATTGTAAAGCTCATTCTTATTTTTTTCACTCAGAACAATGTTTCTAAGATATGGCTTTAAAATTTTTTTCTGTTGCTTTACCCACCTCCCTGATTCTATTGGTGTTTTGTTTAAATAGCTTATCAATGTTGGGTGCAGGTGAAGTGTTCCCTCTTTGGTGAAGTCTTTCCTCATTCTTTCAACGTTAAGCTCCCTCTTCTGGGCTCCTATGGCATTTGTTCACTCTTCTTTTACTGTAATTACGATCTCATTTTGCAATTAAAAATCGATTTATCTGTTTGTGTTGAGCTCCTCCATGGAAGAGACCAACATAGATACATCTATGCAATTCTAGCACCTAGTATTGCTCCTGGAACATGTATTCTCAACAAATGTGTGTTGGATAAATGACTAGCGATGATAATAGCTAACATTCCTTGAGTGCAAGCTGTATGTCTGACACTGTCCTAAGTATTTCATACCCATTGACATCACTGAATCGGGTACTATTACTATCATTGTCATTTTACAGGAAAGGAAACCAAGACATGGAATGTTTAAGTAACTTTAAAGTTCACATCATTTGTAAAATGCAAGCACCTTATGCAATTTATAAATGTGGAGCTGGGATTATGACCAAGGCAGTCCGGCTCCAGCCCGTGGACTGTCTCCATCTCCTGACTTCTGGTCCAGGGTGCTTCTCATGCCGCAGGAAAGGCCCCGCCTCTAGTATTTCTTTTCATTACCAGATGTCTGTTAGGCATTGCTATGAGCAATATTATCTCATTCAGTCACCCAAGAACTTGTAGGGGGGTGTGACTTTCGCAGTTTTTATTGGAGGACACTAAGGCTCCAAAGACTATGGTAAATTTCCTTAGATCTCACAGTTCGTTAGTGGCAGAGTTAGTATTTGAATCTTTGCAGTAAGACTGAGGTCCTTTTTTTTTTTCTTTTTCTTTTGCTGGCTGTCAATTGGAGCCACTCACCTTGTCACATGGTTGTCTCACAGGCTCCCCACTGCTTAGCAGCTGTGTTCTTCTGGGCTTGCAGGGGAATCTTTTTTTTCAAGAAGGACCTGTTCTTTTAAGGACTTTCATGTGATTAAGTCTGATCATCTTTCGTTTGAGTAACTAAAAAAATCAACTAATTTGGGACCTTAATTACATCTTAAAAAATACTTTTCCTTTTTCCTTTTCTAACTTACTCATGGGAGTGAGATTTTATCACATGCACACCCCCCCCACACACACTCATGGGCACGTACCCCAAGGGATGGGAATCTTCAGAGGCCGCTCTAGGATTCTGCCTACTACAGCTTGGTCTAGTTCAAGTTCTTTGCTGTACAGATGAGAAAATGGAGGTTGAGAGGATGAAAGCAACAGTCTATGCACATGCAGTACCCACTGCCACCGCTGGAATTAAGACTCTGGTGCTCTTTGAGGTCATTGATTGTCACACTATGGCTGAACCTTCTTTAGCTCTGTATGAACTCCGAACTTGTGGGGAAACCTCTGTGTTTTAATTATCTTTGTGCCTTTCCCTTCTCCCCAACTCCCACTGCATCTAGCTATCTAGCTAACAGATACACAAAATGTATTTAGTGTTATTTTGACTAAAAATCCATTGGTTAGTTTTTAGGAATTTGGAAGCTGAAGGAACTGATCTAATGTCTATTACCAAACCAGTGAGGGATTCAGACACAGAAGGAAGCCTTACAGGACTCTGATGAATCATTAATAGAGTCTCTGTCTGTGACAATAGTATCTCTTCTTCCAAGAGCAGCTATGACCTTTAAGAGTTAAGAGTCACCATGGGGACCCTTTCTATAAGGTTAGGCCCCTTGCTTTTCAGTTATGGTCATGCTGGGACTTACGGAAGAACATGATGAATAGGTGAAAAGGATGTTAAAAATGTCAGCTAAGGACCCCAAGTGATTCTCTTGGGAGTCTGCTGGGTTCACAAGAAGTTTTCACTCATCAGCTATTTTAGGATTTTGAATAGACTTTGTTTCTCTTGTCATAGTCCAGACTTATTAATATGAAATATATATTTATCTGAATTAATGTGACAGCAAGTAGAATCATGTGGAAACTATATATAGAACATATAAAACACATATGTCTTAAATATTAACATTAAATCTATACATTAAAATATAAAAATATTTTATTACAATTTCCTAGGGACTACATTTTTCATGGGGAAAATTTTCCTGAGATTTTGATACCTATACAGTTTTTTTGGAGAGGAGTTTAATTCATTGGTACTATTGAATTCTGAGCTTAATTCTTGAGACCAGCACATTGTCTGAAAAATAGTAGACTTTTAAAGAATAAATAAGGACCAAAAAAGTGGTTTGTAGAGTGAGGAACAAATATAGAACAAGAAGGAAAACTTTTTTCCAAAATAATGTAGGATTCTGAAAGGCGGAATTGGTTATGTATGAGTTTTCTATTGCTGTATAACAAATCATCCCCAAACTCAGTGTATTAAAATAAGGAACATTTATTATCTCACTGTTTCTGTGGGTCAAGAATCCAGATGCAGCTTAGCTGAGTGCCTCTGGCTCAGGGTCTCTTACAGGCTGCTATCTAGGTGTTAGCCAGGTTTGTGGTCTTATCTCAAGGTTCTACTGGGGGAAGATCTTCTATGCTCTCTCACGTGGCTGTTGAAAGGATTCCTTGAGGATTGTTGACCAGAGACATTAGTTCTTTTTCACATGCATCTTTCTACAGTGTAACTCACAACATGGCAGCTGGGGCTTCCCTCAGAGAGAGAGTGGGGGGAGAGGAGAGAAATGTGTGTGTGAGTGTGTGTGTGTGTGTGTGTGTGTGTGAGAGAGAGAGAGAGAGAGAGAGAGAGAAAGAGAGAGAAAGACTAAGACTTTTTGTAAATTTAATCTTGCTAATCTTGGAAGTGGTATGTCATTACTTTTTCAGTATTCTCTTCAATCCTTAGAGGGTGTGGCTATTTGAATCAATAACCTAGAGCAATCCTACTCAGATCTTCCTCTCAAAAACAAACAAATGAATGAATACTCACCTAAAGCCTGCAAAACTAAATGTTCTAATTAAAGAGCCCCCTCCAACACAATAGACTCTTGCAAAGGCAAATTTTAATCTTCAAACCAGACAACAAAAATTCCTTATTGCTCTAAAGATGGTAGCTCTTAAGAGCTTAAAAAATTGTTAAGATAGGGTCTCTAGGAAGGCTTATATAAAGTTTTTTCATAATGCATTTTACTACATTTTCTCAAAGAATTCTCCTCACAGTTGTTTTTGATAGGTTATTACAGTCTCCCTGTTCCAAATGAGAACATGAAGACCCTGTGAGGTTTAGAGACATGAGTCTGCATGAGGACTCCAGACACTGATAGCCTGGGGTCTGTTTCCTAGTTTAGACAGTAGTTAAACTGCATTAGTCAGACGACTCTGGCTCTCACTGTTGTTTTGAATAAGTTGTTGTGAAAACAGAGACTCCAGAAGCTCTTAGATCTGGCTCAGTCTGATAATTTCACATGCTAAAAAGGGAAGATAAAATGAGCTAATCATCCCACGCTTACTTAATTGTTGCAAACAAAAGTTAGATTGTTCTCTTTAAAGACGGTTTAGCCTCTTGAATCATCTCTCCAAACACCGGAGTCTTCCTAATGAACTTCAGGAGTTAAATTCTGACTTCCTTTAATTTTCCTTGTTAAAGACCCCTTATTCTGTATTTTTGAGTACAGTGGAATCATATCCTCTTTGGTCCAAGGTTTTGGCATCTTCAGCTAAGTTCTGGAGTGGTTGTGCCACTAATGCTGGACTGTAAGCTTTGCGAAGGAAGAAGTCATGTCTGTCTTGTACATTTTTGTGCCCCCACTTAGTTCAGAATCTGATACTGAGCATTTATCCCAAAATCATTCATTTGTAAGAAATAAGGACATAGTGACTCCCAAACCAGTAGAAAGTCATTAGTAACAAAGGACAAGTGTAATTAAAGAGTCTTAAGGGCAAATGTAATTAGAGGATCTCTGAGAAGGAAGTTGACAGCATTAGCATATTTACAAATCACAATAGGGGCGTTTAGATAATCGTGTTAAATTGTAACTCCGGAGTAACCGTAATGGAGAAACGGGGAAGGAGGAGAGGGGAGGGGGAGCTAATTGCGTTAGGGAGGGGGAGCTGATCGCTCTCACTTTAGGGCGAGAGGAAGCTAATCAATTTCACTTTACGTTGGCAATTTCAGGGTGGGGAAGCCAAGACTATAAAACCAGCCATCTTTGTCTACTTGGTGCGCACATTCTCCAGGCTGAGGGTGCACCCGGCTCTGCAGACTTGTGAATAAATGCCTCGCTTTGCTGCGCAAGTCCTGTGTCCCGGTTTTTATTGTGAGCGTTTCTCACACATTGAAGAAACAAATTTCCGAAAATTGATTAGGAAATATCTAATAAGTTTGAAAACTTAGTTGGGATAATCAAGTAAGATTTATGTAATATAATCCTAGATACTAGAGTTGAAAAGTGGATGTTGAGAATCAGAGATACAATGGATTTTAGTGGAAAGAAAACAAAAGAATCCAAAAAACCTAAATGCCCATCATGACCTGTGATTCTCTAGCTGAGGAATTTGGAAAGCCGTTTGACCACCCTGAGTATCAATTTCTTAATCTGTAAAAGGGGACAGTGACACAGAGGGACTCACAGAGTTTCTGTGAGGGTCATGTAAAATGGCGTATATAAAAGTACTTTGTATATTTTGGACACTCTACTTATCTCTGGTGCATAAATTGAAGAAATGAAATGGTGATTCTAATGTGAGTTAAAGGGGAAACACTTGATATGAAATCTAGCCAGGTTGAGGGTCCTTCCTCAGTCAGTCAACTCTAATTTATTGGGAGATCTTGAGGTCCTGTCTGGTATATTCACCAGTTGATGTCAAGTTCAAGAGCATGCGCCTTTGAAGACTTTCCCATGTTTTGTTGGGTTGAACCAGTGTCTCTGATATTGATGACGAGAGTAGTAGGGGACAATGGTGGCAGGTAGGCAAGGCTACACTATATTATGGACTTCCTGACTGAAGAAGCCCTGCTGAGATAGCTCTCTTACCCTGAAGGAACCCTTAATAAGCTAACTTTGAAAACTCCTGGAACATGCTAACTCTGGGTTCCTCCAGAGTTGCGAAACAATACATTTTTATTGTTTAAACCACCCAGTTTGTGGCATTCTGTTACAGTAGTCCTAGCAAACTAACACAGATACGAACGTTTTAGCTCTTTTAAAGCCATCAGTGGTATCCTGCTAGGGATGGTAGGGTCAGGGAGAGGTGATGGGTAGCAATGACCAACTGTTTTTGGAACTGAAATAGATCACATCTGGTATTCACTTCTATTCTTTGAGTAAATATGAACTGCAGTTCCAGAAAGTGTTTATAAGGTTCACTTCCCTTAGGTGAGGGAGAAAGGTGACGCATATTAAAGTGAGTAAATAGTGACAATAATAAATGTTTTTAAGGACTAGGAATTTACAAAAATAGGTACATTGTGTGAAACAGACAGTCTGAATCATTGGATACTTTTTAAAGAAATAAAACATTTAACATCCAGGATAACTAAGCCATGGTAAATAACATGCTTTCTATTAGGACTCCTCAAGGCACTTGAGTTAATGATTGAATATAATATTGATTTTTAAAATATACAAATATGGTATTCTGTTTGGAGCTGAAGATATTCTTCAAATGATGTTTTCTAATAAGTACTTCAATAGTCTATTCTCTCTAGTTACTTTTATAAAAGCATTTAGCTGACTTTTAAACAATTAATTTATTGTTGACACTATTACAGATGTCCCAATTTCCCCCTCCTCTGCCTGCCTCCACCCATCTCTGGCCCCCTCTTCTCTGGCCATCTTCCCCACACTGTTGTTTGTGTCTGAGTTATGCATCATTTATGAACATATTCTTAGGCTAATCCCTTCACCTTCTTTTAGCCTACTTTTTTTTTTTTTTTTGAAAAATTAAACAGATATTTTTAAAACTGAACTACAGGGAGAATGAGTTTTAAAGCTGTTAAAATATATTTATTATATTATATTGGATATATGTATATATCAAAAGATTCACTATCAATTTTATAACTTAACTGCTTTGTTAAATGTACATGTGGGTTTTAAGATAACCCAAACATCAGAAGTAGTAAAACATGATAGAAACATGCATTTTAGAGTTAAGACAATAAAGAAAAAGTACATAGATTAAAAAGTGCCCTGTGGTCCAACGCATTTGGGAAATGCTCTACACTCCTTCCCTCTTAGAGAATCTTAAGACATACTGCTAGATAATATTCTTTTGGGAAGTCCATTGGCAAACAAACCTGATATTGATTAACTTAGGATTTCACCACTACTTGGCCTTGGAATCCTTTTCATGTTGAGCATCCTTCTAAGAATAAGTTCATTGGAGTTCATTTTGGAAAATGTTGGGAAGACAAATTTTGCTGACCCTTCTCTGCATCGACACATCTATCTGATATGGTGATGTTGAAGCGAGAGAAGCTTTCCCTGTTTTGCTAGTCCAGGACTGGCCAGGATGCTGCTGACTTTGCTGTTAGAAGGCAGAACCAGGTGGAAGCCTTCAGTGCAGCAGGTCACTGCTGGGTGTGGCTGCCAACGTCTTAGCCAGACTGCTGTCTCCTCTGTCTCTGGGTCCCTAATGACTTCAGGTCTTGGCAGAGTGCACCTGGGCACTGTTGGGTTGTGGGATAATATGACTACTTTATACTCACAGGATCTGGGGAGTTTCGTGTTGCTGACTATCCCTGGAAGTTCTGCTCAATATTTTATCTTATTTTTGTTGCCCCTTTCCCGCAGCTCCAGTCTATCTCACATGCTTGTATGGACTCTTGCCTACTTTTGCAGTGCACAAGAAGCTCCCTTTTCTAACCTAACTTTTCTTGCAAGTTAATGTTGCTACTCTGAGATTAATATTGCATTAGTTGGTTTTCCAATACTCTTTGAATGATGTTGCTGTAGCATATTGATTGCTGATTTTTTATACTTTTTATAAAGAGCATTCATTAGCAAGAGAGGCCTGTTCATCAGGCAGAAATGCTCTGTTGCCTCTCCTGCTAAATCCATTTCTGTGAAAATTTGATAACCTTTCATGTAGTTTAGGGATTTAAGAAGCTCAACTTGTTTTTGTGGCTATTAGAAAAAATTGCTCTGGGCAAATAGCAGCTTGTAAAAACTTTCACTTGGATATTTCTTTATGTCTAGTAGGAAATGAGATCCAGTTTACAAATACTTATTTGCTATCATGATTAGTGCATCTGTGACTCCCCTGTATTTTGGACTTAGATCAAGGTTTCAACACGTGAATCACCAATCTTTAAAACATGGAGGTCACATTCATATTCTCCTGGGCTTATTAGGATCAGGCTGAAAGTACACATGCAGAAGGCCCTATAGAAGAATGGTGCCACAGCAGGGAAGTCTTTTCTCCTCCTTGAGGACATCTTCAGGATATCAGCCAGGATATGTGCATAAAAGGATCTGACAATCAAGGACCAAACATGATAACCAATGCAGAACTCAAATTAAACTTCATGAAAGCCATCAGTGTCATGCTGATCTCAAGGACTGGGGGGTCCACCACAAAAAAAAAGTGATTGATAATATTGAACCTGCAGAAGGATAGTGAAAAGGTAGGCCACGTATTTACAATGACTCTGTTAAAAATCCTGTGAATTCTGAGCTGGCTACTCATGGGATGCCAACTCTTGGAGATATGACTAAGAAGTGTACCTAAGGAAATGGCTCATTTTTCTCTGGGTAAATTATACCTCAATAGAAAGTGTGGGTGTAAAGTGATGTGCAACATAGAAAAAAATTTTTCAGTTAAGTTAATTTTCCTTAAGTAAAAAAAAAAAAAAAAAAAAATGGAAAAAAAGGTGGATTGTTTTGGTCAAGAGTGCAGGCTCTGGAACTTAAATTAAAACCCTGGTTCCATGGGTTTTTCTGTGGCGTGAGCAGACTGTTTCACTGCTTTGAGTTACAAAATGTGAAAATAGGGATTATCAGTTTTTCATAACCTGAAAATGGGGATTATTTTGTCAAGGTTCAATGATGAAATAATGTGTTTTCTATATGCTGGCACATAGAAAGCCTCTCTATCTTAATGCTCAGCTAATAATAATTCTGATTCTCTCTTCAGGCTTATCATAAACTTTCTTACATGAAAGGACACTGATGGCATTTATTCATGGAATGATGCTGTTATGGCTCAAGGATTCTTCCACCAAATTATTTTGCTAGAGATTTATTTCCAGCATTTAATTTTCTCCAGTTTTTCTTTACAGTTCTTAGGGCAAAGGTCCCATTTTTCTACCAATTTTCCTGCTTCTTTTTCTGCTCACTATCTAGCAGAAAAATGTGAAAACTCATTAGGATCAAGGAGGTACATCTCTTATTTTTCATTCTTTTATAAGTCACTGTATTATGATGCTAGGATAGACTGAAGCTATCTCAATTTCTGGTAACCTATGGTGAAGTTCTGCAGAATAATTTGCCTCAAATAGAAAGCTTATGTTTGCTTATTAAATGGGTCTTTCAACAAAAGCACTTCTATAGATTGACATCTGAATAAAAACGGCTTTGTACTATGGATTGAGATTTCTTGAATAAAATGTTTAAAAATTGCATTTAGAGAGCCCACAGTATCCTGGGACCAGTGTAGGAAATAAATAAATGAAGAAATACACCTCAGAAGGTATCCTTAAAATTACTTTGATCCCTGTGTCTCCTACCAGAAAAAAAATATTTAAAAAAAGTTGTCATAAATTCTTACAGTTTTCAGTACAGATATTACTTTTATTGAAGGAAGAAAGAGTCTTCATAAGGAAAGAAAGTTCACCTTGTAACAGGCAAAAAACATCAAAAGAGATAATGAGAACATTCTAGGGAAAGGAGTTGTACTCACATCAGAAACAGGTTGAATAGTTCTGGGAACTGGTGAAGTGCAAACCTGGGACTATTTGGAAATATTTATTATTTTTATAGTAATTTAAATTTTCATGTGCTAGAAAATGCGAAGCTTCTGAATGTGACCACACTCATAACCTCCTTCCTATGTGACCCTGACCAGTAGCTTTAGGATGTTTATGGGTAGCTTAAGAAGTTGCCATTAAATAAGAAGACAATATGTTCATTTGGTAAATCATTAGAGATCTAATTTCTTTCACCATCAATAATCTTAGGGCTGATTATCTTGAAGATAGAGTCAGAATATGACGTTGGTATATGGGGAAGAATACAAACGAAGTCATCTCTTATTATTGGCACCGCAGAATCTTTCAAATTCCTTGATATGGAGATATCCACAGTCGAGTAACCTTTCAGCAATAAAATAAGAGACAACCTTACTTCGAGTGAAACTTCATGCAAGATAATTCCTTGAAGTGAGTTTGTAATATAAGTGAATAAAATTTGGCCTCTTTTTTTCAAGCAGTTTTGAATTGAGTGGAGAAGAGAGCAAGACAGTATGCAAAGATCACTGGATTTGTTTTAGGCAGGATGGGAAAATGAGAAAACTGTAAATTATCTAATCTTAATTTTTCTTTAATAATTCTGAAATAAGTCACCTGGACAATACCTTAAATAAAAGGTGAGAAGTAATTTAATATTATATAGGTAATTTTCAAGTACATTGCAAAGTCAGAAGAATTCATTGCATGTGTGTATCTGTATATGTGTATATTAAGGATGAATATAAAATTATTTGGTCCATTATAAAAGCATTATTCCTTTAAGAATTTTAAGGTGGTAGTTCATTGTCTCTTTATTCCATTGCTTCTGACAATCAATATGTTTATATTCTTACTTTTCTTCTGCTATTCACAATGTGTCTTTTTCCTCTGGATGCACTTAAGATTTTTCCTTTATTTCTGTTTTGAGCAATTTGATTATGATGTAGCTTGGCGTAGTTTTTGTGTTTTGTGTTTTTTTTTGCTTGGAGTTTCTTGTGATTCTTGAATCTGTGGGTTTATAGTTTCACCCTATTTACAAAATTTCAGCATTATTTTTCAAAAAAGTTTAGATCAACCTTGTTTCTCCTGTTTTTCAGGGACTCCAATTCCACATACACAAGCCTTCCTGAAGTTACTTCACAGCCCACTCGTGCACTGCGTTAATCTTTTTGATTCGCCTTTCTCTTGTTTTGGACAGTTCCTATTGCTGTGTCTTCAAGATTGCTAACCACTTCTTTTGGAATATCTAATCTGTGGTTAATCTCACCCAGGACAATTTATTGACATCAAACACTGTAGTTGTCTTAGCTTTCAAATCTCTACTTACCGTTTTTGAACATATGAAGCATAGTTACAATAATTGTTTAATGTTTTTGGTTGCTAATTATGGCATCTTTGGCAGTTCTTGGCTGGTTTTGACCATTGATTTTTCTTCTCATTATTGTCATGTTTTCTTGCTTTTTGCAGGTGTGGTACTTCCGGCGGGAGGCCAGGTATTATGGATGTTACCGTGTTTGGTGCTAGATATTTTTGTATTCTTATAACTACCCTTGTGCTTTGTTCTGGAGTACACACAGTTAAGTTGCTTAGAAACTGATCCTTTTGAGTCTTGCTTTGTAGATTTTTTATTTGTAACTGGAGCAGAGTTCAGCCCAGCGTTAATTAGTTCCCACTACTGAGGCAAGTCTTCTCTGTGTGTGCTGCCCAAAGCATCATTAGGAATCTTAACGTTTTTTGTTCTGGCTGGTGAGAACAGGCACTGTGCTCAGCCTTACGTGATCATTAAACATGTTATTCATAGTCTTGTTAGTATTTTCTTTCTTAGCTTCTTCATGTACATGCACAGATCAGGACTCAGATAAATAGTTGCGGGGGTTCCTCTGAAGATCTTGGGGTTTTCTCTCAGCACTATACCCTTTCTTCGGGATTCAGTTGTGCAAACTCTAGTTGCTTTGGTCTCTCCAGATTTTAATCTCCATTTCTTTTAGAAATTGTACTACTATTGTCTTCAGTACTCTCTCATTCTCTGCATGGCAGTTTGGAACTTTTTAAAATCCAGAAAACTAGAGAAATTCTATTTCTTGACTCTCAGCAATCATTGTCCTTTATTGTATGGTGTACAGTGCAGTGTTTTACAAACTAGTATTTCATATATTTTGTCCATTTTTTTCTTGTTTCAGGCAGGAGGATACATTCAAATCTGGTTCCACTTTCTTGGCAAAAAGTAGATGTCCTGGAATAGATTTTTAATTGGATAAATAGTGCAAGAGTTTTGAAGTTGTCTAAATTATACTATATCCAAGGAAGTCACCTTGAAGCTTTATTTTATACTACCAGCAATGAAAAATAGATATGCTTTGAAGTTAGATCTAGATTTGAATCTTGGAACTACCATTTTAAAATAGTTATGTCATCTTGGGCAAGAAATGTAACTTCCTTCAACCTCGGTTTTACCTTTGATGAAATGAGACTTGGAAAATTTTACCTTAACACGGAGAATTCTAGGCAATGCTGAATTTTTGAATATACATTGGGTAATGTTAAAATAAGTCAGAGTTAATCTATAGTTTGTATTTCCATGACGCATCTAAAAATGATGAGATAGATTTCTAGAATTCTTAAAGAAAATGTTAATAACACAGTTAAATGAGTAAAGGGTTTTGCACAAAACATGTGGTGTAAACTGATTTTTAAGTTTAAAAATTGTGTATGTGTGTATGTGTTTATGTTA
The DNA here is from genome assembly GCF_987537825.1 of Furipterus horrens. Classification (NCBI taxonomy): domain Eukaryota; kingdom Metazoa; phylum Chordata; class Mammalia; order Chiroptera; family Furipteridae; genus Furipterus; species Furipterus horrens. The sequence continues at coordinate 10,333,047 of NW_028327172.1, forward strand.
AGAAAACATGATAGGGAAGGATATATGGCAAACAAGGTGAGGAGTAGGACTAAGGAACATAGATAATCTCTTTTTTTAATGTTAAAAACAGCTGTATTGAAAAGACAAGGGACACATTTTAATTTTTTCAATGAAAAAGTGAATAACAAAAACAAGTAAGGTTCCTGAGAGGTAATAGATGTCTTTGACACAATTTACACCATCAGTGCTCAATAGCTGATGAGCACCAGGAGCACCTATATAGTTAAACAAAGTTAGGCTCTTCCATGTGCTTCAGTGAGGGAGACCACACCTCAGAGAGACCAGAGTGTTGGGTAAGAGGGACTTGGTAAGGCCTCTTCTAGGACTTAGGCTTGTGATGGCTGATTTTAAGATAATTTAGGAAGTGAAGGCAAGTTCTGTTTTGAGTGCTATCAGAATTTCAGTGACTGGATATTTGGGTAATTTGTACCTCAAAGGGGAGAAAAATAAAGTGGATAAAGGAGTATGTACTAATTTTAGCTTTTTTTGTTTGTTTGTTTGTTGCAAAGAGTCTTTGTCTCTGTTTTGTTCCAGACATCCTCACAGAGTGGTCTTTGCTCTGTCTTGTTCCACGTCGGTCATGGGGTGGCCTTGTCTAATTATTGCTTATATTCTATAAAGGTTGTTTATGTCCAGTTGAGAGCACTATGGTTGATATGTCAGCCCTCACCTCCTGGGCCTTTTTATAACTTCTTTATACTACCAATAATTTCCTCTCTCCATTTATATTTTTATTTTGCTGAAGAGAAGATGACTCTACCAGGCCCTGGAGTTAATTATGCTGGCATATTGGTTCTAATTCTATAGACTTTACAGTGGTCCTCATATGCTGGAATAATGAATGCTAAGTTGAATAGGCAAAATGCAATTTGCTTTATATACAGGAGTGTTACCTTTAGATTTTCTTCCCGGGCTAGTGAAGACTGATTGCCCACTGAATGGTTTCTCTATGAGAAGAGTGTATAGCTAAGGTCTATGGGATTAGTACCTGTTCCCTGGAGTACCTGTGACCTTATGTGCTGACACCGGCTCAAAGAAAACAAGATTTATTAGCTAATTTTCTGCTAAAGAAGAGAAGAGATTCCCAGAGAAGAAATTTTTTATGTTGCAAACCTTGGAAGACTTCTTACTGACTGTGTGTGCATGTGCGTGCACATGTGTGTGGTGAGGACATTCTTACAAAGTCAGTCACACCCATGTTGACATAAGCCTTGTGAATGACAATAACTATTAACATTTTTTGAGAGCTTAATAGTGCCAGGTACTATGATTTCTATTCACTGTCTTATCTATCTACTATTAAAAAACAAATTAAAAATCTCATGACACATGTATTATGATGAGAAACAAGGTTTGAAAGCTTAATTACTTACAAAGGGACGCTGCTGATGAGTGGCAGGGTTGATTGGAGCATAAACCAAATTCTAAAAGATTCTAAATCTTGTACTCTTAAATCCTACTTTCCATTGGCACGTGCAATTAAAGAAACATTCTTCATATACAGATCCTGTAGATATTAGGCTCCACCTAATATCCCTGAATCAACATCTCCAGGACTGGGCTATAGTTATTTTCACTTAAAAAAACCCCTTTTCTGGGTCATTCGCATGCTGTTGTCCACAGATTGGTATTTAGATACCACTAGTATAGGCTACATACTCACAAAATCTGCAGTTGGGAAAACTGTCTATATTATTGTTTTTTGTCATTATTCATTTATTCATTAAATATTTATAGAATACCTGCTGTGTCTAAGGCTCTACACCAGATGATAAAAGGTCATAGAAAGCAATGTATCTCAAAAGCTTTATGGATAATGATGAAGGTCTTTTATGTAAATAAATAATTTAGATAGGAAATGATAAATAATACATAATATTTATTGATGCAAATGAAGTGCTGTGGGTCTTCTGTGGAAGAAGAAATTATTCCCAAGGGTAGAAAGTTAGTGGGAAACAAGCGTTGAGCTAGAAAAAGTTGAGGGAGAGAGTGACATTTGCCGTTCTAGTAAGATGTGGGCTTATGAAAGGCGTTGTTCATGTGGTATATGTCGTCGTCGTCGTCGTCGGCAGCCGTCCGTCTCGAGAGACGATGGTGTAGCTTCTTAAGAGTCTATCTGCACCGCCGAGAATGGCTGTGCAGTCCGACTCGGGAGTGACACGGTATCTGTCTCCTCCCGTGTTGAATCGACATCTTGCGATGACGCTGAAGCTACAGAGCCTGGGCAGGGTGATATGGAGGGTCTGCTGTTGCCCATGCAGCAGACCCCCCCTCTCTTCGCAGCTGAAGGGTCCAAGGGAAAGACGGAGTCAATACAGCTTGGCTTCAGGTGCACCGCAGGAGTTGCCGGTGTTGACTACAACGTCGAACCGCCTTAGGGACTCCGGCTCCGGATTTTCTGTTGGGGTTTACTCCCTTAGCCTTTCCCCTGAAGAGGTATGCCGCAAGGCAGCGGAGGTTTTTTGGAGTCAGAGTTTTCCTTCTCTGATGTGCCCTGGCTGGAAGATCGAACCAGCGACACTTAGCTCGCAGGCCGACGCTCAATCCACTGAGCCAAACCAGCCAGGGATTGTGGTATATGTATGAATAGCAATATGTAGCTTTCTGGCTTTGATAAAGTAAGCTACCATGTTATGAGGGGCATTATGGAGAGGGCCATGTGTCAAAGAATTGTGGGTCACCTCTAAGAGCTGGGAGCAGCCCTTGGCTGACAGCCAGCAAGAAGGCAGGGGGCGTCAGTCCCTACAACTGCAAGGAGGTGAACTCTTCTAATAATATGAAGGCATCTGGAAACAAGCCCATCCCCTGTTGGGCCTCCAGATGAGTTCCTGTCCTGGTTGACACCTTGGTTACAGCATTTCAGAGGCTGCGACTTAGCAGTGTCTCGATTCTTGACCCATAAAACTGTAAGATAATAATTGTGTGTAATTTTTAAGCCCCTGAATTTGTGGAGATTTGTTATGCAGCAAGAGATACAGATGTTAGACTGAAAACAATACAGATTTATTTTCCTATTGAGGACTATTCACTTTTTTTGGTCTTGTATTCCTTAACAATGCTATAATAAGCATCCTTAAGTATATGTCCTTATGGACTGGAACTTTTATTTGTATAGGTTAATTTGCAAGGATGAAATCTTAGATTGAAGACTATTTTTGTTTTAAAAAGATATTGCCAGATTCCTTCTAAAGTGAAGTAGCACTTCAGTTTTCCATTAACAATACGTGACTGCATCATTTTCCTTACATCACAGCAATTAATAGGCGTTATCAGTCTTTTGCAGTTTTTGTCAGACACATGGATAGGAAGTAGTTATCTTATTGTGACTTTAATTTACAGCTCAATCTTAGTAAAAATGAGCCACTTTTCCATGTTGTTTGACTTCTTTATATTGATTTCTTACAAGTTATTCCTGTTGGTCTGGTTGTTTACAAGCACAGAAAATTAGAAATTGAGGATCAAACTAGAAACATGTCTTTCCAATCCCTTTTAAGGCTTCTTTCACATCCTGGTTTCTCAGGCTGTAGATGAGGGGATTTAACATGGGGATCATGATGCCATAAAACACAGAAGCCATTTTTTCTTGCTCTTGAGACTCATTGGTCCCATGGTGCAGATACATGTAAGAGAGAGTCCCATAGAAAATGGTGACTGATGTCAGGTGGGAGGCACATGTGGCAAAGGCTTTTCTTCTCCCTGCAGCAGAAGACGTCTTCAGGATGGCAGCCAGAATATATAGGTAGGAAAAGATGACGACCAACACTGTGAATGTCAGGTTAAACCCCACAAAGACTGTTAGGATCATGATGTTTAAATCAATGTTGTAGCACGAGAGGGCAAGAATTGGGGGTTCATCACAGAAAAAGTGGTTAATTTTATTGGATTTGCAAAAGTTCAGTGAGAAAGTAAGACCTGTATTTACAGAGGCATTTAGGAAACCGATCAGGTATGAACCAACTAAGAATTGAATGCAGACTCTCTGGGTCATGACTATTGGATAGCGGAGTGGGTTACAGATGGCCACATAACGGTCCACTGCCATCGCAGCAAGGATATAGCAGTCACTTGTTGCAAAAGTACCGTAGACTAGTAATTGCACCATACACCCTGCGAATGAGATGGATTTTTCTGTTTCTACAAAGTTTTGCAACATCTTGGGAGTGATAGCAGAGGTGTAGCAGAAATCAACAAATGCCAAGTGTTGGAGGAAAAAGTACATAGGGGTGTGAAGGCAGGAATCAATCTTGATGAGTAGGATCATCCCAATATTACCCACCAGGCTGGTCACATAGATCACCAGAAATGCTGTGAAGAGGATGTGCCAGGACTTGTGTTGACCAGCAAATCCCAGGAGAATGAATTCAGTCACCTGAGTGCCATTGTTTTGTTCCATGACTAACAAAGTGTCAGCTGAAAAGGTACACAGAAAGAAAAGCAGAGAAAGCTAAGATCATTGTGATCTTTTAATGGGTTCTGGAATTGGAAATGGTATAATATTTGGTTTCATTGTGGGTGTCAGAGAATATTTTCTATGACACAATTGACTTATATTTAAAGACTGAGCCTTGACACCTACCTAGGTAATTTTATCTACAGTTGGGAGAAATTGCCGTGGGCCAGTAGTTATATTCTCAGGTTGCAAATTGATTGGCACTTCATAGATATACCAACTGGGAATTATATAGCATACTTTTATTTAATTATTCTTTCTTTTATGCTCTCAGTATTTTAATTAGAAAACTCAATGATCCTAAATACTAATCATTACATCTAAAATCTTGACACACCTACTGAGTTCTATATGATCTTGTTTCAACTTATCTCTATTCTCATTTTGTCTTTTTCCCCTTCTTAGTAACTCTTTTCTGCAATTAAGGACTCAAGGAGACGTGTAGTCCTTTCTGGAAGAGTTTATCAAAATATTTATGGTAAAGAATCATTTGCTTTTTAACATTTTCTATCTGCTGTGGACCAATCTTTTGTAAAAAGCTGCAAAAAGATCTCTGCATTGTTAAAATTCTGTAACAGTTTTAAATGTCCAAGCTCATTTTCTGTAGTTATTCATCACAGAGTGGAAACAGAGTCCAAGGACTAGTGCTTGTCCATGGACCACACATTGACTATCATGTTCTGTGATGTCCATCCATCATAATTTATTTATGTGCTTCCTTAGTGAGGGATAGAGGATTGCCTACAACTTCTCTCCACTGCAAATAACTCAGTTTAAAAATATTTTCTACAGCATATTCCTAGGGACAAAATTTTTGAGTCTGGAGGTAGGCACACATTTAACTTAACTAAGATTTCCCGACCACTTTCCAGAATGTATGTGCCAGTATCAACTCCTACTAATTGTACATTGCTGGGGGTCGGGGGCACGGGTCCCACCTCCTAAATTCCTCTGAGCATTTTTCTAATTATTTTTGGCTAGGAATATTGTTGTATAGTGCTATCTCATTTTTATATGCTTCCCCCCTTAATTGCAAGTGAACCTGATCATTATCTAATATTCTTCTAAAGAATCTTGAGGTTCTATTTTTCTGTTAATTACCTGTCCGCATTTTTGGCCAATGTTTCTATTAAGTTGCTTTTAAGGTGTTCTTTGTCTCAGATTTGAATCTTTATTCCAGATTTGAATTTCTTGTTAGCTGTTCACTTGAGAAAGACTTTCTCACATTTTATCATCTGTTAATTTTGTATGTAATATGCTTTATAGAGCTGAAATCCTTAAATCTGAAATAGCAATTCATCATTTTTTGCTTTATTGTTTGTTATTTTGAAAAAATAATTGAATAAAGTTTATTCCTTTCCTTAGTTCATTACCCTAGGAGAATAAAAAGCAATAATAAAATTCTTTTTCTTATTATAATGGAGTGCTGGCACTCGTATTTGTCGCTCCCAAAATATTTTACACCATGCACATAATTTGAAAAATGTTACTGTGTTTCTCAATATTTATTTTTTTTGAGAAAGAAAACAGACTAACCTCATAGAGAGAGTAGTCAGTGTGTATGTGTCTGTGTGTGTGCAAAACATTCAAATATTTTTAAACCATTAAGTGATTTGATTTGTTATTTTAAAATTTACTCACACAAATACTTAGCCCAACTGTGTTATAGGCATGTTTTTCCAAACATTTATGGAACAACTAGATCTAACATGCAATATTTTTTCATAACTGGCAAAAAAGACATTCACAACTCATTTCATGAAGCTAATGTAAACTTGACAACAAAGTAAGTACAATTTGAGGAAAGAAAATTGAAATCAATGTCACTTGTGAATGTAGATGCATTAACATAATCAAACCCATCCATGTACAAAAGAAATGATTGCTGGACCTCAGAGGAGTTTCTAGTAAATAGCTATTCTCTCCCTTTCCCAGGATTTGAAAAAGGCAAGGAATAAAGATATTATCTATGTAGAGACCATAATATTACATTTAGACAATTGGGGAAAGTCCTTATTAGTCAAGTTACTTGCTACCAGTGAACACCTTAGTGAGGTGGGCTTATTCATGCAGTTTTGGTGGCTGAGAATGGGTGAGGCCTCTTGCACTTTTGGGGGGAAGTGCCTCCGGAATGCAGGGGAACATGGGCTTCCGCAGGTTGGCCAATTCCGAGAGGATAAGGGCAGAGCGAGCATGACATGCTGTTCTCAGATTTGCCAATCAGCTACTTTACTCCATCTTTCTGGGAGCATAGGGAATAAAATGGGGAGAGGGAGCCCAAGTTACAGAAATTGAGGTCTTTTGCAAGAAACATCAGAAGCAGGGGAAGATATATTTTCCACCTGCAATCAAGACCACGTTGTACAAGCCTTATATTTTCCCCAATATTAACTTATACATCTTTAAAAAATTTATTTTTATTGTCTTTTCTATTATGGTTGTCCCACTTTTTCCCCTATTGCTCCCCCTCACCCAGCCCACCTCTTCTCCCACAGTCAATCCCCACTCCATTGTCTGTGTCCTTGGGTTATTTATACACGTTCCTTTACTAAACCCTTCCCTTACTTACCCCCCTTCTCTCTCCACCCCTTGCAAATGTTATTCTATTCCTTGTTTACATGCCTCTGGTTCAGTTTATAAATTTAATGTCATTTCAGTCAAGTGCTGGAGAGAATTCTATCCGTACCTTCACAAATTTATAAAATTTACATAGGGGAGAAAAGAGCTAAAAATGACTAAGAGAATTTTAAAGGAAAACAAGGTGAGAACTTGTCCTACCAGATATTAGAACATATCATAAAGAGTTACTGATGACAGTGTGGTTTAGTGTGAGGGCAGACAAATAGATCAGTGGAGCTAAGAAAAAGAAATTATAAACAGCCCACAAGTCTATGGAAACTTAAGTATGAAAACAATAAATGCGCATCAATAAATTATGTCACATTAACTATGGTGCTACAAACGCCTATACGTATGAAATAATAATATTGTATTCCTATCTTATATTTTATGAAAATCAATTCCAAATGGATTAAAGATTTAAACGGTAAAACTTTGAGAGTAAAACAGCAGACTGTCTATGACTTAGATATGCAAAAATATTTAAATAAGACATAAATGCACAAAACATTGAAAATCCAACTATATTGAAATTGAAAATACTAACATTATAAAAAAGAAGACTGAATATTGGCTGGAAATTTGCTGAGCTAAATTTGTTTGTAACACATATAGATGCCAATATAATTAGTATCCAGTATATATAAGTAATTTCTATAAATTACGCCAAGAGAAAATTTATAAAAGTTATGGTCAGGATAATTATAGAAGGAAAAACCCAAATAGTCAATAAAAAATACAACTCACTAGCAATCAGGTAATTATATATTAATGCTGTATTAAAATATAATTTTATACGCAGTTTAAAACAAAGTTTTGGTGAGACTGTAGGGTCATATATTTCTGGTGGGAAGGTAAATTAGTACAGTCGTGTTGGAGTCAAATTTGGAATAATTAGTAAATTTAAATATATCCTGCCCTATGATCCAGAATTTTCACTGTTGGTACATATACTAGAAAAATGTTTACCCTATAGACAAGGATACAAACACTGACACATAAGTATATGTATGAATATGTGTACATATAAATATACACACACGAGAATGTTCATAGCACATCGTCCATCACAGAAAAATATAAATAAATCACTAAAACTCAGTAAGTTAGTGTTAGATGATATATGTAGGTCAATATCTCAAATAGAATGCTAAGAAATAAAAAGCAAGTTGCAGAAGTTAGATGGTGGCTACAGGAATGGTTGTGATATTATTTAAAATGTATTTTTATGCACCTGAAATAGCGTGTAATAACAGACATTCCTCACATAGGAAAAACCACGTCCTCAGCACATCAGTAGGGGGCTCCTTTGCACTGATGTCAGTAATGCCAGGCAGAGCTGTAGCTCCATGGATGAGATGGCCAGTTTTAGATAAGAATGTGCCTTAATGGTGGGAAATATAGCAAATTAACCTGTGGTTGATGCGAACCATCTGATTCTTTCAAATATCTTGAAAAATAAACAAAAAAATATCATGTGGAAACTCTGTAGTGATGAGACAAGAAATGTTTTCTTTAATTCAACATTTTAGTGAAGGCTAAGAGCCAGTGAGTTTGTGTAAGTTTCCTCCTCAGGTATATGTGAAAATTAAAATGGATGAAATTCAGTCTTTTCAAGGAGGCTTTTGTTCAGTGGGTAAAAGGACTTGTCAGGGGAAGCTAGAATTGGTCATGGATCACTTAGACTAAAATCTTGATGGGGTAATAACATTTGCCATATCAACTTAATCATTATGAGTTAAAATAAAATGTATGACATATTGGGGGACCTTTTCCTTTTAATTAATTAATTTTTTCCCTTGTTATTGAATTTATTGGGGTGACGCTGGTTAACAAAATTATACAAGTTTCAGGTACACAGTTCTACAACACATCATCTGTACACTTAAAATTAGTCATAATAACACGTGCAAATACTACACCTAAATGCACATAATATCCATCCATCCGTCTGTCCATCCATCCATCCATCCATCCATTCATCCATCCATTCAATTTTTCAATCATGTGTTTATTCATACCTTTCCCAGGCAACACTTAGCCAATTTAGTTCCCTCACTCCATTTCCATTATGTCACCAAGAATGAAGTGATGATTCCTGGTCTTGGGGTGGAACTTGCTAGACCTTTGTCTCTGACCCTGTTACTTCCCCATTCTCTGTACCCCCTGGGATGACATATGGCTGTGTTTGAAAAATGGGATTGGCTTTGTTCTACTTACACCAGAGTTGCCTCCGGGTTCTTTTTCTGCAACTGGTGCAGGCTGACTGCCCACCAAGGTCTCTGTGTGGTTCCTTCCTAATTGTGGAATTTATAGCTGGAGCCTAAGGGATCAATACTTGCTCCCTTGAGACCTTGAGGTTCCTGGGGCTGAGATGGAATTAGAACGAACAATGTTCAGTAGTTATTTTGTGCTGAAGAACATTTAAGCTTCCTATAGGGGATACATTTAATTTATGCTACTGTCATTAGGGACTCTGTGTGTGTGTGTGTTGCCTTCTTAAAGAACAACTTCTTTAAAATTTTTCTTGTTTTGAATCAGGATGGGCATCTTTTTATAGGTCTAAGAATCTGTGTTAGGTCTAGAAAATTGACTTAAGCACCATAATCAGCAAAAACATGGCTCTCTAAAAATAAATAAATAAATAAATAAATAAATTCAAAGCTAATCTAAATTTAAGCGTGTATGGTCCCTAGTGTGACAAGGAGTTACTATTATTTGAACATATTTTATATTATCACTTTAACCATTGTTTGTTTATTTAAAGAAAAAATAACTTTTGATTCTATAATCAGCCCTGGATAAAGATAGCTTTCTTCCAGTTGCACCTTACAGTGTCAGGATACCGAGGTGTGTCTGGAAAAAGTCCAGCCGTTGTCAAGACAATGAGGACGTTTTGTGCGACATTGATGTAACATGGTAGCCAAGGAGAGTGGACTGGAATGCACGTGTGTGAACAATGATGACTACGGTACTATTCAGTGGGAGTAGTAGATGCCATTGAGTGGGCACGTGTACTGTGTGGTCATGACATTCAAAATAACACCAAGTAAAGCAACAAACCTGAATCAAATTTTGCGTTAAGTTTGAACATTCCTCTGTGGAAACTATTTAAGTCATTCAGAAGGCTTTTTGGGACCATGCAATTAGTGATTGACAGTTTCATCATGACAACATGTCTGCTCATGCACCACATCTCATGCAGAGTTTTGTGGCAAAACATCAAATCACTCAGGTGACTCAGACTCCCTGCAGCCCAGATTTGGTGCCCTGAGACTTCTGGCTTTTCCCCAACCTAAAATTGCTTTTGAAATGGAAGAGATTTCAGGATGAGATTCAGGAAAATACAACGGAGCAGCTGATGGCAATTGGGAGAACTGTGTGAGGTCCCAAGGTGCCTACTTTGGACCGTGTGAGGTGTCATTGCCCTGTGTACAATGTTTCTTGTGTCTTGTATATTTTTCAATAAATGTCTCTATTTTTTCATATTGCATGGATGGATACCTTCTGGACAGACCTCATATTTTACATAACAATCTGTGGAATAAGAGACTTTGAGTTATTTGGCTAGAAAGCTGCTAAGATTAAAGTTTTAATTTCATCAGTGAAAGGAGACAGCTCGGTTGAGTTTATAACTTTTTGATTAACCAGCATATTCGTGAAGGAGACCTATTATTAAAAGGCTGGTGAATTGACAGTCAATATTGTTTGCTGCCTGACCAATATCTCAGTTAGGAATGGGCTCCACTGCTAATGGAAGAAAACCCAACTTTGGCTTAAAAACAGGGACTTATTTTTCGTTCGTAACAATCTTTGGAAGTCAAGACTTGAACTTTAGTGATTTGCTTAGTCTTTCCCGTATGCTGGTCTCACAGTCTGACTTGTCTACTATGCTGCCAGGTATCATGTTTCCTATCAATGCAGGAGAAGGGATCTAGGAGGGCAGGGTGACAACCACATACATACTTTCGATCAGGAAAACAAAAGCTCTCCCCCAACCCAGTGGACTTCTACTCACATCCCATTGGCTAGATAGAACCGTGTTATGTGGAGCAGCAGAAACGTCCGGATGTTGCTCCATCCTCCCCAGCTACTTGATTTTTGTGCATCTGGTGTAGACAGCATTATCTGGGCTACGAGTAGCAGGTTTCCGATGTTATCTTGCTGTTGCTCTGCCTGAGATGTGGCTCAGAAGCTGTGGAAGATCTTGGCAACCCTCAAGTAATGGGGGAGGGGAAGTGAAAAAATGTTATAACCTCTTGTCCTTCAGAGGGACAGTTCTATGGGGCATTCTACATAATGTATCAAAGTCCTCTGTGAACGTGAGTTTCAGGTCCCAGGGGATAAGCCAGCTAAGTTTTTCATCCTTCCTTTGCTTTTGTTCTTTTATATTGCACTCTTCCATCTCCTTCTCTGCTGCTTGGGATAATCCCCTTCAAAAAGTTTAACAAACTGTACAGTCTGAGGGAACGCAATATAGTATTTTAACTATAGTCATGATGGCATACATGGCTCTCCAACTTCTCCCTCTGGGGCCTCAGGACATCCTCTGTTACTTTCTGATGACTGTCGCACTGTTGTCCCTGCATCTGGTGTTTGAAGTATTTGGACCTGTCCTGGATAGAAGATCTCTTTTTCTTTGTTTCTGGTTACCTCACACTGACTTCAGGTTAATTTTTCTCTTAGAATTTAAGTAGGATAGTGTATTTGAAAAAATATATCTTCTTTTGTTCACTTCTCCTGTGCTATTACTTAACTGTACATTTTTTCTGGTCAGTTCCTTAGACTGGCTGGCATTATTGGGTGTGAAACTTGCTCTTTCATCTAGTCAGCATGGCATCTCCAGATTCATGTGGGGGTCTCCATCACTTACCTTCAGTTTGTCTACTAAAGCTCTTTTGTCAACAGTTTGTCTTCCTGTTTCAATAGGCTCTTTGCCTCCTTTCAACTTCTCATTGAGTTCCTATAGTTTAAAGTTATTTGCCTGGACTAAAATGATTGGTATGCCTTTAATAAACGAATGACCATTGTTTAGGTTTTTAAATATATCTACATTCTAGATATTCGATCTCTAGTGGAGATAGAGCTAGAAAATGTTTCCAGAAGTTTCCTTATTTTATGCAAGAAAGAGATGAGTTCAGAATAAAGACGGTAACTAATGTCAAGATAAGTGATAACATCACATAAGAAATGTGTGTTTAAGTGCTAGAGAATGTAATGAATAGGGTAATATTAACTAGAAAGCGTAACAGTCTGAGTCATAAGGTGTTTTTCAAATCAGTTTATTTCTTATTTGGGTTTATGCAATAATTGTAACAGAACATATGAGGCGCTTCTTTGTACACAATTTAGGGAACTTGTTAAAAGGAATGTAAAATAATGAACTTGAGTTTTTAAAATTACTTATTTACAAAATTGGTGTTTTCTTTAAGAACATAGCTAAAATATTTAAAAACATTTATGTTCTTTGTAAAGTCCATACAGGCATCTAATATTTTAAATAATTTCAATAAAGGTCTTTTTCATGAATCGTATGAGGTCTGTTTCTTAAACTATACTCAAGGGAAAATTAGTCCTATGTGATGTTTCTATATTTCCCACATTCTAAGCACTTATCTATTAAAAGAGGTAGCCTTGCTTTAAGAAGTGAATGTGTTTTCAATTTCAGGAACATTATACTGTGAAGAAACATCTCTACTGGATACCTTGATGTTCCGATTTTGAACAATTTGGGTCCAATCTAGAAGAACTTTTTCCCCATCACTACTAGAGCTTCCTTTCCTTCCTTATTCCACCAACTACAGATCAAGGGGTTCAACATGGAAGTCACAACACTGTAACATATGGAAACTACTTTTGTATTATCCTGGAAATTATTAGAATGAGGCTGTAGGTACAGGTATGACAGGGTTCCAAGCACATGTGGAGAAGGTTTATTTCCTTCCTGTGGTAAAAGACATCTTCAGGGTGGTGGCTATGGTATAAGTGTAGGAAAAGTTGACAACCAGCACAGTGAACATCAAGTTAAATCCCCTAAAGACAATAAGCAACATAATGTTGATGTCATTGTTGGAGCATGAGAGAGCCAGAATTGATGGCACATCACAAAAGAAGTGGTTGATGGTACTGGACAGGCAGAAGGACAGTGAGAATGTAACACCTGTGTGCACAGAAACATTTATGGAGCCCATGATGTATGAACCAGCTACCAAGTGGATGCAGACTCTTCAGGACAAGACAATGGGATAATGAAGTGGGTCACAGATGGCCACATAACAGTCCACGGCCATAGCTGCCAGGAGGCAACAATCACTCGCCGCAAATGCTGCATAAATCAGTAATTGTGTAACACAGGCCCTGAATTATATTGATATATTTTCTACTGTAAAGTTTTGCAGCATCTTGTGTGTGATAGGAGAGGTATAGCAGATATCAACAAAAGCCAAATGTTTCAGGAAGAAGTACATGGGTGTCTGAAGTCTGGAATCTGTCTTGATGACAGGGTCATTCTGATATTATCCACTACGGACATCACAGAGATGACTAGAAATACAGGAAGAAGGCATACTGAAACCTGTGTTGGCCACCAAGTCCCAGAAGAAAGAATTCAGTCACCTTAGTGCTATTTCCTTGTGTCATGGCTACCAGAAATCTAGAAAGGACCAAGAGGAGGACAAAGAAAAGAAGGAAGATCTTTATGATTTCTTGAAAGAAAAAACCCTCTTGCATTTCATGTCCCTTTTTTTGAATTAGATTTTTAGGCAAACTTTCACAACAGACTTAATTGCTTTGCAAATAGTTCTTTTATTTTCTTGATAAGAAACCACCACATCAAAAGTGATATGTGAGCCATGGATTCATTTTCTAAATGAAGATGACTTCATAGAAGACTGGCCTCTAATATGTGTGAGTCTAAGAAACATAGATTAAAACACATTTTCACCATATTAAACAGGTATCCATATTTGTAAAGCAATATTAAAATATGGCTTTGAACCATTTCAACAACCTATAGTTTTCCTCAGTCATTTGTCAGTTTAATCCTGATTCAAACACCTGAAATTTGTCCATGTGGAGATAAAGTAAAATGAAAAGAAAAATAATTGGTTAATCCAGGTGAAGTGCATAACAGTGTTCCTTGTAGTATTCTTTTAATTATTATGAAGGTTTTATATTTAAAATAATAATCTAATAAAAAACAGAGATTATAAAAACATTTTCATACAAAAACAATGGAGACAGTTGACCATCAAGAGCTGTGCACTAAAAATGTTTCTAAAGACTGTCATTCAGAAAAGTGGAATATGACCTCTGAAGAAAGTCAAAAGAATGGATGAAGTTAGGAATTGGTAAATATATCAGAAAACTGGAATAAAGAGAGGAATAAATATTGTCCATGGGAAGTGATAAACTAAAAATATCAGCTGATGCTAATATATTAGATTGGAGGGTTCATTAGGTTTATAGTGCTCTAAAATTCTTGTACTTTAGACTTTTACTTATATGTATATATTTTCAATAATTACAGGAGATAAAATGAATTTTTTTAAGCTTAGGGGAATAAATAAAACTTTAAAGTCAGTCATTCAATCTAAAAAAACACACTAAAGGGGATGAAAAGAATAATAAAAAAAGACATAGAAATCACTTAAGAAGGCATAAATAAATCTAAATAAACTTACAAGAAAAATAAATATAAATGGTCTGAACTCATCATTAAAAGGCAAAGACTGTCAAGTTGGAGTTTAAAAATGTAAATCAAGCCATGCAATTATATAACAAACAAAAATTGAAAAAAAATTAAACAACGAATGATTAAATAAACAATGGTATAGAAAAGAATAGAATATTTGCATTAGTGATGTCAGCTGTCCCTTTCTACACTTGCTGCATGGTGACATTGTTGCTTTGGCTGCACATGGGAGATTTATTCTTGAGGTCTATGGGATTAAAACCCGTTCCCATGAGGATCTCAGACACCGGGGGCTGGGTTGAGTGTATGATACTGAGTGTCCCATTTGAGACCATTAAAATAATTTTTTTTCAACTTTCTGTCCTTTAGAGACTTTTTGTCTTCTTTACTTCCGTGAGCTTAGGAACCATCTATGTCAGCCTGGGCCGATTTTTGGATTTTATAAACCTGGTTTCGCATACTGGGTCTTCCACTTATTCCAAGAATCCGTTTCCCCATCTGTAAAGCAGGGCTAGTGAACCAGGCATGGCTGCCTCAGTGGTGTGGGAAGAGCATATGCACATGCCTGTACTCATCCTTTGACTCTTGGTTCAGGGAAATGCACATCACTTCCTCTCCAGCCCCTGTGAGGTAGGCCTTTTTCTCTTTCTTCCCTTAGCCTCTGGGCATAAATCTATCCTTTGGCCCTAATGGGCTAATTATTAATATAAATCATTTGTTTGCTGTGGATGATGAGCTCCTTGTAAGCAAGCATACTTCTTTTGTATTTGTGTAGGTCATGCCTAGCACAGTGTCTGGAACTCGTTGGTATCCAAATCTTCATGGAATAAATAAACGAATACGTGAACGAAAGGCAAGATCTCTGATAGAGAAATTACCCCTTCTACTTTATGGTGGTGACTATGCAATGCACAAAACCGACATCAGTAATAGTGAGACTGTTTACTGAGGGTCTGCCATTTCATGGCACTGAACTGATAGGTTTCACATGTATTGTCTTGTTTAATCTGCGCATGGTCCCATGACATAAGTACTGCTATTATCTGCATTTTATAGATAAAGGCCCTGGCTGGTTTGGCTCAGTGGATTGAGCGTCGGCCTGCGAGCTAAGTGTCGCTGGTTCGATCTTCCAGTCAGGGCACATCAGAGAAGGAAAACTCTGACTCCAAAAAACCTCCGCTGCCTTGCGGCATACCTCTTCAGGGGAAAGGCTAAGGGAGTAAACCCCGACAGAAAATCCGGAGCCGGAGTCCCTAAGGCGGTTTGACGTTGTAGTCAACACCGGCAACTCCTGCGGCGCACCTGAAGCCAAGCTGTATTGACTCCGTCTTTCCCTTGGACCCTTCAGCTGCGAAGAGAGGGGGGGGTCTGCTGCATGGGCAACAGCAGACCCTCCATATCACCCTGCCCAGGCTCTGTAGCTTCAGCTTCACTGGAGAGGACACTCCAGCGTCATCGCAAGATGTCGATTCAACACGGGAGGAGACAGATACCGTGTCACTCCCGAGTCGGACTGCACAGCCATTCTCGGTGGTGCAGATAGACTCTTAAGAAGCTACACCATCGTCTCTCGAGACGGACGGCTGCCGACGACGATAGATAAAGGAGTCGAGGCTCAGAGGTGTAAAGTGGGTCAGCCATGACTACATGAATAGTACGAGATGAACATGGACTTCAAATAAGTCAGTTTGAATCCAGAATTTAAGATCTCAGGCATCAGGCTGAGCCAGACTCAAAGTTTGAAAAGAACCCAAATCTTCTATCTTCTTGAGGAAACACATAAATTCAGTGATTCTGTGTTAAGGCAATAGATATTATTAGCACCTACTATGTGCAAGGCACTGTTCTAGGCACTTGGGACACACAGGAAACAGGGACCTATGGATATGGCCCATGGAATTTGCATCCCAGTGTGTGTGGAGAATAGAATGTAAACAAAGAAACTCCCTAATAAGCAAGACAATTTCTGCTACAAGGAAAATAAAATGCTGTGGAGCGAAGGTGCCTGAGAGGAGACCACCTCGGTCAGGAGAGGCTTCCTTAGAGAGATGGCACAGTGGGGAAAGCAAACCCAACTGAGGGAAAAGCTGGCATCTTGAAGAGCTTGGCTTGTGTGTTCCAAGGACAAGAAAGCAGCCTAGAGGGACTGAAGGGGAACATGCCACACATTGGGTCAGAGACCCTGCAAGGATCTTATCATATAAGGCCCCAGAGTGTGACAGAGAGTCACTGTGGCTGGTGGGGGACGTGACATTAGACCATCGCACTGGGCAGATTGTTCTTACTGCTGACTGGCGTATAGATTATAAGAGCAGGAATGGAAATTGAGAGACCATATACGAGACTCTGTGGTTTTTTGATTGAGAGATAAGAGTGGCTTAACTAGGGTAGTATAAGGGAAATGGAGACAAGGGTACTTAATTGTGCTATTTGGAGAAGGTAGCCTTTAAAGCAATTGCATTTGGTTTGAACTTAGGAAGTAAAAGAAAGAGAGAAATGAAGTTTGACTCCTAGATTTTTGTTTCAATCAATTGTGTGAATGGTGGTTTCATTTAACTAAGATAGAGAAGACTGAGAAGGTTATAATCAAGTGCAGATAAATCAGATAAGACATTACCAAAAAGAAAAAAAAAAACCCACACAAACAATCCGAGGTATAATTGAAACATAAAATGGGTTTCCAAGGCTTTAGTAAAGGACTTTGTCAAAACTGAAAATGGTGAAAAGCTGCTCACAGGGGTACAGAGGGGTCTAAGGAGACAAAGACTGGAATGCTTGGGCCTCTGTAGGGAACGTCTCAATAGCCAAGACGCACAGAAAACAGTCGCATGGAGCCCTTCAGCAGCTCGGGCAGGTGGTGATGCAGGGAGCTTGCTGCAAAGGCAAATGGAAACCGAACAACCCAACCTCCGATTCCAGCTGCCCCGTAGCTGCTTAAGTTTCCTGAGGGGGAGGCCAGTTGGAGTCCAGCAGGATGAGGTCAGCTGAGTCCTTGACAGCCTCCTGCAGACATGAGCAGGTACCCCACAAGGAGCCCAACAGCACTGAGAGAGGAGGGGTAGCCGGTCTCCAAATCCCTGCCTTTCTGATAGTCCATACTCTGTTATGGAGGCCCCATAACGAAGCTACATTGATCCTGTCCACCCGAAACACCCACTTGTTTATTACCACTCCACCCTGCTACACAAGAAGGTCATGCTTACCCGGACACGCTCTGATTCTTTTCCGTCACGACCTTTGTGTCAGCTAATACTATGCTTTGACCCTCAATTCCTAAAATGTCTCTTGATAGGGTCAGTTCCTAAGCTAAAGATATTTTAATCATTTTAATGATCATTTAAGCAGTTCTATGAACGGGGAAAGGTGAGATTTACAGTGGTGCCATTTTACTGGATTTTTCTGTTGTCCAGAATGATTGCTTGCTCATGATTTCTACACACCAAGGGATTTTGTTACAAAAGGTGTTATAGACTCATTCCATCTGTGGCCCAGTGCACGCCAGGTAAGGGGTGGAGCGGGGGGGAGGGGGGAATGCAGAATGGGGTTTCTGTCCTGCAAAGCCTCAGCCTGGATGGACTCACTCCACTGTCCAAAATACCTGCAGCACTCCTGTAGAAAGACTCTCAGTGCCATGGATGCGACTGCTGTTTTAAGTTAATTTTATTATATTTATTGGGGTCACATTGGTTACTAAGACTGTGTAGGGTTGAAATGCACAATGTATCATCTGTAGTTTGCATTGTGTGTTCACCACCCAAAGTCAAATCTCCTTCCGTCATCATATATTTGACCCCCTTTTCCTTCTAACACCTCCCTGACCCCTCTTTTCCCTCTGGGAACCACCACCATACTATTGTGACTTATATCTTTATTTTGTTCCCCGGGGGGACTGTGCTGACCCAAGGCCCAGCAGCCCCTCCCCCAAGTTTCCAGTCTAGTGGGTGTGCAGGCAGAAATAAGTGGAATCAGTGAGATGCACAGGCCCCAAGAGCTTATAAAGGGAGAATGAACCTGGTCAGTTACGTCTGGGAAGACTTCCCAGAGAAAACTATGCTCACACAAAAGCCAAGGCAAACACACTCACGAAGAAGTGAAGTTAGGTGGCAGCCAACAGCCTGCTGCTTGCAGGTCTACAGTTGCACACACACCTGTGGCTCTGCTCTTGGAACAGAACCTCGTTCCTGCCTTAGGGTTTCTGTCACCTGCTCATCCGGATCCAGGGCAGGCTCCTTCACATTCTCCTCACAGTCCCCTTTCCCTGACCCCCTTATCTAAACGAGTCCCCTGCTTATTATGCTCTCTCCCAACACCCTTTTATTTTCTCGGCATGTAATCATCTGGTGTTTTCTTCTGTATACTTGTTTACTGACTGTCTTCTCCGGTAGACTGTGAGCTCCAAGAGGCTGGCTCCCGCTCCTCTTGTTCACATCATGAATGCCTGACACATGGCAAGTGCCAAATGAAAGAGAATAATGAAGATAAATATAGATGCATAAGGAAAAGATAATGAAAGATAAATGTATGCATGAGAAAGTTTATTCTGCTTTGAGCTAATAATTGATTTTGCAGAAATTTAACTATGTTGTAGTCCCTTAAAAATAGCAGAATTCCCTTAAAATTCCTCCAAAATGGAGCTGCTACACAGTTATCACCAATTCTTTGTTGAAAAAAATATCCTTTGTTGTCTGCAAAATCTGGCATTTGTTTTTAAAAGTAAGCCCCTAGAAATTTATTTTAAAATAAATTTAAAAAATTAAAGGGGATTAATGGATAGAGATATAGGTAGATGGATAGATATTAAGTGAAAAATGTTTGCTAAGATGTTCGAGCTGAAATTTAGGTGATGGCTATGCTGATGTCCATTGTGAAATTCTTTCAACATTGCTGTCTGTTTGCAAACTTTCATAAATGATGTTGAGAAAGAAAAAAAATACCTGGGTATATTCCTGCTCTCAATAGAGTTTAATTTCATTTTCTACTTTCTGCATCTTTAGGGCTGATGATTAGATAATTAATAGGAAAATAGTCAAGAAAGTCCTTTATAATATACTGATTACACAATACTTATTGCTTAATTTGTATACTTATATTTGGCATAATTTTCGACCATGAGAATTGTGCGCTCTCGTGGTTAGCCAGAAGTTTGGACGACTAGAACCCGTGGCTCTCTATTATTCCTTCAGCCAGAGCTCTGAATGCTGGTCCCAGGGGATTTAACACAGTCAGACAAGGAGGGTGACTCCTGGGTGTTACTTGTTGCTACAGGAGAAGTCATTTTCTAGCTTGTGATTCATAAGCCTCTCATCTGGGGAAAGCCTCTCATACTGTCATTGTTAAAGTGATTCACTGCCTTTTCGGCCTGTAGGTCTGTGTGACTCTCTGGCTTCTCTTGCTTTTTTTTGGTGGGTCTAGGATGGGAGAAACCCTCATTATAATAATAATAACCAGCATCAGATGGGCGTTCCCGCCTTGTGAAACTATTCCATTTGCCTTGCTGCATTTGATTGTCCTGACCATGCTGTGATGCATGGGGGCTAAGCAGTATTATGCACCCCACCCATTTTACATATTGAGCTGTGAGGTGTGTAAATGACCTGGTGAACTTCACTGCAGAGTATTAAATTAGGGAGCTGAAATTAGAATTCAGGTCCCTGACTTCTAATCCAGTCACCCTGACTTAATACCTCACTGAAAACACACCCAATTTCTCACAGGCAAGTTTTGCCCAGAGGAGTGCAGCTTCAAAGGAAACAGGGTTCAAATAAGGCCACGTAAAGAGAGAGCAGGTGAGTCTTCCTTGGGTTGAGATTCATGCTTAGTCACCGCAACCTCTCAAATCCATGTCTTCGTCTTGTTCTTGGGTGTTTAATGCAGTTAAAGGTTCAGTCTCAGCCTGACTACTCCCCAGTGAAATTTCTCTGAGCTGGATGTTCTTTTAGGATCGGTCAGTAAAAGTTAGTCAACAGGGACCCTTTCCAAGTCGCCGCTGTGCCTGTCATGTGCTCCTCTGCCTACTTTTTCCCAGGGCACTTGCTCTTGCTGAAGCAGAAATTCTTATTCTATCAGCTAGTAGAGAGATTCCAGAAATGCCAATTGCCATGGCTTCAAATACCATTTAATTCCCCTTTACTTTGAATTTTCTGTCATGGAAATTAATATGCTTCGACCATGAAGTCAGATATCCCCAGATCTGAAACTCTACTCCACCACTTCCTACCTGGGACAGCAGGCAAGTTGCTGGTCCTGCCTAAACCCCAAGTTTTTCGTCTATAAAATGAGATTAATGATAGCACTTGCATCATGGGACTGTTAGGAGGATTAAATAAAATAGTGCCCATGAAGGGTATAGTTTAGTACTAATTGCTTGGTAGTTACTCTTAAGTACTGGTAAGAATTTTAATAATTCAGTTAGAATACAGAAATGCCTTTCCCATAATAGATAACATTTCTTTCTAGTTAGAGAGAATTACATTTACATATATTCCTTCCCTCCCTCTCTCCCTCCCTCGCTTCCTTCCTTTCTCCCTTCCTTCTTTCCTCTCTACCTCCCTCCCTCCCTCCCTCCCTTCTTCCCTCCCTTCCTCCCTCCCTTCCTTCTTTCCTTTCTTCCTTCCCTCTTCCTCTCTTTCCTTCCTTCCATCATTATTGAGAGTGACTTTAGCCTGTCAGGCAGTCCCTACTTTCATGGATATTACAGGCCAGCATGGAAGACATATTAAGGAATCACACAAATGAATGTAAAATTATATCTGTAGTAATTGCTACAGAGCATATCACAGGAGGCCGTGACTTAGTGGAGAATTTGCCTGGGATCTGCTAGTAAGTGACAGTTAACCAGGTGAGAAGGAGTAAGAGCAGGGGGAGTGACAGAGAGGTTCAGCCACTGGATTTAGTAGCAAAGACCCTGTGGCAGAAGGGACTGTGATGACTCAATAGAAGGCATTGGGCTGCAGCAGCGGGAGCATGGGCCACAGTGGTACAAGGTGGGGCAGGGTGCAAGCAGCGTCTGTTGGCAGTCTTCCAGGTTGGCCTTTATTGCAAGAGCCATGGGAATCCATGGAAGTGTTTTAGGCAGTGCTGTAATATACCAGTCAGGAGTCATTAGAGCCCTACAGTACAGAGGGCAGGAATGGAAGGATCTGCAGACTGGATCATCTAAATTCTGATTTAATGCTCAGAGATCTGGGAAGCTGTCAAAGTAACAGGCCTTGGTTCCCCTCCGCTGGGAAGCTTATTGAACAAGTAATAGAAACATAGTCACATGCCTCTCAGGTGTAAATACCAGTCACTGCAGGGTGAGAGAGAGACATCGATGGGGAGATTGAATTTAGAAAACAGACTATTTTATTGATTAGCACTAAGCAAGTTAAAATTTACTCCATGATAAACTTCTGTTCTTACTTAAAACCTTTTCTGAATTGATTTTGCATGCTTCCCTTACGTAATCGGTCTAAATCTCCCAGATTTGTTCAGTTTCACAGTAACCAACACCATTTGGGGAAGTGCCATGTGGGCTAGTTTTGATCTTGAGGGAGAAATGCCTTTGAGGTAGTGTGTCCAGGGAGAGGTCTGCTTGCTATTTCTAGTGACCAGGAGGACAATACTTGAGCATCGCTGGGAGTAGGACCACAGGAAACAGAGAAAACCAATCACTGTGCTGCACTCCCACTTGCAACCCAGATTTTAGGCAGGAGAAATCATCTATAGATCTACCTGCAGGAGGAATCCTGGCTCTTGTCAGATCCATCCAGGGCTTGCTTTATGAAGAATCATGAAGGCAACCAAGCTTTTCTTCCTTTTTATTCCCTACCCAACTTCATTACTGAATATTACTACCATGTCAATGCCCAATCCTCTCAGCCAACCCATTCTTGTTTTCTTAGCTTTGACATGCGTGACTAACCTCTAGGATGTGTGTGTAGTTCACTGTATTTTCCTTCAGTGCCCCATCTTGTACCACTCGGGCCCATGCCCCCTTAGCTTCAGCCCCAGGGGTTTTTTTCAAGTCACTACATGTTTTTTTTTTTCCCCCGCTGCCTTGCGGCATACCTCTTCAGGGGAAAGGCTAAGGGAGTAAACCCCGACAGAAAATCCGGAGCCGGAGTCCCTAAGGCGGTTTGACGTTGTAGTCAACACCGGCAACTCCTGCGGCGCACCTGAAGCCAAGCTGTATTGACTCCGTCTTTCCCTTGGACCCTTCAGCTGCGAAGAGAGGGGGGGTCTGCTGCATGGGCAACAGCAGACCCTCCATATCACCCCGCCCAGGCTCTGTAGCTTCAGCTTCACTGGAGAGGACACTCCAGCGTCATCGCAAGATGTCGATTCAACACGGGAGGAGACAGATACCGTGTCACTCCCGAGTCGGACTGCACAACCATTCTCGGCGGTGCAGATAGACTCTTAAGAAGCTACACCATCGTCTCTCGAGATGGACGGCTGCCGACGACGACATGTTTTTTCTGCTACAGGGTTTTTGCTCCAGAACCCAGGGATTAAAATAAGACTAAAATGAAAACAAACACAAAACCACCACCAACAACAAAAACTTCAAATATCTTGCAGAGTTTGGGACAAGGGGAACAAAATGCTTCCTGGTGGAATTTCAGACAACAGATAAGCCCCTAATGTTATCTTGCTTGGAACCAGCAATGAGGGTTGTGCTATTTGCTTTCTTTCCTTGCAGCCAAGGTCATCTGTTAGCTGCCCCCCCCCCCCATGAGTAGATGAGCAAAAGCACAGACACACCGAACATCAGTGTGCTAGCTACTGAAGCTACTGAGAGTGCCAACTCACCATTCTAACACCGAAGCTCTCTTGTCTTAAGGAATACTTAATTCGGTGCCAAGCTTGAAAAATGTCTTGACATAGCCCAGGCTCTACTTTACATCAAATAAATCCCTATCTTGCACTAGAATCACTTAATAATGAGGCTCAGTAGTTCTGTTTTGGTGGGTAGGGACTGGGCAAACAAATCTTAGATTCAGGGACAGACTGCTCTTGGGCACAAGTCACATTTGGTCAGTTGCTGTTGGGACTGAAGTAGGAAGTGCCTTTAAGAAGTGTTATAACTTGGCCTTGGCTGGTGTGGCTCAGTGGATTGAGTGCTGGACTGTGAACCGAAGTGTTGCTGGTTCGATTCCCAGTCAGGGCACAGGCCTGGGTTGCGAGCCTGGTCCCCAGTTGGGGGTGCATGAGAAGCAATCACACACTGATGTTTCTCTCCCTCTCTTTCTCCCTTCTTTTCCCTCTCTCTAAAAATAAATAAATAAAATCTTAAAAATAAAGAGGTGTTATAACTTAAAAAGAAATACATATACACATCAATGACATGCTGCAGTACAATAATGAAAATCTGAAATGAATATTGAAATCTTTAAAGAGATTTTAATGTTAATTACACTCAACATTTAAAGAGGAAGAAGTTCACACCTTTAAAAAAGGAATAAGCAAACATTTGTGTTTAACAGGAACTTCTTAAATACATGATTTTCTTCTAAGAGCAATTGCTTTGTTTTTCAAAAAGTGCTCCATCCGGGGTCTCTACCTGACCTACTTCTTTCTATGCCCACGTGATCAGTGAAACTTCTCCATGGCTCTTCTACTTATGCCCGGTGACTGAGATGATTTGACTAAGGTCTGCTGATAGGACTAAGTTCAAGGTCCTTTTGATAAAATAAAAACATTGGGCTCCCATCTCCCATTTGTTAGCCTGGGCAAAGCCATCGTGTGTTCTCTCTGCTTCTTATTTGCAGGGGGAATCTTCCAGGAAAGGGTTATCACGTGTCCTTGGAGTTCATGCTCCAAGGGTATGCCGATGGCACTGAGACATAAGCAGGAGGAGTTCTTGCGCATTCACCAGCCCCCTTGAGAGGTACAGTTGTGTGTACATCAAGGATGGCTTTCTGCGTCATGTTTCATAGTATGCATCCACCCAAAGGGCTGCGGATTTCTTCAACGCCCTGCGGAAGGAGTGGACAAGTTCAACAGGAGGTGAGACTCTGCGGTAAAAGTTGCTACTTCGTGAAACATTTGCTCTTTCACTTGGTTCAGTGCCATGTTCTCATTTTCAGCTATATGTGAAAAACACCTTTCTCTGTTGCCCAGTGGAAGAAGTCAAATACACTCAACTGTTTTTTGTTTTTTTTCTAGCAAGTGAGGTCACCTTTCCTTTATAGAAGAGATCGAGTTTTTCTTTCATTTATTCTTCTCTGTATCCCAAACCATCACCAACCCTTTTCTCTAGTATTAAAGAAAAAGCTTCACTGAGATTCCACAAGATAAAGCATACAACTATATACCAACCCAGCCAATATCCACCTACCCATCTTATTTTATAATGTGAAAGATACTTTTCTGGGCTCTGGGGATATAGCAATGAATAAGAGACAGGTGAGTCCTGTCCACATGGATTTCCTGATCTAGTAGGAGATATTAGAATTTATCACCCAATATGCTATTTAGTCATAATTGTGACAAAGGTCATGAATGAAGAAAACCAGGTGCTGCAGGTGCGTGGGACCTATTCACAGGGCTCAGGGAAGACTGAGGAGGGAAAGGCATTTGAGAGGAGCCTTGGAGAATAAATGGAAATAGACAGGTGGTCAGTTGGAAGAACATTAGAGGCAGAAGAGGCGACAAAGGAAATGAAATGACAAGGGGCAGGGGGTTATGTAACAAAGGAAGGGAGGTCAGTTATCTGGAGGGTGTAGAAGGAGGAGAAGAAGGTAGAGTCCAAAACTGGAACACTAGTCACGAGGTCAGATCAGAATGGGCCTGGCCTTTTTTTTTTTTTTTTCACTCAAGAGACTGTCATGTTTTTTTCTTTGTTCTTCCCCAATTCCAAAAAGAAAAGAAGTTATTAAACCCTGATTGCTGGCTGTTAGTTTGACCAGCACAATGTTCTCTAGGGAGTTGTGAATGCTTCAGGATGAGTATGAATTTTCAGCTCCCTCAGGCCTTGCCATTCTTAGTCAGTGACCCCTGGGGTCAGTCTAAGGGGATCAGCCATCCCTGACTGATTCACACATTTATGTTCTGTTGGATCTTGCAAGCATCTTAGTTTGCACTCCTGAACCAGATGATTTGAAATCCCTCTCACGTAAGTTCTCAAACCTGTAAAGGCTCTGTAGGGGACACAAAGACAAATAATACACAACCCTGGTTTAAGAAGCTTGAAATTTAGCAGGACAGAAAGGCATTTTCACTAAGAAGTACCTGGAAGGCAGAAGGTAAATGTTAAGAATTGTGATTTGATGTTGTTCATGTCCATGCTGGACATACAGGTGCCCTTTAATGAATGGTTATTGGGTGAATGAGTCACAGGCCAGTGAACAGTCTGGGGACTGGCAGTGAAGGAAGATGAGAGCAGGGAGTTGAGGGCACTCTGTTATTACCTGACAATATCTCCAAACGCCGTCAACATGGGCTTGTTCACATACTGCAATCCATGCTTGGCACACAGGGACCTCACCAGGGGCGCCGCCCTGTGATAATTATGGCGAGGCATAGTGGGGAACAGACTAGGGAAACAGAAGCGAGACATCTACACCTCAGACCCACAGAGAAACATGGAAGAATTTTCTTTCCCCATTACTAAACAAAATTATGTCAGTAATTCAGACCCAGCTTTGACTTTGCACATTGCTTCTGCTCTGCTCTGGGAATTTAAACAACACTTGCCAAACATTCTTATCTAATCTCTTAACTTTCTGTGGGCCCCCTGGGTGGCAATGTGTGGGAAAAGCTAAGGAAATACATATTAGCTCCATCAAAAATGTTTATATTTGGCCAGCTCAAATGAAAGCATGGAGTTTTCTCCCATTCCGAATTACCTAGAGAGCTGGCGATAGCCACCCTCCATCTCTGCCTCTCTTTGTGTGTCTGTCTCTCTCTCTCTCCATCTGATTCCTGCATCATGAACAGATGAGACTATTCAGTAAATTCTAGTCATGGCAAATGGGGAAAATTCCTGGGGTAGGAATAAGGAGTGAGAAAAGATGACATTCTAGCCAAGGTTTTCACTAACTAGCCAGATGACTTTCTTGGTTTTTACCTCCTCTTTGATAAAATATAATAATAACTCTGTCTTGGTGTGCTGGGATTTTAAAGGACCAACATGAAAGAAAGGATAAGAAAATCTGATGACTGGGTATAAGAAGTCTTTCCCTCTCTAACTATCACAGAAGCGGCTTAGACAGAAGGACGTGGAAAGTCTCCCCGCTCAGTATTCTGGAGAGATTAACCGTCAGAGGATTATAATTTACTCTTTCTTTAGGGCGTGTTGCCTAACTGACTCGTTGGTAAAGTATTTCCAGATGCCATTTGGAAATTGCAGCAGAGACTGAATTTCATTATTAATTATTTTGTAACCTAAAGGTATAGACAGGTAGGGATTTAGGAACTGACTGAACAAAATAAATGACAAAAGAGAAATGGAGGCATGGATACACGGAACAGACTTTCAGATACTGGGGGGGGGGGTGGAGGTGGGGGCTTGGGGGGCTGGATGAAAGAAGGTGAAGGGATTGAGCCAAAAAGAAACCCCATATATACATAACACAAGACACAGACAACAGTGTGGTGTTACTCAGAGGGAAAGGGGGGTGGGGGTAAGTTGAGGTGAGCAAAGGGAGGAAATAGGGGCAGAAGGAAACTTTGCTCGGGGTGATGGGCACACGATGCAGTGAGCAGATGATGTTTTGTTGAGTTGTACGCTTGAAACCTGTATGGTTTTATTAATCAATGTCACCCCAACAAATCAACTAACAAACTAACTAACTAACTAAATTACAATTAAGTTTCAGCACAACTTGGTTACCCAAGTGGTATGATTTTTTCTTGAGCTTTGACAACAAACCAGATGCAAAGAAAACAATCAACACTTTCTAAATCCATAGGAACATGGAAACAGAGTCACTGGTATTTTTCCAAGATTTCACTTGATTTACTAACAATTGTTATACCTCCTTCTTTTCTTTCTTTTCTTCCTTACCATGAATGTTAGGAAAAAGATAGAAGCCTTTAGAGAATTCTGGTTCAATTTTTTTCCCCTCTGGGATCCCAAGATTATGGCTCTGCTCTGGACTGTATGGGGTCTATTGTATGTCAGAGTGCACACGCCCTAACATGGACTGTTTTCATCACTCACTGGTGCTCGATTTGGAAGTTCAGGTGTCCAGTGAACCAGTCATTGAAAAAGGATTGTTCAACATTACAGGTGGCCAAGACCTGCAAAGAGAAAGCTTACGTTAGATATAAATAAGCTTGTGTCAGACAGAAAAAATGTTTAGTTGTTTTTTTTTTTTCCATTCAGTCATTCAACAAGTGCTCATTGAGTACCTCTTTTGTGTAAGAAATTATGAGGAATGAATAAGTTAGATGGTCCAGGAAAATAACTTACAATTTAAAATGGCAATAAGACATTTTCTAAGGAGTATATATAAGGCAATAGATATGAAAAAGCGTATAGGATTTGAGGGGGCTAAGTCACCATCAGCCTTGGATACAGAAGACTACGTTGTCACAAATGAGGACCTTGGCAGATGGCAGTGAGAGTACAGGATTTTGGTAGAGATTGTAGGGGTTAGAATATCCTTTCCATAGAGTGGACTTGAAGGGCTTCTAAATGGGGAATAAGACATGGAACGGTTTTCACCAAGGGTTCTATGCATAGAAGTGCATTCAATGTGAGTATTTTCTTTTGTAATCTAAAGGTTTATATATTGACAAAGTATCATCCTGGCGAGTTTGCAGGCTTCCCAAGACTCCCCAAATTAAAATCCCTCATGAATGTTACTTTATTCAATACCTTTCTAAGGCTTAATTCTAGTTGGGGTTGTTGTCTTTTTGAATGTTATTTTGGGGTTCTTCTATGTCAGTGTTTCTCAAAGCATTCTTCAGAGAAACTTGGGGTTCCCTGGGACATTTTTCAGGAGATATGCAAGGTAAAAACTAGTCCAGTAATACTCCTAAGATGCTTTTTTTTTTATCTTTTCATTCTCATTTCTCATGCCTGTACAGTGATTTTTCCCAGAGACCACTGACATGGGATGGCACCATCACTCTGATGCTAACCTGTGTTGGTTTAATTCTTATTTTAACTAATACTAACTTAATAATTAATCCATGATATTTTAAAGGGTCTCAGGTTTCATTTCAAATGTAATAAATATCCACAAATATAAATAACTTGTACAAACACAAGCTCTTTTAGGCTCTTGGTAACTTTTAAGTGTATGATGTGCTTCTGTGACCAAAAACCTGAGAACCCTTACTCTGTGCCCTACGGAAGGTGCCCTGAATTTGGCAATGAGCTTGGAGAAGGAAGCCGAGTTATGACTGGGCTCTCCAGTCAATCACGGCACAGCTGCTGGAAGGCTGAGGAGGCAGGGGTGTTCTGTACTGGTCACAGCTCTGAATCATTCACAGCATGCTTGGAGGGCATGCCATGTTTCCCCACGGAGCCTCTCTACCTGCACCAAGAAATGAGGTGCATTCCAATGTCCTTCTGGGTGTCAGGTTCATTCTGTAATTCTAGGAGTCTCAGATTCACTTGAAAGGCTGTGTCATGTGGGAGTAGGGGTCCGCAACTCTTCTATAAAGTGACAAACAGCAAATATTTTAATTCTCTGTCACAGCTACTTAATTCTGCTGTTGCAGCATGGAAGCCTTTATAGATAATATAAAGATGTGTGAACGTGGTTGTGTTCCAAGAAAACTTTATTTATAGAAATAAGCAGTGGGCTGGATCGGGCCCTTGAACTGTGGTTTACGGACACCTGGTTTAGAGCAGAGGGTCTGAAATCAAACTGCTTGGGTTTAAAACCTGCTTGTACCACTTATTAGCTATGTGATCTTATGCAAGTTACCCAACCTCTACATGCCTCAATTTTATAATTTGTAAAGGAATAACCGTAGCAGCTATTTCATGTAATTCCGTACAAAGCAGTTGACAATGCCGGGTCTCTGGCAAGCGTTGGATAAGTATGAATTCTTGTTATCAGAGGTAACCAGACTCTAACTCAGTCTGCTTTGAGGGAGCCTTTCCCAGGAACTTCATTATTACCTGAGTACTCAGCCAGTCTCTGTTCTCCTCTCTGCTCATTTTCATCGGTATGTGGCTCATCTGAGTAACATATGCAATCCAGGGACTTTCGAGAAACCTTTTGGAGAATAAAAGGAGGAAGTGATGACTCCTTGGGTATTACAGTTCCAATTGCTGGGCTTGCATAATTGCTGGCAGAGCTGGCTGAGCAGTGGAGGAAGTGCAAGGGACTCCAAGGTTTTAATAAAACAGTAGTCATTTATTTTCCTCTTTGGAGGCCCTTTATATCTAGCAATGACGCACCAGGCATTTGGTCACGTGACCTGCTTTGCTGCTTGATGTGCAGAAGCAGTGCCCCAAAGTTTGCTGTGGCCTTGGTACAAAGATCAAGAGGTACCTAGATAACTTAAGGGCATATGCAAAATGATTGACAGCCAAGGCTTTGTCAACGGATAGAGCTGGGTTCAAGTTCTAGTATTGCACTGCCACTGGACCTTACTGGCTCTATAGCCTTGGGCAAGTGATTTAATCTCTCTGAGTTTCAGCTTCCTTAGCAGAAAATAAAGATGATACAATCTACGATTGTCGGAGGATTACACCAAATAAGATAACGCATGTTAAGCCTTTAGCAAAGTGCCCAATGCATATTAACTAGCATTATCCTTATTATTATGTAGGATTTAGAATAATAAAGTAAAATCATGAGGGGTAATACATGGGCAGTTGAAAGGCAATGTTCAGTGGGAAGTCATTTCGGTTGTGTTAAAATCTCTAGTCATAAAATAACTTTAAAAAATTTCTTTCCTTCCATAACCTTTGGCAAGGATTATGATGTCTAACTGGATTATAGTTTTAAAAGATTTGAGGATCAGGTGAAATACTGCAATTAGGAATTCAACAAGTGGGGAAAAAAGGAGTAGGTTGGGCAAAAGATTTTTTCTAGGGAGCTCTTCTTCTTACTTAACTATTTCAACTTTTTTTTTTTTTCCATTTTCTAGGAGATGTCCCAGTTATAGAGAATGGGACATAGTGTCATAATCTTATGGTAATCACGAATAGATTAGGTAAGGAAGTTAAGAGGAGTGCCTAGGTTATGGGAATAAGAGGATAGTCTTGCTTTCTCACTTGATGAAATATATGAGCATCATGGTTCCGAAGATTCCATAGAAAGGGCCAAATGTGATGAGATAGCGGATGTAAAAACTGCTGACCCAGGCAATATCCTGCAGAGAGAAGTGCTTGAAAGTTAGAGGCTCAGAAAACAATTTCATTCCCCCTCCATTGGGCCAGGGTCCTTACATGTACTGGCTAAATCTTATGTCCTGCTATTCAAGGAAGCTCTATCTAGACGGGAACAAGTGTTTTCATTTCCCATGTTCTACCTGATTTGGCTTAGAGAATGAGTGAAGTTACTCACCTCCCAATACCTTCGGAGGTACATCACTTGCATGGATTGTAGGTTGAAATAGACAGGCATGAGGAGGGGAAGCCCAACTGAAAAAAAAGAAAAAAAAAAAGACAAAGATGGCAAATAAATGAGTAGAATATGACCTCAGTGCAAGTCATCAGGAGTCTAATCTTCTTAACATGCCACCCTGCAATGTTGCCTCTGTGCAGGGCAGCAAGGTTGAGACCCAAAACTGGGAGTTTGGAGTCTCTGAAGGCTGAACCAGAAATTTGGTTCAAGCTCCCTCATTCTTGATGGAGGCACCCTGGAAAAGCTCCTGCTGTGAGCTTTCAAGTTATCTCAGAGTCTATGGAATTTGTCTGTCCTTCACGATCTTTAGCATTGGACCCTGCCATAATATCTGAAGATGGCAGAAATAAAGAAGGTGTACTCCTTTCCTGGCCAGAGGATGATTTACCTGCCTCTCCCCCAGGATCAGTGAGATTAGAGCAAAAACAAGTCTTGTGGATAACCTTTGGGTTTTTACAGACTCTCTCTTTGACCACACTTTGGTCAGGTACTCTGAGTCCTCTTCTAGACTACAAACCTTCAAGCTCTGCAGACTCTCAGCATAAATGACTTTATCCATCCCACGTACTGGAAAACTTGAACAAACACTAGCATAGTTTCTAACAGCTCAGGGCCACATCCCTGAGACGACTTTTCTTTTCTTAGAATGTTTATGTTAGAAAACTTCCTATTGTAAATTCTCCCTCTGTCCCTTTGAAATGTATCTTCTATGACCCTGAAATGTCTTCCTCTAGGGCCTGGGAATTATCCCTTTGAAATATGATCACGAAGGTTAGGGCCCAGTCTCTGGGAAGAGAGGAGCCTAACTTCCATATGCACCAGTTAGCAGACACAGACAGCTTAATCACAGTGACCACTTTCCTCTCCCCTCGACAACTTGTAGAAATTATCTCTAGCATGCCCCCAAGTTTAAAAAGTCTCCCACTTTTTGTTGCAGCAGAGTTGAACTCAGTTTGGACTAAAATCCCTCTCCCTTACTGCAACAGCCTGCATAAAATCTGTCTCGCCATCTTTAACAAATGTCCAGCTCTGTTTGTCTTGGACACTTGGAATCTGACTCATTTGTGCCTGAGATGCTAAGCTGGCATTTGAAGACCAAGGACGCAATGAAACTGCAATGAGGGCAGTGTGGTTTGGCCCGGTGGTGGGTTCTGCAGCGAGTCCGCACCCTTCATTCATTCTTCATAAACCAAGGGCATATATTGCTGCATGAAAGGTGGGAAGAGAGTTCAGAAAAGAAACTCCGAAAGCTATTGCTTATGTGAACACACATCTAGCTGGGTTGGGGATCAGCTGCCTTTCAAAATGGGGCACCAATATCTTCATTTCTGTTTTTGGTTGTGCAAGAGAAGGAGCAGGGGAATGCCACAGGATGGGCTTCAGAATTCCAGCAGAGGAAGGGGCAGCAGTGGAATTGATCTCCATGTCTCTGAAAATTGGCCCATAGGCCATCTAGTCAGGTTTGTTACAGATGACCACTGGCAGCCAACATGTGGGCAGATCAGCTAATCTGCCACAGAGTTTCTCAGCCTTGGCACGGTTGACATTTTGGGCCAGATAATTCTTTGTTGTCAGGGGTTATCTCGTGGTAGGAACTGTCCTGTTTAACAGCATCCCAGGCTTATACCTCCTGGATCCAGTAACATCCATCTCCCTCTGTGGTGGCAACCAACCAGGTCTCTAGAGACTGTCAAATGTCCCATTGGGGGCAACACTACTTCTGGTCAAGGACCACCAATCTACAGGAAATGTTTGGAATCTTCCTTGATTTTGACTTATTTCCCAAATGTTTTAGATGAACATATTTTGGGGTTCCAGGAAACCTTTTTTTTGTAATCTAGCATGGGTTTGATTCGGGTTAAGAGTAAAGCATTTTTTCAATTAATATTAGTATTATTGAGTTACCCTATATTTTTCTTTAAGTATGGACCCACACCCCACATTTAGACCTATTCTCTCTCTCTCTCTCTCTCTCTCTCTCTCTCTCTCTCTCCCCACCCCCTCTCTTTCTCTCCTAAAGTATCTTCTACAACTATATGTAAGCCATGGAAATAGCCAACTTTCTTCCACAGAGGAGCTGTATCGGTGTCTTATTCCTGGGCCTCCACTTTTTCTAACACCATACTGTCCATGCTTTGGCATTCTTTTCCTATCTCTCTTTCCTCCCTACCCAAAGGCCTCTATTCTTTTTTTGTTGATAGGTTTTTAATTTTTTCACATTTAGAGTTCCAGATGTAAGACCTCTTGATTGACATCCTGACTTCCATCCGTCTTGAATGAACTTCTTCCTTGCCCCAAACCCAGAGTGATAAGACACCTATTAAAAATTTCTATTTGCTTCTCTATTTCCTTTTCAGGTTTATGCCTCAGCTTTTCTGAGTTACAAGAAGATGTGGGCTGGTCTCTCTGTGAGAGGGTTCTAGTCATGCCTTCTGGCTTGACTACTGCTTGCTTCAAGGAAATGTAATAGTAAGGAATGTGGCTCCAAGGAGACTCACCCATGTAGAAGTATAGGTGCTGCTTTTCATAATCAACGTACTTGATTTTCTTCTTGCCATACTGAATGGAGAGAGAATAAAACTTAAATAAGAGACAATATTTCTGGCCACTATAGTCAAGAATATCTCTGTGTTTGCGTGTGTCTAAAATCTCTACGGAAAAAACCATCTGATCAGAGTTCATTGGCTTTTGAACTTGAAGCACTAGAAGAAGCAGAACTGGAATGGGAGGAAATATTGTGGCATCTTTTTGCTTTAATTAAATGTGGGCAATTCTTGCATGGATAGTTCATTCTCTTTGACTATGAGGATTGTAATCACTTTTTTTTTTTTAATTCCCATGGAAGCCATTTTAAGATTTTTTTTCCCTTATGTTGAGTGGAGTGGTAAATGAACAGGCATGTTTCTAATGAGTTTTTCTAGCTCCTCTTTAACTATAATGTTTACAATTCTTCTTGAAGCCCAGTCTCCATCTACATTCATTCAGCAGATATTTATTGAGTGGTCATGTGATTACAGATATAGGCATGGCTCCTCCTATCTGTTTCATCTTTCCTCATTTGTTTTCTTATCATGGATCACATGCTATAATTTGCTATTTGTAAAGCACAGTGATTTTTATATGATCTCAGTACTGGCCATTTGATTCCCTTCCTATAAGTCTCCTTCATTAATTTGATTTGTTCTCAGTGCATGAAGACAGCAAATACCTTGAGTAACTAGCAGACAATCAACAGATGTTTAACTGGAGGAATGAACAGATTAATGGCAATTCACACACCACTTTATATTTTTGCTGTGTATTCATTCAGTTACACTATAGGCAGTGTTTGACCCCATTCTTTTAATACTTTCCTACCTACATAAGTCTAGATTTAGTCCCTTATTTGGAGGGTAGGATCAATACTTCCTTATCCTATTATCATAAGTAAAAGAGAAACATCATGGTGATTAGGTAATAATAGCTATTTGCAGCTCCTCTCCAACTTCCAAATATTTGGAAAACGGAACAGGGAGTCCATGGGAAGTGCTTGGGAGTTAACAAACCTAAGGCAAAGGCTGGTCTTGAGTATCACTCCAAAGGAGGGTTCTAAATCTCCCAGGTACGCAGGACCTGGCCCATAGAAGATTTAACTCATGCTTGTTGTAAAAACGAAAGTTTGAAGAAAGTGATATAAATATTGGCAATAGAATGAGAGAAAGCAAATATTCAGGACTTGTCAGAACTACTTTTGATGTGAAAACAACTGCGTTTTAGAGGTTAAATAGTTTTAAGTGATTTTTTTGTGCAGCAGCTTTGAAACTATGTTTATAGATCCCTCAGGATACGCCCCAAGCGCAGCTGTAAAACTGGGAGAGGTGTCCGCCATCGATGGTGAAGTTCTAGAGAAGCCACTTCTGAAGGAGGTCAGGCTGCTTCACGAACTTCGTTGAGACAATCTCCCTTTGTCAGGGGGGTAATTAGGGAAGTCGGGTGTCACAATTTTAGCGATGAACACAAGGTTCACAAAGATCAGAGAGGCCCAGTTTGTGGAGCCATTGTTGAAAGCAACTGATTCACGATTACGGGCAACGATGTTGTTTTTCAAAATCTAGGCAAGAGAATTTGTTTCCTAATTTAGTCAGGTAAGAGGGCGAGTCTCCCAAAGCTAGGAAAACCAGTTTTCAAAAAGTTGCACAAGTTTTGGTTTATGTACCACAAGGCCCAGGCAGCAACTGGCAAAACTACATTCTTATTTTTATAAACCTCCTAAATAGTTCTAGAAGAAGATAACAGCTTCTTCCGAAGTACCTGATGTTAGACCTCCTTTGTTGAAAGAAAACTTCTTCCAAAGAAACGTGGTGATCATCCTTTACAACAAGTGAGAAGTTCTGGAATTGACTTTCCCCCTCCTTTTCCTATCTTTTAAGAACAACACGGATGGAATTGGAGAGAATTATGCTTAGAGAAATAAGCCAGGCAGTGGAAGACAAATACAATATGATCTCACCTAACACAGGACACTAATGAACAACACAAACAAATGGGCAAAACAGAACCAGAGGCAAGTAAACAAGGAGCAGATGGAAAGTGACCAGGGGGAAGGGGGAGAGGAAAAGGGAGAACAGAAGGGGAAGGGTTTAGTCAAGGAACTTGTATAAAAGACCCATGAACATGGACAATGGGGTAACGGGATGGGAATGGACTGTGGGAGAAGGGGTGGGCAGGGTGTGGGGGGGGCAATGGGGGAAAAAGTGGGACAACTGTAATAGAAGAAAACAATAAATAAAAATAAGAAGTGTAAATTAGAGATGGGATCTCTAAGTATCTTAAGAAGCATTCGGGCTGTGGTTCATGTATAAATGAACCCAGATAAACATGAGCTAAAAATAGCAACATAGTCTCTTTTAAATGAGCTAGAATTACTTGAACTAACTAGATTTAGATGTTTGTGCTTTAGCGCTTATTGAGTGCACTGACTTGTCTTCCCTGAGTGGATGTCTCCGTGTCCTTGCAGAGTCATTGCCAATCTCAGTTCCTTAGTTTTACTATTTCCCATTAGCATGTGTTGTCTCAGAGCTAGTGACAGGACCTACGCAGGGATCCGCTTGTCACCGGGGTTGCTCAAGCAGAGTGATATGGCTTATATTTCTTATGCTCGGAGGTTATAGTAAGTAACTGTTAAGGACATAGAGTCATGCACTCTGTATCTTCTAGTTTGAGAACCCCAGATTCAGTTATTTCAAATCTATACTCTGGACTTGGAAAAGAGAGATGTTCTAAGGACATGCATGAAGTGGGGAGCCCCAGCTGGATCTTTCCGAGACCAGGCAATAGGCCTTTCTAAGAAGCACCTCTCGGAACTGCTAGGAACCACTTCTAGGAACTTCCAGTGGTCAGGATTTCTAAACATACCTTGACAGGTTGCATATCTCCAAGCAGGAAAAGTGGGCCCATATCAATATCTGGATCTTTTGGGTAAATATTTGGTTTTACGTGATGTTGGAAGTGTCGGTAATTCCACCAGTTTGTTGAAAGGCCCTGGAGAGAAGAGGTGGTTCATTAGTGGCTGCAAGATTTCTCTTTTGAAAGATCCTTCATGATCAGTTTTCTGCATGCATCTCCCAAGTCAGAATAAGACGTTTCAGTTCCTCAAACTTGCCCCCACTGCTGGGTCATAGAATGGTTCACTGAACAGGAGCTCGCAAAGCCTATGAACAAATAATTATCTGATTCAGGAACATGAGTTCGGGCTCCAACAACTCCTGATCATGAAAAATCATAAGAACCTGTTGAAATGGAATATATTTCCATCTTTCTTTTTTGATTCTCTTATAAAAAGAATTCTGAAGGTAGGCGGGGAAGACAATATTTTTCCTATTTTTTTTTTTAAAAAAAGAAACCTCAGCTCTAAGACTTTAATTAGTTCTGGGGAGAAAAATGGCCCCAGGAATCCTGCTTCAATGAGTATTTCAAAGACTCATAGATCTGAAGTGATCTCCCAGGGGAGCTTGGCTTAGATCATTGCATGTCCAGGCTTCGATGTTTTCATATAAAAATAAATGAGAATAAAAATATTTTAGCCCTGGCCATGTAGCTCAGTTGGTTAGAGATACACCAAGGTTGTAGGTTTGATCCCCAGTCAGGGTACCAGGGCACATGCAAGAATGAACAAATAAATGCATAAATAAGTGAGACAACAAATTGATGTTTCTTTCTCTCTCTCTCTGACCCTCTTCCTCTCTCTCTCTTTAAAATCAATATAAGAATATTTTAGTTGATGCCATGCTCAAATCATCCCTGATTAGGTTGTTTGTGATTTTATCTCTCTAAATTAAAGTCTGAAGGGTTTAACAGAGCAAAGGATTTAGAAGCACATCAACCTAGTTTCATATATTAGATGTATAACTATTGCTGTATGGTTCGGGTAAATTACCCATCCTCTTTAAGGCTCGATTTCATCTCTGACATGTATAGTATAATGATATTTACCTCCAGGGGTCATTTGGGGAGAATGAGATGCTGTCTGCAAAATGTTGGCACATCGAGGGAGTCAATTTCCTCTCCTTTCCCCTGTGCTGTTAGTCATTTACAGAAAAATAAGCAGCAGTAGATTTTTATTGTGTATTTGACCTCTCTCAATAACTGGTCTATATGTGTTTTAGATCTTCACTGTGCAATACAGTAGCCATAGCCACATGGGGCTACTGAGCGTTTGAAATGTGACCAACTTAAGATGGGCTGTGACTGTATAATACATACCGAATTTAGACGATTCAGGATTAAAAAATGAATAAAAATATCAACAATTTTTAGGCAGATTTCTTGTTAAAATGATGCTATTTGAATATATAGAATAATAAAATTACCTTTTAAAATGTGGCTATTAGAAAATAGAGGATGGCTTACGACATTTTAATGTGCCTTTCATTATGTTTCTGTGGCACTGTGTTGGTCCTCACACTGTACATCTATGGTACAGGAAGGAGATGGGTTTGTTTGAAAAATTTGGGTTAGCAGTGTCCTCCCGTAGTCTTCACTGCTGTTTTCTCTTAGCAGCCTCCCCTAAGCCTTCCATCCATCAGGAGCAGTATTCTCTTCTCACGCCTAACATTGTCCGGTGTCCTTCTGTTACAGAAACAGGGGAGTCCAAAAACAAACCCCAGAGTTTGCGGCCGGGAGATAGGGAAAAGGAAGCAGCTTTCAGGATGCCCTTGCATGCCTGGGGCTAGTGGCTGGAAACATTGTTGCACAAAGATCCGCTTTACTTCCAAGGCTCAGGTCTGGAAGGGGTCTTGGACTGTGGGCTGGTATGAAAGAAGGAGACAGAGCCTACGTAGGGTTCTGTGAATGGTCAGGACTGTTTGCAACACCCACTGCGTGAGAGGACACGGAGAGAGAGGAGGCAGGGAGGAAGAGAGGAGCTGCGAACATTTTGGGCTGACTCTGGCTCTAGGAGGCTCTCTCAGGCTTTCTCTCTGGCCGTCACTCTCTGGCTCTCGCTCTGGTGGGCCCCCTCCATGTGGCTTGGAGGGGCAGGGGTCTCCAGGCTTCTTTAAGAAGAAGCTCTTGCCAGGCGGTTTTGAGAAGGAGAGGA
Organism: Furipterus horrens; assembly: GCF_987537825.1. Lineage (NCBI taxonomy): Eukaryota > Metazoa > Chordata > Mammalia > Chiroptera > Furipteridae > Furipterus > Furipterus horrens. The sequence goes on from NW_028327172.1 coordinate 10,371,926, forward strand.
GATCCATGCGGTTTGCAGGAAGAAGGCAGTTTACAAGGAGGCTGAGAATCCAGGCGGTCCTGCATTGAGAGCAGGAGGGAACCACAGCACAGAAAGGACCTCCCCAATCAGAACTGAGTGATCGGCAGCTACTGGTAAAGCTGAACTGTTCCTAGGAAGTAGGGAAACGGTGTTTCTGACTTTCCTAAGACTGGCCCGGTCTGGGAGGGGGAGGCAGGACTTTGTGTAAATAAACAATTCTTTTTCTTTTCACCAAACTCTGGTATTCAGAGTTACGATTCTGGTGGCGGGCAATCGGGCCCCTAACTAAACAGCCCGTGGGTTCTGTTTCAGTCGGAGCAGCCCAGGGGTTCTGTTACACTTCAATGGAATCTCTCTCCCCAGCCCAGCTCTCTCTCCTGAATGTCATGGTTAAATGGCTATCACTTTCCAACGTTTCCTTTTGGATGTCTCATGATATTTCAAACCCAGCATGGACTCATCAATTTCTGTTCTTCCTTCTGGGGCTCCAGGGACTCTGAATTTCTCTCATCAAACACCACCCACTCACTCTTACAATTGTGTATTCATTCATTTATTCTCCCATTCATTATTTACTTTGAAGTATGTCCTGTGTGTCAGATATTGACCTAGGCGGTATTTGGAATCTAAGGATAGACATGATAAAATGGGATTCCCACACTTGGGAAACATGATCTCTTGGGAACAGTAGACAGGAGCAAGGACACTGTGATAAGCAATGGTTCTCGTTTCCAGTTAATCCTCTGGGAGCCACAATATCTTGGCCTCTTCTACTATCTGACTCTACTATTAAGCCAATGACTAGCTATGGAAATTGGTAATATGAGAGACAGTTTTGGATTCATGAAAGTCAGAGCATCTGTTCAAGCTTGTGGATCTTAGAACAGTGGCCAGAGTTGTTACAGGTATGACCTAAAGCAGCTGGCTCCTCCCTAGCTCTTCTGTCTGGAAGCCACAGTTACTGGAGATAAGTGACCCATGGGGAAGTGAGGATTACCAAGTACCTACAAAAACAGGCTACCCTGCACCAAGTTGTACATAGGAACCATCCTAAGTCATGCCTCGTTTCCATATTAGGTCCTTCCTGGGGCAGTATCCAGGCTTTGGGCTGAAACCATCCTGGATCTGAAGCCATGCTACTAGGTGTGTGGCCTTGGGCAAATTCCTTATCTGTAAAATGCAGGAGGTTACTAGAAGGATTACAGGAAATAACATGCTTGACACTCTTTCCCCAAAATGTTTTAGGATGTAGTCATGGAAACGATATAGACCAGATTTTCAAGGCGGGCCTTAGTTTCAACTATTTTGCTTCTTCATCCCTGTAATAACATTTGATTCTTATAATTATAAAATCTGCACACTGGAAGAGCGTGGCTAAAAAAATATGCCATGGGGAGTTTGTTTTGATTATCGTATTGCAGAGAAGTCCAAACTGCATGCAGACATTTTGTAGTTTATTTTCAGAAGGGTTCTTTTCTTATGCAAATGCTGCAAAAACTAGAACGTCTATATTTTTGCACAGCTGTGGATGACAATTCCAAAGCGTCTCGATATCCGTCAATATCTGTGCCTTTTTCTGGTGGGGGGAGGGTAAATTAATGTGAAATCAAGTTTTGAAATTTAAAATTGTCTTGTATGTACAAGGTGGGGATGTTAGCTGTTTATAGGATAATTTTCCTGGTTACCTCCCTCTCACTCATGTTTCCTCCCCATAGATAACTGTCTTTCCTGTACAGTAGTTGAAACCTATATTATTAATTTTACTCACGAATCATTAGTTTTGCCTGCAAAAGGGCAGAGTGCACTTGATTTGCTTTTAAGGGCATTTCTCATTTATTTACTCTGGTTATGGGTCATCAAGATTATATTCAAAATTCTTTCTGGTCATGGCTGGTGTGACCCAGTTGTTTGGAGCACGGTCCAGTACACTGGAAAGTCATGAGTTTGATTCCCAGTCAGGGCACATACCGAGACCGAAGGTTGTCCCTGGTTGGGGCACATATGGGAGGGAACCAATCAATGTTTCTTTCTCTCTCTCCTCGCCTCTCTCTCTCTCTCCCTTCCTTTTTCTTTAAAATATAACTATATCTATCTGTATCTATGTACATAAATAGATAAAATTTAAAAATTGTTTCTGGAGACACAATTCATAGCAAGAGAGTTGTGTACAAATTTGGACCAATGGGAAAGCAGTGTTTTATTTATTTTTTAAGTACCAGTACAGGTGGGGCTGATTTGAAATATGCCATACACTGGCACCAAATCAATTGCCAATTATCTCCAGAGCAGATGAGTCTCACTTTTCCTCTGACTTCCTCAGAGTAGGGGGGATAGAGTGAGAGGGTCCATTACCTGACTCTCACATTGACATAAGAAACCATCTCTGCTTTAGTTCTGTGTTAAAGATTTCTGAGTGAATTTAAAAACATTTTATTTAACACTGGTGGAAAAAAAGGCAGAAGAGTGTGCTTACAGGAATTTTCCTGTTAAACCTGTCACATAAAGTGACATTATTCATTCTAACCATTTGGGGGACATATTTCTAATATGAATCCTGATCCAACTCTCTGTCATTTTAATATATTTAAGCCTCAATTTGTTCAACTGGTAACAGGGTAGAATTAGATTTAGATGGTGATTCTAATTCCGTATCTTCCAAGTTAATATATAATGATTTTGATAAGAAAAACAATGAGGCTCTGAGCTAGTGCTTATGAGTTTTTTCTAAGAGGGCCTGACTTGAATGCAAGGATTTGGCTTAGTGGAAGGCTCAGAGGCATTTCATATTCTCCTGGGCCAGAGTACATTGTCACCAAATCCTAGAATGTCATAGTAAAGCAGAGATCTAGCTTAACTTCTGTTACAGATGAGAACACTTGAGGGCCAGAGATAGAATGTGACTCCCTCAAGGTCACACAGTGAACATTATCAGAGTCAGGACTAGAAGCCATTCTTAGCAGTCCTTGGTTGGCTCATTCATTCATTCATTCAAAAAAGTGCTCATTGAAGGCCTGCTATGTGCTGGGCACTATGCTTGGTGCTGCATTGCAGTGGGGCATAGAATACTGTGCCTGCCCTTCCGGAACTTATGTTAGTGGGGATAAGATCGACTGCCATTATGCCCGCCTGTTTTTTCCAGCAGTCTGGGTTTTGCAGCCCTCAGCTCTTGAAGAGATTCATTTGCGCTTCCTTTTACACCCTTCCCCATTCTCTTCACTTTTATCTATTCTCCTGCACCTTTTTCTTTATTTCTTCACAGCCCCACCTTTCCAGGACTATCCAGGCTTGCTGGATCCCCCTAGCTTCCCCACAGTGACTGTTCAGAGCTCTCTTAAGAATAGTCTCATTTTACAGGTCATATCTTCATTTTCAAAGGCACAATTCTTCTTCTGCAAGGCAGTTTCTTAACAAGATGCCAAGGATTAGGCCAAATAGTTTACTGGGGTAAGAAAAAATGGTAGAACTTCTTAAATAAAAATAAACCCTTTCTTCATAAAGATTTAAAATTCTAATTTTAATATATATTATAATATAATATTACATATCAACATCTATACATAGTATTTACATTATTACTGCATTGACTTTCTCTGTGGGATATGCACAAACATTTTTTTTACTGATATGAGTGCACAAGAAAACTTGGAAACCGCTGCCTTAGAAAATGACCTTTAAGAATCCCATCACACTCCCTGAACATCCTGTACCTTGAGATGACACATCACAAATCTGTGCATCAGGTGGTTCCATCTGGACTTCTTAAATATGGAAAGATGGCCTGTGTCATGCTGCAGAAAGGAACTCTGGGCCTAGAAGAGATGACGTTGTTAGAGGGAGATTCGTCTGACCTCAAACCAAGTGCACTTTCTATGTCCCCTACATGTGACATTCTTTCCCAGTTCTGCGCCTTTGTGCAGATGGTTCTCTCAGCCTACAATGTGATCTTTGCCACTGTCAGAACATTCCAGAGTGGAAAGAGCATGGCCTTCGGAGTCAGGAGGGTTTGGGTTCTAAACTGTTCTTCACCACTTTTGAGCTGCACAACTCGGTGAGTTAGCAGTAGTAGCTCTGAACTCCGTTCTTCATCTGATTAGCGGGGATAATAGCACTTCACTCATCGGGCTGTTGTGCAACATAAATACATGTAAAATGCCCAGCTTATGCTAAGTGCCAAACCAATGTTTGCTTCCTCTCTTGCTTCCAAAGTTGCTTTTCAAGCAATAGTACAAGTTGGCTTTTAAGAAAATAATTAACATTAAAAATTCTGGAATTAACATTGACGGTAATTCTCCATAAAATCTTCTCAACTGTCCCCATCAAAATTAAATGCCTCTTTCTGCTACAACAGCACATGCTTGTTCCTCTCCTTGGCATCAATGCCATTCTGTCATGTAATATGTTCAGATATTTGAATGACAGTCTCCCTCACTGGATGACTTATTTCCTGAGGGCAGGGGTCAGGTGCATTTCCCTTTCTGTCCACAACCGTATGGTGCTTCTAGAAGGTCATGTTCAATGATTCATAAATTATTGAACAGAGATTTATCAAATTTATGTTCTAGGTGCTGATTGTCATTTATAGAGGAATCCAGACATTCTCATTCTCATCAGATGTATTCTCTGCTCTTGGAGAACTCATGGTCTAATGCATGGATGAATGCTGGTTGCTTAATGAATGAAAGATAAAAATGAGTGTCACATGGGGGAAAACAGAACTTTCAGTTACTGAACTCTTATGGACAAAATTGGGCAAAGAGTAGCAACTGTCATAAGTTAAATATTTCCATTATGCCAGTCCCTGTGCTAGATGTTTTACACATAAACTTTTTTAGTCCTCCTCGAAATATTTTCATAAAATCTGTTATCTCCATTTTACAGACAAGAAGCTGGGCCCAGCAAGGTTTGATAATCTGCTGGTGTCAGACACCGATGAGTGGCTTGCCAAGAAGTATCGAGCAGCAGCTGACACCAATCTAAAGAGAGAAGAAGGCGTTGTCAGCCTTCCCCTAAAGCCATTGTCTGAGCGTAGGGTATCTGCTTACCTGAGAAATTGTAAGAAGAAAGGAAATACATATTGTCATTGGCCAGCCATTGCCAAAATACCACAGCATTAGCCAAGCCAGGGCTTCCAAAACCAAGATCTGGATAAGGTGAAGGAAGAAGAACCCTAGGTTGGCATTGAACATGTTCATAGCCTCTAATGTCCTGCGCAGTTCTTGGAAGTCTTCCACCAACTGGGACTGTGAAATAGTCAAGGAAGAATTCAGTTCTTTCAGGGGAAAGGGGACACAAATGATATAATTAATAATGTTCTATTAGCTTATTAAGACCATAATTTTAGGAATAGAAATTTATTAGTATTAAGAAATTTAATAGGAGATAATTAAAAACAAAAAACAACAAGCAAATAAAACATTTGAAAAATATTATAATTTTTTTTTCTCTGGAAAATAGAAAGATGAGTAGTGAGTTGTCAATTGTCTTCAAACTATTATAAAACCTTATGTAATTTTTTTTTGAAAAGTGGTGGTGGTCAGTAAAGATATGCAGAAATTTAATAGTTGTCTTTTAAATCATCATTATTATTTCAGGTATTGATTTCTGGTTTTGCTTTGGGGAACTTTGTTATCTCTATGGGTCTGTGTTACCATAGATACTGGTACAGTTTACAAAGTGATTGCCATATGGTCAGCTGTTTATATGTGCAATGGGCTGGTTCATAGAAGACGATGAACATAAACGAATGTAGGTCACTTAGATAAGCTCAGTGGGTAAATTCTTGTAAGCTGTGCTCAGTGGATCCCCAGAAACAAGACAGGGTCTCTGGTGGCACTAGAGTGTCTGCTGGCTGGAGGGGTTCTGGTTCCGTGTATGTATACTGCATATATGTGCATGTGTGTGTATGTATAAGGCTAGCCTCAGTTTATAAGCTTGTCACATCATCCTGGAGAGTCAGTGCCAGGGCTGGGAGGAAATATCTCTTAACTTAATGGCAATAATGGGGTGGAAACCAGAATCGTGAGAAAATGATCAGAGTATAAGAAAGAGAACAGGATTGTTTACATGTAAGAATGGAGAGAAGTTTGAAATAAAAGAAGAGCTATGAACATAATTTTAGAAGTAAAAAAGTTAATTTAAAAATTCACTGATACACCTTTTAAAGGATCCACTGCCTGGGAAAAGTCTCAAGCCCCCATCAACCCTGGAATTCTGGAGGCCATACATACTTTTAATAGGTCATCTCTAGAGTGTCTCAGGGCCTGGTCATGTTTTCCAACCCATTTATTTTACAGAGACAAGGTCACCAAAGCCCAGAGGAGGGACTGGTCTGAAATCTTCAGCAAGTCAGTGACAGATGCCAGACTTAAACTTATGTTTCCTGACATCCAGTTTGGTGCTCAAACACTAATTGTCTATGTATATCTCTGGGTAAATATAAAATAGTCATTGATCATCTAAAAGAGTGTTGATCTCTGGGAGTAACCACACATTTCCTTTAGTTTTATATATATATATATATATATATATATATATATATATATATATATATATACACATATATATATATCTTTACACAGATATACTTAAGAAAATTTATGGTAGTTACCTCCAGAGACCAGCACTCTTTTAGACAATGAATGGTTATCTGAAAGCTTTTAGCATTAGTGGGATTTTCTTTTCCTTAAAGAATATTCTTAAGAAAAACAATTAAGCTTTGCATGATCTTCCTTTTTTATCCTAGGGCCTCCGGCTAAATGATATGGACTTAACTGGAGGTTTATCAATTACTTGTGCCACTATTGAGTTCATGATAACAATAGCATCTAAAATTTATTGAGTATTTACCGTGTTCCAGACACTGGTGTGAACATTTAAATGCCTGTAACTCTTTCAATAATCTCCCAATAACTCTTATGACATCAGCACTCTTGTTGCTGTTTTACAGAGAGAGAAGCTGGGCTGCACAGAGGTTTGGTAGCTGGCCTAAGCCCACACTACTTGCGGCAGGGCTGGGTTTGAGTCCAGGCTCTCCACCCTCAGAGTACCCACCCTTGTGAACGCAGAGCCACGCTTCTGACACACAGCCTTGTGGGGTGCACATGGACCTCCGGGGAGAGCCTCTGTGTTTGTCTCTGGTCTGCATGTAACTAAGTTCTGTATCCTCAGGTTCCCTCTTCCCTCTGTGAGGTTGCTTCCTCCTTTCTTAAAGCAGAAATAGAACCCTCATTCTCTCTGCCTCACAGTGATAGATGAACCAGCACTTTGTACAAATTATTTCCAAAGAATTATACAAATGTAAGTTGCTTAAAAAATAAATTGCAAAAAAATTGAAATGCTTAATATTAGCTAAAATCCTTTTAATCTTTATATAAAATCATCCTAGTGAATTTTCAGTCTTACAGAGACCCCATCCTTTGGAAGAGTATTCAGGTAACCACAGTATTAGAGAAAGAAAGAGTGATGTCTTTCCTTGGAAATACTTAAAGTGTTGGGGCCAGAGAAGTGACTTGAGAGTCCCAGTTCTTCAACACAGCAGCTGTAGGACTTTCAGAAAGTAATTTTTCCTCCCTGGACTAATTTCCCCAAATATCCAGAGGGCTATAGTTAGAATATAGTCACATCTTTCATTCATCAGCTGTTTATGGCGTTTCTACAGTGCAGATGAGTCCTGAGGACACAGGATAAGCCTAATAGAGATAACCGCTGCTCTCATGGAAATTAGTGTATCAGGGAGCATTGACATAGACATTAAGGAAATAATTACAAGCAGTCACTGAAAAAAAATTATATGTATGAGTTGCCTGGCATGAAGTAAGTGTTTAAAGACGTGGAATTACTGTCTGGTGCAGGGCCAAACATTCCATTTGTTTGTTTCACAGAGGTTTCAGAGCTCTGAGCGGGGAGATGACAGTGTTTGGAGACATGAAATCCACTCATTCATGCTGCTGCAGGCCCACCGGGCTTGATGGCTGGTTTCTCCCAAAAAGTGATAAGTTGGACCTGAGCTATACCTTGGTGCCGTCGCTCCACACATTCTTTTTTCTCCCATTGTTATTTACTTATTTTTTAAGATTGAATTTAGTGGGGTGAAATTGGTTCATAAAACCATACAGGTTTCAAGTGTACGCCTCAACAAAACATCACTTGCACACTGTATCCATGCACTCATTGTCCAAAGCAAAGTTTCTTTCCATCTCCATGTATCCCCTTGTTTTCCCACATCTACCTACTCTCACCCTCCTTTCCCTCAATCACCAAACTGTTGTCTGTATCTATGTGTCATATATATATATATATATATATATATATATATATATATATTTTTTTTTTTTTTTTTTTTTTTTTTTTGCCTAATCCCTTCACCTCCACAAAATTTTGAGTCCCGAGATCTCACTCACATTTTTGTTTCTCTCCTGGCTGGGCTCTCCCGGGGCCAGCTCTCCGATGAGCAGTGGCTTAAGGTACAGTCGCACAAGGTCAAGCTCCGGGTGCATGGCCCTGAAGACATCCTGTGAACCAGAGAGAATTGTTAGAGGCTTAGAAGAGACGTGCTTATCCACAGATGAGTCCCTTTTCGGACCTCACCTTGTGCCCATCTTGGGAAGCAGCACAGGCTGTGTTAACAGAAACTTGGCTTCCAACTCCCAATTGATGCTTCAAGTTGACTGAGCAAAATTACCCTTGGAAAATCCTGAATGACAGCTGGAGATCCACCTCCTGAATGCACTGATTCTCTAGGCAAGTCCGATGCGGCCAGTTATCCCCAAGCACAGGAGAGACCTCTATTTATTTCATTGGGAACTGGAAGAAATAGTCGCTTGAGTTTATGGGCCATGATAAATCTTTAAAGTCCCAACACCATGGTTGGTGTGGAAGTTGCTTACACTATCTAAGGCGTGCAGCAACCGAGCCTGGCCTCGCAGATCGTGGCTCCCATCACAGCCTGCTTCTGGGCTCTTAGCCGAGGACCAGGGGAATGAGGCCCTTGAATTAAGTTATTTCCACAAAAAGACAGGATAATGTTGATGATGGTTGCTTAAGACAAAAGCAGAAGAGAGTGTGGGAGCACAGCTCTTGAGCTCTGGGTTTTTTGGATTAGCACACTTTTGACTAAGTTTGTCACTTCTTCTAAAAGACACTAAGGCTGTGTCTGCAGGGCCTTGTGACAGCCAGGCACAGAATCAAGTTGACCAAGTCTACTTTTCCACCTCAGGTCCCATGCTAAGTAGAAATTCCAAATGGCTATGAGAAGAGGCAGTGGTTCTTATATCTTGCTTTTATTTGGAAATGAAAGATATGCTGTTCCCCTGGGGATTTAAACAGTTTTGGAGGAAAGGAGATTCTCCAAGAGGAAGACGCTGGCCTTTCTGCTATTATGGCTTTGGGGACGGGAGTGGTTAAAAACCGAAGAAATACAACCAAGTTGCAACTTGGCTGCATGGAAACCATACACGTGACTCTGAGTTCTGGTGTTTCACAGTACTGATTAAGTAGATCCCAGAGCAGCCTTCCTGCATCTAAATCCTGGCTTCGCCACTTACTAGCTGTGTTATTGTGCACAGGTCTCTTGACCTGGCTGTGCTTCTCTTTCCTCTTCCCTAACATGAAGGTGATGATAATAGCTGTTCATTTCATAAAGTTATTATGAAGATTATGTAGCTTAATTAGAATCTGATTCTCAATATATTTTAGCTATTTTTCTTATATGTGTACCTCTAGCGATAAGAACTTACATTCTCTGAAAGACAACAATTCAGATATTTCATTCCTGTACCCTAATGCCCTAATGTTGTGTCAGCTCCGAATTATTGTAGCGAATATGATAAATTCTCCATCTTTAAAGAGTAACACAAATTTAGGCATAGCCTACTACATTTGAGCCTACTTACAAGAAGGTGCTTATATAATGAATGAGTTTAATTGGAAAGGTGCAATATTAACTCTTTGGACTTACTTCACCTAGATTTAATGATGTCAAAAGAGATTTGTATCTTCTAGAACCACCCCAGGCTTTACTTTCCATTCTGCTTCTGCATACCTCCTCTGACCCCCTTGGAAAACGATGAACTATGTGATTTCAAAGGTGTTTTTTTAATTGTCACATTTGATGATTCTGAAACTTAAGTTTCCCTAACCAGGAATAGAGTCATTCGGTGATTAAGAAATTGATTAAAGTATTTTTCAGGATGATCCATACTGAATAATCATGTTCTGCTTGTTGTCTGGGAGCAAGTTAGAATGGAAAGCATTCTAATTGATCAATGTCAGTAAAGGAAAGGTAAGCTATTACAATTTTGTCTTAGTCTGAGCAGTCATCCAGAGTCCTGGAAGAGTGTGCTGATAATAACATTCCTCTGGGTTCATTGTTCCTTCGGATCCCCAGCAAGGTTCATAGGTCACTACTGTGATAACAGACACCGAAGACCTACACGTTGCCCCTTTTCTGTGGAACTCTTTTCATTGTATTGATGGGAAGTACAATAAAAAAGTTTAGATATTCTTAGAATATTTAATTTAGAAGAATTTCCTAAGAGAGGCTGAATGCTGAGTCAGTTGTGAAATCCCTTCTTGAAGGACCTGAAGAAATGAGTTCTGTTATCAACATTCTTGGGGCAAATATGTTCCTTCTGAAGGGAGGAAAGGGTATAAAATGAAGGGGAGAAGGGACTCTGCCAACATTTATTGAGTGTATCCTATATACAAGGGACTCTATGGGCCAGTTTATAATCATCACCTTAGTTCTGTGAGGTTCTATTGCTTCTGTTTCTCAGAGGGGAGAAATGTCTTGCCCCAAATGCTGCAGTAAATAGTAGTCAGGCCCTGAACTCAGAGCTGTGTGACTTTAAAGCCACGAAGCTGTAAAGGTCTATTCCAGCTTTAACAAGTATAATTTTTTTAAAGACCTCTCAAGAGAGGAGCAACACCAGATTGTTCTGGGATGGTGCTAAGACAGTAACGGTGTCTTCCCACCTTAGGTTGCAGACATGGGGATCACTTTGCCTCTGGTTTCAACCTACCTCCCGAGGCTTGGCTTTCAGCATACCCTTCATGCACAGTGTTATTCACTGGGCTTCTTCACATTCAATAAACTTTCCATGCCTCTTCATAGTTCTGAAGCTTTGCGCATACTGTGCCCTTTGCCTTGATGGTCTTCCTCCATTTTCTTTACCCCAAAACTCTTCTTCATGCTTCAAGATCCAGATGAAACACTGCCTCTCCTAACCCACCCAGGAAAATTATTCATGACCTCCTCTGGGCTTCCATGACACTTTGTCCCTAGAACTTTTCAAGTTATGTTGTAAGGAATCTGTGTCTTCACCCATTCTCTGGCGGTCTTTGAGTTTTTTGAAGATGGACGATGCACTGTTGATTACATTATACACGCCACCTATCAGTATGCCTGGAGCATCGCATGTGATCATGGATGCCTAATGAGCAAGGGAGAGGGTGAATGTAAATCAGTATAGAGTTTTTCATCAGAGTGTCAAACTCAGGGGATACAGGTCTTATGCATCATTATCTCCTCCCTACTCTCATTTTCTGACCTTTCTTCTGCTTTAGCCTCTCTCATTTCCATGTTTGCCTTTTGATTTTCTTCTCAACCACCACCTATACTCCTTAACCTATTCATAAACTTATGTCATCGATGAGCTCAAAAACGGATTGGTCCCAAAACAGTAGCAACACAGGAAAAATATGATTTTCAACAACTAGCTTAGAAATCCTGATAATTTTTGCGGCTTTTTAATGGGAGATAAAGAGATGTCCTTTACTGTAAAGGCGGTATGACTCTTAGTGGAAGAGAAAAGTGCGTAAGGGATGAGACAAAACCCTGCCTTTGCAAGTTTAGTACTGGATCCAAGGTGTGCCCTGCATGAAGGCATCCAGACAGGAGGGAATGTATGGGCTGAAATCCAGTGGGCATTCCACTTGCCAACTCTCCAGCAGCAGCACCACCCAAAGAACGTGCCTTCCTTATTCCCACTAAGGCATAGTATAGGGTACCAGGGGAGCAGGCTGTTTTATATTGGTCAAATTACTTCATTTATCAAGCTTTAGTCTTCTTTTCGAAATGTGAATAATAATACTATCCTGTCTGCCCCATGGGTGCATTAATTCTTTCCTTCATTTATTCAGTCATTCCAAAACCTATTGGGGATCTAGCCTGGTGGTTAAGAGCTTATGCTTTGGAATCAGACATCAATAAATGACTGCATTTTTATATTATTTAGTTCATCTGAGGTGGGTTGCAATTTCCCAAAATTCAGAGAAGAAGAATAACAATAGCAATACATGTATGAGTGACAAAACAAAGTACGAGAAGCTGCATTTACTCACCTCAGAAAAGCTCACCAGAATGGTCAACATCCATCCACCGACCCCCATTCTCACCTCTTTGGGTAATTTCTCCTCTGCGCAAATTTCTTACTCAGACCTCACCAATGGCTTAGAACACAACCCCTCATATTCTGAATGGGCCAATTTGCAGTTTTTGCCCCTTTGCTGGTGAGAGCCACTTTGGAGTAGAGAGTGTCACGTTAAGTCATCCAGAGTCCTCCTCACTCTCAGGTATAAGCATGGGGTTATTTTTTCCCTGCAATCCCTTGTGTCGTTTGAGAACTTTCATCATTTGAAAGCTCTTCCTTATATTGATACTTATTCTATGAAACTTTCAGCTGAGCTCCAGCCGAAACTCTCTCTCCCTCTGTCCTCTCCCTACCAAACCTGCTCATCCTCCTGGCTCCCCTGTCCTGTAATAGATATTGCCACCTACTCATCTCAGCCAGATACCCATAAGTCAATGTAGACTCCTTCATCCTGTTCACTGACCCAGTCACTCATCAATCCTAGATATCCATGGCACTCATCGTTTCATTTTTATTCCTATTGTCAATGCTTTGTTTGATTCTCCAAGATGTTAGCCCGACTACTTTTTTTCATTTTGATCAACTTTTCTCAATTTCCTCCTTCACATAGCTGCTGGACTAGTAGTTTTCACCCATTTCACTTATTATTACGTTGTCACTCCTCTCTCCATTCCTCTGCCTGTTGTTTAAATGAGAATTGGATTATTTAAGACATTTTGACAACCCAGAGAAGATGCAATTATTCCTGATCATTACTCTCCTCTGACCAGCAGCTTTAAGCCGCTGCTTGATCTTGTCGTCATGGTTTTAGGTTGGGAGGAATGCTGTGCTAGAGAAGGAAGGGTCGTCGTGTGTAGTGCAAGGAGAGGAAGGCATATCGTGAAGGCCAAATGCGGAGTTCTTAGCTCAGCGCATCTCCTCCCTCTCTTGCCACTTCTCCTACTTCTTCCCTTCATTGATCTTCTCTTCCTCCTTCTCCTCTTCTCATTCTCTTTCCATGACCAGCACTGACACTATTGAGCTAAGGCAAAGGAAGTGTGGGAGGCCCATCCCGGCTGGGCACTTCATCACAAGATGCGTCATATCATATCTGTACCCCACCTTGGTGCACATCCTCTTCCCCAGGCCCGAGGTCTCACCTCTGTTGGCTCTTCTCATCGCAAGCCACTGGGAATAGTGCTCCCCTCTTCCACACTGCCGCCCTCCAAATAGTTGAGATTAACTTAGCGGTGTTTCCTCTAAGTTTTGGTCATCTTTTCCCTGTCGTATTGGACTTTGACTCTCATGAGAAAGAACTTGAGTTTCTCAGTGTCCCTCTCAGAATGAGGCGTCCGGAGATAAAGAGTGGGATGACCAGCACACAGGATGCTGCACCTGCTTTCCCTGTTCTGGACATGTCATACATGGGCATGCATCACAAGATTGCACTTATTGTTTTGTGGAGCCTGAAAGACAGTTGTCTTAAAACTTGCACCTTACTATTTATTCATATGCATTTCCTATGATCATATGATTTGTAATCCTCATCTTAATGATTGCAAAATAGCCCAACAGATGGATAAATTGTGATCTGTGTAATTAGTTCTTCTTGGACTTACAGGTTATTTCTGCCTTTTCCCAGATAAGCTTTTCCAGGTGAGAAGATATGGGTCTAGATTCTAGTTACCAGCACTGTGCTATTAGTTTTAAATCATATAGTTTGAAAACAATCAGGTAATTTACATGTGCAATAATAGGAGCTGATGTGTCAATTTTGTTTTATAGACTTATTTTTCTTAGTAAAGTTCTTTTGGAGGTATGTAGAACTCATCTCAGAAGAGCTAAGTGAAAAAACCCAAGTGCTGCCATTTTTTTTGAGTATTAAATCTGTGCCATGCACCACAGGGAACATTTTACTTCATCTCCACCAACTTTCACAATAATGCTAATATAAAAGTATTATTAACCCCACTTTCTTGATAAGGGAACCTGTCTCCAAGAGCTTCTACAACCTCCTTAGGACATTCCTAGTAAGTGGTGGAATCCAAAGGCAAACCAGACTTGTTTTGTCCCAAAACCCGTGCTCTGAATCACTAGGCTGGGCCACTAAGAAGGACTTTGGAAAGACTGACTACGTGAATGAATGAGCCTGTGGGAAAGGATGCTTAGGTATCCTTAATTACCTTTTATGAGGAAGATGGAGGCTTGGAAAAGAGTTGCTGTATGAATAATAAAACAGTGCCCCTTCTGGACAGGCGTAGCCATTGGACAGGGCCCCCACAAAGAGACCATATTTGGGTCCATATTTCCCTTTCAGGGCATCACCTAAAAAGACATCTTAGGTTGTAGAGTATTGGACATCAATCCTCTGACTTTATGTTCTTCTCTCCCTCCCTAGGGAGCATGATGCCCTCCACCTTGTACCCTCTGTTCTAAATCAGCTGGCACCAAATATAATCAGGATTTCTAAGCTGGTGGTAAACAGGAAGTAATAATCACATCTCTGAGGCTATGGATGTCAGAGATATGGATAGTAATAGCTACAATTGAGTGAAAATTTATTAAAGTCTCTGGCATTATTCTAGGCACTTTATGAGCGTCAGTCCCATTTATCATAAACTGGTTAGATGGGTAATGTCATTCTCATTTTGTAGATGGGGAAACGGAGGCTCAGAGCATTCCAATAGCTTTTCCAGGTTCATATAATGACTTCAAAGACCAGGCTTTCCCTACTCTCAGTAGGCATGGAGGATTACAGCTGTCAGAATTTTCCCAGCATTCTCCTAGTCCTCTTGAGCCATCTTTCTTTGGAGAATCTTTTCTCTGAAAAATTTTGGATTTACTTTTCTAACATCTAAGGTACATGACTGAGCATGCAAAGGATTTTCATTCTTAGGATATGAATCCCAAGGTGGCATGGATATTTTCCCCTGGGGTTCTGATGGTTTCTATTTTATTAATCAATTCCTTCTTGTTGGCTAGAATTGGAAGGAGGATCAAGGTCCTTTCCTGACTTCTGGGAGGTAAAAATTATCAGTAAATTACAGGTTTATCACCCAAGCTGCCTCAAGCTTAGAGTCCATCTATGATTTTCAGGGTGGCCGAGACCCTGATCTTTGCCAACGTATCCTCTAAGCTAAATTCTATGACTTGTGTTAGAAAAGCATCATCTGTATTCTGAGTTGTGGGCATGAGGGAATGGGACAAATAGGGATCTGCAGTATTTAGTATATTTTTACTTTTTGTTACCCTTTCTTCTGCTATTCTCACACACATGCCGTCCGCCTTGCTTCTTCTACCCTCAGCTTTCTGGATTCCTATCCAGAATCTATCTTCCCAACACCAGCAGACCCCACCCCTTACTACAAGTACATGCTCATTTTCTCAAGAAAAGGTTGACCTTTGTTTAAAAAAATGAAATCTGATGGAAGTTGTGACGAAGCAGTAAGGTATGTCCAGAAAGATATTCGCCTAACTGCAGAATCAAAATAAGAAGATGGTAGAAGAGGAAGAACCTGGTTGGAGGAGGGAGATGAGAAATAGGGGGAAAATATGAGAATTAGGGAAAAAAGATGCTGATAGTGTCAAAAGATAAAATCTTGCTTGCTTACTTATTTGCCAGGCGCTTGCATATTTTGTTATTCTTAGCACTATTTATAGAGTGATTCCTAGTTAATCAATGTTTTCAATTCTATACTTTGAAACCAGTTGGAGAGTTTGTATACTAAATTGTGAAACAGCAAGACAACAAAGTAAGAAATAATAAAGAAAAAGCCTGTGTTTCAATTTCTGTTCTACCAATTAATTTTTTGATTTTGGGTAAGATATTTTACTCTCATTTCTTCATCTGAATAATATGGACAATGAAATTCATAATTGGCATAAAACAAACTTCCTTTTAGAATATTTTAAAAGGGCTTCCTACATGATTTAACAGTTTGAGAAATCTCCTCATCAGTTGTTAAATGGAAATTTTGTTTGTAAGAACTCAGCTACAAAGGGCTTTATGGTGAAACAACGTGCCTGATTTCAACATCTGACAACAATACTTGCTGGCCGTGTGTATTATTTACCTCTTTGAGCATTAACTTTCTCATCTGTAATACAGGGAAGATATCCACTTGCCTCATGGTGAGGGTTAAGTGAGGTGATGCATTTGAATGTGTCTAAGGTATTCTAGACATTCAATACATGTCGCAGTAATTTCTCCTTTGCTGTTTTGGTGTGGGAGGGTGATAGGGAGAAGCAGTGAAGGAAAATGGAAAGACTGGAAGGTAAGAAATATAAAGGTTTTGAATCTGAGCTCTGCTGTGCAGTGAGTTTGGCTCGTTAGCTATGCTCTCTGCTTTTAATTTCTGCTTCCATAAAAATGGACTGTTTTACCTGTGCGACACTGAATGAGCTACAAGGAAGGAAAAAAGCTGTGCAAAGCCTAAAAGCCTATGCAATGGTAGGTTTTCATCATTGTTATTAACAACATTTTGATGCCTAACAGATGAATCACTGGCTTTCTTTTAAATACTCCAAATAGAAGAGTTTGAGAAATTTATACTTGGGTACATTCCCCTCCCCTACCCCCGCCCCCCAGATTTTACACACTTATTTGTAACTTTTTTCTTACTTAATAGCGACTCCAAAACAAAACAACGAAAACAAAACAAAAACCCAGAATAGACAAACGTAGTATCTACTGTCAACATCTGAGCTCATCCCAAATCCGGCTCAGATAATAGTCAGACCTTGGGGTTTAAGTTGCTTCCAAATTCTTGCTGGATAGGAATCCTGAAAAATTGGTCTGGGAGGAGATGAGTGATTGTGAGCTTGAGCACGTACTTGACATGCTTTTGGGAAGAGAGCCAAGGTCCCAGCCACCCAGCGGCTGGAGCAGAGAGAGGGCGGAGCTTCCCGTTCCTTACCGTGGCGTCTTCCCCGGCATAGTGGGTGAGGACCCGGCGCCCACCCGGATGGCGGTCCGCCCAGCCGGTGACATCGTAGACCTTGCGGTTGATCACCAGCCACAGGTCGGCCTCCTGATTGTGTCTCTGGATCTCCTGCCAGCTGTACGAGTTGAGGCTCTTTCTGGGCATGTCACCCTTCCCATCTGCCACCTGCTTTGCGAAGACCTCTGCTTTCCCATTGGATGCTGGTTTGTGGTCTGCCTGATGCTGCTCCTCTAGGGAGAGCTGACTCTTTCCTACAAGGCTCCCATTGCCTGCATGCTTTTCTTCAATCTTCATCGTCATTGAACCCCTGAGATTTCTGGGTTGACTCCTGAAACTTGTAGTCCTCACCTCCGATTGAACCATAAACTAACCCTTCTTCCTCTTTTATTCCATTGTAGTACGATGCCGGCACAGAATATTATTTTTTAAAAAGCCTAATTATCTGTCTTTTCACAAACCTGATGGTGAGCACATCCCCAGCCTCTCGTTTCTGTCTGTCCTGAATCTTTTCTGCCCTGAGAGAGGCTGGACCACCTTTTATCTCTTCACTTCTGCTCTCCTTGCAGCTGAACTGATAGCTACATCCATCATCATTGAGTCCCTAAGTAAGGAGTTGTGGCCAATCGCAGTCCAGTACAATGTTACGGCCCGCCCCCAGGGAGGTGGGGCTAGGCTCTGGCACGCAACTCTCCTGTTCTGCATCAAGGTGGGTTGGGTTCCTACCTCTCTGACAGGCCTGTGAAAGGAGATATTCAGATTTGTTAATTGAACTTGTGAGCAAGAAGCTTTCAAAATCTCCAGGGTGACGTGAATGCTTGGTTGACTTGGGAAATGTTCTTTTTGAGAGCTATTACTTCTCCCTAGGGCTTTTAAACTTTAAAAGAAGACTTTCTTTTTAAAAGAAAGGTTTATAATTACCAAAAAAAAGCATGTCAATTGAAAACCATTTTTTCTCTTAAACTGGCTAAATCTGTCAACACACCTAAGCATAACAGCCACTGACATTTGCTAGGACACATGACGATTTTCAAGGCCCAGGTCATGTGTTTTATCCGGTTTAATCCTCACATTAATCTTCTGAGGGAGGTACTGTTAGTGTCTCATTTTCTAGGTGAAAAGACACTGGCTGAAGACCTCCAGGTAAGGTGAGCCACAAAGTGAGAAGTAAATCCAGATTTTCTGATTCCAAGTCCCCAACTCTTTCTACTTGATTCTCTGAACCTAGGGTCTAGACATATATAATAATAACTTGACTCAGTGGTTTAGAAATGAGGCAGAAGAAGAGATTACAGTGTGGTGGTGGGGGATCTTAATGTTAAAAAGGCGGGCATGAAATAATAGAAAAAGCCCATTCTCATATTTACAAATAAGTTCTAAGTAAATCATCAGAATGTCCAAGATTTATTCCAGTGTGATTTATAAATGTTAAAAATTAGAAATGGTCTAAAGGTCCAACAGTAAAGAAGACTGATTTTTATGTATATATTGAATAGTATTTTGATATTAAAAATAAGTTTTTCATACACATTTTAATGGCATGGACTAATGTTTGCAATGTAACAAGTAAAAACTTAGTTGATAATATTCTGCTTGGAAGAAAAAATGCTAAAATATTGGCATTTACTGTCATTGTTATTAAAGATTTTTTTTCTTCTTTAGTCTGTGTGGTCTTTCCAAATTTTCTACAAATAAATACATGTTACCTTTACAATTAAAGAAGGTATATTTTTATTTTTAAAATAGGGAATAAAATAAAGAAAGGAAATGCATGTTGGAGCAAGATGGGTGTAGGGCCATATTTGACTTCTACCATTTATTAGTGGTACAACATCATGTGAATTACCTTACTACTTTGAACTTCCAATTTTCCATCTGTAGAATGAAAAAAATAAACACAATTCTCAGAATTACATTATATTAACTTAAGTGATATGGTACTTACAGAAACCCTCAGCAGTTTTGGTGATGTCTGTTTGGGAGTTTTACAAATCCAACATATACATTTGGTACTTGGAAGTTATATACATAAATTCAGGATAGCTCTGGAATTTTAATATAAGTGAGATTAGAAGACAACAATCTAGTTGGAAATTTGTGTGTGGGGGGGAGGGTAGGTAAAGGGGTTGTCCAGGGGAGTTGTGCCTGCTTGTATATCAAATAGACTTATAAAGATAACTACTTATTTCTTTAAAACATTTGTACTTGTTTTGTTTTGGAGGTCCGGAGGCTATTTACAATCCTGGAAATGACATAAACTTTGGAGCCAGAAATATCTAAGCTGAGTATTCTTGCACAAGTTCTTATTATCTCGGTGCCTCAATTTTCTTATTCTATAAAATGGGGTGAACAGAAGCTACACTCATAAGTTTGCAAAGGATATGAAATTCTATTATATGTAGGAAGAGAATAGCATAGTATCTAATACCTGGAGTTATGCAATAGACGTGACAGCTGTTATTATTGTTATTGTACTTATTTTTAGTTTTGCTTTGGCATATCGTCACCTGTGTCTGTGAGTTATTCTCTCAGGTCCCTGGGCTCAATTTGTTTTATTTGTTTTAAAAGAAATGTCATTATTAAAACAACCTTCCTTGTTAAGGGCCAAGAGGAGAGAACAGAAGTGTGACTATGGAAAGTGAGGCTCTTTTGATTCTACCTTTGTCCACCTTCGAAGGGAACACATCTGGGACTTTCTAGGCTAAGAGTTCTGTTCTACGTTCTTTCATTCTTGTTTCACTCAATGCTATGGAATAAAGAAGAAGACAGAGCAGAGGGAGAGAGAAAATGGTGAATGAAACTGTAGCCTACCCAGCTGGTGCAGAGGGTTAAGAACTAGGATAAAGACTACGTAGTTACCTAAATATTTGCTAAGCTTGTTTGGTTGATTGATTCTTAGGGATGTTTGCCTGAGATGTTTTCCATCGGGGCCAGAAGGTAAAGATGAGAAAAGCTTCTAGAAAAACTCTGGAGACCAGTTGAAATGGACCAAAGGGCACTTTGATGGCTTTGGTGCAAACTTTCCTCATTACCATCATTATAATATGAAAATCTCAGTTTCCTCATATGTATATAAAATGGAAAGTTGAAATTGACAGGACTCCAACAATGCTTTAAGCTTAATAGTTAATGAAAATATGAGAGAAACCTACCTGACCTCATTTTATAGACGAGAGGGACAACTGGCTTCTTTTCTAGGTTGTGTGTAAAGAGCTCAAAATGTTGGGGGCCAACAGACATGAACATGTCCTCCCCAGAGGGACCTCCTGTGGTTTTGGGGATGGCCTAGGACTAACTCCTATAATGGCCTGTCACAGATGGAGAGTACACAAGCTTTTGTTTGTTGAGGGCCAGAACTTCTTGAAGTTAGGTGACTGGGCATTACTTTGTCTCCCCCTTCTCGTGCAAAGCTCAGAAATTATTGGTACTGGAGAGTCCCCTATCAAAAGTCCTAAGCACACTTGTATCTCAATAAATGTTCCTTTTCAGAATGGATGCAAGTCCATCAGAATATAAGTATGTGTTGGCTGTGTGGAGATCATTCCCAGACTTGGAGGGGCATATCCTAGCCTTGTGGGGAGCTGATCTCTCCTCAGCAACTCATCTTTCTGATCATGTTCTAACTCTTTCTTGGGGAAATGACGTAAATGTCTCATCTCAGAGGTAATGCTGAAGAGGGTTCTGATCCTAAAGATGATTTCATTTAAGGATAGGTTTCTGGAATATCAATTTCACATGGGGCTTTTTGAAAAGTTAGCATCTTTTACCAGTGAAGGTGAGTCATTCATTTATTTACAAATCAATCCGAGCCTGTATTGAGTAGCTTCCAGAGGGCTGACATTGTTTTCCAGGAATTCATTGGCTTTTAAGAAACAAAGTGTTTTTGACCTCATTTTTCCATAGGAAGTCAAAGTAGAGGTTTCCATGACTTGAATATATGTATTTAATTACTCAGGAGATTCAAGGCAGTATCCCTGGGACAGACAAGTTAGACCAAAGGAAGCCTAGTGCCCCTACCTTTAACCTTAAAGCTTGTCAGAAGTCATAATAGTTTCTCCTGACATCAAGGACATTCTTCCCTTTATACAATTTATTGTAGCTTTACAATGAATTTATTATTTTCTAGTTGTCATGATAAATAACCTGGAGATGAGAGATGAATAAAACTTCCTTTTCTCTGGAAAGATGCAGAAAACAAAACAAATGAGCAAAATGCACAACACCCCTAGCCCCAAGTATTTAGTTTTTTTTAGAGTCAGACTTCCGAGTTCAAATCCAGGACTCTTTTGTCTAGCTCGTGAGGTTAAGTACCTTAACCTCAGTTTTTCTAAAACAGGGATTATTTTCATAATATGGAATACATCATAAATTTTCTTTTGTGAAGATTAAATGTATTAATTCATGTAAAGAGCTTAAGACAATGCCTAGCATATATTAAGATCTCTGTAAATGCTAGCTACTAATATTATCCTCTTACCTCTGGGTCAGCATATTATTCAACTTTAGCAAACACCTAATCAGTACTTGCTATGGCCATATATGGCATCTTTACCATAATTCTGGTTACTTTTTATTATACTTTTCAATTACAGTTTATATTCAATATTACTCTGTATTAGTTTCAGATAGACAGCAAAGTGATTAGACAATCATGTACTTTACAGAGTGGTTCCCTGATGTTTCAAGTACCCACTTGGCCCTGTACATAGTTATCTCGATATTATTAACCATATTCCCTAGGCTATAATCTACAACTCTGTGGCTATTCTGTACCTACCAATGTGTACCACTCAGTCCCTTTACTTTTTCACCCAAACCCCAACCTCTCTCCCCTCTGACAGCTGTCAGTCTGTTCTCTGTGTGAGTCTGTTTCCATTTTGTTTATTTAGTTCCTTAGATTCTACATAGATATGAAATCATATCTGACTGGCTTATTTCACTTAGCATAATATCCTCTGTTTTCTTAAAGGAAGCAGGAAGACAGTCAAATGGAGAAGAAGAAGAGGGAAACATGTATCACGTCAGTAACCGAAGTAGTGAAAAACATTGTCAAAGTATAAACTACAGGTTGAAGAAGCCGGCTGAGCTTTCCTGCTCATACTTTTCATGGTCTTGGTTCTCTGAGCCATCTTCTACTCCTTGGAGGCTCTTTTTTTTTTTTTTTTGCTTTTACATTAATACATGAATATTCTCCAGCTCTGCCATGTCATAAACCAACATGGAAGTCCATGTAATGCACAATCCTATAGTCATGTCCTCAAAACCAAAGTATTGCTCTTTTAGGTAAAAATGAAAAGCATTAAAAAAAAAAAATTCTATGACAGTCTATGCCACTTGCTGTTCACGAGGAGTAAAACTCTACTAGTAAAGAAAGAAACACTTTGAAATAGCACAGAGAATGAGAAGGCTCTGGTCCTGGCATTGGCAGAAATGATTATGCCCCTTCTATGCTTTTCTTCTTAAAAGCTGAGCGTCTTAATTGAAGTCACTTTTCCTCTCTGAACCTCAGTTTCCTTCTCCATTAAGTTGGGTATAAAGGTATCTATTCTGCCTGTATTTTAAAGTGTTGTGGGGCCCCCCAAAAATAATGGAGGTGGAAGCATGGTTTTAAAGCAGAAATCTGTTATGCTAATTGTGATTTTATAGGGAGTGCAAGATTTGTCAAGTTCTCAGTGGGAGCTGTTCCGGCTGGACCCATTGCGCCACAGAGAGAAAAACATAACCATTCTCATGAACAGGAGAACCACACGGAACGCTGGACTGAGTGTGAAGGGATTTGATTCTTCTGTTAACTTGGTAAGATTAGTCGCTGTCTACTTACCTATAGTGCCCTGGCTGGTTTAGCTCAGTGGATTGAGCGTTGGCCTGCGAGCTAAGTGTCGCTGGTTCGATCTTCCAGTCAGGGCACATCAGAGAAGGAAAACTCTGACTCCAAAAAACCTCCGCTGCCTTGCGGCATACCTCTTCAGGGGAAAGGCTAAGGGAGTAAACCCCGACAGAAAATCCAGAGCCGGAGTCCCTAAGGCGGTTTGACGTTGTAGTCAACACCGGCAACTCCTGCGGCGCACCTGAAGCCAAGCTGTATCGACTCCGTCTTTCCCTTGGACCCTTCAGCTGCGAAGAGAGGGGGGGTCTGCTGCATGGGCAACAGCAGACCCTCCATATCACCCTGCCCAGGCTCTGTAGCTTCAGCTTCACTGGAGAGGACACTCCAGCGTCATCGCAAGATGTCGATTCAACACGGGAGGAGACAGATACCGTGTCACTCCCGAGTCGGACTGCACAGCCATTCTCGGTGGTGCAGATAGACTCTTAAGAAGCTACACCATCGTCTCTCGAGACGGACGGCTGCCGACGACGACTTACCTATATAGAGTGCTTTGAGCTCCTTGAAGACTGACATTATTTACTTAAATGCCTGTGATTGTAGCTATTCTTATCGCTGGCTAATCAGCTTTCCGGAAGGGTTCATTTGGTTTGGGACGCACCCTGGCTGGCTCTGTGTGAGTGGGGTGACTGTATGAACTACACACCCATTTTCCCCAGAGCAACTGTTCTCAAGTGCTGCTTTATCATCTCAACAGTTTGTTTGAAAAACACCCTAATTATCTCCTGGTGCTTTGGCTTTGGATAGTCTCATTATCTCAACTCAGACATTTAGGCAGGACTGCTTTAGTCACAGATGCTCCCAGCACTCAGCTAGTCCCATGCCAGCTGGTAATTGGCTGGCCCCGGTCCTGCCACGGGAAGGATTCAGGAAGGGCAGCGTGGCCTTACCTTCTCACAGACTCAACAAAATCACTTATTCTTTTTTTTTTTTTCTAATTTTTTTATTTTGGTTTTTCAATTACAGTTGTCCCCTTTTCCCCCAATTTCTCTCCCCCACCCAACCCACCCCCTCTCCCACAATCATATCCCTCCCCGTTGTCCATGTCCATGAGTCGTTTATACTCGTTCCTTGACTAATCCCTTCCCTTACTTATCCCCCTTCTCTCCCTCTCCCCTCCCCCCTATTGATTGCTATTCTTCTCTTTGTTCTATTTAGTTCCTTTGTTTCTGTTGTTCTTTAGTTTCCTGTATTAGGTGATATCATATGGTATTTTTCTTTCTTTGCCTGGCTTATTTCACTAAGCATAATTCTCTTTAGTTCCATCCATGTTGTTGCAAATGGCAGGAGTTCCTTCTTTCTTTCTGCTACATAGTATTCCATTGTGTAAATGTACCACAATGGAAAAATCACTTATTCTTGTGGTCTCAGCTACTGCCTTGTTCCATGGCGAGAAAAGAGAAATGGAGATATACTCCTGAAAAAGAAACATGGATACTCAAGAGTTTGTGTTCAACTAGGCAAAGAAGTGATAAGGAGGGCTAGAGGACAGACTAGGAATTTAAATTCTAAGGTCCAGGAGGGCAAGGTTTTAGAATCTGACCTAGGTTTTTACTAAATACTTGTCCTAAACAGGGGAATAAATGCATGAACGAATGAGCCGGGGAATCAGACTGAGTTTCAGGTTTGCCAGAGGCCTTGTTATTATTTTTATTATTATTACTGTAATAATAATAATAATATAATAATGTTATCATTTCTTTATTGTTATCATTGGCTTGTTATTAGTGCCAGGCAGGAGAAATCAGATTCGGAGAGATTAAATACTGTGCCAGGGATTAGGTAACTCAAAAATGGTGTAGATGGAGACCGCCTCTCAAAATTTTTCTTCTAAACACTCTAATTTTAAGAAAAATAAATGCATGCCCTGGTGGTCATACTTCAAGTGGCTTCAAGTGACTCATTAAAGCTGTTTTATTTTAAACCTTGATGGAAATTGCGCTTCCTGCTCAGTCATATCCAGTATAGTGTCATCGCAATTTTGGCAAATACTGTGGGTTTATCACGTGGCTTCATGAGACCAGCGGCGCATGGTTGGTCCCGAGGTTTGGTGAACCGTGTAGAATATCATTTGGCCTCTAGGACATAGAGGCCACATTTCGAGGTGTTTACGTACCCTTTCTACATACCCTGTGGCTGCATGGCGTCAAGTGTGAGCAAATATTGTAACATGCTGGTTTATTGAAACAGGTTCCCTCCCACAACTAAAGAAAGCCCTTTCAAGCTGCCTTCCTGTTCATTTGATACATCCCCATTGACTTCTGAGCACATTCTTACTTCCTGGCACAAAAAGATGTCCCAGGTTCACTTTTCCTGCCCTAGGCCTGGAATCAGATACTTAATTCATATTAATAAGAAATCGTATTTGGCAACTAGGATCTTGAAGTGATGAGAATGTCTCCCAGAACTTGATTGTGTGTATGTAGCCAGAGAGTTACTCATGGTCTCCATTTGTCCAGAGAAGATCACAGTATGGTGAACAAATGCTAGAATAACTTTAGGCCAATAAATGTTTACATAGGGTCAGTCCAGAGAAAAAAAGACCAATTTATAGGATGGAATCCTCCTAGCTCCTTTATTATAGTCTCTTGTATGGTATGTCGTAAAGAAAGAGAATAATCAAATGTCACATTTGGAAAAGCTACTTAATTTAATCTTGCTTTATAAGAGAAAATTGAGAATCAGAGAAGGCAAGTGACTAGCCCTAACTTACACAGCAAAAGAATGGGAAATGGAGGTACTGTGCACCCCTCTTATGGGGTTGTTCTGAGGCGTAAGAAAATGCATTTAGCTTAATGCATGAAAAAGTGGAAGAATCAATAAATGTTAACAGCTAAAAATAGTTTTGTGTAGCAGAACCATCTACAGGAATGAGGGTGATTGCCATAAAAATGAGGTTAGGGAAATTCTGTAATTTCCCTTAGTACCAGGTGAATGACCTCTGAGGTTCTTAAACAATATAAGTGCCAAGATTTGGAGTCTGGAACTAGAGTTAATATGAATTAGAAAAATAAAGAATATATTCACTTATACTGGTGGCAGAGGGTAAATTTTTTAGGGAATTTAGAATAAAGAAATGTGGGGACAGCTGTGGGATCCAGAAGATGTGGGGTCAAGAGACAATAGGCGTATTTTAGTTATTGCATAGAGTTCAAGAAACCTGAGTAGAGAACTTGAATTAAATTGTAATGCTATTTCAGATTTTGTTTTTATTGACCTATATTTTTCTTTAACATTCCCTCTCTGTAAAAATTCCTTGGAAAGCACAGTTTTAAATGACTATATAATTTATTCCTAGGTATTTATTCCTATGTATTTTATTCTTTCTGATTGTTCATTATTAGAGTATAGATATGCAGCAGATTTTTTGCATATTAATTTTGGATCCTGCAACTTTACTGGATTCACTTATTAGTTCTAACAGTATTTTTGGTGAGCTCTTTAAGTATATATATACTATATATACATATTCATGTTATCTGCAAATAGTGACAGTTTTATTTTGTCCTTTCCAGTTTGGATGCCTTTCATTCTTTTTCTTGCTTAACTGCTGTGGTCAGGACTTCCAATACTAATGTTAAATAAAAGCAGTGAGAGTGGAAATCCTTGTCTTGTTCCTGATCTTAGAGGAAAAGCTTTTCCAATTGAGTATGATGTATAATACTTGCGGTTTGCCATGTATGTCCTTCATTGTGTTGAAATAAGTTTTCTCTACATCTACTTTCTTGAAAGTTTTTATCATAAATGGATACTAAATTTTGTCAAATTCTTTTTCTACAACTATTAAGATGATAATATGATTTCCCCCCCCTTCATTTTGTTAATGTGGTATATCATGTTGGTCGATTTTGTGGATATTGAACCATCCTTGCATCCCTGGAATAAATCCCCCTTGATTATGGTGTGTGATTCTTTTAATGCATTGTTTAATTCAGTTTATTTATATCTTATGAAGGATTTTTTACATCTATGTTCACCAGGGATATTGGCATGTGATTTTTTTGATATGTGCATGTGTTGTCTTTGGCTTTTGTATTGGGGCCTTGTAAATTGAGTTGGGAATCACTTCTTTTCTTGCATTTTTGTAATAGCATTCTGTAGAATTCACCTGTGAAGCTGCTCAGTCCTGGACTTTTATTTGTTTTATAGTTTTGATTACTGAGTCAATCTCATTATTAGTAATCACTCTCTTCAGATTTTCTCTTTCTTCATGATTTATTTTTGGGAGTTGCTGTGTTTCCAGGGATTTATCTGTTTTGTCCAGGTTGTCCAATTTGTTGCCATATAATTATTCATAGTAGCTATTGTAATCTTTTGTATTTATGTGGTATCATCTGTAACTTCTCTTTTACTTCTGATTTTATTAATTTGGGCCCCCTTTTTCTTGATGATCTAGCTAAAGGTTTCTCAGTTTTGTATCTATTTTTTAAAAAAGATCAACTCATTTTCATTGATCTTTTATGGGTTTTTTTCAGGCTCTATTTCATTTATTTCTGCTCTGATCTTTATTACTTCTTTTCTTACACTACTTTGGGCTTTGTTTGTTCTTTTTCTAGTTTCATTTATGTATAAAGTTAGATTGTTTATTTGAGATTTTTCTTGTTTCTTGAAGAAGGCCTGTATCACTATGAACTTCTGTCTTGGAACTGCATTTGCTGTATCCCATAGATTTTGGAATGTTGTGTTTTTGATTTCCCCTTTCATTTCTTCATTGATCCATAGGCTGTTTAGTAGTATGTTGTTTAGTCTTCAAGCTCTATTTTTCTGTTTTATTCTTGTAAATGATTTTTAGTTTTGTACCATTCTGGTTGGTAAAGATGCTTGAAATGATTTTGATCTTAAATTTGTTGACACTTGTTTTCTGGCCTAACATGATCTATTTTGGAGAATATTCCCTGTGCACTTGAAAAGAATATGTATTCTGTTGCTTTTGGAGGGAATGTTCTATATATCCATTAAGCTCATATGATCTGATGTGTTTTTAAGGCCAATGTTTCCTTATTGATTTTCTGTTTGGATGATCTATCCACTGAGTCACTAGGAATCAAAACTTCTACCGTCTTTTATTCCACCCTCTTATATGATATTTTCTCCTAATAATATTGAACACTAACTAAGTATTCAGTGTGTCGTAGGTATTGTTTTAAGTGGTTTACATGTATTATCAAATTGCATAAATAGTATGATGTAGGAAGTGTTGTTTGCTACAGTTTGCAACAGATTGACGAGGTTAAGTGATTTACCTACTATCATACCCATATCATTAATTGTCAGTTCTAGGTTTATTAAAAGCACTAATTTACATACAAAGTCAACTGGACTTACTAAAAAGTCAGTTTCTTTGTATGTAGCTGGAATTTGTTTATTTCAGTGATGCCATGAATTATCACATGGTAATCAGAAGCTCAAAGTGGCAAGTACCTATGTACTTAAGAAATAAAAACTTAAAAACTTAGAATAAAGATTTCCCTTTCACAGAAAATCACATTTAGTGACATAATATTTGAGGAATTTCTACTTGTTGAGACACAGAGATGGTTTTATTTTCTTTTATAACTGCTGCCTTCTGTGCTCTTTGAAACCTCCCTTTCAGCTGGGCACAGAGTTCCATTAATATGATTGCAGACAGATGCTGTGCAGTTATTTTAGTTACTAAAACAGTCTTATTTGGGTTATTAAAATATGGCACTTACCATTTAAAAATACTGGTCTCCTAAATGGATTTCATAGGCATTGCTGATGAGAATGTAAAATGGTACAGATTCATTGGAAAACAGTTTGGTCGTTTCTTACAAAGGTAAATGTGCACTCATCAGATGAATGATGCAGCAATTTTACTCCTGGGAATTTGGCTTAGAGAAATTAAAATTTATGTTCACACAAAAATCTGAACACAAAAGTTTATAGCAGCTTTGCTTACAATAGACCCAAACTGAGAATAACCTAGATATCCTTCAATAAGTAAATGGCTAAACTGTGGTACCCTATACAATGGACTACTTTTTGCTCCAATGGATTACAATGAATACATTCTATTGGTAAGAAAGAAAAAATTATTGATGGGTAAACCAATCTGGATAACTCTCAGGGCATTATGCTAAGTGAACCCCCCCCCCCTCAAAGAACTAGATACTGTATGATTCTACTTGCATTATTGAGGCATCAAAATTATAACATTGAAGAACTGGTCAATGGTTATTGGAAATAAGTGTGATGGGAAAGGTGTGACTCAAGGGGTAGGTAACATGAGGGAGTTTCTTTTGGTGATGACATAGTTCTATAACTTGATGATGGTGATGGTTATTTAAGGCGACCTGTGTGACAAAATTTCATAGAGCTATATACCAAAACAAACAAACAAAAAGAGGGCATTGCATATAAATACTGATAAAATCCAAATAATGTCTGCCCCTGAGTTAACAGTATTATAAGTATTGCATCATGGTAAAGTTTCTGGTTTTGACTATGTACTATGGTTATGTAACATATTATTGGGAGAAGCTAGGTGAAGGGTGCATGGAACTTCATAGTATAATTTTTGCAACTCTTATGAGTCTTAAACTAATTTAAAATAAAAGTTGCTAAAAAACCAGTCTCATACTCAGTTTAAAGTTTTTCCCATACCACACCAAAACCGAGTGCAAGTTGGCCTAGTGACTTAAGGGGTTTTCTTCTCTATTCCCTCTGATGTTGGAGGAAGGGAAAAGATGCTTCTACTTATAATTGCCTTTAGTGAGTTAGCTGCTTTCTTCTTTGTTGTAATTTCTGTTCCCTTATATCAGTTTCTCAACCTTCACATGATTGACCCTTTGGGCCAGGTAATTTGTTATTGTTAGGGGTTGGGGAGTAGAGTTGTCCTGAGTCTTGTAGGATGTTTGGTAGTATTTCTGGCCTCTACCCTCTTGCGAAGTGTCAGTAGAAAAGTTGATCCACCTCCCGAACCAAGTCATAACATTTCCAGTCTTTCCAGATATTGCCAATTTTTACTGGGGGACAAAAATTACCCCCCTCATATAGGGAATCTCTGGTTTATGTGATCATTTTCACAATGGAAGGATGGTGTAAATAAATGAGGCTCCCACAGGCTTCAGTGAGGAAAGGAGACTCAACTCCAAACAACTTGGGCTCTTAGTTAATGACAAAATGCTGCCCCTGTACTGTGGTGGTCTTCAGTAAGCATGCAGCCATTGGTTGTGTCTTCCTGCCTGACTCTTTCTGGGGCTTATAGGAGTCCTCTTCTCTATTAAAGGGGCTATAATTGCTTACTTTTTTTCAGGCCATGCCATGACATTAGGTTAAGTAAGAGTAAAATCTTTGTACATATAGTGACTATGGAGAAAAATAATACATGGTTCAGGGCCCATCCTCTCCAGAAAGCCTTCTCTATTTTCTATAGCCCTTGTAGATCTTTCTCTTTCACCTTCTTACGGTATCTGTAGTCTTCTCCATTCATTTGGCATATAACCAAGGTAACCTGGATTGCTAATTACCTAATGAACTATGTCTAGCCCATCCACTAGAACAAAGATCACTGAATGTCAAGTGACCTTAAGGGCATGAACCTGAGAGAGCCCAGAGTTCAACCTCCTCATTTAATAGGTAAAGGGCAGAGAGATTGGGACTTAACTCAGTGTCATACATGGAATAAGTGAGAGACTCAGGTTGTACCAGGGTCAGTGACCTTTTAATAAAAGTACCTCCTGAAGATAAGGGTGTTTCATTGGTCATAAAGCATGGTAGGTGACTATTAACTGTGAAACTGAATAGATGGTAAGTTCCCACTTCAGTTCCACTATTAGATAAGCTATGTGACCTTGGGAAACATTTGTCACCTCTCTCAACCTCATCTATAAAACCGATATTATGACAGGCTCTAACTCATAGATATACCAGTGAACATGTATTGAAATAATGTATTTAAAATACTTAGCACTGTGCTTCCCCTCTACAAACATTCCGCCATCCTCATTCTCAGCTTCATCAGCATCATCACAGCAAGTGTTTTGGTGTTTAGAAAGCCCTTTCACATACATTTAATCTCCCGGCCCACATGTGGCTTTTGGAGGTAGGTGTTAGTGAAATCTTCTAGATGAGGAAACAGATGCAGAAAGACACTTGACTAAAGCCACAGATCCTGTTGTCATGAAAATGCAAATATAGGTCTTCTGATACCAGGATTCATGCTTCTTCTCCATAGTTGCTGACCTCCCGGTTAGATTTTAGTCCTTGCTGGCCATCTTAGGGCTTTGTGTATATATATATGTGTATATATATGTGTGTATATATATATATGTATATATATATACACACATATATATATAGTAGGTGCTAAATATTTGCTGGGCCAATTATTATATTGTTTCTTGCATGTTCATCCACCTTTCCCGAAGACATTTAGTTAAATATTCTTGGTGGGCAGGTCCTTATCTCAGCTATCTTAATATGCCACACACATATGGTTTGGAGTTCAACTCAGACTTGTTTTCCATAAATACTCACTGATTTAGATGATGTTGTAGTGGTCAAGGGAGATACAATGGAAGTTCTGATTTCTATGTAGCCTATTATCTCTGTGTAAAGGTCAGAAGGAGGCCCCAATGAGAAAACAGATCAGACAGGAGAAGTGGGGCAGGAAAAGAACACCAGCTCATGGTTCATTATATGCCCTTTGTCACTCTTTGTGTAGAAAGAGACTGGAGAAGAATGTAAGTGGAGAGACCAGGTAGGAAGCTCTTGAGTTAGCCAGGTAAGAGGTGATGGTGGATTGGGTAAGAGAAGTGGCAGTGGAAACAGAGAGATTGCACAGAGAATCTTGAATTCATTCTTTAAGAATTTTCTCTGATATGGTGCTTTTCTAACCAGTAAAGAAAAATAGAAAGTTGTATTTTAAAAAGGCAGCTCCTTGGTCCATGTAGCTGTTTCACTGTGCTACTGTGAAACCCAGTGCTTAATACTATCAGAACGTGCATTACGTTGAATCATAGATAACTGCCATTTTTTTTGCATGTCAAACCAACTAAATAGCACTAGTTTCATATGGTTCAGTGTAATGAATAAACTTGTATTAGTTAAATATACACTGTTGAGCACCCATTTTGTGCCAGCCTTGTGCTGGTTCCTACTCCACTATGTGTATCTATCTTTAATGGTCTGACTTTGCTATCGTACAAGACTCATCATCGGCAGCCGTCCGTCTCGAGAGACGATGGCGTAGCTTCTTGAGAGTCTATCTGCACCGCGGAGAATGGCTGTGCAGTCCGACTCGGGAGTGACAATCCCTGCCGCACTTGTTATAGGTGAAGGCAGATGGCCGTTGTTGCTGCTGTTGACGCTGCTTCCGCCTCGATCTTTTCTGGACCGCCTCCTCGTTGCGCGCAGCCTCTGCGCGTGATGTACCTTGTCTGACCGTGAGCCTCCAGGCTAGGCGGTCGTCTGCTTGAACTTCCCATGTGTTGAGATTGATGGAGCATTGTGTCATGTCCTTTTTGCAGATGTCTTTGAACCGCAGTTTTGGGCGCCCTGTCATCCTCTTGCCTTCTGCTAGCTCGCCGTAGAGGAGGTCTTTGGGAATACGGCCTGCATCCATTCTTTTGACATGGCAGAGCCACCTGAGGCGTCTCTCACTAAGAACTGCATGCAAACTGCTCATGTTGGCTCGCTTCAGCACCTCGGTGTTGGGAACCTTATCCTGCCAGGTGACATGCAGGACGCGTCGCAGGCACCTCATGTGGAAGCTGTTGAGTTTCCTTTCGTGCCTTGCGTAGGTGGTCCACGTCTCGCTGCCATAGAGGAGAGTGCTGAGTACGCAGGCTTGGTAGATGCGCAGTCTGGTTTTCTCAGTGAGGCTGGAATTGTTCCACGCTCGCCGGTTCAGTCTGGCCATAACTGTGGCTGCCCTGGCGATTCTCCGGTTGACCTCTAAGTCAACTGACAGAGAGCTCGAGATGGTGGACCCGAGGTAAGTGAAATTGTTGACAACCTCCAGGGTGTATCCGTCGATGGTGATGCATGGGGGAGACCCCGTGCCTTGAGCCATAACATTCGTCTTCGTCAGGCTGATGGCTAGTCCGAACTCCTTGCATGCGTGGGAAAGGCAAGTGACTAGCTGCTGGAGTCCCTCTTCGGAGTGTGATGTCAAGGCTGCGTCGTCGGCGAAGAGCATCTCACGGATGAGCACCTCTTTGACTTTGTTCTTGGCTCGTAGATGGGCCAGGTTGTAGAGCTTGCCATCGGATCTGGTGTGAATGAAGACACCCTCGCTGCAGTCCTTAAAGGCGTATTGGAGGAGCATGGAGAAGAAGATTCCAAACAGCGTAGGCGCGAGGACGCAGCCCTGCTTTACTCCGCTGCTGACTGGGAAGGCCTCAGAGGTTGCGCCGTTGTAGGACACCGTGCTGTGCATGTTGTCGTGAAAGGACATGACCACAGCAAGCAGATGTGGTGGACAGCCAATCTTCCGTAGCAAGCTGAAGAGTCCGCTTCGACTGACCAGATCAAACGCCTTCGTGAGGTCAATAAAGGCGAGGTAGAGTGGTTTATGCTGCTCGTGACACTTCTCCTGCAGCTGGCGTAGGGAGAAGATCATGTCCACTGTTGATCGGCCAGCTCTGAAGCCACACTGGGACTCTGGGTAGACGCGGGAAGCAAGGGTCTGCAGGCGGGCAAGAGCGACCCGGGTGAATACTTTGCCGACGACGCTGAGGAGAGAGATGCCCCGGTAGTTGTTGCAGTCGCTGCGGTCTCCTTTGTTCTTGTACATGGTGATAATGTTGGCATCTCTCATATCCTGGGGGATGTAACCCTCCTTCCAGCAGAGACAGAGTAAGTGGTGGAGCGGCTGTAGCAGGACTGGTTTCCCGCTCTTTAGGATTTCGGGAGGGATTCCGTCGCTTCCTGGTGCTTTCCCGCAAGCGAGGCGGTCGATGGCTTTGCCGAGCTCTGCCGCAGTAGGTGGGGTGTCTAGCTCCTCCATGACTGGTAGGTCTGGGATGGCGTTAAGAGCAGTGTCTGTTACGGTGTTCTTCGTTGCATACAGCTCGAGGTAGTGCTCGGTCCACCGCCGCATTTGCTGTTCCTGGTCAGTGATGACCTCACCTGTCTTGGACTTAAGGGGGGCGATCTTGGAGGGGATTGGGCCTGTTGCCTTCTTGATACCCTCATACATTCCTCGTGCGTTGCCTATATCGGCGGCTTCCTGAATGCTTCTGCACAGGTTTAGCCAATAGGTGTTGGCACAGTGGCGGGCGGTCTTCTGGACTTTGTTCCTGGCAGCCCGTAGAGCTTGAAGTGTACTGGGAGTGGGCGTGACCTTGTAAGCCAGTAGGGCCTTCCTCTTAGCCTCGATCACGGGTTCCATTTCTTCCCAGTGAGCCTCGTACCAGTCAGCGTTCTTCCGCTCTTTCTTCCCATAAGCAATAATGGCGGAGTTGTATATACAAGACTATGAGTTCCATATCAGCACTTCCAACCAGTGGTACAGTGACTGGCAGATTTAGCAGGAAGGACGTTATTTGTATAGAAGAAGCAAGCCCGAAAAGATTAGAGTCCTTGGCCAAGCCAGGAGAAAATGTAAATAGAATTAGCAAAGAATCTGCTTCTGGAATGAATTTTAGGTTTATAATGTTACTCTCCTCTTTGTTGGTATTGTATTGAAGAGATAGAGAGAGGAGAGAAAAAAATGGAAAGAATTCTGTAATTCCTACTAAAACCTAAGGGAGGGGTGGGGCATTGATCACATTCTTTGAGCCAGAGCCCTAACAATATTTAAGAAATAGTTCTAAAGTGGAAATTTAGCTGTCCGTATAATGTAAGGTTGTGCTTGTAAGCCTGGCTCATGCCCTGGAACATTTCTCTGGAAAAATGTGGTTGGGTTCTTGTTTATGGGCTCTGTGGTGGGAATGGGCTGAATGATAGGTGTAGCCACCAAGAGTCTTTAACCAAACACAGTAGAATTGAGGCCTCATGATCAGCATATGCAACTATTTAAAAGTAGCCCGTGGTTTTGTGGGCAGGGAGGTCACACTGAAATTTCCTCTGCTAATCCTAGGGGATCCCCCATGACCTTGTCAGGAATGCAATGCATGTAATCTTTCAACTTGCTGCTTTGTGCCCTGGGCCAAGTCCAAATCACAGTTGTTGTGGTGTGATAATAAACAAAATGGGCTCTTCTCTCACAAGTAAAATAAACACACCAACGAGTAGCACATTTGTTTGAAATCATGATGAGGATGACAATAATAAAACATTTACCAAGCACTCAAGGTACCTCAGTACTATTATAGACACTTCACATGCACTAAAAAGGTTAATTTTCACAAAATTCCTATGAGATAAGTACAGAAAATTTTAGCAATGTGCCAAGTGTACACAGCTCATTAGTGGGAGGGCTGGAAAGTCACTTCTAAAGTGACTAATCTTCTAGCTGCAGTTACTACTTCACCTCTCAACCATGAAACTTCCTTTTGCTACACAAACCTTAACTTTGTTTTCTTAGTATGTTTTGTTTGGGATCCTCCCGACTCAATCGAAGCTGGAAAACTCCTTTGTGTGCATTAAGATCCATTTAAGGAAATCTGTGATTTGTCTAACATTCTTGTGTTTGTGTGGTGCTTGGTACATGACCCTACCATACTACATTATCATCATGTATCTATATATTTGCCTTTTTCACTAAACTAAGTGCCAAGAGAAACAACTCTACGCATATTTCTTCTTTTCCTCAGAACCAGGACCAGGTCAATGCCTAATAAATGTTTTATGACTGAACAATGAAAGAATGACTGTAATAACCTAATTATCTGAACAGAGCCAAAATTTAGGCAGTTAAGCAGAACGAAACTCTAAGTACAGTAATCCAAATGAATGGCACAGCATTCAAGCACTGATGTGCATGGATTGCCCTCAGAGAACTGCAGTGGAAATGTATCAGATTGCCTGTCCATTATCTCTTTGTAATGGAATCCCCCTAACCTCTCTTTGATGGTATAGTTCCTATGGAGCAACCATGACCTTGTGATGGGATTCCTCACAAATAATTATTTTTTTCTACAAATAAATAAGTAGGATCCAAAGCAGAGGAAATATCTGGAAGAAAGAAAGTGCCAACTGGTCCTAGTTATCTTGATGCTAGAAGTTCTTGTATCTCATGGAGGGTTATAATAGACTACCATAGCTGAGTCCATCATTTCAACTGAAAAATCTTTTTCTTTGAAAATTATGAGAAGAGTTTATTTGGGAAGAGCTTTTGTAAGTGTTGAATTCTGGGTGTCAGCTTGTGGGACTGCTGATCCAATTAGTCTGGAGTGGGGTTCCAGAGGCTGCATTTTCCAAGAGCTCCCCAAGTGATTCTGCTGAATAACCAAGTTCTTTGAGTTCCACGAGTCCCCACACCCTGTGTTTCACTCACCTCCTAATTCCAAGTGAGACTATCTATTGCATTAGATGAATGTTTTAGGTAACATCAATTTATCGTTCACTCAGCAGCTGCTTGTTAATGTACTTATATACATTTGATGTATAGAAAGCACAGCACCAATTGATTGATTGCTCTCCTTTTAATATTTCCTAATAGGAAAGCAATAGCTACCTCCTTTAAACAAATAACAAATCAATACTTATACCTGAAACTAATATAAAATAACATTGAATGTAAACTCTAATTTAAAAAATTAAAAAAAACAATATTTACTTTAGAGTCAGGTGTTTCATGGTACCATCTCATTAGAATGAGAGAAAAATCCCTCTTATATGTGTGAAGTCACAAACTGTGAAGTAAAAGATGGTCATAGAGTATGGATATTTTTAAAATCTATTTTTAATTCCATTTTTTTATTATCCCGATCCTTTCTGCTGGCTTCTCAGAGAGATGAGGCACAGACCTTGTCCAAGCTAAACAGGAAGCTGAAACTCTGACCATAAAAGTAATTTGCACCATTGTGATATGAACTTGGATCTGTACTTAAAGATCCTGAAAGTCCTGGGACTTGTGGATGCCTATTCAGAGGGGTGGTGGCTGAACTGTGACAGGGCAAACACTGACTGATGTAGGCATCTAGGGCTCTAGTCCCCATTACTGATTATCTGAATACGTTACAAAGCCATTTCTCCTTTCTGAGTCTCCATATCCTTATCTTCCACTGAAGAATTGCACCAGACCAAGTTTTTCTCAAATTGAGGAGTTGGGCATCCCAAAGAATACTGAGTTAGAAGCGAAAAGTGATCACTTTGGCTGATCACGTGGTATCAAGATGTTCAAAACCACAAATGCAAAACTTGAATACCAAAAAACACAGCAGAACTTGATAGTGGGCTCATCACTCTAATATATGTATTATTTTTACAGTTTGAATGAAAACAAAATTTTTCATAGAGTAGTTGAGGATGCCAAGTTAAGGAACAATACATTAGATAATATCCAGCTCAAAAATAAAAAGAAACCATGTCTGAGAATTCTTCAGTCTTATTATCTGACCACAGACAAAGTATATTTTGGATTCTGCTCTGTCACATATGGAAATTAAGCCTACAGATAAAATAAGGTTTAATAATAACCACTCATCTTCTGAGAACATAGATGCCGAACATCACACTAGGCATTCTTAGCAGATACAGAAGAAATGGAGAGTGTGTGAAATTCATGCACCTCAGGTTTACCATCTTCTACTCTTGCATTTTCTGTGCTTTTTCCCTAGACTACATGTAGATTCACAAAGAGGTCACTGTGCCTTGGCATGAGCACCTATCCTGCCTTTGCAGGGACTCAAGTTCATTCCTCAAAACTCAGTTTCAGCAGCACTTTTAATTTTTCATGATCAACCTTGTTATAGCCCAAACCTTTCCTTTGTGTTCCCACTGTCCCCAGGGCATGTGTGATTCTAGATCTTGTCATTGTTACTGTTTCTTTCCTCCACTATACTATGAATTGTTTGAGGACAGGGATTACAACTTTTGACTCATGTATTTCTCAAACCTGGCACTGACTTGTGATCAATACTCGATTACAGTGAATGAATCGGATCAATGGTTTAAGACCAAGTGGTGTTCATATTCTACCCTAGAATTCATTCTCTGTGAAGGAGGTGCCATGGTGGATGGCGCACATTTCACTTAAATCCCCAGTTCCCTTCCCATCTTAGCCGTGCTGGTCTTTGTGACTGATTTTAGTGTCATTCCTGATTATTCCTTCCCACCCTGCTTAGAAGTGTCATCAGGTCTTTCATTCCAGGTGCACTCATTTATTTTCTATTTTTGGATATGCTGTTTACACTCATGTCATTGGCATAATCTTTAGAACTGATGATAATTGTAAAGCTTGCCAAACAAGTTCTCACGGAGGGGGAAATATGCTTTCTGAAGGGCCAATGAACTCTTCAGGTGACAAAATAAAAACACAAACTTCCGTTTTTAGAGAGGTGTTTGCTACTGCTAGTGGCAGTTTCATACCTCTGGAGGCTGATGCTCAGTAATAAACAGTCAGCCCCGAGGTTGATTTTCTGATTCTTGTAGTTGTTGTTTTTACTTTTTTTACTACATATCTACCAGGATCCAAAATGTAAATTGCAATTTATCAAGCAGTCTTAACACCTACATCTTAGCCTCATTTTGTGGGTGAGGTTCAGAATAAATAGGAGCCTGCTTAAAGTCACGCAGCTGGGAAGTGACCGGACTGGAATCTGGACATGGCTTTAGTGTCATTCAGCTGTGACTAATTTTATAGAATGCCTATTTATTGTTAAGCTGCATCTTAATGACCCTCCACACTTTCCCCTTCTGTTTGGGCAGAGCCTTTGGATATTTCATAAAGGAATCTCTCTTCAATTTCTGACCAGTTCACATGCATTGATTCTGACCCAGAGGAGTCGGTGCTGAGGACCTCTCAGCCCTGTGCCTTCCCCCAGTATGGAACTGAGACTGTGCCCCAGGCATATATGAGGTTCCTTGGCAGAAGTAAAGATCAATTGGTTAGTTCTGCCCTCAGAGAGCTCACAATCTATGGAACAAAAGAATTTCACAGAGAATTATAACACAGGGCAGCATCTTAAAACTGCCACAGAAGTGGTATTAACAACTTAGTGTGGGGAGTCAGTGTTGGAAGAATTCTTGTTTGCTTGACATGATCAAAAAGGCTTCATAAAGGAGGTGAGAGGAAATTAGACCATGGGAGACGAAGCTTTCCAATGGCTGCGGTCGGGGGAGGACATGTGGGCAGAGGTCATAAGATTAGCAAAAATCTACGTTTGTGGAAATCTAGGTCACAGTGTAGGAATGAGAACACTCAAAGTTTCTGGATCACTGGATGAATGAAAGCAGGGATTCGGAGATCAAACAGGAATTATAATGTTACTGTTGGATTGTGAAAGGCTTTGAATGCAATGTTTAGGTGACTGGATCTTAACATTCTTGGCAAGTCTAGGATTTCTACAATTTTATTTGGTTGGAGAGCCTCAGGCTGTGTGAGGAAGGGTGTTTTTATAAGAGCTTTACTTAAAAGATGGTAAATGGGCGAGACTGTGGAGGGTAGACTAGAGGCAGAAACCATTGTGCAAGGGTTTACGGTGAGAGGTAATGAGGACTTGAAAATGGACGAGGGTGGTAGGAATGGAGGGAAGAGGTGGCTGCCATCTCCTAGATTCTTGCCAGGCATCATCCCTTAAGTTTTTTATTGAGACACCAGAAGTCATAGTTCTGGGGCAAGCTTCAATCAGTAGAGTTATAGCTGCAAGAGATTCATTCATTTATTCTCTTCCCGACTTCTGCTTCGGCAAAAAGAGAATTCATTACCCTGAGCGAGTTCTACAGATCTCTACCTTTGTCTCGTAAGATGGGTAGAGAATAGAAATTGCTGACAAT
This sequence comes from Furipterus horrens, assembly GCF_987537825.1. Lineage (NCBI taxonomy): Eukaryota > Metazoa > Chordata > Mammalia > Chiroptera > Furipteridae > Furipterus > Furipterus horrens. The sequence continues at coordinate 10,411,969 of NW_028327172.1, forward strand.
CATCTTCCAACTACCATATATTTTAAAAGAATATCAACTATCTGGAAGAAAATGTATTGGAGGTTAGGAGTGTGTGTGACGAGGTATACTGGAGGAGCCCTAGAATGGACACCAGGAGTTCCTACGATGGCTCTGTCTCTATCTACATGTGGCTTTGGGATAGTCATATCCTCTTTCTGAGTTTCTATGCTCTCCAAGATCAAATGACAGGGTGAGGGTTCACTGGGTTTTCAACTTTTCCCAGAGATTGAATCCTTATGAGGATCCTAAGATATAAAACATACATGAAACATGTAGCAGTGAAGCTGGGGCTGGAGTGAGCATCTGGAATCTTGCCATCACCATACCTAGAAATGTCCAGTAGCCATATCACTGGATTCAAATTCAGGCCAGGCTATTGTAGACCGTAAGTAATTTACTAATGCCAAGAACATCAAACAGAAAGGGTCCAAACACCTCCTGTAACTGATGCAACTAAGGCCAATGGAAATGAAGTGGCTTCTCCAAATCTTATAGCTAGGAGAGGTCCAAGGTAGGCCTAAGACCCAAGTTTCCTGAGAGAAAGTGAAGTGACTGTCAAGAACCATCACACAACTAGACTGTCTAGAGCAGTTAGTCCCTTTTCTAGTGACTTTTATACACCCTAGTCATTTGGGCTCAAGCCCTGAGAAGAGGCTGGAGAACAGGATTTCCCAAACAGCCTGCCAAGAACCTGTAGAAACCTGTGACACTTAGGGCCAACAGACTAATTTTGAATGGGCTGTGTACATATTTTAGAGTTTGGGTAGACTTCTTTTTGAGGCTACTGCCTAACTTTAAGGTATGCCCAGAGAACAGAGGCTGATTGAATTCATGTCCCAGTTCTTGGAAGTTAGAGCCATACTTTGTTATCATATGCAAAGATAAACTCTGGATACAGTGGATAATATAAATGTTAAGCAAAACTAAAATATTGCTTGAAGAATGCATGGGCAAATTTTTTATAACCTTGAAGTGGAAACTATGTAACTATGACACTAATGTTTATATACCATAACCCAAGAACTGATAAACTTGATCACCTTAGAAAACAAAAACATAATAAAAAAAATTAAGTTTTCTGCATGGCAAAAAAATAAATAAATAAAGCCCAAATAAACAACAACACCAACACAAAAAATATATATAAGATAAGAGACAAATGACAAATTGAGAAAAATATTGCAACTCATGTCCCAATCATTAAGAGTTATTTAAATAAAGAGAGCTGACAGATATCAACAACAGAGAGATAACATTTCTCACCTGTCAGATAGGCAAAAGTCCAAAAGTTTACAAAACTCTCTTCCGATGAGCTTCTAGGGAAGCATTTAGGGAAGTACTGATGGGAGTAGAAATCTATTACTTCAGGGGAAGGCACCATGGCAACTTTTATCTACTCTGACCCAGAGATTTCACCTATACAAAATGTCACGTGCACAGGTTATTAATTATGTTTACTAGCAAAGACCTACCAGCAACCTAGGTACCATGAAAGGAAGAATGATCCCATAAACTATTTTTATAGTATATGGCAAATGAGAAGGTTTCTAGCTACTACTCTCATGGCAGGGTCTCCAGGATATATTTTTAAGTGAAATAGAAAAGCATACAACAGTTTACATCATATATTGTTTTTGAATAGGAAGGAGAATAAGAAGTTGTATTTGTGTGCATTTGCGTAAATAACAAATGATATCCAAGAAAGCAAAGCTAAACCACTTTTAGTTAGTGCTAGCAAGTGGGCAAGGGGGATGGAATGGTGTGCACAGGAGCAAAGGGGAAGCAAGAGGACTTCCAATGAATGCCTTTTTAAATTAAATTTATTGAGGCAGCATTGGTTAATAAAATTAAATAGGTTTCAAGTGTACAAGTCTTTTCTTTGGCAAGGGAACAATTCTATGATACATCTTCTATATATTGCATTGGATGCTCACTACCCAAAGTCAAATCTTCTGTCATTATATATTTGACCTCTTTGCCCTTTACTACCCCTCCCCTTACCTCCCTCTGGTAATCACCATACTGTTGTCTGTGTCTATGAGCTTCTGTTTGTCTTGTTTCTTCATTTGTTTTTTTCAGTTTTCTATTCTATGTATGAGTGAAATTGCATGGCTCATGACTTTTTCTAACTGACATTTTACTTAGCATGATATTTTCAAGACCCATCCATGTTCCACAAATGGCAGGATTTCATCTTTTTTTTTTTTTTTTTTTTTTTTGTGGCTACCATCCCATTGTATATACGCACCACATCTTTATCCAATCATCTCTCAAAGGACATTCCAGTTAACTCCATGGCTTCACCACCGTGAATAATGCTGCAGTGAACACAGGGGTGCGTATACCTTTGCAAATAAATGCTTAAAAAAATTTGGGTAGATACTCAGAAGAGGGGTTGCTGGGTCATATGGCAAATGTATGGTTAACTTTTTGAGGAACCTCCATGCCGTCTTCCATACTGGCTGTAGCAGTTCACATTCCCACCAGCAGGGAATGAGGGTTCTTTTTTCTCCATAATCTCTCTAACATTTGTTATTTCGACTTGTCTTACTGATAATAGCCATTCTAACAGGTGTGAGGTGGTAGCTCATTGTAGTTTTTATTTGCATTTCCCTAATAGCTAGTTAAATTGAACATCTTTTCATATATCTTACTGGCCATTTGTATGTCTTCTTGGGAGAAATGTCTGTTCAGGTCCTCTGCCTATTGTTTTTTTTTTTTTCACTAATGAATGCCTTTTAATACTGCTTTGAGGAAATAGAAATAATTTGCCTATCCAATAAATAAAACTAAACTTAAAAGAATTACCAGCAGTAGCAAATATGTGTACAGTAACTTTGGACAAGTTCTTTACACTTCATGAGTCTTAACTTTTTCATCTTTCAGTTATTTGCATGAATCAAGCTCATTCTCAACTTGGGTCATTTATACTCTGCACCTTCTCTATAGAATGTGTTACCATGGGGGTTTTGGAGAACTATAATGTCAATTTCCTTCTCAGAAAAGCCTTCTGTGGCCACTATATACTATACCCCTCGCTCTACTCATTAGCTGCTGGCCTATTTCTCTATTTTGATTTTCTCACAACTTCTTAATAGTTAGCTAAACTTCTTTCTCTCTTTTTTACTTATTAGTTGATATTTTGTGTCTCTTTTACTATAAACACCATGCAAAGAGTGGATTGTCTGCTTTTATCACAGCTGAGTCCCAAGAATCCAGAATCATGCCTCATGTCTAAGAAGTGTTTTTTGAAGGAATGAATAAATGAGTGTTTGTTGTTAATGTGAGATGCATAGAAGAGGCTCCGTTGAGTTTAGCTATTTCCATCATGGGTTATATATCAGGGATCAGGCTGTGTGAGGCATTACCTCCCCACTTCAGTTACCCAAATAGTAGTTTGTGAGAACATATTGGCTTGTTTAACCATAACAGTAAGACTTAACTTAGATGGATAGCTAGCATGTGGAGTAGGAATTAAAGAAAATTAAAAGATTTCTAGAAGAAAGTTCACTGTCCTACTCCTTGGATCAATCTTGCATATTTAATGAGAATTTGGTTATTCTTACAGGCTCAATAGAATCTCATTCTGATTTTGTTCCCAAACAGACAGAAACCAAGAACCGTGCCCTTTCCAAGATGCAGGTGCAGTGTGAAAGCAGAGCTGCAGTTGCTTGGACGTTGGTGCCAGATAATTGCTCACGATTAGTTTGCATATCTGATCGGGAGCATAATTATCCCCTCTCTCTGCGAAGTCTCTGGAGAGAAAGTTTAATTTGTGCTTTCTTTTTCCTCTTCAGAAAAGTATTAGCTTTGAACTTGATTTTACCTTGATGATGAAAACAGGAGAAAGAAATATACATTTTTTCCAAGGTTTTTTTCTTTTGAGTAAATATATATATTTTATAATCCCAGTTTTCTGACTTCATAGAGAAGTATTATTCAGAATATCATAAGGAAGTTAGACCCTTAAACCCAATATGCGTGCAGTGGTATAAGTTAAGTTTTCTCTAGTTCACATATGGCTTCCTTTGGACTTCCACCACATCCAAGCACAGTGGGCCTTATGGGAGGCTTATCCCTATGCTTAACTTAAAACATATATATAGTGTTAATATTTAATAACAACATAACATTAGACATACGCCGTGTGTGTGTGTGTAGTTTTAGCAAAATGAGGTATGGAGATGAGTTTCTTTCCAACTACCTTGCTTAATGTCACCAGCTTATCTGGCTAATTCCAGGCCCTTAAGTAGCAAAGTTTCAGGTGCTCATTATTTGGTTGATTACTTTAATTTCCCACTGCATGGATACAGACTGAATTAATGAGGTAAACAAGCTGAGAGATTGATGTGCAATATTACAAATGTTGCGCAAGGAAACCTTTAGAGATTTGGCATCGCACTTACCAGCACCACAGAGACGTGCGAGGTGTGAGTTTGGAAGGCACAGGCTCTCTGCAGGCTTCATTGCGGTCCACATGTGTACATGTGTGTGTATGCATGTGTGTGTGTGTGTGTGTGTGTTATATTTCTGGTATTTCTGGTCTACCTGAGGTGCAAGGGCATAGCATTTTGTGCAGGGGCTGCTTTCATGGCTCAGGGAATTGTAGGTGATCAAATGACTCATTTCTGTGTAAGAGGCTGAAACCAAACCTTGTGATTTCCCTCTTCTCCACCTTCCTTCCCGGCATGAAGTAAACTGATTCCTGGTAAGTCAAAGCAGGACCTGGACGGTAAACCAGGTGAATCGGAGGCATCGCTGCATTAGCTTTTCAGAAGCTCTAGGTAGGGAACGTGTCTTGCTCACATTTGTAGCCTCTAGTGGCGTAAAGCAGACAACTAATGGTATTTTTTTAGTTTCTATAATAATAACAATGCTTCAGGTTTACAGAGCACTTTGACATGCACCAATATCTTTCATATTTATTATTTTATTTAATACAGAGGCCACTAAGTTCAATGCTGGATACATGGTCCTTATTTTATAGATAAGAAGAGAGAGTCAGGTTACAGAGCATGGTTAGTGGCTTCGAGGGCTGGCACCAGCTCTTCTATCTCTAAATTGACTCTTCTTGCTATGCCTCAGCTGTCCTCATTAACTATAACAATGGAGAGAAGAATGAATGAGTGAATGAATGAATGAATGATGGTCGGGGTAGTGTGCCATGCCTCAGGGTTGGAGAGGCTAGCTCACAAAGAGGATCCAAACACAAGATCCATCAGGACGCGCTAGAGAAATCCTAGAGAAATCCAGGCTGTTGGTATCGAATTGCACATTTCAAATGTAGCAGCGGGAAATCCATTTACATGCTTTCATATTAGGAGCTCTCGTGCTGCTGCGTAGCAGGGGCCACTATATTGAGCCCAATCTGCTAAACACAACTGAACTAATCACTTTAAAAGTCCTGCCTTTCAGATGCCTCTTTTCTCTGCTCCTCTTCAGGGCGGCCTCTTGAGGCATTGGGAAGTGGCTTTAGGAGACTTTATGCTGAATGGAATGGGAGGAGCGAGCCTCTTGGATTTATGTGTGGAAACTTGCATTGTCTTCCGGCTTTCCTGGTCTCCATGGGACTCGGCTGCCCATATAGTTGTTTTTGACCCTTCTGGCTTCCTCAGCTTGTGATCACCTGGTCCCTTCTCTTTCACGGCCTCACCCTGGTCTTGTTATATATGTCACTTAGTTATTATACTCATAGCATAAACTTTGGAGCCCCTGCTATAAATTGCCTCCTACTCTGATTGCAGGAATTCGCCTGGTGAAATCACCCATGGTTGAAATGGAAAGGACTTTGGGTCAAAGGTAGCACACAAAGCAGGCAGTATAAACATGCTGTCTGTGAAGATTGGCAAGGTTCTCTCTAGGACCTGATGGACTGAAACCCATTAAAATGACTGCTTCTCTGGCTGACTCACTGTCATGGAAACAGCGTTTACCAGGATGGACTGAAACTAAGCTTTAGATGACAAGAGCAATTCAAGTCCTAACTTGAAAAGCCACTATATCATGCTATTCTCCAGCCACAGGTGGAATAATGCTTGGAAGCTCCTAAGTGGCCTAAGTTTTTGATTGCGCAATATATAGTTAGGACTTATTAAGTCATGTTGGAAATTAATCCTCTGCCAAGAGCCAACTGTTAATTAAGTCTAAGCATGACTCGGCAACACAGGAAGCGAGTCACATGCACAATAGGACGCAGAACTGAAGACTAAAACTCAAGGAGGGCCCCGGAAGGTGGAGATGAGTAAATGTCATCCACACCCCACAGGCAGTCTGGGCGCAGGTCAGAGACCGTACGTCCCTGGTTGCCACCAGTGCAGCACAGCCGGCCATAAGGAGGACGGTCAGAGTCAAGCTGCGATTTATACTCACCCTGTGATGAATGGGGAGCCCCTGAGAGCATGGGCTCCATCCCAGTAGTGTAGTGTTAGCGGTGGGCAGCTAGTGTCTGCTTTTCTCCTTTCCCCTCTTCTATTTAGAGCAAAGACACTGCTCTTGGAGAGGGACACGAATTCTAGTGAATTTGCTCTGGACTCGAGGTTTTCTCCAGAGGGACTGTGATGCCTGAAGCCAGGATCCAACCAAATGCAATTTCAGAGTCATTGAGAATGAACTTACAGTTCAATCAAAGGCTGGAGAGGTTAGCTAAGTACTGGACAGAACGCCACAGGAATACACAAACATTGATCGTGGTGAAAGCACACATGATAGACAAAAACAGTCATTGTTTCTTTTTAAAATTAAAAAAAAAAATCTTCTGAAGTAGAAAACTGAGTGGTGCCTGGAAGTTATAAGTACTAGAAAAATGAGAGGGCTGGCAAAGAACATTCACTTTAAATTTGAATTTGGTAGTTATTTGGTGAATATAAAACACAGTTTCTTCTTTTGAAGAGCTAAAATGTTTTTTTTTTTTAAAGGAAGATGTTAACAAAAGACATATGAATACCTACGAACACCTGAAAAATGTGTTAAAACCAAATTGTGTTAAAACAAAAAGACATTATGTCTGACCTATCAAAATGGCAAATGGCTGCAGGGACTCAGAAAGGAGCTGCAGCCCTTGTGGCTCTTCATCCAGCCCCTAAGAGGTTCATTCCTCTACCTGAACTCTTCTGCTACGTCTTCTGCTGTGTGAATCTGTGGTTAACTTGCAGCTTCTACCCTCCCGCTAGGAATGTCTTGATTGGAGGCTCCTGGTACAAGATTAACTTGAAATCCATCTTCATGTCAGTAGGAGAATAATGGAAGTTTATAGAAATAGAAGCCCCATTGTCACAGGGATTTGTGAGGATATGCACATCATATCTTAAAGTGTATCGTCGGCAGCCGTCCGTCTCGAGAGACGATGGTGTAGCTTCTCAAGAGTCTATCTGCACCGCCGAGAATGGCTGTGCAGTCCGACTCGGGAGTGACACGGTATCTGTCTCCTCCCGTGTTGAATCGACATCTTGCGATGACGCTGGAGTGTCCTCTCCAGTGAAGCTGAAGCTACAGAGCCTGGGCAGGGTGATATGGAGGGTCTGCTGTTGCCCATGCAGCAGACCCCCCCTCTCTTCGCAGCTGAAGGGTCCAAGGGAAAGACGGAGTCGATACAGCTTGGCTTCAGGTGCGCCGCAGGAGTTGCCAGTGTTGACTACAACGTCAAACCGCCTTAGGGACTCCGGCTCCGGATTTTCTGTCGGGGTTTACTCCCTTAGCCTTTCCCCTGAAGAGGTATGCCGTAAGGCAGCGGAGGTTTTTTGGAGTCAGAGTTTTCCTTCTCTGATGTACCCTGACTGGAAGATCGAACCAGCGACACTTAGCTCGCAGGCCGACGCTCAATCCACTGAGCTAAACCAGCCAGGGCAATTAAAGTGTATAGTCTTTGGATATATACCAAGAAAAGAAGGTTAAAGTCCTCAGGTGATCTTGCCAGACTTAATATATGCAGCTGCCTTGCACTGTCTTATATTATAATTCTTTTTTTTTTTTTATCACACTTTTTGTCTGTCTAAGGGGAATCCTTTAGTTAGTGATTGAACCTGGCCATCTGCCCATAATTCAGGAAGATGGTTGTTTTATACTCATTGTGACTATTGCAACTCACACAAAGGGATGAACCCCTTTGGCAAGGTGGGGGGTCGTGGATGTGATTTAAAAGGAATGGCTCAATTAACATAGCCAGCTTCTGGAATTGGAGATAGACATGAAGGATCTGAGAAAGTAATGGTTCTCAGACTACAAATGAAAGGTTTGCTTGACTGTGGAAGTGTACTGTTATGTTCAGTAATAACTTCCAACTCCTAGGTGAATGAATCCAAGTGATCTCTGCACAGAAATAGGACAAGACTTTAACAGAACCATTTCAGTAAGTGTTCTGAACAGTGAAAAATTACTCGTCAAATGAGAGCCAACAGTTGTGAAAGCTGAAAAGGTGGTTTGTTCGTCACATGAATTATAGACACAGTAAACAAGCATCCCTGGGAAGAAATGTACTTCAGGGCAAAGTCAGAAACTTGCAAATACACATCCTTACATTATAAGTGGTGAAGGTATTAGTGAAGCTGAGTAGAAGTCGGTGGGGGAATTTTAAGAACTGTTTTCCTTGCTTAAAGTGAATTTAACCAAAGAAAGAACATTACTGACTTCTCTGCCTTATTATTTTTGTGTTTATTTTTTTCTAAATTGAAAAGCGAAAGAGGCTCATTGTGGAGAAGGTGAAAAAGTTACGCACCAGGATAAATTATTAACGCAGATAAAATATAGTTATATGACACGAAAATGCTTTGGCACTCAGAGATACACAAGGAGAAATGAGCTTCTGAGGTCAAACAGGCAAAGGCTGACTAACTCGCCTTCTTTGGGGTAATGCTACAGCTTCCTTTTAAAGCTGAATTGTTCTACCATTAAGAAAACCTCATGGCATTGAAAAATAACAATGAGAAGTTACTGTAGGCTTATTTTCTGTATAAAAGAGAGAGGAGCTTGGGTAACGCCATGTAGAATACAATTCAGTATTATTATATGTTTCAATAACTTTATAGATCAGTTTAGTTATATATTTAGAAAATTACTAATGTTCATAGGAACCAAAACCCAGTTGAAAAATGGAGACCAGAAAGTTCTCAGAAAGTGAAATATAAATGCAGCCCTAAACATATAAAAAAGCATTCATCCCTCTCATAAAATGAAAAATGCAAATTAAGACTATGTATACAGTGTTCCCTCACATATTGTGGGTATTACATTCTAGACCTCCCGCGAAGTAGGAACCTTACATTTATTCTACACTCTTAAACCTACATAACTTTAACAACATACATATACAGTACCGCAAAATCCCGCAATATAGTGAAATATCTGCGATAAATAATTAAATATAATATTAAAAAAAAATCCCCCGATACAGTGAGGCCGCGATAAGTGAACCACGATATAGAGAGGGACTACTTACTGAAACATTTCTCACCGATTCAACTGGCAAAAATTCAAAAGTTTAACACTATAGAAGGCCCGCTACTGGAAGCTGGAGAGAAACTGGAAGTCGCTTACATCACTGGTGAAAGTGAGAATGTTTCCATCTCTTAAGGAGAGTAACTTTGTAATATCTGTGAAAAGTATAAATGCATTTACTCTTTGACTCTGGTATTCTACTTCTGGAACTTTATCTGAGAAACATTTCTGCATGTGTATAAAATGAATTTTCTCAGATATTCACTGAGGTATTGTTTGTAACAAAAAATATTAGAAACTACTCAAACGTCCATCAGTGTGGGACTGATGGAATATATTGCAATGAAAAACGAGTGAGAAAGTTCTCTATGGGTTGATCTGGAAAGGTGCCCAGTATGCACTAATAAAAGTAAAGGGAAGAACTACGAACACACTATGTTACCTTGATATAAGAAAGAGGTGGGGAGAGGATTAACAAATACATTCGTATTTATATTTACATTAAAGAGACTGGATAGAGACTCAGGAAGTGGTAGACGTTGTTACTAATACAACATATTGGCAGGTGACGAGGAGTAGACAAAACTAGAGTAGGAAGGAGGTTTTTCAAGGTGTATGGTATTAATTTATGATCAACGTGAATATATACCTTATATAATAAACAACAAAAAGGAAACACTTAATTTGTTTAGTGTTTTTTGTAGTTTGTGCGGAAAAAATGTAAGGGACTCAATGCAGAATGTCTTCTGGGGAGGTTTTAGATTTTTAAGTGGACATGATCCATGGATAGATTTCAAAGGTGCCTATAAAACCATGAAACTGAATACAAAATGTTAGATCTCTTTGCATGTGTACTTATTTCTAGGGGACCTGGCCATAGCTTGCACCACATGATTGAAAGAACCTCATGATCTAAAACAATGTGAGGAGTCACCCTGGGACGTATTTATACAAGTCTCTGGACTTATTCTTCCTGAATATGAAGGTACTGTATGGCTTGATAGTTGCAAACGCGAGTCCTGGATTCCAGAGACCTGGGATTGAACCTCACCATTTACGAGCTGTGTATTTCTGGGCAGTTTATTCAAGCTTTCTAATCTCCCTTCTTGTATCTGCAATAGAATGAAAATAGTGCTATCTCCTTTAGATGGTATTGGGAGGATGAAATTAAATAATGCATGTAAAGTGCTTAGCAAAATGTCAAATGCATAATAAGAGCTCAAAAATATTGCTTAGTGTAATCACGGAACTGAGTCTTAGTGCTGTGATTACATAGCAAGTTTTGGAAGGCGTCAGAATACGCATTGCGTTTTGGCCATGTTAAATTTGAAACGCCTGTGGGATATCTAAGTGGATATATCTGGCAGAAAATGAAATTTCAAGGTCTCAAATGCTGGAAAAGTTATGCCATGCTTTAACGTTTTTATGTTAAGTTTTTCTTTCTGTCTACATTCTCTCCTGTGGCGATCTCATCTAGTGTCATGATCATATGCTAATAACTCCCGATTTTATATATCCAGCTCAGACAGTTCCCTCAAACTCAGACTCCAAATAGCTACTCAACAAATACTCTTGGATGTTTTATAGGCATTTCAGAATTTACATGTTAAAAAAGTACATAGACTTCCACATTTTAATTAATAATTATTTCCATTCTTCTAGTTACTCAAGTCCAAAAGTTTGAAGTTATTCTTATTTCTTCCCTCCCCTTCCACCAGACATCCGATCCATTCATCAATACTGTTGGCTGTACTACAAAAATACCTCCATATCTAGTTATTTTGTACTTCCTTTCTTGTTACTCCCCTGGCTGGTTTGGCTCAGTGGATTGAGCGTCGGCCTGCGAGCTAAGTGTCGCTGGTTCGATCTTCCAGTCAGGGTACATCAGAGAAGGAAAACTCTGACTCCAAAAAACCTCCGCTGCCTTGCGGCATACCTCTTCAGGGGAAAGGCTAAGGGAGTAAACCCCGACAGAAAATCCGGAGCCGGAGTCCCTAAGGCGGTTTGACGTTGTAGTCAACACCGGCAACTCCTGCGGCGCACCTGAAGCCAAGCTGTATTGACTCCGTCTTTCCCTTGGACCCTTCAGCTGCGAAGAGAGGGGGGGTCTGCTGCATGGGCAACAGCAGACCCTCCATATCACCCTGCCCAGGCTCTGTAGCTTCAGCTTCACTGGAGAGGACACTCCAGCGTCATCGCAAGATGTCAATTCAACACGGGAGGAGACAGATACCGTGTCACTCCCGAGTCGGACTGCACAGCCACTCGACGGTGCAGATAGACTCTTAAGAAGCTACACCATCGTCTCTCGAGACGGACGGCTGCCGACTCTTTCTTGTTACCACTTTGGTCCGAGTTGCTCATGTCCCTCTCACCAGAATGATGCCACAGTATCCTACCTGGTTTTTCTGCTTCCATCTTTCTCCCTAGGGGAGCAGAGCAGAATCTCAGCACAGCAACCAACTAGTCCTTCGAAAAGAAATGAGACCAGCTCCCCTCTGCTCAAGACCTCAATGGCTGCCAGCTCACCTGGAATTCAACCCAAAGCCCCCTTCGCAATGGCCGTACCTCTTTATTTCTCTCATCTCATCTGAGATTTTTCTTCTCTTGACTCATTACTTTACCACCCCGCCAACCTCCCTACTGTCCCTCCAACATATCCGGAAACAGTCCTACCTTCGACTTGGAATTATTTTCTTCCAGATTTCGTGTGGCTCACTTCTCTGCCCACTTCAACTTTTTGCTCAAAATCATCTTCTCAGTGAGATGTCTCCTGATCAAACCAACTTAAATTGCACTCCCACACTCCCTCTATCCTCCCTTACTGCTTTATTTTTCCACAAAATTCGTCACCAGTTGATGTCCTATTGAATATACGTATGTGTGGCCACAGCCACATGAGCAGCCATGGCCCTGGGCATCCAGCCTTACCTTGATTAACTTCTACTGCAGAAGATAAGAAATGTTTCATTTTGGCAGGGAGAAAGCAGTGGTTCTCCCTCTTGTGCCTGAGACCAGCGTGATTACTGAGAATAGAGAGAGGACCTCTAGCAACAGAGCTGAGAGTGGTAAGGCATGAGGTGGATATATTTAGTGGCAACTAAGTCTGCTCCCAGGAGCAAGAGCACTTATTCATCTCAATTGTAGCCAGTGGCCAAGAAGACTTCAGGTATCTTGTGAGCCTTGATAAGGTCTGAAAAGGAAATATTTGAAATTCGAGAAGGTAAAGATTAGGGATAGGAATGAAGCCAAAAGATGTTTTTTCATCATTGTTTTAACTACTCAATTTTTAATTGTCCTCTTCTGGTTTGAGAAAGTGCAGGTTATGGGTCAATACAGGATTGATCTCGACTGACCATGTGCTGTCCGGCAGTTATTTCCAGGGATGCCTGGAGCCAACGTGCTGGACTTTGGCCAAACCCAAATGAAGTCAACTAACGAGCGACAATGATTCCTGTGCTAGGGTCTGAGGCCAGGTGGGTAAGTTGTTCTAGCTTATTAGTCTTGTTCATACGAGAAGAGATGGATGGTTTGCCCCTGGTTCTTGTTATATTCTCCTGGTTTCTTCTGTTTCTCTGGGCCATGCAAGTGAAGTTTCGGTATGTGACTAACGGGTTTGAAGTACCACTCTGCGGGTAAGACCGCCTCTCCTCAGTCCAAGTGATCTCGCGTGCTATCTTAGTAGTTCATGATTCAAATGCAAAATGCGTCCTGTGTGACGGAGGAGGGGCCCCGGGAGCTGTATCTGGAAGTGCTGGGCCTCTCTGGTGTTTGCCTCTGCTGTCTTTATCCTGCTAAACTGGGGCTTCATTGAGTCATTTCCACTATCCAACCCTGTGTCAGGTGCTTTAGACCGGTTTTGAATTCACTCTGGAATATGATACCGTAAAAAGACTACACATATTTTCAGCTCATGTCTCAAGCAAATCTTAGGTCGATGTGGACAAGATCAGATGGGCAGTTGATAAAGTCAGCCTTTGAGTAACTCCAATACCCAATTCTCAACTCTTCTTTCCCCTTCACATTCCTTTCTCAACCCCCTTAAATATAGAACGCCCTATTATTTTTCCTAACATTCTCCCATCAAAACTTTCTGTGGATAGCTCTAAGAACCTTCCCAATTCTCTGCCCCATCCCCATTAACTAAAACTAGTCCCCAGTCCTCAGTGGCAGCAAAAGCATGTTTTCACAAAACTGCTATGACTCATCTTACACTATTAAATCTCTTTCTCTGGATAGATTGTAAAATCTGTGAGGACGGCAGTCTTATTCATTTCCATGAATTTCACCAACTCTGAACACACTTGCTTCTAAGAGTGGGTACTCATTAAATGCATGATCAAAGAAACCAATGAATTAACAAATAGCTCTTTAGAGAGAAAAGAGTTCTTCCACTTTGAAGAGTGTTGACTGACTGGTAATGTGTCTCCCAGGTGCATTTGCATTCCAAATATAACAGGTGGATAAAACCTGAAGCTAAATTAATGCTCTTTTAATCACAGCATGTCAGGCATTGCTAGGCAGTAGATGAGTCAAATGATGAGGTGTTTGCATGTATTCTCAAATGGGGGCATGAAGGATTTTTGCAGAAACTTCTAGTGATGAACATGTAGGTTATTGTGACCATGAATCCACTTTGGAACCTGAAAAGGTCAGTGAACATTGATCTGGTTTAAGTTGCAGTCGATTTCATCCTCCATAAAAAACTCAATGTTATTTTTATTGAGGTCATTTCAAGCCTGGAGCTCTGCCCCCAAATAGTTGCATGGAGACCTTCATTTCTTTATTTGTAAAACAAGAAGTTGAATTCTATAGTCTGTGGAGTGCTTTTTAGCTAAATGTTGTGTATGTGAACTTGAATAAGTCAATCATCCAAATAGACTTGAGTAGAAAAACAAGTGCTTTGTGTGAAACTGGGGAGAGAATCACTGCTCATTGTGTTGGGAAATAGATGACAGGAGGTGGGGCATGGAGGATTAACAGGTCACTTTGGAATTGTAAAATAAAAATATGTATAATTATAACAGGTTTTTTTTAGTTGGCCAGTTTATTTGGCCTAAAACAATATTACACCAAATTTGCTTCTCTTTGGAAAGTCCTTCACCAATTGACGTTAGAATTCTTTCTGATATTACTGGATTGTCCAGCTGCTTATATGGTCAGTGGGGAGAGAGAGAGAGGGAGGAGGAGGAGGAGGAGGAGGAGGAGAGAGAGAGAGAGAGAAAGAGAGAGAGAGAGAGAGACCATGTGGCCAGTTAATAGCCATCATGAAGTCTCTCTGAAGTAGGCAGGTGACCATTTATTTCGGAGGACAAAAATAAGAGTATATGTGTAAGTAAGTTGAATAGTCACCCAAGAAGATTTGTTGATGTTTGAAAGTTAAGTCCGTGGATCTCAAGGGTTGTGAGAGGAAGCTGAGTGGCTGCCCATAGATCTTACAAAAATATTTACTTTGCACATTTCTAGTCCAGGATCTAGTTTGGTTTTCAAGTACAGAATCTTGGTCTCAAGAGAAATTGAATTGTTGGTTTCTTATTTCATCCAAGGAATATCATGAGAAAATACTAACCCTTCCCCCCCCGCCGTCCAATTTCACAAGAGAATGATACATAAAAATAGAGTACCAGTTTATGATTTTATCATTAGGTATTGTGTTTCCACAGGCAGAGAACTAACACGGGCTTCAATAATTGGGGGTCCATGGAAAATACCTACCAATGTGTGTGTGTGTGAGGTGCCTTATGGTAATTTGAAGCTTGCTTGGCAGATACAAAAATGGGTAAGGAAGCCATGGCTAAAATTTGAATATTTGGTGGCATCTGGCTCAGCTGCCATAAGAATGGTGCTCTAGAGTTCCTTATCCCATATAACACCCTTACGTAGAAACTTCCTCCTTTAGCCTCTGGTTTTAGAGTTTTTCTGTTTCTTTGTTTTGGTGGTTCCATTACTAGGAACCAGTCTTCTAATGGTTAGAGTTCTATCTTTAGATAAGGCAATAATTTAATAATTTTTCTGTCCAATGTAACAGGATAAATCTTTTAAAAGTGACTTTGTATATTTTCAGTCTGAATTATTTTTCATGCACTTATAGTTTTGCTCTCAGAATAGGCAATCCTAATTTCCTTTTATTTTTTATTTTTGGGAGGGTGAGACTGTGGGGGTGGCAGTGATGCATTTTGATGTTACCCCCATGACCTGCCTATAAAGCATAAGTTAATATTTTCTACTTGATAAACACTAGAATTATTTAATGGTAAATCTTAGATGCAATGATGCTCCTTAAGTTCTTAAAAAGTTCTTTTTGCTTCAGCAAATCAATTAAGTAACAATAAGGATTTCTGGAGCAAGCTGCTGTGAGAATTTCTGTTCTGTTTTGGTAGCAGAGTTTATAATATCTAAAGCTGAACAGACAAAGAAGATGTTGTGGTGTGGTCAGGATATTGATGATGGAGTTTAGATGATCTGTTGTGATCTTGAGTAAGGAGAGGGTAAGAACTGGAAGACTGGGTAACAACGCAGTGACCTCTTTGTATGTGGATGTACTGCCACCTGCTGGCCTTATCTTGTCATTGCCCAGGTTTTGAAGGCCGCTTCAGGGGATTTCTTAATATGGCCAGATCTAGACTCATTCCAGTGATGATTTCTATTTTAAAATTGACTGGTTGATTGATTGATTGATTGAGAGAGAGAGAGAGAGAGAGAGATTTTTTTGCTTCACACATTTATGCAGTCGTCGGCTACTTCTTGTATGTGCCCTGACCAGGGATGGAGCCTGCCACCTTGGTGTACTGGGATGATGCTCTAACCAACTGTGCTACCCAGGCAGGGCTTTTAGTGATGATTTCTTGCCTTGAGATCTTAGCAGACTTTTTGAGGTGTGTGTGTGTGTGTGTGTGTGTGTGTGCGTGCGCGCATGTGTGTATGTGTAGCACTGGGCTGGAAGTCAAGGTACATGATTCCAGTTCCAACAATGACACTAACTTGCTCTGTGACCCCAGACAAGTCCCAAATGCTTTGGGTGGTGGTTTCTCATTTGCAAAATAGCAAAAAAAAAAAAAAAAAAAAAAAAAAAAATCGTGATTACCAAGTATTCTAGCTCTGTTTCTTTTAAAATATTCTTTCTTAATGAATTGATTATGATAATAGCTAATGTTCACTGACAATTTGGTACTTGACAATGTGCTAAGACTGTTACACGAGTTTTCTCATTCAATCGTTGTTACAATCCTATGAAGCAAATACTGTGATTGTTCCCATTTTATAAACCAGGACACTTAAGCTTAGATTAGTTGATCCCTGACTTCCTTAATTGTTACATTGCCTATTTTCTTCCTGGTACAACTTATACTAATATACCTTAAGGCTTTTAAAGGTGGAACTCAAACATATACACTATATACACGTCGGCGGCGGCAGCCGTCCGTCTCGAGAGACGATGGTGTAGCTTCTTAAGAGTCTATCTGCACCGCCGAGAATGGCTGTGCAGTCCGACTCGGGAGTGACACGGTATCTGTCTCCTCCCGTGTTGAATCGACATCTTGTGATGACGCTGGAGTGTCCTCTCCAGTGAAGCTGAAGCTACAGAGCCTGGGCAGGGTGATATGGAGGGTCTGCTGTTGCCCATGCAGCAGACCCCCCCTCTCTTCGCAGCTGAAGGGTCCAAGGGAAAGACGGAGTCAATACAGCTTGGCTTCAGGTGCGCCGCAGGAGTTGCCGGTGTTGACTACAACGTCAAACCGCCTTAGGGACTCCGGCTCCGGATTTTCTGTCGGGGTTTACTCCCTTAGCCTTTCCCCTGAAGAGGTATGCCGCAAGGCAGCGGAGGTTTTTTGGAGTCAGAGTTTTCCTTCTCTGATGTGCCCTGACTGGAAGATCGAACCAGCGACACTTAGCTCGCAGGCCGACGCTCAATCCACTGAGCCAAACCAGCTATATACACGAATACATATATAATAATATATATTTGGTATTTGAATATATATAATACGTACACTAATACATATATATTCAAGTACCAGCGCAGTACAAAATTAAAAACAAAAAAGACTGATATATACACATATATTATATATTCTTTCTGTATATTAGTGTATGTATATATTACATATATTCAAAATCTATATTAGTGTTTATATTACTGAGATTTCTTTTGTACACCTAATTGTGCTCAGCAGTATAGGGAGGGGCAATACAGAGCTTACTCCAATATAGATCAACCTTAGGGAGAATTCTATGTAGTGAAGAACTATGACTTGTAATATGTTTTTAATTTTAATTTTTTTATTATATCTTTTTCCATCAGCATTTAGTCTCCCTGTACCCCTCTCCTCGCCGCAACCAGCACACTGTTGTCCATGAGTCCTTTTTCCTTTTTGCTCGATCCCTCCACCCCCTAACCTCCCCCACCCCCAGCTGTCCTCCGCTCTCCATCTATGAGTCTGTCTGTTTTGCTTGTTAGTTCAGTGTGTTCCTTAGATTCCACATCATATGATACTTGAACTTTCTCGGTGCGCTTATGATGTCCACAAAGGCAGGGGTCCAGCTAAGATCTCAAGGAGGCCTGTGCCTGGGAACAGGGTTCCAATCTGGGCATGGAGGAGTCTTCATGCTAGAGGTGACCGGAAATGAACCTCGAAGGACTGATGCTCTGACGCTTGAGACGCAAACTTCATTGGGCGTCCTGTAAGCCACCTGAAACTTACCTGTTGGGCCCAAGTGTCTTTTTTTCCACTGCTAATTGTATGTACAATTTCTGTTCTATACACCAATATGGCTGATGCTACTAATGCGTCCTCAGGGTCCAGGGAGGTTGACAATCGTTTCTGCAGCATGAAGTCGTACAGCACTTCTGGCTTGAAGAAAGGTTTATTCTGCCCCTCCCCTTTTGTCTGAACTGTGGCCTGCTGCCAACCACGCCAAAACCTGGGCTCCCCCTCCACTGTAAGACCTTTGGTTTTCTGTTTAGCAAAAACCGGGGCTGTTTGTCCTCTCTTAAAACACTAGAGAGGCCCTGCTTATTTCTTTGGAAAATGCGGTGTCTTATGTAATAGTGATTTAGCAAATCAGGTCTGGATGTCTGTGTTCAGAGATAAAATATCTCCTTTAGCAATCATTCAGGATGAAGGGGCAGCCAAAAGTTTATCTTAAGAACCTTTCACTCTGATTTGTAAATGACAAAACTAATCATGCTTATTATAAATTTTTATAAAGTAGAAAAGAAAGACAATAAGAAATCATCTGTGATTCAACCAAATAGGCATAACTACGGTTAACTATTTTAGAATTTATCTCATTTCCCCCCAAGTATAAGCTCAACATAGGAGGCCGATTTTAAAAGTTTAAGTACCACACACACACACACACACACACACACACAGACACCCCGACACACACACACACACACACACACACACACACACACTGAAGCTTAGTTCTATATACTCTAAAGGTCAAGGAAAGGAAGTTCACTGATTATCGCTGTCTGTGAAGAGAGATTCAGGAAATATTCCAGCAAAAGAAAAAGAACGGAGGTATTCTGTTTCTTTATAGGCAGCTATGCTTTGGTATTTGTATCTTCTTGCTTTTTAGGCCAGGTCAGTTTCCCAGTCTGTGTTTCCTACACGCAGGACCTGAAACAAGGATTTGAGTTTGAAACAATGTTGGGGCAGTGAAGGAAGCACCAGAACAAGGAGGGAAAAAAATGAGAAAAAGGAAGAGGTCAATAAGAGGTAGCTACCAGGGTGAGCCTGGAACTTCAATAATTGAGGAGCCTCTGGAAGTCGGTAAAAAACACAGATCTCAGAAGTAACCCACCTGCATGACCAGGGGCCTGCGGGGCTTACAAACCAGTTTTATCAGCTACAGGTTGAAGGCTGCTCTTGGGGTTGTTAATTCCCCAGTGCTCTGGGCTGCCAGGCAGGCAGGCAGGCAGCAGTGTTTGCTCTCAGGCAAAGGAAGACAGGGTCTGTTGGCCTTCATGATAGGGGCTACTTTCACTTCTATCTCTTGGATACCAGATTCTTATATTCTAGCTATCAGCGACTGTGCACAGCTTGGCATAACAATCGAATCAAGTACCTTGTATACAGAACGTCTTGAAAAAGAGCGTCCCAGCCATGCTAGGTAACATTCCCAAACTGCTACCCTAACACTGCTCATGAGGCCATTCCAATATCCAGTTAGCCAGTAGCTTCTGGAGGACATGTGGGTTTCAAGGTCATGCGCTTATTCTCCCCTCTCACCAGGAACTGTGTCCCTTAGCCTGAGATGGTAGTCAGGCAGAATCCCATGATGGTAAGTTAGACATTTTGTGAGCTCTGAGATAAGGATAGCCAAAGCGCTGTAGCCCGGGGGAGCAAACCTATGTCAGAAATTTGTGTTAATCCCAGGAGACACTCCTTCTTCCCATATGGAAGAAGTCTGATGTCATCAACTTAACTCTATGTGGCTGGTTAGTTTCCCTGAGGTACGGGACCATACTGCTAGCCCAGAATCAGTCCTCTTTCACCGACAAGATGAACATTCATCAGCAGTAGTATCAGCATCATCCATAGCAACAAGGCTGTTGGATCAGCCTTGGTGAGAGAGCAGTTTGGTTGTTCATTTTTTGTATAGCCTTCATCCTTGTCACCATGGTTACTCTGTTCATGGGTCTGTGGTGTCAGCACTGAGGTGACTAAGGACACAGGCTGCTGAAGTCAGCAGTCTACCCAGCCGGTGACTTGTGTAGCAGGTAATATTGGTTTGCGTTACTAGAGACACAAAGATCTATGCACACTGTGAACACACCCATAGTTCCATCCATATGCTTCTCTCCTGCATCTCTTTGGCTCTGACCTTCCAACCTGGCGTCTTCCCGGCACCTGAACAACCAGCCAGGTCACGTGGTGCATCTCAGAATTCCGAGTATATTTTTGAGCTTAGGCCACTTTCATTTTAGTAGCATCTATACCGTTGTCACCTCTCTAATGGCTGATATTGCTGAGTTCTTTTCTGATCAACCTGGCAAGAAGATTTTTGGTTGTGTTGACCTCTCAAACAACCTGTGTCTGATGCCATTGCTTTCTCTGTTATTTTTCTGTTTTCTGTTCAATTTATTTCCCCTCTGACTTGCATTATTTCTTTTCTTCTGTGTATTAGTTTACTGTGGCTGCTGTAACACAGTCCCACAAACGGGGCCCAAGGCAAGATGGCAGCCGGGCCAGGCTCCCTCTAGAGGGTCTAAGAGGAGAATTCATTCCTTGCCTCTTCACAGCTTCGCCAGGATCTGTTGGCTTGAGGACACCACACTCTAATTCAACAAACACTTACACAACACCAGTTGCTGACAGCCTTCTAAGACAGACACTTAATGGGAGTTAAAAACGAGCTACCATGAAGCGTGAGGGAGGCTGATAGAGGAGGTGAGCTCTCCTTGATGAATAAATAATCAGGTCCTCAGAGGAGGTGGTGACTGAGGTACTTCCACCTATGTCATCAGACTCTACAGTTTCTTTTCTCTTTGTGACCCTTCCAACTCAAACAACTCCCTTGCTTCACTTCCTGACATTTATACACCTTTCCCCTTACCTTTAGTTACCTAAATTTTGCCTTCCTAGACCGATTCCTCTTTTGGAAAATTTTCTCCTCTACTCCAGCTTTGGAGTCCAGTGACTTGTTATTATTTTTGCTTAGAAATAAGCAAATGTGACTTTAAATGGCTGTTTTATTTTTATGTCTAGATATTATCTCCCCAGCTATGCTCTAGATTTTTAATAATAATCAGTTATGCCAATGAGCGCCAGTTCTGTGCCAGACACTCTTATAAGTACTTTAAATGTATTATTTCATTAAACTTCCAACATCTCTGTGTGCTGTAAACCATTGTTTTTTTTTTTTTTTAACAGATGAAGGGAATGAAGCCCAGAGAGGTTTAAAGCTTGCTCAAAGTGACACAGTCAGTAAATTAAGGAATTAAGATTTTTACACCCAGGCAACGCGACACCAGAATCCAGGCAGCAAATCACTTCACCCAGCTGGCTCTGGCTGTGCAGTGAGTCATTCCCCACTGGTAGAAAAGAGGGCTCTCTTTTGATAAAGAACAATCCCCAAAGAGAAAAGAAACCCTACGTTGTTTTCTTAAGAATCCTCTGTGTAAGAAAAGACACAGTTTAGAAATAATTTTTGGTTCAAACGCCACTGTGATCATTTTAACTTTGTCCATTCAGGTATAAACTCTTGAGGTTTTAGTTTTTTGGGGACCTGGCTTTAAAGTATTGAAAACTCCGAAGAAAAAGCCCTTTATTCTGTGGAGTACATGAATCTCTCTGCAGGTCAAGAAATATCTTTTACCTCCCAGCCTCTTCAAAATGGGAAATTTATCTCCTTTGCCAAGTACCTAGAAAGTCATGCCCTGTGGAAAGGCTCCCACCAGGAGGGGAGTTGAATGTTTCACCCTTGCTTCTAGAAAATGATCCTTTCCTTTGAAGCAGTTAACTGAGATACAGAAAGAATATCCTTAAAGAACTGAGTACAAATGTGGGATATAAACCTGAAACTCATAGACACAGACAACAGGAAAGGGGGAGGGGTAGCAAAGGTAAAGGAGGTCAAATATATGGTGACAGAAGATTTGACTTTGGGTGGAGGGTACACAATACCACGTACAGAGCATATAGAAATGTACTCTTGGAACTTAGATACACTTATTAACCAATGTCACAAACACAACCCACAAGAATCATCCATAAATAATTTATTGGATAAACTATGTGACTACTTTGCCAACTACAGTTGTGCCATAATGGCAAATCAACTTTATATTTAATATTATTAGATAGCATAGGACAAATATTATCATTGTTTACACAGTAGATTCAGTGGAAGATTCATATGTAGAGAAATGTAAGTGACTCTGATAGGCTTAGAAGACCTAGTGTGTGTGTATCGTGCGGGGATTTTGTGAAAATGTAGATTTTGACTGAATTGAACTGGAGTGGGGCTTCAGAGTCTGTGTTTTTGATAAGCTCCTGGGTGATGCTGATACTGTCGATTCATAGACCACACAATGAATAGAGTGTTCAGATGATAGTTCCACAGTGTCCTGCACCTTGACTTTCTGTGGGTCAATTGAAATGGTCCGTTCCTCCTTTCCTAGTCCTATTTTATGAGCAATATTAATTTTATCAGCAATATCGATCAGAAACGTCTCACTACTAAGTCTATTTATTATGATATCTTGAATTGTGCTTATATGGAACATGAGAAAATTAAAAAAATATTCCATTACTCTGAGTAAGGACAACGGACTTAACAAGATAACAGAACTCAGATGTACAAACGTTTTACAGAAGAATTGCTCAACTCCTTCACTTCATTTCTTCTGCAATATTCTTGACAAATTGCTGTCTGATCACTACTGTCTGAATGTGTTCCCTAAATGGATGGTTGTGCCTCCAAAAGCAACTATTCACTCTTGGAATTTTCCAAGTTTAAAAATTTTCTTACCCTTTTGAGTTTAAATTTGTGATCTTACAATTGAAATCCCTTAGGACACCATTTGTCTTCTGGAGCTACTCAGAAAAAACAAACAACCGAACAACTGCCATTGTTCATAACAACCCTTTGTCAGAAAAGCTCTTTCAATCTTTGAAGACAAGAAGGCATGTTCTCTTATTTTATCACCAGCCTAAAGCTCCTATTTCCAAATAAGAGGAGAGCATCACCTGAGGTTGTCACTACTTCTGTTTGTATTTGTTGGCATACTTGCTCTCTCCATGTTTCTTTGCTCAGAACCTGACTGACATATAGGTTGTCTTCATAATTGTAAAATGATACTGTCCTGGGACAATGAGCAGCTGAAGAAAAGTATGGTTGAAATTATAGTGATAATTCTCGTTCTCAATTATTCAATTATCTACCCCCATGCATTCTAATAAGCACAGGGCATACAAGTATTAATCAAGCAGATTTGCTTTGCTCAAGTTGTTACATATTGGGAAATAATGTAATATGTTGGATAAATGCTGTTTTAAAGGAATGCTATGATGCTATGGAATTATGGTGAGGGAGAAACTAATGGTGACCTGAGGTTCAAGGAAAACAGGAAAAGAGAGAAGAAAAGGGGCAGGGAATTAATTTTTTATCCGCACTTACTATGTGACAGGTATTCGGTATACTTTATTTAGTCCACCCTTCCAAATAGCTCTGTGAGCTAAGTTTTCTTCATTCCGTTTAAGCACACACTAGTCATACAAAGCCGCACACACAGAAAGATGCAGAGCCAGCATTTAGTTCTAGGTTCCCTTGGTTCCAGCTTGTGCTGCCTCTTCCCTACTGTGCTCTCACATACAGTGGCATCTGAGCTAAGATTCCTTCTGTTTGTCATAGCCCTTCCTGCGGTCTGAGATATGTTTACCCATTATCGGGTAAAATTGAGCTGTACAAGTAAATATTGACAATATCTGAAGAACATAGATACTCAACACAGCTAATGGATTCAAAGGCTGTATGGCTTTGTTAGCTGCTGATGTATAAAACAATATTGTTTTTTTGCACTCATTACAGATTGCCACCCAGAAAGGGATAATAAGAATCAAACAGCAGTGACTGAATTTCATTTTGTGGGCTTAACAGATAATTTTCTATTGAAGATGATTCTTGTTATTTCTCTTTGTGTATCTTGTCACATTGGGGATGAACTTGGGGATGGTAGCCCTTATTTGGACAGATTCTCGACTCCACACCCCCATGTACTTTTTTCTCAGCCACTTGTCCCTTGTGGATGTCTGCTCCTCTTCTTCTGTTGCTCCAAAGATGTTGGGTGACACCCTTCTGGAGAGAAAAGTCATCTGCTTCATAAGTTGTGCCATACAGATGCGGTTTTTGTATCAGTTTGTAGTGACTGAGTGTTTCCTCCTAGTATCCGTGGCATGTGCTTGGTACATAGCCATCTGTCACCCTTCGTTGTGCACAGTCATCATGTCCCAGCAGGTCTGCGTGCAGCTGGTGGTAGGGCCTTATGCTGTGGGCATTCTAAATGCCATTACTTAAGAGACCTTCACTTTTTGCTTACCTTTCTGTGGCCCAAATGTTGTCAATCACTTTTTAAAAAAAATAATTTATTTATTTGTTTGTTTATTTATTTTATTCTTAGAGAGAGGTGAAAGGAGAAAGAGAGGGAGAGAAACATCACTGTGTGGTTGCCTCTCACTCACGCCCCAACTGGGGACTGCATGTGCAAGCTAGTCATGTGCCCTGACTGGGAATTGAACCAGCGACACTTGGCTTGCAGGCCAATGCTCATGTCAATCACTTTTCCTGCGACATTCTCCCTGTTCTCTCCCTGGCATGTGCCGACACCCAGAACAATAGGTTGGTTCTTTTAATCATGGCTGGAGCTATTGTGATATTCAGTGGCCTGATCATCACTGTCTCCTATGTTTGCATCCCACTGGCCATCCTGAAGATCAAGACCGCTGATGGAGGCAGAAAGCTTTCTCCACTTGTCCTTCTCACCTGGCTGCCATCTGCATTCTATACGGGACTCTTTTCTTTAGCTACGTTCTGCCTGATTCAGGTTCCTCCCTAGATTATCAATAAAGTAATTTCTCTATTTTATACTGTGGTCATCCCCATGCTGAACCCCCTCATTTACAGTCTGAGAAACAAGGAGGTGAAAAATGCATTCTGGAGCAAGTTTGAAAGAAAAAATGCAATAATGTGATTCAGTGTTGTCTGGTAAATTAGAGAACAGAAAATTTCTGTCTGCCTGTTACCAGGGCACGTGTATACTAAAAATACTGTTTCTATTGCTTTTACATCAGTCTTCTCCTTTGTGAAATGATGGAAAATACAGAAGAAGGTGTAATTTAGGCCAGAAGAAAACCCGGGAGAACGTTTATGTATTCTTATATGTGGTAACGTAGTTTATTCCAGAACAGAAACACAAATGTTATAAGGGAAAGATCAACAGAGTTCATTAATAAAGGTTTCATAGGCCTTTTTAAAAGTTGAACAATAGAAAGTGAAAGAACAATTGCAAAGCAAATGACTCACGATGAGTTAATGTCCTAATAGGAAAGTGTTGTAATATGTATATGAAGCACAGGGGAAAAGTGGAACACAGCAGAGAAATAAAGCAAGAAATGAGTGGCCAAGTGATACAATTGAAAATGCAAATGGCCCAAATTAAATCTATATAATTCTATATTAAATATATGCTGTATTAACTGCTCAACTTTCCAGTTGGTGAAGTAAATGAAGTCAAACGGCAAGATAATGCTTGTTTTTTTTCATCTATCAGATTGGCAAACATTAAAATGATTATATGCAAGGCTAGTAAGGTTACCATTTGGGTATGTACAACAATTTTATACAAAACTAATGTAGCCAGATGTGAGTAGCTACATTTCCAGAAAATAATTTGTAATTTGTTGATTTCTATTAAAATGCACATAATCTTTGACCTAGCTGTTGTACATTTGGAAATCCATGCTATAGAAATATGAATACCAGAAAGAAATGCTGCAGCATCTTTTGTAGAGGAAATAAAAGAAAATAACCTGAATCTGCATTATCGGGAGAAACATACATTTTTTCCTTTGAAATGTTGTACAGCTGATTATAAAAGAATAAGTTAGATGTTCATGCTTTGGTTTGGAGGAAACCTTCTGATATAATGATTGATAGATGGAAAAGAATCAAGTCACAGTTTCATCTGTACAATTGATCATAATTTGTAAAAAAAAAAAAAAAAGGTGGGGCAAAACCTATCTAATGTATAAAATATATTGGTATTTCCTTTTATACATGATCATAGAAGTGTGGAAGACCACAGGCCAAACTGTTAACATTGGCTAGTTCAGTAGTGTGACATTGGAAGTAGCAAAGAGGGTCATACTGCGAAGGGGTACAGAGCAGGGGAGGGATCCCCAAAGTCCCCACAGCCCATGGTTTGGGGGATGGAAAAGGAGATAATACAGCTTTTAAGGTACTTTACATATCTATGGCAAGCTGATAGCTAGATAATAGCCATGCTATGGCCCTGTGTGATGGTTCACGGGGCAAAAGGTGTACTGATTTTCAGGATTTAAAAGAAGGGTGGGCAGCCTTGAGGAAAATGGGTGCTGTGATGAAGGAGTATGTTGGGAGGAGCATGATGGGGGAGTGTCATGATGTGAGAGGAGCAGGATGAAGGAGGATGTTGTAGCAGCCGTGTGGGAAGCAGCAAGCAGCTACACAGTTTGTAGTCAGAAATCGACCTGGGATAGTAAGAAAGCAGGCATGCTGCTGCTTTGATTGTGTCCATTCTAGCTGACTCCAAAGCCACCAAGGACTCTGCCTTGCAAACCCAGACCGTATCTGGACTCTTGGAACTCAGGACATATGGAAAGGACTTCACCATGATCCAGTGTAACACGGCACATGCTTTCCTGGAGGCTGAAGACAACATACCCCAAATCCTGAAGGAGAGAGCTGACAGGTAAGGGATGGGGAGCTATTGGGCTTGGTTTTGCTTTATAGCCTTTTGGGGAGCAAGGGAAGTGCTGAGTGTCATGGGAGAACAGGGCTCCAAGCTGAAGTACTCCCAGCCCTGACAAGGTTGGAATATTGTAAATACAGACTTGTTTTTCTCAACACTAATTGTTGGGTCTTACACCAAGGTGTCACGTGAATGAGCCCTGCTTTGCTCGGTAACAATACTCATGTAAGTGGTTAAACTTGTTTTACAACTGGTATGTTTAATTTTATCATTACAATTTATTGTTGAAAGGCTACAATTTGTGCCAAAACTGAACAAATGAATGAATGAACGAATAAATGAATGAATATGTCAGTAAATAAGTAAATTGAGGGGTTGGTCTCAATGTCTTCTCTTAAGCCTACTGTACATTCCAACATTCTCTGATTTCATGAAACACTTCTTAACATTGGCGAATAAAATCTTTGTCAAGAATTAAGAAAAATGAAGGTATTTTTAACAACTCTATGTTTCAGTCTCTCACGTTTTGTTTATCTAAGGGTGTGCATTTTCCCCCACTTCCCAGAGTCTCTAATTTTTACACGTAGTAGTAGGTTTTATCCTTATTAAAAGCCTTGAGGTGATAACAGAATGCTGTTAAAAATGACATAATGCGGAGAGACTTCCAGCCACGATGGAGGAGTAGACAGACATGCTGCGTCTTCCTCCACAACTAAGAAGGAATACAACTACCTCAGAACTAGAAACAACAAGAAGTTCCAGAAAATCAAACTACATGGAGGTCCAACAAACAAAGATATAAAGAAGAAATACTCATCCAGACAGGTAGGAGGGGCAGAGCCGGGGTGGAGAGGATGCGGTGTGGTGGGGGCAGCAGCGGCGGCAGTGGCAGGCAGACAGAAAGCAGTTACATATTTTAAAAAGTCATGAGGGACACCTGGGGAGCATTTTCAGCTCCTCACCAGGCTGCACAGCTCATGGTCGCAGCACCAGGAAAAATCAAGCCTCATTGCTTCTGACTGTGCAAACCAGTGGGGGTTGGGGCGGAGGCAGAAACTGCCAGTCTCTTAGCAGAGTCCCCTTGTTTAAAGGGCCCACACAGTCCTAGAACATCTGCAGACCCATCCACTCTGGGAACAATGGCTAGGGCTATAGCTAGAGAAGTGCCAGACCCATATGGAAGTGAGAGAAGTGCTTGGTAAAAGGGCAAATGCTGAGCAAGTGGCATTTTTTCCTCTCAGACCCCTCCCCCACATACAGCACCACATATGGTGAAATGGTTCGCCCTGTACTGACAAATACCTAAGGCCCTGCCCCTTACAACATAACAGGAGTGACAGCTCTACCTGGGACACAGAGGCAAACAAACACAGGAGCCAGTCAAGATGAGGAGACAGAGAAGTATGGCCCAGAAGAGGAACAAATAAAAGTTACAGTGGGAGAACGAAGTGATGAGGAGATAGCCAACCTAACAAATAAGAAGATAGCCAACCTAACAGATGCAGAGTTCAAAACACTGGTGATAAAGATGCTCACAGGCTTGACAGATATGCTTGAGTACAGCAAACACATAAGAGAAGAAGTGAAGGCTATGCTAAGTGAAACAAAGGAAAATCCACACAAAACCAACGATGAAGGGAAGAAAATCGAGGTTCAGATCAATGATTTGGAACATAAGGAAGAAAAAAACAGTCAACCAGTACAGAATGAGGAAACAAGAACTGAAAAAAATGAGGAGAGGCTTGGGAACCTCTGGGACAACTTTAAACTTGCCAACATCCAAATCATGGGAGTGCCAGCAAGAGAAGAAGAAGAGCAAGAAATTGAAAACTTACGTGAAAAAATAATGGAGGAAAACTTCCCAAATTTTGCAAAGGAAATAGACATACAAATCCAGGAAGCACAGAGAGTCCCGGGTGAGCTAGTCCCTGAGGGGACCACACCGAGACATATTATGATTAAAATACCAAAGGTGAAAGATAAAGAGATAATCCTAAAAGCAGCAAGAGAAAAGCAGAAAGTTGCCTACAAAGCAGTGCCTATAAGACTATCAGCTGATTTCTCAAAAGACATTTGGCAGGCAAGAAAGGAGTGGCAAGCAGTATTCAATGTGATGAAATGCAAGAACCTATAACCAGGATTACTCTATCCAGCAAAGCTATCATTTAGAATGGAAGGGCAGATGAAGTGCTTCCCAGACAAGGTAAAGCTAAAGGAGTTCATCATCACCAAGCCATTATTATATGAAATATCAAAGGGATTTACTTAAGACCAGAATAGGAACAGAATCATAGGTATGGGGATCATTTGGAGGGTTATCAGCTGGGAGGGAGAAAGGGGAGAAATGGGGAAATGGTGCAGGGATTAAGAAGCATAATCGTTTGGTACAAAATAGACAGGGGGAAGTTAAGAATAATATAGGAAAAGGTGAAACCAAAGAACTTATATGCATGACCCATGGACATGAACTAAGGGGGGTGGGATTGCTGGAGGGAAGGAGAGTACTGGGGAGGGGAGCAAATGGGAAAAATTGGGACTACTGTAACAACATAATCAATAAAATATTCTTTAAAAAATGACATAATGCAAATGTGATGAAATTTGAAAAGTATATTAAATATTCTCCTAAATAATTCATATGAAACTACATTTTATAGTTTTTGTAGCACATTTCATAGAAAGAATATCTGTTTCTCCTAATGTGACAAATTCAGTTTTTTTCCCTTTTATTCCCCATACAAATGATGTTGCCACACTTGCACAGTTTAGATTTCTAAATGTAAGATAGGTAGGTCAAAGACTATATGCATTTATCATTGTAAATCGTCAGTCTTGTAAAATTTTACAACACCATTTTACTAAGAATTGTTAAAACTGGCTTAGGTGTGACAAACAGAAATGTATTTTTTTTCTGCTTTTATCTAGAAACATCAATAGTTTCTTTCCCAGTCAGATCTTGCCTTAAAATGACTGTTCTGTATCTCCATTATATAACGTCTCAAACCACAATCACCTTTTAAGACTATCATCATTTCCTAGTATAAGACCTAAAGTCTCTTCTGTCTTTTAAATTATTTCTCCAACATTTATGATGCAAAATCTATTGGGAGGGGGTTGGGGATGGAACAGCGGGAAGCAAGTGATAATTATAAATTTTCTGAATTGCTCTCCTCCAATATATGCAAATATATTCAAGCCAACTGTCTTCTTCTAGATTTAGTTATTGCTGTTTACTTTAGGAGAATTCTCTTCCTACCATATTTACATTGATAACTACTTGATTTTCATACACCGCTTAAGTGTTGTCGCTTCTACTCAGAGAATCGCCCCGATTTTTCAATCTAAATTAAAGCCCTTCTAGTTTTTCTCTTATAGCATCATATATTTTTCCTTCAGACTCTGTAAGGGTAACACAATACACATTAAGATTAATTTTTTTTGTTTTGTTTTAAATAGTGAAAAATCTTCCCAGCTGATTCTTCATGTTGGGCAGTGACAGAAATTCAATGAGAGGTACATTTTTTTGTTTAACCCTTAAGTCTTTAAGTGGTTATCCTGATTTTATAAAGAAAGGGTAAGTTCCAATACTAGTAGAAAAAGTTTCTGTCAATTAATGCTTCCACACACACTGAGATCTCCCGATTGGTAACATTGGTTCCTGGGAGAAGGTCATCAATTTTCATGAGACATGGTTCCTGAGGAGAACTCATATGTAATTCTTATCTTTGTGAAGTGGTTTCTTTTCTTTCTTTTTCTTCTTCTTTTGTTTCTAGCTGCTTTCAGAATTTTTTCTTTATCTTTGATTTTCTTTAGTTTGAAATGTTCACATCTAGGTATAGTTCTTGTTGGCATGTATCCTGCTTGGTGTTCTCTGAGCTTCCTGGGCCTGTGGTTTGGCATCTAAGATTAATTTGGAGGAATCCTCCGTAATTATTGTTTCAAATATTTCTGTTGTTCTTCTCCTTTTCCTTTATTCTTACATTTCCATTGTGCACATGTTAATACCATTGGTAGCTGTCCCACAGTTGCTATGTGGTAGGCAGTCAGGCAGGCATGATCAGAGCAAGACAATAGGCCTGGTACCGAATGTCACTAGGGCAGAAAGTCCCAGATACCTAACAACAGGCAGAACTGGGAATAAGTATCGTTAATCAGGATCTCGCCCCCAAGGTACCCTTTTCTTCCATAGATCTTTCCTCTGACCTTTTCTCCCCTGGCATGTAGCTAGTCATGCAGTATACCACCCTCCACCCTTAGAGAAGAATAAGGGGGCTGGATTAAAGCCCCATCTGACTTCCATATAAGAATAGGAAGCAACAGGACAGGCTCCAATACTTCAGCTGGAAGAAAGCCCTTAACACCCTCCAAGTGCTTAGAAGAAGCCCTAGCTCACACCCTGGGGCAGCTCTTTGAGTCATCCACTTGAAACTTTTTTTCAAGTGCACTTTTGCTTTGCTTGCTGAATAAGCTTTCTCTTGAGAGTTTGAGTCTTGACTCTGAATTCTTTCTTAGCCAGAACTCAAGTACTGAGGTTCTCTTTGGCCATGCACACTGAGATATTCAGATATGCTGTGTTTTTTTTTTTTTCTCCACTCTTTGTTCTCTTTGCTTTTTCAGTTTTTGAAGTTTCTATTGATAGATCTTCAAGCTTACTGATTTCTTTCTAGCCATGTCTAGTCTACTAATAAGCCCATCAAAGCATTTTCCATTTTTGTTAACGTTTTTGATCTCTAGCATTTTAATTATAGTTGATTAAAATTCCTGGCCTGATAATTCCTACATCCCTACCATATCTGATTCTGACACTTACTGTTTCTTCAAATGGCGTTTTTTGCCTTTTCGTATGCTTTATACTGGGTAAAAAGAACTGTTGTAAATCAGCCTTTAGTGATATGGTGATGAGGGGGAGGAGGGAGCGGAGGGGAAGTGATCTATTGACCCATGATTACCTCTCAGTATTTTAGTAAAGCTCTGCCCCTGCGTTGTGAATTTCACAAGTGTTTTTCAGTTTTTTTTCCCCTCATAAGATGGGACAGAATGGCTAGAGTGGGCTGAAATTAGGTATTTCTCTTCTCCCATGTGGAGGGCTGGAGGGGTCTGAAGTTGGCCATTTCCCCTCCCCCACATCAATCAGGCTCTGATAATACCCCCAGGTCAGGCTCTGGTTAACTAGTTTCTCCTGAGGGTGAGCACAGTTAAGTACAGGGTGTTGCGGTGTGTTTAAAAATGTGGCATTTTCCTCCTTCCGGTAGAAGCACAAGGGGATTTCCCCCAGATATTTTTACCATCACTTCCTCACCAAGAAACTTATCTTTCCTTTATGCGGGTCTATCTTTTCTGTTATCCATAACATTTTTCACCTTCTAACCTACACTGCCCTTAAAATCATTTTTAAATGAATTGTTCATTATCTTCCCTCACTAAAATGCAAGCACCATATAGGCATGCTCTTTTATTAAACTGACACATCTCAAGAATGTGGAAAACTGAAAATGAGAACTTCTCAAGTGAGCATGGGGTCAGAATCAGATGCAGAACTGGATAGGCTGGCTTTAGATAGAATTGTGTTGAATGCTTTGCATGTTACTGAAGATAAGGAAGCCTATGTGTATGAACGTGAAGATAACAGGCTGAGAGAAATATGTAAACGTCTCTCTTTCAAATAAATAGGGATTACATTTTCTTGTGCTGCCTTTTATAATCTTGCTGGCCCTGTCTATAATGCCCATCTATTTTCTCTTTGAAAACGTTAGTATCATTCTTCTTGTAATTCCCATTTCCTTGGGGAAGTTTTAACCCAACGGCATTAGCTTGCTAGTGCAGCCATAAAAATAAAAATAAAAAAAAATCCTGGGTGGCACAAAGCAACAACAACGAATCCTTTTACCGTCCCAGAGTTCCGCTCTTATAACCTCATTTAACCTTCATGACTTCATGAAAGGCTCTGTCTCCAAAAACAGTCACATTAGGGGTTAGGGCTTTGACATGTGAGTTTTGGGGAAACACGATTTAGTTCAAAACACTGAAGATAGAGGCTATTTAAAACTTCAAACAAGTAACACAGTGGCGCTTTCCCCTGTTATTAAACAATCTATGTGACCTAAAACCAATTGTTTCAAACCAAAATGAGCCCTTTTTAAAATCTCATAAAATCTGTTCTATAAAACTTGGAATTGTAGGTGTTGTGAAATTTTCCAGGTGTTTTGATTTCTCATTACATACAGATTAGAACTTGCATAGAATTTAGTTGATAAAGCCTTGCTCTTGGGCATAATTTAACATAAGTGATTCAGAAGTTTAGAATACAGTATATTTTACTGATAACCAACAATGTTTGTATGGGATTTTTGATCCTTAAGTGTATATTATTTGTAGAGAAGTGAACCTGCAAGTGGACTTTGGGAGTCCTTGACCCAGTTGAGGACTTTCCCCAATCATTTTAAATAAAACTAAAACAAGGTATTTCCAAGTCTATGTGTAGTTTTTAAATTTCATATTTGATTTTTCCATGCTTATGTCCAGTCTCCCCAAAACACCTGTAACAACTTTTAAATATAGTATTTGAATTGTGAGTTTCTGTCTCTTAGGTTCAAGTGCTTCTTGTTCAAAGGAACTTTTCGCTCCAGTTTTCAAAGATGGCCCCAACATGTGAGTACTTTTTCTTCAGAAGCCTTCCTTTGAGAAAAAATTTCATTGTGAAGTAATATTGGCTCAAACGACAGAATATCTACTTTAATTTATTCTCTATGGATGTAAACTCTTGAGGTTTAAGGTTCTTTGGAGATCAGATGCCAATTGACTCAAACTTTCAAGAAAAATATGCACCTCATAGTGTGCTAGATAAGAGTCTCAGAAAAAGGCAAGGAATTAGCTAATATGTGTTAGTAGACTTCAGGTTAATCAGGATGTAGATCATCCATCTTCATAAAAATAAAATAATAATTCATGATACTTTAAGAACACCACATTGGAGATACTTAATTCTTCTTGACTGAGGCCAGAGGTCCTCAAATTTTAGTATAATTTTTAAATAATTAAAAGAGGTAAATAAGGGATTCTATCAAAGAGGAAAGTCTGCTAAATTTTGGATAAGCCAAATTCATAAAATTATGTAGTTATTATTATATGGCCAAAATTAGTGTTTTTAACTCTCCAAATAAAATATCTTGACTCAAATATTCTTGTGCATGCTTCAAACTAAACAGAAAATTTGCATGATTCTTAAACCTAAATAGCAGGTCTTTAGGTCTTTTGGAGTTAATAAAATGTTCATTCAATCTTTTCATTTTAATCTGAATCTGGTGATGTAGCATGACCAGTATCCTACGGCTGGTGGTTATTTTGACATATACTTTTTCAAAACTAATTATCTGTGAATTATATTTTATTATTATTTCTGTAATTATATGAGCCCCCTCATAAACAAATAAAAACATTATCCACAATGGATCATGCTTTTGTTGAAAGCTTAGATTTGTATAAGAAATATCATTTAGTATCATAATATTCACCCATTTGACTAAAGCAAGCACAATCCACAGGAATCGTCCATCAAAAATTTATTGTAGAGATAAACTATGTGACCACTTTGCCAGCTACAGTTGTGCCATAATAGCAAATCTATTTTATATTTCATATTATTAAGTATCATAGGGCAAATATTATTGTTGTTTACACAGGAGTTTCACTGGGAGGTTCATAAGTTGAGGAATAAAAGTGACTCTGATAGACTTAGAAGACCTAGTGTGTGTGTATCGTGCGGAGATTTTGTGAAAATGTAGATTTTGATTGAATTGAACTGGAGCGGTGCTTCAGAGTCTGTTTTTGATAAGCTCCTGGGTGATGCTGATACTGTCGATTCATAGACCACACAATGAATAGAGTGTTCAGATGATAGTTCCACAGTGTCCTGCACCTTGACTTTCTGTGGGTCAATTAAAATGGTCCATTCCTCCTTTCCTAGTCCTATTTTATGAGCAATATTAATTTTATCAGCAATATCGATCACGAACTTCTCAATATTAAGTCTAGTCATTATGATATCTTGAATCGTGCTTATATGGAACATGAAAAAATAAAAATAATTCCATTACTCTGAATTAGGACAATGTGTTTAACAATATAAAAGAACTCAGCTGTACAAATATTTTACAGGATTTCCTCAACCCTACTTTATTTCTTCTGCAATATTTTTGACAAATTGCTGTCTGATCACCGAGTATGTCTTCTAAATTGATGGTTGTGCCTCCAAAAGCAACTACTCGTTCTCGGGATTTTCTAAGTTTTGAAAAATTTCATACCCCTTTGCACTTAGATTTGTGATTTTGTGACCTTACAATCGAAATCCCTCAGGACACCAATTTTCTTCTGGAGCTACTCAGAGGAAAAAATAAAACCGTATAAATATCCAGTCCACCAATGGGAGGTGCAAATCTTTTTCCACCTGTTCACACTTGTCTGCTGTGGCCATCTTGTATGCCTTTCTTCCCTCATAGACCACCCAATTCAAGTTCTTCTTAGGACATTAATAAAGTGGTTTCTGCCTTCTATACTACGTTGATTCCCATGCTGAATCCTCTCATCTATAGCCTGGGGAACATGTATGTAAACCATGAATATTAGGATGACATTTATTAGGAAGAATGCTCTGCTGGGTAGGTGATGCAGAGGGCAACTTTTGCCATTGTACAGATGAAGTGACTGAAGTGTGTGTTAAGAATAGAATTAGATTGTCCCTAAAGAGTCACTTTAAACCTTGACTCTGCCATTATAAAGAGGATTAAAAACAGATAAATGCTACACCATTTCTGGTTGTCAATGTCTTAATTTGTAAAAATGAGGGTAAAACAGATTCAATGCCATCTAACTTTTTTTCTGTAAAGTTCTATAATTTCGTACAATGTCTAAACTCCCATGAATGATATCTTTTCATATGGTGTTCCCTCCACCCACAAAAAAAGAACTTCCTAGCACTTAGTTTTCCAGTTTTCCTTCTAGGGACTTGTTCTCCCTTTATTATCCTTGAGTTCAATATAATACCTAAAAGGCTTTTCAACTCAGTTCTACATAATATAATATGTCTTTGTTAAAAATTATTGAGTACAATAAGTGGAATGAAATTATAGCTCTTTTAAAGCATAAATTGAAGCCCTAAATGGAAAATTGCAAGAGCTTAAATAAATATCATGTGTCATTTGCACACAAATTAATACATAATATATACAGGGTGGGCAGAAATAGGTTTACAGTTGTTCATATAGAAATCAATACAGCAATTAATAAATAATAATTCAAGAAAAAACTGTTTCACGTACTCACAACTGTAAACCTACTATTGCCAACCCTTGTATAAGAGTACCTGACACAGAGTAAGGTCTCAGGAAAAAGATGTTAAACGAGTGAGTGGATTAAACAAACATAAAACATGTAATTACCTTAAGTCATAATTATAATCTCTCCTAACAAACTGGGAAAAGATGTGCTATAGGGTTCTATATCTCTTCTAGTTCTAGTAATCATTCTGGTTCTATATCTCTTCTAGTTCTAGTAATCATTCTTCGGCTCACTGATGTCTTTTCAACCCAAACTGGTATAAGACCCACATCACTTCTCATGGGAATGAGCACTTTCTGGGATTACTAATTCTCATTCTTTCTATCTACAAGTGCCTCTACTCTACAGCCTACATATATTCCTGACAATTTTTATTTCTACTCCTCTAGCTATTATTGATAAGTAATGGTTTTCTCTGTTACATGGGATTTTGAAAAGAAAGATGTTTGTTCTCTCTTCCAGTCTTCAAAATGCCAGCCAAGGCCCTATCCCTCCCCCTAAATGCTTTGATCTGATCTTTCTTTTAATTTCCTTTCCTATTCCCCTTCTCTTTTCTGCTTCTTTGCCTTTCTTTTTTTTCATGACATCAACATGTGAAAATTTACGTAGATTGTCCTTGATTTTGGGAGGGAATGCATCATGTGTAAGCTGAGTCCTCCTCAAATAGCAGAAATTGTTGGTCTTATTTTTCTTCCAATTACATGCTGTCTTGCATCTTCTGATAAAGGAACAGTATTTTTGTCATTTTATGCCCCCTGGATGGGGCCCATGATTTCTTACTAAATGGTCTATCATTAGACTTCCTCATTTTTATCCTGGTTCCTTCTTTTCAGGAAAGTCACTTGTGTAATATGGCTGTTTGCATTAGTGCATGTTGATTTGCAGGCTGCTAAGTCTAGGAAGAACTGATTAAGACTCTCATCCAGTTTTTAATCTAGTGATTAGAAATACAACAGTGAATTCCTTATTTTTAACTGTGGTGGCAAGAAAAAAAAAGAATGTTGTCATATGTCAAGTAAATAGTAGGAGAAGATGGGAGAATAAAAGACTTGTGTTCCTTCCATTAGATCATTCATTCCAGTCTTGTTTGGTTTAGTACTGCCTACTGGCCTCTCTTGTCTGGAAATCCTGCTATCCCCATGGGTATCAGTTAATTCTGAAGTCCTGTAACAGTGTCTCCTACTGCCAGCCTTGGTCTAGAGAGGAGAGCTACCACTAACTATATTAAAGATAGTGACACCCTCCTCACCAGCATATTCTTATGGTCTTGATGAGGGGTATGTTCTCTGGGCCTTTGGAATATCGTAATCTGATAGGTCTTTGGCTGTAAATTATAGACTTCCCATGTCCCTGAAACTCTTAATCCATTTTCTACACTGTTTGCCATAGTGATTTGTTCAACATAAGTTATTACTTTTTTCACGTATTGATTCAAGTAGAGGATTCACGTCATCTCCTAGGATGCTTGTCTGGTGTTAGAGCCCTTATCTTGGGAGAATGTTCCCAAGTGAAAATCTCTCCTTGGTATCCTTGACCAAGCACTCTCAGAATCCAGACCCACTCATACTCCACTTTCTCTTGCTGATACATGCTAGCTAGTCTTTGCATTTCCTTTGGAGAGATAGCCCCTTTTCTCCCTCACCAAGCCCAGGATCTCCCTATTTGGGTTTGCTATGACTTAACCACCATTATAGTTCTAGAGGCCAGAGAAGGTGGGGGAACTCTCTAAAGGTAGAGAGACCTCTACATTTTCTTATAACTTGAGAGAACACTAGCTCTTAATGGGGAAGGGCAGGCCATGTCTGCAGGCATAGATGATTCTGAGCAGTAAATATCTTCAGGAGCATTCACCCAGATGTCTCCATCCCAATTATTAGAGAGTAGACTGTGTGAGGTCTCAATAGATTGGAGAAACCCAGAGAACCTTGAAAAATGAACATCTCCAGTGGCAAGATTAATTTCCAATGGCAACACTTATGTGAATGGATGTCATCTGTTTTCTAAAATACCTTGTAGGAGTCATTTTTGTGTACAGAAATTCTAACTTCTTTGTCTAATGCTAAAATATTTATGAAATCTGAGCCCAAACCTATTTTTTCACTTTTATAGTTGTAGTTTTTATACAGCCAATGCGAACTACTTTTGTCTCAAAGATGCTGTCCAAATTTAGAGCTCTCCATTGCTGCATAAACACCCCTGTCTACCTTATTTTTATTTACCTATATCTTAGCTTCTTTTTGAGATCCATCATGTTCAATACACTATTTCCAAACACTGGTTATAATGAACCCACCTTCCTAGTAACTCATGGGCCAATCAGAGTGTCTTCAGTGCTGCTGTGTACCCAGACTCACCTTTTGATTCGAATCTCCCAGATTCTCAAGTCTATACTGTGCTAATCATACAGCAGCTGAAGGCTTAACACTAGCATTGTGAAGTGTGTATGTGTGTGGGGGGAGGGGTGATCCCAAAGGAAGATTGACTCAAAGTCCCCAAATTATTTTCTCATGAAATACTTTAATACTTTCTCTCTAGGATTAATCCCCTGAGCTTCTGGCTCCTTGAGGAACTTAGCTCCAATTCACATACAGCCCTTTAGAAAACCCTGCTGTGTGTTGTGCAGAATTGAATCAATGAACCCTTTTAAAAAGTGCTTTTGAAAGGTCCGTGTTTCAAGATTGTATCATTGTATCCTTTATCTTCCTAGACACTTGAAGAAGATGAGAGGAATGACAAGTCTGCATTTACAGGGTAATTCATTTTTATATCAGAAAAATGTAAATTTTGTCATTCAATTTGGCACGAGCAGGCAAAGTCTAGGGAATGTTTCTTCAGCTAAGTGAGTTAAATAATTTCCTAAGTTAACTTCAGTAGGGTAGATATGAAAAATAAGTTTAGAAGCCCAAGAAAACATCATTTCTAAGCTACCATGAAGGAAAAGTTGGTATAGATAGAATATTTAGTCTGTGTCTTTGGTTTAAATGATTTAACTTGAATGTACATTTTGCCTTTGGTGTATAGATACTAAAATGTGTTGTAAGATTCATTGGCTCATGGCATGTTGGAATGAAGAGGCATAGACTTTTCTGGGTCTTAATTTTTGGCTTAGATTAGGTATTATAAGTAGAAAACAAACCTCTCAGTCAACTGACTTGAATTCTCTGCTGCTCATGCCCATAGCCACACGCATACCCAGAATCATGATTTTTGTACATTAGACTCTTTGGATTGAATAAGGCTGGGAAAAACAAAGCTGTATGCATTTTGATAGTCAGAAACTACTGTTTTCACACTATTGTTTGAGTTGGTCAGATCATAGATGGGTATACTCTTATCCTAACTTTTTCATAACTTAAATTTAATGTGACACTCAAAATCCTTTGTTTCCATCTTCCTTGGGTCATCATGAACACAAATATAAATGATCTGAAATAAGTTCTTATGTTTAGAAAATATTGAATTCTTGAAACATTTTACTATTAAAGCTTTTCTGACTAATCTTAAGTTTTACCCCATTGGGGCTGTTTCTTTCTAAGCTCCTTGCCTCTGAGACCACAGGAGGTCAGCAAAATTTAATTTCATTAATTTTCTCTTCCCTAAAATCATTTCATGCTTTCTTAATGGAAGAGAATGTTGTTAGGCTTCTGTCAATACTTCTGCCGCTGCACACTCTGCTAATACTTTTGTGTGATTATGCCGTTGAAATCCTTACGATTATTTTAAGGTCTAAAATGTATGCCTCCTTTCCTTAATTTTCCTTTTTTTTTTTTTTTGTACTATTATCACTTCCTCTTTTCTCACTTTTCATTTATTCTTTTTCTAAAAAAACCCTCCATTTTGAATATATACAGATTCCCAGGTAACTTCAAAGATAGTACAGAGAGTTTCTTTGTCCTCTTCACCCAGTTTTCCCCAGTGGCTATATCTTCCCAACAAGTGCACAACTTGAAAAACACGTGTGATGTGTGTGCATAGCTCTGCATCATTTTGTTATGTGTGTAGATTTGTATCATTACTACCACATTCAGGATACAAAATTATTCCATTTCCATGAAGATCTTCCTTGTGCTACTCCCTTACAGTCACGCCATTACCCTTTTTCCCGCCATTCCTAATCCCAGGCAACAAACTAACCTGTTCCCATCCCTGCAATTTTGCCATTTTGAATACACTCTATGTAAATGGAATCACAGACAATATAACCCCCTGAGACTGGCTTTCTTTCTTTCTTTTTTTAAAAAAATAACTTATTTGTTTGTTTATCTATTTTATATTTTTAGAGAGAGGGGAAAGGAGAAAGAGAGGGAGAGAAACTTCACTGTGTGGTTGCCTCTCACTTGCGCCCCCAACTGGGGACCTGACATGCAACCTAGTCATGTGCCCTGACTGGGAATCGAACCAGCGACACTCGGCTCGCAGGCCAACGCTCAATCCACTGAGCCACAGCAGCCAGGGCTTGAGACTGGCTTTCTTTAACTCAGTCTAATGTCACTGAGGCACATCCAGGCTTTTGTGTGTATTGTGTTTCCTCCTCTTTATTACTGAATAATAGTTTGTGGTATGGATATACCCCTGTTTTTTTAACCATTCAAATTGTAGGACACTTTGGTTATTCTGAGTGGCCATTGTAGATAAAGCTTCTATAAATTAAATAGTACAAGTTACTGTGTGGACATAAATCTTCATTTTTCTGAGATACATGCCCAGGTGTGCCGTTTTCTTCCTTAAAATATTGTTTTTCTTTCCCAGCTCCTGATAACAATCAATTGGTTACAACTCCTACTCAATATTGAAGAACTGATCTCTTCTATGAGGGACTAAAATTTTTGATGTAGTTTGATGAGATTAATGGGTATAATATATGCCAGTGATATGTGGAACATTTGCGTGTTGGAGAAGGCATCACAGGGGAGATACAGTTGAAAATTTTGATTCTTTTCCAAAACGAACTTCTCTTGTGTTCCGTTTTTAGACACCAGAAGTTTTCGACAATGCAACTGATCACTTTCTAGACTCTAAAGCAATTGGTGAACAAGTTATATTCCCAACACCTTTTACCTTGAGTGAGAATAAGTTTCAAGTTATATTATGTGAATTAATCATATTCACATAATTTCTTTTCCTGTGAAATGTTTTTAAGATATCTTTGGTCCAAAGGCAGGGATTATTAGAAATGTAACCTCATACAGTTGGAAGATTTGCCCTAGATCACCTCTAAAGGTCACTACTAGGTCTAAATTTTATAATTATCCTCCCAAATCCTGTTTTGATCAAGGAGAAAACTTGATCAAAGAGCCCAGTGAGATTCAGTGACTTAGTATCACACAGATGAGAGACAGGACAATCCCTAGGGCAGAATTTGAGTGTTATCTGTCAGTCTACCCTATAAAATGTAGAAAAATATATGTTACATTTAGATTTAAAATTGAGGAACTCTCAATTACAAATTTATTACAAAAAATATCTTTCTCATTACAAATTAAAACACAGTAATGGATCATGACAATCAAACCTTTGTGACTGAGTTTTTTTTCACGGGTTTAACAAATCGCTTCCAGTACCAGGTTGTTCTCTTCGTGATGTTTCTCTTGGTTTATCTTGTCACTTTACTGGGAAACTTGGGGATGATCACCCTCATTTGGGCAGATTCCCGACTCCACACCCCCATGTACTTTTTTCTCAGTCACTTGTCCTTCGTGGATGTGTGCTCTTCCTCTGGCACTGGTCCCAAGATGTTGACTGGCATCTTTGTGGAGAAAAAAGTCATCTCTTTCTTTGGTTGTGCTGCCCAGTTATGGATTATTTGTCAATTTATGGTGACCGAGTGTTTCCTCCTGGCGTCCATGGCATATGACCGGTATATGGCTATTTGTAAGCCTTTGTTGTATACACTCCTGATGTCCCAGCGGGTCTGTGTGTGGCTGGTGGTAGGGCCTTATATGATGGGTCTTATAAGTGCCATGATCCACACAACGTTCACCTTTCGCCTCCCGTACTGTGGTCCAAAAATTATCAATCACTTCTTCTGTGACCTTCTTCCGGTTCTCTCTCTGGCATGTGCAGACACCCAGGTCAATAAACTTTTGCTTTTCATCTTGGCTGGAGCTCTGGGAGTACTGAGTGGTGTGATCATTGTGGTCTCTTACGTCTACATCATCATCGCCATCCTGAAGATCCGCTCTGCTGATGGGAGGCAGAGAGCTTTCTCCACCTGCTCTTCTCACCTGACAGCTGTCTCCATCCTGTATGGGACACTCTTCTTTATCTACGTCTGTCCGAGTTCTAGTTTCTCCCT
The DNA here is from genome assembly GCF_987537825.1 of Furipterus horrens. Classification (NCBI taxonomy): domain Eukaryota; kingdom Metazoa; phylum Chordata; class Mammalia; order Chiroptera; family Furipteridae; genus Furipterus; species Furipterus horrens. Next base: position 10,454,508 of record NW_028327172.1, read on the forward strand.
GGACATCAGTAAAGTGGTGTCTGTGTTTTATACAGCTGTGATCCCCATGTTAAACCCATTTGTCTACAGCCTGAGAAACAAGGAAGTCAAGGATTCATTCAGAAGAATGTTTGAAAGGAAGAAATTCCTGATAAGTAGGTAAACTAGAATACCATTTGTGTATAATCCTAGCAGTTAAATTACTGGATCAAAACCAGTTCCATTTTTAGTTTTTTGAGGAAATTCCATATTGTTTTCCATAGTGGCTGCACCAGTCTGCATTCCCACCATCCTGAAACAACAATTCAGAAGAAACTATGCATCTCTATATTCATAGCAGTACTATTTACAAGAGCCAAAATTGGATACTCATCAGTGGATGAGTGGATCAAAAAACTGTGGTACATTTACATAATGAAATACTATGCATCAGAGAGAAAGAAGAAACTCTTACCATTTGCGACAACATGGATAGAACTGGAGAGTACTATGCTTAGTGAAGTAAGTCAGGTGGCAAAAGACAAATACAACATGATCTCACCTAATAAGGGAACCTAATGAACAGGACAAACAGACAAGCAAAATAGAACCAGAAGCATGGAAACAAGGAACAGACTGACATTGACAAGAGGGCAAGAGGAGGGGGAGAAGGGAGGAAAGGAGGGGAGGAGTTTGGTCAAGGAACTAGTATAAATGATCCTTGACATGGACAACAGGGTGGGGATTGACTGTGGGAGAGGGGGGAGGTGGGCGAGAGCAATAGGAAGAAAAATGGGACAACTGTAACAGAACAATAAAAAAAAGAATTACCAAACATTTGAGAAAACAAAACAAAACAATAAATTTCCAAAAAAAGTGAAAAAGAATACCATTTGTACTACAGATCAACAGCTAATCTACATGCAAGATGCAAGAATATGGGTTAGGTGTTGGGAGTCCTACTTTTGTGTTGAGAGTCACTCTGTGTCACTGACAATTCATACAATGTCTTTAGGCTTTAATTTTTTCAGTTTGATTTTTTCATTTCTCATCAAGCAAGAACGAGTTGGAGAGCTTTCAACTGAGATGGGTGGATTATTGAACTTCAAAACTTAAAAATATTCTCAAAGCTTGTGACTAGGAGAGGAGATATTCTTTGTTATATCCTTCATGCTGTGATCATAACCTGTGCCTTAACAAGACTTCTGTTTTCTGTTTTGCTTTACAGGGTGTTGAGTTCCATCAACTGTCTAAACTTGACCTTGACTTTTAAACATAAACTTAAAAAGTTTGTTATAGTCAAAAGGAAAAACTTCCAGCTACATAGTAAGTCTGGGATGTAATGTAGAGCATGGTGACTATACTTATTACTATATTGTATATTTATAGGTTGCTAAGAGACTAGATCTTAAAAGTTCTTAGCACAATAGAAAAATTGTAACTATGCAAAGTAACCAATGCTAACTGCAATTATTTTGTTATTACTTCACAATATATGCATATATAAAACCATTATGTTGTATGCCATGGACTAATAAAATGTTGCATGTCAAATATGTATCAATAATAATGGAGAATAGTGAATTATTCAGAAAGTCACGCAATGATAGCACTCTAATACTACCTCTGTTTTTGGAGTGGATATTTTACAAAGGCCTGTTACTTTCTTCTCATAGTAATAACCCACTAGGATTTTGCCACGGCAACATTGGGTGAAGTGTCTGTTCAGGTCCTCTGTCCATTTTTTAATGGGACTGTTTGTCTGATGTTGAGTTGTATTACTATTGTTATTACTTTTTTTATCATAGGTATGGCAGTATGATGATAGCCAGAGGTAAGGAGGGTTGGAAGGAGGTGGTAATGGGCAAAAGGGGGATAAATGGGGATGGAAAGAGGATTGGCTTTGCATGAGAAGTGCATGATGCAGTGTTCAGATGATGTTTTATTGAGTTGTACACTTGAAACTTGTATGGTTTTATCAACCAATGTCACCCTGATAAATTCAATAAAATAAAATAAAGTGCATGACACATAAAAATTTAAAGTTTCTGATATACTATAACATCTTTACCTTTTAGATTGTGAAATGCACAGAATTATTATTGCACATTTGTTCTAGAGACACAGAGTTCAGAGACCTTCTTTCCATCCAACATTCTTATAACTCCTTCTATTATCAGAGCAATAATAAATAAAAAGGCTTTGTTACGTTAGCTGCAAATGATTGTCACAATAATTTTAGTTAGTATCCATCACCACACACAGTTACAATATTTTTCTGGTAATGAGAATTTTTAACATCTATGCTCTTAGCAACTTTCAAATATGCAATACAGTGTTATTAAGTATAGTCACCATGCTGTACGTAACATCCCCAGGATTTATTTACCTTATTACTTGCATTGCCTTTGGGGTCATATTTAATAAAATCCTCTCTAAGACCAAAGTTCATTAATTTAGTACCTATGCTTTCTTCTATGTAATTTATTGTTTCAGGTCTTGACAAACAGTAGTCTAGCTTCATCCTTTTGCATGTGGATTTTCCACTTTCCCAGCACCATTAATTGAAGAGGATTTCTTTTCTCCATTGTATGTTTTTGGCTCCTTTGTCAAAAACCACTTGTCCATGTACATACATGTGGGTTCATTGCTGGGTTCTCAGTGACCAAGACATGGAAACAACTGAGGTGTCCTTAAATAGATGATTGGATAAAGAAGATGTGGTGCATATGTACAATAGAATACTACTCAGTCATAAGATGAAATACTGCCATTTGTGACAACATGGATGGATCTTGAGAATATCATGCCAAGCAAAACAAGCCACACAGAAGACATCAAGAACCATATGATTTCACTCATATGTGGGATATAAAACTGAAAACCACAAATGGAGAAACAATAAAAACAAGCAAACAAAAACTCATAGATACAGACAACAGTCTGGTGTTTACCAGAGGGAGGGGAATTGGAGACTAGTAAAGGGTAAAAATATCAAATACAAAGTGACAGAAGATTTGATTTTGGGTGGTGGACACACAATATAATATTAAGATCATATACCATAGAGCTGTACACTGGAAACTTGTATGAACTTATTAACTCATGTCACCCCAATTAATTTAATAAAGAAGTAGTAGCATGCTACAAAATTAAAAAAGAAAACAAAAACAAACAAAACTTTCTAGAGTAGAGAATTTTATTACATGTTAAAAGACTTGTGTTTTTTTCTTACCTAGGCTAGAACCAAAATTCAGGTTTTCATACTGACTTTGTTTCGTCAGGCTGATGCTATTTGTCTTGGAGGTAAAACACAATGCTGAGGCATTTTGTTTTATTTGTTTTTATTTCTTGGCAATAAGAAATTATTTTCTCTTGCCATATGCTAACCATTCAAATGTAATCTGCTAAACTTTAAGAACCAGTTAATATATTATCAGAATATAATTTTTAAAAAAAGAAAGAAAATAAAAGTTTTTCTTTTTTAATCCTAACTTACAATAGTTAAACTCTTTACATGTCTTGGACAAAGTCCTGGAAAAATTATTTCCTTTGCAACGTGTGGCGAATGTTATATCTGAGGAAAGTCTATTTTATGCATTCTTATCCCTTGTTCCCAAGACATTAATGCAGAAGAGAGAGGGGTACCACCCTCTCCGTGTTACTTCAGTTTACAAAATTCTTAACGTTTCTTGCTTAGCCCAGAACTAGAGGCGATAGTCTATATCTAGTTAGAAACAAACTTGAACTGATCAGAAAAACAGATCTCATTGAACTTAGGATATGAAGCAAAACTTTACTTGCACTTTCCCTTAGTGGCTTAATTCCCAAGATATGGTATGCTTCTGGGGACAGAACATTTTCAGTAACAATAACAAAGAAAAGGATGATGCAACTTTTCAGGGCACTTTTATCTAACTCACAAAGACTAAATATATTTTACAGTGGAGTTGTCCACGTCTTCTTTTTAGAAGAAGATAAAGAATAAAATCAAATAACTATTGAAAATTCTGCTCCATTCTGCATGTGAAGGTAGCCATATTAAGGGAAGAGATGAAACTTGAGAAACTTGGCTCGTTTTTACTTTCGTTCTTCTTGTCATCTTGAAAGAAGAAGGTGAGAGCCTATTAGAATGTAAGTTGAGATCTAAATTCTGTTCTGTTCTTCATTCTACTTGATTTTTTAACAAGTTCAAGAGAACATAAATTATTTTAAGTAAACTTGAAGTGAATTATATATTTGGTTCATAGCCAGAATCATCACAATGCTCATCTCTGTCGATGTTGAGCAAGATCTAAGAAGAGATCATTTATGTAGAGATAAATTTAAGTTCTGCATCTGGATCAAACTAAGTATAATATTGGATAGAGATATTTCAGCAGCAGAGTGAGGGGAATAGTCAGGACTATTTCCTGACTTTAACTCTATCTCAACGGGGTGATTTCCTTGCTAAAGGAAGACAAACATAGATTGTGTTGGAATTGCCCAACTGCTCTGAACATGAGAGCCAATTGTATCCCCCATTCTGTGTGGTATTCTAAGGAGCAAATAAAAATAAAAAGTGAAACTAAGAAATTAATATTTGCATAGAGGGGTAGAAGGCTTGGGCAGGTGTAGAAACTAAGATTGACAGAAAAGAGTTGAGGAACTTCAGACAATGTCAAGGTGAAGACTGAGAAACAGTGTGTGACTGATCCAGTGGGAGTCATTAGACTTTTTAAGACGTTTAAGCAAGAGGTGAGTGTGATGGATAGACAGTTTGACTGGCTATTTCATCTGTCTCTTTAATTCCCCCAAAGGCAAGGGTATAATGTTAATTGCATTTTTGGCTTCATAAGGAGACCTTGCTAAAGTCAAATAAAAATTTCAAATTAGAAAATTGAAGTCTAATGTTGGACTCCAATATTTTGGGACTCATAATTAAAAATAAAGTAATATGTAAGTAGCTTACTGAGCATTTGTACATTGATACCATTATTCTAAGTGAGTGAGAATTCTCAGAGATCAAAGACAATAATTTTAGCTACCTTGAATAAATGAAGCATTTAAGTATGGTTCAGTGAGATCAGCTGACTAAACCAAAGTCACCCTTATAGTGGGTGACATAAGAATCCACAGAAGATACGGAAGTGGGAGAATTCAGGCTCTTTTCAGAATTTTTTTCCTGTACTATTTCCATGAAGGTGATACTTAAACTCAACACTTTCTATTATCTTATGGCCTTCCCACAAATGGCCACTGGCTATAAATTCAACACCAGAAACAGAAAACCAGAAATACATTATCCTGTACTCATGTTGGAATGAATATTTTTCTTATTGAAATGAAAGAAATTGTGAAGACATCGATATTTCACAGTGTGAGAAAGGAAAAAGCATAGACCATTTTGACAGGTGTTTCAAAGCCCACCTTTGCCGGTCTCTAGCATTATGAATTTGGATTGAGCTTTCATTTATTGCATATAAAGTGAGATTATATTTAGCTTGCAAGTTTATTCAAAAGAGTACGTAAGGCAAGAATACTAAGAATTATCGTGCACTTATTTAGGTCCTCAATAAGACTCTGCTAAATGCTTTGGATGTGTTATCTCATTCAATCCTCACAACAGCTTACAAGGTCGGCATTACTATTATTATTCTGGCTTCACAAAAGAAGAAAAGGAACTTTCCTGAGGTGAGTGGAGGTGGATGCTAGAGCAGTTGGATGACATGCATTTAGCTTTAGGTTATAATCACAAAGTGCAAAGAAGGGTCTAAAAATAAGTGGCCGCTCATTTCTTTTCCAGCTTGCTTCACTTCTGTTCTCCTGTGTCATTTCCCCAGGTGTGTAACCACCTGATGAACTCAGGTAAAGTTCACTAAAGTGGGAGTTAATAGATGCCTATTCTGGAACCATCTATGTGCATTTAGTCCACTGAGAGGACCTGGAGGAAGCTGCTACTCTTCTCAAGGCTTCCATTTTTTCATCTATGTATTGATGGACTCTACAGAGTCTTAAATATTATAGCTACAGGTCTGATTTTTTTTTTCCCAGTGGTCTATATTTTATTTTGGATTCCTTGATGCAACGTGTAACTAACTCATATCATTCCTTGTTAGTTCAGGTTCTAGTATATCTTTGCTGTGTCCCAAGTTTGAAGATATGTTTACCAAATCTGCTGCGACGCCTCTGCTCTTCTAGTGGAAAGCCACAAGCAGTCAATGGCCAGGGAAAACTACACAAGGGTCTTTGAGTTCATTTTCACAGGTTTGAATTACAACCCCCAGTTACAGGTCTTTCTCTTCCTGCTCTTTCTGAGCTTCTACATTTTCAACCTAACAGGAAACTTGGGTATGATTATTCTGATCCGGATCAGTTCCCGCCTTCACACACCTATGTACTTTTTCCTCAGCCACTTGTCCTTTGCGGACATCTGCTTCTCCTCAGTTGTGAGCCCCAAGATGCTCGCTGACTTCTTTGTGAAGCGGAAAGTCATCTCTTTCTTGGGCTGCGCTTTGCAGCAGTGGGTCTTCGGGTTCTTTGTAACAGCAGAGTGCTTGCTCTTGGCATCCATGGCGTACGACCGCTACGTAGCCATCTGTGACCCATTACTGTACTCCGTTGCCATGTCCCAGAGACTCTGTATCCAGCTGGTGGCTGGTCCCTACGTCATCGGGTTTATGAACACCATGACTCATACAGCAAACACATTTCGCCTCCCTTTTTGTGGCCCCAATGTCATCAATCATTTCTTCTGTGATATGCCCCCCCTGCTTCCCCTTGTATGTGCTGACACGGGGCTCACTAAGTTGGTAATTTTTGTCACGGCTGGAGCTGTGGGAGTCTTCAGTGGACTGACTATTGTGGTCTCCTACGTTTACATCCTCACTGCCATCCTGAAGATCCGCTCTGCTGATGGGAGGCACAAAGCCTTTTCTACCTGCTTCTCTCACCTGACAGCTGTTTCCATCCTGTATGGTACCTTGTTCTTTATTTACGTACGGCCTAGTGCCAGTTTCTCCCTGGGTCTCAATAAAGTGGTGTCCGTGTTTTACACAGCCGTCATCCCCATGTTAAACCCACTTATCTACAGCTTAAGGAACAAGGAGGTCAAAGATGCCATCCACAGGACTGTCGCTAAGAGGGAGAATTGTTGGGCCTAAATTCTTATCTGGAAAGGAAATTGGGGGATAAATCTAAATGGAAAGACTGATTGTGTGATTCCTAAGGCCACTTGCAAATGTTTGGGGGCTGGTCGACATCCCTTTATCCATTCATCTATCCAGTTGTCTGTTCATTTAGTCAATGAGTATAGACTTACTAAGCTCTGTTTGTGATTTTTCTCTGCGATATACCAATATTGTAGTTCAAACCCATAGTCCATTTAATTTTGCTTCTCTTGGACACCCCATAGTCCAATTATTTTCAAAAAAGCTTTATTTAACTTCAGTTATTAATTTTCTATCATTTTGCTAATATGTTTTCTCTTCCTGCTCACCCCTTGGTACTAGAATTTTAAAATGCAGTACTTTAGGCTTTGCACTCACATCTAGCTCCTATCAATAGGAATATGGAAAAAATAAAGTGATGTGGGATCTTATGTTTAAACTCATCAATGAAAAGAACTCCTTGGCTGTAAACATTGATTTTGGCGATGACCTTTACACAAAGAACTACACACGTCTTGCGAAATGAAGATGGATCTGTGTACAACTCTGACAGATGGGGTGGTCCACAGTGTCTGTTTATAATGATAAAGAGACTTGTGCTCATTTTAGTGCATTTTACACCTGAAAGAGCGTGTGACGGAATGGGTAAAGCTTATATTTTCTTGGGATTCATCACTATCATTCTCACCCAGGCTGTTATTGCACTAGCTCCCACCAGGTGCCCTCACCTGCAGTCACTCTTCGTTCCTGACCACCTATACAAAGGCATCCTTTCTGCTGGGTAGCCCTACATGTAACTATTTATCCTTTTACCCATTTCTGAGTGTCCGGTTCATTGGCATTAAATACATTAATGTTGTCAAGCAACCGTGACCACAGTCTATCTCTAGAACTATTATTTCATCATCCCAACTGAACCTGGGTACCCATCAGACACTAACTCTGCCCTATCGCCTTCCCCAGCCCCTGGTAACCATGATCCTACTTTCTGTCTCTATGAATTTGGCTACTTTGTCATATAAGTAGAATCATACAATATTCGTCCTTTTGTGTGTGGCTTACTTCACTCAATAGTGATGACTAAATAATAATGACTATTTAATGAGCTCTTCCTATGATCCAGGCACATTATGCGCATTATCTAATTTAATTCTCCATTGCAGGTATTATTATTTAACCTTCTGTTATAGGTGAAGCAACTGAAACTCAGGAATTTTAATAATTTGCTCAAGATGAAGACCTAGTGTTCAAAACTAGAGGTGTCCTGCAAGAGTCATGCTCATCAACACAACAATGACTTAGATTATATCCTTTCCTACATATTTCAATATTTACAAATTAATTTAATCTTCTGGGTTTGCCAGCTTTTGCTGAATTAGAATAAATTTATTTATTTATTTATTTATTTTTGTGTGTTTATTGTGGAGAAAAAGATCTAACCTCAAGAAGACAGGATAGCAAACAATGAACCAATAATGCTGGAAAGTGGTCCTCTTGCCTTAAATCAATTAAAAAGACATTGCCCATCCCCAGGGTTAGTCCTTCTTTACTGTCTGACCTATGACAGGCCCCAGGGACTAATTTTCAGAGCTGAATAGCAATTGAAACCCAGAAAACTGTCTTATTAAAATTGTCTTGATTAATTAGTTCCTCTGAAACCTGTTTAGAAATGAGGCAAATAATTTCGTTGAAGTTTAGCAGTTCCTGGGATCTGAGCACCTAATCAATCATAATGGTGCCCAAGGCATTTTGGTAGAAGGGGATCAGCCACAAGGTTGGGCCCTGCAGCCTCAGTCTCACATGACAAATATAATTTGTTAATATTTTCTTGCAATTGTTTCTCTGAAGAGCTGACTGCTGATTCCTCAGGCTTCAAACTCATGTATCATTTTTGTGTGTTACAGAAATGTCAGAAGCAGACACTACCAAACCCTTTGTCAGCTGAGGGAGCAAATCAGTGGAGTGGAGAACTGATTTGTTCAAGACATGCAGTTAGAGGTACAACCCTGGCAAGAATCTGGTCCTCCTGATAACTTAGTACAACTACTCCTTGTAGCGATACCTGCACATAAGACAAAAGGGAAGAAAAAAGGAAGAAAGGAGGGAAGGAAGGAAGAAGATTAGGCAGGAAAAGAAAGCTCAAAGAGCTCTCACACTGAAAGGGAATATGAAACATTTTACGATTAACTCATGGTTATTTCCAAAGGTCCTTCTATTTTAAAATAAGGGCAATTAATTATGTTCTTGTGGAATTTTAGAAATTTGTAATAAGACAGTGAGGATAATTTTTTGAACAGAGAGCCAGTGGTCCCTGGGACTTTCTGGTGAAGCCAGTAAGAGGAAGAAAATAGTGTTGAGTACTCAGGGAAACGAGGACACTTGCTTTCCTTCCTTCTACTTTATTCTCTTGTCTACCCCAATTAAAAATATTGGATCTTTTTTTCTGAAAGGTATTTGATTTACATAATCTTCTGAATGCATATAGCTATGCAAGTATATTTTTATATATTTTCTTTAATGTGAAAACTTTGTGTAGACATACACACACACGATAGAGCAAATATATGACAGAAAAAACTATTGTATCTTGGAGAGAGGTCCTCAAATGATGAAATGATCAGTTTAATTGTTGTATATTAAAGTGCTAAAGGTGAAGATAAAAATAAGAGGATTGTAATGAAAATGCAGGTGCAATTATGCATAAGAGCGATAGATCCTCTTGGAAAAAAACCATCACAGACAAAATTTCTTGTGCACATCCTCTGTGTTCTTCCTAATGAACAATGGGCCTTAAGTTAGAACTCCTGCTCTAGTAGAGGTAGAACAAGACATTCAGGTGAAAAAAAGGACAGATAACTAAATGCTATGGCACCTGAGACATACACAGTGCATTTTGAGGAGTTCTGGTTATGCTAACGCTGACATGAACTCTCTTTGTGGTCTTGGGTGAGTCCTGTAACCTCTCACAATCACACTAGGCAATTGCTTTGCTCTATAGTTGTGACAACCCGAATCATAAGCCATATAAGGACAAGGACTTTTTCTGCTTTGTTCATGGTTGTACCTCTGGTGATTAGCACATAATGTGTTTTGGAGTTGAGAAGACCTACATTGGAAATTTGTCTGTATCTGCACGTCATTAACTGTATGACTTAGTAAAATTTATGCAGAAACCATTTCTATTCTTCAGTTACTTCAACGGAAAATATTCCTGTGACTTATTATAGTAACTGTACACAATTTATTTGTGATGATTTGTGCTTTCTCTTAGCTGCAACTCTCCAGAATTGTATTATTCTCAATGAAATTAACTTAAAATACTAGTGTTTTGTTCTATTATCAAAGAAGAGTATCATAATTATCTGGAGACTAAGTAGATTTCCCTCTTCTAATTGCATATATATATATATATATATATATTTAAGGTTGAATTTTTTTCATATACTTCATCCAAAACAAAATATCTCAGTACATTGAATTCAACTGTCTTGTATAAGCCAGATATTTTTTAAAATTACAAAAATATAACACTTTCACTCCTTACTATATATTTTTTGGTATTGAAATAAATTTGTCTGTATTTATTATTTAGGTTAAATGTAGTAAACTTATTACATTTTTAAATGCATCAATAAAAAACATTTAAAATTTCTCAGTTTTTGTTTCTGAAATGGTAAAAATATTGATAGATATAACTCATATAAAGAAAATCTCTTTGGGGTCCCCAATAACATTTAAGAATGTAAAGGGTTGCTGAGCTCAAAAGACTTGGGAACCTCACATTTAGCTGACGGTTGAATTGGTTGGATGACTGATCTATACCAGCATTTCCAGCTCTCTGATTCCTTACTTACAGTCCTTCAGCGATGGCCTTCTATTTCAGTTGTACTGACTATAGGCCTCAGGTGATGTTATTTCTTGGTATATTTGTTCTTTCAAACTCCCTTACTGTCCTTCTCTGGCACTTTCTATGGACCCTGCTTATGACAGTTAGCACAGTCCCACCACTCCTCAGGGGTTCCCGTGTGTCCCCCAGAGCAGCCTTCTGCACTCCCCGAGTGGGTTATGCTTGGATGTAACTCTCTTGGACCTGGACACGAAGAAGTGTATTGAAAGTAGAGACTGAAAAAATGCTGACATCTCTGAACTTCCTTCACTTTCTGGAATCCACAATGGTTTTCCTGAACTCAGACGTCTGCCCTTCCTAGAACCTGCAAGACTATCCTGTGGACCCTCCTAGCAACCTGCCACATCCACCTTTACCACCCTAATGAACTTTTATTATTATCTTTTAGTTTTCAGGTCAAATATTACCTCCTCAGAAAAGTCTTTTTTAAGATCCCACACTATGTCAGGTGTTGTATGCAATTGCTGACACCTTGTTATTGTTACTCCACACACTTAGCCATAATTTGTAAGTATAAATTTATAATATTATTTGATTACCTCTCCTATGAGGTCATACATTTCACAAAAGCAGGCACTATGTCTATTTCTCACTATTTTACTTTTCTCTTTGTTTTTCCTTGTTTATTACTTCTCATTGTTATTTATTAAAATGTTACATGCCATCACATGTAATCTTCATAACAGCTTTATGAAGAGAACACATTATTTCCATTTTATAGGTGGGAAAACTGAGGCTTATGAGCTAAGGTGAACTGCTCTTGTTCACACAACTAGTAAGCTGTAGAGCTGAGATTCGCCTTTAGGCATCTCTGTCCTAGGCTTGCCTCTCACCATTACAAAGCTCACCTAATACCTTACCTCACCTCCCAATTGTATCTCCCTCAGCACCTAACTCAGTGCTAGGTATCTAAAAGTTGCTAGATAAAGTATGTTTTGAATGAATAAGTACAATCATGGCTGGGAGGAGAGATAAAATTTGCTCTAACCACATGACTTCGGTTCTGTCTCTCAATTTCAATCTCTCAAATTTTGTCTCTTAATTTCATTGTGTGTAAATAGGTTCATTTTATTACGTGATAGTTGATATATTTCAGAACTAAAATTCTATGGTCTTTTCATCATCATTATTATTATGGACTGCAAATAATTCTTGAGCACCTACTGTATGACGACTGTTCTGTTGGTTATTCCTTTCTGCCAAATTCTCTTTTCTCTTAAATGTATGAATGAACTCACAAAGCAAAAGGGATCTATAGGTTAATTGGATCAATTATATTAATGATGAATTATCTCTCCATATTTCATTCCAGAAAGATAACTGAGCTTTATAATTTGTCACTTGACACCAGAATAGCACACGAAGGTACCTTTTGCTGTTTGTATCATATCCCAAAGGGATGCTCAGGCTTATATTTTCTCCAAGTATTGTTAGCATTGGAAAGAGGATTTTGTTGGGTGAGTAGAAGGCACTTTTTATTCTAAGGTAATGGGAGAAATTCTAGACTTCAGTTGAAATTCAAATGAAGTGACAATTTATGTTCATCAAGTAAGTATTATGTTTAATTAACCAGGGGTAAAGGTCAGTATATCATAATATGAACAAAAGATAAAATTCTTAATGTAATGGAACCATAGCATAATTCAGATTTGTGAAATAGAATAATGTTCTTTCCTCTGGTCATATGTGATGAGGACAGCTGAAATGTCTTTTCTTTAGGCCTTATTTTCTCTTTCAGTGAAATAAGCAATTAGATGTGTACTGGGTGACTGCTTCCATCCCCATAAACCTTCTGTAGCAGTGTGTGACCCACCATTGTCTCTTGTGTCATCTCACGGATTTATTGGTCCCTATAGTAGCCCCAATGTATAGAAAAATTAAAACGTTAATATTTTCAAGACTTAAAAGTGTTTCTTTTTCTATGTAGGCAGTGTATGGAGGAGGAGCTCTTTAAGAGGGGTGCAATATATATATATATATATATATATATATATATATATATATAAAATATAGATAAAGCTATATCTTTGAGATTATCCTGTACATTTATAATTAATATCTAACCCAAGCAGTATCTGGTTAATACATCAGACTGAGTGATAGGGATTGCAGGTGCATAAGCCCGGAGAGGACTGAGAGATCACTAAAGTATCAGCTCCTTTTGGGTGATCATTCTCCGAGCCGTCTGCCTCTTAAAGAGGCCTCCTGGTGAAGGGACGTGAGTGAAGACAAGGAGGAGAGATTTTTGGTGGGGAGATGATGTCTGAGCATCCCTTGCCTCTAACAAGGCGTGTAGCCAGACTTAAGTCTATGAATTAATAACAAGTAAAGGGAGCTCAAAATAAATAAATAAATAGATAACCCCCTCTTTTGTGTCTATGTATACAATGCTACAATTCAATGTATTATGCCTTACATTTCCCTCATTCTCTTTACAAGGAAACTTTGGAGAAATATTTCAAAATGAGTATCAAGGATGGTAATGTGTTGTCCAATTTTTTTTGGATAGTAGCTTGTCTTTTGAATGTTACTAATTGCATATTGGGTTGCTAGAAAGTTTCCAGTTAAATTTGTGGTCTGCACAGAGCAGTGCTCGTCGGTGGTGCAACAGGTTTTATTCTGGTCTTATTTTGTATCTAGGTATTGCTTTTCCTTTTCACACTTTATGTTACTTACCTGTGTCTTATGACCGACACCAAGACATTTTCAACTCTTTCTTTATTTGTAAAAGCATTGATATGTATATATGTATATATACTCATATATGTATATTTACAAGTATGTTTATCTCATATTTTAATTACTGTGGAAGAACCCAAGAGAGATTAGGGAAGAAATGTCTTGCTATTTTTAAAGCCAGTTGTAATTTTGCAAACAAACCCTGCAATTTTTCAAGTTTCTGCATGAGGGTACACCAACTCTAGGGACTCACAGCTTAGGTATAATTGGAAATCCTTGTGAGGTAAAGCAAGTAACATATCCAAAGGACAGATTATAGAGGTGAAGGAATCACAGAGAATGCATTACACAGTTTCAACTTCTAGTTTTTGAAGTGCTTTTGCACATCTGGGAGCTTTAAAAGTCCCACTGAACTAAGAAAGGTAGGTGAGAAAACAGAATTTTGAAATTATGTTTATTTAAAATTGGCAGTAGCCTACCAAGACCAGAACCCAGTTCTCTTGATTCTTGCTCTTAAGCTGCTCCCAGAAATAGGCTTTGTTAAAAATGACCTTAGCAGCTGACATCTGTGAAATACAAAAGGAATCAAAATGCCACTTATTTCAATCCTCTTTTGCTTATTATGAAGAATTTCTACTTTGACAATGACTACAGCATTAACATTTATTTAAATTTAAAAATTATAGATTCTCACCATCAAATAGATACAGTTCCAAGAGAACATTAAAAAAATTTCTTCTAGTTCAGTTTTAAGTCCATAGTTGAGTATGTGACTAAGATTAAGTTTTTTTCTCCTTAGTAGAAAATATTTTTAAAACCTTGGATTGAATAACAGAAATATTACATCTCCTGCCAACTCAGAGCTGTGACAGTTGTAATGCAGCCATTTGTGATTGTGGCCCATTGTTGTCTATGCTGGGTTGTAACACAGATAAGCAGAGATGGCGTGTCTCCCCTCCCTGACAGCGGTCCAGCTACCTGCTTCTGTGTCTGAAGTCAGGATGACTGGTAGAGGTCAAGGTCCAGAACTTCCTGTATTAAGAGATTATCACAAATTTGGCAGCTTAAAACTACCTGTGGAGGTCAGAAGTTCAAACTGAGTATCACTGAGACAAAAGGAAGGTATGTATTGGCAGGGCCACACTCCACCCAGAGGCTCTAGGCGGAAACCCATGCCAGTCTCTTCTGGCTTCTTAGGGCTGTCGGCGTTCCCTGCGGTGGTAGCACTTCACTCTCTGCTCCTCTGGTTCCACTGCCTTCTCTTGCGGCTGTGGGCAGATGCCCCTGTGCCTCTCTCAAATAAGGATATTTGTGATTGCATTTAGGGCTTACCTTAAACTTACCCATCTCAAGATTCTGAACTTACTAACCCTTTCTCCATATAAAGTGACATTTACCGGTTTCAGGAATTAGAACCTGTATATCTTTATGGGCCATTATTAGCCTATCATGTTCCCCCAAATCATTCAAGTTGGCCAGCTTAGTTTCTGTTTGTTTTGTTTTCTTACCCTTGGTTCTATAGGACAGCGATTTTCAACCTGTTTCATTTCATGGCACACATAAACTACTAAGATTCTGCAGCACACCGAAAATACATTTTTGCCTATATGACAAAAAATAGATACAGTTTTGACTCATGTACACCAGATGGCGATTGTCTTAGCTGTAGTCACCTTTTCAAATTTGGCAATCTAAGGGAAAGAGGTCAGGTATTGCATATTTTAAAAGTTCTTGCAGCACAATAGTTGAAAATCGCTGCTGTAGGAAACTCAAACACGTTTTGAACACGAGTATCAATTGATTAATTTTTACTTCCGTTTACAGTATATTTGAGGGTCAGACATGTGGCTATGGTCTTAAATTCCTATTATCTAAGGAAAACTTTTTTTTAAAATTCAAGTTACACATTTTCTACTTTATAAAAACCTGTGTTCTTAGTTTTACAGATACAAAGTTGGATAAAATATAACCATGTTCAAAGAATTCACAGTAAAATGAGCTTCTAAGGATACTCCAAAAATATTGTTAGAATAATAAAAGGGTTCTTTTCATGGAATTCTCTGGAAAAAGACGAGAGGTTTCAAAAACTAGAAGAGAAATCAGCACATCCTTTCTAACTCTCCTTTTTATATCTTCCACATGGTCCCAGTCACCCTAAGTGCAAACAGAAGACAAGATACACAAATTACCCTCCCCAACAAGGAGAAAAAATAGATTAAAAAGATACGGTGACATATACTATGTTGTTTTTTATAATTACTGGTCTCTCAAACCAGCGTAGAACAATTTTTCAGTCATCCAGCAAGAATGATACCCAGTTCAGCATAAACATGTCTCACAATGAACAACGTATGTATCAGATGGGCTTTTCAATTATCTAAAGTGGCCAATGATGAGGGAGTTTATGTATATCTTAAATCTTGCCATATTTATTCATTTATTTGCAGAAAGAGACCATAGAAACTCAAAATCAATGGATGAGAAAAATTTCACCCAAGTGAAAGAGTTCATACTTTTAGGGTTTACGGCTGATTTATGGTTACAGAGTATGCTCTTTTCCCTCTTCTTCATCATTTATATCATCAGTCTCTTGGGGAACCTTACCCTGATATCTCTGATCTGTGCTGACTCTCGGCTCCACACACCCATGTATTTTTTCATTGGAAACCTTTCGTTCCTGGATCTCTGGTATTCCTCTGTCTATTCTCCCAAAATCCTTATGACCTGCGTCTCTGAAGACAAAAGCATCTCCTTTGCTGGCTGTCTGGCTCAGTTCTTCTTCTCAGCTGGACTTGCCTACAGTGAATGTTACCTGCTGGCTGCCATGGCTTATGACCGCTATGTGGCCATCTCCAACCCACTGCTTTATTCCCAGACAATGTCCTCAAGGTTGTGCACCAGTCTCGTTGCAGCTTCATGCCTTGGTGGCTTTCTTAACTCAACCATCATTACCAGCCAGACATTTACCCTGAGCTTCTGTGGTGACAATATCATTGATGATTTCTTCTGCGATCTTCCCCCCCTCGTAAAGTTGGCCTGTGATGTGAAGGAGGGCTACCAGGCTGTGCTCTATTTCATACTTACCTCCAATGTCATTACTCCCATCATGCTTATTCTTGCCTCCTACCTCTCCATCATCACCGCCATCTTGAGGATCCGCTCTACCCAAGGCCGCCTCAAGGCTTTCTCCACTTGTGCTTCTCACCTGACAGCTGTCACCTTGTACTATGGTTCAATTCTCTTCATTTATTCCCGACCAAGTATGAGTTATGCCCTGGAAAGGGATAAAGTGGTATCAGTCTTCTATACTGTGGTGATTCCAATGTTGAATCCTTTGATCTATAGCTTAAGAAATAAAGATGTTAAAGATGCTCTGAGAAAAATGATAGACAGAGCAAAGTGTTCCTAAATGAAAATACTTGGTAAACAACCTGTTATTTCACAGGTTATTTCCATGTTATCATTATCAGCTCTTTGCTCAAAAATAAAACGAACAAGCAAACAAACAAAATCATTGGATAACGTGGAAACACAAGTCTTCATTTTTGTCTTTTGAATGTGTTTTTAAAGTAATTTGGTGCATTCGGAAGAACTGTTGTACCTGCTGGCTTGGAAGAAAGTCCATGAAATTATTGCGATTTTGTGAATGTTAAAAGAGAAAAAATTAAAAAGAATTTTCACTTCAGAGTTTATAAGTTGTCTGTATGTAAATATTTTAACCCATATATGAGAATAATAAAATTGGTTATGGAATCATTGTTAGGATTAGAAGGGGTAAATGATTTGCTTTAAACCCAGAACTTCTGCCTCCAGAGGTTTTACCAATTTGTTGGGAGAGAAAGTTAGGGGTTCATACGTAAAATTTTTACTATGAAATGCCCTTAGAAACAAGTTGAAAAAATTTTTTTCTGATTCTCACTTTTTTGTTTGCCATAATACAAAATTTCTTTGGCAATAGATATAAAAAAGAACAAATATCTTACAGTCACTGAGCTTTCGATAAAAGTATTTTCCCCAACAATTAAAAAATCAAGAGCAAAAGTATAGCAGCTGTATCAAATAGCCAGAAGTGGAAATGTAGAGAAATAGAGAGACGCAAACAGAGATGGATATATTTCAAAGAGCTTTACATCCAATATTCAGATTAAAAATCTCTACTAGGTAAGGCAATGATTGATAACAATAAAGGTTCTCCGCATGTTTGTATTTCTTTGCTTGTTCAGTTTTACGCATGAATAAAAATTAGACAAGATTTCATTGTGCTAGATTATATTTCCTTAATTTATTAGTCATACATACAAAACATGAGGTGGTACCAACATAAAAAGTGCTAGGGTTGATAACTAAGTATATTCATTTGCTAGAGCTATCATAACAAAATACCACAGAGTGAGTGTCTGAAGTAAAATTTATTTTCTCACAGTTCTGAAGGTGAAGAAGCCAAATCAAGGTGCCACCAGGGCTGATGTGTCCTGAGGCCTCTTACATGTGCCTGAAGGTGGCCACCCTTTTGTTGTCTCCTCACTGGTCTTTTCTCTGTGCATAAACCTGGTTGGTATCTCTTCGTGTGTCCAAATTTCTATTTCCTCTTTTTATAAAGCTCATCCTAACCAACTCATTTTTAACTAATCACACCTATAAGGGCCCTAACTCCAAGTATAGTTACCTTCTAAGTTACTGGGGGTTCAGCTTCAACATACAAATTGGAGGGTGGTTTACAATTCAACCCTTATCATCAGGGATTGATAGGCATTTCCTGATGAATGACATGAGGAAGAGTAGCCTAGACAGAGAGAAAAGCATATGGCAATGGAAAAATTATGGACCACATGAGAATTTCTAGAAAAGTCTAGTATAATTTAGAGTTTCTATTATCAGACACATTATGATTACATTGTGACTTAGAGCCATTAAATGTAAACTTTTAATAGAATACTCCTCATCTCATCATATCCAAACTGATATATCAAACCTTATACTCCAAATAAACTCTGAGTGTTTGGAGAGTGAGAACTTGTTTCTGGGGTATTGGATAGAAGGAGTCCCAAAGGACTGTTCAGGAAACACATAGCTCAGGTCCAGAATAGCATGCCAGAGCATCAGAGGAGAGGCAAAACAGTGTCACTTCCAGGGGTGTCCTTACTGATCGAGGGTAAGCAACTGGGATCAGGGGCAGGCAAGTGGTTTGACCTGTCTGTGACCTCAGCTGTAATTAAAGGGGGATATAGAGTCTGGCATGGCTCTCAAAAGATCATTGTTGTGCCAAAGGCACACAGACACAACATAGACACAACCTCTAAATAGGATTCCAACAATAATATATGTAGCCCTCATATAGAATTCAAAATTTGGTCTGGCAATCCAACTAAAAAATGGTCAAAGGACTTGAACAGACACTTCTCCAAGGAAGACATACAGAGGCCCACAGACATATGAATGGATGCTCAACATCACTAGTCATCAGAGAGATGCAAGTAAAAACCACAATGAGATACCACTTTACACCAGTCAGAATGGCCATCATCAACAAATCAACAAACAACAAATGCTGGCGAGGATGTGGAGAAAAGGGAACCCTACTGCATTGTTGGTGGGAATGCAGACTGGTGCAGCCACTATGGAAAACAATATGGAGTTTCCTCAAAAGACTAAAAATGAAACTGCCTTTTGATCCAGAGATTGCACTGCTGGGATTATGTCTGAAGAGTCCTGAAACACCGATTCAAAAGAACCTATGCACCCCTATGTTCATAGCAGCCCCATTTACAATAGCCAAGTGCTGGAAACAGCCTAAGTGCCCATCAGTGGGTGAGTGGATCAAAAAATTGTGGTACATTTACACAATGGAATATTACTCAGCAGAAAAAAGAAGGGACTCCAATCTTTTGTGACAGCATGGCTGGAACTGGAGAGTATTATGCTAAGTTAGATAAGCCAGGCAGCAAAAGATAAATACCTATGATCTCACCTAATGAACCAAACAAACAAAAGAGCAAAATAGAACCAGAGACATGGAAAAAAGCAACAGACTGATAGTGACCAGAGGGGATGAGGGAGGCAGAGAAGGGGAGAAATAAAGAGAAGGGACTAGTCAAGGAACTAGTATAAATGACCCATGGTCATGAACAACAGGGTGGGAATTGACTGTGGGAGAAGGAATGGGACAGGGGAGAGCAAAGGGGGAAAATGGGACAACTTTAATAGAACAACAATAACAACAACAAACATCACTAGAAAATGAAGTGTTTTGAATTAAAAAACATTTGGTCTGGTCGTTATGCTGGGTTATTGTGTATTTACTTATATGCAATATAAGAGGACAAGAGGACAAAAAGGTGACATGCTTTTAGACTCCAGTGGTTGCACTGCTCTAAGCTGTTCAAAATACCAGTGTATACTTTCTTGTCTTGGTACTCATTTTCAGGTGCTAGAGAGACACAGTCTCCCATCACAATTTTAGTGCTCCAGGGAAGGGAGCAGAGAGCAGATCTACAGGAAAACACGAAGCTTGTGAAGCTGCCTTATATGGGACTTTTATTCCATATTCATTATTTATTTCAAATTCAAGATGGATATTAATTCACCTTGACAGTTATAAGTTTGATGAATATGATTTCTTGCTTTATTTACTCTTCATTATTTTTAGTGATACAATACAGTGAGCCTGGGAAGTCCGTGGAGGATAAATCTGTCCCAAATAATTTGAGTTAGTTTAGAAGTGGACAATGCTTCTGCTCAATACTGAATGGGAAAATCAGCTTCAAGACATAAAAATAATTATCCACTTATTGAGTCTAGAAATATTTATCAACTGCCAATTAGTTTCTAGGAGTTATATGCTGAGATACAGCAATAAACTAAATGGAGAAATCTTACTAACCCACGTTGTTGCATTCTGGCGGGGAGAAAAACTGACAATAACTTTAATAAACAGGAATTAGAAGGTGACAGTAGGTCTGGGGGAAATAGAGTAGAGTCTTAACAGAATATGAATGATGAGAAGAGGGCATACAATTTAAAACAGAGTGAATCTTAAGAGATAAAGACCTGTAGGTAATGAAGAATCTGCTCATGGAGGACCTTTACGTCATTGTATGGAATTTGACCCCAACAGAATAAATTAGTTGGATATTAGGGTTGTTTTAAGTACAGAAGTACCATAAATTGCCATTTAAAAAAAATGATCATACTGACTGTTCTATTTTTTTAATGTTTTTTATTGATTATATTGTTACAACAGTTCCAATTTTCTCCCCCTTGCTCCCCTCCACCCAGCACCCCCCACCCCCAGCAATCCCCCCCAAGTCCATACCCCTGGTTCGTAAAAATTAACTATCCCCCCCCCTCTCAAATATTAGGACCCTTTGTAATCTTGTAAAGGACAATGGGCGAAGGTCTCAAGCTCCTCTAGCTACTTCAAACTAGACATGGTCGTCGTCGTACCTACCCTTGGGTCCAGAAAACCCTAATAAGAGTGGGGGTGTGGAGGGGAGGGTGGCCTTCCCACATGGGGAAGGATCGTGCAGACTCCAGGTCAGTTGGCTCATTGAAAATAGGCTATAGAGGGACGAGTGTGTAAATATTAGAAAGATATTGCATTATCGGCGAAATACAACGGTGGTTTGGACTAGGTTGGCAGCAGTGGAGGTGATAAGTGCTTATATTCAGGGTACATTCTGAAGGTGGGGACACCAGGATTTCTTAGACACTGAGATGAGGTAAGAGAGCGAGACAGTAGCTTGATTCCTAATTTGAGAAACTGGAAGAGTAGAGTTTATTAAACGATACGAGAAATGAGAAGGTAGGTAAATCTTGAGGAGTGAAGATTAGGAATACAGCTTCAAGCATGCAAAGTTTGAAACACTTATTACTTTAAAATTATAAACCATTATCGCTGAAAAGAAAGTGAGGTATCTTTTAGTGCAGAATTTTAAATTAAGGATTATAACCACAAAACCCATGAGTAGATTTCTGAGGATTTGTAGACCCTCTAAAATTTTGTTTGTTTATCCTTATATATAAGAAGTTTTGGAAATTGGAAAGCATCATCATCATTTTTGTCAGGTTCTCAAAGATGCCCATGATTCAGTTCTGAAATGCAAGAGCTGTTAAATTCTTAATAAGAGAACTAAAGAACACAGTAGTTAGAGAATATAAACAAGCAAGCCCACAGGATTGATCTTTGGGAAAACAAGAAAGAGTATGGAATCTTAAAGTAAAAAGAGGAATGCTGTTGCCTTTGATAAATTCCATCTCACTTCAACCAACATGATGATAATGTCCCATGTATCCAAAGATATACGTATATATAAGGATTGTTAAACTGTCCCACCACCCTGTATTGTTGCAGAGGAGGTTACCTATTCTTAGTTTAATGATGGGTTCCAAAGAACAGTAACAAATTGGAATTATAGAAGGTGGGTTCTTTAAGAGAGTCAACAAATTTTTCATGTGGGTGAATCTGTGTTCCAGAGATGACAGGTGACTTAAAATCACACAGGTAACGGTGACAGGCTCTGTCCTTATCACAGGACTCCTTGATCGAAGGCCAAAGAACTTTGCACTTCCAAGCTTGCTGTTCTTTTATCAAATTGCATGAGACTAGGTGACAAAAATATCAACCTTCAGGATTTCAGAAAGATTCTGAAGGACCCAATCATTATGGCTTAAATTGTCTCCTTGTAGAAACTTGTCCTTATTTATTTTTTCTTCAAGTTCATGTTTTATAAATAAGTCTGGTATTACTTCTCTCACTCAGAATAGGAATAGCTACCAGTATGCTTTTCATCCACAGACTGGGCCATGCACTTTATCTAGAGGACTGACATATTTCTTATTTTTTTTTTTAAGGTGAAGAACTGTGCATTGGAGGTTGTTAAAGATGTTCTCAAGACTGCAGAGCTATCAAAGGGTAGAATCAGAATTTAAACTCATTCCAACATGCAATCATGAAAGTCTACCTATGCCAGATGTGTCTTCTCTCAGCTAATCTGCTCACATGTCTGTGGTCAGCTGATAGCTCAGTTGGGGCTGGATGGTGAAGAATGGACCCACTACACGTGAAGGGGCAAGCTTGCTTTTAGCTGCGGCCACAGAGAGAACGTAGCTAGATGTCTTATCCAGCAAACTAACCCAGGCTTATTTATATGGTGGTGGAAAGATTTCAAAAATGAGAACAGAAACAGGCAAACCCTGTTGACACCCAGACCCGCTGTCTTCACGGTGTTGTCTATGCTGCAACCCCCTGGACAAACAAACCACAAGGCCATCCCAGATCGAAAGGTAGAATAACAGAGTCTACTCTTTCAGTCAGGAAGTCAGTAACGAATTGTATTTTTTTGTAAGTATACCACATAGAGCACTGGTTTGTGGTTTAGTTTATGGCTATTCTGAGAATGTGTTCAGCCTCTGGAAGGCACAAGGCCTTCTCTACCTGTACTTTGCACCTCATCTCAGTCATATTCTTCTATGGATCATTGCTCTTCATGTATTCAGGGCCCAAGCTCCACCCACTCTCTGGAGAAAGACAAAGTGGTCTTCTTCTACACTGTGGTGAATCCATTGCTCAACCCTATTATCTATAGCCTGAGGAACAAAGATGTCAAAGAGGCCTTCTGGAAAGCAACAGAGACCATTAAGTCCACAGAGATAAATGTTATCTTTTTGAAGAATGCTCTCATTGCATCTTTCAAATTATTGGCTAATAGATAGACATGTTGGTGAACATTGCAATATTTCAAGTAAATATAAATTATACTCAAAGCAATAAAACATTGATCAAACCACTCTTTAATTTTTTATATTATTTTGTTGTGATTGAACTATTTTAAACCTGTAATATTGGGTTATTTGATATTCCACCATATTGTACTTATGATTTAATTCATTTAGAGTAGGGTCTAGACATTGATATTGAGACAAACAAACTACAACAACCCAACTACCATGAAATTAAGAGTAAGTGATATTATGTGGAGGCAGTATTTTGCTCTTCTGGCTCTTCGTACATTGAAGGGACTTAGTTAATTTTAACCATTTTTTTTTTTAACTGATGAGAGAGAGAAAGGAGAGAGAGACACACATTGATTTGTTGTTTCAGTTATTTATGCATTCATTGGTTGTTTCCTGTGTGTGCTCTGACTGGGGATCGAATACACAACCTTGGCCCACGCTCTAACCAACCTAGCTACCCAGCCAGAACCAACAACTGTTAACTTTTTGCTTTCCTTCCTTCCTCTCTTCCTACCTTTCTTCCTTCTGTTCTTCCCCTTTAAAACAAGCGAGTAATTGTAGTGGTCTAGATATTGTTATGCCCATTTTAAAGATTAATAAACCAAAGCTAATGAAGTAAAATGCTATGTTTGAGCTCATGGTTTCCTCTCCTTGCTATTTCCTTATAAACAGTTTGTATTTAGCTGCTACGCAATAGTATATGGTTCCGGAATTTGCTATTACCAGAGAGAAGAGAACCTAGGGTTGAAATTTGCTACGTGGATAGTTAAAAGTATACTAGGATCATAAAATACTCTTGATTCTAGAAAATGACTCTCTGTATGGTCTTTAAAGTTTGTATTTTAGGTTTTGCTGTCCTTGTGATGAATACACCCATATTTATGATTATCAGTATTAGGCAATATAGAAATGCATGGATGTGCTGGATGCTTGGAAAGCCTGTAACATATACACCATGCTAAAGGTTCATATGCAGGGTAGAGAGAAGAGAGGAGCAACAGCCAACAAATGTATCAACCAGGAGTCCCTCAGAACAAATAATTAAATTTTAATTACTGGTCTGGGACATTATCCCTCAAGAATCTAAAATTTAGCTGAAGGTCCTAAAATGAGGGAACTCAGATGACTTAAGGATTTCACTGTGCACGCATTCATTATCTTTGTTTCTAATCTATTTATAAAAGGGCTGAGTCAGATTATAGAAGTATTTTATTTGTAGTTATTATAACTAAAGATTTATCTTATCTCCATGGAACTGTATTGTTTGCACATGGATATAATGTCTGTTTTATTTTTTATTAGTAATTGTTTGCGTGAGTGTATGGTGAGGACAGGGATGAAGCAGATTATTTCTACACATCACTTATGGCTTTAGGGTATGTTTATTATTTCTGTTATGCTTATGTTTACAATTGCCTATTCAGACATAAGTAATAATGATAGTAAAATAAAGACATCTGTTGTTTAATTTAATAATGTTTTGGGATTAGGCAGACTCTATTGAAAATTATGGCTCTGCCAGATACTCTGACTCGGAGAAAGTTGGATAGCCTCCCCTGATCATCAATGTTCTCATTTTAAAAATGAATATTAATTACTTTGAGTTATCATGAAGATGCAATTTACTGTCAGCAAAGTACCCAACAATGCTTGTCATGCAATGGAGACTTATAATGGGTAGCAATTAATACCTTTGTGTTTTTATTAGGGGGATACGATTAAACTTTGTTGACTTTTTATTTTTATTTTTTTCAAACATAGCATTCTGGCTAATGTTGGGGGTTGACCCTCCCTTAGAGTATGGCCTTCCAGGAGCCCCTGCTTTCATATTTTTTCTCTTTATCCTACAAGCTTTTCACAACTAGATCCTAACTGTTCAAGAGCATTTGTAAAACTAATTTATACTACTGTGTAATTTGTAAGCACAGTATGCAGTGATTTTATTTAAAGAAATGATCATCCCTTTTCTAGAATAATTTCCATAACTCAGCAATGAATTTATTAGAAAAATATTTATAGACTTGGTAGTCCTTCCTAATATTCTTCCTTAACTAAGTGGGAAATAGAATTATGGTACTATTTTTATTTTTCTTAGTCCTTGAACTTCTTAGTCCATAATTGATTTTAACAATAAATTTTGTAAATTGACAAAGTGATAACCAATTAAAAAACATAGCAAATTTTCACAATAGTAAACACATATAAGAATTGTGTGAACTTGTGTAGGCTCTAAGTATCTTTGTAGTGATATGTCTTGTAATTCCAATGTAGCTATGTTTAACAGTCCTTCTACTCTTAGAACACAAGTAAACTGAGCAAACCTGGAGTTTCTATAATATTGTTAGCTATACCATGTGCCAGATACTGTGCTAAAACTTCTGGATGTGTAATCAAGATAATTCGATGAATTAAGTACTAATATAGTTACCACTCAACATAGGATAAATATGAGATTTAGTGAAGTTTAGAAATTTCCCCAAGTCATCCAGCAGAGAAACGGTGGGGTCAGAATTCATATTGAGGCTTTCCTTTTTCTGAGTTCACGCTTTTACCCTTACACTATAGTGCCTTGCAAAATTATACCTAGAAAATGAGGTATGACCAAAGGCCAACGATATTATTGCTATCTGTTAATACAAACCTAATAAACAATTGTACATTGGAAAAATGATGTAGTCAGTTATACAAGTGGTTCAAATTATAAATATTAAAGACTTTGTTATTGAACATTCTGAATTTATGAAGAACATTAGCTTCCTTTAGTTGGTGTAAAATATATTTTAGATTTCTTCCTGTAATTTGCAGAACAGAAAAATGAGCCATTCATCCCTGTAAGGCATATATTGCCCAATATGCTATGTCTATATGATGCCAAAATAACCTGACCTTGACTAAAGTATAAGTTACTCTACATTGTACCTCATTGGCTTCAAGTCATACCATCTGTTTTTTTTTTTCTTTTCTTTTCTTTCTTTTTCTTAAAAAAACTGTATTAGGTGTTTTTTTTTTTTTAAACATTAGGCAGTGTTGTTTAGAAACTATTATGCAGTAAATGAACTTGCTTAACTATATACTTTGACTAAAGTCATAGTTACCTTGAGGATAAATTTATTTTTAATCTGAGTTCAAGGCTTAAGAAATGTAGAAACAAGAAGAATTTATTTGAATTTTATCAACATTGAATAGTATTTATGTGCCAGGGAAAGGAGAAACATAAACAGGACAGGATCCCTAGAAACCCAAAGTCAATTGAAGAGGTAGACTAATGTATATAAAACAATAGAGTGTGTTCAAAAAATGGAAATGGTTCAGTAGAGAAGACTAATTCATTCACTCTGTCAGAGTAAATGAAATTAGAAATAGTTTTGAAGAGGATGTCACGCATGCCTAGTATTTAAAAGGTTGAAGAGAAGTTTTTTAGGCAGACAAGTTGAAAGAAAGCATTTGTTAACAGTAGCCTTGCCCATGAGATAAAACAGAGGCTGTATGGTCACCCAGGGGATTGCTAGCCTGATTGAAGTGCCAATATAGAATCTATAGCTAATGACAGAACAGCCAGGGCTTCTGCAACCCCAAATTTAGTTTGGTGAGCCTACTTTATACTATGGGTATTTATATTTATTTATTTATTCCTCTTATGACGGAAAGGCAACTCTGTGTGTTCTGCCAGAAACAGAATGTTTTAGATCCTGGAAAACTGAGAATGAGTGGTTCCGGATGGTTTTCGGCAGTTAGAGCTATGAAGGGACTAAAAATGTTCTTTGAGGCAACTGTGCATTAAGAGGGACTAAGGGCAGAAAAGAAAAAAAAAAGAGGGACTAAGGGCTTATCACATTTTATTGAATCTTCAAAATATAGACAGTGTTTAGATGCTGAATCAAAATACTTGCTTCTTTATGTGAACACAATTCTACATATACATGCATGCCTATAGAAGCAAAACTTATTTTCCTGTGCTTTTATTATTATAGATATAGACATATATATGTATGTTATATATATATTCGATAATTATGTGTGATCTGATTGTATCATCTAAGAAACTCACTGTGGGTGTCACTTGTTGTCATTATAATCACTCCTAAAAAATCACCAAAACATTTATTATTTGCTGCAGAACTTTTTAATGCTGTTAGAAAGACATGGAAGGGAACTCTGTAACCTTTCCTGTTCACTCCTTTTCTCCTAATTTTATGAAAGTAGAACTGTGACTCAATTTCTCTCTTTTTTTTTTTTCCAGGCCCATCCTTCTTTATTCTGGGACTTCATGTTTTACATAATTTAGTTTTCCAGTTAACTGAATTACTAGATTTGGAAAGCCAAGGTTTAAATCAAAATAGAAGAAAGCCCTCTGAAATGCATTACATCCGAATCAATATTATTTGAAAAAGGATGTTCTGCATAAAGGAATCCTTTTCATGACATGCAACTACTTGGTTCTGAAATGTATTCTTGATACAATTCCTCACTCCCTCAGGTATCAATTTGTTCTTCATCACAGCTTTCCTCTGGACTGTGAGCTCTGCGGGAGTGCTGGGAATGTCTGTTGTGTTTGCTAGTGTATGCCAAGCACCGACTACATACTAGATTATCAAAAAAATATTTCTGAGAAGAAGAAAAGAAGAAAAAAGTAAAAAGAAAGAAAGAAAAGAAGAAATGAATGAGTGGACAAATGATTAGCAATGTCTTCTTGCTATTGTATGTGCCTTCTTTTAGGGATTTTTTATTATTCCATAACTTCTTAAACCACTAATTTTAATCTTCTCCATGCTGGAAGTCAGTCAACCAAACATACTAACTCTGTACCTAAACTGAGAGAATAAAAAGCACAAGGTTGACTAAGGAATGCTCAGGGAATAGACCTAGTAACTTTAACTTGCCCGGATTTAACTTATTAATTACATTTTATTAATATAGAACATGTTAACATAATATGATATCATTTAATGTATATCATTACACATTAATCTAAGAAATGGTTATTGACATGAATTCCAGATAAATGTTCATCACTATATGCTATTTTGGCTATTAATAACAGATGGGTTCTATTTGTAGATTGCTTTCTACATGCAAATATTGTCTTAATTCTTTATACACATTATTTAATATAATCCTCAGAATGCTCACAAAATTGGCTCTATTATTATTCTCATTTTTTACATAAGGAAATTATCCAAGCACCCAAAGTACAGAAGTGGTGATGATGGGAGAATTGGAGATTAGTGTGCTCCCTGACTGGTTTTGTTGTTGGTGTGCACAGTCTTTGTTCTCTAGATAATCAGAGTGTCTAAGCACTAAAAGGTTACATCAGGGTGATCCAGAGGAAGCACAGGCTTCGGTTCCTACAGCTGCATGTGGGTTACTGAGCAGCACCGGAAGCAATGCCCTTCACTGCTTTTTACTTGAGTGCCGTATCATGCTGTTTCAGTTGCTTGGTACATGATCGGATCTTTTCGAAGAGCTAAGAGTTTGGAAAGATTATGAACAGACAAAGCTGCATTCCTTCAAAGTAAAGACAAAAATATCTACTTTGCTCAGTATGACTTTAAAATTCTTAATCCCATCAAGAGAACACTCCATGTAAAAGCAGAAGAAAAGCTTTCCATTTGTAGAATAACTCAGATACTCAAGATATAATTTCAAAACAAGCCTTCTCTTGCTCTTGCTTGTGTCTTCAGTTTCCAACACAGTGACATATACAGTGTAGGGTTTTGTCTTCAGGTGAGTAGATGGTTTCATAAGAAGTAGATGACCTGAAAGATGAGTATGATCAAAATGAATTTCACTGTCACTGAATTTGTGTTCCTGGGGCTCTCATCACAGCCAAAGGTGCAGCTCATTCTTTTTATTATGTTCTTGTTCTTCTATCTATTAACGGTGGTTGGGAATATTATTATTATCACTATTATCCAGATAGAACCTCGTCTCCAAACCCCCATGTACTTTTTTCTCACGAATTTATCCTTTCTGGATATCTGCTACACATCCACCAATGTCCCACAAATGCTGTCTAACATGGTGGGAAAAAAGAAGACCATCCCTTTCTCCAGCTGTGCTGCTCAAATGTACTTCTCCTTGTCCTTTGGAATGGTTGAATGTGTTCTGCTTGGTGTCATGGCTTATGACAGATATGTAGCCATTTGTCATCCTCTTCGTTATACTGTCATTATGGATCGAAACACCTGTATCCATCTGGCAGCCATTTCTTGGTCCAGTAGCTTTCTGAGCTCCATGATGATCAATGTCCTCACTTTGAGTTTGCCCTACTGTGGGCCCAATGTCTTGAATCACTTTTTTTGTGAGGTGCCTGCTGTCCTGAGGTTGGCTTGCACTGACGCCTCTTTCACGGAGATGGTCGTTTTTGTCTTCAGTATCATCATTGTCTTCATTCCTTTTCTCCTCATTGTTGTTTCCTATGGTCAGATCCTTCTATCGGTTCTCAGGATGCGGTCAGCCTCCGGGAGGCACAAGGCACTGTCCACCTGTGCCTCCCATCTGACAGTGGTGGCCTTATTCTATGGAACCGCCATCTTCATGTACATGAGACCCAAGTCCAAGTCCTCCAGGGCCGGGGGTAAGGTCATCGCAGTGTTCTACACTGTGATCACACCCATGCTCAACCCCTTGATCTATAGCCTAAGGAACCAGGATGTGAAAGGAGCTTTAAGGAGAGCCATTGCAAAAGGAAAGACGTGAGAGCTCTGAGTGAGGCACTAAGGTTGACTGTTCACCTAAGATCATCGACTTCTGAATATGAAATGAAGGGGTAAAATATAGCATGGATTCTCAACATCATTCCTGCCATACGTAAAAGACACATAAACCCAGCTGCAAACTCAAGAGGAATCATGTCTTCTCCAAGGACAAAGCACAGTTTTAATGTGTTAGAGCAACTCCCTCCATTGTGTGACTATTTCCTTACTCCCTAAAAAAAAAAAAAAAAAAAAAAAAGCCTTCGTTCTCTGAAAATAGGCTATCTGATATTAATTGCTTAAAATTACATCAGTAAGGTGAGAGATATTGTTCCTTCCTAGAGGATCAAAAGCACTTTGATATGGAGAAGCATTCTTTCTTTTCAGTTCAGTACAGAACTTCAGGGAAAGGGACTTTGGATGCAATGTTTCACATCTGTCCTAACTGTACAGTTTTCAAGGGAATAGGAACCTGAATCTACTTTGTGCTTTAGACCTTTATTAAAATATTGCTTCATTTAAATTTCAATTGAACTCTACCCTTCCCAGAAATCCTGGTGTATGGTTACTCTTTTTTGCAATTGGTAAATAAATCTGACTTCATTTAATTACAGTTTTGTTCTTGGTGGTCTCAGGTTCACTGTGTGGATGGAGGACAATAATGATCAGAAACAGAAGGTTTGATCAAATGTTAATTAATGGGTTCATTCATTTACTACATAGCATTGAATGACTATGTGATGCAATGTTAAATAAAATAAAAAAACTTATTTTATTCATATATACAAAAATATTTACAGTATACATATACTTATATATAGGTACACTGAAAAATTGTGATAAATGCAATAAAGGAAATAATCTTTTAAGAGGAAGTGCCAGGCAGTAATAGATAGAGTGACCTCTGAGGAGACTGCCCACACAGACCAGAAAGAGAGGTACAGTGAGATTGAGAAGAGCTTTCTAGCTGGAGGGTGGTTATAAACAGAGACTGTGGAGATGCGAGAGAGTTGACTCTAGTTGAGGGAATTAAAAACGAGTGAGAAGCTGAGCAGTGGGTGTGGCTGGGGACGCAGACCGTGCAGGGCTGAGTTAGCTGTGGTGAAGAGTAGGGATTTATTCTCGGTAACTTGTGAGTATTATGAAGAAGGGTGTTCTGAAACAACTTACGTTTCTAAACGGTTTTTCTTTGTGCAGACAGACAGACAGTATTACTTTTACAGAGAATCATTCTTTGATTTAAGAGAATAGCAAAATACAATTTAGCATTCATATACTCAATAAGCATAAATATGGACTGTGATTAACATGATTTTAAATTCGCGATAAAGTTTTAAAAAATTGTGTCTCACTTATTTCACAATTTAGAGTAAAAAAAAGAATGTAATTCACCTTTCAGAGATAACCAACAATAAAATGCAAGCATTTTTCTTATCTGTATATATATAAAGTCATCTAGATCAGTACATAGAGCATCTCTGATGGAGATAAGTAAAGTACATATCAGTTATTTAAAACAGATTTTAAAAGTAAAAATAAAAATCACTAATAAAATAATAAAATTTGTTACATAGTATATTTTAAATATTTGCCTTGATATAAACATGATGCCATATTATATATATATTTTTAAATAATTTATTTGTTTGTTTATTTATTTATTTTTAGAGAGAGGGAAAAGGAGAAAGAGAGGGAGAGAAACATCACTGTGTGGTTGCTTCTCACTAGCACCCACAACTGGGGACCCGACATGCAACCTAGTCATGTGCCCTGACTGGGAATTGAACCAGTGACACTTTGTTCACAGGCCGATGCTCAATCCACTGAGCCACACCAGCCAGGCCTACATTTTATATTTTTAAATACATGTACAACAATTAGAAACATATACTTCTAACGAGCTTTCTCTGAACAATTGATTTAAAGTAAATGGTGGCATTTGAAATTCTCTCAAACACTCATTTACTGATGGGCACCTAGGCTGTTTCCAGCACTTGGCTATTGTAAATAATGCTGCTATGAACATTGGGGTGCATAGGTTCTTTTGAACTGGTGTTTTAGAATTCTTGGGGAATAATTCCAGCAGTGGGATCACTGGATCAAGAGGCAGTTCCATTTTTAGTTTTTTTGAGGAAATTCCATACCGTTTTCCACAGTGGCTGCACCAGTCTGCATTCCCACCAACAGTGCAGTAGGGTTCCCGTTTCTCCACATCCTCGCCAGCACTTGTTGTTTGTTGATTTGTTGATGATGGCCATTCTGACCAGTGTGAAGGTGTGAGGTTGTATCTCATTGTGGTTTAATTTTCATCTCTCAAAAAACTGTGGTACATATACATAATGGAATATTATGAAGCAGAAAGAATGAAGGAATCCCTACCCCTTGCTACAGCATGCATGGAACTGGGGAGAATTACCATATGATCTCACCTATAAGTGGAAGCTAATGAACAAAACAAATGAGCAAAATAGAACCAGTGGCATGGAAATAAGGAACAGACTGACAGTGACCAGAGGGGAGAGGGAGGAGGATAATAGGGGAAAGAAGAGGAAGTGTCTAATCAATGAACAAGTATAAGGGACCCAAGGATATGAGCAACAGGGTGAGGATTGACTGTGGGAAAAGGGGTGGGTGGTGCAGGGGACAGCAATGGGGAAAAAACTGGGACAACAGAAATTGAACAACAATAAAAAAAGAGGGAAAAAAAATTCTCCCAAACATCACCAAATAAGAAACACATGTTTAGTTGACTATTTATAAATTAGAAACAAATAAACAAAAAATTGCAAAAGCCTTTCACATTTGGGTCACACATAGCAAAAACATGTAAAACAACTGGAATTGAATATTTGTTTTTCTAACGATTCATTATTTAGAACAATTGTTTGAGCTAATCAATTCATTTTTGGCTAGTCTGTTTTGATCAGTAACTTGGGGTTGGGTGAACTAAGAAAAATAATGCCATCCAACAGCTCATGCCCTATCCTGGTTCTCATGATCTTCAAGCAAGTCTTCTTCCTTTTCTATGTTTGCTTCTATTGATAGAAAATAAAAATATGACACTTAAAGACATTCAACTAATAATTCTGTATACTTCATGTTATAATCATTGGTAGAACGAATAGAAATTGATTTTAAGTTTAACACAAATAATGGTGAACTCAACAATTATTGCTCCTTCACAACATCAAATGTCCAATTGAATTATTTCCTCGCTACGTTTGCTTGGGGTTATGATAACATGAAGACAACATAGCTAAAAAATACACAAACTGCTACTTTGGCCATTTTTAAATAACATTGAAGTCCACGGTGACCACCTCTTTAAAATATTAGACAGAGGAGATCAAAGGGAGCCAGCAATTATTTGGTAAAACCAATCACTTGCCAGAAGGGAAGACTGAGGACAGAAAATAAGAGTGTCTTGATTATTGGTGGTATCAGTGTCCGAAAGATAATTCAGTACCTGGAAGCACACCAGATACCTTGTTGGCAACCATGTGCCTTATATTTGTATCCTCTGGAACCTGGCATATACCTAGCACTTCCAAGTTTTGGCTGAATATGAGTGGATGAATCTTGGGCTGAGTTAAGTCATTTCTCACATCAGTGCCACTCTCCATATATTTAATTAAATTTTCCCTGACTTGCTTTCAGAGTAGAGAAATATTCAACATTTACACCTGTTATTCCTCATGACCCTGAAAAGAATATGCTTAACAGTGATTGACTAACAACAACAAATTGAATGAATATAGCACCCCTATGTTCATTGCAGCATTATTTATAATAGCCAAGATTTGGCTATAATTTGGACTCAGCCAAATTGCCCATCAGTAGATGAGTGGATAAAAAAGCTGTGGTACATTTACACAACGGAATACTATGCAGCAGTAAGAAAGAAGAAACTTCCATTTTGCAACAGCATGGATGGACCTGGAGAGCATTATGCTAAGTGAAATAAGTCAGTCAGTGAAAGACATATCCTGCATGATTTCACTTATATGTGAAATCTAATGAACACATTAAACTAATGAACAAAATATTAACAGAAGCTTAGGTACAGGAAACAGATTTACAGTTGCTGGAAAGGAGCGGGGCACAGGACAAAGTTTTCAATTTCTTGCTCTTCCTCTTTTCCTTCTGGCACCCCTATGGTTCAAGATGTTGGCATGTTTAAAATTGTCCCAGAGGTTCCTAAGCCTCTCCTCATTTTTTTCAATTCTTGTTTCCTCATTCTGTACTGGTTGACTGTTTTTTTCTTCCTTATGTTCTAAATCATTGATTTGAAACCCAGTTCCCTTTCCTTCATCATTGGTTTTGTGTGGATTTTCCTTCGTTTCATTTAGCATAGCCTTTACTTCTTCCCTTATGCGTTTGCAATACTTAAGCATATCTTTCAAGCCTGTGAGCATATTTATCACCAGTGTTTTGAACTCAGTGTATGTTAGGTTGGCTGTCTCCTCGTTTGTAAGGTTGGCTATCTCCTTGTCGTTTACTTCTTCCACTGGAACCTTGATCCATTCCCTATTTTGGGTCATACTTCTCTGTCTCCTCATCTTGACAGGTTTCTATGTTTGTTTGCCTCTGTGTCTTAGGTAGAGCTGTCACAGCTGTTATGTTATAAGGGGTGGAGCCTTAGGTATTTGTCAGTATAGAACTACCCGTTTCATCACGTTGTGGTGCTGTATGTGGGGGAGGAGTCTGAGAGGAAACAATACCGCTTGCTCAAGACTCACCCTTTTTCCAGGCATTTCTCCCACTTCTGTATGGGACTGGTGCCTCTCTAGCTGTTGCCCTGGCTGTTGTTCCCAGAGTGGGTGGGTCTGTGGATGTTCTAGGACTGTGGGGGCATTTTAAACAAGTGGTCTCTGCTGAAAGACTGGCAGTTTCTTCCTCTGCTCCAACCTCCACTAGTTTGCACAGTCAAAAGCAATGAGGCTTTATTTTCCCCAGCGCTGGGACCGTGAGCTGTTCAGTCTGGTCTGGTGCTGGGAGCACTCCCCAGGTGTTCCTCCCAACTTTTTAAAATGTGTGACTGCACTTTCTGCCAGCCTGCCACTGCTACTGCTGCGTCCACCATCACACTGCATCCTCTCTGCCCCGGCTCCACCACTCCTACCTGTCTGGATGAGTATTTCTTCTTTATATCTTTGTTTTTTGGACTTTCATGCAGCTCGATTTTCTGGAACTTCTGGTTGTCTCTAGTTTTGAGGTAATTGTATTCCTTCTTAGTTGTGGAGCGAGATGCAGCGTGTCTGTCTAGGTCTCCATATTGGCTAGAAGTCCAGGCTTTTTTTATATCAAGAGAAGAGGGAAACAGGAAGGCCAAGAAGTGATTGATGGCTGCAGATGTCCAGTCACCAGTGAGTAGCTGAGAAAGCCCTATGCTCCACTGACCTCATCTAACAAAGACAACCTTATTAGTACTTTTGTGAAAATACTTGCTTACCTCCCTCACTGAGCTGTGGTGGAGTTCGGATGAGATAATGAGTACAATGACACTTTAAAAGTATATACATTGTTGGTTGGGATATTGAGCTCCTACCCCAGTGGAAACAAGGTGGAGAAGAGCCAGGACGGCACTTCTATGTATGGCAGTGTCTGTGAGAATGGAACCCAACTGGGCTCAGTAGATCTTGTATCTCCAATGGTAGCACAGGTATTGGGTTACTTTGGTCCCATGTTTTAATTTTGAATATTATCAAATAACTTCTTGCTGTGAGTGAGAAAGGATTCAACACTTTGAGCGATGATTTGACAGCTAGACCAGTGCAGTTTTATCTACTGTTCAATAACATGAGGTAGAGGAAGGAGGAGGGGTTTGGAAGGGAAGTAGAGAAGCACTGGAGCTGCTGCCTAAACTTTTTACTCAGAAGATCTAGACGGGGTATCTATTTTGAGTTTTCTCCCCCTTCCCCATGTATTTGGCTTCATTTTCTCTTGCGTGAGATGAATAATATTTCCATTTAGAGGATCTGCTGTTAAATTATTCCCCAGATTCAGTGTGGTGGCTGGAACATGCCTCATGCCACTGCTGGTGTTTTCTGTTGTGATCCTGTGAATCTGAGTAGTAGGTAGAAGTTTTCACTACTGTGGTTCATTCTATTACTTTCATCTGAGAGGTCTACCCATTTTTACATGCTTATTTTTTAAATATTGGAGGAATTATTAAAATTCTCAATATTTACCTGACACATTTTTTCCCTCTCTAGATGCTGCACTAAGAAATTAGGGTAGAGTTAAAACCAGGCTACCTATGGGAATAGGCTATGTTTCTGTCCTTGGTCATCACTTTTTAAGGTTCCCTACACACCCAGAAGATTTAATTATTTTCTTCTTGTTTAGCACTGTTGACTAATTTTTACTAACTTCCAGTATTTTTTTTTTCCTTTTCATTAGTACTGTGGAGGAATAGTTGGTGGGAATTAGAAATTAATTTTGTGATTTTCCTCCAGAAGTTGTGACTGGAGAGTATGTTAATACATGTTAATTTATTTACCATAAACAATGAAGAGAGATACATTTTAAAGATGTTCCTGTAATTAGTCAATAAATGGTTAGTGCCAGAAGTGATCTTAGTGAATAGGTGGTAAGTCACTCTTCTTGATTGTTAGTAGCTAGCACACTTAGAACTCAGATACAGTCTTTTGATATCTTTTGACTCCACATCAAGTTCAACATACTGTTTACTATGTTTCTCATTTTGCACTCTTCTATTAGATTTTGTCTGTGTATATGTCAACAAAAAGATTTCTATGGCTCTGTCACATATTCATCTGATTAAATACCATGTTCCATCTTCTCTCTTACTGCAGCTCAAATGGTCAGATATATAAAAGGTGTTCAAGGCAGGAATCAAACTGAAGTGACAGAATTTATCCTTTTAGTACTCTCAGAGAGTTCCATCTCCAAGTTGACCTCTTTGCATTGTTTCTGTTAATCTATATGGCAACTATGGTGGGTAATTCGAGGATGATCATGTTAATTAAGGTTGATCCTTGTCTCCACAGCCCCATGTACTTTTTTCTTGGCAGCCTCTCCTTTGTTGATGCTTCTTACTCCTCTTCTGTTATTCCTAAGATGCTAGTGAATCTTGTGGCTGAGAATAAGGCCATTTCTTTTAATGGATACGCTGCCCACTTCTACTTCTTTGGCTCCTTCCTGGGGACTGGATGCTTCCTGTTGGCGATGATGACATATGACCACTATGCAGCCATTTGGAACCCTCTGTTATACCCAGTTCTCATGTCTGGGAGAATTTTCTTTTTCTAGTAGCTACCTCATTCCTAGCAGGCTTTGGGAATGCAACCGTACACACAGGCATGACTTTCAGATTATCCTTTTGTGGCTCTAAAAAGATCAATCATTTCTACTGTGACACCCCACCCCTGCTCAAACTCTCTTGCTCTGACGCCCACATCAATGGCATCGTAATCATGATTTTCTCCAGTTTTAATGCTATCAGCTCTGTTTTGATTGTCCTCATTTCCTACCTGTGTATCCCCATTGCCATCTTGAGAATGCCCTCATCAGGGAGCAGGCATAAAGCCCTTTCTCCTGTGCCTCCCATTTCATGGCTGTCAGCATATTTTTTGGGACAATTCTCTTCATGTACTTGCACCCGATGTCTAGCTATTCAATGGAACTGGATAAGATTGTTTCTGTATTTTATACTGTAGTGAGGTTCATGCTAAATCCTCTCATCTACAGTTTGAAAAATAAGGATGTGAAAGGGGCCATAAAGAAGATCTTAGAGAAATGCATACCATAAACCCATGTGACACATGGCTCTTCCTCTTCTTCATGCTGGAGCCAAAGACTTAATACTTTCCATTGCTTCATTGGTACATTGTTTCTTCATCTATATCCACTTCTTAGGTGATTTAAGAAGTCTGCCATGATTCCAAAATCTACATTTCCAGCACTAACTTCTAACCTGAGTTCTAGATTTGTATGTTGAATTGACAACTTGGCATCTAAGGACTTTGAACACATTAAAGGATTAATAAATTAGCTTTCATTTTAAAATTATTATACTCATACATCTATAAAATAGTCATCCTTTTTGTACTATGAGGAGGAACTTCATCTTAGCATAATACTTATGTGTTTTTGTGCTTGTAATAAAGAAAATGGGCACCCTTTCTTATCATTGTTTACTCATAAAACATTCAAAAACTATTTATAGATATACAAAAAAACCTTCACATATTTAATGTAAATAATTTGATAAATTTGAACATATACATACATCAATAGAGCTGTTTAAAAATCTATTAATGGAAAAACTAGAATGTAACATGTAGTGGAGATATAGCAGGCAAGAAAACACGAATTTCCTGATCTCACGAAACATATTTATAAATAAGGGAGACTTTATTGTTTATACCAACTGTGTGTGCATGTATGCACAGGTGTATGTGTGTGCCTGTTAGACATGGATATGAGTGGTACTTGGAATACAAATAAAGCAGGCAACAGAATAAGGAATGGTGGAGTCAGAGAAGAGCTCCCTGTGGAAATAATCTTTGGTCCATCCCTAAATAGGAAAAATATGTGAATGTCTGTGAAAGAGCATTCTAGGTATGCTATAGTAAATATAAAGATCCTGAGACAAAATTCTGCTTGCTTTGCTAATGGAATAGTAAGGAGACAAATATATGTGGCCCAGAGTGAGTAAATGATAGAAGAAAAAGAACTGAAATCAGAAAAATGTTGTGAAGGAGCGGAAGGTCACATGAATCTTGTAGGTCATAAATAGACTTTGGTCTTCCTTCTCTTATATGACCCTGTAATAGCTGTTGTCACCCAACTCCAACTGCATGTTGAATGAGGAAGTCACAAGAGTGATTTCGTTGGCTACTCTACCGTCGTCGTCGTCGTCGTCGTCGGCAGCCGTCCGTCTCGAGAGACGATGGTGTAGCTTCTCAAGAGTCTATCTGCACCGCCGAGAATGGCTGTGCAGTCCGACTCGGGAGTGACACGGTATCTGTCTCCTCCCGTGTTGAATCGACATCTTGCGATGACGCTGGAGTGTCCTCTCCAGTGAAGCTGAAGCTACAGAGCCTGGGCAGGGTGATATGGAGGGTCTGCTGTTGCCCATGCAGCAGAACCCCCCTCTCTTCGCAGCTGAAGGGTCCAAGGGAAAGACGGAGTCAATACAGCTTGGCTTCAGGTGCGCCGCAGGAGTTGCCGATGTTGACTACAACGTCAAACCGCCTTAGGGACTCCGGCTCCGGATTTTCTGTCGGGGTTTACTCCCTTAGCCTTTCCCCTGAAGAGGTATGCCGCAAGGCAGCGGAGGTTTTTTGGAGTCAGAGTTTTCCTTCTCTGATGTGCCCTGACTGGAAGATCGAACCAGCGACACTTAGCTCGCAGGCCGACGCTCAATCCACTGAGCCAAACCAGCCAGGGAGGAGCTACTCTACCAGTACTAAGGATATTGTCTGCTGCATAAAACAAATCCACTACATTTATTGAATGAATCAATTAATGAATGCAGTGAAAACCATACCCTAGTAGAGATGAGTAGGAATCATGTTTTGAGTGGAATTCTGAAGTTTGGATGCAGGCTATGGTGAATCCTGTACCATTTAAATTATTGTTGTGCTCAATAGAATTTCAAGATCATGAGGTAGTATTTGCACTTCTCTAAATGCTTAAGTTGCCTCCCAGGGTATAGTTGATTCACTGGGGAGAACATAGTCCAATTATCTCAGTGAAAAATAATTTCATGGTTTAATTTTGGATCTGCACATTTCTAGCCTTACATTTTGCAGAGACTAATTCTCACAAGAATGATCACAGCCTTAATAAAGCTGACCCTCTGCTTCGGATTCAGTAGCAGCATTTTCTACTCTTTGTTGAATTTGTGACTTAATTCTGAGTCTTTCATGCCAATTCCATTTTCATCAAAGCTATATATAAGCTTCACGTTAGGAGACAGGAAACTCATATTCTTCCAAAAAACAAATAAGTTAAACAAAAGTAAACTAATAAGCACCACTACTTCCAGTGAATATTTCTTAAACAAAAGGTAAGATGATTTAATTTTTAGTTTATCTCAAAGTGTTCAAATAGAAATTTTCCAAGAGTACTCAAAAATAAATTCAAGTATTTAAGACTAAACATCTCAATTGTAATATATCTGAAACACTGAACTTATAGTTAGCAACTATACTAATGTGACCTTTTTTTTAGAAGAGAAGAATTTAGGGTCACTAGTAACAGAGGAAAATTTTACAGGATATTGAATATATACGTACACATACACACATGAATGTATGTATACATGTATATTTATGTGTATATATATGTGTGTGTGTGTGAAACAGGAAAATTTAATTAGTTTTGTGTAGAAAGAGTGCCAAAATACCTGATATATTTAATGTGTTCTGAACAGCATTAAATAAAATAATTTTATGCTTTTATATGTATAAATTGAGAAAATACTTAAAACTTTCAGCCTTGATCATATGCATTTATACATGTATGTATGTATACACATACACATATAGGATGATATATATCATAGAGAATATAATTCTATATATGTTAATTCATGTTTGTTATATATGTAATGTGTGTGTGTGTGTATATGTATATATACATATGAAGCAGAGCCCTATGAAATGGCTGTAAAATTTTAAAAGTGATTATTTTACTATAAGTAAGAATTTAGCTAATTTTAGAGACAGAAAGATTAGTTGAAAGACTATTGCAATAATTTAGTGAAAGAAGATGTTGGCTTGGGCGTTGGGGGTAGAAATTCAGATGATGGGAGGTAATTTGGCTTATTGATATAGATAACTTGAAATGGAGCCAACATAATTATCTGATAGAATGGTTGTGAATTGTGTGAAAAAGAGATCAATTTTTCCAACATTTATGTGTCTTTATTTGAGCAAATGGAAGTATAGACTTGTCATTGATTTAATTTGTTTGGAACAAATGAAGAAAGAACATAAAGAATTCAATTTTGGGTCATATTGAGTTGTTATTCAATATTAATGCAGATATGTGAATAAGAAGTTGAGTGTAAGTCTGGAGTTTGGAAAAGAGGTCAGGGCTGGAGATTTAAATTCAGGTATTTTAAGGATACAGATAATATTTAAAACCATGAGACTGAATAAGATCACCAAAGCTGAGCATAAATAGAAAAGGAAGGAGAATAAGGACTGAACTTTGTGCTACTCCAACCTTAAGAGTCAAGAGAAGAGGTGGAATAAGCAAAGAAAACCGAGAAGAAGCAACCCATATGGTAGGAAGAAAAGTCAAAGTCTGGTGTTCT
Organism: Furipterus horrens; assembly: GCF_987537825.1. Classification (NCBI taxonomy): domain Eukaryota; kingdom Metazoa; phylum Chordata; class Mammalia; order Chiroptera; family Furipteridae; genus Furipterus; species Furipterus horrens. Next base: position 10,495,920 of record NW_028327172.1, read on the forward strand.
GAAAAATAAGAGAAGAAACTCTTTCAAAGAGTCATAAGCAATGAACTCTGTCAAATATTATTCATAGATAAAAAAGGTAAGGACTGAGAGGTGACCACTGGGTCTTGCAACATAAAGATTCCTGATGACTTAGGCAAGAGCAGTTTCCATGGAGTAATGTGGTTAAGGCCAGATTTGAGTGGGCTTAACAGAAAACAAGGAGACAGAATTGGATACAGCAAGTATATTCAAGTGTATCATATTGTAATTGCCAAGGAGAGCAACTGGATGATAGCAGGTGAAGACAGAAGGATCAAGGGAGAAGGAAAGAAAAGTTGATAAGTAGGGCAGAATATGGACAAGAGGGTCAATCATCAGAGACATCACCTACACACACATGCACACACACATTACATTTTAAATAAAATAGGTTACTGAGTTTACTTAAGGAAACTTTATTTATTTTTTATTTTTTATTTTTTTTACTGTAATAAGAAAATAAAGAGGTTTAATGCATATGTTCCCAAGATATCTTTGAGGCAATGTTACCTGTAGTCAGGAATAAACTGTTCAATTTAACCATTTTTTTTTTTTGGTATAATTTATTCCCTTGATTTCTTTCTTATCCCAGCAAATGAATCATCCATTCTGAGACAAAGATATGAACAACCATTCAAAAGTGATTGAATTTATTCTCCTGGGATTCAGTGATCATCCAGAGCTACAATCTATTCTTTTCATGGTGTTTCTAGTTGTTTATATCATCACTGTGTTGGGAAATCTTGGCATGATCCTATTAATCAAGATTGACTCACGCCTCCACACCCCAATGTACTTTTTTCTCAGTAACTTGTCCCTTGTCGACTTCTGTTATTCTTCTGTCATTGCTCCTAATATGCTGCTGAATTTCTGGGTGGAGAATCCAGTTATTTCATTTAACGGATGTGCCACACAGTTCTTCTTTTTTGGTTCCTTCGCTGGTATTGAAGGCTTCCTGTTGGCTGTGATGGCCTATGACCGGTATGTGGCCATCTGCAAGCCTCTCCTCTACACAGTCACTATGTCCCCCCATCTTAATGTCCTTCTGGTGCTGGCCACATACCTTGCAGGCTTTATAAATGCTTCCATTCACACTGGCTTCACCTTCCAACTGTCTTTCTGCCATTCAAATGTCATCAATCACTTTTTTTGTGACACTCCACCTCTTCTGAAACTCTCTTGTTCGGACACACGTGTCAATGAGGTTGTCATTTTTGCTTTTGCCAGTTTTAATGAACTGAGCTGCCTTCTGACTATTCTCATTTCTTATCTCTACATCCTTGCTGCCATCTTGAGGATCCGTTCTGCTGAGGGGAGGTACAAAGCCTTCTCCACCTGTGCATCCCACTTGGTGGTGGTTACCATCTTCTTTGGCACAATCCTGTTCATGTATCTGCGCCCCAGCTCCAGCTACTCAATGGATCAAGACAAAGTGGTGTCTGTGTTTTATACAGTGGTCATCCCCATGTTAAATCCTCTCATCTACAGTCTGAGAAACAAGGAGGTAAAAGCTTCTTTAGGTAAACATTTTAAAACAGCCTCTTTCCACTTATGTACTTAGAACCACAAAGCATGGAATTTTAGCACACCGAGAGAACATAAAAATAACCAAGTCCACCTTCATTCACCCTGGCTCCATTTCATTCTATAATGAGGTTTATTTATTATTTTTCTGATAGTGGAGTTGGACCAAATGTCCCAGGCATCATGGGGAACATGATTATTCTGCATAAATTCCACTTATTTCACAGAACTTATATGCTTGAAACTAACCCAAAAACCCTATTCAGGGGTATAAAGCTCACTATAAAAATAGGTGGGACAGAAAAAGGCTGAGTGGTGGGAGGAATGACTCCATCTTCTTCCTTGTTTGATGGCTGTGTGATTAGACGGAGGGGTTTGTAACTGCAAGGGGACAAGTGATGAGTAGGCTGAGCCAGAATATGATCAGAGGACTAAAACTAGGCTTCGAGACAGCCTCTTGTCCCTAGTGAACCAGAAAAAAATATCAGAACTTAATCCTGAAAGAGGTGCCAAGGTCAACAAGTGTTTCTAACCTGGGCAAGTAATCGAGACCATTGAGGGAATAATTGGAACAAACTACTGCATGAATATAAGGGGAGAATCACAGAACAAGAACCAAGGTTCATGAAGCAGAAGTTTCTGGTGCTTAGCAAAGAGACCTTCTTTATAATTCCCAAAGATAAAGTGTCATGGTGCTTGATCTTTGGATGAGTAAACAGTTTAAGCTTAAAGAGCTAGGGCAAGTGGGACATTCTTTCCCTAATGCCTTAACAAATAACCACATCTCTCTTTTTGCTGCGAGCTTCGGTTGGGACAAGTTTAATGCTTTCAGTTGGTTTAACTAGTATTTTTATAACTGGGCTGTCTCCCCAGTAGGACTGGATGTTCTTTACAGAAAGTTACTACTGACATGTCAACAGAAAATGTTTTGAACCGGGTGGTACTGGGTATAATATACTAGGTGTGATCCTAGCATGTCCTTTTGCCATTGAAAGACTAATACCGCCTAGTAAAAAGCAGCCACTTAAAAGAGACTAAGTAATAATTTTGCTTTCGGTACTGACTATGTTTTATAATAAGATCTAATCATTTAATCCCCCTTTATTCTGCTTTTCAGAGATTGCATATTAAAAACATAATACTCTTGTTTATCAAATGGTTCTTGTCCATATCATCATTTTTTTTTTTTCAGGAGATCTCTATTTTAAGACACAACACACATAGTATCTTCTCTTGGTTCTCCTGATCCTCTGTCATCCCTCCCAAAGCAGGCCCATTCCCATTTCTGTGATTTTAGAGATATTGACACTTTATTTAAGTTCTTACAGACATAAATAATAAAATTCAGTGGAATGTTTCCTGACATAGACCGAGGGCTCCTTGAGAAGAGAAACCTCTTTATATTTGCCTTCATATCTCCATGACTCCAAAGTAGACCATCAATGAAAGTCTTGAAACTAAGAAAGAATCATTCCGATTGAAGCTGCAGGTGGTGGGAGACAAACAGTTGCTTCTGGTGTCTGAAATGTAAGGTATCCAATAGTCACAATTTCAAAAAGTCAGTGTTAGAAAAGTTCTCTGATACCTGGTTGCATCATCTGTTAGATAATGTTTTATTCTTTTTCAAACAAGCTGTCTTATCCTCTTCGAAATGAAACATTTTGATAAACAGATGACATCTCAGGGTCCTATATCTGTCACTTTACACATATGTGATTTCAACATATAATAATAATAGAGTATTGAGGACTTTTTCCATGAAGGAACACAAAGTTAATTCAAACTAACATGGACCTGGGATTTTCAGGGCCCCAGTCCTCTCTGTCTCCCTATCTCTCCCTGTCTCTCTTTCTTTCTCCCTCTCTCATTTCCTGTCTCAAATAATAGGTTCATTGATTCTCTTTAACAGATTTTTCACATCATGGCCTCAAGTTGACATATTTTTAGGATGATTGCATTGAAGTCAAGGGTGCATCCCTTTAGAAAGGTCAGCTGTTGCCTGAAATGGCTCAAATGTTTATTATGTTGTCAACTAAGAACATCCAAACCCATAGAGAATTTTTGTGAGTGTATTTGAGTTTATTTTATCCATGCTGATGACATTTCCAGGAAGCAGGATCCCCAATGTTCTAAAGAATGACAGTTTTGCAATTATTTATACTCTTGGAATTAAAGAGGGAACATAAGGAAGACTACATAAAAGTGGAAGAAAGCCAGGTACAGACTCAAGAGGATTATGTGCTCCCTGGAGGGTGGTTACACTTCCTAAGGGTCTGAAAAAGAGGATTACTCTGGCATTTCAAAGATGCATTAACCTTGCTGGGCAGAACAAGAGACAGGGCTTGCTTAAGGCAAAGATAAATCTTCTACTGAATAAGTTATATGCCTGGGGTGTGACAAACCACCAAAACCTACTCTGTTAGAAATTCATAATCAGATCATCCTGTGATGTTTCTTTCTGTCACTAAACTAGTCGTTTGTATTATAGAACCACTTTTTCCCTGACAGTGTCCATGTGTGTGTGGGTATGCGTGTATTTGTATGTGTGTGTGTGTATGTTCCTGATGAGGGCGGGGCTATGAGTTGTCAGGAGAAACCTCGCCCTATAACAGCTACTGTAATCCACTGTACATTTACTCAGTAAAATTGAATTACTTGCCTCTCTACTGCTCATTCAATTTACAAACTCCTCATTTGGGCAGCGATGCTTTATGGTGTGTACATCTCAGCAAGAATGTTACCACTAGAGTTAACTTTATTCGTAGGTAGATGTTTTCCCATATGAAGCAATTTGTGGATTCCTTTTCCAAGCTTGTGTACCTGCAGTGTGAGGTAGAAGCCCACCATTCTACACAAAAGCCAAACTAAAGCCCGCCACGAGGCAGCTCACCTTTCTCTTCCTGCCCCTAGCTGCCCTAGACTCAGACAGACATCAGGAGATGGCAACTGTCCAATCACCAACCTGCTGGCTATACAAGAGGGCAACTTAGTCTGTCCTGTACTGCTTACGTATTCCAAGCCTTAGAAGTTCTTAAAAGCTCACTCTGCCCTGATTCTACCTGCTGGTGTCTACCCTGACCCCAGCCCACCGTGTTGCATACTCAATAAACCGTCTTCTTCAACATTTGGCTACTGGCCTTCTCTACCTCCGCCAAGCCCCCAAAACCTAACATATAATATAAGAGCGCTATTAGAACATTGTGTTCTGTTTTTTTTTTTTTTGTTTTTTTTTTTTAAGTAGTTGAAGTCATTAGCTACCCAGTCAGGTCCTAGGTCTAATTTCTTTTTGAAGATCAGCATCATTTAGTTTGTGGGACATTCCATTAATGCATAATAAACTTCTCTTTTTGTTTCCATAATTTTCAGTTTACAGAATATGCTAGCACCCAGATTTCTAGTGTTATTTTAAAAATGTATTGTAGAATTATTCTAAAAGTACTTTATGCTTTGTCTGAATGATTTCATATTTCCTTTCATTTTCTAGTCTGGAGGATCAATCACTGTGTCTTTCAGAAATCAAACTTAAAAACTCAATCTTGGTAATTTTCTTAATCCAAATGACTGGCCTCTTTGAAGTCTTTTTAAAATATTCTATTTATTTACTGCTATTTGTGATTTATTTTTTTCATTAAGCTTTTTGTTGAAAGCCACTTCACAATTTCCTTAGAGATAGAACATAAATTAACATGCATAAAAATAATATAAGTGATGCTCTATTTTAGTTTTATGCTCACTTTTATATTACTACGTTTTAATCTTTACAAATGAACTAGTGCTTTTGTTTACAACTTTTGGAGTCTTAGGCACAGAGATATTATGACCAATCCAAAGTCATGCAGATACTAAGTAGTACACAGGCAAATCCTTTATTCCAAATTCTTTCTCTTTGCAACTCACACTGCAGTGGTTAAACTCAACATACTGCAGTTGCTGGATGGCATGTTGGGGACAGTGAACTGATGAGGTCATTGCTATACCTGAAATCGTGAAGATTGTGATGACAGCGATATAACTAATAATCACTAAGGTAAAGTTCCTCTGATCTTTCAGTTGAATATGATAATTTGTGGGCAATAGAAGGAGAATCTTTACCGTTTCATGTAGAGCAGGCAATTATGCTATATGGCAGACCTATTTAGATTATCTTATGAACATATTATCCAAATTTTAAAAGCATGCATATTAATTATAGATAACTAGAAAATACAGACATAAAAGAAGCAGCAACATTTATCAGTGGATAATATCCGTTTGTATTTTTATATTTATTCTCAATAATTAATAAAGTAAAATTGGAATCGTTTACCATATACAAGTGTGAATATTTATTTTTACGTCATGGTATAATGTTTGTACTTCATACAGACTAACTATTTTGGTGAACAGCATTAATGTAGTGTAATACTTAATAATTCATATTGAACTTAAAAAATAAAGCATGTCTATTGTAGAAAACCAAACTGAAAAATACTAAAAGATTTAAGAAATGAAAGCAAAATTTACTTTTCATTTTCTACTTAAAGAGACTTCTCTCAACATTTTGGTGTGTTTTTTTCTAATTGGTTTATCTTGCAAAGTATTATTCCAACATACTGACGCATTCTGTTATAGTTAAGACTGACTACTATCTATGTACATATTTCTCTGGTAGTTCTTTTAGGATAGATTTTTAGAACTGTAATTATTGAACTAAATGTTTTGTATATTTTCAAAACTCTTGCTAAATTTTTCTATGGGTAGAATTTTTTCCAGAAAGTATCTAACAATTTATACCTATGATTAGTAATATTTTAGAATACCCATTTAATTATACCATTGTTTAAGATTATTGGCCTCTTAGGAAAGGACTTTGTTTTATTTTGACAGAAGGAATTTTGACATGTATATTTGATAAATAAAGAAAATAATCAGTTTATGACTACCTCTTGTGTTATTTCTAATGAGTCCTCACAAAAATATTTATTTTTATTTAGAAAATTTTTATCAAATTTTTTTGCTTTGTGGTTTTTCTCAACCCTCAGTTTAACTAAGCTAATATCTATATTATGTGACTAATTTTTCAGAATCATGCTTTATGTGAATATCTTAAATTATTCTAGATACAATTTTGTTGTATATTATAATTTTGTTTTTAATTTTTTACTTCACATTATTATTTTATTTCTTTCTACTGTTTATTAAAAAAACCTTTTTTTACCCGCTGATTTATTATGTTATCTCCATTGTACATTAGAAAACATTTATTTCTGCCCTGCTTCTTTGATTCCTTAAACTAATATATATATGTATATATACATACATACACACATATATATGTTTTAAAGCAAATTATTACAAATAATGTAGATTTAAAATGTGTTAACTTCTATTAGAGAAATACCACCTTCATTATTTTTTCTTTCAAATTTATCTTAGAGAATGCAAATCAGATGTTTCTAGGTATCTAATATTTCTAATCACAAAATTATGCATTTGATGGTTCATTCTAGGAAGTATATGCACACATACACATGAAAATCAAGTATGGCTACATATACAATAATATCCATTGTATAATAAATAATTTGGAGGGAAGGCACAAAACGTTCTCCACTTGTGGTTTCCACGTGATGAATGTTATCCTGTTTCACGAAACTATTCTATATGTATATAAGACCACAAACAGATAAGACTGTTGAGGAATGCAAGATAATAGCTGTCTTCTACACCTCTGTAAATCCAGTGCTTAATCCATTGATCTACAGTCTGCGGAACAAAGATGTAAAGCGGGCATTGAAGAATGTCCTCAAACGAAATATGGTCACTAGCGTGGCAATGCCTCCACTTTCCAATAAATCATGACCCTAAACCTTTGGCTCAAATGTCTTTGAACATTGATAATGAATTTGGTATTCTTTATGGATATGTTTCAAGAAGCTCAGCTAAAAGGCGCAGGTCTGGGGTAAAAATGAACTGCATTGGCTGGTCCCTGCTCTTGCCACTCAATGTGTGGTCCTGGACCATTAAGAACAGCATCACCATGGAGATTTTTAGAAATGTGACATCACATTCTGTCCCTCATATCTACTATGTCCAAATCCTAGATGATTTGTAGACACCTTAAATTTGAGGAGCAGTTTGTAAGTGGAACTTCCTTCTCTGCATGACCTGGAACATTGCTGTGCTCTTCTTGAGAAAGGACTAGAATTACTATTCTTTCCTAGACATGAGTTTGTGGATCTAGCGTGTGGACTCTGAGCTGCAGGGACATACTTTCTGCCTTTGAACTGCAATTCTGGATTTACAAACTCAGGTCTGGGAAAGGAACGGATGCTTTCTGGATCACTTGAATTAGAAACTTTAGATTTCACTGTGCTTTACATCCCCCGACTATTTTGTAACTACTAATTTGTACTCTAGAAGTGCAGCATAGGCGGTATAGTCAATAACATTGTGATTACTATGCGGGCACTGAAAATATCAGGGGATCACTTTGCAGAGTATGTGATTGTCTGTCCACTGTGCTGGACACCTGAAACCAATACAAAATGATACTGGAAGTAAACTGTAATTGAAAAAAAATTTTTTCTAAAACAATTAGATTTTGCTTGTCGTCACCTTTTATGTACTTCTTTAGTTTTTTAGAAATGAATGCTTGGATTATTGATTTGAGTATTGCTTCATTTCTCACATGTACTTATACATTTCAGTTAAATGCTGTTTTACCTGAAGACCATTAATTTTAGTATTTTTTAATCACTTAGTTTGCAATACTTTCTTATTTATCCAATGACTTTTTAACCTATGGTTTATTTAGAAAATAGTGCTTAATTGTCATGTAAGTGGTATTTTAAAAGATATTTTATTGCTATATATTTGTAATTCAGCTTAATTATCAGAGAACAGTACTCTTATATTGATTCTTAAAAATTTATTGACTAATATTTTTCCAAATTTGTTGAGGTACAGTTGACATATAATAAGGTGTAAGCTTAAAATGTACAAGTGATGATTTGATATACATATTATATTGTGAAAAATTATCACAGTAAGTTTAGTTAACACATCTATTATCTCACCTAATTATAATTATTTTTTTGTGGTGGTGAAAACATTTAAGATTCTCTCTCTTATCACTTTCAACTATTCAAAACAATATTCTTTAAAAAAATAATCTCACCCAAGGATATATTCACCAGTTCAGTATTCTTAACTATAGCCATTATGCTGTACACCAGATCTCCAGAACTTACTCATTTTCTAAGTGGAAGTTTGTACAGTTTGATCAATATTTCCCCATTTCCCCCAACTCCCAGCCACTGCCAATCACCATTCTATTCTGTTTCTATGAGTTTAGCTTTTTTAGATTTCACATAAAAGTGAGATCATACAGTATTTGTCTTTCTCTTTCTTCCTCAAGTAGAATAAAAACACCTCCCTGATTATTAAAAAGAAGGGACGTAGTGAAATATGTTAGTGTCTGCAGAGATTAATCTCATAGGTTCCTTACCCATCACCCTCATCTCCTAGGCTTTCAAAACAATTTGAGTTCTAATGATGTAAATGAACATTAAGTTCTATTATACACTTAAGAAGCTGATTTCAAAGAGTATCAAGCAATAAGAAATATTCATATGATACTATTTAGTTTTAAAACACAAACCCAAATATTCGTGGATACTTGAGTAGCTGTTATATTAAAATTGTTTGTGGGTACACAAGAATGAAAAAGTGATATATAAAATTGTAGAACAATAGTAGTTAATACTGTCATAGGGACAAATTTTATTAAATTATTTTATCAAAAAGGAACATTCTACCTCAGAAATATGTATCCTTTATTAAGAAACTCTGTTTTGAGTAAAGGAAGTTAACGTAAAAAATCGTGGAGTCATAAAAATGTAAAATATTATGTTCTTTGTTGAAATAATAAAACACATTGTTTTATACTTAAGTACTACTAAAAATGTACCAAATACATAGTAATAAAAATCATAAAAATTAGAAATTTGAATTTATTTTGAGGAGATAATCAGCTTTCATTAAAGGAAACCTTATAATAATATATTGTATGAAAGTAAATCATTTTCATATTCAGGAAATATATTATACTGCACTTCACTTTCCTTGTAAGAGTGGCTCAGTGATATTCAATATTGGTGACCAAGAAAGTGAAAGATAAAAACTTACTGACTAATGGATCAATTGCAAATAAGATCTTGAGTGAGTTTAGAACCATGACCTGTTTATTCATAAACAGCTAACTTTGGCTGTTGTGTTTCTTATCAACCATCATTTCCAAACAATGCTCCCATTCATTGTTTCCACTAGACTCTCAGATGATCCTAATCTATGCATACATAAAAATATTACTGTTAATTACCATGCTGTTGTCTATGTCTATGAGGTTTTTTTCTTAACCCCTTCACATTTTAACGTAGACCACTAACCCCCCTTCCCTCTAACAGCTGTCATTCTGTTTTCTGTATCTATGAGATGGCTTCTATTTTGTTTGTTTATTTTGTTCACTACGCTCCGCATTTAAGGGAAATCATATGGCATTTGTCTTTCTCTGACTGGTTTCTTTCACTTTGTATAATCATCTCCAAGTCCATCCATGATGTCACAAAACATAAGATTTCCTTCTTTTTCATGGCTGAGTAGTATTCCATTCTGAAAATGTCCCACAGCTTTTTTTATTCACTCATCTACTGGGCACTTGGGCTGCTTCCAAATCTTAGCTATTGTAAATGATGCTCCAGTGAACACAGGGGTACATCTATTATTTTGAGTAAGTGTTTTGGTTCTTTTTGGATATATTCCCAGAAGTGAAATCATGGGTGGGGGGAGGTAGAAGAGTATAAAAGGAGGATAAATGGTAATGGAGAGAGACTTGTCCTTGGGAGGTGAACACACAATGTACAATATAAAGTATTATAAAATTGTACTCTTGACGTCTATATAATTTTATTAGCCATGTCATCCCAATAAATTCAATAGAAGTCAAAACAAATATTACTATTATGTCAGGGAATTGCATTCAGGCACAACAAACAAGAAATACAATTTTATGTTTTTGAGACTCTTTATTTTTCCCGTTGGGAAACTGTTGAAACAGAACTCTTCTTTATTGCACTCTTCTTAAATCCTGTTTCATATCTTTCCTCCTCAGACTCTACACGAATGGATTCTGCCTGGACTCACATACATAATAAAAACCCCCAGAACCACTGGCACAATTTTCCCTTGCTTGACAGACTTCTCATTTGCTGGTCTGACATACATGCAAAAAAGGACCCATAGAACATGGTGACAGCTGTCAGGTGGTAGCCACAGGTGAACAAGGCTTTGCACTGTCCTCAATGGAGCAGATCCTCCTAATGAGGACGAAAAGGAAAAGGTAGGAGATGAGGGTGGTGAGGAGTGGAGCTGTGAGGTTAATCCCTGCAGACACAAACAGGGCAGTTTGCTTTATGTGTCAGGACATGACAACGTTCAGAGGGGTGAGTCAGCACAGTAGAAATGGTTGGTGGTGTTGGATCCACAAGAAGACAAGCAAGAGGTCAGTGTTACCTGCATTGTGCCTAGCACAGAGTCTGAGGTAGGGGAAAGTGACCAGGCAGATGCAAAGTGGCCTGGTCACTCCGCTGTTGTATTGCAGGGGACTGCGGATGGCCATGTGTCTGCTGAAGGCCATGGCGCCAGACAGGTACTGTTAAGTCAGGGGCAGTGTTAAGGATTCATAGGAAATGCTCATCAGTGTTTCCCTCGACCACTCCTACTTACTGCTTAAATCTCTTCGTTTAACTACTCCTGCTACTTCTCTCATTCATCATCTTTTTAAAAAAAAAAATTTAGACTTGAAACAAAGAGAAGAGCAGATGAGAGAGAAACCAGATAGCTTTCTGGATTTCATCCTTGATGCAATTGTTAAAATTTGGAAGGTGAAGAATGGGTTTGAAGAAAGCTCTAACCTTCAATGCTTACCTGCTGACCTGTTCTATTTAATTTTGGAAAAAGACTGATGCCATTGTGCCTCAGTTATTATTTTTTTTACTAGTATCTTGTATTAAACATTTATTGAATAGTCTGATCTGCTGGACTTCGAGGAAAGCTAATCTTAACTTTAAAATTTACAAAGGTAAATTTATTACAATAAAATGTGGACACTTTAAAAAATTATTTGTTTCTTTATTTATTTTTAGAGAGAAGGGAAAGGAGAAAGAGAGGGAGAGAAACATCACTGTGTGGTTGCCTCTCACTTGCGCCCCCAACTGGGGACCTGACGTGCAACCTAGTCATGTGCCCTGACTGGGAATCGAACCAGAAACACTTAGTTCACAGGCCGATGCTCAATCCACTGAGCCGCAGCAGCCAGGGGTAAAATGTGGACACTTTAATGCAACTTGGCAAATGTGTACAGCCATGTAATCATGATTGATTTTTAAGGCTGCTATGCAGGTCGGGAGAGGAGGTAAGAATACCGCACATAAAAATTTCACAAAGCTTACTCTTCCTAGCAAAATTCTGACATTTTTACTTGAATAAAAACTCCTGGGGTTGTTGTAAGACTTTGGTTAATATCCAGAGATCTGAAAAGTTGATTCTGACTTTTGTCAGTATTCTCATTCCTTTTATGGAGAAGCAGGTTTGGGGGAATCATTACTTTGTCATTTAGGAAGTTGATCTCCCTCTCTACGTAGCTTTTTTTTTTGAGATTCATTTAAGTTATATTATTTGATTTTTAAAAACATTTTTGCTGATTAGTATTCCATTATAGGGATATTTCACTATTTTTAAATGTATGTACTTGCTAATATACATTTGATTTTCTTTGTGGGTATGTCTTCTTTTCTCTTGGATAAATACTTAATACTTACTGGGCCATAGTTTTATAAAGAATTATAATTTTTAAATGAAATTTTATAAGGAACAGCCAGTTTTCCAAAGCATTTGAGTTATTTTAAACTCCCTCAAGTAATTTATTCTGAGAGTTATACTTACTTGACATTGTTATCTTTTTTATTGTCAATTTAAAAAAATTCTTACCATTGACGTGGGTTTGAAGTGGCATCTCATTGTAGTTATAATAGGTATTTCTTTGGCAATTATGGGTGTTGAAATTGTCTTCATGTGGATATTGGCTGGTCATATATCCTTTTAATGAATTACTATTTCCTTCTTAGACTTTAACATTGGGCTGGTTAATTTATTGTGGAGCATCTTCATGTGTTCTGAATACAAGTCCTTTGTCAGAACTATTTAGTGTGGACATCGATTTTTCGTCTGTGGCTTTCCTAGTTTGTCTGCTCCTCACTTCTCTCAACTACCGTTCCTTTCTCCTCCTCGCTCTCGTTAGATGACCTCACGTCACTCTTTATACAGAATCACTGAAGCTTTCTGATTGGAATTCCCGGTTCTGTACTAAAAATACAAAACTTATCTTCCTATGTATTTTTTTCTTCCATAGTCTTAAAGGGGATAGTTAAATTCAGTTAAATTTTCTACATGTGCTAAGGAGCCTAGGCAGCAGTGCATATAGGTGTTAGGTTGGGGGACTGGCCTCAAAAGAGAATCTAGTTCCCAAAGCATAAAATTAAAGTTTTGCCCTTGAGGAACAAAGGCTATTTTAATTGGTTTTTAAAATTGTTTTAAAAATACTCTAGAGAATATTATGAAGAAATACACTATAAATCTTCCCACCCTGTGTTTACAAAATATGGTAAGTCAGCTTTTACAGGTAGGTCATTTTCTATGTTTGGTCACAAAAATATGTTTTGTTTTTTTGAATGGAAATTAGTATGTCACTAATGTGGGGAAAAAGTACATCTAAAAACACCCCACCTTCATTTCCTTGATAGTACTTGCTTCTGACTGACATTGTGTTATACATCTTTGTCTAGGAGTTTAAGATATGATTCTTCTCCCAAAATACATGCTCTGTGAAGATGAGGAATATTTTTCATGCTATATCCCCAGAACCTAGAACAGAAATATGTCAAAATTTGCAGTGTAATGAATAAATGAGTGGGTTAATTTACAAAACAGAGAGAACAATTTTTTATTCTGTAGCTTCTTAGCTATTTATAGAGGTAATTTTCACTAACTCAGTGTCCTCTAAATAACATGGAGTCAGATAACTGCATTTTCAAATGAAAATACTATACTAAATAGTTATATCTTATTTTCTTCCTGAAACTATAAGATATCAGAGCTGGAGGGACCCTAGAAATTCAACTTCCATCATTTGTTCATTTGAATGCTGCTAAGACCTGTTGTTTTTCATACCTGATTTTCATTCCTTTGGCTTTATTTTTTTATGACATTTGAGAAAATTAGAGTTTTAAAAAAATAGATATAAATGTAAGATTATATATGATGCAATATTACTACATTATGCATATTAATTAGTATGTAATATAATTGTATATAAGTATATAATCATATACCTATAAAAGAGAGTATGTGTGTGTCTATTTGATATATTGAGAGAGAGAGAGATAATATAGAGATGTAGGGTGAATATATTTATGTAGACACACATGTATTTTTTTGAAAAGAGAAATTTCCCTATAATAAATAAATTAATAAGTAAATATGAGGTGGATAAAATAAATGCAGAATTCTTCACTTTTCTTTGTCACTTTTAGTTGTCAAGGGATAAAAGAATGTCTTCCCCAAACTACACTATAGTGACAGAATTCATTCTCTTGGGACTCACGGAAGACCCAGTACTAGAGAAGATCCTGTTTGGGGTCTTTCTGGCAATCTACCTAGTCACGCTGGCAGGGAATCTGTGCATGATCGTGCTAATCAGGACCAATTCCCACCTCCAAACACCCATGTATTTCTTCCTTAGCCACCTCTCCTTCGTAGACATTTGCTATTCCTCCAATGTTACTCCAAATATGTTGCGCAATTTCCTCTCCGACCAGAAGACCATCTCCTATGCCGGATGCTTCTCACAATGTCTTCTCTTCATCTCTCTGGTGATCACTGAGTTTTACATCCTTGCTTCAATGGCACTGGATCGCTACGTAGCCATCTGCAGCCCTTTACATTATAGTACCAGAATGTCCAAGGACACTTGTATCTTTCTAGTCATGGTCCCTTACACTTTTGGCTTCCTTAATGGACTCTCTCAGACACTGCTTACCTTTCACTTGTCTTTCTGTGGCTCCCTTGAAATCAATCATTTCTACTGTGCTGATCCTCCTCTTATAATGCTAGCTTGCTCGGACACCTATGTCAAAACAATGGCAATGCTGGTAGTTGCTGGATTTACTCTCTCAAGCTCTCTGTTCATCATTCTCCTGTCCTACCTTTTCATTCTTGCAGCCATCTTGAGGATCCGTTCTGCGGAAGGCAGGCATAAAGCCTTCTCTACCTGTGGTTCCCACCTGACCACAGTCACTATATTTTATGGCACCCTCTTCTGTATGTATGTAAGGCCTCCATCTGAGAGGTCTCTAGAGGAGTCTAAAATAATTGCAGTCTTTTATACTTTTTTGAGCCCAATGCTGAACCCATTGATCTACAGTCTAAGGAATAAGCATGTGATCCGTGCTTTGCGACAAATGATTAAAGGAAACCTCTTCCATAAAAATGTCGTTTAGGCATCGGCTCATTGTAATGACTAAGTGTCTGTGATAAGACAGCAACTCTCTTCAAAGGGCAAACCTACTATTTTATAGTCATTCTTTATTTATCGTCATGAACTCTCAATATTTGTTAATTTCTTGTCAAAATTTATAACTTTAAGGAAATTGTTCTCATAAAATGGTAACGTTAAAATTAAAAATGTTTTATTTAGCAGAGAACCTTTGATAATAAATTGGGCAATATTCAATAATTCAATATAACACTTTACTATCTTTACTTACTTGGGAATAAACATAATAGTACACTCTGATGGGAATATTAGAAATCCATCTCTTCTGAATTAGATAGTCTCCAGAGCCACAGTGAGTTTTAAATTAGGTGATTGATTTTACTCTTCTTTTAAAAAAGTTATAAATAATTTATTCTTCAATGTGTGGCGTACAGCAATGGTTCCAGTGTCTGGAATCACATTGAAGAAATTTTAAATACATGGATTATCCATAGATTTAAACTTCCTGTAAATATTTTCCTAAACACACATATTATATATGATACATCTTAAGAAGTTTTTTTCCACTTGTAAATAATGTTTATATTTCTCAATTTTGAAGATAAACTGTGAACACTTCCTTATGAGAGTCCAGAACTATGGGTCCAATTCAATCATCAGTATAGTACAGTGCCAAAGTAGTTATATATTATATACTAGTTCTGACATGTCTAATTTATTAAGAGTTAATAGAGTCTATCAGTTGGTTTCTGCAGACCCAAGAAAACCTTGAGACAGTATGGAAATGAGTAGATGTGTAGAAATCATTCTGGAAGAGAACACCTAATGTTTACTTTGGTTCATAAAACTGTCTGTGACTCATTATATTCTAGGTTAGTCTGTACCAGTAGTTTTCAAAATTTATATTGAGAAAAATTAATATTAAGAAAACTTAAAAATGAGATACATAATTCATTCATATTAATCCATGCATTATTAGTTAATGACATGGTTACATACTGAAACAAATATTAATCTTCCCTTAAATTGCTTTAAAATGTTTGGTATTTTAATATTGTGGACTTTGATTTTAACTAAAATCACAATACTAAATGTTCATATGACATCAACTGCTAACATGATCGTAGTATGTTTGAATTGTTTTCCAGGAAATATCTAGATGACCAGCAGTTATAGAAAATTGGGCACTATTCTTAAGTTTCAGTTGATTGCGTATAGGCTGATTCTCTCAAACATGTCCACTATATATAATTAAAAATACAGACAAATGTGAGGAAGTAATGTTTATCAGTCATATGTCTTAAACCAATGAATAACTTCTGTTTGTATTTTGTTGCATATTTCTCAATAAATGGATATTCATATATACTTTTATAATTCATAAAAATTGGAATATTTGCCATAGACAAGTTTGAACATTAATTTTCACTTGATAGTATTGTTTGTATTTCCACACAGACTAAATATATTTAGTGAAGGCCATTTTTAATGTAGTATACACAAAACTGAATCATACTTGAAGTTAATTACAAAAATATTACATATCTATTGTGGAAACTACTGATTTTTCAACTTTGTAATAAAATTCAATTTCAGTTTTTAAAATAAGAATAAAATTTACTTGTAATTCCCTATTAAAAGAGAACTGCCCTCTCCATTTGGTACATTTTTTCAACTTAGTTTATCTTGCAAACCATATTTCCATCATATTGATATTTCTGCTATTTTTGTTTTAATTGACTCATAACTCTATGTACATATTCCACTGATTGTTCTTTTATGATAGACTCTTAAATGTGAAATTGCTGAATTAAATAATTTCGACATTTTTAAAGACTGCTAAATTTTTCTTTGGGTAAATTTTTCTTCAGAAAGATTCAACCTTACTCATCAAAGCTTACACTTATGATAAATAACATTTGAGAGTAACCAATCCACTGTTCATTTGTTATTAGAAAATATCATTTATTTGTTTCTTTGCGGTCTCAACTGAAATTCTTAGGCAATAGATCTGTTTGCATTCAACACAAGAATTGAAATATATATTTAAAGAACAAGGGATACCCATCAGTTCAATGATTATTGTACATGTTACTTTTTTATTTTGATTTATTTATTGTTTTTCTATTACAGTTGCCCCACTTTTCCCCCCATTGCCTCCCCCACCTCCACACCACTCACTCCTTCTCCCACAGCCAATCTCCACCCTGTAGTCAATGTCCATGGGTCATTTATACTAGTTCCTTGACTAGACCTTTCCCCTTCTTACTCCCCTTCACCCACCCCCCCCCGACCCCAGTCACTGTTAGTTTGCTTCTTGTTTATATGCCTCTGGTTCAATTTTGCTCATTTGTTTGTGTTCATAAGTTTCCTGTATTAGGTGATACATATGGTATTTGTTTTTCATTGCCTGGCTTATTTTGCTAAGCATAATTCTCTCTAGTTCCATCCATGTTGTTGCAAATGGCAGGAGTTCCTTCTTTCTTTCTGCTGCATAGTATCCCATTGTGTAAATGTAAATAAATGTAAACACTTCTCCAAAGAGGGCATAAGAGGGTCCATAGGCATATGAAAGAATGCTCAACATCACTAGCCATCAGAGAGATGCAATTAAAAACCACAATGAGATACCACCTCACACCAGTCAGAATGGCCATCATCAACAAATCAACAAACAACAAGTGCTGGCGAGGATGCAGAGAAAAGGGAGCCCTAGCACACTGCTGGTGGGAACGCAGACTGGTGCAGCCACTGTGGAAAACAGTATGGAATTTCCTCAATAAACTAAAAATAGAACTACCATTATTAGGATTATACTTGAAGAATCCCGAAAAACCAATTCAAAAGAACTTATGCACCCCATGTTCATAGCAGCGCTGTTTACAATAGCCAAGTGCTGGAAATAGCTTAAGTGCCCATCTGTAGATGAGTGGATCAAAAAACTGTGCATGTTATTTCTGATGATATCTCACATGAACACTATTACATTTTCATTTGAAAATATTTTATCATTTTTTTGGTTTGTGGTTTTTCTCAAATCTAAAATTAAATATACGAGTATCTATATTATGTTATTGGTTTTCATGGCCATATTTTATGAGAGTATCTTGAATTATTTGAGACACAATTTTGTTGTATGTTATAATATTTTATATAACATTTCCCTACATTCCAATCCATTTTCTTCTATTATTTATTAATTAACCATTTATTTTTCCACTAAGTTTTATGTTATATTTATTACACATTAACTAAATTCTTTTCTATTTCTTATTCAACCCATCTATCTATCTATACCAAAACCAAATTATTATAATTATACAGATTAAAATATTTTTTAATTTTAGTAAAGAAATTTTATCTTAACTATTGTTGTTTTTCAAATTTATTTCTGGAGAACTCAAACTGGGTGTTTCTAGATATCCTATATTTTTAACCCAGAAATTATGCAATAATAGTTCAGTTTATGAAGTATATGCAGACATATGCATACAAATCAAATATGGCAACACATACAATAAATACTCACTTAGATTGCTTGAAAAATGTGGAAAATATTATTAATATAATCGTTCTATTCAGATCAGTTGGCGAGATGTATAAAATGGAAGCCAGAGTGAGGACTGCTTAGATTTGGAAGGTTATAATCTAGTTGAGTTGTCCTTTTGGAAAGGCAGAAGGTGCTGGTGGCCTATTCATGAAAAAAGCATGTAATCTGGGCACATTAAGGCTGTTTATTTATTAGTGCTTTTACACAAACATTTATTTTTGCACCACACCTGTGTCCACGATGCAACACATTTTTTCAAGAACGATACTTAAGTACAGAATCTTATCCCTAACTGAATTTTCTTTCACCAACAATTATCCCACAGAAGAACTGAGAGGCCCACACATATTCCTCAACTATGAGTTATTTAATCACTGAAAGAAATTCTGTGTTGATCAGAATTAAAATAAATAAATGTTAGTAATCAAAATATGAACTAAGGTACTGTTTTGTGGATCTGTTTTTAAGAGTTCAACAAGACTGGTAATTTCCACATTGATGGTGTCAAAGAGAATAATAACACATAGTTTTTCTGGAAATCAATTTAACATTATATTTTAAGGAGTCTTAAAAGTGTTTGTAAACTTTTACTGTTTTTCAAATTTTAAGAATGTGCTGAAAGCATAAAAAGACACTTGGGAGAAACTTTTTATTGTAATGTTTGTTTTATAATTGAGAAAAAGGGAACAAGTGATACATCAAATACAGGCAGTACTCACTTTGCAAGGTACCATGTTGTGCAGACTGGAAATGTGTCCTTGCTTTTCATGGGTCTCAGTCACCACAGCACTGTGCAAAGTGAGGACAGCCTGCATTGAATAACTGGCTGGACACAGACAGATGGCAGATGGAACACAGGCTGATTATACATAACTGGATCCCCTGTAAGGGTATGTAGGCTGTGATCAAGAAAACAAAAAAAAAAAGTGCATATTTTCAGTATCATCCAAGTTGGTGTCAGTGGTATAACATTAACTGTCTTCCAGTATTGTCCAGATTCCAGGATATAAAATTAAAGGATCTTCGTTTATTAATGTTAGAATTGCAACATGAAAGTAGGAAAAAGCAGGGGTTTATGTTGTATCACAAACTCCTTGGGAGCTTCCCCAATGTAATCTGAAACCAGTCCCAGTATGCTGAGGACAAGAAGAGACCCTAAGGAAAAGGCAGACCACTCCAGGCTGGTGGGTGGCAGTTTAGTAAACCAGGGAAATCACGCAGGAGGCTTTCATTGGGCAATGGGAAGAAGAGTAGTTTTCTGCATCCACTTGAAAAATCTTATGTTTATATACAGGTCTTACCTGGGTTCAGTCACACACACAGGGCCTTACTGGGTTCCCCTCTGTACTCAGTTCACATAGTCTCATTACTACATCACAATCTCCAGGCTGGGTCCTTGAGCAGCTTCTAGTGCCAGGAAGGCAAGAGGGTGGAATATCCACGCACAGAGGAGGGAATGAGGAGCCTCCCATTGCCATGGTTCAGTTCCCATGGTCAAATAGACAGTCAAGTCTTCTTGGTGACCTTCCCTGACAGTTCAAAATCTGTTGTATAACAGTGTTGATCTAGAATGCCATTCGGGTTCCTTCTAATTCAAGCTTCTATTATTTTCCCCTTAAAAACATTGTGCTTCTGAGTAAGTTGAGATCTTTAGATGTAAACAACACTAAACTTACTTGTTTCTTAGGAGTGAGGGATGAGGCAAGGGGATAGCAATATCTCTATCTATAATGTTTTAATCTAGAAACAAAATTTTTCTTTTATTCGCAAGTTTACTTCTTAAGAGGAATTTCCTCCAAATGAAGGGTCTTTTTCTTCTTAACCTTAAACATTACCATCAGAGCAGCTAGCATAATATACAATTGAGAGAAAGTAAAACCAATTAAAGTTGAGTTTTAATGAATTATATCTGATGCATGATGTTTTCTGTGTTCAATTTATATCTGCTATATTCACACACACAATAAAATGAACACTCCCAATGTTTTTGAGGGTGTACGGAAACTTGGGTACTCATTTGCTAGTGGTGATTTCACACATCACTACATCCAAAATAAAAAATAAAAAGAAGAATAAAACTGTAAAATTCTTATTTAATCTAATACAATTCAGAAATAACAACTTATATGGATAAAGATTTTCCTAAAAAGAGAAAAATAAAAACTCACTAAACATTAAAAAAATGTTTAAACTACTATAATGTGCTTTATCAATATTAAGTTATATTATACTCCTAAAGACTAGTTTCAAAAAGTATCAAACAATATGGAATAAACATATGTTACAATATAGTTGTCAAACACTAAACCAAATTTTAATGAATATTAGAGCAGCTGTTATTTTAAAATAGTTTGTGGGAAGACAAAAACTGAAAGGTAATATGTAAAATTATAGAACAAATCATTGTTAATATAGTAGGGATAAAATGATATCAACCTGTTGAGTAAAAAATAAATATTCTAAATCAAGAATGGGTATCTCTCATTAATAAAGGTATCTATTTTTATTAAAGGAAACTAATAAAACATATTGGGTTATTACAATGTAAAATATCATATGGTTTTATACTTAATAAATATAAAACATACGGTAAAATGTTTTGTGTATTAAAACATATGGTTTTATATTTAATAAAAGCAGACATAAAAATGCACCAAAAGTGTATTGAGAGCAAACATCTGAAAATAGAGCTATGACCTGTTTTAAGAAGATAATAAGCTTTCTTTAAAGGAATATATGTAATGTATCATAGAGCAGTAAATCATTTTCTTATTGAAGAAATACATTGTAAAACACTTTCTTTGCTAATAGGCTGGGCATACGGTGCTCAATATTGATGATCTAAAGAGTAAGAGAAAAAAACTTATCGGCTAATGGATTCAGTGACCTTGAGTGAGACATGGGCCTCTTTAATCATAAACAACTGACTTCTGCTGTTGCGTTTGCGAACAATCCTCATCTCCAAACAACTTTCCTGTTGTCTGTTTCCATTAGAATCTGACTTGATCCCAAGCTATACACACATAAAAAATATCACTGTTATTCCAGAGAACTGCATTTAGGCATAGCCAAGAAGAGGTATTTTTTTTATTGTTTTGAGGCTTTTTTTCCCTTCATTTTTGAGACTATTGAAATAGAAATTTTCTCCATTGTACCAAGGTTTTCCAGAAACACTCTTCTTTTTAAAAATAAATATTTTATTGTTTTTCTATTACAGTTGTCCCAAATTTTCCCCCTTTGCTGTCCTCTGCTCAGCCCTTCCACTGCTCCCACTGTCAATCCTCAGCCCCTTGTCCGTGTCCATAGGTCATTCATGCATGTCCCTTGACTAGTCCCTTCTCCTTCTTTCCACCCTTATCCCTCTCACCCCTCCCCCATGGTCAGGTCAGCCTGTTCCTTGTTGCCATGGCTCTGGTTCTATTTTGCTTGTTTTTTTGTTTTTGTTTTAAATTTTTGTTGTTGTTCATTAGGTTCCTCTTATAGGTGAGGTCATATGGTATTTGCCTTTTGCTGCCTGGCTTATTTCACTTAGCATAATACACTCCAATTCAATCAATGCTGTCGCAAGAGGTAGAATTTCCTTCTTTCTTTCCACTGCATAGTATTCTATTGTGTAAATGTACCAGTTTTTTGATCCACGCATTTGCTAGGCACTTAGGCTGTTTCTAGCACTTGGCTACTGTAAGTAGCCCTACTATGAACATAGGGGTGCATAGGCTCTTTTGTACTTGCGTTTCAGGATTCTTAAGGTATAATCCCAGCAGCGAAATTGCTGGGTCAAGAGGCAGTTCCATTTTTATTTTTTTGAGGAAATTCCATACTGTTTTCCATAGTGGCTACACCAGCCTGCATTCCCATCAACAGTGCACTAGGGTTCCCTTTTCTCTACATCCTTGCCGGTATCTGTTGTTTGCTGATTTGTTAATGATGGCCATTCTGACCAGTGTGAGGTGATACCTCACTGTGGTTTAAATTTGCATCTCTGATGGCTAGTGATGTTGAGCTTCCTTGCATATGTCTATGGGCCTTCTATATGTCCTCCTTGGAGAAGTGTCTGTTCAGGTCCTTTTCCAATTTTTAATTGGATTGTTTGTCTTCCTGGTGTTGAGTCATATGAGTTCTTTATATATTTTGGAGATCAAATCCTTGTCTGAAGATCATTGGCAAAAATGTTTTCCCATACAGTTGGATCCATTTTTATTTTGCTGATGTTTTCTTTTACTGTGAAGAAGCTTTTAAATTTGATGTAGTCCCATTTGTTTATTTTTTTCCTTTATTTCCCTAGGAGATATATTGACAAAAGTATTGCTGTATGAGATATCTGAAGTTTTCCTGCCTTTATTTTCTTTTAGGACTTTTATGGTGTTATGACTTACATTTAAGTCTTTTATCCATCTTAAGTTTATTCTGGTGTGTGGTGTAAGTTAGTGTATGGTGTAAGTTTTTCATGTCCCTTTCCAGATCCCAACACCATTTATTGAAGAGGCTATTTTTACTCTATTTTATGCTCCTGCCCTCCTTGTTAAATATTAATTGACCGTAGAGATCTGGGATTATTTTTGGGCTCTTTATTCTGTTCCATTAATCTATGTGTCTGTTCTTATTCCAGTACCAGACCGTTTTGATTACAGTGGCCTCGTAGTATAGTTTGATACCAGGTATTGTGATTGTTCTTACTTTGTTCTTTCTCAGGATTGCTGAGGCTATTCAGAGCTATTTTTGGTTCCATATAAATTTTTGAAATATTTATTCTAGGTCTGTGAAATATGCCATTAATATTTTAATAGGGATTGGGTTGAATCAATAGATTGATTTGGGTAGTATAAAAATTTTAATGATGTTAATTTTTCTAGCCCATGAACATGTTATATGCTCCTATTTATTTGTATCTTCCTTAATTTCTTTCTTCCGTGTTCTGCAGTTCTCTGAGTACAGGTCTGTTACCTCCTTGGTTAAATTTATTCCTAGGTACTTTATTTTTATTTTTCCTATAGTAAATAGGAAATTTTCCTAGTTTCTGTTTCTGATATTTTATTGTTGATGTACAAAAATGCCTTCACTGTCTGAACATTGATTTTGTATTCCATCAGCAATATTGGCCTGTAGTTTTCTTTCTTTGTTGTGTCTTTACCTGGTTTTGGAATTAGGATAATATTGGCCTCATAAATGGAGTTTGGGAGTCTTCCCTCTTCTTGAATTTCTTGGAATAGTTTGAGAATGATGGGAGTTAGTTCCACTTTAACTGTGAAGCTGTCTGGTCCATGCCTTTTGTGTGCTGGGAGGTTTTTGACTACTGCTTCAATTTCACTAGTTGTTATCAGTCTATTCAGGCTTTCTGCTTCTTTTTGATTCAGTTTTGAAAGCATGTATGTTTCCAGAAATTTGTCTATATCTCCCAGGATGTCCAATTTCTTGGCATATACCCCTGGCTGGTTTGGCTCAGTGGATTGAGCGTCGGCCTGCGAGCTAAGTGTCGCTGGTTCGATCTTCCAGTCAGGGCACATCAGAGAAGGAAAACTCTGACTCCAAAAAACCTCAGCTGCCTTGCGGCATACCTCTTCAGGGGAAAGGCTAAGGGAGTAAACCCCGACAGAAAATCCGGAGCCGGAGTCCCTAAGGCGGTTTGACGTTGTAGTCAACACCGGCAACTCCTGCGGCGCACCTGAAGCCAAGCTGTATTGACTCCGTCTTTCCCTTGGACCCTTCAGCTGCGAAGAGAGGGGGGGTCTGCTGCATGGGCAACAGCAGACCCTCCATATCACCCTGCCCAGGCTCTGTAGCTTCAGCTTCACTGGAGAGGACACTCCAGCGTCATCGCAAGATGTCGATTCAACACGGGAGGAGACAGATACCGTGTCACTCCCGAGTCGGACTGCACAACCATTCTCGGTGGTGCAGATAGACTCTTAAGAAGCTGCACCATCATCTCTCGAGACGGACGGCTGCCGACGACGACGACGACGAGTTGTTCATAGTAATTTCTTACAATCATTTCTATTTCTGCGGTGTTGGTTGGAACTTCTCCTCTTTCATTTCTGATTTTATTTATTTGGGTTCCTCTCTTTTTTCTTGATGAGTCCAGTTAAAAGCTTGTCACTTTTGTTTATGTTTTCAAAGGACCAGCTCCTGGATTTATTGATTCTTTCAATTGTTTTTTTTAGTCTGTGTCATTTAATTCTGCTCTTATTTTGATTATTTTCTTCTTTTTACTTTCTTTGGTCTTTAAAAAAATTTTTTTGTTGTTGTTGTCTTTCTAGATCTTGTAGATGTAGGGTTAGGTTGTTTATTTGAGATTTTTCTATCCTTTTAAGGTAGGCCTGTATTACTATGAACTTCCCTCTCAGGACTGCCTTTGCCATGTCCCATAGGTTTTGGGCTGTTGTATGTTCATTTTCATTTGTTTCCAGAAACTTTGAAACAAATTATTCCTTCCTTAATATCATTGTTAACCCATTTGTTTTTTAATCGCATGTTATTTAGTCTCCAAGTAATTGAATGTTTTGAGTTTTTCCTTGAGGTTAGTTTCTAGTTTCAAGTCATTGTTACCTGAGAAGGTGCTTGATCTGATTTCAATTTTCTTGAATTTGTTGAGGCTTGTTTTGCGCCCTACCATGTGGTCTCTCTTTGAAAATATTCTATGTGCATTTGAAAAGAATGCATATTTTGCTTCTTTGAGGGAAAGGTTCTGTACATAGCAATTAAGTCCATTTGATCTAGCGTGTTGTTCAATGTCACAATATCCTTGTTGATTCATTGCTTGGAAGATCTATCTATTTTTGACAGTGGGGTGTTAAAATCCCTTACTATGAGTGTGTTGCTATCAATATCTTCCTTGAAGTCCTCCAAGATCTTCCCTATAGATTTTGGTGCTCTGTAAACACTCTTCATAAGCTTGTTTCACATCCTTCTTCCTCAAACTATAGGTGAATGGGTTCAACATGGGACTCATAAAAATAAAAAAACACTTCCACAATTTTCCTTTGCTCAACAGATTGCTAATTTGTTGGTCTCAGATACATACAGAACAGAGACCCATAGAACATAGAGACAGCTGTCAGGTGGGAACCACAGGTGGACAAGGCTTCACGCTGTCTTTCACTGGAATGGATGCTCATAATAGTAATGAAAAGGAAAAGGTAGGAGATGAGGTTGATGAGTAGGGAAGCTGTGAGGTTAATCCCTGAAGGTATAAATAAGGCAGTTGGCTTTATGTCAATGTCAGAACATGTCAACATAAAAAGGGGTGGGTCAACACAGTAGAAATGGTTGATGATGTTGGGTCCACAAAAGGACAAGTGAGAGGTCAACATTACCTGCATTGTGCCCACCCACCACAGAACCTTAGGTAGAGGAAAGTGACCAGGCAGATGCCAAGTGCTCTGGCCATTCCGCGATTGTAATGAAGGGGACCTGTCACAGGCCATGGTGCCAATACTCAGTAAGAAGAGTCACAAAAACAAAACTCTGGGCCAGACACTCCAAGTATGAAATGGTTTTCTTCTCAGATAAGAAATTAACAAGCATCTTGGGAGAGACACTGGTGGAAAAAAAAATATCCACACATGCTAAATGGGTAGGAAAAAAACACACGAGTGTTTGCAGTTGGGGAAAGAATCTGATTAATAAAATTAATTCAGTGTTCCCCATCAGGGTGATGAGAAAAACCAGGAGAACTGTCACAAAAAGGACTGGCTGTAGCTTTGCTTGTCTGGTCAATCCCAGCAGAATAAACTCAGTTGCCTCAGTGCCATTGCACTGGAGATCTATCTTCATCTTCACATACCCTAATAAAAAAAAGAAGAATTTTATAGATATAAAAAAGAAAGAAATTGTATGCGATCCAAGAGAAGACTAAAAAAATGGGCACTAGTACAAACTGGTTTTGGAAAGAGAGGTTTAAATAGGTTATTTCTCTCAGAGATGGAAGTATGTTCACAGATGCCTGCAGGTGAGTGGTGGTGCTGACTAAAGGGGACAAAATATTTGAGAAACATATTTCGAGCCCATGCAGCATACGGTGTTGGCTGCCATGCAGCTCCCACCCTAACAGGGTTAGCACACACAGAATTTGACTTAGCTCATGGGTGTCCCTAATTAGGCTATGGAATCAGAACCCATGATGTTCAAAATGGCTGCTACCATAGCCTGATAATGAAAAAAAAATGCTGGATCAGGAAATGGGAAAATGATGCCTCTCTGTAGATGGGTTTTCTACCATTGTCAGTGAAAGCACACTTCTGTAATTAGAGTAACACATGTCCTCCCGAAGAGCCTGTTGTGTACTTACTCAGGCTCAGTTTCTTTCCCACTTTTTACTTCCTCTCCCACAGAAATGAAATTCTGGTCCTTTGGTGCTCTGTTTATCCCATTCCTTTGTTCCAAATCAACAAGTAACTGAGTAGTTTCTTCACCTCATAACCCCTTTGACCTTACTAATCTCTTTAATCTCACAATATCCTGATTTATTATATTTCATATTTCGGTATTATATTGATCTCAAACCCTTGACTACCAGAATTATCTTTTACTTAAGCCACTATAATAAACTTCCTTCTTCTCTTTTATAAACATAAATCACATCATGTAACTGACTTGGCAAAATGGCCCAAGTCTTTCTATCACACTTATTAGCAGAGTATATAAGTAAGAACTGATGTCAGGTCTTCCGATCTCCTTCCCCAAACTCTGACCTTTTTCTCTTCAATCTTTCTTCTCCTGCCACACTGACTTTCTAGCTGTTTCTTAAACATTCAGATTCATTCCTACCTCAGGCATTTGAACACACTGCTTCCTCTGCTTAGAGTGTTTTTCCTCCAGATCTTTGGGTGATGCATTTCATCACTTCAATTAGATCTCTCTTCCAATCACACCTCTTACGAAAGGCATTTTCCTGGCCAGTTTTCTAAGTTAAATTTTATTCCCATAGCTCTATAATCGTGAACCATGATTTATTTTTTTCCATGTTATTTATCAATTCAGAAATTATTATTTGTTTACATAAATAATTTTTATCTATATTTTGTTATCTGTCCCTCCATTTGAAAACTAGTCATGTGTGGGCAGGAACTTTATTCGTGTCCTATCCCAGAACTTGGGTGAGTGCTTGAACCGTACATAGTTGATATGCATAACTGAATAAATGGATGAATAAATGAGATAACTTTTCCAATTCATGGCAGATGGTTTTTCATATATTTCTTAACTTCCTGATGTTACCAGTAGAGACTGAGCTACTCCAAAAACACTAGGTGTCATACAAAGAATGGACAGGAGGGGGCACAATTAGGGCTTCTTTAAATAACACAAGCTAGTGATAATGATGCCTGACCTAAAATCTTGATAATTTTAAAAGTGAACTCTATTGCTTTATTAAAACAATATATGCACAAATCTAACACTTAGATCAGGAGGTGTGAGGTTTTTAAAAACACTGATAGTTAAGTTCTAGCTCAGCTGAGGTGGAACATAAAAATTGATATATTTTTAACGAATTTCCACATAACGTTAATTCACAGCCAGGGTTGAGGCACTGAATTAGACAATTGAAATGCTCTGTTTAAACTAAATAAAAGAGTTTTATCATCAATGTCAAAAAATTTTTCTCCATTAGTTTGAACGAGGACAAACTCTAGCTGTTGACTTTAGCCCTCATAGTATTCTGTTGGTTTTAGAAAGATTGAAAAGAAATCATCTTCTTGAAAGCCTCCATGACCCTACCCAAGGTTTCATGCATTCAGGCAACAGATGGAGAAGAAAGAAAATTTTTGTATCAAAAATCACAGTGTTCTATTATTTATTACACACAGTCCAGAGTTTTATTTCTGGAATACACATAGAAAAACACCAGTTGTGAAAGTAGAGTTAGTATAGCTATATTTTAATTTATGAGCTGAAGTGAGGGGATGGGAGAGAAGAAGCCATGTGTTATTATTCTCACTAAAGTGTTCAGTTTTAAAAATGCCAGCACAGATTGTCTGTGTTGGTGTCTAAGAAGTTTTCAGTCTCACATCACAGCATAGTTCAAATCTTTCAGAGACCCCTTTCTTCATTCAGTGCTTCTCTATCACTCCAAGAGGAAAACAAGTGAGAAAATGGGAGGTATAAAAATATCAAGAAGAAAATATTAACTTAACATATAAAATAATTACACATTAAATAATAGAATTATTGGAAAAAAACTCAATGATGCTTATGGTAAGTATGAATTAAAGATCTATGTACAATGTGGGGAAAGAAAACAAAAAGTTTAAGCCCTGTGAAATCCTTTCTGAGAACTTCGGCCAAGTTGGCTGCTTCAGCTGGGAAGTCAATAAAATCCATAGCAATGTTGGGAAGGGATACAAACACAGTAGAGAAAAGTGTATTCCCTTGAACAAAGCAATATAAACTTGTTCTGATGATCCTTGCTAAAATTTCAGTTCAAATTTAAATTGGAAAAAATCCCAAGAGAAGCCTCTTCAAATGAGGAAGGAAAAGTGTTCAGATTAATTTTTTCTTCCTCACCCTTAATCATTTACCCCAAATCCCGTAAACTTTTAAAAATAAGCATATGAAATCATTGAAGGCATATGGAGTAAAAGTATATTTTCTCATGCCAAATTCTTAGACTCCAGGCTTGGAGAAGATAAACAAGTTAAAAGTATGATGTGTGTACTTCTGGAAATCCAAGAATTGGCTAAAGTTCAATACGTAACCTTCTCTAAATCTTGGCTGTGTTGTAAATGGATCTGTAAGTAAAATAGTGAGGATTTCAAGGCCTGTCTGACCTCCTAATATATCACAAGTCATCTACTGTCCTTGTCAGAAAGAGTCTGACAGCCGTCTGCCCATGCTCTTCTCCTAATGAGGCAACTTTTATGATCACTATTAATTTCATTTTCAAAAATTGAAAGAGTAAAAAATCAAACAGTATTTCTTATGAGTTCTTGATTTTAAGAACTATCAGACTTAACTGTGGAGGGAGAGTGATTCCTTAACCTTCCTGAGGGTCCCCAAAGTAGGAAGATTTATCCCTGAATGAATAACTTTGGGAAATTAATTCCTGAAGCTTTTGTCAAGAAATCACCCGTGGGACATCATTAGGACTCCCTGTGGAGTTGTTTATAAAAGTTACGTTTTACTGGATGGGATCTTAATGTGTGAGTTAATCATTAGATGTCCACAGTCTTTCAGTAAATGCAAAAACACATAGTTCTGATTTTGATATTGGGATTAAGCAGAAGGTTGTGATTAGTGGTCTTTCATGTAAACAGAAATGTATCTCATTTTTACTAGTAACTTCTTCTTGTGAATTAAAGTGCAAGTTGTAGGAAATCAATTTTTAGACTCTCAGATTTAACTGATTATTTATCGTGGATTTTTCGCTATATCGCAGGATTTTGTGGTACTGTACAGTAAATACTAAAATAAATGTAATGTTCCTACTTGGTGGATTTTCACCTATCGCGGGTGGTCTAGAATGTAATACCTGCAATAAGTGAGAGATCACTGTACATATTCATTACCAAGGAAAAACAAAATTTATTTAACATTTGCCATATTCCTGTGATATCAATATTATAATTTATTTCTTACAGATGAAAAGCCTGAAGCTTGAATAAATTAAATAATTTTTTCAAGGACGTTTCAATCAGAAGTTATTTTTTTAGCTACTTCTGTGCTTGTTCTGAAAATGCTCCAAACCATATGGGTTTAAAATGTTTAATAGGAATTATGTTTCAGGCAGTTTTGAATTTGGCATTCATAGCACTTCCCTGAAGTTGAAATTTTTATTTAAGAAATCAATTAATAAAAGTTTGTTAAATTCAAAGAAAATGAATCATCTCATCCTTTTAAAGCATACTTGTAAACTTTTGAAGTTCTCAATTGTAGAAATACCTTTTCTTCCCTCCTCCTCCTCCTTTTTTTCCCTCTTGCCCTTTTCTTGTTCCTGTTCTTGTTTTTCTTTTTCTTCACATAGAAAAATTTGACTTGAGATATTTAAACAGTCATAGAGGTGAAGATATCAAAAGTGACTAAGATTTCTGGAATGTATAAATAGATGACAAGTGGGTGCCAACTATGTTACAAAGATTGATGCAGAAGTTTCTAAATGACTTTAAGGGAAAGATGATAAAGTACACTTCAGTTTCTTCTCTCTGTATACCTCCCACATACTTCCCTTGAAAAGGTAAATAAAAATTGGGGTGATAAGGAAAAGAATTACTGTAGCTGTCAGTAGGAAGCATCCTCTTGTCCTCTCTGTGATTGATGTAAGTGTCTCATCTCAAAGAGAAATACTGATTGATCATGGCTCTGGAAAGGGAGGAAAAAGTAAGAATTAGCCCACTACTCTGCTGTATCTGGGTGACTTCAGTTCAGAGGAAAGGTACCGAAAAACATGTCTAAAGCCACATTCTCTCGTTGCTCGTTGGCAGCCGTCCGTCTCGAGAGACGATGGTGTAGCTTCTTAAGAGTCTATCTGCACCGCTGAGAATGGCTGTGCAGTCCGACTCGGGAGTGACACGGTATCTGTCTCCTCCCGTGTTGAATCGACATCTTGCGATGACGCTGGAGTGTCCTCTCCAGTGAAGCTGAAGCTACAGAGCCTGGGCAAGGTGATATGGAGGGTCTGCTGTTGCCCATGCAGCAGACCCCCCCTCTCTTCGCAGCTGAAGGGTCCAAGGGAAAGACGGAGTCAATACAGCTTGGGTTCAGGTGCGCCGCAGGAGTTGCCGGTGTTGACTACAACGTCAAACCGCCTTAGGGACTCCGGCTCCGGATTTTCTGTCGGGGTTTACTCCCTTAGCCTTTCCCCTGAAGAGGTATGCCGCAAGGCAGCGGAGGTTTTTTGGAGTCAGAGTTTTCCTTCTCTGATGTGCCCTGACTGGAAGATCGAACCAGCGACACTTAGCTCGCAGGCCGACGCTCAATCCTTGATTAATTCAGGTTCCAGAAAGAGGGTAATTCAATGGCCCGGTAACCTCCAAAGGTGGACTCAGAAAAATCCCCAAACTTTAACAAAATTAATAATTATTATTACTATAATTTTCGTAACTGCTACAACTTTTACTGCAGCATTTATTGCATCACTATTTTGTGGCTGCTGCCCTGGCCTGAGCCAGGGAGGGACACAGCATAAAACAGAATTTTACTCATTGTTTAAAAGGAATTTAATGAAAAGACAGAGAATATAAGCAGTGTTAAAGAAAGCAGTCAAAGAAGTGGAAGCAACTGGAGGGTAAATTGCAGAAATAATTTTTTACTCTTAGTCCTGCAGTCGCTGGGCAGACACCAGAGCCCAGGAAGAGCTAGACCAGGTCAATTTCTTCTCCAACAAATACCTCATTACGAGTCTTCCTTTGAAAAGATGCAGTCACTCTAGTGCTGTCATTGTGAAGCTGGAGAGAAGGTAAAAATGGAGCTGCTTTTCTCTTCTTCTCACCTCTGAAATCTGCTGGTTTCTCTCATTAGCCAAACTGTGCTAGAAACTAGTTACCAGTGGAGCCCTGGTGCTGTGATCATAAAATTAAATTTCAGGTGAACAAAGCAAAGTAAAGAAGAAAAGACCATCAGTCTGGATGGGGTAGGGTGCCAAAGGGAGAATCACCAGGACATCTGTATTATCTATATATTCACAGTGTTCACATAGCTATGAATTATTGTTCCCATTGAAAAAGAAATCACAGGGTCAGAATTGGAAAATGACTGGTCCTAGTTCAACAAAAGTTAATTGGTCTTCTAATGGTGTTCAGACTCCAAACTTTCCCACTATACTATACACTATTTTATCTTACATGTTGTAAACATAAACACTTAATATTTCCCTAAAGTTAAAAAATTAAGATATTCAGGCATAAATTAAAATAAATAAGAAATCCCATGGCTTCATCTTTCTTGGGAGATGTGATTCCCTGGTGATATCAGGGAGTGGAAAAAATTATGTCTTCAATAAGCTTAGGATGTGCAAAAGAATAAAACAGCAGTGATTGTGTATAGGCTGGATGATTTTGTGCCAGGACTAATTGAACCATAGGGATTTGATCCTTATATGATAATTCTCTTATAAACTCTTCAGGTTATTCATATCTATGCTGTCATTGGGAAATCACTCTTCTTTCACAGGTAGGATTAGTGATTGTAAAATATATTTTGGGATCTAGAAATAGATATCTTAATTAATAAAAATAGTTGGCCCAAATATATTGTGATGAACTAGCAAATATCTTGATTTACATTTTATTCTTCTCAGAGTACAAGTATTTATAAATATACCATGCAATAGTATTTATAATGAGATAAGAACTAGACCAAAGACCAGAGTCATTCATTAATAATCCTCAATTGCCTCCAGTTGAGAAGGCACTGGTCTAGGTGCCACTGAGGCTATAGCTCTAGATTAGATAAACTTGTCTCGAAGGACCTCAGACTTTATATCATCTTGTTTTAGGCTAGACCTTGACTTCTCACCAAATAATAACAGTAGCTACAACTTATTGAGTGCTATATGACAGCCATATTTTAAAATGTTTACCTTGTAACTAACTCCCTGACGTGGAGAAAATTGCTATTAGTAACCAGATCTTATGCGTGAGGAATCTTAGGCACAGAGAGATGAATAACTTGCCCAAGCCGCACAAAGAGTAAGTAGAGGACATGAGATATCCAACCAAGGAGTCTGGCAGCAAACTCCCAGTAACTGTTAAACAGTCACTGAATTTCAGCAACTAGTCATGCTTATTCCCTCTTGATTCATGGATAAAATAAAGGGGTGGTATACATAATCTTTCTATTTTGTTCATTCTGAGTTATAGCACTATTATTCTGTACAATTATAAGCATCTTGCCTTATAATGTTCTGTACCTCTGTTGTAGGCAGTTGGTCAGTTTTAGGTTTATAATCTATATTATTTAAAATGACTAAAAATACATTTCATGAAGATGTTTTCTCTATATTAATTTTTCCACTTACGTTGAACTGTGACCGCATGCCAAAGAGACAGCATCCTCATGAAAGCTAAAAACCAACCTCTAAACTCTTTGGGCGACTGGACAGTGGCAGCGAGCATTGCATGAGAGAGCCTCGGAGTCAGGGTGAACGTCAAGAGTGCGAGCCTCGGGAGTCCCCAGAGCCACTCTCTCTACCTGCAAGTACTTACTTCTCACTGAGTTTTCCTTGTTTAAGTCATGTAGGATGTGTTCTGTTTCTTTAAAGCGAGGTTATTACCATAAACTAATTAATCAGTTGAATAATATGAAAACTTTATTGTTTGTATTGCCTCGTTTTTTTTTTTTCACAAAAGAAATGAATGAAATATTAATTACTTTGACTCTCGGTTAAAATTTCAATATACAAATACTTATTAAAATACAATCCCAGCACAAAAAAGTATTTGTCTGTTATGGCTATAACTATAATCTTATGAATTTAGGAAAAGAAAGCTACAAAACGATTATGGTTTTGCTGATTTAGGTGACTTGTTGTACATTTTATTACCCTTGTCAATAAGTGCAAAAGACATACATTGCAGGGAGCGGGAACAACTTGAAAACACACTTGAGTGTAGAGGGCAAGGTACACACATCCCAGTTCTATAAGGGTGTGAGCCATTCATCAGTTCCACTGCCATAAATCCATTCAGCAGTTAAAAAACAGATGGGTTTCAATGATAATGCTTTAAATACCACACTGAGGTATATGGAAGAAAAATGAGATTCCAATTCCAAAGAAAAGCAATGCTTAAGAAGGTTGTAAATGAACAAATGTGATAAAGAGCTGCAGAAAAGGAAGTTTTTTCCAATATGAAAAGATTTGCAGAAAGCATTTAAAAATATGACCACCTTCGTATAAACAGCTCTATGTTAATTTAGATATTTAAAACATCAGTTGCATGCTTACTAGGCTACTTCTTCATGCCACATGTATTCACAAGTTTGAGAGAAGAGGAGGAAGTATCAGATAATATGATGGGGATAATGGATGAATGAGAAAAGGCATGAATCTCTGTTTCCTATTTAGACCTCTTTGGAAGCCAAGCAAACACAATGTCAAAGAAGAACTACACAGCGGTGACTGAGTTCATTCTCCTGGGCCTGACAGATAGAGCAGAGTTGCAGCCTATCCTCTTTGCGGTGTTCCTGGTCATCTACCTGATCACAGGAATTGGCAATGTGGGCATGATCTTGTTAATCAGGAGTGACTCCAGACTTCACACTCCAATGTACTTCTTCCTCACTCACCTCTCCTTCCTAGATCTCTGCTATGCCACCAATGTCACTCCTCAGATGCTGGTTAATTTCTTATCCAAGAGGAAAACCATTTCTGTCATTGGTTGCTTTATACAATTCCACTTTTTCATTGCCTTGGTGATCACAGAATATTATATGCTCACAGCGATGGCTTATGACCGCTACATGGCCATCTGCAAACCCTTGTTATATGGTAGCAAAATGTCCAGGAGGGTCTGCATCTCTCTTGTCTTGATTTCCTATACTTATGGCTTTGTGAATGGTCTGGTCCAGACCATTCTGATGCTTCGTCTCTCCTTCTGTGGACCCAATGAAATCAACCACTTTTACTGTGCGGACCCCCCTCTGTTAGTCCTTGCCTGCTCAGATACTTATGTCAAGGAAACCGCGATGTTCGTGGTGGCTGGTTCCAACCTCGCCTGCTCTCTCACCATGATTCTCATCTCCTACATTTTCATTTTCACAGCCATTCTGCGTGTTCGCTCTGCTGAGGGGAGGCGCAAGGCCTTCTCCACCTGCGGATCCCATCTGACAGCTGTCACTATCTTTTATGGGACACTGTTCTGCATGCATCTGAGGCCCCCCTCAGAGACATCTGTAGAACAGGGTAAAATTGTAGCTGTGTTTTATATCTTTGTGAGTCCTATGTTAAATCCTTTGATCTATAGCCTGAGGAACAAAGATGTTAAAGAAGCAATCAGGAAAGTTATCCAGAAGAAATGGTTTGTTAAATAAAGTAAACATTCTGGTCATAGACGTGCAATATATCTTTATTGTCTGATCTATTAATGAATACTTTCAATTAACAAGTCACTTTCAGTTATTGAGTGTTTTGTGTTTTGTAATTCACATGTTGAACTTAGAGGAATGTTAGTTACCATGTCAGTGAATGAAAAAAAAAAAAACTCCATAGAAATTCTAAGACAATACAAGAAGGCATTGGTATTGTTCTGTAAAGTCAATAAAAACTGGATGTTCCCATCTATAATACACTGGTAAAAAGTTGTAAAAGACAGAATTATCAAATTATGCTAGAGCAATGACTGTTTGTTAGATTTTTATCATGCTTAATGATTTCCCAACTATATTCAGAAACTTCTCAATCATAGCAAGTGAATTTGTTGCCTGTATGCAATTCATATAGCAATAAAGATCTCTGGGTATCTCAGGTTATTACTCGAAGAAAAAATTTTAGGATGATAACATTGGCCCAATGGAATCCTCATTTACAAGTTTTTTCATGAAACACCGTATTTCTTTTAGGATTTTTAAACCAATATGCATCTCTTAATTATGTACTATTTTCAACATACAGTCAAAAATAGAATGGTGTAGGAAGGTCTCCGTATAAACATAAGTGATCATTTATTAAGTTTTCACACATGCTACTTTTGTTTCTGATATTTCAGACATTCAGATATTCTAAAATAGAGTGTTCCCCACTTGATTTTGTTCTTCTCCCCACTTCTTGTATTGAAGTCTAATGTAATTTAATGTTTATTTTCCTTATGTAGAGTTTTAACATTTTTCTGGTGCTTTTGTATCCACAGAATTATATAATAATATTTTGCTAGACTTAAAACTTAACATAAATGAAATTAGGGTACGTGTCCTTCTGCAATTTATTTTAGTTCACATTAAATATTGTTAGATTTATTCATGCTAAATTATGCAGCAGCACGTTTCACTAATAATTTCTATGTCAATATATAAATGTTATAAGTTATTTATCCATTCTACTATCAATGGGCAGTTAGATTTTTTCAGTTTCTTATTTTATGAAAGTCCAGCAATAAATTGTTTTGTAGAATTCTGAATGTGTTAATGGGTTCAAGAGATCCCCTCATGTATGTACTGAGGATGTTGATTTCTGGGTCATAAGATAGGCACATCATTAAATTTACTAAATATAGCTAGATTGCATTACCCATTTATAGTCAGTCATTATTGTCAACACACTACAGGGTGGGGCAAAAGTAGGTTTACAGTTTGAGTATGCAAAACAATTTATTCTTGTATTATTATTTATTAAGTATTAAGTGCTGTATTATTTTCCATATGAACAACTGTAAACCTAGTTTTGCCATACCCTGTAATTGTCAGACTTTTAAAATGTTTTCCAATCTTATGCTGTAAAACGGATTCTCAGTTCTTATATAAGTTTTTGTGCTGTCATTACAAGTGTAGTCAAGCATTTTCAAGTGTTTTAGTGGTAATTGAAGGTGTGTCTTTTTTTTTTTTTCTTTTCTGTTTATGTCCATATTCTTTGCCCACTTTTCAACTGGGTTATTTCATCTTTATTTTCTACATTTTTAATAGCTCCTTATGTATTCTGCACCAGGTACTGAAGTCGGCAGCCGTCCGTCTCGAGAGACGATGGTGTAGCTTCTTAAGAGTCTACCTGCACCGCCGAGAATGGCTGTGCAGTCCGACTCGGGAGTGACATGGTATCTGTCTCCTCCCGTGTTGAATCGACATCTTGTGATGACGCTGAAGCTACAGAGCCTGGGCAGGGTAATATGGAGGGTCTGCTGTTGCCCATGCAGCAGACCCCCCCTCTCTTTGCAGCTGAAGGGTCCAAGGGAAAGACGGAGTCAATACAGCTTGGCTTCAGGTGCGCCGCAGGAGTTGCCGGTGTTGACTACAACGTCAAACCGCCTTAGGGACTCCGGCTCCGGATTTTCTGTCGGGGTTTACTCCCTTAGCCTTTCCCCTGAAGAGGTATGCCGCAAGGCAACGGAGGTTTTTTGGAGTCAGAGTTTTCCTTCTCTGATGTACCCTGACTGGAAGATCGAACCAGCGACACTTAGCTCGCAGGCCGACGCTCAATCCACTGAGCTAAACCAGCCAGGGCAGACACCAGGTACTAATCTTTTAATAATATATACAATGCAAATATCTTTAACCTCTTTGTAGCTTGAACTTTATTTTTGTGTATGATATATTTGGTGGTACAGAATTTTTCTTTTTAACACAGTTTAAATTTATTAATCTTCTCTTTATGGTTGTGCTTTGAATGTCTTGTATAAACAATTCTTCCCTTCCATTTGAGCCTTTTTTTATTACCATGACCCACTTGAATCTGATGAGAATAAGGAAAGCAATGCTTGGAGGGAAACTAAGGGAATATTTAAACAATGGTGAGAAAACGAAGGACCAACTGTGACTATAGTCTGAGATTGAGGAATCACATCTACCTGCATTGAAAATGTAGTCAACTTAGTATGTGAAGAGAGACCTTCAAATCCTACCCTGCCACTTACTAGCCATGTGGCACTGGGTGAGTTAGTCCATTACCGTTCTTGTAGTTCTTGTCAGGTAGCCTTGCTCTGAGAAATCACCCAGAGAACAGTGTAGGGTTTTACACCAGGTTTATTGAGGGAAGAGGGAGAAGATGGTTGGAGGGAAGAGGAAACTCTTGGACCAGCTCGAGGGCCCATAGGAGCAAGGGAAGGGGGAAGTAGAAAGGGGGAAAGAAAAGGGAGTGGAGACTCCCTGTCACCCACGGGGCCCATAGGAATCGCCTGCCTGTACGTTGGCAGATGCTGAGTCCACACTTCCCAACCTACATTTCGGTTAGGGTGAGCTTACCCATTAACACATTCAGCAGGTTATTTACATTTCCCTTCTTTCCCCACACTAGGCCAGTCAATATATAATGCTAGGTCCATCAACATTTCTTCTGGGAATGAGCAAAATCCATTTTCATTTCCTATGGGACAGGTTGGGATCAGGTTAATTTGCATATGGTTCATTTGCATACATCAAAAGTCCAGGCAGGCAGTCCAGCTGCAGCCATGCTCTGACAGTTTTGCCTCTGTTTCTTTAGCTGAAAGTTCAGGATGAAGTTCCTCCTTCTTAGGATTAAATTAAGAAATCAATCCAATTACCTACGTAAAACTGTCCACTCACATGAAATGTTCATTAAGATGTTCGCCAATGACTGTGTTGTTCAGTCCTGCTCATGACAGATTTTTTACAAGACTTGTTGTTCAGCATAAAGAATATTGTTAAGAGGTCTGGATTTTAGGAGTTAGACGCTTTTAGTCTAAATAAAATAAAAAACATAAAAGTTGTATCGTCATAAAATTTCAAGATGACATCTTTTTGTGTGCCTTCTGCGGAGCTCTTAGGGAAAATAGTAAATTTGAAATTATGGAGACTATAGACATCTGACCTTTTGCGACAGCATGGATGGACCTGCAGACTATTACGCTGAGTGAAACAAGCCAGTTAGAAAAAGACAAATACCATATGATCTCACTTCTGTGTGTAATCTAGTGGAAAAAAAAATAAACAGACGAAATAGAAACACACTCACAGAAACGTAGAACAGACTGACAGCTGTGAGCGAGGGCAGAGGTTGGGGGACTGGGCGAAAAATGTGAGAGGGTGAAGCAGTAAAGATTGGTAGTTGAAGAATATTCACAGAGATGTAGTTTACAAATAGGGAATATATTCAATAATATGAAAATAACTATGTATGGGGCCAGATGGGTACTTGAAGCAACAGGGAGACCACTTTGTAAAGTACATAATTTTTTTAAACCACTTTGCTGTACATCTGAAACTAACACAGAATAATACCAAATATCAACTGTAATTGATAAATAAATAAAAGAAATTATGAAAACTATGACTGATATGTATAATTAGCTTTCTGGTCCCAGAGAGTTCCAATTAGACCCAAGAGGAGTGATTCCCAATATTACACTCATTGCTGATACTTTTAAGTCCTTCTGAGGTTTCCTTTAAG
Source organism: Furipterus horrens (assembly GCF_987537825.1). Taxonomy (NCBI): domain Eukaryota; kingdom Metazoa; phylum Chordata; class Mammalia; order Chiroptera; family Furipteridae; genus Furipterus; species Furipterus horrens. Next base: position 10,535,586 of record NW_028327172.1, read on the forward strand.
AGCAGGTCCCTACCTTCCACACCTGGGTATAAATATGACCACATTTTAGAGCTTAGAGAGGCATCAAGAAACTTCCTGAATCAGAGGTTGAGAAAACAGTGCTTATCAGAACCAAAAGTAAGTTTTGGTATTTTTATTCTCTTTTAGTGAATAAGAAATTGTATTAAAATTTCAAACTGAGGACTACCAATTTGCTCCCCATGTTCTCAAATATGTACTTGCAATCCTTTCTGTTTTCAGTAGCAGAGTTTAAAATTTAACTGATTCCCTGACAACAAATGTATTGAAATTTCTGTTGATCTTCTTGGACATTATTTTACAGACCTGTCACTGGTCCAACGGAAGCAATAAAGGCCAATGTTCTCATTGCACACAAATGTAAAGACATTTCCAGGTGTGTAATGAGGCTTACCCTGATATAAGAATTCGTAGAGTTAGAGCCAGGTGACCTGTAAGCCCCTGACATATTGAGTTTTTTGGTAGATTTTTAATGTGTACATTTATATGGTTCAGGATCTATAGGATCCATAGTTTCAATAGTTTCATTGGATTTTTCATGGGACTTATGTTTACAAAGATAAAAGCTTAAGGACCACTTTTACAATAAACTTTTGCTAAATGTTTTTCCTTAACTCTATTTCCTTTTACTCTGAAAAAAATAAAACAAAACTCTTTTTTCACTTATTTTAAGTTAAATGACCTATAAAATTTGTCCAGACAGCTAGCCCATCAGCTGGGTTACCGTCAAGGACATTTTCACCAGGGCTGATTCATGTCTTGATATTTCTTCTTCTACCTAGTTTCTTTTCTTCTCCTCCACCTCCTCCTCCTCCTCCTCCTCCTCCTCCTCCTCCTCCTCCTCCTCCTCCTCTTCCTCCTCCTCCTCCTCCTCCTCCTCCTTCTTCTTCTTCTTCTTCCTCCTCCTCCTTCTCCTCCTCCTCCTCCTCCTCCTCCTTCTTCTTCTTCTTCTTTTTCTTCTTCTTTCTTCTTCTTCCTCTTCTTCTTCTTCCTCCTTCTCCTTCCTCCTCCTCCTCCTCCTCCTCCTCCTCCTCCTCCTCCTCCTCCTCCTCCTTCTTCTTCTTCTTCTTCTTCTTCTTCTCCTTCTCCTTCTTCTCCCTCCTCCTCCTTTATTTGAAAGAGGTGGGGTGCTCTCCTTCTCCTTTCATATCCCCATTGTCAGCTCCACTAGCTTCTGTGGTCTAGAAATGGTTGGGTTCATGGGGATGCAACTTGTACAAGTTAAGTTTAATGCTCTGTTGTCACTGTGTTGAAATTCTTAATTTTTGAACAAGGATCACTTGAATTTTATTTTCTAATGGACCGTGTATATTGTGAAGCTAGTCCTAAGTTCAGGTTTTACAAATCATAGCTTTCTTCTGTCCTTGAGTAGCTCCTTTGCTGGTCTTTCCTCTTCAGGTAGAGGCTCTCTGTGGTTGTGAACTATGAAGCCCCTAAGTTCTTTGTTCAAAAGATGTTCATCTTTCTCTCTGGCCTGACACAGGCAGTCAGAGTAGCAATGATTTTATTTCTCTGTGAATACACACTACTCATAGTCTTTTTTGCTTCTCTCCACTTATCAGTTTTTCTGCTATACTTCAACTGGATATCTCTGGATCCCTCATGAGTCACTGAGCTTGTGAGCCAAAATATTTTGGGTGTCACAAGCAGTAAGTCACATGCAACAAGTAGTCTTTTTGCAAATGAACCCCTCAAATCCAGTTTCCAGCTGTGTCTGTATAAGTCTCAAATTTCCAAATCCTTGCCTTACTCCTTCCAGTTTTCTCTGTTCTGAGAACCATTACCTATTTTCTCTCTGGGATTTCCTGGGTAAAAAAGAATATGAAAATATATATCTTATGCCCTGGTTGGTGTAGCTCCTGGATTGAGTGCTGGCTTGTGAACTTACAGGTCACTGGTTCAGTTCCCCACCAGGCCACATGCCTGGGTTGTGGACTGGGTGCCCAGTTGGGGGTGTGTGCGAGACAACTGATGGATTTTTCTCTCCCACTCTTTCACCCTCCCTTCCCCTCGCTCTAAAAAGAAATAAGTAAAATCTTTTAAAAATTATATATATAAAAAGAAAATATATATCTTCTAAGACATCTGCTGCTGTCAACAAATCAAAATGCTGTTTCCAGAGTATTTTCTGCTAAACATTTCTTGAAGAGAAGCTGTGCCCAAGCGATGGCTGCTATTCCCCTGTGAAAGTCCTTGATACTCTTCGTAGAAAAGTGATAGGTAGAGGTGAATCAGACTTCAATGGAGTGAAACATTTGTGTTTTAGGAAGCAACTCAGTTGGGATTTTCTGCTCTCCTCTACATGAACTCTGCGCACACACACACACACCACTAGCAGTGCCAAAGGAAGACCGCATATGGTACCTTAGCATCTGCTTTCTATCCTTCCTAGAGCACACGTCTTTTCAAATTTATTGGGGTGACATTGGTTAATAAAATTATGTAGATTTCAAGTGTACAAGTCTATGATGCATCATCTATAGTTTACATTGAGTGTTCACCACCCAAAGTCAAATCTTCTTTCATCACCATATATTTCTTTTTCTCTTTTCTACCCCTCTTCCTAAAAAAGCCACGTTGCTAGTGTGTTTTGGTTCTTCAGTTTCTGGCTAAAAAAAAAGTCACCTTTTCCTGAGTTCTTTGTTGATGCTACTTTAAAAAATTTGAACACTTTCCCCCCAAGATTGCATTTTCTTTATTTTTTTTCCATAACAGTGCAATTAAAAAAAAAGTTTGTAGTTGCAGTTCCATCTGACTCTGTCTCCTAGATATGATGCCAGAAGGGCAGGGGTTTTGTTCATTTTGGGTCTACAGTGCCAAGTCACATGCTTATGTTTAGTATCAATAAATGTTTATTCCACAAATATCTAGTTTGATTTCTACAATGACTTGAGAGATAAGCAAAGTGAATATTATTATTCTTACTGACAAATGGGGGAATAAAGTGACTCATGGATAAGAATTATTATGTTATCAGTAACTATTATTAGTCTCTTCAACAAACGTAAGTATTTTAGGTAAGGAAGATAGAGGTGCAAGAAGACTTTGTCACTGTCTTCCTAAAAGGCACCCTAAAATATGTTTTAGTGATTTAATTTGAAATGAGAGAAGAAGAAGGCAGATTTTTAAAAATTAAGCATGAGAGAAAAGACAAAAAATAAAAACATCTTAAGAAAAAAGAAAAGAAGATTCAGCATGAGTTGTGATGTGAAGGAGACACAATTTGTTACCAGAAGGAAGGAGAGTGGAGGGTAAAGGGGGTCAAATATACGGTGATGGAAGATCTGACTTTGGGTGGGGGGCACACAGTGCAATTTACAGATTATATATCTAGAATTGTACACTTGAAACTTATATAATCTTTTATTTATTTATTTTTTTTTGGGGTGGGACCCCCACTCTGTAACAATTCCCCCCTCTCAGACTTAAGACCCTTTATAATCTTATAAAGGACAATGGGTGAAGGTCTCATGCTCTTCTAGCTGCTTCAAGCTGGACATAGTCATTGTCCTACCTACCCTTGGGTCCAGAAATCCCTAATAAGAATGGGGGTGTAGAGGGGAGGGAAGCCTTCCCACATGGGGAAGGATCTTGCGGACTCCAGGTCAGTTGTCTGTCCACAGACAACGGCATGCTTGGAAACCTATATAATCTTAATACCGATGTCACCCAAAGAATTCAATAAGAAAACCATAGAGACTGTAACACTTTTAGATTAATGCAAATTGTGATTAATTACGTAAGTACTAACTATGCAAAATTTATTTATTCTTTATCAACACATCATTGATGCAAATTATATTCAAAATATTGTATGAGGATGTACTTGATTTGATGATTCTTTGTTCATATATTTGGCATCTATGTGTTACCAATATGACAGTACTTTTTAAAATTGTGATTGTGGCAACATCTACATTAGAGTCTTTTGAATAATTGTTAAATATGAACATAACAGTATCTCACATCAGACTTTTTGGAAAAACTTTCTGTGAATTTACTTGAGGAACAAGCTTTTCAAGTAAGAACTTGCTTCACACACTTCAGTTCAAAAAACACTTAATTTTTCTAAGTATATGACATCATAAAAAGCTCCATGAAGATAAATAGATGAGTAAAATGCATGTCATTGATTTTTTTCATGCTTATGTTATTTTTATTTTATTTTTAAAATCTAGTCTATGATGCATCATCTATAGTTTGCATTGAGTGTTCACCACCCAAAGTCAAATCTTCTTTCATCACCATATATTTGATTTCTTTTTCTCTTTTCTACCCCCCTTCCTAAAAAAGCCATGTTGCTATGTAAATATGTGCTTAGAAGTCACAGCACCAAAATGAGCTGGACATTGTCCCTGCTCCTGGAGGACCAATACATTAGTGTATAGTAACTATGTTATGGTGCTGTGATGTGCTAAAGAGTAAGTTAGAGGTATGCATATAGGGCGACTGGACGCAGAAAGCAGAAAGGGATGGATGCAATTGTATGTATGACAGGAGTGGAGCGAGAAATCCCTCATGAAGGATGGGCCTTTAAACTTTGCTTTATAAGATGGGAAGTTTGAGAGGCAAAAAATAGTGCCAAGAGATAGAAGATGTGTAACTCAATTGTATACAGGGATATAAGTCTGGGTATAAATATATTATCTATAAATATAGCTATAGGTATAAGTGTAGATAAGAGATAGAAATACAATAGTAATGCATATACAGGCAAATGAAATAATCTCTTGGTAAAAATACAAAGTTGGTTTATGCTAATATTCATTGTGAATGACATGAAGTTGGGGAGAAAATATTTTCACTAATCCGTAATATGATTTGTACCTTCCTGTCTGCCCTATTTCTGTTTGTTTCAAGTCCAGGCAGAGACTCTCAGAAAATGCCCACCACAAATGACAGTGTGATAACAGAATTCATTCTCCTGGGGCTCACAGACCGCCCTGAACTCCAGCCTCTCCTCTTTGTGCTCTTTCTGGTTGTGTACCTTGTCACTCTCTTCGGCAACCTGGGCATGATAGCGTTGATCAGATTGGACTCTCGCCTTCACACGCCCATGTACTTCTTCCTCACTAACTTAGCCTTTGTTGACTTGTGCTATAGCTCCAATGCCACCCCACAGATGCTGACTAATTTCCTATCGGAGAAGAAGACCATCACGTTTGCTGGCTGCTTTACACAGTGTTACATTTTCATCGCGCTCCTCCTCACTGAGTTTTACATGCTGGCAGCCATGGCCTATGACCGCTACATGGCCATATGCAACCCTCTGCTCTACAGTGTGAAAATGTCCAGGCGGGTCTGCCTCTGCTTGGCCACATTTCCTTATATCTATGGCTTCTCAGATGGCCTGTTACAGGCCATCCTGACCTTCCGCTTAACCTTCTGTAGGTCCAATGTCATCAACCACTTCTACTGTGCTGACCCACCACTCATTAAGCTTTCCTGCTCTGACACTTATATCAAAGAGCATGCCATGCTCATATCAGCTGGCTTCAATCTCTCCAACTCCCTCACCATCATCCTGGTGTCCTATGCCTTCATTATTGCTGCCATCCTCCGGATCAAATCTGCAGAGGGAAGGCACAAAGCATTCTCCACTTGTGGTTCCCACATGATGGCTGTTACCCTTTTTTATGGGACACTCTTCTGTATGTATGTAAGACCACAAACAGATAAGACTATTGAGGAATCCAAATTAATAGCTGTCTTCTACACCTTTGTAAATCCAGTGCTTAACCCATTGATCTACAGTCTGCGGAACAAAGATGTAAAGCAGGCATTGAAGAATGTCCTCAGACGAAATACGGTCACTAGGATGGCAATGCCCCCACTTTCCAATAAATCATAACTCTAAATCTTTGGCTCAAATGTCTTTGCGTATTCATGATGAGTTTGGTATTCTTTATGGATATGTATCTAGTAGCTCCATGAAAAGCTCAGTTCTGGGAAAAAAACGAATGAAATACAGCTGTTAGTCTCTGCCCTTGTCCCTCAATATGTGGCCCCAAAGCATTACCCTGAAGGTTTTTAAAAATGTGGCATCACATTCTGTACCTCAGATCTACCATATCCAAATCTGTTTTTTAACCAAATCCTAGATGATTTGTAGACATTAAATTTGAGGAACAGTTTGTAAGTGGAATTTCCCTCTTGGCATGACATGGAACATTGGTGTGCTCTTCTTGTTTATAATAATAGACAGAAAAAACATGCTTTCAGGCCAGTTTCTTGAATTCATTTTATTCTTATTCCTGTCTATCTTTAAGAAACACACTTTCCACCCTGACTTAGTAAGTAAAACCATAACTATAGTCATAGTAATGGTTTCCTATTCATGTACTTGTGTAATAGTCAGTAGTGATTAGTAGAGAGAAGACTAGAATGAGCATTTTTCTTAGATGTGAATTTGTGGATCTAGTGTGTGGTCTCTGAGCAACAGGGACATACTTCTTTTCTCTGAATTTCAACATCGGATCCATAAACTAAGGTCTAGGAAAAGAATAATTGCTTTCTTACTAGAGTTTTCTAGTTTTTTTAAAAAATAAATGTTTGGATTATTGATTTCAGTCTTATTTTTGTCATGTGTTTATACATTTCACCTAAACACTGCTTTAGCTGTGTTTATTGTTCAGTTTGCAGTATCTTCTTATTTTCCTGATGACTTTTTCTTTGATCCACAGGTTATTTAACAGAGAGTGATTAATGACTTTAAAAGATATTTCATTGTCATACATTTGTAATTCAGTTCTCTTGTCAAAGAACGAGCCTTATAATTTTATTTTTGAAAATTTATTGACTAGTATTTTTCCAGTTTTATTGATATATAATTGACACATAACATCGCTTAAGCTTACAAATGTATATATTGAAAAATGATTATTACAATAAGGTTAGTTAACACATCTATCATTTCACATAATTACAATTTTTTTTTGTTTTAGTAGATAATTGAATACTTGGTAAATGGGAAGAAAAGGTAGATATACTATTTTCACATTTACTGTTTTCATGTATGAGCAAATCACATATTGATAAGTTACATGCTCACCAGGTTTTTCATAACACATTAATTTCAAACTCCTGGACACAATACCTTTATTATGACTCATTATGATAGCTTGTCCAAATGATTTTAGTCACTGAGTTTTGTAACTTAACCACTTTATTCTAGAGATGAAGGTCTTTTCAGCAAACAATAGTAATTTTATGGAAGAGGCTGTACAAAACACAATTCAGACTGGGAAAATATCACAGAAACATAAAAGGCCACGAATCAAGTCATTATTTTATAGCTTTATTAATTTTTAATGATCTGATTGGAATAAATGTGATCTTTAATACAAAAAATGTATGACAATAAACTCCTTATCACCCCAAGGAATCAGCTCGAAATGATTACAAATTGATGCAATCACATTTTGCGTATCCCCAGACTCTAATGAGTATCAGTGAACATAAATTACTACTGCCCTAGAGTTTTCTCTTGCAGTAACATTGTAATTATTTTTTTTCAGAGTGTGTTGAAAATACTTCAGGGATAAAAGTTCCAAGTTCCAAGTTAGGTATAAATCATTCCCAGTAACTAACTCCTTGGGCCACTAGTGTCTCTGAGAAATCTTCTCTGGGTCAGGTAGGTATGACAACTCTGACTTCCATGCCTGCACTTTCTCCTCTTGTTTCCGTTTTGAATCTTCACGAGTAGGACTCAGGTGACAACAAAAGGAACTTTGAATGTGAGCATAATTTCTCAGTATTTATTATTCAGATCGATCACTAGAAAATATAAAATTTTATTGGATTTATGTGTTTACATTAATTATTTTACTCTACAAATAGCATGAATATTAAATTATTCATTTAATAATTTAATGAACATTAAATAACCATATTATAGTAAGCACTTGCCAATCTAATAAATTATTTAGAATAATATTTGTTGATAAAAGTTTCTTTATCAGTAACTACAACAATAAAACCTTGGGAAATAATTTTGAAGAGAGAAAAATTCAGGCAAAGTGATACTCACTCTAGCAAAAATAAAACTCTCATAGAACTTTATAAATCTCTTTTCAAATTATTGGAGAAAGAAACTTTTGGGACAAATTTAACATTAACGAAAAATACATGACTAATAATAAATATATAATTTGTAACTACATAAACGATGAGTCAGAATGTTACAGATGATGGAAATTTTAGAAATTATTTAGTTAGAGTCTGGTACTGAATAAGAGTACTCTTAAGTTTACTTAAAAAACCCAACTGTATTAAGGGAAAAGGACTATTTTCTAATGAGTTTTGACTGATACATGATTGACTAGTACGAAGCTACAAAGTGTAACATGATCTACAATTTAGGTTCATACATTGTAATCAGGTAATGCACCCTGCCCTCAATATTTGTGAGGTACTGAAATGGAAAAACAAGAGAGGGAGAGGGTGCTGGGGTTCATTAAATAGAAATTGTATAATTTATATTCACATGTGAGAAGTTCAAAAACAAAATTATGTGCCAATACTGCATTTGATTAGGTTTCACATAAAAATAATGAATTCTGGTAATTCTTTAAAATCGAGAGGTGTTAAGATCTTGGAGCATGAGACAACATTACCATATAGTAAAAATTCAACTGGCCTGAGTTGCTCCTGACTCTGTAGCCTGGGAGTCATGCTCTAGTTCATTCCAGTTCACTTTTACCTGGACTGTCTTCTCATTCTTATGATCTAATATGGTTCCCATAGGCATTTCAGTTTTGAATCATTATCTTATTTAGTGAATCACTTATGAAAAAACATATGACAACATTAAAAATCCATAATGAAAAAATATTTTCTAGATGCCTGGCATAAAATTTCTCATTTTATTCTCTAATTGTAGTCAATATTATCTGAATTGACATTATCTGAATGTATAAGTTTTTCATTATAGTTAACCTCATCTGAACTATGCTGAACTATGTGCTAAGAATAATTCTCTATTGATTAATTTTTGTTTTATAACTTTTGGACATTATAGTTCTGTAATAAAAAAGGTTGAATTATTTATATATGTTGTTAGAAAGCTTAGAGTCATATTTGTGTTCCACCAGCAGCAGAAATTTGCCAAATTCTGTTATTGGCTATAAATCCCTTAAATACTTTTTTTGGTTAAATAAAAAAATCAAATAAAAAAAAGAGAGAGAATGGATAAGCAAACAAAACTATGCTCTAAGTTCTGAATGCTTCTCTTTTCTCTATGTCTTTCTTCTTTTATTCATATAAACCCTTCAGAATGGAAATTTCTTCATCAGTAATTCATATAGGGCTTATTTCCAAATTTGGAGTTCTTATCTTTGACCTATTCCTAACACAATCTCCTGTATTTACTAGATAATGCAGTCAAACAGGTCCCAGAGAATTTGCTTCAAACCTCTGTAATTTCTAATTCTCTCATATAGCGGGGAGTGCAATTCTCAGAGGCTGAACTTGTAAATATACCCACCCTGTTAATGACTAAAAAACCATTTCAAACACATCGCCCTTTTGTCTAGAACTGTGGTTGGGCTCAGTGGTGAAGCCCATGATTTTACAGTGAACTTCAAGCGGCAGATGGCGGTCCAGTCCATTTTTAGACAGACCTGGGGTCCTAATTCCCACATTCCAAATCAGCTTGGTGTCACAAGAGCCATCTTCTTTGGGAATCACCTGAACATTAGACCAGTAGGTAACCTTCTCAAAGTCCCAGCTCCTACAGTGTCAGACTGTCCTATAATAGCGATGCGTGAGGGTGACTGAGAGTGGAAGAAGAGAGGAGGAAAACGAGAGAAAGAAACATATGGCAAACTTCTCAATCACCTCTTTATTTTCATTCATCTAAGTGAGCGACGCTGGCACCTAAGAAAATGGTCAGAGGAAATTCCACCTTGGTGACTGAATTTATTCTCTTAGGATTAACGGATCGTCCAGAGCTTCAGCCCATCCTCTTTGCACTGTTCCTGGTGATCTACCTGATCACGGTTGGAGGGAACCTTGGCATGTTGGTATTGATCAGGATAGACTCACACCTCCACACCCCCATGTACTTCTTTCTTGCCAGTTTGTCCTGCTTGGATTTGTGTTATTCTACTAATGTGACTCCTAAGATGTTGGTAAACTTCTTATCAGAAAAGAAAACCATTTCCTATGCTGCTTGTTTAGTTCAGTGTTATTTTTTCATTGCCATGGTGATTACTGAATATTACATGCTAGCTGTAATGGCTTATGATAGGTACATGGCCATCTGTAACCCTTTGCTTTACAGCAGCAGGATGTCCAATGGCGTCTGTATTCGCCTGATTGCTGGTCCCTACATCTATGGGTTCCTTAGTGGCCTGATGGAAACCATGTGGACATACCGCTTGACCTTCTGTGGCTCCAATATCATTAATCACTTCTATTGTGCTGACCCACCCCTCATTCGGCTCTCTTGCTCTGACACTTTCATTAAGGAGACATCCATGTTCGTGGTAGCAGGATTTAACCTGTCCAACTCCCTCCTCATAATAATAATCTCCTATGTCTTCATTCTCATTGCCATCCTGAGGATGCATTCCGCCGAAGGCAGGCAGAAAGCTTTTTCCACCTGTGGGTCCCATCTGGTGGCAGTGACTGTGTTTTATGGGACCCTCTTCTGCATGTATGTTAGACCTCCCACCGACAAGTCAGTGGAGGAGTCCAAAATCATTGCTGTTTTCTACACTTTTGTAAGCCCAATGTTGAACCCCATCATTTATAGTCTGAGGAACAAGGATGTGAAACAAGCTTTGGGGAAATTGATCAGAAGAAAGGTACTTTTGAAGAAAAAGCACAGCTTCTGTTTTTCTATAAATTGAATAAAAACATATTTATAACAATTGGAGCTGACTTTAATTGCAGTTATAGTAAAGTCAATTTTATTTTATTTAGTTATGTATTTTAAATTTGATTTATTGATGAGAGAGAGAGAGGGGGAGGAAGAGGGGGGGAGAGAGAGAGAGAGAGAGAGAAAGAGAGAGAGAGAGAGAGAGAGAGAGTGATGTTGTTCTACTTATTTATGCATTCATTGGTTGATTCTTTTATGTGCCCTGACCAGAGTTGGAACCCGCAACCTTGACATATCATATCAACAGTCTAATCAACTGAACTACCTGGCCAGGACAGTAAAATCAATTTTAAATAGATGATAAAAAGCTCTAATCTAATTACAAACTATAAAAGGTATAGGTATAGAAAATTTATAATTATATATGAGACATGTGAGTACATTGTGTGTGTGTAAAAGAGTGGAAGTTATATATGTATGTATGGGGTGTACTTTCTCCTCTTTTATACATTTTTACATTTATGACTTTACATATTGCTTTTAGATTATAAAAATTACACATTCTAGGAGTAAACTATTTGATCTATAAAAGACTATAAAGTAAAAGAATAAAATATTTCCTTTTTCATCTCCCTGATCTTTCATTCTCTTTTCTGAAAATTACTACTATTCACAATTTCTTATGTTTCCAGAAAATTTTAATATATCTACACACCAACGTGTGGTATGGTTATATCTATATACACATACAGTATGCACAAAATTGTGAGTTTGCGTGTTGACTGTCATGAGCTAAGTTGTACTATTTTGTAATTCTCTAGAATTAATCGTGTAGGGGCTTTGATCCCATGGTTTAGAGAAATGTGGGCACAAAGGCTGATGAGATTTGTCACCTCTAAGAAAGAGAACTGGTGATAACATCCCCATGTCTATCCCTACATCCATTCATTTCTCTCCGTGTGTGAGGATTACTTTCAATAAGATATCTTCTTTCTTCTGCCATAACAAGAGCATCCAGACAATTATTTGTTTCAGATTAAACTCCTGAAGCAGGCCAAGGTCAGCTCTTACAAAGACATACGGCTTGTAGACTTTTCCTGAGTTTGTGAAGCTGTAAAGAGAAAGATCAATACAATTTGTTAAGTGCTGTTGTATAAGAAAATGGAAGTTTTGATGCAAAAGAGGAAGGAAACTATTTATTCTGAGTGAATTGAAGTAAGTCCTGTGGCTGTGCAACACAAGAACTTGTTCGTCCTTTGTGCCCCTGTTACAGCTTACCCATAGCTCCTAGTTCAATGTTATGTCGGACCAGTCAGGTCTGAACAAAATTAGTGTTATAACCGTTTTGTGATCACATATGTGCATGTTACTTTCAGTGACAAAGTAAAAGCCATATTTAGAACAGTAATTAGTCACTCTCCTAATGGAGACATTTTTCTCAGTTGCATTTCAAAGTTTCTTTTTCACTTGAGAACCTAGTTTTGCTCAATATTTCCTTCAGGGTAACATTTTAATATTAATTATATATTATCATATGTAATTATTTCAAGCTTTCTTATGACTAGACGTTATTTAAATAACTTTATATGGAAAGTCAGGTTGTCTACAAATTCTGTTAACACACACATATGAACAAATAATTATTTTTGTAACTTAAAATTCAATTGATAGTTTGCTGGATTCTACTCAAACACGTACCTAGATCTATTACGATTTAAGCACACACATATTCAGTTATGTAAAACCAGCCCCTTTATGATTTCAAATCTTCTGATCTCAGCATCCATGTCTTTATCCTTACAGCCTAGCTTGGCACCAGATAAAGCTTCAATGATAATGGCAGCATAAAATAATGAGTGACTCTCTATTCTGAAAGTGAACAAACTATCTCCATTTTCAAATGTAAAAGAAAAATGTTTTTAAATGGAATAACAAATGACTCTGAGGAAAAATATTAGTCATAAGGCAACAAAACTGCTTAGAAATACAAGTAACCCATAATGGCACTGACACTTACGATTGTCACTAGCAACGTGAAGCTCATAGTAATATCCATGAACACTCATGTTAAATATAAAGGAGGAATTATACCAAGTGCTTTCACGAGTTGACTGGCTGGCTGGAATGACACCATCAGCCTGTTAAAACAGTTTATATTTTTTTCATGTTGCATTGTGCTGGACTTAGAATTAAGTATGTGCTGATCAAATGATTTTTTTTTTGTTAGTGAATTATTTCAGTAGATCCAGAATTTTTACCTAATATTTAAGGAATCTGCTTATTAACGATAGTCGCTCATGAAGGATCTTAGAAATAGGCACCTAAATTCTTGTGTTTCCCATCTGACAGTTGTTACTATATTCTATACCACACTCCTCTTCATGTATCTTAGACCGCCCCCCCCAGAGGAATCTGTGAAACAGAAGAAAATGGTTGCCATATTTTATAACACAGTAATACCCATGTTGAATCCATGATTTATATATTTAGAAATAAAGATGTGAAAGAAGCATTAATCAGAGAGCTGTTAAAAAATATACGTATTTCCCTAGAAGATATCTCTATACTTTTGGTCCCAAAACTTTCTCTAGGACTTTTTTCTAAATTAAAAGACAAAATTTATGGTGAAATGAAAAATATGGTACATCAATAGAAAACACTGCAATTTTTTAATACTTTTATTTATGTTTTAGTTTTTATTGAATTTATTGGGGTGACATTGGTTAATTAAATTATAGAGGTTTCAGGGATACAATTCTACAGTCTATCATCTGTATATTGTACAATATTATGTGATCATCACCCCAAGTCAAGTCTCCTTTCATCACCATTTATCCCTCTTTTATCCTCTACTACTTCCCCATAACCCCCCTTAATTTCTTATAATCACCTCACTGTTGTCAGTGTCTATGAATTTTTTCTTTGCTTAATTCCTTCACCCTTTTCACCCAGCCCCCAATCCCCTTCACCTCTGATAAGCTGTCGCTGTATCTATGAATCTGTTTCTCTTTTGTTAGTTAATTTATTTTGTTCATTAGATTCCACATATAAGTGGGACTATATCAAACCAAAAATATATGCATTTCAAAGGAAATCATCAACAAAATGAGAAGACAACCCACTGAATGGGAGAAAATATTTGTTAATATATCTGATAAGGGCTTAATATCCAACATGTATAAGAAACTTATGCAATTCAACACCAAAAAACCAAGCAATCCAATTAAGAAATCAGCAAAGAACTTGAATAGACATGACATACAAAGGACATACAGATGGCCAATATACATGAAAAGATGCTCAACGTCATTAATCATCAGAGATGCAGATTAAAACCACAATGAGATATCTCCTCACACCTGTCAGAATGGCCATCATCAATACATCAACAAAGAACAAACAACAAGTGTTGGTGAGGATGTGGAGAAAAGGAAACCCTCACATACTGCTGGTGGGAATGCAGATGGATGCTGCCACTATGAAAAACAGTATGGAGTTAACTCAAAAAATTAAAAATAAAACTGTTTTGTGACCCAGCAATTTCACTTCCAGGAATATATCCAAAGAAGCCCAAAACACTAATTCAAAAGAATATATACACTTCTATGTTCATTGCAGTGCTATTTACAATTGTCAAGATTTGAAGCAGCCCAAGAGCCCATCCATAGATGAGTGGATAAAAAAGCTGTGGTACATTTACACATGGAATACTACTTGGCTGTAAAAAAAACAAACAAACAAAAAAACACCTTATCTTTTAAGACAGCATGGATAGACCTGAAGAGTATTACGCTAAGTGAAATAAACCAGTCAGTGAAAGACAAGTACCATATGATTTCACTTATATGTGGAATCTCACGAACACTGCATTTTTTAAAGCTTTACTGATTTTTAAAAAATCGAAATACAAAGAGTAAAACTTTTGTTACAAAAGTTTACATGTTTGTACTTGTCATTCATTTTATTCCCTAGTTATTTTAAGATTTTTTGCTTTCTGTGCATATGATAGTATTATACTTCCCTTTTGGGTTTAGGTGGAAGTGTGTGACTATTTCTGAACAATGAGCTAGATTAGAATTCATATGTGTCACTTCTCAGTTGAGCATATAATTGTTGGTGAGAGAAACTTTCATTGGTATTTTTTTCTTTCCATGGTGACCAGCAAGATTTAACACTTAACATTTAAGCACGGCTTCTCTAATGAGAACCAAGATATTTGAACTAAGAGTCAGTCTGATAATACTCAGAGAAATGAATTGGGTTTCAAATACCTTACAACAATGAATTGGTGAGAAAGAGTCTCTGTTTCGTCAGGTTCTACCTGCAGTCACTTGGCTCATCGTCAGAGTTACTAACTGCATGTGAGTGTGTGCTGTGTTTCATGACTTTTAGTAGCAGTCTGACACACCTCTCATGGGCTGTTCCTCTGTATTAGTTGTCTCTGCCATAGCCCCACAATTCTAGAATTAATATATGGTTAACAGCAATGGTTTCCACTAAAAAATGATGTGCGTTGATAGCCAGTGAGATCTGCACAAAATTGCAAGTTTCTTAGATATTAAGTCAGTACTATAATCTAGAGCTTGAACTGGAGAAGGTGTTCACGGGCAGAGAGTTTAAAAAAAAAAAGGCTCTTGGATTTCTTCTTTCCAGTTGAATCACAATACCCACACACTATCCTAGATTCTTGACACAAATTGCCTCCTGTTTTAAGTTAAGGTCCTGATACCTTGGCTGTCTGTTTTTCTTCTCACTCTTCTGTCTCTTATCTTTGTTAGAACATCTGGTGTATCCCTATCATCTATACTTAAAAAAAAAACAAATGCCAATTCTAGTTCAATATTCTATTTTATTCATATTTGTTTTTTTCTGGTAGCTTACAGTGCAATCATTAGTTTAGAATAAGAAGTAATAATATTAGATAAATTAAGTTTTAACATTTCAGGCAACAGTTATTCTCTTTCTCCAAGCAGTCTATTCAGTGGACAGAAAGTGATGAACTTTCTGGGGAAGCAGTACATTAAAAAGGAAGAACACTAAACTGGGAACTGTAAGATCTGATTCCTCTGCTGGTTCTTCCATTTCTGATTTGTGAGCTATGGTCAAAGTGTTAAATTTTCTGAACTTGAGTGCCTCTTCCTTGGTCACCATCTTGCTTCCAACATCCAATGCCATATCTGGAAATTGAAATATGCCCAATAATTATAATTACTTGTTATAAGCATTTTGTGTTGTTATATCTTCAAATAACAAGTGAATCAGGTCTATTAGTTTCACTTGTATTCTTAGGGTAGGTAAAAAATAAAGTACTACTCACATTGACATTCTGAGTCTGTTCATAGGGTATGAAAAGTTTTACACAGCCTCTGACAGGTTCTCTGATAATGACATTTGCTAATGTCAAAATTGTTTCAGAGAAAATAGCAGTTAAATATACACATTAATTTATGCAATTGTTACTATGTGAAAATTTGTTTGTAAATTTGTACTTGGTGAGACATATAAAACATCAGTAAATCATTAAACTAGGAAATGAGATGAAGGTCTGATACCCATCATCTTATCTCCTTACCACTCATTTTCTTAGTGTTCAGAATGAACTTTACCTGTGTTATCATCAAAGTTCTTTCTAACTTTCTATGTGTATATAAGAAAGAGTGCAGACAAAACTTCTAAGCATTTCTGAATTTATACTATAATATTTTCTTCAACAGATAAGTTATTTAGATTTTTTAAATTTCCCAAAGTATTGAGGTACTTAAATTTATAATTTTATCTTTAGTCTCCAACTTAACTGCACAGGGCAATTACAATTGTAACGTACATGAAAAGATTTTATTGCTTTATGGTATATATGTTCATATCTAATTATGGAAATGCTACTGAGATAACATAACTAAGGCCTTTTGAATCTTTTTACAATATGTAACTTGATATAATATTTAGTGATTAAAAAAATCCTTTTATATCTCCACTTAGATAACCAATGTCTCTCATATGAGACAAAGAAATGTAATATCTCTTTTCATGCTCATAAACACACAATGAAATGAATACTGTTATTGTTGTTACATCATAGTAAGGCACAGAAAAATTAAAAACAAACTGAACAAAAAAATAAAATAAAATAAAACCTGCCCAAGTTCATAAAATGTCATTGAACCAGAACTTAACCAGGACAATAGAAACAGAACTCTTTAATTGGAATAGCTCACATTTTCTCATTCCTAGTCTTGGGGGGGAAATTTTACATTTATTGGTCATTTAATTTTAAATACAGAGTTTTACAATATGAAGAATTTGTGTATATATTTTTGCTTTAAGGTGGTGAAGAAAAGTGCTTTTAAGATCCCCCAATTCTCCAGACCACATGCCTCTAAGATCAGACCTAACCATTCCATTTTCCCCATCAGCTCACCATTGCGGTCACTTGGCTATCCATCCCTCAGATTTTCATTTATTTCACTTTTATAAAATACCAACACCACCATCTTTTATAGTCTTTGTGTGTATGTGTGTGCTGAGTCACCTGTGGTACTGTGCAGTCAGATCCGATTTCCCAAATAAAACGTTCTCTCTTGCTAAGCTTTGAAAAAGCGTAAGGGTGAGCAGCAGAGGCAGCCACAGACATAATCTGTTCGTTCAGACATGAGCATGATCTGTTGACATGTTTGCAATTTCTTTTCAGGGTGAAGAATCTCTATTCATCTCTGTATTTTCTCTATCATCTATGATTGTGTCTAAGACATTTTTCATAATACGTCTTTGTCAAATTTCAAAAATCCAATTTCTTCTTTCTCAGAAAATTTCTTTTTTTAAGTTAATTTTTTTATAAAGTACCATTGTTTGGGTAATTTACAAATATATTTGTGATCTCTTTCTCCTGTTTCTGTTTCCATGCATGGCTGTCATGAGCATCTGTTCGTGATACAGTCTTTCCTATAAGTCAGCTGGGCAGCTGCTCGGTTAGCTGCCTGCTGAGCAGCCTGGCACCGAGGAATAGACGGGAGTCACACACAGTAACTGTGCTATTCACTCAGCCTTTATTGATGCAGGTTCACTCAAAGTAGAACATTGACATGCATTAATATCCTACTCATACTTTAACAAACTAAGGGTGTAATAACACAAACACACAGCAATCAATGGGGAAAAATGAACCCGAGTCCCAGAGTCTCAGTCTGCAGGTCTAGGAGTCAGCACGGTGGGAAGAGGAGTTGTTAAGGTCTTGCAAGGAAGGATCTCTGGAGGCAGGTGGGCAGCAGGGAAGGTAAAGTCCTCAGTCCAACAGGGTAGAGCTTCCAGCAGCCGATGCCAAAGGAGATCAGTGTGGCATGGAGCCGTGCTCTGGTATGTGGAGCTCGGCTGTCTCAGCAGTGGTCTGGATCTTGCCTCAGTTGTACCTAAAAAGTGGTGTACTGCACCCTTCTGGGTCCTTTCAATAAATGTCTTGGCACCCCTGATGCCAAGTTTGGAATTTGTCCAAGCACCTATGCGTGGTACGTGGCTGTTTTGCTTGACATCCCTGCTAGCAAGAGTAGAATTTACCCAAGAGCCTAACTATGGGTGGTCCTGCTCTGTAGACATGGTCATTCTGATCACAGGGGCAGATATCTTAGCTGTGTCTCCTGGCCAGACATGTCTGTTCTGACCGCATGGGTAGATATCTTAAGTGTGTCCCCATGCCAGATTGTCTTAGAGTGACTTAAGGAGTTTTCGTCTTGAACTAAAGTGTCATGGCTGACTGAAAGCCATTTTCTTTGACATGAGTGACTCCACTTTGTTTTACATACTTCATGCTGTCTTGACTGGACCAATGTCATTTTATTGGTCCTGCTCTCCACAACGGCACAGGTTCATGGGCAGCTCACAGCGATCCTTCCGTCATCCTGGACAAATACTCAGAACATAGCTCCTCTTCCTCCAAGGACTTCAAGAAGCAGCTCCAAAACTGAAAACAGAGCAGCACATACAGAGCACATATACAACAAAGAGGGCAAATATTTTATCAAGTTGTTTTCCTGCCTAGTATTAGCTCTTCTTCCCTCTTTCTTAAATACAGGGTATGGCAAACGTAGGTTTACTGATGCTTGTAAGTGAAACGCAGTTTATTCTTGTATCATTATTTAGTAATTGTTATATTACTCTCCATGTGAACAACTGTAAGTCTGCTTTTGCCTCACCCTGTATGGAGAACAGTTTGTCAGGGTGAAAGGCAAAGCTAAACAACCAGTTTATGATTTGAGTGGATTTCAATATTTAAAAATGAGTTTAAAATTAAGCTTATGTTTATGTCAGAAAGGGTCTACAAAGGTCCCAAGGGGAAAAAATTGTAAGGAAGAACTGAGTCATCACATGTAGCAGACACCTGCAGGGTCGCAGTTTGTAACGCTCTGGGAGAGCAAAGCTCCAGCATCCACCGTATTCACGTAATTGCCAGTCATAATGCAACTGATGTATAACTTCGTTTGCCTTCAGTTGTCACTGTTTTTACCTGTATGAAGGTTGTATAAATGCTGCACACGATTACTGTACATATATGTGGAATTTTTTAATTAAAAAACAAATGAACTAAGTTCATATTACAACTTTCCACTCTGATCTGATATCATCTTTTATTTCTTAAAGACTCACAGATATAGTCTTGTAAGGTGGTCATTTAACTTTTGTGACATGAATGATAAATTGGTAGATAAATTATATTGACCAATTTATTAATACACAGGACACGAGTAGCAAGCTGAACAATAATAACAAAGCAAGTGCTATTGACTTAGACTTCAAAATTATTTAAAGAAAACTCTGCTTTATGTATAATAAATTGAGAGACTGTGTAGAGGTGGGCAAAGGGGAGGAAAATTGAGACATCTGTAATAGTGTCAACAATAAAAATGAAGTTTAAAAAAAGAGAGGGATAAAGCTAAAATAATTAAATCATTGAAAATTTAAAAAATTCATTTGTGGGTGCCCTTGGAATATTAAATTTTTGTTATTCATCTAGTTAACTTTTGAGTTGTAGTTTATTATCTCAAATATTATTTCTGGTTCATAATTTACATGAATTGGCAGAACTTAAAGAAATTTTGGCATTAGCTGAAAATTCAGGATATTTATGTATAAAATTTTTAAAAATAGATATTATTGTTACCTTAATTTCTACATTTATCAACTTGTTATATTTAAGCATCTCCAACACAAAGTGTATTTAATCTGTTCTTGTCACTCTTTCTTGCTCTTTCTGTCCCTAACACATACACACACACACACACACACACACACACACACACACACACACTCTTTCTTCTTTTCAAAGCTGCATTTTCTTGAAAGGGTACATATTACATCATAATAACCTGGTGCCAAAAATTTATCTGATGTATTTTCTCCATAATAAATTAGGAGGACTTTAGGAATTCTGGGTACTTGGAAACTGAGGAATTCAGAGGACTTTGCTTGAACACAATTATGTCCATAAATTTTCAGCTTAAGTTGACAGAGTATACAGTTTAGAGATTATGAACAAGATAGGGTCACATTCTGGGTCTTCAACTTGCTAGCTAGCTAAACTTGGTAGAAAATTTAAATCTCATAGTTACTTTTTCCATGTGCATATTTTTATTCTCCAACATATGGCTAATACTAGTCACAACTATAGAGGTGATGAGATCATACTTATAAAGTGTTAGAGTTGAAATTGCATCGTTTTAGTTTTTTGAGTGTGTTATATGAAATAGACATTGTTCTGAGCATTATCCCTAAGTCATCTGAGCTCATCAAATCACACTGTAGGATGGCAGAGTCCTCATTGTACGAAGAGCTATTGAGGCAGTTACAGTGGTAGAGCCAAGGTTTGAGCCCTGATACGTCCAACTTCAAAGTTGATGCTTGACTGACTCCCAGAAAAGCCTCAACTCCTTGAGTCAAACTGCTCTACAATTGACTACTTCACCAAGGACTTTACTTGTACTCATTCTCCCTAAATGTTTATAAGTGATCTATAATTTTGATGCATTTGGCACCTGTAAACAAACAAACAAATAAAATAACATGAGATTCATAGGGTGTGAGTTGCTCTGGTCATGCCTCCTGACGCACGATGTTTCTTAGAACGGTTATACAATAGAAAAGAAAGTGGCTGCTTACATTCTGCATGATGCAAGCCAAGAATATTTTTCTGACATGCATAATTGCCAAATGGGAAAGAAAAAGGGCAGGACCAGTGTGAAGGTGAGAGATTATACCATGAGACCAAGAATTTTTATTTCTTAACCTTATTAAAAAAATTATTCTTCCAATTAGCACCCCTTGGCTTCTCCTACTCCTGAGATGTTTCTAGCATAGTAATAATTATTTCTTTCATAATCACCTGGGTAGTTCCTTGGGGAGATGCTCTTAATGTTCCAGATTCCATTATAAATTGTAAGAAATTATCATTTGCTGGTCTCCTCTGCTGAAGGTAGGTCTGCAAATTGTATTCTATGCAATACAGATGACTGCAGTCAAATCTTTCATTTTTCCCCCTATTTTGAAGAGAAGACTGAGACCTTATTTGTAGCCTGATTTATTATTACAGTCTAATTTTGTGAAATTATATTACTGGTAAATATTTTTATTTCTATTCAGAGTTTATTAAAAACTTCCTAAGAATGATCTTGCTACAATAAGGATTTATAAAACTTTTTATTCCTCATTTTTTACCCATTCATTATTCTCTACAAATTCCATTGACTTGCACATTTGTTGTTTTAAAATATAGGTTAATGAAGTTTGATAAAATTGTGCCAGTGAGTATGATTGCACCAGTGGTTTTTCTTCATGAAAAATTCTAGAAAGGTTATTAAAAGTGAATTTGGTTTTCATTTATAAATTGCGTATTCTATATTCTCAATTATTTTTTATAGGTGATGCACACTTGTGCAATAAATTAGCTCTATCTCAGAAGTGACTTGCTCATCTGATCCTGGGTCTCTGGGGTCACCTGACCATGGAAAGGTAGGGAGAAGCAGCAGCCCACTATCTCTGTAGCTCAGCCTGCTCTAGGGTTGCACAAAGCTCTGTCCATCAAGGGTAAAGTATTAAAAGGATAGATTTGTTTAGTCTTGGAGGATAATCAAACTAAATTTTAAATGTGTAGAAATAGAATAATAGGTTATCAAACAGGTAGCAATGAAAGGGTATCACACTGGAGTTAAATTAATTGGTTTATACCCCAATCTGGTCAATTAGCAGATATCTGACCCATGGAGACTTTCCTAGCTTCACAGTGCACTGATTTCCTCATCTGTAAAGTGACAATGCCAATAGGACCTGTTTCATAACCTTTGCATGCAAAAGTTTCCAAAGCATTCAATGCAAGTGAACCATTCTTACTAACATTATAAAGTTGAGATGCTTGTCACTAGAACAATCTTTCTCAGAGAGTTTTAATAACATTGGAATATTATAATGCATTATGTGAAGATCTAGAGATTGAGACACTTTTTAAAGAAATCATATGTGTGAATATTTCTGAATATCTGTTCTACATAACATCCAAGCTAGGAATTTTAAAGAGTTCCAAGATGAATGAGATGAACTCTACTACCACAAAGCTAGTAATTATGTGTAGAGGACAAGAAATACACACATCACGTAAGGACTGAAGCAAACTTCGAGTAGTATTAGTTTATGTTTTTAGGTACTTTGAGGCTTTTTCTATGTTTTCTTCTTAAAACAATAGAGTAGTAGCATTAACCAAAGTGAAACTCTGTTCAGTAGAGAACTATGGGGTTCCTCAAGGGAAGTCAGGAATGGTTACAGAGAAAAATCACTGACCTTAGCTCTCACCTGCCTAAGTATTTCCACACTTAAACAGAGTAAAACAGATGAGCTACAGTCATGAAGCTATATTTAATTTATGTATTAAGCATTTTAGGGGTAAGAAATAATTTATTGAGATTAATTAAGTTCTAATCGCAGGTGCCATGATATTATCATAGAGTTCATGCACTTTTTAATGTATAAAGGAGTGCCTCTAGCAACACCCTTTTTCAACATGCCAAGCTAATACTTCCTCTTCTGAATTTTTGCATTTGCATTTCATCTGCTTATTCCTTCATATTTCTATGCAGCTGGCTACTTCCCACTGACTCAGGGGTCCCCTTCTCAGAGAGATCATTTTGACCCCTCTGTCTGCACTCCACTTCCCCTTATTTTCTGATCTTACTAGCGAGCTGTACTTCTGTCACAGCAACTCCATCCCTAAATTAACTTGCTTGTATACTTGTTATTACTCATACCTTTTCAACAAGAATAAAGTGCAATGCAAACCAGAATCTTGTATATCTTGTTCACCCTCATATTTTCAGAATTTAGATTACTTCTAAATCACAAATGCATCTGACATGTTATTAGCTTTGATGTTTGTAAAATAAATTAATGTAAGCGATTACAAATCAAGGCCCACTTATAGTTCAGTAATATACCCTTTGAGCACTATTATTATGGAGAGCTTAATTTCTCAGGACTATGCTAACCCTATATTTAGATCCTTGCGAACTCATGGCAAGGGTTTAGTTCTCGGAGAACTGTAGAAGTGTAGAGATATGTTGTTTGAGAAGTTTCTTCTTGCAGTGATACCAAACTGGATATGAATAATAAGGCATAGAATTGATTGGTTCTCTGAGATGAGACACACTAGTCATTAAAACATGTTACCTAAACTTTACCCCCATGGTATTTATCTACTGACATAATTTTAGTAGGGGGTGCTAGGTGATTAAACCACTTGTAGTCTACTTTTCTGAGATAACTGTACAACTGAGACAGTCTGTGCTGTTAGTCCCTCTTACCTCACCCCTGCAAGTAGTTGCAATCAAACAAGGATGTTTCCTAAACAAAATAAAATATCACTGGAAATTTCATGTTAGAAAGCATATGATATCATATGCTGGCTTACGAGGGACGACTATGTTAATAACTAGATTGTGATACCAATGTATTGAGACACTAGCTGAAGATTCTGACTACACTTTCATATTAAAAAATCCATGTACATATGAATATAGAATACTTCTGTGATAAATAAGTCCATGTGGAATTTGATTTAGCCATTGTTTGACAACTTTTAGTCTGCTTTAGTCATATTTGTTTCCTATGATTTTAATAGTAGTGTCATAATCTAGCAAAATATAAATGTCTAATTTTAATATGTATTAGCAATTAATGTAATTTCCTCTTTTACAGATAAAAACTGATAAATATTGACAGTAACTATTTATAAGATCTATTTAGAAAAACAATTATGCCTATATATTCTTATCTTGGACATTGTGCAAAACCCACAATGATTTTTAAATTATTTGAATTAGAAAAAAGATAAATGTGACTCAAAATTTCAAGAATAAAGCAAATCCATTTATGTTTTTTATTTTTAATTTCTCCATAGGCTATAACAGACTGGGTCTATGTAAAAACAATGCCAAATTTCACGGATGTGTCAGAATTTATTCTTCTTGGGTTGACCAGTCGCCAGGAGCTTCAAGTTCTCTTTTTTGTGGTGTTCCTAATAGTTTACATAGTCACTCTATTAGGAAACATTGGTATGATCATTTTGATCAGCATCAGTCCCCAGCTTCAGAGCCCTATGTACTTTTTCTTGAGTCATTTGTCTTTTGTGGATGTGTGCTTTTCTTCCAATGTCACTCCCAAAATGCTGGAAAACCTGCTGTCAGTGACAAAAACCATTTCCTATGTGGGATGTTTGGTGCAATGTTACTTTTTCATTGCCCTTGTCCATGTGGAGGTCTATGTCTTGGCCGTGATGGCCTTTGATCGCTACATGGCCATCTGCAACCCTTTGCTTTACGGCAGTAAAATGTCCAGGTCTGTCTGTGTTCGGCTCATTTCTGTGCCATATGTCTATGGATTCTCTGTGAGCCTAATATGCACACTGTGGACATATGGCTTGTACTTCTGCGGAAACATTGAAATCAACCACTTTTATTGTGCAGACCCTCCTCTCATCAAGATTGCCTGTGGGGGTGTCCACATCAAAGAATACACCATGATTGTGATTGCTGGAATTAACTTCACATACTCCCTCTCAGTGGTCCTCATCTCCTACACCCTCATCGTAGTAGCTGTGCTACGCATGCACTCTGCTGAGGGAAGGAGGAAGGCGTTCTCCACATGCGGGTCCCACCTGACAGCTGTTACCATGTTTTATGGGACTCTCATCTTCATGTATCTCAGGAGGCCCACTGAAGAATCTGTGGAGCGGGGGAAAATGGTGGCTGTGTTTTACACCACAGTGATCCCCATGCTGAACCCCATGATCTACAGCTTGAGAAACAAAGATGTGAAAGAGGCAGTCAACAAAGCAATCATCAAGGCAAACTTGGGGCAGTGAAGCTATAATAGATATTTTTGTGGTGTGCTGCTGCCTATTATAAATGCCCGGGCATAAAAGTCTTAGCTCAAAAATATTTTTCTAAAGACAACATATGATTAAAGGTTCAATCTCATACAGTGATGCTTTAACCCTATGAATAAACTCAAATGGCTAAGTCTGCTCCATATCATGTATGCAACCATATTATTGAATCTGAAATATTAGTGTCACTTACAGTGTATATAAAATTGTGATAAGTGTAGTCATTAGAAAAACTCATAAATAAGTTTAGATACATGTTAATTTGGAGGCACTCTTGTTGAAATCAAACATGGTTTCCTAGGATCTATTTCATATACATATTTCATGAGAGTAAGAGTAATAAGAATTCTCTCTTTTCTATGAATACAGGATATTGATGGACCCTAATTTACCAAAAAAGTGTTCTATAGTGTTTATGTATACATGGATTTTTAAAAATGATATTGTTTTCAGAACCTTCAACTAGTATCTCAATACAATTATAAGATTTGTCCTCAGAATGTATTGTTTTATAGTTAACAATGTGTTTTAGTAATCTGTTTAATTACTCTTATTCCTCACTTTGGATTGTAGTATAAATTTTCTGATGTTAAAAGGGTTAAAAATTTATGACTAAAGATTTCCCCTCCTTCATCATAATAAAAAAATAAACCAGTATAAGTTTTCTGATATTTAAAATCTCACCTTTGTTCTTTTAAACCTTTGGTTGATACATTTTGAAACTATCACTTGATTCCAGCTCTTTGTACTAATGTTAAACGTTTTGGTTCTGTAGCTTGCAGCTTAAGTCAAGCTTTTAGTGCCTAGAGTGAATCAACCAGATAAGAAACACTGTCAACTAAATGCTATTGCACGAAGCATGCACTCCAATGTAATAAATACAGGTCAAATGGTATCCCTGTGGGCCTGGTGAAAAATCTTAGAAAGCTCGCTGTTCAGTTATCTAGATTGGTGCACCTGCAGTCCTCATCATCTCCATTCCATTTTTTATACAAGCAGAATACAGATTTGTCTACCTTTGATGACTCTTGCTAACTTACCAGTACTGAGGCAAATGGAAAGTAGAAGGGATTCCTGATGAGTGAGTTTATTCTTATGTAAGTGCTAATCTAATTAAAAGGGGTACACACTCATGTATGTGAGGGATAACTCGGACAAGCAGCATATAGTTGTAGCAATACCACCCTTAAAATGGACTAATTCAGAGACAATATTGTAACTCAGATTAATTAAGCATGGGCCATTTTTCCTTAGAATGGATCTGAGGAAAGACAGATGGTGCGGGGAGGGGAATTCTCATTCATAACATTAGAGTCTGAGTTGGGGGAAAGAGAACCATTGGTTGGTATTGAAAACTCTGTTAACAAAAGATTTTTAAAAATGTTCTTAAACCACTCATATTTGTTTCTAAAGAGTTAATGTCAAGTACAAAAAGTAAGGATGCTCAAGGAGCAACTGATTTCATAGAGATTGACATTATAACCTGACATTTTTAGACAATATTTTCTATGATCCTCAGCATAGAGATATTCCTACTATTAAAAAAATGCTGGCCATCCAGTTATTGACTAAAGTTCTCATCTTTCCTTAATAGCCAGGCCCATAACCTTGTTTTGAAGTTTTGGCAATGAGCTGTTAGAAGAATATTATCAAGACCTAGGTGTCATCACCTCAAGGTCAAAGCCACTGGACTTGGATTTTTTCTCTCTCTCTGCTTACTTAAAATTGTTGCCACTGAAATTATTGCCCTAGATCCAAACATGGAAGCCACATATTAAAGATCTAATTGCCTTACCCTAACCCCTAACTCACACTGTTGCCTGAGAGAGAAAGAAAATCCTATCTCATTGAATGAATCACTGTATTTGGGGGTTCGCTGGTTATACCTCTTAGCCAGTATCCTAATCTTCCCTTAAAGTGTTCTTATAATACTTTTGAGAAACATGATCCTTGTCATCTCACATCTACTTCTTACAGCAAATTTTGCTTCTAGGATATTTAAATTTCCTCAGATATTTGCCTATTCTCCTGGTATTGAATAAAATAAACCCGGTCCTCTGTCTTAACCAGGAGGGGGTAAAACCCCCTGCTCTTGGTTCACCCCATCATTGAATGCATCCCACATTCCCTATTGCCTTACAAAGATAAGACGTGCAAGTTTCCATGGGTAATGAAAACAAGTTGGTGAAAGGTAGATCTGTTTGTTTGCATGAAACAGAAAGAAAATAAAGTGGGAAAACTATAACACGTTGGAGAACAAGCGTTAATTTCCATCCCACAACCAGTCTGGTGAGTTAGAAAGTGAAATTGCTTTGTAGCTCCCTGGGACCTGACTATTACTGTGTAGCTTTTAGTTCAATTATCAACAGAAAATGGATTTATAACACATCACCTACATAAATTACTTTTAAGTCCAAGTGTTTCATAATTACTCTTGAAGATGATTTCCATTTTAAGGGATTTTCAACATCTGACTTAATTCCTCTCTCAAAAAGGGGTAATGCTTGCTTTCCACAGTTCCTGGATGAAAGGATGACTATGAGTCTGACCTGTGAGGAAAGGCTTTTGAATACTTGGACCTGCTGTAACTGAGGCGCTGTGGGTCCTGGGTTCTGACAGGTGCTGAATATGTCAGTGTGTTACTGAGTGAAAAGGGGGTTCTTTCACGTGGCGCCTTGGTGTAAAACCCAACAACTAGTGTTGAGGAAAACAGATCTTTATTTACAGGATTCCAACCTGGGGAGGGCAGTGAGCACTTCAGCTCAGAGCCCTGTTCTCGCACGGGACCCAGCACTTCCCTGGCCCCCCAAAAGGCTAGAAGCCAAAAACATGCCCAGAAGTTCCCCATCCCTTATCTGTCAGCTCTCTCCTTCAGGATCTGGGGTACGATGTCATCAGCCTCCTTATAACAGTCCAGAAAAACATGTGCTGTGTTACACTGGATCACACATGGTTCTCTCCTTGATCTTTCAAAGCCGGGCGGATCTCTTTCCTTCTAAAACCACATGTTGCTCTCTTTCTCCCTCCTTGCAAACTGCACCCATCCCTCTACTCTACCTCCTTGCAAACCATTGGATCACTCCCCAAAATGGCTGCCACCTTATTTTTAAATCCCTGGCTGTGGCTTGTGATGCAGTGGGCAGGGTAACCGGTTCTGACCACTCACAGAACCTTGTGCATGCCCTGTATGCTTTCCTCACCATTGCATGATCAAAACCCCTCCCATCGCCTTGGAGCCTTGGAAGAACTAAAGCCATCTGCGTAACTAAGACACTAGATACCAGCCATAGCTATGCAAAGGCATCTGGAAAGCTTTCCCTTTCCCCCACCTCCCAAACCGCAGGCTCTGGGGAATTTTGGAGACCACGTTCTGTAACAAGTCCAGCAGGTGTATGTTTAGTAGTTGTGTGACTTTGCAACAACCTTGTCTGAATCCAGTACGCTACCCAGAGGAAGGACACAGATTCCTGTATAATTTACTAATCTTTAAATCCTACTCACAGTGCCAGTCTCAAGTTGAGCCTTTGCTGCTTGTGGTCAGAAATATGGTTCTTGAGTCATTATGAGTTCTTTCTTACTCTCTCCTGCATAAGCTTTGTACTATTCTCTTAACTTTTTAATGTTATGTTATGGAATTACAAAACAAGTAAAACCAAAATCATAGCAAAGATATTCTCTTTTCTTGAGTACTTGCCCTTGACAATTGATAGTAATGACTTTCAAGACTAATTTCTCTGTGATGGTGTCCCCCTCCAAAAGGAAATCAATTTAAGAGCTTAAAAGTCATAATTATAATTCAGTACTTTCTCTCCAAAATCTGTACCATTTGCATCCTCTTAGAACATCTTATTGCTGTTTTAATAATGGTAATGGGGTTGATTGAGGCAGACATAAAAATAATTTTTAAAATACATAGTTTAATATTTATAACTTCAAATAATGTAATATCTAAACTTGACTATTGAACCTATATTAAGATAACTTGGAATGATTTAAGTTAAACTGATTATTACAAACTTCTGATTATCCTATACTATAATTTCTTTTGCCATTATTTCCCAAAATACAAGTACATAAGACAATTTTATATGTTACCCAGACATTTGGTTATTTTAAATGTTTGAGTGTTTACAATAATTTTTGTTCCTTTCCATTTATGATGTTTGGCACAAATATTTCTCATTTGAAGTAATTACATGGTTTAATTTTCATATTCATCTAAATAAAGTATGAGTTAATTAAAAAACTTGAGAGTATTATACTTAGCAAAATAAACCAGGCAGTGAAAGACAAATACCATATGATATCACCTAATACAGGAAACTAATGAACAACACAAACAAATGAGCAAAATAGAACCAGAGGCATGGAAACAAGAAGCAGACTAACAGTGACTGGGGGGGTGGGGGGGTGGAGGGGAGAAAAGAAGGGAAAGGGTCTAGTAAAGGAACTAGTATAAATGACCCATAGACATGGACAACTGAGTGGGGAATGACTGAGGGAGAAGGGGTGGGTGGAATTGGGAGGAGCAATGGGGGAAAAAGTGGGACAACTGTAATAGAAAAACAATAATTAAAAAAAAAGACAAAAAAAGACAAAAGACTCATATATCCCAAATTGAGATTATTTTGCCCCCCATTCCATTTCTCTTCTTTCTTTTTGTCTGAAAAATTTTTTATTTGTTTGAAATTAATTAAAAATAAAGGATGAAGTTTTTAAAAAAAACACACAAAAAAATAAATAAAAATATATTAAGCAAAAAATAAATGTAATATTTCAATGTAAGAAAAATCATAATAAAAGCATAATAATAACCAAAAACCAGAAAACAACATAACTTTATGACAAGTCACCACAATCACACACACAGCTGCCTATCATATATATGTATAGTTTATATAGTTAGTATATATGTATAGGCATGTGTTATTAGGTATATATACAACAACTCTGCATATCAGGCATTACTTCTCATTGGGTTTAAATATACCTCACCACTTTAAATTTTTTCAGTTCAATAACATCTGCAATACTTAAGACTGTTAAGTTTCTAGTAAGACAAAATACAGTAAGTCTTATTGCGAAAGTCTCTGACGTTAATAGCATTGGTTAATTGTAGTCATATAATATTCAAACAGAACTGGAAGAAACTTGGGTATCCAATATGCTTCCCACATTGTTTAATGAATTGTAATTATAGGGCAAAGCGAACTTTGAGTTCCTGAGCTTTATAAGTACTCCTTACCCAGAACTCAATAATGTTAAAACAATTTTTAATTTTTTTCCACCAATGTCATTGAGCTGGAAGTGGTAAAACTTGGGTTTGAACCCAAGACCCTAAGATTCCAAGAACTAATTTCCTACATAGTTTGAATGCAGAAAGATTTTGATTACTGGTCATGCCTGGGTTTGAATCATGAGCCGTTGGCAAGATGAAAGCAAGAATGACAGAATAAAAAGGGGAATCAGTTCGTAGAAGGAAAGGGTTCACATGTAATTCTGACACACTGTGGGCGTGGCTTCATTTTGCTTATTTGATAATAAACTTCACTTTGCTCATTGCTTGTTTATTTTATTCTTGTTCATCTTGTTCATAGCTTCATTATCAAATAAACAAAATCTATTTCCTGAGCTGCTAGATTCATTCTAACACCTATCACAGTACACAGATTATAGCAGCACAATCTTATAATTCTGCAGGTTGCTTTTTTTAGAATCTATGTTAATTCCATAATTTCAGGGAGTGATCAGTAACGATTCCAGTGGCAGTCAGAGGCAGAGTGAAGATGATGGCCAACAGAAAGGACAGTTGAGGAACAGGCCATTTCATGAAATGACATGAAGATGGACGAGAAACTTACTTTATCACCCTCCTTGCCCCCTTTCTCTCTTCTACTAGTATACAAAATAGAAAACACATTTACAAGGAACAGATAAATCTTATTATTTGTTGAATAGAGACCCTCCAAGTCCAAGCTATCAGAGACATATATCTAAATAGTAGCAATTTGTTAAAAATCTAAATTCTACTCCTTTAAATATTTAATCTTATTATAAGCTATATAAAAATAGAACTCACGTAAAAATAATATTACTTATATGAAGAATGATAAAAATGAATTAACTTCATCAAAAGACTATAAAAACAACGTATCTGCATGTGGCCTTGTTCCAAATCAGGCATTGTTCCAAGTCACTTTTTAAAGTTTGTTAGAGGCAGGCCATAACATTTTTCAATGGCTTTTCTCAAGACACTTTTTACCTCACGGTTCCTCAAACTGTAGATCATGGGGTTCAGCATAGGAATGACTATTGTATAGAATACTGAGGCCATTTTGTCTGTGTCAAGGGAATGGTTCGATTTCGGCTGCAGATACATGAAGATCAGAGTCCCATAGAATATAGTCACAGCAGTCAGATGGGAGGCACAAGTTGAGAATGCTTTGCACCTCCCTTCTGTAGATTGGATTCTCAGAATGGCAGCCACAATGTATAAGTAAGAAATAAGGACCATGGTCAAAGAGCTGATCATGTTGAATCCAGCAAAGATGAAAATCAAGACCTCTTTGAGGCTGGTGTCTGAGCAGGCAAGGGCCATTGAAGGGACATCATCACAGTAGAAGTGGTTGATAATATTGGGGCCACAATAGATCAGTTGGAAAGTAACAACTGTGTGGAGCACAGCAACAGAAAAGCTGTATAAGTAGAGACCCATTACCAGCTGCAGACACACCTTGTGGGACATGATCACCCTGTAGAGAAGAGGATTGCAGATGGCCACATAGCGGGCATAAGCCATTACCGCAAGAAGAAACATCTCTGAAATCAAGAAGTTTAGGAAAAATCTCAGCTGTGTTGCACATGCATGGAAAGATATAGACTTGCACTGGGTCAGGAGGGTCTCCAGGAACTTGAGGGCGATTGAAGAGGAGTAACAAAAGCCAACAAAGGCCAGATTACTGAGAGAAAAGTACATGGGCGTGTGAAGTCGAGCATCCAGTCGGACTAATAAAATCAGCCCAATGTTTCCTACCAAAGTTAGAGCATATACCACAAAAGTGAGCAGAAAGAATGATTTCAATCTCCCTTTGGACTGAAAAGCCCAACAGAATGAATTCTGTTACCCTGGTGCTGTTCCTTTCAGCCATTTATTCTCGTGCCTCAGCTGAAAAAAGACAAGATAGAGCCACAGACAAATAAGCGTGACTGAGGAATTGTCATCTGATGCCAGCTCTAGTGTGTTGTAGCTTCAGAAATTATTGTTCACTGAAATAGAATACCAGAAAAAATAAGCTCATTTCAGATTATCATCTCTTGCTATATATAATTTTATGAGGCCCAAAATTGAAAGCAAATAGAAAATAAATCAATTGAAGGTTTTATAGCAAAGATTAGAAAAACAAAAAACTTTATATGTTTGTAAATATACTTAATATTTGAGATATAGGTAATTTTACATTATAATGGATAAGGAGAAAAGAATTTTTAAAACAACTTTTTCTTCTTGGTGGAACAAAACCATACTGTACTATTTTCACCTCTCTGAATACATTTTTTTCTATTTTAATAATTATAGGTTATTCTAAATAGAAGTTAAGCAGGATATTCAACAAAAAGAAAAAGGAGGCCATATGATTTATATATATGTGTATATATATGTATGCTAATTCATTTTCAAGTTCTGCTTTCTAAAAATAAAAGAAACACTTGTGAGCAGAGCTAAATATATATATATATATATTTTTTCAAATGTAGTTTTCTAGGTTAAAGTGTTTCATAGAGTTCTATTTTAATTACTTTTTGCATTTATAATCAGAAATTATTCCTATAATCTGTTAATTTTCAATGAAGTGGCAAAAATGTTTCCTTTTAAAAGGGGTCATCTCTTTGATAGGAGAAAGAATAATTTCATGTTTGGAAAGTTATCATCATTAAAGCAATGACCTTTGTGTCCACAGTTTTGAATGTATCAGTATCGCCTCTGGGTCCCTGCTTAGGGGTTCCAGCTGTCAGTCCGTCGGCAACCTGTGCAACTGTAGAAGAAGGGAGATAAGACAGAACCAGATCATGGGCAGCTTTCCTCAGGTTGCTAAAAGTCACTTCTCCTTATTCAGATTCTATATTCGTAGAAAAGACAGAGCCATGTCTTCCTCCAATTGCCACCATATTTATGAAGTCTCCGTACCTCCTTGGCCCTTCATGCCCTGGCATCTCCACCTCCACAGCAGAATTAATGCATCTTATTTTTCTGCATGTAGCTCGTCTATGATTATGACCACCTGCATAGTGTGTTTATTGGAAATTATTAGCCTCTTTCCACCTTTATGGCTGAGAAAGTTAACTTTAATTTGGGGATGAAAATAAAATTAGAAATCCTCACTATATCAAATTTGAATGAATGAGTGAATAAATAAATAGATAGGTGTATAAAATAGAGAGAATAATCCGCTTCTCTTCCCGAATACACTGTTCAAAAGGAAACTTTTTCTTAAAGGTTTGGTGAAAGTGGTTAGAAATTCCCTTTTTCCTCTTTTGACTCCATCTAATAGTATAATTTATACATAGTGTGTTCTCCAAAAATAAAACAAATCTATATACATTCATACATGCATATGCATACATACACATATGTATGTATACATATAAACACACACATACACACATATACATAAAATCTGACACAAAAACAGTGTTCTTTCTTATCCATTTTCTTTCTCCTCGGTGGAGCCAAAGCCCACTTTGCGAGAAGAGTGTTTCAATGGAATTGTTGAACTGACTTGTCTTCCTGAGCTGGCATCTTAACACAGCTATTGGTACTACAGCTCAGTATCTTGGTGTAGAATCAAAGAGAAAATGAGAGAAGTATTGACCTG
Organism: Furipterus horrens; assembly: GCF_987537825.1. NCBI lineage: Eukaryota > Metazoa > Chordata > Mammalia > Chiroptera > Furipteridae > Furipterus > Furipterus horrens. The sequence continues at coordinate 10,569,712 of NW_028327172.1, forward strand.
GCCAGCATTTTCCATTTCCAGACATAGAAACATACTGACTCTGGTCCTACTTGCAGTCGTTCATGATAAACATCACTTTAAATGTTTCCTAAGCAATGAATGAAGTTTTAGTGTTGAGGGTCTTTTCTTTGCACACATGCTGTAACCAAGTTTACTGTCCTTCCTTCTACATCCATAATAAAATGAAAACCATGAAAACCTATAAAACTTCATCGATTTAAAACTGTGAAAAGACCAGCTTCCATTTTTGTGTATTATTTTCACCCATGAGTGTCTCTTTGATATGTGCTTTTTTAAATCATCAAAATTTTCTCCTGAAAGACAACTCTCACACATATAAATGCTCTTCTTCTGTAGGAATTGGCCTCTGAAGTTTTATTAATAGACCAAAAAATGTTTTTTCCTCTAAAAAAAAGAAAACACTCAGGTCTCAGAGAGCCATGGAGGGACATATTTTGGGAGAGCTAAGAAGGTTACTTCATTCTTGTGTATAGATGGCGGCTTTACCTGGTTGGAGAAGAGTAAGGCAGGGCCATCTACTTTCTTTTTAGTGGGGATAACTGAATGCCTTGAGGCAAGAGGGTTGTGGAAATGACCAGCAGTACCTGTTAACCTCCCTGGTTGTGGGAGAAATCCTGCCCTGAGTGTTTCCACAGGGGTCTGCTTCCCAATGACCCTGGGATAGTGAGGGTATGTGAATGTGGGACAGGGCCTTTATATACCAAGTTTCTATTCCCTAAAGAGTTAATGCCTAAGGTTCCCCAGACATGACTGCCCCAAGGTTACTGTCCTTGTGATTAGAAAGTTCCAATTAGGAAAATATTAGCCCATAAAAGCAAAGGTAAAGTCAGTTCATATTTGAACTAGAATGATCTCACCATGAAATCACTCGTCTGTGGTGATGTATGGGCAATCCAATTTGAATAATCAAAGCAGAGCAAAAAAAAAAAAAAAAAAAAAAAATTAACGGCAAACAATTTAAATATCAAAACCACTTCTAGTGTATTGACATCATTTGTTTACACTTGTCCCCCTTCCTGCCCTGTGATCTGAGTCAGAGGGATTCTGATTTAATAATTTGTTTTACTATTTCCACCATCCTTTCAAGTAAATTTGCTTGTATCCATCCTTTCCCTCTCCAGTTGAATTTTAAAACAGAATAATTATTTTAAACAATAAATTAGACAGCAAATTATGTTGTCTCACTCCCTGGCACAGAATCTTGCAATAGTTGCACACTTCACCACAAGTAAAATCCACAGTTCTTACTGGGGTTCACGAGATCCAGAAGCATCTGGCCATTGGTAGGCTTTCTGACAACAATGATCTCAATCTCTATACCCTATTTGCATCCTTTTATCCACAGTGACTTCTGGTACTCCAGGCCGGCCTTAGGTATTTGTTCCCTCTACCTGGATTTTTTTTTTTTTTTTTAGATATCTCACGCCTTCACTCCGGGACCCTTTCACAGAGGCGAAGTGTGAGGACACAGGAGCCAAGTTGTCTGGGTCCAAATTCTGGCTCTGCCACTATGTGCCATTACAGGACTTGGTCACATAATGTCTCGTGTCTTGTTTCCATCATCTTTAAACCAAAAATAGTCACAATGACTGTGTCAAGTGCTGCTTTGAGGGTTAAATGAGTTCAAGCGTATAAAGATCTAGAATCATGTCTGACCTATCATAAGCACTATAAAGCATTAATTACTCGTATTACCTCACTTCCCTGAGTTCTCCCTTTCCCCCCTCAATATCATTTACACATATATTTTACTTGCTGGTATTAGTCTCTTTATAGGGCTTTATCTATCGACAGTTCTGACCCAGACTGGGGACTCAGGAAATTATTATTGACCAATAAATGAATTGCTCAACAAGCTTTAACTGCCAACAGTACTTTATGTGCATTAATTTTCTGCACTAACTATAATTATTATGTATACTTCACTTTGCAAAGCTCATTCTTTAAAAATGGTGTTTTTTATGTACATCTGTTTAATCATTAGTAAAATAAATACTATTAGTAAAAGTTATATTTTATGAATGATTGAATATATACATAAATTCATGTGTGTATACATACATATAGATACATATAACTTATATGTATCTATATAATGTATATAAATAAAAATAAAATTTATATTTTACTAATAGTTAAATAAATATATATAAAGGAGGAAACCAGTTTAAAACAATGAACTTGACACTGTTGGGAGTCAAATTACCAAAAACTTTCTGAAGGATTCATTTATTATTTAACAATGATTTATTGAGTGTCCAGTTTGTGTCAGGAGCCTCAAATAAAGGAGCTAAAATAAACTTCTATTTAGTTATTTTTTCTTTTATATTTTGAATTCCTGACTCAATTCACATAAAATGTTTTTCTTTACTTAATTTTTGATACTTAATTCCTATGTCTATTCATGGGCAATCCTTTGCATATGCTTTCATTTGTATTCCTTTTGGTTTATTTAAACACACACACATGCAATAATTTCCTTGATACTTTAAAATAACAGATTTGAGTTATTCCTTCAGGCAACTTGACTTCATTTGTTTTTTTTTTTTTTTGTGGAATGACTTAATTTGATATCTTTTAATATAATATTTCTATTGTGATGAAATTCTTCTGTCTTATCCTATTTCTAGAAAATGACCAAACACAGTCATAAGCATTTTATCATAGTTCACTTTATAATCTGTATTCTGAAGGTTTGCAGAAACTAATTCTTTGCCTAATTATTACAAATCGCAAACCATCAGCTCCATCTAAACGGTGCTCAGATGGCGTATGTTGTCTTTCATTGCTAGAATGTGTGCCCGACATTTGATATTTCTATCCTATTTACATTTGAATGGGACTTTACCTAGCTGACTCTCTTGCATTTCTTTAGTAAGGAAAGAATTAAACATCCATCAGTATCCTTAGATATCTTAGAAAGCATTAACATTCTAGTGTGGCCTTTAGGGTCATGGCATATGTCAAAAACCTTAGTTGTGAACAAAGTAGTAGCTCGACACTGTATTTGAAAAATGAATTAATCAGTAATTATATTCCCAAATTATTTGGTACTGGATTACATGCACTTAATTTATCACAGAATTCAGAAGTTCCCAAGTGCCCACTGCCTGCCCGTACTATGTAATATGAAAGCAATTAGGTCAGTGTTTCCATTTCTAGTCAGAATGCAAAAGTTTTGAGTATCTGGGAAAATTAAGAAAAATGTCATTTCTAGTAGGTACCATTCTTCATCAGTTGATTTTAATTAAATAAAACAATAATCATTAAGTAAAGAGAAACTGTAGTTAGAGTTTGCCTAAGTGTTAATGATGAAACTGTCTCTCTGGGTCTTATTATAATTCTCTTTATTGCAAACAAATCCCCCACTGTAATTGCCAAAAGTGAGTTTACTTGCTAATCAGTTTCAAGGGGCCTTATTAAAACAATGTTTCTCAGTGTTTTCAATGGGACATATTAACTGAAACCAATCTCAACAGACATAAAGTTTCGGCTCAAGATTAATGAATATGCACTTTACTTTGAGTGCATTGAGTTAATTATATGATTCCTCAGGGATGCCCATGTCCTCTACCTTGAAATACCTTCCTATGGAAGAGAAGATAGTGTAGTGGGAAAAGAAGAGGATTTGAAGCCAGATCTACATTTGTGCTCTGGCTCTTCTACCATCTATCTACCCATATGCTCTTGGGAAAGTCATAAACTCTGAGCATCAATTGAGAAATGAAAATACTACTTACAGCCAGGGCATTTTTAATGAGTAAATCTATAATGGATATACAATCACTTTGCAACTTGAAATTGATGATATTCTAATGATTATGAGTAGAATGATAATAAAAACAATAACAGTGACTAGAATTTATTGGGCAAGGTACTGAAAAGGTCTATGTACATTATATCACTATTCCTTACAAAGTGTTATGGTATAGGAAAAATGTTCTCATCTTTTATATAAGAGATGCTCACAGAACTTAAATACTTTGCCTTAAGTCACACCTGATAAATTTCAATATGAGAAATAATATTGAGATTGGAGGGTGGTAGTAGAGATTAAAAGAAAAGCCAGGAAAATGATAATATCTAAAAGGTAAAATAGAATCAAAATTTGGAAAGAAATAGAAAAAGTTTAAAGATGAATATTGTTATTGCCCTGCACATAATATTCACCAAGATAAACCACAAGGATGGAAATCAGATGGAGAACCTTGTCTTTAGCATGTAGAACTTGGAAGTGCATCAAGACATCCAACTGAAACTTATATCTAGACATTTGGATATCAAACTGAAGCTGAAAGGAGGTGTCTAAAATAGAAAAATAAATTTGAAATTCATTGATAATTGATGTTGTGGCATAGAAAAGGATTCTGCAAGAGAGGAGGCACTAGCAGAAATAATAATTGCAGAAAAGTAGAGGCAAAAAGTGAAATCAGTGTGAGAGGAGAAAAACAATGAAAATGTGATCTCTACCAAAATCCCAACGGAATTTAATACAATCCTAAAATTCATATGGAACCACGAAAGACCCCAAGTGGCTAAGGAACTTTGAGAAAGAAGAATAAAGCTGAAGGCATCAAAATTCTTGATTTCAAAATATATTACAAAGATTCAAAAATTAAAACAGTATGGTATTGGCATAAAAACAGACATATAGATTAATAATACAGAGTAGAGAACCCAGAAATAAATCCACAAATATACAGTGAATTGATCTTTGACAAGGGTGCCTAGATAAAGAGTGAGAAAGGGATAATACCTTCATAAATGGTGTTGGGGAAACGATATCAGCATGAAAAAGAACGAAATTGTATCCTTATCTAACACCATACAGAAAGCAACTCAAGGTGAATTAGAGACTTACATGTAAAACTTAGAACTGTAAAACTAATAGAAAATAATACAGTGAAAAATCATGGCTTTGGGCCTGGCAGTTACTTCTTAGATAGAACACCAAAAACAGAAGGAACAGAAACAAATTTAGACACATAGGACTCCATTAAACTAAAAAGCTTCTGCATGCAAAACACACAATCAACAGAGTGAAAGGTAACTTACAGCATGGAAGAATATATTTTTAATATGCTTGTATATCTGATTAGTGGTTAATGTCCAAAACATATAAGGGACTCTTATAATTCAGCAGCAAAAGAACCCATGTAATCCACTTGAGAACTGGAATAGATATTTCTCTAAAGAAGACTGCAAATGGTAAACAGGGGTATGAAAATATGGTCAACATCACTAATCATGGGAGAAATGCAATTCAAAAGCACAATAAGAAATGACCTCACACCAGTTAGTATGGCTATGATATAAAAATGCAAAATGTTGGTTATTGAAATCCTTATACTGTATTGGTGGGACTATAAATTGGCACAGCCCCTATGGAAAATAGTATGGAGGTTCCTCAAAATATTATAAATAGAACTGCTATATCATTTATCTTTCCACTGTCCACTTCTGAACATATATCCAAAAGAATTGAAATCAGGTTCTAAAAAAGGTATCTACATTCTATATTAATTGCATCATTATTCACAATAGCCATGATATGGAAACAACTTTGATATCCATCAGTAGGTGATGGATGAAGAAAATGTGGTATAACCTACAATGAAAAATCACTCAGCTTTAAAAAAAAAGAAGAAGGAATTAGGCCACGTGTGACTACATGGATTAACCTGGAGAGCATCATGCAAAGTAAAATAAGTCAGTCACAGTTGGATAAATACTGTATTACTCCATTTCTACTAAGTATCTAAAATCATCAAACTCATAGACACAGTAGAATGGTGATTTTCAGGGACTGGGGGAGGAAAAAGTGAGACTTGTTCAGTAGATAAAAAAGGTCAGTTATATAAGATGAAAAAGTTCTAGAGATCTGTTGTACAACATGTTTTCTATAGTTAAAAATATTGGAAACTTAAAAATTTGTTAAGAGGGTAAATCTCATGTTAAATATTCTTGCCACCATTAAGAAAGAAAACAAACTGTGGCATCACAAATGACTTGAAATTAGACAATGTCCCTTTTCTTATTTTATTTTATTTTTTAATGTTTTATTGTCCCAATTTTTGCCCTTCACTCTCCCCCATCCAGGCCACCCCCCACTTCCATAGTCAATTACCACTCTGTTGTTCATGTCCATGGGTTCTTAATATGTTCTTTCACGAATCCCTTCACCTTCTTTCAAACAGTCCCTACCTCATGCCTCCCCTTTTATAGCTGTCAGTCTATCCCATGATTCTATGTCTCTGGTTCTATTTTGCTCATTAGTTTATTAGATTCATCTTATAAGTGAGATCATGTATTATCTGTCTTTCACTGACTGGCTTATTTCACTTAGTATAATAATTTTCAGTTCCATCTATGCTGTCACAAAAGGTAGGCATTTCTTTCTTTATTCTGATGCATAGTATTCTATTATGTAAATGTATAACAGTTTTTTAATCCACTCATATACTGATGGGCACTTAGGCTGTTTCCAAATCTTGGTTATTGTAAATAGTGCTTCTATGAATTTAGGGGTATATACATTCTTTTGAATTAGTGTTTTGATATTCTTAGGGTATATTCTGAACAGTGAAATCTCTGGGTCAAAACGTAATTCCATTTTTAATTTTTTGAGGAAATTCCACACTGTTTTCTACACTGGCTGCACCAGTCTGCGTTCCCACCAACAGTGCACTAGGGTTCCCGTTTCTCCATATCCTCGCCAGCACTTGTTGCTTGTTGATTTGTTGATGATGGCCATTCTGACTGGTGTGAGGTGATATCTCATTGTGGTTTTTATTTGCATTTCTCTGATGGCTAGTGATGTTGATCATTTTTTTCATGTGTCTATGGGCCATCTCTATGTCCTCCTTGGAGAAGTATCTATACAATGTACATTTTCAAATTTCGGAGGAAATGTAAATTTTAAAAAATACTCATTGTATTTATCAATGACATAATAGTCAAGCTATAAAGAACTGCCTTCAGTGGTGGAGGAAAAAGCTGGATGGAAAAAATCAAATGATTGCAAAAAATTGGAAGCGGTAGACAACTTTTTAAAGAATTTTGGCAGCTGCTATGAATTTTGTTCAGCACACATATATCTGGTACATATAATACGTATTAGATTTTAAAATATTTTTCTAGTTTGAAATTTAATGAGAATCTGGATTTTACCATTAATAACAACACAGTACCCTTTTTGTATAGATTCATCAAGACAGAGTCTGAATTTATGGTAGAAGCAGATCTGTTTTTGGGTAGGTTTTTGGAGTAGCTTGGCTTTATTTGTATGTCTGATTGGTCTTACTTTGTTAAGCAAATATATTTTGAACACTTACTAATTACCATAGATTTTACAGAGTCCTTCACATATATTAATTCATTCAATAGTCACAAAAACAAAAGATGCACCATTTTTCTTGATTTTCCAGTTGAGGAAATTGAGGCATGAAAAGAGTACCAGTATTGCCTAATGTCTCATAAGTAAGTTACTCAAGATTGAAGTACTAATCTTATCCTTTTATAAAACTTCAGTTTTTATCTAAATAAACAAAGGTTTGTGGCCCTTTTATGTTGTTTTTAGTAGTGTAACTTACCTTTGCTTCATGGATAGATAATTAAGTGATTTTTAAAAATCCTCAGTATAATTTGTTTAGCTCATCACACTTTGAGAAAAACAGAAAAGAAAATATTACAGCTTTCAGATATCTCTAGAGGTTCAATTTTAGACCCCAAGGATGCTAGGAACTAATAAATCACCCAGACAGCTACAGAATGGGCTCACAGGAAGCCAGGGTCATGGCTAAGCAGGTGAGTCATATGGAGTTTGTATGTCGAGTTTGTATACTGAGTGGATTGCCACCCCTCCGTCCTAACCTGGCTTTCCATTAGGAACCTCTCTCCTTGATGATCTGTGCTATTAAATGCAATCAGTCTGCTTTTAGAGATAATACCTCTAATATCTTAACTGCATTTTCACTCTCACACTCTCTGCTTTTTAGGACTTTGTAAAAAGCACATCTATTTGTAAGTTATACAGCTACTTTGTCAATCTCTAATTCTCTCTGTGTGTTTCTAACTCTCTCACATACCCACACATACACCTTAAAAGACCTCATATTAGTTAGTCAGACAATCTCCTAGAATTACCCTCCCTCCTGCAGTGGCACCCACAAAAGAGAGTTACTACTACATGGCTATGAAGGACAAATACAAGGGCAGGTAAGATTTCCTGTCTGAAATTTTCTTATAAAGGTGGGTTACCTTGAGTGGCTCTACATTTATGGTTTTTTGTTTTTGTTTTTATTTCACTCAAATAAAATGCCTTGGTTTTAAAACAGAAAAATGCAAATACTACTCTCCAATGCCTGTTGAAATAAATTAATTCAGGCAAAGAACATTAATGGCTGTTAAAACCATTAGGGGAAAGGTCAGTGGAGAAAAGGATATATATGAATGGTTCTACACTTAAGGTTCAGAAACAGTGGTTTTTTAAAAGTCCATCCTTGGCCTTTGGAAACACCAAGCATAAGGTAAAATTTTTTCTATTAGGAAAAGAATGGATACTCACTGTAATTTTTAAGTCTTGAAATAAAATATAAATCTATTGATAATTCCTTTCTCTAGTATTGTTTCTCAGAAAAAAATGTCTGGCTTCAAATGAGTCTCTAAAGTGATCAGACTCAAATCAGTACTTCAGAACCTTTTTTTCTCAGTATCATGCCATGTCATTCATACTTGTTCTGGGGTACACAGAGGGAACATCTGACCGTTGAAGAAATCACCATGTCTGCATACCTGTAGTACACTTGTGGTAGGTAGACAATGTATCTCTGTAGGTTGGTTGGTAAGCTCTGGTGAAAAGCCAAGCTTGGCGCAACCCTTAAATGAAGGATGCTTGGCCTGGAGAAGCCATGGAGAAGTACAGGGCAGGTCTTGAGTGGCACTAGACTGAGAGTAAATCATAAATGCCTTAATTAATGAAGTAGAGGATAGAAGAGAGGAGGTTCTCCAACATCCATCTTCTTCTTCCCTATGATTGGATACTTGCATTCAGTTGCAACAGAAATAATAATAGCAGTATAAATAAAATTGGAAATATGAAGTAGTTAGACATGATGATTTCTCAAACCTTTTCTTTGTTAATAGTTGTAGATCCCCTCTGTGGAAAATAAAGCCAAGAACAAAAATAAAATTCACATAGGCTGATACTGGACCTAATGAAATTAATTCTCTTTTTCAGGGCTGGCAGAAAAATAAACAATTAGAATTACTTTGAGATGCACATCAAGAACTTCACCTACATATTTATCTTTCCATAAAATTATGCTCACAACTGGATATCCTTAGGATATGTTACTAAAAAGTGAAGCCTACTAGAGTAAGTGCTTTGAATATTTTAAACCCTTGAAATAGATCGGCACATTTACGGGAGAAAATATTTATCTATGTGTCATTTACAATATTCAACAATCTGATAAACTACTAGGTTAACTCATTGGGCAACATTTTTCAAAATGTGGTGGATTTTGAATAGAACAAATATCTTCAGTCTCTAATTCCTAGCTAAATAAAATTGTATGTTTTCATGTATTTCTAATGAATTGTTTTAGTTTATAGAGCATAAAGTACTTAATCTATATAACTGGGAATGAGGTATAGAAAAATGGGTAATTCATAGTAGATTATTTTGATATCTTTTAAAGCTGTGGGAACATGCACAAAATTGAAACACAAGGAAATAATATACTGTAATTTCATTTATGAATTACAGATTTTTGTGCTGCTATATTTATATATGCATAGTTTCAACAAAAACACTGAAAGATTAGTGTTAGTTGCATTGAGATTATTTTTCAGATAATATTTAACTTTTAACTAACATCCTCCTTTAGTTTCTAAACTTACAAAAAAGGAAAGAAAACCCAAAACTGTTAAGAAGGCATTTTGAAAGTAAAAGACTCCTTTCCCTGGGGCAAGTATTGTCTGTCTTTAGAGACTTAAGGTGTGCTTTTTGACTGGAAGAGGAGTGATTCAAGGAGAGAAGACAGCAGCGATTCCCTTGCCCCAACACTGGCAGGGGCCATGACAAGTGTCATTTTTATTCTTTAACTTGCAACAAAATCCGCCAGAGCAAATGACGGAAGTTAATATCACTTATGTCACTGAATTTATTCTCAAGGGAATTACAGACCGGCCAGAGCTTCAGGCCCCATGCTTTGTGGTGTTTTTAGTCATCTATCTGGTCACAGTGCTTGGTAATCTCGGATTGATAACCTTAATCCAAACTGATGCTCGACTCCACACACCTATGTATTATTTCCTCAGTCATCTGGCCTTTGTTGACCTCTGTTACTCCTCTGCTATCACGCCGAAGATGATGGTGAATTTTGTTGTGGAATATAACACTATTTCTTTCCATGCTTGTGCGATACAACTGGGTTGCTTTCTCACCTTCATGATCACTGAGTGTTTCCTTTTAGCTTCCATGGCTTATGATCGCTACGTGGCCATCTGTAGCCCCCTGCATTATTCAACTGTGATGTCAAAAAGGGTCTGTGTTCAACTGGTGGCAGTTCCATACCTATATAGCTTTCTGGTTGCTCTTTTCCATACCTCTGTCACCTTCTGTTTAACTTACTGTGGCCCCAATGTCATCAATCATTTCTACTGTGATGACATCCCCCTCTTGGCTCTGTCCTGCTCAGACACACACGTGAAGGAGATTTTGATCTTTGCCTTTGCTGGTTTTGATATGATCTGTTCCTCTTCCATTGTCCTCACTTCCTATATATTCATCATTGCCTCCATCCTAAGGATCCGCTCTACTCAGGGGCGACGCAAGGCCATTTCTACCTGTGGCTCCCATATGGTGGCCGTTACTATTTTCTATGGCACCTTGATCTTTATGTACCTGCAACCCAAATCAAACCACTCCCTGGACACAGACAAAATGGCATCTGTATTTTACACAGTGGTGATCCCCATGTTGAACCCCCTCATCTATAGTCTAAGAAACAAAGATGTGAAAGATGCCTCCAAGAAAGCCTTGAATAGAGGATGTGAAATCTTAAAAATATTAAAGCTAAGAAAATAATAATAATAAGTGCTTCATTAAATACAAAAAGGGAAAGAAATCAAGCTTTCTTTTGCTGATATTTCTTGTATTTCTTTCCCAATGAACTGAAAATGTGACTGTTATTTTGACAGACCTTGATATTTTCTACAAAGAGCTGGGCCAATCCTGGAAATTCAGTATGATTCAGACTCTCATTCAGACTTTAGAGACCACTGAAATTATTTTCCAACACAAAGACACTCACAAACACACACATGTGCATCTCAAGCAAAGGCAGCAGCAGGTTTTTGCTAGAACTCAGGACTCTGGAATCAAGACTGCCTGCGTTTGAATTTCATATTCTTCCTTTATTAGCTGTGTAACCTTGGACAATTGGCCTGAACTCTGTGATGCTCTCTCTCCAATTTTAGAAAGTAATAGTGTCACAGTGGGGAATTGTAACTCACCCACCATTTTTGACATTGTTTCTATAAATGCTTATGCAGTAATATGTAGCCTGTATCTAAGCAGCATGTTTGTATAAGAATCCGAGGAACTAACTCCAGAAGGTACATACTCTGACCTTCAGTCATCCCTGCTCTGGGAGATTTGCTGACCTTCAACCATAAAACCAGGATGACACAACCAGACCATTGTTTGACCAGTTTTGAGGTCCTTGTCGGAATGGTCTGTGCTTGTCCGCACACTTTTCAACCCCCTCCCCTTGATCACTTTGCTCTGTTTTCCCTCTCCCTTCTTATAAAAGCCTCTGCCTGTCCTGAGCTGTTGAGATGGGCTTTGGGACAAGGGTTCCCCCATCTTTTCAGGTGCGTGGCACTTGAATAAAACTCTTTCTTTTTCACCAGCACCTGTCTCACAAGTTTGGCTTTCATTGTGGCAGACAGCAGAACCTGCATGCAGTTACAATAGGACCTGACTCATTGGTTTCTTTTGAAAACAAAACAAGTTAATATTTATGAAATACTTAGAAAAAAATCCTATGATAATAACTGCTAACTAAATGTTTGTCATATAAATGAGTGTTATATGTAACTAAAGATTAATTCATTGACCCTGGCTGCTGTGGCTCAGTGGATTGAGCGTCGGCCTGCAAGCCAAGTGTCTCTGGTTCAATTCCCAGTCAGGGCACATGACTAGGTTGCACGTCAGGTCCCCAGTTGGGGGCGCGAGTGAGAGGCAACCACACAGTGATGTTTCTCTCCCTCTCTTTCTCCTTTCCCCCCTCTCTAAAAATAAAATAAATAAGCAAATGAATGAACAAGTTATTTTAAAAAAGAGATTAATTCATTGAGCACTCAAAAGAAAATCAGTCTTTAAGTAAGGACAAACTTCGTTAGGTTTCCATTACCTGCCAGACACTTAATCAAGTAATCTTACTTAATAAAGTTAAACAGACCTAGAAGTATGTGGGCTTCACCTCTGGGCCTCAATTGTTACAGAAACAGGGGAGTCCAAAAATCCCCAGAGTTTGCTGCTGGGGGATGGGGAGAAGTAAGCAGCTTTTCAAATGCTTCCACATGCCTGAGGCTGGTGGCTACTGTCTTTCTTATGCAAATGGCTTTAATGCATCCAAAGCCTCAGGCAGATGGGAGGAGTCTTGAACCAGGGGACGGTATGGAAAGCACACAGAGCCTACGTAAGGGTCTGTGAATGGTCAGAACTGTTTGCAACGCCCACTGCGTCAGATGACGCAGTCAGGGATATATAAGCAGCTGCAGACATTTTAGCTGAGACTCTCTCTGGCGCTCGGACTCTCTCTGGCTCTGGCTCGTGCTCTCACTCTGAGACTCTCGCTCTGGCGCTCGGACTCGGACTCTCTCAGACTGACTCAGACTCTCTGAGAGTCTCTCAAGCTCTCGTTCCGGCTCGGGCTCTCACTGGCACTCTGGCTCTGGCTCTGGCGCTCTGACTCTCGCTTGTGCTCTCACTCTGGGACTCTCTCAAGCTCTCGTTCGGGCTCTGGCTCTCACTGGCACTCTGGCTCTCACTCTGGCGCTCTGACTCGGGCTCTCACTCGCGCTCGCGCTCTCGGGCTCTCGCTCTCTCGCTCTCCCGTGTGCTCCCTCCACGTGGCTTGGTGAAGGGGCCTTCTCCATGTGGCTTGGAGAAGAGGTCTCCGGGCTGCTTTAAGAGGCTCTCGCCATGCGGTTTTGAGGAGGAGAGGAGATCTGCGCGGTTTGCAGGAAGAAGGCAGTTTGCAAGGAGGCTGAGAATCCAGGCGGTCCTGCATTGAGAGCTGGAGGGCACCACAGCACAGAAAGGACCTCCCCAATCAGGATTGAATGATTGGCAGCTGCTGGTAAAGCTGAACTGTGTTTGGAAAGTAGGGAAACAGTTTCTCTGACTTTCCGAAAACTAGCCTGGTTTGGAAGGGGGGGAGGCAAGGATATGTGTTTGTGGGTATTTTAAAGAGCATAAGACTTAACAACAGAAATCCGCAAATAACTAAATCTATATAACTGTTAAATAAAGAATTCTTTTTCTTTTCACCAAACTCTGGTATTGAGAGTTATAATTTTGGCGGCGGGCAATCGGGCCCCTAACTAAAGAGCCCGTGGGTTTGTTTTCAACTGGAGCAGCCCAGGGGTTCTGTAACAATTTGGCACCCCAGATGGGACGTTAATAATTGCCCGTGGCAGGTCGACCCCCTTGGGAGACACCTTCTGAGGGCGCCGACCGCCTAAGCACGCCAGTGTGGTGAAAAGAAAATAGAACTGAGAAGGGATTAGAGAAGTAAGATTGTTTGCTAAAACGTATTTCTGAAGTATTTCTAAAATAATGGCATCGTGGATACTAGATTTGTTTGTCCGGTTAGGAGAATTCCTGGAAGTAATAGAATTATGGATGCCGGAGTGGTATATATGTTTTCTAGTCCTTGGGATTGTTTTGGTTATAGCCATTAGTATGTATGTCTGGGTTAATAAGAGCAGTTCTGGGCAAGTCTCTGATGGCAGCCCGCTGGGAAGAATTTTGGAAAATTGGGATAAATACTGTTGTTATCCTATGACTAGAAAAATATTAATTTATTATTGTAACACTGTTTGGCCTGAGTATGTTCTGGGTGGTAAGAAAAGGTGGCCTGTGAATGGTTCTCTGAATTACCATGTGATTAATCAATTAAAGGGGTACTGTCTGCAATCGGGAAATTGGGAAGATGTTTATTATCTAAATGCATTTGTAGAGTTGCATAATAAGACCTTAGCAGAAATGGAGGCCCAAATAATGGTGCAGAGGAAAAAAGAGGTCTCAAAGCCTTTTCCTGAGAGTCAAACGCCGGAAGAAAGGGAGAATGAGGAAGTAGCCCTCTTTAATTCTCTAAATCCGGGAGACAAAGGCCCTAATTTGGCGCCAAGCCAGGCACAGGTGGGGGCGGTTCAGGAGGTCATAGCTTCCGCAGCAGTGGCTCCACCTCCTCTGCAGGAGGCCCAGGCTTCCGAGGTGGCGGTTCCTGTGGCGCAGCGCCCTCTGCAGGCGGCCGCAGCTCCTGCAATGCCAGTGGCGATGGCACAGCACCCTCTGCAGGTCGAGGTTGCTTCCACCATGCCACTTCCAGAGACGGAAGTGGCTTCCGCGGTGCCTGCCCTTTTTCAAACTCAAGGGACTTCTCTCGCGCCACCCTTTTTGGAGCCAGCCTCTGAAGTGACTACAAAGTCAATGACTCCATCCTTACAGGAGAAGGAGAGGGTCTCCCCCGCCAGAACCCGCCAAGGAACTCAGTGTAGTCAGGGGGCCTCCCAATTCGGAGCAAGCCAATTCCCTCTACGGCAGTACCCAATAGGTGGAATAAATCAGCAAGGCCAGCCCTCTGGCTACTATTGGGCCCATACTCCGTTTTCCACTTCAGATTTGCTAAATTGGAAGAATTCTAACCCCTCATATAGGGAAGATCCTCAGAAAATGGCAGAGCTTGTTGCCTCCACTTTTGCCACTCATAACCCGAACTGGGCAGATGTACAGACTCTCCTAAATATTCTTCTAACTGGGGATGAGAGGCGACTGGTTACAAGTAAGGCTAATGAAGAGGCTCAGAGTCTCCATGGAGAGGATCCCCATGGGACCCCCGACCCAACTGTGGCAATTCCTTGGACAGAGCCTAACTGGGACCCAAATGGTGGAGGCCTAGTTCCTTTGAAACACTACAGGAAGTGTATATTGGAAGGACTTAGAAAAGGGGTACCCAAGCCAAAAAGCCTGACTATGGTACAGACTATTCAGCAAAAACCAGATGAGGATCCTTCTGAGTTCTTAGAGAGGATCTATCAAGCCTATAGAAAGTACACTGATGTTGATCCACAGGCACAAGAGAACTTAAGAATGGTGAACATGACATTTATTGGGCAGAGTGCCCCAGATATTAGACGGAAACTCCAGCGTATAGATGGGGTATTAGGAATGAGCCCCTCTCAGTTAGTGGACATCGCATTTAAAGTTTACCATGCAAGGGGAGTAGAAAAGAGAAGACAGGACCTGATGTTCTTTAAAACAGGCTGGAGAGGCCAAAGGAAGAAACAGGACCTTAAAGAGAGGAGGAAAGAGCCATTGGGCAAGGACCAGTGTGCCTATTGCAGAAAGAAGGGCCATTGGAAGAATGAGTGTCCAGATCGTAAGAAGGGAAGTAGAAATGAGAACCCTTGCACCCATTCAGACCTGGGGACAGAGTCTTACTGAAGAACTGAAAGACGCAAGGTCCCGAACAGCAGCTGGCTGAACAATGGACTGGTCCCTATGATGTTTTGCTAACAACACATTCTTCGCTGAAGCTGGTAGGAATCAAATCCTGGATACACCACACACGGGTAAAACGAGCACCGCCTAAGGAGGACACAGACCCTGCTGCTGTGACTGACACCAAAAGGGAAAGTTGGACCTGCACTCCGGAAGAAGATTTGAAATTACTCTTTCGAAAAAAAGGACAGTGAACTGAAACACAGATTAAAAGTGTTTCTTTTGCTTTAGGCATGTGCTTGCAAATCTAGGGAATTTTAGCTGCCAAATACTGAGTTTGGGTAGAGTCCTTTACAGTGTGGAAAAGAATTGGAAATGGGTTATGGTTAAATCTGAATGGGTAAACATATAGAAAGGATGTGAAAGTTTTTAAACCTGGGAAAAGGGAAACCTCAACTACTTGTGGTCTAATTGTATGGTTACTGTACCTCTGTATTGGCATTTAGCCATTGGGGACCTATGAAAGGTCATTTGGAATTCTCTGTGTTGGCATTCAGCCTTGGGACCTATGAAAGGTCATTTGGAATTCCCTGTGTTGGCATTTAGCCTTGGGACCTATGAAAGGTCATTTGGAATTCCCTGTGTTGGCATTTAGCCTTGGGACCTATGAAAGGTCGTTTGGAATTCCCTGTGTTGGCATTTAGCCATTGGGGACCTATGAAAGGTCGTTTGGAATTCCCTGTGTTGGCATTTAGCCATTGGGGACCTATGAAAGGTCGTTTGGAATTCCCTGTGTTGGCATTTAGCCATTGGGGACCTATGAAAGGTCATTTGGAATTCCCTGTATTGGTTTGGCATTAGCCATTGGAGACCTATGTAAGGTCTAGAATTCTCTGAGGCCTAGGAAGGGTCTGGAATTCTCTGTATTGGTACTGGCCATATAATCTGAAAGGAAAATTGAGGTTTCCCAGAGAAAGTTAAGAAAACTTCACATGTAGGAAAGTGAACAAAAGAAAGTATAAGGCATGGAAATGCAATCTTGGGAATATTAGAAGGACAAGGATTTTCCTTCACACTGTGTATTTTTCTCCTTACCTGATCCCTCCAGAATTTGGCAATTTAAAGGAGTAAGTAATTACATTAGGTTTCTTTGCATAAAACTAAAAAGACCAGTTGTTAATAAAGGTATTGTTAACCAAGACTTTGACTGGAATGACATGCCTGAAGGAGGCATGCTTAGGCTCTGGTTGTTACCAGAAAGCCCTGAGGAACTGGACTTGACTTTTGAAGCTAAGGAAAGCCCAGAAGGAAAAAGGCCTGACACCTTGGTTGGTTGTGCGGTTCATGGCAGTCTTTCCAGGGAAGGAACGAAGGTTGCTTTCCTGAAGGATGGATAGAAAGAACCTTAAGGCACAATGGAAAACCCAAAGGACTTGGGAAAGCAGGTGTTTGCAGGCAAGGCTGAATGGCAGGTGTGTGGCTCAGCTTCTGTTGCCCTGATGGGCAGACTAAAGTCAACATGAAGGTTCCTTGTGTAAGTTCCAGCATAGTAGACTTAAAGATCATATGTGATCAATCACTGCTCTTGTTGTGTTTATGCAAATGAACAGGGTAAATTAAAATTGGACTTAATGCAGTCCCTTTACTGGCAAGGAGGGTAATCTTAAGGAGAAAAATCGTGACTTAAGGAAAATTGCAATGCTCAGTGCAGCTGTCTATAAAGTTTGTTTTTCATTTGAAAGTTAAACCAAGTCTGTGACATTATCAAGGATGCTTTATTTACAGGGAAGAAGAATGTCAAATGCCTTGCAACTGGAGGTTTCCCAATAAGACAGTCTCTCAGATTAAGAGACTGGTTTGTGAACTGTGTTGTGTAAATTAACATGCATGTTCT
This sequence comes from Furipterus horrens, assembly GCF_987537825.1. Taxonomy (NCBI): domain Eukaryota; kingdom Metazoa; phylum Chordata; class Mammalia; order Chiroptera; family Furipteridae; genus Furipterus; species Furipterus horrens. The sequence continues at coordinate 10,587,366 of NW_028327172.1, forward strand.
TTCTGTTTTCATAGGGCATAAGCCTATGATCTCTACCTGAGTAATTATCTGTACATATAGGCCTCACTTAAGAAGCCCATCTGCATTGCCACCTCCTGAGACTCAACGGTTTGGCTGAACTAAGTGGCTGAGTTGGTGAAGTATGGGGTGGTCTGCAGGCTTCACTTTAAAACTGGTTTCTTTTCTGTCCTAATGGCTTGGACAGAAAGGGCACAGAGGTCTGAGAGGGGGGAAATCCAAAATTTATACCCCTCAGCCCAAGCTAAGTATAGTGGGCAAAAGGGCTTTGGACAGGTGTGATGTGCCCTGCACACCTTCCTCCAAAGAAGCCATTTCTTTTTCCTAACGTGGGGCATTGAAAAATTAACTCCTGCCTTTTGTATATAGTGGTTGTAGGTTGAATTGTGTTTTTTTTTTAACCCTGTTGCCAAATCTGTTGCCCTCAGAATATGACAAGAATGCCAGCTTGTCCAGCAGTACCAGCCCTTGGAAACCAAGCATGCTGCTACCCAGGAATAGCCAACTGACCTGGACTCTGCAAGATTCTTCCCCATGTGGGAAGGGCACCGTCCCCTACATCCCCACTCTTATTAGGGATTTCTAGACCCAAGGGTAGGTAGGACGACGACCACGTTCAGCAGGAAGCAGTTAGAGGAGCATGAGACCTTCGCCCATTGTCCTTTATAAGATTATAAAGGGTCTTAGTCTGAAAGGGGGGAAACTGTTACAGAAACAGGGGAGTCCAAAAATCCCCAGAGTTTGCTGCTGGGGGATGGGGAGAAGTAAGCAGCTTTTCAAATGCTTCCACATGCCTGAGGCTGGTGGCTACTGTCTTTCTTATGCAAATGGCTTTAATGCATCCAAAGCCTCAGGCAGATGGGAGGAGTCTTGAACCAGGGGACGGTATGGAAAGCACACAGAGCCTACGTAAGGGTCTGTGAATGGTCAGAACTGTTTGCAACGCCCACTGCGTCAGATGACGCAGTCAGGGATATATAAGCAGCTGCAGACATTTTAGCTGAGACTCTCTCTGGCGCTCGGACTCTCTCTGGCTCTGGCTCGTGCTCTCACTCTGAGACTCTCGCTCTGGCGCTCGGACTCGGACTCTCTCAGACTGACTCAGACTCTCTGAGAGTCTCTCAAGCTCTCGTTCCGGCTCGGGCTCTCACTGGCACTCTGGCTCTGGCTCTGGCGCTCTGACTCTCGCTTGTGCTCTCACTCTGGGACTCTCTCAAGCTCTCGTTCGGGCTCTGGCTCTCACTGGCACTCTGGCTCTCACTCTGGCGCTCTGACTCGGGCTCTCACTCGCGCTCGCGCTCTCGGGCTCTCGCTCTCTCGCTCTCCCGTGTGCTCCCTCCACGTGGCTTGGTGAAGGGGCCTTCTCCATGTGGCTTGGAGAAGAGGTCTCCGGGCTGCTTTAAGAGGCTCTCGCCATGCGGTTTTGAGGAGGAGAGGAGATCTGCGCGGTTTGCAAGAAGAAGGCAGTTTGCAAGGAGGCTGAGAATCCAGGCGGTCCTGCATTGAGAGCTGGAGGGCACCACAGCACAGAAAGGACCTCCCCAATCAGGATTGAATGATTGGCAGCTGCTGGTAAAGCTGAACTGTGTTTGGAAAGTAGGGAAACAGTTTCTCTGACTTTCCGAAAACTAGCCTGGTTTGGAAGGGGGGGAGGCAAGGATATGTGTTTGTGGGTATTTTAAAGAGCATAAGACTTAACAACAGAAATCCGCAAATAACTAAATCTATATAACTGTTAAATAAAGAATTCTTTTTCTTTTCACCAAACTCTGGTATTGAGAGTTATAATTTTGGCGGCGGGCAATCGGGCCCCTAACTAAAGAGCCCGTGGGTTTGTTTTCAACTGGAGCAGCCCAGGGGTTCTGTAACACAATTATTTATAAATTGACTAAGGTCACGTAACTAGTTATATGAAAATTCTAAATGCAAATTCAAGGCTATCCGAATTTTATTTTCCTAAGACTGTGGGTGTTAAGAATAAGGGATATTATAATATAAATTATCTAGACTTAAATCTAGTAGTCATTATCAGCCTTAAAATATAATTTGAAGAACATGGGTTATAACACATTGCTTTTAAATGAATAAGTTCAATGTATTTGTATATTTGTTCACATAGAAATAACCTCAAGTGCCTCAATCACTCTTATAAGATCATGAAATGAAATTTTTAAAAAAATCAATGATTTGATATGCTTTTTTTTGACATTTCATAAAAAATAAATTAGAGATTTATTATTATTTTATTATTTTACCATTTTAGAAAGAAATTATGATAGTTACAGTTTGAGTTTTGCAATACTGGGTAATTATTTCCTCTTCTGCACTTAATTTGTAAATAATTCAGATAGTCTGTCAGAAGGCACTTTTAGAACCTTGTGAACTGAATGAATTCTCAGTTTTTTTAGAGAAGCTTTGACAGATTAACATGATGTTTCTATTCACCACAGTTGTATTCTGAATGTTTATTTATATGGACAGATATATATGCCTGTTCTGACATACTACATACAAGACACATAGAAACATCATAGACAGTCTCTTTTTACAGGTAAAGAAATTCACACCTGTAGAATCTTGGTGCCTCACCTGAGAAAAATGACTCTTCTGGAATTTCCCTGTGCCTTTCTGTTTCATAAAAGGATTAACAGTAGCAATAGACACTAATTGAACTGAAGTTTTCACATCTTTACACAATTTTAATTCCTTACTATCAGCAATCACTTCTTAAGGCATACCAGGTTTTTCTCAAGGACCAAGGCATTCAAGTGTACTGGATAGCCACGTTATTCAGCTTCTTCCTAGGCAGGTGCACACAGTTCTGGGCAGCTTCTAGAACTGTATGCCAGCCATTGCCTCAGGTCACAGGACTCACCTTTGGAACCACCAGTCCCTCAGCCAAACTATCAAAATCAACATTCTTCCCTTTGTCTCCAGGCATGTTGATATAAAATGTTTGTAGTTTCACCCCTCCTTCTGTGGTTGCCAAAATGTTATTGTATCTGGACATAGAACCAAGAGGCTGATTTTTTTAAAAAAAAGAAAGAAAATAATCCATTATTGGTAGTGTTCAAGATGAGTGAAGAACATGACTGATTTCAGAAGTTTGGCCCCAAAGTTGGCATTTACTCCTCCTAGTTTTGTGGCATATAAAACTTCAGTTACTTGTAAAATAAGAAATATGCTCATCTTACAAACTGGTCTATGAACATTTAGGTAAAAATACATGTCAGGACCAAGACACAGTCATTGATGCCTAATATAGGGCTGGTAAATAGCAGCTTTATTATAATTATTGTCAGTGACATGTATCATCTTGAAGACATTTTCCTGCAAATAAAAAGGTTATTTTTTTCTGTACCTACAACTAATTTGTGGTCTACTTTCAATACCAATCCAAGCAATTATTTTTGCATATTGATACTAAAAGCTTCAGACTTTCTATTATATTTTCTTTGGTTTAGTTTCTCTTCCATTCTCAGCTTCTTGAGTGAAGATTGAATTATTCTTAAAGGAACAACACCCTTTCTGTATAACTTGTTTTTAAATGTTTTATTTGAATGAAAAACTATCACTCAATACTAAAATTTCTGCACTAACATTAGCAATAAGAGCAAAAGGAATAACTGAGATTTATTGGTATTTACTTTTGTTTGGTCTAATTGTACATGTTTAGCATTTATTAATTCATTCAGACTTCTTACCAGTACTAACAAATGTCACACACATCAAGTTTAATATGTTAAAATCAAGATTTACAAAATAGATAAATTAAGTGGACTTTAACCTATTTTTACTTTCAAAAAAAAGATAATTTTAAAATGCACAAAATTAAAATTTCTTTAATTTAATTTAAATTAAAAAATCAATTGCTTTAGCAGCACAAGATTTTTAAAAATAGACCTAGAATGTAAATATTCTAATATATTTAAATTATATATTTTTGTATGCTTACTTATAATTCCCTCATATTCTCTCAATTATATTTTTCATTTATGTATTAGTTCAGAGAAGCCCATTTTTTCTACATATTTTGATCTCATCAAGTAAATTAGAGTGTAATATATGAAGAATCACTAGTGATTATGTATTTATAGACCTCTTTTTTCCCCTCAGAAGTTTTTGATACTTAATTTGATAAGTAGTTAAATTAAACATAAAGTGTTGACATTTTGTTATATAAATAATCACACAGGTTAATAATCCTATGAGATGTTTTCTCCAAGTCTCAACTTATATGAAAAAATTATGCCCCAGAGTTGTTAAGTTCCTTTCCTTGGGTTCTAAACCAAGGCAGTTATTTAATAGCAAAGGGGACCCAGTGACATCCAGGTGTCAAAGTGAAATATGGTTAGGCTATATAAGGACCGCTAACAACTGGCTTTGAGGGGAGATGGGAGATTCTCAGAAACATTTGAAATTAACATCACTGAAAGGCAAAGAGATGATAAAGGCGGAAGGCCCACTGCCCCAGACATGGTGACTTTTCCCTCCACTTCCTTTAATATATACAGTTTTTATTTGCAAGTATACCTCAACGAAGATAAAATTTTTGTACATGTGGACTTCAGTCATCTTGATATTTTACAAAACATTATGCAGTCTCGCCGCACTGACAGCATCTTGCTAAGTGTATCTGGCGATCTGTGAAATGCAAGATCCCTCAATGCCTTAGTAACGTAAAGAAATCAAAAGCTGGGAGATAAAAAGCACCACAGAGATTCAGTGTTCTGTGGTTTCCTTCATCGACTTGCTTTAAGTTAAATAAATAGTACTCTTTGCACATCTCCAAAGTAAAGGACACATTTTGTGCTGTAAATTTACTACAACCCAGAAACATGCATGATACTTTGGAACAATTTGAGCTTACCAGGCAGTATATACTGTGCTTGGGCCTAAACCTCTGAGCCTTTATTGAGTATTTCAGCGGATTATCTGATTTGATTCAGTTTCAGAGAAATAGGAAGTTCTGCGAGTGATCCAATGATACTGGAGATATCCATATTGAAAACGAATAATGTCTGAGCCCTTAGAATACCCAAATCCACATCACCATACAGATCTTGGAACAAAGCCAGACTTTCTGATGAAGAAATAAAATAGCTTTCCATATTCTACCATGTCTAAGTAGAAAAAAGAAACCAAATGAAAATTTATCATCAGTTGCCCATTGTGTGTTGGGTGTTTGAGGCTGAGCTTCCTCCAATGCCCTGGCTCATTTGGAAACTACTCTGTCCACAGAAATTTCATGACCATGGCAGAACAGAACTATCCAGGACAATATATTTTATCTGGGGGGTAAGGGAGTTGGCTGTTCCCTCTGGTGGAGAAAGCACCAGACCTCCATTCTTCATGCTTTTTATTGAGAAGGATATGCATGGGAGATACAAGGTCAAAATTCATAAGTCATCAATAGCTTTTAGGCACTTGGATTACAGTTGACAATTACAGATTATAGATATCAATATAGAGGGCACAGTGATCTGTCTGTGTCAGGGTCTATTAAACGTCTTGACGCCACACTGGCATTAGGTACAAGGTTTCATACATTCCTTGCTAGAGATTGTCTATAGTTAACTAAGAGGTAAGAAAAGCAGAGCAAGTTCCAAAGCATAATAAGCATTCCTTAAATCCAGTTCCAATGGAAACCCTCTGAGTGGCCTTCGGTCCTGTCTGCCACACAGCCTTCCAGTGTGCTGTTGAGACTTAAAGACAAGCCAGGGTGGGAGCAAGTCTGGCTCACGACCGGGGTTACAATTCCGAAAACCACAAGGAGTAGTCCCCCACAGATGTTCCAGAACCCACCAGTTCAGAATTTCAGGCTGGGCCAATAGTAATTCATTGGAAATGGAAGTGATTCATTTACAACCTGGTTGACATGGCATTAACAAGTGGTCCAGATTTTTATATCAGGTATCTCTGCTTCTCAGGTTCCTTGCTGTCAATATGTGCTGTAGTTTCATAGGTTAGAGGTTCCAACTGAGAAAATTCCCAGTAAGATTTGGGCCCAGTGCAAAGAAGGGCTGCCGCATTGTGTACAAAATAGTCAGAATGGGACTTTTGCCTCATTGTGGGTCCCACTAAGAGGTGGCCTTGAAAGATAGTGGTGAGACCAAATTGTTTCAGTGGATAGAACATTTGACTTTCTACTTCATATGGAGAAATTGTGGCCTGAAGGAATAGAAACTGAGTACTTTATGCCAGTGGACCAGTACACAGGAGTGAGTAAGTGCACTGAGGTAATTAATTCTGATTATTGTGGGATGTTAAGGGTGCCAATGCACAATGGTTCAGGGAAAATATACCTGGAGCACAGAAACTCACAGGACACTTTCAAAACTTCTATCAGCATAGCTAAAGTGCTGGCTGAATGTGAGAAAATTCTAGAAGGGGTAGTGCTTGAATGATTATGTTAAAATGTTCAGCCAAGACAGTTTGAAAGTTCCTTATGAAAATAAACATACTCTGATCACACAATTCGGCAACTGTGTTTCAAACTAGTTGAAAATATATCCACACAAAAATCTGCAAATGGGTGGTTATAGGAGCTTTACACATAATTGTGAAAACTTGGAAGGAACCAAGATATTCTTTAGTAGGTGAAGAGGTAAATAACTGTAGTACATCCAGACAATGGAATATTATTCAGTGCACACATACACACACACAAAAGGAGTGAGCTATCAAGCTATGAAAGATATGAAGGAAGTTTAAATGCACATTACTTAGGGAAAAAAAGCTACTTACTGTACTGTATAAATCCAACTCTACGACTTTCTAGAAAAGGCAAAACCATGGGGACAAAAGGGTCAGTGATTGCCAGGGCTGAGGGTGGTAGGGGAGTGATGAACAAACAGAGCACAGAGGACTTTTAAGGCAGTAAAAATACTCTCAATAATATTACAATAATGGATATAAGTCATTATACATTTTTTCAGACTCGTAATGTGCAACCTGAATGAAACTTTATGTAAACTTGGGTGAGTAAGATGTGTCAATGTGGGTTCATCACTTGCAACAAATACACCATATTCTGGTAAAGAGTGTTGATCATAGGGAGACTATGCATCTGTGGTAGTAGGTGATATATGACAAATATCTGTGCTTCCCTCTCAATTTCCTTGTAAATAAAAACAGCTCTAACAAAATTAAGTCTTTTAAAAGAATGTTCAAGCATATCAATAGACATTGTAAAGTGAAAAGTAAGGTCACTTTTCGTGCTTTTAGAATGAAAACTCATCAGCCAAGCACCTTGTCATTTTTTCCCCCTGTTCAACCATGGAAGAAAATCTTACCTGGTATATGCAATGTTATGTGCATACTCATGTCTCTCAATAAGATAAAGTTATGATTTTAAGATATTTTTATTCTTTATCTCCATTGTTGAAACATCTGATGGTCAAAAAGAGCAGAAGATTTTTATCTCTTTACAATTCAACAATTAAGCCAATGTTGATGAAATATCTACTGTGTATAAGCAAGACCAGTGAAATGCCTATTTTCAAGGAAATAGAGATCAGAAAACTAAGTCCCAGAGGACAAAGGCTGCTGTACTTAATGGCAATACACGATTAAAATTTCCTAACTCCATATCCAGCATTTCTTCAGGAAAAGCACAATTTATTATTAACTACTAGAACATACCTTTTCAATAATTTTTTTCCAAGCATTTTTTACCTCCTGATTCCTCAGGCTGTAGATCAGTGGGTTTAGCATGGGAATCACGACTGCATAGAATACTGAGGCCAATTTGTCTTTATCTAGTGAGTGGCTTGACTTGGGCTGAAGGTACATAAAACTGAGGGTCCCATAATACATAGTAATAGAAAACAGGTGAGAAGCACAGGTAGAAAAGGCTTTCCGTCTTCCGACAGCAGAATGGATCCTCAAGATGGCAAAGACAATGAATACATAGGATATGAGAACAATGGCAAGAGAACAGAAAACATTGAACCCAGCAATGATGAACAACATCAGCTCTTTAACTTGGGTATCAGAACAGGCCAGAGCAATCAAGGGGACATCATCACAGTAAAACTGGTTGACCACATTAGAGTCACAGAAAGACATGTGGAATGTCGCCACTGCTTGTATGAGTCCCACAGTGAATCCATAAACGTAAGAGCTAGTGACCATTTGGATGCAGAATTTCTTAGGCATAAGAACTACATAGAGTAAAGGGTTGCAGATAGCCACGTACCGATCATATGCCATGACAGAGAGCATGAACAATTCCCAAACTGAAAATGTGATAAAGCAACACACTTGAGTGGCACATGCATAAAATGACATACTTTTAATTTCACTTAAAGAGTTCACAAGGGTGTTTGGTATGATGGTGGAGGTACCATAGAAATCAGTAAAAGCTAGATGACAGAGGAAAAAATACATGGGTGTGTGAAGCTGAGGACTGACCTGAATTAGCACAATCAAACCCAGATTACCCAAGGCAGTGACTAAGTAAATCAGTAAGAATACACAAAAGAGAACGGCTTGAAGCTCTGGATTATCTGTTAGACCTAAGAGGATAAACTCAGTTACTACTGAATGATTGCTTTTTGCCATTGATTCAACAATTCTACAATAAATGCCCCCACAGCACAAGCTTGGAATGATCTTCACTCTGTTCAGATATAATCAATTATGTGTGAGAAGATGCCATGTTATGTTAAATTCACTCAAAGCAGACTCCTAATAGGCACTCTGAACTATGTGTGGATTTTGCTTATGATTTCAATGGGAAAGGATTTGGTCCAGGGAGATATTCCAAGATAGGAAATTCACTGTAAAAAAAAAAAGAAAAAAAGGGATTTCAATGAAAATTTTACAGTCAATACAATAGAAAAGCCTGTGTTGAACTTTTCTTTAAATATAAAGGAAAAAAGGAACATTAAGAATGTAAGTGGAGGCAGGCAGGGGAGAGCAATGGGGGAAAATTAGGACACCTGTAATAGAAAAACAATGAAAAAAGAATGTAAGTGGTTTGAACAGCACATATAAAAATGATTTCTTAAGACTTAAGTTCTCTCATAAAATTATTTCATCATTTCATAAGAACATTAAAAATTACCAAAAATTAAGTGTGGAAGATGTAAAATAAAAGTCACAATAAACAGCTTCAACAAGGGGTTAATATCCAACATATATTTAAAAACTCATACAACTTAACACTGAACAAACAAAACCTCCAATTAAAAAAAATGAGCAGAGGACCTGAACAAGCATGTCTCCCAAGAAGGCATATAAATGGCTAACTGATATATAAAAAGATGCTCAACTTCTCTAGCTATAGGGAAACACAAATCAAAACTACAATGAGATACCACCTCATACCTGTTAGAATGGCTATTGTCAGTAAGACAAGTAATATGCATTGGAGAATTTATGGGAAGAAAGGAACAATCATTCAATGCAAGTGGGAATGCAAACTGAACTGAGGCAGCCACTAGGGGAAACAGTACAGGGGTGCCTCAAAAAATTAAGAGTAGAGTTACCATATAACCCAGTAACCCCTCTTCCAAAAATTTTGAAAACCTTCATTCACAGAGATGTTTGCACCCCTGTGTTCACTGCAGCATTATTTGTAGTGGCTAAGACATGGGAACAACTGAGTGCCCTTCAGTGGATGAGCGGATAAAGAAGATGTGGTGCATATATACAGTGAAATACTACTCAGTCCTAAGATGAAATACTGCCTTTGTGATAACATGGATGGACCTTGGGAATATTATGCTAAATGAAACAAGTCGGTCAGAAAAAGTAAAAAACCATATAATTTCACTCACGCGTGGGATATAAAACTGAAAGCAACAAATGAGCAAACAATAAAAACAAACAAACAAAAACTCATAGACACAGAGAACTGTATGGTGGTGACCAGAAGGAAGGAATGTATGGGATAGTTAAGGGTAAAGGGGGTCAAATACAATATATGGTAAGAGAAGATTTTACTTCGGGTGGTGAGAACACAATACAATATACAGATGAGATATAAAATTGTACACTTGAAACCAATATATTCTTATTAACCAATGACGCTCTAATAAATTTAATAAAAATATTAACACTTTATTTTTAGGCATACTATTTGTTATAATTAATTTTTTAATTATTATCTCCATTTTTATTTTTTAAATTCACATTTAATATTGATATTGAGGAAAAATAGGATTGTGAGTTTTCTAGTTATGATTTTTGGCAGAATACATACCAGTGAATAATTGTTTAGATTGTAAAACAACTTTAAACGATGAAGAGATATCATTTTGTTACCAAGGGCAAGTGGGATTCTGTTACCCGCTGCCACCCTCTAAGCAAAATTCTGGAGGCAAAGTTCTGGTAATAAAGCAAAAGAGTCTTTATTCAAAAGCTACACAATTTTGGGATAACAACCTTCCACATACATGAGTCACCTAAGCCTATCAATTAAGGCAAAGGCTTTAATTCTTTAATTACTTAAGCCTATCAATTAAGGTTAAAGTCTTTAATTCTTTAATTACTTAAGCCTATCATTTAAGGCTAAAATCTTTAACTTCTTAGTTCCCCTATCATTCCCCCTGTTAGTTTTTAATTTTTGTATTTCCATAGGATTAATTTACAAAGTAAAACAACTTAAGATACAAAACATATACAATTTTGGAAGAATGGCAGGCTCTGCCTCAGAGCCCGTCCCCTCTAGGACACCCAAAGAAGAATAACCCTGCCACCCTCTGCCAGGCTAGCCCAAACCTAGACTGCACCTAGAGTTTCTTCTCCCATGCAAAATACTGTCCGTTAGAAAACGCAGGCTGCTGCAGCATGATCATCTAAGCATCCTCGAGAAAGAGAGCCAGAGAGTCAGTCTCTACCCTCCTTTTATTTTAAATCTTCTGGCCCATAATTCCAAAGGCTCTGGAGGCATTCAGCTTCTCAGCCAGCTCCATCCTAGACTGTTTTCCATTGCCTTGGGCAACTTCCTCCTATGGCACCTCCTTATTCCAACACAGTGATCTGATCAGATCTCTCTGTATCAATTTTAGATTCCATCTTTAAGTATCTAAATGGTCCAAAGTGAATAGCAAACATTTGGGCAACATTTAGATGAACTAAATTTCACAGAATATCTTTATAAATCTAAACTGGATTCTGTATTCTTAAAAGCTAGTGAAATTAAAATCATCTTTTTCTTTCTTAAACAGAGCTGAAGTTAAGTTAGCTTGATTTTCCTTTATCATTACATTGTCTCAGACAACTTCACATGCACCTTGTAGATGGTCAAGACCTGGACAGATGGAGAAAAAGTGGGGACAGCTATGATAGCATAAACATTAATATACAATTAAAAAGTATGCAAAGCATAATAAAGTATAAAAATCATCCCCCCCCTTAAATGTTGATTGACACCTCCTTGAAAACCTTATCTTGGTTACTCCTCTATCTTTTCTCTCCCTTTTATCACTTCAATAAAACATTTCAGAACACATCTACCCCCAATTTCTCAATTATATTTATAACTTAACCAAATATAATCCACTTTTCTTTTCCATTAACCGAGAAATCTCTTCACCAAGTTTAATATCAACTTCTTTATCCCCAAACCCAATAAAGCTTCTTTCTGTGGCAGCTTGGCAGCATTGAACTCTATTGAATACACCTTTGGTTTCCAGAACAAAGTAGTCTCTGAGTTTATTAATTATGCATTTAATTCTCTACCTCGGAGGCTCTGCTTTTATTATCCATGCATTATACCTGTTCTTCAAGCTCTTTCCAAAGTTTCCACTGTTCCTTCCTTACACCTTCTGTCCGGTAATCTTACCCAAACCTATGTCTTCAATAGGCATCTATATGCTGTGCATATACTTCCATTCCCAATTTCTTTTATCCATTCCAGCTTTATACATCTAAATGCCTCCCAGAAATTACCACTTATATATTCTACATGTCCGTGAAAAGTATCACATACAGAAAAGAACTTGGTATCTCCATTGGACCTAGTACTCAAAACTTGGAATATGTATTTTCCTGTTCCTCATGGTAATATTTACTTTGTTCCCAATTCTTAACAATTTTATACTTTATATGCTTTTCAAATATGTTCACTTTTATCATTTCCTTGATCCAGTCACAATGACTGTTCTGTTTTGTGACTGACACCTTTCTTTATTTTTTTCATTTTATTTTTTATTGTTTTTCTATTACAATTGTCCCACTTTTTCCCTCATGTTACCCCCCACCCAGCCCATCCCTTCTCCTATAGTCAATCCCCACCCCATTGTCCATTAATGAGGTGGACATAACTTATGAAAATCTAGTTCCCTCTTCTCAGATCAGTCTGATCTCTTGTGATATTCTTCATATAGCCTCTATGTTGCAGATTTTCCAAACTGCCATAGTTATTTATACTGTGAGCCAGAATTATATGCATGCTTTATTCTCTGCCCAGAACACGTCTCAAAAAATTTTTATTAACTTTATTGGGGTGGAATTGGTTAACAAGGTCATAGAGGCTTCAAGTGTACATTACTATGATTACATGATCTATATATTGCATTGTGTATCCACCGCCCACAGTCAAGCCAGCTTCCATCACTATATATTTGGCCCCCGTTGCCCTCTACCATCCCATTCCCACCCTTTTCCCTCTGGTAACCACCATACTGTTGTCTGTCTGTGTTTCTGACTTTTAGTTTTATGCCCCACATATGAGTGAAATCATATGGTTCTTGTTTTTTTCTGACTGACTTAGTTCACGTAGCATGATAGTCTTAAGGTCTTTCCATGTTGCTGCAAATGACAGTGTTTCACCTTTTCTTATGGATGAGTAGCATTCTGCCACAATTTCCCTTCCCTAACTTTCTTTCTGCTGAACTTTCTGTAGTCTGTCAAATCACTTCCTTTTGGAGGCTTTCATGACTTTTCAGGCCAGATTAAGAGCCCCTCATATATGCCTTTCTGCATTCCTTTATTGCTTTATCACAACACTTGGCCACACTACGTTGCAACCAATGGTTAACATGTCGGTAACACATCCTAACCTGAAACTGTTATTTTTTAAGCAATAATATTTTTATTTTATGCCCAATTTAACCACCTACTTCTTTTTCAAGTATATCTTATTGATTATGCTGTTACAGTTGTCCCAGTTTTATTTCCCTTTGCCCCTCTCTGCCCTGTACCCTCCTTCCCTCCAAGCAACCCACCCCTCTTAGTTCATGTCCATGAGTCATGCATGTAAGTTCTTTGGCTTCACCCTTTCCTATATTATTCTTAACTTTCTTGTGTCTGTTTTGTTCCTGCCAGTTATGCTTCTTGATCCCTGCACCCTTTCCCCTTTTATCCCCCTTCACCCTCCCCGCTGATAACCCTGCAAATGATCCCCGTACTTATGATTCTAATAGTATCTAGTACAAAGAAGATGGTCAATAACTCATTATTAAATTAAGTGAGTAAAATTTATAGTTATATACTATAATATATGTAATATTGGACATTTTAATTCAACTGAGGATTTAGACAGTCATGACACTGACAAAAAGTGTTCACAGTATAGCAAGGGAAAATGATCGGTCTAGTGACATCGCATGTTATGACCTCACATAAAATCATATAGTTATTAGTTTTTTCCGACTGACTTATTTCACAAACTAAGGGGACTGGATATAGATCATAAATTCACACAGAAAAATATATGCAAATCATATATATCAAAAAGTTAAACGTAGTTATATTTATGAGGTAATATTGTTGTCCTTCTTTCCTTCCTGCTTTCCTTCCTTCCTTTCTCCCTTCCTTCCTTTCTTCCTTCTTTTCTATTCATTCTTTATATTGTACACTATATTGCATTTTGAGAAACTTAATTTCAATTTCATATATATTACCATTTTATAATTATTATATGTTTATAAATATTGCTAACAACTTTTCATATGCTATTTCTACAATTTGTGCTTATCTGGGTCCCACATGAATGTTTGAAGTATTTCTAGTTATTTACCACTAAAATAATCCCACTTCTTTTGGAGAAATGTTTTATTGTGACATGTTCCACAGATGAACTAATTTGTTAACAAGTTTGAAATACTTTACTAACTGAAAAAAATTGTCCTCAAAAAAGGACAAAACCAATTTATAAAATCGTCAAATTTTAAGTAAAAATCTTGACATTTTTTTCTCCTATATGAATAGTTACATAGCAAGTGTTCAGTTTTAACCTGAAATCCTTGTTTTAAATGTTGACACTATGACAGATGTGTCCCGTTTCCCCCTGCCCACCCACTTTCCCTGGCGCTTGCTCCTCCTCCCCTGGCCTTCACCACACTGTGGGTTGTGCCCATGGCCTGTGCATAGAGTTTTCTAAATGTTCAACATTTTAAAACTAGAGTAATAAATATAAAAAATATAAATTTAAAGAGTATTTTGTTCTTAAATATTTTTTATCTGTTGTCTGCTTCGATCCTATGACAATACTTTTAACAGCTAATATTGTTTTCATCTTCATATTGCTGTGGGAACGAAGGCATGCATAAATGGAATAAACTGGCTGAGATCTGATGTAGCAAGTGTCAGACCGGGCGTTCACATTAAAGTTAAACTCCAAGGAATCAACGCTCTTTGATACAACAGCTGTGATACAGCGAATGCACCGGCCTGAGAAGAGATGAATTCTCTTGATTTAATTAAGTTTTTGTATAGAATACTGACTCAAATTTTGCTACAGAAATTTTGTGAGAAAATAGGAGCTACTGAAATCTGCAAATGGGAGGTAAATATGTTTAAATAAAGGGTGAGAAAAGAAACATTAAGAACTGTGGACCAGACTAGCCCTGTGTCTCGCTGATCCACCAAAATATATAATAAAATCAAAGTGGACCCTGACCTGAGAATTTTTTAAGATATATTTTCATTTGAATATAATCTCTCTTCAGGCATTAATAGCATATTTTTAGTCTTTTGTCATTAAGCATACAAATGACCCTTAGATTTTACAAAATTATTAAATGATACGAATAAATTGTAAACTCAAAACCACTTTCTGTGTAATTAAAAATTTTAAATTATCATCGCACTTATTTGAAACATGCTCACATATCTGTCGCTGTAACTTTATATCATAGTTATCAGTTTTGTGTTGTAATTCTCATTTATCAATTGCTCCCTCAAGTTCATTAGTAAATTTGGGATGAGAACTCAGGACTTTCAGTTTATGGAAAGAAAAAAGATGATCTGCAAATGTTTATAATTTACTATAACCTGTTTCATGTTGTTTAATCTTTAAGAAGACTTCAAATTCAGTAGCATTTTACTTAATTGCTACCCTTGTCAGAACCTACACGTACTACAAAGCCATTGTTTGACAACAGGCATGTGCTTTGTTCACTAGCCTTTGTTGCCTGCTGGGCTCATTGATTATAAGCTCTAAGTTAATCAACAGTAACCAGCTTACCCGAGGCTTTCCCAGTATAACTGCACACGATCCCTGTTACTGGAAAAATGGCCTCATGTTTCAACTACTTTGAGTATATTTGTTTAGAATGTATAATGTCCTCCTGGGATTCTATTCTTGAATTAGATTATTATTATTTACTAAGATAACTGAAAAAATATAATGAGGTCTCATAGGCATAAAAAAAAAAAAAAGCAGTTCTCTCGAAGGGTTTTTTTGAGACCAAACCAGATATCCAGGTAAGTAGAAAGCCATGTAAAATTAATTACAGAAGTAAAGTTGGGATGTAGTACTATTCTCTTTAATAGAGACAATTTGTTATATGTATAACTATGAAAAACTTTTATATTGTCTTATTTTTTTCAATAAATTAACAAACGGGGAAAACATTCAGATTACACATATTGGATAGTCTGGGATATTGTTGATGCAACCAGAGAATCTTGAACTGGGGATTTTGGAGGAGTGAAGGGTCTGAACATTAGTCCCTGCTCTGCCAGTAACTAATTATATATTCAGGTAGTGGCCTTTGAAGCACTCTTTCACTTAAGAAATGAGGAAATTGGCATACATTCTTTCGAACTTAGGAGTTTGCTATTTTTAATACATTTTACATTTGAAAAATGAGATTATGTGATAAATTCTTATGGTTACTGTTATTTTTAGAAAATTTTAAAAATAAATGTCTTCTATCTTTCTCTTTGTTAACTTTTTAAAAAGATTTTACTTATCTGTTTTTAGAGAGAGAGAAAGGGAGGGAGAAAGAGAGAGAGAGAAACATCAAAGTGTGGTTGCCCCTCACATGACCCCAACTGGGGACCTGGCCTGCAACTCAGGTATGTGCTTTGACTGGGACTTGAACTGGTGACCCTTTGGTTCACAGGCCAGCCCTCAACCCACTGAGCCATACAAGCCAGGAATAATTCTAGAAATTATATTCTAAATGACATCTTTGGAAAATATTAAGATTAGACAAGGGCATGAAAACAACCAAAGTGTCCTTTGAGAGATGATTGGATAAAAAAGATATTATATATATATATATATATATATATATATATATATATATATATATATATACAGTCTGTCCAGAAGGTATCCAGCCATGTTATATGAAAAATAGAGATATTTATTGAAGAAGATACAAGATACAAGAAACATTGTACATAGGACAATGATGCCTCAGTCCCCTTCAAAGCAGGCACCTTGGGACCTCACACAGTTCTCCCAATTGCCATCAGCTGCCCCATTGTATTTTTCCAAATCTCATCAATGATCCAAAATCTCTTCTCTTTCAAAGGTGATTTTAGTTTTGGGAAAAGCCAGAAGTCACAGAATGTCAAATCTGGGCTGAGGATGAATCTCCTAGGTGATTTGATGTTTCACAAAAAAAGTTTGCAGGAGATATGATTCATGAGTGGGCCCATTATCATGATGAAGCTGCCAATCACCAGTTGCCCATAGCTGCAGCCTTCTGAATCATCTGAATAGTTTCCACAGGAAAACGTTCAAGCTTAATGCAAAATCTAATGGAAGTCCATTGCTCTACTTGCTCAGTCATTTTGAATGTGATGGCCACACAGTATGTATGCTCACTCAACTGAGTCTACTGCCCACACTGACTAGTACAGTGAAGTCATCATTGTTCATGCATGCACATTTCAGTCCACTCTCCTTGGCTGCCAGATTACATCAATGTTGCACAAACCATTCTTTTTATATTAACAATGGCTGGAGTTTTCCAGTGCAGATTTCATACGCTGCCATTTGTGACAACATGGACGGACCCTGAGAATACCATGCTAAGTTAAATAAGTCAGACAGAAAAGTTAAGAACTATATGATTTTACTCATATGTGGGACATAAAACTTAAAGCAACAAATGAACAAACAAGGAAAACAAAAACTCATAGACACAGACAACAGTATGGTGCTTATCAGAGCAAAGGGGGATGGATGGGATAGTAAAGGGTAGGGGGTCAAATACATGGTGATGGAAGAAGATTTGACTTTGGGTGGTGGACACCCAATACAATATGAAAATCATGTGTCATAACAATGTACACTTGAAACCTATATAATCTCAAGAACTAATGTCACCCCCAGAAATTTTTTAAAAGACTGAGTATTCTGATATTTTTTAAAAGGAAAAAAATTAGACCATAAAAAGAAGTCCTTTTTACTTGCTTAAGTCACTTTCCTAATTTCATGATTAGAAAAGCCCTGTTTCTATTGACAATGACTTCCTTCAGGGCGTCTTTCACCTCCCTGTTCCGAAGGCTGTAGATCAAGGGGTTCAGCATAGGAATGATCACTGTGTAGAAGACAGAAGCCATCTTATCTGTGTCAAGAGAATGGTTAGAGCTTGGCTGTAAGTACATAAAGATCAGGGTCCCATAGAATACGGTGACTGCCAGCATGTGGGAGCCACATGTGGAGAAAGCCTTGCATCTTCCCTCAGCTGAGTGGATCCTCAGAATGGCAGAAATAATATACACATAGGAGACAAAGACTATCAGAACAGAGGAAATGAATGTAATACCAGCACAGGCAAAGATCCATAGCTGTTTGGAATGAGTGTCTGAGCAAGTTAGCCTGAGGAGAGGCATGTCATCACAATAGAAATGATTGATGACATTAGAGTGGCAATAGGAAAGATGAAAGGTGAGGATGGTGTGAAACAGTGCAACCAAGAAGCTATAACTATAGGGAACAGCCACAAGCTGAATGCAGATCTTTGGGGACATTACAACCATGTAGAGGAGGGGATTACAAATGGCCACATATCGGTCATAGGTCATGGAAGCGAGTAGCAAGCATTCAGCTGTCATGAAGGCCAGGAAACAGCCTAACTGAGTAGCGCATGCATTGAAGGAGATAACATTTTATTTGTATAAGAAGTTCCCAAGCATTTTGGGTGTAATGACAGAAGTATAACAAAAATTGACAAAAGCTAGGTTGCTAAGGAAGAAGTACATTGGTGTGTTGAGTCTTGCATCTGTTCTAATGACGAGGATCAAACCCAGGTTACCTACTACCATGAAGATATAGATAGTTAAGAAAACCACTAAGAGAGGCATCTTCAAGTCCTGACAATCTGTGAGGGCCATGAGAATAAACTCCTTTACCTGTGTGCAATTGATCTGGGCCATGTATTTCAGTGTGCCTAGATGGAGAGAGGAGAATTTAATCTATATTAATTAAATTAACCTTAAAACCTTAATAATTTTTTATATGTTAATATCCTGAACATCAGTTGTATTGTTAATATGAAAGCACTAATATTAAAATGGACTCTGGGATGGGACAGAGAGCAAAGGTTGATATTTTAAAGGAGAGACTTATTTATTTCACCTAAATCAATTGCATTTATAGAGTTGAGCTGTATGGTAGAATTCAGTTCACATTGGCTCTCTTTTCAAATCTCTTGTGCACTATGTTATTTAAAATTTAATATTAATTTTTCAAAACTTGAAAACTATTACTAGTATTTTAAAAATCTTAACATTATTAACACAAAGGAAAAGGAATCTTCTGCAGTGATATTGCTGTGACAAACCTGTCACCATAGCCCTGTTATAAACTCCACATCACGGCCATGCTGACAGATACAGAATACTGTCTGTCTATTCTACACTCATTCCTTACTGTGGACAGGTCACTGTTTTTGGTTGCTACACAATCCTCTGAATTGTGTGAATAATGCAAATACTCAAAATGGATAACTTCAGGAAAGACACAATAACATGTTTTATAGGTGTTTATTTGTTGCATGTCTTATTATGCCCAATTTACAGATGAGGGAGAGCTGTTTCTGAGAAGTTAAGTCCTGGAGGGAGCTCAGACAGGGAGTCTGTGGTACAGCTTGTATTCAGACCTGTGTGTTTCTGATGCAGGAGCCCACCCACTACTACATTCCCAACATACCCAGTTCATTCTGCCCCCTCAAATCTAAATTTCTCCAAGTGCTTCTTGTTATAGTATTTCACAGACATCTTTACTTGTAAAGCATCAAATTACCTGGTAAAAGCAATGAAGACCAGCAAATTTTAAAAACATTTGCTTAATTAGAATAAAAGTGATATCTGCTTTGTAATAGATTTATATCAAGATACATGACCCCTATCACTTAGTCATTTATTTAAAAAAATATAGATTTGGGTTATGTTTTATGTTAATTTTTATTTCTTGACTATATTACTTTAAATAAAATTTCTTCATATATTTTACATATCTTTTGGACTATTGTTCATAAGTGGAATATGAACATTAATGTAAGGTTTAGTTTAGGACAAGGTAACATATAAGAAATAAAGATTGTTACTAAATTTATAATGTCATTGTCATACTCCTTTCTTTTTCTCCACATAAAATATTAAATTCAATTTTGAGGAAACCAATAAATTGCTTTGTACACAATGGAGATGTCTTGATATATTGGACAGATAAAATAACTAATATTCCCTGTCTTTTCAATGACTAATGGTCTTTATACACTGCACCTCTTGCTCAGGTAATCTCAAAAATTTTTTATGCAACCTACTGAATAAGAGAAAATATTTGTAAATGATATATGGTAGTCCCTCTCTATATCATGGTTCACTTATTGTGGCCTCACTGTATTGCGGGATCTTTAGGATTTTAAAAAATATTACTATATTTAATTATCTATCGCAGATTTTTCACTATATCACAGGATTTTGTGGTACTGTATACATATGTTGTTAAAGTTACATAGGTTTAAGAGTGTAGAATATGTTTAAGAACATAAGTAGTGTTTATAAAAGTGTATAAAAGGTTAATAAGGGAGTGGGAAAGGTTAATAAGGGACTGAGAATGGTTTATAAGTATGTGGGAAGAGTTTATAAAGCCTTAAAGTATATATAAATACTAAAATAAATGTAAGGTTCCTACTTTGCAGATTTTCACCTATCGTGGGGGGTGGGGTGGGTCTAGAATGTAATAAGTGAGGGAACACTGTATATGATAAGGGGTTGATATCCAAAATATATAAAGAACTCATACAACTCAATAACAAAAGAAAAAAACAAATAGTTCAATTAACAAGCAGGCAGAACTCCTGCCATTTGCGACAACATGGGTGGAACTAGAGAGAATTATGCTTAGTGAAATAAGCCAGGCAAAGAAAGCAAAATACCATATGATATCACCTAATACAGGAAACTAAAGAAGAACACAAACAAACGAACTAAATAGGACAAAGAGCAGAATAGCAGTCAATAGGGGGGAGGGGAGAGGGAGAGAAGGGGGATAAGTAAGGGAAGGGTTTAGTCAAGGAACAAGTATAAATGACTCATGGACATGGACAATGGGGAGGGATATGATTGCGGGAGAGGGGGTGGGCTGGGTGGGGGGGAGCAATGGGGGAAAAGTGGGACAACTGTAATTGAAAAACAAACAAAAAAACCAAGCAGGCAGAAGATCTAAATACCGAACATTATTTCCAAAGGAAACATACAGATAGCCAATGGGCACATGAAAAGATACTCGACCTCACTAGTCATCAAGGAGGTGCAATTAAAGCCACAGTGAGAGACCTCCTAACAGAACAGCTATTATCAAAAAGGCAAAAAATAGCAAGGGATGGTGAGACTGTGGAGAAAAGAGAACATGTGAACTGTTGATGGAAATGTAAGTTGGTACAAACACTATAGAAAACAGTATGGAAGTTCCTCAAAAAAAATGAAAAATTGATCTACTGTGTGATCTGCCGACTCCACGTTTGAGTATTTATCTGCAGAAGATGAATACACTAATATTGATCATTGCTGCTGATTAACGTCATGAGATAGGTAGGACACTAAAGATTTTAGAAACCTAATTTGTGATCCCACAAATACATAAAATTGATTTTGAAACAAGTAAGCAACCATTTGATTAGAAATTTGGTTTCCAAGTCCCAAGATACCAAGAAAGGCTTAACTCTGGCAGCTCTAAGACCTTCCGTGTGTCATCTCACCTAATCTTCATGCATATGTATGCAAATAACTTGAAAGCACATCGTATATGAGCTTTTACCATAGAAGCCAAATATGTATATTTTAAAAATTATAAAATATTGAGTATAATATTTTATATTTAATTTATATTCACATCTCTTCGGCCACAACCAAAATGCAGTAATCTAATCAGAACAATTTTTTATGGCCTTTAATTACCACATTCCCTTATATGTTTCCCTACTTTCATATACGATTTTTCTTCTCTCATCTCTACAAGGTATATGGAAAATGAAGATTTGAAGGGAAAACTCCTAATTATCCTTAAAAGCCTACCAAAATCCTACCTCTCCTGTAAAACCTCCCTGATTTCTAATTCCCATGCTCTGATGCCTAACAGTTTTCCTCTCTGTGCTCCATCTTCTCTTGATAGGATGGAGACTTAATGGGTAAAGTCATGACTTTTTCATGCATTTCCTACTATAGCCACGTCTACATGCTTGGTAATGGAGAGCTAAAGTTAAATTTTTGTAATAATGTTTTAGTATTTATTCCTCTTGTTCATATTAATATTTGTTACCTATGTTCAGTGTATTAAGGTACATATTGATGATTTGGTGTCAATACTTTCACTTTTAATCACAGGTAAAATTATTAGTTTTTGCACTAATGAGAAGAGTTTTGGCATAGATTGTAGTCTAGCAAGTTAAGTGCCTAACTTACCCCAACAGTATAATAGATTTTGTCTTGGAGATCTCAAGTCTTATTTTCATTTCAAACCAATAAAAACTATTTTATATAATATCATAGATATATATATAGAAATAAAATTAGAACACTTTTTACCTTATTTTCAAAAATACAATTTAAAATGTTTATTAAAAACATTCTATTTTCTTCTATTTTTTAAAATGCCTCATTCGATCCCAATTTTAAAATACAGCCTTTGAATATACCTGAGTAGTTGGCATTCCTATTTCTTTCCAAATGAGTTTGGACAGTAACAAACTGCTGGGTTTTGTCAGTGACTCTATCCCCAGGGATCATACTTAAGAGTTTGATACAAGTAAGATCATTAGAAAAATTATAGTCCACAACGCACAGGGATCCCAAGGCAAGCTGGGGAACAATTAACATTATCTCTGGTTGTGAGGAATAGTGCAGGAACAGCTCTCCCTTTAGTATGAGATTATTGCCCTAATTGTTCAGGAAACAATTGCTTAGGGCAGGCTTTCTCAGCCTTAGCACTATTACCATTTGGGGCTGGATAAGTTTCTGTGTGAGACACTTTCCTGTGCACTGTATGTTAAGCAGCAGCACCCCCAGACTCAACCCTCTAGATAGCAATAATATTCCTTTATACACCTGTCATAAAAATCAATAACATTTGCAGACATCACCCAATGTCCTCTGGGGGGAAATCATTCCTGGTTGACACCTCTAGTTTACAATTGTCTATTGGCATTTAATTTGAAATATATTATTAAAGCACTCATAAATATATTATTTAGATACTCTGATAATCCTAAACTTCATGTTCTGAGTTCCTTCACTTTTGTCTATTCTTGGCCAGTAACTAGTTATATAAGTAGCAGATGAGATAATGGAACTTTAATGTATATTTTTCACTTGAGAAATAGCAAAATGTAAATTCTTATCATACTTGCTACACATAAATTTATTTTAAGTCAAACTTGGTTACAAAGAATTCAGATAATGATTTCATTTTACAGTGAACAAATCTTTATTGAGAACCAACTAAGAATGACACTCTTCTAGTTTTATTAATAGAGGAAAAACAAATCACAAAGGTCAGGTCACTTTTGTATAGTCAAATTACTTTTTAAATTTCTGGAACACAGAAGCCTGGTTTCTATTGATGATGACTTTCTTCAGGGCGTCTTTCACCTCCTTGTTCCGAAGGCTGTAGATCAAGGGGTTCAGCATAGGAATGATCACTGTGTAGAAGACAGAAGCCATCTTATCTGTATCAAGAGAATGGTTAGAGCTTGGCTGTAAGTACATAAAGATCAGGGTCCCATAGAATATGGTGACTGCCAGCATGTGGGAGCTACATGTGGAAAAGGCTTTGCATCTTCCCTCAGCTGAGCGGATCCTCAGAATGGCAGAAATAATATACACATAGGAGACAAAGACTATCAGAACAGAGGAAATGAATGTAATACCAGCACAGGCAAAGATCCATAGCTGTTTGGAGTGAGTGTCTGAGCAAGTTAGCCTGAGGAGAGGCATGTCATCACAATAGAAATGATTGATGACATTAGAGTGGCAGTAGCAGAGATGAAAGGTGAGCATGGTGTGAAACAGTGCCATCAGGAAGCTGTAGCTGTAGGGGATAGCCACAAGCTGAATGCATGTTCCTGGGGACATTACAACCCTATAGAGGAGGGGGTTACAAATGGCTGCGTATCGGTCATAGGCCATGGAGGCAAGTAGCAAACACTCAGATACCATAAAAGTCAGGAAACAGCCTAATTGAGTAGCGCATGCATTGAAGGAGATAACATTTTGTTTGTATAAGAAGTTCCCAAGCATTTTGGGTGTAATGACAGAAGTATAACAAAAATCGACAAAAGCCAGGTTGCTAATGAAGAAGTACATTGGTGTGTTGAGTCTTGCAT
The DNA here is from genome assembly GCF_987537825.1 of Furipterus horrens. Lineage (NCBI taxonomy): Eukaryota > Metazoa > Chordata > Mammalia > Chiroptera > Furipteridae > Furipterus > Furipterus horrens. Next base: position 10,611,407 of record NW_028327172.1, read on the forward strand.
CTATTCTAATGACTAAAGTTAAACCTAGATTGCCTACAACTGTAAAGAGGTAGATAGTTAAGAAAACCACAAAAAGAGGCATCTTCAACTCCTTTTGATTTGTGAGGCCCATGAGTATAAACTCCTTTACTTGGGTGCAATTGATCTGGGTCATATCTCTTCAAGGTATCTGTATGAGGAAGTAGAGAAAAGAGAGAAATTGAAGTTCCCAATCCCATAAGTGGTGTTTTTATACTTTAATATCTTGTAAAGATATTTTGTTGCTAATAGAGATTGTTATTATACTGGGAATCTGGGAACAGAAAGGAGAGCAGACAGAGATATATGTGGAACAGGTATACATTTCTTCTCCCAAATCCATTGTATATACAAAGATGGGTGCTGTAGAGCAGTCCACATTTCCTTGGTTTCTATTCAAAGGCCTTACTCATTAAGGTATTTAGAACTATAAGCTGCCTTGTTAAAATGTTTAAGCTATTGCTTTTATTGAAAAAAAAAGTCAACATAAATAGCATAAAGGAAATCAATCTTCAGTGACATCATTTTGACAGATGCCACTATACCTGAGCAGATACAATTCTGCATTGTCCTAATACTGTCAGAAGCACTTATCTTGTATGTTCTTCTGTGCTCTACTACAATCTGTTCTATTTTATTTATATCAAATAATACTGATCAAGATTCTTTAAAAATGAGGACAACCACAAGAAGAATCAAAACGAATCTCAAACAAAAACCAACAAGGACTACCAGAAAATAGAACTGTATGGAAGTCCAATAACCAAGGATTTAAAGAAGAAATATGCATCCAGATGGGTAGGAGGGGCAGAGATGCGGTGCCAGGGAGGAGAGGACATGGTGTGGTGGTGACAAGGCAACAGCAGTAGCAGGTGGAACAGGCAACCCCTCATTCACTTGTGGCATATAAAAGCCTGGAAAGACACCTGGGAAGTGACCCCAGCCCCTGGCCAGATCATGCAGCCCAAGTTTCCAGTGCCAGGAAAATAAAACCTCACAGCTTCTATCTGTGAAAACCAGTAGGGGCTGGGACAGTGGAAGAAACTGCCCATCTCTTTGGAGAGTCTGTGTAGAGGGCCCCCACAGTCCTAGAACATACACAAACCCACCCACTCTGGGAACCATCACCAGGGCAACAGCTAGAGGGGTGCCAGTTGCATATGGCAAGTGGGTGAAGTGACTAAAAAAGGTGCGAATGCTGAACAAGTGGCATTGTTCCCTCTCTGATCCCCCACATACAGTGCCACAAAGTGGTGAAATGGGTCACCCTGCCATGGCACATGCCAAAGGCTCTGCCCCTTACAATGTAACAAGTGTGCCATGATACGGAGTCAAGTCAGCTCTACCTAAAACACAGAAACAGACACAGGGAGGATGCCACATTGAGGTGACAAAGAAATATGGCCCAGATGATAGAACAGATGAAAACTCCAGAAAGAGAATGAAGCAAAATAGAGATAGCCAGATGCAGAGTTTAAAACACTGGTTATCAGGATGCTCAGAGAACTCCTTGAGGATGGCAAGAAAATAAAGGAAGAAATGAAGGTTACACTAAGTGAAATAAAGAATAATCCACAGGAAACCAACAGAGAAAGGAAGGAAGCCAGAATTCAAACCAAGAATTTGGAACATAAAGAAGAGATAAACATGCAACCAGAACAATAAAAAGAAACAAGAATTAAAAAAAAAAAAATGAGGACAGGTTCAGGAACCTCTGGGACATCTCCAAAGATGCCAACATCCAAATCATATGGAATGCTTGAAGGAGAAGAGGAAGAAAAAGAAATTGAGAACTTATTTGAAAAAATAATGAAAGAAAACTCCCCTAATTTGGAGAAGGAAATAGACATACAAGTCCAGGAAACAGTCCCAAACAAGTTGGACCCAAAGAAGACTACACCAAGACACATCATAATTAAAATGCCAAAGGTTAAAGATAAAAAGTAGCAAGAGAAAAGCAGAGAGCTACCTCCAGAGGAGTTTCTATAAGACTCAGCAGATTTCTCAAAAGAAATTTTGCAGCTAAGAAGGGACTGGCAAGTATTTAAAGTGATGAAAAGCAAGGACCTACAACCAAGATTACTCTATCCAGCAAAGGTATCATTTAGAATGGAAGGGCAGATGAAGTGCTTCCCAGACAAGGTGAAGCTAAAGGAGTTCATCATCACCAAGCCATTATTAGATGAAATGTTAAAGGGGCTTATTTAAGAAAAAGAAGAAGATCAAAACTATGAAAGTAAAATGACAACAAACCCACAACTATTAACAACTGAGTCTAAAAAAGGAAACCGAACTAAGCAAACAACTAGAAGAGGAATAGAATCATAGATATGGAGATCATATGGAGGGCTTTTCGTGAGGAGGGGGAGGGAGGAAAGTGGAAGAAAAGGTACAGGGATTAAGAAGCATAATTGGTAGGTACAAAACACACAGGGGGATGTTAAGAATAGTAAAGGAAATGGAGAAGCCAAACCATTTTGATTTGTAAAAATAAAAGAGCGAATTACATTTGAAAGCTGATGTGACTTTTCAGAATCCTGTCCCTGAACAGTTTTATTATCCCAACTGCGTTCAACAACTCCTCCAACAATAGCAGACATCTTTGGTACAATTAATATAACTAGTCTCCATTTGTCAATAACAAGATTCCCTTCTACGCTTTTCTACTTCTGTCCTTGCGATTTCTAGTCCCTTTCCCTAAAAAAAAAAAAAAAAAGAGTTGAGGACAAAATTCTATTTATCCTTTAAGGCCTATTGAAGAAATATGGCCTCTTCTTTGAAGAACTACTTCCCACGCTGTTGCCATATCTTATATTTGTGTTCCAGAATCACTTTAGACATATTTTGCTTCTATTTCTTCTCACATTTATAACAACCACCTATTTCCATACTTCTTCCCGTGATAGATGTCAAACTCTTTATGATTGAGAATCACATTTTATTTATTTATTTATTTATTTATTTACTATTTATTGCAGTCTCTTCTAAATGTTAGGTAATATGAAATTAAAGATTAATTTTAGATTAAGATTGATATCATGATAATTATACTTGAATATTTTTTCTCTTTACTCTTAAGCCATATCCTTGCTTTGGAAAATATCCCTAGGAACCTAGTGGTGACCTTTGTCTAACATAGTTGCCACTAATCCTGAGTGAAAACTCTAGCTGCTATCAATGTAGAAAGCACAGTTTGACGTAGATTATAATTTTGTCAATCATCTGCTTGCTTTTTCTAAACCTCCTCATAGATTCTAAAATGAAATTGAAAACTTCTGTAATTTAAATACATATATTTAGATTTATATAAGTATTTATATGTAATATATGTGAGCCATATAAGTCAGTACCTAACTTTGCAATTTTGTATGTGTTAAAAAGAAAATGGGGACAGATTCATAGATGGAGAGCAGGATGATAGTTAAGGGTGGGGGGATGTTGGGGGAGGGGATTGAACAAGAAGGAAAAAGGACTCATGGACATGGACAATGGGGGGGTGGTTGCTGGGGGGAGGGGGTTGGTTATAAGGGGAATAAATAGTATTGGAAAAAATACAATAGAGATAAAAAAGTTTTAAAAATTTTGATTATTTCTTATGTATTAAATATCTTTCTGGGTTTTCAGGTGACAACAAATATTGGTCAGAATTCAGCCATCAAAAAGCTTAGAATGTGAAGAGAAAAAGATAACAATCAAACAATTTCAGAATAGTGAGCTCTAATAATATGATCAAGTTAAGTGTTGGATTCAAAGGGAACGTATGAAATGAGGTCCCCTGTAACTTGAAGACTTAAAGGAGAGGATGTTTCTCTGGGTGAACATTATCAAAAACAATAGGGAAATAATTAAGGCAAAGAAGACTTCAAAGAGAGAACATGCCAAAAGAAAAGAAAGAAATTAAGTACATGTATAATTTCCACAAATACTAAATATATGAATACATAATGCTTATTCAGCCATAACTTCTAGACCTGGTTCTGACTTTAATTAACTATATGAGTTTGGAAAAATCACTTGAACATATTAGAACTCAATTTACTCATATATATATATGTGTGTGTGTGTGTGTGTGTGTGTGTGTGTGTGTAAGAAAAAGCAATTTCAGCAGATTTTCTCTTCAGTTTCTTCCAGGCCTTCAGTTTCAAACCTAGATGATCTTGATACATTCATCAAAACAAATATAAAAGCAGGGAAAACACTGTTTATCCTCAATTTACAAAATGTACTTGAAACTTTTTAATTCTAGTTTGTTGTATTTACTCTTTAATTTTTATATTTTCATCTGGAGCTACGGCAGCAATGTTATTTCACATCAGTGAGTCAAAGCCCCCATTTTACAACATACTTGCTAACCCACCTGTGTAGAGGCTGCTCCTGGTTCTCCTCATCATGGATCTGGAGAGCAGCCGACTTCATGGTTTTCTCATTGTCTCTGTCCCAGAGGATCCTACCTCAAAACATGATGCAAGAAAAATTATCATAAAAAGTACAGTCCATGCTCAATTGGGATGCCAAGGAAGGATGGAGATTTATTCATCTGATTCTCTGTTTTTGAAAAACTTCATATTTACAGCTCTGCCTTTAGTATGACGTTATTGCTCTAAGGTTTTCCTAACTCTTAAAATACTATAATTATTTAAAAAATTATTTTTGTTGCTGTAGATTATCTGTGCCAGTCTTCAAATTTCGCTTTTAAAGGCAGATGGATAAGAGTTACCTTTAAAATTTTTTTGACAAAATAGCTTTCTGTAAAATGTGTATCTAACTTCTCCAAGGACTGCCCCCTCAGTACTGTATGTACAAGAGAATCAGTAAAAGTTTTGTGTATTAGCTGGCATTCTAGTCACCCCAAACTAGATAATGAATAAGAAATATATAGTCAAATCAGTGTCCTGGGGAAATGGGTGGATTTGTGTTTTTATATACTGATTATGAATTTAAAATTTCCCTCAGTTTTCAGTTAATTAACTCTTTCATTACAACACTGGGTTACAATCTAAGAAAGAGAGGGATAGAATCTTACATTCTTTTTCATGGTGTATGAACAGGACACTTTGATTAAAAGAGAAAATAAAGCAAATGCTTAGAAATCACAACCTAGGTCAATTATATAAGTAATGATCATGATAGGAATTATATGTTTAAACTCTATGTTCTAGATAATAATTCTTATAAATATACCCCCATCTCCCAGCCTTTCCACCTGGGAAACATAACAGGTACAATTGGCTCAATGTGTATTCTGCTTCTGCCTTGTAATAAAATGTCACGACTATGGCTCGGTAGTGGATGCTTGATCACTATGTACAGTGAAATGCATAACAAAAACACAAAAACAATAAAAAAGCCTTAGGGACATTAGTCATGTCTCTAGACAAGCTATTAGACCTTACCTGTAATTAAGGGAAAACTCTTATCTTACTGATACGTTAGAGATATTTTTATGCTTAGCAAATGATTATGACAACAACAGAAAAATGAAATCCTGGGAACCCCAAATCTGTCAATGAACTCTATTTCAATACAGATGAAATCAAATTTCATATAACACATCACTTTCAGAATTTGTTTTTTTCATAAAAGCATTGTTAAAGATCTGTTTACCATCTTTTTATTTTTGCCTTTTGTGTACCATATAAACATAGTCTTTTCAGGCTGGTTTCTTTTACCTAGCAGCATGCATTTTATTATTTTATTTTTAATTTAATCTTTGCTGTATTTTTTCCATTACCATTTAGACTCCTTGCACTACCCACCCCCCAGCCACCACCACACTCTTGTCCACGTCCATGAGTCCTTTTTCCTTTTTGCTTAATCCCTCCACCTCCTACCTTCCCCCCAACTAACCATCATCTGCTCTCCATCTATGAGTCTGTCTCTGTTTTGCTTGTTAATTCAGTTTGTTTATTAGATTCCACGTATGAATGAGATCATATGGTATTTATCTTTCTTTGACTGGCTTATTTCACTTTTAACATAATGTTCTCCAGGTCCATCCATACTGTTGCAAAGTGTACGATTTTTTCTTTTTTATGGTCAAGTAGTATTCCATAGTGCAAATGTCCTGTAGTTGTTTAGATTCATCAATATCTTTGTGTGGCTTGGTAGCACACTGCCTTTTATTACTGAATACTATTCCGTTGTGTAGATGTATCACGATTTGTTTATCTGCTCACATATTGAAGGGTCGTCGGCGGCAGCCGTCCATCTCGAGAGACGATGGTGTAGCTTCTTAAGAGTCTATCTGCACCGCCGAGAATGGTTGTGCAGTCCGACTCGGGAGTGACACGGTATCTGTCTCCTCCCGTGTTGAATCGACATCTTGCGATGACGCTGGAGTGTCCTCTCCAGTGAAGCTGAAGCTACAGAGCCTGGGCAGGGTGATATGGAGGGTCTGCTGTTGCCCATGCAGCAGACCCCCCCTCTCTTCGCAGCTGAAGGGTCCAAGGGAAAGACGGAGTCAATACAGCTTGGCTTCAGGTGCGCCTCAGGAGTTGCCGGTGTTGACTACAACGTCAAACCGCCTTAGGGACTCCGGCTCCGGATTTTCTGTCGGGGTTTACTCCCTTAGCCTTTCCCCTGAAGAGGTATGCCGCAAGGCAGCGGAGGTTTTTTGGAGTCAGAGTTTTCCTTCTCTGATGTGCCCTGACTGGAAGATCGAACCAGCGACACTTAGCTCGCAGGCCGACGCTCAATCCACTGAGCCAAACCAGCCAGGGTTATATTGAAGGGTATTTCATTGCTTTCAGTGTTTGTCAATCATGAATATGGCTGCAATAAATACAGTTTTGTATTTTATAATACAAATCAACTGAGTCAATATCTAGGAGTATGGTTGCTGGGGCAATCATGAGGACCTACAGCTTTTCTTCTAGACATAGGCTGATTTGATTCAAAGTAGAGCTTTAAAGAGAACCCATTTCCAGTGATATTTTCAAAACTCAGTAGCTTTTCTTGGAAAGGCCAAAGTTGTAGATACTGTGAGGTCACAATATTGGTTGATATGACTGACATACTAGCAGATTAGCTGCAGATTTAATAGATCAAGCTTAATATCAACAGTCATTAAAGGAATGCAAATTAAAACCACAGTATGGTGTGACTAACAATCTCTAGAATGACTAGTCAAAATGACTGTCAATATATCAAGTGCTAGTGAGGATGTGAAGAAACTGGAAGTCTCATATTGCTGTGGAAGTAAAAACTTTGGGAAACTTTTTAGTAGTTTTATATAAAGTTTAATATAGACTCTCCAATTACCCCAGCAATTCTCCCAAGTAACGGCCCTAGATAAATAAAACATATGTATAAACATATGACTTTTACACCAATGTTCATAACAAAAAATAAAATGATCCAGATGTTTATCAACTGGTAAACTGATAAACAAAATGTGGTATATCCGTACAAGAAAATATTGTCTAATAATAAAAAGGAAAATACTTCTCACAGATGCTACAACGTGGATGAAACAAAAAAATCTTTGCTAAATAAAAGTCGTCGTCGTCGGCAGCCGTCCGTCTCGAGAGACGATGGTGTAGCTTCTCAAGAGTCTATCTGCACCGCCGAGAATGGCTGTGCAGTCCGACTCGGGAGTGACATGGTATCTGTCTCCTCCCGTGTTGAATCGACATCTTGTGATGACGCTGAAGCTACAGAGCCTGGGCAGGGTAATATGGAGGGTCTGCTGTTGCCCATGCAGCAGACCCCCCCTCTCTTCGCAGCTGAAGGGTCCAAGGGAAAGACGGAGTCGATACAGCTTGGGTTCAGGTGCGCCGCAGGAGTTGCCGGTGTTGACTACAACGTCAAACCGCCTTAGGGACTCCGGCTCCGGATTTTCTGTCGGGGTTTACTCCCTTAGCCTTTCCCCTGAAGAGGTATGCCGCAAGGCAGCGGAGGTTTTTTGGAGTCAGAGTTTTCCTTCTCTGTAAATAAAAGTAGCCTTGCATAAAAGACTATGTATTTTATGATTTCATTCATATAAAAATTCCCCAAATGACAAAGATATGAGACAAAATGTTGATTACTGGTTGCCTGGAGGTATGGGTGGGAGTGAAAATGAACTAGAAATGAGCACAAAGGAACTTTTCTGTGGTGATAAAAATATTCACAAGTGCATTATGGTTACATTTGCAAAACAGTATTGTTATGGAGCATTAGCGAGCAAAGAGGACAGGAGGCAATTTAGAAGTAAATTTGTGGCAGTTATTTACCTGGCCAGGGACGGGTCTTCCCACTTTCAGAAGCAGAAGATGGGAGAGCCGCCCCGCCTTACAGACTAAAAGGTTTTTAAAGGCAAAAGAACTATACTCATGTCCTTGGGGTAGCCAGATAACAACAAAAAAACTACACAGGCGTGAGAAACTACATATACACACACTTTCTAATTTAGAAGGAGCTTCAGCTGATAAACACTTGGTGCAGAACTATTCTTATGTCCTTGGCTACAGCTAGGGTCAGCTAGCAAAGGGGGGGCCTCAAGGTTGCTAGGATACGTGAGCAAAAAAAATAACCTGCCACTGGGGTAAAACGCAAAAAATGGAAAAGAGTAAAAAATGACCCATTACAGTATCAATTTACAAATATTGACTTTGTAAACTTTCAGCTTTAAAACTGAATCTGCATAATGGGAGGGTTGCATACTCTAAATTTATTAAACTAAAAAAATGACAAAAGTCAATTTTCTTACACTCCATTTACTTACAATAGGTGAATTTTGTGATGTATATATTATACTTCAATAAAGCTGTTAAACCCATCATCAAATAATAGTACAGGGATTTTTTTCAATGGTGTGGCTGGGTCCTGTTTACTTAGCTTTTAAAGAATCTGTAACATTATTCATTTTTCTGCCCATGCTAAAATACTTGAATTTAGTTGCATTTTGCACAATGGAAATATGAGCGAAAAACAATTTTATGTTATGTAGTTTTATGTAGTAGTTAGGAATGTGGGCTTCTTAGTCATATTTTCAGTTTGAATCCTAATGCTGTTATTTATTAGCAAGAAGACTTTTATAATTTATTTATTCTTCTCAAAGGCTCAGTTACCTTATTTGAAAATTGACTTAAAATACAAATGGTATTTTGAATTGGATTAAAAAACAGATTGCTATGATTATCCAACTAAATAATATCTATAAATTGCTTAACACATTGCCAGAAATAGTCCTTTGTAAAAATTAAAATAGTCAAAAATTAAATCTTGTCCATTTTACTATTTAAGTAAACCTTTTCACATAAAATAATTTATAAATCAGAAATGAATTCTTTGTGTCAAAACTGTGGTCATAGTAGATGATACAGAACTTTTGATTCTTAGCTTTTCTTATCTTCCTGTTTTAGGAATTGCGATGGCCTTTGACTCCAATTTAGAAATTGTTTCAATTTTGCTTTTTTGTGGGTCATGATCTTTCTCTTTTTTATTGAATTTGTTGGGGTGACATTACTTAATAAAATTGTATGTTTTAGATGTACAGTTCTATAATACATCATCTGTACATTGTTTTGTGTGTTCACTACTCAAGGTCAAGTCTCCTTCCATCACCATTTATCCCCCTATACCTCTTCTACCTCCCTCCACCTCCCTCGTGGGCCATAATCTTATTCTTGTTGTACACTCAATGTCTTTGTGGTTCATCTCTGTCATCATAAGTTCGTTCGGCAGCCGTCCGTCTCGAGAGACGATGGTGTAGCTTCTTAAGAGTCTATCTGCACCGTCGAGAATGGCTGTGCAGTCCGACTCGGGAGTGACACGGTATCTGTCTCCTCCCGTGTTGAATCGACATCTTGCGATGACGCTGGAGTGTCCTCTCCAGTGAAGCTGAAGCTACAGAGCCTGGGCAGGGTGATATGGAGGGTCTGCTGTTGCCCATGCAGCAGACCCCCCCTCTCTTCGCAGCTGAAGGGTCCAAGGGAAAGACGGAGTCAATACAGCTTGGCTTCAGGTGCGCCGCAGGAGTTGCCGGTGTTGACTACAACGTCAAACCGCCTTAGGGACTCCGGCTCCGGATTTTCTGTCGGGGTTTACTCCCTTAGCCTTTCCCCTGAAGAGGTATGCCGCAAGGCAGCGGAGGTTTTTTGGAGTCAGAGTTTTCCTTCATAAGTAGGAAACTATAAACAGTGTTAGTTTCTATTAAACATCAGAAGCTACTAGGTTTTAGGACAGTTTTATGAGTCTGATGTGTTGGTTTCTGATTTTTTTGCCTCCCTTTATAGTTAATATGTTCAAGTCATAATTCAGAAATACCACATGGTCTTCCTGTGCCATATCGCTTGTCACTGTAATATGATACTCCAGTATTATATTTCTAATTATTTGTGGTCCTTAAGAGATGTTTAGGCTATGCATACATATAATGTATCCTTTGTAGGCTATGAAGACATACAGCACAGGGCACACATTTACCATAATGTCTTCATGCTCTCCACCTCGTCTCCACCTCATTCTTATCTGGTCTTCTGTCTCACATATTCATACTGACACTCAACCTTTCCATCCTTGATGCCACTTTTTGCCTCTCACACCATGTTGTTTGGCATGAAACTGTCACTTTTGATTGCTGGGATAAGAAGATATGCTTTTTCTCACTTTCTTTTAAAAAATAGTAATGTTTTAACAAGTTTACCCTTTTCTATATAAAATGCAATACTGGAATCTACACATTTTTAGGTTAGTAAATTCACAGTGTGTCATCTTAGTTTCTCTAGGTGTTGTCTTTTTTAAAAAATGTGATACCCTTTTATAGGGGAGTAATAGCTGGAAGTAATTGTTGAAATCCAAGTACCTTGATCCATAGGACAGAGAAAGTGTAAAACAAATAAGATTGGTGAGTGTTTAATCAATGTTTTCATGAAGAAAGTTTTGAAGACTAAGAAAGATATTTAGAAATATCCTTATAAATAAAGTAGTGCTCACAGCATTGTTAGTTTGTCCATGATTTTTTAATAGACAATACGCTTTATCATTAAGCACAGAGCATTTTAACATCCTCTCTCTACTTAACGATCCAAATGAAATACAATATTTTCTAGAATAGTCTTCATGCATCAGGTACATGGCTAATCTAAACATCTAAATGTTTTTGGTAAATTCATTTTGAAGAAGGATACTTGTTCTTCTTTACTAAAAAAGCTCAGCATGGTTAAGTGCACTATATAAATAATAGTACTCCACTAACTTATTATCACATTGGTTTACCTAATTCTGAATTGATAAGTCTGAAATATAGTCTTTTCACATTTCTATATTCAAAGTTGTATAATAAATTTTAGGGTACAATGACTCATCAAAAATATCAGAAAACAGAATTAATGATGCAAGGAACTTTTACAATCATGGTCCATTGAATGCGTAATAAAATCACAATGAAGGACATTTATTTAATGCACACACTAAAAAAGACTGATACTTAGAGAGAAAGGTAAACTTTTATAGAATGTATATACTGTTTATCAAATAGTACACAGAATGAGTAATATTAAATTATTATATTCCATGTCTTTCACTAAAAAGTTATATAAATTATATGAATTGGAATACAAATCATTTCAACCATATATTGGTTAGCATTTGGACTATAAACTCAGCAGTAGTGTATAGTTTTTATTCAAATTATATTGAAAGAGTTAGGAAGTTTTATTTTCAAGAAACTGTCACTTTAACTTTGCTTACTTAGCTGTAAAAAGGTTTTTAGCCATCTGCAGTTACAACTCTTCAAGATAAAATGATTTAGTATACCCAAACATACCTAAGAATAAAAAAAGAAGTCAAGAAATAAGAAAGATGGGCTTACTTTTCTCATTTATATTTTATTACTTATTTTTAATTTACTTAATTGTTGTTAACTTATTTTTCTCCTGACGCTTAGAAATATTTCTTTCAATCTATCTACCTGCATACTCCTTAGCAAAATTAGTGAATAACACTTAGTTTCTGTATTAATTGCATAACTACAAGAATGTTAATTTTTCATTCCCAAATCCTAGTCCCTTTTAAAACCCAGGATTACATAGTAACCTGTAAGTCAGCTGCCTGACTTTTGTTTTTTCTGACACAATGACAGTCTATCTTACCTATCTCTTCATTTACTTACAGGGTTCTTAAATTTCGTCAATTTAAAAGAATGGCATAGATTTGTCAGAAATCTCTTTAAGGCAGCCTTCACATCCTTATTCCTCAGGCTATAGATCACGGGATTCAGCATGGGGATCACAAGTGTATAAAACACAGAAGCCATTTTATCCGTGTCCAATGAATGGCTAGTTCGAGGCTGCAAATACATGAATAATAGTGTCCCATAGAAAACTATGACTGCCACCATATGTGAAGCACATGTGGAAAAGGCTTTCTTCCTTCCTTCTGATGAACGTATCCTTAAAATGGACAGAATGATATTGAAATAAGATACTAGAACTATAGTCATGGAACAAACCAAATTTGTAGCTGCAGATACAAAAATGAAAGTTTCCGGAAAGGAAGTATCAGAGCAGGACAATGCTAACAGAGGGACAGTATCACAGTAAAAATGATTGATTACATTGGAAGAGCAGTAAGACATAGAGAAAACAGAGGATGAAGTCACAATAGCAGTGGAAAAGCTGTAGAGGTAAGTGAGGGACACTAGCAGAAGGCAGACCTGGCGAGACAAAACCACCATGTAAAGCAGAGGGTTACAAATGGCTACATAGCGGTCATAGGCCATCACAGCTAACATGGAAACCTCAGCTACAATGAAAACCAAAAACCCTCCTAACTGGGTGGCACATTCATAGTAGGAGATGGTTTTCTTTGTTACTAAAAAACCAGTTAGCATTTTAGGGGCAATGACAGTAGAGTTGCCAAGATTGATGATAGCTAAATGTTGGAGGAAAAAATACATGGGGGTCTGAAGTCGAGAGTCTACACTGCTGAGCGTGATGATACCCAGGTTCCCAGCCAAGGTCAGCCCATAGATGAGCAGAAAAACAAAGAAGAGTGGAATTTGAAGCTCTGGACGGTCTGAGACACCCATGAGAATAAACTCAGTGACCCAGGTGAAATTTTCAGGTGCCATGAGAAAGTTTGGGAATTCATCTGCTTGGAGAAGAAAAGAAGCGGTTAACAAACTTAAGGAACTATTTCCTGGGACTACCATTGCTGACAAGGGCAGTTCCTTGGATGAGATTTCCTGAAATCATGTATTATTCTAACTGAGTTATTAAACTCAGGTTGTAGGTCTAACACATAAACTTGCCAATCATTTGAGAGAGAGAGAAAGCAAGTATGGCAATTTAAACAGATGATCCAGCATCGTGAATTTTGAGGATTTACTTCCTTACAAGTTTTACAAAATTATGAGTATGTTTTTAGCTTGCTAACAAACATTTGAAGTCATAATTTATCTTATGTCTCTTGTACTGAGGGTGAGAAAGGCTTGAGGAATTGTATGGTCCAAAATAACTGAACATCTTCTTATGATTTCTCCATCAGAGACTTCTTGCTTTCATTTCAGAATAGAAGATGTAAGTGACTGTCCTGCCCCGTGTGCTTTAGTCTATCTTCTGTGACTTCTGGTAGCACATTGAACTTGCATATTCTACCATCCATATCTGGTCACTGTTTTTTCTCATTTTCCGTGTTATTAACTGAAACAGAAATATATAGAGATGTGTCCACAGATCTATTTTACAGGTTACTGGTTATCTTTTCAGCCTTTATTTTTTAATGATCTCTGTGACAATTTTATCACTTTTGTGTGTTACTGGATACAACCTCCTTTTTCTTCTCTCTCATAACTCTTTTCCTTCTTGCTCCACAAACTTATGCAAATCCTCATATTTTTTACACTGTTTTAATTTTAATCAGTATTTTTATTTATATAATTTCATAACATTATTTAAAAATTTTATAAAATATATCTGGTATTAATTTTAGCTAATCTTTTTCTTAATATTTTAACATTTTTGATATTTTTTGTTATTATAATAGTAAAAAGTATTTATTTTAAGGAGCTTCTATGATAATTACATTACATGTATTTGCCATAAAAATTCACATGCTGTAATTATAATATCACTGAATATTTTTCTAGAGAATTTTGTGTTAAGTATGTTAACCAACTTCTACTAAGCCAGCTAAGGTTTCTTCCCCATCACAATTGTTAGTACCAATGGTAGGCAATTGGTCCAATGAAACCGTATAATAGTCTTTTATCTGAAAATTTGAAGGTAAATTCCAGAGAATCAAGACTATATCATTATTTAACACAATATCTACTGTTAAGCTAAATTTTATATATAATTACAAAAGTATATATTATTGCAAAATAATAATAATAAGTAAAGGGGGCAGGAAACAAGGTTTGGATGTGATGGATGTTGATTGTAAGAATGGTTTCTCTAATGCATAGTTACCTTTAAATTCATCATGTCATATACTGTACACTAAACATATACAGCTTTTTATATCCAATCATACCTAAATAAAGTAGTTTCTAAAAAGCTATATATCAAAAATGCCTGAAAAGTAAAAGCTCAGAGTTGTTGACATGCTCTATGTAAAAAATAAAATAGAATAAAATGAGATAGAAAAATATTCTGTAGTAAAAGAATTTGAGAAATAAAACAAAAATAACATTTAATATGTTTTTGTTTGTTTTGGGATTATTTGTGTCTGTTTGCTTCTGACACCAAATATAATTTTCTCCCTTGGTTTTTTTTGAATCAGCCGTTTACAATCTATTTTTTATTTATTTACCAAGTATTTGTTGGTTTCCTATGTGTACCAGGCAATGTTCAAGCTTCAGATAACTCACTTGTTTCTCATGTCATGTCCTTTCTGTTTCAATAATAAGGAAGAGACAAAAGGCTGATAAACATGAACAAGATCATTGCAGACTGTAGTAAGTGTCCTAAGTAATTAAACAAGAAAATACATCAGAGCAACCTGGGAGAATTATTTCACAGGGAATGTTATGGGAACGATGTTCTGAGAGGGTGACAGGTGAATGAAACCTAAAGCTTGTGAATAAATCCACTATTTAATAAATTACAGGGAGGATATTCCAGAATTCCAGACAGGAGTCCTGCTCTTGAATAGAAAAGAACTTAGTGTTTTGTTTGTTTGCTTTTGAGGAGAAATTTAATGGAAGATGGTGTGACCGGATAATAATGAGGTGGCAGAGAATTAGTTGAATCAAATAATGTAGGTCACAGTATCTATTTGGATTGTACTCTAAGTGAATTGTAAGCCATTAAGAAGTTTTAAGGTAGATGGATAACAACGTTTGCTGTAACAATGATAATAAATTGCAGAATGGGAAAGGGGTAGAAATTATTGCTGAAAAAAATTTTTAATGAGTTAAGCAGTTGTTATAGGATTATTGGTGAAAATTGATGCTGATTGGGACAAAGTGGAGAATCTGGAGATAGATGTAAATTTAACAGTTGGGAGCAGAAACAAGATGTTATCTACAACGTAATATATATTATGAACTGATAAGGTAAATATTAGGGAATGAGAGGTTGGGGTGGATAGACCAAGAAAGAATTTTCTGATTATTTTTTGCAATTGGGTCACTAGCCACAACATTTTTTTTGCATCTTACACTACATGGTTTTCGATTAACTGATCAAGGTGATAATTTGAACGTAGTAAGCTTTAGGTGCTGAATGAATCATTTAAATGATCACTTAAGAAAACTAATATTTAAGTCTACAACAAATCATGCGGTTAGGCATGTAGATAGTTAAGAAACATCAACCTAGATAATGATCCCATATTTTTCCATTTATTTCAAGATTCTTCTTTCAAAATTTGTAACAAAAGTTCCTAGTATGTTCCTCAATCAGTCTTTGTGGGGATAAAACTGTCTGAGAGTCCAGCTTTCATTTTATCCCCAAATTGCAGGATATTGCTTCTGAGTCCCCTCCCATGCTTCTTTTTTTATTTTCAATTACAGTTTACTTTCAATATTATTTTGTATTGGTTTCAGGTGTACAGCTTAGTGGTTAGACAGTCATATACTTTACATAGTATTTCCCTCGACGTTTCCAGCACCTAACTTACCTTGCATTCTCTGTGTTTACAATTGTTAACATTTTCTCTGCAGCTTTCATTCCCTCCCTTGTCTCACTTAGCAAACATATCACCTATCAGCCAACAGAACGCTTCCAAATTAGAACTCCTCTATTTCTGCTAAAATTTAGTGCTATCCTGATTATATATTTCATTTTATTATCTTTAAAAATATTTTACTTACTTATTCTTAGAGATAGGGGAAGGGAGGGAGAAAGAGAGGGAAAGAAACATGGACCAGTTGCCTGTCTTGCGTGCCCCAACCAGGGACCAAACCGGAGACTCAGGCATGTGCCCTGACCGGGAATTGAACCCATGACCTTTCACTTTGTGGGGTGATGTCCAACCAACGAAGCCGCACAGGTCAAGGCTATACTTCATTTTTAATTGCAATAATTATTTTTCTGAATTTGAATTTTACAATATTTATTGTATTTTTTCCATTGCCATTCAGTCCCGTATACGTTCCTCCCCCTAGAAATCGCCACTCTGTTGTCTATGTTCATGAGTCCTTTTTTCTCTTCGCTCAGTCCAATAATAAATTTTAATTGGAAATCATCTTAAGTAACAAACATTATTTTATTCCCAAATTTTCTGCTTCAAGCCCCATATTGTATTATTTGCCCAGATCTATAAATACTTTCCCATTGTAAGCATTCCCCTCTTCTACTCCTTAGGCCAGACTATCACTCACACTGTCATTGACAAGTGTGTCCTTCTTGGTCTTCATGTCATGATCCTCTAAGATTAACAGGTAGGCCAATGGCAGTCATTAGAACTTTTTGAGTAATTAAGATAAATAATCTGAGCTTTTGAAAGTATAATTAAGATAATGCTTTAGCCTCATTTTCAATGTATTTCACAGTCATGTCTGTATCAAGTTTATAGTCACACTAATCTACCAGGAATGCACTGAAGATAAATTCTGGCTCTTTTTTCCTGACTCATATTGACCTTTCTGTAATTACACCATTTTTTGTGTGAGTGAGAGGTGGCATGTTATCTGAAAGAAGTCTGCCCACCATCCGTGGCAGCGGTTCCATGCAATCAGGAACTGAAAATGAATGACTCATTATCAGATGAGGCTTACAGAATTAAATTTTGCAGTAGTTAAGAATGTCATTCTTATCATATTCTAGGCATTTTCAATCTTCTGATGAATACTAGTGAGTAACTGGGAGGGTAAAAGCTAGGTGAGTTGTCTTTATTGCCACCAATGTTTTATGGTTAATGAGTAATGATACTAGTCTTTTAAAAATGTAAAATAGTTCCTAAGTACTTAGAATATTTGTGTTATAAAATTATAAGGCTAAATATAAAGAAAGTAAATTTATTCCTGAACATCCTCTTTTAGGTCACTGAATTTAAGGGCAACCCTGTAAATGAACATTTTCTTCCTGGGTTTTATTTTCTCATTGAGATTGGTATAAAGGTTCTGTCCAGGAACCTAGGGGTCCGCAGTTTCTTAATGTCTTACTACTTACTGCTTATGCAGGGCCTCTACTCAAATAGAAGTTCTTCTGTATGAGGTCTTCTCAACTAACAAGTTTGCAGATTTATTTTACTATCAGATAGAAGGTTTCTCTAAATAGGAGTTATTATTGCACTGATTACATATTATGCTCCTATTTATATATTTGCCTGTATATTATTAAATTTCATGGAGATTTTTCTTGAGGAAATTTGTAATGGATGGTTATATTCTCAAAAAGGAGTATCATTTGGAGTTTGGGTAGTTGTGTATCCTGTTTTCTTTCACAGGTTATCCTGTGAAACACGCTTTTCATTTTAGCTAATACTACAGATACAAAACTATGAAATAATCTCAGTGAGCAAATATCCATTGCTTTAGAAAGGCTAAGGGAGTAAACCCTGACAGAAAATCCGGAGCCAGAGTCCCTAAGGCGGTTTGACGTTGTAGTCAACACCGGCAACTCCTGCGGCGCACCTGAAGCCAAGCTGTATTGACTCCGTCTTTCCCTTGGACCCTTCAGCTGAGAAGAGAGGGGGGGTCTGCTGCATGGGCAACAGCAGACCGTCCATATCACCCTGCCCAGGCTCTGTAGCTTCAGCTCCACTGGAGAGGACACTCCAGCGTCATCGCAAGATGTCGATTCAACACGGGAGGAGACAGATACCGTGTCACTCCCGAGTCGGACTGCACAGCCATTCTCGGCGGTGCAGATAGACTCTTAAGAAGCTACACCATCGTCTCTCGAGATGGACGGCTGCCAATGAGAAAGGCTATAATGTATTTAAGTACATAAAATGCAATGATGTCAGTTCTCATTTGAAAACATATTTAACACTTTGTAGTCCCAAAACAAGTTATAAATCTTGGAAACAAACCTTACTTTAAATGTTGTATTTCTTGATTATACATGATATTCAGTTCTTTCCAAAATAAAAGCTGGGTGACTCAGTTTGAGGAATGGTTGGGATCTTTTAAAGGCCATTATACAAAAATAAGGTAAATATTTTCTACCCACCTCTAATGAAGAGTCTGCTTCAGGTTCTTAGTGAGAATCTCTATGTGTCTATGGCAGTAAGAATTTATAGGGCTCTATAAACCTTTGAGACCTGAACTCTGAAGCACAGATGATTCTAGAATCCCCAGAATGCCCTTTACATCCCTGGGGAAGATGCCACCCAGGATTGGTTCCTTAACCAGATGTTGCTCTAGGAGTTCAATCAGACACCCCTTGAATCTCCTTTGTGGCAAGTCTGGACCTATATTATTGAAGTTATTCATCCCATATTGCCATTTTGAAATTTTATCATCACACAATGAAAATAAGTCAATAAATGTTAGTATCCATTCTTAAAAATAAAGAATATTACATGAAAAAAGTCACAATGCATAGCCTTTTTCCTCAGTGTTTTATTATTCCAAATTATTATACATGTATGTAAAACATTATTATTAGGATGTGAAAGAACCTTTGTCATTTATATTAGAAATAAAAAACAATACTATATCATCAGCACAAGGCTACTTATTACAGTGATTTTTTTATAGTAGTAAAAAAAAAACCCTAAAAGAACAAATTTTCCATCAATCAAAGCCTGGCCAAATACAAAGTGAGTGACCTGCACTTCACAGTTGTATGCTGATATTAAAAATAAAAAAGCTAAAATAATAATTTTTGGCCAAGAAAGATGTCAATGAATTCTCAAGAAAGTTACAAGGAACATGATGTATTACTTTTCTTGTTTTCTGAATAACAGAATTTGATTTGCTTGCTAACTATTACCAAATTTTTCCACACCTGGCCATGAATGCAGAGCTTGAGTCCCAATGTTACCATGAATAATTACCTAAATTCGTGCATACCTAAATCTTGGACCAGTCAGTCATGGAATATTTGGTACAAAAGAATCCTAACGTCATTCAATCTTGTGAATTTTCCCAAAAGTGAGAAATCCTGAAATACCTCATTTTTCCTAGGTTTAAATGCACAGTATTTTCAAGCATATTCATAGCTCTGCTATTTTCCTGCACTCACCCTATCCCTCAAACATATTTGCAATTAACTTTTTTTTTATTGTGGTAAAATATACATAATATAAAATTTATAACTCGAACAAGTGTACAGTTCAGTGGCATCAACTATATTCACTTATTGTGCAACCATCACTACCATACATCTCCAGAACTTTATCTTCCCAAACTGAAATCCTATCCCCACTTAATAATAACTTCTTATTGCCCCTGGCCCACAACCTCTGTCTACTAACATTCTTTCTGTTTCTATGAGGTTGACTATTCCAGTTACCTCATAAGTGGGATCACACAGTATTTGTCCTTTTGTACCTGGCTTATTGCACTTAGCTTAGTATCCTACATTAATTCACGTGGTAGTACGTGTCAGAATTTTCTTCTTTTTAAGGCTAATTTCTATAGTGTGTATAATCTGTATACACTACATTCTGTTTATCCATTCATCCATCAATAAATGTAAGATGTTTCTACCTTTTGCATATTGTGAGTAATGCTGCTATGAATATAAATGTACAAATTTTTTGAATCCCCACTTGCAATTCTTCTGAGTAAAATACCCATAAATTGAATTTTGTATCATATGACAAATCTACTTTCAATTATTTTTAAGAATTCATCTATTTATTTTTAGAGAGAATGGGAGAAAGGGAGAGAAACATCAATGTGTGGTTGCCTCTCACATACCCTCAACTGGAGTCCTGACCCACAACCCAGGCATGTGCCCTAACTGGTAATCGAACTGGTGACCTTTTGGTTCATAGGCTGGCACTCAATCCACTGAGCCACACCAGACAGGGCTACTTTTAATTTTTTGAGGAACATTTATACTCTTTTCACATCAGCGGCACCATTTTTACATTCCCACTAGCAGAGCACAAGGGTTCCGATTCCTTCACATCATGGCCAACACTTGTTGGTTCCTGTTTTTTTGATAATAGACATCTTAATGGGAGTAAAGTGGTATCTTATTGTGATTTTGATTTGTATTTTTGTAACAGTGATATTGAGCATCTTTCACAGACTTATTGGCATCTATATATCTTCTTTAGAGAAATGTCTATTCAAGTCCTTTGCCTATTTTTTTTTTTAATGGAGTGTTTTTTCTCTGTTACTGAGGATTTCTTTAAATATTCTGGATCGCAATTTCTCATCAGATACATCAGATACATAATTTGCAAATATTTTTTCCTATTCTGTGGGTTGTCTTTTTACTCTGTTGATAATGCCATTTGATGTATAAAAGTTTTAAATTTTGATTAAGTCCAGTTTATCTATTTATTTGTTGCCTCTGCATTTAGTGTCATAACCAAAAAGTCATGGCCAAATGCATTGTCGATAATTTTTTCTGTGTTTTCTTCTAAGTGTTTTATAGGTTTAACTCCTACATTTATGTCCTTGATCCACTTGGAATTAAGTTTTGTAAATGGTATAAGGTAAGGAATCAACTTCATTCTTTTGCAGATAGAAATCCAGTTTCCTCAGCATCCATACTGAAAAGATTGTCCTTGCCCCTACTGTCTCGGCAGCGTAATTGAAAATTATTTGATCATATAATATATGAGAGTTTATTTCTGTGTTTTGTATTCTATTTCATTGATCTATATGTCTTTCTTTAGGCCAGTACCACACCATTTTCATTACTGTGCTTCTAGTAAGTATTGAAATCAGGAAGTATGAGACCTCTAATTTTGTTCTTTTTTTTTTTATTGATGTTTTTGCTGTTTAGAGTTTCTTGAAATTAATATAAACTTTAAAATGGATTTTTCTATTTCTGAAAAAGTAGCATTGGGATATTGATGGAAATTACATCTAATCTTTAGATTTTTGGGTAATATGCACATTTTAAGGCTAATTCTTCCAATTAGTGAACATTTATTTGTTTCTTTTTTAATTTCCTTCAGCAACATTTTGTAGTTTTCAATGTACAAGTCTCCCACTTCCTTAGTTAAGTTTAGTCCCAAGTATTTTATTGTTTTTGATGCTATTATAAATGGTATTGTTTTTGTAGTTTTCTTTTCAGGTTGTTCATTGTTAGTATATAGCAATGCAACTGTTTTCTGTGTGTTGTCTTTGTATCTTACAACTTTACAGAATATGTTTATTAGTTCTAACAGATTTTTCATACAATGTAGTTAACTTTACAAAAGAACATATTTCAATTACCCTTTTAAAAATTATACAGTTGAACCAGAGGCATGTAAACAAGGAGCAGACTAACAGAGACCTGGGGGAGGGGGCAGGGGAAAAAAGGGGTAAGAAGGGGAAGGGTCTAGTCAAGGAACTGGTATGAATGACCCATGGACATGGACAACGGGATGGGGACTGACTGTGTGAGAAGGGGTGGGTAGGTGTGGCGGGGAGCAATGGGGCAAAAAGTGGGACAACTGTAATAGAAAAACAATAAATAAATCAAAATTTAAAAAAAGAATTGTACATGCGAATCCCATACAATTACATTAACCAATGTCCCCCCAATTAATTAAATAAATAAATTTTAGTGAAAAGAAAAAAATGTTAAATCAAAATAAAACTGAAGTACATACAAAAAGTATTATAAAAAAAATTCTCATGATACAAAGTCAAGCAAGCTAGAAAAAAGTAGACTAAAAAGTAAAAGTGCATCTTCATGTCCACTATTTCCCTCTCCCAACCAATCCAGTCCTCTCCCCAAAGGTGATGGCCATTAACAGTCTTGTTTTTACTCTTCCAGGTTTAGATCTTGTGTGTGGTACATTTAAAAAAAAAACCCTTTCTATATGGGTAATACCGGAGAATGCTATTAATATTATTTAACTTGTCAATTATGAAAAATAATGAAAATGATAGAATTTGAGGAAAGCTATACAAAAACTATCCAAGTTTTTACAGTACAGTATAAAATGTTGCTCTAGAAAAATAAAATTTATTCATGACAACAAACATGCTTAGGAATCTGAAGTTAACATGGTAGACAAAAATGATACAAACAAAGAATACAATTTTGTATTTCTTTTCATTTGTTCAGTTTGTTTTGTTTTATTTCATTTTTATTTTTAAAAATTAAAAATTTCAAGCTTTATTGATGTAACAATTGATAAATAAAAATTGTATATATTTCAGGTACACAACATAATATTTTGATATATGCATAATTATGAAATTATTATAATAATCTAATTACCACATCCATTAATTCACATTGTTTATCTTTTTCTGTGGCAAGAACACTTAAGATCAACTCTTAATAAAATAAATTTCAGTATATTAAAAGGGAGGAAGACTAAAATGCATGGGTCTGAGATAAAAATTAAAAAAAACAAAACCCTGTTTATGTATTGGTTTAATTCCCCACATTTTTTCACTTGGAATGTGAGGGTAGATTGAAATAAACATTATTGGGGTAGTGTATATATTTAAAAAATTAAAAATTAGAAGCCTATTTGAACAACAAGGACAATACTAAGATGTAAGGAATTTATACATTTGCTGAGTGGGTGCACTTGAACAAAGCATTGTGTTAGCACAGAGTCCATGCAAAATATTGTCTCTTTGTACACAAGTTCATAAAGGAGACAAAATAGACATAAATAAAAATGCAATTAACCCTGGGTTGTATGTTATCTTCAATCTTTGTTGTTGTTGTTACAGACTTTTCAAAATATTAATGTCATTTTAGCAGATGACCAGTTAACTCATTGATCTTGAGTGTTTGCCAAAGCAAAGTCAGCTTGTTTATCGAAAGGCAATCATAAACCAAAGTTAACCATAGTGTGAGGATCTGTCAAGCAGGACCCCAAATTAGCCAACATTATTTTTGTGATTCCTAGTGTAAAAATCTTCTCACATGCCCACTCTATCCTTGAGATAAAAAATATTAACTCAATCTGATTTAAGAATTTCATTTCAAGGTGAAATGTTTTATTTTCTATTTAGCCTAGGTTCTTTATTTTTAATTAAATTTTTTGGGGTGACAGTGGTTAATAAGCCTAGATTCTTGAAACAGTTTGTTCTTGTGTGTTATAATCAATCACACATTAACTTACTTTCTGGCCTTCTGTCTTGCCTACACATTCTTCATGGTTCAATCTTATTTATCTCTAATACACAGTGGCTACTATAAAATGCATATTACTAATTTTCTGGTTAATTTTACACAACTTTAAGTATGTAAGACTTTTTTATACCTCTGCAGGTTTATGTTCAACCAAAAATTTGGTGTGGTTTACTTTATTTCTAAATAATATATGTTCCAACCTGACCTTGAGAAATAATTTGGAACTTAAATTACCTGGTTACAATATTTATCTAATTGAAGTGAAGAAAAGTACAGGGAGACATACTTCCTTCTTCCAGAAGGAGAAGAAAACTTTACCGATAAGACAATTCTACCTTTTGATGTTATAATTGGACTAACAGAATACTAAAACAAAAACCCAACTTTGCAACTGAATACTAAGATATTAAGTGGGGATTTTGCACCGATTAGTTAAAGTTCTTTTCAGTGCATCTTTTACTTCTTTATTTCTTAAGCTGTAGATCAATGGATTCAGCATAGGGATCACCAGGGTATAAAACACAGAGGCCATTTTATCAATATCAAAAGTATGGCTGGATTTGGGTTGCAGGTAAATAAACAGTAATGTCCCATAGAACACGACCACCACTGTCAGATGGGAGCTGCAGGTGGAGAAGGCTTTGTACCTCCCCTCAGTTGACTTCATTCTCAGAATGGCCACAAGAATTAATGTGTAGGATACAAGAACAATCAAGAGGGAAGAGAGCAAATTACAGCCGGAAAAGATCAAAATGATCAGTTCTAGTTCATGTGTGTCAGAACAGAGAATGGATATCAGAGGAAGGCAGTCACAATAAAAATAACTGATGATGTTAGAGCCACAGAAGGAGAGTCGAAATAACTTGACCGTGAGAAATAGTGACACAAATGTGCCGTAGAGATAGGGAGTAAGTACCAGCCCCCAACGCACTTTCTCTGCCATGATGACCAGGTAGAGGAGAGGTTTGCAGATCGCTACATAGCGGTCATAGGCCATTGCTGAGAGAATGAACAGCTCAGTGATGATGAAAATCTCAAAGAAGGTGAGCTGGGTGGCACACCAATTGTAGGAAATTGTATTTTTGTGCACCACAAAACTTGCCATCATTTTAGGGCCAATGACAGTGGAGTAACCAAGATCAGTGAATGACAAATGTCTCAGGAAAAAGTACATGGGAGTATGTAGTTTGGAGTCCAAATGGGTCAAGATAATCATGCCTAGATTGCCTATCACTGTGACCAAGTATATGACCAAGAAGATTCCAAAGAGAGGTGCCTGCAGCGCAGGGTTGTCAGTGATCCCCATGAGGATAAATTCAGTCACCTTGGTCACTGCAGTATGATTGTGTTTCTCCATATTTCTTAGTAACCTGTGTGAGGTATAAAATTAATACTATATTTGAGATGCTGTCTTCTAAGAGAATTTAATACATAATATGTAAGATATAAAAATATTTTCTTTGTCTTAAATAAATAAATAGAGATTCCTCTTCCCATCAGGCCAAAACTGTGCATACTTACACTCACACTGTAGTGTAAGTGTCTAACAATTAGCTTTCTCAGTTGTACTCTTCTGAGAATAGTTTTTTGATTGTAGAGACATTCATTTCAATGACATCCATCTTGAATAAATGTATTACAACTACACAACTAGAAAAAGAGCTAAGCTGCCTCACCTGTAAAGGTCCCTTTTACAAAGCCCAGGGTAACTTAGGTAACTGACTGCTTGAATAACACTGATTTTTGCCTTCCTGTACTTTGCCACAGCGTTGGCTCTGGTAGGGCAGTGTCTGGGGGGGCTTGCCACAAGTAGTAGGGCCCAGGTGTGTACCTCTAGCATTCTTAGCTGATAGCATCGTTATGGATAGTCTGAGACTGATACAACACACACATTCATCAAAACTTTGGTAAAGTATGCCTTAAAGGGTCAAGGTGTTTTGAAGTGGTTATTTTGATACAGCGATGATGACCTCCTTTTTGATCTGAAGTCATTTTAAGCATGTCAAAAGACCTATCTATTTTTAGCCTTTTCAATATTTGAAGTAATTTGTAAACAAGCATAGACACTTAAATCATATACCTTACATTATTGACAACCATCATGTCCGCTTAAAGTAACAAGACAAAAGACTTTCTGAACTGTTGGTGAAATGATGGATCAGGCATTGAAGGGGAAAGTCTGATCATTATGTATACGTTTATTTCAGCACTTCTCACTACGAGTTCAGCTTGTGTACCCAATATAAAATCTAAGGCCATGATATATTACTTTGTGGATTTTATTAATTTCTTATTCCTCATTTGGCACATTGGTTGTTTCTGCTTATTGAATCACTTCTAATAATTTTCCCATCATACATCCCTCTTCAGCATATAAAGAAGTTGGTCATTCTGAT
The DNA here is from genome assembly GCF_987537825.1 of Furipterus horrens. Classification (NCBI taxonomy): domain Eukaryota; kingdom Metazoa; phylum Chordata; class Mammalia; order Chiroptera; family Furipteridae; genus Furipterus; species Furipterus horrens. The sequence goes on from NW_028327172.1 coordinate 10,637,412, forward strand.
CACTCAGGATTTTTTTTTAAAGATTTTATTTATTTTTAGAGGGAGGGGAAGGGAGGGAAAAAGAGGGAGAGAAACATGTGTGGTTGCCTCTCACAAATTCTCAGCTGAGGACCTGGCCCACAACCCAGACATGTGTGCCCTGACTGGGAATCAAACCAGAGACCCTTCGGTTCACAGGTCAGCACTCAATCCACTGAGCCAGGACTGCTTATTCAGGAATTTTTAATGGAGATGCATGGAAAGAATACAAATGACCATGGAGCACTGACAGAGGACTCATTGTGTACCGGGCACATTTCTGAGCACTTTCCCTATAACTCATATAACCCACACAATCCATAGCTCTAGGAAGTAGATAGTAAAACCATATCCATCTGGGAGTCAAGGAACCCAAGGCAAAGGAGCGAAATAAATTAACTATGATCACTCAGATAATAGATGTTGGAGTCGGTATTAAAATAAAGTCATTATGTCTTCAAAATATATTTTTATAAACATGATGTATTCTTTATATTGTCACTTCAAATAGATAGAAAATTAAAAAGTGACATAGAAGGGACACTTTTTATTTTTATTTTTATTTTTTTTACTGTGTGGTTGCCTCTCACTCGTGCCTTCAACTGGGGACCTGACGTACAACCTAGTAATGTGCCCTGACTGGGGCGACACTTTTAAATATGTGCAAAAACCCTTGTTACAATAGGTGACTGAAGCAGTAAGTTCATTTGAAAACTAAGGTGGTCTAAATGTACAGTGCACAGTTTCAGGTCTGTCCTACATGTTAATTCTATTGATGACAAAAAAAAAAATGTATACTGCAAAGAGAAAAACAGTTTTGTAGCACATAACGCTCTTCAAGATCTTTAGTGATAATCTAGTTTAAGCTGGCTACCCTCAGAAATTTTCAAACCAGTGTTTTCTACTCACCTGAGTGGAGAATCTGCTTTGACTTCCTACTGTTTTAATCCTCATCAGGGGTTGGAGAGTGTATTTACGTGTTTTTCTACCCTCTTGACACTCATTTTGTTAAAGTGTTAGTATTGATTAAGGGATAAAACAATTGCATAATATTACCTGAGGGAGAGAGCACACTAGCTTCTATTAATTATTCTGGGAATATTCTATTATGAAAAGTCAAAAATACTTCTTACGTGGGTCTAACTGAGAAAATAAATTATGCAATATCACTAAGCACCAGAACTATAAATACGTCTTTGTAGTATCTCAGTTACACAATATCATGAGCATATTAGGTACATTACACACATATACAGACAATGTGTGAGTAAATGGAATTTACTTCTTAAAAAAAGATGGTGCAACATTTGGTTGACATAAACCAATGTCTTATGACTTGTATTTTGTCTGCCAATTAATCAGTAGTAAAATTTTTCTTCATATGTTGATAAGGTTTATTTCATTTCTATCTGTTTTTAAGGATTTCTCTTTATCATTGGATTTCAAAACTTTAATTGTGATATGTTTTGCTTTAATTTCCTTTCTTTGTATTTTGCTTAGAATTATCATAGCTTCTTATATTTTAGGATTATAGGTTTTTAAAATAAATAAATAAGTAAATTTGGAAGAATTTTGGCCAGCATTTCTTCCAATGGTTTTTGCTCCATGTAGGCAATTCTTTCAAATTGGACCAACATTTACATGTACAACATGTTGCTTATTATTATTCTATAGATCACTGAAACCATTTTCATGGTGTTTATTTAGTATTTTGCTTCCTCTCCAGCTTCATTTTGGGTAGTCTCTACTGTGATATGTGTAAGTGTAGTTATCTTTTTTTTTTTTCAGTTTATAATATGCTATTAATATCATTCAATAAACATTTGTTCAAATCTAATATTGTGCTTTAATCTCAAGGATTCCCAGAAAGTTAATGTTGTTATGAAATCATTCAGTTATATTGAACGTTGTTTTGTACTTGTCTCAACCTATCAATACCCAATGTTGTGGATGGACCCACCCTTGTAGTTCTTATTGTGATTGCAAGAGGCTCTTCAGCAATAAACATCAGGAAACTTTTAAAAAGTAGAAGTTTATTACCTATGTGACCTGGAAATTACATTGCACATCTAGGGCCAAACATCAAGGTTGCAGGTAGAAAGAAAGAGTTCCAAGGGTCTGGGGTTCTGCATTTACTGGGCTCTAGAGTAAGAACTAGGATTTCCTGGGCTTACTCTTTATTGGTAATTTAAAACATAATAGTGGGGATTTAAAACACTGGAAGAGAAAACAGCAAGTAGCCCAAATGGTCAGTTATTGAAATCGATGAAGATCTACAAAACAAAGGAGCCTCAATGCAGGGAGGCATCCCGGCTCTTTATTTAGTTGTGTGGCTGGCAATGTATTTATTCAAGATAACAACTTTTTCCACCCAGCTCCCAAAGCCCCTCCCCACTGGCAATCATCAATCTGATTACTGTATTTATGAGCCTGTTTCTATTTTGTTTGCTCATTTATTTTTCTCTTTAGATTCCACATTAAGTAAAATCATATATTTGTCTTTCTCTGTCTGACATTTTACTTAGTCTAATACCCTCTAGTTCCATCCATGCTGTCATAAATGGTAAGGTTTCATTCTTTTATACGGCCAAGCAATATTCTATTGTATATGTCTGTACCACTACCTTTTTATTCACTTGTTTATTGATGGGCACTTGTGTTGTTTCCACCACTTGGGTATTGTAAATAATGCTGCAATGTACATAGGGGTGCATATACCCTTTCAAATTAGTGTTTCGGATTCTTTCAAATATGTACTTCTGGGTCATAAGGTAGTTCTATTTTTCATTTTTTGAAACACCTCCCTGTTGCTTCCCACAATGACTGCACCAATCTGCATTCCCAAGAGTGCACAAGGGTTCCCTGAACAAGGTGAAAAAATTAAGAAGTACAAATTGGTACTAACAAAATAGTCACAGTGATATAAAGCTCAACATTGGGAATTAGTCAATAATACTGTAATAACAAATTAGGTACTTAAAATATGAGAGCAACCACTTGGTAAGATATATGATTATCTAACTGCTATGCTGTACACCTAAAACTAATACAAAACAAAAAGGATAGCAGTCTTTGAAGTGAGTACCTCTTTGAGATTGATGCCTGGTCATCTGAAATTTAAGTCCAGAACTTGTATTACAAAAAGAAGATAAGAAGCCAGGGCTTACACTACAAACATATATACAATATGTTTTAAAGTTTTTGCCTGATAATTCTACTCATCACTGTTATTTCAAGATCTATGTTAATCATCTCCTGGGTGGGATTACATGGTCCTACTTTCACATATGTTTAGTATTTGTGATCGGATGGTGAATTTTATGCTAGTGAATATTATAATATCATTGTTTTCCTAAAAAAAAATCTTCAGTGTTTTTCTTAACAAGGATCAGATACCTCTTTTTGAGGCTTATTTTCAAACTCTATGAATAGCAGTCCTAAGTAACTGAGATCTCTGCTAGATGCCCCCATGTTGAGCAAGGACCCTATTCTCTGGATTTTGGAACTCTAATGTCTTCCTGCCCTGTGTGACCTCTGGAATTGCTCAGCTTGCGATTCCCTGATCACTCTTTTAATGGCCTTGTGGACTTTGATTGTAGGCATGCCCAACTTAATGCTCAGCCACAAACTCAAGGAGACCTTGTAATGGAGGAAAGGATGAGCAACAAGAGAAAGGGATGATGCATGGAAAACAAAGAGCAACGTGCCGCAAGTTTGTCATCAGTATCTGTAATTATTTTAAATGTCTGTGGATTAAATTATCCAACGGTAGAGACTGACAGAATAGATTTTTTTAAAATTGTGATCCAACTATATGCTTTCTGCAAGAGACTTACTTTATTTACACTGTTGTATTAGCCTCAGAAAACAGAACAAAGACAAAATTGAAAAGATCCTCAACCTAAAGAAATAATAGCAGTTAAAAGAAACAAACACATAGGTTATTGAGATAGAATTTAGTGTTTCAACTGAGAGAAATGTCAGGTCCTATGGTATCACTAAAAGAAACATTGAATTAAAAGCAAGAAATGATAAGAAAGAAGTATAATTTGACTGAACATTAGGGAAACAATCTATTTGTGCATTATAACTAGTCTTGATTATGGAGATGTTCTTTCTCACTATACAGTAGTCCCTCTCTATATCACGGTTCACTTATCGCGGCCTCACTGTATCACGGGATTTAAAAAAATATTATATTTAATTATTTATTGCAGATTTTTTGCTATATGATGGGATTTTGCGGTACTGTGTACATATGTTGTTAAAGTTACGTAGGTTTAAGAATGTAGAATATGTTTAAGAACATAAGTAGTGTTTATAAAAAGTGTGGAAAAGGTTAATAAGGGACTGGAAATGGTTTATAAGTGTGTGGGAAGGGTTTATAAAGCCTTAAAATATATATAAATACTAAAATAAATGTAAGGTTTCTACTTCACTGATTTTTACCTATCGCGGGGGAGGGGGTCTCGACATAATACCCGCGCTAAGCGAGGGAATACTGTATTTTGCAACTAAGTGGTGAGTTCACCGTTTACAGGACCTTCTCTGTGACAGTCCTGTAAGGTCACTTCTAGTAGCCACAGTGCTACTGCTCAGACCACTTTACATTCATTTTTCAGCCTGAAGCTTCCTCACTTGTGCAGATGGCAAAATCCAAATGTCACCCCACATGAGGACACGTGGTTACTGATTCGCAGATGAGACTTTTATTTTTCTAACGAGATGCCTGGTCAGAGCGGGCAATTTTATTTATAATGTTCGCTGATGAGCAGATTTCTTCAGTTAGGATTTTAGTGAGAATGCCATTCTTTTTCAGATACTAGATTTATATGTGGGTTTTAGTGGAATTCTGTGTGGCTCCTGGGGCCAAAGGCCTAGTGCCTTTTTGAATAATTTCAATCTCATTTATAAAGTTTTGCAAATACCCCTAGAAGAGTCATGGTTTCAGTTTCTATGCTTACTTTTGATTTTCTTCTTTTTTCTTTTCCTTTTGGGAACAATAAGAATTTTATTGTGTTACCTGCAATTGCTATAGTATGTTTTACTTTTATGTTCGGTATTTCAATGTATTCTTTTTTGAAATATTTTTGAGGAAGCTTGGAATTATATTGAATAGCTAGTCCTCCATTTGCTGGGAATGAAAGTAACCATCCTGCTTGTTTGTTTTTAAAATCCCTCTCTTTCTGGTGTCAAACGCAATGTCTAGCTTGTCCTTATTCTTCAAACAGTATTCGTTAAATGAATAATATTACAGCTAAATATAATGTCTGATAGGATTAACACATGGCCATTCTACCCATTAGATAGAATGCAGAATTAGAATCTGAATGGAAGTATGTGGAGAAGGGGGGTAGGGTGTTGCTCCCTCACTTTGTAGAAAGAATAGCCATCATCAAGCTGGATCCCACTTAATGCACTTTATCCTTACAAAGGCAGTCTCGGTCCATGTTATATCTTAATAAAATACTATCCAATTGATTTACATTATTTAAAATTGACATTTCTTACTCTTGGTGCTATGTTGCCTTCTAGTCTTGGTAACGCTTTTTGTATCACACCACTTAGGGAACCCAGCTCCACGGAGATGCATGGAGAGAGTCTCCCGAGGGACCGCGGTGCAGTCCACAGTGCAATGTTTGTTGCTACCCTTGCCCTAGTGAAATCTCCTCTGAGCCACAGGGAGTTCGGTCTCATTAGAACAAAATGTATATGTATATAAGTATACAAAGATATGTATACTTGTCTCTTCTTTCAAGTTTGTCCTCATTGAGGAAAGAATTACAGAGGTAACATCATTGTTACATTGTTTATTTTTAAAATTATATTTGTTTTACGTGATATATATATATATATATATATATATATATATATATATATAAGACCTAGAGTGATTCAGTTATCCGTCATTAAAATATTGATTATTCTGAATCTCAAAAAAATACATTAACTCATTTCATTTCTAAGAGGATATTAAGAAACCTTGAGGATGGATATGAGCTTTCTAATAAACTAATGTCCTAAACTTTTTAATGTCTTTGGTAAGTTAAATTCTTTTTCAATGTCTTTCTACTCCTTTTATTTTTTTATATTTAGAACTCATTCGACAAATAATTGAAAATTTCAAATGTGATAGAGTCTTATCAGTGTTTTGATTCATAAAGTTCATGTAATTTAAGTCCATATTTTATTATATAATTCAGTTTACAATGTTGCCATCAAATTTTGCAGCCATAAGTTATTACTTTTATATTTGGGTAGTGAGCTTAATTTCTAGTACCTCCGAAACATCTTAAGTTATAGTTTACAATAAAATTTATATTTATAAGTGATATTTTATAACAGTTTCAGTTACATTTCTAAGAGGAGCAGAAGAAAAAGCATGTGTGAATAAAAATGCAGTTTTGAATATTTGTTGAAAGTCCTCTTCCATATTGTCAAATCCATTGGTAATCTTTAAAGAGTGTGTAAGATATCATGAAAAATATAGGTATTTATTTTACTTATCATACATTTAACAAGGCTAGTTTGTAAGTGAGAACTTGAGATATTAATTTGAGTGCTAAAATAAACAAATAAATAGTGCTTGAGAATTGCAGAAATGACCCAAAAAAGAAATTCTTCAGTTACAATGGTTTTAAAGTTTAATACTGATCTCTATGTACCAAAAGATATAACACAGTAAATGCATATCACTATTTTATCTAGCTGTATTTCATATAGCTATGCAATTATCTATCTAATTCAAGTGTTTAACTTGTACACAAAGAACAGTAAATACTTTATTGGAGTTGTGTTCTTCAATCTTCTCAGCGATCTTGGAAAACTAAATTAAATTATATCCTAAATAACTTGTTCAACGAAATAAAACCAATTGTTGCGAACAATAGGACTTGACCCAGGATTAATAGATCCCTAATGTCTCATCATTGGGGCAACTAAAATGTTTTAGTTAAAACAGATAGATGGTGTAAATTAGAGATAAACAAAAATCATCACCTTTTGTTTATTATAATTTCTAAAATGACATTCTAACTTAATAGAGAAGAAGCAAGAGATAGTTAATTCTGAAACAAATACAAACAGCTTTGGATATAAAGTATAGGTATCCTACGATCCAATGGAAATTGTATTTTTAGAAAGACTTAAATTGTTTAAACTATCTATTATAGGATGAAAAATATGAAGAGGTATCACATAGCATTTGGTGAGTATATGTATATATATTCAGAATTCTTGTGTTTTTTTATTTTTCTAAAATTATTTGAGATCTCAGGAAAAGCTGGAAGCCTCCATATGGCCCAAGTATGCAAGACATGGGATTCTATGTCTTAGGTCTCAGAGTTAATGACCTTCCAAGACTGTTCTTCTACCCTGAACATGGGGAAGAGTGTCTTGAAGCAGGAATTCTGGGTTCTTTTAATAGTTATAATGCAAGAGACAGGCTTTTGTTCCATGAGTTTCAGAGTTAAGTGTTGATACCCAATGCCTCCCATGGTCACAGAAGCCGGAATCCTTGGCATTTTTAAACATCATTGCTCTAGGTAACTGAGCCTTCTTAATCCACGATATGGCCATTTTGCTGCCTATAATAATGTCACTGTCGATCACTGCCATATATAACTTCAAAATAAATACAATTTTCAGACTCTCTGCAAATAATTACCTACTTAAAAACAAAACCAGAAGAGAATATCATAGAAAAGTGATTTACTTTATTAATGGCATATATTATACATCATTAATTTCAATCATTGTTAGTGTCTTAATGCTAGTATAACTGTAGTCTTAAAGTGTACACTTTAAAGGCAGACTGAAGCTGTGAAAAACAAGTTGTTTTTTCACACATTGGTTTCTATGGAATATAATTATATAAAGCAACATCACTGGAACAAAATTAGAGACCATTTTATTTACTTCTTCATTTTATTGATGAAAAATGTCAGCCTCAGAGAAGGGACATCAGTAGTTGTCTGTATTTGTATTTATACCACATATATTTTCCCTAATATACATAATATATGATTTTTTAAAAATAAATTTTAATCTCTGTATCTTTTTCACAACAGACCTTGTGAAAAGAAACAAATGACTGACCAGAATTACACGGTTGTGACGGAGTTTATTCTTTTGGGATTGACAGACAACGCTAAACTGAAAGTTGTGCTTTTTGTGTTGTTCCTGGTGATTTATGTCATTACCTTGGTGGGAAATCTGAGCATGATCTTCTTAATCCGAATCACTCCCAAGCTCCACACACCCATGTACTTTTTCCTCAGCTGCCTTTCTTTCGTAGATGCCTGCTATGCATCTGCCATTGCACCCAAAATGCTGATAAACCTCCTCGTTGCGAAGGCAACCATCTCTTTTTTTGCTTGTATGGTACAGCATTTGTGTTTTGGGGTGTTTATTACCACAGAAGGTTTCTTGCTGTCGGTAATGGCGTATGATCGTTATGTGGCCATTGCAAATCCTTTGCTTTACAGTGTGGCTATGTCTAAGAGGAAGTGTGTAGGGCTGGTCTTTGGGTCGTGGGTATGTGGAATAATTAACTCTTTAACACACACAATAAGTTTAGGCAGACTGTCCTTCTGTAGGTTGAATGTTGTCAACCACTTCTTCTGCGACATTCCATCACTCCTGAAACTGTCATGTTCTGAAACCTCCATGAATGAGCTATTGCTCTTAACTTTTTCTGGAGTCATTGCCATGGCCACCTTCTTGGTTGTTATGATTTCCTACACATTCATTGTTCTTGCTATCCTGAGAATCAGCTCAGCAGCAGGGAGACAGAAAGCCTTCTCCACCTGTGCCTCTCACCTGACGGCCGTGACCATATTCTATGCGACCCTGAGCTTTAGTTATATTCAGCCAAGCTCCCAGTATTCTGTAGAACAGGAGAAGGTAGTTTCTGTGTTCTACACACTAGTTATTCCCATGTTAAACCCATTAATTTATAGTCTGAGAAACAAAGAGGTAAAGGATGCTGTGCAAAGGGCTTTAATAATGAAACATTTCCCCTGTTGAGTTTAAGTCATTGTAAATCCCACTACATTCTACCAGTTGTTTCTCACTTTCAATAATTTCATGAATGTAAAGCTTTTAAGAATGTACAGTTTTTCTTTTCTTTTCTTTCTAAAAAATTTTCAATCACAGTTTGCATTCAATACCATTCCACACCCATTTAAGATGTACAGAAAAGTGGCCCCAGAACCATGCACTACAGAGTGATACCCTTATTGCTCCAAGCACCCATTTGCAGAGCTTTTTGTTCTATACACTTATTTGCCATATAAGAAGGCAGACAGTCAATGAAACTTGTTTAATTCATATAGCAACATCACAAAAACAATACTCTATCACATTGGTCTTCTGATAGTTTAGGTTTTTAATCTATAAATGAATACAAAATCCAGTACTACATTTATATTTTTCTGTTAGTTGGAGAAAACAATTGTGCAATAATACTCTCATTTAAGGACACAAAAATAAGGTACTTACAAAGAAAAATGTAATTGGTTCTCAGGTTTCCAAGAATACAGATATTCTATAGCTAAAATTTGCCTTCATTGACTTACATTTTAATTAGTCTAAAGAGTGGTTATGATATTGTGATTTATAATAAGAAATATATATGTGGTCTTAGTCCTGGTTTTTGACATAGCTCCTAAAACCCTTTTATCACCCAGAATGGTGATAAAACTCCTGGCTGTGAAGGGAACCATCTCTTCATTGCTTGCATGGTACATATTTGTGCTTTGGGGTGTTTGCTGCTACAGAAGGTTTCTTGCTGTCAGTAATGGTGTATGGTTGTTATGTGGCTACTGCAAATCCTTTGCTTTACACTGTGCCCATGTCTAAGGGGAAGTGTGTAGGGCTGGTCATTGGGTCATGGATATATGGAATAATTAACTCGTTAATATACACAATAAACTTGGGTAGACTTTCCTAAGTGATGAGAATCTTAAAGGTATCTTTTGTTATGTTACTGAAATTGACTTCTGGAAAGTGCATCTGGGGACTGGTTACCAAGGGAAGCAACCATGATTTCCAAGGAGGGAAGAGGGCTCGAGGTTGAATCAGTCATCAATAGCCAATGATTCAATCAACATTACCTATGAATGAAGCTTCCATAAAAACCCAAAGGGGGGATATGGAGAATTTCCAGATTGTAGAACCAGAATGCTTCCATGTGTCACCCTGCTGGACCTCAAACTCAAGGACAAAATGTCTCGCACTTGGAACTTACCTTAATGTATCTCTCCATCTGGCTGTTGATTCATATTCTTTGATATTCTTTGTAATAAACAGCTAATCCAGTGAGTAGACATTTTTAGATTTACATATATTTCATGTTTTTTGTTTTAAACTAATGTTATATATTTACTTAAACTTCTAATTGTGTTTTGTTTATACATTGAAATGCAATGGAATTGTGTGTGTTGGCCTTGCTTACTGTGATTTTGTTATATTAAATTACTAGTTATACTAACTTTTAAAAATTCATTTTCTATATAAACAGTCATGTTGTCTTCAACTAGAGAGCATCTTATTTACTTTTTCAAATTTTTATGTCTTTGTATTTATTACTTTCATCTTACCACACAGCCTGGAATTTCTATTATGATATATGGTAGTTGTAGTGAGAGAAAACAGTCTTTTCTTTTTCCAGTCTTAGTGAGAAGACATATATCCTTTTATGATTAAATATGGTGTTTACTGTATGTTTTATTGTAGATGTCTTTTATCAATCTTTTGGAAGTTTCTTTCCATTTTAGATTTCTGAGAGTTAAGCTTTATACAATAAATAGATCCTAAATTTGATTAAATGCTCTTTCTTTTTTTTTAAATTTTATTTTTTGTTATTCATTTACAGTTGCCCCATTTTTCCCCCATTGCTCCCCCCTCCCAGCCCACCCCTTCTCCCACAATCATATCCCTCCCCGTTGTCCACGTCCACGAGTCATTCATACACGTTCCTTGACCTGACCCTTCCCTTACTCATCCCCCTTCTCTCCCGCCCCCCTCCACCCTACTGACTACTATTCTAGTCTTTGCCTATTTAGTTCGTTTGTTTGTGTTGCTCTTTAGTTTCCTGTATTGGGTGATATCATATGGTATTTTTCTTTCTTTGCCTGGCTTATTTCACTAAGCATAATTCTCTCTAATTCCATCCATGTTGTCGCAAATGGCAGGAGTTCCTTCTTTCTTTCTGCTACATAGTATTCCATTGTGTAGATGTTCCACAGTTTTTTGATCCACTCATCCACAGACGGGCACCTAGGCTGTTTCCAGCACTTAGCTATTGTAAACAGGGCTGCTATGAACATAGGGGTGCATAAGTTCTCTTGAATTAGGGTTTCAGGATTTTTCGGGTATAATCCTAGCAGTGGAATCGGTGGATTCAAAGGCAGTTCCATTTTTAGTTTTTTGAGGAAATTCCATACTGTTTTCTATAGTGGCTGCACCAGTCTGCATTCCCACCAACAGCGCAGTAGGGTTCCCGTTTCTCCACATCCTCGCCAGCACTTGTTGTTTGTTGATTTGTTGATGATGGCCATTCTGACAGGTGTAAGGTGGTATCTCATTGTGGTTTTTATTTGCATTGCTCTGATGGCCAATGATGTTGAGCATTTTTTCATGTGTCTATGGACTTTCTGTTTGTCCTCTTCAGAGAAGTGTTTGTTCCTTTGCCCATTTTTTAATTGGGTTGTTTGTATTCTTGATGTTGAGTTGTATAAGCTCTTTATATATTTTGGAGATCAGTCCCCTGTCTGTGATATCATTGGCAAATATGTTTTCCCATATGGTTGGTTTCCTTTTCATCTTGCTGATGTTTTCTTTTGCTGAGCAGAAACTCTTCAGTTTGATGTAATCCCATTTATTTATTTTTTCCTTTATTTCTCTTGCTTTAGGAGATGTATCCATGAAGAGATTGTTACGTGAGATATCTGAAATTTTCCTGCCTATGTTTTCCTCTAGGACTTCTATGGTATCACGGCTTACATTTAAGTCTTTGATCCATTTTGAGTTTATTCTCGTGTGTGGTGTAAGTTGGTCTAGTTTCATTTTTTTGCACGTCCCTGTCGAGTTCTCCCAGCACCATTTGTTAAAGAGGCTCTTCTCACTCCATTTTATGTTCTTTCCTCCTTTATCTAAATCCTCTTTCTGTGTTAAGAAATTTATATTTTCTTAATTATGTTGATATGATAAATTACATTAATGACATTTGACTATTAAACTGGGCTTACATTCCTAAAATAAACCACATTTATGGTCTCAATAAGTTGCTATAAAATAAAAATTTAAATTAGTAACAAGAAAAAAATAAATTTATGTGATTTTTACTAGATCTGAATTCAAGAAGTTAATCTAGTATAATCATCTCTGCAAGAGATAGAGACCACATTTATTTAATAGGTATTAAATTCTTATGGCTACACAAAACATGTAAAAATTTAACGACTTTAAAAAATAAAGCCTTGAAAGAAAGCTCTGTATTGTTCTATGTCTAAATCAATATTGTTTTAAAAATAAGCCTTTAATATTTATAGAATTAAAGTTGACTGTGATGGCCAATAAATAATTCCATTAAGAGGTAAGTTTTTAAAATGTCAACATTTTTTATGACAATAAAAACTGAATATTACTTTGTCTACTCTATGACTGACTGATTTTTATCACTCTAAGTTACAAATTAATATAGTGAGCTATGGATTATATACATAGACAGACACATTGGATTATAAATTTGGCTATTGTTTCATGTTTTATGTCATGCAAGTTAGTCAGGATTTAAATACTATCATACAAATAATTTAATCCTTATCATCAAGAAGCTAATAAAGGTAAGACTGACAGTAAATACAATGTAAACTTCAACAAATACGCCACAACGGGGAATGTAAGAAACAACAGATGGCTTTGTGAAGGGCACGGCCTTCATTGTTCCAGGGTGTGTTGTTCACATACTAGACATTAGAATAAAAATCTTCCTGTTATATGACTTCAGGGACCTCTTTACCTCATAGGATTCCTTTTCAGCTCTCCAGTGGTTACAATTTCTCCAGGGAATCCACACAAATAGAGATAGACATAGATGATATAGATATAAATACAGATATAGATATATAGATATAGATATAGATATAGATATAGATATAGATAGATATGCATACAGATATAGATATTCTCCAGGGAATGCACTGGTTCCTTTTTCCAGTAAGAAAACCATATGTAAATGCAATTTGACACTTAGGAATATTACAATTATTGTGAATCATTAAAAATTGAATGAATCATAGATCATTTCTTATTCTACAGATTACATTTAACTTTCATATTCATATTTCTTAATTAGTACTCTCTCTCATACTTGAGGAGCTCTTTCAATGACAAACTGCATATCTTGATTAGTGATGTTTCTCCTCATACGGTTGATAAAAATATTCCTGAGAGGTATGTTGTTTCCTTTATCAATCTAATCATTGTAATAAGCAGTCATTGTATGTTAACCTGGATCAGGATAATATTCTATAAATTGTATATCTTTGAGGAGGGGTTTCCACATCTTTATCCATATGATTGGCAGACCCTAAAGTAGCATGGTGCTCAGCCTTTACACCTGCATGTGGTGCTCCACTGTTTTTCTTTGTATAATTTAGGAACATTTTTCCCACGCACAAATAGTCACTAACAAACACTAGCTCAAGGAAGAACAGTTACTTTAAAATAAAAAACGACCACCTGTTGGGCTTCATGGCATTTATGGTTCAGTAGCTCAACAGTATCAGAGTCAATATATTCCGTTGCCCTTAAATTAAATTCCCAAATGGATGAAGTGCACACAGAAAGGTTCTTCAAAGTCTGAGAAGCAGAAGGGGAAAAAGAATAAATATTCTCCTCACAGACCTCTCCTTTTTTGGAAAGAACATTTATCTCTTATATTGTCCCTGGAAGAATTCCTTCTACAAATCATTAGCAACAGACATTTAGCTTTTTTGGAATCCTGCTTCTCCTTAATCCTCATTTCTCAGACTATGTCCTTCATTTTGTTTTGGCTTCCTATGAGAGCAAATCATTTATTAATGAGTGATTAATTTAGATTTATATTAGTTAGTATTCATTTATAATTGAATAATTATACTTCTCTTGAATTCAGTCTCTGTGTCAGATACAATTTTTACTGTTCTTTTAATTTTTCTGCTATTTCTCCTCTTCTAATCTTACATCTCGCAAAGTGATGTTTTATTCCCTGTCACCTCTGGGATGACATCAGCAAAGCATAAAAATGATATTAAGAGACAATTTAGGAACCTTGTTAAGAGCAAAAAGTCTTGAGCATAAACTTGACTACTTGGTTTGAAATCTGGTTCTAACACCTAATACCTTAGTGAACTCAGACAATTTACTTAGCCCCTTTGAATCATTTTTTTATAATCTGAAAAATGAAAATTTTAATAGGACTTGTGATAATCAAATTCATCAAGACATGAAGAATACTCAAAAGCATGAGATACTATTACTTGATAGTAATAATAACCACCTTAACGATTCCTTTTAACAGCATTAACACTTTGATACTCATCCTTACATGACACAATATCTTGTACTTTTTAAAAAATTTTTATTTTTTATTGTTTTTCTATTACAATTGTCCCACTTTTTCCCTCATTGCTACCCCTCACCCAGCCCACCCCTTCTCCCACAGTCCATCCTGACCCTGTTGTCCATGTTCATGGGTTATTCATGTTAGTTCCTTTGCTAAACCTTTCCCCTACTTAGCCCCTTCCTTCCCTTCCCCCTCCCCCCTGCTAAGTGTTACTCTGTTCCTTGTTCAATTTTGTTTATTTGTTTGAGTGCCCATCTGTAGATGAGTGAATTAAAAAACTGTGGCACATTTACACAATGGAGTACTATGCAGCAGAAAAAAAGAAAGAACTCCTGCCATTTGCGACAACATGGATGGAACTAGAGAGAATTATGCTTAGCGAAATAAGCCAGGCAATGAAAGAAACATACCATATGCTATCACCCAATACAGGAGACTAGTGAATATCCTGTACTTTTTTATATTGTAAGACTATTTTATTTTTTAGAAAAGTTTTATGTTCATAGCAAAAGTGAGAAGATACAAAGATTTCCCATATATTCCCTGCTCCATACATGCATAGCCTCCCCCATCCCATTGTCAACAACTCTTTAAAAAGTAGCACATTTGTTACGATCCATGAGCCTACATTGGCACATCATCTTCAGCCAAATCCATAGTTTACACTGGGTTCACTCTCGGTGCTGTACATTCTATGGGTTTGAGTAAATATATAATGACTTGTATCCACCATTTTAGCTTCATACAAAATATCGTCACTACCCTAAAACTTTTCCGAGCACCCCGTTCATCCTCACCTATGCCCTAACCCTTGGCAACCACAAATCTTTTTACTGTCTCCATAGCCTTGTCTTTTCCAGAGGTCACATAGTTGGAACCATGCAGTATTTAGCTTCTTCAGATGAGCTTTTTCACTTAGTAATGTACATTTCAGATTCCACCACATTTTTTCATGGTTTGATTTATTTTTAGTGCTCAATAAAATATCATTGCCTGGATGTACTATAGTTTATTTTCCCTTTCACTTATTGAAGTACATCGTGGTTGCTTTGTATTATGCACTGTTTTAAAATTTTATTCTAGTGAAGTATTTTAACTGTTCTTTGGCTAAACATTGAATGGTATTGCATGATAATGAACAAAACAAATATTGTAGACAAATAGCTTTAATAAAATCCCAGAAATATTAAGAAAAATAAGAGTAGACAAAAGAAAAATTAAATATTAAAAGTAAGCATATGAAAAAATTTGGGAGTGACATGGAGTCACTATGTACACAGGGCAAGATAACTATGTCCTTGTTAGGTATCAGGCTCCACTTACACTAGAAATACAACATTGGGCCAACAACAGGATAATTTTCCTTTGCTCCCCACAATAAAGGTAATCAATCAATGCAGTTAAACAATAAAAGTTGGTTAAAACACAATGCATAATCAATGTTGATTAAGATTGGGAAATATCATCCTGAGAAAAGAGAGACAGCACAATTAATTTTCATAAGATAGTTCTTGTACCTGAGGATACCAAAAATAACTTTTAAACATGGATAATTACTTTATTTCAAAGGGATAAGGAAATACTACAAGTTCATAAACCAAACAGCCAGGTTTTAAGCAAGAATAACTGGTTGAAGGGAAAACAGTACAAACCTAGGAGCTTCTATGGGGCTTCAGAAATTCCTCTTTATTTAAATGTCCTCTGATATAAACAAGATGGACTAATTAAGACAAAATCTATGCCAATCAGAACCTACAGACTGTTGAATTACAATGTATGCTCAGTTAATAGACTCAAATATGGAAAAAGAGGATCCCAATATTTGGAAGGGGTATTTGAGCAAAGAAATATGACAGAACTTCAAATCATCAGTTATTACAGACACAACGATTAGTAAGTACAATTCTAAGACATACCAGGGAAAAGAATAAAGGCTAAAACCAAAGGAAAGAAAAGGGCATACAGACACACACACAGTCACACACACACATGCTATAATTTTATTCTAATAGATGAGGAAAATATCAGAATCCTTGACAGCTTTTTTCTATATACAAGGAACATGTTCTGCTATACTATAACACTTACATTATTTAAGTATATAATTTATCTTTCCCTCCAAGAAAGGCAAATATTTTTACTATTTTGTTCATTAATTTATTTCCAGGAATTAGAAGTGCCTAGCATCTTATTGATAAACATATGTCGATCTCATTTGCGCTTGCTATTTCTTTAGGAGGCACATACATCAAAATTTGAAGTTCATAATTGAGGTTCTAGTTTATAGGAATCATACTGTATACAACCCTTAAGAAAAAGCATTACACAGTTTTTTCCACACCCTTTGTAGTGCACATTTTACATCTTTGTTCCTTAAGCTATAAATCAAGGGATTCAACATGGGGATCACGAGGGTGTACAATATGGAAGCCACTTTATCACTATCAAAGGAATGACTGGACTCAGGCTGCACATACATGAATATCAAAGTCCCATAGAATACTACGACTACTGTGAGGTGGGATCCGCAGGTAGAAAAAGCCTTGTGCCGACCCTCAGCAGAGTTCATCCTCAGAATGGATTCAAGAATGAGGAGATAAGACACAAGAACTATCAGAAGAGATGAAATCAAATCAAAACCTGCTAAAATCAAGATAATCATTTCAATTTCATGTGTATTTGAGCAGAGTAAAGACAACAAGGGGAGACTGTCACAGTAGAAATGATGGACAACATTGTAGCCACAGAAAGATAAATTAAAAATTTTTACGGTGACTAGAAGAGCAACAAATGTGCTGTAGAGATAAGGAATAGCCACCAGCAGCTGACATATCCTTTGTGACATGATGACTGGGTAGAGCAGAGGGTTACAGATGGCCACATAGCGGTCATAGGACATTGCAGATAGAATAAAAATTTCACTAACAATAAACACAAGAAAGAAAGCTAGTTGTATAGCACAGAAATAATAGGAGATTGTGTTTTGATCCACAATAAAATTTACTAACATTTTCGGTCCCACAGTTGTTGAATAACCAAGATCGGTGAAAGCCAGGTGTCTGAGAAAGAAGTACATGGGTGTTTGGAGCCTAGAGTCCACCTTGGTGAGGATGATCATGCCCAAGTTGCCCACCACTGAGATCACGTAGATAATGAAGAAGAGCCCAAATAATGGACCCTGCAGCTCAGGACGGTCTGTGATCCCCGTGAGAATGAATTCAGTTAACACTGTTAAATTTTGTGTTTCCATGCAGAGTTTCAGGAAACTTATTCTGGAAAGAGACATCAGCATGGTCAATAGAGTTCACAATTTATACCTGGCAGATATTTCGTTTGCAAAGCCAGTATAAAAAGACACATCCAAACTTTCCAAGTTAGAATATATGAAAATAAGCCTACGTCCCACAAAATAATATTCATAGAGCTAGAAACAGGTAAGCAGTGGTTCTCAACTGAAGGTGATTTTACTAAGCAATGAGCACTGATCAGTATCTAAAAGACATTTCAGTTGTCACAACTCAGAGATAGGGTGCAACTGGCATGTAGGGTTAGAAGTCAGTTATGCTTCTAAACATTCTACAATACCCAATATTTAGTCTAAAATTTCAACAGTGGCATTGTATATATATAATGTGAGCTATATCTCCATTTATGTAAACACAAAAATTTGGGCAAAAATTTAACTGTTTCAATACTCACATATGCAAAACCAACACTTTGGATCTCTTAATCTTCCTTTATCCCTTCCAACAAACCCGCAAAGAAGTATTGGCATTGTTTTCACATAATGAAAATTTATAAAAATCTCCCTTTGGATTAAAAGATACTATATTCATTAATGTAAGTTTAAAGGTGTGTGTGTTGAATACAATACACTAAAAATGAGAGATCCATGGCTTCTTGAATATTACTTTAAATTTTTCTACACCTTAAGGCCACAGGTATGCCTTCAAACTATGACATAATACAAAACACAGATAAACATTTTTTATAATCAAATACAATGTATTTGAATACCCTTAATAATACATGGATAAGAATATACCAGAGTAAGTGGTGAATGGCACATTATGGAAAGAGAATGATTAGATTTAAAATAGTGTGAGCATGAATGCTTCATTTAAAAAATAGAAATAATACTGGTCACATAAAAATTGCAGTGACAGCAGTCTCCGAGTATTTTAAAAATTAAAAAAAAAATTTTTTAACATTAAGTATAGAAGTTATTACATAAAATTTGCATTTGAACCACTTAAATTATTGCTCATAATTCTGTGGCCTCCTGATAGTCTACCCTGTTTTACTAAACTCAACTTTCTCATATCAGAAATGTGGAAATGTGCTTCAATAGATAGTAATTTTAGAAAAACATCTCCAGTGAATTTAATAAGAAGCAGTATAAATCTTGTTTTTGTGTGTTTTGTTTCATTTTGTAAATATGAGAAGCTGTGAAAAATTCTACTTGGTAAGTTACAGTTTTTCTATATGATAAGGAAAGATAAAAGCGGGTCTTTTTTTTCTCACGTCAAATTGCTTTTTCATAGATTAGCATCTTTGCTGAATACCAGCTTACTATTTTTTAAAAGCTACACTCTTTGAGATAATTATATCTGCTTGTGTCAGGTTCCACTTGAAATTTAAAAGCATGCTCCATATTTTGTCATCATCATAAAACTGGGTACTTAGAAGTCTTCTATTGTCCACATAATGTCTTTTACATCTCAATACGAGGTGTAAAGAATCTTCCTATTTATTCATTTATTTGAATAACTAATTATTAAATAATAAGTTATATTGAGTGTCACAGAAAAGAGCCTAGAACCACTAAGTAACTAAAAGTTTACAAGGACATTAAAATACTAGATTGAATACCTGCAGCTTTGTAATTTTGCCAATTTTTAAAAGTTCATACTTAGTTATGCTTCACTTGTGCTCAGTTTTAGCCTGCGTTACAGATATAATCATTCATATAAAGCACATATGTTATAAGCAATAGCATGATGGTATTTCAAAGATGTTTCTAAACATTTAGTCCATCAACCCTTGTGAAAATACTCAAAAACATTAATATGTTGAAATAAGTAGAGAGGTTCTATTCCTGCTCAGGCATTATGGAATAGTAGAGAGCAAAAAGAACTAAATGGGAAACTGAGACATTTTGCTAGAGCCTTGTCATTGAGTAAAGTGAAACTTTGCAGACATCACCGAATCCCTGTCAATATTGGTTAACATAAGACACCACATGAAATGCTCTCTCTTTTTACCTGTAGTGAAGTCTCTCTTGACTCTCATGTATTTCTTACATGGCTCAGTGAGGACAATTTATGGATGTTTTTCATCTTTTGAGACTGTCCCTGAAGAGAAGCCAGGCAATTTGTTGATTGTCCCTACAGTATTTAATAGCACAATTAAATGCCTGGAAGTTGTCTTCTAATTGTCATGGACAATTTGTATTCGCCATGTTTTCCTTCCTTCCCTTCTCTTTCCTTCTTTCCTTCTTTCCTTCCTTCCTTCCATTTTTACTCTTAACTTTCTTTTTGTACTACACAGGACTCTTGACTACAATATTATCTATAGGCATGCCCATCAACAGTGGTCTCCTCAAATGAGTGACACTGTAGAAATGTTTAAATACTGCCCTACTCTTTTAAAACTTTTAGGGAATTAAAATAATACATTGTTTTTTTGTTTGTTTCTCATGTTGTCACTGGTTCAAAGTCCATGTGCCCAATACTTCAAGAGGCCAAACTCAACACATTAGAATTTGGAGTAAGGAAAGTTTTATTGATTGAGATGGTGCCAACTGAGATGATGGGAGTCCTAATCCTCAAATCCTTTCTAAGAAAGTACAGAGTTCAGAGCTGTTTTCTGTCAAGCGAAGGGAAAATGGGAACAGCTTTCTGAAACACTCAAGCCTCAGGCAAGATTCCTCTAATGATTAACATGTCTATATGCAAGACAAAGAAGGAGCTAGCCTGAAGGGCTTGAGAACAAAGCAGGCTTGAACTTTAAGATTAAGTCAGGGAAACTGAGCATTTCACTCTGTTACAATGTAGTTTCCCCTCTCTAAGGAACAGAAGTTAGTTACTGTTACTTCTCAATTCATTGTGAGTTTTCATCATGTCTTTTCAACATTTATCTCTTCCCCTCGAACAAAATATACAAATTACATAATATCCTTTCTTAAAAATATTATCCATTTTCTTATGGAAAATAGTGATGCCTCTGTTACAACGTGGGTGACAGTATATGTGTGGATTTGTTTCTAGAGTCACTCTTCTGCTCCATTGGTCAGTCTACCTGTCCTCAGGAAAATGTGGGTGTGTTTTTTTAAATTACTATAGCTAATAGCTACATCTGGTTCTGTAACTCCCGCAACTTTATTCTCTTTCTTCAAGATCATCTTTGCTATTTTTAGGTGTTTTGCCTGTCTAAATAAATTATAATATTAGCTTCCAAAGTTCTAAAAGGAAGAAATAAGAAGTAAAAGGAAGGAGGGAAGGAGGGCAGGAAGGAAGGAAGGAAGGAAAAAAGGAAGGAATGAAGGTAAGAAAGAGGAAGGAAAGAAGGAAGGAAAGAGGAAGAGGAAGGGGAGGAGGCATGAAAGGAGGAAGGGAGAGTGAGAGTAAGTCAAGTAGAAAGGATTTATTTTGGCATTATATTGAACCTATAGATCAATCTAAGATATTTGCCTTTGTTATAATATTAAGTCTTTCATTCCATGGACACGTTTGGTATGAATTTTCATTGATATATCTCTTTTAGATACCTTGTTAAATTTTTATTTAAATCATTACTGAGGTCTTACATTTTAAAGTTGAATTTATTCTTAAATCAGGTTTCTTTTTTAATGGTTTTATAAATCATTTCTTTAATTTAATTTAAAAAATCTTTGTGTGTAGGATATAGAAATAAAGTCGATTTTTCCTGTTTATTTTGTATCCAATTTATCACAGACCTATTTTATTTTTCTTTCAGCTAATAATGTTATTTAATTTATGTAATTGGTTTTCAACTGTAAAATCAACCTTGCATTCTTGCATGCATACAGTACTTTAAAAAACTCTATCACACATTCTAAACAAAATGTATAACTTACGTAAAGTGCCCATATGGTATAGCTCAATATCATTTATATCTTTCCTAATACCAGTGTAATTTTTGGAAAGGCTGGTGTTTTCTGCTTCATATTGTATTATACTTATTCCTCTTCCTCTTCCTCCTAACCCTAACCAAATTCATCTAGAACTTAAGGGACCAGAAAATCTCTATTGAAAACCTTAAAATTTCTCAATTTTACTTTTGAATTTAAAAAATTCTGAGTTGTGCCAATTTCTATTATCCTGACTATACATGTCATGCCCACTCTCTTTTATTAAATGTTAGTAATGTTTTACATGTACAGAGATAGGGCAGGTAATGACTGTCAACTTTGGGGGGTGATGAGGGCCCTTAAAAATTTGTGTCACTTTGAGGACAACTTTTTTTTGTCTAGTAGCATTTCACTCTAAAACACAATAATAAAAATGCTACAAGACGTATTTATCATCATGACTGCATTAAAAAGACAACTCTACACAACTGTTTTTAATGTAACTATAATTTGGAAAAATTGAATATATGTCATAGTTGGATAAAGTACATCTTTTTGCTTTGTGTACATGCACCAAGTGAAAGGGATAAAAACGTAGACTTCCCTTTTACATATTTTTTAGTTTGCCACATGTACTATTTCTTATTTTCATGCTCATCAAAGCATTTTTGTTTAGTTTTTATTTTATTCTAAAGGTTCATTTTCTCTGTATGTAAATTGATTTTAAGCTCAAGACAAAATGAGTCCCAAAGGCTGAGAAATTGATGGACAAAATGCTACAAAAATAATAAAAATTTTAGTAGTTGAACAAAAGGTGTTTCGTGACAAGAAAGATGACCTCATTGACTACTTTCTAAGAAGTGAACCATGTGTGCCTTCACCACCAGCTGCCAGGCCTGCTCTTCCTTGTTTAAAAATTATAAAAACCCTTTAATAACTTAACTTTATTTTAAATTGTGTTTATTTGAATATTATTGTTTATTACATATATAACTGTGTTTTCTTTGGTCAACTAATGCATTTTTCTAAAGGGAAAATTTGGGTATTTGAGGTTGGGATAAAAAGGATTATAATTTTCCCATTGAAATTCATGAAATTTTAAACTATTTATTGCCTCTTAACAGAAAGATTTTCAGAGGCCAAAGAAAACCCTTAAATGAAGATAGCTTTAAATTTATGTTAGTTTGAATGAGTGATGCCGGTTATTCAAGAACCTTATCAATGCGTCCTTCACATCCCTGTTCCTTAGGCTGTAAATGAGGGGATTCAGCATTGGTATCACGAGGGTATAGAAGATGGAGGCCATTTTATCAGTATCTAATGAATGGTTGGTCCCTGGTTGCAAATACATGAAGAGAAGAGTCCCATAGAACACAATGACAGCCATCATGTGAGAAACACAGGTGGAAAAGGCTTTTCGTCGCCCCTCTGAGGAGCGTATCCTCAAGATAGCAAGGATGATGTTGAGGTAGGATATCAGAACAATAATCATAGAAAAAAACAAATTAATTGCCGAAAAGGTAAACGCAGCGGTTTCTGGAATGTAGGTATCAGAACATGATAATGCTAATAAAGAGACACTGTCACAGTAAAAATGATTGATTACATTGGAAGAGCAATAGGACACAGAAAACACACAGGAAGAGACAGTCAGTGCTGTGGTCAGACTGTAGACGTGTGTAAGGGACACCAGCAGAAGACAGATCTGTGGAGACACCACTACGGTGTAGAGCAGGGGGTTGCACACGGCCACGTAGCGGTCATAGGCCATTGCAGCGAGCATGAAAATCTCAGCCACAACAAAATGTATGAATCCAGTCAGTTGCACTGCACATCCGTAGTAAGATATGGTTTTCTTGGAAACTAAGAAGTTAACCAGCATTTTAGGGGCAATGACAGTAGAGTTGCCAAGATTGGTCACAGCCAAGTGCCGGAGGAAAAAGTACATGGGGCTGTGAAGTCGAGAGTCAACACTGGTGAGGGTGATGATGCCCAGGTTCCCTGCCACAATCAGCCCATAGATGAGCAGGAAAACGAAGAAGAGTGGAATCTGGAGCTCCCGACGGTCAGAAATGCCCATGAGGATGAATTCGGCCACCTGTGAGAGATTCCCTGGAGTCACTGATTCTGTTGCTTTTATCAGTTAAGGGGAAAAATGAAAGAAGATTAATGGACAATAAGATGTTTTCTCTGTTCGATGCCAGATTGTTAAAGGTTTCGCTTAAAATCGGTTTATTTTTTTATTGTTTTTCACTGTCTTTTATTTATTGTTGTAATGTTTTTATTAAATTTATCAGGGTGACACTGGTTAATAAAATTATATATATTTCGTGTGTACAATTCTATCACACATTATTTGTGTACTGATCAGCTTATTTTGTTCAGATGTTGTTTTCTCTCAATCTTTCCATAAAATTCTAAAATGCAAACTCTCCAGGGGCCAATTTCAAAATCTTAGAACTGTTTGACTAAGGTACTAATATATTGATTCACTGCTGGTTATAGTTTGTATTGCATGAAAGCATACTAATTTATTATATTATTATATGTGTTAGTATTTATATACATATATTATGTTAATATTTGCTATTGCTTGAATATACATACATGCGTATGTATATTTACTTGTACACACATGCCTCTGAGTATGTGTTTGTGTTTACGTTTTCAATGGTAAAACAGAGTTACCTATAAAAAACAGATGAGCCAGAGTGACTTCCGGTTATTTTTCTAAGATGCCACAGGCCTCCCCTCCAACACATATCTTGTCAGCATCATCCTTGGGAACTTCAATATTTCTATCGAAACAGTCAATAACCTGGGTTTTTCCTTATCAGTTTCTACCACACTGCTCTGCTTCAGCCGTCCTCAAACAGACTACACCTCAATACTGTTTCTTCTTAGTATTATTCAGAAACTGTGCTCTTCACTTAATCAGTCTCCTTTCTTTTACCAGATAAGCCAGTCCTGTCCTGTCACTCTGACTTCTGGCTGTTCAGCTGGTTCTCTGTTGTTTTGTTCTGGTAGCGCTTCCTTCCCTTTCCAGAGTACACTTCTTTTCTTTAAATTGTTTAAAGCATGTTTTGATTTTTTTTAAAGTTCTTACTTATAGTTTTGATTTGTTTAAAGCTTGATCACTTTGTTTTAGCTGGGTAGAGATGTGAATGGGTGGGGGGGTGCTAACGTTACTTAGTGTGTGCCCATTCTGTGCCCAGAGCTGTCCTGAAACAGTGACCTCATTACCCTGCAGGAGAGTCCCAGCTCATAGATGTAATTATTAGGTCTGATGAAACAATTGTGGTGTAATGAGATTAAGTTAATCGGAGTCTGTATAAAATGTGGGTTAGTGGTATGGTTTTATGGTTTTCTTTTAATGTGTTTTGTTTGCTTGTTTGGTTGGTTACTTGGTTGGTTGTCTGTTAGTTCACTAATTACTAGCTGTGTGATTTTTTTCAAGTATTTCTATTTTTATATTGTGTGAATTAAATGAGATAATGCACATACATAGGTTAGTTAGCACAGCTCCTGGTAACAATGAATGGAAATTAATTGGTATCAATAGTTAATGTTATTAACAAGTTCTGAATGATTTTAAAATGTAGTTTCTTATTTCAGTCTGGTAACTTATTTTACTTTACTGAGGGCTTTTACAATTGACATAGAAATAGCAAGTGAATTATAATTTTGCATATTTAAGAAACTGGGACACAGGATAGCTAGCTATGTATTTAACAAATAAATCAGGCTGTGCTCTCCCACAATCTCATTCTCTTAAAACTGTGGTGTTTATTTGTTTTAAAGATGTTTAATTCCATCCATAAGATATGTGTCTAATGAACTACTCTGCTGGTGTTACACTAGTGTTCCCATATCTCAACTCCTACCCCTGCATCTAAAAAGAATTGCATAAGTAAGCTTTTGGTGGAAAACACTGTTCAAAAGTTTCATTTGTACCCTGGCTGGTGTGGCTCAGCGGATTGAGTGCTGGCCTGTGAACCGGAAAGTTGCCAGTTCAATTCCCAGTCAGGGCACATGCCTGGATTGTGGGTCAGGTCCTCATTTAGGGGCATACAAGGGGCAACCAATCTCTTTCACATTGATGTTTTTCTCCCTCTCTTTCTCCCTTTCTTCTCCTCTCTCTAAAAGTAAATGAGTATAATCTTTTAAAAATATTCTATTTGTTTGCTACACATCAAGCAACTCAGTGCATGTTTTACTCTGAGATAATATATTCAGTAAACTTATCCTTAATTTAATGAAAACAAAAAGGCGTCAATGATAGCAATGATTGGTATTCTACTATGAATTTGTGCCATTAGCTTTATGTGTTTCCTCTTCTACTGCAATATAATTGAAGGCAAAGCTATAGGGTTGCTTTTTTTTTTCAATAAGTATATGTCACTGAAAAAAGTCCTTCTAGAATAGCCTCAATTTTCTCTTATTTCTTCAGGACCTTGTTTGATTTAGCATTGTTTCTGACAAGAGAAATTTTACTTCTTTATAAATAGTTTTTTTCTAATTTGTTTCTGAATATAAATATTTTAGAAGTCTACCAAGACAATACATTCTCAGCAAATAAAAACATTTTAATGTACCTAACTTTAATAATTTTTTCTTATAATTTTAATAATAAATGATAGTGAAAATTAATTTTTAAACAGCTTCTGATATGATTTTAAGACTATGCATCCTGATATTGTTAAAAAACAAGTCCTCCCCAAAAAGACCCAGAGCCTTCGGTTTTGGGGATGGAGGGCGGGAGGGACAGCTTTCAGGATGCCTTTGCATATCTATGGCTGGTAGCTAGTGTCTTAGTTATGCAAATTGCTTTGGTTCTTCTGAGGCAACAAGGAGATGGAAGGGGTTTTGACCATAGAGTGGTGAGGAAAGAGCATACGGGACCTGCATAAGGTTCTATGAATGATCAGAACTGGTTACCATGCCCACTGTATCACAGGCCACCACCAGGGATTTAAAAATAAGGTGGCAGCCATTTGGGGGGAGAGTAGAAGGAGAACCACACAGTTTGTAGAGAGAAGAGATCTGTGTGGCTTTGAAAGGGCAGAGAGAGAACCATGTGTGATCCAGTGCAATACAACACATGTTTTCCTGGACTGTTATACGGAGGCTGATGACATCGTACCCCAGATCCTGAAGGAGACAGCTGACAGATGAGAGATGGGGAACTTCTGGGCATGTTTTTGGCTTCTAGTCTTTTGGGGAGAAAGGGAAGTGCTGGGTCCCGTGGGAGAAAAGGGCTCTGAGCTGAAGTGCTCACTGCCCTCCCCAGGTTGGAATCCTGTAAATAAAGACCTGTTTTCCTCAACACTAGTTGTTGGGTTTTACACCAAGGTGCCAACATGAAAGAACCCCCTTTTGCTCTGTACGATATGAGCTATCTGTGTTAAACAGCAATACAGAGATTAACTGTTAACATCAGGGAATCTTTCTATCCTAAGGTTTATCATATTAAGCAATGCAAAAAGCAGGAAAGGGAGACAAACCTGTTTTTATTGATGTTAATTAATTGAGTCGGTCTTTATTGAAAACATATTACAAAGACACTTGTATCTAAAAACATTCATAAATTATGCTAGTTTTATGGTAAAAAAATTATTTTATATTAAGTTGAAATATGAGCTCTGTAATGACTATTCATTATCCTATATAAATGCTCAAGCAATCTAATTTACTAGTAGGGATGCTGGACACTATTGTGCAAGTCTATTACCATCACTGCCACTTAGCAATCAGTGGGCAGGGATGAGACAAGAAAACAGAGCAGGTATCATTTTGGTCCTGAGTCTGATTTGAATTAATTTCCAAGATGCTTGCTCTGCACATCCAGGATTAGTAATAAGTAAAGTATTTGGTTTAACCTACCTGTACGCACAGATATGCTGAGACCCTCTTTTACGGTTGCTGCAGGAAGCATGCTGAAGGGTTTTACAAGTCCCTGAAGTCCCTGAAGACTTTCACGCTGAAGTATGTTTGTATATGGTCCCAATCCCCAAACATGGGAACCAGAATTCCCAGATAAAGTTCTAATTCCCCCTGGAAAGAAGGACAAAGAAAATGCTCATTAATCAGATCTCTATGCAAAAATGTCACCCAAAGAATAAAAAATGGTCAGGTAGCCTAGGGACTCTCTTAGATAATCATATTAAATAACAGTCACATGCAATGATTCTGTCCTTTGTTTTGAATTGCACCTCTAAGTTTAAAAAGTGTTTCTGGCCCTTGAAATAGAAAAAAATAAATAAAATCCAACAGTTAGAAAACACAGGATTCTAGCCCCAAAGTTGAATTTTAATGTAAATGTTTGGGAGTAGACTGAATGCAAAGCCTTTAATCTTGTCAAAAACAAGCCCTGGTGTATTTGCCAAAAACACTAGATGATGTACAACATAAATTAAAAATATGAATGGTTACAAGAAGACTGAATATAATTTTTTATTGAAATTAACTAAGGCAACTATCAGGAACCTGGTCCTATTTCTAGTTTTTGATTCAAATTATTCAAATGGAAAATATATTTTTTCTATAATCCTGTGATCATTCCTCAAGCATATATAAATATTGTAATTAAATATGATATTTTTTACTTTATTTTTTGTGTAAAAAGTTTTATAAGTGAAAAAGGCATGTCTAAATAGTTTACCTTGGTATTATTAACAGCTGTTAAAATAATACTGAGAAAAAAGATATTTCAAAAGTCTGACTAATGAATGATTAATAAGTGAATGAATAAATACAATATCCATCTTAAAACTATGAAATGAAATGAGGTTTTATTTGTTTTCAGTGCCATAATCTATCTTTAATATAATTTTAACTTTGGTAAAGAAACAGTGACAACCTGCATATCATTTTCTAGAATATTCTATTCTTTAAGGCAGGACACCACTGTCCTTTCTTCATCCTGGTACATTTAAGAAGGTTATGCCACATTCTAAGCTCTAGAATTAATGAAGTAATAGACAAATTGTGAAAAATAAAGAGGAATTTACAGTTTTTCTTTTCATCAACTTCAATTTAACGTCCTAATAAATTTAAATAGGGGGTCTTTTCAGAGCTCAAATAGCCCCATGAAGGTTATATGGTAGCTCCCTCTATAATGTCCATTGGATAATGTCTTTCATGGGACCAAAGACAAAATCTGTACTGTTCTCGGTTAACACTACTTTCCTTCCTCATCAGCTCTGCCAACTTCCCCATCTATTTAGCATTCCTAAAATATTATAAAGATTTTAAAACTAATGAACAAAACAAACAAATGAGCAGAACAGAACCAGAGACATGGAAATAAGGAACAAACTGACAGCAACCTTGAGGGGAGGGGAGGGGAGAGGGGGATAATGGGGGCAAGAAGGGGAAGGGTCTTGTCAAGGAACAATTATAAAGGACCCATGGACCCGGACTACAAGGTGGGGATGACTGTGGGAGCAGGGGGTGGGAGAGCAGAGCAGGGGAGAGCAATGGGGGACATAATGGAACAACTATAATTGAAAAACAATAACATTTAAAAATAAATAAATAAAAATATTTGATTAAAAACCCTTTTACACTTTCTATTGTTATGGATACTTTATTTTACAACTTGATCTGTCATTTGAGTCTTATTATTTATTTTCCATTTCCTAAGACTTGATTAGGTTATTTAATAAATTTACCTCGGTCAAGCAGATGAAACTCTAAGATAGTCCATGAGCATTCTTTACTTATAGTTTTATAAAATTTTAGCCTATTTTTAAAATCAAAGAAGCATACTTGTATCTGTTTTCTCTTGTATATAGCAAGTTCTTTTACTATATTTGTGAATTTTTTTATCCAGACCTTTGACATTTTAAAGCAAAACTTTATCCATCTTTGTGATTTTAGCTGTATTTAAGGATGTCTTTAATGCTAAAACTCTCTCTCTTCTCTCTCTCTCTCTCTCTCTCTCTCTCTCTCTCTCTCTCTCTCTCTCTCACACACACACACACACATACACACAAGGTCAGTCTTCATTATCATTTGCAGGATTTGCATGAAGATAATGAATATTAGTAACTATGGTTTAGTTTTATATTTTAAGGAGGGATCTCTGTTGGGCTGAGCCTTCTAAAGAGAAGAAAATTAATGAGGAGATACTGTTCTGCATAATTGTTGAGGTGTTATTTAAACATAATAATCTCACTTTAGGGAAATATTTTTAGGTTGGGTTTTAATTCTAAAGAGATTATCTTGTTTAATTTTTTTAAAAAGGACACCCCTTGAGGAAGAGAATGTTTTAATAAAATAATAATTAAAATTTACATAAATTGTTTAGGAAGAAAAGAAGGAGGGGAGAACACTACAACCTAATTTCTTTTTTTGACATAGACATACCTTTGCAATGAAAATGAGGTCCGTTGGAAGCTGGGTTAAATATCAGCATAGAAAAGACTCCTTTCGTATGTTGGTTCTTGAGCCTGGACCAATGGTGGCACACGCAAGGACATTACAGAGGGACAAAGGTCAAAAAAAGAAAGAGCTGAAAGTTGAGTCAGAACCAGGCCTATAAGAAATCTTATAAAGATGGTCTGGGGCTTAGTTCTGGGAAGAGCTACAATCTGCCAGCCAGTTGCATCTTTCTCTGAATTGTGCTTTTCTTTTGTCATTTTTTTAAATTTAAATACGATATTGATAAACGCAAATGCCTAGACTTGGTTTTCTGTAAGATATTAAAGATGGGTTTAATATCTATACTATGGATAAAATAACAAAATGGGGAGAAATGCACCTTCACAAACAGCATGGCAAGGACATTAAGAATTTGAACACATTTTCTGTGGTCCCCAAACACAGACTGTGATTCAACTGCTACCAATGCATGGACCTAAGGATGGAGCAGAGTGTTTAGAACTGGAGTCAGAAAGCAATGGTTTCATGGAAAGTGGTCTGGGCTAATGTAAGCTATGGTGTTGTTACTGGTCAGGTGGTATGTGATCTAGCTAGTCAGATGAAATTATATTATTGTTTATACTTGAAAATATTAGAGCTTCTATATTGCATGAAGATAAAAAACAATTTAAAACATTCTAAAATAATGATTACATACATATATGTCTGTGTTTGCATTTGTATTATATCATGCAGGGCCAACATTCACATACATATATGTGTAAATACAGATATCAGTAAGAACACAGTAAGAAACAAATTGATAATAACTTGTTTTATAACTAAAGACAGAATAGGCAAAAGGTTGACTATGATTTCTTTAATAAAATATCCAGGAAAACAGAAGTACATTAACAAACTAAAAGAAAACATTTTCACCATACCTTTTTGATACTGAGCACAGATAATCACTCTCGAGTCTTTAAATTTACTTTCAACTGTGAAAGGATAGTTTATTGACAAACCTTTTTTCCCCCAAACACTCTTTTTATTGCCTTATTTACATCTTTGTTCCTCAAACTGTAGATGATGGGATTCAGCATGGGAATCACGATGCTGTAAAATAGCGACACTATCATGTCATGGTCCAAAGCATAGCTGGAAGTTGGTCTCACATACATGAAGAGGATGGTTCCATGATAAATTGACACTCCAGTTAGGTGAGAGCCACATGTGGGGAAGACTTTTCTCCTCCCCTCCCTGGAACGCATCCTCAGAACGGCCAGCAGAATGAAGCTGTGAAGCACTGAAAAAATATATATAACTTAGTTGTGTTTTACTAAGTGAAAGAAACCAGTATGAAATGGCTACATACAGTACAGTTCCAACTACATGTCATCTGGAAAAGGCAAAACTATGAACATAGTAAAATGATCAGTGGTTGCCAGGGGTTCATGTGTATGAGGATAAAGAGGCAGACGACAGAGGCTTTTTAGGGCAGTGAAAATTTTTTTTATGAGAATATGGTGATGCATTTATATAACTATATGTTTTTCCAAACTCATAAAATAAGCAACATCAATAGTGAACCCTAAGGTAAATAGGGACTTTGGGTGGTTATGTGTCATTGAAGGTTTATCAATGAGAGAAAATGTACCACTTAGGTGGAGGATATTAATAATGAGGGAGGCTATGCATGTACGGGGAGAGGGAATATAGCAGAAATCTCTGTACCTTCTTCTCAATTCTGCTGTGAATAGATAACTGTTCTTAAAAAATTAAAGCCTTTAAAAATGTTGAATGAAACAAAAAAGGCAGACAGAAAAAAATAATAGAAAATTCTCATTAATAAACCTCCCAAAACAGTTTCTAAAAATAAAACATAAACCACAAACCAACTTAAAATGAGCAAAAAATGTGAAAGGAAAATAGATGATTACTTTGACAAAATCATATCACAAAACATCTATTAATTCTACAATAAAGATTTCAAGGCGTCAAGTCATCCCCAAATCAGCAGAATCTTGTTGCAATGAGCTTTTTTTTTTGGCCAAGCACAAGGTTAACATGGAAAGAGAAGTATTAACAGGATTTAAGACCCTTTAATCCTAGAAATATTAAAAACTCATGGCAAAAAGGAGAGAACAATTTCCTGAGTGGCATCTCAGCAAATGCAAGTTGGGAAAATGGAAATGTCTTTATGTGCTCCAAGTTGCAAATGAATGACTGCCACCCCCACCCAAGCTCAGTCGAGATGTCACACAGGAACTATAGGAGGCCAAAATGGTTCCTGCTCTAGGTCACTGAAGATCTCAAAAATATGAATAACATACTCCCTACCAAAAGGACAGGGCTTCACTTTGAGGAAGAAAAGACTGAGAGATGAATGTCAATGAGTAGTGGAAAAACACTGGGAAGGAAGGTTTACGATAAGGAAAAGTGTTCTGGAAGATGGACATCTCAGAGAGTACTGGTACAGCAACACATAATGTCTCAAGTGCAGGGCACCACTTTGGAAAGTAACATCTATCTAGCTGTGAGACTCAAGGAGCTCCAGTTAGACGTGTTAATGGATTAAACCTAGCTCTGAGAGTAAAAGTAGTTTTAAAATAGCACAATGTTTTAAAGCTATAAAAACATGTGAGTGATCCCTTGAGCATGAAACTTGAAAAGGTAACTTGCTGTATCTCTAAACAACATATATACTTTCTTATCATAGTCAAAATGCCCATCACATTTAAATGTGGGGGAAGGGTAGATATAAGGTCTAATGTAATAGTATATAACTTGTCAATGAATAAAGATAAGCAAACAATCTTCTAAAAGTTCATAAAAGCAGATAGTACCTTAAAGCCATGTAACAAACTAATATGGCAATTTAGTGTCTTAAAATAATATTAAAGAAAATTTAAAAGAATACTTGGTTTTATCAAAATAGTAAAATGCATTAGTATATTAGATGTGAGGAGCTAGAACATTATAAGGATTTGAAACATGATAAAGAGAACACACATCATGCTGTATGCTCTAAAATTATGCAGTGATATATGTCAATTATTTCTCAATGAACCTTGGGAAAAAAGAGAACACAGAAATTAACTAGAAATAAAACAAAAATATCTAAATCAAGAATAATTTAGTAAAATACAAGAGTTAGTGGCAATTGTTGAAAGCATGGTTAAAGAAAGAGAGAAAGAGAAAAGAGATAAGGAGAAAAATCAATTTGAAATAAAGAAAGATAGTTAAGTTTGAGAGAGACTGAGAAAAATAACAAACTATAATTTAAAAAATGTCCAAAACATTGAGACCAATATAAAATGACATAGCAAAAATTTATTAACTTTCTCAATAATAGAAAAATCAGTAAGTACATAAGACATTCAAAGTATATTTAAGTATCAAGGGCTTATTGAATTTACTAGAAAATATACAACAAAATAAGGGTTTGTTTATTCTTTTAATTTTTAATGAAGAAAATATACACACAGAAAAGTACTTATATGAAGTATGCAGCTTGATGAATTTTCACAATCTGACCATAATCTTATAAACAAAACTAAGGGTAAGGAGTAAAATATTGATAGTACTCAGATGCTTCCTTGATACTTTTTTCTAGTCATATTTGCCCTACAAAGAAGATATTCTGAAGCAAGTATTAATTTATGTTATATCTAGTTTTTAAAGTTAGGGTTATTAAGTTTTAATATCAGTCAATAAAAATACAGTAATTATAGTTGCCAGTTATAAGAATGTTATCAAACACAGAGAACTGTATAACTATAATCAAATTATAGAACATTTCCATCATTCTAAGAAGTCCTATCATACCACTATGTAGTCAATCTGGAAGTCATGGGTGTGTTCTGCATTTTTATATTTTTGCCTTTGGCAGAATGTCGTTTCAGTAGAATCATATTGTCTGTCACCTTTTGCTTTTGCTTTATTCTACTTAACACAAGATATTTGCGACTCACCTGTGTATTTGAATATATCAATGGTATTATCGCCATTAAATTGTGAGCAGTATCCCATTTCATGGATGTACCACAGTTAGTTATTTTCTATTTGATGGACATTTGGATTGCTTTCAGTTTGGAAATATGGTGAAGATAGCCACTATAAAGATTGGAACCCCGATATTTGTGTTCATCTATGTTTTTGTTTCTCTTGGATCAATGTCAGAATCAGATAGCGTGATTCCATGGTAAGTGTATGTTCCAGTTCATAAGAAACTGTCAGACTGTTTGCAAAAGAGGCTGCATCATTAGCAGTCCCACCAGCCACAGAGTGCCAGTTGCTCTGCATCCTCAGTAACCACTCCATGTTATCGCGTATTGTACCTTTAAACTTGACTCATCCAAATAAGTGTTGGAGATTATGCTGTTTTCAGTTGCATTTCTTTCCCTAACATAAGATGGTATGTTAGCACACTTCATGGATGTACTAGCCATCTGTGGATCTTCTGT
Organism: Furipterus horrens; assembly: GCF_987537825.1. Taxonomy (NCBI): domain Eukaryota; kingdom Metazoa; phylum Chordata; class Mammalia; order Chiroptera; family Furipteridae; genus Furipterus; species Furipterus horrens. The sequence continues at coordinate 10,671,964 of NW_028327172.1, forward strand.
GGTGAAATGTTTATTCCATTTTATGCCCATTAACTATTGAATTTTTATATTTGGTTTTAGAGTTCTTTATCTATTTTAGATACACATTGGATAGCTGTTTAGCCAAAACTTAGTCGAATATGCCAGTCAAAGTATGGACTCTCTGAATTGTGCTTGTCTTTTGTCATTTTTGAATTTCAGCGTAATCTTCATAAATGCTAGTGTATAGTCTGTATATTCTGTGAAAAATTAAAGAATGGGTTTTGTATTCATGCTCTGGATGAAGTAATAAAAAAGAGAGGAAAGCACCCTCACAAATCGGCATAGTAATGACACCATACATTTAAACACATCTGTGGTCTCTGAACTATGCATTGCTGCTAAGACATCTATGTCTTAGATCTATTTAAGGATGGAGAAAGTACTTTGAATTGGAGTCTAAACCAATGGGTCTTTGGAAAGTGGTCTGAAAATACAAGAGCTGTGATTCTGCTATTGATTGGACGTTATTTGCTCAAGGTAGTCAGGTATAATTATAATAATTGTGATTGTTGGACCCTATCTGATTCGAGTAATATGCAATGGAAGTCTACATTATACATTTTAAAGACTAGTGCATCAGTAACTGTGTGTGTAAATATATATGTACTACATAGCAATATTCATAGGTTGCTATTTGGGCCTCAGAATGAGATCATATTTGGTGATAAGGTCTTTGTATAAATAAATAAATTAAAATGAGGTCTTTAGTTTAGCCCTTACTACAATATAACTATTGTCCTTATGAGAAGAGTAGAAAAGGCACAGAAAAACTCAGAGAAATGATGATATGAAGACAGAGTGAGAAGATGGTTATCTAGAAGTGAATGAAAAAGGCCTGAGAAGAAATCAGCCCTACCTTTAATTTAATCTAAGATCTCTAGATTCCAGAACAGTGAAAAATAAATTTCTGTTGTTTAAGGCACCACTCTGTAGTGCTTTTTTATGACAGCTCTGACAAACTAATACAACCAATATCACTGTGTGTGTGTGTGTACGTGTGTGTGTGATCTGAGAATGAATTAAGCAAGAAGCAAGTGGAAGACACAGATTTTCTGTATGTGGGAAACTGCACAGGTGGAGGTATGACTATGATATTTATATAAAAAGGTCTAAGAAGAATAGAAAGACACTAATACACTAAACAAAAAAAAAAATCCTCTTTTGAAATTGAGACAATCAAAATAGCCTTAATGTGATTCATTTTAATCATTAGTGTGAAAATATACTTTATTATTACACCCATTTTTCCCAAACACGTTTTATTGCATCCTTGACATCTTTGTTCCTCAAACTGTAGATAATGGGATTCAGCATGGGAATCATGATGGTGTAAAATATTGACACTATCATGTCATGGTCCAAAGCATAGCTGGAAGTTGGTCTCACATACATGAAGAGGATGGTTCCATGATAAATTGACACTCCAGTTAGGTGAGAGCCACATGTGGAGAAGACTTTTCTCCTCCCCTCCCTGGAACGCATCCTCAGAATGGCCAGCAGAATGAAGCCGTAGGAGACCAGGACAATCAGGATAGTGGCCATCTCAATGGAGCCCACGAAATAGAAGAGCAGAAGCTGGTTAGTGTGAGTGTCCGAACAGGAAATAGCAAGGAGAGGAGGGATGTCACAGAAGACATGTCTAATTTCATTGGAGGCACAGAAAGACAGGCTAAATGTGGCCACTGTGTGTATAGAAGCATGCAAAATGCCTCCAACATAGGAAGCAATGATGAGTGACACATAGACTCTGGGCGACATGCTAAGTGCATAGAGGAGAGGGTTATAGATTGCCACATAGTGATCGTATGCCATTGCAGCCAAGAGGAAGCATTCCATGGTCCCAAAAGTAACAAGGAGAAACATTTGAGTTACACAGCCAAAGTAAGAAATGACTTTGTTCTCATTCAGGAAGTTGACTAACATTTTTGGGGTGACAACTGAAGAATAACAGGCATCCAAGAATGACAACACACTAAGAAAATAGTACATAGGGTTGTGGAGCCTAGAATCCCTAGTGATCAATAAAACCATTCCCAAATTTCCTATCAGAGTAAAAAGATAGATCGCTAGAAATAGTAAAAACAGGAAGACTTGCACCTCAAAATCATCTGTGAAGCCAATCAATACAAAAGTAGTGATTTCAGTCACATTTTCAATATGAATCCTGTGTGAATCTAAATCTGACATCAACTGTGATACTTTCATTTTCATTTATAGATTTTAAAGCAATATTTTAAAAAACAGTATCTACCCAATTATACCCCCTTGTTTATTTCTTAGAAGGGCATATTGAAATCCTTGGTGGTGAGGGTAAAGGCAGTGATGAAGAAACTGGGGCCAATGAATGCATTACCCTGTTAAATTAAAGAAATTTTTTGTTAAATAACTGACTAAATGTATCATATTTTTAGAAATGTCAGTTTATGTGGTTTAATTTCCAAATTATTTTCTGTCAAATTAACTTCCACCTGGTTTCATATCCCACCATCTTAACATTCACAAAGATGAATAAGTACAGAAATTTTAATCCAAAAATATTATAATAGCAAGTATACATCTGAAAAGGAAGTCTAGATTGTCTACAATGTGCATGAAATGCCTTTCTTTAATGTTTACAATTGTTAAAATGAAAGCAACCACACTTATATCACAAGATTGTGTATAAATGAGAATTGTATTGTATTTAAAATAGAAAAACAATGTAAAAATTATTTTTAAATTGTTCTTAGATGACTAGAAAATGGGCTAAATTAGACTTACAATTCAACTTGTCATATAGAGCAGCCTTTTCCAATGAAACCATTGTGTATTCCCTCTTTTGGTTATTATTCTTTTCCATTAGTGCTTCTAAAACACTGGTGAACAGACAACAGATATTATTCTGGAGGTGGATGCATCTTGTATACAAATCATAGTAGAACATTGGTTTTGTTTTGTTTTTGAGTTTTCTTTCTTGATACAGCTATTACAAAGTTGTCCATTTAGGCCTGCACAGTTTATTATACTGTTAATGTTTTTCCAAATTTAAGTTAATGCCAATATAAGATTTTTTTCTATTTATATGTTAAAAATAAATCATGACTGTTTCTTTAATAAATTATAGTTTCTTATGGAGTTACTAAAATTATTATAAATGAAAAATAACCCAATAATAGATTTAAACATTTGTAAAAGTTATTGTTAACAAAGAGTAAAATTACAGTAAAAACCACAAGGTAGTGTTTTATTTCTGGTATATTTCCCTGTGCCTCCAGAATGTTTCTCATTTAGTTAAGTGTGAAAAAGAGGCAAATGTGTAAAAAATGTTGAAGAGTCACCTGTACCTAGATTGACAGTCTTCAGGGTTTAGCAAAGTGAAATGTTGCATCTGCCATATTTAGGAGGAAGATTTCAGGACTGTGATTCTTGTTTTTCCCTCAGTGTGTCACAGACTGATGGAATGAAAAAACTGCAGAGGGTAGGGACAGGAACATGCCAGTGATTTAAGTTTGTAACATGAAACACACTACATTTTTGTCATATTGACATGTTCACACAGCAAGAAGAAATGAGAAACTCTGCATATCTTTTTTTTCCCAGAAAGTCTTCCCAGATCCATGTGGAAGACTTTAAATACAAAGAATAAATAGCTTTTCACATGTGGGGATACCAACCCCCTGCCATACACAAAATGCTCATTTAATCCTTAAAAATTGTAGACTAGAAAACATAATTAAGCTAAATTTCAACTTCTATGTAAATACAGACAACTTACAGTACTCTTGAGAACATATACACATAAATGTCTTGTAGTAATTTTCAGTTTACTTTGAATGGTTTAATTAATAAAATAATATAAAACAATCAATTAATAATATAAATAGTATTAGTGTATTATTTGCACATCACAATGTTAATTTCTGGTTCTAAAAAAATTCTCTCTCTCTTATCCATGTGTTATACTGTATACAAAAAAACATTTATGAAACAAATTCAAGGACAAAACAAGAATTAAGCAGACCAGAAGAAGCATAGTGAAAACAATAAAAATATGCACACAACTTTAGAAAAATATACCAATGTGTAGTCTACTTAAGCTATCCATTACAAAATACATGTTGACTGTTACACACAGGAGAAATTTCAGCAACGTCACAATTCTAACCTTTACTTAATGATGTATCTGAGATTAATACAGTTGTAGAATTTTAAGAACATTATATTTGTTTTCTAAAACCCTGTATTAAAATCTCAGATTTAGAATTTAGTGATGGTGTAACCTTGAAAAAGTAACCTGAAATGATAGACAAAATGTATGGGTTTCATCTACTCATTGAAGATACTCTTCAAACAGGCATTTCTATCAACTAATATTTAAGGACATTAGAACTGACTGCTTACATCTAAATACTTTCGCTTTAAGAAATAGAAGTCAGAAAGACAAATATCAGATCTCAAAATTTAACAAAACATGATCATTCTGGATAACTAAAATCAAATGAGCTCCTCAACCTTTGTAGAATCAGAAAACAAAAATCACCCTAAATCACTGAGAACAGTAATACAAACGCTAAGTTTGCAATGAAGCAAAGCTATCGTAACTGTTACAACATGTCATTAAATGGCTACCAGGTGTTAGAAAATATGTGCACATTATCTTATGTAACATACATAGCAACCTGCAACCTAATTCAGCACCCTTTTATGGATGAGAAAACTGAGAACCAGCCTGACCTATAACTTGATCAGGAGGGGGCCAGGATTTAAGTTGAGGTTTCCTTGCCTCCAAACCAAGCCCTTTTCACTTGATCATTATCACGGTCTCATTATGAAATGCTGCAAATTTGGAAATGTTATCCCTTAGAAACAACACAAAATAACATCCTCATGTATCTGAATTTGTTTACAATGCCAAATGCTCAAGTAAACCCTTATATATTTCTTTAAAAAGACAAATTTAAGTAGCTTCTAGAGCAACTAGCTACTTAGTAAAAGAAATTTCAAATTCATTTATATCCTTTCATGAGAAAAAATTATGATTTCAAAATAACATATACCCAATGGCTGGTTGATAGTTAATTTTTCTTTATTTAATAATTTTCCTAAATTTGAAATATAGTTTCTTATTTCTACTACCTTAATTCTGTTGTCTTCTACCAAGAAAATTAATTCAAATTCCTAATTTACAAATTTATTGATGTAATATGTTGTGTCTTTCTTATTATTCTTGATATTTCCTTAATTCTCTCACCCAATTTTTAATTCAACTCTAAGTTAACTAGAAATTTCTACCTCAGACTTAATATTAAAGCAAATAATCTAGTTTGAGATTCAAGATGATAACATCTGATTTTTTTTAACTGATGAAAATCCTCTCCTCTTACCTGTGGAAGTAAACTGCTCACTCAATTAAGATACGCTATGAACACTAAGCATTTGGACTCTTAAAAAAGATTCCCAAGCTTTTCTTGGAGTCCATAGAGATACTCCAAGGAGAAAACACACTAATTCTCTTCTGGGACAGAAAAAATATCAGGATGACTCTGTTGTTTTACACAGTAAATGAGAGAATAATTCTGGAGCCATAAAAAATATGATCAAAATGATTACATAAATGCACTTTGACCTGTGGTATAAAGTGACATTTCAGTGGAAAAAGAATCTGAGCAAGACTGGAAAAGAAATGTAATGATACAGGACAAAGACTTAGCTTTAATTCTAAATAGCTATGTGCCATGGGTTGATAATTTAAATTCTCTGAAATCCAGTTTCCTCTTTCTGAGAATATAACCTGTTTACTTTTCTCAAAATCCTTTAACCATGTACATAGTAAAATAATCTGAAAACATAGATATGACAGAATTCACAATAACTTAATAAAGATTACTATACTTATTTAAAATTAATGTACAACACTTTTAAGGGATATTATAGATATAGTTAAGGTCATTAGTGTTTAATAAAAGAGATAAGAAATGAATAAAAGAAGAGGAATTATTGATAGTAGAGACCAGTGTACGGATAATGGTAACATTCTATGTAATAAAACATTACAATATTAAAGATCGAGAAAAGATAAAAATCAAAATTTGAGCTGCAGAAGCTCTCGTCTTGAGGGCCCAATATACCAATCTATAGACTAGCATTAGGCTATGTACTTTTAAAAAGTTAATAAAAGACCCATGGATATGAACAACAGGGTGGGGACTGACTATGGAAGTCAGGGGTTGGCAGGGCAGGGGAGAGCAAGGGGGAAAAACTGGGACAACTGTAATTGAACAACAATAAAATTAATTTTTAAGGGTGACGTTGGTTAATGAAATCAGCCAATGCATACAATTCTATGATGCATCATCCGTGTATTGCATTGTGTGCCCACCACCCAAAGTGAAATACCTTCTGTGACCATATATTTGGCCCCCTTTGTCCTTTACTGCCCTCATCCCCCTTTCACCTGATAACCATCATACTGTTGCCATGTCTGTGAGTTTTTTATTGCTTTTCTTGTTTGTTTGTTTATTGTGTTCAGTTTTATATTGCACATATGAATGAAATCATATGGTTTTTGACTTTTTCTGTTTGACTTATTTTGTTTAGCATGATATTTTCAAGATCCATCTATGTTGTCACAAATGGCAGTTTTTCACCTTTTTATGGCAGAGTAGTATCCCATTGGATATAAACACTGCATTTTCTTTACCCAGTCACCTATCAAAGGACACCTAATTTCTTTCCATGTGAATAAGGCTGCAATGAACATAGCAGGTGCTTATACCTTTGCAAATAAATGTTTTCAAATTTTTCAAGTAGATAGCCAGGTTGCTGGGTCATATGGTAACTTTATTCTTGAGTTTTTGAGTAACCTCCATGCTGTTTTCCATAGCGCTTGTACCAGCTGACAGTCCCACCAGCAGGGAATAAAGGTTTTTTTTCTTTTCTCCACACCCTCTCCCACACTTGTTATTACTTGTCTTATTGGTAATAGCCACTCTAACAGGTGTGAGGTGGTATCTCATTGTTGTGATTTGCATCTCCCTAATAGCTAGTGGAGTTGAGCATCTTTTCATATATTTGTTGGCCCTTAGTATATTTTCCCTTGACTTTGGGGTCAAATTTATAAAATATTTTGTAAGAGCAAGGTCCATAAGTTTAGTACCTGTGTACTGTTCTGTGTAATTTATTGTTTCAAGTCATATTTAGGCCTTTGATTTATTTTGAGTTAACTTTTGTTTATAGGGATAAATGGTAGTCTAGTTTCTTTTTCTTCCTTTTTTTTTTCTTTTCTTTTTTTTGCATGTGGCTTTTCCATTTTCTCAGAAACATTTATTGGAGAGGCTTTCTCTTCTCCATTGTGCGTTTTTTGTTCTTTTATTGAAAATTATTAGCCCACATACATTTGTGTTTATTTCTAAGCTCTCAATTCTGTTCCATTGGTCTGCATGTCAGTTTTTCTGCCAATATCATGCTTTTAAAAATATTATTTATTTTTATTGTTTATGCTATTGCATTTGTTCTGCCTTTTCTCCTTTTTCCCCCTCCACCAAGACCCACCTTCTCCTCTCCCTAAATCAATCCCCATATTGTTGTCAGTCCATGGGTTATGCATAAAAGTTATTTGGTTAATCCCTTCACCAACTTTCATCTCCCACCCCCTTTTCTGGTGGCTATCAAGCTGTTTCATGTCTCTAAACACGTTACTGTTTTGTTTGTTAGTTTATTGTGTTCACTACATTTCATATATAAGTGAGATCATATGGTGTTTTTCTTTCTCCGACTGGCTTAATTCAATTAGTATGCTGTTTTGATTATTGTCGTTTTGTAGTATAATTTGAATCAAGGAGTGTGATACATCCAACTTTCTTTTTTTATCAGGAATGCTTTGGCTGTCTGGGGTATGTTATTGTTCTATAGAAATCTGATGATGTTTTTTGTTGTTGTTATATGTCTTTAAAAAATGTCATTGAGATTTTGATGGGAATTGCATTAAATCTGTATATTCCTTTGGGTAATATGGACGTTTTCACTATGTTGATCCTTCCAACCCTACTGAACACTAAATAGCTTTCCATTCCTTCGTGTCTTTTTCATATCTTTTAATAGTACTTTGTAATTTTGAGTATTTAGGTCCTTCACACTGTTTGTTAAGTTTATTCCAAAGTATGTTATTCTTTTGGTTGCAATTGCAAGTGAAATTCTTTTTTCCATTTCTTTTTCTGAAATTTCATTGTTAATATATAGTAATGCATTAAATTTTTGGACATTGGTTTTGTATCCTGCAACTTTATACTGGGTTTATTGTTTCTAATATTTATTGCAGTGGAGTCTTTCAGGTTTTCTATATAAAGAACCATGTCATCTGCAAAAAGTGACAATTTTGCTTCTTCATTCCCAATTTGGACCCCTTATATTTCTTTCTCTTGCCTGATTGCTGTGTTGAGAACACCCAGTACTGCCTTTATTATGTTGAGATACTTTCATTCTATACTCATTTTATTGAGTGTTTAGTCATAACTGGATGTTACGTATTGTTGAATGCTTTTTCTGTATCTCTTATTATAATCATGTGATCTATATCCTTTATTTTGTTAATGTGCTTTATTACATTAAAATGGATCAAAGGCCTAAATATAAGACTTGAAACAATAAATTACACAGAAAAATACATAGGTACTAAACTTGTGGACCCTGGTCCTGTCAGGTAGCAGCTAGGAATGAACAGCCAGAGAGGAAATAAAGGCAGGACTCTCACCATTGCAATCTAACAAAGAGCTTAATACAGGAGGCTAAAAGCAAAGGAAGACATGTCTCACCCTCTGACCCAGTCGTCCTAAGCCTGGTTGGATAAGACTGCCAGGCACCGTGAACAACAAACAAAGCTATGATACTGTGGGGGATGGGGGGGAGGGTGGAGGCTTGAAAGTCTGTGTGTGTCATCTCCACTAGCTGGAAAAAAGAAAAGCTTGAGACTGTGTATTCATCCTAAGGCCTGGAAAGTGGAAGCGGAGAAGGTCCACAGTATCCAAAGAAAAGCCCATAAAACAACTTTGGTTCACTGTCTGCCCCTGTCCTATAGGCAAAAGGAACAAATAGACCCTGGAGCAAGATAAGGATTTTGGGCTAACAGACCCCTACAAGTACCTACCCCTTTCTCTAACTGGCTTATTTCAGTTAGCATAATAAGACTCTCCAGGTCCATCCATACTCACAAAAGATAAGATTTTCTTTTTCTTTTTACAGCTGAGTAGTATTCCATTGTGTAAATGTACCCAACAATGGTGGGGGCAGGTAGAAGTGGTGAAGGGAGGACAAATGGTGATGTAAGGAGATTTGTGTTTGGATAGTGAACACATAATAGAATATAAAGATGATGTATAATAGAATATAAAGATGATGTATTATAGAATTGTACACTTAAATTCAATAAATTAAACAAAAAATTTTAAAAACCCCGTTTTAAGGCCATATTTTAAACCAGAAACAAAATAACCTTATTCATTATACATATCAACATGTATATTTCAGATCTGTTAACTTTTTGTTATTGAGTAGAGTATCATGTTGTTATTTTAAGCCAGAACATAATTGGGGCATATTTCCCTTGGGGCATCTCCTGTGGGTTTTATCAAAGTTGACTAAGTTAATATAAGCAATCTAAATAAGCCATATTTGTAATGTACCTAACATGTACTTGCTGTTCTACAGGTAAGAAGCATTTTCAGAAAATATGCAGAATATTTTAATAGATGAGACCTAAAATAACAAGGTCAAATATATGTTATAAAATCGCCAGTGCTAAACCCTTTTGTTGTTGCCTGTTACATAGGTGAATTCATTACAGTCTGATTATGGCAGAGTATGTCTAACAATTGAAAGACAACACTTCCTAGAATAAAAAAATAGAAATATTAAATTTCTGTCAAGGAAAATGAGAATGCTCCAAATAGAGCGTATATTTTCATTTTTCTGATTAAAAAGGAAGACAGAGCAGCTTGAAGTAAAACAAACAATAAATTTGTCAATAGAGGGTAAGAAAACATTTGACCTAATCAACTATCTGGGGCTTATTTTTATATAACGAAGAAAATAATAATTCTTTTAGGTTTACTTTGATAACTGTGTAATATAGAAGGCACTTCATATCACTACTTATTGCATAATGTTTCCCTAGTCTGAATATCTTTTAAAAATCCAAATACATCAAAGACCACGTTTTATGTATTTCTGTGGGATGGTGAGTGGGGAGGTCAGTTGCAGAATGAAGCCATGACATAATGAGAGGCAGTGTAAGGTGCCTGCACCTGAGAGAGACCTAGGATCGAATCCCGGCTCTGGCACTTACTTGCTGTGAGAGTTGCCGTACAGGTGACATGCAGTAACATGTGCAAAAGTCCATTCCTGCAGCTCAGTAACTGGCTGCTGTTATTCTTCTCCTCTGCAAGCTCAGTGCCTCAATACTGAGCCCAAGATTTCTGGCATAGTCTTCTTACTATTAATATAATGGTATATTTTTGAAAGTGCGTTTACCTTAATTATATAAGTTGATTATATATTACTAACCTCTTTAAGATACATGGTAATTTTCTCTTTATAACTCTGAGTCCTATCAACATGTCCTAATAAGCTTTAGTCATACCCTTGTAACAGAAATGATGGTTGGAAGAGAAATTTAACCAAAGTGTTTAAGATGGTAATGTTTTATTATCTTATTCACTCAATGCAAAATTAAGCCCACTGCGACGTGATAAAATGTGTCACGGTGATCTGTGTGTGCCTTTCTGTTGTTGTTCTCAATAGATGGTACAACTCACAAATCCTCTTTATGTTCTCATCCAGACACAGAAGAGTACACAGAGGAAAAACAAGAATTATAGTATAAATCATTAGGTTTAATCTGATACAGAAATGTTCAAGTGCAAAGTAATTATCACGAAATGAATATATTACATATAGAGAAAGAATGAGATATCTAGTTTGAAGCTCTGGTCAACTATTTTTTTCAATGGTGTAGTTATAACATTAGTGTTGTGGACCAATATCAGCTAATTTTTTAAAGTGAATACATGTAATGCCAGACTTCACTTATATGTGCATGTTAAATTTATAACAAAAATTGATGTTTAAAAAAAATACTTGCTTCAAAGAATTGTTGTTTTACATATTTAATTCACCTATCTGTGTATTATTGTGTCTGCTCTGCCATTTAAACTTACTGCTATTTGAAAGAAAAATAAAACTTGGAGGGAAAGCCTAAAATTACCCATGGTTTTTAACTATAGAATTGAGCACATACATTCAGATTCCAAATCTTATGTCACTTTCCTAGTACCAGGTGTTTCATTGAACTGGTAGCAAGAACTCTATTGAGGTTGCGCTTTTTCTTGTATTTTCTAATTGCATTAAAACACAGATTGATTTCATCATTGTATCAAAGTTTGTTTTGTTACTTCTATCATTTTTGTTCTGACTTCATTTACATAAATTATTTTATTAAACCCTCTCTTTGATTAATTGCCATGTCATTCTTCCCATGGCATTCTTTAAATTAAAAAAAAAAATGTTTTGGGGGTTTTCCCAATCTATTTGTTAACATTATTTAAACAAAATTATATACATATTTAAAAGCAATTTACTGTTAGAGCAGCTAAAATATGTGGAGTTCATTAGACTAAGTGGTTTAAGTGCCTTAATTTATTATGTTGTGACTTTTATTTCCAATGTATAGGGTTCAACCTAAATTCTGCTTTCTCTGATATTTCATATGATTAGTTTCTGTTTTCTCTGCTTTTAATCTGTGCAATAATTCTATGAAAATGTTTTCTCCTGGTATTGACAATTCTTCTAGGTAATCCTGACTTTGTCTTTCCCAAAAGATTGTTAGTATGTGCTTTATTCTATATTTCTAATACAAATGGTTCCCTTTCTCACTGATGGGCTCATGTTAATATATTAAAACTGGAGCTTCACTTGAATTATTAATTAAAATAATGTACAAAACATTTTAGCAGATTATGTGCCCTTAAAACTGACTCAAATTTTATATGGGTGGATATAAAAATTAACTAAATGATTATGATAACTAATTTGAATAAAATGTATCCTCCAACTAGTGTTATATTATGGGCTAATAATGAAACTTTCAATTCAGATTCTGGGTTCTGGTATCACTTTTATTCATAATTTAAATAACCGTTGGGCCATGCAGGAAAGATTTTTTTTATAACTTATGATTTATTGCTGTTTATTTACTCTTAAATATTAAGCTTTTTATGTGCAATGATTATATCTTGCTGTTGTTATATTTTTAATTACTGAGTTTTATGAGCTTAATTGCTACTTTTACCTGATTGTTATTTCACTGAATCCAAAATCAACAATATATAATGAATCAGGTGTAACAATCTGAAAGAAAAATTATAGCTCTTATAGTTTCTTATTCTCTCTCTTTTACTATAGAATTTAAAGAGTTTGGTAAAACATATATTATCAAGAACTTAGAGTCCCAAAAATAACACAAATGACCAAATATTTGCCAAAAAAGGAACAATATGATGTTGAACATCTGAAAATCAAATTGAATGAAACACAAACTATCATGCTATTTTATATTAAATTATAATCCATGTTCTTAAAAAATCTTGGTTATTTTTATTTAATAACCTAATAAATTTAGAAAATTTTTAGAGAGATTAACTCATAAAATATTATAATTCATTAAGCTGTTAGTGTGTCAAACACACCTAATTCAACACATTCTATATTTTAAAGTTATTTTAAATATTTAAGTTTACTAATATGTTTACCCTTCAAAATTTATTTTTTCTTGAGATGAAATTTTATGTCATAATTATATAGGAAAATGGTTTTCAGCTATTTACTTGTGTTTTAATGTTACTTAGTAAGAAAACGATTAATATAATTGATTGGTAAATTAACCATTTGATTCAAGGTTTTGTAAATAACATGAGTTGAGCTTGTGTGTTAAAACCCAAATTGTTTGATTCTGTAGGGAGTGGCATCAACCTTTGACCCTTGACCATGATCTGGTCCCTGAACTGCAGCTGAGGAATTATTCATTGAAAAGAAATAATTATGAAGACCTAGATCACTTTGAGTCACATTATTGCTCATTTGGTCAGAGCAATATCAATTATAAATTTTTGAATATCTTCCAATTTGTTTCATGAAGGTCAACATGAAGAATGTCACTGGAGTTACTACATTTGTACTGAAGGGCTTCACAGAGAATCTTGAGCTGCAAATTTTCTTATTCTTCCTGTTCCTAGCAATTTACCTGTTTACTCTGATGGGAAATTTAGGGCTGGTTGTATTGGTCATTGGGGATTCCCGGCTTCACAACCCCATGTACTATTTTCTGAGTGTGTTATCATCTGTAGATGCCTGCTTTTCCTCAGTAATTACTCCAAATATGTTAGGAGATTTTCTGTCAAAGAATAAAGTCATTTCATTCATTGGATGTGCATCACAGATGTTTCTTGCTGTTACTTTTGGGACCACGGAATGCTTCCTCTTGACTGCAATGGCATACGATCGCTATGTGGCAATCTATAACCCTCTCCTCTATGCACTTAGCATGTCGCCCAGAGTCTATGTGCCACTCATCATTGCTTCCTATGTTGGAGGCATCTTGCATGCTTCTATACACACAGTGGCCACATTTAGCCTGTCTTTCTGTGCCTCCAATGAAATTAGACATGTCTTCTGTGACATCCCTCCTCTCCTTGCTATTTCCTGTTCGGACACTCACACTAACCAGCTTCTGCTCTTCTACTTCGTGGGCTCCATTGAGATGGCCACTATCCTGATTGTCCTGGTCTCCTACGGCTTCATTCTGCTGGCCATTCTGAGGATGCGTTCCAGGGAGGGGAGGAGAAAAGTCTTCTCCACATGTGGCTCTCACCTAACTGGAGTGTCAGTTTATCATGGAACCATCCTCTTCATGTATGTGAGACCAACTTCCAGCTATGCTTTGGACCATGACATGATAGTGTGGATATTTTACAGCATCGTGATTCCCATGCTGAATCCCATCAGCTACAGTTTGAGGAACAAAGATGTGAAAGAGGCAACGAAAATGGTGTTTGGGAAAAACGTGTGCATGAATAAAGTACATTTTCACCCTAACCATTAAATTTAAATAAATTAACAGTGGTATTTGTTGTCTTTATATCAAAAATTATAATAAAAATGTTTTAAATAGTGTATTAATGTGTCCCTATTCTTCTTAGACCTTTTTATGTAAAGAACAGAGTCATACCTCCCCCTGTGCAGTTTCCCTCACATGCAGGAAAACTTAATTCATTTTCAGATACACACACCCAGACAGAAATATATATTTACATACATGCTGATAGTGATTTATCAGTCTTTCAGGACTGTTATAACAAAGTGAAATGGAGTAGTTGGCGGCTTATACAACAAAAATTTATTTTTCAGTGTTCTATAATTCATTTCAGCCCTGGCTGGTTTGGCTCAGTGGATTGAGCGTCGGCCTGCGAGCTAAGTGTCGCTGGTTCGATCTTCCAGTCAGGGCACATCAGAGAAGGAAAACTCTGACTCCAAAAAACCTCCGCTGCCTTGCGGCATACCTCTTCAGGGGAAAGGCTAGAGGAGTAAACCCCGACAGAAAATCTGGAGCCGGAGTCCCTAAGGCGGTTTGACGTTGTAGTCAACACCGGCAACTCCTGCGGCGCACCTGAAGCCAAGCTGTATTGACTCCGTCTTTCCCTTGGACCCTTCAGCTACGAAGAGAGGGGGGTCTGCTGCATGGGCAACAGCAGACCCTCCATATCACCCTGCCCAGGCTCTGTAGCTTCAGCTTCACTGGAGAGGACACTCCAGCGTCATCGCAAGATGTCGATTCAACACGGGAGGAGACAGATACCGTGTCACTCCCGAGTCGGACTGCACAGCCATTCTCGACGGTGCAGATAGACTCTTAAGAAGCTACACCATCGTCTCTCGAGACAGACGGCTGCCGCCGCCGCCGACGATAATTCATTTCTCAGTCTGAGATCAAGTTAATGGCAGGGCTGGTTTCTTCTGCTGCCCCTCTTCTTGGCTTGTAGATAGCCATCATCCCCCTGTGTCCTCAACCTGTTCTGTTCTCTCTGTGTGTCTGTGTCCTAATGTCCTCATCTTATAAAGGTACCAGTCACATTGGATGAGGGGCCGCCCCAAAGACCTCATTTTAACTTAGTAACCTTCACGAAGGCCTCATTGCCAAACACATGCAGTCACATTCTACAGTACACATGTTAGGATTTCAATATATGAATACTGATATGTGTGTGTGTGTGTACATATATATGTATACATAGTCACACATACATGTAATCTTTTCTTTAAAATGAATAATATCCACTTTCATGTCAATATGACTCAAACAGAAATCCAGATTCCAATTATAAGTAACTTTATGATTACATCTGACAAGCTTGAGCAAAGATCCCCTAGTTGATACCAGAACTATAGCTCACCTATTCTTATACCACTGTCCATGGAATCATTGGTATCTGACTCCAGATCAAAGCACTCTGCTCCTTCCTTAGGTCTATACATTGACAGCAGTCTAAGTACGGCCTGAGGCTTGGAGACCACAGATACTGTTTGAGAATTCCTGGTGTCATTACCATGCTGTGTGTGAGGGTGCATTTCATTCCCTT
This sequence comes from Furipterus horrens, assembly GCF_987537825.1. Lineage (NCBI taxonomy): Eukaryota > Metazoa > Chordata > Mammalia > Chiroptera > Furipteridae > Furipterus > Furipterus horrens. The sequence goes on from NW_028327172.1 coordinate 10,687,647, forward strand.
TTATTATTTCATTCAGAAAACAATATGAAATTCATTCTTTCGCTTCACACAATAGACAAAGGTGGGCAGGCACATTTATAAAGATCATATTTAAACATTAGTATGACAAAGGACGAGCACAATTTGGAGAGTAAGACACACCTGGCTTGCAGTCAGAACTCTTCAGCTGGGCCCCAGCACATCTTTATGTGTTTCCCTGGAGGCCTGGTCTTGACCCAGGTTTGTTTGGTCTTGTTTTACTTTGATCCCTCTCACCCTGGGATGCCCGTGCAGATACAACCACACCTCAGTCCCCAGGCCCAAGAACCAAGATACAGAAAAGCATCCCTTCTCTGCTCATGGTTAGCCCTGCTTCCAACAGACCTCATTTTCATTGCCAGTGAATGTGTTTTTCAACAATAAGTTTAAGTGGTTGTGGTCCTTCCTTCTTCTGTTTTTTCCTTCCTTTTTCCTTCCTTCAATTATTATTAATTTACTTTTATTTTGCGAAAACATTTTTATTTCCAACCAAAAAAACCTCCTGAGAACATAAAGTACTAAGAATATTTCTTAAAAGTGGGATTATAAAATCTGAATAACACCTCAACAGTATAAACACAGAATATCTCTTATCACAACATATTCCCCCCAACAATTTTTCTGCAACTCTTACTCATATTTAGAATTCTCTGAACATGCTATTCACCCAATTCCCTCCTTTAAATGTCTCTTCTTAATGAGGTCTCACATGCTAATTATAATTTTTCTCCTCACTTGCTTTTTAAAAAAATTTTTTATTTTTCGATTACGGTTTACATTCCATATTATTTTTCAGTAGTTTCAGATGTACAGTAAAGTGTTTCGCTGCTTCAAGTGCCTGCCTAGCGCATACATGTTTATCACAATATTATCGACTTTATTCCCTGTGCTATAATCAACACCTTGTTACTGTTCTGTAACAACCCATTTGTACTTTTCAATCTGTTCACCTTTTTCACCGAGCTTTCAACCGCCTTCCCCTCTAAAAACTCTCCATCTGGTCTATTTATCTATGAGTCTATATCTACCACAATTCTTTGTTGAATTTAAGCAACGCATTTCATGAAATCTCATTTTTACACATACTCTTGTTCATATTTTCTATATCCTATATATGTGTTACCGATACATGTAGACTTTTATTAGTGTGTGCGTCCTTGTGTTTGCTTATGATGTATTTTCCTGATATGTTTTTATTACCAATAAATATTTAAAACACACTTTATCTTTTCACATAATATTTTTGAATAGGGAGTACTTCTTTGGAGCCCTCTTCTCTCCTTCATATTTAAATGAAGTAAATATAAATACACTGGGCAGTATTTTTTTCATGGGGGGGTGAGAGTTGTTCCAGTGCATCTTTCTTAGCTTTACACCTCGAGGTCTTCACGCTCTGTGGTCAATAAAATTTGTGTTGCTGGTGCTGATTTTGTTGTTGTCTTTGTACATTTTTAAGGCCATTCTTTCATCAAATGCACATGCACTGAAATAGTTTCTGGCCAGCAGACTTGTAGGAAACAGGGGTCCAAACAAAACAAATAAATAATACCAAAAATAGAAAAATTAAGATAAATACAGCAAGCGTTGAAGCTTTCATTTTAATTGCTTTAATAAAAGACTCTGGTAAAATTATGCTGATACATTACAGGTTCAAACCGTACATAAAAGTAGACTTTATGACAAACGTAGCACAAAGTATAAGAGGGAAGAATTTGGTCTTTACTGTTATAAGTTTCTTGCATTAAAATTTATGATGTATATTATTTTCAGTTGACAATGTTATATTAAACGTGAATATTATAATTTCTATGGTTAGCACGGAATAGAGAAAATACACATTACAGATATTAAGAATGAAAAAAAGGAAATCACTTGGTCCCACAAACAGTAGAGGATAATAATAGAATATTATAAACAACTTTTTAATACAAATTTTGGCAATGAAATGAAATATGCAATTGTTTAAAAATGCCCACTTCAGAGAAACATGGATCGCCTGAATAGTCCTTTATCTCGTAAATAAATTAATTTATTTCTTAAAAGCCATACAAAAAGTCTTTCCCCAGTGTATGCACAAAAATTTGAAAACTGTTTTTCCAATGTGAACATGACACCTTTGTCTCAGAATGAAATGCGCACAGTACTGAAGGAACCCTATTCAATGATGCAGAACAGGACAACATCTGGGAGACAGCAAGCCAAAACCAGAGAGGAAGCCTAGTTTCCGGAATGACTTCGTGGAAAAGAGTCGTCTGCAAACCCCAGTCAGCTAAGCTCTGCAAGGTTATAACCAAGGACGCTTTTTCCCTTGGGGAGCTACTCTGTCCGTGAATCCCTTTGTACCACCAGGGTAACCTGTACCCTGACTAATACAGACTCCCTTTTCGACACCATCCCATCATCACTGCTTTTTCTTTTACAGAATTGCTCTTTCTGTAAGTAAGACTGTACCTGTGTGCTTGAGGAGACTGAGCTCATATTGCCCAGGTCACACTGTCTTCTATCAGCAGCTCGGAGAATGTTTACCAGCAACATACACCTTTCAACGGTCCCTGGTGTTTTATTTATGCTTTCTGTAATATAATAATCAGTTCTGATTTTTTCACCTCTGATAATAGTGGTATTCTTATCATGGAGTGGTGATGAAGAACGTAAACTCTCAAGTCAGACTGTCTGGGTTCAGATACGAGCTAGTTCTTCAGTGGAGTGACTATGAACCAGGTGTTTTCTCCCTCGTTCTTCATTTCATCATCTGTAAAATTTGGCTTTTCGAGACATCCACTGAGGCATCGCTCTAAGCGATGGCCATTCAACATTGAATAAAGTAAGAAAAGGCCTGTGCTCACTGAGCTTACGTGGTAGGTGGGGGTGGGGGACCGAGGCAGAACAAAAGGCACAAGCTACATATGTAAAATGTCACATGGAGACAACTGTTATGGAAAACAGATGAAGCATGAACATGTGCAATTTTAAATATGATCATATAGGATGTTCTTATCAAAAGGAGACTTAAGAAAAATATTATGCAGTTATCAATGAGCAGGGAGTTTCAGGATAGAGAAGAGAATAGAAAAATTCCAGGCAGTGACCGGACTCGCGTGTACAGGAAGACATAGGACATCATGTGGCCAAAACAAATAGAGCATGAGGACTAGAATAATAAGGAAGGAGTTTTTGGAGGTAAGGAGTAGGGGCAAGATCATTTTGCACCAGTGGCCTCTTGTAAAGGTTTTGGTTTTTTACTTTTAGTGTAAGATTTGAAGTCTCAAGTCTTCTTGCAGGAGAAAGTGATATGAACCAACTTACTGTTTAACAGTATCACTCTGGCTCTCACACTGAGAATCAACTCAAGGAGGATAAGGCCAGAACACAGGGACAAGCTAGAAGGCTGCAACAATGATCCTAAAACCGAGATGTTTCATCATTGGGGGTGGGGAAGGTTGACAGCAGAGAAAGTGTTGAGAAGTAGTCAGACTCCAAATCCATTTTGTAATTAGAATCAGTGTATAATAATATGCCGATGATTTGGATAGAAGGTGTAGGAGACAAATAGAAAATCCCAGAAACATTCTTAAACCTGCTGGAATAAGTATCGAGATGGCTTTCCTTAGGTGAGATAAATATATGGGTATTGCTAGCACCTAACTGAAAGTTTTCTTGTGGAGATAAACTATGTTAATTTTATATCTAAAAGCTATTAGATATTGTCTGGCACATGGTAGATGCTCAGCAAAATATACCTCCTGCACATGATCCAATGACCAGGGCAACACAAACTATTTTAGTCATAGCCATTGTGTAAAGTAAAGGGTTCACAGTGGCCATGTAGCGGTCATATGCCATCGCTGCCAGCAAGAAGCCCTCAGTGGTAAGGAGTGACATGAATAAAAAGTATTGCACAATGCACGCAAAAAAAGACATTGTCTCCCGTTCAACAAAGAAGTTCATTAGCATTTGGGGTGCAAAGACTGAGGAAAAGCAGGCATCAACAAAGGACAGGCAGCTTAGGAAATAATACATAGGTGTTTGGAGTTTGGGAGTTATGTGGATTAGAAAGAACATTCCTAGATCCCCCCCCCCCCAAACGAATGGTATAGATGAGCAGAAAGAGCACAAAGAGGAACACTTTCAGTTCAGCACGATCTGTCAGCCCCAAAAGGATAAACTCGGTAACCGATGTAAAATTAACATCAACCATGTGTTTGTTTGTTTTCCTTGGAACCTGTTAATGAGAAGAAGATGGGAATGAATGGAGAATAATCATTCTGCACTATTCAGACCACTTATAATCCCTAACTAACTGTGTGGCTTGTGTTATTGACTGCTCTGCTCTGATTGCTTTATCTATAAATTTAGAAAATTTTAACTAGAAAGTCTCTAGATTTTCCAAGCAATATTTATTAATATGTACTTTTACAAGGAAATTCCATGGTGTAAAATGAAAACATTAGCCTTTTAGCTTCAGGGTGCATTCAAAATGCTGGTTTTAATGTGAAGGGGAAAACAATGAGTTCATTTTATTCTAAAATATGTAAAGAAATCCAGTTTAGAAAACATAATAAGGTTGAAATTTTAATCTATGGTACCATGAAACTCTTTTGAACTCCCCATTTTGGATTTTAAAGTACTTGATGTCAAATATATCAGATGTAAGAATAAACTTTACTGTGGCACTTAAAGCAAGATATTCCACTTATGCCTTTCTGTTTTGTTGATACTCCACATTTTTTTTAACTTGGATATTATGAAAGGCAAGGCCCTGACTTCCACAATCTCTGGAGCTATCCTTAGAAAATAGCCAGAGCTACTGGCTTTGGAGAAGATTGCCCACTGGGAACAGGAGAGGGCACTCTGAGCTGGGATATGAAGCATAGTCAATAACAACATTTTATAATTGGTCTTTGATATCCGATAGGAATATCTTACTCTGGAAACCCAGGAAACAGAGTCTAAACTTTTTCTGAGAAAAAACAGAGCAAAGCTATAAAATAAAACAAACCTAAAAAAAAATACAGACATTTCTTCACAATATATATATATATTTTTTGGCTTTTCAATTACAGTTGTCCCATTTTTCCCCCACTCAGCCCACCCCTTCTCCCACAATCATATGCTGCAACACATTTCTTAGAATAGGCAATGTCTTTTCTACTAAATCAATGCAAAATTGTTGATTTTTATTTCACTTTATCTGAAAAATTTAACAATATTTTCACAATTATATTAAAAATAAATATTTAAAACAGTTTAAAGTATGGTAGCTTTAGCTCCAAGGAAAAAAGAATGATATTTTTGGTGGTTTCATCTTTCACTTATGAGACAGAGACATTATATTTTGAGAACAGTACGTAAGACTCAGGAAAGAATGGCATTGCCAGATTACCATAATAAGAAGAAATAAAGAGTTAACTGTGTTAGATCTAGTTGCTGACAGGTAAGTAATCCCCGTGAAAATATGTAGTTATGACGGATTGCAATTAATCCTTTAGGAAAGAATACTTAAAATGGAATTAAAACATTGATTTTTCATAGTTCCGTTAGAGTTGTGTAACAATTTTGATGTTAATGTAGAAAGTGAAATAGTGTAGGATAAAGAGTAGGAATACGTAGCCAAATTGCAAATTGTTCCCACCCCTGTAATTTGAAGTGTTTATCAGATTAAAATCTGAACATCATTTTTTTTCTTTCCCATCCTGATTTGCAGGAGGTATGTATATTCAAATAAGTGAATTTAACTTACCAATGGGAAAAAAAGTATCCAACACCTTAGCTCATGGAGGAACCTCATGACCATTGATCTCCATGGTTTATTTCTCTAAATTACCCACCAAACAAAAACGAAAACAAAATACAAAAATAGTAGTGTTTATAGTCACTCATAAATTAGGTAAATGATAGAAGAGATAGGTAGCAGAATTGAAATTCCAACTTCTTCCTTAATATATAAGAACTAAAGATATAACCTGCAGGGTGTGAAAGCAAGAACAAGATGATCAAAACATAATCATCTCAGAAGATAAATTTGGATAAAACATTCAGTTCTGCGTTTACCTTAGTCTAACGGGAGTCGGGTCCCTGGTGTTAATCTTCTGTGCTTCTTGGGGGATTTAAGAAACTCTTAAGAATATAATGACTCCCTTAAGACATTTACTTTTGAATGTTATGATCCATAGAAGAAACTATGGGACAAGAATAGGTAAAAAAAAAAAAAAGAAAAGAAAAGGAAAGAAAACAGACTATAAGATTTCTGAAAAAAGAATGCAGTAGAATTAGCAGTGATGCCTGCCTGGTGCTTTTGCCAAGGGAAACTTTTCAGAACACACAATGTGGGCCTCATCGTCAAACACACACACATACGTACATGCGTGCGTGCAAAATCAAAACTCAAACATAAGTAGGATTTCAGGTGCTAGAACCTGATAAAAATTCTATTCCTCTATTTCCTTGAATTACGAGAATGGCATAAAAGAAAATTAAAACTATTGTTTCTTCAAAGGCTGCCTTGAAATGGGCCCACCTGCCCATCTCTTGAATGTTTTCTTTTCAGTCTAGCATGTGTTCACTGACAGAACATTTTGGTACTTTTGCCTTTTCCTTAAAATGACATATGAGGGATTCTGGTAGCAATATTTTGCACTGTTCTGTTACATATGGAACTAAATAAGAAATGTTCTTTATTCCTTATTCTAAAAGCAATTAATTTTTTTCTTCGTAAATGCAAATTTCCTAAATCCCTAAGTTAAAAGCTAATAGGGCAGGGGATAGGAGTAGGAATTAGGTGACATTCTAAGCATATATTAGGGCAAATGGAAATTATTATTTTAGAAGGCCTACAGCATTTCAAATATCTGATACATTTTGTTTCTTTTAAAACATATAATTCATTCCCAGTCTATATAAAAAGAATTATATAAGAAATATACAGAATGAATATGAAGAGATTAAATCTCAGACCAATATTAATTTTCTTCTAGAAAATTGTAAATTAAGTACAGTAAGTTGTATAAAAACATTATAAATGTATGTAGAAAAACTGCAAATAATTGCATTCAGAAAGTACCTCTCAGGCTCTTCATCTTCTATAGGGTCTATCATTCATTTGAAGTTACATGCAATACCATGTTTAAAAGCACATATTTATAAAAAATGTACTCATCTCAATCATTAGCTACCCAAATGTATCCCCACTAAGACCTAATGACTTTATTAGCATTGACACTGATATTAAATAAAAATAATATTTAGAATACATATAGTGTTGCAATTATTTTAAAGAATTGACATATATTTGTTAGTATGCACCCCTCACCTTGCAGAATTATTTACAATCGCCAAGATTTGGAAGCAGCTCAGGTGCCCTTCAGTAGATGAGTGGATCAAAAAGCTGTGTTACATTTACACAATGGAATACTACACAGCTGTACGAAAGAAGGAATTCTTACCAGTATTTTGAACTCTGCATCTGATAGATTGCTTATCTCCATTTTGTTTAGTTATTTTTCTGGAGTTTTGATCTGTTCTTTCATTTGGGCTGTGTTTCTTTGTCTCCTCATTTTGGCAGCCTCCCTGTGTTTGTTAGAGGTGCTTTGACTCCATGTCTTGGTAGTGTGGCCTAATGTAGTAGGTGTTCTATAGGGTACATTGGCACAGCCTCCCCTGTCACCCAAGCTGGGTACTCATGGTTTTCCCTTTGTATGGGCTGAATACACCCTCTTCTTGTAGTTGGGCCTTGAGTGCTGTTGGAAGGTCAATGGGCCAGTCAGTGGCAAGGATTGTCTGTGACCACTGACCACCAACCTCTGTCCTCCCTGGATGATCAGCTGTGCAGGGGCAGGGTGATGGTGCCCACTGGGTGCACTGGCATTGGGGTTTTCCAGATGGCACAGGCCAATTTCAGCCTCCACTTGTGTTTTCCTGGGGTCACCCTGCCTGAGCTATAAAGCAATCTGAGATGACTGCTTCTTGTTCTAGGCGAGATTCCCAGGCAAAGCCAAGCAGTGAATCTAGGCTGGCTGCTGTTAGTGTCATGTCTGGGGCCACTTAGCAAGAGGTACAGGGGTTGGGGGCTCACTGCAGCCAGCTGTTACTTATTAGAAAGAATTTAGGAAGTTGTGAAGCATGAGCCATTCATAAGGAAAAGCCATCTTAACAGGTGTAAGTTGGGTGGGATTGTGCCTCAGGCGATCTCCAGGGAGGAGCAAACAGTGTTGGCCAGGGTGATGGAGTCTCAGATATGGCACCTGGCTACCAGCTTTGTTGCTCTATGGCTCTGTTGGGAAGGGTTCAGAAAGGGACAATGTCTTCTCACTGCTTTTCTATCTTGGAGAAAGCTCTCCCCCAGATCTTGTCTTGATGCCAGATTCTTCAGTTCCTCCCTACATGCCACTGATGCCTTTCAAGCTGCTACCCTTGTGCTGGAGCTCTGAGGGAGTGAGTCTGAGTAAGTTTGTGTGTGGGTTCCTTAAGATGAACTGCTTGGGATTCCATCGGTTTCTTCCACTGACTCAATCCCTGCTGATTTTTTCAGCCTGAAGTATGGGGACTTATCTTCCTGGCACTGGAAACCTGGGCTGGGGGGCCTGGTGTGGGGCTGGGACTCCTTTCTCCCAGGATATCCTTCCCAAATTTTTATACACCACACATGGATGTGGGAGCAGCCCATTCCACATCTGATTTCCTCAAATCTGTAGTTGCCAGACTTCCAGTCAACTCAATTTCTAAAGGTTCTGAGTGATGGTTGTTCTATAATTTAGTTGTAATTTTGATGTGGTTGTGCAAAGAGGTGAACCATGTTTACCTATGTCACCATCTTGACCAGAAGCTCCTAGAATCTTTTTTAAAGGGATCCAAGATGGAAGCAGAGTAAGTGAAGGATACACTCACCTCCTCCCAGGACAAATCTGGAATTAAACTAACATATAGAAAAGTCATCGTAATAACCAACTGAAGACTAGCTGAAGAGAATCTTTTTAAAATTAATAATTTACCACACTTAACCCATGGAAAAATTTTCAACAGTTTAATTACTTTTTCTATTATTTATGCCATTTTCATCCTATATTTTGCTTTGCATTAAAATTACCTTAGAATATCACTTCTGGTGTGGCTTTGATCAGTAGATTTGTTAAAATTTATTTTTCATTACATTTGACATACAGTAGTATTACATTAGTGTTAAGTCTACAACATAGTGCTTAGACATTTATATACCACAATGACTAGTACCCACTGAAAACATGTACAGTTTTTATGATATTACTGACTCTATTCACTAATCTGTACTTTATGTCCATGGGTATATTATGACTTAAAGTTTGTACTTTTTTATTTATTGTTTTTCTATTACAGTTGTCCCATTTTTTCCCCTCATTGCTCTCTCCTACCCCACCCACCTACCCTCCCATATTCAGTCCCTATTCTGTTGTCCATGTCTGTGGATCATTCATACTAGTTCCTTGTGAAAGAAGGGGAAGGGTCTAATCAAGTTTGTACTTTTTGATCAGTCAATATTCTTTAACATTTTTGCATATTTACCTTTTGGGTGTTTTTCTTCATTATGTCCTAATTTAATGTTGGGATAATTTTTGTATGCTTAAAACTTGTTTTACTATTTCCTATTATATAGCCTAAAATATTTCTCAGCTTTTGCTTGTTGATACCTTAAAAAATGTCTATTCAGTTGCCTCGCATTTTATAATTTCTCTGAAAAGTTAACCCTGAATCTTACTGTTGTTTCTTTGACTATGAAGTGTCTGTGTGGGGGTTTTCCTGCATTTTTTGGTTTTGGATAATCTGCCCTTCTTGAATATGCCTGTTGAAGACTTTATCAGTTTTGAAAAAAAGATTAGTCCCTTTATCTAATAATATTTATTGTATCTATTCTTTCTTCTTTTTCTAGAATATTAACTACATGTGTGTTTAAGCTTCTATATAATCCAGTTTCTCTTTGAGCCTAAATAACTGCTTACACACAGTTCCACTGTTTTCTCTGTCCCCAAGAGCAGTCACAGGGCACAGGTTCAGAATCAGAATCGGTCCTCCTTTTCGTAGATCAAAATACTTAATATTTGTATTGTTTGGGACACCACCCAAAGTCCCTCCTAATTTCAGAAGTTCTCCATTAAAGTCTGTCCATCTACTATCTATTGTCTATCTATTTATCTTTCTATCTATTGACTATTTATCCATCCACCTATCCACCCCTCTATCTATCACTTATCATCCATTGTTTGCCTGTTCCCATGTCTGTTTATGTGTTTGATCCAGCTGTGCTCAGGCCCAGAATATGGTTAATGCCCTGAAAGGAAATACAGCCATATATGATGAAACCTGCGAAATATCTGCCAAAAGCTCTCCTGGTCTCTGAAGAGCTTGCAGAGCTCTCCATGTGTTGCAGGCCTGCCTTTTCAAGAGTGCCCTTTCACAGTGAGATAGAAGTCAGCCCACTTCTCCATGTCTGTAACTCCCAGGTTCAAAACCACCCCAGTTCTCCTTTTCTATAATAGCTACTTCATTTCATCAACAGATAAAATCTGTATCTTCTCTTGCTTTTCTTGTTATTTTTGCACAAATGTAATTTTAATCACAAGCTACTCCATCCCTCTAGAAGTAAAACTATTCTATCATTTTATAAGCATTTTCCCCCATGTTCCTAACTTTTTATTTGAAACATTTTTACTGTTTATTCTATCACAGTTGCCCCAACTTTTCCTCTTTGCCCCCCCCCCCCACTCAGCCCACCCCTCACTCCCTCAGCCAATCACCACTCTGTTGTCCACGTCCATGGGTCATTCATACATGCTCTTTGACTAATCCCTTCTCATTCCTTTCACCATTCCATCCCCTACCTCCCCTCTTACAGCTGTCCGTCTGTTCCATGTTTCCATGTCTCTGGTTCTATTTTACTTGTTAGTTTATTTTGTTCATTAGATTCCAGTTATAAGTGAGATCATATGGTGTTTGTCTTTCACCAACTGGCTTATTTCACTTAGCATAACAGTTTCATTCCATCTGTGCTATCACAAAACATTTTAAACTTATAGAAGAGATTTAAGAATAATGCAGATTTCAAGAATAAGTAATTATCATTCATGTCTTCTTATATTTCATGTGGATTTCTTGATTGTAGTTCTGTTTTGATCCTATGTCTGTGACATGAATTTAAAGAAATGATCTATTTGCAGGTTAATGCTATGGCTGAAGAAGCCATAGACAAAATGGAGTTGAGTTGGAGTCCTTTTCTACATATTGACCTTTTTGCTGCATCCTTCACATCCTTATTCCTTAGGCTATAAATCAGTGGGTTTAGCATGGGGATCACAAAAGTATAAAACACAGCAGAGACCTTCTCCTGTTCCTGGGAATACTGAGAGCTTGGCTGGATGTAACTAAAGCTTCCAGACCCATAGAATAAGGTCAGAGAAGTCACGTGGGAGACACAAGTGGAGAAGGCTTTGCACCTCCCCTCAGCTGAGTGAATTCTCTGGACGGCAATGATGATGCGGATATAGGAGACCATGATGATAATGGAAGTGAGCACTGCAACGATCCCAGAAAATATCAAAACCAACATCTCATTGTTCTGTGCATCAGAACAAGAGAGCTTCAGAAGAGGGGCGATGTCACAGAAATAATGATTCACAATGTTAGGACCACAGAAGTCTAGTTTGAGCAGACCTATTGTGTGTGTCAGTGAGTTGATGAGCCCACTCAAGTAAGATGCAAGGACCATCTGAATACAAACTTTTTGGGTCATAATGACTGTATACAACAAGGGATTGGCTATTGCTACATAGCGGTCATAAGCCATCATAGACAGGAGGAAGGCTTCTGTGGTTATATAGAACATAAAAAAGAAACTCTGTAGAACACAGCCAGAAAATGTGCTTGACTTGTGCTTTGATAAGAAATTTACCAGCATTTTAGGAGCAAAGACAGTAGAGTAGCAGATATCACAAAAAGAGAGGTTGCTAAGAAAGAAGTACATTGGTGTATGAAGCTGGGTATTTAACCAGATCAAGAAAATCATCCCCCAATTACCTACCAGAGTAATGAAATAAATAAAGGTGAAAATCAAAAAGAGAGGAATCTGCAAATTAGGATTTTCAGTTAAACCTACTAGAAGGAATTCTTTCACACCTGTGTGATTCCAACCTTCCATACCTGCAGGTTTATATAGCTCGTTAGCTGCAGGACAAAATGATGTCACTCAGATGAAAAATAAATGATGATTTCTTCCATGATCCAGTATCCATAATAGTAAGGAGCATTTAGGTTTACCCTGTAGTTAGATGAAGAAGAGAAATTAACTTCAAACAGTGGACCTTATGTGTACTAGATAATCCATCTATAGTGATTCACCCTACTGGAACTAGAGATTATTTTATCCTTGCTTCTCAGTTTGCACAAGATAAAATTGGGATAACGAAATTCTTAGATCATGAAACTATTAATTGTTGAAACTGACATTCATACCTAGATCTGCGTTGTGCCAGTCCTTTGACTCATTGTATGGTATTTTCAAGTCCTCTGATTATATGAACTACAAACTGAATGACATTCTTTTTTTATTGCTGTTGTTATTCTGTGCCTAAATGTCCCTATTTTTCACACCCAGTTTACTCATGAAACAGACTTTCATAGTATTCAACCCACTTCCTTTCCAAATCTCAAGCATCAAAACTTTTTTGCTTCACCTTCTGCTTGGAGGATCAACGACTGTGCTCTCTAAAGAGTTGAGTCAGGAATAGGAGGTAGAAAAACGTTTTCATTTGCTATTTAATATTAAGGCCAATCAAAACATAGCAGTGCGATTTAATTTGAAAACCCTTCCCTTTTGTATTTGTATAATTTCACTCTCACATCTTTGGTTTTCATCAGCATTAAAACAACAAACCCAGAAAACCAATGAAGAGAGGCAAAGCATTGCTATGAGTTACCAAAACTATCTATCATGACATAACTATATCAGATATGTTCTGCTTTCAAAAACATAGGCTTCCACTTAGCTTCACTTGTTTTTTGATGTAATACTAATGCAACAATATTTATGTTAAATATTAATAAATCAATTTATTCATGTATACTTTCATGCATTCAGTCAACATATATTATTTAGTACCGTGTGCCAAGAAATGTTATATTTGCTAGAGATGAAGCAATGAATAAGAAGAATATCATTCTTTCAAGGAGTTTATATTTTATAAAGGAAATAGACAGTGATATATTGTATACAATGATGATAAGTACTGTGAAGAAGAGTAAAGAACGGAGAGTGGACAGTAAGAAATGGTAGGTACTCTACTATAAAGTATATTACTTTCTTATTCCTACTATAACAAGTCAGTTAAAATTAGTGGCTTAAAATAAAAACCATGATTTTTATTCAAGGCACTGTGTTAGGCAGTAGAGATATCAAGAAGGATATATGAGTTGTACTCTTATGGAACTTGAAGTCCACTGAGGTCAGGATTTGGGTAAGCTTGGGATGTAATATTCAGGGTATTTCTAAATCACAACCAAAATCTTTATTCCGTAAGTATACAAGTTCACCCCTCACAAACTGAGACTTTAAATTAGATCCTATTTATATTTTAGATCAGTGAATTTGAGAAGCACAACAAATCCAAATCTAACTGTATCCAATTAAAAGAGGGAATAGTTGGTTGAAAGTGGCAAGAATTTTTTTGTTTTTTAATGAAACATTTTAATGCCACAAAAAAACTTGTTAATAAAACCAGATTATAAAATACAGAATCATAGTTTCATAACTTGGAAATAATCTCAATTTTTAAAAAACAGAGGTCAAGGGACATTTGCGTGTTTCTTAATGGCACACTTTTTCTTCTGCAAGGCCCCTTAGTGTGACAGGAACATCACATCACTGGAGTATGTGAGAACTGAGAAGGATTGAGTTCCCATATAATTCGGCCCTTGACCTGCTGTATATTTTGCCTCTCTACAACAGATCACTTAAAATATGAAGACAACAGAGTTTGTATAATTTTCCCATTGATCTTTCAGAGGAAAACTTGGAGTTCCTGTCAATTTAACTACCATAGATTTCACATAGTAGACGTGAACTGACCTGATATTGATGGACAAGACTCAATAACACCAAGACCCAAGAGAAACAAATGTGACTTAAGAAAGCTGGCAGTCAGATTTCTAGTAACAGCTTTATCTATCAAACTCATAATAGAAAACTATAAACAGCAAAAAGTCTTACCAAGGTTCAAGGTAGAATTTTCTCCTGTGCTGTTGGAATTACAACGAGAACGCAGATCCCTTCTGTCACCGAATGCTGGGCTTTTGCTACCCCTCAGTGTCATCTTCTTGCTAAAAGAAGAGGCAGTTTTAGAATACTAATAATCATGAGAATTCTCTTCAGGAAACAAACACCTGAATAACATTTTAATAATGTAATAGTATGTTCAAATGCAATTTTTCTGAATTTCAGATTAATATCTTGACAAGTCAAGATGAAAAAAAAAGGTGTCTTTTTAAAAACATATGAAATTCCTCCATAGTAATTTATTTTTATTTATGACTCCAAAGAGACATTAGAAAATATATAATAATTGCTGATCAAGGACACAATTACTGATAAAGATGTTGGTGAGAGAAATCATAAAGTTTATTTATCATTGTAGTGAAAAGTGAACACAGCCAAATACTTATAAAAAATGTTAATAATTTTCAAAATAATGATCTTGCCATACTGCAAGTGCATAATTGTTAACCACACCTGAACTCAGTATATGCCCTCATGCAATTTTGCCCACAAAATATAGTTATGTTGACATAATATTGGTTTGGCAAAAAAAGTCCTTTTAGGGTTGTTGTTTTGTTTTTTGTTTTGTAAAATAAAAGACGCATTTTTTTATTTTCATGAATAATTTTATTGATTTGGATATTTTGAGTATTTTGGCTATCTGCCACTATTGGCTTCTAGTGGATAGAGGCCAGAGGTGCTGCTAAACTTCTTCCAATGTATAGACAGCACCACAGCAAAGAATTATTTGGTCAAAATGTCAACAGTACCAAGAAACTTCGTAAACCACTTTTGATGCGTTTGATCAGTCACGGCAGCTTCTCAATATACTGCACACATCTTTTTTGTGTTTCAATTGCAGTTTTACTTTTATTGAAATAATAAAGCATAATACACTGAAAATGTTGGGTATTTTCTTCCATCATCAATATTAAAATGGCTCCACAAAAATTCAATTTTGATAAATTTTTTAAAGGCATGCTGCTATCAGAGCTGTCACAATACAATCTAACAAAATTGTTTTGAATGAAATTAAAGACAACTAAGTGTTACTAAAGCCATCATATGAGAAAAACTAAATGCACTTTTTGACCAATCCAATATTTATAACTGAATTTATTATAGTATATGTTATATATACTTTATTGTTCATAGTATTGCCCATGTTATTTTAGAGTATTATATACAAATAAATATATATATCTGATCAAGTGTTATATGAACTTTGTTATATATATATATATATATATATATAAACTTATACTTTAAAATAATGTGTACTGAATGGTTTATGATTAAAATTGCCTACAAGATGAAAAAACAAATCACACACACACACACACACACACACAGAAAACTTAACAAACAAGAATCACAGTTAAAAATTTAAAACCCACTATCAACAACAACTTTGACATACTGAAAAACCTGAAACTATGTAGCTTAGATAATCTAATTTAAAAGCAAAACATGCTGATTTGAAGACTATTTTCTTCAGGCACACTAGAGTTGTAGTGTGAAGAAGAAGCAGCATGTTGTAGCAAAAAGTCTTGTGCTCAGGGAATCAGTGTCTGTGTGCACACCCAGGTTTGTTACAAGTATGATGTAGTGACAGACTAAGGGGGAATTGAAAATAATTCTTAAAATATCACTAGTGGAATCATAAAATAAAACTAGATCTAAAAGATTTTCAAAAACTATCATTATATAGGATTGGAAAGAAATTAATTTCCCTATAATATAGCTAAAATACATTACAGTTCTCAGATATCCCATTTTCCATAGAATATCTGAAATTTTCCATAAATACACAAGGAGCTTTAGATTTTGTATAAACCAAATATTAAATACCATAAAAATACACACACTCTCTCACACACAAATATTAAATACAGATATTATATAAATATTGCCCTTTTCACAAAATAAGGACATTTGAAAGAAAAATAAACCACAGGTTAGGAAATTTTCTGGCTGTTTGGGAACAGTACTGAAATCATAACAGCGGGTAACAGATTCATTTAGTGGGAAGATAACAGAAAATATCAAAAGCTTAAATAAACCCATGTTATTACTTCCTAAACATACTCACAACCCAGAAAAGTAGAGAGTAAGCAGAGTATTTAGAGAAGACCACATTATCATGATTCTCTAAAGGACTTATTGCTGACAGTAGAGACCTTTTATGTCTGCTTTCTTTTCTTTTGGGGACACAAACTGTGTCTCTTGTGTAGATGGAATCTCAGATGTCCACAGGCTGGATCATGAGCATGTTCTCAGGTGTCTTGGGACTGGGACTAATTGAGTAGCATCTCTCAATAGTTATTCAGTAGATGCTTCTGATTTCACTTTAATAACAGGTACTGTACCCCCTTTATAAATAAAACAATCTTAAAAATGAATATGTTATCTAAAATGGAAACATCTTGGGGTAAAAGCACAATACAGAGAATACATGCCATTGCAAGAACAAAATAAACTAACGAACAAAAAAGAACCACAGGCATGGAAACATACAATAGACTGACAGTGACCAGTGGGGAGGCGAGAGGGGAATAATGGTGGAAAGAAGGGGAAGGCACTAAACAAAGAACAATGTAGGAATGACTCATGGACACAGACAACGGTGTGGAAATTGACTGTGGTAGTCGGGGGTGGGATTGGCAGAGGAGAGCAAAGGGAGAAAAATTAGGACAACTGTAATAAAATAACAATAAAAATGTGAAATAAAAAAAGAACTAAAGAGATGTGTTGGACAACTGTAATAAAATAACAATAAAATGATTTAATAAAAAATATGAAATAAAAAAAGAACTAAAGAGATGTGTTCCATTACATATATGCTACTCAGACAACTGTTGAAATATTCTAATGATGAAAAGAGTGAAGTGTTGTTCTTTGCTTTAAAATGGTAACATTCATACATGCTCTATCTACCTCACTGATTCATTACAAAATTGATATGAATTATGCACGACATCATACTACAAATATTTTAACAATTGTTCATATTAAAGTGTTATGATTACACACACACATAGAATTAATTGAATTGTACGCTCTCCTTTGGGAGAATTTATATAAAATGTATGCTTTCTTTCTGTCTAAAATTCGAGAGGCATCATTGATCTGTGGACAGTGTGAAAATTTTGCATGTATTTCATTAGCTTTTATGTAATTTTATATTTAGCTTTTTATGTAATTTATATTTAGCTCTCTTGAATAATACAAATAATATAAACATTATCTGTGTGTTTGGAAGGAATTGTAGATGGTTTTGTACAGTTATGCTGTTAATTCATTAACATGTCTTAGGTATTTTAGCGTAAAAGTAGAGTAAGTTATAATATGTGCAGATAAATAAAGTAATGAAATCTTGGGTCAATCCAAATATTGCACAAAATTTAAAGGATTATGACATTATTATACAGTTGTGAAGATACTAATAAAACAGCATGTCTTTAGATACAAAATGGAAGATATTACCATATGATAAGAGAAAAAATTTAATTAGAACTAATAGCAAAGCATTAGTTACAAATTATGGTATGACTCTTCCACCATACTTAACAATGTTTGCAACCAAAAGAAAGTTGGGTTCTCAATTAATATTTACTCCCTGTCTTTCTCTTTATGCCATCAATGAGGCAAACATCTCATTTGTGTCAAGAAAATATTTTTATTTCTGAAAAAATATTTATGAATGTATTCCTCTGAAGATAAATATTATTTAAGTATGACCTGAAAATTATTTTGTCTGATCTCACCAGAAAAATTGGCATTATTCAACTCATTCCATAGAACTCATTTGCCCCTATCCTCCAATGCTCAATGTAAATAAAATAAAGATAGAGAGTTAATACATAGACTTTATTTATGACCTGAATTAAATGTACATACTTTTACAAAAGAAATACAAGGTTTAGTATTTTAAGTTTGTGTATTACTTTTATGACTGAAATGTAATATACAGAGTGTCCAAAAAAATGTATATACACTTTAAATAATTAAGTCGCTGTTTATTAAAATACATTTTATTTTCAAAATCTAATAGGATCTACAGATATTATTTACTTGTTTTGTCAACCCCTGTTTTCAAACTGACATCCATTCTGGTCCAGGCACTGCTGACAACGTGAAGCAATGGAATCGCAAACATCACGAAACAGCAAGATAGGCATCCCCCCTCCCCACTACCATCACGATGTTAGATCCTACCTTGATGAGATCTTGCCAAAGAGGTGGATTGGATGAAGGGGGTTCATAGAATACCCTGCGCGTTCACCAGACCTCATACCACTGGACTTTTTTTAAATGGGGGTACATACTTAAAAGACAAAGTCTACGCTCTGAAACCTGCAACAGTCGCTGAATTGAGAGCAGCCATGGAACGAGAATGCACACAAATACCAAACAAAATGTTTCTTGATGTTTGCGACTCCATTGCTTCGCATTGTCAGCAGTGCCTGGACGTCAGTTTGAAAACAGGTGTCGACAAAACAATTAAATAACGTCTGTAGATTCTATAACATTTTGGAAATGAAATGTATTTTAATAAACGCCGACTTTACAATTACATAAAGTGTGTATACATTTTTGGGGGACACCTTGTAGGTTCTGAGATTTCTCTCTCCTTATAGACAGAAGCAGAAAAGTAAGTTTAATTACTTGTAATTGTCACAAGCATCCTACTTTACTCTAATTTCTTCTCAACTGTGGTTTATTTTATAAAACATATATTCAACTTTAATTTTACATATTTTTATTTTTTATTATTTTATTTTATTGTTTTTCAAATAGTTGTCCCAATTTCCCCCATTGCTCTCCCTGCCCCTCCCACTACCACCTCCACTCTCAATTTTCTCTGTTTATGGGTATTATCAGAATAGATCTTAGAAATGAAATGGAATTAGGGAAATAATGCAAAACAAAATTAATAAAAATCACATCTGAGATGTTCTCACCAAATTATTATGCTGAAGTATGTTCAGGCAGTGACTTCACTCTAATGGTGAAGTCATAGACAGTGACTTCACTCTAATGGTGAAGCCATTTCTTTGACCATTTGCTTTATGGTCAAGGAAATAGTCTTGAACAAGTTTAGTGATTGCATCCTAGGGAAAATTTTGCCTCTGAGATGTTTGGCAATGTTTGGACACATTTTGGTTATCATAAATAGGTGGTCTCCTACTAGCATCTACTGAGTAAAGACCCGAGATACTGCTAAACAGCCTACAATGTACAAGGTAGGCTTCTCTTCACCATTACCTGCACTCCCCCCAAAATAAGGATTGACCCAAAATGTTAATAGTGCTGCTATTACAAACTTCAAGCTAGATAAACTCATAGTAATTTATAGTTTACAAATACATCATAGTTTACTTATTTTAAACTAATTTATCTTGGAAAATGAAAAATTACTCTTAGGTTAAATAGGTCCCTATTAAAGTGGCTGATATGCTTCTTCATGCATCCTATGTCCTTTAACATAATGGAAGAATGATTAGAAGTTAGCTCATTTGACATTATTCTTTTCAATGTTTTTTTAAACATAGAGTGCACTAAAATTAAAAGGCTGATTCAGAATAAAACATATACCAGGTGCTATATAGGTATTGATAAATAAACCAAAATATATATTCCTTGCTGCCAAGGAGCTTTAAATATAAGTGAGTTGACAGACAAGTCAGTGTATACATTCAATGCAACATGATAAAGAACAGTATAATAAATCAATGTACAAACTAATTGGAGAGTAAACATTACTATTTATTTTAGTTCAGGAATGTTTCAGAGTAGAATAACTTTAGAGGGAAGATTTCCATAAGAGAGGCCAAAAGTATTTCAAAAGAGTGAGGAGGCAAAGTTATCTTTATTGTTGGAAATAAATTCAAAATAGTTGACACACATGGCATAGTACTGATTGATGATGAGATTGGAAGAGCAGGCTATGCTTTGCATTTTTTCAGTG
This sequence comes from Furipterus horrens, assembly GCF_987537825.1. Lineage (NCBI taxonomy): Eukaryota > Metazoa > Chordata > Mammalia > Chiroptera > Furipteridae > Furipterus > Furipterus horrens. The sequence goes on from NW_028327172.1 coordinate 10,707,908, forward strand.
ATTTAAATCCAGTTTTTTTCTAATAGTTTTTTTGAGGGCATTTTTTACATCCTTGTTTCTGAAGCTGTAGATTATTGGGTTAAACATGGGGAAAACAACGGTATAAAACACCGCCACTACTTTATCCGTATTTGGGGAATAGCTAGTGGTGGGACGTAAGTACATAAATAGGAGTGACCCGTAGAATAAGGTGACTGCCATGAGATGGGAAGCACAGGTGGAGAATGTTCTGCTTCTGCCACCTGAGGGCTTCATGCTCAAAATAGTGATGAGGATGCAAATGTAAGAGATAAATATGACCACGAAAGTGCTGGTCTGGATGAAGCCACATAAGACAAAGAGCAGAAGCTCATTGATACGGGTGTCTGCACATGATAAAGCCAGGAGAGGTGGGATATCACAGAAAAAATGGTTGACAACATTGGAGCCACAAAAGGGCAGCATGAATGTGAGGCAGACGTGTACCGCCGAAGTCACACTTCCACTGAAGTATGCCAGCACAATGAAGCAGATACAGACTCTCCTGGACAGAAGTGTAGGATAGCGCAGTGGTTTACAGATGGCCGCGTAGCGGTCATATGCCATCGCCGCCAGGATAAGGCACTCAGCATCAGCAAAGCAACCGAAGAAAAACATCTGTAGTGCACAGCCAGGGGGAGAGATGCTTTTCCTGGATGCTAAGAAATCCACCAGCATTTTAGGAGTGATTGCTGTAGAATAGCTGATGTCTAAGAAAGACAAGTTGCCAAGAAAATAATACATGGGGGTTTGCAGGCTTGAATTGATGTTAACTAGGATTACTAAGCCCATATTTCCTACCACAGTTAGTGTATATATTATGAGAAATAGCAAGAATAAAGTGACTCTGAGAGGTAGGTAATCCGTGAACCCAACAAGTAGGAACTCAGTTGGCATTGTATAATTACTTTCCAGCATCTTCTTTGTTTTCTTGGTTTTCTCATACAAAATAGATGGTGTAAGAATATGTGAGTTCAATTGAGTGACCAATAAACCAAGAATATTTTTATTCTCCCTGCTAAAGAAATAAATAGAAGGATAATAAAACCACAGTCATGGCATTTTCTATGACATATTTGGTTTGCTTTAATTTTCATCATTTTCTTTAAAAGAGGTAATTAGAAATTATCATTGATACCAGAGGATGTTATTCAGAGGTGGTGTTTTGAGACGTGGTAAGTCTTCAAAAGCTGCACACGTTAGGAAGTGGAGTTAGTTCCTTACAAGCTGAAAGGGAATGAATGTAGCTCAGTTAAAAATACCTGCTAGAATTAAGAAAATTGGAAAAATTATTAAAGGCAAACTTCTAGGATTTCAATCCTAAAGTCATATTCTTCCGTGTAAAAGAATGTAGAGTTGAGAAAAATAGTAGAAAAAAGAGCTCACCCATAAACTAGATTAATTCGACAGAAGAATATCTGTGATTTGGGGAGAGAGCTTAACATAACAGTTAAGAGTTCAGTAGTTATGGAAGAGTTCACTGGTTCAAATCTTAGCTTTGCTGCTTACTGGTTATGTGAGCTTTATAAAGTTATTTAACAATCCTTTGATGACCAGAGGAACAAATGAGCAGAGAATTGTAAAACATTTATGTAACTGGTACATAATAAACACTAATGTGAATATTTGTTAAATAAAATTTATTTAAACAAATAAATTGACTTTGTGTTTCTTTTTAATTATTTATCCAATAGCTTGACATATTAATATTTTTGTCTCAAAATTTGTCTAACCTTTGGCATTGTGGATACCCAATCTGACTCTCTTACAAAGAAAACCCACTGTGGTTTTGCTTGTGTGCTGTGTCCAAGTGCATTGTTTAGCAGCAATATATTTTTTAAACATACTTTGTATTTCCTCTTCTCTGTAGTTTATGTCTCTTTCTTATCTCCAAGATATGACAATGTCTAGTGAGATGTCCCAGAAACATTAAGTATTTTGAAAAACAACTGTATCTGCAGTTGTTAATAAACTGCTAAACTGGATTTATATAGGAAAATATATATTATATAGCCAGAAAGAAAAATAATCAAGAAAAAACATAATGAATGCAAATAAGAAATGTTATGAGGGAATGGAATATTCACCAAATATTCTAAGATTTTTAATGTTAGAAATAATTTAATTGAGAAACACTGTAGTGAATAATAATGCAATGAATGATGGAGCTCTATTCTATTGGCCATGCCTGGTAACCTCAGAATTCCCCCAAAATGACCTGCAGTCTTCTAGATGCATTGAGAAGTCAGTCTTTGAGAACCAGATCTTAACAGAAAGAAGTTGACTTGGAAAAGATGAAAAGTGGATGTCTGAAACTATAGTGAAAGAGGGGGGAAAATTCATGTATCTCTCCCTTGCAAATGTAATTTCCAAGATTTATATAAAATCTCACTTTTGTATCTTTATGTTCTTTTTTTCAGAAACAGTGGTTAAAAATTAATTCAGTGGTTAAAAACCTGTAATTAACTTGCTGTATATGTCGTCGGCAGCCGTCCGTCTCGAGAGACGATGGTGTAGCTTCCCAAGAGTCTATCTGCACCGCCGAGAATGGTTGTGCAGTCCGACTCGGGAGTGACACGGTATCTGTCTCCTCCCGTGTTGAATCGACATCTTGCGATGACGCTGGAGTGTCCTCTCCAGTGAAGCTGAAGCTACAGAGCCTGGGCAGGGTGATATGGAGGGTCTGCTGTTGCCCATGCAGCAGACCCCCCCTCTCTTCGCAGCTGAAGGGTCCAAGGGAAAGACGGAGTCAATACAGCTTGGCTTCAGGTGCGCCGCAGGAGTTGCCGGTGTTGACTACAACGTCAAACCGCCTTAGGGACTCCGGCTCCGGATTTTCTGTCGGGGTTTACTCCCTTAGCCTTTCCCCTGAAGAGGTATGCCGCAAGGCAGCGGAGTTGCTGTATATGTATTCTATATTAAACTTATGTAAGGAATTTTCACATATTTAATGTTTAGAGAATACAACGATTATAAGATTTTCCTCTAAGAATCAGTAAATAACAAAAACAGGCCAAATTTAGGAGATTCTATATGGTTGGTTCCCAAAGATTTGATCTAAGAAGGTATTGCTATCATCATTGGCTTTTGATTGCAAGAGGAACAACACTTGACACTGAGACCTCCAGGTCACCCGATTTGCCTGCTTGTGAGGCTTGATTTGGTATCGCTGGTACAGAAGAGACCATAGCAAGCAAGAATATGAACCAAGTAAGTAAGTGTCTGGAGACCTGGGCTCTAATTCTGCTTCTACTATTAAAAATCATGCCATCACATCCACATTTCCACCATCAGACCTACTCTATTTATTGTGTGGAGCCATCTATTGTGGGCAAATGAGACTGTGCATATTCAAGAGCTCCATAGTTGTTTAGTAAAGTTTTATATTTCTTTGTTGGAAACAACAAACTAAATAGACCTAAAAACTTAAAACTACACAAACTCTCACCAAAAAGAAATGAATTATAACCATCAGCACTATCACAACAAAGACAAACTATGCTTTTTTCTTTGAATAGTTTTCACTCAAGGTTTCTATAAACTAAAGCCCTTTTATGTTCTGCTATAATACCTAGTTATCTGAATTGTGGATGATGATGATGATGATGATGATGATGATGATGATGATGATGAAAGCAATCAATAATAGCTAACATTATGGTGAGTGGGCCACTATATTTTCTAAGCACCCAAAGTGCATCATTTTGTTTAATCCTCATATTGTACCATGAGATGAGTATTATTATTTCTGTCCTCACAAATGATAAAACTGAAGTACAGAGATATAATTAAGTTGCCCAGGTATATATAAACAAAATCCAGGTTTCACTTCAAAACCAAAATAGTATGGTGCCTGTGATGTTGAAATATTTTCTACTGTTACAAAAATGTTATCAGATGTGACTTGAAAATACAATGTTAATGCTAGAAAGGACCTCAGCAATTATCTCACCCACACCCTTATTTTTTAGATTGAGTGACTACGTCTCCTTCACAAGATTAGCCAAGTGACATATTTGTCAACCAGTGATGTTAATCAGCATTATCTTATATCTATAAGTGGGTTATGGGATCAGAGTCTGACTTTCCTTCCTTGAGTACCCAAGAACCTAAAAACTGTGTAGAGGGTTTGTTGAGTAAAAGAATGAAATCCCAGGACTACTTCACTTCTTTTGAAGGATTCATGTCACAGTACTTTGAGCTGAGATCAGAATAATCTCCTAAAATAAGTTGAGCCCCACGGATTTCCAGGGAAATCTCATCTAACAAAGCTGTCATTGGTACCCATGAGTGGATTTTTATTTGCTACTCTATTAGACGTATGAATGTGGAATGTGGTCTCTTTCTCTCCTTTTCCAATGGCATTGTGCTATAGCAGTTAGACACACTGGATTTAGAAATAGGAAAAATTGAGTTAACCTCAGATGCCACATCTAATGTTCTACAAGTCATTGAACTTCTGTATACCTTAATTTCTTTGTTTTGTTTAACTGGCCTGTTGATATACCATGAGGTTGAAACCAGGATTAAACTAGATAACATAACACTATTTACAGAGCTCATTACATTATAGATTCATAAAATATATTGAATATCATCTATTATTACTATTAATGCCATTATGATTATCGATAAGTTAAATCTGATTTCAAAATCACAAGTTCTCTGAGTTGACAGTTATAGAAATGTTGTGTATTGGTTTGTGTTGATTTCAAATACACTTGTTCATAACTTAAGTAAAGTCATTTTGACCTACTTGTTTATGGCTTAAGTGACACCATTTTGATCTACAGTAAGTCCTCACTTAAGATAGGTTCTTGAAACTTTGGGGCAGTGATGTCTAACAGAACTAGTTTTACCCTAGACTAATTGATATAAACAAGGTTAAGTTCCTACAGCATCACATCAAAACTATGATGAAATGGCACTGAACAAAATGGAATTATTAGACCTGCCATACCTGGTTATGGCTTAAGTGAGGTTTTCCGATCTAAAGGTGAATTTGTTTACTTTGGGGAAGCCATCTCAGGCCTCAAAATTTTTAAACCTCAAAACCTCAAATACCAAGAATTTATGAGGACTTATTGAGACTGTTTGGTCTGGGCAAGGCTAATTTTTATTGATCTAAGTAGATTTTCACATACCTTGGGACATTAGCTCCTGTCATTTGAAGGCTAGTCTTTGCTGAAAGTAGAGAAAACCATGCATCAGTCTCATGAAGGAGGTCATCTGGGACATTAGCTCCTGTCATTTGAAGGCTAGTCTTTGCTGAAAGTAGAGAAAACCATGCATCAGTCTCATGAAGGAGGTCATCTTGCTGCCGACATCAGTCTCTGTTCTCATAATTCTCTACCAACAAGGGACTTGAAATTAACGCTGGCAACTGGACATCAGCTCTTGTTTGGCTAAGCAGACCCTTCCAAGAGCCAATTCACACAAAGGTACACCTCAGCAAAAGTAGGACTTTATTTCTTTCATCTCCCTTCTGCCTGGAACAATAGCATAATGAATCTATCATTAGTTTGGAGTAAGTTATTTTGTTGTTGACTCATTAAGAGATGATATCCTATATGCTATTGGCTTGTGAAATATCTTTGTTATAAATTACAATTCCTGTGATTAACCTGTGTTAAATAAATTATTGGCAAAAACAATCTCAATCTCTGAGATTGCCTCATATAAAACATGGAACAAACATAAAATAAGCCCACTCTATGTGACTATGTGTATATGCCCATAACAACTGAGGTCTGTCTTACTGATGAGGCTTAATTTACTTGTTCAATTTAATTAGACCATTGGACTTTCCCAAATTCCAAAATAGATACAGTCATCTTCCCCCTCATAGCAATAAGGAACACAGTGAATCAGACAGTGATTTTTGGAAACTGTCATGGTTAAGGTAAGGTTGGAATCATGCCTCCACCATCTCCTACCCACTCCTCCAGCCCAGAGAGAGTCAGTAAAGAGGCATGATATCTAAGGCAACATTATCGTTGTGATATTCACACAAGACATTTGGTTGATGTTTTAGAGAATCAGTCACTTACCTCACCAGCATCTAGAATTTTGAGTTACAGAAGGTGTTTTGTATGAGACACTGACAACATTTCTCCCCAGTTTTTACAAATAGATCTTACAAGGAATGGGTATTTATTGTGTAGTCTGTGACAAGTGGGACATTACCTCAAGGTAATCCCCAACCCCAGGAGGACTTTGAATAAACAATTACTTCTGTTCCAGGGATGTGGCTTGAATGCTTTATTTTAAATAAGAAAAATGAAAAAGCAACATAATCGACTATAATATAGCCAATGACAATATAACATATGTCTCCTTCACTGGGAGATGTTTGATTAAAACAATAAATCCTTAAATTATACCAAAAATGTTATTTATCTTGCTGATCTAACTAGCTCTCCAAATACCTTGGGACATTAGCTCCTATCAAGATAATTGTTTATCTTGACCTCTATCAGATACTCAAAGACACTTTAAAGTATTTATTTATGTAAGAAAATCTTAAAGCACAAGTTCAACACCATTAAGAATCCCAGGCACCCGAATTTTATTTTTGTTTCTCAATTATCTGAGGGACTGAAATAAGCTATGTCTTGAATGATGAGATACCAAAGTAAGAGCTTATGATTCAGGCAACCTGGATTTGAATGTTATTTTTGTCACTTCGTAACTATGAGCTACTTTTTTATTCTTTTTTTTTCTTTGTTCGTTTTCCTATTACAGTTGTCCCACTTTTTTCCCTTTTGCTTCCCCACACCCTGCCCACTCCCCTCCCACAGTCAGTCCCCACCCAGTTGTCCATGTCCATGGTTCATTTATACCTGTTCTTTGACTAGATTCTTTATATTACCTTTTTATTCCCCCACTAAAAAATTTTGTTTCTTTCTCTATTAGAGTTTTTTCCCTATTTCTTCCCCGCCAGCTGTCCACCCCTTCTCCCAGTCAGTCCCCACCCAGTTGTCCATGTTCATGGGTCATTTATACATGTTCTTTGACTAGACCCTTCCACTTCTTACCCCCTTCTCTCCATCCCCCCTACCCCTCCCCCCTTGTCACTGTTAGTCTACTCCTTGTTAACATACCTCTGATTCAATTTTTCTCATTTCTTTGTGTTGTTCATTAGTCTCCTGTATTAGGTGATATCATATGGTATTTTTCTCTCACCGCTTGGCATAATTCTCTCTAGTTCCATCCATGTTGTTGCAAATGGTAGAAGTTCCTTCTTTCTTTCTGCTGCATAGTACTCCATTGTGTAAATGTACCACAGTTTTTTGATCCACTCATCTACAGATGGGCACTTAGGCTGTTTCCAGCACTTGGCTATTGTAAATAGTGCTGCTATGAACATAAGGGTGCATAGGTTCTTTTGAATTGGTGTTTCAAGATTCTTTGGATGTATTCCTAGCAACGGAATTGCTGGCTCAAAAGGCAGCTCCATTTTTAGTTTTCTGAGGAAATTCCAAACTGTTTTCCATAGTGGCTGCACCAGTCTGCATTCCCACCAGCAATGCACCAGGGTTCCCGTTTCTCCACATCCTCACCAACACTTGTTGTTTGTTGATTTGTTGATGATGGCCATTCTGACTGGTGTGAGGTGGTATCTCATTGTGGTTTCTATTTGCATCTCTCTGATGGCTAGTGATGTTGAGCGTTCTTTCATGTGTCTATGAACCCTCTGTATGTCCTCCTTGGAGAACTGTTTATTCAGGACCTTCGCCCATTTTTTAAATTGGGTTCTCTGTCTTCTTGGTGTTGAGTCATATAAGTTCTTTATATATTTTGGTGTATATATACTTTTTTATTCTTACTTTTACTAATTTGTAAATTGTGAATAATAATTGTCCACCTCACCAGTTTCTTGTGAGGATTGATATAACAAATGTAAATACTTTGCCCTTGTTCAGGAGATTTTACTCACTTGATGACTTGTAGCTTTCTTTTGCAATTACAGCAATGTAATATACACATGCATCATTGCTTTAAACTGAAAACCCACTGAATGGCCATCAGTTGCTGATACATCTATTGATGGGCTACTAGTTAATAATAAAAGGAAAAACTGATAAAAGTAACCCCATAGTGGATCTCAAAATATTGTAATGAGGGACAGAAGCCAGACTCACAAGGCTACACACTCTATGATTCCACACATGGTGGTCACATCCTGGAAAGGGAAAAAGCATGACAGAAGTCACACCAATGTTATCTCAGTGGTTATCAGAGGCCAGGAGGTTGTGTGGAGCTGTCTAATAGGGCATGATGGAATTTGTTAGGTTGGATGAAATATTATGTCTTGATGGTGGTGGTGGTTACAAGACAGTAGGTGTTTGTCAAAAAACTATACACCTAAAAACAGTAATAATTTACTGTAAAACACCAATGGCACAATAAACCTGACTAAAAAACTGAGGTTCCACCTCATTATGTAACCATTTTTTTAAACTGAAATATTTTTTATTTATTATTTTTTTCTGCTTCTTCCTGAAAGAAACCTTTTTCAAGATTTTTAATTATAATATCTTGTTCAGTAAGTTAAATCTCCTTTTTTGGTTTTTGCTTTATTTAAGGTTTAATAATATTAATCTCTTCTTTCTTTATAACAGTCACTGATTCCCCTGATATGATACTCAGCATGCTGATTCTCTTTCCATTTTTCTTCATTCACATTTCTGGTAGCTCAGTTATAAATATTTTTAAGGACTTTCATATTTTAAATTGTTAAATTCCATACTTTAGTAAATAAATGCTATGTATTTGATAGAAGTCAATAAATGGCAGTTTTAAGGCTTGCTGTTGGGAACTTTATGAATCAAGTTCTTAAGCAGCATCGAACACTATGTCAGATTTTTCTTTAGATGCAGAGATACCCTAACTGCTTTGAAGTCTGGAAGATTGTATTTATTAGAAGATATACATACACAAATATATGTATCATATGTACATATATGTGCCTGTGTATAACCTAAGTAATTAAGATAAATGTTACATAAAACTTGACAGAGAAATTAAGTAGCTCGGTATTCATTCTTTTGTATAAGATTGGGTTCAGGTTTACTCTCCCACTTCTTAACTGTTTGCTCATTGGAAAATCATTTAATACATTTATGTCTTGTTTTCCACATCTACAAAATATGTAAAACAATAATGCCAATCTCAAAGACTGGTGTAGAGGCTAATTGCTAATTCAAATGGATAATTGTGATATAGTACCTCATAATTGCATTGTGAGTTCTCTTCATAATTGCATTGTGAGTTCTCTGTGCAAATAAACGCTCCATGCATCTGGGTAAGTGATGTGCTTTATTTCATTTTGTTTTGCTTGTGAATTGGGATCTAAAAAAACTGTAATTTCACTCTCTTGTAGGATAAGAATTTAAGGTAATAATTGAGAAAAACACGATTTTAAAATTATAAAAAAAGAAATTCAGTTTTTATTCAATGTCCTATTTGCTCAGGAAATAGTTTTGCTTTAAATGTTGTACAATGGATATTAGTTTTCTTTTATCATTAATTTCACTCCAGAAGAGAGTTGGATTAGAGGTAAAATTACCAAGAAAAATGGAGGGTCACATACAGACACACACACACACCACATACACTGAAAAGAAAAATAATTTGGTGGTGAGCTATGCCCATTTGGAATAAGCTAAAAATACAAAAAGAGAGGCAATGTAATTGGCAATTAAATTTTTTTCTACTTTGGAGAAGACTTTAGGTAAAATAGTTATCAGGAACCACTTCATAATGTAATGTTTGATTCCATATATATGCATGTGATTATATTTTCTTTTCTTTTGAGACAAAGTTTCTGCCTCTGGAGGTTTGACTCTACAAATAAATGCTATAATATAGTCCCTGTGGTTACCCAATTTTCTTTTAGGAAAGCAAAATAAAAGTGGAGCAACATATATTTACTCAGAAGGTGCCTCAGATTTTTACATATAGGTAATGCAAGTTTTCACTGCATTTAAAAATAAAACTTTTCTTTTTTAAATCTTTTAGTTACAACTCAGAACTGCTGATAAACAAAGAAAATGATAAACTACACTGGTGAGACATTGGGGAGAAAGCTATAAGGATTTGGAGCTGTTATTCACTGAAGTGAACAGGTAACATCTGCTACAACAAGGCATTAATTTGATAGAGTACATTGTAACTAAAACAATAGTTTGATGAAACATGAAAAACGCATTCTTCAGGATATGATGGATGTCAAAATATTGGTCATTTGAAATGGTCACTATTTTTGCTGCAAGGGTACACGAGAGTTATTTTCAGAAGGCAAGGAATGAACTTGGGAGTTGAAGAATAAACAGAGTGATCTTGAGGAGAAAAATTATTTAAGTAAACACTACACACCTGTTTAGAAAACTGGAGATAATTCGGCAAGGATGTTTTTATCTTTCATATTTTGGATGTGGGCTGGTAGAGAAAATGTAGAACAATGTGTGTTGGTTGGGTTTGCAGAAACTTAAGTGGACTATGTACTCTTGACCTGCAAGGTGAGAGGCCCAAACCCAGGTTCAGTACAGACAATTGCTTAATAAAGTCAAATACTTGTCCCTTAGTCCACTAATTTTCCTCTAACTTGAGTAACTATTTATTAGGCCATATTGTCCAAGGTTTACTTCCATTTGTAAATGTCTTCATTACCATTTCTATTTTTCTTGGCAAATTTTGAAAAAGGAAAGTTAACTTAATGCAAGTTTAAACAAATTACCTTTGTAATACATGACCAGAACAAATTATACTTTGGTGACTGAGTTCATCCTGCTGGGATTAGCAGACACAGTGGAGCTACAGATTATCCTCTTCTTGCTCTTTTTTATGATTTACACACTGACAGTTTGGGGGAATGTTGGGATGATCCTCCTAATAAGGACTGATTCTCGACTTCACACACCCATGTATTTCTTCCTGGCTAACCTTTCCTTTGTGGACATTTGTTATTCATCCACCATCACCCCAAAGATGCTGGTGGACTTATTGTCAGAAGAGAAAACCATCTCCTTTGCTGGCTGCTTTCTGCAGATGTACTTCTTCATTGCTTTGGCCACAACAGAATGCATCCTCTTTGGATTGATGGCCTATGACCGTTATGTGGCCATATGCAACCCTCTCCTTTACCCCTTGGTCATGTCCAGGGCAGTCTGCCTGAAAATGGCAGCAGGGGCTTTCACAGCAGGACTGTTGAATTCCATGGTGAACACAAGCTATATGAGCAGCCTGCCATTCTGCAGTTCCAATGTCATCCACCACTTCTTCTGTGACAGCCCTCCACTTTTTAAGCTCTCGTGTTCTGACACACACCTGTATGAAAGCATCATATCCACTTTTGCTGGAGTGAATATGGTCGGAACTCTGCTGATCATCCTCGCATCCTACTCCTACATTCTCCTCTCCGTCTTCCGTATGCATTCAGGGGAGGGGAAGCACAGAGCTTTCTCAACCTGTGCCTCTCACCTGACAGCTATAATTCTGTTCTATTCCACCGCTATCTATACTTATCTGAGACCTACTTCCAGCTACTCCCTGGGTCAGGACAAAGTGGCTTCTGTGTTCTACACAGTAGTGATCCCTATGTTAAATCCTCTGATCTACAGCCTCCGGAATAAGGACGTAAAGAAGGCTTTGCGGAATGTAATTTATACGAGGAAGAGGATGCTTTCATTTATGTGATTGATAGGTTAATTTTCTGAACCTAGCACAGTATTTAACAAACTTTCAAAGGCTGGGTCAAGGGTGAGTACTTTATTAGAATATTTTTAAGTAATCACTTTCTGTAATGGTGAAGTATATATATTGCATGAGGAAAATTACCTTAAATTTACCTAAGTATAAGGTAAATTACCAAACTTATATAAGACCATGGATCCTCCTCTAACAATTCTGTGTGTTCAGTGCATCCCCCCAAATAAGGTCTGTATGTAATAATACCTTCATTAAGAAAAGAAAGGTATAGATTGTTTAGCAACACAAGTTGCAATATCACATGATACTAGCCACAGAAAATATTTGTAATTCCATATCAGTTTTTCCCATATGCATTATTATACACCATTTATGATTTGTGTGAATTGTGACATACTACATATCAAATTTAAATTGTAAAACCATTGTGACTTTAAATTATTAGACTGGTAGAGGTTTTATCATGGTTTCCTTTCTTTAGATGTTGAGAATATTTATTAAACTCTCTCTTGTTAATGTAAAATGTTTTTGCCTTTTTGGTATGCTCTCTATTGCTTTTTCTTTTTCTAATTCTTCCAATACATTTTTTTATTTGAATGAGTAATGTTACCACATTCCCTAAATATACAGATATCAATCAATGTTTTGCTTTATTTAATGTTTTTTGAGTAATTTATTTTATTAAAATTAGTGAAAAATTTGAAATGTATGCCTTTACAATGCATTTTGGTCAATATTTTCATTAGTGGTTAAGAAATACTAAATAGAGTCTAACTTTAAAACCTGTAAATCTCACAAAGTGGGAACAGTCAGCCAACAAGATGAAAGGAATAAAAAAAATCTATATTCAAGAATTGCAGACAATATCAGGGGCATTCAGGGGGAAAGTAGGGACAACGGTAATAGATAGAGCAACAATTTAAAAAATGGAAAAAATAAAATTAAAAAGAGATGAGGCATTTAAAAAAAAAGAATTGCATATATACAAATAAACAACTCATATAATATGATATTATGAATAGCTGGAGTCATGCATTAAATATTTGCATATACTGGCACTGGGCAAGAAAGGGTTTCCTCAATCAGCCTGGTCTGCACAAACTCTGCATTTTCCAAAGGACTTCAGGACTAGACCTTGCCTGGCTCCTGAGAGAAAACCTCTGAAATCGTGGCATGTCCTACTTGATACGAGCACCTTTGGATCCTGGGCCCACACCTAACAGTTTATGCTAATAATGTGACTCATAGTGAATGTCTGGGGCTTTTGGCTAGGCTGCATCTCTTTGAAGTCAGGCTAGGGCACTTGGAGACTAAGTAACCATGGACATTTATGTGATACCTCCATGTCTATGTACTGACCCTGGACTCCAAATCTTGGTGAGCATTTCTGGTTGGTGATACCTTATCCAAGTTGTCAGACAACACGGCTGGGAACATTAAGTGCTGCCATGAGGTGACACATGGAAGTTCATGTCTGGTTTTTCCTAGACACTGCCCTGAATATCTTTTCCCTGGGATAATTTTAATCTATTTCTTTAGCTGTAATAAACCATTGTTACTGCAGATTTAGTGAGAAAAACCACTCAGAGACAATGGATAGGGAAAGCAAAAGGTTTATTGCTGGCGGCCGGGCCGACACTGTGTCTCCAAGATGGCACCGACTCCGAAAGGGGCTTAGGGCAGGGTTTATATAACAGAATTTCAGATGGGGAGCAGGGTGCAGGGTCTGCTATAATCAGGTTACACATCTGCAGGCTGCTAACGGTTACAGGAACTGGGGTTGAGCTTGGATGGAGCATAACTGCCATGAGATGTTAGGCTGCAGGTGCCAGAAGCCCTGCAAAGAGAAGTCTCAAAAAAGCAATTCCTTAATGCTAGCAGCAGATATTGGCAAATATCTTTGCAGGCCTCAGGCAGTGAGGTTCTAGGTGATTGCAACTTTTTACAGGGAATGTATATATAAAAGCTCTTCTGAGGTTTGTTTGTCTTAGTCAATCATTGAGCCTGATAGTGGTGTTGGGAACCTCGGAAACAAGTGTTCAAATCAAAAACTTTACTCAAGGGTTTTTGTTTGTTTATTTTAAGTCTCTATTATTATATTGTGTAATATATAAAATTTCAGTTTGTTCTAAAAATGAAAATGGATATGTAAATTAGGAAACAAAGTAAACGAGCACACATAAACTCACCTCTTACAATAAATAAAATATTAAAAACCAAAAGTTCTCTATAATCACTCCCATTCCCTGCTTCCTTGACAGTGATTTTTCTGAAGGCCTGTTATATTATTAATATTAACCTTTAAAGGCTTGAAATCTAAACATTTTCTGAGTGATGAAGAAATGTAACCATTTTCAGATTAAATATTCATCTTATTATATTTAGCCACCCAGACAAGCTATTTTATTAATTGTCATAAACTTTAATTTCACTTGTGTTCATGAGTTTATTCCTTATACTTTAAATTTTTATTTTTTTCTGTTTTCCTTTGCTCTGCTAGCTGCATCCTCCAAATAATTTTTACGTAATATTGGCAACATTAGACATCATTGCTTTTTACATATCTTAAAGTAAACATCAATAACCCTTTTCAAACTTAAATAGTAATTGGAATTACCTGTGATCCTCCAAATGCAATTTTTCTGCTTTACCCTGCACCATCATCGACACAGAGAAATACAGGAAATAATAACATTTGCAATGATAAATATTTGGAATACAAATTCAAGTAACTTGGCCATAAACCTTAACTATTAACTTGCAAAAGACCTAACTTTGAAGGTGACTGTTCACAATTTTTATTTTACTTTTTCATCCACAAATTTGTAATGCTAAAGCTACCATTTTATGAGACCGGCAGTCCATTGAAAGTGAATACCCAATGAGCTTTATCATTAAAAATCTTTGGTGAACTTTTTTAACTTAAATCAAAAGAGAATACAGAGCAATAATTACTGAAAGGATAAATACCATAAATAATGATTATCTTGAAAGAAAGACAAAATTGATTAATGTGTGACAAAGATATGAGGATTCCTCCCCATATTAGTGAAGCAATTTTCAACTGGTGTGCCACAAGAATTTTTAAAACATGCAGTGCCTGGCTATCTATTCAGGAATGCTGACTTATTTTCCTTTATATTGTCAAATAAAAAAATGACAACAGCCAACACAACAATAGTCACCTGGTAAAAATAAATCTCTATTATACCTATTTTTTATCATATTAACAACAACTAAAATGTATTTTTCGGTGTGCCACAATATTGTAGTAATTCGCTATGTGTCCCATGCAATGAAAAAGCTTGGAAATAGCTGTTTTAGTGTAACAAATCCCTTTGAAGACTGCAAATTCTTATTTTTTTTTCAGATTTAATGTGTTTTATTGATTAAAATATTACATTTGTGCCAATTTCCCTTCCCTCTGCTCCCCTCCACCCGGTGGCCCCCCTCACTCCAGTTGTTCCCCCCTTTTAGATTATGTCCATTAGTTGTGCATACAGTTCCTCCCAACCTCTCTCCGTCTATTCCATTCCCTCCTACCATGATCCCCAATTCCTATATCATCTCCCTCCCTCTCCCCATTTCCCCTCCCTGTTGACCTCCCCCCAATATGCTTCCCGTACCCACAGTTCCTTTTCCACTCTCGTTGCCTATTTAGTTTGCCTTTGTTTCATCTCCCTAGCTTCTGTTTTTTAAACCAGTCCCTTTAACATCTCATATAACAGTGGTTTGGATCTAATGAACTCTTTCAGTTTTATTTTGTCCTGGAAACACTTTCTCTGTCCTTCTATTCTGAATGACAATTTCGCTGGATAGAGTATTCGTGGTTGTAGGTTTTGGATTTTCATTACTTTGAATATTTCTTGCCAGTCTCTTCTTGCCTGTAGGGTCTCCCTTGAGAAGTCAGCTGATAGTCTAATTGGGACCCCTTTGTACATAATTCTTTTCTTCTCTCTTGCTGCTTTTAAGATTCTCTCTTTATCTTTAATTTTTGACATTTTGATTATAATGTGTCTTGGAGTGGTTCTCCCTGGGTCCAGTCTCTTGGGAACTCTCCTTGCTTCCTGGACCTGCAAGTCTATTCCCTTCCCCAAGTCTGGGAAGTTCTCCTTTATTATATTTTCACTCAATTTTTCAAGTTCTAGTTCATCTTCCTCATTCTCTGGCAAACCAATGATTCTTATGTTGGGCCTTTTATAGCTGTCCCAGAGGTTTCTGATCCTCTCATTGTTGCTTCCCATTTCCTCTCGCTACATTGGTTGACTGCTTGTTCCTTCTCCATATTCCAGTTTGTTGAAATGAACTCTGGATTTTTTTTTCTCACCATCTATCTCGTATGTGGTTTTGTTCCTTTCGTTATGAAAGTTTTTCGCTTCTTTCTTATCTTTTTCCTGCTCTTTTGTGAATTCTGTAAGCCACCTGATAACAATGGCCCAGAACTGAGCCTCTGACAGGTTTCTTATCTGTTCATCTGTCAGGTTCTCTATCTGCTGCCTGGTGAGTTGTGTCACCGGGATTTCTATAGTTGTCTGCCTCATTTTGACAGATGCGTTTTGTTTTCTTGGGCCGGCTGTCCGGGGCAGTGCCTGTGTACGCGTCACAATTCAGCGACCGGCGCCTGTCTGAGACCTATTTCGCAGCCCTGTGGTGCTTTCTTTGGGGGCGGGGGTCCAAGATGGATTCACACAGTTATTCAGCTAGGAGACCGGGATCCGTCCTCCCGCCCCCCTGGGCCTCACTGTTCAAGGCGATGCGGCGGCCGCTCTCCCCAGCGCCGGAGTCGCGCACCGCCAGAGGCTTGACCGCAGCCGGGATTCCTCACTGCCCTGCCGCTGTCCAGGTGCGACCGCAAACAGCACTGCCCTCTTTAACTCTTACCTGCCCAAATGGCACCGCTGGTTTATAACTTCATATGTTGGACTTCCGTGTAGTTTTATTTTCTGGAATTTCTAGTTATCCTTTGTTTTGAAGTAGTTGTATTCCTCTCTAGTTGTAGAGGGAGACCTAGCGTGTCCGTCTAAGCCTCCATCTTGGCCGGAAGTCCCTGCAAATTCTTATTTTTATGTTGAGGAATATACAGGACTCAGCATCACATCAGAATATTTCTTAATTATGTTATTTCTTATTGAATCTCAAGAGAAATCAACAGACATTATAACTATTTGATTAATCAACATATTTTTTATTCTTTAGTATAAAAAAGCAACCCATATGTGCATTTTAGCATAATAAATAATAAAATAAAGGAATTACATATCCTACATTCTTATTTACAATTTCTTATGTGCATTTGCTTTATTCACTGGCATAAAATTATTAGAGTAAAATATAAACATGCTGAGGTCAATCCTTAAATGAATGATATACAAAAAAAATTCATAATCTAAGAAGCAATGACTCATAAGGCATTTAAAACTGACAAAGATTTTTATACTTACATTTTAAAATGTAATTGAAAATAAAAATAAAACATATTGGTTTATTCATTTACTTACACACATATATTTATTAAATGCTTACAATATGGCAGGCACTGTTCTATCAATTTGGTCAATATTTGTAAAAGTTTGTGCTCTGAGAGTTTTATTAGTTTATTTTAAAAGGAACAAATACAGGAGGGGACTTCCGGCCAAGATGGAGGCTTAGACGGACACGCTAGGTCTCCCTCTACAACTAGAGAGGAATACAACTACTTCAAAACAAAGGATAACTAGAAATTCCAGAAAATAAAACTACACGGAAGTCCAACATATGAAGTTATAAACCAGCGGTGCCATTTGGGCAGGTAAGAGTTAAAGAGGGCAGTGCTGTTTGCGGTCACACCTGGGACAGCGGCGGGGCGGCGAAAAATCCCGGCTGCAGTCAAGCCCCTGGCAGTCCGCGACCCCAGCGCTGGGGAGAGCGGCCGCCGCATCGCCTTGAACAGTGAGGCCCAGGGGGGCGGGAGGACGGATCCCGGTCTCCTAGCTGAATAACTGTGTGAATCCATCTTGGACCCCCGCCCCCAAAGAAAGCACCACAGGGCTGCGAAATAGGTCTCAGACAGGCGCCGGTCGCTGAATTGTGACGCGTACACAGGCACTGCCCCGGACAGCCGGCCCAAGAAAACAAAACGCATCTGTCAAAATGAGGCAGACAACTACAGAAATCCCGGTGGCACAGCTCACCAGGCAGCAGATAGAGAACCTGACAGATGAACAGATAAGAAACCTGTCAGAGGCTCAGTTCTGGGCCATTGTTATCAGGTGGCTTACAGAATTCACAAAAGAGCAGGAAAAAGATAAGAAAGAAGCGAAAAACTTTCATAACGAAAGGAACAAAACCACATACGAGACAGATGGTGAGGAAAAAAAATCCAGAGTTCATTTCAACAAACTGGAATATGGAGAAGGAACAAGCAGTCAACCAATGTAGCGAGAGGAAATGGGAAGCAACAATGAGAGGATCAGAAACCTCTGGGACAGCTATAAAAGGCCCAACATAAGAATCATTGGTTTGCCAGAGAATGAGGAAGATGAACTAGAACTTGAAAAATTGAGTGAAAATATAATAAAGGAGAACTTCCCAGACTTGGGGAAGGGAATAGACTTGCAGGTCCAGGAAGCAAGGAGAGTTCCCAAGAGACTGGACCCAGGGAGAACCACTCCAAGACACATTATAATCAAAATGTCAAAAATTAAAGATAAAGAGAGAATCTTAAAAGCAGCAAGAGAGAAGAAAAGAATTATGTACAAAGGGGTCCCAATTAGACTATCAGCTGACTTCTCAAGGGAGACCCTACAGGCAAGAAGAGACTGGCAAGAAATATTCAAAGTAATGAAAATCCAAAACCTACAACCACGAATACTCTATCCAGCGAAATTGTCATTCAGAATAGAAGGACAGAGAAAATGTTTCCAGGACAAAATAAAACTGAAAGAGTTCATTAGATCCAAACCACTGTTATATGAGATGTTAAAGGGACTGGTTTAAAAAACAGAAGCTAGGGAGATGAAACAAAGGCAAACTAAATAGGCAACGAGAGTGGAAAAGGAACTGTGGGTATGGGAAGCATATTGGGGGGAGGTCAACAGGGAGGGGAAATGGGGAGAGGGAGGGAGATGATATAGGAATTGGGGATCATGGTAGGAGGGAATGGAATAGACGGAGAGAGGTTGGAAGGAACTGTATGCACAACTAATGGACATAATCTAAAAGGGGGGGACAACTGGAGTGAGGGGGGCCACCGGGTGGAGGGGAGCAGAGGGAAGGGAAATTGGCACAAATGTAATATTTTAAACAATAAAACACATTAAATCTGAAAAAAATAAAATAAAATAAAAGGAACAAATACAAATAAGTAATAAAATGACAAGTTCGTAATATGTCTTATTAATTCTATTGAGTGGATATTTATAATTACATGTTTCATTCTACACTTCGTGTTGTAGTCTTTTAAAAATTTTTTAATTACAGAGTATGCAACAATGTTACCTAATAAAAATCAAGACATGTGGAAATCTGAATCAACAAATGCATGAGTATCTATGTCAGATAAGTCTATTAAGAAATATATTTAGCTCATTTAAAGTTATGCTTTCTAACTCCATTTTACATGGAGTTTCTTTTGGTAATAGTGCAGTAAGTGACATGCAAAAATAGGGAACATCCTCTACATATCATAAACTGTAAAGTCTCTTTGATCAATGCCATATTTATACCCAGTCAAGAGACTATAATTGTCAGAACACTACAGTTTATCTCTTATGCACCTTCTGTGAAAGTCAATATCTGTAATACTTCATAAGTAATCAAAAGAAAATCACAATAAATAAATAAATAAAATAGAAAGAAGTTTGCACAGATATCAGTCAGTGGGTAGTTTTCATTGGCATGATGGCAGCATCTTTACATCAAATTTTAATTGAATTAATTGGGGTGATATTGGTTAATAAATCATATAGGTTTCAGGTGCACAAGTCAATAATAACATCACATGAATATTGTAGTTTGTGTTCACCACACCAAGGCTCCTTCTATCACTGTTTATCCCCCCACCCTCCTCTAACTCCTCCCACCCACCCCAAAAATACCGTTCATGATATTACAGATCTTTTTTCAGGAGCACAAAAGCTCTCCCTGCTCTGATGATTGGAAGATTGGATTTACAAGAAGATACACACATATATGGGTATATGTGCATGTGTATATGTATATATATATGTGTATTATATACATTATATACATAAAATCTTCTAAGGAATTGAGATAAAATTAAACTAGACAGGAAAATTTGGTAGATTGTGGTTAATGCTTTTTGTTAAAATCTGCTCAAGTCAATTCTTCCACTTCCTCAGAATTTGCCCATTGGAAAGTCCTTTATAGCTTGAATTCTTCTTTTATTCAACTGCAAAATATGTAAAATAATAATGCCTCCCTCAAGATTGGTGTAGAAAACTAATTGAGAATTTTAGTGGAAAAGCATAATACAAAACTCGATGCATTATGAGTTCTTTGCAAATAGACTCTGTGCATATGGACACCCAATGTGATTTATTTAACCTTGTTTTACTTGCCTACTTAGGCCTTGAAAATCAGTGCTATCATCCTCTTGTAGCACAAGAATCACAGACAATCATTGCAAGAAGCCAGCACAATTCCATAATCACAAAAACGTTCAATTTCCTTATTCATTGTCCTATTTGATGAAGAATTAATTTCTTAAAAACACTATACAAGGTATTTAGTTAGCTCATCCTTCTCATTAATTTTACATGAGGTCAGAGCTGCATTGAAGTTTACAGTGACTCAGGCAAAGGAGGAAACTATCCTCCCAAAACCAGCCCTACACACATATACACACACATACTTGGATGAAGAGAAGCATGAGAATCTGGTAGTGGGCTATTACCCATTAAAAATAGACTGAAAATACAAAGAGAGAGACGATGTAAACAGCCAATTAATTTTTTCGTTGGCCAAAGTGCTTAGGTAACACAGAAATCAGGAACCACTGTGTGATGCAACGTTTGCCTCCATACAACTGCATGTGATTATATTTTATTTTATTTTGAGACTGGGAGTTTCTGCCCTTAGAGGATTGACTCAACAATTAAACTTTATAGTCTAATCCCCCCAGTTGCTCAATTCTCTTGCAGGAAAACATAATAAAATAGCAACACCTGTATTTATACAGGAGGAGTCTCAAGTTTTTACCAATAGATAATTCAAATATTCATTGTATTGCATTGCATTTATAAAGTGATTTTTTTTTTATTTTTAGGCTCCAACTAAAACCACTAATAAAAAAATGACTGTCTACATGAGTAAGACACTGGGAAGGAAGCACACGAAGATTTGATGCTATTACTTATTGCAGTGAACAGGTATTGTGTGTGTGTGTGTTACCACATAAAATTAATTTGATAGTGTACTATGTATCAAGAACAATTATTTGGTTCTTGTTTAAACACTACAACATAATTCTATAAGATAAGATAAATGTCAAAATATTGATTATTTGAAATGTTTGCTATTTTTGCTGCTTGGGATACATGAGAAATTTCTGGGAGACAATGTATGAATTTGAAGTTGCAGTATAAACAGCAAGGTCTTGAGAAGTAGACAATGGATCTGTGTTAAATTCCCATACCTTTCAGAGACTGCGAAAGACTACAACTAGAATATTTGTATCCTTTGCGTTTTGGGTGTGAGCTGGTAGAGAACAACATATATTGCATTTGCAGAAACTTAAGCGAAGCAGGTGGATTAAGATAAGCAAATTGAGGTGTGTACAACCAGATTTAACAAAGTCAGTTGCTTCATAAATTCAAAGAATTCTCCATTCATCCACTAATACCCCTCTCTCTTCAGCCACTCTATATAAACTATGAAGTGTTAACCTAAGGAGTTTTTTTTTCCCCATGTGTGAATAATCTCATTAACATTCCTACTTTTTTCTGTATCTTTTGGAGAGGCAAATATCTACACCTACTCAAGTTTAAGAAAATTATATTTGTAATAAATGACCAGAACAAATTATACTTTGGTGACTGAGTTCATCCTGCTGGGATTAGCAGACACAGTGGAGCTACAGATTATGCTCTTCCTGCTCTTTTTTATGATTTATACACTGACAGTTTGGGGGAATGTTGGGATGATCCTCCTAATCAGGACTGATTCTCGACTTCACACACCCATGTATTTCTTCCTGGCTAACCTGTCCTTTGTGGACATTTGTTATTCATCCACCGTCACCCCAAAGATGCTGGTGGACTTATTGTCAGAAGAGAAAACCATCTCCTTTGCTGGCTGCTTTCTGCAGATGTACTTCGTCATCACCTTGGGCACAACGGAATCCATTCTCTTTGGGTTGATGGCCTATGACCGTTATGTGGCCATATGCAACCCTCTCCTTTACCCCTTGGTCATGTCCAGGGCAGTCTGCCTGAAAATGGCAGCAGGGGCTTTCACAACTGGACTGTTGAATTCCATGGTGAACACAAGCTATATGAGCAGCCTGCCATTCTGCAGTTCCAATGTCATCCACCACTTCTTCTGTGACATCCCTCCACTTTTTAAGCTCTCGTGTTCTGACACACACCTGTATGAAAGCATCATATCCACTTTTGCAGGAGTGAACACGGTTGGGGCTCTGCTGGTCATCCTCTCGTCCTACTCCTACATTCTCCTCTCCGTCTTCCGTATGCATTCAGGGGAGGGGAAGCACAGAGCTTTCTCAACCTGTGCCTCTCACCTGACAGCTATAATTCTGTTCTATTCCACCGCTATCTATACTTATCTGAGACCTACTTCCAGCTACTCCCTGGGTCAGGACAAAGTGGCTTCTGTGTTCTACACAGTGGTGATCCCCATGTTAAATCCTCTGATCTACAGCCTCCGGAATAAGGACGTAAAGAAGGCTTTGCGGAATGTAATTACTACGAGGAAAAGGATCCTCGTGATTGATTTCTGTGATTGATTGGTTAATTTTCTGAACCTAGTAGAGTATTTAATAAACTTTCAAAGGCTGGTTCAAGGGTACACTACTTTATAGAATATTTTTAAGTAATCATTTTCTGTAATGGTGAAGTATATATATTGTATAAGGAAAATTACCAAACTTGTATAAGACCATGGACCCTCCTCTAACAATTCGGTGTGTTCAGTGCACCCCCCCAAATAAGGTCTGTATGTAATAATACCTTGCTTAAGAAAAGAATGGTATAGAGTGTTTGGCAACAAAAGTCGCAATATCACATGAAACTAGCCATAGAAAATATTTGTAATTACCTATAAGCTTTTCCCATATGCATTATTATTCACCATTTATGATTTGTTTGGATTGTGACATATGACATATCAAATTTAAATTGTAAAACCATTGAGACTTTTAATTATTAGATTGGTAAAGGTTTTATCATGCTTTTCTTTCTTTAGATGTTGAGAATATTTATTAAACCCTCTACTGTGAAGGTAAAATTTTTTTGCCGTTTTGGTATACTCTATTGCTTTTTCTTTTTCTAATTCTTCCAATACATTATTTTACTTGAATGAGTAATGTTAATACATTCCCTAAATATACAGATATCAATCAGTGTCTTGCTTTATTCAATGTTTTTGAGTAATTTATTTTATTAAAATTAGTGAAAGAAATTTAAAATGTATGCCTTTACAATGCATTTTGGTCAATATTTTCATTAGTGGTTAAGAAATACCAAATAGAATCTAACTTTAAAACCTGTAAATGTCACAAAGTGGGAACAGTCAGCCAACAAGATGAAAGGAATAAAAAAAATCTATATTTAAGAATTGCAGACAATATCAGGGGCATTCAGGGGGAATGAAGGGACAACTGTAATAGAGCAACAGTTTAAAAAATGGAAAAAATAAAAATAAAAAGAGATGAGACATTTAAAAAAAAAGAATTGCATAGATACAAATAAACAACTCATACAATATGATATTATGAGTAGCTGGAGTCCTGCATTAAATATTTGCATATACTGGCAATGGAAAAGAAAGGGTTCCCTCAATCAGCCTGGTCTGCACAAACTCTGTATTTTCCAAAGGACTTCAGGACTAGACCTTGCCTGGCTCCTGAGAGAAAACCTCTGAAACCTTGGCATGTCTTACCTGATAGGAGCAACTTTGGATCCTGGGCCCACACCTAACAGTTTATGCTAATAATGTGACTCATAGTGAATGTCTGGGGCTTTTGGCTAGGCTGCATCTCTTTGAAGTCAGGCTAGGGCACTTGGAGACTAAGTAACCATGGACATTTATGTGAGCCCTCCATGTCTGTGTACTGACCATCAGTGAAAGCCTGGACACCAAAAGTTGGTGAGCATTTCTGGTTGGTGATACCTCATCCAAGCTGTCAGACGACACGGCTGGGAACATTAAGTGCTGCCTGTGTGATTCTACCGTGAGGTGACACGTGGAAGCTCGTGCCTGGTTTCTCCTGGACACTGCCCTGAATATCTTTTTCCTGGGATAATTTTAATCTATTGCTTTAGCTGTAATAGACCATAACCATAAGTACAATATAAAAGCTCTTCTGAGTTTGGTGAGTCTTAGTCAATCATTGAACCTGACAGTTGTCTTGGCAACCTCGGAAACAAGTTTTCAATTCAAAAACTTTACTCAAAAGTTTTTGTTTGTTTATTTTAAGTCTCTAGTATTATATTGTGTGAAACATAAAATTTGCGTTTGTTCTAAAAATGAAAATGGATATGTAAATTAAGAAACAAAGTAAATGAGCACACATAAACTCATCTCTTACAATAAATAAAATATTAAAAATCAAAACTTCCCTGTAATCACTCCCATTCCCTGCTTCCTTGACAGTAATTTTCCTGAAGACCTGTTATATGATTAATATTATTAACCTTTAAAGACTTGAATCCTAAATATTTTCTGTTGTGATGAGGAAATGTAACCATTTTCAGATTAAATATTCATCCTATTATATTTAGCCACCCAGACAAACTATTTTATTAATTCTCATAATCTTTCATTTCACTTGTGTACATGAGTTTATTCCTTATACTTTAAATTTTTATTTTGTTTCTGTTTTCCTTTGCTCTGCTAGCTGCATTCTCCAATTAATTTTTACCCACAACTGGCAACATTAGACATCATTGCCTTTTACATATCTTAAAGTAAACATCAATAACCTTTTTCAAACTTAAATAGTAATTGGAATTACCTATGAGCCTCCAAATGCAATTTCTCTGCTTTACCCTGCACCATCATCGACACAGGGAAAGATAGGAAAGAAATAACATTTGCCATGATAAATATTTGGAATACAAATTCAAGCAACTTGGCCATAAACCTTAACTATTAACTTGCAAAAGACCTAACTTTGAAGGTGACTGTTCATTATTTTTTATTTTACTTCTTCATCCACAAATTTGTAATGCTAACGCTACCATTTTATGAGACAGACAGTCCATTGAAAGTGAATACCCAAAGAGCCTTGTTATCAAAAATCTTTGGTGAATTTTTTTTCTTGCAAATAGTTTATTCAAAGCTTATTTGTAACCAAATTACAAACCATGACAATAGGAATATCAATGAGGTCAACATAAGAAAATTTTAAAATAAACTCAACCTTTATGTTCTAATTTGGAACCATGTACAAGATATATTAAGCAAAAGAACATGATGGAACAGTATGTAATTTGCTACTATTTTCCTTAAAAGAGGGGAAAGAATATATGTGCGTTATCTACATTGATAATTATGTATACTCTACACATGTGCATATGCATATATTATATACATGGGCTTATATAATCCTATGCTATTTTTGGAAAGATACAGATGATACTGGTATAATTGGCTTGCCTCTGAGGAGGGGCAGGGGGAATGGGTGGCTGTAGGATAGGAATAAGAAGCAGACTTTTCACAACATAATTCTTAATGCTTTTTAACTTTGAATTATATGCAATTATTATCTATTAAAAATAAATTTTAAAATAAAATTCTAAAATAATCAGCAATAAAACACACATTAAGTTCATCACCATCCAGGGCACATTAGGAAATGTCCATGTGGTATAGGTCACTTACACTGTCATATAATTTAAAAAAAACTTAGGAGTTCCTCTTAATCTCAATTCCCAAACCTCAAATACACATTTCAGAAAGAAACAAAGAAAAGCCAAAGCTAGATGGTCTCTTTAAGTGAAGCCCCAAAGAACCGCTAGGGTCTAACAGTCATCCAGGCAGAGTTTAGCAGCAAAGAGTGATGTGATGAGGTCATCCTCAATTGTCAGAGCTAGGTCACGGGCTGTCTGGCCACTAGTATTCTTCTTTTGGATGCTTGCATTGCATCCCAGTAAAGCAGCGATGCAGTCCCTTCCTGCCAGGCCAAGTAGAGCTGCTTCATGAAGAGCTGTATTTTGGAGGAGTCCCCACTGCTGGTCGATGTCTACTCCTCTTTGCACAAGAACTGGGATTGCCTCATGGTGCTTATTGATCACAGCCACGATAATAGCAGGTCAGTCTTCACTATCACTGCAGTTTGGATCTGCTCCTTCATCAAGCAACTGTTCAATTACAGAGGTTCTTCCTTCCCCTGTGGGTCCCACTTCCTTCAGCAAGAGTCTATTTTCGGTGTAAGCTGCTGCTTCTTTTCTTGAAACATTTTAGTCTTAAAAGTCTTTGTCCTCTTGACTTTTTCAGTGGTATCTGAGGTGCTCTGGTTGCAGTCACTCTCCAAGCTGGACCTGCTGCCGAATAGCGCATTACCACCCTCAGTGACATTGCTCAGAAAGTGGTCGCTGAAATTCACCACATTACTCGGGTAAAGGTTCTTGTTTGAGACTTGAATATAATTCAGACTGATACTAACTTCATAGCCGTCTTCATGGACAGTAGCAGAGATAAGCTTTCCCATCCTGGGTTCTGCAATCAAGGCCTGAAATTCAGGATTGTTCTGGGCATAAGACCTGAGGTGAGCAGAGATGTGATCCAACTGTTTTCTCCAGTATCCTCTTCCTGGGCTGACAGCTGTGAGGAAAGGTTTATGGTCACTCAATTTCTCTTGCCTCTGTTTATAAGCCATTTCCAGTTCATTTTTTGCTAGTAGCTTGCCAGATGAGTAGAAGAGGCCAGTGGTCTGTGTACCTACATCCTTCTTAGTCCCAACATCAGCTTTGGGTAAAGGAACATTTAGGGACTGCCAGGCAGATTGGGGCTCAGCACAAGGGCCAAGTACTCCAGCAGCTAGAGCCAGGCTGTTGTCCACACTAAGTTTTGCCAAGGACTTCAGGCCAATACCACAGGAGCCACAGAATTGGGCAGATGGATGATTGCTGGTCCCGCATTTAGGGCAAACAGAGTAGCAGACAGGAATGCCAGGCTCTTGTGATGAAGGCAGGACCCTCTGACAGGTGACACAGTATCTCAGGTGAGCAGGAGTCCCTGTGCCACAGGTGCGGCAGATTACTTTCTCCTTCCAGTGGTTGCTGTGGCCTGTGGTAGCAGCTGTGGAGCAAAAGAAGCCTCACACACTACACAGATGGGAGTGTTCATGGGCACCATGCTTCTACATTCTGCACACAAGCCCATCTGAGCTCCTTCTGGGGGTGGGAGATGACAACCAAATATCGGTGGGACAGGAAAGCCACATTCTTGACAGAAGCGAGCAAAAGGATCAGATGGGCAGGGGGAAAGACACTGGGCACACTTGAGAAAGTCTGTCTCCCTTTGAATTCTTGTGATCTCTGTGCTTGTCAAACTCTTATGGTCACTTATGTGTGCAAAACCAGAGAACTGAGACTGGTGGGTGGGTGGTCTGGCACTTGATTCTTCATGGTAAGCTGGGACTTCCAGGCGACTGTCTAGAAACTTTCTAAGGTTAATATGCCAACCCAGTTTATTTTCAGCATTCTTAGATTTCTTCCTTAGTTTTGATCCAAAAAACTCACTTTTCAATTCCTTCTTTGAAGAATCTTCAAGAACATTTTCAACACTGTCTTCTGAAGAGCCTGTATTTGGTGGTTCATAGTGCACCCGAAACACCTTTGTTACAATGCCACTCTGCCTGCAGTCTTTAGAAACTGCAATAGCTTTAACTTGTATTTTTCCATCAGGCAGAGTAATAGGCTTCATATACTTAAATGTATTTTTTTCACTATAACCAATTCTCTTTAGAAATTCAGGTTTGCTGCCATCCAAGGTATAATATATGTTGACATCTGGGGTATCTGATTTCATTTCCAAGAGTGTATTGTTATCAATTTCATGGTTGGCTTTTCTAGGCTGAGGCACTCGCAGTGGTATGATCTGAGGGACACACACTGAACCACCAGTCATTTTTTCCCTGCTTACACTGTCTGGACGAGCACCACTTGTTTATAACTTCATACTCTAGACTTTCATGTAGCTTTATGTTCTGGAACTTCTGGTTACTTCTGGTTTTGCAGTACTTGTATTCCTTCTTAGCTGTGGAGGGAGACAGAGTGTGTCAGTCTAGGCCTCCATCTTGGCTCACACTAGCCTCCGGATTTCTCTGGTGAATTTTTTTAACTTAAATCAAAAGAGAATACAGAGCAATAATTACTGAAAGGATAAATACCATAAATAACGATTATCTTGAAAGAAAGACAAAATTGATTAAAGTATGACAAAGATATGAGGATTCCTCCCCATATTAGGGAAGCAATTTTCAACTGGTATGCCACAAGAATTTTTAAGACATGTAGTACCTGACTATCTATTCAGGGATGCTGACTTATTTTCCTTTATATTGTCAAATAAAAAAATGACAGCAGGCAACTCAACAATAGTCACCTGGTAAAAATAAATCTCTATTAGACCTATTTTTTGTCATATTAACAACAACTAAAATGTATTTTTTGGTGTGCAACAATATTGTAGTAATTAACTTATGTGTCCCATGCAATGAAAAAACTTGGAAATAGCTGTTTTAATGTAACAAATCTCTTTGAAGACTGCAAATTCTTATTTTTATGTTGGGGAATATACAGGACTCACTATCACATCAGAATATTTCTTAATTATGCTATTTCTTATTGAATCTCAAGAGAAATCAACAAATATTATAGCTATATGGTTAATCAACATTTTTTTTATTCTTTAGTATAAAAAGCAACCCATATGTGCATTTTAGCATAATAAATAATAAAATAAAGGAATTACATATCCTGCATTCTTATTTACAATTTCTTATGTGCATTTGCTTTATTCACTGGCATAAAATTATTAGAGTAAAATATAAACATGCTGAGGTCAATCCTTAAATGAATGCTATACCAAAAAATTCATAATCTTAGAAGCAATGACTCATAAGTCATTTAAAACTGACAAAGATTTTTATACTTACATTTTAAAATGTAATTGAAAATAAAAATAAAACATATTGGTTTATTCATTTGCTTACACACATATATTTATTAAATGCTTACAATATGACAGGCACTGTTCTATCAATTTGGTCAATATTTGTAAAAGTTTGTGCTCTGAAAATTTTATTAGTTTATTTTAAAAGAAAAAATACAAATAAGTAATAAAATGACAAGTTCGTAATATGTCTTATTAATTCTATTGAGTGGATATTTATAATTACACGTTTCATTCTACACTTCGTGTTGTAGTCTTTTAAAAGTTTTTTAATTACAGAGTATGCAACAATGTTACCTAATAAAAATCAAGACATGTGGAAATCTGAATCAACAAATGCATGAGTATCTATGTCAGATAAGTCTATTAAGAAATATACTTAGCTCATTTAAAATTATGCTTTCTAACTCCATTTTACATGGAGTTTCTTTTGGTAATAGTGGAGTAAGTGACATGCAAAAATAGGGAACTTCCTCTACATATCATAAACTGTAAAGTCTCTTTGATCAATGCCATATTTATACCCAGTCAAGAGACTATAATTGTCAGAACACTACAGTTTATCTCTTATGCACCTTCTGTGAAAGTCAATATCTGTAATACCTCATAAGATAATCAAAAGAAAATTACAATAAATAAATAAATAAATAAAAATAGAAAGAAGTTTGCACAGATATCAATCAGTGGGTAGTTTTCATTGGCATGATGGCAGCATCTTTACATAAAAATCTTTAATTGAATTAATTGGGGTGATATTGGTTAATAAATCATATAGTTTTCAGGTACACAAGTCAATAATAACATCACCTGAATATTGTAGTGTGTGTTCACCACACCAAGGCTCCTTCCATCACTGTTTATCCCCCCACCCTCTTCTAACTCCTCCCACCCACCCCGAATATTCCGTTCATGATATTACAGATCTTTTTTCAGGAGCACAAAAGCTCTCCCTGCTCTGATGATTGGAAGATTAGATTTACAAGAAGATACACACATATATGGGTATATGTGCATGTGTATATGTATATGCATGTATTATATACATTATATACATAAAATCTTCTAAGGAATTGAGATAAAATTAAACTAGACAGGAAAATTTGGTAGATTGTGGTTAATGCTTTTTGTTAAAATCTGCTCAAGTCAATTCTTCCACTTCCTCAGAATTTGCCCATTGGAAAGTCATTTATAGCTTGAATTCTTTCTTTATTCAAGTGCAAAATATGTAAAATAATAATGCCTCCCTCAAAGACTAGTGTAGAAAACTAATTGAGAATTTAAGTGGAAAGGCATAATACAAAACTCAATGCATTATGAGTTCTCTGCAGATAGACTCTGTGCATATGGACACCCAATGTGATTTATTTAACCTTGTTTTACTTGCCTATTTAGGCCTTGAAAATCAGTGCTATCATCCTCTTGTAGCACAAGAATCACTGACAATAATTGCAAAAAGCCAACACAATTCCATAATCATAAAACGTTCAATTTCCTTATTTATTGTCCTATTTGGTGAGGAATTAATTTTTTAAAAACACTATACAAGGTATTTAGTTAGCTCATCCTTCTCATTAATTTTACACAAGGACAGAGCTGCATTGAAGTTTACAGTGACTCAGACAAAGGAGGAAACTATCCTCCCAAGACCACCCCCACACACATACACACACATACTTGGATGAAGAGAAGCATAATAATCTGGTAGTAGGCTATTACCGATTAAAAGTAGGCAAAAATAAAAAGAGAGAGACGATGTAAACAGTCAATTAATTTTTTCATTGGCAAAAGTGCTTAAGGTAACACAGAAATCAGGAACCACTGTGCGATGCAACGTTTGCCTCCATATAACTGCATGTGATTATATTTTATTTTGAGACTGGGAGTTTCTGCCCTTAGAGGATTGACTCAACAATTAAACTTCATAATCTAGTCCCCCCGGTTACTCAATTCTCTTCCAGGAAAACATAATAAAAGAGTTAACAGCGGTATTTAAACAGGAGGAGTTTCAAGTTTTTACCAAAGATAATTCAAATATTCATTGCATTGCATTACATTTATAAAGTGATTTTTTTATATATTATTAGGCTCCAACTGAAAACCACTAATAAAAAAATGACTGTCTACATGAGTAAGACACTGGGAAGGAAGAACACAAAGATTTGATGCTATTACTTACTGCCGTGAACAGGTATTGTGTGTGTTACCACATGACATTAATTTGATAGTGTACTATGTATCAAGAACAATTATTTCGTTCTTGTTTAAACTCCACAACATAATTCTATAAGATAAGATAAATGTCAAAATATTGATTATTTGAAATGCTTGCTATTTTTTTGCTGCTTGGGATACATGAGAAATTTCTGGGAGACAATGCATGAATTTGGAGTTGCAGTATAAACAGCAAGGTCTTGAGAAGTAAACAATGGATCTGTGTTAAATTCCCATACCTTTCGGAGACTGGGAAAGACTACAACAAAAATATTTGTATCCTTTGCGTTTTGGGTGTGAGCTGATAGAGAACAACATATATTGCATTTGCACAGAAACTTAAGCGAAGCATGTGGATTAAGATAAGCAAATTGAGGGGTGTACAACCAGATTTAACAAAGTCAGTTGCTTCATAAATTCAAAGACTTCTCCTTTTGTCCACTAATGCTCCTCTCTCTTCAACCACTCTATATACTATGATGTATTAACCTAAGGAGTTTTTTTTCCCCACGTTTGATAAACCTCATTAACATTCCTACTGTTTCCTGTATCTTTTGGAGAGGCAAATATTTACACCTACTCAAGTTTAAGAAAACTATATTAGTAATAAATGACCAGAACAAATTATACTTTGGTGACTGAGTTCATCCTGCTGGGATTAGCAGACACAGTGGAGCTACAGATTATGCTCTTCCTGCTCTTTTTTATGATTTACACACTGACAGTTTGGGGGAATGTTGGGATGATCCTCCTAATCAGGATTGATTCCCGACTTCACACACCCATGTATTTTTTCCTGGCTAACCTGTCCTTGGCGGACATTTGTTATTCATCCACCGTCACTCCAAAGATGTTGGTGGACTTATTGTCAGAAGAGAAAACCATCTCCTTTGTTGGCTGCTTTCTGCAGATGTACTTCTTCATTGCCTTGGCCACAACAGAATGCATCCTCTTTGGGTTGATGGCCTATGACCGTTATGTGGCCATATGCAACCCTCTCCTTTACCCCTTGGTCATGTCCAGGGCAGTCTGCCTGAAAATGGCAGCAGGGGCTTTCGCAACTGGACTGTTGAACTCCATCGTGCACACAAGCTATATAAGCAGCCTCCCGTTCTGCAGTTCCAACGTCATCCACCACTTCTTCTGTGACTGCTCTCCACTTTTTAAGCTCTCGTGTTCTGACACACATCTGTATGAAAGCATCATTTCAACTTTTGCTGGTGTGAATATGGTCGGAACTTTGCTGGTCATCCTCGCGTCCTACTCCTACATTCTCCTCTCCGTCTTCCGTATGCATTCAGGGGAGGGGAAGCACAGAGCTTTCTCAACCTGTGCCTCTCACCTGACAGCTATAATTCTGTTCTATTCCACCGCTATCTATACTTATCTGAGACCTACTTCCAGCTACTCCCTGGGTCAGGACAAAGTGGCTTCTGTGTTCTACACAGTGGTGATCCCCATGTTAAATCCTCTGATCTACAGCCTCCGGAATAAGGACGTAAAAAAGGCTTTGCGGAATGTAATTTATACGAGGAAAAGGATGCTCGTTATTGATTTCTGTGATTGATTTCTGTGATTGATTGGTTAATTTTCTGAACCTAGCAGAGTATTTAATAAACTTTCAAAGGCTGGGTCAAGGGTATAGTACTTTATTAGAATATTTTTAAGTAATCACTTTCTGTAATGGTGAAGTATATGTATTGTATAAGGAAAATTACCTTAAACTTACCTAAGTATAAAGTAAATTACAAAACTTGTATAAGACCATGGACACTCCTCTAACAATTCGATGTGTTCAGTGCCTCCCCCAAAATAAGGTCTGTATGTAATAATACCTTGCTTAAGGAAAGAAAGTTATAGACTGTTTAGCAACACAAGTGCAATATCACATGAAACTAGCAACAGAAAATATTTGTAATTCCATATCAGTTTTTCCCATATGCATTATTATTTACCATTTATGATTTGTGTGAATTGTGACATACTACATATCAAATTTAAGTTGTAAAACCATTGTGACTTTAAATTATTAGATTGGTAGAGGTTTTATCATGGTTTCCTTTCTTTAGATGTTGAGAATATTTATTAAACTCTCTCTTGTGAATGTAAAATGTTTTTGCCTTTTTGGTATGCTCTCTATTGCTTTTTCTTTTTCTAATTCTTCCAATACATTTTTTTATTCGAATGAGTAATGTTGCCACATTCCCTAAATATACAGATATCAATCAATGTTTTGATTTATTCAATGTTTTTGAGTAATTTATTTTATTAAAATTAATGAAATAGATTTAAAATGTATGCCTGTACAATGCATTTTGGTCAATATTTTAATTAGTGGTTAAGCAATACCAAATAGAGTCTAACTTTAAAACCTGTAAATGTCACAAAGTGGGAACAGTCAGCCAAGAAGATTGAAGGAATAAAAAAAATCTATATTCAAGAATTGCAGACATGATCAGGCGCATTCAAGGAGAAAGAAGGGACAACTGTAATAGATAGAGCAACAGTTTAAAAAATGGAAAAAATAAAAAGAGATGAGACATCTTAAAAAAAGAATTGTAGAGATACAAATAAACAACTCATACAATATGATATTATGAATAGCTGGAGTCCTGCATTAAATATTTGCATATACTGGCAATGGAAAAGAAAGGGTTCCCTCAATCAGCCTGGTCTGCACAAACTCTGCATTTTCCAAAGGTCTTCAGGACTAGACCTTGCCTGGCTCCTGAGAGAAAACCTCTGAAACCTTGGCATGTCCTACATGATAAGAGCACCTTTGGATCCTGGGCCCACACCTAACAGTTTATGCTAATAATGTGACTCATAGTGAATGTCTGGGGCTTTTGGCTAAGCTGCATCTCTTTGAAGTCAGGCTGGGGCACTGGGAGACTAAGTAACCATGGACATTTATGTGATACCTCCATGTCTATGTACTGACCCTCAGTGAAAGCCTGGACATCAAAAGTTGGTGAGCATTTCTGGTTGGTGATACCTCATCCAAGCTGTCAGACAACACGGCTGAGAACATTAAGTGCTGCCATGAGGTGACACATGGAAACTCATGCCTGGTTTTTTCTGGACACTGCCCTGAATATATTTTCCTTGGGCTAATTTTAACCTATTTCTTTAGCTGTAATAAATTATTGTTACTGCAGATTTAGTGAGAAAAACCACTCAGAGACAATGGATAGGGAAAGCAAAAGGTTTATTGCTGGCGGCCGGGCCGACACTGTGTCTCCAAGATGGCACCGACCACGAATGGGGCTTAGGGCAGGGTTTATATAACAGAATTTTGGGTGGGGAGCAGGGTGCACTGTCTGCTGTAATCAGATTACACATCTGCAGGCTGCTAACGGTTCCAGGAGCTGGGGATGTGCTTGGTTGGAGCATAACTGCCATGAGATGTTAGGCTGCAGGTGCCAGAAGCCCTGCAAAGAGAAGTCTCAAAAAAGCAATTACTTAATGCTAGCAGCAGATATTGGCAAATATCTTTGCAGGCCTCAGGCAGTGAGGCTCTAGGTGATTGCAACTTTTTACAGGGAATGTATATATAAAAGCTCTTCTGAGTTTTGTGAGTCTTAGTCAATCATTGAACCTGACAGTGGTCTTGGCAACCTCGGAAACAAGTGTTTAATTCAAAAACTTTACTCAAGTGTTTTTGTTTGTTTAAGTCTCTATTATTATATTGTGTAATATATAAAATTTCAGTTTGTTCTAAAAATGAAAATGGATATGTAAATTAGGAAACAAAGTAAACGAGCACACATAAACTCACCTCTTACAATAAATAAAATACTAAAAACCAAAAGTTCTCTATAATCACTCCCATTCCCTGCTTCCTTGAAAGTGATTTTCCTGACGGCTTGTTATATTATTAATATTAACCTTTAAAGGCTTGAAATCTAAACATTTTCTGAGTGATGAAGAAATGTAACCATTTTCAGATTAAATATTGAACTTAGTATATTTAGCCACCCAGACAAGCTATTTTATTAATTCTCATAAACTTTCATTTTACTTGTGTACATGAGTTTATTCCTTATACTTTAAATTTTTATTTTGTTTCTGTTTTCCTTTGCTAGCTGCATCCTCCAATTAATTTTTAAGTAAAATTGGCAACATTAGACATCATTGCTTTTTACATATCTTAAAGTAAACATCAATAACCTTTTTAAAACTTAAATAGTAATTGGAATTACCTGTAAGCCTCCAAATGCAATTTTTCTGCTTTACCCTGCACCATCATCAACACAGAGAAATACAGGAAATAATAACATTTGCAATGATAAATATTTGGAATACAAATTCAAGCAACTTGGCCATAAACCTTAACTATTAACTTGCAATAGACCTAACTTTGAAGGTGACTGTTCACAATTTTTATTTTACTTTTTCATCCACAAATTTGTAATGCTGATGCTACCATTTTATGAGACCGACATTCCGTTGAAAGTGAATACCCAATGAGCTTCGTTATCAAAAATATTTGGTGAACTTTTTAAACTTAAATCAAAAGAGAATGCAGAGCAATAATTATATCGGCAGCTGTCCGTCTCGAGAGACGATGGTGTAGCTTCTTAAGAGTCTATCTGCACCGCCGAGAATGGTTGTGCAGTCCGACTCGGGAGTGACACGGTATCTGTCTCCTCCCGTGTTGAATCGACATCTTGCGATGACGCTGGAGTGTCCTCTCCAGTGAAGCTGAAGCTACAGAGCCTGGGCAGGGTGATATGGAGGGTCTGCTGTTGCCCATGCAGCAGACCCCCCCTCTCTTCGCAGCTGAAGGATCCAAGGGAAAGACGGAGTCAATACAGCTTGGCTTCAGGTGCGCCGCAGGAGTTGCCGGTGTTGACTACAACGTCAAACCGCCTTAGGGACTCCGGCTCCGGATTTTCTGTCGGGGTTTACTCCCTTAGCCTTTCCCCTGAAGAGGTATGCCGCAAGGCAGCGGAGGTTTTTTGGAGTCAGAGTTTTCCTTCTCTGATGTGCCCTGACTGGAAGATCGAACCAGCGACACTTAGCTCGCAGGCCGACGCTCAATCCACTGAGCCAAACCAGCCAGGGTAGAGCAATAATTACTGAAAGGATAAATACCATAAATAATGATTATCTTGAAGAAAGACAAAATTGATTAATGTGTGACAAAGATATGAGGATTCCTCCCCATATTAGTGAAGCAATTTTCAACTGGTGTGCCACAAGAATTTTTAAAATATGCAGTGCCTGGCTATCTATTCAGGAATGCTTGACTTATTTTCCTTTATATTGTCAAATAAAAAAATGACAACAGCCAACACAACAATAGTCACCTGGTAAAAATAAATCTCTATTATACCTATTTTTTTGTCATATTAACAGCAACTAAAATGTATTTTTTGGTGTGCAACAATATTGTAGTAATTCGCTATGTGTCCCATGCAATGAAAAAGCTTGGAAATAGCTGTTTCAGTGTAACAAATCCCTTTGAAGACTGCAAATTCTTATTTTTATGTTGGGGAATTTACAGGACTCAGTATCACATCAGAATACTTCTTAATTATGTTATTTCTTATTGAATCTCAAGAGAAATCAACAGACATTATAGCTATTTGATTAATCAACATATTTTTTATTCTTTAGTATAAAAAAGCAACCCATATGTGCATTTTAGCATAATAAATAAAAAAATAAAGGAATTACATATCCTGCATTCTTATTTACAATTTCTTATGTGCATTTGCTTTATTCACTGGCATAAAATTATTAGAGTAAAATATAAACATGCTGAGGTCAATCCTTAAATGAATGCTATACCAAAAAATTCATAATCTTAGAAGCAATGACTCATAAGTCATTTAAAACTGACAAAGATTTTTATACTTACATTTTAAAATGTAATTGAAAATAAAAATAAAACATTGGTTTATTCATTTACTTACACACATATATTTATTAAATGCTTACAATATGACAGGCACTGTTCTATCAATTTGGTCCATATTTGTAAAAGTTTGTGCTCTGAAAA
Source organism: Furipterus horrens (assembly GCF_987537825.1). Taxonomy (NCBI): domain Eukaryota; kingdom Metazoa; phylum Chordata; class Mammalia; order Chiroptera; family Furipteridae; genus Furipterus; species Furipterus horrens. The sequence continues at coordinate 10,745,214 of NW_028327172.1, forward strand.
TTTTATTAGTTTATTTTAAAAGAAAAAATACAAATAAGTAATAAAATGAAAAGTTCGTAATATATCTTATTAATTCTATTGAGTAGATATTTATAATTACATGTTTCATTCTATACTTCGTGTTGTAGTCTTTTTAAAGTTTTTTAATTACAGAGTATGCAACAATGTTAGCTAATAAAAATCAAGACATGTGGAAATCTGAATCAACAAATGCATGAGTATCTATGTCGGATAAGTCTATTAAGAAATATATTTAGCTCATTTAAAATTATGCTTTCTAACTCCATTTTACATGGAGTTTCTTTTGGTAATAGTGAAGTAAATGACATGCAAAAATAGGGAGTTTCCTTTACATATCATAAACTGTAAAGTCCCTTTGATCAATACCATATTTATACCCAGTCAAGAGACTATAATTGTCAGAACACTACAGTTTATCTCTTATGCACCTCCTGTGAAAGTCAATATCTGTAATACCTCATAAGATAATCAAAAGAAAATTACAATAAATAAATAAATAAATAAATAAAAATAGAAAGAAGTTTGCACAGATATCAATCAGTGGGTAGTTTTCATTGGCATGATGGCAGCATCTTTACATAAAAATTTTTAATTGAATTAATTGGGGTGATATTGGTTAATAAGTCATATAGGTTTCAGGTGCACAAGTCATTAATAACATCACATGAATATTGTTGTGTGTGTTCACCACACCAAGGCTCCTTCCATCACTGTTTATCCCCCCACCCTCTTCTACGTCCTCCCACCCACCCCGGAAATACCGCTCATGATATTACAGATCTTTTTTCAGGAGCACAAAAGCTCTCCCTGCTCTGATGATTGGAAGATTAGATTTACAAGAAGATACACACATATATGGGTATATGTGCATGTGTATATGTATATATATGTATTATATACATTATATACATAAAATCTTCTAAGGAATTGAGATAAAATTAAACTAGACAGGAAAATTTGGTAGATTGTGGTTAATGCTTTTTGTTAAAATCTGCTCAAGTCAATTCTTCCACTTCCTCAGAATTTGCCCATTGGAAAGTCATTTATAGCTTGAATTCTTTCTTTATTCAAGTGCAAAATATGTAAAATAATAATGCCTCCCTCAAAGACTAGTGTAGAAAACTAATTGAGAATTTAAGTGGAAAGGCATAATACAAAACTCAATGCATTTTGAGTTCTCTGCAGATAGACTCTGTGCATATGGACACCCAATGTGATTTATTTAACCTTGTTTTACTTGCCTATTTAGGCCTTGAAAATCAGTGCTATCATCCTCTTGTAGCACAAGAATCACAGACAATAATTGCAAGAAGCCAGCACAATTCCATAATCACAAAAACGTTCAATTTTCTTATTCATTGTCCTATTTGATGAAAAATTAATTTCTTAAAAATACTATACAAGGTATTTAGTTAGCTCATCCTTCTCATTAATTTTACATGAGGTCAGAGCTGCATTGAAGTTTACAGTGACTCAGACAAAGGAGGAAACTATCCTCCCAAGACCATCCCCCACACACATACACACACATACTTGGATGAAGAGAAGCATGATAATCTGGTAGTGGGCTATTACGCATTGAAAGTAGGCTAAAAATACATAGAGACAGACGATGTAAAAAGCCAATTAATTTTTTCATTGGCAACAGTGCTTAAGGTAACACAGAAATCAGGAACCACTGTGTGATGCAACGTTTGCCTCCATATAACTGCATGTGATTATATTTTATTTTATTTTGAGACTGGGAGTTTCTGCCCTTAGAGGATTGACTCAACAATTAAACTTCATAATCTAGTCCCCCCGGTTACTCAATTCTCTTCCAGGAAAACATAATAAAAGTGCAACAGCAGTATTTAAACAGGAGGAGTCTCAAGTTTTTACCAATAGATAATTCAAATATTCATTGCATTGCATTGCATTTATAAAGTGATTTTTTTATTTTTATTTTTAGGATCCAACTAAAACCACTAATAAAAAAATGACTGTCTACATGAGTAAGACACTGGGAAGGAAGCACACGAACATTTGATTCTATTACTTGCTGCAGTGAACAGGTATTGTGTGTGTTACCACATGACATTAATTTGATAGTGTACTATGTATCAAGAACAATTATTTGGTTCTTGTTTAAACTCCACAACATAATTCTATAAGATAAGATAAATGTCAAAATATTGATTATTTGAAATGTTTGCTATTTTTGCTGCTTGGGATACATGAGAAATTTCTGGGAGACAATGCATGACTTTGGAGTTGCAGTATAAACAGCAAGGTCTTGAGAAGTAGACAATGGATCTGTCTTTAATACACATACCTTTTAGAGATTGCGAAAGACTACAGCTAGAATATTTGTATCTTTTGCGTTTTAGATGTGAACTGGTAGAGAACAACATATATTGCATTTGCAGAAACTTAAGCGAAGCATGTGAATTAAGATAAGTAAATTGAGGGGCGTACAACCAGATTTTAAAATGTCAGTTGCTTCATAAATTCAAAGACTTCTCCATTCGTCCACTAATACTCCTCTCTCTGCAATCCCTCTATAAACTATGATGTATTAACCTAACGAGATTTTTTTCCCCGATGTGTGAATAACCTCATTAACATTCCTACTATTTCCTGTATCTTTTGGCGAGGCAAATATCTACACCTACTCATTTAAAAAAAACTATATTTATAATAAATGACCAGAACAAATTATACTTTGGTGACTGAGTTCATCCTGCTGGGATTAGCAGACACGAAGGAGCTACAGATTATCCTCTTCTTGCTCTTTTTTATGATTTACACACTGACAGTTTGGGGGAATGTTGGGATGATCCTCCTAATCAGGATTGATTCCCGACTTCACACACCCATGTATTTCTTCCTGGCTAACCTTTCCTTTGTGGACATTTGTTATTCATCCACCATCACCCCAAAGATGCTAGTGGACTTATTGTCAGAAGAGAAAACCATCTCCTTTGTTGGCTGCTTTCTGCAGATGTACTTCTTCATCGCCTTGGGCACAACAGAATGCATCCTTTTTGGGTTGATGGCCTATGACCGTTATGTGGCCATATGCAACCCTCTCCTTTACCCCTTGGTCATGTCCAGGGCAGTCTGCCTGAAAATGGCAGCAGGGGCTTTCACAACTGGACTGTTGAATTCCATGGTGAACACAAGCTATATGAGCAGCCTGCCGTTCTGCAGTTCCAACGTCATCCACCACTTCTTCTGCGACAGCCCTCCACTTTTTAAGCTCTCGTGTTCTGACACACACCTGTATGAAAGCATCATATCCACTTTTGCTGGAGTGAATATGGTTGGGGCTCTGCTGATCATCCTCGCATCCTACTCCTACATTCTCTTCTCCATCTTCCGTATGCATTCAGGGGAGGGGAAGCACAGAGCTTTCTCAACCTGTGCCTCTCACCTGACAGCTATAATTCTGTTCTATTCCACCGGTACCTATACTTATCTAAGACCTACTTCCAGCTACTCCCTGGGTCAAGACAAAGTGGCTTCTGTGTTCTACACAGCGGTGATCCCTATGTTAAATCCTCTGATCTACAGCCTCCGGAATAAGGATGTAAAGAAGGCTTTGCGGAATGTAATTACTACGAGGAAAAGAATCCTTTCATTTCTGTGATTAATTGGTTAATTTTCTGAACCTAGCAGCGTATTTAATAAACTTTCAAAGCCTGATCAAGCCTACAGGTTTTCATTAGAATATTTTTTAAGTAATTATGTTCTGTAATATTCAAGTATATTACCAACTTACTTAGGACCATGAATTTAACCATTCTGTATCTTCACTGGGTCCTAAAAGTTAAGGCTTATTAGTAATGACATCTTACCTAGTGAAAGAAAGGTATTGACTCTTTAGAGAAAAACGTCACACTATCACCTAAAACTAACTATAGTATGTATTTTTAAATTATGCGTTTATATTTTCTTCATGTATTTTTTACCATTTTAATTTCTAAGAGATTACTATATATCACATTTCAAAATGCATTAAATTTAAAATAAACATCCGTTTTTAAATGTTGAATTATCTCCGTAAAAAATATTTAAATTTCCAGACTATAGTTTTAATTGCCAGTGTAAACTTTCCAGCTTTTATTTTCCTTATTATCTCTATGCACATACATATTCTAATAAATGAGAATAATAAAAATAAAGAAAGAAATTTTAAAAATCTCAATCCAGCACCCAGATTTTAGTCTCTGGTATCATTTTTCATTTATAGAAATAGGAAAAATCAGAAAGGTTCTGGAAAATTTTGTTGTTTTCCAGAAGCAAAGATAATTTCAAGTATGTTTGCGCTGAAAGGACTATTCATCAAGTTATGACAATTTGAGCATAAAGAATGCAAATAATTATCATTGTAATTATTTGGAATAAATTAAATACATGGAATCCTGTATGTTCCTAATGATACTCAAAAGAGAAACATTAACAAAAAAGAATGCAAAAAGTGGCTGTAATACAAAAGAAGAATGGATGCAATTAAAGATATCTAATTTTTATTTTTATTTATTTATCTTTTTATTCAATTTATTGAGGTGACATTGATTAATAAAATTATATATTGTATTATGTGTTCACCAAAAAACTAAGTGTGATTTCTACAAAAATGTGATATCAAGAATATCATGGTCCAATTAGATTGTACCAGTTACGACCATTCTATTTCCTTCCCTTCTCCTCAAAAATCTCAAGTTTCCTTGATTTCTCTTGACCAGACTGACACACACTCAGAAATCCTCATGCATACACATGTAGCTGCTGCAGAGAATTTAATGCATGAAGACTTCAGTGGAAGAAATGGACAAATATTATTTACCAGTGACTCATGGCTTTTTTGCATGTAGAAATTCTTTAGGAATCATCAATAAAAATCTATTAAAATTAATCTTAATATTAAATCGAAGCATTATTAATATGGAGGTAGACAGGGAGTTGACTTAATAGAACCCTGGAGGAAACTGAGTGCTGGCCACGGTTTGCTAAGGAGACAGCAACGTTTACAGTTCTTGGAGGGAAATTTCCCACAATATTTCCCTTACCCTTGTTGTTTAAGCTGCACTTGATAGATGTTGTGATGAACATGTCATCTGGGATGTGGCATAGTAGAAGTTATGGTTTGTCACAAAGTGGTCATCCAACTTGACCATTCATAATTCCCTCATTGGTCCACGAGGTGACCTTAGCCAGACAAATGTTCATGAAGGTATTGGTGTTGTCTGTGCACCTGTGGGTCATGCTCTCACCCCACAGGTATATATTTGTTACCTGACCCTGGAGGCCCTGCAGCAGAACTACCAGGCTGTTCTCAAATGTGGTTCCCTCTCTCCTTAGTAGCTTGCCTACTTTTTCTGTACCAACTGGTAGTTCATTGGCTAGATTTTTGTGCTCCTCTTACCTTGTTTTTTTAATGGAATTATATATGGGATCAAGATATTTGACAAATAGAAACTAATATATATTCTCCATTAAATGCTTTAATTTCCAGTAAAACACAAATAGAAACAATGTTTGGGAAATGAATCCAGTTTTTCTAAGATTTGGGATTTTAGACCTATCATGCTTTAAGACATGTTCTCTACTCTCCAGTTCAGCTCTCCTACGTTTAATTAATCTCATTTTAAAGGTCTACAAATATTTTCAACTTTGGGAGCTATTATCATTAATGATGTTTATTACTTTTTAATTCATTGAATATCAGCTTCTTATGCAAATTTTGATTGTTTCTTAAATTCATTAATATTTGCAAAAATATTTTATCATATTTTCTTGCTTAATGTTCAATGCATTTCCATGAAAAAGTTGCAAATATTTTTACTCTTTAACTTAAAAAAGTTAAATTATAAGAGCATTAAAATACTTCTAATTTTTATGTTGAGTGTGATTTTTTCATTCCCTTCTTTCTTCAGAACCTGACAATATTTATTAAAAACCTCCCCATAAAGGTAATATTCCTTTTACCTCTTTGCTATGCTCTCTCCATTGCTTTCTGTTTTTTTTCTAATATTCCCAGTCTTCTATTTTATTTTAATGTTTACTGTTAGTACATTTCCCAAATATACACACATCAATCAGTGTGTAGCCTTATTCAATAATTTTTTAGAAATTTATTTATTAAAATTAATAAGGTTGGGGGGAATGGGACAACTATAACAGAACAACTATTAAAAAAATAATAAAGTTTGAAGTGTATGTCTTTAAGCTATGTTTTGGTCAATATTTTCATCAGTGACTAGATGAGGCCAGATAGAGAACAGCTCACAAAACTCATGGCAAAATTGGAAAAGTAAGCAAACAAGTTGGAAGGAGTAAAAGAGTCAATATTCAAGAATCACAAATTTCAAATAAACAACTAAAAATAATCGTTAGTAGATAGAGCCCTGCATTTAGACAGGAAAAAATGTGTACAGTTTGATGTTATTATATAAAAATAGTTTTGGATTTAGTTTGTTAAATGTAAAGTAATATGGGCAATGTAACTATCATTGGTTTATTAAAAATGGGAGGACATATACATTGTAAGCAAAAATTAAGTAAAAGTTGGTGCTGGGGTTAAGTGAGGTAATAATTCCATTTAACTTCACAGTGGTCAAATAAAATTGAAGATAGTGTGTTCACAATGGAATGCTATGCAGCAGAAAGAAAGGAGGAACTCCTACCACTTGTGACAACATGGATGGAACTGGAGATTGTTATGCTTAGTGAAATAAGCCAGGCAGTTAAGACAAATACCATATGATATCACCAAACACACAACCATATGATATCACCAAACACAAGACACTAATGAACAACACAAACAAATGAGCAAAATAGAACCAGAAGCAAGTAAACAAGGAGCAGGCTGACAATGACCAGGGGGCAGGGGGGAGGGGACAAGGGAGGAAAGAAGGGGAAGGGTTTAGTCAAGAAACTAGTATAAATAACCCATGAACATGGGCAACAGGGTAACGGTGTAGGGATAGGCTGCGGGAGAAGGGATGGGCAGGGTGGGAGGGAGCAATGGTGGGAAAAGTGGGACAACTGTAATAGAAAAAACAATAAATTTTAAAAAATAGTGTGTTCATTCATAGTCAGCAAATTTCAATGGACAGAAATGAATGATATTATACCCAGGAGATAATATCCAAGTGGTGGAGTGTAGGGAAAATAAAATCAAATACAAAGTAGTTGAATTGATGTGAGAATATGTAATTTGTAGAAGAGGAATGTGCAAAAAACTATATATTTATGGAAAATACATAGTTTTATTGAAACATATAGCTTTATGGAAAAATGTATGACATGCATGTCAAATAGAATATGTGGCATCAGGAGGCATAAATGTGAACACTGGTTGATAATTTTAGATATAATTTATTGCTTTAGCTGAAAAATTGAAATTATTATCTTTAATGTTCTCTTAAAACTTTTGTGACCTTAATTCTGTTGTTAAAACATTGCATATTTCCATGAACTATCTCAATCTCAGAAAAGTCCTTAGCATATTTCAGTCACTAAAAAATACTGATTGCCTCAAGAACTGAAGAAAGAGGTGATGAATATCAACAAAGTTATTTTGAGTTTTTGCAAACAGAAGATCAACCTGATGAAGATGCATGTTAAAAACTCTGAGTTTCTGAATTGGGCTCCAAATCCTCAACCTACTGAAATTTTATGATTATATTTACCATGCATTGTTAGACAAACAAATTAATAAAATATAATTTATTAGCTAAGTTGGTGTTGAGGATGTGTGAGGTCCAACTGTAGACAATCATTTAGGCACACGTGGCTTTGACATTTCCACTGGTGACTTGCATGTTTGTAGTAGTCACTCTGGGCCAATCAGCCAAAATGAGAAGTAAAAGTCTAAGAAATGTCTTCTTACACAAGTGAGTGAATCTGTACACATTGTTTTCTCCCCTATTTTATTGCCAAGAACTAAGTCACATGGTCACTCAAGCTGTAGAAGAGACTGGAAAGATATCCTGGCTACTATGAAAATTTTAAAAATAAAATAAAATAAATGAAGACTGAATTTGGTAGACACACATCAGTCTCTAGCATAGTGCACAATACAATCACAAGAACCAAAGAGAGACCATGAAGAAAATTAAGGGAAAAATTGCCATGATTGAGTTAAGAAGTAAAAGATTAATGAAAGCAAGATAGTACTGAAAATAAAGAATAATATTTAAGTATTTCAACTAAGAAAGTCCCATGGAAATAGGAAGAAATAAGTGGAATTAAAAGATAGTTAGAAGACAGAGTTAACATTATTTTGGTGACTCACTAGACATTGACTAAAAGAGATGGAAAATAATAAATATGTCATATTTTCTAATGTGGCTAATTTTATGTATGACAAAATTGAGAATCAAAACAGAAGACAACATTTGAGCATACTACCTGTGTAAATCCTGTGTCCACTTCTTACAATATGTACACTACTGTGAGCCTGATCCTGGCCACTATCATCTCCCACATAGATTATCGCAATCAGCTCCTAACTCATCTCCCCGCTTCTGCTCTCGTCCTCACTAATGTATATTGTGTTCTTATTTCATACCACCTTTCAGACATTTTGCTCACTTCCTAAAATGTAAATAAATGCAATATATATCATTAATGATTTTGAAAGATTAAATGACATTGAGTGTAAATCATTGAGTCTCTAAAAAACCCAAGTGCCCTATGAAGTTGGCTTCATTCTTGGAGTTGGTTGTGCATCAGTAAGTAAATAAGACAAATAGTTTGGAATCAAGGAGCTTATGAGAGGAAAATAAATCAAATTATAAAATTAAAATTAAAATGTAATATAATAAAAGTCCAAAATAGCATTACATTAACAATATTTAACTTTGCCTGAAAAAATAATGAGTTATTTTTCATAGATGTGGCATAACAGCTCAGTCTGAAAGATAAACAGAATTTTGCAGTCAGACATGTGATCAGTCTACAGGTCATAAAGTTTTCTGTGCCTCCTGAAGGTTATAGCACAGTATTTTATATAGTTGCATATTTATTAAATGCTTCAGTAAATAGAGAAAAGCTGATGTGTGTACTGATTGTTATATAGATTACTAAATATTTATAGCTATCTTCTCTCTCCTATTAGTTTTAAAGACCTCGTAATGTCGTTTTCCCATCCACACTTTCTGACACAGGAAATTTGAGACAGTACACTATATCTTCTTGTCCAAATTCATTTTTTTCTTATGGAAATATCTGTAACTAAAGATAAATTCTATCCATGACATGAACAGAGAGCCTTAACACATGAGCAACCTAGATAATGCATGAACTCTAGATAATTTCCACATTACATCCTTTGAGGTTAAGAAATGGTGTTTAACAATTTCAAATCTAGTATCCTCAGATTTCATATGTAGATACAGACAAACTTCAAGACTATGATGGTCTTGGTGTGGTCCTCTTTGAGTTCAACTTGTTTGGGACTCTCTGTGCTTCCTGGATTCGTATGTCTATCTCTTTCACCAAATTAGGGAAGTTTTCTTTCATAATTTTTTCAAATAACTTTTCAATTTCTTGCTCTTCCTCTTCCTCTTATGGCACCCCTATGACTTGGATGTTGATACATTTGGAGATATCCCAAAGGCTCCTATTCTCTTCTCATTTTTTAAATTCTTTTTTCTTCTTGCTGTTCTGATAAATGCTTTTTTCCCCTTCTTTATGTTCCAAATCATTGATTTGAATCTCGGCTTCATCCCCTCCACTGTTGATTCCCTGTGGATTTCTCTTTATTTTATAATGCAACTTTCATTTTTGCCTTGGCCTTTTTTATGCTGTTTCAGTACCCAGTGATTTCTTTGAGCATCCTGATAACCAGCGTTTTGAACTCTGCATCTTATAGGTTGCTTATCTTCATTTCATTTAGTTCTCTTTCTGAAGTGTTGTTCTGTTCTTTCGTTTGGGCCATATTTCTTTGTTTCCTCAATTTGGCAGCTTCCCTGCATTTGTTTCTATGAAATGTTATAGGGAACTATATAAGAAAAAGAAGATAAAAACTATGAACATTAAAACAGCAACAAATGCACAACTATCAACAACTGAATCTATAAAACAAACTAAGCAAACAAGCAGAACAGGAACAGAATCATAGATATGGAGATCATTTGGAGCATTATCAGCTGGGAGGGGGAAGGAAGAGAATAGGGGAAAAGGTGCAGGGGTTAAGAAGTACAAACTGGTAGGTACAAAACAGACAGGGGGATGTTAAGAACTTTATAGGAAATGGAGTAGCCAAAGAACTTATATGCATGACACATGGACATGAACTAAGGGGGGGAATTGCTGGAGGGAATGGGGGTACCAGGTAGAATGGAACAAAGGGGGAAAAATTGGGACAACTGTAATAGCAAAATCAATAAAATATATATTTTTTTAATTTAAAAAGATTATGACTGTCTTAATACAGCCTTTCCCAATGGGGAATTGCCTCCACTCTCTAAATCTGAAGAGGATGGCAGAAGGTAAAGAGGAGTGCCAGGAGGCTAGTGCTCCACAGACCATACTCCACGGAGAGCGTCTTGACTGAAGCACTAATCCAACCAGAGACAGCCTTGGGGCAGCCTTGGTTGTGTTGTGGGTTACCACTTGATAAACAGATTGCCGAGTTAAATATGCAACATGTTCTGGAAAGAAGATGCCTTCACAACAAATAAGAGGCTATTTCTTACCCAAGGTACACTGATATATTTAAAAGTAAAATATGAGCTTCAGGAAAAATAAGAATGGCTGAATTTGTTACTTGAATAGTTTAAACCAAAAATTTACATTACATAAATCATATCTTTATAAAAGAAGCAACACACAGGGATTTCTCCATAATATAAACAGGTAAGCAGTACGTATTTTACCTTGCTTATTTTACGGTAGTACATTGTTCTTTGAATATTTTATTTATTTATTTTTAGCCAGAGGGTAAGAGAAGGAGGAAGAGGAGGGAAACATGCAGTGCAAGATAAACATCTATATGTGAGAGAAACATTGATCGGTTGTCTTTCACACACCCCCAACTGGAGAACTGGCCCGCAGTCCAGGCATATGCCCTGCCTGGGAATCCAACCAGTTGGTTTGCAGTAAAACACCCAACCCACTAAGCCACACCAGTCAGGGCTTATAGTATATGATTTTTAATCTCAAATATTAAAAGTCACCAAAGAAAATACTTTCTTTCAATCAGATTAATTTATGAGATCAATCTCCTAAAGTTAAAATATACAGATTGTACCTATAAGGAATCAATTGAGTCTTTCATTTCTATAACAGTAAGTGAAATTAAAAAACAGACATAAAATTACCTTGCTGCTATGAAGCTTTATGTTTTTGCATTTTATTGATATTATTCAGGATATTAAATTAAAAATAATATTTCTTATTGAATGTCTTATGAAGCCCATTGAAATTTGATGAAGACTATAACCCTTCAATATGATGGGAATGTGTAACCAGGCCAGTGATGCTGCTGCTGAGGGCAGGAGGTTGCCTGAGCAACCATGGCCCTTGAACCAGAGTTGTGTCTCTCAGATGCAGGCACACACTGGCCAGGTGAGGGGCCTCTTTGTGGGAGGCAGAGCTTCTGTAGAACATGCTCAAGAAGGAAAAGCAAAATTGTTCAAATGAAGCAGATCTAATGTAAAATTGTAACTTGAGCAACATGGGTTTGAACTCTGTGGATCCACTTATACATAAATTTTTTCCATAAATCTATTAGTGAAAAAGAATATAAACTCTGGCATTACACTGTCAAGTTTGACATCAAGTAGCTCACACCAGCTTTTTGATATTGAGCAAGTTGTATAATTTCTCTATACTTCTGGCTCCATACAAAATGTAAATAATAATAATAATACTTCATTCATAATGTTGTAAATGAGATAATGCATGTAAAGTATTAATGATGCTGTTAGTACCTAATAAATGTTCAAAAATTATCAACATTAAAAAACAGTTTCAAGTAATCAGACATCTTTAGTCTCTCCATGGCTATGTTAGTTCCTGCTAAAATAGGAAATTGGCAAAGGAAGACCTGGAGTTCCTGTATTACAACTGCAAAATACTATCAACTGATAATGGAAAGAATAGATCAATTGCAGAAAAAAATAAGCAAGTTTACCTCTGGGGATGCTTTCATATATTAAATAAGATTTGAGTTAGACTTTGCAATTTGATTTTGCTTATCTTTCTATAGTCTACTTCTCCTCTGTGCTCCAAGTACAGGAAACTAGCAAACATAAGAGAAAACAGAAGCCCAGGAAATTAGAGTGGCTTTTTGCCAGGTATTGCTGCTGGTTTGTACCCACACAGCACAAGATAGTCTACCAACTTTTTAATTTAATCTTTATTGTATTTTTCCCATTACCATTTAGTCCCCTTACACCCCCCTCCAACCAGCAATTACCACACTGATGTCCATGCCCATGAGTCCTTTTTCCTTTTTGCTCCATCCCTTCACCCTCTAACCTCCCCTGGCCCCAGCTGTCGTCCTACTGTCCGTCTACCAATTTTAAGTTCTGTATTCCTGCCCAAACACAATCCTGAACATCTTCTCTTCTCAATCAAGAAAAGGCTATTCCAGGGCAGGACAAAAGATGAGAAAAGTTTGAGAAGAAAGAAAAATTATACATTACATTAATAATGATAAATACAATAACTGTGATAATAAGTATAATAATAATGCCTAATAGAACCAAGGTGCCTATTTTAAAGCAGGCAATTAAGATGGGTTATATCACTTACTCTTCAAAACAATCCTTGAGTTACATATTATTATTACTGTGTATATTTCCAAGCAAGGAAAATAAAACTTTGATCATTTAAATAAGGACATATTACCAGAATACATCTAATTTTCATTTTAAATCAATCAATGCCATGTTCTTTGGTCACTGAATCTTGGATCCAATTAAATTTTCCTAACAAAAATATTTATAAACCACTCATCCATATAAGCACTTGACTAGTTATTGGATACAATAATAATAATGATATGAGGACATTTTTTCTAGAAAATGTTTTATTCTCTTTTCTTTTTCTTTTTATTCTCTTCTCTTAAATGAAAAAACAATAACAAAATGATTCTGTGATACTGTAAGAGCTGACAAAGCTCAGAGTAAATGTTACTTCCTTAAGAAATTGTCTGCTGTTCCCTTAACACCTTGTGTTTCTCTCTACATAGGCGCTGCACATTCTGGGGTGATCACAGACTGATCTGTCTAACTTCACCACTAGTCTGTAAGCTTTGTAAAGACAGGAACTGGGTTCCTGTTATTTACCATTAGCAGCCTCAGTGTTCAACACATTTTGTGTTTAATACACACTTAGCATTTATTCATAACAAATTACAATATATACCACAAAATATATATTGATTGACTTCCCGATACATTTATCAAACATATCTGGTCGCTGAAAATTCAGTTCTGTTCTTGTTGCAGTTGTTTTATTGTAAGGTATGACTTCTGAGGAAAAACACATATAGGTGAGGTGATATAAAATCTCAGAAGCTGGAGAAGATAAAAAATAGAAAAATAACTACCAAAATGTGAAAAGAGAAGGGAAGAGAGGGAGAGAGATCAGAAAACAAAGAGATGGAAAGGGAAAACTTGGGGGCATGCACTCACTTTCAGTTTATAGAGCATATTATTTGAATCCGAAAAGTCCCAGGTCCTTGATTCCTCCTCTTGAAATTTCTGAGCCCTGGCAGAGGAGAGCTGGAAGGGAGCTTTTATCAGGGTATGCTGTGAAATTTTAACATTAATGTCAGAATAGAGAACTCACTGAACTAAGAGGGAAGAGCTTAGGATGAGTGAGGAGGAAGTAACGAAGAGTAGGAATTCAAGTTGTTTCAGTAGTTCAGGATTTGTGAAAGGGGTGAGGAGCTGAAGGGTCTTAAAAGAAGAAAGGAAGGTTGTATTCTGTAGAAAAAGAAGATGAATTTGGAGTCTGGGAAATGGAGGAGAAACCAAAATTCATGACAATGTCGATTTTGGAGTATGTCAATATGTGAAAAAGGTCACAGTTTAGCATTAATGATGGCTGGATGAAAATCACAAAAGTGATGTCTAGGATCCAGTACAGTGGAGGAGAGACTGACCTTTTTTGGTCTAAAATGTTTAATTATTTAAGGAGTTAGTTGGGTGAAACCTACACTGCATTGAACATTGTGTTTTATAATGGTTATTGAAATATAGATATTTTAAATATGCACTATGATTAACATATCATAATATATATGAATTATATATTCAAGTATATACACATATTTAGAGGTAGAAAAATGTGTACAAAGGCAGATTTTATATTTTGTCTGGTTGTAGGTGTGAACCTTATTCTCAAGTTCTACACATTTTATTTTCACTTTTCCTTGTGTAATTTCCCCATAAAGGCCTAAATTTATCTAATTACTTCTAAATTATGCCTCAAATTCAGAATATAAATAAAACTGGTAAGATGTTGGGGCGCCATGGAAGAGCTAAGGATATATTCAAACAAAATCTTATATCTTTATTTTATATTCTAAAATTCAAATGAACATATGACTTGCTATGATATATTACCAATATAAATTTCTATGATATAGTAAATGGAATCTTTTTTATGATGAAGCAAGGCTATAGTCCTTATTTTCCTGACCAGTGCCTCAGTCTCTTTTCCAGATAGGAAGGGGCCCAGGCTGGCCTGAAGTGGCTCTACAGTGGAGTCTTCCTGATGACCTTGCCCTTTGGTTCTCCAACGATGACGTTCACAGGGGAAGCATAAAGCCAAACATGAAAAAAATCATCTAAACGGGTTGTAAACTAGAAGGTGCTAGACAGAAGAAATACAAATAAAAAGCATATAGAGAACAGATAGCAGATTGGTCAGGAGAGAGTAAAATTGCTCTTTAGGGAATGTTACACATTACCTAGAGCAGTTCTTACCCTGAGACTACACTACCTGGCATGCTTTGCTCTTATTTGACTGCTGTCTGTTTTTTCTGTGCTATTGATTTGTCCATATTGTTAGTATGAACAGGAGAAATTCAGTTTAAGATTGTTTTCTGTTTTGATACAGTAGAATTTTAGGATATTGGATTTGAAATATACTACCAAAAATACAAAAACAGCAAACAAAAAACTGGATTATCTATCTCGTGTCAGTGAATTGAAGTCACTTCTAAGTCTGAAATCATTTTGTTTGTATATGGAAACCACAGGACAAAATCTCCCGCAGGGAAACCACACATTGATGGGTTTTATCCTGCTCAGCTTTTCTGATGTTCCTGACCTTCAAGGATTTCTTTTTGGAGTGTTTTTGATAACCTATGTGATTATTCTGATGGGAAATAGCCTCATTAATATAATAATCAAGGTTGATCCTTCCCTTCGGAGCCCCATGTATTTTTTCCTTGGGAACTTTTCTTCCTTGGAAATGTGTTATGTGTCAGTCATTGTCCCCAGAATGTTAATAGATCTTTGTAGACAAAATAGAAATATTTCCTTTCTGGCCTGTGCTACTCAAATGTATTTCTTTCTGGGCTTGGAAGCCACTGAGTGCTTTTTGCTGACTGTAATGGCTTATGACAGGTATGTGGCCATTTGCAACCCATTACTCTACCCTCTCATCATGAACAACAGGATGTGCACCCAGCTGGCAGCTGGCTGTTGGTTGACTGGAATCCTAGTCCACGTAGGGTTCACCTACCAGATTTTCTCTCTACCCTTCTGTGGGTCTCACCAGCTGAACCACTTTTTCTGTGACATACCTCCAGTACTTCAGCTTGCCTGTGGGGATACTTTTATGACAGAGATGATGATTTATGTGGCTGCTGGCCTCATTGTCACTGTTCCTTTTATGTTGATTCTCGGCTCTTATGTGAAAATAATCTCCACCATCCTGAAGCTGCCATCAACAATAGGGCGAGCCAAGGCTTTCTCCACCTGCTCTTCCCATCTCATGGTTGTGGCTTTATTCTTTGGGTCAGGCATGATTTCATATTTGAGACCAAAATCCAGTCATTCAACAGGGATGGACAGATTCCTTTCTCTTTTTTACACCATTGTGACACCATTGTTTAACCCCATGATATATTGTCTGAGAAACAAAGATGTTATGGTGGCAATGAGAAAATTCTTGTTGAAATGGATTGTTCTGACATGACAACATAACTTCTTAAAATTTGGTTCTTATTTATTATGATTTCCAGACAATAATTTTGATTCTTCTCCAATATTGCTAGGAATCTTAACTATTCTGGATGAGTTATATCATATTGTACCTCACATGAAATAAACTCCACCATTATTTTTAAATAGCATCTTAATAACAAACTCAATCTAAGGTATTAAAATATCTGAAATAACACATTGGAGTAATTAAAGGTTGTTGTTGCTGTTGTTATTTTTTTAAGACTCCAGAATATTACCTACATTTTCTTTTTCACAACAAGATGATTCATCTTTGTATTTCCAGAGGCCAACATAACAAGTATCTAATTAACTTTGTTAAATTGAAAAAAATGAAAAATAGCAAAGGTGTTACCATTGATGTTTTATCTGCTCATGATTAATAACTATTATAATCAGGCAAGCTCATGAAAAGCAAGGAAGGATTAGAATCCAATAACAATGAACTGATGATGTATTAAAGAAAATCAACATTCTACCTGTTTTTGATGGTGGTTCATGAGCTGATCCCCCAAAGATAAATTTACATATGAAACAAGTGGGCATACTTAGTTCCAGAATTCAATTTTCATCTGGAATACTAATAGCCATTACTTTATTATATTAATTAGAAGACTTGATTGTAATTTTGTTGCATAGGTTTCAAGTGCATAGGGGGAAAAAAAGGAATACAAGTTTTGGATGGAAGAAAAGTAAAGGTATTTGAGTAACCGAACCAAGGATTTTTATATAAAAATATTAAAATAGTACTCTGAGATGTGAGAGAGTCACTTTTCTTACTTCTAGCTCTCTTTCCTTTCTTCTTTCTTTAAATAAACTTTATAGGGCCTAATGAAAAAGGAATAACAGTGTAAGAAGATAAGGCAAGTTTGAATGTTAAAGCAGCAAAATTAGATAAAACCCATATTAGTCATCTTTGTCTCTCTACATCTCTTTTGCTCCGCATAATCCTGCATTCTGTAAAACTCCTGGTACCAACCTTTCCAGGCTTAGAGATTCCTCACCACGTTCTCTATTATGTTCCTTTCAAAATACAGATACTTTCACTCACCTCCACCTTCTCTGTCCCTCCTTATCACACCCACCATCAGAGCTCGTTAGAAGGTAACAAGAAAGTGCATATAACACAATTTCTGTACGATTCCTTCCTGACATTAAAACCTCAACTTAAAGAGAAGATATGAAAAAAAAACTTTAAGAAACAATTATCCAGGTCTTAATAGTATACAATTATAAGAAAACATATTTTTGTCCTTTTGTCTCTATAAAAGAGACTATCAAACATCATAAGTAAATAGATCTTAGAGATGTTCTTAAATACTGTGTGAAAGAGCTATCACAAATATTTGGGGGTTGCTTTTTAACATTTCCAGCTGTGTTCTCCCCAATAAAAACAGACTATTATGTATGGAATACTGAAACTGAAAGATCTCTGAAGCAGCGGAAGACAGGGTGGTATTGGGGTACACTATGTTTGCATTCTAAGTTATATGTTCAGTCAACACATAAACATCACAATTCCATTTTGTTTTAAAATGTATAACCTCAGAGTTTTATGTCAAACATTACATATTGGAAATCCAGTTGGAGGAATATGAAAGAGATAAAAATAGTCATTATAGACGAGCCATAAAAGTGGTCCAGGGGATCGTCCTTGTCATGTTAATGCAATGGAGGATGGTCTTCTTAGAGTCAGCTTGTCTTCTTGGATAAGAAGTACAGGTATGGTACAGGTAGGTCCCCTATGAAGATGAACACTTGAGCTGCAAAACACTACATAGTTTTTAGAGACATAAAATGTTAACTCATTGACAATTTTACCTCTGTTGACTCCAAAGAACAATAGGAAGAAGCAGTAATAATTTGCCATACTAGATTAAGAAAGCCTTTCTAAATTTTCCCAGCAGAAGGGGTCAAGGTGGGTCAGGAAGTTGTACTTATTTACCTTTAGAAGAAAGGTTTCTAGAGTACATAAAGTGGTACATAATTAACTTAGAAGGTTTAGTTTAAAAATGTATAAGCTAAAATGTGTAACCACTATAAAGCCAATAGATAAAGTAAAACAAAACTTTAAAAAATCTAAATAATCTCAGAGTATAGGAAAGAGAAAATAAAGAATCAATGAACAGAGGAGACAAGTCAATAACCAGTTTTTTAAAAAAAGGATACAGCTAATTCCAAACACATCAAAGTCCATTGAATGTTAATTAACTAAACCCTACAATTAAAAGGCAAAGAAGAGATTACAAAGCCAGACTCAAATATGTGCTATCTACATGAAACACACTTTAAAGTTAGAATATATAAATTAAAAATAAGTAAATAGGAAAACTTTACCATGCAAATAGTATTAGAAAACTTGAGTAGCTATTGCATTATAAAGATAAACATGTATATTACATTAACATGAAAAGGTTAATTTATTAGGAAGACATGAATATCATAAATTAGTAATGTACCTAAAAACAGAATGTCAAAATACAAGGACTAACACTAAAAATAATTGTTTGACAATTCTACAATCATAGCAGGAAATCACATTTATGTTTCATTCACTGGTAAGGGAATAAGCAATCTGAACAATGTTACATACAAAATGCATAATATGCACGCTCTCAAGAGAACTTGTTGGGTTTACAAAGATAGTCCATATGCTGACTCACAGAGCAGTGCTTTCAAGTTTTAAAGGTTTGGGATATTTTCTCTGAATACAGTAGAATCAATGAGGAAGCAATAAAAAGAAGGTACTTTTTTTCTGGTCGCGATGGACTATGACCATTACATGGCCATTTGTCACCCTCTGCCCTACCCTCTAGTTATGAACTACAAGGTGTGCCTCCAGCTGGTGGCTGGCTCCTGGATCAGTGGCATTCCAGTCCAAATAGGGCAGACACTCCGGATTTTCTCTCTACCCTTTTGTGGTTGTAACCTTACCAGCTACTTCTTCTGTGACATCCCCTCAATACTCAAGCTGGCCTGTGGGAACACCTTTGTAGATGAAATGATGGTCTACATTGTTGCTGTGCTGTTCATCACAGGTCCATTTCTGTTGATACTTGTCTCCTATGGCAAAATCATCTCTACAATTCTTAAGCTGCCATCAGCCACAAGTCAGGCCCAAACCTTCTCCACCTGCTCATCTCATCTTATAGTTGTGGCACTATTCTTTGGATCAGTTATTATCACATATTTAAGACCCAAGACTCAGCAGGAACTGACAAAGTGCTTTCTCTTTTCTACACTATCATGACTCTCTTATTTAACTCCATGATATACAGTCTAAGAAACAAGGATGTCATAATAGCACTGAAAAAACTGCTACGTAAATAATCTGCTTCATTTATTAAAAATGAGACTATTTACAGGAATTGATGTCATAAATTTTTAATTTAATTTTAATAGCTATTTATCTTAAATGCAGTTTATCTATTTTCAAATTAAAAGTTACTTAAAACACAGGAAACTGAAGAGCAACACAAACAAACGAACTAAATAGGCAAAGACTAGAATAGTTGTCAGCAGGGGGGAGGGGGGAGGGAGGGAAGGGGGATAAGTAAGGGAAGGGTCTAGTCAAGGCACGTATATGAATGACTCATGGACGTGGACAACGGGGAGGGATATGATTGTGGGAGAAGGGATGGGCTGGGAGGGGGGAGCAATGGGGGAAAACTGGGACAACTGTAATTGAATAACCAAAAAATAAAATTTAAAAAAAAAGTTACTTAAAACATTGAGAAACTTTTCTGTATTCAGCTGTACAGTTATGTACATGTCCACAAATAGCAAATCACTCTTTGATGAGTTGTATAATTTTATTGTGAAATGTTCCTTCTCAATAAGAACTTTTGACAAGGATCAATGTGATAGACTCAGTTGCAATATAGTTTCTATTATGTCACATATTGGAAACTATATCACTCATTTTCATAATTTGTCACAGCATTTTTAAAACCAGGTTGGTAATACAACATTAATTAAAGTTTTATATATATTTAGGTCTAACAATGACTCGACAGAGAAATTATTTTTTTAGAGAAGAAAAACACCTTTCATTAGGAATGTAGTTTTATACAATAAATGATGTTGCTACAATGATGCTAGTGCATATTAGGCATGAGTTACGTGTATATCAAATTAAATACTTTATCTAATATAATCCACTGATATGATAGAGCAACTATTATTATTAAAGTATTTGTATATAATAATAAGAGGTTGGAGTAGTCATGGGAATGTTCACAAGTTATTGTTTTTAAGTATATTTTCCTAGAGATGATAGATGGAATAAGAGAACTAGGGAAAAGGGAATAACTGTTGATAAAAGTCAGCATCTACTACAATAACATCGGTATTATGCACATACTTGGTATACCACATAAAAACACACATTAGAAATGATCAATAAAAATATAATTATCATTGTTAATTATGGAAATCTTAGGGTAAATCATTTTATTATTGTTTTCTTTACTGAAATTTTGCCGTGTATTAAAATAAACCTGTGGTATTTATGTACTCATACAAAACAAACAACAAATTTGTATTCATTGTGAATAAGTAAAATCATAATGTTTTGTGTGCTACTTCTCTATTTATATTATTTTCAAACTTACATGCTTATCTAATGAATCCTTGATATGGACAGGACCAGGACCTGTCACCAACACTCAAAGTTAAAAAGAATGTGGTGAAGCTTGCAAAGTTCTTAAAGTTCTTTTCCCATTAAAAAAATGTCAATGTTGTTTACATTTATATGGGCAGGACTCAGTCCACGTAGGTAAACAAGAATAGTATTACTTTCTCCCTGGAAGAAAACAGCCAAACGATGTTTGAACGACCCTGATAATAAACCTAAGAAAAAAAATCAATCCTGGCTGAGACCAAAGCAAGCAATGAATGAATCACCAAGATTCTAAGAAAATGCAGCTACCAGAAGCTATAAAAATCTAATGGAAATGAGTGCACATAGGGGAAGAATAAAAGAAAGAAAAATTCAATAACAACAAAAAATTTCCAAGAAAATTTCCAGGCAGAAATTGCATAACCCTGAAGCTATCCTAGGAGGAAAGGACAGAGAGAAATGAAAAAGTCCTTTCTTTATCATTGTCCTCCCTGCATAATATAGAAAAAATGTTTGAGAGAGAAGAGATAACTAACAAAAGGAGAAACATTTTAAAATATTAATATCTCTAATAGATATTAATGAATCTATTTCTTTTTATATAGAAGGACAAATAAGAGCTATGTTCTTGAAACACTATGATTTTTTTGTACATAATGAAGTTTCACATGGTAAAAATCAGCGAACAATTTCAAAAATTATTTTCTCACTAAACTAGGCAATTAACAAAAAGCAGTCACTGCATTCAGTGGTAATAATGTGGTTAAAATGTATAAGCATCACTCGTTTTTTAAACATAATATATATGTACAGCTACTTTCTTTTTTTGACATTCAATATTATATTAGTGGCAGGTGTACAGCATAGTGGTTAAACATTTGTATAATTTATAAAGTGGTCCCCTCAGTAAGTCTAGTACCATCCTGGCACCAAGCATACTTATCACAATATTATTGACTATATTTTCTATACAGTGCTTGACATCTCCATGACTATTTTGTAGCTACTAATCTATACTTCTTCATTGCTTCCTGTTATACTGTGCAATTACTTTCAATGCTTTGTAAATTATAAGTATCTTTATTAGAAAGATAATCTCCTGTTTCTCATTATTTTGAATTGCACATCTCCCAAAACAGTGCACTTACAGTGCTAAGAAACTGACTTTTCTCCTTTAGAAACACAACATTTATTTACATGGAGACTCATGATTGTATGTGCATGTGTGTCTGCATGTGTGCATGTGTGTGCGTGCATGTTCTGCAGGAGAAGAATATTGCTCTCCTGGATTAAATTCAATTGATAATGAGGATGGAGGTGGTCAGTTCTCTGTGTGAAATTTTTACAATACCACTAGCTTGATTTTGGGAAAGCAAAAAATACTTTTACTTTTGTAGCTATGGATTCTTCACTGAAAGGAATATGTAAGGTATAATGAAAGTCAATCTTCTCTCACCTCTTTTCTTTTTTAAATTACATATGTATTTCTGTTGTTGCTTTTGCTTGCTAATTGCTTTTTGGAACCTTAGGTTCAGTTTGACCCTCAAATGTACTACTCCACTTGGACAAAAGGAATAATGTAGAGAGAGTATCAAAGAACAAAAGAAGAGGTGACATCAAGGGCAGACCCCATAAAGAGAATAAAGAGAATGGCTCATCAAATATGAAGAGATGAAAACGGAAGACAACATTTCCACAGTGATGCAATTTATAGTCCTGGGATTCTCTGACCTTCTAAACCTCCCAGGGTTACTATTTGGGGTATCCTCCATCATTTAAATGATTATCTTAATCATAAATAGCCGCAGGATAATAATAATCAGACTTGACACTGCACTACAGAAACTCATGTATTTTTTTCCTGGCAATTTTTTTCAGGTTGGTAATCTGTTACGTGTCCATCACTCTCCCTAGGATTCTGGTGAACCTTTGGATTCAGGAGAGAAGCATTTCTGTGCTGGACTGTGCAACCCGAATGTGCTTCTTTCTTGTGCTGGGAGGTACTGGATATTTCCTTCTGGCTGTGATGGCGCATGGCCACTACATGGTCATTTGGAAGCCTCTGCACTAGCCTCTTGTCATGAACGAAAGACGTGCATCCAGCCAGCTGTTGGCTCCTGGGTCAGTGAAATTCCAGTCCAGATAGGGCAAACATGCCAAATTTTCTGTCTACATTTCTGCAATTCTTCTGTGACGTAACCCCCATCCTCAGGCTAGCCTGTGGGGATCCTTCTGTACATGAGATAGTCTATGCAACAGCTGTGTGGTTTGTTGCAGTCCCTTCTATGTTGATACTTGCCTCTTATAGCAAAACCATATCCACCATTCTGAGGTTGCTAACAGCCAGAGGGTGGGACAAAACCTTCTTCACATGTTCTTCCCATGCTGTGGTTTTATTCTTTGGAGCTGCTACCATTCCTACAACCATTTGGATGGAACAGACTCAATGCTTTCTCTTTTCTACATCATAGTGATGCCCATGTTCAATCGCATGACATACAGCCCTAGATATTGCAGTACTGAGAAAATTATTACCTAAAAAATCATGTGATGAATTGAATTGTAAATTTATTTATTGTTGCCACTATTAGAGATGTGTTTTAACTACTCACCATACAGCTATCAGAGAAACATTTCAAATCTCTACATTCCCCCTTTAAGCTGATATCCACTTCCAGTTGCACTTTTAGATACTTTAAAATACTACTCTACAACTCACTATGCTTAGACATATACTAGACAAATTAATCTATAATATCTTCAGTGCTCTTTGCTTAAAGAATAATCCTTGGCCTGCGAGCCAAGTGTCGCTGGTTCGATTCTCAGTCAGGACACATGACTAGGTCGCATGTCAGGTCCCGAGTTGGGGGCGTGAGTGAGAGGCAACCACACAGTGATGTTTCTATTCCTCTCTTTCTCCTTTCCCCTCGCTCTAAAAATAAAATGAATAAACAAACAAAACAAATAAATAAATAAATTATTTTTTTTTAAAAAAAAGAATAATCCTGCCTCATGAATAAAATAGTAATATGCATCACATATTCCATATAAAACTAAAACCAGAATTCAATCTGTTAGAATTTTTGGCTCAAGTATACTAAAAAGTATACAAGATTATTTAACTGAATAATTTCTTAAATCTCCGTACTTGTGTTTGTTGGTGTTCTTTGATTCTATCGTACAGAGACAGGCCAATAGGAGTTGAGTAATGAATGTTTGAATGAGTGATTAAATGAGTGAAATGGTAAGTAAGTATTGCTATGCCCTACCTCAGGCTTCTGGCAAAATCTAGAGGTTTTAGAGCATCAGTAAACATTGGAAGCATATTTTTTTAACCTACCTTGCACCCGTATAAAATCACTCCAATCATAACACCAAAAGAAAGGCTTACATGCACTTAGTTCTTTTCCTAACAAGTTCCTGTCAAAGCCCATGATTTAACACTATTTTTTGGTGACAATTAAATCAGTTATATGTAAAGAGTTTAGAATATTGCATTGTAAGTAATGATCATTATATAAACGGTCATAAGTGAAGGAGAAGAGAGTAGTGGGGCAATTGAAACTAATATTTACTCTTTACCTACAATGTGTCAGTCTCTCTAAAGTGTACATATATGATAGATAAATAGATAGATAGATAGATAGATATGTAATTTTCCTAATTTAACCCATACAGCAACCTTGTGAGATATCTGTTGTCATTCTTACAGTACAGATTAAGACACATGTCTTATATTGGGCAAGGTCACCAAGCTTCTTTGCAGCCAAAGGGAGATTCTACCAAATCCTTACTAACTGTATAGTAAGATCTTATATTTTCTAAATATCTTTATTACTTTGAAAACAAGCAAAATAAGAATAAATTAGCCACTAATATAGCATTAGTAGTGGGGACATTTCCCCCATTACTAAAGTAGTGTTACACCTCATTCACCCTCTGAGGCTACAACATAAGACAGCACATTAACCCTTCTCTTCTCTTAGGCGTCTCTGTACCTATGTCATGGGGTAGTTTTAATGATTAGATGATATAAACAAATAAAGTTCTGAGCATTGTCACTATGGTAACATTTTTTACATAAATGAGAGAATGATCCCAAATCGCCTTGTTGCCTTCCTGCCCACCGTAACAACAGTAAGATAACTCATTAGATGCTTTTGTTTTGTTTTATGTGTTTACAAGCCCATCCTTCAAGGTAAAGATAAAATTTCTTATACTTCCAAGTCAGGTTTAAATCCCTCTTACTCCCGGAAAAATTCTGAGACCTCAGAAACAAGAATTCACAGAATTCGTTGACTCAACACTGTGAATTATACTAGCATAAAAATCAATAGGAACTAACTATTTTGGTTTGCTCGTAACATGTAATCAATGGGGAGGCCATATAGAGTTACTTTATTTAATTGGAAGTCAACTTATTCCTAAGTTTTGGCCCACTTTACTAAGTTAACTAATAGTCATTGAGTATTTACTAAGAGCCAAGAATTAAAATAAATGCAAAGGTAGAAAACAATCAATGTAATCAACTTGATTTAACATCTTGACACAATTTATAAAATTTCTTAAAGTTTTTTCTATCAATAATATACCCATAGCCGATGTGTACTCAAATTGTTTTCATTTCATTGAGATCATTTTTACTTTACATTTTAAGAAAATAAACAATTAATTGGCACATGTTTCATTATATCACTCCATCTGTTCTGTCATGATTACAGCACAACATTATCTACTAAATCCTGAACAGAAAGACCAAATTGTTCTATAATTATCATTTCAGGGCACATTCTACACGTGAATTTATCTTTAATTATATGTATATTTTTTCATATCATTATCAGTCCATTAATCAATTCATTACTTTCTTTAATCTTCTGGACCAACATTGTGCTACATTTGGGTTACAAAAGGTAGATAGAATCTGGTGCAATCCCTGCTTGCAGGGAGCCATCTATCCAATAGAAGAAATAGTCACTAATCAAATAAATAAAATAAAATTAGCAACCTTAAAACCTGATAGCTACTAATTTCCTAACTATATTTCTCAGAGTTTGTATTTGAAAGGAAGTGGGGGCTGGGATACTTTATTTTATTACTTGTTTATGTGTTTTTTGAAACAATGAAACAACCTTATGATTATATCCATTTTTTCTTTCCATCAATATGGCATTTTAGGGTGTTAGAATTCTCATTTAAAAAAAAAAAACAAGACGGAATATGGAATCTATAACTGGTAACTACACCATGATGACTCGGCTTATTCTATTCAGGTTTCCATCTCACTCTGAACTGTAGATTGTCTTATTCTTTATGATTCTGACATTGTATGATTTTAATGGGGGTGATTGATGACATTAATCAGGCTTAATCCATGCCTTCAAACCCCCGTGTAATTTTTCCTTAGCAACCCATCCTTTGTAGACCTTTGTTACTCCTCAGGCATTGTTCCCGAAATGCTGGCCAATTTCCTTTCAGAGAACAAACTTATTTCTGATTATGGCTGTGCCTTGCAGTTTTATTTTTCTGTGCTTTTCCAGACACAGAATCCTTTACCTTGGCTGCTATGGCATACGATTGTCACCATCTGTAACCCTTTACTGTATATAGTTGTGATGTGTTGGGGAATCTGTGTATGTTTGGTTGTCATTGGAGGCAATGTGAGTTCCTTGGTTCATATATCCTTTGCATTTATTCTAAAGCACTGTGATAAAAATGTTATTAATCATTTTTTTCTGTGATTTCCTCCCTTGCTTAAGCTAGTCAGCACAGACACATCAATTAATGAGGGGCTTCACTCCACGGAGGGCAGCTCAATGGAAATTATGTTTCATGACATCATCATCTCCTACTTTTTCATTCTTTTCTCATTATTAAAGATCTGCTTTCCAGTGGGAGCAGGAAAGCCTTCTCTGTATGTGCCTCTCACCTAACTTCTGTGGCCATCTGTCAGGGGCCTCTTCTCCTAATACTAATAAATTTATCTTAGTTGTACACCAAGATCATCCTCATGCTGAGCCCATTGATTTACAGTTTGAGAAACATGTATGTAAATGACACTACTAAGAAAGCCACAGGAATGAAGGCAGACTCATTGTGAGATATAACCTTCCAAGATTCATCTAATTCCCTAATTATAAGATCTAACTGGGAACCTGCAACCCCCTTACCAGCACACACACAACTTCTATCAATTTAATCAAACACTCGTTTTTCATGTAGTCAAAAGCAGTTTATAGCCCCAACATATAATAAGACATTTAAAAGTTTTAAAATTACTGCTTAAAGTTAATGCAACAATGGATGGTAGCTGGTTGTCTTAAAGGATATAATAAATACTTTAGAAAAGTGTGTGTGTACATGTGTGCATGTGTGCATTAACATATAGAATATCAAGGGTAGATTACTGGATGAGAGAAGAAGCCAGATTCCTTTGATTCATATGCCTGCTCGGTACCCAGTTACTGAGCAGCATTTTGAACAAGTGGCAGGAGTAAAACTCAACTAAAGCCCAAGCAAAGATGGGTGTCAACCCCAACAGTATAAAGATAGCATCTAGTTAGCACATCACTCTCCCATAAGACAAGCGAAATGTATTTAAAATCAGGTTTCATATGCTTTTCAAATATATATAGTATGATTGTTCGTTGGAATACTACATAGCAAAGAGAATGAATAAACTATTATCACATGTAACAACTTGGAGGAATCTCAAATACGTAATATTGAATGAAAGAATACAGACATAATAGGATAAAAACAGAAGGATTTTAATTTTGTATACTTTATAAAAATATAGAAAACGATTTACCATTTAGGCATCACTTGTGATAGGGTTCACAAACAGCCTCTGAAAGGCTTGTTTTCTGATTTTTGTCCAGGGTTTGAATGCAGGGATATTTTAATTTTCAAAAATTTCCCTTTTAAAAAAATATACACATGCAAAACTTTAAAAGGTTTTCTAAAAACAAAGACTATGTACCATCAGACTGTAAGCAACTGCAGGATTTCATTATTAATTTTTAAATCTCTAACAGTTTTTTAGGCACACATGTTTTCAAAATATTATTATAAAATTAACAAAGCATACAACTTTCATGGATTATTTCATTAAATGATTGTCTTTTGTTACCAGAAAATACTACCTTGCTTATATCTCAGAGGATGTTTCAGCAACTCAGTCACTACTTCTCTTGTTTCCTGCAACAGGAAGCCTGGTGTCCCTTGGTAACATTGTCATGCACTGAATTTATGCGATAATGACCCCTGCTTCAGGGCCAGAAAACCACTATCTGGAAAAAAGAGATTATAAGTAGATGATTACCTATGCAGTATTATGTTTAGGGACACCTGTGATATCAAGAAAGCCTTAAAGATATAGCTTTCTTATCTCTTGTTTGTCTCTGAAGTCTTAACTTCTATTGTAAATCTTTCTCCTCAACTGCAGTTAAAGAAAGCCATTCTATTCCAATATAAAACCTTTGGGAATAAATTTAAATTACCTAATTTTCATCAATGTATTGCTATCCATACTCTGGATTTAACGGGAGTTAGACTATAGGCGCTTCCATGTCTATGAAGATAACCTTTGGATCCTGCCTAAAGGCGGGTAGCCTGAGGAAATTGGCATCCCTGGAGACAGGAAGCACCCGAGGGGAAAATGAGTATGGAAGGGAATCAGAAGGAAGGTGACCAAGGATGGCTCCACCTCCACCAAATACACACTGGAAAAGCAGAGAATGGTAGGGAACTTCTTAGGTCCCACAGATGTAGCACTTTTTTGCATTTACCTGGTGGAAAACTACTTAGTTGGTTTGAGATTTGCCTTAACAATATGTCCCACAGTAGTACACTGGGTGTTTTAGTATTGGAACCATCATACAAAGCGCTGTACATTATGAAAATATATTAAAACTGGCCACTTAAATCACTTTTCCAAAAATTAGAAATATATTAATTTTACTGAATTTGGCCTGAAGAGTATTCTACTTCTATAGGAAGCAGGAAAACTGTAACAGCACACAGGAAAAACAAGTAAGCAAAACAACAGCAAACCTATGTGTACTCCAGGTGACGTTTCCAAAGAAACACGAAACTTCCTGAACCATTGGAATGCACAAACTCTACCTGCCTTACACATCTGATCTTTCTCATTATTTACACAAATTTTGCATTGATAGGTTTTATGCAATTAAATTAACCGCATTAAGACTCAAAATCTAGAGCTAAGACACATGATTTTTGTACCTTTTTTAGAACACGAATCAACTATGGACATTTAAAGGCTACACAGCAACCTGTGTTTTATAAGTGCACTACAATGATTCACTCTTATGATAAAATATTGCTCAATAAATGGACAGTATAAAGATTACCCCCTCCCAAACTGCCAGGTTACACACATCAAGGGACACCAGTTTCTTTATTTTCCATTGCTTCCTGGAACTGTGCAAAGCAGCTTCTTTCCATATTACTCCTCCTCACACCAGCATTATTTATATTCAATTGCCCAGCTAATAGAAATAAAACAGATAACTTCCTGATGTGGCAACTCAGTGCTGGAGTATTGCCTTGGTTTAGATGTGGGAATTGAAAGGCCTCAGTCCTCTCAGTAATCTAGGAGTCTCGGGTCATTAATCTTGTGCACTTTCCAATGTCACTTTAATGTAAACACCCAATAACGTGCTATGAGAGTATTTGAGAGTATTTAACTGTTATCTATTAAGATAAATTTGTTTCATTGCACTGTATTCAGGAACCTATTTTGAGCAACTTTTTACATTTTTATTATTTACTTATTTATTTTCCTTTGTGTTGAATTTATTGGGGTGACACTGGTGAACAAAATGATAGATAGTTCAGGTCACAATTCTACAGCACGTCATCTGTACACTGTGTTGTGTATTTGCCACCCAAAGTCAAGTCTCCATCCCTCACCATTCATCCTCCATATACCCACCTCCACCGCCCTCCATCCTTCCTCCCCTCGGCAATCACCACACTGTTGTCCCCATGAGTTTTTTCTTTCCTTTTTTTTTTTTTTTGCTCAATCCCTCTACTACCTGTGCAGCCTGGTCTCTATCTATGAGTCTAGTAATTTTTTATTTGTTAATTCATTTTGTTTATTAGATTCCACAATGAGTGAAATAATATGGTATGTGTCTTTCTCTGACTGGCTTATTTCACTTAGTATAATGTTCTCCAGGTACATCCATGTTGTCACAAAAGGTGAAATTTTCTTCTTTTTCATGACCAAGTAGTACTCCATTGTGTAAATGTACCACAGCTTTTTTAGCCACTCCTCTACTGATGGACACCTAGGTTGCTTCCAAACTTTGGTGATTGTATAAAAAATGCTGCAATGAACATAGGGGTGCATAAGTTCTTTTGAATTAGTGTTTCAGGTTACTTTGAATAAATTCCCAGAAGTGGAATTGCTGGGTCACGAGGCAGTTCCATTTTTAATTTTCTGAGTTAACTCCACACCGCTTCCCACAGTGGCCGCACCAGTCTGCGCTCCCACCGACAGTGCACCAGTGTGTTCCCTTTTCTCCAAACCAAAGAAATACAAAAGATTGTAAGAAAATATTACAAACAACTAAGTGCCAAAATATTGGACAATCAAGACGAAATGCATAGATTCCTAGAAACATACAACACTCCAAAACTGAACCCGGAAGAGTCAGAGAATTTGAATAGACATATTACAACTAGTGAAACTGAAGCAGTAATCAAAACACTCCCAACACACAACAGTCCTGGACAAGATGGCTTCACAGTTGAGTTTTACCAAACATTCACAGAACACCTATTTTGAGCATGTTTATGAATTTAATGAAAATGTCTAAAAGACTCTAGTTTACTTATTACCTCTAGGTTTCAATTTCAGTATTGTGAGTTTACTGGAAACAACTCAGGATGTGTGTATCCTAAAATATATGATAATGTATGGTGATTATTATATAATGTAAAGCATCTCACTCTGGTAAAAAGGCCAAAATTGAATTTATTTATAGTCAAACTTATAGGCTTGTAAAGTCTATTTTTTAGAATTTATTTTAAAGAAAAACCAAGCTATGATAAATTATGTATGTATAATTTTAATCATACCAAATTTTATGGTATGATGATTGTACATAAATCTACATGCTATTAGCAAAGGATGAATGAATAAATTAATGTAGAAAAGGTTGCACTGACATATTTCATAATAATTACTTGGATAGAAGTTATATTTATTGTTATAACTTTTGTTTAAAAATTAAAAATTACATAATAGACAGCAAAATTTAGTTTTCCCTAAGCACTATGAATACAGTCAGTTTTTTCTGTATTTACAAAAAAAATTATTTTGTGAACATGTTTAATATGAGAGTGTTTGTGTCTGTGTGTCTTTGTGTGTGACTTGAGTGGTTATTTGTTTTGTAAATTATGTGATCAAAACAAAATGCTTGTGTAAGGACTGGTGAACTAGAAATATAATATTAAGCAATAAGGTAGAGAGGGACAAAAGTAACATTTTTAAAAAGGTCCATGTTTCTTTCTCAATCACCCAGTCTGTAGGAAATAACCTACGATAAAACATATTATTATATCTGTCACTTATTCCTGAGAGACCAGCAGGCAGGCCCAGGCGTAGATGTGGTGATATAAATCAGGTCATTGAGGAGACGGAGCTGAACCCTCTGCCAGAGAGACTGCAGGCAACAAAGAAGTCAGTTTTCTGGAACAGATACAGTTATTTCCTATTGTTTTCTAATTTCTCTTTTAGATTTCTTTAGGTTTCTTTTTATTTTTTGTCTTTGACAGAAAGCATGTTATAAAACCAATGAAGGGTATGAAATATCATGCAAACTTTTAGTTACTTTTATCAATCTCAATATTCTAAAGCTATTCACAAATGGCAAGGATTACAATAAAATGTAAGTACCGATTGTGAAGGTGGTTGGACTATTTTTTTGTTTTTAATTTCTTACCTCTACTTTTAGATATTTTAAAAATATTTTCATTTTGAAGTGAAATTTTTTTTTAAATGTCTCTACAAACACAGGTAATTAGATGAGTTCAGACCAGGTAGTTTGGGCATCTGCATGTGGATCTCTACATGATTATTCAGATGTCATTCTTTATCTGCTCTTCATTCAACTCCATTTTCTTCATATTCTCACAGAAAAGAGGAGATAATGTATTATATACGATATAATACATTTGTGTAAAATGTAACAGTAAAACATAGAATGCAACTGGCCTTCCAAGGACCAATTCTTTTTAACCAAAAGAAAGCAGATTTCAGAGATACTCAAGAGAAGGGGTATTTTTAAAAATAATAGAGCAAAATTACAATTTCTAAGGAACTGGGAGTTCAAATATAAATCTCTCTGAGGTTATGGGGATGGACACATGAGGACATTTACCTCGCATGTTGAACATTTGATCTGTTGGTGAATAGATTCGGTGGATTCTAGCAGATTAGAGCAGACAGTCTCACACAGTAATCCATACTTGCCTCTCAGTCACCTGTGCTACCAGGATGCCTACAATTGGGTCCCAAAATTTCTCCCCATGAGCAATGCTGTCAGAGGGAGCATGGTTAGCCCTAGCACATTTCAGGTTGTGTACTCTTAACGTGTCATTCATGAAGAACTCCCAACTTCTTGGGCAAGCCTTCCCTGCTCTGGGAGTCCTGGATCACAGACTATCTCCGTCCCTTGTTTACTGAGGTTGAATAGGATGAGGGGATAATGGGGAAGTAGGGACATGCTACATCAAGAAACAAGCCATAGGTCTGCCTGC
Source organism: Furipterus horrens (assembly GCF_987537825.1). Classification (NCBI taxonomy): domain Eukaryota; kingdom Metazoa; phylum Chordata; class Mammalia; order Chiroptera; family Furipteridae; genus Furipterus; species Furipterus horrens. Next base: position 10,777,833 of record NW_028327172.1, read on the forward strand.
TTTCCAATGTTGGATGATGGGGGAAAAACAAAGAAATATTTTTCCTTACCTGCATGTCTCACCTCACTGTGCTTCTTTATTACAGAATGTAACAATACCTGTACTACATTGAGAACAGAAACAACCTTGTAATAAGATGCGGGTTATCTGGACCAAATAATTGTAAGAACAACTTGCTTGACTCTGAGGGCATCAATTTCTTAATCTATAAGATAGGGAAATACTACACAGGTTGGTATGGAAATAAAAGGCTTTAATTTGGATCAAAGTGTTCTACAAACTCTATCGAGCGCCATACAAATTTAAGCTGTATTATTTTCATTTTATCAAGTCATATTAAATTGGAAATATTCCAGAAAGTTGGTTTACTTAAAGGATGTACATTATCTCTTTTTTAATTACTGAAAAATAGAAAAGACCAGCAGTTTGACTGTTAAGATAGTAAGATGATTTTGCCCTCCAGTTGCATTTTCTTCCTCCACAACCAGGGATTTGCAGACCTGAGTGATGGCTGCTGAGAACTGCACTGTGTTCACAGACTTCGTATTCTTAGGACTCTCGGGCAGACAGGACGTGCAGCAGGGGCTCTTTGTGCTCTTCCTGCTGGTTTACGGCATCACTGTGTTCGCCAATCTAGGGATGGTCCTGCTGATCAACGGGGATCCCCGACTGCACACGCCCATGTATTATTTCCTGAGCAATCTGTCTTTCTGTGACGTCTGTTACTCCTCCACTGTCTCTCCCAAGATGCTGGCTGATTTCTTATCTGATCAGAAAAGGATTCCGTTTAATTTATGTGTGGTTCAGATGTTTTTTTTTGGTACCTTTGCAGCTGTGGAATGTGTCATGCTGTCTGTCATGGCGTATGACCGTTACGTAGCCATTTGTAATCCACTTCTTTATACAGTTACCATGTCCAGGAAAGTGTGCATCCAGCTCGTGGCCATTGCGTACATGGCAGGTTTTATAGACATGGCAGTCTTCGCCTCTTGCACTTTTCCATTATCATTCTGCAGTTCCAATATCATCAATCACTTTTTCTGTGACATCCCGCCCTTGTTAGCCCTCTCCTCCTCGGACACAACCATCAGTGAGATAGCGCTGACCGTTTCCTGTAGCTGCGTTGTGGGGTCCAGCGTCGTCACTGTCCTCCTCTCCTACAGCTACATCATCACTACCATCCTCAGAATGAAGTCGGCCGAGGGCAGACGCAAAGCCTTCTCTACCTGTGCCTCGCACTTAACCGCTGTGGCTATATTTTTTGGGACGCTCCTGTTCATGTATTTCCGACCCAGCTCGAGTTACTCCATGGACACGGACAAAGTGGCCTCTGTTTTCTACACAGTTGTCATCCCCATGTTAAACCCACTGATCTACAGTCTAAGGAATAAAGATGTGAAAGGGGCCCTGAGAAAAGCAGTTGGCACTAACTTATGTTCTGGGTGAAAGTGTGTTCACTCACAAAGTTTTTCTTTAGAGATGTTGAGAGCTAAAATTTATGTACTTTGACACAGTTTTCTGTAGTCTCACCAATACATTCTGGATATTTCTTTATCTACCTTTGTGCCTAAATTGAATGTAGGGAATAGTCATTACTGACCTTTATCTCTTCAAACTGAAGAAGAGGAGTAATAGGTTTATTCTATTGTTTTGCAAAGAGGGTCTTTATATACTACTATGCTCTCTTCATGGGTATATATCCCAGAGAGATATGGGCATAGTAACATCTCCCTCCATGTTTAAAGCTCCATTTTTTTAAACAGTGGTTTTAATAAACTTGCTTAGCCAGAGGGAGTTTTAGTGGTTTAAGTTCGCTTTTTTTTTTTTTTTTGTCTTTTTCTTATGTACAAGGGTCATCTTATAAATTTTCCACAATAGCACTTAGAAGTAAAAAGTAGTAAATAAATTAATAAGAATAAGTAAAATTCTCCTGCGCTAGTGCAAAGTTCCATAAATGCAAGGTTTTTGACTATTTTCTTCTACTTTTCTATTTACAATGTTCATTTTCAGGATGCCATTCAAATTTATTTATTGAATGAGTGAAGGGGTGTCCCCTATAAGATAGATGTAAACAGCAACCTTTGTGAATGAAAAAGGGAAACTTTTTCTTTGTTTTATTTTATTCTAGTAAGTTCATTTTACACAACACCCACCTGTACTTCTTCTTTTGATTGATGCTGAGTAAGTATCAGGGACAGGGATGATTTGATGTAGAGAACTTCTGAGATTCTCTATTTCTGGTCATTCTATCCCAAGTATCAACAGGATGAGCAGTTCTAGATTTATACAGCACATCATAGTCTTCACATCAGACTTTGGATTTCCCCTCTTGCCACCACTCTGCAGAGCAGGTACATGCTCTTGACGGCTGTACAGAAACTGTATGAATAGCACTTGGGGGAATAGGACCTTGACCTCCTCTAATAGTCACTAGAAAAGAAAACTTTGTCACCCTTTATATGTTCATACCATTATATTAATTATTTTTTAAAAGCTGAAATGCCCAATTGATGCAGTTTAAGTTGAAGAGTTATTAACAAAAATTTATGTTCAATGAAGAAAAAACAATCAAGTAGTATTTACACTAGTATTCCAGTTGTAATTACTTAAATCGGTCTTCTGTAAATCTGTGAAATAAACTGAAACTGTATTCTAAACACAATTTTAATAGTAGTCTTTGCTTAGTGGTTGGATGTTAAGTAATGCTAAAATCTATCTCAATAACTTAACGTAATTTTACCTGATGTTTGCACTATTCTCAAATAATTATTAATAGTTAGAAAGAACATTATATAATTCCAGGTTCTGAGAGTATTCACCTAATTTTTAGGTTGCCATTCTGTGCAAAACCTGGAGGCTCTCTCTTCTTCTTCCTGGAGGACAGAATAATAGATTACAGAAAGCTTTTCTATTTAGGTCCTCTTCTCTTTATACACACACACACATACATACACACACACACACAAACATCTATCTCTTTAATGTATAAAGTGTGCTTAATGCATGTACTTCAAACATCATAAGAGTGAAACAACACACATCTCAGCTCTGGCTAAATGTTCCATTTTTAAATCACAGACCACTATCTCCTTTAAGCATTGTACTAATATCACTCTGTTATTATCTCTCCATCTCCCATATGAGATTATGAGCATTCTTAGCTCAAGGATTGAGCATTCCATGTCTATTATCCAAAGTGCCTGCATGGTGTCAGTGACACAAAATGACAAAACTGACAGAAATATACTAAAGTGAAATATTAGATAACATTATAGCTCTTATCAGACATCACTAAAACAACGGATCTCAGGGTCTGAGGCTTGGCAATGCCTATTTCCTCACTCCTCAGAAAGTGCATAGGTGGTTGTGGACACTAAGACAATGGACCTGTGAAGACCTACATATGAATTACACTCTGAGTAAAGAACAGTCATCTCTGAACGTTATCAAAATTTGTCTATTTGTTTATCTCTGCTCCAGTTCCCACCTGAACTGTATTACAAGCAACAGTATGGGAGAAAACATTGTATATTTTAAAACATTATCCAAAAAAAACATATTTTTTTATAAAAGATCATCCTCACAGGGTGGGTGGGGATGGACGAGGATATAAAGGTAATAAATGGTAATGAAAAAATACAATAAAAAATAAACTATTAAAAAATCATCCTCACACATATGAACTGAATCAGCAGAATCAGCTTTCAATGAGTGTTTATTTCTACACTTTGTTAACTATCCACCAGTCTAACAACAAAAAATATTTAAAATATGCATATACTGAGTCATTACTCATGTAAATTGTATGTTAAGGAATGTGAGAATATAAAAAACATATCTATACCTATAGAGATTAGATAGATACATAAATGAGAGATAGATAGATTTAAAATACATATATATGTAAAATACAAAATTTGTCTCCTAGAGGAAGTCAATGTTATACAGTTAAAGAAGACAATATACTACCCCAAAGATGCTACTTGGCATATTGGTTATTTTGAAATACAGTTACCTAAGAAAGCTGATGTAAGAAGAACATTCTGAAACGCCTTTGTCCTCCTAAGAGCAGGAAATAAATCTCACAAGAGTAAGTTACTCTCCCATGTGAAAGTTACCAGAAGGCAGAAGGCATCTTGAATTTAGGGTTGAAAAATCTGTATAAACTAAACTTGTTACTTCTCCACTAACTCACTACCTGTAGCTCAAACCTCTCTGTCACGTCAATTCTTCACAAATCTAAACTGTGTAAAACTTGCCTGCTTTGGTCACTTCTTTAAGTCTCACATTTTTGAAGGGTTCCTGTATGTGCAGAATCAAATTTATTTTTCTCCTGTTAATCTGTCTTATGTCAATTTAACTATTGGAGCAACCAAAGAACCTAGAATAGGATAACGGGAAAGTTTTCTTCACCTACACAGACCAAAAAAGAAAAAAAAAATCATTTCAGTGAGAATAGCTGACATATACTTGGAGAGGAAATTGGACATGGCTAATGAAAAGAGCACCTACCCTTCTCAAACTATTCCAAAAAACCCAAGAGGATGGAGGACTTCCAAGCTCATTTTATGATGCCAGCATTATTTTACTTCCAAAACCAGGTAAAGACACTGCAAAGAAAGAAAATTATAAGTCAAAATCCCTGATGAACACAGATGCTAAAATCCTCAACAAAATATTAACAAACCAGATCCAGCAATACATTAAGAAGATCATACACCATGATTACCTGGGACTTATTCCAAGAACGTTAGTTTGGTACAATATTTACAAATTAATAAATATGGTACATTACATAAACAAAATGAAGAACTAAAAGCACCTGATTATATCAATAGATGGGAAAAAAGCACTTGATAAAACCCAGCACCCCTTTATGATCAAAAAAACTCTTCAGCAAAATGAGAATAGAGGGGTCATACCTCAACAATATAAAAGCTATATATGACAAACCCCAGGAAACATCATACTCAAAGGGAAAAAACTACAAGTGTTTTCCTTAGGACCAGGATCAAGACAGGAATGTTCATTTTTACCATTCTTAACATAGTACTGAAAGTACTAGCTGTAGCAATCAGAAAAGAAGAAATAAAAGGCATTAAGTAGAAAGGAGGAAATAAAACTGTCACTATTTGCAGATGACATGACATTGTATATAGAAAACCCTAAAGACTCCATCCAAAAACTGCTAGATCTAATAAATGAATTTGGTAAAGCAGCAGGATACAAAATTAATACTCAGAAATTGGTGGCATTTTTATACACCAATAACAAACTATCAGAAAGAGAAGTTAAAAAAAAATCCCATTTACTATTGCAACAAAAAAATGGATACTAGCAATAAACTTAAACAAAGAGATAAAAGACCCATACTAAGAAAATTATAAGACACTGAAGAAAGAAACTGAGAAATATACAAATATGTGGGAGCATACAACATGTTCATGGATAGAAAGAATTAAAATCATTAAAATGTTCATACTACCTAAAGGAATCTACAGATTCAACACAATTCCCATTACAATACCAATGGCATATCTCACAGATTTAGAACAAATATTCCAAAAATTTATATGGAACCACAAAAGACCTCAAACAGCCTCAGCAATCTTCAGAAAGAAGAACAAAGTTGGGGGTATCACAATACCTGATATCAAACTAAACTACAAGACCATAGTAATCAAAACAGCATGGTATTGGCACAAGAATAGGCATATAGCTCAATGGAACAGAATGAAGAGCACAGAAATAAACTCATGCCTTTACAGTTAGTTAATATTTCACAAAGGAGCTGAAAACATTCAATAAATGATGTTGGAAAAATTGAACAGATACATGCAAAAAAATGAAATGAGACCATACGCAAGAAAGAACTCAAAGTAGATTAAAGACTTAAATGTAAGTTGCGAAATCATAAAAATCCTAGAAGAAAGCATTGAAAGTAAAATCTCAGACATTTCTCATAGAAATATTTTTGCCAATATATCTTCTTGGGCAAGGGAAACAAGGAAATATAAACAAATGGAACTACTTCAAACTAAAAAGTGTTTGCACAGAAAAAGAAGCCATCAACAATATGAAAAAGGGAACCCACTGAATAGAGAACATATTTACCAATGCAACATCTGATAAGGGGTTAATTTCCAAAATAAAGAAGTTATAAAACTCAACAACAAGAAAACAAACAACCCAATTTAAAAATAGGCAAAGGATCTGAACAGACACTTCTCCAAAGAGGACCTACACATGGCCAATAGACATGAAAAGATGCTCAATATCACTAATTATCAGAGAGATGAAAATTAAAACCACAATGAGATATTCACCTCATATCTGTCAAAATGATTATCATCCACAAATCAACAAACAATACATGCTGGCAAAGATGTGGAGAAAAGAGAACCCTAGTGCACTGTTGGTGGGAATGAAGACTGGTGCAGCCACTATGGAAAGCAGAATGAAGTTTCACCAAAAAAATAAAAATGGAACTGCCTTTTGACCCAACAATTTCACTTCTGGGAATATACCCAAAGAAACCTGAAACACTAATTTGAAAAAATATATATGCACCCCCATGTTCATTGTAGGATTTTTTACAATAGCTAAATCTGGAAACAGCCCATGCTCATCAGAGGATGAGTGGTTAAAAATGCTGTGGTAGATTTACACAATAGAATACCACTCAGCTATGAACAAAGACCTTTTGCAACAGCATGGATGGACCTGGAGATTATTAGCCTAAGTGAAATAAACCACTCAGAGAAAGACAAGTACCATATGATCTTACTTACACGTGGAATCTAGTGAACAAAATAATTTAATAAACAAAATAAGTTAATAAACAAAATAGAAACAGAAGCATAGATACAAGGAACAGACTGACAAAGAGAAGGGGGTTGGGGAACTGGATGAAAAAAAGGTGACGGGATTAAGCAAAATATATATAAACACACATAGACAAAGAAAACGGTATGGTGAGAGCCAAGAAGTGAAGGTGGGGGGTGGGGGAGGTGGAAGTGGGCAGAGGGGGAATAAATAGGTTGGGAAGAGACTTTACTTCGGGCAACGAGCACACTATGCAGTGTTCAGATGATGTTTGACTGAGATGTACACTTGAAGCCTGTATGATCTTATGACCCAAAGTCAACCCAGTAAATTCATAAAAAATTAAATGAATATATAAAATTATTTTTGCGTGTTTGAAAAAAAGAAAAGATAAGACAAAGAACAAAGTAGTATTCATGTTAGTTTCCAGTTTGCAATTATTTATATTCTCTCATCACCAGAGAGAGGGAATTTAGAGCCCCAGTGGCAGTATATGCAAAAGTTGTTGTTTCACTGTTCTAATCCCAGACCCCTTCGTCTTGTTCGTTCTTCAATTCTTTACACGTTTACTGTTTTCTTGTCTAAAAGTTATATAAGCTACCTCCTTCCATCACTTCTTTTAGTGATGGGGTTCCCATATGTGCAAAATTAAATTTGTTTGTTTGGTTGTTCTTCTTTTACTGTGTCAATTTAATAATTAGGACAGTCAAAGAAAAGAGAAGAGAAACAGGGAAAAGTTTCCCACCCCTGCATAGTCAAAGAATTATTGCAGCAGGGTGACTGACATCTACATGAGAGAAAGGAATCAGACAATGACTAATGAAGAAAGTAATATGTGAGATTAGCATATTCCAACTGAGAAGTGAAGGAGATGTTTCAGAAATGGGAGAAACAGGATCAGTAGATGAGTGAATAAAAAAAGCTGTGGTACATTTACACAATGGAATGCTACATGGTCATAAAGAAGAAGGAACTCTTACCTTTTGTGACAGCACAGATTGATCTGAAGATTATAATGCTAAGTGAAATAAGCCAGAGAAAAACAAATACCATATAATCTCACATATATGTGGCATCTAATGAAGAATATAAACTGACAAACAAAATAGAAACAGAGGCATTGATACATGAAACAACCTGACAGATCTCAGAGTGGAGGGGGATTTGGTGGGGGCAGGGGGTGTTACTGGATGATATAAATTGAAGGGATTCGCCAAAAAATTATATACGTAACCGATAGACAACAGTGTGATGATTGCCAGAGTGAAGGGTGCGGGGCTGGGTGGAAGTGAGCAATAGGAAAGGGAGAATGGGGACATATGTAATAGTGTCAACAGTAAAAATAAAGTAAAAAAAAAGGGGGGGACATTAACTAGATGATCTATTTAAATTACATCAGACATCTGGTTCCACTGGGGGATGGTGTAGATTCATGGTAGCTATGAAGCATAGCATTAAAATAAATTCTGGTAAATTTGTGAGATAGATTAGTGTAGTAAAAAGAGTGAAGACTTAAAGTTCAGCTTTTGCTAAAGTTGTTGAAGCATTCACTGGGGAAAATACAGAGCCAGAATCTAATTAATCATGTTCTAATAACACAGAAGAGTGAAGGCAGAGGCTTTAGAGATTTTAGTCCCCACAGTCACAAGGTAGAAATAAAATGCCTACTGTTGATGCACCAGAGGTAAGGACAGAGAGATTTGCTTGTTACAGGTAGGTGTCTAAATGCTTAATTGAAAGAATATAGGGGAAGGAAAACCTTACTTTTGAAAAACAAAAAATCAAGAATCGAGATTTTTGTTAATGAATCATTTTATATCTGCTTACTCAGCTAAATAAGAATTTCAGTCTAATGGCCAAACAATGATACTTCTTTGTTAGACCAGTGTCATTTTGTCTGATCTAATTTGTTATTAGTATGAGAAAATTAAATATCTTATTTATATTTTAATCGAGCTTCATAAGTAAACCACTATTTTTATCACTGTGCTAGGGATATCACTGTACATGTAAAGTTAAGGTTTGCTCTTGTGTTTTTCAAATAATAGAGATAGCACATTAAAAAATATCAATATATGTTAATCCATACCATAGTTTTTAATTGCAGAAAAAATAAAAATTAGACCACTGCTCACATTCAAATTTTGCTATATCAGCAAGTACACATAAACATAATGCAAACATAGCAACAACACAGAATCCTATATATCTCAAGAATATTTATTTTTTCTCTATCTATACTCATTTAAATGGAAAGACAACTTAAAATAAAAATAAACTTACACATAATATTTTGTTTTCACTTCTTTTAATCATTTCTCTTTGGTTTGGAAAGGGATTTGTCCTTTGGCAAAAGTCAGCCATACAAATGGGTTATAAATGCTGCCACAAACCAGTGAAGATGAGTGATAGAATTGTTTTGTAAAAGGTGTGTCAGGTTTCAGTAAACACTAAGATGCGATACAGTAAAAGAGTATAACTTTTTTCACTTATTAACTTATATGCAGTAGCATTGTCAATGAACAGAATCAAGTTTTTTTCTTAAGTGAAAACATAAGAAACTATCATATTGGACATCCGTTAGTGTTAAAGCTCAAAGACTGTCTCTGAAATGCTTCTGTTCTTTTTCTTGATGTTCAGGGTTTAGTGAAGAGACGTCTTCATTCTGAAAATTCACTGTGTTTTTAAAAAATGATTTAAAAAATAAGTATATGACTTCAAAAGGTATATATAACTTAAAATCTTTTACAAAAACAAGAATTATTTACTCTCAGATTGTAGGAAACTGCATGATTTCATTATTAAATTTTAAATCTTTAGCAGTTTATTTTATATAATATGTTTTCGAGACGTGCTTGTGAAATTACTGAAGCATAAAACATTCATAGAATATTTAGTTAAATGACAATCCTTTATTCTGCTGAACTACTGTCTTGCTTATAGAACACAGGTACATTTAGCAACCCCTAGTCCCTTCTTTTCGTGTTTCATGCAACAGGAAGACTTAACCGAACCTGATACTCCTTGGTAGCATGGTCATGTACTTGTATGATAATGACCTATATCTCAGGATACAAGCATTTTCTGGAAAAAAGAGTTTATAAGTAGACAATTGTTCACTTAATATTATGCTTAGGGACACCAGTGATACCAGGAAAGCCATGTAGATACAGGTGTTTTTTATTTATTTAATTAAAATTCATAAACATAGATAGCAAGAAATACAATAAAATGGAAGCTTGGATTGGGCAGGTGGTAGAACCTTTTTTATTATTTTGAAATTCTATCCTGCACTTTGGTATATTTTATGAAACATATCCATTTTTACACGGAAAACATTTTTGATGATGCAGCTACAGGAGTTCAAGCTAAGAGTTTCAATACCTGCACATTGATCATTAAATTATTACTTATATATCGTCTTTCATCTACCCTCAACTCCACTTTCCTTATATTCCCACAGAACCAAGGAGGTCATATATGATACTATACACAACATAATTGATTGGGTAAAATACAACAGCAGGGCGTACAATTCCATTGACCTCCCAAAGACCACCAACACTATCACTTCATCAATTTATTCTAAATTGGATATATTTCAAGGAGAGTCATTTTACCTAAAGCAGACTTCCTACGCTTATTTCTTTTTCTAATTACTGAAAAATAGAAAGAACCAGCTGTTTAAAATTAAAATACTGCTGTGAGGTCAACCCCACATGCATTTTCTTCCTCCACAACCAGGGATTTGCAGACCTGAGCGATGGCAGCTGAGAACTGCACTGTGTTCACAGACTTCGTGTTCTTAGGACTCTCCGGCAGACAGGACGTGCAGCAGGGACTCTTTGTGCTCTTCCTGCTGGTTTACGGCGTCACTGTGATCGCCAATCTAGGGATGGTCCTGCTGATCAACGTGGATCCCCGACTGCACACGCCCATGTATTATTTCCTGAGCAACCTGTCTTTCTGTGACATCTGCTACTCCTCCACGGTCTCTCCCAAGATGCTGGCTGATTTCTTATCTGATCAGAAAAGGATTCCGTTTAATTTATGTGCCATTCAGATGTATTTTTTTGGTACTTTTGCAGATGTTGAATGTCTTATGTTGGCTGTCATGGCGTATGACCGTTACGTAGCTATTTGTAATCCACTTCTTTATACAGTTACCATGTCCAGGAGCATCTGTTCCCAGCTCATGACTGTTGCCTACATCGCTGGCTTGGTGGACTCGGCAATCCACACCTGCAGCGCATTTCGATTGTCATTCTGCAATTCCAATATCATCAATCACTTTTTCTGTGACGTCCCGCCCTTACTAGCCCTCTCCTCCTCAGACACAACCATCAATGAGATAATGATGTTCATTTTCACTGGCTGCGTTGTGGGGTCCAGCGTCGTCACTGTCCTCCTCTCCTACAGCTACATCATCACTACCATCCTCAGAATGAAGTCGGCCGAAGGCAGACGCAAAGCCTTCTCTACCTGCGCCTCGCACTTAACCGCTGTGGCTATATTTTTTGGGACGCTCCTGTTCATGTATTTCCGACCCAGCTCGAGTTACTCCATGGACACGGACAAAGTGGCCTCTGTTTTCTACACAGTTGTCATCCCCATGTTAAACCCACTGATCTACAGCCTAAGGAATAAAGATGTGAAAGGGGCCCTGAAAAAAGCAGTTGGCACTAACTTATGTTCTGGGTGAAATTGTGTTCACTCACAAAGTTTTTCTTTAGAGATGTTGAGAGCTAAAATTTATGTACTTTGACACAGTTTTCTGTAGTCTCACCAATACATTCTTGATATTTCTTTATCTACCTTTATGCCTAAATTGAATGTAGGGAATAGTCATTACTGACCTTTATCTCTTCAAACTGAAGAAGAGGAGTAATAGGTTTATTCTATTGTTTTGCCAAGAGGGTCTTTATATACTACTATGCTCTCTTCATGGGTATATATCCCAGAGAGATATGGGCATAGTAACATCTCCCTCCATGTTTAAAGCTCCATTTTTTAAACAGTGGTTTTAATAAACTTGCTTAGCCAGAGGGAGTTTTAGTGGTTTAAGTTCGCTTTTTTTTTTTTTTTGTCTTTTTCTTATGTACAAGGGTCATCTTATAAATTTTCCACAATAGCACTTAGAAGTAAAAAGTAGTAAATAAATTAATAAGAATAAGTAAAATTCTCCTGCGTTAGTGCAAAGTTCCATAAATGCAAGGTTCTTGACTATTTTCTTCTACTTTTCTATTTACAATGTTCATTTTCAGGATGCCATTCAAAATTATTTATTGAATGAGTGAAGGGGTGTCCCCTGTAAGATAGATGTAAACAGCAACCTTTGTGAATGAAAAAGGGAAACTTTTTATTTTATTCTAGTAAGTTCATTTTACACAACACCCACCTGTACTTCTTCTTTTGATTGATGCTGAGTAAGTATCAGGGACAGGGATGATTTGATGTAGAGAACTTCTGAGATTCTCCATTTCTGGTCATTCTACCCCAAGTATCAACAGGATGAGCAGTTCTAGATTTATACAGCACATCATAGTCTTCACATCAGACTTTGGATTTCCCCTCTTGCCACCACTCTGCAAAGCAGGCACATGCTCTTGACGGCTGTACAGAAACTGTATGAATAGCACTTGGGGGAATAGGACCTTGACCTCCTCTAATAGTCACTAGAAAAGAAAACTTTGTCACCCTTTATATGTTCATACCATTATATTGATTATTTTTTTAAAAGCTGAAATGCCCAATTGATGCAGTTTAAGTTGAAGAGTTATTAACAAAAATTTATGTTCAATGAAGAAAAAACAATCAAGTAGTATTTACACTAGTATTCCAGTTGTAATTACTTAAATTGGTCTTCTGTAAATCTGTGAAATAAACTGAAACTGTGTTCTAAACACAATTTTAATAGTAGTCTTTGCTTAGTGGTTGGATGTTAAGTAATGCTAAAATCTATCTCAATAACTTAACGTAATTTTACCTGATGTTTGCACTATTCTCAAATAATTATTAATAGTTAGAAAGAACATTATATAATTCCAGGTTCTGAGAGTATTCACCTAATTTTTAGGTTCCCATTCTGTGCAAAACCTGGAGGCTCTCTCTTCTTCTTCCTGGAGGACGGAATAATAGATTACAGAAAGCTTTTCTATTTAGGTCCTCTTCTCTTTATACACACACACACATACATACACACACACACACACACACACACACACACAAATATCTATCTCTTTAATGTATAAAGTGTCCTTAATGCATGTACTTCAAACATCATAAGAGTGAAACAACACACTTCTCAGCTCTGGCTAAATGTTCCATTTTTAAATCACAGACCACTATCTCCTTTAAGCATTGTACTAATATCACTCTGTTATTATCTCTCCATCTCCCATATGAGGTTATGAGCATTCTTAGCTCAAGGATTGAGCATTCCATGTCTATTATCCAAAGTGCCTGCATGGTGTCAGTGACACAAAATGACAAAACTGACAGAAATATACTAAAGTGAAATATTAGATAACATTATAGCTCTTATCAGACATCACTAAAACAACAGATCTCAGGGTCTGAGGCTTGGCAATGCCTATTTCCTCACTCCTCAGAAAGTGCATAGGTGGTTGTGGACACGAAGACAATGGACCTGTGAAGACCTACATATGAATTACACTCTGAGTAAAGAACAGTCATCTCTGAACGTTATCAAAATTTGTCTATTTGTTTATCTCTGCTCCAGTTCCCACCTGAACTGTATTACAAGCAACAGTATGGGAGAAAACATTGTATATTTTAAAACATTATCCAAAAAAAACATATTTTTTTATAAAAGATCATCCTCACAGGGTGGGTGGGGATGGACGAGGATATAAAGGTAATAAATGGTAATGAAAAAATACAATAAAAAATAAACTATTAAAAAATCATCCTCACACATATGAACTGAATCAGCAGAATCAGCTTTCAATGAGTGTTTATTTCTACACTTTGTTAACTATCCACCAGTCTAACAACAAAAAATATTTAAAATATGCATATACTGAGTCATTACTCATGTAAATTGTATGTTAAGGAATGTGAGAATATAAAAAACATATCTATACCTATAGAGATTAGATAGATACATAAATGAGAGATAGATAGATTTAAAATACATATATATGTAAAATACAAAATTTGTCTCCTAGAGGAAGTCAATGTTATACAGTTAAAGAAGACAATATACTACCCCAAAGATGCTACTTGGCATATTGGTTATTTTGAAATACAGTTACCTAAGAAAGCTGATGTAAGAAGAACATTCTGAAACGCCTTTGTCCTCCTAAGAGCAGGAAATAAATCTCACAAGAGTAAGTTACTCTCCCATGTGAAAGTTACCAGAAGGCAGAAGGCATCTTGAATTTAGGGTTGAAAAATCTGTATAAACTAAACTTGTTACTTCTCCACTAACTCACTACCTGTAGCTCAAACCTCTCTGTCACGTCAATTCTTCACAAATCTAAACTGTGTAAAACTTGCCTGCTTTGGTCACTTCTTTAAGTCTCACATTTTTGAAGGGTTCCTGTATGTGCAGAATCAAATTTATTTTTCTCCTGTTAATCTGTCTTATGTCAATTTAACTATTGGAGCAACCAAAGAACCTAGAATAGAATAACGGGAAAGTTTTCTTCACCTACACAGACCAAAAAAGAAAAAAAAAAATCATTTCAGTGAGAATAGCTGACATGTACTTAGAGAGGAAATTGGACATGGCTAATGAAAAGAGCACCTACCCTTCTCAAACTATTCCAAAAAACCCAAGAGGATGGAGGACTTCCAAGCTCATTTTATGATGCCAGCATTATTTTACTTCCAAAACCAGGTAAAGACACTGCAAAGAAAGAAAATTATAAGTCAAAATCCCTGATGAACACAGGTGCTAAAATCCTCAACAAAATATTAGCAAACCAGATCCAGCAATACATTAAGAAGATCATACACCATGATTACCTGGGACTTATTCCAAGAACGTTAGTTTGGTACAATATTTACAAATTAATAAATATGGTACATTACATAAACAAAATGAAGAACTAAAAGCACCTGATTATATCAATAGATGGGGAAAAAGCACTTGATAAAACCCAGCACCCCTTTATGATCAAAAAAACTCTTCAGCAAAATGAGAATAGAGGGGTCATACCTCAACAATATAAAAGCTATATATGACAAACCCCAGCAAACATCATACTCAAAGGGAAAAAACTACAAGTGTTTTCCTTAGGATCAGGATCAAGACGGGAATGTTCATTTTTACCATTCTTAACATAGTACTGAAAGTACTAGCTGTAGCAATCAGAAAAGAAGAAATAAAAGGCATTAAGTAGAAAGGAGGAAATAAAACTGTCACTATTTGCAGACGACATGACATTGTATATAGAAAACCCTAAAGACTCCATCCAAAAACTGCTAGATCTAATAAATGAATTTGGTAAAGCAGCAGGATACAAAATTAATACTCAGAAATTGGTGGCATTTTTATACACCAATAACAAACTATCAGAAAGAGAAGTTAAAAAAAAATCCCATTTACTATTGCAACAAAAAAATGGATACTAGCAATAAACTTAAACAAAGAGATAAAAGACCCATACTAAGAAAATTATAAGACACTGAAGAAAGAAACTGAGAAATATACAAATATGTGGGAGCATACAACATGTTCATGGATAGAAAGAATTAAAATCATTAAAATGTTCATACTACCTAAAGGAATCTACAGATTCAACACAATTCCCATTACAATACCAATGGCATATCTCACAGATTTAGAACAAATATTCCAAAAATTTATATGGAACCACAAAAGACCTCAAACAGCCTCAGCAATCTTCAGAAAGAAGAACAAAGTTGGGGGTATCACAATACCTGATATCAAACTAAACTACAAGACCATAGTAATCAAAACAGCATGGTATTGGCACAAGAATAGGCATATAGCTCAATGGAACAGAATGAAGAGCACAGAAATAAACTCATGCCTTTACAGTTAGTTAATATTTCACAAAGGAGCTGAAAACATTCAATAAATGATGTTGGAAAAATTGAACAGATACATGCAAAAAAATGAAATGAGACCATACGCAAGAAAGAACTCAAAGTAGATTAAAGACTTAAATGTAAGTTGCGAAATCATAAAAATCCTAGAAGAAAGCATTGAAAGTAAAATCTCAGACATTTCTCATAGAAATATTTTTGCCAATATATCTTCTTGGGCAAGGGAAACAAGGAAATATAAACAAATGGAACTACTTCAAACTAAAAAGTGTTTGCACAGAAAAAGAAGCCATCAACAATATGAAAAAGGGAACCCACTGAATAGAGAACATATTTACCAATGCAACATCTGATAAGGGGTTAATTTCCAAAATGAAGAAGTTATAAAACTCAACACCAAGAAAACAAACAACCCAATTTAAAAATAGGCAAAGGATCTGAACAGACACTTCTCCAAAGAGGACCTACACATAGCCAATAGACATGAAAAGATGCTCAATATCACTAATTATCAGAGAGATGAAAATTAAAACCACAATGAGATATTCACCTCATATCTGTCAAAATGATTATCATCCACAAATCAACAAACAATACATGCTGGCAAAGATGTGGAGAAAAGAGAACCCTAGTGCACTGTTGATGGGAATGAAGACTGGTGCACCCACTATGGAAAGCAGAATGAAGTTTCACCAAAAAAATAAAAATGGAACTGCCTTTTGACCCAACAATTCCACTTCTGGGAATATACCCAAAGAAACCTGAAACACTAATTTGAAAAAATATATATGCACCCCTGTGTTCATTGTAGGATTTTTTACAATAGCTAAATCTGGAAACAGCCCATGCTCATCAGAGGATGAGTGGTTAAAAATGCTGTGGTAGATTTACACAATAGAATACCACTCAGCTATGAACAAAGACCTTTTGCAACAGCATGGATGGACCTGGAGATTATTAGCCTAAGTGAAATAAACCACTCAGAGAAAGACAAGTACCATATGATCTTACTTACACGTGGAATCTAGTGAACAAAATAATTTAATAAACAAAATAAGTTAATAAACAAAATAGAAACAGAAGCATAGATACAAGGAACAGACTGACAAAGAGAAGGGGGTTGGGGAACTGGATGAAAAAAAGGTGACGGGATTAAGCAAAATATATATAAACACACATAGACAAAGAAAACGGTATGGTGAGAGCCAAGAAGTGAAGGTGGGGGGTGGGGGAGGTGGAAGTGGGCAGAGGGGGAATAAATAGGTTGGGAAGAGACTTTACTTCGGGCAACGAGCACACTATGCAGTGTTCAGATGATGTTTGACTGAGATGTACACTTGAAGCCTGTATGATCTTATGACCCAAAGTCAACCCAGTAAATTCATAAAAAATTAAATGAATATATAAAATTATTTTTCGTGTTTGAAAAAAAGAAAAGATAAGACAAAGAACAAAGTAGTATTCACGTTAGTTTCCAGCTTGCAATTATTTATATTCTCTCATCACCAGAGAGAGGGAATTTAGAGCCCCAGTGGCAGTATATGCAAAAGTTGTTGTTTCACTGTTCTAATCCCAGACCCCTTCGTCTTGTTCGTTCTTCAATTCTTTACACGTTTACTGTTTTCTTGTCTAAAAGTTATATAAGCTACCTCCTTCCATCACTTCTTTTAGTGATGGGGTTCCCATATGTGCAAAATTAAATTTGTTTGTTTGGTTGTTCTTTTTTTACTGTGTCAATTTAATAATTAGGACAGTCAAAGAAAAGAGAAGAGAAACAGGGAAAAGTTTCCCACCCCTGCATAGTCAAAGAATTATTGCAGCAGGGTGACTGACATCTACATGAGAGAAAGGAATCAGACAATGACTAATGAAGAAAGTAATATGTGAGATTAGCATATTCCAACTGAGAAGTGAAGGAGATGTTTCAGAAATGGGAGAAACAGGATCAGTAGATGAGTGAATAAAAAAAGCTGTGGTACATTTACACAATGGAATGCTACATGGTCATAAAGAAGAAGGAACTCTTACCTTTTGTGACAGCACAGATTGATCTGAAGATTATAATGCTAAGTGAAATAAGCCAGAGAAAAACAAATACCATATAATCTCACATATATGTGGCATCTAATGAAGAATATAAACTGACAAACAAAATAGAAACAGAGGCATTGATACATGAAACAACCTGACAGATCTCAGAGTGGAGGGGGATTTGGTGGGGGCAGGGGGTGTTACTGGATGATATAAATTGAAGGGATTCGCCAAAAAATTATATACGTAACCGATAGACAACAGTGTGATGATTGCCAGAGTGAAGGGTGCGGGGCTGGGTGGAAGTGAGCAATAGGAAAGGGAGAATGGGGACATATGTAATAGTGTCAACAGTAAAAATAAAGTAAAAAAAAAGGGGGGGACATTAACTAGATGATCTATTTAAATTACATCAGACATCTGGTTCCACTGGGGGATGGTGTAGATTCATGGTAGCTATGAAGCATAGCATTAAAATAAATTCTGGTAAATTTCTGAGATAGATTAGTGTAGTAAAAAGAGTGAAGACTTAAAGTTCAGCTTTTGCTAAAGTTGTTGAAGCATTCACTGGGGAAAATACAGAGCCAGAATCTAATTAATCATGTTCTAATAACACAGAAGAGTGAAGGCAGAGGCTTTAGAGATTTTAGTCCCCACAGTCACGAGGTAGAAATAAAATGCCTACTGTTGATGCACCAGAGATAAGGACAAAGAGATTTTCTTGTTACAGGTAGGTGTCTAAATGCTTAATTGAAAGATTATAGGGGAAGGAAAACCTTACTTTTGAAAAACAAAAAATCAAGAATCGAGATTTTTGTTAATGAATCATTTTATATCTGCTTACTCAGCTAAATAAAAATTTCAGTCTAATGGCCAAACAATGATACTTCTTTGTTAGACCAGTGTCATTTTGTCTGATCTAATTTGTTATTAGTATGAGAAAATTAAATATCTTATTTATATTTTAATCGAGCTTCATAAGTAAACCACTATTTTTATCATTGTGCAAGAGATATCACTGTACATGTAAAGTTAAGGTTTGCTCTTGTGTTTTTCAAATAATAGAGATAGCATATTAAAAAATATCAATAAATGTTAATCCATACCATAGTTTTTAATTGCAGAAAAAATAAAAATTAGACCACTGCTCACATTCAAATTTTGCTATATCAGCAAGTACACATAAACATAATGCAAACATAGCAACAACACAGAATCCTATATATCTCAAGAACATTTATTTTTTCTCTATCTATACTCATTTAAATGGAAAGACAACTTAAAATAAAAATAAACTTACACATAATATTTTGTTTTCACTTCTTTTAATCATTTCTCTTTTGGTTTGGAAAGGGATTTGTCCTTTGGCAAAAGTCAGCCATACAAATGGGTTATAAATGCTGCCACAAACCAGTGAAGATGAGTGATAGAATTGTTTTGTAAAATGTGTGTCAGGTTTCAGTAAACACTAAGATGCCATACAGTAAAAGAGTATAACTTTTTTCACTTATTAACTTATATGCAGTAGCATTGTCAATGAACAGAATCAGGTTTTTTTCTTAAGTGAAAACATAAGAAACTATCATATTGGACATCCGTTAGTGTTAAAGCTCAAAGACTGTCTCTGAAATGCTTCTGTTCTTTTTGTTGATGTTCAGGGTTTAGTGAAGAGACATCTTCATTCTGAAAATTCACTGTGTTTTTAAAAAATGATTTAAAAAATAAGTATATGACTTCAAAAGGTATATATAACTTAAAATCTTTTACAAAAACAAGAATTATTTACTCTCAGATTGTAGGCAACTGCATGATTTCATTATTAAATTTTAAATCTTTAGCAGTTTATTTTATATAATATGTTTTCGAGACGTGCTTGTGAAATTACTAAAGCATAAAACATTCATAGAATATTTAGTTAAATGACAATCCTTTATTCTGCTGAACTACTGTCTTGCTTATAGAACACAGGTACATTTAGCAACCCCTAGTCCCTTCTTTTCATGTTTCATGCAACAGGAAGACTTAACCGAACCTGATACTCCTTGGTAGCATGGTCATGTACTTGTATGATAATGACCTATATCTCAGGATACAAGCATTTTCTGGAAAAAAGAGTTTATAAGTAGACAATTGTTCACTTAATATTATGCTTAGGGACACCAGTGATACCAGGAAAGCCATGTAGATACAGGTGTTTTTTATTTATTTAATTAAAATTCATAAACATAGATAGTAAGAAATACAATAAAATGGAAGCTTGGATTGGGAAGGTGGTAGAACCTTTTTTATTATTTTGAAATTCTATCCTGCACTTTGGTATATTTTATGAAACATATCCATTTTTACACGGAAAACATTTTTGATGATGCAGCTACAGGAGTTCAAGCTAAGAGTTTCAATACCTGCACATTGATCATTAAATTATTACTTATATATCGTCTTTCATCTACCCTCAACTCCACTTTCCTTATATTCCCACAGAACCAAGGAGGTCATATATGATACTATATACAACATAATTGATTGGGTAAAATACAACAGCAGGGCGTACAATTCCATTGACCTCCCAAAGACCACCAACACTATCACTTCATCAATTTATTCTAAATTGGATATATTTCAAGGAGAGTCATTTTACCTAAAGCAGACTTCCTACGCTTATTTCTTTTTCTAATTACTGAAAAATAGAAAGAACCAGCTGTTTAAAATTAAAATACTGCTGTGAGGTCAACCCCACATGCATTTTCTTCCTCCACAACCAGGGATTTGCAGACCTGAGCGATGGCAGCTGAGAACTGCACTGTGTTCACAGACTTCGTGTTCTTAGGACTCTCCGGCAGACAGGACGTGCAGCAGGGGCTCTTTGTGCTCTTCCTGCTGGTTTACGGCGTCACTGTGATCGCCAATCTAGGGATGGTCCTGCTGATCAACGGGGATCCCCAACTGCACACGCCCATGTATTATTTCCTGAGCAACCTGTCTTTCTGTGACATCTGCTACTCCTCCACGGCCTCTCCCAAGATGCTGGCTGATTTCTTATCTGATCAGAAAAGGATTCCGTTTAATTTATGTGCCATTCAGATGTATTTTTTTGGTACTTTTGCAGATGTTGAATGTCTTATGTTGGCTGTCATGGCGTATGACCGTTACATAGCTGTTTGTAATCCACTTCTTTATACAACCGCCATGTCCAGGAGCATCTGTTCCCAGCTCATGACTGTTGCCTACATCGCGGGCTTGGTGGACTCGGCAATCCACACCTGCAGCGCATTTCGATTGTCATTCTGCAATTCCAATATCATCAATCACTTTTTCTGTGACATCCCGCCCTTACTAGCCCTCTCCTCCTCAGACACAACCATCAATGAGATAGTGATGTTCATTTTCACTGGCTGTGGTGTGGGGTCCAGCGTCGTCACTGTCCTCCTCTCCTACAGCTACATCATCACTACCATCCTCAGAATGAAGTCGGCCGAGGGCAGACACAAAGCCTTCTCTACCTGCGCCTCGCACTTAACCGCTGTGGCTATATTTTATGGGACGCTCCTGTTCATGTATTTCCGACCCAGCTCGAGTTACTCCATGGACACGGACAAAGTGGCCTCTGTTTTCTACACAGTTGTCATCCCCATGTTAAACCCACTGATCTACAGCCTAAGGAATAAAGATGTGAAAGGGGCCCTGAAAAAAGCAGTTGGCACTAACTTATGTTCTGGGTGAAAGTGTGTTCAACCAGAGATATTTGTTGAAAGATTCTGAGCGCTAATGTTCAAGTGCTGTGACCTAAGTTCCTATCATCTCACCGGTACAAACTGCTGGATATTTCCCGTTTCTTGCCTTTGTGCTTAAATTGAGTGTAAGGAGCATTGATTATTGAACTCAGGTTTGTTTTTTTTAATTCAAACTAAGATCAAGTAATAAATAGGTTCACTTTGCTGTTTTGCAGACGGACTTTTTGTACCTTCCTTGTCTGTTCACGAGTATGTCCTAGTGAGATATCATGGAAATAGCAACCACGCCCTTCATGTCAATTCAACAGACCCTCCTTAAGATTCGTGTACAAATATGGGGTTAATAAACTTGCTCAGTCAGAACAGAGGTTAATGGATTAAAATAGGTTTGTTTTTCTCCTTCTTGTGTTGTAGTATTACCCTATAAATGTTCTTGCCTAATGCATAGAAGGATATAAATAGTAAATAAAGAAACACAAATAAATCAGGAATGTCCTGCCCTCTACTCAAAGTTTCATAAAACCACAACTCTTGCACACCTTGTTCTCCAACATTTCTCCTTTGCTCTGAACAATACTCAGCTCCAGGATATGATTCAAGATATTTGTTCAATAAATTAATGATGTAGGCTAAAATAGGATGCAAAAAGGAATTCTCTTGTTCAATTTTATTCTGGTAACTTTAACTTAGATGAAATCTACACTGCCTTCTTTTGGTGTTGGCACTGGTAAAAATCGGGGAAAAGAATTATTTGATGTAAAAATCTTGGATTCTCTGTTTCTCATCGTTCTAATCTGTTATACCAGCGACATTCTCAGGGTCAGCAGCTCTAGATTTATCTTGCACCTCACAGTCCTCGCACTAGCCTGTGGATTTTCCTTCTTGCCCTCACTCTGGAGAACAGACCTGGTGCTATTGACAACTGTAAAAGAACCATAAAAATAAAAGTTGAGGGATAAAGGACCTAGGCCTTTTCCAAAGACCAATGGAAAAGAGGACTTTACTTCTCTTTCTGTGTTCATAGCATTATACGAGTCGGACTGCACAGCCATTCTCGGCGGTGCAGATAGACTCTCAGGAAGCTACGCCATCGTCTCTCGAGACGGACGGCTGCCGCCGCCGCCGACGACGACGACCAATTAAAATAAATTTAAGTATTTAAAATGCCCAGTTGTTACAGGTTAAGTTAAAAGAAAGGTGTATTAGTTTAATGTTTTTAATAGTGTAAAAATAAATAACAAGATAGCATTTCTATTAGTATTTCATTTGTAATTATTTATATTCACTCTCTGTGTATCCATGAAATAAAATGGTACTGTATTTCAGACAAAATTTTAATAGTGGTCATTGCTGAATAAATGATTATTAGGTAATCTTATAACCTATTTCAAAAACTAAATTAATTGCATACATTTTTTGCACTGTAATCAATTAAGAGTTTATCCAGTTAGGAAGAACAATACAGTTTCAGGTTCTCAAATATAGTCACTTTATTTTAGGTTGTTGTCAAGAAAGCAACATGGAGACACTCTTTTCTGGTTTCAGGGGGACCAAGTAATTTAAGTCATCTTCCCTAATTGTATATATTTCTGTATTGTATAAAATGAGCTAATATGTACTTCAAAACATCGTGAGAATAAAACAACACATTAAAAACATGAATTTTCAGCAAGTTACTGGTCTTGCATTATTGTTTGAATAGAGATCTAAGATAAATAAAAAACACTTCATTGTCTTTCTTTCCATTTTAAAAATTTTATTGTTTTTCAATTACAGTTGTCCCAATTTTTCCCCCATTGCTCTCCCCTGCTCTGCCCACTCCCCTCCCACAGTCAGTCCCCACCCTGTTGTCCACGTCCCTGGGTTCTTCATATTAGTTCCTTGACTAGAGCTTTCCACTTCTTTCCCCTGTTAATCCCCCTCCCTCTCTCCTCTGGTCTCATCAAGGAACAAGTACAAAGGACCCATGAACATTGACAGCAGGAGATTGACTGTGAAGCGGGGACGGGCGGGAGGGGAGTGCTGGGGAGGGCAGGGTTAAGAAACATCCTAAGTGTCCATCAGTAGATGAGTGGATAAAAAAGTTGCAGTACATTTATACAATGGAATTACTATGCAGGAGTGAAAAAAGAAGGAATTCTTACCTTTTGTGACAGCA
The DNA here is from genome assembly GCF_987537825.1 of Furipterus horrens. Taxonomy (NCBI): domain Eukaryota; kingdom Metazoa; phylum Chordata; class Mammalia; order Chiroptera; family Furipteridae; genus Furipterus; species Furipterus horrens. The sequence goes on from NW_028327172.1 coordinate 10,801,617, forward strand.
TGGATGGAACTGGAGACTCTTCTTACACTAAGTGAAATAAGCCAGTCAGAAAAAACAAATACCTATGATCTCACTTATATGTGGAACCTAATGAGCACAATAACTAATAAGAAAAATAAAATTAGAGGCATAGAAACATGAAAAAGACTGACAGCTAAAAGAGGGGAAGGGAGAGGTAGACACAGGTTGAAAGGAGGGTGAAGGAATTAACCAAAAAACATACATGCATGACCCATGGACATGGATGGTGGTGTGGAGATTGCATGAAGAAGGGGGACTGTGTGTGAAGGAAGACAAAGGGGGAAAATTCAGACAACTGTAATAGTGTAAACAATAAAACAGTTATAAATTAAAAAATAAAGTAGCAAAAAGTAATAAAATAATAAAGTATAATTGGCAACATAGCAACTCTGAGTCAATCCAGACATCTATTTTATTTTATCTGGAATCTGAGCTATGGAATACAACTAGAGAAATTCCCATGCTTACAAATCTACTAAATTCATTCCAGACAATTTGAAAATAATATCCAGAAATGTGTCCATGCCCTCTGTAGCAAAAAATTATAAAAGGTGTTGAAAAGTCTCTTCTGTCTACCTCTCTGAGTTATCTCTGCCTCTCTTACCTTTGCTGAAATTTATAAATCTGTAAGTTGTAGATAACTGATAACAATTCAAGTAATACTTGACCATACACATGCACATTTGCCCAGGGTAGACAACTGACTTCCCTCCCCTCCTGTGAAAAAAGCCAGTTTGTATCTACTTGTATATTTATTTGTGAATTCTGGATCTACAATTCTTTGAATTATCTTTTATACCAATAACAGCTTAGTTAATGAATCAATTAAGTAAAATCTTTGATACATGTTCATTTTATACTTGCATAAAATTCACAATAGTAAGGTACATATAGGTATGTGTCTATATGATTTATATTGAAAACCTTAATATTTCTCTGTAGGTTTCATTCTGCTACCTTCTGCTCACTGCCAGAAAATGATTTCTATTTTTGTGGAGAAAAACATAGGATAGCAAACAAGTATATCCTCAACTTGCTCATCTTGTCATTGTAGAAACATTTGAATTCATCAGTGATTCCTTCTCCCCCTCGTTCCCTTTTCTGGGAAAAATGTGTCTCTCCTCTCTGAAGTTAATCTCTTGAACTGTGCACCACTGAACTCTGACTATTTGCATCAATTAAGGTGCTATTATTACTATTAATTTTTACTATTACCACTATTAAGAATCTTTCATCCATAAACTTTCAGCACATATCAACATTTAAGTGAATTTCATCTTCAAAAACACTGCCCTGTGCCAGCTTTCATTCATTTTCCTTCATTTCATTGTAATGTTTCCTTATAGGCAGCCACACTGGCTTCTGCTTCCTCACTTTGGCTTGCTGAGTGAGACAGGATTTTTGTCCCAACAATGTCAAATTCTCTTTTCTCCACACCCCAAACTACACCTTAGACGTTAAATCTGAGATTTTTCTGTGTGTAATGAGCTTTATTTCTGTCTTCCACATGACAGCTTGGGTGTCTCCTTTTTTCTTAAAACCCCCTCCAATAACCCTGAGGATTGTCTTAAAAGTGTCACTTGTTAAACATGCAATTTTTTTTGTTGTCGTTCTTCTGTTGTTTTTGTCGGAAATACCTTGAGGATTTAAAAGCTGTGCTATTCTAGCCATTGTTTTCTCAAAACATCAGTTTCCTATGTGTGAAATGAGTGGCTGTAAGAAGATAAGCATTAAAATCCTATCCAACTCAAATATCCTAGGATTAAGGGAAGAACATTTTCCAGGTCATTACCCTTTCTACTCACCTTCTTACCACACTGTTGTATTGGTTCACTTTTTACTGAAAAAATTAATTTTGAGACTTAAAGTTTAAAATACTGGCCATTGCCAAAGTGTTATAATCCACTCGGTTAGGCCTGTGCTCAAAGAAGCAAGCTATGCCTCCCTTATGAAGGCTGCGCTTCCCTGGGATATTGCAAGTCCTCTTACATTTTGCTTTGAGGCTTTGAGATTAGTTTCCTGATCTCACATCGTATCTCAGGAACTCACACTCTGATATCCAAAACCCAATGGAAAAATTTAGATGAGCAATCAGAGTTCTTCTGAGGAGTTGATTAAACCAAAATGGAATGATGAAATGTGTTTTTGTACATCTTGAGACTGTCTAAAAAAATTTTTTTTGGCTCTCAAATAATATATTATTATATATAAAATTGGACTGTGATAATCACTATCTAATTTGATTTAGCCAGTTTAAAGCAATTTATGAAACAACAGAATATTCTATATGATAAGATAGTGGGATAAATTGAAAAGAAACAAAAAGATATCTATCAAGTTGTTGAAAATTAGAGATGTTGAAAGTCAACATGTGGATTGAAAACCAATTATAAACAAAGTTAATGACTCTGATATGTGCTATATGTGCATCGTGTAGAAACAGAAGGCCAAGGCCAAAAAAGACCCAATAATCTTCATTCAATAAATACACTTACTCTGTGGATGTGTTGCGCCAGGCAGTGTTCTACAGAGAAAAGGAGGATAATTTCAATTAAACATTAAGAATTTTGACTAGTACCCAACAGTGAATGAGAGACATTAGAAGAAGCAACATAAGCAATTATATGGAGATTGAAAAGTTCATTACATGGCTGGAGACTTGAAAATGAGCTCTAGAGAGAATATGTTGCATCCTGAAGAAAGGCAAGACTGGAGAGGAAAAGAAAAAACATATATGTATATATGCAAAGAGGTATGAACAGTTTTGAGATTCTATCTGACCAGAAGATTAATCTCAGCAGAAGGAAACGTTTCTCCCCCCAATAATTCCACCAAAATCCCATACTTAAACCCCTAGACACCACTCAGAAACCAACCACTGGATCTTTGGTGACTAGCCATGAACACTTTGCCAAATCCCACTGGTGCAAAAACAAATACTCGCCAGGAATAGGAGATGCAGTTAGTAAAAGGATGAGAAATACATATCAACCCCCGTAGTTTTCAAGTAACGGAGTAACCAGATTATATATGTAAAATAAAACCACTCAAAGAAATACAGAAGAAGCTAGTATGTGCTTGCTTTACAGGCATGTCTGAGAAGCACTCTGAGTTCTGTTCCTCAATCAGTCCCAGACAGCAGTGAGTGCTTCTCATGAAGCAATATTGGGGGGAAATAGAAATATAGCATTCATAGTTTTTGTGAAGCTGAATATAATGTGACTTTCTTTTTTTAATAAAACAAAACAATCAGCTTTTAGGTACAAAATGTTTGTTTACATCTCAGTAGCATATGGATACTGATAGTTATCCATCCACAACAAATATTTGTTGTTTTTCTATTAAAGTTGTCCCACTTTTTCCCCCATTTCTCCCTCCACAAAGCCCACCCCTTCACCTGATGATATTTTTTCAATTATTATTGATTTTTAGAGAAAAAAGGGGGAGAGAGAGAGAGAGAAAGAGAGAGAGAGAGAGATCGATGTGAGAACATCAGTCTATGGCTTTTCATAAGCATCACAACCAGGGATTGAACCTCCAGTCTAAGTCTGTGTCCTAACCAGCATTTGAACCTTCAACCTTTCAATGTACGAGAAGACTCTCAAACCAACTCAGTCATCCAGCCAAGTTATTTTGTTCTGGGTTTTTTGTTGTTGTTGTTGTTTCGTTTTTTTTACCTTTTCTTTCTTTAGAAGTATGTTGCTTAATTTTGAAGTTCTGTCTATGTTCTAATTACAAATCCTTTATCAGACATTTGCTTACTTTTTTCCCTTTAGATCAGTTGTTCTAAAGTAGAGTTAATTTAGAACCTACTTCCACCAATCACTGCCTGCCCGTCCCAAAACGGACACACATGGGACACGCGACAATGCATGAAAATGTTTGATTATCACAACTACAAGGTGGTGTGGGGGACATCTAGTGTGCAGACCCCATGGGTACTGCTGAACAACCTACAATGCACAGGATAGTACCTCACAAATGCAAGCCTAGAGTTTTCTAACATTATTGTAGATATAAGGAGAGAAGTTTCACTGAAAGAGTAAACATAATGTAGAAGTTGACAGAAACACAATGAAAGCACAAATAGATGATCGATGTTGCATATAAATCTGGATTGAATGAAGAAATATGATTTAGATATATGGTGGAAGGATGAAAAAGCTTATTTCATCAAGAGCAAACACACAAAAAAGAACAGAGACAGAGGCTAGAAGTCCACCAAAAAGTTACAGTAAGCATTTGACCTACATATGGTAAAATAGGCATGGTGATAAGAAATAAAAGGTAAAATGATAAAAATGGTCAAAGTCAGAAATGCTGATGCTCATGACAATGGTTATTAAATGTAGGTTTATAGTTATATACATATATACACACATGCATACAGAGACAGAGACAGAGCAACCCAGAGACAGAAACAGAGCTAATTAAGTGTCTAGAATTTTCTGAAGCTCTTTATACATGACAATGTCACATAATTTCCCTAAGATTACAGTACATTATTATTATTAGATATTCATAAACAAACTTCCAAAACATTAGGCCCTGCAATGACAACAACAAGTATATTAAAGGAAGCCAGAAATGAACAACAAAGACAATATACATATATCAGAATTTCATTCTGTGCATAAACTGGCAAAGGCATGTTCCCTGTTGTAAATTAAGAGGAATTCAATTTTGGAATAAATCATAGTTTTCATAATGGGTCAGAAAGTATGATTCTTGAGAGTTTTTTTATTAATCTTATGAAGATTTTAAGCAATCTGAATGTTTGCCTTAGAAGTCCATTGCCCCTATGAATTTAAAGCCATTTAGATTGAATAAAAGCAAGAAGTAGCCTCCCAATTTGAAAATGCGCTCAACCCCACTGGTCAATGGAAGAGGCAAAAATATAAGTGAATCAAAATGACTCACTCACAAAATCTTACTCTCTGGCTGTTCTCTCCACTCCAACACTTCAGCCCATGCTTCATCCTTCTTTCAGCCTCCACTTTGCAATATTCTCGAGGAAAATACTTTGGAGCCCACCACCCTTCTGAGAGCTTCTTTCACATCTTTGTTCCTTAGACTATAGATCAAGGGGTTCAGCATGGGGATCACTACAGTGTAGAACACCGAAGCCACCTTGTCAGTATCCACACTGTTGCCAGAACTCGGCCGACAGTAAGTGAAAAGGATTGTCCCGTGGAAGACAACGATGGCTGTGAGGTGGGAGGCGCACGTGGAAAAGGCTTTGTGCCTTCCCTCCGCAGAGCGCATCCTCAGGATGGTGACAAGAATAAATGAGTAGGAGGTGAGGATGATCACAATGGTGATGATCTCATTAAAGGAGGCCCCAATGTACATAAACAATTCATTCAGAGTGACATCAGAGCAAGCAAGAGATAAGAGAGGGGGCAGATCACAAAAGAAATGGTTAATCACATTTGATCTGTAGGATGGGATCTCAAGAGCTAAACACAAGTGAGTCAGAGAACACACCGTCCCACCGAGGTAGCAGCAAGACACCAGCTCCACACAGAGACTCCGGGACATGGTGACCATGTAGAGCAGTGGGTTACAGATGGCCACAAAGCGGTCATAGGCCATCACGGCCAGCAGCAAGACCTCAGTGATTGCATAGACACAAAATAAATAAAACTGCACCATGCATCCCAGAAAGGAGATGACTTTGTCTTCATTTATAATATTAGCTAGCATCTTTGGCACAATGATCGTGGAGTAGCAATAATCCACAAAGGACAGGTGGCTGAGGAAAAAGTACATGGGAGTGTGAAGCCGAGAGCTGACCTGAATCAGTGTGATCATGCCCAGGTTGCCCAAAACTGTGACTCCATAAATCAGTAGGAACACCATGAAAAGAAAGACTCTCAGCTCAGGGGCATCTGATAATCCGAGGAGAATGAACTCAGTCACAGTGGTGCAGTTCTCTTCCCCCATTTCTGCCAGGTTGGGAAATTAAATGATAAGTGTTGAGTTTCTTCTAGAAAGAGAATAAAAAAGGAAAACAACACGTAAATATTTACAGAATAATATAATGTTGACATCTATCAAATAGTGTAAAACTGAGATATGACAGAAATAAATTTCATATATTTTGAAATATTAATTGTCTCAGTGGGCCCCACTGATCAAAATTGACTTAAACATCACCAGAAACGTTAAATGATTCCAAACTTTATCACAATAAATTGATTAATCAACTAAAGTTCAGTGGTTTGATGGGTTTCAAACTGACTCAATGATGTTTCACAGAACTCTAAGAAAATGTAAATTCTGGCCACTAGGGTAACATCACTGTGGTTCTAAAAAATACATACTTTTTATAGTTGAATCCTTCAAGGACATAAATTCGAAGCAGTTCATCGCAAGTCATTTTTTAGGTGACAAATTTTTGAGATTAGTGGATCATAAAAAGCCCTTAAATTTGGAATTATGGAAAAAGAAAATTAAAATATACACTTAAAATGACAATTTTCAAATCAAACCACTATTAAGTTTGATTCTAATGACCTATGCTAATAAAATCTCAAGAAGATGGAATGTTCCTATAAATTTTTCTAGAAAACTAACTAGGTCACATATGTTATAAGATTTAACCCTGAAAACAACAAAAGCTACTTTATATTTAATGAGAATTTTTAGTAAGATATATTAATTACATTCACAAAATTGCAAAAAACTATATTGCAGCATTATTTATAATATTAACAACAGGAAATTTTAATTGTCAGAAAGCAATTGTTACACTCTGGTGCATCGTATCTAGGGTGAAAGCTATCATGCTATTTGAAGTTATGTTTTGGAGATGGTTAATTTTCTTAAAGAAAGATACATAAAAAAACACTTGGTGTATACAAGTAGATGGAAATGAAGATGTACATGTAGAGGTATATATACATATGATAGTAATTTTATATGTTATCACTGTAATTTGGCTATAATCAAAACATTAATCCTTTACCCACATTAAAAAAGGGGGGTAAGTAAAAACTTAACCAGGTTCTCTGAAGTACTTGGTTGGGAATCTGGTTACATTATACTCATATATTCTGCATATATTAGATCTACCATTCACACCTGACCTTAAAGAAAAGGCAAAAGGAATTTAAAAGTTTTATTCTCTGCCCTCTTTCCTAGAGCAGTATACCCTCATACATGTACATGCAGTGTAAATTTGGTGAAGAAGCTCTGCACTGAAAATATAACCTGGTATTTTCTCCATAGCTTGAGCTAATTTTGAAGTGGAATCAAATCGCCTTCCTGAAGTCATAGTTTCCTTTTTACTTAGCAAAAAAACTGACCAAAATCCTGAACTATTTGTCCACTTGAGAGTTAAACCAAAAAAAAAAAAAAAAAAAAACCAACAACTTGGAAAAATTTCTTCCTACGTTCTAGGCTGATAATAAGAAACCAGTTTATGGTAAACCCAAAACAAATCTAAGACTTCATTTACTGAACAGAGATAGTCCTTAGGCCCTCTCTCCATGGTCAATTCTCAGGCTCACACAATAAATGCAGCCCTCAGAATTAGGGTGACAGCAGAATGGTCATTACAAGAGGGAAGGAGAATAGCGAGCAGGTGGTAAAGGGGAAAGAGGGTCAAATATATGGTGATGGAAGAAGGTCTGACTCTGGGTGGTGGGCACACAGGACAATATGCAGATGAAGATCATAGAAATGTACACTTGAAACCTGTGTAATCTTATCAACCAATGTCACCTCAACAAATTTAAAATATGATAATAATAACTGTATTAACATAAAAAAAATTAGGAGTTCCTTCCTGGTCATCAATTGTACATTTAATGACATAAATTGATGAGAAATAAAACAGAAAGAGATGAGAGATGGAGAGAGAAGAGAGAGAGAGAGAGAAAGAGAGACAGAGAGAGAGAGAGAGGGAGAGAGGGAGAGAATACCATTTGTTTACTCTGTGCTCTCTCCTACACGTCAATGCTGGTGTCCCAGAGGAATTGTTCTGATTTTGCTGCCAACTGTCTCTCAGTACTAAAAGACAAAAACATTTGACACAGTAAGTGCACAGGAAGATAGTCTGTTAAGTCATTCTCTAGTGGGAAGACAAATCAGATAGGTACAGCTTTAGAATAATTCTTTGCTGGGAAAATAATGCATTTTAATTTTCAAGTAATCAGAGCCCAGCATTAGTTAACAAACCTGAGTGACAGACATTTTCTCCCTGGTGCTGACCATGTTAGAATGAGTAGGGTACACAGGAAGTTATATTGTAAGTTAAGCTCCTGGGGAATGGCTCCCTCAAGTTGCAAATCAATTAATAATTTCTATGGTGCAACAAAATAGATATAAATTAAAATTAAACAATGTCTGATATAACACAGATAATAATTAATCTCTATGGACTATCATCAGAAAATTCATTTTAAATATTAACCCCATTTGGGAAAAAAATGTTCAGAACAAAACATGCCTCCTAGATATTATGGTACTCCATGATATGGCACCTCGGTATTATATATGTGGGCACAGTTTATTATTGCCATAGTAACATGCACATTTCTTATAAATTCTCCCTCTCTTACAATATTAAAATCTCCTAAATTCCTATAGGGCGCAATGACTAAAGCTACCTCCGTTTTTTTTAATGCCATAAAAGTAATGAGCCTACTGGTCAGAAACTATCTAATAGTTCACAAGTGTTGGGCACTTTTGTGTTAGAACCTATATAAATACTATGTAATATTAACACACTTAATCATCAGGATGACCAATCAAGATGATAATCCTGTTTCTAGGCGTGTCTCACCAAGGAGATGATGGAGACACAAACACTGAGTTGTAACTTGGATAAAGTCAAAATAAATTGTGAGGAAAGGCCCCAGGCTGCTCTGTGATTTTTCCCACCCTTGTGACTGCAGGGGGACAAGGACACACCCCCAGCCAGTGCCAAGGCTGCATTTCTGTAATGCATGTCCAAAGCCAGAAGCCTTCGACTGGGACCTCTTCAGTGATCGGGTCTAGGTGCGCTCTGCTCCCCAGTGTCTAACGCCAATCCACGTAGGCCACAGCGTTCTAGTAATCTATGTGTATCCCTGAGTGTACAGTAAAGCTCACAGGTTATATGTGGCCAAAATGACTGACAGACCTCAGAGGGGAGGACTGGACGAGATTAGGCAAAGGACGTAAGTGAGTGTAGGCACAGCCATGGGCACAAACAACAATGTGGTGAAGTCCCGGGGGGGGGGAGGTGCAGGGGCCGGGGAGAGGAGGGCCATGGGGGCAAACTAACGAGGGGCATCTGTAATGGTTTCAGCACTAAGAAATAAGAATAATTAAATTAAATTAAAAAGTACTTTCAAGTGAAAAATTTTTGTACTCTCAACTATTGTATTAGATGTTCCAAAAATTGATGTGCCGGAGACAGCACCCAGGGCTGATTACACATTCTGGTCCTCCACGTCCACATCACCTTTCGCAATTAACAAAACAAAACAAAAGCTCTTATCAATCCATAATTGATTAATTACCCCCATTAGTGGAAATCTGTGAGCCAGAACATATTCTAGGTATGAATATTGTAATATTGAGGCTATTTTTAATTTTTCAATTCCTCAGTTAAGGCATCTTATACTCATAGCATTGTTCTTTGCCCCTACATATGATAATATTTATTTTAGATTATATTATCTTTGGTGAAATGCCTACTCAAATACTTTGCCTGTTGTAAAAATGGCAAATGGCTTTCCATACTGTAGTTGTTAATGTTTGTTGCATTTTATTGACACAAATACTTCAGCAAATATATAACATGTATTCTTTGGGCTTAAATTTTAGGTCAATGATCCATTTTGAGTTACGGTCTATGTTGATGTGAAGCAAAAGTTGAAATCCATCGTTCTTGTATGTGAATATCCAATTAGTCATCCCATTAACTGAAAGAGCTATTTTTCCAGGTGACTTACTGTGACATGTTTTCAAAACATTCAACCATATGCATGGGTGGGTTTTTTTTTTTTACCCTCAATTCTACTACACTAATATCTGAAGTCTGTCCAGACTATCATGTAATAAGAAAAATTGAGACATTTCTTGAAGAAAATATAAGATAGAAGAAACATTGTACATAGGACAACGAAGCCTCAGTCCCCTTCAGAGTAGGCACCTTGGGGCCTCACACAGTTCCCCCAGTCGCTACCAGCTGCTCCGTCGTAGTTTCCTGAATCTCATTGAAGGTCTGAAATCTCTTCCCTTTCAAAGGAGATTTTAGTTTCTGGAAAAACCAGGACTTGCAGGGCACCAAACCTGGGCTGTGGGGAGGCTGAGGCACCTGGGTAATTTGATGTTTCATCAGAAAACTGCACGAGACGTGGTTCATGAGCAGGCGCGTTGTCCTGATGAAGCTGCCACTCACCAGCTGCCTGTAGCTGCAGCCTTCGGAGTCATCCCAATAGTTTCTGCAGAGGGATGTTCAAGCTTAACGCAAAATCTGATGCAGATTCATTGCTCTCTTTGCTCAGTTATTTTGACTGTGACAGCCACACAGTACACATGCTCACTCAACAGTGTCTGCCGCCCCCACTGACTAGTCGATGAAGTCGCTATTGTTCACGCATGTGCATTCCAGTCCACTCTCCTTGGCTGCCAGGTTACACTGATGTTACACAAACTGTTCTCATTATATTAATGTTTGGACTTTTTCTAGACAGATCTCATATATATGCCTATTTTATAGTACTAGCACCAAGTACAATATTTTGTAATTTTCAGTTTTTAAGCACAGATAGTTCCCTTCTTACAATAGTTTGACTTCCAATTTTTCTAGCTCCTTATTGTATATATTTTAGCATCAGCTTGTCAATTTAAAAAATCCTGGGAGATTTTTAGTGGAATTTTATTGTATCTATTGATCAACTCAAGGAGTCATTGTATCTTAACCATATATAGTCATTCAACCAACACGTTTAGGATTGTTATATACAATGATGAACTGATGATTCCTTCTTCATTTGCTATAGCTCTTTATCCTTTGTAATATTTCCTGTTCTAAAGTCTTAGTTTTATTTTAATATGTTCACATAAAATATTCTCTATCCTCTTATACTTAACTTCTGCTTCCATAGTTAAGGTGTTTCATCAGATAACACAGAATTCTATTTTGCTTTATGTCCAATATGACATCTCTGTCTTTTAAATGTTGTGTCCAGACTACTTATACTTAGTGTAATTATTGATATAATTCAATTAAATATCTTACTATAATACCTTATTCTACTTGTTTCACCTATTTTTGTTTCTTTCATACCATTTTCTGTCACCCTTTGAAATGAGATTTTTTAATTCTTATTGACATTATTTCTTCTTCTTTATAAAATTGTTATGGTTTTCAGGAGTTAACAATAAACTTACTTAATAAATTATGGGTTTTCTATGGATCATGAAACAGTAGAGTCCTAGGTACTGTCTTATTCTTTACACTATTATTTTACTACATTTATTTTTATAGAATGCTAATTTTTTTGCTATTGTTTTTATATCTTCAGGACTTGATTATATTATTACATTCTCCTCTAGTTTGCAAGGGTATTTTAAAAAAAATTAAAAATTTTAAAAATACATTTCAAAATTACATCTAACATGCAATTACCAGTGCTTTTTATTCAAGATGAACTTCATTTTCTGTGTGATATGATTTTCCCTCTACCTGGATAACGTATTTTAGTATTTCTGTTTGTACATGTATGCTGCTAATAAATTACCTTGGTTTTTACAAGTTTGAAAATAGTTTTGTCATTCACTTTTGAAAGATATTTTATCATCTAAACCGCTCTATGGTGAGCGTTTTGTTATTGTTTTTCCTCTTTAACACTTTTATTTTTCAATCTTTTATTTTTTTCACTTTCAGTTTTAGGCAAAAAGTCTGTTCTAATGTTTATCTGTCTTTAGATCACTTGTTCAAAAGTGAAGATGGTACTGTACTCCCCCATACAGACACATTATAAGGGACATTTAGCAATGAATTATAGATTATTTCTGACTGTCCTACCTATAAGGGGGTGCTGCTGGCTAGTGTGCAGAGACCATGGATGTGCTTACCATCCCACAATGCCACTGAGAGCACCCCACAAGGAAATATTCAGTGTTAAGACATTCAGTATTTACTGTTTCACTGTTATCCTTCTGTGTTGTGGGTGTGCTCATTCTGTTTGGTATTATCTGAAATGCTTGGACTTGTGATTTGGAATCTTTTGTTAATTTTAGAAAACTCTTAGTTATTATCCCTACACATATTTCCTCTGCATTGAGCTTTAATTTTTTTTCTGAGTTTCAAATATAGTGATTCTGACTATTTGATATTGTCATACAGCTTATATAGTTTTCCTTGTTTCTTCACTTTCTTTTCCTGTGTGTCATTTTGTGTATTTTCCAAATCTGTCTGTACATTCACTAATGCTTTTCTAGAGTATGTTGAGACTACCGCTGTGCCCATACAGACATGCTTTGTCTCTGTTTTCTCATTATTATTTCTAGAAAACTTATATTTTCAAATTAATTTCCATGACTTTGTTGAAATTTCCCACGTGTTCACATATGTTGGTACCTTTCCCACTAATGCCCATAGAGTTATAGCTATTTTAGGTAGCCTGTCTGATATCTCTCACATTATCAAAACCTGAGTCTGATAATGTCTCTGTTTCCCAGTTACCAGTCATTTTCTCCCAATTATCTGTGCTATACCTACGTTTTTTTAATGCATATTATTTGAAAGTCAATAGAGATTCAAGTAAATGGCATATTGCCTGAAAATAATTCATATATTTTGCTTCACATTAAGTGTAGTGCTTTAAGCTAGGCTTCAGCTTTGTTGACAACGTGATTACCTCTGTGCTCCACAAAGTTCAAATTCATCTCTTATCATCTTATTTTATGGTGGGAGTTGTTTTGCCAGATATTCCCAATATCTAATCCATCCTAAACTTTAGGTCTTCTCTTTGCATATGGCCTCCTCTCTAGATTCTATCCCTTCCCTTGGCAATGGAATTCTGTTACTTGGAATGCTATGCTTGTGTTCGTTGGCTGACCAGTGACCTCTGCTAACTGATGCGTTCCAGAAAAGTTTTGAGCTTCCAGAGTACCTAACTTTTAGTATTGTAATACCAGAAGCAAATCTCTTTCTAGTTTGCCATCTCATACGCTTAACCAAAATCCGATTACATTGGTTTTAACAAGAATCAACTATTATGGCAATATGTTCCTTAGGCTGTCATTTAATTAATAATACTAAAGACTTTAAAACTTCACTAAATATGTGAAAGTAAATTTCACTAAGGACTGCATAAGAATTCCATTTTTAAGTAAATGTATTACCAGATGTGTTTTTAACAAAAATAACATGAATATATTTATTAAATTGTTAAAAAGAACACTGATGAAAGGGGCTCATGAAAATTGACAATACATTGCACCTATCAAGCAGTCTACCACCAATATGTCCTCAAATATAGTAATCTGATAATAGGACACAATAAATATTAGTCATACTCTGTTATAATTCAAGCTGTATTGGAAAGGACATCTTTCAGTGAAAATTATTTCTTAATGTTTCCACAGCCAGATCATTCTGCCACTGCCCCATACCTATGATAAAATATGAATGTGCCTCAACATAATAAAGGCCATATATGACAAGCCTATGGTTAACATCGTCCTCAGTGATGGACTTAAGCATTTTCTGTAAGATCAGGAACAAAATAGGATCCATGCTAGCCACTGCTATTCAGCATAGGACTGGAAGTCCTAGACACAGCAAGGACAATAAAAAGAAAAATAAATGCAAGTCATTTAAATACAATTCAGTAGAGTATGTAGAATTAAATGTGACTCAAGGACAAAAGAAATAATGTGAATCTGATTATTCATAAATTTTGAATTAATCATGATGAACATAAAAGCTATGATATACACTGAAAATATAGATTTTTTTCAAGTTAAATGCATGATGAATTATTTTAGAAGTCAGTTAAAATACTAATATATAGGTTCCTAAAAATAATTCATTGAAGAGGCACAAGAGTAAAAAAAAGACACAACACTAATATACATCATGCTCTGCATAGCAGCTGTAAGAGGTGCCAAAGATTATTTGAAATCAAATGTGACAGAATGGACAAATGTCAAATGTTACAGCAGTGTTTTGAAGAGTATAGTGCCTCTGAGGTTGAAATCTCAATGTATTATCTTCATTTTATCACTCACTGATTTTAATACACTGGTCAGGGTACTTAAACAATGTACTTTCATTTCTGCAGAATAAAATTAAGGTTTATATTTCTAACTTCACAGAAATGTAATCATCCTATACCAAGATAGAGAAAAATAATGAAGACTTTAAACACAAACTGTTCCAATCAAAGGCAATATAAAATTGTTGCTAATTTTTCACAATTGTTTCAGTTAAGTTAAAAATTAAGTTAGTTTCAATATACAAAGGAAGGTAGTTTACTTGTATATGTATAAAATATTTTGGTTACATTACATAACCAAATATTTGGAAATATTATTTTAATTTACCATCATAAGTTTAAAATCATATAACCATACCAAGTCATTTCATGAACCAGTACAAGATTGTGTCCAATTTTCTTTTTACTCTCACAAAAAGAAATAGAATCTTCCCACCAAATAAGTTTCTGGACAATTTGGAATTTTATTCTAATACAAGGAGTACATGACAAAAGAAGAATATATAAGCAATTCAAGCAAAATTGATGATAGATTTTTTAAAAGATAAATAAAATATTACAAATATTTTAAAATGAAGTAATTGTGCCTTTGAGGACATCTTTTAATAAGTATTACTACTATTAGAGAAAAATAAATCCTCCCTAATACACATAATAACCTAGATTTATAATTTCTTTGTGTAGATTATCATTGATATTGAGAGTTAATTTAAAACAACATTCCAGCCCAAGGAAAGCAATTAGCTCACAATACTTGCAACAAATTTATTCAATTATTTTATAAAGAATTCCTAGAGAGTCCTGATAAAAAGAATTAAGATTTGCTTTTGGTCAAGCTGCCATATAAATTAATAATATATTTATGCTAAGTGGTAGGTAATCAAAAGTAAGTACAAAGATAAGTGAATCGAAATGACTCACTCATGATAACCTACTCATTGGCTGCTCTCCATTCCAACACTGCAGCCCACAGATTCATCCCGCCCCCATGCTCCAATCTGAAATATTCTTTAGGAAAATATTTTGGATCTCACCACTCTCCTGAGAGCTTCTTTCACGTCTTTGTTCCTTAGACTATAGATCAAGGGGTTCAGCATGGGGATCACTACAGTGTAGAATATCGAAGCCACCTTGTCAGTATCCACACTGTTGCCAAAATTTGGCTGGCAGTAAGCGAAAAGGATTGTTCCTTGTAAAATAACGATAGTTGTGAGGTGGGAGGCGCAGGTGGAAAAGGCTTTGCGCCTTCCCTCTGCAGAGCGCATCCTCAGGATGGTGATGAGAATAAATGAGTAGGAGGTGAGGATGATCACAATGGTGATGATCTCATTGAAGGAGGCCACAATGTACAGGAACAATTCATTCAGAGTGACATCAGAGCAAGCAAGAGATAAGAGAGGGGGCAGATCACAAAAGAAATGGTTAATCACATTTGACCTATAGGATGAGATCTCAAGAGCTAAACACAAGTGAATCAGAGAACACACTGTCCCACTGAGGTAGCAGCAAGACACCAGCACCACTTGGAGCTTCTGGGACATGGTGACCATGTAGAGCAGTGGGTTACAGATGGCCACAAAGCGGTCATAGGCCATCGCGGCCAGTAGGAAGACCTCAGTGATTCCATAGACACAAAATAAATAAAACTGCACCATGCAACCCAGGAAGGAGATGACTTTGTCTTTATTTATAATATTAGCTAACATCTTTGGCACAATGATCGTGGAGTAGCAATAATCCACAAAGGACAGGTGGCTGAGGAAAAAGTACATGGGAGTGTGAAGCCGAGAGCTGACCTGAATCAGTGTGATCATGCCCAGGTTGCCCAAAACTGTGACTCCATAGAACAGTAGGAACACCAAGAAAAGAAAGACTCTCAGCTCAGGAGCATCTGATAATCCAAGGAGAATAAACTCAGTCACAGCAGTGCAGTTCCCCTGCCCAGTCTCCACCATAGGTCAGGTTTAGAAAGCCAAATGTTAAGATTTGTGTGTCTTCTGAAATGGGAATAAGAGGGAAATAAAAACATTTATATTAACTTAAAAATCACATTAATGTCAAATACGATGTATTTCAAATACAATTGTCAAATAATCCCGTATATTCAGTGTGACAGCAGTCCCACTGGTCAAAGTTAAAGTATCAGCAGGAATGTGTATGATTACCAGCTGTCATCTACCACATTAAATTGAGGTGATGAGTTAACTTAGATGCTTGATGGAGTTTGAGATAGATTCAATGACATACTTTGAAGCCACAAGAGATCAACTCCTGTTCCCTGAAAAATGTAAGAAGTTCTGTTCAAGACAAAAGCTACTGTGATCCTATGCACACTAATTTTTTTAGGTCAGTCTGCATTGGCATAAAGTCTCAGCAGGTGAGGTTCTGTGCAGTTTTATGTTGGGGAGCTGACACATCTGTGAGATTAGTGGTTCTTGACTTCTCTATGAATTTAAAATTATGCAGAATAAAAACAGATTTAAAACATATATTGAAATCCATCATCATTTTAAATTGTCAAAATAAAAAAAACTTAATTAATTATAGTAACAGTGATAGTGATAAATATCAACGACTCAGAAAGATATCTCTTGCATAAATTTTTCTGCAAAGCAATTATAAAACATATTTTCAAAGTCTTAGTCATGACAATAATAAAAGCTATCTGATATGTTTTTGAGAGATTTTATTTTTGTAAACTGTTATAAGAGATGTTGAATTATACTTACAAGTTGTGAAAAAATATATTTAAAGCTACATTACAGCATTATTTACCACACTCACAATGGGAAAATTGTCATAAATATAGAAATTGTTAAACTATGACATATCTTATCTAAAACAGAAAGTTGCCATGTTATTTGAAATGATGTTATGAAAATGGTTATATTTTTTAAAATACCTAGCACACTTGGTGTATATATGTAGATTTAAATAAAATATATATGTTGAGGCATAAATTCATATGGTAAAAATATCATGTTATCACTTTGATTTGACTACAACCATAGAAGGGCAATCCATTCCTCACACTGAGAAAGAGGTGAGTGAAAACTTTCTCGGGTTCTCTCTAGGAGTAGGTTGGAGGAAGTGGCTACATTTATATTCTATAAATCCAATGTACAATAACATTCAGACCTGTCTTTAAAGTCATATGGAAGGTAACAAGTTTTGTTCTCTGCCCTCCTTCCTAGAGGGGTACATTCATGATGTTATATACATATTATATAATGACAATTGAGGGAAGAAATTCTGGACTGAAAACAGAACTTGGTATTTTCTCCATAACATTAACTAATTTTGAAGAAGTAAAAACAAATCATTTTGCTAAAGTCATGATTTTCTCATTACTTGACCCAAAAAAAACTGAATTATTTATTCACATCAAAGATAAAACAGAAAAATCAACTTGGAAAGATTTCCTCATAATGTTCTAGGCTGATAATAAGAAAGTAGTTTATGGTAAACCCAAAACAAATCTAAAAATATTCACCTCATTCACTGATCAGAGATATTCTACATATCCTGATTCCCCATGACCAACTCAGGGACACATGAATTCAACCCTCAGAATTAGGGTGACAACTAGAAGCTCTTTTATGGTTATAAAATTTACATTCCATGATAGAAATTGATGTGGTTAAAGGTAGAATGTGGAGCGAGAGAGAGAGGGAGAGACGAGCATTTGTTCACTCTGTATTCTTTCCTACACGTGAACACCTAATGTTCCAAAGGAAATTGTTCTAATTTCACCATCAACTGTCTCTCAGGAAAAAAAAGCAAAATATTTGAAACAATAAGTGCACAGGAATATGATATGTTAAATAATTCTCTAATTAGAACATAGATGAGTTAGCTATATCTTTAAAATAAGTGTTTTCTGGGAAATATATCCATTTTAATTTTCAATTACCAGCCTGGCATTAGCTAACAAACCTGAGTGACAGATATATCCTCACTGCTGCGGAAGATGTTCGGATAAGTACAGGACACTGTTAGAGACTTATACTGTAATTTTAACCTCTGAGGAAAGGGTCCCTTAAGTTCCAAATCAATTGTTATTCTTCAATGCTACAAAAATAACTTGAACTAAAACTACATGTTGTATAGGACACTTAATTAATCTCTATGGAATATCATCAGGAATATTTAAAGCCCTCTTTTGAGAAGCAATTGTTTAAAAGCAAACATGTTTTCTTCCTGATTTCATGATGCTATAGAGCTTTCCATCCTAGTGTCATATATGTGTCACAGATCATATTGCCATAATAAAATAACATGAATGTTCTTATTACTTCCCCCTTTCTTATAATGTTACAGAATCTCCAAAATTCCAGCATGGTACAGTGACTAAAGCTGCACCAGGATCCCTTCAAATACTAGAAAGGACATAACTCACTGGTCAGAAAAGTATTAATATTGTGCCCTTCTCAGGCTCTTGTTAAATGTAAAGAGATATTCTAAGTACTATGCAATATTAACTCACTTAATCATCATAATAACCAATCCAGATAATAATCTTTTTTCCAGGACCGTCTTACAATGGAGATGATGGAGGCACAAACACTGAGTTGAAACTTGGATCGAGTCTAAATAAATCACAGAAAAATGGTCCCGTGTTGCTGTGTGGCTTTTCCCAACCTTATGACTGCATAGAGGAAAAACAGACTCCTAGACAATGCAAAGGCAACGTTTTCTTTTTCTTTTCTTTTTTTAAATATGCTTTATTGTTTATAATATTACACTTGTCCCAATTTCTTTTCCCTTTGTTCCCCTCCACCCAGTGACCCCACTCTCTCCAGTTGTCCCCTCCCTTAGTCCATGCCCATTGGTTGTACATATAGTTCTTCTCAGCATCCTCCTGTCTACTCCACTCCTTCCTACTATGCTTCTTAATTCCTGTACCATCCCACTGCCTTCCCCCCCTTCCCCCTCCCCACCGACCTCCCCCCAAAATGTTCCTCATACCTATAGTTCTTTTCCCACTCTCATTGCCTACTTAGTCTGCCTTTGTTTCAATTTCTTAGCTTCTGATGTTGGTTTTTGTGATACAGTTTTCATTTTAATGTTCATAGTTTTAATCCTCCTTCTCCTAAACAAGTCCTTTTAACATTTCATATAACAGTGGTTTGGCTCTCATGAATTCCTTCAGTCTTACTTTGTCTTGGAAGCACTTTCTCTGCCCTTCTATTCTGAGTGACAGCTTTGCTGGATAGAGAATCATGGTTGTAGGTTTTTGCTTTTCATTACCTTCTTTTTTTTTTAATTATTTATTTATTTGTTTGTTTACTTATTTATTTTTAGAGAGAGGGGAAAGGAGAAAGAGAGGGAGCGAAACATCACTGTGTGGTTGCCTCTCACTCGCGCCCCCAACTGGGGACCTGACATGCAACCTAGTAATGTGCCCTGACTGGGAATTGAACCAGTGACACTTGGTTCTCAGGCCGATGCTCAATCCACTAAGCCACAGCGGCCAGGGCCTGCTTTTCATTACTTTCAATATTTCTTGCTTGCAGAGTTTCTTTTGAGAAATCAGCTGATAGTCTTATTGGGACCCCTTTGTATGTAATTTTCTTCTTCTCTCTTGCTATTTTAAAGATTCTGTCTTTATCCTTAATTTTTAACATTTTGATTATAATGTGCTTGGTGTGGTTCTCCCTGGGTCCAGCTTTTTTGGAATTCTCTGTGCTTCCTGGACCTGAAAATCTATTTCCTTCCCCAAGTTAGGGAAGTTCTGCTTCCTTATTTTTTCACATAATTTTTCCATTTCTAGTTCTTTTTCTTCACCTTCTGGCAGCCCTATGATTTGAATGTTGTCCAGCTTATAGCTGTCTGATAGGTAGGTTTCTGAGCCTCTCCTCATTTTCCTCACTTTTTGTTTCCTCTTTCTGCACTGGTTGACTATTTGTTCCATCCCTGTGTTCCGATTTGTTGATTTCATCCCTGGTTTTCTTGCCCTCACCACTAGTTTCCTATGTGTTCATTTCAACAGGAGTAGCCTTAATTCCTTCCCCGTCTTGTTTAAGTTCTGCTGTCATATCTGTAAGCATTCTTATAACCAAGCTCTGAACTGAGCCTCAGAAAGACTTCCTATCTGCTGCTTCATTAGATTAGATATTTGCTGTCTGGTCAGCTGCGTCACCAGGATCTCTGCCATGATCTGTGCCATCCTGACCATTTTGTGTTTACCTTTGCTTCCTGGGCAGGGCTGTCACACCTCCTATGCTATAGGGGGCGGAGCCTTGTGCACTCGCCACAACCGGGTGACCCGTCTCACCACGCTGTGGCGTTTTCTGCCGGGATGGGATCCGAGATGGATTTCTGCCATTCACTCTCTGCTGAGAGACTGAGAGCCTCCTCCTCCATCCCCACACCCTCTGGGACTCATAGTCCGTGGCAATGGGGGTCTGCCTTCCCCAGCTTTAGAATAGCAAGCTGACAGGTCTGGTCTGCAGCCGAGGGTGTGCCCCAGGTGCTTCTCACCTCCCCCTAAATGTGGGTGTCTGTGCTTCCCACCGTCCTGCCTCTGTCACTGCTGCTGCCACGGACAGCACAGGTTGAACTCTCCTCCCCGGCTTCGCCTCTCGTACCTGTCCAGACAAACACCACTTCTTTATATGTTCTCACGTTGGACTTCCATTTATTTTCTGTAACTTCTGGTTATTTATGGTTTTGCAGTAGTTGTATTCCTTCTTAGTTGTGGAGGGAGATGAAGTGTGTCAGTCTAGGCTTCCATCTTGGCCGGAAGTCTCCTGTGTTTGTTTGCTTTCGTGTCCCAGGGAGAGCTGTTGCTCCTGTTACATTGTAAGGGGCAGAGCCTTAGGTATTCGTCAGTAATGGGCGACCTGCTCAACAAGTTGTTGTGCTGTATGCACAGGAGAGGTCTGAGAAGAAATAATGCCACCTGCCCAGCACTGGCCCCTTTTCCAGGCACTTCTCCCACTCTGCACTGGACTGGCACCCCTCCAGCTCCTGCTCTGGCCATCGTTCCCAGAGTGGGTGGGTCTGCAAATGTTCTAGGTCCATGGGGGCCCTTTAAACAAGCAGACTCTGGTGAGAGACTGGCGGTTTCTGCCTCCGTCCCAACCCCCACTGTTTTGCACACTCAAAAGCAATGAGGCTTGATTTTCCCGGTGCTGGGACAGTGAGCTAGCTGCTCTGGTGAGGAACTGGGAGCGCTCCCCAGGTGTCCCTCCTGACTTTCTAAAACGTGTAACTGCGCTTCCTGCCAGGCTGCTGCTGTTGCCAATGCTGCCACCACCATACCGTGTCCTCTCTGCCCCGGCTCAGCCGCTCCGACCTGTCTGGATAAGTATTTCTTCTTTATATCTTTGTTTGCTGGAATTCCATGCACTTTCACTTTCTGGAACTTCTGGTTGTTTCCAGTTTTGAGGATGTTGTATTCCTTCTTAGTTGTGGAGGGAGATGCAGCATGTCTGTCTACACCTCCATCTTGGCCGGAAGTCTGAGGCAAAATTTGTGAATGCATACCCAATGCCAGATGCCGTCAAATGATCACCACAACGTAATCAGTTCTAGTTTCATTCTTCTGACTCTCTAATGTCAATGTAGGCCACAGTTTCTACTAGTCTATGTGTATCTCTGTACATATAAACTTTACAAGCTAAAATACCATTTACTAGATTTAAGATGGCAGAGGAATAAGTGGAAGCTACATGAATCTCCTCCCAGGACCAACCTGTAATTACAAATAAATTGTAGAGAAATCATCCTAAATAACCAACTGAATACTAGCTAGAGATAATCCTTATAATCACAGACAGACACAAGAAACCACTTCACCACAACAGGACCAGTAGAGAGTGCAGAGAAGCACAAGAGGTCTGGTTCCACACCCATGGGCAGCAGCTGAAGATCTGGAGGGATAATGCAGTTCCAGGGGTTTGTCCTGAGAAGTGTGGAGTCTAAACTCAAAGCTGGGCTCTCCAGTTTACATCACCAAAGCTGGGAAAGAAATCCATAGAACGCCCAGTTCTGAAAAGCAACAGAGTTTCTGTCTGCCAGGGAGAGATAGCAGGAGATGCAAAGAGACTCTTAAAGGGCTAATGCACAAAATTCCATTTACAGCCACTTACCCTGGGCTCTAGCAGAGGGAGGGCAGAGTGGACTAGAGACACATGAGGAGAGTCTAGCACTGGTGGCTCTGGGAAGGGAACTGAAGAAACAGCTACAAGAATCCCTTTGCTGGGTCATTTCCCATACTGCAGAGACCATCTTTCTCAGGCAGAGCCTTCCCCTTAAATGACATCAGCCTGAGGGGAAGCAATAGCCCTGCTCACAGGAATTACTCTGCCCCACCCTGTGGATCTTAATCTGAGCTGCTGAGAACAGCTTGAGGTCATGTTACTGATTGAGTTTAACAACTAAGGCAAATCTCGGAAATCTGAGACTGTAGCGGACCCTTCCTGGGCCCAGTGCTGGTACCAGCCAAACTTGGTGCACAGCCTGGTCATTCTTCAAACAAACAGGCCCAGCAGAGGGAGCCAACTGCTATAGATTGTTGATAGCTCCAAACAGATTGTCCATGATGAGTCACAAGCAGCATTTGACAAAGATCTGCCACGGGGTCTTTACAGATCACCTTAATACATAGAAACAAATACAGACGTGCAACCAAAATGGAAAAACAATAAAAGACCCCAAATGTAACAACAAGAGAGTTCTCCAAAAGAAAAACTGGATGAAATAGAGGCAAGCAATGTATCACATAGAGAGTTTAGAGTAATGATTATAAGGATACTCAACAGCATGAAAAGAGACATAGAAATCATAAAAAGGACCAATCAGAAATAAAGAATGCAATACCTGAAATAAATAATACACTGAAAGGAATAAACAGTAGGTTAGATTAAACAGAGGATTGAATCAGTGATTTGGAAGAAAACGTAGGGCGAAAAAATACCCAAGCAGAGCAGTGAAAAGAAAAACAAATTTAAAGAAATGAGAACTTAAGAAACATTTTGGACAGAATGAAACATAACAAAATCTGCATCATATGAATACCAAAAGGGGAAGAAAATGAGCAAGGGATCAAGAACCTATTTGAAGAAATAATGACTGAGAATTTCCCTAATCTGGTGAAGGGAAAAAATACACAAGTCCAGGAAGCTCATTGTGTCCAAAACAAGTTGAACCCAAAGAGGCCCACACCGAGACACATCATAATTAAAATGTGAAGTCTTAAAGACAAGGAAAGAATCATAAAAGCCACAACAGAAAAGCAGATAATTAAATACAAGGGAGCACTAATTAGACTGTAATCTTATTTCTCAACAGAAACATTTCATGGAGAAGGGAGTGACATAAAATATTCAAGGTGATGAATAACAAAGGCCTACAACCAAGGCTACAATTTAAAATCAAAGGAGAAATAAGGACCTGCCCAGACAAGAAAAAGCCAAAGGCATTTGTTTACACCAAACAAGTACTATAAAAAATGTTAAAGGGCTTGGAAGAAGGAGAAGGAGAAGAAGAAGAAGGATAAGGATAAGCATAAGGATAAGGAGGAGAAGGAGGAGAAGGAGAAGGAGGAAAAGGAGAAAGAGGAGGAGAAGGAGGAGGAGGAGAAGAAGAAGAAGAAGAGAAGAAGAAAGAGAATAAAAGAGAAGAGAAAGAAAAAAAAAAGAGTAAAAGAGCCTGACAATAAAATGGCACCAAATATGTATCAATCAATAATCACCTTAAATGTAAATGGTTTAAATGCTCCAACCAAAAGACAGAGGGTAATTAAGTGGATAACAAGACAAGACCCATATATGTGCTGCCTCCATGGGACCCACCTCAGATCAAAAGATACACACAGACTAGAAGTAAAGGGATGGAAAAAGCTATTTAATGCAAAGGAAAAAGACAAAAACCTGAGTAACAATACTTATATCCAATAAAATACACTTTAAATCTGAGGCTGTATAGTAAGAGAAAAAAGACACTACATAATGACAAACAGAACAATTCAACAAGAGTATATAACCCTAGTAAACATTTACACACTCAACATAGGTGCACAGAAATAAATAAAACAAACTTTGATGGATTTAAAGGAAGAAATCAACAGAAATATAGTCATAGGTAGGGTTTTAACACCTCATTGACTTCAGTGGATAGATCATCCAGACAGAAACTCAACAGGGACACAGTGGCCTTAAATAACACACTAGATCAAATGGATTTAATTGATATCTTCAGAGTATTTCACCCAAAAGCATCACAATACTTTTCAAGTGTACATGGAATGTTTTCTAGGACAGACCGCATATGAGGACACAAAACAAGTCTAAAAACTTTAAGAAGATTGAAATCATATCAAGTATCATCTCTGAACACAATGCTATGAAATTAGAACTCAATCACAAGAACACTGAAAAACATGCAAAGACATGGAAGCTAAATAACGTGTTATTAGACGATGAATGAGTTAAAAATAATATCAAGGAAGAAATCAAAAGATACCTGGAAACAATGAAAATGAGAACAAACAAACCAAAATCTGTGTGACACAGGCAAAGCCATCCTAAGAGGAAAATTCATAGCATTAGGTGCCTATCTCAAAAAAATAAGAAGCTCAAATAAACAATGCAACTTTATACTTAAAAGAGCTTGAAGAAGAAAAACAAAGCCCAAAGAGAGTAGAAGACAATAAAAAATAAACAGCAGAGCAGAAATAAGTGAAAGTGTCTAAAAATGATACAAACGGTCAATGAATTCAAGGGTCGGTTCTTTGAAAAGATAAACAAGATTGACAAAACTTTTATCAGACTTATCAAGATAAAAGAGTAGGACCCAAATAAATAAAATCAGAAATGAATGAAGAGAAATACCAACTGACACCAAAGAAATACAAAGGATTTTAAGAAAACATTATAAACAGATATATGCAAACAAACTGGACAACCTGGATGAAATGGATAAATTTCTAGAAACATACACTCTTCCAAAATTAAATCAGGAAAAATCAGAGAATATGAATAGACAGATTACACTTAGTGAAATTGAAGCAATAAACAAAAAGCTCACAGCAAACAGAAGCCCTGAACCCGGTGGTTTCACAAGTGAATTTTACCAATCATTCCAAGAACACCTCTCCCTCTCAAACTACTTCAAAGAAATTCAAGAGGAGGGTAGACTCCCAAGCTCAATTGTGGGGGCAATGGAGTAAGTGAACTAAATGTTAATTGAAAAAATACAATAAGAACATTTTTTAAATAGAAAAAGAAAAGAAATTTAATACTATATAATATTATCTTAAACTAAATATGTCCCTAGGCTGAGGAAACATTCTGGTTCTCCATTCCCTTATCTTCTTTCACACTTAAAAAAAGGAAAAAAAAACTTCACCAGCCCATATTTCATTAATTACCTCCATGAGTAGAAATATGTGGGTCTTAATAGGAATAACTTGAAATATTGGTGTTTTAAAGGCTGTTTTTTTGTTAACGGAGGCACGTTAAAGTCATTCTTCTTTGGTGAAATGTTTATGCAAATATTTTGCCTGTTTGACTTCCTATGTTTGAGGGGTAAGCATTCTTTATATATTATGGGTATAAAGCCTTTTATCAGATATATAAGTTATTCCTTTGACTCATAAATCTCATTTTATTCATTTATTTATTTATTTATTTTGGTTTTTCAGTTACACTTGTCCCATTTATCTCCCATTGATCTCCCCCACCCATTCTCCCACATCATATCCCTCCCCGTTGTGACTCATAAATTTTAGTCTATGATCCATTTTTAAAGTTTGCATATGGTATGAAATATAGATTTCAGTTCATATTTTTACATGTGAATAGTCAATTACTCCACACCACTTATTGAAAAGACTTCTTTCTGAATGAATAGACTTGGTAGCTTTATCAAAAATAAATCAACCATTAATCTTTTAATTTTTTTACTTATTAGTATTATTACATTAATATATGTCTCTGTCATCAGGACAAACACCATGTTTTATAATTTTGGTATTAACTACTGTTCTTCTATTGTTAAATTTAGTTTCATGTATTTTTAATGTTATACATCAAATTGTTTTCTTAATTTCACATTTGGGCATTATTTTGCTACTATGTAAAAATAAAATTGTTTTTCTGTTTTGATTTTGTATCTTGTGACTGTGATGAACTCAATTATTAGTTTTACTGGTGTTTACCCTGGCTGGTTTGGCTCAGTGGATTGAGCGTCGGCCTGCGAGCTAAGTGTCGCTGGTTCGATCTTCCACTCAGGGCACATCAGAGAAGGAAAATTCTGATTCCAAAAAACCTCCGCTGCCTTGTGGCATACCTCTTCAGGGGAAAGGCTAAGGGAGTAAACCCCGACAGAAAATCCGGAGCCGGAGTCCCTAAGGCGGTTTGACGTTGTAGTCAACACTGGCAACTCCTGCGGCGCACCTGAAGCCAAGCTGTATTGACTCCGTCTTTCCCGTGGATCCTTCAGCTGCGAAGAGAGGGGGGGTCTGCTGCATGGGCAACAGCAGACCCTCCATATCACCCTGCCCAGGCTCTGTAGCTTCAGCTTCACTGGAGAGGACACTCCAGCGACATCGCAAGATGTCGATTCAACACGGGAGGAGACAGATACCGTGTCACTCCCGAGTCGGACTGCACAACCATTCTCGGCGGTGCAGATAGACTCTTAAGAAGCTACACCATCGTCTCTTGAGACGGACAGCTGCCGACGACGGTGTGTGTGTATATGTGTGCATAGTGATTAAGATTTTCTACTTAAAAGATTATATAGCTTGTGAATTAAATTAGTTTTTCTACAAATCCAGGTGACTGATTGACTTATTAATCTATCATCTATCATCAGTACTGAGAGTGGACATCCTCATTGTCTTTGTAATTTGGGGGAAAAACACTCATTCCACAATCATTAAGTGTGATGCTAGAAGCAAGTTTGGGAGGTTGAAGTCATTTGCTCTATTTCTACTTTGTTGGAAATTTTTATCTTGAATGGGATTTGGATTGTGTCAGGTACCTTTTCTGTATCTACTGAGGTGGTCATTTGGTTTTTGTGTTCCATTCTGTATGTGATCTGTTACATTAACTGCTCTTTATCTGTTAAACTCTCCTTGCTTTCCTGGGATAGATCTCATTGATTATGATTTATTATCCTTTTTATGTATTATTGGATTTATTCTCCTAATATTTTGCTGAGACATTTTAATGTATAACTGTGAGAGATATTGTGCTGTGTTGTCTTTCCTTCTATTTCCTTATAGGAAATATAGGGTAACACTTGCTAAGTAAAATGAATTGTAAAGTGCTTTCCTCCTCTATTTTTGAAATAAATTAATCTTATATTAGATGTTTGTTAAAAATAACCACTGAAACCATCTCTGTGTGGATATTGATAAGAGGGGAAAATATTTTAGTTACAAACCCAATTTATTTTCTTATATGTCTATTCAGATTTTCTATTTCTTCTATTGTCAGTTTTGGGTAATTTCTTCTCTTTAGGAATTTGTTCTAAAAATCTAAGTTGACTAATTTCTTGGCATAGGTTTTTCATAATGTTTATGACAATCATTTCAATTTCTGCAAGGTCAACATCCCTCCTGATGATGTTAATTTCTATCTCATCTAATTTTCTCATTCTAATTCTAGATAAACTTTTGTCCATTTTATTGATCTTTTCAAAGTTAAAATTAATTGATTTTCTGCATTGTTTTTCATCTTTGTATTATTGGGTTATACTTTAGCTTTTATTATATCCTTATTTTTACATTTTCTTTTGTTTGCTTGTTTTTAGTTCACCTTCTTCCCAGTCTCTAAATATGAAATCTCAGGTACTAGTTTTGAGATATTTCTTTCATCCATAGGTCTAAATCTCTCTTCTTTAAAATGTTATAAACTGTGTTTTCCTTTGCATTCCATTCAAAATATTTTATAATTTCTTTTGTGCTTTTTAAAAATGTTTTAATCTTCACCTGAAGATATGTTTTCTTTTTTATTTTTATTACTGCTGGTTTCTAGAGAGAAAGTAGTGGGGAGAGAGTGAGAGAGAAAGAGATAGAGAGAAACATTGGTGTGAGAAACATCAATCCCTGGTTTCCCAGATGCACCCCAACTGGGAATCAAACCTGCAATCTAGGTATGTGTCCTGACCAGCATTTGAACCTGCAAACTATTGGTGTATGGGACGATGCTCCAACTAACAGAGCCACCCAGCCCAGGTATCTTGTGCTGTTGTTGTTGTTGTTGCTGACATTTTGTTTCTTTCGAAGTGTGTTGCTTAATTTTGAAGTTCTATGTTCCAGATACAAATTCTTTATCAGACACATGCTTAGCTTTTTCCCTTTAGATCAGTTGTTCTAAAGCAGAGTTGGTTTTGAACCTACTTCCACCACTTCACTGCCTGCCGCTCCCCGCCCCGCAAGTAGACACATGGGGGACACTTCACTGTGCATGAAAATGTTTGATTATCACAACTACAAGGTGGTGTGGGGGACATTAGTGTGCAGACCCCATGGGTACTGCTGAGCAGCCTACAATGCACAGGATAGTACCTCACAAATGCAAGCCTACAATTTTCTAACATTATTGTAGATATAAGGAAAGAAACTTCATTGAAAGAGTAAATATCATGTAGAAGTTGACAGAAACACAATGAAAGCACAAATAAATGATCAATGTTGCATATAAATCAGGATTGAATGAAGAAATATGGTTTAGACATATCAAGGAAGGATGAAAAGCTCATTTCATCAAGAGCAAAAACACAAAAAAGAACAGACACAAAGGCTAGAAGTCCACCAATAAGTTGCAATAAGCATTTGATCCACATATAGTACACATGAAAATGTCACTCAGTTTCCCTAAGATTTCTGTGACATTATTATTAGTATCTCCATTTTTTAGTTATTAGTATCCAAAGTTTCAAAAACATTAGACACTGCAATGACAACAAAAAATATATTAAAGGAAGCCAGAAATGAACAACAAACACAATATATACATATATGGAAATCTCACTCTGCATATAAATTTGCAAAGGTGCGTTCTGCATTGTAAAATAAGAGAAATTTGATTTTGAAATAGATCATAGTTTTTATAATGGATCAGCAAGTATGGTGCTCAAGAGTACTTTATTAACCTTATGCAGGTTTTAAGCAAACTGAATGTGTGTGTCTCTTAGGTCCATTACCCATACCAATTTAAACAGTTTAGATTGAATAAAAGCAAAGAAGTAGCCTACCAATTTGGAAATATGCTCAACCCCACCCTGGTGAACTGCAAAGGAAAAAAGTAAGTAAATCAAAACAACTCTCTCATAAAGACCTATGCTCTGGTTGTTCTCTCCACTCCAACACTGCAGCCCATGCTTCATCCTTCTTTCAGCCTCCACTTTGCAATATTCTCGAGGAAAGTATTTTGGAGGTCATCACCCTTCTGAGAGCTTCTTTCACATCTTTGTTCCTTAGACTATAGATCAAGGGGTTCAGCATGGGGATCACTACAGTGTAGAACACCGAAGCCACCTTGTCAGTATCCACGCTGTTCCCAGAACTCGGCCGACAGTAAGTGAAAAGGATTGTCCCGTGGAAGACAACGATGGCTGTGAGGTGGGAGGTGCATGTGGAAAAGGCTTTGCGCCTTCCCTCCGCAGAGCGCATCCTCAGGATGGTGATGAGAATAAATGAGTAGGAGGTAAGGATGATCACAATGGTGATGATCTCATTGAAGGAGGCCACAATGTACAGAAGCAGTTCATTCAGAGTGACATCAGAGCAAGCAAGAGATAAGAGAGGGGGCAGATCACAAAAGAAATGGTTAATCACATTTGATCTGTAGGATGGGATCTCAAGAGCTAAACACAAGTGAGTCAGAGAACACACCGTCCCACCGAGGTAGCAGCAAGACACCAGCTCCACACAGAGACTCCGGGACATGGTGACCATGTAGAGCAGTGGGTTACAGATGGCCACAAAGCGGTCATAGGCCATCACGGCCAGCAGGAAGACCTCAGTGATTACACAGACACAAAATAAATAAAACTGCACCATGCATCCCAGGAAGGAAATGGCTTTGTCTTCACTTATAATATTAGCTAACATCTTTGGCACAATGATCGTAGAGTAGCAATAATCCACAAAGGACAGGTGGCTGAGGAAAAAGTACATGGGAGTGTGAAGTCGAGAGCTGACCTGAATCAATGCGATCATGCCCAGGTTGCCCAAAACCGTGACTCCATAGAACAGTAGGAATGCCATGAAGAGAAAGACTCTTAGCTCAGGGACATCTGATAATCCGAGGAGAATGAACTCAGTCACAGCGGTGCAGTTCCCCTCCCTCATTTCTACCAGGTTGGAAAATTAAATGATAAGTTTTGAGTTTCTTCTAGAAAGAGAAAAAAGGAGGAAAACAACAGGTAAATATTTACAGAAAAATATAATGTTGACATCTATCAAATAG
The DNA here is from genome assembly GCF_987537825.1 of Furipterus horrens. Classification (NCBI taxonomy): domain Eukaryota; kingdom Metazoa; phylum Chordata; class Mammalia; order Chiroptera; family Furipteridae; genus Furipterus; species Furipterus horrens. The sequence goes on from NW_028327172.1 coordinate 10,832,293, forward strand.
TGTAAAAATGAGATATGACAGAAATAAATTTCATATAATTTGAAATACTAATTGTCTCAGTGGGCCCCACTGATCAAAATTGACTTAAATATCACCAGAAACGTTAAATGATTCCAAACTTTATCACAATAAATTGATTAATCAACTAAAGTTCAGTGGTCTGATGGGTTTCAAACTGATTCAATGATGTTTCAAAACTACACAAAACTCTAAGAAAATGTAAATTCTGGCCACTAGGGCAACATCACTGTGGTTCTAAAAATTATATACTTTTTATAGTTGAATCCTTCAAGGACATAAATTCAAAGCAGTTCATCGCAAGTCCATTTTTTAGGTGACAAATTTTTTAGCTTAGTGGATCATAAAAAGCCCTTAAATTTGGAATTATGGAAAAAGAAATTAAAATATACATTTAAAATGACAATTTTCAAATCAAACCACTATTAAGTTTGATTCTAATGACCTATGCTAATAAAAACTCAAGAAGATGGAATGTTCCTATAAATTTTCTGGAAAGTAATTAGGTCACCTATGTTATAAGACTTAACCATGAAAACAACAAAAGTTATTTTATATTTAATGAGAATTTTTAGTAAGATATATTAATTACATTCACAAAATGGCAAAAAACTACATTGCAGCATTATTTATAATATTAACAATAGGACATTTTAATTGTCAGAAAGCAATTGTTACACTCTGGTGCATCGTATCTAGGGTAGAAAGCTATCATGCTATTTCAAATTATGTTTTGGAGATGGTTAATTTTCTTAAAGAAAGATACATAACAAAACACTTGGTGTATACAAGTAGATGGAAATGAAGATGTACATGTAGAGGTATATATACATATGATAGTAATTTTATATGTTATCACTGTAATTTGGCTATAATCAAAACATTAATCCTTTACCCACATTAAAAAAGAGGGGTAAGTAAAAACTTAACCAGGTTCTCTGAAGTACTTGGTTGGGAAATTGGGTACATTATACTCATATATTCTGCATATATTAGATCTACCATTCACACCTGACCTTAAAGAAAAGGCATAAGGAATTAAAGAGTTTTATTCTCTGCCCTCTTTCCTAGAGCAGTATACCCTCATACATGTACATGCAGTGTAAATTGGGTGAAGAAGCTCTGCACTGAAAATATAACCTGGTGTTTTCTCCATAGCTTGTGCTAATTTTGAAGTGGAATCAAATCGCCTTCCTGAAGTCATAGTTTCCTTTTTACTTAGCAAAAAAACTGACCAAAATCCTGCATTATTTGTCCACTTGAGAGTTAAACCAAAAAAAAAAAAAAACCTTGGAAAAATTTCTTCCTACGTTCTAGGCTGATAATAAGAAACCAGTTTATGGTAAGCCCAAAACAAATCTAAAACTTCATTTAATGAACAGAGATAGTCCTTACGCCCTGTCTCCATGGTCAATTCTCAGGCTCACAGAATAAATGCAGTCCTCAGAATTAGGATGACAGCAGAATGGTCATTACAAGAGGGAAGGAGAATAGGGAGCCGTTGATAAAGGGGAAAGGGGGCCAAATATATGGTGATGGAAGAAGGTCTGACTCTGGGTGATGGGCACACAGGACAATATGCAGATGAAGATCATAGAAATGTACACTTGAAACCTATGTAATCTTATCAACCAATGTCACCTCAACAAATTTAAAATATGATAAAAATAACTGTATTAACATAAAAAAAATTAGCAGTTCCTTCCTGGTCATCAATTGTACAGTTAATGACATAAATTGATGAGAAATAAAACAGAAAGAGATGAGAGACGGAGAGAGAAGAGAGAGAGAGAGAGAGAAAGAGAGAGAGAGGGAGAGAATACCATTTGTTTACTCTGTGCTCTCTCCTACACGTCAATGCTGGTGTCCCAGAGGAATTGTTCTGATTTTGCCGCCAACTGTCTCTCAGTACTAAAAGACAAAAACATTTGACACAGTAAGTGCACAGGAAGATGGTCTGTTAAGTCATTCTCTAGTTAGAAGACAAACCAGGTTGGTACAGCTTTAGAATAATTCTTTGCTGGGAAAATAATGCATTTTAATTTTCAAGTAACCAGAGCCTAGCATTAGCTAACAAACCTGAGTGACAGACATTTTCCCCCTGGTGCTGACCATGTTAGAATGAGTAGGGTACACAGAGAGTTATATTGTAAGTTAAGCTCCTGGGGAATGGCTCCCTCAAGTTGCAAATCAATTAATAATTTCTATGGTGCAACAAAATAGATATAAATTAAAATTAAACAATGTCTGATATAACACAGATAATAATTAATCTCTATGGACTATCATCAGAAAATTTATTTTAAATATTAACCCCATTTGGGATAAAAAAGGTTCACAACAAAATATGCCTCCTAGACATTATGGTACACCATGATATTGCACCTCGGTATTATATATGTGGGCACAGTTTATTGTTGCCATAGTAACATGCACATTTCTTATAAATTCTCCCTCTCTTACAATATTAAAATCTCCTAAATTCCTATAGGGTGCAATGACTAAAGCTACCTCCGTTTTTTTTAATGCCATAAAAGTAATGAGCCAACTGGTCAGAAACTATCTAATAGTTCACAAGTGTTGGGCACTTTTGTGTTAGAACCTATATAAATACTATGTAACATTAACACACTCAATCATCAGGATGACCAATCAAGAGAATAATCCTGTTTCTAGGCGTGTCTCACCAAGGAGATGATGGAGACACAAACACTGAGTTGTAACTTGGATAAAGTCAAAATAAATCGCAGGGAAAGGCCCCAGGCTGCTCTGTGATTTTTCCCACCCTTGTGACTGCAGGGGGACAAGGACACACCCCCAGCCAGTGCCAAGGCTGCATTTCTGTAATGCATGTCCAAAGCCAGAAGCCTTCGACTGGGACCTCTTCAGTGATCGGGTCTAGGTGCGCTCTGCTCCCCAGTGTCTAACGCCAATCCACGTAGGCCACAGCGTTCTAGTAATCTATGTGTATCCCTGAGTGTACAGTAAAGCTCACAGGTTATATGTGGCCAAAATGACTGACAGATCTCAGAGGGGAGGACTGGACGAGATTAGGCAAAGGACGTAAGTGAGTGTGGGCACAGCCGTGGACACAAACAATGTGGTGAAGTCCCGGGGGGTGGGGAGGTGCAGGGGCCGGGGAGAGGAGGGCCACGGGGGCAAACTAATGAGGGGCATCTGTAATGGTTTCAGCACTAAGAAATAAGAATAATTAAATTAAATTAAAAAGTACTTTCAAGTGAAAAATTTTTGTACTCTCAACTATTGTATTAGATGTTCCAAAAATGGATGTGCCGGAGACAGCACCCAGGGCTGATTACACATTCTGGTCCTCCACGTCCACATCACCTTTCGCAATTAACAAAACAAAACAAAAGCTCTTATCAATCCATAATTGATGAAGTATGCCCATTAAGAAAACCTGTGGACCAGAACATATTCTGGGTATGAATATTGTAATATTGAGGCTATTTTTAATTTTTCAATTCCTCAGTTAAGGCATCTTATACTCATAGCATGGCTCTTTGCCCCTACATATGATAATATTTATTTTAGATTATATTATCTGTGGTGAAATGCCTACTCAAATACTTTGCCTGTTGTAAAAATGGTATATGGCTTTCCATACTGTAGTTGTAAATGTTTGCTGCATATTATTGACACAAATACTTCAGCAAATATATAACATGTACTCTTTGGGCTTAAATTTTAGGTCAATGATCCATTTTGAGTTACGGTCTATGTTGATGTGAAGCAAAAGTTGAAATCCATCGTTCTTGTATGTGAATATCCAATTAGTCATCCCATTAACTGAAAGAGCTATTTTTCCAGGTGACTTACTGTGACATGTTTTCAAAACATTCAACCATATGAATGGGTGGGTTTTTTTTTTTACCCTCAATTCTACTACACTAATATCTGAAGTCTGTCCAAACTATCATGTAATAAGAAAAATTGAGACATTTCTTGAAGAAAATATAAGATAGAAGAAACATTGTACATAGGACAACGAAGCCTCAGTCCCCTTCAGAGTAGGCACCTTGGGGCCTCACACAGTTCCCCCAGTCGCTACCAGCTGCTCCGTCGTATTTTCCTGAATCTCATTGATGGTCTGAAATCTCTTCCCTTTCAAAGGAGATTTTAGTTTCTGGAAAAACCAGGACTTACAGGGCACCAAATCTGGGCTGTAGGGGCGCTGAGGCACCTGGGTGATTTGATGTTTTAACAGAAAACTGCACCAGACGTGGTGCATGAGTGGGCGCGTTGTCCTGATGAAGCTGCCACTCACCAGCTGCCTGTAGCTTTGACCATCTGAGTCATCCCAATAGTTTCTGCAGAGGGATGTTCAAGCTTAACGCAAAATCTGATGCAGATTCATTGCTCTCTTTGCTCAGTTATTTTGACTGTGACAGCCACACAGTACACATGCTCACTCAACAGTGTCTGCCGCCCCCACTGACTAGTCAATGAAGTCGTTATTTTCACGCATGTGCATTCCAGTCCACTCTCCTTGGCTGCCAGGTTACACTGATGTTACGCAAACTGTTCTCATTATATTAATGTTTGGACTTTTTCCAGACAGATCTCATATATATACCTATTTTATAGTACTAGCACCAAATACAATATTTTGTAATTTTCAGTTTTTAAGCGCAGATAGTTCCCTACTTTACAACAGTTTGACTTCCAATTTTTCTAGCTCCTTATTGTACATATTTTAGCATCAGCTTGTCAATTTAAAAAATCCTGGGAGATTTTTAGTGGAATTTTATTGTATCTATCGATCAACTCAAGGAGTCATTGTATCTTAACCATATATAGTCATTCAACCAACACGTTCAGGATTGTTATATACAATGATGAACTGATGATTCCTTCTTCATTTGCTATAGCTCTTTATCCTTTGTAATATTTCCTGTTCTAAAGTCTTAGTTTTATTTTAATATGTCCACATAAAATATTCTCTATCCTTTTATATTTAACTTCTGCTTCCATAGTTAAGGTGTTTCATTAGATAACACAGAATTCTATTTTGCTTTATGTCCAATATGACATCTCTGTCTTTTAACTGTTGTGTCCAGACTACTTATACTTAATGTAATTATTGATATGATTCAATTAAATATCTTACCTTAATACCTTATTCTACTTGTTTCACCTATTTTTGTTTCTTTCATACCATTTTCTGTCACCCTTTGAAATGAGATTTTTAAAATTCTTATTGACATTATTTCTTCTTCTTTATAAAATTGTTATGGTTTTCAGGAGTTAACAATAAACTTACTTAATAAATTATGGGTTTTGTATGGATCATGAAACAGTAGAGTCCTAGGTACTGTCTTATTCTTTACGCTATTATTTTACTACATTTACTTTTATAGAATGCTAATTTTTTTGCTATTGTTTTTATATCTTCAGGACTTGATTATATTATTACATTCTTCCCTAGTTTGCAAGGGTATTTTAAAAACAATTAAAATTTTTAAAAATACATTTCAAAATTACATCTAACATGCAATTACCAGTGTTTTTTATTCCATATGAACTTCATTTTCTGTGTGATATGATTTTCCCTCTCCCTGGATAACGTATTTTAGTATTTCTGTTTGTACATGTATGCTGCTAATAAATTACCTTGGTTTTTACAAGTTTGAAAATAGTTTTGTCATTCACTTTTGAAAGATATTTTATCATCTAAACCACTCTATGGTGAGCGTTTTGTTATTGTTTTTCCTCTTTAACACTTTTATTTTTCAATCTTTTATTTTTTTCACTTTCAGTTTTAGGCAAAAAGTCTGTTCTAATGTTTATCTGTCTTTAGATCACTTGTTCAAAAGTGAAGATGGTACTGTACTCCCCCATACAGACACATTATAAGGGACATTTAGCAATGAATTATAGATTATTTCGGACTGTCCTACCTATAAGGGGGTGCTGCAGGCTAGTGTGCAGAGACCATGGATGTGCTTACCATCCCACAATGCCACTGAGAGCACCCCACAAGGAAATATTCAGTGTTAAGACATTCAGTATTTACTGTTTCACTGTTATCCTTCTGTGTTGTGGGTGTGTTCATTCTCTTTGGTATTATCTGAAATGCTTGGACTTGTGATTTGGAATCTTTTGTTAATTTTAGAAAACTCTTAGTTATTATCCCTACACATATTTCCTCTGCATTGAGCTTTAATTTTTTTTCTGAGTTTCAAATATAGTGATTCTGACTATTTGATATTGTCATACAGCTTATATAGTTTTCCTTGTTTCTTCACTTTCTTTTCCTGTGTGTCATTTTGTGTATTTTCCAAATCTGTCTGTACATTCACTAATGCTTTTCTAGAGTATGTTGAGACTACCGCTGTGCCCATACAGACATGCTTTGTCTCTGTTTTCTCATTATTATTCCTAGAAAACTTATATTTTCAAATTAATTTCCATGACTTTGTTGAAATTTCCCACGTGTTCACATATGTTGGTACCTTTCCCACTAATGCCCATAGAGTTATAGTTATTTTAGGTAGCCTGTCTGATATCTCTCACATTATCGAAACCTGAGTCTGATAATGTCTCTGTTTCCCAGTTACCAGTCATTTTCTCCCAATTATCTGTGCTATACCTACGTTTTTTTAATGCATATTATTTGAAAGTCAATAGAGATTCAAGTAAATGGCATATTGCCTGAAAATAATTCATATATTTTGCTTCACATTAAGTGTAGTGCTTTAAGCTAGGCTTCAGCTTTGTTGACAACGTGATTACCTCTGTGCTCCACAAAGTTCAAATTCATCTCTTATCATCTTATTTTATGGTGGGAGTTGTTTTGCCAGATATTCCCAATATCTAATCCATCCTAAACTTTAGGTCTTCTCTTTGCATACGGCCTCCTCTCTAGATTCTATCCCTTCCCTTGGCAATGGAATTCTGTTACTTGGAACGCTATGCTTGTGTTCGTTGGCTGACCAGTGACCTCTGCTAACTGATGTGTTCCAGAAAAGTTTTGAGCTTCCAGAGTATCTAACTTTTAGTATTGTAATACCAGAAGCAAATCTCTTTCTAGTTTGCCATCTCATACGCTTAGCCAAAATCTGATTACATTGGTTTTAACAAGAATCAACTATTATGGCAATATGTTCCTTAGGCTGTCATTTAATTAATAATACTAAAGACTTTAAAACTTCACTAAATATGTGAAAGTAAATTTCACTAAGGACTGCATAAGAATTCCATTTTTAAGTAAATGTATTACCAGATGTGTTTTTAACAAAAATAAAATGAATATATTTATTAAATTGTTAAAAAGAACACTGATGAAAGGGGCTCATGAAAATTGACAATACATTGCACCTATCAAGCAGTCTACCACCAATATGTCCTCAAATATAGTAATCTGATAATAGGACGACACAATAAATATTAGTCATACTCTGTTATAATTCAAGCTATATTGGAAAGGACATCTTTCAGTTAAAATTATTTCGTAATGTTTCCACAGCCAGATCATTCTGTCACTGCCCCATACCTATGATAAAATATGAATGTGCCTCAACATAATAAAGGCCATATATGACAAGCCTATGGTTAACATCGTTCTCAGTGATGGAAACTTAAGCATTTTCTGTAAGATCAGGAACAAAATAGGATCCACGCTAGCCACTTCTATTCAGCATAGGACTGGAAGTCCTAGACACAGCAAGGACAATAAAAAGAAAAATAAATGCAAGTCATTTAAATACAATTCAGTAGAGTATCTAGAATTAAATGTTACTCAAGGACAAAAGAAATAATGTGAATCTCATGATTCACAAATTTCGAATTAATCATGATGAACATAAAAGCTATGATATACACTGAAAATATAGCTTTTTTTCAAGTTAAATGTATGATGAATTATTTTAGAAGTCAGTTAAAATACTAATATATAGGTTTCTAAAAATAATTCATTGAAGAGGCACAAGAGTAAAAAAAAGACACAACACTAATATACATCATGCTCTGCATAGCAGCTGTAAGAGGTGCCAAAGATTATTTGAAATCAAATGTGACAGAATGGACAAATGTCAAATGTTACAGCAGTGTTTTGAAGAGTATAGTGCCTCTGAGGTTGAAATCTCAATGTATTATCTTCATTTTATCACTCACTGATTTTAATACACTGGTCAGGGTACTTAAACAATGTACTTTCATTTCTGCAGAATAAAATTAAGGTTTATATTTCTAACTTCACAGAAATGTAATCATCCTATACCAAGATAGAGAAAAATAATGAAGACTTTAAACACAAACTGTTCGTTGATCCCAATCAAAGGCAATATAAAATTGTTGCTAATTTTTCACAATTGTTTCAGTTAAGTTAAAAATTAAGTTAGTTTCAATATACAAAGGAAGGTAGTTTACTTGTATATGTATAAAATATTTTGGTTACATTACATAACCAAATATTTAGAAATATTATTTTAATTTACCATCATAAGTTTAAAATCATATAACCATACCAAGTCATTTCATGAACCAGTACAAGATTGTGTCCAATTTTCTTTTTACTCTCACAAAAAGAAATAGAATCTTCCCACCAAATAAGTTTCTGGACAATTTGGAATTTTATTCTAATACAAGGAGTACATGACAAAAGAAGAATATATAAGCAATTCAAGCAAAATTGATGATAGATTTTTTAAAAGATAAATAAAATATTACAAATATTTAAAAATGAAGTAATTGTGCCTTTGAGGACATCTTTTAATAAGTATTACTACTATTAGAGAAAAATAAATCCTCCTTAATACACATAATAACCTAGATTTATTATTTCTTTGTGTAGATTATCATTGATATTGAGAGTTAATTTAAAACAACATTCCAGCCCAAGGAAAGCGATTAGCTCACAATACTTGCATCAAATTTATTCAATTATTTTATAAAGAATTCCTAGAGAGTCCTGATAAAAAGAATTAAGATTTGCTTTTGGTCAAGCTGCCATATAAATTAATAATATATTTATGCTAATTGGTAGGTAATCAAAAGTAAGTTCAAAGATAAGTGAATCGAAATGACTCACTCATGATGACCTACTCATTGGCTGCTCTCCCCTCCGACACTGCAGCCCACAGATTCATCCCGCCACCATGCTCCAATCTGAAATATTCTTTAGGAAAGTATTTTGGATCTCACCACTCTCCTGAGAGCTTCTTTCACGTCTTTGTTCCTTAAACTATAGATCAAGGGGTTCAGCATAGGAATCACTGTAGTATAGAACACCGAAGCGACCTTGTCAGTATCCACACTGTTGCCAAAACTTGGCTGGCAGTAAGTGAAAAGGACAGTTCCTTGTAAAACAACGATAGTTGTGAGGTGGGAGGCACACGTGGAAAAGGCTTTGTGCCGTCCTTCTGCAGAGCGCATCCTCAGGATGGTGATGAGAATAAACAAGTAGGAGGTGAAGATGATCACAATGGTAATGATCTCAATGAAAGTAGATTCAACATATACCAAAAGTTCATTCAGAGTGACATCAGAGCAAGCAAGAGATAAGAGAGGGGGCAGATCACAAAAGAAATGGTTAATCACATTTGATCTGTATGATGGGATCTCAAGAGCTAAATACAAGTGAATCAGAGAACACACAGTCCCACAGAGGTAGCAGCTAGAAACCAGCACCATTTGGAGCTTCCGGGACATGGTGACCATGTAGAGCAGTGGGCTGCAAATGGCCACAAAGCGGTCATAGGCCATCACAGTCAGCAGGAAGACCTCAGTGATTCCATAGACACAAAATAAATAAAACTGCACCATGCAACCCAGGAAGGAGATGACTTTGTCTTCATTTATAATATTAGCTAGCATCTTTGGCACAATGATCGTGGAGTAGCAATAATCCACAAAGGACAGGTGGCTGAGGAAAAAGTACATGGGAGTGTGAAGTCGAGAGCTGACCTGAATCAGTGCGATCATGCCCAGGTTGCCCAAAACCGTGACTCCGTAGATCAGTAGAAACACCATAAAAAGAAAGACTCTCAGCTCAGGGGCATCTGATAATCCAAGAAGAATGAACCCTGTCACAGCGGTGCAGTTCCCCTCCCCAATCGACTCCATAGGTCAGGTTGAGAAAGCCAAATGATAAATTTTGTGTGTCTTCTGAAATGGGAATAGAGAAAAAAATACACATTTATATTAACTTAGAAAAATTACATTGATGTCAAACACAATGTATTTGAAATACAATTCTCAAATAATCCTAAATGTTCAGTGTGACAGCAGTCCCACTGGTCAAAAGTATCAGCAGGAATGTGTATGATCACCAGCTGTCATCTACCACATTAAATTGAGGTGATGAGTTAACTTAGATGCTTGATGGAGTTTGAGATAGATTCAATGATATACTTTGGAGCCACAAGTGATCAACTCCTGCTCCCTGAAAAAAGTAAGAAATTCTGTTCAAGACAAAAGCTACTGTAATCCTATGCACACTAATTTTTTTAGGTCAGTCTGCATTGGCATAAAGTCTCAGCAGGTGAGGTTCTGTGTGGTTTTATGTTGGGGAGCTGACACATCTGTGAGATTAGTGGCTCTTGACTTCTCTATGAATTTCAAAGTATGCAGAATAAAAAGAGATTAAAATATATACTGAAATCCATCATCATTTTTAATTGTCAAAACCACAAAATGACTTAATTAATTATAGTAGCAGTGATAGTGATAAATATCAATAATGACTCAGAAAGATATAACTCTTGCATTAATTTTTCTGCAAAGCAATTATACAACATATTTTCAAAGTCTTAGTCATGACAATAATAAAAGCTATCTGATATGTTTTTGAGAGATTTTATTTTTGCATGCTGTTATAAGAGATGTTGTATTATACTTACAAATTGTGAAAAAATATATTTAAAGCTAAAGTACAGCATTATTTACCACACTCACAATGGGAAAATTGTCATAAATATAGAAATTGTTAAACTATGACATATCTTATCTAAAACAGAAAGTTGCCATGTTATTTGAAATGATGTTATGGAAATGGTTATATTTTTTAAAATACCTAGCACACTTGGTGTATATATGTAGATTTAAATAAAATATATATGTTGAGGTATGAATGCATATGGTAAAAATATCATATGTTATCACTTTAATTTGACTACAACCATAGAAGGGCAATCCATTCCTCACACTGAGAAAGAGGTGAGTGAAAACTTTCCCAGGTCACTCTAGTAGCAGGTTGAGGGAAGTGGCTACATTGTATATTCTATAAGTCCAATGTACAATAACATTCAGACCTGTCTTTAAAGCAAAGTCATATGGAAGGTAACAAGTTTTATTCTCTGCCCTCCTTCCTAGAAGGGTACATCCATGATGTTATATACATATTATGTAATGACAATTGAGGGAAAAAATTCTGGACTGAAAACAGAACTTGGTATTTTCTCCATAACTTGAACTAATTTTAAAAAAGTAAAAACAAATCATTTTGCTAAAGTCATGATTTTCTCATTACTTGACCCCCCCAAAATGAATTATTTATCCATGTCAAAGTTAAAACAGAAAAATCAACTTGGAAAGATTTCTTCATAATGTTCTAGGTTGATAATAAGAAACTAGTTTATGGTAAAATCAAAAACAAATCAAAAATAATTCACCTCATTTACTGAGCAGAAATATTCTACATGTCCCGATTCCCCATGACCAACTCAGGGACTCATGAATTCAACCCTCAGAATTAGGGTGACAACTAGAAGCTCTTTTATGGTTATAAAATTTACATTCCATGATAGAAATTGATGTGGTTAAAGGTAGAATGTGGAGCGAGAGAGAGAGGGAGAGACTAGCATTTGTTGACTCTGCATTCTTTCCTACACGTGAACACCTAATGTTCCAAAGGAAATTGTTCTAATTTCACCATCAACTGTCTCTCAGGAGAAAAAGGCAAAATATTTGAAACAGTAAGTGCATAGGAATATGGTCTGTTAAATCATTCTCTAATTAGAACATAGATGAGTTAACTATATCTTTAAAATAAGTGTTTTCTGGGAAATATATCCATTTTAATTTTCAAGTTACCAGAGCCTAGCATCAACTAACAAACCTGAGTGACAGACATATCCTCCCTGGTGCTGAAGATGTTAGGAAAAGTACCAGACACTGTTAGAGACTTATACTGCAATTTTAACCCCTGGGGAAAGGGTCCCTTAAGTTCCAAATCAATTCTTAACCTTCAATGCTACAAAAATAAGTTTACCTAAAACTACATGTGGTATAGGACACTTAATTAATCTCGATGGAATATCATCAGGAATTTTTAAAGTCCTATTTTGTGAAGCAATTGTTTAAAAGCAAACATGTTTTCTTCCTGATTTCATGATGCTATAGAGCTTTCCATCCTAGTTTCATATATGTGTGTCACAGATCATATTGCCATAATAAAATAACATGAATGTTCTTGTTAATTTCCCTTTCTTATAATGTTCCAGAATCTCCAAAATTCCAGCATGGCACAGTGACTAAAGCCGCACCAGGATCCCTTCAAATACTAGAAAGGAGATAAGTTACTGGTCAGAAAAGTATTAATATTGTGCCCTTCTCAGGCTCTTGTTATATGTAAAGATCTATTCTAAACACTATGCAATATTACCCCACTTAATCATCATAATAACCTATCAAGATAACAATCTTTTTACCAGGTCTGCCTTACAGCACAGATGATAGAGGCACAAACACTGAGTGTAACTTGGAGAAAGTCTAAATAAATCACAGAAAAAAGGTCCCATGCTGCTGTGTGGCTTTCCCCAACCTTATGACTGCATAGTGGAAAGGCAGACTCCTAGACAGTGCTGAGGCCACACTTTCTGAATGCATGTCTAATGCCAGACACTATCAAATGATCACAACATGATCTGTTCTAGATTTCTTCTTCTGACTGTCTAATGTAGGCCACAGTTTCTACTAGTCTATGTGTATCTCTGTGTATATAAACTTTACAAGCTAAAATACCATATACTAGACTTAAGGTGGTGGAGGAATAAGTGGAAGCTACACAAATCTGCTCCCAGGACCAATCTGGAATTACAAATTAATTGTAGAGAAATCATCCTAAATAACCAACAGAATACTAGCTGGAGATAATCCTTATAACCACTTACAGACAGAAGAAACCACTTCACCACAACAGGACCAGTAGAGAGTGCAGAGAAGCACAAAAGGGCTGCTTGCATACCCATAGGCATCAGCTGAAGTTCTGGAGGGATATTTCAGCTCCAGGGGTTGGTCTTGAGAAGTGTGGAGTCTAAACTCCAAGCTGAGTTCTCCACTTTACAGCACCAAAGCTGGGAAAGAAATCCACAGAACATCCAGTTCTGAAAATCAGCAGCGTTTCTGCCTGCCACCGAGACATAGCTGGAGACACAGAGAGCCTCTTAAAGGGCTAATGCACAAAATTCCATTTACAGCCACTTACCCTGGGTTCTAGCAGAGGGAGGGCAGAGTGGACTAGAGACACATGAGGAGAGTCTAGCACTGTAGCTCTGGGGAGGGAACTGAAGAAACAGCTACAAGAATCCCTTTGCTGGGTCATTTCCCATACTGCAGAGACCATCTTCCTCAGATAGAGTCTTCGCCTTGAATGGCATCATGCTGAGGGGAAGCAATAACCCTGCTCACAGGAATTACTCTGCCCCACCCTGTGGATCTTAATCCGGGCTGCTGAGAATAGCTTGAGGTCATATCACTGATTGAGTTTAACAACTAAGGCAAATCTCGGGGATCTGAGACTGTAGCGGACCATCCCTGGGCCCAGTGATGGTACCAGCCAGCCTTGGTGCACAGCCTGGTTCGTTCTGAAAACAAATCGGCCCAGCAGAGGGAGCCACCTGCTGTAGATTGTTGATAGCTCCAAACAGATTGTCCATGATGAGTCACAAGCAGCATTTGACAAAGATCTGCCCCAGAGTCTTTACAGATCACCTTAATACATAGAAACAAAAACAAAGGTGCAACCAAAATGAAAAGACAAAGAAACAGACCCCAAATGTAACAACAAGAGAGTTCTCCAAAAGAAGAACTAGATGAAATAGAGGCAAGCAATGTATCACATAGAGAGTTTAGAGTAATGATTATAACGATACTCAACAGCATGAAAAAGAGACATAGAAATCATAAAAAAGACCAGTCAGAAATAAAGAATGCAATACCTGAAATAAATAATACACTGGAAGGAATAAACAGTAGGTTAGATTAAGCAGAGAATTGAATCAGTGATTTGGAAGAAAAACTAGGGGGAAAAAAATACCCAAGCAGAGCAGCAAAAAGAAAAAGAGTTTTAAAGAAATGAGAACTTAAGAAACATTTTGGACAGAATGAATCATAACAAAATCTGCATCATGGGAATACTGGAAGGGGAAGAGAGTGAGCAAGGGAACAAGAACCTATTTGAAGAAATAATGACTGAGAACTTCCCTAATCTGGTGAAGGGAAAAAATACACAAGTCCAGGAAGCTCATTGTGTCCAAAACAAGTTGAACCCAAAGAGGCCCACACCGAGACACATCATAATTAAAATGTCAAGTCTTAAAGACAAAAAAAGAATCCTAAAAGCCACAACAGAACAACAGATAATTAAATTCAAGAGAGCGCTAATTAGACTATCATCTTATTTCTCAACAGAAACATTTCAGGCCAGAAGGGAGTGGCATGAAATATTCAAGATGATGAAAATCAAGGGCCTACAAACCAATGCTACCATTTAAAATCAAAGGAGAAATAAGGACCTGCCCAGACAAGAAAAAACCAAAGGCATATATTTACACCAGACAAGTACTATAAAAAAATATTAAAGGGCTTGGAAGATGGAGAAGGATAAGAAGAAAGAATAAGAAGAAGAAGAAAAAGAAGAAGAAGAAAAAGAAGAAGAAGAAGAAGAAGAAGAAGAAGAAGAAGAAGAAGAAGAAGAGGAGGAGGAGGAGAAAGAGAATAAAGGAGGAAGAGGGGGGAAAAAAGAATAAAAGAGTCCGACAATAAAGTGGCACTAAATATGTATCAATCATTAATCACCTTAAATGTAAATGGTTTAAATGCTCCAACCAAAAGACAGAGGGTAATTAAGTGGATAAGAAAACAAGACCCATATATGTGCTGCCTCCATGGGACCCACCTCAGATCAAAAGATACACACAGACTAAAAGTAAAAGGATGGAAAAAGCTATTTAATGCAAAGGAAAAAGACAAAAACCTGAGTAACAATACTTATATCCAATAAAATACACTTTAAACCTGAGGCTGTATAGTAAGAGAAAAAGGACACTACATAATGACAAACGGAACAATTCAACAAGAGTATATAACCCTAGTAAACATTTACACACTCAACATAGGTGCACAGAAATACATAAAACAAACCTTGATGGACTTAAAGGAAGAAATCAACAGAAACACAGTCATAGGCAGGGTCTTAACACCTCATTGACTTCAATGGATAGATTATCCAGAGAGAAATTCAACAAGGACACGGTGGCCTTAATAACACACTAGATCAAATGGAGTTAATTGATATCTTCAGAGCATTTCACCCAAAAGCATCACAATACTTTTCAAGTCTAAATGGAATGTTTTCTAGGATAGACCACATGTTAGGACACAAAACAAGTCTAAAAATTATTTAAAAGATTGAAATCATATCAAGTATCTTCTCTGAACACAATGCTATGAAATTAGAGCTCAATCACAAGAAGAACACTGAAAAACATGCAAAGACATGGAAGCTAAATAACGTGTTATTAGACAATGAATGAGTTAAAAATGATATCAAGGAAGAAACAAAAGATACCTGAAAACAAATGAAAATGAGAACAAACAAACCGAAATCTGTGTGACACAGTCAAAGCCATCCAAGAGGAAAATTCATAGCATTAGAGGCCTATCTCAAAAAAATAAGAAGAAACTTTACATTTAAAGGAACTTGAAAAAGTAAAACAAACAAAGCCCAAAGTGAGTAGAAGGGAGTAAAAAATAAACATCAGAGCAGAAATAAATGAAAGTGTCTAAAAATGATACAAATGGTCAGTGAATCCAAGAGTTGGTTCTTTGAAAAGATAAACAAGATTGACAAAACTTTACCAGACTTATCAAAAGAAAAGGGTAGGACCCAAATAAATAAAATCAGAAATGAATGAAGAGAAATACCAACTGACACCAAAGAAATACAAAGGATTTTAAGAAAACATTATGAACAGATATATGCAAACAAACTGGACAACCTGGATGAAATGGATAAATTCCTAGAAACATACACTCTTCCAAAATTAAATCAGAAAAAATCAGAGAATCTGGATAAACAGATTACACCCAGTGAAATTGAAGCAATAAACAAAAAACTCGCAGCAAACTGAAGCCCTGAACCTGGTTGTTTCACAAGTGAATTTTACCAATCATTCCAAGAACACCTCTCCTTCTCAAACTACTTCAAAAACTTTCAGGAAGAGGGTAGACTCCCAAACTCAATTTTGGGGGCAATGGGGTATAAGTGAACTAAATGTTAATTGAAAAAATACAATAAGAACATTTTTTAAATAGAAAAAGAAAAAAATTAATACTATATAATATTATCTTAAACTAAATGTGTCCCTAGGCTGAGGAAACATTCTCGTTCTCCATTCCCTTATCTTCTTTCACAATTAAAAAAAGGAAAAAAAAAAAACTTCGCCAGCCCATATTTCATGAATTTCCTTCATGTGTAGAAATATGTGGGTCAAAATACAAATAACTTGAGATGTTGGTGTTTTAAAGGCTGTTTTTTGTTAACTGAGGCACGTTATTAAAATCATTCTTCTTTGGTGAAATGTTTATGCAAATATTTTGATTGTTTGACTTCCTATGTCTGAGGGATAAGTATTCTTAATATATTATTGGTATAAAGCCTTTTATCAGATATATAAGCTGTTCCTTTGAGTCGTAAATTTTTGTCTACAATCCATTTATAGTTAATGTTTGCATATGGTATGAAGTATAGATTTCAGTTCATGTTTTTACATATGAATATCAATTACTCTTCATGACAATTTGAGAAAACTGTCCTATCTGAATAAATAACCTTGGTAGCTTTGTCAAAAATAAATCAACCATTATTCTGTTAATTTTTTTAGTTATTAACATTATTACATTAATAAATGTCTCTGTCTTACATCAGGACAAACACCGTATTTTATAATTTTGGTATTAACTACTGTTCTACTTTTGTTAAATTTAGTTTAAAGATTTTTTAATGTTTTTATACATCAAATTGTTTTCTTAATTTCACATTTGGGAATTATTTTGCTACTATGTAAAAATAAAATTGTTTTTCTGTTTTGATTTTGTATCTTGTGACTGTGATGAACTCAATTATTAGTTATACTGGTGTGTGTATGTATGTGCGTGTAGTGATTAGGATTTTCCACTTAAAAAGTATATAGCCTGTGAATTAAATTAGTTTTTCTACAAATCCAGATGACTGACTGACTTATTAATCTATCATCTATCATCAGTACTGAGAATGGACATCCTTCATTGTTTTTGTAATTTGGGGGAAAAACACTCATTCTGCAATCATTAAGTGTGATGATAGAAGCAAGTTTGGGAGGTTGAAGTCATTTGCTCTATTTCTACTTTGTTGGAAATTTTTATCTTGAATGGGATTTGGATTGTGTCAGGTATCTTTTCTGTATCTACTGAGGTGGTCATTTGGTTTTTGTGTTCCATTCTGTATGTGATCTGTTACATTAACTGCTCTTTATTTGTTAAACCATCCTTGCTTTCCTGGGATAGATCTCATTGATTATGATTTATTATCCTTTTTATGTATTATTGGATTTATTCTGCTAATATTTTGCTGAGACACTTTCATGTATAACTGTGAGGGATATTCTGTTGTGTTGTCTTTTCTTCTATTACCTTACTGACTGTGCGATCAGGGTAACATTTGCTAAATAAAATGAGTTGTAAACTGCTTTCCTCCTCTATTTTTGAAATGAATTAATCTTATATTAGATGTTTATTGAAAATAACCAGTGAAACCATCTGTGTCTGAATATTGATTGGAGGGGAAAATATTTTAGTTACAAACCCAATTTATTTTCTTATTATATGTCTATTCAGATTTTCTATTTCTTCTATTGTCAGTTTTGGGTAAGTTCTTTTTAGGAATTTGTTCTTAAAATCTAAGTTGACTAATTTCTTGGCATAAGTTGTTTATAATACTTATTACAGTCATTTCAATTTTTGCAAAGTTAACATCTCTCCTGATAATGTTAATTTCTATCTCATCTAATTTTCTCATTCTAATTCTAGATAAATTTTTGTCCATTTTATTGATCTTTGCAAAGCTAAAATTAATTGATTTTCTGTATTGTTTTTCATCTTTGTATTATTGGGTTATACTTTAGTCTTTCCTTCTTTTTATTTGATTTTTGTTTGCTTGTTTTTAGTTCATCTTTTTCCTAGTCCCCGAATATGAAATCTAAGGTATTAGTTTTGAGATATTTCTGTCATCTTAAAGATCTAAATTTTCCTGTTTTAAAATGTTATAAACTGTGTTTTCCTTTGCATTCAATTCAAAATATTTTATAATTTCCCTTGTGCTTTTAAAAATGTTTTAATCCTCACCTGAAGATATGTTTTTTTTTATTATTATTATTGGTTTTCAGAGAGAAAAGAAGTGGGAGAGAGAGAGAGAGAGAAAGAGAGAAACATTGGTGTGAGAAGCATCAATCCGTGGCTTCCCGTATGCACCCCAACTGGGAAACAAACCTGCAATCTAGGTATGTGTCCTGACCAGCATTTGAACCTGCAGACTTTTGGTGTATGGGGCGATGCTCCAACCAACAGAGCCACCCAGCCCAGGTACCTTGTGCTGTTGTTGCTGTTGTTGTTGCTGACATTTTGTTTCTTTAGAAGTGTGTTACTTAATTTTGAAATTCTCTGTTCCAGATACAAATCCTTTATCAGACATATATTACCTTTTTTTCTTTAGATCAGTTGTTCTAAAGCAGAGTTGGTTTCGAACCTACTTCCACCAATTCACCACCTGCCCCCTCCCAAAGCAGACACATGGGAGACACTTCACTGTGCATGAAAAGGTTTGATTATCACAACTATAAGGGGGTGTGGGGGACATCTAGTGTGCAGACCCCATGGGTACTGCTGAACAGCCTACAATGCACAGGATAGTACCTCACAAATGCAAGCCTACAATTTTCTAACATTATTGTAGACATAAGGAAAGAAACTTCATTGAAAGAGTAAATATAATGTAGAAGTTGACATAAACACAAAGAAAGCACAAATAAATTATCAATGTTGCATATAAATCAGGATTGAATGAAGAAATATGGTTAGACATATCAAGGGAGGATAAAAAAGCTCATTTCATCAAGAGCAAAAACACAAAAAAGAACAGACACAGAGGCTAGAAGTCCACCAATAAGTTGCAATAAGCATTTGACCCACATATAGTAAAATATGCATGATGATAAGAAGTAAAAGATAATATGATAAAAAATGACCAGAGACAGCAACAGAGAACTATTTAAGTCTGTGATTTTTCCTAAGCTCTTTACACATGATAATGTCACTTAATTTCCCTAAGATTTCTGTGACATAAATATTATTAGTATCTCCATTTTTAGTTATTAGTATCCAAAGTTTCAAAAATGTTAGACACTGCGATGACAACAAAAAATATATTAAAGGAAGCCAGAAATGAACAACAAACACAATATATACATATACAGAAATCTCATTCTGCATATAAATTGATAAAAGTGTGTTCTTCATTGTAAAATAAAAAAACTTTGACTTTGAAATAGATCATAGTTTTCATAATGGATCAGAAAGTATGATTCTCAAGAGTTCTTTATTAACCTCATGAAGGTTTTAAGCAAACTGATTGTGTGTGTATGTGTGTGTGTGTGTGTGTGTGTGTGTGTGTGTTAGCAGTCCATTACCCATACCAATTTAAAACAGTTTAGATTGAATAAAAGCAAAGAAGTATCCTGCCAATTTGGAAATATGCTCAACCCCACCCTGCTCAATTGCAAAGGCAAAAAAATAAGTGAATCAAAACACTCTCTCATAAAGACCTATGCTCTGGCTGTTCTCTCCACTCCAACACTGCAGCCCATGCTTCATCCTTCTTTCAGCCTCCACTTTGCAATACTCTCTAGGAAAATACTTTGGAGCCCACCACCCTTCTGAGAGCTTCTTTCACATCTTTGTTCCTTAGACTATAGATCAAGGGGTTCAGCATGGGGATCACTACAGCGTAGAACACCGAAGCCACCTTGTCAGTATCCACACTGTTGCCAGAACTGGGCCGACAGTAAGTGAAAAGGATTGTCCCGTGGAAGACAACGATGGCTGTGAGGTGGGAGGCGCACGTGGAAAAGGCTTTGCGCCTTCCCTCCGCAGAGCGCATCCTCAGGATGGTGATGAGAATAAATGAGTAGGAGGTGAGGATGATCACAATGGTGATGATCTCATTGAAGGAGGCCACAATGTACAGAAACAGTTCATTCATAGTGACATCAGAGCAAGCAAGAGATAAGAGAGGGGGCAGATCACAAAAGAAATGGTTAATCACATTTGACCTATAGGATGGGATCTGAAGAGCTAAACACAAGTGAGTCAGAGAACACACAGTCCCACTGAGGTAGCAGCAAGACACCAGCTCCACACAGAGACTCCGGGACATGGTGACCATGTAGAGCAGTGGGTTACAGATGGCCACAAAGCGGTCATAGGCCATCACGGCCAGCAGGAAAACCTCAGTTACCACACATGTGCCAAACAAGTAGAATTGCAGAGAACATCCCAAGAAGGAAATGGCTTTGTCTATGTTTAAGATATTAGCTAGCATCTTTGGCACAATGATCGTAGAGTAACAGAAGTCCACAAAGGACAGGTGGCTGAGGAAAAAGTACATGGGAGTGTGAAGCCAAGAGCTGACCTGAATCAGTGTGATCATGCCCAGGTTGCCCAAAACTGTGACTCCATAGATCAGTAGGAACGCCATGAAGAGAAAGACTCTCAGCTCAGGGACATCTGTTAATCCAAGAAGAATGAACTCTGTCGTGGTGGTACAGTTTTCTTTGCTCATGTTCTCACTTTATTTAGTTTGGAGGAAAATATTAAAATTTATACTCCATTTTATGATCCCAAATTCGCTTAAACTGTCTCCTAAAAAGACATAAAAATAAGTAGGACAGATAATATTTTCAGGAAATAAGACATTGCTTTTGTGACATTTAGAAACATCCAAATATTGCAGCATGCAAATGCATAGAGCTCACAGTTTAATTCACAGATAACCCAAAAACATTCACATCCATTAAGAGTCAATGTGATTCCTTAACCTAGTCCTATACAATTTAGGACCTGGAAATGAATCATTAGAAAGACATTAAACATTATTTAATTAGCAACGTCATTTTATGAAATACAAATCCCTTTCTTCTTGGAAAGATTGGAATCTCAGGAAATAATTTTTTTAATTATCATATTGTTTTCCACTGATATGATGAGAAGTATGTTTACTTAAGACTGATAATACTCAAGTATTTAGTTTTTATTTTATGGGTTAGATGGCAAAAGTAGCTTTTGTGCATTTTTTCTATGAAGTGAGTATAGTGATTTTATTAATTATATATTTATGTCAGCCATTATTTAGTGAATTGGTACTCTTGGATTCAACCCTCTTGCAACTATGACTCTGAAGCCTCCTAATAACCTATTTGACAAATGAAGTCACTGCTTTAAATCTATTTGAAGAATTAAGCAAAGATGTGAATATAAAGATAAACCATAAATCTCTATGGCTGATTTTAAAATATGTCCAATAAATCTAGTTTTACAGGGAGAAAAAAAGATGTGAATATGAAATTGTTAACAAAAATGTTTGCTGCCACATTGCAGCATTATGATAGTAAAACTTAAAAATAAAGTGTCAAGCAGAAGGGAAATGGTGAGAGTATGGTATGTATATTATGGAAAACTACAGAGCTATTAAAATATTTTTGAATAACTTTAATGACTTGAAAAATGACCATGCTGAAGAGACAAGTTAAAAAATAGTAAGCCAGAATGCATAGATAAGATATTATATATATATATGTACATAATTTCAATTGTATATTTAATCCTCACAACACACAACATAAAATATAAACATTTTATTCCAATCATTTTTTTAAACAAGCAATGTAGAAACTTGTTTGAATTCTCACAAAGCATAAGAATTATAGGGTTGACTAAGGAATTAGGGTGTGATTTTTTAAATAAGAGATGGGTCCATTCAAGGGCTTTGACATGTAGAAAATGACAGCAGAGTCCTGACTGGTGTGGCTCAGGGATTGAGCACTGGCCTGCAAACCCAAGTGTCACCAGTTCTATTTCCAGTCAGGTATATGCCTGGGTTGCAGGCCAGGTCCTCAGTTGAGGGTGCACAAGAGGTAACCACACTTTGATATTTCTCTCCCTCCTTTTCTCCCTCCCTTTCCTTCTCTCTAAAAATAATTAAATAAAATATTTAAAAAAAAAAAAAGAAAGAAAGAAAATGTCAGCAGAGGGTGAGAACACCCTCATTAATTCTTTCCCTCCTGGCCTTTGGGAGATATATACATGATACATGACTTTAGAGACATCAACTAATAATTCCTGGAGGAAAGAGAATCTGAACTAAAACCCAACACAGCCAGTTGATTGCTCTCATTCTTCAACGGATTTTGAAGAGGTGAAATATATGTGTCTTAAGAAACTTCGATTTAAAAACAAGTAATTATTGTAATGACATGGTTTTCTCTCTTCAGTGGCCAGTAAAAGTGAGTTGTTTTTTTCTGAGCTCAAAGTACTATATAATTCTGGAAAACCTTTTTCTGTTTTCAAATCTAAAGATGAAAAGTCAGGCTGCTGATTACTTACAGAGCAGTGGTTCTTAACCAGGAGTGATCTGTATTCCTATGAACATTTGTCAGTGTCTTGAGACATATTTGTTCTCATGATAGGGAGGGGTGTGCCTGACATCTAGCAAGCAGAGACTAGGGATGTGACTAAGCACTCTATGATGCAAACAGCAGCCTCCCCCACACAAGGATACACACACCAGGAACACATGCAAACACCAAAATATTATCTGGCCCCAAATGTCAAAAATACCGAGGTTGAGAAACCTGCTATGGAGAGACAATGCACACAGCAGAAATAATTTCTCTCCTTTCTGCTTCAGAGATGGTTCAAAGGTCTGTGTCTCTCCATGAACAGTGCTGAGGGTCCCTCTCAGCCATTCCACCTCAGAGCGACCATGAGGGGCACCTCCATGCAGGTTTCCTGGATGGAGTGAGGGTGAGAGAGTTGATAGAGGGAGGGAGAGAGAAATCAAGCATTCGTCCCAATTTGTTTGCACTCTTCCCTTTTACACTGGAAGCTGTTACAAGATCTTTGGTTCCACAAATTAGATTGTTCCCATTTCTCACTGAGACTGTTTCTCAATACACAAAGAGAAAATATTTTCACAAAGGAGTGTCCCAAACATGACATTTATTAAGACATGCTCTAATTTAGAGATGGATAACTACATATTTTTTAAAATGTCTAATGCTCTTGCTCTCCTTTGCAATTCTTTCTTCTCTTACACATGGTTATAATTACCTCAAGGAGAAAATAAAAAGAATAAGCTTCCAAATTCCAGAAAATATTGTGTATGTCCATGCTCACAAAAAAAAAAAAAAAAAAAAAAAAAATGTAGTCCAACCAACCAGCCTGTGAGATAGATATTGCCTCTTCTGTTTCTGGAGATATTATGATGGAAAATGCTATAGGCTTTATGCTTGTGTGTGCATGTGTGTTTGTGTGTGTGTGTATGTCCCTGGGGCCCCTGTTTCTTAAGCTTCCCTAAACAATCATTGATCTCTGTGGGACACCAACGAGATATCCAGAAAACACCACCATCTTGGGACTCAAATAATTAATGAGCTCTATGGTATCTAAAGAGGAGGAAAAACTTTTCCAACTTGGTACATATGATTATAGTTCAACACGATCCTTCAGAGTTCATGATGAATTGCAGAGCACTGCATTGCTCTGCGAACCAGAGATCACATTGACATTATGAAATCTGTAAACAGATCTTACAAACTTTGCCTGCCTTGTATTCAAAAGCTCCTTCCTCAAGGGCATAGGGTCTAAGATCACACCAAAGTTCTGCCAAATATCAGAAAGGGATGGGACATGCTGAATGTATAATATTTTTAGTACTTTTACAAAAGAAATTCATGTGTTTATTAACAGCCTAGCCTGCTCCAGGTATAAGAAAGGGGAATGAAATTACTGTTTACTGAGATTATGTAAGGCATTCCACATAACAGCTATATTATCTTTTAATCTTTACAATCGGATTAGGAGCTAGTTTATGTTGTCTCAAATTTGTAAATGAAAAATTAAAGTGAGAGAAATTGCTACTTTTTCCTCAGTAAGAGACAGAGTCAAGTTTGGTCTCTTTGAATAAATATCTATGTCCTTTCTTTTGCACAACGCCAGGTCTTCAATAATTTTTAAAATATCTTTAAAATGAACCTGTAGGGATACACTTTATTTGCATGCAATGGACAAATTCTACTAAAATAACATACTCAACAAGATAAGACCTTACTACCCATTAACTTGCTGACTGTATCCTTGACATCTTTATTTCTCAGACTGTAGATCAGGGGGTTCAGCATGGCAATCACCACTATGTAAAACACAGAGGCCACTTTGACCGTGTGCCTGGAGTTTTGGGAGTTGGGCACACAGTAGAGGAAGAGGATGGTGCCATGGAAGATGGTGATGGATGTCAGGTGTGAGGCACAGGTAGAGAAGGCTTTGCGGCGACCGCTGGTTGAACGCATCTTGAGGATGGTGACAAGGATAAATACATAGGACGTGAGAATAATGACTAGTGTGCTGACTTCATTAAAGGTGGCAACAATGAAAGTCAGCAACTGGTTGACATAAGTATAAGAGCAGGAGATGGAAAGCAATGAGGACAACTCACAGAAGAAGTGGTTGATTGTGTTGAACCCCTGAAATGATAGCTTCGTAGCAGAACATGTGAGTATCAAGGAACACACTACTCCCCATGCATATGACCCAATCACAAGCATGACACACAGTGTCTGAGACATGGCAACTGTGTAGAGCAGAGGGTTGCAAATGGCCACGAAGCGGTCATAGGCCATCACCGCCAATAAAAAGGATTCAGTTAACACAAAGATACAAAAGAAAAAGAATTGTACTATGCATTCAAGGAAAGAAATGCTTCTGTCTTCTATGACTAGGTTCACCAGGGTCTTGGGAGTAACAGTGGAGGAGTAGCAGAAATCCACAAACGAGAGGTGGCTGAGGAAAAAGTACATGGGGGTATGCAGTTTGGGGTTACTTTTGATGATAACAATCATCCCAATATTCCCTACAACAGTGACACTGTAGATGGCCAGAAAAATCAAGAAGAGGGGAACCTGCAGTTTTGGGTAATCTGAGAAGCCCAAGAGAATGAACGTGGTCCCACTTTTATTTCTCTCTGACAGTATCATGGTTTCTGCTTTTCAAAATCTGAATGAGTCCTGCGAAGAGAAATATTAAAGCAAGTGAGCGTATGAAAAGACTGGGTTAATATCCCTTACAAAACTGGCTAATAAAGGAAAATATTTTTAGAATTTCTTGATGGGTTTATTATGCAAGATACACTGAATGTATATTTTTAAATGTTACAATCATTTTTAAATAGTAAGAGCTTAGATACAAAAAGCAGACTGACAGCTACCAGAAAGGAGGCAGAGGGACAGAATGAAAGATGGTGAACATATTAACCAAAGAATATTTGTGCACAACCCATGGACATGGATGACAATATGAGGACTGACTTGGAGATGGGAGAGGCTAGGTCTGTGTGGAGGTGAGGAAAAGGAGGAAAAGCAGGAACAACTGTAATGGCATTAACAATAAAAAATAAAATTTAAATAAATAAAATTTTTTCTTTAAGTAATCAAATACAATTACTGAATTAATTTTCTAAGTTCTCAATTGTAATGTTTGCTATTTAAAAATAATATGAGATCAAGGGATTGATGGTATTTTAAATCAAATCCACCATAACACTTCCATCTCTCCTTGAACATTATAATTTCATAACAATAAGCCTAACATAATACAATGACTTATTTTGTCAGCCCTACAATCAGTAATGAAAATGAGAAATTTCTAAAATTAATTTCTGCCTCACACATTCACATTGTGACATTAAGAATGAACACCCATAACACTTTGAATTTGTGCCTTTATTGTTAATTCCATATAGCACTTTAATCTTTTTCATTTTGATCCAGTAAATCTGATATCAAAATAAATCTTAATTAGTTTTTTCAGAGAGTATTCTCCTCAATTCAGGGAGTCCTAATTGTCGATACTTCCTCGCTGCTTGAGAAATAATAAGATTAGGACAGATAATAAAGATAATCTAGTCCACTTCCTTAATCTAGAGGTGACAAAGCAGAAGCTGGAAGAACCTTGACTTTCCCAATGACACGCAAATAAGGACCAATCTACACATCCTAAAGCCCTAATTCCCGAACTCCCAGAAATGTGTCCATTTCTTTACACAAGACTGATCTATGTTCAAGGTCTAGATACTAAGGCACTTCTTTTATTAATAGTCATACCTTTATGACAAACTAGGGACTCTAAGTGTATGAGCAATAGCCCAAGGACAGTGTATATATGACAGAGCTATACTAAAAGCAGCATCAACATGAACTGAGAATGGGATTTAGGGAGATTTTTTTTTCTCCCAGGAATAACTAACTAACCGTAATAAAGAAGACTCTGACTTAGAAACTTATCCTTCCTCTCTCTCTCTCTCTCTCTCTCTCTCTCTCTCTCTCCCTCTCTCTCTCTTTCTCTCTCTCTTCCCCCACCTTCAAAACCTGTAAAATATTTATTCTGTCCCTATATCACTTGTGAAGAAGAAGGATTACAAATTTGAGAAAGAATTGCACTGGGAAGACATTTCATGAGAAAATAGTGATACAAAGGAATTATACAGGCAGGGGGTGCAAAAGGTTTACAGTTGTTTGGATGGAAAATAATACAATTAATAAATAACAACACAAGAATAAACTCTGTGTTTCATGTACTCACAACCATAAACCTACTTTTGCCTGACCCTGTATTTCTCTAATTGCTGTCTAATACCTCTAAGACCCCAATAGCAGGAAACACTCCCTCTCTCAATTTTTTCTAGGAAGGTTATCTCTGGTCCCACAACCCAAAATGGCCCGTCAATAAAGATGTCAGATCATATGTGAGACTGAGTTACTCAAGGGTCCTATCTGTTCCCATTTTCATCAATCTGAGTAGTAAAGGCAACCTCAAAAGACAATCCATCACAAAGCCAGACCTTCTAATTAATTTTCACATTTTTCTTAATACAAGGTTTAATTTATCTAAAGCATTTAAGAATTAATGTTATAATTAATGAAATGGCTCTCGTGTCCCAAACACTATTACTAAATCGCCAGTAAAATTTTCTATACTTTTAAGTCCAGGAAATATTATAATACCTGAAATCTTCTTCCTGATAATTTTCCCTTATTTTGTTACATTTTTCTCTCAGGGGGCAATTAAAGCTGGTCCCTTTTAATTTTTTTTTCACTAGAGAATCTATTCTCTGCTTATTTCATTTCATTTCATTTAAATACTAAATCTACATTGATTCCTACTCCAAGAATTTATAGAAGCAAGACAGGGCAGATTCCCCAAATTCTCCAAAATCTCATTTCACCCGCGCCAGGCACCTGCTGTTCATGGGGGTGTTATTGGGAAGCTCAGCTGAGCCAGTCCCTCTAATGCAAAGCTCTGCAGGACAAGGGCAGTCCTCTTCATGGCACATCCAATATGTAACTTTTGCAATGACTACATATTTCTCAAAAACCACATAGATCTAAAGAGTAAGGTTCCCCACTTGACTGCACAGTGAAATTAATATCAATCTGTCCTTAGAATCCTGAAACAAACCTGCTGTTGGCAAAGGTAGGATCTCTCCTAATTAGGAGTGATGCATATATTCTTATATCTATAATCACAACTTTTGGGATATGGACCCTAGAGACTCACTGTTGCCTCATGCTCTTGAGG
Source organism: Furipterus horrens (assembly GCF_987537825.1). Lineage (NCBI taxonomy): Eukaryota > Metazoa > Chordata > Mammalia > Chiroptera > Furipteridae > Furipterus > Furipterus horrens. The sequence goes on from NW_028327172.1 coordinate 10,860,493, forward strand.
TCATGAAATAAACAATTAAAATTAATCGCTTTTCTCTGATGTGTCCTAGAAACCTGGAGCAGCATGAGGGGCATTTCACATGAAATTTTCTGTTTTTTTTTTTTAAACATTTCATTTATTTATTTTTAGTTAGAGGGGAAGAAAGGAAGAAAGGAAGAGAAGCATCAGTGTGTGAGAGGTACATGATCGGTTGCCTCTCCCACACCCCCAACCAGAGACCCAGCCCACAACCTAGGCATGCGCCCTGCCTGGGAATCAAACCAATGACCCTTATGTTCACAGGCCGGTGCCCAATCCATTGAGCCACACCAGCGAGGGCTGAAAATTTATCTCTTAAGTCACTTCCCCCAGCCCACTGATCACTCCAATACCCTCCTACAATTATCAAAAGTACGTAATTATAAAAGTCCCTTATTATCAAGTATTAACCAAGTGACTACTATATGCCAGGAATTACCCCCTTCCTCCATACCACCCACGCTAACCATGTGGGGGAAGTGTGAGATCCATCTGTCAGGTCATCATGGCTCATTCAGAGTTAAAGCAGAAGCACAGAGTAAGTTAAATATTCAATGAGGAAAATGATCTAGTTCCTTTCAGATCTCTTCTATTATTCTTTCCCTCCTCTGTCTTCTCCAGGTAGTCTGACCTCCTTGATGCTTCTTTAAAAAAAATTTTTTTTAAACACACATTCCTCGTGTCCTTTTTAACTTGTGTTTCCTTTACATCAGAATGCTTCCCCTGAGGTTTTTGTGCAAATGCATCCTGTTGGTGAAACCTTCAATGGCCATGCTATTATACTTCAGGGTTACCCTACTACCCAATTTAGTGTTTAAAGTACTTATCATGGTAGAAATATATTTTAATGCTTCTTTTTTTTTTTTTTCAGATTTAATGTGTTTTATTGATTAAAATATTACATTTGTGCCAATTTCCCTTCCCTCTGCTCCCCTCCACCCGGTGGCCCCCCTCCCTCCAGTTGTCCCCCCCTTTTAGATTATGTCCATTAGTTGTGCATACAGTTCCTCCCAACCTCTCTCCGTCTATTCCATTCCCTCCTACCATGATCCCCAATTCCTATATCATCTCCCTCCCTCTCCCCACTCCCCCTCCCTGTTGACCTCCCCCCACTATGCTTCCCTTACCCACAGTTCCTTTTCCACTCTCATTGCCTGTTTCGTTTGCCTTTGTTTCATCTCCCTAGCTTCTGTTTTTTAAACCAGTCCCTTTAACATCTCATATAACAGTGGTTTGGATCTAATGAACTCTTTCAGTTTTATTTTGTCCTGGAAACACTTTCTCTGTCCTTCTATTCTGAATGACAATTTCGCTGGATAGAGTATTCGTGGTTGTAGGTTTTGGATTTTCATTACTTTGAATATTTCTTGCCAGTCCCTTCTTGCCTGTAGGGTTTCCCTTGAGAAGTCAGCTGATAGTCTAATTGGGACCCCTTTGTACATAATTCTTTTCTTCTCTCTTGCTGCTTTTAAGATTCTCTCTTTATCTTTAATTTTTGACATTTTGATTATAATGTGTCTTGGAGTGGTTCTCCCTGGGTCCAGTCTCTTGGGAACTCTCCTTGCTTCCTGGACCTGCAAGTCTATTCCCTTCCCCAAGTCTGGGAAGTTCTCCTTTATTATATTTTCACTCAATTTTTCAAGTTCTAGTTCATCTTCCTCATTCTCTGGCAAACCAATGATTCTTATGTTGGGCCTTTTATAGCTGTCCCAGAGGTTTCTGATCCTCTCATTGTTGCTTCCCATTTCCTCTCGCTGCATTGGTTGACTGCTTGTTCCTTCTCCATATTCCAGTTTGTTGAAATGAACTCTGGATTCCTCACCATCTGTCTCGTATGTGGTTTTGTTCCTTTCGTTATGAAAGTTTTTCGCTTCTTTCATATCTTTTTCCTGCTCTTTTGTGAATTCTGTAAGCCACCTGATAACAATGGCCCAGAACTGAGCCTCTGACAGGTTTCTATAGTTGTCTGCCTCATTTTGACAGATGCGTTTTGTTTTCTTGGGCCGGCTGTCGGGGGCAGTGCCTGTGTACGCGTCACAAATTAGCGACCGGCGCCTGTCTGCGACCTATTTCGCAGCCCTGTGGTGCTTTCTTTGGGGGCGGGGGTCCAAGATGGATTCACACAGTTATTCAGCTAGGAGACCGGGATCCGTCCTCCCGCCCCCCTGGGCCTCACTGTTCAAGGCGATGCTGCGGCTGCTCCCCAGCGCCGGAGTCGGCACGCCAGGGGCTTGATTGGAGTCGCGCACGCCAGGGGCTTGATTGCCTCCGGGATTTTTCGCCGCCCTGCCCGCCGCTCCGCAAACAGCTTTGCCTTCTTTAACTCTTACCTGCCCAAATGGCACCGCTGGTTTATAACTTCATATGTTGGGCTTCCGTGTAGTTTTATTTTCTGGAATTTCTAGTTATCCTTTGTTTTGAAGTAGTTGTATTCCTCTATAGTTGTAGAGGGAGACCTAGCATGTCCGTCTAAGCCTCCATCTTGGCCGGAAGTCTTAATGCTTCTTTATTGCATTTATTATATATTGTTTGTTCCCCCCGCTAGAATAAAAGTTCCAGGAAAATGGGGATTTTTTTATTGCTTCGTTCACATGATGTATTTCATGCTCCTAGATCAGTGACTATCACAATGTACCACGAACCTTTACTGAATGAAAAATATGACCTTCTATGGATCTGTGAATAGAGGCAAACGTACCAGAACTATGAGGAATTCTAATGCAAAGAAGATAGTTCATAAAGAATGAAAAGGATGTTTTATAAGGGATTATTAAAACTGGGTTGTCAAATTTATGTTTAATGGAGACTACAAAAACAAATAAGTATGTAATCATTTTCTGGTAATAAGTGCTAAAAATATATAATTGAAGGATTCATTTTAAATAGAGAGGTTAGACAAGACCAAGTGATGAGCATAGGACATTATGAAGTTATGTAAATAACTGCAGGAAAGTGTTGAGTCTGGGGCAAAGGGAACAACAAATACAACTTATTGTCGAATAGACAGTTTTTTTATGCATCTCAATAATTCTGCAGTTTGTGGTGATGTTCTGCACTTTCTATATTCCTTTATCAAAAATATAGTATGGATATTTCTAGGTGACATTATTTATGGGAGAAAGAAAAAGAAGGAAGCCTATTGGGTGTATCTGTGAGTGTCACTTACAGACGTGTTTATGCAATTATGTTGGTATTCCTTAGAATAATAACAAGATATGAGATAATATTAGTAGAGTACTGTTTTAGTATACTTTCATTAAGAAATTACGGCTAAATAATTTCAGGTCTGCAGAAATAACCTGGGATGATACAACCAAAAGGTTTATCAATGTAATTTTAACCCTTTAAGTCTTTTTAAAGGATTTCAAGGAACCAAAAGTATTTCAGCCAATGTCATAGGCCTCAAAACAAGTAACTATAGGAACTGCTTGCCACGCTGACTGTTTTTCTGTCCTAGATGTATTTTTGGCAAGGCATTTCTGTGTACAGCTTGGGAAGGCAGACTATGGGGAGTGAGGACATTTTATGGAGCGTGAGTCCTTAACTTCCAATCCTATAAACTGGAATCATTTAAAACATAATTATATTTGTAGCATATTATGCTTATCAACCCACTTGCTAAGAGAACTAAGTCATTAATAGGGCTTTATAAAAAGTGTAACTGCCAGTGAGACAGACGTTGTATTTAAACACCCATGCCAAAATTGCACCTAACAGAAATAATATTAGAGTCTTACTGTCATTTTGTACCAAATCCATGTTGAAATATTCCCAATTATCTCAAAGATAAATTTTTACAGATACTTTGAATCAACTCAAATAAATTTGGTTATTATAACTTAGTTTCTGTTATTATGTAACTGTTAGGCGCACGCGCGCGTGCGTGCGTGCGTGTGTGTGTGTTCAGGCAATTTTTTTTGAATAATTGGACAATTCATAGAAGGCAGTATATTCTCTCTTCAGCTCATTGCTTCATTTGGTCTCATTTAAGCTGTTCCTTCACCAATTCGTTTAAGCTGATACACCAAGAGACTTGATTTTGGGGGGTGAACACACAATACAATATACAGATAATGTATTATAAAATTGTATCCCTGAAACTTATATAATTTTATTAACCAATGTCACCTCTATAAATTCAATAGAAAAAAAGTAAATAAATAATCTTTATTAATTCAGGTTCACTCAGTATTTTTTTAAGGCAGAAATTCACAGGTGGTTCTGAGTACTGCCAATTGCATCAAATTGTGAGGCGCATGTTAACTGGTTATGGGACTTTTAATGATACTCAGTCTGATCTGTGGATTCAGGTAGTGTCAACACGATTATTTCACTTAAAAACTTTCCACCTTGATATTTTAAATCCTCCTTATAAGCCTGTCTAACTCTATGTGGAAGTGATTACCAAATCTAAAATATGTACATATTAAAAGCAAGAAATTATTTTTTAAGAATAAAATAAGAATAAATAAATAAATAAAATAAAAATTTCCCAACTTTTTGCTTAATGAATGGTTTTAATACATATCAAATCATAACCTTGACCCATATTTTATTGCGTTCTAAAATTGTGATTTTCTAATTCTATCCTTTTATCTGTTTTTATTTCTTCTGAATCTCTCTTCACTAACTGTTAGGTAACCCTGAGATACAATTTACAAAGGAAAACAGAATAAATATTTAGCTCTTTTATCAATTTTCAGATCAATTACTTGATACCCTCCCAGCAACCTTTAATGGTAGTCAATGATTTATTTTTCTTTTATAATATCTAGATTTAAATGTTAGAATTAAATGCATTTGATGTCTTTACATTAATTGCAGTAAATATTCATTTTTATGTTAATCCTAAACCAGTGGAAGTCATTTTAAATCATCTGCTATGTCTCTTTGAAACGACCCTACTAGCCGTTAACAGCATTCTTACTTTCTGGAAAATTAAGTTGCCCAAGGCCCATTATATTTCTACCTCCGACTTCAAATCAGCTACTTTTCCAAGAAGCTCTGATTCTATTTAGGGGATAAAGACTTCCTTTCAGAGAAAATTTGGGGACTAAGTGTGTTCATTGTTATTGGGTTGTGATTATTAAGTGGTATTTGTTGTAAGAAAAAAATGTTTCAAACTAAATTTCTAATTCAAATTAAGATGAAAAGTTCTTTATTTACCTCTCTTTCTTGAGAGCTGTAACTCCTCTCATGCTGATAACCTTAGTTTCAATGATTACTTATTTATTTTATACTAAATAAGCATTGCATAATGGGGAAGTACACTCAAAGAGCTGTTTCAAGTCCTTTAGAACATGTTTTGCCCTGTGTTCCATTATAAACATATTCATTTGTTTTTACCTGTATTTTAATTTTTAGAGATTTTTGTATACACTTTGACATAAATGGGTGTCTTTTAAACTATGTTAAATTCTACATTTCCCTCAAATCAAAACTATATTTTGAGGTACATTCCTAAAAGTTTCTTTCATCTCTTCCTGCCTTTGTCAGTTCTGTTTTACCTTTCTTTTTTCAACAATTTACAATACTATAAAATTTTTTCGATACTTCCGGCCAAGATGGAGGCTTAGACGGACACGCTAGGTCTCCCTCTACAACTAGAGAGGAATACAACTACTTCAAAACAAAGGATAACTAGAAATTCCAGAAAATAAAACTACACGGAAGCCCAACATATGAAGTTATAAACCAGCGGTGCCATTTGGGCAGGTAAGAGTTAAAGAGGGCAGTGCTGTTTGCGGTCGCACCCGGCGGCGGGCGGCGAGGAATCCCCGCTGCGGTCAAGCCCCTGGCGGTGCGCGACTCCGGCGCTGGGGAGAGCGGCCGCCGCAAGTGAGGCCCAGGGGGGCGGGAGGACGGATCCCGGTCTCCTGGCTGAATAACTGTGTGAATCCATCTTGGACCCCCGCCCCCAAGGAAAGCACCACAGGGCTGAGAAATAGGTCGCGGACAGGCAGGCGCCGGTCGCTGACTTGTGACGCGTACACAGGCACTGCCCCCGACAGCCGGCCCAAGAAAACAAAACGCATCTGTCAAAATGAGGCAGACAACTATAGAAATCCCGGTGACACAACTCACCAGGCAACAGATGGAGAACCTGACAGATGAACAGATAAGAAACCTGTCAGAGGCTCAGTTCTGGGCCATTGTTAACAGGTGGCTTACAGAATTCACAAAAGAGCGGGAAAAAGATAAGAAAGAAGCGAAAAACTTTCATAACGAAAGGAACAAAACCGCATACGAGACAGATGGTGAGGAAAAAAAATCCAGAGTTCATTTCAACAAACTGGAATATGGAGAAGGAACAAGCAGTCAACCAGTGCAGAGAGAGGAAATGGGAAGCAACAATGAGAGGATCAGAAACCTCTGGGACAGCTATAAAAGGCCCAACATAAGAATCATTGGTTTGCCAGAGAGCGAGGAAGATGAACTAGAACTTGAAAAATTGAGTGAAAATATAATAAAGGAGAACTTCCCAGACTTGGGGAAGGGAATAGACTTGCAGGTCCAGGAAGCAAGGAGAGTTCCCAAGAGACTGGACCCAGGGAGAACCACTCCAAGACACATTATAATCAAAATGTCAAAAATTAAAGATAAAGAGAGAATCTTAAAAGCAGCAAGAGAGAAGAAAATAATTATGTACAAAGGGGTCCCAATTAGACTATCAGCTGACTTCTCAAGGGAAACCCTACAGGCAAGAAGGGATTGGCAAGAAATATTCAAAGTAATGAAAATCCAAAACCTACAACCACGAATACTCTATCCAGCGAAATTGTCATTCAGAATAGAAGGACAGAGAAAGTGTTTCCAGGACAAAATAAAACTGAAAGAGTTCATTAGATCCAAACCACTGTTATATGAGATGTTAAAGGGACTGGTTTAAAAAACAGAAGCTAGGGAGATGAAACAAAGGCAAACTAAACAGGCAACGAGAGTGGAAAAGGAACTGTGGGTATGGGAAGCATATTGGGGGGAGGTCAACAGGGAGGGGGAGTGGGGAGAGGGAGGGAGATGATATAGGAATTGGGGATCATGGTAGGAGGGAATGGAATAGACGGAGAGAGGTTGGGAGGAACTGTATGCACAACTAATGGACATAATCTAAAAGGGGGGGACAACTGGAGGGAGGGGGGCCACCGGGTGGAGGGGAGCAGAGGGAAGGGAAATTGGCACAAATGTAATAATTTAATCAATAAAACACATTAAATCTGAAAAAAAAAAACAATCTTGTTGGAGTGTATTGTGACAGCTGTCATATCAATGTACATTTTTTAAAAACTTACCAAATTGGTGAATTTTTGGACAGCCATTTTAATATTGAAGATGGAGGAAAATATAATTTTCAGCATATTATGCTTTTTATTTCAAGAAAGGTAAAAATACAACTGAAATGCAAAAAAAGATTTGTGCAGTGTATGGAGAAGGTGCTGTGACTGAGCATATCAAAAGTGGTTTGTGAAGTTTCGTGCTGGAGATTTCTCTCTGGACATGCACTAGTCAGGTAAACCAGCTGAAGTTGCTAGCAGCAAATCAAGACATTAACTGAGAACAATCAACATTATACCAGCAGGAGATAGGCGACATACTCAAAATATCCAAATCAATAAAGTTACTGGTGAAAATGAAAAAAAAAAAAATTTTTTTTTCTACTTTTTTATTTTTATTCATTTATTAATAAATTCTGGAGGGTATCACATAGCAATATACAGAAGCTTTCTTCCCATCTTCACAGCTGTATATTTCTTTACTGTGACTAATAGTTCATTGAATCACCTTGCTATTGGATTTTATTCAGTCTGTCTTTATTATAAACAATGCTTGTGAATGTTATTTATATTTTGATACTCTATCTTTGGAGCAGATTTCTAGAACTGTGAGTGCTTTGAAAGAGGGTAAATTTATATGTAATGTTACTAGTACTTCAAATCACATGTAATATGTTACCTTCCTGCCTCAATGTATAAAAAATATGTTTCCCTGAAGATTAATTTACAGGACATGTGATTAAACTTTTGGATTTATTGCATTTGCGTAGGTGAGAAATGATAGCTAAAGGCAGTTTTCATTTGTATGTTTATTATTATGAGTCAAGTTGAATAACTATTCATATGTTTAAGGGATTGTTTGTATTCTTTTTTATAAACTAATTATATCTTATACCTATTTCTCTATAAAATTGTCATTTTCTCCTTTACTATGTGTGATATGAGCAGTGCTTTTTATTTGTCATTTTAATTTCTTCTGTTGTTTTTCCAAAAAGCTTTGTATAGTCATATAATCTAAAATTAAAACCTGATTTTAGGAATCTCTTCTGGCATGTGAAATAAAAGAGATTTAAGTTTATCTTTTTCTCACATGGCCATGTATTTGTTCCAATATGACACTGTTATATAATAGTGTCTATAATTCATTTTAAATTCTATAGGGATAGACTTCTTACTATAATTTGCTTTGATTTTTAAGGTGTTTGTTACTGGATATTTGTGCTTGTTAGTCACTCATAAAAACATTAGAACAGCAATTTTGAAATGATTCCTCAACATTCCCAGATAAAATGTATATTACTTTCACCCTGATCCTAATATATATGAACTAGACTAGATAATGCTTATAGAAATTTCCAGACCTGCTAAGACTTGGCATGCAGCCTTTTGAGAAATCATATCCAAGCCTAATCTAGGAATATTGAAGTGACTCCAGTGATTGTCATTTCTAAATGACAAAATTAACTTCTGTGACATCTCACACTAATAGCTTCAGAGGTATTATAGTGAAAAGGAATCTAGATTTGGAGTCAACAGTAAGTTCCTGTCTTAAATCAATTAGTTCAGTCATTTTAGATCATTTCATGGACTTCTGCATTATCATATACACAACAAGTATAAGCATCCTTAGCCAATGTCCTTCTCAACATAAGCTGACTGTCCATTCATGGAATTCACAGACCCCAAAGAAGGAAGGTGTCAGCAAAGACTTATTCCTCCTTTTATCACACAGCATATCCATCTGTATCTCCCAACAAAAGACACAATGCTTCAGTGACACACAGCATAAATACATTTAAAGGCAAGGCATCCATGGTCGCATTCAGTAACAAAATAGAAAGGTCTTTACTAAGGTGAGTAAAGATCATCCTCACAGTAATTTTGTTCCCCACATGAACCACCTGCTGTGTTTTGTAGTATTTTTATGTGTTTTTTTTTTTTTACAGAATTTGAATAAATAAATGCTTTACAGCTCAAAAAATTGTGCACTTTATCGCAGAATTAACTTCTTTGGCATTTTCAAGGGATTTGAGCTAACCAAGTCACAATATGCTAACATCACAGCCATCCCTAAAAATCTCATGCAAATATACGCCATAGATTTTAGAAGTATTTTAAGCTCTGCTCCTGTTGTTCTTTGGGATTGAAAATATCCTTGGAGGTTGGTTCAGTGAGATGGGACTTTTGTGTCTATGAATTTCCAGAAGACATCCTTCACGTCTTTATTCCTCAGGCTGTAGATCAGAGGGTTCAGCATGGGGTTGACCACTGTGTAAAAGACAGAGGCCACTTTGACGGTTTGCCGAGAGTTTTTGGAGTTGGGCACACAGTAGAGGAAAAGGATGGTCCCATGGAAGATGGTGATGGCTGTCAGGTGGGAGGCACAGGTGGAAAAGACTTTGCGGCGACCACTGGCAGAACGGATGTTTAGTACAGTCACAAAAATAAAAACATATGAAGGGAGAATGATCAGTAATGTGCTCACCTCATTGAAGGTGGCAAAACCAAAGAGCAGCAGGTGGGGAATATGTATATCGGAGCTCGAGACAGCAATGAGAGCAGTATATTCACAGAAAAAGTGGTTAATCACATTATATCCAAAAAAGTTTAGCTGGAGAGCATAGCAAAGGAGTACCAAGGGGCCAAACATACCCCAGAGATATGACCCAGCCACCAGCAGGCCACAGAGCCTCGGCGACATGGCCACTGTGTAGAGCAGAGGATTGCAGATGGCCACAAAGCGGTCATAGGCCATCACCGCCAGCAAGAAGGACTCGGTCACCACCGCTGTGCAGGACAGGAAGTACTGCAACATGCAGCTAGCGTAGAAGATGCTTTTATCAGCCACAACCAAGTTCTCTAGCAGCTTGGGAGTAACGATGGAAGAGTAACAAAAATCAACAAAAGCAAGGTGACTAAGGAAGAAGTACATGGGGGTGTGAAGCCTGGGGTTAATCTTGATGATTACAATCATTCCCAGATTGCCTACCACAGTGATAACGTACATGATCAGAAACACGAGGAAGAGAGGGATCTGAAGTTCTGGGTAATCTGTGAAACCCAAGAGGATAAACATTGCCTCCACACTCATATTTCTTGCCACCATCACTGTAATATATTCAAAGGGAGGGATGGGGAAAGAGAGTTGTTTCTGTCAAAGAAGTTTATGGTGATAAGCAACAAACATGTCATGAATTTCTATGGTAGACCAAACAAAAGGAGAAGAAGAGTTTGGGTCCTAGTTTCTTCCATCCAGAATATGTCTCATTCAGATCGCTGCCATGGATTGTAACAAACCAACGAAGCTGAGCCTCTAAAACATCTTTGCATTTCCATCGCAACTTGTGTTTCCATAAAAAATATTTATCATATTATAGTGTGTATATTCACACTAGCTAGTAGAATAATATGCACATAACTGATATGTTTGCATATATATATGCATAATGGGTCTGTGAAAAAATGTAAAATATTTGCCTCAAAAAAGAGCATATATTACTACTATATTTTGCCTGTATATATAAATCAATTAAAATCTTTAGGGTCTCCAGATTTATCATGCGGAGTTCTCTCAGAACGAAGTAACACCCTTGCTTGTTAAAGTTTATATACCAGTATAAGGTGCATATAAAGAGGATATGAATGAGTATCTTTTTCCAGATGGAAAGTTTATTCTGTTCGTTGTGAAACGGTTGTCAATGGACTTGAAGCCAAATATTTCCATGAGCGTTAACTTTCTCTTTAATATAATTGGACTCAGAATTGGATAACATTTACAGTGATCTAATTTCAAAAGAAAAATAAAGGAAAAGCCTAGTTATCACATTTAGAAAATATGTTCGGTTTCATAAAAACCTAAATAAGCTTACCTGCTACGGAGAAACAGTTCACCACCACCCTGTTTCTTGTAAGCTGAGTGCAATGGGGGCCCCAAGGTTCTTACATCTAACTCTGTAGCCCTGGGGACTCAAACTCTGGAGACTCATTAACAATTTATTTCTCACAAACATCAAAATGGATAATTAAGGCAAATGCATTTTAATGACTTAAATTTCTTCAAAATGACATAGAAAAATTACAACTTGCAATGGACTACCAGCCTTTGTTGGTGCACAACCTAAGTGCCCTCTGGAATTAATGAAACTAATGTCTCCTCTACACCAAAACTCAGTGGGCCCCTTTTGATTTGGTTGCCAGCACACACCAATTTTAGGTAAGATACTCCAACCTCTTTACAAAGTTACTCAAAATATTGTCCATTTTTTTGTGGGGTCCTCAAACAAGAGAAAATTCCAACAAGCCCAGTCCAGTCTGCCATGCCAGCTGCTGTGTTATTTGGGACAAGCAACCCTGCATATATGATTGTCTTGGAAGTGTATTCACAGATGAGGATTGTTCAGAACTTTGGATGAGTCCCTCTAGGAAATTACAGATTAGACCACCAGATTTTAAAAGAAAGCACTAACTTCTTCTGCAGATAACTCTTCGCCTTTTGAGAAACAGCTTCCGACTTTTTAATGGACCTTAAACGAGACTGAATGAGTGACCATATACTACCATGTTACTATGCAACCTCCACTTCCTGAGCTGGGTGCTGTCTGTCCCACCAACCCATAACAGTAGGCATGCACAGCTGTCAACAGCACTCCTGTTTCTGAAGACACAAATAAATTGAATGAGTAAGTGGGTCAGGTGCCCATGGGTCATGCTCTTGTTGTATGGCTTTGTCCTTCAAAATTTGGAATTTTTGGCCACATGAGGCTTTTTTTATGACAACCTGAATATGGAAAAAAGCATTGGGCCTTATTTTCAGATTATTCAGCATGATATGCTGTCACTACACATTAAGTGGACAGTTGTCACACTACAGTTCTGCCCTGGGGTGTCTCTTGAAAGACAGTGGTGAAGAAAAACTCATCTAGGGTTCAGAAATTCAAATAGTGTGCCTGGAACATTGGAATAGCCTTTCAAATCTCTTTAGCATGATGGAGTAATGGCTAGTCTAATTCTGATGCCAAGAATTAACAAACACAGTAACACGGTACAATAACATAAAATTACAGAAGCATTTCACTTACAAACTTAGAGCTTAAAATTCCAAATAAAACATTGCCACACTAATCTAATCAACTAATGAAAAGTTCTATAACATGACATTTAAGTTACTTTCCTCACAAAAAAATTGGTTTGATATTAGAGAATCTAAAAAATTTAAGTTGTCACATTAAAATGTTAAAGAGTAAAATGAAAAAGGGGTAGCTTAATTTAACACTTACCAAAAAAAAAAAATCAAGAAGATAACTTTTCTAAGCTTGGGATAAAGCAATCTATAAAGATGTACAGGAAACAACATTTCAAATATAAAATATTCAATTTTTTGTGATATCAGGAAGTCAAGGATGCCCATTTTTACTGTTTATTCAACACTACAGTGAGGTTCCTACCACTGAAGTTAACCAAAGCAAAAAGAAAAATTAAAAGAAATAATATTGGAAACAAAAAAATCATAATATATTTAATCAGAGATCATGCAATATGCATGTTGACATCCAAAATAATCTATAAATTATAAAATTATTACATTTTAGGCTATGACTCCAAATCACCTCAAAAATCTTACACTTCACATGCCTTAAACTGAACTGGAATTTGACCTGGGCAATCACTTGGTCATAAATATTATCAAAAACTTTATATTCCAATTTTGAATCTATAATTTTTTAATTATTTTACTAAACATTAGAGTGAACAAATATTGAACTATCAATTGCAAGGTTACCACAGATTCATGTATTGATTTGCTAGCGAATAGCTCCTACCAATACTCTCAAAAAGAAACAATACTCTAGCTTTATATTTTATCACAGAACAATTTAGTATTGATTAATTTCTTGATCGTCTCCTTCACATCTTTGTTCCTGAGGCTGTAGATCAGTGGGTTCAGCATGGGGATGACCACTGTGTAAAAGACAGAGGCCACCTTGACCATGAGCCACGAGCTTTTGGAGTTAGGAACACAGTAGAGAAAAAGAATGGTCCCATGGAAGATAGTAATGGCAGACAAGTGGGAGGCACACGTGGAGAAGGCTTTGTGGCGCCCCCCAGTTGAAGGCATCTTCATGACAGTGATAAAAATAAAAACATAGGAAGTAAGAATGATCACCAGGCTGCTTATTTCATTGAATGTGGCAGAGCCTAATATGGCCTTCTGGCTAATGTAAAGGTCAGAACAAGACACAGAGGCAATGGCAGCATACTCACAGACAAAATTATTTATGATATTGTTTCCTCTGAAGGATAATTCCAATAGAATATAGGTAAGGGTCAGGGAACAAGCAATACCCCAAGAGTAAGATGCACCCACCAACAGGGAACAAAGTTTCGGAGACATGACTACCGTATAGAGAAGAGGGTTACACACTGCCACAAATCGGTCATAGGCCATCACTGCCAACATGAAAGTTTCTGTCACCACAAATATGCAGGCCAAGAAGAACTGCATGATGCATCCTGTGAAGGAGATGGTCCTGTCTTCCACAACCAAGTTTTCTAATAGTTTGGGTGTAACTACCGTAGAGTAACAGAAGTCAACAAAGGACAAGTGGCTGAGAAAAAAGTACATGGGGGTGTGGAGTTTGGGGTTGATCTTAATGGTCATGATCATACCCAGGTTCCCCAGCACAGTGACTGTGTAGATGGTAAAGAACAATAGGAACAGAGGCACCTGGAGTTCTGGATACTCTGAGAAACCCAAGAGGATGAAGGTGATTTCATCACTCTGATTTTCTTGGTTCCTGTGGACAAAAGAGGAAACTCTCTTCAGAGAAATGAGAAGCAAAATTTGGATAAGGCAGGTTAAAAGGAGCAAATGTTGAAAGACATAATGGGCATACATAGTGTTGTGGAAAGCACTAGCTTTAATTTATTTGTTATGATATTTCAAAAGCTGGAATTTACTAATACCAATATTCTAGAGTAAATTTAAAATTTGTGTAGATAGAATAATAAAAGAAGGAAAAACAAAAATAGAGTTGGTTCCATTATATTCTAAATGATTAAGACTCAGTATCCTCAGAGACAGTTAACATCATGAAAAGGACCAGTCTAGGTTTTTGCAAATACAAATTTAGTAGAAATGCTTGTCTTGGAGGAAATACATATCATAAGTTTCAATCATCTCTTTCCTACCTAACTGGTTTAACAAAGAGAAATTAGAACTCAACAGGAAATTAATGACCCAGCAACACGGTCAAGTTACAATTTTTCATTTTATTTTCTTTTTTACTATTGTGGCTATAGCTATTTTTGAATTTCTCTTTCTAGAAACCTTCTTATAGTCGGCCACACTTTTATCTCCCCACATTTTAGATATTTCCTGAAGAAGAATAATGCAGTTGATCAGCCATACTTACCTAATTATTGAAAATTGTAAAAATCTGTTACTGTTTTTTGGTGTACTGTACTATCTGATATTTATAGGGACTTGTATAGAAACATATTTTTATCTTATTTGTATTATGCTGGAGATCTTTCTACGACATCACCATCAGATGATCTACTTAGTCTACCTCAAACTCTTTAAACATGGGACACTGTCCCTTAGGTATTACAGTGTGGTTTTTATTGGGTTAGTCATTGAGAAGTTTTGATAGTCATAAAGATAATCCTTACAATTTTGTCTTCGTTAAGTTTCATGAACTCTTCCAATAATTTTACCTCCACTTGACTCATTCATCATAACCATTGTCATACTCTTATGTCTTTATCGATAACCATAAGCCTCAGAAATACCAAATTTATTCACATCTGTAACTTAATACATATTTGTACTTATTTTTCTCATTTACTATGTTATTATTGTCTGTTTCACAATAAAACAAAATTCTCAAAACCAAAGATGGGACAATAAGATAGAGTAGGTACTCAATCACATTTACTAAAGAAATGAATATGTGATTATGTGAGTGAGTAAACTCTGGGAATATAATACACTTGTACTGGGTTAAAAGCTTACAAAAATACTAAAGAAGTTAGACTTGCCTATTAAATCGGGACCACTCTGTAAACTCACAATGCACTGAGACACATATCTGGAGTCCTACAAAACAAATCATCATAGAGAAATCCCATGGGACCTAATCTTAAGGATGTGTAGGGGGAAAAAAGGATGCACTTATTTATTTTTTAATGTCTTGGGCTGCTCCAAAATGCCTCAAGTGTCTTTTTCTACTATTATAAACAATTATCCTCAAAGCCACTTCCTGACTACTTACTAAAACATAAAATAGCACTAGGCATAAAGGGAAACTCATTCCACATAAAATTTAAAATTCTAGGTCTTGTTATGAGCTGAAGTTAAACATTTCATCATCTTCACCCAGTTGTTATGCCTTTATCCTCCACGATCATACATAGCAGTTAAAGGTTTTCTGAATATATAGCAATACCGTTCACCTCTCTCTGTACCTTTTTTTCTTCAATTGTTTCTTTAAATTCCTTTGATTTTATCCTTGTGGTTTTATCTTCCACCACATTTATTATAATTTCCTGAATGTGTTTTTCAACTTCACATAAAACTCATTGAATGCAAATTTCATAACTGATCACATTTTTGCTTACTTTTCAAAATCTGTATTTGTTCTTTATGGCTGTTTTAACAATGTCTGAGCATCCCTGGTTGAAAGGAAAATGATCAACATCAAAGATAAATATACCAAAATGTCCTTTGGTGGATGGTTGGATAAAGAAGATGTGGTGCATATACACAGTAGAATACTACTCAGACATCAGAAAAGATGAAATACTGCCATTTGAGACAAAATCGATGGGCCTTGAGAATATCACGCTAAGCAAAATAAGTCAGATAGAAAAAGTCAAGAACCATATGATTTCACTCATATGTGGGGTATAAAGCTGAAAGCAATAAAGGAACGAACAAACAAAAACAAACAAACAAATAAAAAACTCACAGACACAGACAGCAGTATGGTAATTACCTAAGGAGAAGGGGGTGGGGACAACAAAGGACAAAGGTGGTCAAATATATAATGAAGGAAAATGACTTGACTTTGGGTGGTGGGCACACAATGCAATATACAGACGATGTTTCATAGAATTGTACACTTGAAACCTATGTCATTTTATTAATCAACATTACCTCAATAAATTTAAAGAATATAAATGTAATTTCTGATATATATTCATTTCATTCTTACCTACACACATATCATTTCCAAATGTGGAGCTTTTCATGCTACCCCTTGCCTTCTGACTTGGAGCCAAAGTTCACGGGCCCCTGTTTAGGTGCACAAAGTGCCAACCATGTCCAGCCGACTGAGAGCTCCAGGTGTTGTGCACGCTCCGTCCCTCCTGTCCGGTGATGTCTCCCCAGGAGTGGCTTTCTCATCGCACGCCACCCTTTGCTCTGCACCATAATAAGCATTTTGGAAACTATGAAATTATAAAATATGGGCCTCGCCTTCAACTTTTTCCCTCTGGAGAATTATTTTGAGGAACAATATATACAATGACAAATGACATACTATAACATATCATTCTTTTTATTATTAAAATTAAAGTTTGTCTATATAAAGAGAAGGATAAGAATATTGTGGTCAACAAGAACTGAAACGTTCCTAGTGATATAAGTCAGTGAATATTCAAATACTTGCAATTGACTAAGTAAGCATCCAGGCAGTTAGACTGACATGTTTGCCTCCTGCAAAGATTACTGGTATATATTATTTTCCTTCTAAAGTGAAATAAAATAAGATTGCATCAACTCACCTGAATGCGGAACAGTTTGACTTACTCATTTACTAAAGCGTCTTTGCTAAAATGAATGGACTCCAAAAAAGTTTCCACTGAAATTTCAACTTTCAAAAGAATATATAGTAATAAACCTGTAAAAATATTAATAGGAGTATACAATATATTGCAATATTTAAGAAAAATGACTTTTTTCTCTAATCTATTATAAATAAACTTACAGATAAGAGAAAGAGAGACCAAAAAGCTGAATCCTAACACCAAACTGTGTTACACATATATGCTACCAAGACCTTAGGGACATTAGCCCTGGAGAATATCATTGAAGTATTGCCTTGGAGGCCACAGGTAGAACAATTAGGTGAAGTAATGTCTCATGTGATATTTTGGTTGTATATAATTTCTTCTAAAGATTGGAGAATAATTTCATCATTAACTTTGACCTATCAATCTTTTCAAAGCATTAAACCATGTTTAAAATATTTTGTCTTTAAATACCTGTAAAATACAGAAATGTGCAAAAGAAAAATCAGCTATTGGGCAACAATTCAAAGAAAACTACTCTTAATTCTGGTTGTATTTCTGGTTTTCCCACTCTGCATACATATATATTTATTACTGTGTATCTTGATATAAAACTTATACAATAAGTATTATATAGTTATATCACTATCCTTTTTAAATTTAACATTGTATTATAGATTTCATTTTTATGAAAACAATTGATTTTCTTACAATAGTACATTTTGTTTTACTTTTTCAAATTTGGGCATATTACTCAATGCTTACATTTATTATTAGAGAAGGAAAACTCTGACTCCAAAAAACCTCCGCTGCCTTGCGGCATACCTCTTCAGGGGAAAGGCTAAGGGAGTAAACCCCGACAGAAAATCCGGAGCCGAGTCCCTAAGGCGGTTTGACGTTGTAGTCAACACCGGCAACTCCTGCGGCGCACCTGAAGCCAAGCTGTATTGACTCCGTCTTTCCCTTGGACCCTTCAGCTGCGAAGAGAGGGGGGGTCTGCTGCATGGGCAACAGCAGACCCTCCATATCACCCCGCCCAGGCTCTGTAGCTTCAGCTTCACTGGAGAGGACACTCCAGCGTCATCGCAAGATGTCGATTCAACACGGGAGGAGACAGATACCGTGTCACTCCCGAGTCGGACTGCACAGCCATTCTCGGCGGTGCAGATAGACTTTTAAGAAGCTACACCATCGTCTCTCGAGACGGACGGCTGCCGACGACGACGACATTTATTATTAAAATTGGAAAACAACATATGTATTTATTTAAGAAACTGCCATATCTTAACAAAAAATCATCTCAATATCAATTACTTGATTTATTAGAAAGGTGTCAACTTGAGTTTATTCTGGTGTATGGTGTAAGCTGGCAGTCGAGTTTCACTTTTTTATATGTCCCTGACCAGATCTCCCAGCGCCATTTATTGAAGAGGTTATTTTCACTCCACTGTATGCTCCTGCCCCCTTTGTCAAATATTAATTGACCCTGGAGACCTGGGTTTATTTCTGGGCTCTCTATTCTGTTCTATTCACCTATGCATCTGTTCTTATGCCAGTACCAGACTTTTTTTATTACAGTGGCTTTGTATTATAGTTTGACATCAGATATGCACACCTATGTTCATAGCAGCGCTATTTACAATAGCCAAGTGCTGGAAACAGCCTAAGTGTTCATCAGTAAGTGAGTGGATTCATAAAGTATGGTACATTTGCACAATGGAGTACTACCCAGCAGGGAGAAAGAAGGAGCTCTTACCATTTATGACAACATGGATGGAACTGGAGAGAATTATGCTTAGAGAAATAAGACAGACAGTGAAAGACAAACACCATATGATCTCACTTATAACAGGAACCTAATGAACAAAACAAACAAATAAGTACAACACAATCAGAAGCATGGAAGCAAGGAACAGAATGACAGTGACCAGAGAGAAAGGGTGAGGAGTAAAAGGGTGAAAGAAGAGGAAGGGTCTAGTCAAGGAACATGTATCAATGACCCATGGACTGAACAACAGGGTGGGGATTGACTGTGCGAGCAGGAGGGTTGGGCAGGGCAATGCAGAGCAAGAGGGGGAAAATTGGGACAACTGTCGTAGAAAAAAAACAATTTAAAAAAGTGAACAAAAAAGAAAGGTGTCAGCAAACTTTTATTGTAAAAATTAATATAGTAGATATTTTTAATTTGTGGAGCACATAGTCTCAATCTTAACTCTAGTTCTGCACATTGTAGCATGAATACAGTCCCAGGTAACACATAAATCAATGGGCATAGCTGTCATTAGCATTTTGTTTACAAAAAGACAGTAAACCAGATTTGATTTGTGACTCATAATTTGTCAACCTATGCAATGCAAATTTACTTCTTGATTCTGCAGGTCCAAAATTATTTCCAGATTGGTAGGCAGATGTCCTTTGAGTAGTAATACAGAAACCCAGGTTATAATAATGTGCTTATTTTAATGTAATTATAATACAGTGGGAGAAACAATAATTTGCTTTAAAAGATACTGCACTATTCTGAATTGTCACTATGCATAAGTTATTTTGTTTGTTTTGTTTGGTGTTTTACTTTAAGCTTTTATCAAGCTTATTAGGGGTACTCTTTAGAATTTGAGATTATTGGAAAATGTTGAAGATTTTTCCTGACTGGCAAAATCATAGCATGTTTTTGAACTTGGGGCCAAACTGTAATTTTAAGGTAGATTACAAGAATGAGAGAGGATGAGCAGAGGAGGGCTGAGGGGGAAAAATTGGGGTAAATGTAATAGAATAACAATTTTTAAATGATTTTTAAATGAGACTTTTTTAAACAGATAATATAGCGTGAACCAAGGTAAGAATTTGGATGTTCATATTTCTGTCCATTAGAAGTAGAGCTTATGCACGTAGCAGTAAGACAAGGTTGGAGAATCAGAGGGGCCAAATTGTGTAAGGGATGCAGTTGGAATTTGTCAGATGTTGGACCCTGTAGTCGGGTCCATGCCAAAAGTACAGGTGTCAAATAATGAAGAGGCTGTGATTGTAAAATAGTATAGGTATTGTGAATGAAATTTATTTAGTTCTAAAGTGGCATTTATCCATAACTTAGCTGCATTAATAGTTGATGTAAACAGCAAGAAGTAATTCCAATTCTCATTTTAGTTTGAAAGGGAGCATCATATCCCTGACAACATTTCATTGCAGATAAGCCATGGTTCCAGTAACTAATTATAATTGCATCAGTACCTTGCAATGTCAAATAATCAATAGTGATATTATATATGGGAAATACAGCCTCTAGCATCTAATAACCTAATCAAGGACCTGAAGATGTCTGTAATACACAAGAAAAACAAAAGGGAACTGAATTATGTCTTCAAATATTTCAAGGCTAAAATGCGAAAGGCTGGCCTTGTTGTATGTCTTCAAGAGAAAAATTTTGTTCTATTGTTTTAAAAACTGCAGAAAAACCAATTTCAGACCAAATAAAAAAGAACTTTCTCTCCATAGCATCAAAAAATAATAATATAAATGGCTCTTCCAGTCCCTTGGTTGCTCAATTTCACTAATAGGATATTAGAAAGGGTTATACAGATATGAACTTCAATGGACGTAAAAACAAGGGGGTGACTCCTGAGAAAGAACACAGAGATGATGAAGCTTCACAGTGTTTCTCTGCATTTCCCATAGCCTATGACAAATCTTCATATTTGCATAGAACTCTCAATGAGGTTCACTTTTGGTCTTCTCAAAATACTCTATTTTTAAAAAATCATCTTCATGCCTCTCAACACCCAGAACATATTCATATCTAATAGGTTGGTTGAACTTCCTACCCAATAAAACTAATTATTTTAGTAATTAAATAAGCGTGCTCTAACCTTCCTAACCAATAAGGATTTGGTTTAATTCAAGCTTTATTAATTCTTGTCTGTAAATGAGGAGACCATTCATGCAAGCATATACACGTATGTAAATATAGCATATTATGAGAAATAGGAAATGCAATTCAAAAAAGCCTCCCAAATCCAGTATGATAGATGATGAATTGCTAGATAGATGGATTAATAGATGATAGATAGATAGATAGATAGATAGATAGACAGATAGATAGAATAGAGAGAGAGAGGGACAGGTACAAGGACAGAGAGAGATAGAGATGCAATACCTTTGAGAATAGAAAGTATAAAGTGTATGCCCATGACTAGTGCTCTATGGATAACTCTCAATTAATGTGATTTCAGACAATTTTCTTAACTTCTCTCTGATCTCAGAATGGCCTCTTATATTACACATATTTCAAAAAATATTAAAGAGTTAAGATAAACCTGATATGGATCTCTTAATTTCCAGTCTAGTATTATTTCTTATTACAAAAGAGACAACTTCTTGTTTGTTCATTTGTTTTAATTTCCTCCATTTTGACATACTGAGAAAAAAATGTTGGTTTTAATTACCCAATATTGCAACTTAGGTTCTTATGTATTTATGGACTTACTCTTAGTTGCAAAGTAATTAGTAGATTTTCTCATAGAGTCACGCCCAGTACAAAATTTCCCTACGAAAATGGTAGCAGTGTGAATGTGTCTTTCCCTTACAAGCAATACAAATAAAGTATCCACTAGATGGCAGGGTGATACCATAATTTAAAGTAAGACACTAAAACCTCAGAATATTAATTCTCTAGAGAGAGTAACAGAAATAAATGGAAAACGAGATGTTCATAGTTTGAATATACTCATTCCACATCCCTTTCTTTCAAGGATAAGGGAAAAGGTGTTCAAAGGCAGTAAATTACTTGACCCCATTCAAGCATCGACTCACCTTAAATTTTTAATCTTTGTCTTTTTTTATTTATTAATTTTGAGCTAGGAGTAACGTTGTGTAGTTGTGTTGGCTCTCGGGCACTTACACAATCACACAAGTTTTGGAATTAAGGGTATTAACAGTTTATTTCAATTTACTTATAATAAAATGCACAAATAAAAGGGAAATAATCATACAGATATTACAGATATAAGTACAAAAGTAAAAATTTTTGCAAAAATGCAAATGTTTCTAAAAGAAAAACACAAATGAAACAAACAAAATGGTGAAAAGCCATTTATTTATATGATACACACTTACATGTCATATATACATATATATGTAAGCATGTATAGGATATAAAATATATATAACAAAATATTACAGAATTCAAACAGAAAATATTAATTAATAAATTTAGTGACCAAGTTAAATCCAACATTGTCCTATATATATGAAAACTCACAAAGAGATTTAGTAAAGTTAAAATTGAAGAATAAGTTAGTAATTTCTAAATTAATTTTATTGCTGTCACAGAAATGTTCTGAATAATTTGAGTCCATTGAGATTTGTTGCGGCTTGCTTTATAATCCAACAAATGATCAATTGTGGTAAATTTTCTATGTGCACTGAAAAACAAACATATACTGGTTTTCTTGAGAGTCACATTCTATAAGCCTTAACTAGGTCAAATATATTAAATATGTTATTTAAAACTTCTATGTCCTTAGACATTGTATTTACACAATCAGACATGAAGCCAAAGTTTAAAAATTACAGAGTGTCTCTTAGTTAGCAGTAAGTTTAATTTTGCATATAATAAGTAAAATGCATATGATTTAATATAAAAGGCAGAGGCATTAATGATGTTTAAACATTTTAATTCACTTAAAACAATTGAATGAAGGATGATCTAAAATCACTTCTTCTGGTTTTCTGCTGGTATAAATGCCACAAACATTCACTTAGTAAACACTTCCCCCAAAATTCCCACAAATAGTTTATTAATTAAAATACTCTGAAGATTGTCATAATTCCAAAAATTAACATAGCATAGTACTTAAGAACACTGGTTCAAAATCCAGTCTACAAGATTTTTAAAACAGTACAGTTTGCCTCTAGAGGTGTGATCTCAAATTCATTTCTTATCCACCCAGTGCTTTACTCTCCTCATATGAAAATAGGGAAAATAATACAAATTTAGTGAGATTTACTGAGAATATAATGTTAATAAGTGTAAAAAGTATAACAATGCTTCCTTAATAAGAATTTAATCTTAAACGATTATGTTCTCTTCAAAAGTAGCTTAACTCAAGCTAGGTGTCCATTGATAAATGAATGGCTAAAGATGTACATAAATAAAGTGGAATATTACACAGCCATAAAAAAGAATGAAAGCTTGCCATTTCCAACACAGATAGACCTAGACAGTATTATGCTAAGTAAAATAAGTCAAAAGAGACAAATACTATATGACTTCACTTACACCCATATATATATATATATATATATATATATATATATATATATATATATATAAAATCGTCGTCGGCAGCCGTCCATCTCGAGAGACAATGGTGTAGCTTCTTAAGAGTCTATCTGCACCGCCGAGAATGGTTGTGCAGTCCGACTCGGGAGTGACACGGTATCTGTCTCCTCCCGTGTTGAATCAACATCTTGTGATGACGCTGGAGTGTCCTCTCCAGTGGAGCTGAAGCTACAGAGCCTGGGCAGGGTGATATGGAGGGTCTGCTGTTGCCCATGCAGCAGACCCCCCCTCTCTTCGCAGCTGAAGGATCCAAGGGAAAGACGGAGTCAATACAGCTTGGCTTCAGGTGCGCCGCAGGAGCTGCCGGTGTTGACTACAACGTCAAACAGCCTTAGGGACTCCGGCTCCGGATTTTCTGTCGGGGTTTACTCCCTTAGCCTTTCCCCTGAAGAGGTATGCCGCAAGGCAGCGGAGGTTTTTTGGAATCAGAGTTTTCCTTCTCTGATGTGCCCTGACTGGAAGATCGAACCAGCGACACTTAGCTCGCAGGCCGACGCTCAATCCACTGAGCCAAACCAGCCAGGGCGGAGCCAGGGTTGTATATATATATATATATATATATATGATCTAAAAAACAAAGGAACAGGCAAAACAAACTCAGACACAAAGAATAAATTGCTGTCTCCCACATAGGAAGGGGTTCGGGGGGAATGGGTGAAAAAGATGAAAGAGATTATGAAGTACAAATTGCCAGTTATACAAATAATCACAGGGATGTAAAGTACAAGCATAGGAAATATAGTCGATATTATTTTAATAACTGTGCATAGTGACAGATGGGTACTAGACTCACTAGAGTATCACTTTATAAGGTATATAAATGTCTAATCACTGTGTTGTACATCTGAAACTAATATAATATTTTATGTCAACTATAATTGAAAAATAAACTTAAAAAAACCTGAACCCTCACTGAAAAGTTAATCACTATTATTTGCTGTTTTTTTAAATTATTATTGTTGCTGTTGTTGTTAATGCACTGCCATGTACTTTCTAATGCTGAGCTGGGTTTTTTAAATATTTCTTCCATGACTCTAAACTTAAGTTTACTTATGTACAGAGAAAAAACTAATGGTTACCGAGACAGGAAAGGGTTTGGGGAGCTGAGTGAAAAAGGTGAAGAGATTAAACAGGCAGTTACAAAACAGTCAAGGGCATGTAAGGTACAGCACAGGGAATATAATCAACAATATTATAATCAGCATGCATGGTGCCAGGCGGGTGCTAGACTTATCCAGGGACATCACTTGGTAACTTGTATGTGTCTAACCACTCTGCTGTGCATCTGAAATTAATATAACATTGAAGGCCAACTGTAATTGAAAAACAAATTAATAAAATAAATAAAAACGCAGAAGACTAAAAAATTTAAGTTTTACAAATACACACATGTTTGGATCATCAAAATAACATATTCAAATAATTCTTCATCAATTGTGAAGTTGCCTTTAATTCATTTATCTAATTAGTTGTGCTAAATGTTCCTGCAAAAGACACAAAGCAGTTTCCCATGAGCCACACAGAGGTGAGGAGGACTCATCATCAGTGTGAAACCTACATCGTGGTTCTCCCTGGAATGCTCTGGTTCACACCTGTTCTAGTGTCATTACTGACAGTGCTCAGTTTCACTCAAGATTCTCCCCTTTACATGGCACATTACATGTTCACCATACTCAAAACTGTTTGAAATATTTAATCGCTTTATTCTTGACTAGCATCATTTCCTGTTTCCTCACAGAAGAATTTAAATTCCAGAAAAGCTGGGGTTTTGTCTAACTCAGCATGGTGTCCTTGGCTCTTAGAAGAGGATTAGCACTGGGCATTCAAAAGAATTCTGCTAGATGAATGACTGATTTTCACGGATCTCAATATGGCTTAAAATGCATTATTGCCATTTTAATTAGATACTCAATTCCCATTTTCTCCTCTGTTATTTGTTTTACTACTTACTTCATTTCAGAAAACTTTTTGGAGCATCAGAGCGTGGAAAATGGAAATAATGTCACTGAATTTAGTCTCTTGGAATGAAGAACAAAAAAAGTTCAGATCTTCCGCTTTCTATTTTTCTTACTCTTACCTCGCTATGTAGTTCGCGAATTCGATTATCACGATTTCTATTACCTGTAGTCAGCTAACTGACCAGCCCCTGCCCTTCCTCCTTAACTACCTTGCACTCTCAGAACTCTTTAACACCCCCACTGTGACACGCAGACTAATGACCAACTTACTAATGACCAACTTCCTGACCGAGAGGAAAGTCATTTCCCAGAAAGGCTGCAGGCCACAGCCTTTCACCACACACTCCTTTGGGCGGATTGAGATTGCCATTCTCACTGCCATGGCCTGTGACTGCGATGTGGCCGTCTGCCGACCCCTCCGCTGTGCCATCACCATGAGCCAGCAAAGGTGTAGGTCCCTCCTCATAGCACAGGGGTCTCTGCATTCCCTGAGCCTGCTTCTTCTCCTAATTGCTTTACCTTTCTGTGGCCCCTCTGAAACGGACCGCTATTTCTGTGCCATCTCTCCTTTGTCGAAACTGGCCTGCACCGATACACACAAAACGGGTTTCTTGGTCATTGCCAACTCCAGCCTCATGGGACCGGTGATCTTCACGGTCTTGATAGCCTATTCTGCAGAAGGCCACCGCAAAACGCTTTCCACTTGCAGAATCACAATTGTGATTCTGTTCTTTG
This sequence comes from Furipterus horrens, assembly GCF_987537825.1. Lineage (NCBI taxonomy): Eukaryota > Metazoa > Chordata > Mammalia > Chiroptera > Furipteridae > Furipterus > Furipterus horrens. The sequence goes on from NW_028327172.1 coordinate 10,886,604, forward strand.
CAACATCATCTGTGTTTATGTGAGACCAGCCACAATTTGATCAGAGATGAAGTATTTACACTCTTGCACACAGTAACTATCCCCATGCTCAGCCCTCTTATCTACACACTTAAAAGCATGGAGATGAAAAACCGCAATGAGGAGTTTGGTGCCATGAAAGTTTTGGGGAACAGAAGCCAATGATTTGAGGGCTATTCATCGTCTGATGCAAATGAATATCTTCTCATCCCTCCCCTTTTCTTTATTCAACACCCAACCAGTGGGAAAATCAGTCAGAAGGTGCAAAGACGAGCCTCAAAGAGCAGCCCACACTCTGGTTTCCATTTCGTATTTCTACACTGATATGCTTCTCTCATTTCATTCTTCACTAAATTTTAAGTTCTATGAAAGTGAGGGTCATGTCATTTTTATCTCAGTGCTAATTTCCTACTGACAGACTCAGGCAGATATTGTACATTCCTTTTCATTTTAATCCTGGGTTCAAGGTGCAGGATTTTCTTTATATATATATAATTTATTTGTTTGTTTGTTTGTTTATTTATTTTTAGAGAGAGGGGAAAGGAGAAAGAAAGGTAGAGAAACATCACTGTGTGGTTGCCTCTTCTGAGCCCCTAACTGGGGACCTGACGTGCAACCTAGTCATGTGCCCTGACTGGGAATCGAACCAGCGACACTTGGTTCGCAGGCCGATGCTCAATCCATTGAAGGTGCAGGATTTTCTTACCTGGCCTTTTGAGACATGCTCGCTTTTGAGACACACTCAAAAGGCAGTGTTGGCTGTGAAGCTGTAGCCTGCTCCATCACGCCTCCCTTTGGACTGGATCGCGTTCCTTCTCTTCCTGACTGTCCTTTCCCTCACACCTGTTTCCCTGGAGTTACATTTGTGAATAAAGTATTAGCACATAAATATTGACTCGGGTTGTGTTTTTCAGTGAATCCAAGCCAATTTATAAATCATTAGGGGAAACTGATAAATTTAATTACATAAATTAGAAGGAATATTTTTATAATGAGTTAAGCATCACAAAATCCTCTAACAAGAGACTTTATGTTAAATTTTCTATTTTAGAAAAAATGCATTTGTAAACAAAAACATATCTGAAGGTAGTAGTATTAATAGTTGAATCTATCTTGATTCTGTAAGTAATATGATGAGCCCCCTTAGTTTGGACGGCAAATAGTTCTTTGTATAGGGATAACATCAGTCAGTGTCCTTCCTGTCTGAGCATAACTGGACAGCCCAAGCTTTTACCTTGACCAAGTCAGAGCTACCTCATTTAAAGGTACATTTGACTTAATTAGCTATGACAAGCCCATTACTGAAGAATACATACTTCTCTTCATATGTGAAAGAATGCTTACACACCCTCTCAGAAAAATTAGAGTTCACTGAGTCCCAGCCTATGAGGTAGTAAAACTTTTACTTATTTAAGGGCAGGCCAAAAGCTTTAAACACACTGAAAGATCTTGAAGGAACTGTGATCCCCCAGGTACTGAAGGCTAACCTAAACAATCTGAGCCAGCCCTCCTGACTTGCCCTCAAGGTATAAAAGATAACAAGGACAATTGAAAAAGTCACGGAAAAATAGAAGCAATCACCTATTCCAACTCCATTCAGAAACTAATTTCCTGGCCTTGCATCCTATAGTTCCTGATTTCTTTATCAAATACTCAAAGTCTTTGTGTGTTTGAGAACTACAATTATTGTACCGAAGTGGACAGAACACACAGATCTAAGCAGAACATCACAATGTGAAGCCCACTTCCAGAGTCTGTGCCACATGTTGCTCTGGAAAGGAAGTGTCCATGGGATCTGTCTGTAAATGGCATCTCTAATAACATACATTGGCTAGAGAGAGAGAGAAAGAGAGAGAGAATGAATGAGTGGAATTGCACGTGCAATATATATAAGCTCAACTGCAAATTTAAAACTCCAACTCCAGATGTAAAAGATTTAACTAAGTAACATACTTAAATAATTGTTTAGCACAAAATCAGAATATAAGAAAAAGAATTTTCTTGGTGAAGCATCTTCAAGTGTTCCATCAGTCAAAGGAGTTTCCTAAGAAGGAAAAATTCCTTTTTTTTGAGGAAAAACATTTGACAATCGTTAAAGACTCTTCTGGGGAGAAAAAAAAAACAAGCAATCCTTTGATGGAATTTAATGCAATGAAGAACATCTTTGGGGAGTGGAATTCACTCATCCAACTATGTTTTGCTTAAAAATTTTAACCAGACATTCCTCCTTCATATCTAGTCTAAAAGTCTCATCCAACTCTTCCTTCTACTTCTTCTGTATATGTGTCACTATCAAGAGTAAAATCTTTGATATGCTTTGTATGAAGACTTGCCCCTGTTGGCAAGCTTGAAATAAAACTTTGACAGCTAGCATCAACTTATTTGTGATTTATTTTTACCCCTTTAACTTTTTCTCTAGGTTGTAGTTTGATGAGTAGACAAATTTTAACTGTGAGTTTCAGTTTACTCATTTGTACAATAAAGCAGATAATGAGATCATTACTTCAGAACTAGAAGTTATAGAGCTTTTTAAGAAAAATATTTTCACAAATATTGAGTGCTGACTAAAATCATATTTTATTATAATGTTACTTAAATATGTGTGAATATGTCACAAAAACCTTATGCTTATATTTCTAATATGATGAAAAAATTTAAAGTATAAAATGAAGTATATTTGTTAAAATTTTTAGTTCAACTGTTTTGCAAAATTAATTTACACATATTAAAAATAACAGTAATAGAATTATTTTGAGCTGTTTCTATTTGAAGAACAATACTCTTTTCCACTTATTCTCAAAATTACCTGATGAGATAGTTACTATTATCTCTTTTTTATAGAGGAAGAAAAAGAAGAGGAAAACAAAATTGCCTTTCTAGGTCCTTCCTGCTAGGATATTATTCATCTGCATGTTTAGTGTTCAACTGTATCAACTTCATATTTTTTTTATTTTGAGAAAAATGAGAAATCACTTGACTATAACTGTCATCTGTTATTACTTTAACTTTAAAATAACTCAGTAATTTTGAATAAAAAATTATTGTATTGGGCAATAAATTTAAGGGTTTAATCAAAGCATTTAAAACTAAAATGTTTGTTAATAATTTATCCATTGCTTAAAAATTACCTTTAACAAACTAATGCAAACTGACATTTATCATGGTGTAATCTGCATAATAATTTCATTAAAAATTCAGTTATCAACTCCTCTAATAACAATTCTCTTAAATTTTTAATATATCTACAAACATGAACTGTTTAAGGATGTCTCCAATTATATTTCTCTATCTGAATTTCTCTATAATTTTTCATTAGACACTATGTCTAAACTAAGCCACATTTGAGTGCAAAAGGGGGGCCTACTTATAATTATACCAAAATAATAGACATGAATGGGATTGTGTCAAAACAGTAGGATGTCTGGCTAGTTTTAAATGTCTGAGAAGAATGAACACCCTATTGAAAAGGTTAGTGGCAGTGACATTGTGACTTAGTTTGGACAATAAATTATATGGCTACTTCATTTACAACCAATGCCACCATTTCATTACCATATAAAGGAGAGTTTTATAGCAAGTTTTTTCCATAATTATTAAAATTTTCTAATTTTTTAAAAGTTTTAGAAAAACTCTTCCAGTTTTTATATAACCATATTTTATATAAATGATATTTTTTCTAGAACTTCTTCAGTTTTTTTTCTATCACCTTTTACTCCCCCATGCCCTCTTCTGCTTCCACCCATCTTCACCCTCTTGCAATTACCACACTGTTTTCCATATCCATGAGTTCTCTTGATTTTCCTTTTTTGTTCAATCCTTCCACTCCCCCAACCTTCCCCTGAGCTGTCAGCCTTCTCTCTACCCATGAGTGTGTCTCTATTTTGCTCTTTAGTTCATTTTGTTCACTAGATTCCACATAAGAGTGAAATCACATGGTACTTGTCTTTCTCTGACTGGCTCTGTTCACCTAGCATAATGCTATATGCACCCTTATGTTCATTGCAACATTACTTACAATATCCAACATTTGGAAATGGCCCAAGTGTGCATCAGTATATGAGTGGATAAAACAGCTATGGTACATTTGCATAATGGAATACTATTCAGCTATAAAAAAGAAGGAGGAGGAAGAGAAGGAAAAAATGGTTCTAAATTTCTGATGGTCCTTTTTGATGAGAATACAGGGAGTATAACAAGGTCATATAAACTCTCTGGGTCTAAGATGGTCAATATGAGTAATGCTTATGTACATTTGGAGATTCATTTGTGGGACCAAAGTGCAGAGAGATTAAAACAGTGACCCCAGTTAGCAATTTACAGAAACTTAAAGAAAAAAAAAAAATCAAAGAAAAACATAACAGAACTTAAAACAAGGAAATGATGACTCAAATTAATAGGGGAACATGTAAATAAGAAACAGACCAATAAATAAAGAAAAAAGTATATTATAGTAAATTATAATATTAATGAAATGACACCAATGTCATAGTTATTTTTCTTACAGTAAAGTTCCTGGTTTAATAAACTTCAGTGGAACAAATATCACTTGAACAGGGTCTGTAATGGGGAAGGAAAATGCCTTTCAGATGATTTTCCTTCCAATCAAAAATGGTTTCTGGCACCACACTTTCCTCAAAGCATTCTTCATCTCCTTGTTTCTGAGTGTGTAGATCAGAGGGTTGAACATGGGAGCAATGATGGTGTAGAAAAGAGCAAGCACTTTATCTTCTGGAAAAGTCGTGGCTGGTCTAATGTAATTGAAGAGGACGGGCGCAAAGAACAGGACCACAACTGTGATGTGAGAACCGCACGTGGAAAGAGCTTTGGCACGGCTCTCTGCAGGGGAAGCCCTGATGGTATACAGTATCAGAAAATAAGACACCATCAGAATCACAAATGTAACCAAAGCAATCAGACCCGAATTGACAATTACCAAGAGACCAATTCTGTAGGTGTCGGTGCAAGCCAGCTTCAGCAAAGGATACACATCACAGAAGTAGTGATCTATCTCATTGGGGCCACAGAAGGGTAGAAAGATGGTGAGAAGAAACTGACTGGCAGAGTGCACGAATCCCCCAGTGCAACAAGCTACGATGATCGTGTTACACTTTTGCCTGCTCATGATGATGGTGTAGTGCAGGGGCCTGCAGATGGCCACGTAGCGGTCATAGGCCATCCCTGTGAGGATGAAGATCTCGATGCCTCCCAGGAAGTGAAGGATGAAAAGCTGCATCATGCAGCTATTATAGGAAATGATTTTCCTTTCAGCCAGTAAATCAGTCATTAGTTTGGGCGTCACTGTTGATGTATAACAAAGATCAGAGAGGGAGAGGTAATAAAGGAAGAAATACATGGGTTGGTCAACTAAGGGACTACATGTGACAGAAATCATTATGAGCAAATTTCCCACCCAAATAGCAATGTAGCAAAATAAAAACAATACAAAGCAGAGGATTTCAATGTTCTCGTTTTGAGATAGCCCTAAGAGAATAAACACAGTGACATTATTTCCATGTTCCATGGTCCAGTGCAGTAAAACTGCATTAAGAGGTCCCTGAAAAGACATGATGCATAAGTCAATGTCAGAAATGTTCATGGATAAGGTTGATGATAGCACTAGTATTGTGAAGTTATGTTTAATGGACATGATCCCAGTGTTTTAGAAAATAAAAATCTGATAGTATTTTTCCTAATTAGTCTTATGATGATTTCCATAGGTCAGTCTTTCAGAACATTATGTTGTCTTGATATTAATAAAAATGAATGCATTCAATCAATTTAAAGTGTTTTTAAAATATTATAAGTTGCCAAATATTTTCCAGTTCTAAAGTAATACACATCTAAGTCCTTGGAAAGGGCTTACTCTAGATCCTTCCAAATTCAGATTTGTTAAAGATGCAAGGATAAGTTGTACAAAGTTTTTGCTTAATGGTATAGAAGCAAATGCAAAGCCTAACCATGGTCATTAGTGGAATACATGCTACCTCAAAGTATGTAGAAAATGAAATTAAAGATTTATATAGTGACCCATATATATTTACATAGTGGAAGATAAAAATTCTCTGCAAGAGGCCCATGCAACTAGTTCAAGTAATGTTTGATTGCTTGCTTACTTTTTTCTTAGTGATTTCTGAAGTTAAAATGCTGATATTTCATAATAGAAGCATACTTATTTCTATAGGGATGTCAAGTAAAAGAACCACAGAACAAAGCAACAGTTAATATTTTCAAAGAGGAGCAGATAGCAATTAACCCTTCATGTTTTTGCTCTTGACTCAGTGTATCAAATTTTGCAGGTCAATTTCCCAGTGGTTTGAATGGAAGTACAAATTTCTGTTCTATATTAGTCCAATTGATGCCTTTTGCCAAAACCCATAAAGAATCTTGACACTGAATAATTCATTTTTAAAAAGGTTTTTGGGAAGTTTGTGGGAAATGGTTATATAAAGACAAATAGTTAGGACCTAGGTTCTATTACTAATTATACTAGTATGTGAATTTCGGTCCCACTCACTTTATTTCTTTGAATTTAAGTTATCTTCTTTGTGAAATGAGGAAGTCTACCTGGACTTGGTCATAAAAATGAAACACAAAAAAATTGATAAATGATCATTAATTTATTAACCATAGAAGTATTCATTGCTGATTTTATTATCTTAATGTTAGTGTTACTAAATCAATAATCTAAAGTCATCAATAATAAAGTCCAATAAATATGACTCCCATATAAAAAAATATTTTAAAATTATAAAATTATTTTGAATAGGAAGGAAACATTGAGATCGAGTAGCCAAATCACTTAGTCCTAAAAAGAAGGTACTTTAACAAAGAGTATATAGTAAATATATGGTATAATAAGAGTAGCTTGAATTTCTTCATTATTTAGCAATTATATTAAACTAACCTGATTTTACATATGGAAATGTAGGCAGTTCAGTAAGGGTTGACCATAGCTGCTGCTAACTTAGTTTCAGTCAATGCTGATAAAAAATTAACAGAACTGGTAACCACATGGTGCAATGCTCTTTACTATAAATTTTGAGGCCAAATTGTATCATTAATTCTTATCACCTTCTCTTAAAATTTGTGTTATACCTTTGGCCCTAATCTTGTAGCCATATTTTCTTATTAATTAATTTTTTAATTCTCCTCACTTTTATGGATTAAGTAAATTATGTCACCTTCCAATTAAAAACTTTGTCTGCCATGAAGCTTTAAAACAAATGAAATTATTCCTATGGTACAATTTTAAGATTTAGAATTAGCTTATAGAGAAGTCATTGAAAAGTAAGGTTTCATGACCCCAAATACACCATGTAAAGATTTCCTTACTTGTAAATAAATAAATAAATGCTATTTTTAAAATAATATTGAAAATACTGGTTTAAAATTTACTTTAAAGTAATTGTTCATTTGAACAATTATTTTAAGTATGTGCATGGAAATAACAATTACTTGAATTTCTTTCCCCTCCTCCGCCACTCAACTAAACAAGAAAATATTGGTTCATACATAAAATTAGGCTTATGAAGAAACTGTGGTTGTTAGAATGTTCAGGCAAAGCCAATCATTCTATATTCACTTGACACAAAATTAATTTTCCTGCTAGTTAAATATAGTTCAATCTCCTAACCAAACAATTTTGCTAAACATTTATTAACTCTTTCATTTTCTCTGTTCTCAAGGCCACTGATGATGCTTTTTTTCCCTTCTTGGCAATCTTCTCTTTTCATTTCAACTTCCCCATACCCATGCGCTTTACCATGTATAAGCTGCTACCTATATTTCTGGCTTCTCAGTTTTAGAGTCTGAAAAGGTCTCATTTCTATTCTTCATGCAGTCATCAATTTTAAGTGTGAACTCCTAACTTTATATCCTTCCACACTTTTCTTTATCTAAAATGTAGAGAAATAACTCTTCCCCTAAATAAATCAGAGTTATGAGATTCAAACTTAAAATTAGATGAAGAATTTTTAAAAAATAAAATATTATGCAAATGAATACGGTATTAAATTGAGTTTGAAACACATACAAGAGTAATGATACCTTAGAAAGATAAAAATTAGGTGAGGCTCTTCTGATAAAATATTTAGAGAACATCTAACTGGTATTTAGCAAATCAGAACTTGAAACCAGAGTTTTCTGAATCTAGAGCCTGGGTTCTTATATTAAAAAAAAAAAAAAAGTAAAAGCAACAGAATAAGTTTATGTTAACAATCCCACTTTTTCACTTAATTATTACCTAATTTTTTTACCTAATTATTTCATGTAAAACTAGATAACCTCTAAAGTTATGGTCCTTGACCCATTCCAGGCATTCTAATTTTGATACAGATGATAAAATGGGATAATAAATTAAGCCAAACTCGCTAAATCTATAAAAATATAGCGCATACTCTGACAAAACTACAGACTCAGTCTGTTCCTCTCTGCTACCTCTGTAGCTCATTTATAAAAAGTAAAATCATTATGCTCACATACACGAATAAGATGCCCTTAGTCTCCTCCTGCTCGCAGGCACCAGGGATGCACTTCAGTCGCAAATACTTCCTCTGTGAGAACTGTTAGAGGGGGAGAAAGAGAGAGAGAGACTGGAATTTATTCTCTGGTATAGGTAGCTCTTTCGTTCACTTTAGGGGCTGTATGCACTTACACTAGGGTTTCTATCTTTAAAAGTATGAATCCAGCGCACCAAGGCCCTCCCTCCGCTCCCCACCTGTCCCCTTCGCAGGAGGGTAGGAGAGTAGAGGGCGGAGCTGGAATCCTACTCTTAGGGACTGGCCGACCTGTGGAGAGAGGGCGTCAATCCATCCTCCTCTTCCTCCCGTCACCGTCACCATCACCGAGACCTCTCTGCTAGCCACGTGCCAGAGCCAGCCTCGCACCCTGACCCCGCCGTTGGAGCGCGAAGACAAGAGGACCTTCAGTTTGGGGAAGATGATAGCGGCTAAACCAGAGAAAACTCCGATTCAGGTATTGAACGATTACAGCAGGAAGACCAAGATCGTCCCGGTTTATGAATGTGAAGGATCCGATGTGCGCACACACATGCCCACTTTCACCTCCAGGGTAACCGTTGGTGACATAACCTGCACAGGTCAAGGTACCACTAAGAAGCTGGCAAAACACAGGGCCGCGGCGGCTGCCATAAACATTTTGAAAACCAATGCAAGTATTTGCTTTGTAGGTCCTGGCCGCTTAATGTCTGACCCTTTCAAGCAACCGAAGTGCCAGCTTAATCCTGTTGGTTCCTCACAGGAGCTGGCTGTTCATCATGGCTGGAGACTTCCTGAGTATATGCTCTCCCAGGAGGGAGGGCCTGCGCAGCAGAAGGAATATACCACGATTTGCAGGCTAGGGTCATTTATGGAAACCGGAATGGGGGCAACCAAAAAACAAGCCAAGAAAAACGCTGCTGAGAAATTCGTTGACAGATTCAGTTACATTTCTCCAGAGAACCACATTTCCTTAGCAAACGTGGTAGGACATTCTTCAGGGTGTACCTGGCACGCCTTGAGGAATTCTCCCGGTGAAAAGATCAACCGACTGAAAAGAAGCCTCCTCAGTAATCCAACTACAGATTACATCCAGCTGCTTGGTGAAATCGCCAGGGAACAAGGTTTTAATGTCACATACTCAGATATAGAAGAACCGAGCGCCAAACGACAGTATCACTGTGTCGCGGAGCTGTCCACCAGGCCCAGCATAGCCTGTCACGGTTCTGGGATCTCCTGCGGCGATGCACAGAGGGATGCCGCTCACAACGCTTTGCAGTATTTAAAGATAGTAGCAAAAGGAGAGTAAACTTGGAGCGACTTGCAAAACCTTTCAGCATCACATAAAAAGTTCGCCTTTCATCCCTTCCCAACTAAAAAGTTTACTGCAATGTCTGAGTGTGTGTCCTGTTTCTAAATCTCTTTCATAGATTCCGTCAACACTCCAGATTTCATTATCGCCTAGTTGTTATTAAACTCTTTTTAACGGCTTCAGCTGTGTGTTGTTATATTGTATTTATAAACTTTGTTCCATAGGCGGCGTGTAGCACCCGTTTGACAATGCAGTGTACATAGAGAAAAGAAACTGCTTATTGATGATAAAATAGAACTACTGTTAACAAGTTTTTCTTACTGGTGCTTCACCTCTTTGTGCAAGAAGCTTTGCAAAGGGAATCCCAAGGAAGCCCCTTAGGATGAGAGTGTTGAGGACTGCATTAACAGGCTTTTGCTGAATGCGATTGTTAAATGTCAGGGAGCATGATTGGTCTGCTGTGTATTTGAATCTGTGTAATAAAGAGCTATTGTCATAATGGCTTCTACTCATTTTATTAAAGTGGTACTGGCTTGACAAAAAATGATCAGTCTAGAAGTTATAAGACATGTTTCAGTTAAGATTTTGCCTAACCCTTGGACTCTACAATTGTTTTAATATTTGAAAAACCTTTGAGTTTATATTCTGACTTCTTTATGAATGATCCCATGGCCTCAGTACATTATTTAACTACACTATCAGTAGGTCTAATGATTCCCATATTAGCTTACAATTAGAGCATTCCCGTGTGCCTAACACACTTCTAAACACTTTATAACCATAAACATTTTAAATCCTCACAATAAATCTAAGTAGTAAATATTAATAATAAATCTATTGCACAGAAGAAGATGGTGAGTATAGAGATATTAATTAGGCCAAGACCATTGACCTAAGAAGTAATAGAGTCAAGATTTAAAACCACATAACTTACTTAACAATACTCAATAAACATGTGATACATGTAAAACAGAGGGTCTCACTGACCCCAATATTGCAATCTTTAATCTATGCCAAAGTAAGCTAGATACATCCTTAATTTGCATGATTCTAAATTCCTCAACAACAGAGAGGCTGTCTTATGTTCTGCTTTGAAATGTTAAGAGGCACTTACACAAATTAAATTTTCAATTCTAGTCACCCTTCCTTCTCTGTGTGAGTTCTGGCAAGTACTGTTTTTTCTCAGATCATGATATTGCTGATGAATCCATCTATCTCCCAACACTGTTGTGAGAATTAACTAGATAAAGTGTATGTCACCCAGTAAATGGCAGGAGATCAATAAATATTTTCAATTATTTTGTCTTTGTTCTATATCTTGTCAAATATAGGCTATTATTCATTTAACCAATAACCAGTAGGCTACCGTTCATTTAGCCAATAATTACCAAATGTTTAAATTATTAGAATGAATAACTCCAATGACTTAAAGAGTATATAAGTAAAATATTTAATAATATAAATTATCGTCACAATTTTTGCAGGCAACAAAGTAGAGAGAGATAAGGTAACTAGAGACTGAAGTTTTGAAATACTTCTATTTGATTTTACAGTGACCTGCATAGAGTCTTTGGTTAATCCTTGGGCCGACTTTTGTTTTGGAGGAGAAGGGAATAGTGATCATGGTAGTGGTTACTGAAGGGAGCTTATTTTTCCTTTAATTTTGGGTTTTCTCACTTTCTTGGTAACCTTTAAATCACTTTATTCTTAATCAGTGCTTTGTTAATTTTTTACCAAAAGTTTGGGTAATAATTTCTTCATATGAGAAATTTGCTATCCAGCTAAGCATCAATTACCTGTCACTGTCTTCCTGTCCCTTTAGAACATTCTATTACACTCTCAGTGGACAAATGTTTGAATTTATCATTACCGTAATCTCAAAACATAGTCTATTAAATTCGCAAAAGATGCCCATATTCAACTTCAACTGCAGCTAATCTGCCATCTGTACAATAAAGATAAACATATATTCAACTGATATCACACACCCAGGCAGGACCATGGAAAGGAAGGAGAAATAATTCACCCAAGTGCTCTTCTATTTTGATTCTTGCCAGTTTATTCCTATTCCTTCCTTTCAGGGTTGTCTATCCTTCCTCATTAAAATTCTGGCCGTTGAACTGCTGCTCAGAGTCTATCATTGCAGCTTCTCGAATTCACACTTACCTCAGAATAGGTCATTAGCCATTCAAAGGGAAGAAAACCTTCTATCATTTCAGAGATAATGGACACCTGTTACTCAACCAATGTTCACATGAACAATAAGAGGTCAGACGCTCAGAGAACCATTTTAAAGAAAAAATGGAATAATTTTAATATCTAAACAAGTCAAATCACAATCTATATTTTTAGCACTAAAATTATTCTTAGAGATGTCCAGGCTCACATGATAAACTAAATACTTAATAAAGAATGCATTCTAAAGCTGATTTTTTTTTATTCTGGGGCATTAATTAGTCCTTGCAAGTTGTTCTGATTTACCTTCCAAAATAATAAGCACACCAGGTGGATTTCCTTCAGATCCAAATTATCAGACCTGCTGCTGCTAGGATAGAGTCTGAATTATAAATAGTATTCAAACAGCAATGGCCTCTGTAGAATTGCATTCTCTCTCCCTCTGCCTCCCCCTCTCCCTCTCCTTCTCCCTCTCCCTCTCTCTGATATGTTGAGTGTGTGTGTGTGTGTGTGTGTGTGTGTGTGTGTGTGTTTAGGTTTTACTAAGGAAGACACTATAAAATGTTTCCAGATCATTTCTTGAATGCTCAAAATATCTATGAGACTATATTTTATAAGTGACTACCAAGTTCAAGTAATGTAAAAGCATATTAAGGTAAATCATGCATAAGTTTTCTGTATTTTTGCAGCATACAACCCTAATAGGTACTAACTAAAAACTAAAGAAAGACATTTGGCTCAGTTATCTTCTCATACTAAAATTTCTTAATGTTTATTATGCCTAAAAGAAATTATTTAATTTTTCATTATTTATATATTTCATAATATGGTATGCAATCTGATGATTAGATTGAAAAAACATTATGATTTACATAATCATGAGAGCTCACTTCTGGCATTGCTGACTGTGAAACACACCTCCCAATACAGAATACACTCTGGTTTGATAAGAAGAAAGACATTTACACAATCATGACTGTTCAAACATGTAAGCATTTACAAATAAAGGGCAGCTAGGTCAATGATTTGTAATTCCCCCTATAGCGCATTTCAAATAGGATATCTTGCTTTCTTTTGAACACTCCCAGTGCCAAGGAACTAAGTTTGTATATTAAGATGTTCATTTCATCATATCATTAGTTTATCTTTGAAAAGTCCCATACTATTGAATCAAAGGCTTTTTTACATAATGATATTCTAAAGTAATTTTTCTTAAGATACCTGAGACATTATGCATGGTTTTTTAAACTGTAGTGTTGCAAAGGCCTTCAGATAGCCAGCTATTTGTGTGATTGGTATGTAGAAACTACAATAGAATTCTATAACTCTAAGCAGTAAGGAAGTAAAATAATGTATGTTGTTAAGATTAAATAAAAATTAAAAATATTTCAGAGAAACAACATATTTTCTGAGATTGAAATACAGGAGGGCAAAACTTGGTATGAAGGAAAAATACGTATGCTCTCTTATTTAAAGCTGGATTATGTCAATGAAAACAAAATAAGTTACCACAGGCATTCAGAACATTCTCACTACACTTGTGTCTGGTGAATAGAGTTAAAGAGAATGCACTGAATAGAACAGGAAGTCACTTCATTTCTCTATTTGTGCTTTCCTAGGAAAAGGTAGTAGAGATTCACAAGTTAGAACTGCCAATAGAATTTTGATGCCAAGAGTGACAAGAACAGTTTAATACCTGTACCTTGGATGTGCAGACAGGAGTTATATCATGGACTTGTAATATTCATCAATTTCAGCAAAGTAAAGTGTACCGCTTTCTTAGTAACTGTTAAAAGATTTCATTCAATTTTTTAGTAGTGTTTCTCATTATTTAACTGGAATGCCTTACCAATTTCAATAATACCCTCTTATCAAAGATTATTGTAGGATAAGTTCAACCAAAGGACACAAGTTTTCAATTTTACACTTCTCTTTGTTTTCTGGGATATTATGAAGTTCAGTGTCTCCCCTGGTGTCTCAATGTTGGTATGTTGTGTGTGGGGAGGGTCATATAATTAGCACAGAAGGGGAATGTCATGATCCATCATAAATTTATCTATAACACCAGCACACACACGCACACATGCACACACACTACAAAAGCCTTCATGGTGATCTGCATTTCAGACCAATAATAGAAGATAGGAGCTATAGAGAAAGAAATAAGCTAGCATGTAAATGGAAAACTCAAGGCTGGAAAACAGAATTAGCAGAAGCTACACAGGAAAGAAAATCAGAAGGCTTTGTGTGGTTCAAAAGCACTTTTAGTCAAATTAAAACTGGGAAAATGAAGCAAAAGTTTTAAAATTTCTGGGATACCATATCCATCCAATGGTTAATTTTCAAGTGACTGCCCACTCTCAAAAGAGATTTACCTAAAAGAGAAACCATAACTTTTAATTACCTTTTCGTTGTAGGAACAAGTCTGGTATGTGTCCAAAGCTTTTTGTTATCATATAGTACTTGTGTCTCACAAAAATAGTATGAAGTTGGTCAGAGAAATAAACTGATACTTTGAAGTTGTTCTGCTAAGATGTACCAGAAGCAAGGTTTTAAACCAGTTCTACATGTCTCTCAAGTCAATAACAAACATCTATTTTAAACATCTTTGTAAATGGCTGGAAACCGGAAACACTAAGAAGTTGATGCGGGGATCACAAACCACACTTTAGCTGAAGGAGAGGTGGTAGAATATAATGATTACATGTGCGACCCTTGGAAGTGGTCTTCCTGAAGCCAAGTGGTAGCTTTGCCACCTTTTTAACAGCTTTAATGAAGTATTTTTTACATACAAAAATTGCATATATTTGTGGTGACAGAAGACTTGACTTTGGGTAGTGGACAATGAAATATACAGATGTATTTATAGAATTGCACTTGAAACCTACATAACTTTATTAACCAAGGTCACCCCAAATTTTTTTTTAAATCACATATATTTAGTGCGTACAGGTCTATGTTTTGACATATGTATAATGTGAAAAGATCACAAACTACTTAACATATCCATTGTTTTTACATAGTTGTGTGTGTGTGTGCTTGGAGAAGATTTAAGTTCTATCCTCTTTGCAACTTCAAGTACACAGTGTGATATTGTTAACTACCATCACCTTGCTATATATTAGATCTCTAGAACTTATTCATTCCACATAACTGAAAGCCTGTACCCTTTTGCCAACACCTCTCCATTTCCTACAACCCTAGCCCCTAGTAACCACTTCTTGATTCACTGCTTCTTTATCACTTCCACATATAAGTGAGCTCATCTAGCATTTCCTTTTCTGTGTCTTGCTTATTTCACTTAATCTAATGGCCTCCAGCTCCAACCACATTCTTGTAAATAGTAGAATTTCCCTCTTTTTACAGTCTGTGTGTATGTATCACATTTTCTATATCCATTCATTAGTCAAGTACAATGAGGTCACATCTATACCTCGCCTATTGTGAATAATACTTCAATAAACTTAAGAGTGTAGGTTTCCCTTCATGGTCATCATTTCAGATCCTTTGAATATATACCAAACAGTAGGACTGATGGATCATATGGTAGTTCTATTTTAAATTTTTTGAGGAAACACCATAGTCCTTTCCATAATGACTGCACTAACTTACATTTCTTCCAGAAGGTACAGGGTTCCCTTTACTCCACACCCTCATCAACACTTGTTATCTTAAGTCTTTTTAATAAAACCCACCAGTACTCTGACTGATGTAAGGTGTTATTTCTTTTTTTAAGCTTTATTGAGATATAACTAATATATTGAAGTTATACAGCCTGGTGATTTGCTACACTTATAATATATATTGCAAAGTGATTACCACCATAGCATTAGCTCATACCTATATCATGTCAAATAATTACCATTTCTTTTTTGAGGTGGAACATTTAAGATCTACTCTTTTAACAACTTTCAAGCATATGACTCAGTAGTATTAACAGTATTTCAAGTTTATTAATGCACTATAATCACCATTCTGTACATTGGATCCTCAGAGTTTATTTGTCTTTTAACTGGGAGTTTGTACTGCCCTGGAATAGAGTCCCTTCCATCCCCCACACTGACCCAGTGTAAACCATCATTCTACTCTGTTTCATGAGTTCAGTTATTTTAGATGTCACATATAAGCGATATGCAGTTATGTTTTTCTTTGACTTATTTCACTATCATAACACCCTCAAGGACTATCCACATTGTCACAAGTGGCAGAATTTCATTCTTTTTCATGGCCAAATAATATTTCATTGTTATATATACATTATTTTTTAACCTGGTCATCTTTTGACAGAGACTTATGTTGTTGCCATATCTTGGCTATTTTGAGTCATGTTGCAATAAACTTGGAAGTGCAAAAATCTCTTTGAGATCCTGTTTTTATTCCTTTTGAATAAATAGCCAGAAGTGAGATTGCTGGATGGTAGTTCTATTTTTTGAGGAAACTCCACACTGTTTTCCACGTGGCTGCAGCAATTTATATCCCCACCAACAGAGCACAAGCGTTCCCTCTTCTCTGCATCCTCACCAACTCTTCTTATCTCTTGTATTTTTTATGACAGTCATTCTAACGGGTGTGAAGTGACATCTTATTACAATTTTGATTTGCATTTCCATAATGATTAGTGAGTTTGAGCACATTTTTAAGTACCTGTTGGCCATTTGTATGTCTTTAGAAAGATGTTATTTGCTCTTTGGTATTGAATCATATATATTCTTTATAGATTTTGGTTATTAACCTCTTATCAGATAGATGGTTTCCAAACATTTTCTCCCATTTGATAGGTTGACTTCTCATTTTGTTGGGTTGTTATGCTTTCAATTGGTATTATAAGCCTAAATGCAGGAATTGATTGGGTTTTAAGTTTATCAAATAAAAAATAGTTTTAAATATTTTTAACAAGTCAAAAAGGTATCTGGAAATTAAAGTTCGTTCTAAGTTCTCTGATGTGGTTCTGCTTATGAAGAGAGACTAGAGGAAAGGCTTTCCCCAAGGTCATTAACGTTTTGCATCATTCCTTTTAAACAGACCTTATAAAAGTAAAGAAAAGAACATTTGTTGCCAAAGATACTGTGAAATGGCAGGTTTCAGTAGGTGAAAGACAGAACCTGTAACCAAGACGTGATTTCTATCAGCCTTTGCCTTTTGAGGGTCAGGAATTCCCTGGTAGCAATTATTTACAAAACAATTTCTACGGCATCATTCTCACTTTGTTTTGGACAACTACACCAAATTATCTCAGAAGAGAGAGGAAACTAAAGCAAAACTCTACCTCTAGGCAATACTGGTGAGACTTTTTTTCTTTTAAAACTAATGTAAAAGGTTTGTGAAAAAGGGAAATTTGATCAAATTGTTAAATGTTGAAAACCTGTAATATAATTGCAAGATCCTTATTCTCAGAAATAAGGAGAAAATAGAGTTATCAAGATAATGATAAGATAATAAGGTGCATCTAGACATGTCTATAAGATAGGGTAGCATGATTGTGAATAAGAAAATATCAATAATTTCAAAGGAACTTGAGGCATCAACATGTTTGAAATGCTCAGAAAGAGGAGGAAGAAATTCTTTGAGATGAGTCTTGATTTGAAGGAAAAGAATTCTTCTAGGACCTTATAGTATGGACAATGGAGGCACAATTCCCGGGCTTGTGTTTAAATGCCCAGTTCCTCTAGATGAGAACCAAGCAACATAATTAACAATTGTTAAAAACTGCTGTTTGAGCTCTCAAATTGAAGGACTTTCTCAGTGGAAAAAAAAATGGACATTTTTTTTTTTTAATTCAGAAGGAAAATCCAAAGGAGAATGAGCATGTAAAAGCAGAGGTATATGTTTGAGTCTGAATTTGAATTGCTATTATTGCTATTATTGCCATTATTATTATCATGACTTTGTGCTGTGTAAGAGAAGGCACAACTATAATGACTACCCTACCAACTCTAATATACATGCCCGAGGAAAGCCAGCCCTGTAGTTTCCCAAGAGCTGGACATGCCAAGTACAATATTGCTGCAAAGGGAGAGCTGAGAGCACTGAACTTGACAGACCTTTTGAGGATGTGGCCTCAAATGGACGAAACTTCTAATGAATACCTCAGACACTGCGCAATCCTATCCTATCCTATAACTAAAGGAATTGTGTCCATCCCTGGCTTGGTTTGATAAATAAATTGCAAGCCCCTTTAACCAAAACTCTTTCACATACCCCATTCCACAACTACCCCATTTCAGTGACCTCAGTAGAGTACCAAAAATTCTACCACTGAAGGTTCATGTATTTAAATATTGTCCTCTTCCTAAACCCATTTAAAGCATCTTTCAATGATGACCTCTTCCAAAAATACTTAATTCATGTTTATAATTATAATGTATAATTTATAATTATGTATAAGTACATCATTACAGTGGGAGGCCCAATATAAACCAGCATAAAATCGAAAGTTTAAAAGGGATTCATGAAGAGACTGAAACATCAGCATGGTGGTTACCAGAGGGAAGAGGGGGTGGGGTAGTAAAGCATAAAGGGGGTCAAATATACGGTGACAAGAGAAGATTTGACTTTGTGTGGTGGGCACACAATGCAATATACAGATCGTATCTCATAGGAATGTACACTTGAAATCTGTATAAGCTTAGTAACCAATGTCACCCCAATAAATTTAATTTTTTTTTAAGTAATTTAAAAAAGATGCATGAGGGAATGCTGAGATTAAGGGCAGAGTCCTTCTTTGTTGTTGTTGCTGTCTTTTTGGTTTTTTCAGTTAACAGATAAATGTTTAAAATACGAAGTCAAAGTAACTCCTGGAGGAATCACCTGAGACTTCACTTCCTTTCAAATCAGACAGGTCCTAATGTATCTCCAGCAGTTTCTTTTATTGCTCTGTCTTCTCT
Source organism: Furipterus horrens (assembly GCF_987537825.1). Lineage (NCBI taxonomy): Eukaryota > Metazoa > Chordata > Mammalia > Chiroptera > Furipteridae > Furipterus > Furipterus horrens. The sequence goes on from NW_028327172.1 coordinate 10,905,488, forward strand.
TATCTCTGCCTTTTTATCAGGGATTTAACATTGTTCCAGACTGACACAAAAGACTTAACTTCATGGTAGAAATAACCGAAGATGACAGATGATAGTGAAGCTAAAACCTTCTCATTCCATTAATGGGTTAACAGAAGCCCTGTGAAGCTACATGCTTTATCTGGAGTTACAGCAGTATTATCTCAGAATCTACTACACCACACCAATTCTTGACCATAAGAGCTTGATATCAAATAGGGGCCATAAGTTCACATACACAAAGATAGGTATTTTATAAGACCAACCTGCAAGAGGTCAACCTTTCTGAACTATTTAAAACATTCATGACCATACTCTGGAGGGGAAATGTGGGCATGTGTTTTTGTTTCTGTGTCAAAAGTAAGACAAACATTTCCAGATAGATAAATGTGGGGACCATAACCCCCAACACAAAAGTTGTTTCAAAATTAGGTTGAGTGTCTTCTACAAAATAAGAAGTAAGAAAATTTTCAGAAAGAGATAAAAAAAAATAAACCTTAATAAAAGGTGAGGCAGGTAAGACTCTTGGCTAGACGTGTGACTTAGAGGATTTGCATTATCTCCCTGAATTTTTGTTTTCTAGTCTCAAGTGAAGAAATGGATTGTCATACTCAGGTAGGATGATCAGAATGTGCACATGCCAACTTCTTCATGTATGCCTGCCAAGCAGCTGTAGGTACCCATTTTTCTATTTTCGACTACTTTAATTTTTTTTTTTTAGTTAGAAATAAGTGTTATTGGTCTTTGTTATGTTTTTCTTTCAGATAACTTAATTGTCTCTTGGGAACTTGGCCTACTAAACTGATTCTATGGAAAAAATAAACAATGTAACTGAATTTGTTTTCTTGGGTCTTTCTCAAGACATAGATGTTGAAGAAGTTTGTTCCGTGGTGTTTTCTTTCTTCTACATGGTCATTCTTCTGGGAAACCTCCTCATCATGCTGACAGTTCACATGGGCAATCTTTTCAAGTCTCCTATGTATTTCTTTCTCAACTACTTGTCTTTTGTGGACATTTGCTACTCTTCAGTCACAGCTCCTAAGATGATAGTTGACCTCTTAGCCAAGAGCAAAACCATCTCCTACGAAGGGTGCATGTTGCAACTCTTCGGGGTACATTTCTTTGGTTGCACAGAGATCTTCATCCTTACTGTCATGGCCTATGATCGTTATGTGGCTATTTGTAAACCCCTACACTACATGGCCATCATGGACAAGGACAGATGCAATAAAATGTTACTGGGGACTTGGTTAGGTGGGTTCCTGCACTCCATTATTCAAGTGACTCTGGTAGTCCAACTACCCTTTTGTGGACCCAATGAAATTGATCACTACTTTTGTGATGTCCACCCCGTGCTGAAACTTGCCTGCACAGATACATATGTTGTTAGTGTTGTTGTCACAGCCAACAGTGGTACCATCGCTCTGGGGAGCTTCATTATCTTGCTAATCTCCTATACTGTCATCCTGGTGTCCCTGAGAAAGCAGTCACCAGATGGCAGGCACAAAGCTCTCTCCACCTGTGGTTCTCATATTGCTGTGGTCATCATCTTTTTCGGTCCCTGTACCTTTATGTATATGCGCCCTGATATTACCTTTTCAGAAGATAAGATGGTGGCTGTATTTTACACCATTATCACCCCCATGTTAAATCCACTGATTTATACAATGAGAAATGCAGAAGTAAAGAATGTAATGAAGAAACTATGGGGCAGGAAGGTTTTCTTGGAAGCTAATGATAGATGGAAGTAACAATTTAAGCTGGATAATCTTAAATATCTTCATCTGTATAATAAAGACAATAATAACAATTCATGGGTTTTGTGGAGGAAAATGAGAGAGTAACACATTCTACAAAAGTAAAGTATTATTTATTATTACTATCATTATATTTGTTCTAGTATTTTATAATCAGATAATTTTCTGAAATATTTAGACCAGAGAAATCTTATTTAATCTCAGAAACTCACCATGATTATACGCAACATTATTATTTTCTCCCCATTTTTGCCTTTTTGCAATTTTCTTTAAAGAATGAAGAGATTATTGTGAAGTTCTTAAGGTTGTTTTCTGGTGTTTAGAACTATAATCGTACATACTAAGCACTCATTATGTATATGTTGTATGAATGAAAGGACACATGAAAAAATAACAGAAATCTGAACTAAAGCATTTTTATATAATCCCACCCAGAATGAAAATAAAACCTAGTAAAATTGGAGTGGGGTGGGGGGCATGTCTGCAGAATGTAAAAGAGAGAAAACATAAGCTTAAAAATGAAAGTCTTGTTTTCATCCTCTGATCTTGGGAAAAAGCTTTTCCTTTCTCTAATACTCATTTTCTTTACCCAAACAATAAGGAAATTGGAAGAAATTACTCTAAGGTCTTCCTTTTAATTGTAATATCCCATTAATATGTTTCTGCTGACTGATATTTACTTATAGTCTGTAGTCTGCCATCCCTATTAACATAAAGTGACTAATAGGAAAAACTAAAGAAACTGAATAGAAATTAAGCCATTGATGAATAGGTGACTGTGACTCAATTGATGGGGTAAATAGAATTTGCTGAAATGTGTAGTTGGGAACTGTATTTTCTCCAACGTTTGAACAAGCAGATCTACTATTATCTGATTCCAGCTATGGATTCCAGAAGAACTCATTCTGGACAAACACATCTTTCTGATGTGATCTGATACCTGCCCTGGTGCTACATTTCTCCTTCACACAACCCAAACTTTATTTATCTATAACAAATGAATACATCACTAATTACCTCTGTAATTCATTGCCTTCACCACAAATCTGATTATTTAAGTAACTACCTATATCTGGGTATGTGTTTACGGTTGTGGAGTGTGTGTGTGTGTCTGTATGTGTGCATTCATGAGCTTTATGTAAAGGGCTGTGCATTGTGCTTTAAAAATGTATCTCTGATGTTGATGCATTCATAAAATTAAAGATAGGAAAGATCAAAGGCAGAAAGATACCTTGATTAAAAATTATAATTAAGAAACTCTTGTCCTGGAACCATACAAGTTTATGTTTATTGCTCCAGTTTAGTTATATACTCACTGGGTCTCCATGGGACTCCACTTGCTCAGTTTTAAAATGATAACTAGATCAATGCTTCTCAACCTTAGATCATTATTAGAATCATTTTGAGATATTTTTGAACAGATAATGGTGTGTATTCTAAAAGTTTTCAATCCAGTAAGCCTGGGTTAAAGCGTATACAAAAATCTTGGTTAAACCTTTCCAAGGAAAGGTATGAGCTCCTCTGATTGGCATTAACTCTGAGGAACTTTTGGGAACAAGTTTATAAAGTTGCTAGTAGTAACTTGAATACTATTCCACATGTTACACTTCTTGGTCTTTGAGAGTAATGAGTCTCTTGGTTTTTCCCTTCTTAGGAACTTCAGATCTTCAATATCACTAATATATCTTGATAGTCCAGACTTTAATGCAAAGACATAAAAGCAAGAGCATTGTGGAGAAAATTTATCAGATGGATAACATTTATTTTTTCCATAGTTTTCTAAATTCAGTTCAAGTTTAGCTTCCTTTGTGTTGATTGGCAAAACATATGGGGGTATATGAAGAGGTCTGTCTGGAAAAAGTCCAGCCATTGTTAATATAATGAGAATAATTTGCATGACATCAGTATAATCTGGCAGCCAAGGATGGTGGACTGGAATGCATGTGCATGAACAATGATGACTTCACTGTACTAGCCAGTAGGGGCAGTAGACGCTGTTGAATGAGCATGTGTACTGTGTGCCCGTCGCATTCAAAATGACTGAGTGAGTAGAGCAATGAATCTGCATCAAATTTTGCATTAAGCTTGAACTATTTGGCTGATTCAGAAGGCCATAGCTGTGGGCAACTGGTGATTGGCAGCTTCATCATGACAATGTGCCCACTCATGCATCACGTCTCCTGCAGAGTGTTTTGGCAAAACATGAAATCACCCAGATGACTTAGCCACCCTACAGCCCAGATTTGGTGCCCTACAACTTCTGGCTTTTCCCAAAACTAAATTCACTTTTGAAAGGGAAAAGACTTCAGACCATCGATGAGATTCAGGAAACTACGACAGGGGAGCTGATGGAGACTGAGAGAACTGTGTGAGGTTCCAAGGTGCCTACTTTGAAGGGGACTGTGGCATCATTATCATATGCTCAATGTTTCTTGTATCTTGTATCTTATATCTTCTTCGATATGTCTCTGTTTTTTATATTACATGGCTGGATACCTTCTGGACAGTCCTTGTATATCCAAAGTAGAGCTCTTTGTATTTCATTGACTCATAGGCCTCTTGTGCTCTAGGGTCGGAATAGACAGCACCCCCATATGGCGGGGATGACCTCGTGATAACCAACAGGCTTGTGCCAGTGCAGGCCGGCTTCGGCAGGGAGAGCACTTCACAGAAATGGTGGTCTATCCAATTGGGACCACCGAAAGGAAGTTCACTGATAATCAGTGCATGCAGGACTGAATGGACAAATGCCTAGATAATTGAGGCCATCACAAGGACATGGCACACCTGTCTGCTCATAATGACCATATAGTGAAGGGGTCTGCAGATGTCTGAATAGTGGTCATACGTACGACCAAAGTGAAGGTCTCAGTGGCGCCCAAGAAGTACCATAAAACATCTGGGCCGTGCAGCTGTTGTAGGAGGTAGTCTTCCACAGGCCCAGTTAGTCTGTGATCAGTGTGAGGGCCACCGCGGAGGTGAAGCAGACATCCATGAAGGATGGGTAGCTGAGGAAAAAGTACTGTACAAGGGGCTTTTCACAGAGGCAGCTGCCCCTGACGGTGGGAAGAACGAGCAGGATCCCTGAGAGAATTATAAGATAGCACAGGGAGAAGAGCACAAAGCAGGCAATCTTGCATCCTCATCACTACACGATTTCAAGAGAATAAATTCTATGATGTTGTCATGTCCTTTGGTTTCTGTGGGCTTGATCATTGAGAGGGGGAAGTTAATGTACCTGAAACACTCAGCTTTTTGAAATTATTACTTTATTTTAAAAATCACTTATTTATCCAATAAATATACATTGATTGCTTATCATGATATTAATATAATCATGATAATCAGTGCTAAGGGTAAGCAGTGCACAAAATGCATACAATCTCTACCCACAAGTACAGTTCATCAGGACAGACTATAACAGTAATAACACAAGTAATCAATTAATTGCAATAATGATAAATCTCAAAGTCTCACACATACCATGAACAACAGAATAAATACTTAAAAGATGAAATATAAATGACCCATGGACCTGGACAACAGGGTGGGGATTGACTGTGGGAGAAGGGGTGGGCTGGGGGGCGGAGCAATAGGGGGGAAAGTAAGACAACTGTAATAAATAAATAAAAGATGGAACATTTTTTTTCGGGATATTTTAAGATGCAATTTCAGAATTACACCTTAAGAGTGATTTTTAAATCTTTCACACACACACACACACACACACACATAATAGCACTGAAGTCATTTGTTCTTCAAAGGCAGTGAAATCACTATAATCCTCAGTTCTTTCCAGTGACTAAATTTGTGCTAAATCCCAAAAGTTCAGTAATGTCATTAGACTTCAATGAGCTCATAATTTTGAATACTGGACCTCTTGGTGACAATTTCAGAAAGTACTTTTAGAACATTTTTACCTTTTTAGAGGTAAATGAAGTAAGCAAAGAAAAAACAGCTCATAGACACAAGAGTATGGTGATTACCAGAGGGTGACTATTTTCATATTTTAAAAATTGGTTATTATTTTTAAATTCCCTATCATTAACTACTGTACCCTTTACTTCTAGCCCACATAAGTATATCTACCTTAATTTAGGCTATCTATGTGACAATCATAAGAACTCAATGTTATAAGCAAATTATTATAATTGGTATGACCAAGAGAAAATATCTCCCCAAAATTCAAAGGGATCATTTTAGAAGAAAAAAGTAGTTTTTCTAAAAGAATAATGAGTTCAGTCTCAATATTCAAAAGCTGTCTAAGAGAAAAAGATTCCTTCAGCCCCTCTGGGTAGTTCAGTTGGTTGGAGCATCCTCTCAATACACCAAAGTTTGGGGTTCAACCCCTGGTCAGAGCACATACAGGAATCAATCAATGAATGCATAAATAAATGGAACCAAAAAATTGATGTCTCTGTCTCTAAAAAAATTTTATTTTTAACTCCTTCAGAAATGTGAATTTTTTCACTGTGTTCTGTTACTGTTCTAGAAGGATCTAGGTAAACATGAGAAAAATTCAAAGTATAATTCCAAGAAATAGAAGGGAAGTTATCTAGATTATATACATTGTCCCTTAAAACATAAAGATCTTATCATTATTTTAATCTGGCGCTTTCTTCTGAGTGAGGAAGAAAAACCAGATTGAAGGTCCGTGATCAGACATTAAGAGAACATATTGCCTAATAAATGAGCCATAAAGAAGGCAAACCTGCCAGACTGTTGATATAAGCACATAAAGTCTAAGTATAAACAGAGAACACTATGAGTCAACATGAGGCAGGAGGGAAAACACCAGATCAAAATCACAGTGCTAGCAGGCAGGCAAGAGAAGCTGAGACACAGCAGTGAACATCAATAGCTGTTTATACCTGGGCTATATCTTCTATTTAAAATTGACTGTGGCCTTGGCTGGGTAGCTCAGTTAGTTAGAGCATTGCCTGATATGCCAAGATTGTGGGTTTGATTCCCAGTCAGGGCACATACAATATTCAACCAATGAATGCATAAATGGCTGGAACAACAAATCAATCTCTCTCTCTCTCTCCCTCTCTCTCTCTAATAAGCAATAAATAAAAAAAATATAGCGTGCTAAAATTGACTGGACACCACTCAGTACATGTGTTCACATTGCCTATTTTCCTGAAGAAGCTAATTCTCATGCCCCGCGTTAGGATTAAATTAACTCCACAATAATAAGATAATATCCTTAATGGGCTTCTTCTAGATCAGTCCAAACTACGAAGAAAAAATGAGAAAGTTCTACTCATCGTTTGTCATCTGAGACCAGCATCTTGCTCCAGAACTTCCTCATAGCATTTTTCACATCTGCATTGTGCAGTGTATAAATCAAAGGGTTGAGCAAATGTGTTCCAAGTGTATAAAACACAGCCACCAACTTATCCACAGAGAAAGTGGTTGCAGGGTGGGTATATATAAATATGCAAGGACCGAAGGACAAGATGACCACGATGATGTGGGAGACACAGGGGGAGAGGGCTTTTCTCCTCCCTTCAGTGCAGTGGTTTCTCAGAGAATGCAGGATGATGATGTAGGAGAACATCAGCATGACAAAACTCACAGTACAAATGGCCGAACTGTTGGACACCAGGAGCAGATTGATCATGTAGGTGTCTGCACAAGCAAGCTGCAACAAGGGCTGCAAGTCACATAAATAGTGATCGATCACATTGGGACCACAGAAAGGTAAACTCAAGGCCAGAAAAATCTGAGCTAAAGAGTGCACACAGGACCCGACCTAGGTCACAGCCACCAACACACTGCAGCCTCGTCGACTCATGATGGTCATGTAATGCAGGGGCTTACAGATGGCCACATAGCGGTCAAGGGCCATGAGTATCAAAATGAAGATCTCCAGGCAGCCAAAGAAATGGAATGAAAAGACTTTTACTAGGCACTCATTAAAAGAGATAGTGGCATTCTTCAAAAGGGTGTCCACAATCATTCTAGGGGCTATGGAAGTAGAGAAGCAGGTGTCAGATAAGGATAAGTGGAAAAGGAAGAAGTACATTGGACTCCCAAGTGTCTGGTTGGTCTTGATAGTAGTAATAATCAGAAAGTTACCCAGCAATGTCCCCAAATAGAAAGTAAGAAAGTGACAGACACTATCTTCTTCCTAACAGGATCCTGGGTCAACCCAAGCAGAATGAACTCAGTTACATTATTATTCAGCTGCATGATTTCATGGATGAGGACCAGGGATGAGAGTGAAATTACTCATCTGTAAAAAAATTAAGGAATTAATTCATGGTGTGATATGTGACTTTATGAAATATCCTAAGAAAAATAAATATTTCTCATCATGAACATTTTAGTTGTGGTTTCTCAATACATCATTTCAACTTTTATCCCTGAACTTGTAATGACTACTTCATAGGGTCCTTATGAGTCTCAGACAAGCTTGTGAATTTTATACTTTCCTACAGCACTCTTCAAATACAGTTCTCCTCTAGCAGTGTTTGGTGATATTTTTGTGAAAAGGGAACTTCTCTCTCCAGTTCTCTAAAGGCTCCTTTTGTAGGTTTTCTTATAATATTACATACTAAAATTCAATTATATGTGTGATTCCTTTAGCTTGCTTTTTAAAGTAGGAATCTTTGGAAACTATATAGTCTCAGGATTTTATTCTTCATAGTTTCAAACCCAATGCCTTGTACACTGTAGGTACTTCAAGTGTTTTTTAAAATGAACTTTCTCAAGTACCTCTTAAAATATCACATTTATTTGATATTTTAGCACTATTCCGATCACAAAACACATTCATATCATTAATCTACTGTGGCCTTCTATCTATTATGTATGGTAGACAGATAAACATGCTCCCAATTTATAAATCCAGGGGAAAAAACTTGAGATTGGGGAACTCCTACACCCAGAGAAATCATTACCTCAAGCATCTGATGTTTTGCACGTAAGTCCTTGGCCTTTACAGAAAAATGCAAGGGGAGCTTTGACATTGTTCATGCCCTCTGATACTGATACAGGCTTTAGTGCATGTCTTTGTGAAGGACCACGTTCATCTTTTCCAGAGGTGCATTAACACTTTTCATCATTGGGTTCTGAAAGCAATTTGTCACAAAAATGGGTAACAATGATCTGAGAAGAAATCACACTAGGAAAATAGTGCACCTTCTAATAACTTACCTCAACTTCCCGAGCAAGCTTAGCCAACCTTAGAAGAGTTGAATTTGACAAAACTATAGTAAACAGATGGCATGTTGGGATGGGAGGTAACAGGGATGAGCTGAAGGGAGAGCAGACAGTGGAGAACAGATGAGAGAATAGATGAAGGTGGAATATGGAGAATTAGGTAAATCTTTCCATCCTAAAAGACAGTTTTATTGCAGAGGCCACAGTGAGAATCAGTATTTTCCTCTTAAACTACCCAACCCTCCCTGACTCAGTTCTACTACACTTCCACCTCTGGGAGGCTCCCTATACTTATTTTACTTCTATGCAAAACTTACCATTCTCTGTGGGAAAGGTAATAGATTACATAAAAATTCTTTATCCCTCAAAAGCCCAAATTAAAGAATCATAAAAATTCCCTCCCATGCATATCACACATCATTACCTTGCCTCTTCCCTGTAATTTTTAGCCTTCACATTGTCATGGTTTCTCTAAACTATCCATGGGAAGTCATTATTCAGCCTTTCAAATTTAGTCTCAGATGTGTATCGACTGCAAATTATGTTCTTATGATATCATTCTAGCAACAAGCAAAGAGTAATAATTCAAGATGGTGATATCCGACATTCTACTGAAGGCTGTCGCTCCTCCATTAACAGTTTCTCTAACTTCTAACTAGACATATTTTCTTCAGCTTTCAAAACCCATCTTGCTCAGCTACCATACATGAAAAGCATTGGAGAACTTTCTGCACTCTGCCACCTTGAGAAACTTTAATAAACCTTAGGGCATGGAATTATTTCCTCTCTCCCCACACAGGGATGGCTTTTTATGTATCTGATGCTCACAAATGGTTTGTTGAATTCAAAGGATTGTTTTATTCCAAAGCTCATTTTCATTCTACTTATTTACTACATTAACAGTAAATTTTAAAAAACACTGTTTTTTTTTTTTCTGTTCCTTTCTCAGAGGAAATTGGTGCAACATAAGACATTCAGAAATATATTTTAAAATCATGTTGGATTATTTTGTAATGATACACTTCTGAGGACAAAGATATAAATAATCTGTCACTTACCTGTTAAGACACTTTAAATTGATGTTAAGCATTTTTGTCCCTTTTTAAAAGCAGCATTTCATAAAATTCGGGGGGGAAATCCCTTTCTGTATTCCCAAGGGAATATTCTAAGACTGACATAAAACATTTAGTATTCTGGAGAGTAGTAGTCCCTAATGTTCTCCTTCCTTCACTAATCAGAAACATCCCACTTGTAGTAAACTTAACTTGGGTTTATCCATTTAGCCCACCGAAGAGTAAGTCAACCCTCCTCGTCCTCAGTAACCAAACACAAACAAGGGTTTGGAGGTATTAGGTGCCTGGGGAGAACCAGATATCAGGCATTAAGAGCACAATATGATGGAGGATTGAGGGTGATAAGGAACAAACAGGAAGAGAAAGTAGCAGTGTCTTTCCTGAAAGAGGAAGTGGATCGGTAAACTACTCTGCTCCCATCCAGGGCCCTAAACTGACCCTCCAGCATTAGGAGACAAAAGCTTTTCTAGCTCTCCCATTTATTTGCAAATAAAATCCAGGGAAGGCAGTGTGGCGCCTGAAACCAGAGGTTCAATTCTTACTCAAATTTATCTGTATCACATTTGGAGAAAAAATATTTGAACACTAACATAGACTGGTGTCCTGTGAAAGGAAGAGAGTCTCTGAAGGAGAAAGACTTTCCCTTATTTATTAACTATTATTAAAGTATGTGATTTAGAAAGTTGGATCTGAGGTATATGCATATGCCTCTGTTAATAAGAAACGTATTTATCAAAATGTTTCTGTCAGGATCTAAATGGTAGAATCCAGAGTCAGCCAGAATGAAAAATTGCTGAGCCCATGGCCAGAATAACTAATGTGGCGGTTCCAGCTCCCTAATCAGGAACTTTCCCAGAGCATCTGGAGCCACAGCTGTCACGGTTTGTGGGCCTAAAGGGTGTGTCTCAGCAGAGGCTGAGTGGGACTCCTACGGGCCCTCGTGGAGGTCCCCGAGTCCCCCTCACCCTCTACTCTTGTGGGCCCTCGACATGGTCCAGAAGTAGATTCCCTCTCACCCAGTCCCCGCCTGCTCAATAAATTGCTTATACCTTACTCCCGGTCTCTAGACTCTCCTTCCAGTAACAGCGCCTGAGTTTCCATCTACATCTGCATACCTGTATTAATTAAAGGTGACTTGCAGATGTTCAGAGAGGCATGACAATAAAGGAGCTTAGAGTATTGCATGGTATCACAAAGTCCTTTGTGCACCAGAATTTAGCCTGGGCTCAAAAGCCTAGCCAGGTAAAACAAGATTTTCTCTTTGGAAAATGATCATGAGAGGTTATCACCTTTACTCTCTTCATCGATTTGTTACAGAGCTCTATAAATAGATGAACCTCCAGTATCTTGAGTCTGCAGGTACTTTAGCTTGTAAGAAATTCCTTAAAAGTGAAGAACTCAAAAAGATGGCCTAATTAAAGATAGATTTGCCTTAATCCTATTTTGTAATTTAATAATTCAATATGAAGATGGGGGGGTAGAGGAATAGGTGAGCACAGAGGATTATTAAGGCGGTGAAACTATTCTGTAGAATACTATAATGATAGATTCATGTCATTATACATTTGTTCAAACTCATAGAATGTATAACACCAAGAGAGAACCATAAGGTAAATTATGGACTTGGGTGATTATGATGTGCCAATGTAGGTTTACCGAGGGTAACAAATGTACCACTCTGGTCAGGGGTATTGATAACGGGGAAGGGCTCTGTATGTGTATACGAGGATACATAGACACAGGGTATGTGGGAATTCTCTGTACCTTCCACTCAATGTCGCTGCTAAACTCAAACACGCTCTGAAAATAAGTCTTCAATTAAAAAATAATCCCATGTGACTTATTAGCTGATGTATAGACTTTTACGCACATATGCCTAGGGTCGCTCTAAGGTGTGATTTCTTGGGCTCATGAGCTACACTGAGGCAATGGCAATAGTGTGTGCTTTACATCAGCCTCAGTTACAGATGCCTTGGACTCCAGCCCTGCCTTTAGCTCATGAAGCAGGGAGGGGAAAAGCGTATTCCCTGATGTATGTGGCAAACTGTGGTCAATTTCTCCTTCCAACGTGGTCTCTTGATCTCCAAGGCTGATGCAATGCTTTAATTATTCAGAACACTCGGTGCCAAAACTACTTCCATGCTAACAGGCACTTATTTTTTTTTTATCAACTCTCCAGTGATAACTCCTTTTAACAACCCATGGTTTCTTGGCAAGATGCTCTGGTGATGACTCTTAGTCTGAGCTACTGAAATAGGCTCCTAGTAGCAGACACATTCCCCCAACACATTGAATTGTCTCAAGATATTACATCAGCCACCTTGAATGGCATCTTTGTGTCCCGTGCCCCGCCCAGTCACGAACTCTGGCTGAGGCCTCTTTCCTTTCTCCCCATCACTGAGTTCGTGACAAATCTGCTTTTACACAGAATACCTCCCTGAGATCCCTCTCCATGCCTTCCTGTCATTCGGAGCACTGGCACACCACCATCTTCACATTCAGGACCTGTGTGTCCCTTTGAAGTTCCCGTTGTTTATATACATGGCATCTAAGGGTACCTTTCTAGTGTGTGAACAGCTGTTCCTCAACTATGACTATCTTGCAGAAGATTTTAATAAAAATGCTGGGAAGCTCAGCTTCAGCCTTGATATTCAGCCCAAATTGCTTATCAGCCTAAACTTCAGCATTTGAAAGGCTGAAGAGCTCAATGCCGTTTCAGTATCATTTCTGACATTTCTTCCCATTAGGGATATGACAGCACAGGTTACTGTCATGTCCAATCCGCATAATATTTCTGTTTACAAACCAGTCATGGCCTTCAGATTCATTGCTAGTATATGAATATTTGCTCTCAAATATTGGTGAACAACTTGGGCATGACTTAGAATATCTCATTTGTTTTATTGTTTTCACTTTGGTTTTCTTTTGCATATGAAACATGAAGCAGATCAATATTCTTATATCAATCACTGTCCTACTGACCAACTTCTTCTCCAAAATGTGAGCACAGAAGGAGCAGCCACAGCGGCAAATGACAGTAAATCACCCCGGGAACAAGTTTAACCTAACACCCATTATTGATAAAGAATGGAATGCTAGCTCTTTTGCTTGCCTCCAGCTAATTAATTGCATGAATAGGGCTTGCCCGGCTCTGAAACAGTAATTGTGGGTGTGAATACACACACACATACACACATAATCCCTAAAAGTATATTTTTAAATTTTAATAGTTTTACTTTTTTCTTTGGTTTGACAGTTGTAGAAAATAATGACCAAGGGTAGGTAGGACGACGACCATGTCCAGCTTGAAGCAGCTAGAGGAGCACGAGACCTTCGCCCATTGTCCTTTACAAGATTACAAAGGGTCCTAATATTTGAGAGGAGGGGGATAGTTAATTTTTACGAACCAGGGGTATGGACTTGGGGGGGATTGCTGGGGGAGGGGGGTGCTGGGGGGAGGGGAGCAAGGGGGAGAAAATTGGAACTGTTGTAACAATATAATCAATAAAAAACATTAAAAAAAAAAAGAAAATAATGACCATTGGAAGGGGTTTTGGTGAGGTCTTCCAGTAAGATGTTGAAGAACGTTTCCAGGATAGGGCAGAGAGGGTGAAGAGGAGAAAACAAAGTTAAGTGCAGGATACTGGGCCAAGTTAAAAAATGCATAGTCTTTGGAGAGAAGGAAAATAAGCTCCTCCTGGGACCACCTGGGGATGGTGGATGCTCCAGGTACCACTTCTGTTACCCACAAAGATTTTCAAAATTCTCTCTCTCAATTACATTCCCCAGAGCATGTCACAACAGAAGTAGCCTAGTGTTCCCAGCTACTGGGATAAGACTGAAGAACTAATGACTGGCAAATTTCTATTCTTGCTGAGTGACACCAGAGAAAGGTGCTAGCACACCTGAGTATGTAGGAAGGTCACTGTGTCACTGTCACGTCAGTGGTGTGAGATAAAGTTAACTCATCCTGGGCGATAGCGGGCATCAGGTTGTAGGGAACTTCTGGAAGCATGGGATTAAAGCTGCCCCTGAGGTCACAGGAATCCATCATGAAATGTGCTCGGATTGGAGTAGACTTTGCCTGCATTGGGAGTCATCATGAGTTTGCCCTTGGTCATTTTGGCTTGGCATTGGCAAACTCTAACCTCAGGGCAGGTGGGTTCTTGGAACGGAAGCAAATGCAATTTATCAGGTATTTGGGCACTTCTGCTGCCATCCCAGTTGTCAAAGGTGACAAAACCAACCAGCTATCTGGAATGTAAGCTCGACTATGTTAAAGCTATCACTCTTCTGTCTTCTAGTTTCCTTTTCTGATGAGAAGTCTGTTGTAATATTTGTTTCTCTGTGTAGTGACTTTTCTGTTTAGCTGCTTTTAATATTTTTCTCTTTGTCACTGTCTTTGACCAATTTATTATAATTTATCTTTTATTGTAATTTTCTCCATGCTTTTTGTGCTTGGGGTTTGTTAGATTCTGGGGCCTATGCATTTACAGTTTTTATTAAATTGTCGGGGGCGGGGGATTGGCTATTATTTCTTTCAGTATTTTTTCCTCCCATTCATTCTATTCTTTCATGGTTTCCAAGTCAGGCAGAGGAACAGCCACACAACCTTACCCCTGCCCAAGTGGGGCATCCTGGTTCATGGTCATTTCCGTAGCTTGTATTAATTTAGCCCTTACGCGGTCTTCCCACAAGGTGGTGCTCGAGGCGAATAACAAACCAGTCACAGTTCGAACTTTCACCCCATCCTAGAGGAATTTTGTAGATTTGCTTGTCTTCAGAAAATATTAATGGGTTGTGTGAATCTTTAACCAAGTTGCACTCCATCCTGTGATTCCAGCCCATTTCTTCTGTTTCTCCCACCTTCTCTGAGTCCTTATCTAAAATCAAAGGGGATCTGGGCTCTCTGTTATCAAATAAGAAGAAAATTCCTGAAGCTTTCTGAGTTTTATCTAGTCGCAAATAAACATTTTCTCACACTATAATAAATGTGAAGAAATAACAAAAGATAGTAACTGAGGTTTTATTTTGAGCATGTCTTGCTTACTTATGAAATAATTGCATTTAAATATAATCTTTATAGGGCCAGATTCAAATGCTCTCAACACTGAAGACATAAAATTAGGAAAATTGTTTATTGAGGAGAAGTATGAAACTAAATAACTATTTGTGAATATGGTATTGAGAGCTCTGACAAATGTCCCATTTTGGATTCAAATATTTATTCTGCCACCATTTGCCTAAACCATAACTATTGGGAATCTTTGGTGCAACATAACATTTTGTCTTCAGTTGATGGAAATTCTTCACATACTTACGAATGTATTGTGTTCCTTTCTCATTAGCCCATATGACTAAAAGTTATACTTCCTGGTGCCAATTTGATGGTAATTATAAACTCAGGTACTAAAGTACTAAAGTGGCATGAGAGTACTTGATTATGAGGTTGAGCTGGAGTTGATGGTGAGTGTGAATTATACACGTAGATTAGGTTCTCTTCAAAGATGAAAATACACATTTAAAAATATTCTCCTATAAAACTCAAAGGCCAAAGTTGAGAAGGGCTAGACCTCACTTTTAGTCCCAGATTCTTCCCCAAAATTCTGAATTTTGAGCTTTGAATACCACAGAAGCAAGCTACAACAACAAGTATTCTCTCCTGACTCCCAAATAAGCATAAGAGCCGAGGAAAGTTAGTGATAGAGGAATATCCTGAGACTTCACTTTATTCCTGCAAATGTTCACACACCCAAAAGTGATGCTCAAGAAGTAAGGAAGATAAAGCTCCTTCTCCCCCAATCGGACAATATTTGCACTTTCTTTTCTCCCATTCTCCCTCTTCACCAAGCATGTTTTTCTGTCCTTCCTTCTTCCCTGACCCTCCCTTATGCATATCCCCACTGCCAAACCCTCTACTGCCTCTTCCTCTCCTCTGTGAGGAGCAGTGGAAAGACTCCAAAGAGCAACTGACTGACTGATAGTGCTGCCTCATCCAAATCTAACTCTCCTCCCTCCCCGACCACTCACAGAATTAATTTTGAGAGGTTTTCCAGAGACAGCCCATGTTTTCACTGATGTTTCTAGCTTCTATTGGAGTTAGAGGGTTCATCAAAGTAGATATCCCCAGTGAAGCAGGCTTAGGCACAGATTTCCAGAGTAGCAATTTCTCAGAACACCTTCTCTAATCATTGGGCTAAGATGGCAACCTTGACTCTGTAAGTGTCCAGGCCCCATGGATTAGCTCTGGTGACTACATTCATAACAACAAGAACGTAATATAGAAAAAAAAAATAGTGCATATACACCCATGCACTCACCCACACTTATTCTGTCATTTGTCAGAAAATTTTTTCTGAAGAAAAATTCGTAGAACTTCCAGCCAAGATGGAGGCCTAGACAGACACACTGCATCTTTCTCCACAACTAAGAAGGAATACAACTACCTCAAAACTAGAGACAACCAGAAGTTCCAGGAAATCTAGCTGCATGGAAGTCCAACAAAGATATAAAGAAGAAATACTTATCCAGACACGTAGGAGGGGTGGGTCCGGGGCAGAGAGGACACGATGTGGTGGTAGCAGCAGCTGCAGCAGCAGCAGGCTGACAGAAAGCACAGTCACACATTTTAAAAAGTGGGAGGGACACCTGAGGAGCATTCCCAGCTCCTCACCAGACCACTCAGCTCACGGTCCCAGCACCAAAGAAAATCAAGCTTCATTGCTTCTGACTGTGTAGACCAGTGGGGGTTGGGGCAAAAGAAGAAACTGCCCGTCTCTCAGCAGAGTCTGCTTGTTTAAAGGGACCCCATGGTCCTAGAACATCCACAGTCCCACCCACTCTCTAAACAACGTCCTGGGCAACAACTAGAAAGGCACCAGTCCCATACAAAGTGGGAGAAGTGCCTGGAAAAGGGGTGAGTGCTGAGCAAGCGACATTGTTCCCTCTCATATGCCTCCACCACATACAGCACTACAACGTGATGAAACAGGTTGCCCTCTACTGACGAGAAAGCCTAAGGCTCCACCCCTTACAACATAACAGGAGCGACAGCCCTACCTAAGACACAGAGGCAAAAAAACACAGAAGCCTGTCAAGATGAGATGACAGAGAAGTATGGCCCAAAGGTGGGAACAGATCACGGTTCCAGTGGGAGGACTAAGCGACAAGGAGATAGCCAACCTAACAAACGAGGAGATAGCCAACCTAACAGACAACGAGTTTAAAATGCTGGTGATAAAGATGATCACAGTCTTGACAGATATGCTTAAGTATGGCAAATGCATAAGGAAAGAAGTGAAGGCTATGCTAAATGAAGTGAAGGAAAATCCACACAAAACCAATGGTGAAGGAAAGGAAACTGGGATTCAAATCAATGATTTGGAACATAAGGAGGAAAACAACAGTCAACCAGTACAGAATGAGAAAACAAGAATTGAAAAAAATGAGGAGAAGCTTAGGAACATCTGGGACAACTTTATACATGCTAACATCCAAACAATAGGGGCACCAGAAGGAGAAAAGGAAGAGCAAGAAATTGAAAGCTTATATGAGAAAACAATGAAGAAAAACTCTCCATATCTGGTGAAGGAAATAGACATAAAAGTCCAGCAAGCACAGAGTCCCAAACAAGCTAGACCCAAAGAGGACCACACCAAGACACATAATTAAAATGCCAAAGGTTAAAAATAAAGAGAGGATCTTAGAGGTAGCAAGAGAAAAGCAGAGTTACCTACAATGGGGTGCCTATAAGACTATCAGCTGATTTCTCAAAAGAAATTTTTCATGCAAGAAGTATCCAAGGTGATGAAAAGCAAGGACTCACAACCAAGATTACTCTATCCAGCAAAGCTATCATTTAGAATGGAAGGGCAGATAAAGTGCTTCCCAGAAAGCTAAAGGAGTTCATCATCACCAAGCTATTATTATATGAAATGTCAAAGGGAGTTACTTAAGAAAAAGAAGATCAAAATTATGAACATTAAAATTACAACAAACTCACAACTATCAACAACTGAATCTAAAAAATAAGAACAAAATCCAACTAAGCAACCCAGAATAGGAACAGACTCATAGGTATGGTGTTCATTTGGAGGGTTATCAGCTGGGAGGGGGAAGGGGGAGAAATGGGGAAATGGTGCAGGGATTAAGAAGCATAATTGGTAAATACAAAATAGATGGGGAAAGTTAAGAACAGGATAAGCCCTGGTTGCTGTGGCTCAGTGGATTGAGCATCGGCCTGTGAGCCAAGTGTCGCTGGTTTGATTCCCAGTCAGGGCACATGACTAGGTTGCACATCAGGTCCCCAGTTGGGGGCATGAGTGAGAGGCAACCACACAGTGATGTTTCTCTCCCTCTCTTTCTCCTTTCCCCTCTCTCTAAAAATAAAATAAATAAACAAACAAATAAGTAAATATATTATAAAAAGAAAAAGAAAAAAAGAACAGTATAGGAAAGGGTGAAGCCAAAGAACGTATATGCACGATCCATTGACATGAACTAAGGGGGTTGAGACTGCTGGAGGGAAGGGTGTACTGTGCAGAGGGGAGCAAAGGGGAAAAAATTGAAACTACTGTAACAACATAATCAATAAAATATACTTTAAAAAATAATAATGATAGTAATAAAAAGTAAAATTTGTATAGGAAGCTAAATTACCTAATGAGTTTGAGCAAATGTTGGTAGAATTCAAGTAAGGGTCATCATAGCTTATGCAAAATGGTTATGGACTTTAAGTAATAGCCATATTCTAATGCAATCTTCTCAGATTTCTTGATTATTCCCCCCAAATAATTTTTTTATTTTGATTTATTGTTTTTCTATTACAGTTCTCCAACTTTTCCCCCATTGCTCCCCCCACCCCACCCACCATTTCTCCCACAGTCAATCCCCAAATATTTTATTTTTCCTGCCCATGAAACAAAACTAAGCTATTAAGGAAGTATACTTTGGAATCCTCATATTTTATTTATCAACTGAAGTCATACTTTGTTACACCATAACTTTTTCATGGCATCTTTCACCTCTGCATTTCTCAGTGTATAGATCAGAGGGTTGAACAAGGGTGTCCCAATTGTATAAAATACAGCCACCATCTTGTCTATTGGATATGTGGTTGGTGGGCGTGTGTATATGAATATACATGGACCAAAAAATATGAAAACCACAATAAAGTGGGACGTGCATGTGGAAAGGGCTTTTCGCCTTCCTTCTGTGCTGTGGTTTCTCAAAGAGTACAGGATGACAACATAGGAGATAAGCAGGATTATGAAACTCACCATGCAAATGGCCCCACTATTAGAAACAACTAGCAAATTTATCACATACGTGTCCATGCAGGCAAGTTTCAACAAGGGCTGCAAGTCACAAAAATAGTGGTCAATCACATTGGGGCCACAGAAGGGCAGTTGCAAAGCTAGGAAAATTTGTGCTGTAGAATGGATACAAGATCCCGCCCAGGCCAGGATCACCAACACACCACAGACTCGCTGGCTCATGATGACTGGGTACTGCAAGGGCTTACAAATGGCGACATAGCGATCAAAAGCCATGAGGATGAGCACAAAAATCTCCATGCACCCAAAGAAATGGGCTGCAAAGACCTGGGTCATACACTCATTGTAGGAAATGCTCTTCTTCTGAGAAATGGCATTCACAATCAATCTGGGGGCTGTCGTTGTAGAGAAGCAGGCATCAGCAAAGGACAGATAGAACAGGAAAAAGTACATGGGACTCCCAAGGGTCCTGCTTGTTTTAATAGTCACTACAATGAGAAAGTTCCCCATAAGTGTCACAAGGTAAAGAATCAAGAAGATGCCAAATATCACTTTCTGCTTTCCTGCATCTTGTGTTAACCCAAACAAAATAAATTCAATCACACTGTTATTCTTCACCATGCTGATGGCTGCAGGTAAGATGCAGTTGACAATGATTTAATCTGCAGAGAGAAGAAAAGAAGAGTCATCTGGAGAAGATCAGTGACTGAACTCTAAATTCCTTGTTTCTGGTCCATCCTGTTACCACCAAACTGCCTTTAAACCCCTATGCATCTTTGTAAATCTGCAGATGTCCAAGGGCCTCCCAGATCTAGCTGTTGTTCGGAAACTCACTGCATTGGACCAAAGCTTTTGCATTTGGAGAATTAAAAAAATAAATGTCCTTTTAAAGGTTTGATTCCTACGAAGACTGAGAAACTGCAGAACTTGTACTTTGCTTAGACAAGTAACTTCGCCTCATTGATATTTAGCCTTCTTGTGAAAAATGGAGGGCAAATACTTGCCCTACCTTACTCTAAGTTTTCCTAAGAATTAAAAAAATATTTTATACCCACATATATGCACACATACACACATATATTTCATGTTTTATATACCTTATCTGTGAGCTTTGAAATCTGATCAACACTATTCCAATATAATTAAGTACCAGTATTGTTAGAGAATCCCTCCTGAAGAAAATGTTTTCAGTTCTGTCCATCATTTTTGTGTCCATTATCCCTGACCCCTTCAGGATACTAGATGAAATGTGGTTTATTTCAACAGTCTTTTACCAATGCCTCTTGTGTATAAGATATCAGCTTCATTGGCAGTCTTGATATAACAAATGTCTGTATAATATTTTGAGGTTCACATAATTAGGGAAACTACTCTTTACTCTTGAACTTATCCCATTAGAATATTGAGCTTCTGCCTATAAATTTGACCTGATAAAAATTTCTAATATGACTTTATCTATGTGGTATTTTTACTCATATATGTCCCTCTTTACCTTGAATTCCCCAGTATACTTCTTCTAAAAACATTATTTAAAAGAAATCCCATAATCCCAATTTTTATATTTTAAGTCCTTGTTCATTGCATATATAGTTTGTGTGATTGAAATAATCATATAACATCATTTTGTGTTTTGGTTTTGGCTTTGAGTTGTTTTACTAGTTCTTTCCGTACTATTATATTTTCCATAGTTTAATTATCAACTTAATTGTGTGATGATGTATAAATTTTGTCCTTTGAAATATTTATGTTGCTTCCAGTTGTCACTCTCATAAATTACAATTCCACAAACAACTTTAGAATAATTCCCCAAGTATGATATTGCTTCCACAAATGCTAGAGACTATCATTGCTTTAATAAGAACTAATTTTTTATATTTTGTACCCTTTTATTAACTGTATTTTATTCTAGAATAATCCATGATCATGATAAAATATTCAAAGCTGAATTTAAGAAGGAAATATTAAAATATCTCTCCAAATTATTTGACTCTACAATTCTACTCTCCACAAATAACTACATTTGGTTTCTTGTAAGTTTTTCCAGAAAATTTTTATAGGTATATTTATTTACATATGTCTATATTTCTATATCCTTTTTCATGTACAAGTATGGACAATATTTTAATGTTGATGAGCTTGCAGAAAAGCTGGTAGACAAGCAAAAAATATTATCTTGTATCTAAGTTAGTTAATAGGAATAAAATTGCACCTTTATTATGTTGATATAAATTTTTATTACTAACCATATTTATATTTTAGTACATTTTCCTAAAAATATTGTCTTTTGGAGGATTTCTTATCTTTTGCTATCTTACTTTTTGTCCTCTTGATATTTTACCTTGGATGGCTATTCTAGCAAAATCATTTTATTTCTCAGTTAAGAGTACAGTTGCTGAAATCCGATGGCCTCAGTTCAAATCCCAGCTCCACTATGTACTGCGTGATCTTGGGAAAATCACTTTAGAAATAATCATGGTTACTCTGCAGATAAAATAAGAAAACTATCTTGCTCAGAATAAAAACCATGTAAGTCTCAGCCTCTGCTACTTCCACTATTGTGATTTTGATTTTTCTCTGTTATTATTTCTCTTTTTCTGTGAATTTTTCCTTTTTGTATAGTTCGAGCTGTCAGTTTCCCCATTTTAATTTCATATTAAAATATTTTTAAAATATAGTATTTATTTCCTTCAATAATTGCATACTTATGTTTCATTTCAGATATTAAATAAAAATTTTCTGGATGAGTTATGAACAATTTAATATGAGTTTTGAGATAATTGTAGGTAAAATCATTAATGAGGTAAGGCTCTATGTGGTTTGTACTAGATGAGTAGAAACCATCTACAGAGAGAAGAGTATAAATTCCTAAGGACAGATTGGCCAGTTAAAATTTTAGAATTGTATTAAGAGATGGACTGTAACATCAAGTGAAGAGAGTCAGGATCTAAACCAGGTTCCCTGAGATGCAAATATTCTAAAGCAGAGCTGAGAGGAAGGTTAGTTTGCACCGTGATCCATGCATAGGGTCTCTAGCCACACTGCCTGCCTCACGTCCCATGCAACCACCATTATGGTGTGATAGTTAACATGTCCGCTGATACCTCTGTGCCACTTTTTCTTCACCTGTAAACACAAATAATAAAATCACCTACCTTTTTGGGGCTGCTATGAAGGTTAGATATGCAATATGAGGAAAGCATATAGGGGTGCATGTACACAGCCTGAGCAGTCGGAGCGCTGACTTGCATTGTGATTATTACTATTGGCTCTCCAAGAGGTACTTTCCACTTTTCAAAATTGTTAATCCAAATTGTTCATTTACCCAGCATACAACTGTACTGCTGTTTTGAACATTGAGTTGCTTGTCTGAGTGGCTGAACTGTGGGTCATGCTCGTTCTCTTGGGGTGTTCAGAAGCTAGGAATGACAATTCCAAACACCTTCAATAAAAGTTTAAAAATAAATTTAAAGTGTGCAATGCCTTCAGTACATGGGGCCCTGAGGAGAGGAAAGGAGAAATAAAATAGTCCCTTGGTTGGGAAGAAGTTTGTGGTGCAGAGATATGAAAATCAGAAAAGTGTGAGCATTTGGAATGGAAGATATGAATCAAAGTTTGAATGGTGATAAAGCAAATGTTGTGTCGGCAAATAGAGAAAAGATCGATATAAAACCACTAGTGTCGTCAGATTCTCAAGCTGCAGGAGGAAAGTCTGGAAAAGTAAGTTTTCCTCCTCGCCGAAAGCCAAGAAGGCCAGGTTATGAGGTTTGCATATTAAAATTTTGGAAGCATACGAAACATGAGCATAGATTTTATTAAGATTTATCCAGCACCAAAGGAAAAACTACTGCTCCAGTTTATTTAACAAAAGTGAGTCATCGTTTGTTTCTAAACTTAGTCCAACTCGACTTTGAGCTGATCTGTAATGAAGTGCCTACCTCCTTCAAGGTGTCAGAGTTCCTCTGAAGACATCTGCCTTTCTTGTCCTTACCCTTAGAAACTCAGTGGGAACCATACAGGCGGCCCCAACAAAATACGGACTGGCCTGCTGGCATCCCAAATATGATTGGATAGTGGCTCTGACCCATCGCTTCCTTTCTGAAAGAAGGATCAGGGTGCTCGCTTTCAATCGGCTTCCATGGGGCAGAGCAAAATTAAACTCTCCTATCAGCTTCAAGGGGATCATCTGTTGTCAATGTCACTGTTGTTAAGACTTTTTATTCCAGAGCAGTTTTAGGTTCACAGCAAAACTGAGCAGAAGCTCCAGAGATTGTCCATAGAGTCCCCGCCTCCGCACATGCATGACACCCCACGCACCATTAACAGCATCCGCCACCAGAGTGGTGCATCTGCTATAACTGATGAACCTACAATGACACATCATAGTTATCCAAAATCCATAGTTTACCTTAGGGCTCCCTCATGGTGATATAGTTGACAGGTCTGGATAAATGTGGAATGACATGGCATCATTATGAAAACCTACAGAGTATTTTCCCTGCCCTAAAACAGGGTCAATTTTATATTCACGACACATAGAACGTATTTCCTTTCACACACTAATACTCAGTCAATAAACGTCTTGCACAATTTAGAAGAAAATAACACTGAGTGAGATGTCTACATGAGTGTTTAAGTTGAGAATTATTAGCTCATACATATCAGACAGCCAGACTGGGATTTCATAAATGTCAGTACAGTATTACAAATGGCCAATCCTAGAATCCTTTAAGTGAACCCTCGCGTGGATCCTCTATGTTTCTAAACAGAGAGAAAAGACCCAATTTCAAATATGCCTTCTTCTCACTCTTCCTGTCCTCTCTCTCTCTCCTTTTACTCTCATCTCCCCTTGAAAAGAAAAAATCTTAAAAATATAATGAATCACAAATATAATAAAATAGTTTCTGTGATTTTCAAATGGAATGACTGAAATACTCACTGTGGCTTCCAGAGCCCTCTAACTCTGTCCATCACCTGGCTTTCCACTATTTCTTCTCCGTGTCTCTGCTTATGCATGTTCCAACCAAGCCTGACACTGCCCAGAGCATCTCGCCCCTGAATTTCCCGTGTCTCACAGGGGCTGGATAACCTTCCACACTCAGATACAACCTCCCTCTCCATGGCTACCTGGATACAGAGTACCTAGTTGAAATGCCGTCTCCTCGGCAAAGGCTTTCTGGTTTTACCCATCAAACCATTTTCTTGCTAATGGCCTTCCAAAGTTAAAGTGTGTCCACTTGGCTATCTATTGCAGGATCTATGGGAGGAGAGATACTCTATCAATGGCCAAGCTGTCCTAGAAAATATGAACAAAACTCACCAAAAGGATCTGGAATACCAGCAGCAAGTTTCAGAGAGCTTTCTAAAGTAAAAAGGAAGTATCCCCACTAGCATCCCCACTATTCTGTGGTAGAAACATCTCTAAAACCAAGTCTATTACCCCAAAACATCCCCCTACAGAGCATCTGAATTAAATAACTCTTTTTCCTCCATCAGATATTTATAGAGATTTCATAAAAGTTCACAAAGTCCAGCCTAAGGAGGGACGAGGACTCCACCCTTCCCACCCAAGCCTGACCAATTTGCTCAGCGAGTTACTTAGCTCACTCAG
This sequence comes from Furipterus horrens, assembly GCF_987537825.1. Taxonomy (NCBI): domain Eukaryota; kingdom Metazoa; phylum Chordata; class Mammalia; order Chiroptera; family Furipteridae; genus Furipterus; species Furipterus horrens. Next base: position 10,930,389 of record NW_028327172.1, read on the forward strand.
CTAATCCAGGATCACAGCAAACCATGGGGTTAATTTATCCCAGACAAGGTTGTCAATGGGCCGAGTCTGTCCTCAGAGCCCTTCTTCCCTCCTAGTCTGCCCTAAGGGACACCTCCCGTTTCAGTTACCAAGTGCTCCACCCATGCACCCTGCTCTGAGGAAAAAAACATGCTTTCTAAGTTGTACTGAGGCACAGACTTCCAAAAGTTACCAAAGGCTCTGTCCTTTAAGTCAAATCTTTTCTAATGCCAGACAAAGGTCAGAGCCCAGGTGAAGGTTCAGAGGGGATGTAATTGAATTCTTGCTCCATCATTTTGTTTCTGTGACTTTAGGCAAGTTTTTTCTCCTATTTTCCTATTCTAGGAAATGTTATCATTAGATATAATAACTATTACAAATCATAATAATATTGATAAAATATAATATAATTACAATGAAACTTAGTCTCTATAATTTCTAAAATAATGTGAAGTCAGTAAATCAGTAGGTAAAGGAAGTATGCCACTTTTAAATATATAGGAGTTTTGACAAATGTACACACACATGTAACTGTCACCACGTGTTAGGGGTTTATCAACTTTATTCTTCTATTCAAAGAACCAGATTTTAACATTTTTGTGTTCTCTCCATATTCATATATTTTTGTTCTGCTCTTTATTAGTTGGTTTTATTTTTATTTTTTATTAGACAATGTTTTCATTTAGCACAATGCTAGTAGTTGCTATCTTTCTTTTTTCTATTAATTAACTTTATTGGGGTGACATTAGTTAATAAAATTATATTGGTTTCAAGAGTACATTTCTATGATACATCATCTGTATTTTGCATTGTGTGTCCACCACACAAAGCCAAGTCTTCTTACATCATATATTTGACCCTCTTTACCCTTCACTCACTCCCAAACCCCCTCCCTCTGGTAACCACCATACTGTGGTCTGCGTCCATGAGTATTTGATTTTCTTGTTTGTTCATTTGTTACTATCAGTTTTATATCCCACAAATGAGTGAAATCGTACGATTCTTGACTTTTTCTGTCTGATTTATTCCATTTAGCATGCTATTCTCAAGGTCCATCCATGTTGTCACAAAATGACAGTATTTCATCTTTTCATTTGATTTTATTATACTGTTCCTTCAGAGGACACGACAGCAGGCTGTTCCAAGCCTCGCCCCAGCTTCCGGTGGTATGCTGGCAATCTTTGGAGCTCCGTGGCTTGTAGATGCATCACCCTGATCTCTATATTCATCTTCCAATGGCATGTGTGCATGTGTTTCTGTGTCCAAATTTCCCCTTTTTATAAAGACACCACTGATATTGGATTAGGGCTCACCCCAATGACCTTACCGTAATATGATGGTTACACTCACAGCCGCTGGGGGTTAGGACTTCAACATATTTTGGGGGGATGCAATTCAACCCACAGCAAACCCTAGGATTGGAGAAATGTTCTGAGGGAAAAAATACTGCATGCCCTCACTTAGCAAATCTCCACCTGTGAAGCCCAGATTCTCATGTTCTGTCTATGCCCAGATTCAACTAACGCTCCCAGGGTAAAAGCAGCCACAGAATTCAACATTTTTAAGGTCTTCTCTCTGGAGCCTTATGCCTTTCATTTAGATTGTCTTCAGAAGCTCATAACAGATTATTTCTCTATTGTATTTGGCTTTCTAGTTGTTCATAACAAGAGCATTTTTGCCCACAAGTTATTGAACCTCACCCAGGAGCAGAAATTCATTTATGTACTTTTATTATTTACATATTCAATAAATATTGACCACGTACGATGGACCAGATGCTATTCTAGGCACTGAGGGTCTAATGGTAGATCTTTTTTTTAAAAAAAAAAGGAAACACAAATCCCCACCCTCATATAAACTGTATTCTAGTATACGTACAAAAAATGAATACAAATTATTTGACTTGTTAGGGAATGATACGTGCTAAGAAGAAAAATTAAGCAGAGATGGAAGAATAGAAGATACAGAATGATGGTGGGTGGGAGTCGCACTTCTATGAGTAAGTCATAAAACTCATTATTAAGAAGACACATTTTAATAATAAACTGAAAACTATGAGGAGATAAGCCATACATATAATGAAGACACAGAAAACAGCCCGTGTGAAGCTCCTTAGGCAGGCGCATGCCCAATGTCATGTAAAAAGTTGTCAGGGACCATGATTTGTATGTCACATTGGGATCAAACAATTGTGAGAATGGAGCAGGAATAGAAATAAGCTGGAAATGATGGCGGTGCAGTTGAAAGGTAGTGGGTACGAAATTGAGAGATTTTAGAAGGGTTTGAATCATAGGTAATAACTAGGTCTAGAGTATGAGCATGGGGGTGAGCAGCTGAGATAGATTAAAGGATAAGATGGTTGTTGTAAATTAACATATCAAAATTTCATACCATGAATTCGAACATTTATTTTTAATTGCTTACAAATTTTTACCCTAATGACCTACTTTTGAATAAACCTCTTCTCATTTATACCCTTTTGCTTATTTTTAATAATTTCATCAAAATGAATTACCAGGAGATTAATCAACATAAAATAAGAATATTTTCATAATTATTGACAATTGTCAAAGAGCCTTCCAATTTGATTGTTTTAATATTTATTAGAAACATTTTTATTGTAGAACAAATATATTTATAATAAAATCTCCACAAAAATTTACATAGATTATAGGTTTTAAAAAGTACTCTTCAAAAATTCATAATTTTCCAATGCCACACTCCAGAAGTAACTGTTAATTGTTTGCAAATTATTCCCAGTTTTTCAGGGTTTAAAATTCTTTTTTATGTAAAAAACTGGATCATTTTACATCATTTTTAAAATTACAACAATATAGCATAGATTTCTAATAAAATTGGAGCATAATCTGATTTATTTGGTTAACAGATATAAAATTATGATATATATTTCTTTCTATTACTGATTTGGTACAATATTTATGTAATTTTTACTTCATCTATTTAAATTATGTATACCACTTGTCAGTTTGCTTTTTATATCTTTAAGTTTTTAACTCTAGCTCTTCTTTATTTCATACAGTCAAATTTATCCATTTTCCCCCTTTCCAAGTTAATCTGTTACTTCATTTGTGAGTTACCATATTTATTATCTCATAATATTTCTATGCCTTTTAATATTGTCAAATTTACTTTAGTATAAGTCTTGAGATACTTTTCTTCTTTCTAACTGATCATCAATCCTTCAATGAATCAATAACACCTTCAAATCAGTCATCATATGAGTACTAAGAACCTACATATCTGCAGTCAATGTAATGGAAGAAATTATTTAAAAATCCTTTAAAAAAATAAATCAAAGATATCCTCAACTTCTTTACAATCAAGTTGGTAAAATAAAATACCTCTAGATAAGATAATTAATTGCATAAGAACTACACAGAAGTGTATGCAATAATACCAAGTGAATATTGGTTCCAAAAGTAGAAATATCCCTGGAGACTGAATTGATTGGTCAGTGAAAGTTCAAAAAACAAGAAAGAAGTATACAGTCGTCCCTCTCTGAATCGTGGTTCAGTTATTGTGGCATCACTCTATCACGGAATTTTTAAAAACATTATATTTAATTATTTATTGCGGATTTTTCGCTATATCGTGGGATTTTGCGGTACTGTATACGTGTGTTGTTAAAGTTACGGGGGTTTAAGAATGTAGAATAAATGTAAGGTTCCTACTTCGCGGTGGGGTCTAGAATGTAATACCCGCAATAAGTGAGGGAATACTGTAGTTCTCACTTTGTGCGTTAAATTTTCCAACAAGGTTCTCTGAAACTCAAGTACTCAATAAGCTTATACTGAGTTTGCCTAAGTATTTAAATATTAGTAAATAAAATTGTCATTTACCTCTAATGAAGTTACACATCTAATTAAAACTTTGTTTGCCTGCAGTCCCATGAAAATAATATTAGTTCAGCATGATACATTAGAGATATTATAATAATTATACACTCTGGTTGGCAGTTCCAATAATCTCTGATGACTATAAAATGAATAATTAATTTATTATTACTTAATTTTAATATATTAGTTCCTAATAAAATACTAATACCAAAGGGAGGAAGCTTTTGACTGTGAAGACAGGCAGCATTAGATGAGGAGAATAAGCAAAATATCCTAAGAGGAGAAACATGCATTGGTTCAGGTAAACATAGAAATGATTTCCATAAAAACTGCTATCATTAAATCAAAAAGTTGTAAGAGATAACATTATGGACAGATGTTGGACAACCATGAGAGCCATGTCATATTTTGTTTTATTCTGAATAAGCAAAGAGAAGAGTTGGGGACATAAGACAGGGAAGCAGCTACTGACAAGATGTACTCATTAGATCAGAACAACACTTCCTCAGGGTTTTACCATGGAACCCAGTCATTACTTCCTTATACTCCTGCACTTTCCTAACATTCTGATCTTGCAGAACATCACAGGAGTGGAAAATGTAATTTTCCCTTCTTTAATTCTTACTTTTACGTGTTGAAATTTTAAACCAGTTCAAATATATTTGATACTAAAAGTCTCCACTTTTTTCCCAGATAGGCAAATGCCTCTCTCTCTTATTTGCATATATTACTGTGTGTTATTAACTATATATTTAACTGAATAGCATGATCCTAGATTATGTATTATTCTTGTTGTATATTATTTTTACTTTCGTTATTTCATTTGGCCTGTACACTATTTTACAAGGTAAGTGTGGCCATTTGTCTTGTTCTTTCAATGTGCAAAGTTTGACCTGTGATACAGAAAGTCTTTCCAAGTACAGTTAGGATAAAATTAGAGTGGGATGCTACTAGATAGCCTCTCTCTCTAGTATTCACCATCCATGTCACATAAAACAGCAAACCCATTTCATGTGGATTGAATCCCAGGAAAGAGAAATCCTGAGCCCTCCAAGAAGGATACCAATTGATGCCTTAATTTTCTGTTCTGACTCCAAAATCAAGTTCTGTATATTGCATGGTGAGGCAAATATCAAAGCAATAAAAAGATACCTAAATTAATAATAGTGAAGAAGAGGAAAGAGTAGAGAATAATTGAAGTCAGAGCAGGAGAGAGGAGAGTGAGAGTGAGCAGACCCAAGGAAAAAAGAGTCAGAGGCTATGAAACAGAAAGACAGAGAGGGGGGAAGAGCAAAAAAAAATATTCGGGAGGATAGTTTGATCCAAGATTTCATCACAGAAGTCATCTTCTGTCTCCATGACCCACTGCAATATCACTGCCCCAAACCCAGAGAAGGGATGCAGTTGTGGGTCATAAGCAAAGGTTCCCAAGGGTCTTGAAAATCTAGGTGTGGAGAAAGAGCAGCCCTATCTTCTGCTCATCTGAAATCTCTTCAAGGGAGGGCTCCTCCAAGACAGAAACTTCTGCCAAGCTGGCTTCAATGCCACGTACAGTTTATTGGCCCTTCGGTGAGCAGAGGTACTTTTGAGAGTGCCGAAGCCAGGGAAGACTTAGGGACCCTGGAGCACTCAAATTCTTCATTGCTGGAAATACGTTCAGCAGCTCCAATGTGTCTTAGAACACATCCTGAGTGTAGATCCCATCAGATCAGTCTCGTCTTTCATTAAAAACCACCATTATTCTGTTCCACACTTTCCTCATGGCATTTTTCACTTCCTTATTCCTGATGGTGTAAATCAAAGGGTTGAGCAATGGTGTGAGGATGGTGTAAAATATTGCCACCATTTTGTCAAAGGAGAAGGTGGATGGAGGTCGGGCATACACAAATATGCACGGGACAAAGAACAACACCACAACAGCGATGTGAGATCCGCAAGTGGAGAGAGCTTTCCTCTGCCCTTCCGTACTGTGGGTTCTCAGTGAGAACAAGATGAAACCATAAGAGACAAGCAACAAACAGAAGATTATGATGCAGATAAACCCACTGTTGGCCACCACCAAAAAGCCAAAGATGTGAGTGTCAGTGCAGGCCAGCTCTAGTAATGGGTTCAAGTCACATATGAAGTGATCAATGACATTGGGGCCACAGAAGGGCAGCTGGAAAGTAAAGAGAATTTGTATTGTGGAATGCAGGAAGCCCCCCGTCCAGGCCACCCCCATCAGAATGCCGCAGAGCCTCCAGTTCATGATAGAAGAATAATGCAAGGGCTTGCAGATAGCCACATAGCGGTCATAGGCCATGACTGTGAGGATAAACACCTCCACCCCAGCAAAGAAGTGTCCAGCAAAGAGCTGGGTCATGCAGCCTTCAAAAGATATGGTCTTCCTGTCATAGAGAGAGTCCGCAATCACCTTCGGGGTGATGACAGTGGAGTAGCAGGCATCCAGGAAAGACAGGAAAGCCAAGAAGAAGTACATGGGGGAGCCCAGGAGTGCTGGGCTGCTGCTGATGGTCACCACAATTAGCAAGTTGCCCCCGACAGTTGCAATGTAGCTGAACAAAAATATAACAAATACTGTTTTCTGAACGTTTGGATTCTCTGAAAGCCCCAAGAGGATGAACTCGGTTACAAAGCTTTGGTTTTGCATGATTTCCAAGGAGAAGCTAAATGCTACCATAGCGAGCACATAAAACCTGCAATTATGAGAAAAAGAAAAAGTCACCTGGACCAGTTTATGACACCATCATATCACAGTCATCAACAAGTTGGTGCATCCATGTGAAAAGCTGATCCTGTGCTTCTGTCGTAAGTGAGAGCACAAAATTAGAAATTTGTTGAAGGTGGTAGTGGGAGGTCAGGCAGAATTCAGGAGAAGATAAATTATAAAATACTTTAAATGGCCAGAGCCTCATATATAGGAGAAATATTCACATATGGTAGGGATGAGACATAGTTTTTTATCTCAACTGCTAGCTCTGATCATTTAGTAGTGATTTCCCGGAGTGAATTGTTGAGGAGGATTTGGAAGCCACATCTGCACTGACGACAGAGAACTGTAATTTATTGGTCATTCCTGCCATTAATATGGAATAGGAGTGGAGTGACTTACATGTCACCACTGATCAGGAGACTACCTTATCTAGAAAGAGAAGAAGAAATAATCCCTAGTTTAAGAGTCTCTTGAAAATCATAGCTACTTAACCAATTGTTTTTAACTCTGAACTGAATTGGGCCTTTAAGATGAATTAATCCATTCCCTACAAAAAAGAAAGCTCTATGGAAAAGTGCCTAGCTCTATATTAGCAGGTGACAAGTATACACATGCTGAGTTGGGTTCTTTCTACATTCATTTAAAAGAAGAACAGATGGCCTTGGCTGGTGTGGCTCAGTGGATTGAGTGTTGTTCTGCAAACCAGAGGGTTGCTGGTTCAATTCCCAGTCAGGGCACATGCCTGGGTTATGGATCAGGTTCTCAGCTGGGGGCTCATGAGAGGCAACCACACACAGGTGTTCTTTCCCTCTCTTTCTCCCTCCCTTCCCCTCTCTCTAAAAATAAATAAATAAAATCTTTACAAAGAAGACTTGTCTTAAAAAATAAGAACAGGTATTTATGAAAATGATAATGCCTACTTAGGAGTATTGCCAGAATGACTGCATTAAATAATGTAAACAAAGCAACTGTTTAAGAACTAGCCCTAAAAAACAGTCCATGTTGTATCTTATTATTCCTGTTTTACTGGAAGACAATCCATGCTTAAGGAAAAAAAGTCATATAACATGCTGGATCTGGAATTTAAACACAGAATCCCTGGCTCCAACACTTAAGTATTCCTAATGAGCTCAGAGAAAGGAGCAGAGCTGGCTTTCTCCTGTCTCTATCCACCTGTAGAAATCAAAGCCTTCTAACTTTTTTTGCTCATGTTTGAAGGAGGCTCCTTGATGAAAGACACAGAACGAGTGATGGAGATTCATGAAGTAATGGTCCAATCACTGCAGATACAAAATGGTAACAACCACATAGGTAAGGACTAGAAACAGTATGTTGAATATAGCTAGAGTCTTGAGACTTTTTAAATTATGTATTAATTGTTTATACTATGGGGCCCAATCTGATATTGTACAACTTGCCATTTATATGACTTCATTGTAAACTAAGGATGTTCCTATATAACCCACTTGCTCATCTCACAGGACTATGGTGAGTGTCAAGTTGGCGAAATGTAAAACTTGCTTATGATAAATGCCCTCGGTAATTTTAGTCACTATTCTCTCACTTACCAGCCAGTCACCTTATCCATGAGTCATCCAGATAATTACTCCAACTTCTGACTGTTTTCCATAGCTAGACAATAGTTTCCAAGAATGATTGTGTCCTCAATTGTACATATAACAGAAATTTACTTGTCAAATGTGTGTATATATACATATAATCTATTAAGTAGGTGAATAAAATAATAAAGAGGTTTACTGTGAGAAATAAAATAATCTGATTTTCATGAAAACCACATAGAGCTAACAAAAACAATTTACAATAAAGATAGGATTGTGTATGCTAATATGCATCTTTATGCTCACTTTAAATAATCATTTGCATTACATTCCCAGGGTACCAGACATTCTTAAACACAGCCTGCACTATGAACACCATATTCAACTACAAGTTGTCACCAAGAAAACAAGAGTATAAAATAAACCCTATAAGATCATTGGGTCAGTCAATGAACATTTATTAAAAAAATAAAGGATATCAGTAAGGGAAGGGTTTAGTCAAGGAACGTGTATAAATGACTCATGGACATGGACAACGGGGCGGGATATGATTGCGGGAGAGGGGGTGGGCTGGGTGGGGGAGAGAAATGGGGGAAAAATGGGACAACTGTAATTGAAAAACCAAAAAGAAAAGAAAAGAAAAAAGAAAGGATATCAATATATGATCCAGCAGTTAGCAGCTTATCAGCAATGAACATAGTGGGGATATATTCTTTCAGATTAGTGTTTTAGGTTTATTCAAGTTCCCAGAAGTGGAATCACTGGTCAAAAGGCAGTTCCATTTTTAGTTTTTTGAGGAAATTCCATACTGTTCTCCACAGCGGCTGCACCAGTCTGCATCCCCACCGACAGCGCAGTAGAGTTCCCTTTTCTCTACATCCTCACCAGCACTAGTGGTACATTTACCCAATGGAATACCACTTGGCCCTGAAAAAAGAAGGAAATCTTACCCTTTATGGCAACATGATTGGGTCTGGGGAGCATTACGCTAAGTGAAACAAGCCAATCAGGGAAAGACGAGTACCATACGGTTTCACTCATATGTGGAATCTAATGGAAAAAATGAATGAATAAGCAAAATGGAGACAGACTCAGAGAACAAGCTGACGGTTGTTCTCTATGAGTGGGGGATGCTGGGTGGGGGTAGTGAGGGGATTGAGCAAAAAAGAAAAAGAAGAGAGAAAAACTCAGGGACATGGACAAGAATATGGTGATTGCCAGGGCGAGGGAAGGTAGGGGGAGGTGGAAGAGGGGATGAGGGGGTAAATGGTGATGAACAGAGACTTGTCTAGAGGTGGTGATCGCACAATGCACCATACAGAGGATGGGTTGTAGAACTGTGTACCTGAACTATATAGTTCTGTTAACCAGTGTCACTCCAATAAATTCAATAAAAAGGAAAAAATCATATTAATTCTAAAGTTGTAAACTACTGGATTGATGTAATCTTTTCAGAAACATTATAGCAAATATTTCCAGGATTATAAACATGTTTCTATTCTTTCTTTTTTTTTAAGAACTCAATCCTAAGACGTTTTTCTAAAAGTGAAGTGAGGTAGTGTAAGTTTTGCAATGGAAAATGATGCATATCTTTTAGGACAGTAAAAATTTAGAAATATCTAAAACATTCAATAATAGGAAGGAGTTTATGTAAATCAGGCTACTAGTAAATAATATGAAGACATGGATGGTGAGGCATGTTTACAATATATTAAATGAGAGAATAAAAGTTATAATTCTGCTTGTTTGCAGAAACATTTTAATATAATTTTAAAATATAGAAGAGAACATATGAAAATAGCAGGCTTACTTTAATATATGTCTTGATATAATTGAGTTAACATTAAAAATTAAGCTTAAAACCCATCATACCACATTTTCCTTTATCCAAGCAGTTAAAAACAAAGGAGATGGGCTTTGAGTATAATTTTATTATCTCCTGTATAATTAATCTCTATGGGTGAAACTAACATTTTAACATAACACAGAGTCTTATAGTACAAATTGTAAGCTAATGTAAATCTTGCATAAATAGCCATGTCATTGGCCCAGGCTTTCCCAACCTCTATACTCACTTTGAAATCAGTTTGAAGTTTATATACTACTATAGGAAGCAGCTGATTCTGTTCATATTTTTCCTAGAAGATTCCAAGGTCTTTTCTTTCTTCATAGTCATACATTTTAATATACTGGAGCTGCACCAGGGATTGCCCTGGGCCCCTCCCAGCCATCAACTGTGGGCTTGAGGCCATCTCTTGGGGTTGTGGCCTTGGGAATTTACCTCCCCCCCACATCCCCAATGCCCACTATTTCTTTCTCATCCATTTTGGCAGCAAATTAATTCTAGCATCAGTTGTTCCAAAAATAATAGAAATTCCTGTTTCAACTTCAAAGTGAATATAATATTCAGAACTGGATGAGGAATTAGTAGTAAGGTTGTCATAAGTAGTATTTCATAATTATATTTTAAATGACCTGTATGTGCATATCAGTCACATTTGCATGTATTTTTCTAAATAAATGGTTATTACAAATTAAAAGAATATATTAAAACCCCATTCTAACTACTCTCCTTGTTATGTTCCTTAAGTCCACTGTATTTTATTCAGATCCAGGATTATTCTTTACTTTAGTATAGAAGATTTATTCTCTATCTAGCTAAGCATGTTCATTTTTCTGACAGTCTGGGAAATGTTCTCTTCAGAATTCAGATCTGTTTCTATTCTTTCCCTATTCCTCTGATGTCCCTAAATGTCTCAACGAGTACACCCTTACTATTTCTTGAATTTGAAAATAAATAAATAACCTTTCCCTGTTTCCACCTGTGTGCTTCCTGAAAGATGCCTGAACCTTCTTTTTTTCTATTGCCCTGGTGATTTTGCCCATTTTTTTAAATTAAAATTATTTATTTATTTATTTGTTTGTTTATTTTTAGAGAGAGGGCAAAGGAGAAAGAGAGGGAGAGAAACACCACTGTGTGGTTGCCTCTCACTTGCGCCCCCAACTGGGAACCTGATGTGCAACCTAGTCATGTGCCCTGACTGGGAATCGAACCAGCGACACTTGGTTCGCAGGCCAACGCTCAGTCCACTGAGCCACAGCGGCCAGGGCTGGATTTTGTCCATTTTAAGAAAGAGACAGAGCCACAGTCACTCGCACTAAAGCCTTTAAGTTCAGCCATTTGACTATTCCTGAACAATTCCGATACAGAAATCTGATGCTATTTATGACATCAAATGCACATGGGGAAAATTAAGTGACCATGTTTAAAATCAGAAGATTTTGTTCTGTGACTTGACTGAGACACTCTTTTCTACTTTCAACATCCTTCTGTGTGCCTTTGCTGGGGTTTTATCGTGGGAATATTGGTGCAGTATTATGCCAATAATTGTGAATGGTAAACAGCACTTGAATTATCATGCTCCTACATCAGTATTTTTTAAAACAACCTCAGAAAATTCCACTTTTTAATCTAAAACTCCAGGATGGTACAGCAGGCAGCACACCCAAGGGCTCATAAGGGTCATGTGGTGCAAGGGCTCACAGAGGGCCATGTAGCGGTCATGGGCCATCAAAATGAGAAGGGTGACCCTCGCATTACCAAAGAAATGCCCTATAAAATGCAGCCTTTGAGGAGATGGCCGTGTTCACAGGGAAGGAGTCCACGATCATCTTGAGGGCAATGATGGACAAGTAGGTGATATCCCTGAGGGACAAGGAAATAAGGAAAAAATACATAGGTGATCTCAGACTCTGACTTGTGATCATGGTCACGACAATGAGAAGATTCCCCCACATTGTGGACACACACATGATTAGAAACACAGCAGAGAGTAGTTTCCACAGGTCTGGATTCTTTGTAATGCACAAAAGAATGAATTCAGTCACATTGTTGGGATTTTCCATTTATTATGGGCTGATGTAAGCATATGGCTCTGAGCTAGGAAACCTACAAAAATAAATTTATTTTTAATTAGCCATCACTGAGCGTGTTGACATTTTTACACTCTATCTCACACCCACCCTACTGACCTATATTTTTCTTCAACCATTGAAACAGTAACCAACTGCTAACGACTATAACCTGGCAATAGCTCAATCTTACTGACCCCCCAGCAATATCTCCCACCAGTGCTTCACTGCCTTTCTGTTTTGCTGCTTGATGCTTAAGACACTTAGAAGACCCTGCTTCATCATTCTGGTGCGTACACACAACTGGAAATATGAAAGAGTCAACATGGAGTAAGGAAACCCTTGATCATTAGTAGACAGGATGAATGGTAACCAGCTTAACACAATCTTGGGATAAGTTTCTTTCTTTCCCTATTTCACAATCCCCTTTTGCTGTCTCCATTCTGAATTCTCAAATAAACTGCCTACATATAAGCCTACGTATGCAATATATTTCACAGATTATAACTGGTGAATAACATGTTTGACCACACACCCCTGGAAGTCTCCTGAGAAGAAAATCTCTCCCTTTTACCAGATATTATGCTCATAAGTGATGGACCAACCTGTGCACTTTGAAATTTTCCAAAGTTACTCCATGTTCTTACCTAACCACTTAGATATGGGTTAGGGCAGTGTTTCTTGATCTAATTTTCATTTTCAAAGAAAGAACAGGGTTCCCAAAATAAGAGAAGAAGCCTCAAGGACAATCTTCAAAATGTGGCCAGTAATCAGTTCTGTACTTCAACATTTTCACATCATACTAGCAAGTAGTACTGCGAAGTGGGATGACTAGAGGAGGCAGAGTCTAAAAGACTTCACTTTGTTGCTTAGCTGCATTGAGTCTCAGTTTTTTCTGTATAAAATGGAGTAAAGACCTAGCTAATAAAATTTGTTTCCACATTAAGAAAGTTAAAAGTGTATAAAGAATGTAACAAAATGTTGTCTCATAGTTGGCCTTGAACAATAGTTAGCTTGCTCCCCTCACTTAATATTTCCACTGAATTAAAAGTCCATATAAATAAAATTACCCTTACACAACAGATCCAAACATCGTTTATGTTATTAATTCTTAGGATAAAACATACTTGCTTCCTTACATGTTATCTTGTCAAAAATAATAAGATTGACAGTTGATCCTCATGAGAAAATCTTGATGGTGAGTGCAAACTGACATCTTGACATCCTTTAAAACTGTTCACACACCAGCAAAACTCCATCCACTGAGAATGTCAAACCACCATACATTTCCTCCTCCGCTTCTTACACCTTGCAAGCATGCTGTTGACCATTTATAATTTGTGCCTCATTAATGTTCTCACTTGTCCGCTGAGTACTTGGTATGGCCCATAAGACACAATCATTGGCTGTAGTTTCCCTCTTCAAACACTCCTCTTTGTCTTAAAGTGGAAACATCTACTCAGTACTTCTCCTATTCTTACCTCTGGCTTACTCTCACCTCCTAAACATGTATCATTTTGTTTAGATTCTGCAGAACTGTTGTTTACCATCAACTGCAAACTTGACCGTTTTCAGTAGATTGTTGATTATATTCTCTTCCAGACCTAGACTTTGTGGGAAAAGGTTCTATTTCTTATTAACTTAACAGGCAGACATAAGCTAGAACACACAGTTACCCCAAAGAACAGATGTATTATGCTCTGACATTACTGTATAGTCAAATTATGGAAAAGATAGCTCCAGATGACCCGTGGGTTTGAGAAAGGTTTATTCGTGAAAAGTAACATGAGACAGAATGTCATAGTGAGAGTCTTTGCTTTATAAAGTGTATGCAGTAATGTAGGGTGACCTGGTATTTTCCATGTACAGAGGGATATTGTTCCCGAAATATATTGCTACACGTGAGATAAGGCTACAGAAAAATTGACATTAACTTTCTTGAAGGATAAAGTAAATCAGTAAGACTGCTGATAAATGTTATCTATTAACATAAATGTACCATAGGCAAGTGTGTTTTGTTTGAAAGACAGTAGGACTGAGATTTGGAAGACATGGATTCAAATTTTGTAGCTGAAACTCTTAGCTGCATGAATTGAGGCAAGTAAATGAGCAAACCTCCCTTGACTTCAGCTTGCTTCTCCATAAAATGAGGATAGTAATATTGAAACTGTCAAGTTAGTACATGGGTAAATCACATCACTGACCTGAATATGCCTGACTTATGATAAGGCATTTATTTAATGTAAATATATGTATCATACCTCCAGAGCAACAGCTTGGGAACCTAACCATATGCTTTTTTGTTGAGATTAAATAAAAGAATGTTTACCTTTGTTGCTTCAAATAGCTCCTTGAGTCTTTGAAAGGAAAAAGCAAAAAAAAACTTCTTTTATATACAAGAAAAACTATGAACCATAAGGATATTTAAGAAAATAGGACCAAATTAAAATCTGAGTAATTTCAGATTTGCTGGCTTACTTTTGTGCCAAGAAAAACTAAAGATAGGTTATGAATTATTATTTCTTCCTTGTGTGGGGGTCTTTCTTTATGCTTTTGGTAGATACATAGTGCCAAAAAAGGAAAAAAATGGCAGTGATTTCTCATTCTTCAACTATCCCCTTCCCCGTATATTCTAAGAATTTCTATCTTCTGCAAAAATAAAAGAATCCTGAGATCAAGTCCTATGGAAAAGCCAATTTTATCCAAAGAATGTATGTATGAAGAATTTAGAAATGTAGCAGTGAGACTCTGTAGGAAAACATACTCTAGAATCATAACACTAATAATTTATCACTGTTCTTTTCCATTGCATATTCTGCATCTATGCACATGAACATTGAGGCTACAGTAAATTACACTAAAAGTTATCAAAAACATGGATCAGAGACTTAAATGTAAGCCATGACACCATAACAGTCCTAGAGGAAATTTTCAGATATTCCACGTAGCAATATTTTCACTGATATATCCTCCTAGGGCAAGGGAAATAAAGGAAAAAATAAACAAATGGGACTACCTCAAACTAAAGAGTTTCTGCTCAGCAAAAGAAAACATCAGCAAGATGAAAAGGAAACCAACTATATGGGAAAACATATTTGCCAATGATACCTCAGACAAGGGATTGATCTCCAAAATATATAAAGAGCTTATACGACTCAACATCAAGAAAACAGACAACCCAATTAAAAAATGGGCAAAGAACCTGAACAAACAGTTCTCCGAAGAGGACATACAAAAGGTCCATAGACACATAAAAAAAATGTTCAACATCACTAGCCATCAGAGAGATGCAAATAAAAACCACAATGAGATACCACTTCACACCAGTCAGAATGGCCATCATCAACAAATCAACGAACAACAAGTGCTGGCGAGGATGTGGAGAAATGAGAACCCTGGTGCATTGCTGGTGGGAATGCAGACTGGTACAGCCACTATGGAAAACAGTTTGGAATTTCCTCAAAAAACTAAAAATGGAACTGCCTTTTGATCCAGAAATTCCATTGCTAAGATTATACCTGAAGAATCCTGAAACCCCTATTCAAAAGAACTTATGCACCCCTATGTTCATAGCAGCCCTGTTTACAATAGCTAAGTGCTGGAAACAGCCTAAGTGCCCATCTGTAGATGAGTGGATCAAAAAACTGTGGCGCATTTACACAATGGAGTCCTATGTAACAGAGAGAAAGAAGGAACTCTTACCATTTGCAACAACATGGATGGAACTGAGGCTATTATGCTTAGTGAAATAAGCCAGACAGCAAAATACAAATACTATATGATATCACCTAATACAGGAAACTAATGAACAACACAAACAAACAAGTAAAATAGAATCAGAGGTATGTAAACAAGGAGAAAACTAACAGTTACCGGGGGGTGGGCGGGGAGAGGGAGAGAAGGGGAGAAGTAGGGGAAGGGTCTAGTTAAAGAGCTAGTATAAATGACCCATGGACATGGACAATGGGGTAGGGATTGACTATGGAAGAAGGGGTGGGTGGGTTGAGGGGAGCAATGGGGGGAAAAGTGGGACAACTGTAATAGAAAAACAATACAAATTTTTTAAGTAGTTAAGAAATGGAAAGAAAAGTTATCAAAAACCTAATAATCTCTAGGACCATCCATGCTGTCACAAAAGGTGAGAGTTCCTTCCTTTTTATAGCCAAGTAGTATTCCATTGTGTAAATATACCACAGCTTTTTTATCTACTTATCTACTAATGGACATTTGGGCTATTTCCAGATCTTGGCTGTTGTAAGTAGCGCTGCTATGAACATAGGGTGCATATATTCTTTCAAATCCTGATGGCCTGAGGGAAGGGGGTGAGGGCTGGGTGGAGGTGGGCAAAGAGAAAAAAATGAGGGGCAATTATAATACTGTAAACAATAAAAATATAGTTTAAAAAAATATATCAAAAGTACCTAACAAAAAGATTAGCCATTAGTAAGTTAATGTTAATAAATGTTAGTTTCTGGGCCTTTTTTTCTACCAATGAGCTGCAAAATTTGTTAATTTTTTTCACAGTTTACAATAGATATAATCCTACCTATTTATATACATCGTCATGTTCTCGGCATTTGAACAACCGAAGTTACTCTCTTCTTCAACATAATCTTCACGGCATTTTTTACCTCTGTGTTTCTCACTGTTTAAATGATAGGATTAAACATGGGAGTTAGGATTGCAAAGAACACAGTCACCAACTTGTCCACAGGGTAGGTGACCACAGGACGCATGTAGGTGAATATGCAAGGCACAAAAAAGAGTACAACTACGACAAAGTGGGAGCCAAATGTAGAGAGGGCTTTGTGCCGTCCTTCAGAGCCATGGGATTTCAGAGAGCTCAGAATGACTATGTAGGAGAGGAGCAGCATGGAAAAAATAAGCAAGCACATGGCCCCACTATTGGCTGCCACTATCATTCCGAGCCTATAGGTGTCGCTGCAGGCAAGTTTCAGCAGTGGGAAGAGATCACACATGAAGTGGTCAATGACATTGGGACCACAGAAGGGCAAGTTGACCATGAAAAGAATCTGTATAGTGGCATGCAGTATCCCTCCAATCCAGACCACCAACACCAGAAAGTGGCAGATCCCCTGTCTCATGATGGTCATGTAGTGAAGGGGCTTGCAGATGGCCACGTAGCGGTCATAGGCCATGACAATGAGAAGAATGATCTCTGATCCTCCCAGGAAGTGCTCCACAAATAGCTGAGTCAGGCAGCTGCCCAAGGAGATGGTTCTCCTCTGGTATAAGAGGTCGATGATCATTTTGGGGGTGGTGACAGAGGTGTAGGAGGCATCTATGAAGGACAAGCAAGTGAGAAAGAAGTACATGGGAGCTGAAAGCATGGGGCTGAGAGAGATGGTAATGACAATGAGCAGATTGATCAGCACAGTAAATAAGAAAATAAACAAAAAGACAATGAAGAGTATTTTCTGCAATTGTGGATTCTGTGTGAGTCCCAAGAGAATAAACTCAGTCACATTGTTGGGATGTGTGAGATGATCCATTTAGGAAGTAACGCTTTCTTGGGGCCTACATTACCTAAAAAGAGATAAAGAATGATACCTGTTAATAATGAAGGATTGTCATGCGAATTTCATAGTACAGAAATAGGACAGTTACTGTAACTGTGGAACATGTCATTGGCACCCCTAACCCCACTAATTGTTTCAATTCTTTCTCATTTCCTCCATATGCTTTCCTTCTCTTCAAATACCTAGTACCTACCTGTCACCTAAAAAAATATCAGTAGGGTAACATTTGGTGTGTAATTTACCAAGAAAATACTGGCCTCTATACAAGAGATCCTTCTCTCCTTCTGGTTCCAATTTCATGTGACTTTGCTAAGTCCATTCAGTGCCCTGTGCTTCCCAGTCTTGCTCTGTGTCTGTACAAATTGTAACTCTCAGATGTATTTTGTAAACTGTAAAGTGCTGTACGCAAGAGGAGTTATTCCCTCTTCCAGAATTTATAGTTGAACCCCTAGCTCTAACTGTGGGGAGAAAGATATGGTGAGCAAGCATCTGTAAATGTAAGTGGTTGGAAGATATACCCTCCCAGGTACCGTCCATCACACATATTCTATTCATGTGCATTCCCTCGCTGGACCTAGCACAGTGCCTGGAATGATGTCTGCAGTGTTTGGCACATATTGGGTGATGAATAAATGGTCGGTAAATTGCCACCTTTTCTCATCTTCATATGTAAGAATAAGCCTGCTCCCCCAGCCCCTAAACCTAGGTATTCAAGTGCTCTCATCGTCCCACTTTGGTTATCATTACTCTCTACTTTATGAGAAACATAAATATAAGCCTTTTCAAAGAGAGCTGAGTTCTAGTTTAATAGTTTCTGACACATTTTATAAAGTATGAAAATATTAATTACCTCTAGGAAGAAGTATATTGCTGAGTCATTTTACCTTTGAGATAATTATAGTGTTTGTTAATTAATTTTTATTCTTTTAAACTGTTCTACATACAATTTTAACATAGTAATATTCAATAAATTTACAACTTCAGTAGACTGGGATAAAAAACGACCCTCCGACAGGCACTCAGTACATGAGGATTTGTCAAGCAAAACAAGCCCGTATTTTCAAAGTTTTAGAAACATAGAAATTTAATGTAGAGAAGAGAAACTGTCTGCTAGATAAGGCAGATAAAGTATTATACATATATACATTCACAACCACATATATTGAGTACTTACTGTAAGTACCTAATACACATTTACTCATTCAACAAATACTTATTGGACTATTTTATGTATATATTAACATGTATTTGTCCACATACAGTCATAAAAAGTGTCCCTGTTAAATGCCTTTAGTAAGCCCTCCCTGACATTTTATTACCAAACAAAAGCAGCTCATTCATCCATGATATGAATGATCCTCCCCATTGCTTTAAATTTCTGCTATAGACATTCTCATGCCTTCTTCTCCAGTCCTCCCAGAACACCCTTCACCCATCATCCCTGGGTACAGGAAGATATTCCATCACTAATAGAATGAAGAAATGTGAGGACATAAATTTCCCAAAAGAAAGATAGAATAAAAGATAAATATAATAAAACGTATTCTGCAAATATATGTGTGTATATATATATATATATATATATATATATATATTCCTTTCAAAGGTAAATGAATAGAGCTTTAGTTTTTTAATTATTCAAAATGAAAATTATATACATATGTAAAAATAAAGTGAAGCAGTTTCACTGACTTCCCTTATTCTGAGGTGGACTCTCCCAGCAGATCAGAAAGAAGTATACTGTACATAGTGAAAATAAGATACAATTAATAAAACTGTTCAGAAATAACTATGAAGAAATAAAAATTACTTTGTCTTTTTTTCTTTAAGTCTACAATATTCTTTCTAGGAATAAACTCTAAAGAATATTTTTAAGAAAAAAAATTAGATACAGATATGTTCAACACAATTATTAAGAGCCGTGGAAAATTAGAAACTTCACGAAATACCCTACATTAGAGACGTGAATAAGTAAAATAGAGTGTATCTATTTTTTAAAATTGTGCAATATCATAGAAAAATTCTTAGGCTGTAATATTAAGTGGGGGGAAATGCAGATGAAAATTTGAATATATAATGTGATTCTAACTAAGTTAAATATATATCAATTTAAAAGACCTCAAAATATGTTTACCATTAAATTGGTCATATTTTATTGCTTATATCTTTCCTGATGTCTGACATGGACATGCTTAAAAAGAGATTTAACCCTTGTATTGGTGAGGGGAGGGGTGATTATGTGATTTCTAAGATGCATTTAAGCCTGGGATTCTTGAATTACGTGATTTCATGAAGAAAAAATAAACCTCACCTATGAACTTGTCTGACATAGCTCCACAGCCAGGGCCTCAGGCAACTGTTAGTTCACCAAGAAAGAAGTAAAGATGTAAGTTAAAAAATGGCAACTAGCTCAGCTCCAGTAAGTGTCTTCGTTGACTTATAAATGGCACCTTCGGAAAAGGCCTTTCTCCTGAGCTTCCAAGAGTGCTACCACACATCCTGTTTTAGGCAAATTCTGTGACGTTTCTTAGCTGTGGCTAATTATGTCTCAGGGGTATTTCACCATCATTAGCAGATCTTGCCAACAACCCAATTATTTCACATAACTGAACTTTGAGAACTTTTACAGCATTCATCTTTAGTGTTTAATTCCTTCCTTACGTCTACATGAAGACAAAACGCCATGGAAAAAGGGGAAAAAAAAGTTGGCCTTTTATGAATTTGGGTATTTGATAACAAATGAACCAATTATGGAGTTTGTATATTTGGTATTGTATAAATTAACCATTTAGATGGGTAACTATTTGACTTTTAAATGTTTCATTATAATAATTTGGTTTTTTAATTGATCTACTATTCATGGTGATCATAATTTTTTAAGTACTGTGAATGTATTATGAAGGCAGATTCAACTGAATTTTCTGATGGACCTGAATTACTCCAAAGTGTTTGGACTACATCACCTGAAGACAGAATTGTCATTTACTGAGACAGTTTCAAGTCTAGAAGTCAACACTTGCTTGAGTGCTTATCAAGTGCCAGACACATCTAATCTTTATATTAACATTGATCAGATACTATTCGTCGGCAGCCGTCCGTCTCGAGAGACGATGGTGTAGCTTCTTAAGAGTCTATCTGCACCGCCGAGAATGGCTGTGCAGTCCAACTCGGGAGTGACACGGTATCTGTCTCCTCCCGTGTTGAATCGACATCTTGTGATGACGCTGGAGTGTCCTCTCCAGTGAAGCTGAAGCTACAGAGCCTGGGCAGGGTGATATGGAGGGTCTGCTGTTGCCCATGCAGCAGACCCCCCCTCTCTTCGCAGCTGAAGGGTCCAAGGGAAAGACGGAGTCAATACAGCTTGGCTTCAGGTGCGCCGCAGGAGTTGCCGGTGTTGACTACAACGTCGAACCGCCTTAGGGACTCCGGCTCCGGATTTTCTGTCGGGGTTTACTCCCTTAGCCTTTCCCCTGAAGAGGTATGCCGCAAGGCAGCGGAGGTTTTTTGGAGTCAGAGTTTTCCTTCTCTGATGTGCCCTGACTGGAAGATCGAACCAGCGACACTTAGCTCGCAGGCCGACACTCAATCCACTGAGCCAAACCAGCCAGGGTATCAGATACTATTACTATCCTTATTTAACAGATGAAATAACTAAGAGTAAGGAAGCTGCTTAATGTAAGTCAGTAACTGTGACCCTTGCCTTATATTGAAATAAAGGGCAAAGATAATTCCCTAAAATGTGTTGAACCTCTGATACTCTTGACTATTTACTGTAAAATGAAGATAGTTGGCTCAAAAATAGGCTGGTATTTGTCTTTCGAAGAAAC
Source organism: Furipterus horrens (assembly GCF_987537825.1). Lineage (NCBI taxonomy): Eukaryota > Metazoa > Chordata > Mammalia > Chiroptera > Furipteridae > Furipterus > Furipterus horrens. Next base: position 10,951,815 of record NW_028327172.1, read on the forward strand.
AGGTGGGTAAATTTACAAGTTCTGTTATTCACTGACACTCTTCCCTTCAAGAGTATTTATTTCCACTTTATTGCTCAGCACCATCCCTCTCCCACAATTAAAAAAAAAAAAAATGATCTCTACTCATCCACAGCTCTCCAGCTTCTTCTCATGTTGCTAGGTTTCCTCTCTATCCTTTAATCCATAATGGTATATAATTGAGGAGAAAATAATATTTCTTCTCTACAAGTTCCAGAAAAGATTGCTTTCATCCCTTCTGTAGAAGACTGGTGAGAATAACCTGAGTAGCCTCTAGGAGAAGCAAAGCTATCAAAAGGGCCAGTGAATGTAAAGACCGTAGCCTATGCTCATGAAGGACATGTGCAATAGGATAGACACAAGGGTGGCTGTACTGCAAGGACTCTCCCCAGCCAACTTTTTCGTCCCCCATGCTGAAAAGCAAGGGTATAATGAACAAGCTGTATCACCATAGATGAACTAAGGCAATCTAGTCTTTCTGAAAATCCAATGTTTTCTCTCTTGTAAACATGGCTGCTTTGGTCTCTGGCTTGCCCTTGCAATGATATCATTTAAACGTTTTGGAGAATTCATAGAGAAGTTATAATAAGATATAGGTGCAATATTATGACAACCAGGTAAAATCCACTTGTTCCTTTTGTGAAAATCACTCCCTTATTTCTCAGAACCCTTTATTTATCCCTTCAGCCATTGACCCATTTGCTTTATTGTCCAAACCTTCATTGATTCCCATGCTAATTCAATAACCATTTATGAAGCCTCTAATCTGTGTGGGGTAGCTTCTACAAGGAAGGATGTGGAGACATGGGCCTGCTCTCAAACACCTCCTTGCATGGTATAGGTACAACCAACCTTCTACAAGAGAGAGAAAACTTTCACAGTGTCAGAGAGACACACTCAAAGCATGTAGAGAGGCCACAATGTTATGTTTTTTGGAAAAATATAAGCATAGTTGTGTAAAATTATGCATGAAAAATACTAAAAGTAAGTAGGGCAAGACAGTATACTTTTATAGTTTATTATAATGCTGAAACAACATATATTTTCTCTTTTTACTTGTCTGTATTTTATATTTTCATGATGGTCATATATTATTCTAATTTTTTTTCTCACCTCAGTTTTCATGTCTGGGCTCTCAGAAATATGACAAGCTCTGAGAAGATTAAGGGCTATGGTAATTAAACCTATTAAGAGATGTGAATAATTTGATAAATTATAAAGTTCTGTGTAAAGGCTAGTTGTTATTATTACAGGCAACAATCAAAAATTAATGTTGACTGCTTCATATATGCTAGGCACTGTGCAAAGCATTTTATATAAACTATTGCATTCAAGATTTAAAAAAATTATATATGGCTGAAAGTTGTATGTGTGTGAAAGTTTCCTTGAGACATGGATAGTAAGCCTTGTACTAAGGACATACAATTAGTGAGGAGCAAGGACATGGTGAGGAGCAGACATATAGATACAATTTATGTCTGTCTGGCCTCAGGTCTTGATTATTAAACTTGGCCCCAAATTACCTCCCATGTAAAAATTTACCAAGGTTACCGAGATACTTCTTTAAGATCCATCTTTAAACAAAGGCTTTAAGAAGACTTTCTCATCCCCACCCACGGAGGCATAAAAAATAGATTCAAGAACACTTGGGGGTTTGAAATATGTGAATTTACTCTTGGAGAATTTCCCAACATTCTTCTCAAGAGAATTTAGGATTACGAATCAACTTATTTATTTACTTTGTTAAATTGGTTAATAACATTAGTATCTTTGTCCATTTCTAATCTGCTCTAAATTCACTATTAATCATATTGTATCATATGTTGAATGCTTAATATTTGCAATCCACTTTCATATTTAATCTCAAAATACCACATAAAATGAGTGCATTATTTCCTACTTACATAGAAAAGTTGAGGTTTAGAATGGTTTATTTCAGGTTGTCCAGGATAGTCTTACTAGTAAGTGATAGAACTAGAAGCCAGATACAGGATTTCTCTTCTGCCTAATTTAAGAGCTCTCCAAAATCTGAAGTCTCTGGAAAGTGTTGGGCCTTGTTTCACTTCATGCAGAATAATAATGCTGCATTTCATATTATATTATAATAAGGGTTCTCTGGTAATTCAAGTACATGGAGGCCAGAATTTGATCTTAAAAAAATAAGCAGTAAACTTTTAAGCATTGAGAACTGAACGGGTTAAAGGGGATGGAGGGAAGACGAGGAGGGTAAGGAGGGATGAATAGTGATGGAAGGAGACTTGACTTGGGGTGGTGAACACAATACATCATACAGATGATGGGTCATAGAATTGTGCACCTGAAACCTGTATCATTTTGTTAACCAGTGTCATCCTGATAAATTCAACCAAAAAAGAAAAAAATTAATTGAATATGTTATTGGAGAGTATCTAATTTATTCTTTTTATTTTGCGTATAAAGAAACCGAGACCTGGAGAAGGAAAGAAACATTTCCAAAATGGCATATTCAGATGGTTACAGATTTAGGATAAGAAATTACATCTCCTAAGTCCTGACCTGTTTATCTTTCCCTTACATGGAAGAGCTGATATTTGCACTTATTACAGAGTAATTCAAACAAAAAATATTGTTTTGTTTGCCTAATTGATCTACATAGTTACTTCAATGAGCCTCATTGTTTTCCACTGGAGACCTGCCTTGGGAAATAAAGATGCTGAGAGATCATAACCCAGTGTATTCTTTGACTTTGTCCATTAGGATTTTCTTATATGAAGACAAATTACAAACGTAAAGATTAATGACAGAGGATTTCTTTATGCTCTCGTTTTTCAAACAGATTTAGCCTGTCTCTCCATTTTATTCCCAAACCAAACACCTAAATTAAATGGAATATACTAAGATTCACACCTTTCATCGGTCCAATCTCTTTAGTAGACCAAGGGTATGGTGCTGCTTTTTCCTTACTATTCTGGAAAGGAAGATCAGTACCAAATACTTCTATCAGTCCTCACCATGACTACCATGATAACTACACCAGTGATCAGAGACCCATTCTGGAAATGAATGCCTCCTGCAGAATATATTTAATCTAAATATATATTCAGACCTGATCCACTGTAACTGCTTTGGGCTCATTTTCTTACACTTTCAGTCTGCTTTCTGACTCACAGACCACAGTGGCATTCTGCCACCCAAGAATGAGTTTTAGCTTAGAACCTATTACCAGTAATCTCCAGAAAGATTTGAGTATTTACCTTTGCCCAGAGCACAATACCCTACTAAAGGGTCTCAGGTCACTCAGAGAAAGGTTAGGATGAAGATTTACACCAACTACTTGTCATGATATCACAGAGTTCTTATTCAAGAACTCCTGATGACTCCTTTGTTCAAAAAGCTCTGGATTTGGAAACTATTCATATTTGGTGATTGAATGAGGAGACATGATTTGAATTGAATCCTTGTGATGCAATCAATTATCAATCTAGATTACTTTTCAGCAGCATCACACTCATCTGCTTAGGCTTCCATCACAAAAAGAAAAACACAGACTGTGTAGCTCACTCATGAAACACTTATTTTCTCACAGTTCTGGAGGCTGAAAGTCCAAGCAGAGGTGGTTTCTAGTGAGGCCTCTCTTCCTGGTTTGCAGATGGCCAGTTTCTCACTCTGTCCTGAGATGGTCTTTCCTCTGCACACATGGAGAGAGAGAGAGCTCTGCTATCCTTGTAAGGATACCAGTTCTATTGGATTAGGACCCCGCCCTTACGATCTCAAGGAGTGCCAGCTATTCCAGTATCCACAATTCAAGACTTTCAAGCCTAGGTGTCAGATATAAGAAGAAAGAAACTTTTTAGATGACTTTCGCCTCAGCCAATTTCTGACGACATGAGAGGTGCTAAGCTGGATGTAACCAGCTGAACTGCTCAAACTCTTGATCCACTGAAACCAACTGACATAATAAAGTGATGGTTGGTATTTTAAGCCAATAAATTTGAGAGTGATTTTTTATACTGCAATAGTATCTGAAACACTAAAGTAATCATAGTAGTATTGGCTCATGGATAGATAGAATGAATGATTGAACGAAACAGAGAGCTAAGAAATAGAGTGACAGACATATAACAGATATATTTTTTTATATATGAAATCAGTGGTATTATTACAGGGCAGTGGAAAACAGATGGTTCTTCAATAAATGTCCTGGGACAATTTAGTTATGATAAGAAGAGAAAGTATATTTACATCTCATACCATCCCTGAAAATTCATATCCTATGTGGGTTAAAGAGGTAAATGTGAAAAGAAAAACTTTAAAACTTTTAAAGAAAATTATAAACTCATGGCAGGAAAGGACTTTGAGAAATACATGCAGAGATCTTTCATCCTCAGTCCAGCTTCCTCGTCTCTGCATCCCTGGTCCAACCATGTTCACTCCAGCATCCAGCTGTAAGCTCCTCCAATTCTGATCATTTTGAAGTGGTTAATTCAATGTATTAAGTTCCTTTCTGATTAAAAGATCTAGAGTACTTTTTATTTCCTCCACGGAAGAACAAATGGGACCTTATGGCAGGCATTTCAATATTCATCAAATAAATGGAGCCGTTAATATTGTTAAATACACCAAGGAAATCCAATTATAAATTGAGAAAAGTATGAAAACAAAACAAAAATATCAATTTTGTGCCTTAGTACCTATGTTGTGGGTTGACTTCTCAATAAGGAAACATGTAACACCAGAGCTTTAAAAAATAAATGATCTTTGTAATACAGTATTTGACAATACTGTATATATTGTAAATATATTATTTACAATATTTCTTCCATTCTGTGGGGTGCCTTTTCATTTTGTTTCTTGTTTCTTATGATGTGCCATGTAGTCTGGATTTGGCACTTGAGACCCTGAACTTCAAGCTGATGTTATGATGGAATGAGATCTTACCTGCCTAAAAGCTTCTGACTCCTCCCTCCGGGAGCCCTGAGCTGCCATTTAACAAGTCTGACAATCTCACTAGAGAGACCTTGTCTATATAATCCTGTATGTGCATGGGGGGAGAAAAAGGACCCGTAACAGTCTAATATCCTAGCCATTCCTGCTAGGCACAACTCATGTGAATAAAGTCATTTTGGACCCTCCTTAAATGTCAGCAATCGGCTGAATACTAGAGAGTGACCTCAGTCCTTGCCAAAGGAATTGTTCAGTCAGGTTTTTCCTGAACAAACAGGAGGAGGGCAAGGAGGAAGAGAAACAGCCCTACAATCTAATCTTCTAGATGTATAATATTTGACACATTAAATAGAAAAATTTAAGTTATTAATGAAATTAATAATAAAACAGGTTAGTTTACAGTAATTGGCCTCCAAAACAGCTATAGAACAATTAAAAACAGAGAAGATACATTTAGTCTATCACTATGTTGAGAACATATAAGTTACAGAGAATTGGAAATGCATGCATTATGAAAAATCAAACATTTTATTCCCAATGCAATAAATGTTTAACATATATTGCATTTTTTAAAGTGTAACCAGAGTGTTAATTTCATGTAGGCAGACTCGGATTCTGCTGTAATTTAAGTGACTTAAAAATGGGCAAAGGGACCTGAATAGACACTTCTCCAAAGAGGACATACAGATGCCTCACAAGCATAGGAAAGGATGCTCAACACGATGAGCCACCAGAGAGATGCATATTAAAACCACCATGAGATACCACTTCACACCTGTCAGAACAGCCATCATTAACAAATCAACAAGCATAAGTGCCATTGAGGATGTGGAGAAAAGGGAACCCTGGTGCACTTCTGGTAGGAATGTAGGTTGATGCAGCCACTATGGAAAACAGTATGGAATTTCCTCAAAAAACTAAAAATGGAACTGCCTTTTGATCCAGTGATTTCACTACAGGAATTATACCCTAAGAATCTCGAAACCCCAATTCGAAATACTTATGCACCCCTATGTTAATAGCAGTGCTATTGACAATAACCAAGTGCTGGAAAAAGCCTAAGTGCCCATCAGTAAAGGAGTGGATCAAAAAATTGCTATACATTTACACAATGGAATACTATGCAGCAGAAAGAAAGAAGGAACTCCTACCTTTCACAGTAGCATGGGTGGATTATGCTAAGTGAAATAAGTCAGTAGGTGGAAGACAAATACCATATGATCTCACCTATAAAAGAAAGCTAGTGAAAAAAATAAACTCATGAGCAAAATAGAACCACAGGCATGGAAACAAGGAACAGACTGACAGCAACCAGAGGGGAGGGGGGAGGGGATAAAGGAAGAAAAAAGGAGTTGGGACTAATCAAGGAACGTGTATGAATGACCCATGAACAAATGGTGGGGAATGATGTGGAAGCAGGGGTCGGCTGGGTGGAGGAGAACAAATGGGTAGGTGGGGAATTGGGACAACTGTAATAGAATAGCAATAAAATATTTTTTTAAATGTCTCTTCAGGTCCTTTGTCTATTTTTAACTCGGCTATTTGGAGGGTTTTTGCTACTGAGTTATAGAAGTTTCTCATCTAATTTGGGTATTAAACCCTTATGAAATATATAATTTGCATATATTATCTCCCATTCTGTGGGGTGCCTTTTCATTTTGTTTCTTGTTTCTTATGATGTGCCATGCAGTCTGGATTTGGAACTCGAGACCCTGAACTTCAAGCTGATGTTATGATGGGATGAGTTGTTAACCAGCCTGAAAGCTTCTGCCTCCTCCCTCCGGGAGCCCTGAGCTGCCATTTAACAAGTCTGACAATCTCACTAGAGAGACCTTGTCTATATAGTCCTGTATGTACATGGGGGGAGAAAAAGGACCCATAACAGTCTAATATCCTAGCCATTCCTGCTAGGCACAACTCATGTGAATAAAGTCATTTTGGACCCTCTTAAATGCCAGCAATCAGCTGAATACTAGAGAGTGACCTCAATCCTTGCCAAAAGAATTGTTCAGTCAGGTTTTTCCTGAACAAACAGGAGGAGGGCAAGAATGAGAAATAGCCCTAAATATAATATTTGACACATTAAATAGAAGTTTTGAAGTTATTAATGAAATTAATAATAAAACAGATTATTTCACAATTTTGGGAGAAATAAAATTAGATATTGTTTCATCATAAAATAAGTTGTATACGAATTAAAATTTTTTTGAAAGTCATTTTAAAAAAATAAGATGTTAACATTGTAAAAACATTTTAAAAAAATGGAATTTTCCAAGAGTGATGTGATAGAAGAAGTCAAAAAGTAAAATAATATTAAAATATAATACATTTATATAAGAACACCCATAATTATAGCTAAAATAATATAAGGTAAATATTTGTAGCAAATATCAGAGAAGAATAAATTTTTGTAGCAAATATGCATATATATTTATTCTAGAAACAGTTCATCAAAATTCATCAGTAAAAATTCTCACTCTGATAGATTAAGAATCCAAGAATAAAAGCAAGCGACACAGTTAATGGAGTGGATTCTATGTCCTAGGCATTGTGCAGGGAACAGAGAGCGCAAAATTAAGTACATTTCCCTGACTTCAGAGAACACAGAGACCATTGAATGCAGACAAACAACCAAGATTTTTATCACTTCAAATATCTATACCAACTTGAAAATTAACTAAATGTCTATCTTAGTCCTTTTGGGGCTACCATAACAATACCAGAGACTGGGTGGTAGACAACAAATATCTATTTCCCACTTCTAGAAACTGAGAAGACCAAGGTTAAGGTGCTGGTAGATGCGGTGTCTGGTGAGGGCCTGCTTTCTAGTCACAGGGTTCTCTCCTAGCATAAAGGGCAAGAGAGCACTCTGTGGTCTCTTTCATAAGGACACTGATCCTATTCATAAGAACTCCATTTCATGACCAAATCACTTCCTAAAAGCCCCACCTCCAAACACAACAAAAGATTTGTCATGAATTGCAGGGTGCGCAAGGGAGGGAAGCACATACATGAAATCTATAGAAATGTGAAAAAGTGGAAGAATTAACTATATAAATTCTAATTAAATCAAATGCTTGGTATTATGTGATGTATAGTGTTATGTTTGGAAAGAATTTAAGATGATATAAGAAACCTCCATGTAATAAGAACAGGGATATAATTCAAAATATCAGGTTTTCACACAGTGGGATTTACCCTTGAAAAGGACCCATTGCCTCCCAGCCTTAGCCCCTTCTATAAATCCAGACTAAATACAGAGGCAGAATCATGGATTCCTTTGACCACATTTTCTACCATCTCAAAGACAAAGAATATTTTGTTTCAAACCTGACTCATAGAAAGGATGTTATGACTGAGGTCTCTGTCAAATAAAACAATATATTCTGGCCTATTTATTACTTAATATTCTACATTCCATAAATGAGAGGATAGGAATAGCATATATTATCAGCATCTTTCTTAACAATGGTATCACCCAAAATACCTGGCCAAGTTCTGTACTGTATATTTGAAGCTCATGGCCTAAGGATTATTCTAATTATATATTATATATAAGGCAGAGCAAAAAAGGACATGGGATATTAAAACATTCAGAGGTGTCACCAGATATTCTAAATTATCTGAAAAAATTAACAGATCATCTTCATGAAAATACAATCCACGTAAGTAGATAATATGATTTCCCAATCAGGGAAATACATAAGATTTAGTTATTTTTCTACATATCTGCCTTGTTCATTCAGATTATTTTTATATATAATACTTAGCCTCTTTGTATTTTTTAAATTTTGATTTATTTACTGTTTTTCTATTACAGTTGTCCCACTTTTTCACACATTGTTCCACCCCACCCGCCCCTTCTCCCACAGTCATTCCCCACCCCATTGTCCATGTCCATGGGTCATTTATACTAGTTTCTCAACTCGACCCTTTCCCTTCCTTCCTTTACTTTTTTTAAATTAGTTAATTTATTTATTTGGAAGGGGGATCCCCACTCTGTAACAATTCCCCCCTCTCAGACTTAAGACTCTTTATAATCTTATAAAGGACAATGGGGCAAGGGTCTCATGCTCCTCTAGGTGCTTCAAGCTGGACATGGTCATCATCCTAACTACCCTTGGGTCCAGAAATCCCTAATAAGAGTAGGGGTGTGGAGGGGAGGGTGGTCTTTCCACATGGGGGAGGGTCTTACAGTCAGTTGGCTGTCCCAGACAATGGCATGCTTTAATATAACCTCTTTGTATTAATGCTAGAACTCTGAAGCATCATTCTTCTTCAACCTTCACATGCTAAGCAATATAAAAATTATATATTTAAAGTATTTTGTAGGTACAAAACTAAGATATGTATTTAAAATAATAATATGGGCTATCTTTGTATGGGGAAAAGTAAACAAAGTTTTTATGTCCTATTTCTTATTTTATTTTTTTAAATCTGTAATGATCACTATTAATTCTGAAAAAGATTACATTATTTAAGAGAAAACATGAAAAATCTTCCATTAAATAAAATAAATTTACAGTATTAACTACAACAAACTCATCACATAGAACATATATCTATAGTCTCAACAGAGACCTTTTATGCATAAAAATTGAACATATAGTTTTCCAAGAAATTATGAAAATCTTAAATATGTTTTTTAAACAAAATAAATATACTGGATTAGAATATTATGAAAATCTTAAAAATATATTCTGATCCTGGAAGTATTCACATAATAAATGCTTTTCACCATGTCCAAGTTATTGAACATGAGGAAGAATTTACTATAGTTAAATAATCACACGTGGCCTTCCTAGAAGGATTAATTCTTCATTAAAAATAGGTGACATTTTTGTCTGCTGCCACATTTTCTTTTTCTGGTCCAGAGTTTTCTCATGGCACTTTTCATTTCTCCATTTCTCAGAGTATAGATTAAGGGGTTTAACATAGGGGTGATAACGGTGTAGAAGACAGTCAAGGATTTATCAATGGGTAAGGTAGAAGGAGGTCTCACATATATAAAAATACATGGGATAAAGAAGAGAACCACCACAGTAATGTGGGAGCCACAGGTAGATAAGGCTTTGCGCCTCCCTTCCTGACTGAGGTTCTTCAGGGAGCGCAGAATGACCCCGTAGGATATGAGTAACAGCACAAAGATGACCACACAGATGGCCCCATCATTGGCTACCACAGTGAGACCAATAATGTAAGTGTCAGTGCAGGCGAGTTTTAATAAGGGGTACATGTCACAGAGGAAGTGGTCAATGACATTGGGGCCACAGAAGGGAAGGTTGTAAACAAAGAGAAGGTGAACTACAGCATGTAAGAAACCTCCAACCCAGGCCAACAGCAGCAGCAGAATGCACACTCGTTGATTCATGATCGTCAAATAATGCAAGGGTTTGCAGATGGCCACGTAGCGGTCATAGGCCATGACCACCAGGAGTAAAATCTCAGCACCACCAAATAAGTGCCCTATAAAAAGCTGGCTCATGCAAGCTTGGAAGGAAATGGTTTTCTTCTCATAGAATAAGTCTATAATCATATTTGGGATAACTGATGTAGAATAAGCAGTATCCATAAATGACAAGTAGCCAAGAAAGAAGTACATTGGGGCATTCAGGGTTGAGCTGATGATGACAGTCACAATAATGAGAAGGTTGCCCACCATTGTCACAATGTAAATGAACAAAAACACAACAAATAATATTTTCTGAACCTGAAGGCTCTGAGTGAGCCCCAACAGGATAAATTCAGTCACATTGTTCCTTTGTTCCATAGGTCTTTCAGTACATCTTACTTCAGAGTTCAGGACAAAGTGACCTGTAAATATAAATATTACTTGTGATTTCCTGAAATCTTAAGATAATTTGTTTATTCATTCAAAAAGGTGCATTATACTTTATTATGTTGCAGTAATTTCAGAGATCATAAGAACTTAAAGCTGATTAAGACATGGTGCCTAACCTCAGCAATCGTACAGACTAGTGCAGAGGCAAGTAATTAGAGATATATGTGGGAAAAGAAGACATTGTAAAATCAGTGGGTTGCCACAGGTAGCTTTCCATCTGAAAGCTAACAAAAGTATACATATAGCTTATACTGTATACAAAAATAAATACTGATTAAAGGTTTAATAAAAAACTAAAGCAAGATTTACTTTATGTTTACTTTCTAGTAATAAGAGATATAATTCTACGCTCTAGAGGTGAAAGAAACCTCTTAAATTATCATTGAAATCCCAAACAGACAATGTCAAATTGTTTTAAGGATTTAGGAATAGATACCATAAAGTCAATATAAAAGTTGTTTGAGAAAAAGATTGGTATTTCAGAGGACATATATAGAGCTAATATCTAAAATAGACAAAGAGCTCGAAGTAATTAACAAGTGAAAAATGAACAAAACAATAGCAAAGTGGGTAAATCACATAAACAGGCAAATAAAGGATAAAGAAATAGAACTGGGAAAGAAAAGAAGTACAAGATGCTGACACTTATCTGCAAACAGAAAAATAGAAATTGAAGAGCTTTTTAACTACAGTATTACATTGGATTTTTGAAAGTCAGTCAAATTCTACAGATGCTATGGTATCCTCTAATCTTTAATAGATTAACAAACAATGCTTAGAGAACATATTAATTGAATCTGTCACGAGATTTAGAAACATCTGCCTACCAAAATATCCCTAAATAGTTACACTTAAAATTAGTTTTCAAGAATACTGAAATGCATGATTTTCTACCCACTGTGCTATACATCTGAAACTAATACAGAATAATACTGAATGTAAACTGTAATGAAAAATTTAAACTTAAATTTTAAAAAAATACTGATGTTAGAAAGGTAAATTTATCATGGATCTTTATAATATGAAAATATCCAAAAAACTCTTAGAGACTTGAATTAAGCCCCACCCATTTTAGTAATCAAAAGGATATGGCTGAGTACAAGAATCATAGAGGGGGACTTTCAAAAGACTGTGATTTTTCTCTCCACCAAAGCCTAGTTCAGAATCATATGTATAAATGCACTTCCTGAGTTACCCAATTAATGAGAGAGCCATCCAATTCATGTTCTGAGCTGTGGTGCCTTCTCCCTTGTCCTTCGTGCACTGAATTACCTTCTAAATTGTTGGGAATTTCCAAATGAATACAAATGTCCTGTTACCTAAAGAACTCTGAATCTTAATTGTGAACAGGGACCCAAAATACTCATTGCCAACAGAATTGGTCCTGATAACAAACAAATGTTAAATCAACATCTTGATGAGAGAGAAAATTATATATGAATTATTTAGATAAACCTTTTGCAGTTTGCGCTTTATAGTAATAAAAGTGAAATAGTGAAATAGGCTTTACAACATCGTGATTCCTCGTCAGCTATACTGGCCTGTCTTCACGCTGCTTCGTTAAACTACGGGTTCCCTGAGGGAGGGAGAATAACTTCATGTACACTGTTCATGTTTTGACTCCATCCTTTCAATTTCTGAAAAAGCTGATCATGTAAATACAGATATAGACAAACACTGTCTGAGGTAAGGAAAAATGGGGAATGTTGAGTTCTACTAGTTTCATGATTAATTTATTTTTATATCCATATCTATTAATACAGTTGACAATATAGCTGCTATTTATTTTGTTCTTCACCATTTCAGCTTGTTTTTGATTTTATACAGTAAAATGTATAACTTTTAAAATAAGAAGAAAAATATACTATGTATCAAGTTTTAAGGGTCAATCGATGATGTGGAAGTATATGTGGCACATTCCCAAATACCCAAAGAGGCATGTACTTTACTCCAAAATTGCTGGATATATTTACCAGTGGAAAATTTAATTCACTCTATTAATTTAAGTCATGCAGAAAGACTCAAAGACATATAAAGATTCTTTCATGAGCCATACTTTTTCCTGCTTTGCCTGTCTGAAAGCTTCCCTGCTTCCTCTGGACTGAAAAATGGTGTTGCTGCCTCCTTCCAACCTGAGAGACTGTGGTAACTGTTCATTAGAGCATCTGACACCTTGTATCACACTCATCTTGTCTTATTCGTATTTGTGTCCTCAGTGCTGGCCAAATAGTAATAATAATAATAATAATAATAATAATAACTACTATTATGCATTTGTCCCTGGCTGGTTTAGCTCAGTGGATTGAGCGTTGGCCTGCGAGCTAAGTGTCGCTGGTTCGATCTTCCAGTCAGGGCACATCAGAGAAGGAAAACTCTGACTCCAAAAAACCTCCGCTGCCTTGCGGCATACCTCTTCAGGGGAAAGGCTAAGGGAGCAAACCCCGACAGAAAATCTGGAGCCGGAGTCCCTAAGGCGGTTTGACGTTGTAGTCAACACCGGCAACTCCTGCGGCGCACCTGAAGCCAAGCTGTATTGACTCCGTCTTTCCCTTGGACCCTTCAGCTGCGAAGAGAGGGGGGGTCTGCTGCATGGGCAACAGCAGACCCTCCATATCACCCTGCCCAGGCTCTGTAGCTTCAGCTTCACTGGAGAGGACACTCCAGCGTCATCGCAAGATGTCGATTCAACACGGGAGGAGACAGATACCGTGTCACTCCCGAGTCGGACTGCACAACCATTCTCGGCGGTGCAGATAGACTCTTAAGAAGCTACACCATCGTCTCTCGAGACGGACGGCTGCCAACGACGACGACGACTATTATGCATTTACTGAGAAGACAAGAAGGGAAAAGGAGGCAAAAGAGAATAAACTGTGGAAGAGAATATAAGAGAGAAATGAAAAAGTAGAAATGCATTAAAGAGCAAAGGAAGAGAAATGGACTTAAAATCCAAAAACTCAGTTTGGAAGTCTGGGATCTACCCCTTATTAACTATAACATTGATTTATCACTCTGTGTGTCAATTTTTCGGCTGTTAAAGGGAGGGATAAATATGCTATATTTAGGACCACTGTGAAAATTAAATCATTTCAAACTTAACTGTTGTTGTTGTTCTATGATTTTACTGTTCCCATGCAGGTATCATTAAGAAACCTTTCAAAATTTCCTCTTAAGGCAAACATTCTGAAAAAGGACACTAACGAAGTGGGAAGAAAAGGAGGACCTGAGAAACAAGAATGTGTGTTTAAAAAAATGAAGCGAGCTATTAAAAAATATTTAACATAAAGATTGAATTAATGTTTAGTTTGTTTTGTGGGATTTATTGGCTATACATTTCATTAACTCATTTGCTAAAGACATATTCTAATGCATGAAAAATTTACTCCTTCCAAATTTGACTTCATGAATAAGTGTGGAGTTTTCTAGGAAACAAGAAACTTAATTTAAACCCAGTTCATTATTCTAATCAATGCTTTGTAGAAGGTCGTGCCTCACTGGTTTTATGATTTATTTAGTTTTATGTCCACAATGCTGGCCAGTATTAGCTATTACAAAGCACTTGTTGAGAGTGAGAAAGGGGAGGTGAAAAGAGAAACAGAGGAGAGGAGAGGAGAGAAAAAGTTGAGGCCAAGAAAGGAAAAGAGGGAAAAAAGGGAAGAGAAAAAGACTCTTAGTCATCTAAGAAAGATTGTTATAATATTTCCAACAAGTGTTGCACTTGAAATCCAAACTTTCTGTCAAACTCATGTGTTGATTATGGCTCTTTGGATAAATAGCAGAGGAAAATACTGGCAAATAAACAAACCACAGGTGGCTTTTACAAATTGGTCAGAAAAAATAAAAGTTATTTGGGCCCTGCTCAATACTGACATTTATAAACTACTGACTTGTTATGAGTTGATCTTTGCAGATTCAATAATACTTATACTCCATAGGGTTTTTCTTTAATCCAGAATCATGGTTATATAAATTCACTGTAAAAAAAAAACAGGTATTTCAAAAAAAGGCAAATGTTGAAGTGAAATAAAAAAGAAGAAAATTGTGCTCTCTTATATACCAATGCTAACCATATCTTGCGTGTCTAGGACTCCTTGTCCTGGCCTGATTGTCCCACTAATAAGAATCCCAAATAGTAGACACATGCATGTTGTATTTTAGAGAAATTCGGTTTTGGAGAGAGGGGGGAGATTTCAGCAGCTCTAGCACATTTCTATTTCATGAGACTCACACAAATCTATGTATTTTAAATGTTCATACAGAACTTGGTCTGATAGCCTTGACACGGGCACTAAGAACACTAAGAACACGATCCCCTTGTTTAAAGCTAGGAAAGCAAATCCAATTACCAAACCATCAGCAGTTGATTAAAGGTCTCTTTGGATAAGGAACCTCTTGAAGCCAAGTCTTCAAGCCTTTTCTCAGAGCAGAGCCATAGCGTTCAGTCCTGGGAGCTCGCCCTCCACTCTCCCGTTATTTCTGCAGAAGCTCATGTCTAGCTACAGAGGAGATCAGGGAGAGGCACTGCTTTTGTGGTTCACTCTGCCAACTGATTCTCACGGTCCCACTTCTCAAGTCCTTTAGTTCTCACAACATGGAGACGAGCTTTACTCATGTGGGCAACTCACCCCTGTGCCATTTCCTCCAGGGAAGAGTAGTTAATTTTAAGAGTCCAAATGGCAACCGTCTATGTCTCCCTTCCTCCTATGTCCCTCTGACCAGAGAATAACATTTTGACAAGGGCTAGAATCCATCTACAAGACTGAGATAATCATCAGACTACAGCCATAACCTGGATTCTTCATTTTTCTTTTTTTTTTTTTTTTTATAAATGTTCATTGAACATCTAAAATGTACCAGCCAGTGTTGTTCAATTATAAAAATAAAAGCAACTATTGAGTGATATGGGGCAGGCCCTGTCTTAGTCACATGATATAATAATAGTACCCTTTGTTGTGGGAACCGTTATTACTCCCAGTTTGCAAATGAAGAAATTGAGGCACTACAAGTTTATGTGATTTACCCAGGATCGGAAGTAAGTAATGGTAGGGCTGAAATTTAAACACAAATCTCCCTCCACAGCCCAGATCAGGTCCCTGCTCTCATGGCACAAGCATTTGATTTTTTTTTTTTTTTTTTAAGAAAGTGGTGAGCACTATAAAAACAGAAAGGACACAGAGCTGTATGTCTGTAATATCATACAAACAGGGGTGGAGGTGAAATGCTCAGGGAAGGTATTCTTAAGGAGGTAACAAAGTTGAAGCCAAAAATATATATAGTATCCA
This sequence comes from Furipterus horrens, assembly GCF_987537825.1. Lineage (NCBI taxonomy): Eukaryota > Metazoa > Chordata > Mammalia > Chiroptera > Furipteridae > Furipterus > Furipterus horrens. The sequence goes on from NW_028327172.1 coordinate 10,967,880, forward strand.
AGGTCTAGATTAGATGAGTAAGAGAGGGCTTGGAGAGGCTCACAGGTCTAGGAACTGAGCTGGACTGTATCTTCTGGGGAACTGTGAACAAGGCACCTGTGTGAGCTCACCACGTGCACGTGTGATTCCATCCTGTTAGGAGCTAAACGTAATCAATTGTACTTTTCCAAACATATATATCAAATAATTTAGGAAGAGTAAGCAAGAAACAAGAAATAGGACTCAAACTATTAAAATCAGGAGTGAAAGTAAGGATATTACTTGCAAATTTATAGAGATTTTTTAAAGAGAATACTAGGACCATTTCAAGCCAATAGATAGATAACCTAGATAAAATGAAAATTTTTCTAGAAACATAAACTACCAAAGCAACATCGTCGGCAGCCGTCCGTCTCGAGAGACGATGGTGTAGCTTCCCAAGAGTCTATCTGCACCGCCGAGAATGGCTGTGCAGTCCGACTCGGGAGTGACATCGTATCTTTCTCCTCCCGTGTTGAATCGACATCTTGCGATGACGCTGAAGCTACAGAGCCTGGGCAGGGTGATATGGAGGGTCTGCTGTTGCCCATGCAGCAGACCCCCCCTCTCTTCGCAGCTGAAGGATCCAAGGGAAAGACGGAGTCAATACAGCTTGGCTTCAGGTGCGCCGCAGGAGTTGCCGGTGTTGACTACAACGTCGAACCGCCTTAGGGACTCCGGCTCCGGATTTTCTGTCGGGGTTTACTCCCTTAGCCTTTCCCCTGAAGAGGTATGCCGCAAGGCAGCGGAGGTTTTTTGGAGTCAGAGTTTTCCTTCTCTGATGTACCCTGACTGGAAGATCGAACCAGCGACACTTAGCTCGCAGGCCGACACTCAATCCACTGAGCTAAACCAGCCAGGGCCACCAAAGCAACATAACGAATAGAAAATTCACCAGACCTATGACAAGCACAAAGAGTGAATAAATAACAAAATATATCTTTCAACCAGAAAAAGTTCAGGACCAGATGAATTTTACTGGTGAATTCCACCCAAAATTTAAAGAGAAATTAATAGTAATCCTTCTAAAACTCTTTTTAAAAATGGAAGCAGAAGGAATACTTCCTAACTCATTTCATGAAGCCATTATTACACTGATACCAAAGCCAGACAAAACACCTAAATAAAATGTTTAAATCTTATATTTCAAATGTGCAAAGACCAATGAACAGAAATATCACAAAAGAAGATATACAAATAGTCAACAAGAACATGAAAAACAAAATGCTCAACATCATTAGCATCAGAAAAGTAAAAATGAAAACCACAATACTTTACCAGGACATCCTCCTAGAATGACTCAAAGGAAAACAGCTAACAATTTCAAGTGACAAGGAGGTGAAATAACGTTTTCCTTGTTTTTTTATTATCTCGCTACATTTTTAATGCTGCCTAGTATTCCATACTGACCAGCCCATAAGTGCCAGAAATAACTGTAATCTAGAGCCTTCTAAGGTTTCTGGCTACTTCAATAACCATCTGAGAAAAGTTTTTGCATAAAAATTCATATGAAACAACAAAAGAATTTGAATAGCCAGAGCCAGCTTGAATAAGAATAGAATTGGAGCCATCATAATTCCTGATATCCAAATATATTACAAATCTCCAGTGATCAAAACAGTGGCTTTTGGCATAAATAAAGATACATAGACCAATGGAACAGAAAAGATACCGGAAACACACACACACACACATATACTGTGCACTGAATGTTGACAAGTGTGCCAAGAACACACAATGGGAAAAAGAGAGTCTCTTCAATAAATGGTTTAGCAACTCTGCACATGCAGAAGAAAAAAACTGGACACTTAACTCCCACCATATACCAAAATCAATTCAAAATGGATTAAAGACTTTAACATAAGACCTGAAACCTTAAAATCCCTTAAAGAAAACATAAGAAAATAGTTTCTTGACATTGGTCTGGACAATGAACTTTAATTTTTTTTAATCCTTACCTGACAATATGTTTATTTATTTAGAAAGAGAGGGAAGAGAGAGAGAGAGAGCTAGAGGAGATGGAGGGATAGAGAGAGAGAGAGTAAGAAAGAGAGAGAAACACTAATGTGAAAGAGAGACATCGATGAGTTGCCTCCCGTAAGCCCCAACCAGGGATCAAACCCACAAACTAGGTATGTGGCCTGACCAGGATCTAACTCGCAACCTTTTGAGGTACAGGATGATGCTCCAACCAACTGTGCCACCCACCCAGGGCTGGGTAATGGCTTTTTTAGATATGACATTAAAATCTATAGTAGACAAGTGGGATTGATCAAACTGAAAATCTTCTGGACAGTAAAGAAAATCACCAAGAGTAAAAAGGCTACCAACGAATGTGAAAAATATTTACATATCATGTATCTGATAAGAGGATTGATACTAAAACATATAAGGAACTTGTACAACTCAATAGCCTGATTTAAAAATGGGCAAAGGACCTGAATAGAAATTTCTTAAATCAAGATATACAAATGGCCAGCAGTATATAAAAAGGTATTCAACATCACTAATCCTCAGGGAAATGCAAATAAAAACCACAATGAAGTATCACTTCATGTTTGTGATAAGAGTAATGACTAAAAAGATAAAAGATAAACAAGTGTTGGTAAAGATGTGGGGAAAAGGGAAGACTTGCATACTATTGGAGGGAATGAAAACTGGCACAGCTATTACAGAGAATAATATGGAGATTCCTCATAAAGTCAAAAACTGAGCTACTTTTGCTCCATTAATTCCACTTCTGGGTATATATCCAAAGGAATTGAAATCAGCATCTCTCAAAGAGATATCTTCACGCATGTTCACTGCAGCACTATTCACAATAGCTAATGTATGGAAACTACCTCTATGTCCATTGCTGGAATATTACATAGTCTTTTAAAAGAAGAAAACTTTCCACTTGTGACAACATAGATGAACCTACAGACATTATGCTAAATGAAATAAGACAGAGAAAGAAATACTGCATGAGCTCACTTACACGTGGAATCTAAAATTATCTCAGTTATAGAAGCAAAGAATAGAATGGTTGGTGGTTGTCAGAGGGTGGGAAGAAAGGAATAGGGAGATGTGGGCCAGGGAAACAAAGTTTCAGTTATGCAAGGTGAATAATTTCTAGAAATCTATTGTACAGCAATGTGATTATATTTATCAATACTGTATTGCATACTTGAAATTTGCTAAGAGGGTACATTTTAAGCGTTAGTCACTACAAAAACAATAGTAGTCATGTGTGATAAATATGTTAAATAGCTTGATTGTGATAATCATTTCATGATGTATACTTACATCAAAATATCAAGTTATATACCTTAAGTATACACAATCTCATTTGTGAATAATAATTCAATAAATCTGGGGGCAGGGAGGGTGAAGGGGGACAGCTTTTAGCGTCAAGAACTTTAAAACAACGGCCATTAATTTTATGACCTCACTGATCTCAAGCAATCAATAGTGACTTTCCAATAAAGATTTATTATTAATAAGAAAGCCAGTCAGAGAAAGACAAATACTGTATGATTTCACTCACATGTGGAATCTAATGAACAAACTGAACTAAGAAGCAAAATAAAGACAGACTCATAGATGGAGAGCAGGCAGGAGGGCAGAGGGATTGAGCAAAAAGGAAAAAGGACTCTCATGGACCACAGTGTGGTGATTGCTGGGCAGGGGAGGGGGTGGGGGGCATTGGTATAAGGGAACTCGATGGTAAAGGAAAAAAAATACTATAAGAAATCATTTAAAAAAATAGAAAGTCTTCTGTGGCATGAGTCAACGGGGGAACTTCATCCCAGGCCTGCACACTGGTTACGCCAGCTATTCACAGGGCATCCGGCTTTCTTAACAACGTAGGTTCAGATGGAGGAGTCCTTGTCATGCTTAACTTCCAAGTGCAGAGAATGCAATTCCCCACTGAAGGAGTGTTTTCAGCGTGTCTTTCCAGAATACCTGCTTTTAAGACAAAGCCTTTCCATCTAAGAAGATAATTAATTCCTGGGAGAGAAAGCAGTAGCTACAAGACAAGGTGCCTGAAGGTTATGGAAACCTCTTTGAGTACCTACACAAGGCAAGGAGAAAATGTTTGCGCTGTTTGCCTCTCCAGAGCAAGATTCATCGCAGGCAGAGCGAACTGTTCGAATGTGCTTCCTCCACACTGTCTCTTGCCCTGCAGGGCCAACACCATTTGCTTAAGATTATTTTTCCATAGTATTTCAAGTGAACTCATTCCAAATTCAAAACCAGAAAACACGTTTTGAACAAATTTTCTGTGATAATGTTTTGATGCTGTAGTCTAGGTGGAAAAAATTTAGACTTTCTTTTTTTTTATGAGGTTTATTGAGGTATAACTGATACACCCCAAAAATTTTCAGAGGATCAATATATACAATTTCTTAACAAAAATTAATTTGACAGTGAATTATCTTGATAGGTTTTTCTCAAATGTGACAGATCTTTCACACTGAAAGTTACTTATTACCACAGGCTGTCAGTTTGAATCTGGGATTGTTTCTGAACACCATCAAACATCCTTAAGATAATCTAAAACAGCTAAGGTAAGTTTTTCAATAGTACTAATGCTTATTAGAGATTATTACCTGCCATATATAGTTTTTCAACACTTTCCATTATTTTTCCAACACTTTTCAGATAGAGTAATACTCCATGCTCGCCTCAATTCAATCTCAGGTAATGCTCATAACAACCTTTGAGGTAGATATTATTGTTCTCACTTTATAGATGAGGAAACAGTGGTATAAGGTGCCGAAGTATGTACCCCAGATCAAAGAAATGGCAACATGATTCTAATCTGGTCTTTCGGGGTCTCAAGCCACTACACTTAACCACGGGGATAATCATTTCTGATATTTTTCAGAAGAGTCTGGGGGCCCATATTTTGAAAGGGGTTAGAGGTGGAAATACTTGGGACTAAGGGTGAGGCCAAGACAAAAGGGCTGTTCAATGAAAGCAGTACCCCATTTTCTTAACATTTGGGAATTCCAGTTGTCATTGCATGGGGGGCGGGGGGGGCGGCGTTTGTGCTGATGAATTTGCTCCACATAAACTTACCTCTGAAGTAGCAGTAAGGTAATTATAATGATTATGGTCATATCAAAAAGATATTACTATTTCAACATTGTTTATTATAACATAACAATAAAGAGTATGAGAAGAATTTGATGGGAAAAAGTTACCAAGTATAACCGGACCTAATCTTCACTCTGCCCTTTATTAGCTGACTGATCTTGGCAGGATCCTTAACTTCTCTATGCTCTTTTCTTAAAATGTAAAATAAATATAGCATAGTAGCAATTATCGTATAGGTTTGTGGTGAGATTTAATCAAACACCCGCAAAAAGAAATATCACAGTAAGTGTTCAGTATGTCTTAGTTAATAGTATCATCATTATAATTATCAACATTAGTCCCTGGGATTGTTTCATCTGCAAAATGAGTGCTATTATACCAATCACACAGATTGGTTTTATATTTCAAAAGATCGTGTGTGGAACCAGAGGCCTCACTTAATCCTGTCTGCATTGCTGCCTCCTGAGACCCAATGGTTTGACTGAACTAAGTGGCTGGAATACAACAAGGATGCGAGCCTGATAAACCAAGCACGCCGTGGTCCGGGGACAGCCAACTGACCTGGAGTCTGCACGATCCTTCCCCATGTGGGAGGACCACCCTCCCCTCCATACCCCAGCTCTTAATAGGGATTTCTGGACCCAAGGGTAGGTAGGACGACGACCATGTCCAGCTTGAAGCAGCTAGAGGAGCACGAGACCTCCGCCCATTGTCCTGTATAAGGTTATAAAGGGTCTTACATCTGAGAGGGGGATATTATTATTTGTTATTGTTATAAAAAATTAATTAATTAATCTTTTTTAAAAAAAGAATAATATGAAAAAGGGTGAAGCCAGAGAGCTTATATGCATGACCCATGGACATGAACTACAGGGGAGGGGAATTGCTGGGGAAAGAGGGGTACTAGGTAGAGGGGAGCAAAGAGGAAAAAATTGAAACTATTGTAACAATATAATCAATAAAATATACTTAAAATAAAATAAAATAAAGGTTAGTGGCATTGCAAAAAAAATGATCGTGTGAGCAAAGCATCTGCTACTATACAATGCACATAGCTATTCATCATTTAAAAGTATATTATTATTTATAAAGTCATTGAATTTAGGAAACACATATCATAACTACTTTTAACTAGCTTTATTCATTACATTCTTATCACCAATGCCCTGTTATTCCTTATTTAACTACTATAAATATTATGCTACTGGGGTTCCTCAGTCTGCCTTCAACACTCTTACTGAACCTCAGCCCATTGAACCCAAAACACAAAGATCTTTTACTTGAATAATATCCAAGCGTCTTCCTTCCTCATACTCCTCTTCATCCTCCCACTCATATATATTCTCAATAAGGTTTCATGGTTCCCCATTTCCTAGAGATTAAAGGAAAAAATTCTGAAGCATTTATAGACTTTACATCCATCAACTACCTCCTTTTCAGGCATGGCTGCCACTATGCATGCAATCTACTACTTCTAGTTAGACTCTTGCTTATCTGGGGTGATTAAGCATGTATGGGTGGTCTCTTGCCTGTGTTTTTATGATAGTTCCTCATGTCTGTAATCTTAACAAAGACTGCAGCTGGGAAGCAATTTAAGTAATCTTCAAGAACTCAGACTTTCTTTCCAATACACACACACACACACACACACACAGACCACTCAAAAGAATTCACAACTTAATAAAACCCAATAATTTATTACATATTAGAATAGAAAGTTAAATAAATTCAAGGTTTCATTAATAAAAACAATTTTAGTTTCAGGTAGTGTAATTAACTGTCACATGAAATACATGGAGAACAGGAGGAAAGTGACAGAGTTTGTTCTACTGGGGCTCACAGAGTCCAAAGAGGCAGCAAGTTATATTTGTTGTGTTTTTCATCATCTATGTCATCATTGTGGGAGGAAATGTGCCCATTGTGGTCACCATCAATGCCAGCCCATTACTGGGCTCTCCCATGTACTTTTTCCTGGCCTATCTCTCCCTTATTGATGTCTGCTATTCCTCTGTCAATATCCCCAGACTAATCACAGATTCACTTCATGAAAAGAAGACCATCTTGTTCAATGAATGCATGACCCAAATCTTAGGGGAACATTTTTTTGGAGGTGCTGAGGGCATCCTGCTTACTGTGATGGCTTATGATCACTCTGTGGCCATCTGCAAGCCCCTGCACTATACAACCATCATGAATCAGTGGGTGTGTGGTCTACTAGTGGGAGTAGTGTGGGTGGCAACCATACATTCATGCAACCATACAGATCCTCTTCATCTTCAGATTACCCTTCTGTGGCCCAAATGTCATAGATCATTTTATGTGTGATCTGAACCTTTTGCTGAATCTCGCCTGCACTGATACCGACACTCTAGGGCTCTGCATTGCTGCCAACAGTGGGTTCATCTGTCTGTTAAACGTCCTCCTCTTGATGGTCTCCTATGTGGTCATTCTGCCCTCCCTAAGGACACACAGCTTAGAGGCCAGGCGCAAAGCCCTCTCCACCTGTGTCTCCCACATCAGAATGGTCATCTTATTTTTTTGTGCCCTGATATTTGTGTATATGAGACCTGCAGCTACTTTATCCATTGGTAAAGCAGTTGCTATACTCTACACTATCATAACTCCCATGTTCAATCCTTTAATCTATACCTTGAAAAATTCCCAGATGAAAGATGCCATTAGGAAATTATTTCAGGTGACAAGTAAATGTGTGGGAGCCCAACATTGATTCAACTGAGGTAAAGATCAGAGGACATTTTGGATGGATCACAGTAATAAATACTTATGGGATAAAGAAAAAATTAATTGCTATAAATCATAGATTCTGCATTGAGGAAAGCAGAAATGGATGTAAGAGAGAAATGGATGTAAGAGAGAAAAACATAGCCTAGGACCATTCTTTGCATATTTTTAAAATACTACCAAATTAGGGTTTAGTTTTACTAGCTTCAACTATACATATGGTTCATAGGCCTTCCTTCTAATAATAAATTAAAGAACTAATTAAATTTTATTGTTACCGACCACTAATCTCTGTAACAATCCAAGGAGGTAGGCACTGCTATTATCATCACTTTTCAGGTGAGAAAACTGACAGAAAGTCAAAAGTATCAAAAAAGATACATCAGAAAGCCAGTAACCAGAATTGGCTGATTTCCTAGATCATGCATTTAACTGCTATTCACTGTCAGGCAATATGATAGAAAGATCAGATAACCATCAGGGAATGTGCTGGACACTATGTATATATTAATTATCTCTAACTAACAGTATGATAATTTTTAATTAATAACTGTCCTTGTTTTTATATATCACAATTGGTTGTCATGTGTTGCCTGTCACATTGTAATATATACTATGTTAGGGCTATAAAAGCATCAGCCATTTAAACTCTGATGGGTAGAGAATGAAGATTACACCATGTTTCCAAATTTCCTTGGAGGTTTCAAATCATTTTCTATTGCTCATGTTACTCATCTTAGGCTGATTGATAGTCCATCATAAAGAGTAATGATTCAAATAAAAGACTTATTAACTATACAGTCATACCCTATAAAGTGCTTGCCTGCTATATAACAATAGTTTCTTCAAGGTGCCCAATGTCTGGTACATGATAAATACTGAATGAATGAAAGTAGAAAGGAAGATAAATGAATTCAATGAAATGAAGAGCAAACAGGTCGAATTGGAGGCTAGGGAATTCTTTCCTACATTTATATGTTTTAACTCTAAGGAGAATTCTGGTGAGAACTCTTAGGGGAACTACAATTTATTTTTCCTCGTGCTTTCATTGAGGATGCAAAAAAAAATTGAAACTACAATTCTTAGCATATAACCAAATAATTTACCTTGATAGTCTCCATGCTCTCAACCAGATTTTATTATATTATGAAAGTAAGCAGTTTGTTATAGTTTTCTGTAAATTGGTTTACTTTTGGGTTACATTTTATGATTAAAAACTATTTTTAAGTATATTTTATAGATTATGCTGTTACAGTTGTCCCAATTTTTTTCCTTTGCCTCCCTCAACCCGATACCTCTCTTCCCTCCAGCGATCTCTCCACCTAGTTCACATCCATGGGTCATGCATATAAGTTCTTCGACTTCACCATTTCCTTTACTATTCTTAACGTCCCCCTGTCTATTTGGTATCTACCAATTATACTTCTTAATCCCTGTAACTTTTCTCCCATTCTCCTCCTTTCCCCTCCCCACTGATAACCCATCATATGATCTCCGTATCTATGATTCTGTTCCTGTTCTGGTTGTTTGCTTAGTGTGTTTCGGTTTTTAATTTTTTAGATTCAGTTGTTGATAGTTGTGAGTTTGTTGTCATTTTACTGTTCATAGTTTTGCTCTTCTTTTTCTTAAATAAGTTCCTTTAACATTTTATATAATAAGAGTTTGATGCTGATGAATTCCTTTAGCTTTACATTGTCTGGGAAGCACTTTATCTGCCCTTCCATTCCAAATGATAGCTTTGCTGGATAGAGTAATCTTGGTCGTAGCTCCTTGCTTTTCATCATTCTGAATACTTCTTTCCAGTCTCTTCTTGCCTGCAATTTCTTTTGAGAAATAAGCTGATAGCCTTACGGGAACCCCTTGGTAGGTAACTCTGCTTTTCTATTGCTGCTTTTAAGATTCTCTCTTTATCTTTAGCCTTTGGCATTTTAATTATGATGTGTTTTGGTGTGGTCCTTTTGGGGTCCAACTTGTTTGGGACTCTCTGTGCTTCCTAGACTTGTATGTCTATTTTCTTCACCAAATTAGGGACATTTTCTTTAACTATTTTTTCAAGTAAGTTTTCAATTTCTTGCTTTTCCTCTTCTCCTTCTGGCATCCCTATGATTTGGATGTTGGCCCCTTTGGAGACATCTCAGAGTCCTCTTATTCTCTCCTTGTTTTTTTGAATTCTTATTTCTTTGTTCTGTACTGGTTGACTGTTTATTTCTTCCTTATGTTCCAATTCATTGATTTGAACCCCAGCTTTCTTCTCTTCATTATTGGTTCTATGTGGATTTCTCTTTATTTCACTCAGTGTAGCCTTCATTTCTTCCCTTACACATTTGCCATACTCAATCATTTTTCTGAGCATCATTATCACCAGTGTTTTGAACTCTGCATATGATAAGTTGGCTATCTCCTTTTCACTTAGTTCTTTTTTGTTATGGAATTTTGATCTGTTATTTTATTGCACCTGTTACACTGTAAGGGGTGGAGCCTTAGGTATTGGTCAGTGCAGGGAAACCCATTACATGGTTGTGTGGTGCTGTATGTGGGGGAGGGGTCAGAGAGGTAACAATGCCACTCATCCCTTTTTCAGTCACTTCACCTGCTTCTGATATGTGGCTGGTGTCCCAGAGTAGGTGCTGGTTTCCAAAGTGGGTGGGTTTGCATACATTCTAGGGCCATGGAGGACCTCTAAACAAACTCTCCTGAGAGATGGGCAGTTTCTTCCACTTCCCCAATCCCCACTGGTTTTCACAGCCAGAAGCTATGAGGCTTTATTTTCCTGGCGCTGGAAACATGAGCTGTGTGGTCTAGCCTGGAGCCGGGATCACTCCCCAGGTGTCCCTCCCAGGTTTTATCTGCCACACATGAATGCAGGACCACTCATTCCACCAGCTGCAGCCACTGTCTTGCCACTGCCACCTCACCTCCACCATACCACTTCCTCTCCACCCCAGTGTCCTGTTCCCATTCCTCCTACTGTCTGGATGAATATTTCTTCTTCGAAGCTTTGGTTTTTGGACTTCCATACAGTTCTATTTTCTGGCAGTTCTGGTTGTTTTTTATATGTTTGTTTGTTGGTTTGTTGGTTTATTCTGAGATAGTTGTAAACCTTATGGTTGTGTGAAGAGGTAAAGTGTGTCTACCTAAGCCTCCATCTTAGCTGTCTCAGTGATTAAAAGCTGTTTTTTAAAATAGCTGGCTCCATCTACACACAAAGCATTTTCAGAATAAATATATTGCCTTCATTTCTTCTTTCATTCATTAATCAACAAATATTTTCAATCCCAAGTAATGTATCAGGTATGTTGATAGTTGCAGCAGTTACAGTGGTGAATAAAAAGAGACACAATTCCTGCCTTCATAGAGATTAGGAACACTTATAGTCTTCCAGGAAGGAGCAAAAATTTATAACAGTGTTATCAATAATAAAATACTGGATATACCAGGTATTATGAAACCACAATGGGGGGACACACTACAAAGACTTGCTGGGTCAGGAAAAGATTTCTAATGAAAAGGCATTAAATAGAAGACTTAATGAATACAAAGAAGTTGGTCAGCAGAGTGAATAGGCAGGAGGTTGAAGGACAGTGTCCTGGGGGGCGGAATACATAACAGGCCAGGAGGTGAAAAAAGAGTATGAAGGAAACCTAACCAGTTCAGCATAGCTATGGTTATTAATTCATCCTCTCATTAAACAATTATTTATTGAACCTCTCATTGGGTGCTGAGCACCATGCTGGATATTTAGTTTGTAAAAGGGAAAATGGCAAGACATGAAGCTGGACAGCTAAGAATGAGGAAGATCAAGAAGAGTTTCATGAATGTGTTAAAGCTCAATGCTAAGTACTGTGAAGAAAGCATTGAAAGCTTTTATTGTTTTTATTATATTTTATTGATTATGCTATTAACAGTTGTCCCAATTTTTACCCCTTTGCACCCCTCCACCCAGCACATCACACTCTCTCTGGCAATATCCTCCCCTTTGTTCATGTCCATGGATCATGCATACAAGTAATTCAGCAGTCTGTGTCTAGCTACCATGAACTAGTTCCGACCCAAGGCAACCTGTTGAACTTCCCTACCCAATGGGCAAGAACTACACCTTGGCCAAAAGATTAGAACCCCAGTGGGAACCAACATCTCAATGTTATATAATGAGATTATTTTAACACCAATCCAATATTCTAGATCCATACCTTTTAGCTTATAAAGATATTTCAAATTCCCAGGTAATAGATAAATATTTATTTATAAGAAGCAGTAAATTATTATGACAAGAATGTGAGTTGGGAGATGGGGAGTCTATATTCCAGTCCAAGTTTCAGCTCCGTGCTTAAGTGGCTATCTGCAACTGGTATCCAACCTCTTCTTAGAGTCAAGGGCTTGCTACCTCTATAGATCTAAGAGGCTTGAACAAGATCCCCTCTATTACTTCTCTCTGTAATGCTCAATAATTCCGTTTAATCTTTATCTGAAATCACTTTTGTCCCCCAGAGCTTTCTCATAGCATTTTTTACCTCAGCATTTCTGAGAGTGTAGATTAAGGGATTTAACATAGGGACCACCATAGTGTAAAAGACAGCAACAGCTTTATCAACAGGCAGTGTAGTTACTGGGCGCATATACACAAATATGCAGGGCACAAAAAATAAGATGATTACAGTGATGTGAGAGACACAGGTGGAGAGGGCTTTGCGCCTCGCCTCCAAGCTATAGTTCTTTAGGGAACGCAAGATGACCGCGTAGGAGACCATCAAAAGGAGGAAGTTTAATAAACAGATGAACCCACTGTTGGCAGCAACAAAGAGACCAACAGTGTGAGTGTCCACGCAGACAAGTTTCAACAAAGGGTACAAGTCACACATGAAATGATCGATCACATTAGGGCCACAGAAGGGCAGCCAGACTGTGAATAGGATCTGAATGGTTGCATGGAGAAATCCTCCAGCCCATGCCACTCCCAACAGGAGAATGCACAGCCTGTGGCTCATGGCGGTGGTATAGTGCAGAGGTTTGCAAATGGCAACATAGCGGTCATAGGCCATCACTGTTAGCAGGATGATCTCAGTAGCACCAAAAATGTGTTCTGCATAGACTTGAGCCATACAACCGTTGAAAGAGATTATCTTCTTCTCATGAAGGGAGTCCATGATCACCTTAGGAGCTGAAGAAGAAGAATAGATTGTGTCTATCAAGGAAAGGTGAGTCAGGAAGAAGTACATAGGGGAGTTCAGAGCCTGGCTGGAGGTAATGGTAACCACAATGAGCAGGTTGCCTGAGAGTGTTACCAGGTATAGAACCAAAACTAGCAGAAACACTACTTTCTGCATTTGAGGGTTCTGTGTAAGACCCATTAAAATGAATTCAGTCACATTCCTTTTATACTCCATCTATGCGGTATGAGTGATAAAAACTCCAGGAAGAAATGCTTTAACCTTTAAAAAAAAGAAGAAAGGAACTTAAACCATTGATCCTGATATTCAATATGCCAAGTCTAAATAATCGACCAGATAAGGTTAATGAAAGTCTATTTCCATTTACTTGATGAGGAATACACATATCATTTGATTAAACTTCAAGGTAGTATTTAAAACTAAATTTTGCCATTATTAATCCTCACTCTTTGCTGGACCTCAGATTCCTTTATTCTCCATATTTTAATGTATTGCTAAAGCACAGAGGCAGTGAAGGGTAAGACAAACTGTCCGTGTTACACACGGGCAAGGGACATAATGAGGTACATGGAAAGGAAACCTTTTCCAGATGATCCCACAAGTGCTTCATTGAGAAGCTAGCCTTAGAGTCTAAGCCCAAGGACAGTGGCCTCCCTTCTGGATAGCCCACTGTGTCAGAGAGTTCTCCCAGGGGTAGGAACCCTAGACAAGAAAGTTGAGTACACTTCTAATTGCCAACTCTCCTCTAGAGGAGAGAGCCCTTGACCGAACCAACAGCTGACTTCTAATATGTTTTTACAACTTCCTAAACATCTGTGCCAAAGGTTAGATTTCATTATCAAAATCAGACACAAAACCACAAACTTGACTCAGTTATCATCACTATGTCATTTATTACTTCAGTTTCTTACAAATCTTGAAGTAATTAGAACATATTTTAAAACACTTCTCTTTTACAGTTTTCATCTGCCTCCTTTTGTCCCACATCACAGAGAAACAGTTTGGTCTTGTGTCAAAACTGATGTCTTTCATGTCCTTTGTTAATTGATAGACTCAAGCACAGAATCAGTTCTCTTTCTGTCCTAGTTCAAAGACCATCAGTGTACCTGTTATCACTCAAATTTTCTAATACCCATATTTTTAAAGAAATGAGAAGTAGAGAAAATGTTGATCAAGCAGAAAGACCCTGGTCTTTCATAAAAGTGCCCACAAATTGGAAAGACAAGGACCTAAGGAGACTAACATCTTCCAAGCAGAGAAACCTTTGTTATTATTTAAATTCCACGTGTTTGAATATTTTGAAATGCAAAGTTTTATTGTAACTCTGTTTTCACCCTTCTTCATAGCATGCCAAGATTTATTTTCACACCATGTAGTTCCTATAATGATAGTTTTTGTGGAGTGTTTGCCTTGTACTAGGCACTATACTTGCCCAAAGTCATAACGATAAAAATAAAATACAGAAACCAGTATTCAAATCCAGGATGGTTGTCTCTAGCTCTTTAACATTAGGACTTCTCCAGTATAGAGCCAGTTTACCTCTAGGGATGAGAAATGTCAATTTGGACAAGTGGTTTGGTATCTAACACCATCACCTCTGACCATAAAAAATTCGTGGCAGTGCTTTTGCTAACCTATGAAATGTTAATGAGTTTGAGGGTTCACTAGACAAGACCCTAGAGTTGTTGTACCTTAGAAATCCTTCAGAACATTGCATTTTATCAACTAATACTCTCTTTAAAGATAAGGAAACCGAAGCCCAGAGAAGTAAAGTCCAAGAAAACACAGCTAATTAATTAGTATCAGATCACAACAAGAATACAAATCTTCTAATGGCCAACACAGTAATTTTTTTCCCCACCACCACACCTTGCTTTTCTTATTATGCCTAAGGTAAACTGTATACAAGGAAAAATCACCCTAAGGTGACAAAGAAAATTAACTTTCATCTCTTATTTTTAGCAATATCTGCCTTACTCTCTAAAAAGGGGCTAAAGTCAGGGATGTAGAAATTCAGTTATATTGTTGAAACTACAATCCATTGTAGCAGAAATGAGGTCTTACCTGGCTGGAACAGATCCAAGAAAGTTTGAATAGAGTCAGAATAAATAGTGCCCCTGAGCCTGGAATTTAATATAGATTCCCAACCACAGTGGAAGGGACGTTCTTTCCTCGCAAGATTCTGTATTTTAATGCATTCTTCTTATGGATCTCGGTTGTAGGGCTGACGGTTTCCTTTGAGAAACAGAATGAAAGTGCTGTCCTTCTCTGTCCAATGCTAACGTGTCTTGGCCACACTGAATGTCACATACCCTGTCTCAGCTTCACCTCAAATTTTCCGTCTTTAATTCTCATTTCTTCTCATATCTCCTCATATCAGTACAAGGTAGGTTTTCCCCCTTTCATCCCTGTAAATTAACAAAGTCAGAGTACTATTTCAGGGAAATGAGTGACGGTACATAAGCCAGTCTCTGACTATCCGAACCTTCACACCACATGTCCTACCCCCGGAGGAAACCTCCAGTGGCCCATTCAGCTCCGTTCTGCTGCACCACTGGAGTGTCTCACACCCCCAATCCCAGAGACCCACTCAGGGATCCATAGAACACAAAGCTGTTACTGATAATATTGATATATCCATATACAGTGAGAATAACAAGTATTACTGCAAAATAGTCTAAAACATCTCAAAGTGATCCCCATCAAATACCAAAAAGTAATGCATCAATGATTTTAATTATAAACCCCTTGGTAGAAAATAGGAATGTAAAAACTGGATTAGAAATAAGAAATTCTGGTTAACTTACCACAGTTGCCTGTGTAGTTAAGGAGAATGTCCAATGTATTTAGGAATAAAAAATAACCATATATGTAGCTGTGTCATGGATGTTTTCCAAGCCCCTAAGATTACTGGAAGAATATGAAAATGGCAGAAATTTATCCAAATGGGTTCATCAAGCATTTTTAAAGCTCCAATGCCTTAGAAATTCAAGTCAAAGAAAAAAAATAATATGTTGAATTTGAAACCCTAAGTCCTCAGATACTAAGAGGAACTTCTGATCTTCAGCACCTAGCTCTATCATTACAGAACAAGAGACACAAATATTTCTATCACTTAATAACCAACCCCTCTTATTCTGCTCTTAAAAT
Source organism: Furipterus horrens (assembly GCF_987537825.1). NCBI lineage: Eukaryota > Metazoa > Chordata > Mammalia > Chiroptera > Furipteridae > Furipterus > Furipterus horrens. Next base: position 10,984,043 of record NW_028327172.1, read on the forward strand.
AAGTAAACAGCCTCTTTTTTAGTGTACAGAGAGGATGCCGTGAATGTTAAAAGACCTATCTATCTAAGGCTCAACCCTCCCAGGAATTAATTATCTCTATTTTTTAAAGATCTTGCCTTAGAAATGGGCATTTGGAAGAATTCCTCTATAAGCAACACATCTTCACCCAACTGGTTCTTTTCCCTGCATTTAAACTTATGTAGTAATAGCCTGTATTCCTGGTCTAGAAGATCACATGATAAAGCACCCCTCTTATAAGCCCTTGGGTATCATGAGCTGGGGCATGAAGGACTACATGCTGTGTAAAAACCAACATGGGGTTTCATTCAGGTTGCATGTCCCTGAGGAAATTTCTTCACTGGCTGAGGTCAACAGAGGAGGCTGAGGTTCTGAATCAGTCTCTCGACTGTACTATACCCACATCAGGATATACTCTGCTTGTAGGAATCTTGCAACTTGATATATTTTCAGGCAGAATGATATCTAGAGTCAGAGGCCAACTGAAGGCTAAAACCTTAGTGCCAACTTATATGGTATCAAAATATAAAAATGTTGGTTTTTACCTCTTTAGTTTCCTTATGGGGAAAGTATAGAAATCCCACTGGCCATCCAAATAAAGAAGCCTTACCTAACCAAACAGATTTCTTCAGATTCCCTTCACACATAATATCTTCAGGGCAATGAAGATTTAAAAAGCCATGTATGTTCTGCCATCTTGTAAACACATACTAAAGCAAGTACTCTACAGCCTTAGGAGAGGGTCTTGCTTAAATAACATCGTAAGAGTTGAAGCAGCTGTTATATTTAAATGTGTGGTTAGGCAGTGGATAGAGCACCGGGAAAAAATATTAATAATAGCAGCTACCATTACTGAGCATTACATCCTTTGTCCTACTAACATGGCATATTACATTGATTGATTTTTTTGTATATATATATACTATACTAACCTTGCATTCCTAGGATAAATGCCACTTGGTGTATAATTCCTTTTCTAGGCTACTGGATTCAGTTTGTTAGTATTTTATTGAGTATTTCTATATCTATATTCATAAAAGTTGGTTGTAGTTTTCTTGTTGATATCTTTGTCTAATTTTGATATCAGGATAATATTGATCTTATATAATGATTTGCAAAGTGTTCCTTTCTCCTTTTTTTTTTTGGAAGAGTTTGTGAAGCCTAAATTTTGGAAGCTGTCTGACTAAAGAAATTCATTATCCGAGCTAGGACACTGGGCCCCACACTCACAGGATGGTGCGACCCTATGAAGCAAAACTAAAGCCAGCCTGTGAATGCAGCATAATTTAGGAAATCTCTCTCAGCAACTGTTTTCATGTCATTAAGTGAGGGGGGAAAATATTGTACTTAAGATGAAAATGGATGAATCTGCAGAACCGCCATTAGCAATGGATCAGTGATTGCTACCTCCATGGAAAGTATGCTCCACAAATAATATGCCTGGTTATTGAATGAACCTGTTGCTTCGTTCCCAAATGCATTCTGAGAGGTAGGTATAATCTGGGCTTTCTTTATTAGTATTTATTTTCTCAAGGTGATTTTACTGTCATGGATATTTATGAATAATTACTGGCTTTATGAATAATGACTAGAAACTTAGTCTACTAAGAAAAGCAGTCAGGATATTATGGACGCAGATCTAAGATAAGAAAATAAAGTTTATATTATTAGATTATTTTACTTATTATAAAGGTAATACATTCTCTTTGTAGAAAACTTAGATCAGAACAGTTTTAAAAGAATACAAAAATTGTCCTTAACCCACAATTCAAATAAGCACTATTAGTCTTTAATATACTTTTCTCAAATGCTTTTCTATGTGTATATGTCATTTTATACAACTTAGATTATAAAAATAAGCCATTTTATAACTTGTGTTTTTCACTCAATATTATACTGGAAGAACCTTTCCACACCATTAATTCTTCTTGCAAACAATTTCAATGTCCACTTGACATTTCACAACTATAAGTTATTAATTGTTCCTCTTTACATGGACATTTGAATTGTTTTTACTTTTTCTCTCTCATGAAAATATATAGTGAAATACAACCTGTAAGCATAATTTTTGTTCACATTTTTAATAGGTTCCTTAGCATAAGGAGTACTGGACCAGTGGACATGATCAGTTATATAATCCTTATTAAACACACTCAAACTTTTTTCCATGATATTTCATAAATATACACACTCACCAGCACTGGGTAATACAACTGTGATAAATCTTTGCCAACTGCCAGTTAAAGGTGTGTCATGGCTTTTAAACTGTATTTCTTTGATGACTTATGAAATAGAGGCATTTTTAAATGTTTAATGTTCTGTCTGAGAATTATCTTTTTATTATTTCCCCTATTTTAATAATGATTTGAGTAGACCCTTTTTTGTAAAAACTATTTCTATAATAATGGCAATCTGTTATACTTGTTACAAGTATTTTTCAAGTGTATTCCATATTTTTATGTAGTTGAAATCATTGTCTATATCATTACACTTCACTTAGAATGCTCTTTCCCCATCCAGAGATTAGATATATATTTACTTCTTTGTTCCTCTGTTTTTGAACAGATCTATGTTTTATTTGAAGACTTTAATACACACTGCTTGGGTTCTCTTTTTCTCTCCCCCCCCCCTTTTTGGTGATGGCATGAGAAGACACTTTATTTGGAAATTGCATATTCGATTATTGAAAAATATCTTATGAACTATGTATAATATTCTTTTAAATGTTATTTTTAAATAATATCCTTCTGCAATTTGATTACATTTGCTTCTTCTTGAGCTTATCAGTTTTATTTGTATTTTTAAAATACTAAAAAAATTTTGAGCCCTGGCTGATGTGGCTCAGTGGATTGAGTGCCAGCCTGTGAACCAAAGAGTCACCAGTTCAATTCCCAGTCAGGGCACATGCCTGGGTTGTGGGCCAAGTCCCCAGCTGGGGGTGTCTGAGAAGCAATTACACATTGATGCTTCTCTCCCTGTCTTTATCCCTCCCTTCCCCTCTCTCTAAAAATAAATAAGCAAAATCTTTTAAAAATTTTTTGAATTGATTTATCAAGTCCAATATTTTTTCTATCACCTGTGTATTGATATCTGTATTCAACCTTTTTTCTAAATATAATTGGTTGTTTTTCTAACCTTTTAAGTTGTATACTTAGTTCATTTATTCTCTGTCTTTGTATGTCTTCTTTCTGAATATTATAACAATCAAATATTTTGAAAATAATAATATGTGGGTTTTCTTCACTTTTATTCTTTTATCAAGAATTTGGAGTGTGTGGAAAGCTATATGTTTTACCCTTAGGATAAAACTTTGGCCTATGTGATAATTATATTCTTTAGTTCTTCTATGCTGTTCGTTATTTTTCCTATCTTACACGTGAGAAAGTTTCGGCACAGGAGACAAAGAGCTGTATACACCATCATATGGCTACTAATCAGTGAAAAAAGAATTAAAAACAAGTCTTTCTGACTGTGAAGAAGACACTCTGTCCAACAAATCCGATGCTTTTGTTTCCTCCTCACCTCCAATGTAGCTGCTTTGTGAAGAGATCATGAGTAATTCTCATAGACTTCCTTAGATTGAGTTTTGATTTGCAAAATGACTCTGAAACCTAAACAGGACACAAGTTTTCCAAAGAATGAATTCTAACATTTCAAATAAACCTGGGAATTTCACACCGCATCATGCTGTCTGCTTCATCTTCCGCAGGGGTTCTTCTTCCTTCCTGTTTGAGGCCATCCTTAGACAACAGGGTTTAAATGTAGAATCAGCTCACAGTCTAACTGCCAGGCATACGTTCCTGGACCCTCAAACAAACACTCCGTTCCGTTTTTCTGGAATGTGACTACATCATTCCTAATTTCAAATTGAATTCACTTGATGTTTTATATTCACCCTGAAACAAATTAAAAATAGTAAGAATAATGAACTCTGAAGTTTAGCCTCATCAGCACAAGTGACTAGATAAGAGGCATGTGGGCAGAGACTCTTGAATTCAAGCCTCTGCTCCTCTATGGGTCCTCTCTTTATCCCCGGTTTTTCTTTGGGGTAAAATACTATGCCAATTGTTGGGAGAATATTCATTTATCTAAAATTACAGGAAAGGTGTCTGGAATGTCAAGTCATAAAATTGTGTTTTGTATACTCTTGTATAAATGAGTACAGAAGGGAGAGAAAGGGGAGGGGAGGGACAATGTACTCATTATGTAACCAATGATATGGCCCAACTTGAAGCCTTGGGTTTATCTGCCTGGGGTTGCCATCAGTCTTACAGAAAACAATCTTGACATAAATTGTTTGCTTGATCAAAATATGTCTGCCACAACTGGATCCCCTGTGCTATTCACAGATAAATCAAGTATCCAAATGCTAAAGTGGATTCATGGAGCGAAGGAACAACGTGACAGAGTTCATCCTGCTTGGCCTGGTGTAGACGCAGAACCCAGGCAGGCAAAAACTCCTGTTGGCTGTGTTTACAGTCCATTGTCTACTTTCTCACTGTGGCAGGCAACCTACTCATTGTAGTGAGAGCCACCGCCAGCCAAGCCTTGGACTCCCCCATGCATTTTTTTTCTTTCTTTCTTGTCCTTCATAGATATCTCCTACTGTTCTACCATGGCCCCCAAAATGGTATTTGACTTACTCACTGAAAAGAAAGCTATCTCCTTCAGTGAGTGCATGACTCAGCTCTTTGCTGAACATTTCTTTGGAGGAGTTGAGATCATCCTCCTCACAGTGAGGGCCTATGACCACTACGTGGCCATCTGCAAACCCCTGACCTACACACCATCACAATGAACAGGAAAGTGTGTGGCCTCTTGGTGGCCACGGCCAGGGCTGGAGGATTTCTACATGCTCTGATTCAAATTATTTTTATCATCTGGTTGCCTTTCTGTGACCCCAATGTCATTGACCATTTCATCTGTGACCTTTCCCTCTGCTAAAACTCTCCTGCTCTGACATTCACATCTTCAGACTTTTTGTTGCTGCCAACAGAAGACTGATGTGTATTCTTTTTTCTACTCTTATCACCACTTATGTCCTCATCTTTTCCTCCCTAAGAACCCACGACACTGAAGGACAACAGAAGGCTCTCTCCACCTGCGTCTCCCATGTTACTGTAGTCGTCCTACTCTTTGTACCCTGTATATTTGTGCACCTTCGGCCCATAATCACCTTCCCCATCGATAAAGCAGTGGCTGTGTTTTATACTATGGTAACACCCATGTTAAGCCCTTTAATCTATGCTCTCAGAAACTCAGAGGTGAAAAATGCCATGAGGAAGCCCTGGATCCAAAAAGTAATCTTGGGTAACAATTCATGTGAATAGAGAAGATAAAAACAAAATCTACTCATATTTTAAGACCAAGTGTGACTGATAGGAAGGATAATGGTCTTAAAGTTAAAATAATGTGAGTTTAAGTAGCTTTTCCTCCCCTTGCCTTCTAAAATCTTCAATAGTTTTTCTTTAATAAAATATCACTGTTTGATTAAATGATGACTAAAGTGTCTTACAATTAGAAATTTTACATTTATAAATTATTGATTAAAGGGATACTGCTAATCAATATAAAAATGTCACATGTATGGAAAATCACTAAATTTATGTATTCAGTAGAACAATAATTTAACTTGAAAAGGAGTCAGCTAAAAGATAGTGAAAATTGCTCAGATACTACTGCAGCCTTCAGAAATACCACCAGAGCACAAGGTATACTGAGGACTGTAGTTCCTGACAGAGAAGCCCAAGGTCACTGCTACTGTCATTCACTAACCATGACCACAGGAGGGTCCAACACCTACCTCAGCCTTATTTCATTTCAAAGTATGTTCTCAATGCCATCCATTTACAAGTAGGGCCAACATAACAATGAATTTACTATCTCAGCAAGGAACTTTAATGGGGACAGTGAGCGGGTGTCTGGACACTAAGAGCCAGCCCATCATCAACTCCCTATGATGTGACAAAAATGCCCTTAAATATCTCTGCAGTTACAAATGGGGAGCTGGGTAGAGCAATTTGAGATCTGAACAGGACTTGTTTCAAAAGCTCTCACAAATGATGGATCCTGTCCGGTTCTGATCCTCTGAAAGAGGGAGCCCAGGGCCAGAGACCAAAAGAGCTATTTCTGTACCAAGTTTGCAACTCCTGGAGAAGAGCCCAGAAACTTGTTTTCAGGAGAGTTCCCACCCAGGGTGTCAAATATTATGTGATGCTGACTTGCCTCATGTTCTCAGGACTTTCTATCAAATTAGATCTCACTAGATATGAAGGCCTTTGAAAAAAAGACGTTTTTGCCAACATTTCCTATGAGTGAACATCTTGGAAATATATGCAAGCAATGGTATGTTTAAAAATCAGATTTTTCTTTTAAAGATCTAGTTGTAATTCCCACAGAACATGGAATGAAACAGGGTAATGTAAAAATAAGATGATGATGACTGTAATGTTTGTTGAGCACTTTCTGTGAATAAAGTCGTGACCTAAGCACTTACTTTGTATGTTTTGAGACAGCAAATTTCTGACCTTAATTTCTTTCTGTCCTTAATTCATTTATAAGTTAGTTGGACCACTGATAATCATGATTCTGACAACAAAACCAAGGATGCAATAGGATCAGTACTTTATGCTATTTGATGTTTTAACTATATTAAAAATAAAGGTGCTTTTCAAATTTCAACTGAAGTGAGTATGTTTTTCTGGAAAATCTCAAGATAAAATTGTAGTACACTGGCAAACAGATAGACTGTTTTTAAGTGAGCCTCACCATGATTTTTTATTTCTTAGTTGATTGGAAAATTAGCTCGGTTATTATCTAACAGCAGAAATGAATAGGTATAGAATTCAAGGTCTCAGTTATACCTATTATTTAGTAGACTTCAAAATGTGACAGAGTGAAAGAAGGTAAAATTTATTTTGCCCAAGAACTCAGCAACTGATTTTTCTTTTCTTTTTTTTTTTTTTTAGATATAGAATTAGGGAGTAAAACCATTATCTCCCAATGATCTGAATTTATTGGTTATTGAAGACTTTTGAGTACTTACAATAGAGAAATTGCTTTTCATATTAACTTCCAGTTTGCTTTTTTTTTTTTAGTGTAAAAAGTGGATATGATGATGAATTACAGATTATCTGTCAAACAAAAAATAAGTTTACTACAAATTATGGGAGCCTACAATCTTAAAGGGTGAAGTCCTGGGAGTGATATAGTCAGAGTCTATAAAACCAGAAAAAGAATGGGATGAACATGGATGGATGTTTCAGATTGTGGGAGACTAGATTTCATTGGAGTTTGAAACAGAAAGAGGAAGAATTAAAGTCCACTTTGCATCATTGGCCAAAAAAAAAAAAAAACCACTCTGTTCTAAGTACAGCAGATTTCAAACTTAGTAGAGATAGAAAAGCAAAAGAAAGCAACCTCTTTATGGAAGGTCAGGAAAAAGTTGAGGTACATATGATAATATCAGGGAAAATGTTTTGGGGGTATATGTGCCAGAAATCTGATTAAGGACTTTCCAAATGACCCATGGACATGGATGACAGGATGGGGGTTGACTGTGGGGGGGCGGGCAGGGGTGAGCAATGAGGAAAAAATGGGACAACTGTAATAAAACAACAATTTAAAAATAGAAAACAAAACAGAACTTCGCATAGATTACATAATTTAATTATCACAATAACACTTTAGACATTATTATCTTTGTTTATTTTAAAGACAAGCATCAGAGGTTTATAGAGGTTTGGTCACTTACTCAAGGTCCTGCCATGAGTAAGCATAGGAAATAAGAGTCAAATTCAGGTTGATCTTGCTCCAGAGCCTAGTTCGCACCCTCTTACTGCAGATGTCAGAAAGGGTAACAAAAAGAAATAGAAGCCAGGCCTAGATGTATACAGACCCCTCAATATGGCTAAGCATGAAGTTCTTTGCCTTACGTTGTATTTTGCCTTACATTTTTACAACTCAACTAACATACAGACTCCAATGATATTAACATAGGTTGCTATTTAAAGAATTGGATGAAGAATCACAAATAACTGATTTTGAGTTTTGGCTTAGACACTTCAAAGCTAGATACTTGATTAATCAATTAACCACATCAGGGGATAGTTTTATCATTTCTAAAACAGGGATAATATTCATTCATGCCATGTATATTTCATACAGTTGATTTATAATCACATTATGCAATTCAAGTGAAAAGACTAAGTAAACCATAAAATTCTTTGATGCTGAATAGATAGAAAAGATGAAATAAGATGATATTTGGTAACAAAAAACAAGTTTTGGTTGCTTCCACTTACAGCAAATACAGTCATTTTTATTCCCTGTTTTCCAGTCATTACCTTCCTGCAACATCTTTCTGTATGAAGAGTTTTTTCATGGCATTTTTTACCTCTTCATTTCTCAGGGTGTAAATGAGTGGATTCAACATAGGTGTCAGAATACCATAAAATACTGCCATGTTTTTGTCTATAGGTAAAGTAGATGAAGAACGCATATAAGTAAACATACAGGGCACAAAGAACAGGGCAACAACCGTGAAGTGGGCCCCACAGGTGGAGAGGGCTTTGCGTCTCCCCTCTTCACTGTGGGCCCTCAAAGAGCGCAGGATGACGATGTACGAGGCAGCCAGAATGAGGAAGTTCAACAGGCAGATCACACCACTGTTGGCAGCCACCAGCAGGCCAATGATATAGGTGTTGGTACAAGCGAGCTCCAGCAAGGGGTACAAGTCACAGACAAAGTGGTTAATTATGTTGGGCCCACAGAAGGGCACCTGAAAAACCAGGAGGAGCTGAACCAATGAATGCAGGAAGCCCCCTAGCCAACTCACCCCTACCAGCAGGGCACAGAGATGCCTGGTCATGATAATCGTGTAGTGTAGGGGCTTGCAGATGGCCACATAGCGATCATAGGCCATCACCGTGAGCAGGATGATCTCAACACCTCCCAGAAAATGGGCTCCAAAGAGCTGAGCCATGCAACCCTCATAAGAGATGGTTCTCCCCTCATGCAACGAGTCAGCGATGAGCTTAGGGGTCATAGAGGAAGAATAGCAGGTGTCAATAAAGGACAGGTTAGCCAGGAAAAAATACATGGGGGAAGCCAGGGTGGGACTGGAGGTGATGGTGACCACAATGAGCACATTGCCACAAACTGTGACCACATAGATGATCAAAAATACCACAAAAAGAACTCTCTGTATGTCTGGGTTCTGTGACAGTCCCCGCATGAAAAATTCCGTGATATTGTGTGACGTTTCCATAGTCCAAGGACACTGAGACTACAGGTACAGTGTCGCCTATAAAGTCAAGAGAGAAACATAATTGAAAGAGAATTCCAGAAGGAAAATGTTGCAAGGTTTCTTTTATCTACACCCACTTTTTTTTGCCCCTCTTAACTCTTTCTGTTTCAAAATTCTTGTACCAATTTATTGCGTTGATCAAAAAAGCTCAGCATATGTCTATCTGCTAACTTGAGCATCCCTGGGCACTAGATCTCTAAGTTACTACATGAAAGTAATAATTTAATTATCTGAAGTTTAATTTCTTTTGTTACTACCGAAATTGCACATTTGGCAGACCTTGGTTTTCTAATTCAACTGGAACCCCCCTCTGACAATCTCCAGCGTGGTTCCACATGGACGCAATGGCCCTTGAGAAAACCATGAGTGTTTCGGGTCTCCTGAAACCTCTGCATGTACAGTCTATACATAAAAATCTTTCTTCTCGGGCTGTGCCGGGAGGCTTGCTACACTTTCTGTTGCAGGAGTGTCTGATAGTAGCACAAACTGATGTAAAACCAAGGAAAGCAGGATTGGGAGAAACTAAGTTGTAGCTGGAGACTCCCCAACTTCTCCATTCCTCTCCCTGCTCATTTTCTCCCTCTCCGTGCCCAGGCCATGGACAAGCTCATGTCTTGGAAGTCAACTTCAATTACCCGTGCCCTTTGCTTTACGTATTTTACATACTCTAAGTGTTTTTGCTTTCCTTGGGCTTGGTAAATTCTTCTGGTTAAAGCTCCTGGTCATCTCTGCAGTCTACAAGGAGGAGTCAAAGGTTAAAAAAAAACAAGTTTGGTGAGCATCAGTGAAAGATTCTATTAAATGATTATCTGTGTATTTACTGCATAAAAAAAGCTACAGGGGCAGGGAGAACAGATGCCCTGTCTTAAATGGCTGTAAATTAGAATCTGATATGGCAGAATATTCTTACTTGCCCTTTATTCTCCTGATAATATTAAGGAAATGTCTGTGCCTATCTTTGTTTTGATTAAACAAAACTGTCAACTCCCCCACACCAATCTATTATTTTCCTGAAAACACAGACCTTCTTATGGCAGCTAAATCTCTCAGATTGTAAAGTCTGATGCTCAATCTGATGAAAACTAAAGAGAACTCATTAAGTGTCAGAGGAGGAAGAGACACCCAGATATAAGAAACACTGGAGAGAAGATTTCTGTATTGGTCAGGAAGCTGCCCCTTTTCTCTCTCCATGCTCTGTTGCAAGAAGGTAAATACAGCTTCTGCAAGTGACGATTCTGATGGGGACCCTTTCAGGGTAGGACTTGATGGTCAACAACAGAGACAGCAGTAAAAAGAGCAAATGCCTAGGCAGAATTTAGCCTTTGCCAAGCGCTGTTCTAACTGCCTTACATATATCAGTTAGTTCAATCCTCACTTCATCCCCATGGGGTAGATTACTTCTTTAACATCATTATACAGAAGAAAGTCAGGTACGCAGTTAGCAACTTATAGAAGCGTATTCAGCCAATAAGTGACAGAGCCAGAGGCACTCAGCTAGAGTCTGTGGGTTTACTGTCTTGTCACTTAAACGCATCTGGGTTTGACTCCTTTCCCTGTCATTTATTGACTGCATAATCATGGATAACTATTTAAAGACTCAATATTATTGCCCATAAAATAAAACTGAGAATCCTGCTGTACCCTGAGGTCACAGAGAAAAGTAAATGAAAACAGTGCTTGTCAAGTGTTTGTACCAAGCCTGGATGTGATAAACATTTAATTAATGGTATCTCTGATATCACCATCATCAACACCATGGGCAACAAATTCTTCATGTGGCTTAAGAAACGAAGGACCTAAGTGTATGCGCTCAAGACTAAGCAGGTATTGATATGGGTATCATTTTATTATAAATATAAAAAAATGCCTTAATACTTATCCCCATGCAGAATACAAGAGTAGAAATCGTAGGATACAATTTAGACAAATAATAAATTTATATCCTCAGAAAGAAAAATGTGAAGCTGGTTCGCTGCTGTGATTTAAATTTGTGAGAGGACAAAATAAATTATTTGTTAAAAACTAGTAAAGAAAAAAGTCCCCTGTTTCAGTTATCCATGAGACACAAAATTATTTCATGGAAAATAATGAGAATATTAGTAAAATTATTCCGCTGCATTCTTATTTGAGTTGCACTTTTCTTTTATTTGATTTTTAAAATAGATTATAAAAAACTTACATTGATTGGATCTGAGGACAGCAACAGGTCTCCAGGTTTGGGGTTTTTTGTTGTTTCGTTTGTTTGTTTTTTACATCCTAACATCATCAAACGGTGAGGCTGAAAGGCTTCTTACAGGGTCACGTCGGCCAGTTCCAAGCATAGCATCCCAAACTTTCCTGCTTCACATGACTAAACGAGCTCCTGAGTCAAGTTCAGATTGTGTCTTACATGAGACGAAGCGCAGCTTAGGCAATGGCTGTCAATTACAGAAAGTCATCTGAGCTGAAAGTTTCTTAGGACAGTAGTAGATGAAAACCCGACAGGGAATCAATCATTCCTTTACAAGCAGCTGGGAATTTGTTTCACCATCCATTTCCCTCTTCTTTGCTGATGAACCCCATAACATTTAAAATCATCTTTTCCAATTGTCTCCATTTTAAAGACGGTGGATTGAAGACTCGGAGAGTTTAGATACAGTTGGTCTAAAGTCACATGGGCGATTTGTGGCAGAGGCACAGCCGGAACCGCGGTCACTGGTAGCTCCAGGTCACTCGGGTGCCCTTTCCAATACAGCTGCCGCCTTCCATTCCCCACTTTGTCTTTGACAGGCCAGAAAAGCGCTGCTGTGACCATCAGGGAGGAGGGTCTCTCAGAAGGAGTCGCTGGCTGGCTTCTTAGCTCTGCTCTGGGCTGAGAATACTCACCTGCACAGTCTCAGGGAAATCTTTCTCCTGCCCCTGAAAAGGGTTATTTATAAGGTGAGAGGGGTAACACTGGAATTTCGGGTGTAAGTGCTTTCTGCCTCTCCAAGGGAGACCAACTCTGCCCTCTCAGGATCGCTTGCTGAAGCGGTGGTAGAACTGGCTTTTGCCTCCTTCACAGGCTGCAACCACATGGATGCTGTTATTTAATCAGTCCCTTGAGTACAGTTTTGGTCTCACGAGGAGTGACCTCTATATTCTGCCTCCTAGAAGTGCCCGTTGTCCTTCCAGTGTCTCGAGGGATAGACCACAAATTGGCAGAAGGAAAAGGGAATGACTATTTCAGAAAATGAGATGAGAGGGTCAGCAGCATCTTTAGGGAAATTGCTAACTGGACAAAAACAAAAATCCACAGCATTTATTGAGCATCTTCAGAGTTCTAAGCATGGGTCCCTGGTCTTTTCACATACATCACCTCTTTCATCTCCCCCCACAAGGCTGTGAGAGAAGAATCGCTCCCCTTTATCCACACCTCTACTCTGTGGTGTGCTAAGAGATCAAGGAGGCTAGAGGCAGAAAAACCTGAACTGAAATTGAACTTCCACCCTTTCAATCATTCAACAAGTACTTTTTCAGGCACTTTGCGAAATGCCAGGAACATCATAGTGAATAGTACAGACACAGCCCCTGGCAGCACACAGTTTATGTTCTAAAAGGGGCAGAGTGGCCTCCAGAACAAGCAGGGGGCATAAGAAAAACAATTACAAAAGCAAGTCTATGGAATATATGAATAGATGTGAATCGTCAGCAGCCGTCCGTCTCGAGAGACGATGGTGTAGCTTCTTAAGAGTCCATCTGCACCGCCGAGAATGGTTGTGCAGTCCGACTCGGGAGTGACACGGTATCTGTCTCCTCCCGTGTTGAATCGACATCTTGCGATGACGCTGCAGTGTCCTCTCCAGTGGAGCTGAAGCTACAGAGCCTGGGCAGGGTGATATGGAGGGTCTGCTGTTGCCCATGCAGCAGACCCCCCCTCTCTTCGCAGCTGAAGGATCCAAGGGAAAGACGGAGTCAATACAGCTTGGGTTCAGGTGCGCCGCAGGAGTTGCCGGTGTTGACTACAACGTCAAACCGCCTTAGGGACTCCGGCTCCGGATTTTCTGTCGGGGTTTACTCCCTTAGCCTTTCCCCTGAAGAGGTATGCCGCAAGGCAGCGGAGGATTTTTGGAGTCAGAGTTTTCCTTCTCTGATGTGCCCTGACTGGAAGATCGAACCAGCGACACTTAGCTCGCAGGCCGACGCTCAATCCACTGAGCCAAACCAGCCAGGCAGATGTGAATATATTTTAATGTTAAGTATTGACAGAGATATATGTTTAATACTCCTTGACATAGGCAGCAAAATTTCTCCATAAAATTTGTAACCATTTGCATTTTCACTATTCTTGCCTGTTCAACACATGTGTACAGTAATTCTCCAATACCGAATGGATCCCATTCTAAGCCTTCTCCAAGCCTATTTCCTGAAAGCTTACAGAAAAAGTCACAAAAGAGGGACGATGTACTCTGCTATCAACTTATTTCACCGACTTCAAAAGGGCCATCAACATTGCCCAGCAATCTTACTATATTTCTTTCATTAATACATTTTTCCAATTCTCCTCAAGGACCATTGTGGGAGGCAGGCAGGCATGGTTCAAAAGGCTTTGATGACCGCTGTGTGGAGCCCGGCCTGAAAACTGGAACCTGGGTCTTAACCAGCTGGTTTTTGTCTTTCATGCTCACGATGAATCCCACCCTCCAGGCGGTTTTAAAGGTAGAATAGAAATGCAAAGTGGCTTTTAAGGAAAAGGGAACCTGCTGTTTTTCTCTGAATAGCCCCAAACTCTTGTTAGTAGAATGTGAAAAACAGAATGATTAAGTAAGAAGAAATGTTTTTGAACTTGTGTAAAATACCTGAGCATTTCAACCCTGTATTGATCTGCATTTCCCTTTGTTATTACTCCCAACCATTTCTTGAAGGGATGCATGTTTTTCTTATGTATTTCTGCATGTAGAAAGTAGATAAAAACACTGGCTAATAAAGAAACAAGGGTGAATTTCCTCAGAAAAAGACCCCCTCCCTTCCTTCCTCAGATGATGAGTGTCTGAGTAGTTTCTTCACCCATTCCAAGGGACCCAGAATCTCTCTCAGACTATTTTAAATGTTTTTTACATTCTTCAAAACTCCATTCTCAACCTCCAATCTCTACTCTTCATTTCTTACATTTTATTTTTCAATTACAGTTTACATTCAATATTATTTTGTATTAGTTTCAGGTGTTGAGCATACTAATTAGACAACTATATACTTTACAAAGTGGTTACCCTAATATGTCAAGTGCCCACCTGGCACCACACATAGTTATTACAGTATTATTGACTGTATTCCCTGTGCTGCACATTACATCCCCATGTCTATTCTGTAACCCTCAGTCCCTTCACCTTTTCATGCAGTCCCCCAACACCTCTTCCCTCTGGCAACCATCAGTCTGTTCTCTGTATCTATGAGTCTTTTTCTGGTTTTGCTTATTTGTTTATTTTACTCTTTAGATTCTACATATAAGTAAAATCATATGGTTTTTGTCTTTATCTGTCTGACTTACTTTGTTTAGCCTAATACCTTCTATATCCATCCATGCTGTCACAAATGGTAAGATTTCATTCTTTTTCTTGGCCAAGTAATATACCATTGTATATATGCACCACCACATTTATACCCACTCATCTATTGATGGACTTCACTTTTCACTCAAAACTTTTGAGTCTTGAGAAAACTAGCTTAGAGCTACACTGCAGTCTACAACTTCCTTTCTCCCTCACTCAGTCGCAGGAGTCAGACCTGCATCATACCTGGCGGCTCTTCCCACCTTCTTTCACCCCACCTCCCTGATAAGTCTCTTACACATCTACTCTACTTTAGCTTCTGCTTCTCAGAAAACTAGGACTGATATAGAATATATAAAGGTCCCTTACAAATCACTAAGACAAGGACAGACAACCACATGAGATTTGAACAACACTTCAGCAAAGAAGATATCTAGAGGCCAATAAGCAAATAAAAGGGGTGGACAGTCTCCCCTTTATAATCACTTGGGAAATGTGATTAGAAGCACAATAAGTATTAGTGCAGTGCTCCCTCTGCTTGGCTAAAATTGAAAGGATTACCTGTACCAAGTGTTTTTTGCCAATATGGAGAAATGGTGTCTCTCATATGCTGTCAGTGGAAATGTGTAATTATTTGCTAAGTATATATTGAAAAACTACTGGAGATTGTCAGCTAATGTCAAATACTCACATAACCTATGATCCAAAAATTCCACTCCTCAGTATAAACCTAAAACACACATCACTGAGAGTGTTAATAGAGCTATTTGTAATAGCACAAAACTGGTAACAACCTAACCATCCATCATCAATGGAGTGGATTAAAAATTATGGTATATGCACAAAAAGACTGACACAGCAGTGAAAATAATTGAACTATAGGAACAATACATGAACAAATCTCACAAACAATGTTAAGCCAAAGAATACAATTATAAAAGATTCCATACTACTATATGATTGCATTTATTTAAAATTTTTAAATAGACCAATCTAAGGATGTGTACTTGCATGGTAAATTTATAAGAGTATAAGGAAAAGCAAAGTTTTGTCATAAGAGTTGTATAGTATTGACCTTGGAGGGAAGAGAGAGATTTGACTGGGAAAAGATATAAAGGGTCCTGGAAGGGCTACAAATCTTCTACCTCTTGATATCATGATGTGTCTGGGATGGATATCTTTAAGTTCATTCAGTCTGAGATTTGCTGCACTTCCTGAACCTGGAAATTTATCTTTCACCAATTTTGAAATTTTTCAGTCATTATTTTTCAGATATTATGTTGTGATACTCTGGGTCTTTTTTAAATTAAGGAGAATTCTGAAGTTTTCATTTTAGCGGGCAATTAATCTTGTTGGTTTCAGACTGCAATTTCCGACCCACCTTCTGTGGGCTATGATTCCAACGTCAGTTCAATTATCAAATCCAGTGCTATTCCAATCTGTCCCCCGTGTACACCACCAAGTGGCCGGTGTGAGGCATGAGTGGTAGTTGAACGTGTAATGCCATTCTCAAAGACTTAGAGCTGCTGTTCAAAGAAAAGGCAAGTAACTACATCTCCTCAACTCACTAACAGCACAGAACAAAGTGGAAGCTAGACACCTCCTGTCTCTCACTCACAATTTTCAGTGTAACACTGTATGTGGTTTATGCTAAGAAATAGATTCCATGAGTTTCATCTAGAGCAAAGAACTAGACTGTAGCCAAAGGAAGGCAAGGAGCAGGTGCCTTCCAGGAATATACTTAAACCTCCAGGAATATAAAGTTACCCTCTAGAAAAAAGGATGGAAGACATGAGAGAAGGTGTTTCCACCATGGATAGAACTGTTTTAAAATGGAAGTCACTGGGTTAGAAAGATCTAGATTTGACCAAAGTAAGTTCTCTGCTCTCAGGTGAAAATAAGAGTTCATAGTAAAGTGATATATTTCTGCACAGCCAGATCCATGTCCACTATATAACATACATACCCACAGGATTATACCTTTTCAAAACTTCTGAATACATTCATTGTATATCCTTATTTAGTTCTATAACACACAGTCTACTCCAATCAGTACTATTAAAATCAAGGTTGCTGTGTAGGCTAGCTCCCTGAGGCTGAAATGGAGCTATTGCCTTCCTTCCTACCAGAGATGCCCAGACAACATATGAAGTGGAAAAGCTTCCCTGGGATTCCCACACAATGACATTGATAGGGAGGGAAAAAGCAAAACATAAACTTGACTCTCCCGGTGCCACCATCTTTCCACATACCATAGCATGCCAATACCAAGAGGTGAAATGAGTGAACCCAAGGTCTCAAAGGCAGAAGATGAGAGAGTGATTTTCCAGTCCAGGTGATCCTGCCCTGATGTCTGCACTCTGCACTATAAAGCACTGAAACAAAGAGGGAAAGTAGCTCAATTTTCAACATTCTCCAAAGTACAATGCAGACACCTATGTAAGTGATGCCATGGAATATAAGGGGCTCATCTAAAATACAACAAATAATATGAATAGGTTAACTCTTGCACTCTTCCTTCTTGTTGACCAAAATTAGAATGCACATTTGGTCAACCCGTTCTTGCTAACTTTTTTTCATGTTTTCATTTTTATTCCACCTCTGAATTCACTTTCTTGCCCCACAGCCTCCTCATGGTGATTTTCACCTCCGCATTTCTGAGTGTGTAGATGATAGGGTTTAGCCTGCGGTGACAACCGTGTAAAACACACCACCAGTCTATCCTCAGGGAAGCTGGAGAAAGGTCGCATGCAGAGGAAGGAGGCAGGTCCAAAGAACAAGAGGACCACTTTGATGTGAGAGACACAGATGGAGGGGGCTTTGCACCCCCACCTCTGGAGATTGGTTCTTCAAGTGGGCCAAGAGGATGATATAGGAGGACACCAAGAATAGAAAGGGGAAGACAGAGATTAATCTACTCTTGGCTAACACAATAACCTCCTCCACAGAACGGTTAGGGCAGGAAAGCCTGAATAAGGGATGGAGGGCACAGAAGTAGTGGCAATCACACTGAGACCACAAAAGGGCAGTTGGATGGTGACAAGAATCTGGACCATGGAGTGAATTATGACCCAAGCCAGGAACCAGCCACTGGAAGATGACACACAAGCCAGCTCATGATGGTCGTATAGTGAAGGGGTTTTGCAGATGGCCACTTAGTGGACATAGGCCACTACCATCAGCTGGAAGATCTCAGCAACTCCAAAAAAGTGAAAGAAGATCTAAGCCAAACAGCTTTCCAAGGTAATGACTTTAATCCTGGCAAGGAAGTCTGTGATGAACTTAGAGACAATAGTAGAAAAGTAACTAATCTCCACCAAAGACAGGTGGCTAAGGAAGAAGTGCATGGAGGAATGCAGACTCTTACTGATGTTGACCATCACAACAAGGCCATTTCCAATAACTGTGGACAGGTACATGGGAAGAAACACCACAAAGCACCTCTGGATCCTGGAAAAGACCTGCAATAGTTAGTTCAGTCACATTATTTGTGCTCACCATAGAAGCCATTCAAGTGTGCTGGCTGGACCTTAGCTACTGAGAGACCTGCAATAAGTAAACATTAATGTAACATCAGTTTGACTTACTTCTAGCATATTGGACAGTGTAAACTACTTTACAATACATTTATCATGACATCATTTATTTAGCCAATATGTACTCGTTCAGCATTAAATACTAGCAACCTCATAACAGTTTATATATTATACAATTAAGACTCAAAGAAATGGTTAGTTTCCCAGGATCACACAGAAAGTAGTGAATTCTGGGACTCAGAACAAGCCTTTCAGACTTCAGGCAGTATTCTTTCTATATGACAACATATTCTGAATTTGGAGAGTCATTGAAGTTCATAGCCCATATTTTTATTATCAATAATGCATTTCAATAGTTCTCTCCTATTGAAGAATCCTCTTGAGATGCCTTAGTTGATGAATTCCTTGTGTCCTTGATTTCCACCTCAGGGAATCATCTTCCTGATGGTCATTCTTCCCTTTCAAAGGTTCTCTGTACTGTTGTTGGTTTTTTTCCACTCCATAATACCAGCCTTCAACTTATTCAGGCCAGATTCTTTCACCGGTCTTGCAGCTTCAATAACATATTTATATGACAAATGTTCAAATACTCTGGAGGGAATTTAACTTACTAGCTTGTCCCCATCATTTCACTATAACTTTCACATCTTTTGCCCCACTGCTCAAACTACTGAGAGATCCTGAACTCAGAGAGATGGTCCTCCGAGAGCATTCTCATGGCTGGCCCGGAAAATAGTAAGAGATGCCTCCTCTCCCCACAGAGTGTGGCCTCCCTGAGATCACAGGAAGAAGCATGGAAAAGCCTAAAGCAGCAGTTGAGCATGTCAACTCCACATCAGGTAACCTTCTGACTCTGCACCAGAGAATAATGACAGAACGCAGACAGTGGCCAGAGAAAATATAAAAGAGAGCTTTGTTTCCCAATCTGACTGATCTCTGAATGAAGTAAAGAAACCTCCATCCCAATTACAGGCTCCCACTTGGTCATTCCCAATAGTACCTCACAGAATGACAGAATTATAAAGGATTTCAAAATCACAAGTTTTATGTTATATATACTTTATAATTTTTTTAATGAATAAATTCATTTCATTGCCCCATCCTCCTTTCCAAAAAAATAAAATCTTCAAACCCAGCTGCCTTGTTTACAAATGAATGCTAAGGTTCAAGGAAAGGAACAGACCTGCCCAACATCCTATGTCTACGTAGAAACTTTGCACACTACTTCCAGTCACATTATTACTGTTAGATCAGAACATCTGGTGTGGCTTCATTCTGCCTTAGAACAAGGAATTGGATCAGAAGAACCTCACATGCACTCAAGTGCCTCCAAGCAGCATGAAGTTATCTACTCTACTGGAACAGATCATTTACTAAAGGAGATGTTCTGATGGGGAAAACTGGCATGGGATGGAGGATAGGGCTCCTCTCTGGGAATTCTGGTCCCTTAGACAGCAAGGTGCCCTGGCTAATATTACCCACCCAGCTGATTTTTCACCAATGACCCCAAAGGGGAACCTCCAGGTCCCATTTATCTAATCCATTCTGAGAGAGGAGCTGAAAAGGTTTAGAGACATTTTACTCCAACATCCTCTGTTATAGATGGGATGAAAGAAGTTGAGCAAAGTTAATTGGATGCTAAAGCCCCATACTAAATATTTTCCTGGTTAATAGCTCAGGAGTCAGTGCTCTTTAAACAACACTAGGCTGCCTTCTGATGTGATGGTACTGGGTGGAGGTTGTTACTCGACTCAAGGATAAGACCTTGTGTCCAACAACAAATCATCACATTCCTGGGAGCTTTTAGGAAACAATGTAGATGATGAATCACAAAAGTGGAGGGGGCAGAATTTAGGAGATCTGGGTTGATATTTGGATTTATAATATCTAAGAAATAACAACAAACAAATTTTAAGATTTCTGTTTTTCATGTAGAAAATCTACCCACCCACTGAGAGTCCAAGAGCCATGATTAAAAGCTTAGGTCCTTAAAATATTTAAAATATATTAAGCCACACGGTATAATCAAGGCAACAACTTTCCCCCCGAAATTCCTTTTCTCTAGGGTGAAATTTTGCCAAGTAAATTATGACTTGGCAAAAGGTTCAAAATGTGTTTCAAGACTTCCAGCCAAGATGGAGGCCTAGACTGACACGCTCCATCTCCCTCCACAACTAAGAAGGAATACAACTACTGCAAAACCAGAAATAACCAGAAGTTCCAGAAAATGAAGCTACATGGAAGTCCAACGTACGAAGTTATAAACAAGTGGTGCTCGTCCAGACGGATAGGAGGGGCGAAGCCAGGGTGGAGAGGTCAAGCTGTACAGTGGTTACCAGGGGTGAGAAGGTGGGAGTAGTAAAGGGTAAAGGGGGTCAAACATACAGTGAGAGAAGAGGGTTTGACTTCGGTTGGTGGGCACCCAATGCAATATAAAGATGAGGTATCGTAGAATTGTACAGTTGAAACCTATATAAATATTAACCAATGTCACCCCAATAAACTTAATTTAAAAAAAAAAAGCTAGGACAGTTGTCATTACAAGCGTCAAACTGGAGAAGAAAGCCTGTGTGGGATGTTACAAAAGGGGAGGTCTCCCAAATTCCAGAATAGATGAGATTTCCAGGGGTGTCACTTGTCTCTCGAACTCCCCTTGACCCTAAACACTTTCCTCATGGCATTTTTTACCTCATTGTTCCTCAGGGTGTAGATCAAAGGGTTCAGCAAAGGTGGCATGACAATGTTAAAGAGGATGACAAGTTTGTCAGCAGCCAGGGTGGTAGAGGGACGGATGTACATGAACATGAGGGGCGCAAGGACCAAAAGGACAGTGATGATGTGTGAGCCACATGTGGACAGAGCTTTGCGGCGGCCCTCAGATGACCGGCTTCTCAGGTTCAGCAAGATGACAACATAGGATGTAATAAGGATAATGAAGGACCCTAAAGAGATCATGCTGCTGTTGACCACCACAATGAGCCCCACCACGTAAGTGTCTGCACAGGCCAGCTTCAGCAGGGGATGAACATCACAGAAAAAGTTGTCAATCTCATTGGGCCCACAAAAGGGCAGTCGCACAGTGAGGAGGGTCTCCAGGATGGAATGGAGAAAGCCAGCCACCCAGGAGACCCCTGCCAGCAAGCAACACTTCCGTCGATCCATGATGGTTATGTAGTGCAGGGGCCTACAGATGGCCACATAGCGGTCATAGGCCATGGCTGTGAGGAGGAAGATCTCAGTGCCACCAAAGAAGTGGGCAGAAAAGAGCTGGGTCATGCAGCCATTGAAGGAGATGGTCCTGTGCTCCACCAAAGTGTCAGCAATCATCTTGGGTGTGGTAGTGGATGGATAGCACATGTCAGCAAAAGACAAGTGGCTGAGGAAGAAGTACATAGGAGCATGCAGGGTCTTGCTGGCACTGATGGTGATGATGACCAAAAGGTTCCCCAGGACAGTAAGCATGTGGAAGAGGGAGAAGACCACGAAGCACACATGTTGTAATTCCCTGCTCTGGAAAAGGCCGAACAACACAAACTCAGTCACATTGTTCTTGGTACCCATGGATGCTCTGCCCTGAGCACTGACAAAGTGGTTAGCTCTGTAAGGACATAAATTATGTGACATAGAAAATATCCCAAAACCAGAGAGTCGAAAAATTGTATCAGGTCTAATAATGATTCTAACACCAAATTTCAATTGGGGAGAGGGGTTCCTCCACACCTACAAGCAATTCTCAGACACCAGCTGCAAGTCTTACAATTCAAATCAATTTCTGACATGACCTGGAAATACAGCATCAGATCCCACGAGTTAAGGTTTCAGTCCTATAAGACATACACACACACACACACACACACATATTCAGATGTCAGTTGCAAGCCCAGGTTATTACCTGTGTGCTTCTGACCTAATTCCTACAGACTGGAGGCTCCAATGACTCCCTCCTTGGGCTCCATTAATTTGCTAGTCCCTTTCCCCTGTTGCAATGGTCTAGTCTTACCCTCTCACCTTGTAACGTTTGTTTGCTACACCCTCCTCCTTTATCGAGTCTCCCACTACTGAAAAACTTCAGAGAGATTAACCTTGGACTTAAAAATGCCCAAACAGGCAGCATGGCACCATAAAAGGACGTTGGTCTGGAAACGAAAAGATCTCCACATTAGCCTCAATTTTGTCACTGGTAAGTAAGTAACCTCACACAACCCCCTCCCTCTGCGTGGTACTCTATTTTCCCATCTATACAAAATGACAGTTAGACTAAGGGCTGTGATTCTAGGCTGGAAAAGTAGAAATACAAAAACATTTATTTCACTGATGATAATCAATACTTAATGAATGTTAAAATAACAAGAAAGCAGATAAGTAGTTTTACATCATTACTAATCCCTCTCACCACTTTGCCTGAGGACCTTGAAAGTGAAAGGAAATTTGCAGTGTAACTTGTGAACCTTTCTACCTTAAAAGATTAAAATGTAAACAATTCTTTCAAGAGTCTTTTAAGCTTCCTATACCGGGGGATTCATTTATATGCAACAATGCCTTGCCAGCTGGCCCTGGGTTTGGGGAAAAGGGTACCATGACCATACATTAGTGAAACACATTCTGAAATTGCTCTGATTTCCAAACAGTTAATGGGTCAAGGCCGACCCAACAGGACAGCCCAAAGGAAAGGCTGGGGAGCTCAGCAGCCCCCAGCCATGATCTGGGCATTCATACAGCAAGCCTCAAAATAATAAAATGTGTGAGAACACTCTCTGAGCTTGAACTGCACCACAGGTTAAAGGAAGAGTAACAGCGTGTGCTTGCCTTTATTGAGCAATGCTGTAGGCCAGGCCCTGCGCAGAGCACTTTAAAGGCATCATCTCACTTAATCCACCCAACATCACTTGGAAGAAGCTAACATGGGTGTTTCTATTTTTCAGTTGAGGAAAAATGAGGATTATAACAAAATGAATGACTTGGTCAAGTTCTCACACCAGTAAGGGTTAGAACCAGAAACACAACCCAGTGTACCTGTCTTTAAAATGGCCTTCCTCATTGCTGAACAACACTCCTGACGAGGGAAGTGTGAGCATCTGATCGCCCAAGAGGACATGTTCTCAGCACCTAAACTGTGAGCAAGAAAATGACTGATGGAGAAGGATGCTAGTGATGCCATGGGAATTCGAAGGGGAAAAAAAGTTATATATAGGGGGTGGGCAAAAGTAGGTTTACAGTTGTTTGTATTGGAAATAATACAATAATTAATTAATAATCGTCGGCAGCCGTCCGTCTCGAGAGACGATGGTGTAGCTTCTTAAGAGTCTATCTGCACTCTCCAGTGAAGCTGAAGCTACAGAGCCTCGATGAAGCTACAGAGCCTGGGCAGGGTGATATGGAGGGTCTGCTGTTGCCCATGCAGCAGACCCCCCCTCTCTTCGCAGCTGAAGGGTCCAAGGGAAAGACGGAGTCAATACAGCTTGGCTTCAGGTGCGCCGCAGGAGTTGCCGGTGTTGACTACAACGTCAAACCGCCTTAGGGACTCCGGCTCCGGATTTTCTGTCGGGGTTTACTCCCTTAGCCTTTCCCCTGAAGAGGTATGCCGCAAGGCAGCGGAGGTTTTTTGGAATCAGAGTTTTCCTTCTCTGATTAATTAATTAATAATAATACAAGAATAAACTCTATGCTTCACATACAACTGTAAACTTATATATCAACTCATGCTTGATGCAGTTGAAGGCAGGAACCTAAGAATACTCAGATACTGTCTAGCAAGGCTTTTATCCAGGCACCGAGCACAAAACAGATAGAAAGCAAACAGGCAAGAACATCTCTTTTCTATAAGGGTCCTTGATTGGTACAGGTTTATTTTAGCCAAAGAGTTCTCAGAAGGTCAAAACTGTAAGATCACTCACCTTAGTGAGCTCCAGCCTCTGCAGCTGAACAGCAGAAGTCAGGGGGTCTGGCCAGAGAACAGAAGGGGTGCAGTAAACTTTTAAGCCTAGAGGTTTTGGGGAAGCTCGTGTGGAATCACCCCAGCCAAAGCCATTGCCAACTGTGAAAACCTCTGCTTTGAAAGCCTTAGCACATGCATAGTTAGCAAAAGTTCCTTGAGGGTTGCTAATTAGACCCAAGGGTCATCACATCCCAATTAAAGAAGTGGGCCACAGAGACAGCCATACATTAACTTAGTGGTTCAAACAAACTTTAGAGGACAAAAAAGCCACTGTGTTCCTCCTGGCTTTGGATCTCCATACTGAATCAGCCCAAACCCATTCATTCAACAATAGTTATTGAGCCACTACTATATAAAGGGCATAGTTTTATGCCATCTATTTGGGGAAATAAGCTGGTGTTGAACATGTTGTTATTTTCTTTAAGTAGCAGAGGCAAGTTTGAACTAAACTAGCACTTTGAGAAGTGTTTCCACCCATGAGGAGAGCAGAACACAACAGGCAGAATAATACGGTGCTTAAAAACATGGACGGGACTTCTGACCAAAATGGAGGCCTAGACAGACACGCTGCATCTCCCTCCACAACAAGAAGGAATACAGCTACCTCAAAACTAGAGACAACCACAAGTTCCAGAAAATCGAGCTGCATAGAAGTCCAACAAACAAAGATATAAAGAAGAAATACTCATCCAGACATGTAGAAGGGGCAGAGCGGGGACAGAAAGGACGCGGTGTGGTGGTGGCAGCAGCAGCGGCAGCAGCACGCTGATGGAAAACAGTCACACATTTTAAAAAATAGGGAGGGACACCTGAAGACCGCTCCGGCACCAGACCAGACAGCACAGCTCACGGTTCCAGCACCAGGGAAAATCAAACCTCATTGCTTCTGACTGTGCAGACCAGTGGGGGTTGGAGTAGAGAAAGAAACTGCCGGTCTCTCAGCAGAGTCCTCTTGTTTAAAGGGCTACCACAGTCCTAGAACGTCTGCAGACTCACCCACTCTGGGAACGACGACCAGGGCAACAGCTAGAGAGGCACCAGTCCCAAACAGAAGTGGGAGAAGTGCCTGGAAAAGGAGCAAGTACTGATCAAGCAGCATTGTTCCCTCCCAGACCCCTCCCCCACATGCAACACCACAACGTGGTGAAACAGATCACCCGAACCTAAGGCTCTACCCCTTACAAAGTAACAGGTGGGATAGCTCTACCTAAGACACAAAGGCAAACAAACACTGGAGCCTATCAAGATGAGGAGACAGAAAGGTATGACCCAAAAGAGGGAACGGATCAAGGTTCCAGTGGGAGAACTAAGTGACAAGTAGGTAGCCAACCTAAGAGATGAAGAGTTCAAAACACTGGTGATGTAGATGCTCACAGGCTTGACAAATATGCTTGAGTACCACAAATGCATAAGGGAATAAGTGACGGCTATGCTAAATGAAAAAAAGGAAAATCCACACAATACCAATGGTGAAGGGAAGGAAACCAGGGTTCAAATCAATGATTTAGAAAATAAGAAAGAAGAAAACAGTCAACCAGTACAAAATGAGGAAACAAGAATTGAATAAAATGAAGAGAGGCTGAGGAACCTCTGGGACAACTTTAAACATGCCAACATCCAAACCATAGGGGTGTCAGAAGAAGAGGAAGAGCAAGAAATTCAAAACTTATGTGAGAAAATAATGAAGGAAAGCTCTTCAAATTTGGTGAAGGAAATAGACATGTATTTTCAAGCATACATGATACATTCACCCAGAGAGACCTTATGTGGGGCCATGA
The DNA here is from genome assembly GCF_987537825.1 of Furipterus horrens. Taxonomy (NCBI): domain Eukaryota; kingdom Metazoa; phylum Chordata; class Mammalia; order Chiroptera; family Furipteridae; genus Furipterus; species Furipterus horrens. The sequence continues at coordinate 11,010,124 of NW_028327172.1, forward strand.
AACAAGTTTTATTAAATGTAAAAAGAATGACATAATTTGGGGGCAAACCGCAAATATTTGGAAAATAACAAACTTGTAAATAAAGCATTGGTCAAAGAAAAAAATCATTTTCAGAATATTTGATTTATTTATTTTTAGAGAGAGAGGAAGGGAGGGAGAAAGAGAGGGAGAGAAACATCAATGTGTGAGAGAAACATTGATCGGTTGCCTCTCACACGCTCCCCCAGAGGGGGACCCAGTCTGCAACCCAGGCATGTTCCCTGACTGGGAATCAAACTGGTGACCCTTCAGTTTGCAGGCTGGCACTCAGTCCACTGAGTCACACCAGCCAGGGCTGGACTTGAACTTTAGAAGAGGGTTTGGCTCTGCTTCCCCTTCTCAGAATAGTGGTCACTTCCTCAAGTTTGACACTTCATACCAAGTCACACCTATACATAACCAACCAAGAAAGGAGTGTAAGCATAGAATATTATAGTGATTTTTAAACATGTTTTTTAGGATATGAACACCTCTTATCAATTCAAATCTACATAAAGAACACTTTCAAAAAGAGATAATCAGTTGTTTTGATTGAAGTCTCACACATGCCTGATTGCCTGCCTTCTATCCTCTCCTGCTCTTCCTGCCCCAATCCCTGAGATACCTGAAGAATTCTGAGCTCCATATCATAATTCACAAACCACTGGTATAGAAAACACATCAAGGACTTTGAAAGTCTTTGATCTGCACTTTCCTCAGCTGCAAAATGAGCGTTGTCTCACCTACAGAGGAGCTGCATCCTGAGATTTAACTTTAGAGAATTTACTGGTGGATGCGCCATTCATATTAGTCTTTTGCCTTTTACTTCCCATTTTCTGGTCTGAATGGTATTCTCAAGAATGCTGTCATTTTTAATGTTAAGTCACTAGAAAAAGAAATCTCCTTTTGACCAACACAGTGAGTTTTGATTCCATGTATTGGGCACTTCTTGCAGCTAACGCCAAGGTTTACTACAGAAGAGGAGCCTGAGCTCATAGAAGCAGCATATCTTCCTGCTTTCCTGCCTTCCAATTCCAGATCTGGCATCTCAGGCCCTGGTTTTTTGTTGTTGTTGTTGTTTTTAATTAGTTATTTATTTGTTTGTTTATTTTATTTTTAGAGAGAGGAGAAAGGAGAAAGAGAGGGAGAGAAACATCACTGTGTGGTTGCCTCTCACTCGCGCCCCCAACTGGGGACCTGATGTGCAACCTAGTCATGTGCCCTGACTGGGAATTGAACCAGCGACACTTGGTTCGCAGGCTGATGCTCAATCCACTGAGCCACAGCAGCCAGGTTCAGGCCCTGGTTTTCTGTTGACCCAGTAACACCTGTGAACATCCATGAGGCAGTTCATGCTATATATTTTTTAAATTTTTTATTCACTTTGAAGTGATTCCAGAGGGAAATACCTGACAATAGGGAGATTATCAGGCCTCAGATTCAGAATTCAGAGACTTAGATGTATTTATGTTCTGGGGAATCTTTAAAGAGACACAGAGGAACATACAGAGAAAGCAGGGCCTTAGAAATCAGGCAGACCTAGATTCGAACTCAGGCTCTGTGAGTTACTATGTGACCTTGATCAAGATACTGACCTTCCAAAGATTCAGTCTCTTCATCTGTAGAACAAGGTCCTCATACCCACCTCACCAGACGGTTTTAGTATAAAATGAGATAAAATATATGAAATCTCTTGGTTAATAATAAAACAAACACACACATACATGTTCTTTATTTATTTATAAATATTATTCTCAGAAATAACATCAAGAATGATTACTAGTTTGTATTAAGTGGTGAAACATTGGTATATTACCTAATAATTGAGGTGAAAATAAAGATATAACATTTTACATCTAAAGCAATAATGACTTCTAGAAATTTAATTGACCTGATATTTATTGAGCTTTACTACATGTCATTTAGAACCAGATTCAGGCCATAATCTCAAAAGATTGACAGTCTAAAGGGGAAAAAATAAACACTATAATATAGGTATATAGGCCTTAAAGGATTCCCACTGAGTTCAAGTTCAAGTTCAAAAAAGGAAAAGGACATATCCCAACAAGAAAATCATGGAAGCTTCTTCAGGTACAGAATTTCACATGGGCCTTAGAAGGTAGACAGGATGTTAACAGGTAGAGATGGGGGAAATATTTTAGGTGGAACTCAGGGAATATTCAGAAAACACTGTGCTCTACCAGAGTGTCACCGAAAATAAAAATAGAACATAAAGAGAAGGCCGTGCCTTCAGGGTGTTGTAAGAGTTTGTGGTAGATTCAGAAGGCAACAGGGAGTCATGGGAGATTTTTTTTTTTTTTTTTTTTTAATGAGGTGAATGTTAAAATCAGAGAAGTGCTTTTGGGTGATTAAGCTGGATGTGTGGCGGGGGGTATCATCTCCTGAGAGTGAGGGTGAGTATCGGGGGTAGGGTTTGAGGATACATTCTTATGACATGTAATTGGGGCTAAATGAAGTAGGACTCAAAAAATTATGATTAAAATACCATAGGACCAGCAGCGAGGACCCAAGAGCAGTCAAACCCACACTTGAATCCGCGTGTAGCTCCAGAATGAAGAATGGAAAGAAGTAGAGTGCTCATGGAGGGTGAGTGAGAAGTCAATGCAGGGGCATGAGCAAGCAGGTTATCAGTTATCAGGGGTTTTGCTGAAATGGCTGAGAAGCACGAGATCCCAAGAGGCTGAACCCAGAGAAAACCAATGGGCCAAACAACCAGGAGAAAAAGAATGACAGACAGGGTGAAAGAAGAGACTGTTAGCCATCAAAATGTTCATATTACATGGAAAATGAAACTTGTGCCCACAAAGTAAATATCACTGATCAATGCTTTCAAATCACTTAAAATCTTGAAAGCCTGAATCTAATGCTAGCCTGACCTCATGTGAATCTCTGTCAAGAGTCAAAACACCTTCCGTTCTGAGGACTAATTCCTTCTAGGTCCACTTAGCCTGCCCAGAACCCACTAGGCAAATCCTCAGTGAGTCAAGTCAATAGAATTTCTAAGCATCGAGTGACCACTACATCCTTCCTAAACTCCAAAAGTTCAGGCTTTTCAAACACAAAGGCATATGGCCATTGTTCCTCCTTGTCTTCCACCACCCTTTTCATCATTATTCTCTGAGAGACTCTGGTTTCTGGAAGAGGCCACTCTCTCAAAACCAGCCTCAAGATCACTGTCAAATGTGGAAGTGCAGCATTAGAAGACCGCTCCTAGACCCCATCTTAGAAAGCCCTTCAATCCTATCCAACCCCATAAAGATGAGGAGACTGAAACTTAAAAGAAGAAGGTGACTGGCCCAGGGCCACTTCCTCAGTTAAAAGTAGAAGCAGAATGAGAATCTTGTGCCCCAATTTCCCACCCCTTGTTTCTCCTATTGCCGTTGCTAAGTCATCCATTTCTCTTCCCAAATCACTTTCCTCCCATCAGTCTCCTCATGGCGTTCTTCACTTCCGCATTCCTGAAGGAATAAATGATGGGGTTTAAGAGAGGTGTGACCATCGTGTAAAAGACAGCGACTATCTTGTCTGCAGGGAGGGTGACAGAGGGCCTCAGGTAGACAAAGGAACAGGGTATGAAGAACAGGCTTACAACTGCCATGTGAGAGGCGCAGGTGGACAGGGCCTTGCGCCGGCCTTCTGAGGTCTGGCTCCTCAGGGAGCACAGGATGACCACGTAGGACGCGAGAAGGACTATGAAGCTGATCCCTGAAATGGAGCCACCGTTGGTGATGATCAGCACGCCAATGAGGAAGGTGTCAGAGCAGGCCAGCTTCAGCACAGGGTACACATCACAGAAGTAGTGGTCAAGGACCTTGGGGCCACAGAAGGGCAGCTGGAAAATGAGGAATATTTGCCCAACAGAATGCAGCAAGCCCCCGCCCCATGCTGCTCCCACCAGGAGGCCACACATACAACGGTTCATGATGACCGCGTAGTGCAAGGGTTTGCAGATGGCCACGTAGCGGTCGTAGGCCATTACTATCAGGAGAAATATCTCAGTGCCACCAAAGAAATGGAGGAAGAATATCTGTGCGATGCATCCCTTGAGGGAAATGACTGTCCTCTCAATAAAAGAGTCAAGGATGAGCTTGGGGGTGGTGACAGAACAGTAACAGATTTCCACAAAGGACAAGTAGCCGAGGAAGAAATACATGGGAGAAGCGAGCCCTTTGCTGGCCATGATGGTCACCACAATGAGGCCATTGCCCAGCACAGTGGCCAAGTACACGAGGAGAACAATCACAGAAATGACCTTCTGCATGTCCCGGTTCTGGGAAAATCCCAAGAAAGTAATTTCAGTCACATTGCTCGTAGGGACCATGTTTTAAAGCACAGGGCTGATGGCCTGGAATGACAGAAATCAAAGAACTTTCCTTCAATAATCAGAAACATTCTTCTCAGACTTTTTTTTTTTAAGTCAACGACTTTTTTTTTTTTTTCGTTTTTCAGACCTTGATGACAATTGCCATTCTGCACCCTCTTGAGTTCCCCACTGCCTTGGGCATCTCCAATCCATGTTCTCCACAAGACAAGGGACAAAACAATGAGCATTGGATGCTCGATATTCTTCCTAAAAGATTTGAGTTTATAATAAAACTGCCTTGCAGTGTTTTCTCTGACCCAGGCACATTGAATCCTCACTATAAAAATGTGAGGCATCCTAATCAATAAAAAACATTAAAAAAAAAAAAATGTGAAGCATCCTAGCCGGGTTGTTCAGTTGGTTGGAGCATCGTCTGGTGCACCAAGAGTTGTGAGTTGTGGTTCGAGTCCCAGTAGGGGCATATGCAACCAACCAGTTTCTCTCTCTCTCTCTCTCTCTCTCTCTCTCTCTCTCTCTCTCTCTCTCTCTCTCTCTCTCTCTCTCTCTCTTTTTCTCTGCCTCTCAAATCAATAAATATCTCCTCCAGTAGGGATTAAAGAAAATTGTGTGGCTATTTATACCTAAGAAAATTGAGACTCAGAGAGATTTGGTCACCAACTCAAAGCCACAGAACTCATATCTGAACTGAAGTCTGTATCTTTGAAAATGTAGATGCTTCCACTTCATCTTCTGCTGCTGAATGGTGCCTTGTCTTGGTTGCAGAGTAAGAGTTTCAACCCATTTTGTCTTACACCACAATGTGGAACCAGTTTTTGTTACTGCGAGTGCCAGAGTTTCTCAACCTCAATTATTCTGCAACCTGTGACACTAACCTGGCTCCCTAACAGGCCTAAGGAAGAAGCTGAAAAGGGGAAGGACAGTCACCAACCTTCAACCACTGTTCTTGGAAGTGCAGATGGAGAAGCGGAAAGGTGAGTCAGCAGCAGGCTACCTCAACAGTCTTGGCACCAATGGCTGAGAGATCATTCAGATGTCATTGAGGTTTGCATTTTGTAACAGTATGTCAAGCACGCTTACCTCAGAGCTTCAGAGCAAGTCCACCCCAGAAGAAGCCCTGCAGTGGGGGGTCAGGGCTGCCTCCTAAAGCAAAGGTAAGTTAAAGAGACCCCGACATGCACAGCAGAGGGCTCTGGACACAGACAAGGCGATCAGACATGGACAATCCGTAATCACAGCCTCTAGGCAGCCGCTCCTGCCAGCAAACCGGCTTCAGCCCCCTCCACATGTGGCAGCAGCTGCGGCACTGTTACCTGGGGACAGGAACACAGGCCTCGGGGTCAGCAGACCTGGGCTCTATCCTAGCACTGCTGCTCAGTAGCTGTGTGACATTAAACAAGCACAGAAACTCCTCCAAGCCCAGAATTGTCATTAAAAAAAATAATGATAATAAGCCAAAAATAAAAATACCTTTTCCATGGTGTTATTTTGAGAATTGAGTGAGTTCACAAGTTTTAAAACAAACAACAATTGTGTAAGAGAACAATTGATGAGTATTAGAGTGTAAGTGATTGTGCTTTTACTCTGCCTGCGCCCCCATCAGTGCGCTGTGATGGGGACTCACGGGGGTGCTCCTGCTGTGGAAGGCAGGCCCGGTCCCACCTCTGTGTGTACTGGCAGCACCCTGGGGTTCCGACTTGAGCACCTTACAACCAGCCTGTGGAATAGTGGGCGATGTAATAAAACAGGACTGAAGTCGCAAAGTGACTTGCTAAGCCAGTCACGAAAAGGAAAAGACTGTCTGAGTCCCCACGTATACGATATCGGTAGAGCAGTAAAATTTGAGACAAAGTGGAATGCAGTTGCCAGGGGCTGGGAGGGAGAACTTGGAGTTAGTGTTTAATGGGAGCACAGTTTCCATCTGGGGCAATGCAGGTTCTTGAGATGCGGGCTGGAGTCAGTTGCGTAACAACGTGACTGTACTTCAATTCCACTGAACTATACAGTAAAAACCGTTCAGGTGGTAAACTCTGTGTTCTGTGTATTTTATCACAAGTAAACAAACAAACAAACCCAATGACTCCTGTTTCCCCTTCTCCATACCCACCTCCAAGGACAATGTCAAATTTCTTTCCCCCTCCCCTGCCTCCTCTAGTTTCTTTATTATGCCCGTTAGGGAGCCTGGTTAATTTCAAAAGATGCAGAATAACTGAGGGTGAGAAACTCTGGCACTTGCTGCAGAAAACCAATTCCATGTTACTATGTAAGGCAAGACAGATATGACAGCTTTATTATGCAACCAATATAAGGCTTGCTTCAGCAGTAAGAGATAATGAAAGCATTTAGCAAATACAGGCCTCAGTTCATATAGGAGCTGTGTGGCCTTAGGCAAGTGACTCAACCTCTCTGAGCATAAAACTACCCTCTCACTGCTGTGCCCTTCCCTTACTTCCCCATCAGGCTTCGCTGTGTATCCAGCTGATTTTCTGCCATGTCCAGTGTTTCACACTCAGGATGTGGGCACAGAGAGCAGGAATCTTAGGGGGGCATGTTTCCCCTCATGGCAAAAATGCCTCTGTTACTAGACAAGTCACCTCTGTGAAATTTGGCTTTGAAAGTAAGTGCTCTCTGCTTCTATAATTGCTTCTGACTTGCGGTGTCAATGAGAGAGTCCCTCTCAGAGGCTCTGTAAGAACCACTTTAGTTTTCAGATAAAAACTTTAAATTTTTTCTTTCCAAAGTTGTTGAAGGTTAGCAGAGGTAAATGTGTACACAGTGTAATTACATTTTCTCTAAAAAGTTAAAATTTTAAAGCCTGTGAAATGGAAGAAAGAAAAGAAATTGACATTTATTGAAACTCTGAGTAGAAATGAAAAACATTTTAGAGATAATTTCATGAAGAGATCATCAGACCCGAAGCCATTGACGGTGGCAGTGACTTACTTGTAGAATAACTTTAATTCTGACTTTTTGATTGGCAGGAAAAGACTCTGAGAGACAAGCATGTTATGCCTATTTCCAGGGTTTGTGGTTCAGAAAACTTAAACAGGATGACGTATAAATAGAAGTTTAAGACAGATTGGCCCAGATATACAACTTCTGTGAAGAATTTTCAAATATTTGCAATAATCTGGTTCCTACCTTATGGTTCTTCATGATATCATTCCTATCATAGAACCCCATGTCCTGTGGATTTCTGAAAAATAAGATTGGTCTGACTGGCCTTTTCCAGCATTCCTTGTCCCCGCTTTTTCTCCCAAGATATCCTGTCACCAGGGGCGTCAGTGCAGGGTCTGCCCTTGCTGGTCTCCCTGACTAAGAAATTGTAAACAGTTAAATTTGAAGGGAAGCTCCTCTAACAGAAGAAGAAGCTGGACCCTGAATCACGGGGCTAGTTGGGGTGGAGCCTGGACTAGAATCAGGCTCCCTGGCTTCAAGTCCAATACTTGCTCCCCACTCTTATCCACCGGCTTCTCCCCCAGGAGCTCCCCCACAGCTGGATTTTATAATGGAGGAAGGACATGGAGAGAGAAGATATACGTGTTTATAATAAAAAGCAAACAAAGCTGCAGAATGAAGATCTAAAAAAAAAAACACACACACAATAAGAAAATTAACCATAATATGGGCCAAAAGTATTCCCAAAGCATGCCCCTACAGAACTTCAGTGAATGGACCTACCTTGAATATTGTTTGTTGCCTTGGTTCTTAACTTTCTCTTCAGAATATTTGGTGGTCAGAAAACCGACTCACTTGCACAGGTCATCCCAGGAAAAGAAAGACTTGCTTCAGTAGCAATGTCTAAAGATAAGGTAACAAAGAAATATAAAGAATACAAAGGGGACCCTCCAAAAAAATAGAATTATCCTCTGGAGGGCTGCCCCTTGTAGTACAGTCTTCCCCGGCTAGGTGAGTGTTCTAGGAGCCCATCTGGATCAATGCACCGGCTGGTGTTGTTGTGAGAGGCTGTCTTTGACTTCAGTGAATTTTCTTTGACTCTTTCAATGCGTTTGCCCATTCATTTCATGATGAGTGGTTTACAAGCACACCTGCCCACATCACACTGAGTATTCAGCAGTTTTTAACAAAAAACTGTGTGATCCCCATGCTGCACCCTCCCTATTCACCCAAACTCACCCCGAGCGACGTTTTTGTTTGTTTGTTTTCCCAGATGAAAAAGTCCTCAAAGGGAAACATTTTGCCACTGAGGCAGAGGTGAAACAAAAAATAACAGAAGCACTAAAAGGCACCACAACTGACAAATTCAAAAACTGTTTTGAGCAGTGGAAAAAATGTCTTGATAGGTGCATTGCATCAAATGGAGAGTACTTTGAAGGTGACTGATGTTTAAACATGTAAAAATAAATACACGCATTTTTTGTAATTAAATTCCTGGGGTTTTTTGGTCCCCTCCCACCCCACTCCCGCCCCCCCTCATATGTTAGCATCTAACACTTGCACATCTTGGTTCAAGGTTGCTCCTCGGCAAAATTCAGGTTTCCATATAGCCAAATCTCTGTTCAGGCTCCAACGAAGCTAATGCCTTCATTTCTACCAGAGAAGGTGAGATGTGAGAATGTCTTAGCCAGTCCGCTAAGCTTTTCAAAAGAATATTCTGAAAATGCATGACTCAGTAGCTGATTGAACGCTAGCTTTGCGAATGACGCCACACGGAGCACGTTACAAGTGGCTCTGGTAAAAATGACTATAACATCTGCTCTAAGCCAAGCTAACGAGTCGCCTTCTCACCCTATTATTAACGTTGGAAGGAGAGAGCTGTCCAAGGTCTGCCCCGTCAGCTGAACTAGTGAGAGAACCTAAGAAAGGCTCCCCATGACTGGCAGTATTGGGAAGCCAGAGGGACATCAATGAAAGGGGCCAATGCGTGTGAAAGACCCTGCGTAAGGGTCTGTCCATCCACGGTAAAGCCTCCATGAGTGAACCAACTCGGAATCTTCTCCGCGCATGAAGGTCCGCTAAATTCTGACCTTCCCCTATGGACTCACCAGCGGTCATCATTGCCACGGCCTCCGTCGGCCAACTCCAGAGCTTAGTCGTTTTCTCCCTAAGAAAGTTACAGGGAAATAGAACAGTCTGCCCTAAAAGCCACTAACATGAGGATTGCAGAGAACATTTGCTGGACTGTGAAGCTGGACGCATTTAAGGTGTACGAGGTGGAAAAGTGAGATCAGAGAATTGAATTCCCTGAACTTTTCTAGCATCTCCCTTGTGGGGAGTTTCTGAGAGGAGCAAAAGTCAGCCTCTCAGTGGTTGTATTTTTGGGTTGTTTTTTTTTTTTCCAAAGATTAAGAAACCTATCTCTAATTAATCCAATTAAAAAGTCAAGACTTAGACCTGTCCTGGCCCCTAGAGGTTTCTCTCTGCATTTTCAAGCAAATGACAGGAGAATCCAACACCATAGGACCCTCCGTCCCCACCGCAGGCTTCCACAAGACGCCCTCGGTGGCCTATTCTGGCCTCACCCCTCAGAGTGAGTTCCAAGGAGACTTTAACCAAATGGGCCCGCACCACTTTGCGCACACACTTTGACACGTCCCCTGATCAGAGAAGGCTAGACACGGAAGGGCCTTCAAGGTCATTGTGTCCAGCTCCTTCACTTTAAAGGTGGGAAAACAGCCAAAGAGAAAAATCACTGTGCAAAGTCACCCCGTGCCATGATGGCATGGCTAACCCAGCTCTTTCCTGAGCCCTGTAACAGGGGTCTTTCCACTGCTCTTCCTCAACGTACAAAGCATTGTGCCACGAATTTTCAACACATTGATTCATGTGCAAGGGCTTTGGGAAGCCTGGAGTTCCCTAACTGTGAGTAGGCACAGTCTCCTAAGCAACAGCAAATTACATCTGTATCGGGCAGTAGCGTGTCTTTCAACCCTTCTTTCTAACATCTCAACATGGTCCAAGCAACACTCTATTGCAGTAACTAGTGTCGCCATTTAACAGATTAGGGAACTGGGGCTCAGGAAGATGAGAGAGTGGTTCACACCTGTACAACTAATAAATTGTCCAGCTGGGACCGATGTCTAAATGTACTATTTCCTGCCCAAACAGAATGTGTCACCAGCCACTGTTGCCCCACTAGAAAACAGAGAGGCCAATAATAAAACTACCTAGGATATGCACACCCCCACCCACCCACCCATCTTCTTCTGCTCTGTGTAGTAATGCTGCTTCATCAAGGTTCTGTTCTTTGGGGCCAAGTAAATTACGAAACAATGGTATAAGCGTGGCTCTTCTTCCTGATCATAATGCGTCTGAAGTACCACAAGCGCTCCGACTCTATTTTTAAAGCTCCAGGAATTCTCGCTACTTAAAGAATCCTATGTTAAATCCTTCTGTATATACATCGATAACTTCCAAATTGATTAGTTTCTAACTAAATGTCATTGGCTACTGTCATAAGCACAGCCTTTCTCAACTTCTCTGGAGAAGGGAAAAAGGAAGACGTTGAACATTCACAATGTCACTAACAGCTGGCTTACCGCAAGAACCTGGGGCGGACTTCTAGGCGTAGGGAAGGCTGAAGGAACAGAATGAAGAAATGCAATGGCCCACACACGCATTTCTATCCACCTGAAGGAATACGGGAAGAGAGAGAGCACTTCCATTCTGCCTTCACCGCACCTCCCTGCCTCAGCACACCCACGCTTGCATGTGCATACACCCCCACACCCACACACATGCAGGCACATACACACACCATTTGCTTAGAATGGTAATAAAAATAACTAATACTGGGTTTATTTTACATTTTTCCAGCTTTATTGAAGTATGGTTGACAAGTAAAGATAGTATATATTGAAGGTATACATCACATTGTTCATATCATAAAACGATTACCACAAACAAGATAATCAGACAGAAAGTCCGCAGCTGAGGACTACAATGAATGAAAATATAAATGCAATAGAGAAATTTAGCATCAGAATTGATCAATCAGAAAAAAGAATCTGTGAGTAGAAGAAAGGACCTTTGAAATTATCCAGTCAGAGGAGAACATAGAAAAAATAAAAAAGAGTATAGGTAGCCTCTGTGAACAATGGGCTATAATAACTACTAGTGCATTCTCATAAAAAGAAATAATTTGTGAATTGTTGGAGCCCCAGAAGAAGAAGAGAGGGGAGGGAGCAGAAAGCTTATTTTTAAAAATAATGATTGCATATTTCCCAAATCTGGGGAGATATTTGGATACCCAAGTTCATGAACTTAATAGAGCATCCCCAACATGTCCATACATATATCTCTTCTCCAAAACCATTATAATATAATCGTTTAAAAACAGAGACAGAGAAATTTAAAAGCAGCAAAGAAAATAATTTCTTTCATACAAGGGACCTCCATAAGGCTATCAGGGGATTTCTCAGGAGAAACATTCCAGGTCAAGAGAGTGAGATGATATATTCAAAGTGCTAAAGGGAGAAAAAATGGCTCAAAAAATACTTTACCCAGCAAAGTTGTTCGTTGACATGAAGCCAAGATAAAGACTTTCCCCAACAAATAAGCCAACAGTGTTCATCACCACTACACTGGCCTGAGCAGAAATCCTGAAAGAAGTTCTTCGAGCTGAAATAAAAGGATATTAATTAGTAATATAAGGACACACGATAATAGGATGGTGGTTGCCAGGAGTTAGGGGATGGGGAAGGCGGGGATATGTTCATCAAAGAGTGCAAGCTTCAGTTATGAGATGAATTCATTCTGGGGGTGTCGTGTGCAGCGTGGTGATTATAGTTACCACTACTGTGTTACACACTTGAAAATTACTAAGAGAATAAATCTCCACCAAAGAACACAAAAGAAGACGTCAGCAAACGGAAGGACAAACACTAGTGTTGGATGGGAAGACATATCACTAAGCTGTTGATTCTTTGTAAATACACCTATAAATGCAATATGGTAACCACCAAAATAATAAGTTCTTGCAGGGCAGGGGTGCTATAGAGCAAGAAGATAAGTAAAACTAAACCCAAAGTTCCTATGAGGAAGAAATACCCCGGAGAACTTTGAGGAAGAAGAGCAACATGAAGAAACTAGGTCACTTGGAAAAATTTAAAAATAAGACTTGAGGCTAATTAAATATTAAAACATTCCACCTCGCTCAAAAAAATGTAAATTTAACAAGATGTTTATCTAATTTGCAAAATATTTAACTTTATATTTTGAAATAATTTTTGACTTACAAGAAAGTTGCAATAATACAAAGAATTCCTATAAATCCTTAATTCAAATTTTCCAAATATTAATGTCTTTCCACATTTTCTTTATCATTCATTTTCTCAATAGACAGAATCTTTTCTGAAATGTTCAAAATTTGATGACATATTACCCATTTACTTTTCGGTGCCTTAGTAAGTAATTTCTCATTCCAAGGATGTTCTCTGACATAAATACACTATAATTATCAAAATCAGAAAATTAACTCTGACACCACTCTATTAATCTCATCTACAGCTCTTTTGCCTGCTAATGACCTTCATCTAGTACAGGATTCAATCAATGATCACAGGTAGTGTTTAGTTATCATCTACCTATTTACCAATTAAGTAAATTCTTCTATTGCTTTATGTTGATACTTTTGAAGAATGCCGCTAGTATTATTGTACAGTGTTCTACATTTGGGGTTTGCCTGACATTTTGTCATGATTAGTCTCAGGTTATGTATTTTTGGTGGGAAGCCACAGTAATGATACTTTGTGCCTCTCCAGTCTCAATACTGATGGTGTTAACTAGGAGCAGTTATGTAAGGACGTGTCTTCCAGATTTCATTGTTGAGCTACATTTTGCCTTTTGCAATTAATAAGTATCTTGCAGAGAGATACTTTCACACTATGTAAAATCTTATTTCTCATCAAGAAAAGGCTTGATGACATTGTTCAATTCCGTCAAGAGTACTTTCACAAGAAAGGTTAGTTATTACAATCTTTCTAAGAATCAATTTAACACAATGTATCAAAAGTTGCTATGCCTTGTAACACTGCGAATTTACTACAGCAAATGAGTCTAAAAAAAAATCAAAAGTGTAAAATTTTCTCTTCAAGAATAGTTACCACCATGTTATTTATACTAGTAAAAAAAAAAATAGAAAGGATCTAAATATCTAACAGGAAGTGGCTAATTAAAATATAGTACAAATATATATATATATATAGTACAGAAATCGATAAGAGGGAATATTTTACAAGTGACTACAATAAAGTTTTTGAAGATGAGGACCAGTTAGAATAACTCTAGAACTAACAATTCCCGCGAACTGTCCTTCATCCCATTCTAAACCCAAGGGTGAGTACCAAGACACAACCACTACTTCTCCTCTAGCATCACTGTCCTCATCCACGGCCTTTTCGTGGCCTTCTCCACGCCAGGGTTTCTCAGGGAGCAGATGAGAGGGTCGAGGAGGGGTGTGATCACTGTGTAGAACACGGCCACCACCTTGTCCACAGGCAGCGTGGTAGAAGGCTTCAGACAGATGAAGACGCGGGACCCAAAGAACAGGGTCACCATGGTGATGTGGGACGCAAAGGTGGAGAGGGCCTTGTGCCGCCCCTCAGAACTCCAAGTCCTCAGATGGAGCAGGATGGCCACATAGGAGGCTAAGAAGACCACAGAGCAGATCACAGACAGGGCCCCCGCATTGGCAACAATCAGCAGACCAATGAGGAGGGTCAGAGCAGTCAAGTCCGAGCAGGGAAGCAGGTCACAGAAATAGTTGTCGATCACATTGGGGCCACAGAAGAGCAAGCAGAAGGCGAGAAGGATTTGTGCAAAGGAATGCACAAAGCCCCCCACCCATGTTATTTCCAGCAGGACAGCATACACCTGCCGGTTCATGACAGTGGGTGGTATAGTTGAGGGCTTTGCAGATGGCCACATGTGGTCATTGGCCATCACGGTGAGGAGGAAAATCTCAGGGCCATGAAAGTGGATACAGGAAAGCTGTGTCCTACAGCCCCACAGGGATATGACTTTCCTTTCAGCCAGCTAGTCTGAGATGAGTTTGGGGACTAACAGAGGAGTAGCAGACCTTCACAAAGGACAGGTAGCTGAGGAAGAAGTACAGGGGGGTTACCAAAACTTCTGCTGATCATGACAGTGAGCATAATGGGGGAATTCCCCAGTGCAATTGCTTTGTACTAGAGCAGAAACAGCACAAAGCAAACATTCTGCACCTCCTGATTGGGAGAAAGTCCCAGAAAAATAAATGCAGTGACATTATGTGTGTGAGCCATGAAGTCTCCACCAGGAGGCGGTAATTAAGATGGGTGATCTGAAATGATATGAAACAAAAGACTTTTGTTAAGTGCGTGAATTATAAAACAATCCCTTGCGTACCTGGAAAGTTTGTGAGCTGATGTTGAAAGACAAGTATGAGTTTGTTTTGTGTAGAAGAAGGATAAAGCATTCCAGAAAGGCAGAAGGGAGGGAAGAATAGCAAAGACAAAGCTGGAGATAGAGTCTCGTACCAGTTCGTGGAGGACTGTTAGGGACTTTGGGGTTTATCCTGGAGACTCTGGGGAACTGTCCAGAATGTTGGTAGTAAGTGGAAAGTAGAATCACCTTGTACACAGAGGCTGGACTGGTAGAAACAGACCAGAGGCGGGGAGAAGCACTAGGCTATGAATGAACTCCTTGTTGGGTGATGTGTGGCAGCAGAAAGGGGGTCGCTGCCTCATGTTAGATGTCTATCACCTTGGAATGCTTTGTCTCCCTGCAGCTTTCCTTCACCCCACCTCACCTCCTTTTGCTCCCTCTCCACCCTCGGTTTGCAGAACAGCCTTCTCACCATGCCGTCCCACTTCAGAGTCTTCAGGGGACCTGTCCCCGCACTCCTTCATTTCCTTCTATCACGCCTGTCCTCCCCCAGTGGCGACAGAAGTACAAACCACCCAGCCCAGCCTCCAGCACCTCAGGGCATCACCAAGAATGTGTACTGAGACTACAAACACTGAATTAACCAGTATTCTTTATATAGAAAGAAACAAAAGTCAGATTACCAAATAATTACATATATGCTCCAAAAATTTAAGTGGAACATATATGTATTCTGTAACATGCCATAAAATTTTTATTTAATCTTTACTGTATTTTTTCCATTACCATTTAGTCCCCTGACACCCCATTGCCCAGCAGCCACCACACTGTTGTCCACGTCTATGAGTCCTTTTTCCTTTTTTGCTCCGTCCTTCACCCCCTAATCCCCACCCCCCACTAGCTGTCATCTGCTCTCCACCTGTGAGTCTGTCCCCATTTTCCTTGTTAGTTCCATTTGTTCTTTAGATTCTACGTATCAGTGAAATCATACGGTATGTGTCTTTCTCTAACTGACTTATTTCACTTAGCATAATGCTCTTCAGGTCCATCCATATTGTCGCAAAGGGTAAAACCTTCTTTTTTATGGCCAAGTAGTACTCCATTGTGTAAATGTCCCACAGTTGTTTCATCCACTCGTCTACTAGTGGACACTTGGGCTGCTTCCATATCTTGGCGACTGTAAATAACACTGCAATGAACATAAGGGTGCTTCTGTTCTTTTGAATTAGTGTTTTGGGTTCTTTCTAATATATTTCCAGAAGTGGGATCACTCAGTCAAAAGGCAGATCCATTTTTAATATTTTGAGGAACCTCCATACTGCTTTCCACAGTGACTGCACCAGTCTGCATTCCCATCAACAGTGTAAAAGGGTTCCCCTTTCTCCACATCCTCACCAGCACTTGTTTGTTGATTTATTGATGATGGCCATTCTGGCAGGTGTGCGATGGTATCTCATTCTGGTTTTAATTTGCATTTCTCTGATTAGTGACATTGAGCATCTGCCATAAATTTTTTAAATGCCTGAACCTACACATTGAAAGAATCCACTAAGTGCCAGGAAAAAACGACCCAGAACAATTAACCCCAAACTATATTCTAGTACAACTATTAAACCTTCAAGATGGGCCCGCAAACCACCTGACTCTGAAAGCCAACACAGCTTGAATCCATGAGATTCTCAAGACTATAGCAAACTAAGGAAGACTTCTTAATGGGCTTGTGAGCACTCACTCTGGCTCTCCCTCAAGACTCAACCAGAGAGAGCAGGTAGAAATGCCCACTCCAGATTTCTCTCTGAAAGAGGCTGATTTGCACAGCCAATTATCACACTTCTAATTCAGCACCTCAAGAGGCTGACTGCAATCCTCCCTGAAGACTGGGGAGGCCAGTGGGCACCATCTCCATATTCTCCCTCTGGCCCACTCCAGGTCACCAATGTCTCTCTGGCAGGAGTTTGTACACACATCTGGTACCCCACGTTTTGTGGCTGCTTCCCAGAGGACCCCCTTCTGAATCACCTGTGTCTCTATTGGCCAGCAAGGCTTGCATTCACTGGTCCCACAAGACTGTAGGAAACAAAGAATACCTCTTAACCATGCTCTACCCCCAGGCTCAGCACAGACAGAGCAGTCAGGAATACGCATCTCCCAGTTTTTCCCAGAAAGAGGCCTATTTACATCTTTTAAAAATGGCTTCCTGAGGGTCTAGCTTTCAATCATATGTTGAAGCCCTAATCTCCAATGTAGTGGTATTTGGAGATGGTGCCTTTGGGATGTCATTAGGGTTAGATGAATTTATGAGGGTAGGGTCTTCATACTGGGATTCATAACTTTATTAGAAGATCTTTCTCTTTCTCTCTTTCTCTCCCCCAACCACCAGGCCATATGTGAACCCATGTCCAACTGCCTGTTGCAACAAAAGCCAAACTCATGAGACAGGTGCTGGTGAAAAGGAAAGTGATTTATTCGAGTGCCAACAGCTCAAGAAGATGGGGGGCTCCTGTCCTCAAATACCCATCTTAGCATATCAGTGCAGACAGAGGGTTTTATAAGGAGGGAGAGGGAAAGCAGAACAAGGAGATCAAGAGGAGAGGATAGAAAATTCTCTATGTGCAGACAAACTCAGTCCATTCCACTAAGGACCTCAAAACTAGTCAAGCAATGGTCTGGTTTTGTCATCCTGGTTTTACAACATCCTGGTTTTATAGCTGAAGATCAGCAAATCTTCCAGAGTTGGGATAACTAGAAGGTTGGAGTCTATAACTTTTTTTAAATTTTATTTACTTAGTTAATTTTAGAGAGAGGAGAAGAGAGGGAAAAAGAGAGGAGAAACATTGGCATGCAAGAGAAACATTGATACCCTGCCTCTCACATGCCCCCAACAAGGGACCTGACCCACAATCCAGGCATGTGCCCTGACTGGGAATCGAACCAGCAACCTTTCACTTTGTGGGATGATGTCCAACCCAATGAGCCACACTGGTCAGAGCTGGAGTCTGTAACTTTTGAAGTTAATTCCTAGAATTCTTATACAAGCATGCCATTTATCTACAGCTACATATTAGAGTCAGCATTTACAGAAACAATGTCAGAAGAATGGTGGGATGCGTTACAATTCCCCACCGTTACAATGTGGGCTTCTGCAAGCCAAGGAAAGAGCTCTCATGAGGGAACCAAATTCACCAGCACCTTGATCTTGGAGTTCTAGCTTACGGAACTATGAGGAATAGATTCCTGGTGTTTAAGTCACCCAGTCTATGGTATTTTGTTGTGGCAGCCTGAGCTGACTAATACGAGTGGGTACATCTACAAAAAGTGATATTGAAAGAGAGCCAAAATACATTATTAAGTTAAAAAAGCAAGTTGAAAAACAGCATGCATAATACTATAGCTGCAAAAAAAAAAAAGTAACTTGTTCATAGAATCCATGTATTCTCAGTTTTCTTTTCACTAAAACCCTTCACGACTCAGATATTGGCCGCTTCACGTTTAGTAGGAAAAAAATCTCAGCTGCTACAATGATTGTCAAGGGAAGAAAAGAGCCAATTAGTTAGTTCTCTGTTCTGTGAGTTCAATGATTAGTCAGTCCTCCCCTTTCTGTGGCCCACATCCAAGCTTTATGGCAACTAATTACACTCTACGGAGTTGGGACAAAGAGTCAAGAAAAGTTTACAAAGAAGCAAATTAGTACCATCCCTTGGGCATTCTTCAGAGCTAAAAGAGAATTTCTTTCACCTGCTTGAGATCCCCAGGATCTTCAGATAGGTAATTAAAGTCATGATTGGAGGCTGCAAGAACTCATCCCTACTAAATGGTGCAAGTTACTGAGGAAGCAGAGCTTGCAGTTGCAGGCTCCTTCTGTAACCACAGTGTGGACCAAAACCCAGACAAAGCATTTCCCAGCATGCCCATTAGATCCATGAAACAAGATATTTAGAAGTAGCTGGGTTGTGTGTCAATGCAAGAAAATAGAGGCCATTTCTTCCCCATCTATTCTTTTCCTGGGCAGGTGCCTCTTGGAAGGGAAGAGGATACCACCACTTACAGAAACCCTACTATGTGCCAAGGCACTGTGCTAACCAATTTATCCATCACCCTGACCATGTGACACAGAACACCAGTGCTCACCAGTATCCACAGCTCTGCTCTTCTTCCTGGGTACACAATGAAATGCCATTTTCCTACCAACAGAAGTGGATGAAAGTGATAATATGTCATTTCCAATCCTGGCCCACAGACACCTCCCACACATTGTCTTCCACTTTCTCTTCCTCATCTGCTAGCTGGATGGTGACCCTCTGGATGACCTTGAAAGGCTTGGTTTAAAGGTGGTGGAACCTATACCAGCCTAGGTCCTAGAATGGTGCCAGCCACCATTGGGTATGTGACATGGGTATGAAGCGATTGAGATCTGGGGGTTGTTTGTTACTGTAGTAGTTGGTTTACCCAACTCATACGATCTATTTCACCATCTGGAAAACATAAATTAAATCATACCTTTTACCTACCCAGGTAATGGCTTGAGGCCTCACTTGACTTAATAGAGAAGTCCATTATCTTTCACACAATTCTGGATCCTATCTCCATACCAAATTCTCCAAGAATATATGAGGAACCCTCATTCCAAAGGACCATGATCTTCCAAAGACCACGTGGGAAGAGAAAAACTAAGAATCTCAGCAGCCTAGTCTTTGGTCATTGTCATGTAATTGGTCCTGCATAATCTGGTGGGCATGGGTCTGCTACCCACTGCTAGAGATTAGACTCCGTACATGAGCTCCAATGTCATAGTTCTCTTTGTTCATTTTCACATGCTCAGCTATTGCTCCCCAAAACACAAGGGTCCTGGTTAGCAAGATCCAGAGGGGCATCCCAGACACATGTTGCAAGAAATCAAAACTCCCACACACACACCCCAGTGCTGAACTTGTATCACCAACACTTAGCCTCCTTCCCTCATGGTGGGCTCCCTCTGGGGGCTTTTCATATTCTTTTAAGCTGATAGATCATGATCAATGTCACCTTGAACCACCAAAACAGGTCTCCTCAATTGCCAATCTCAGAGACCAAAAGTTAGGGGGCCACCGCCCTTTCCTTCCCAGAAAGCCTCCTGCTCTGTATGAAAATTGTACATACCAAGGGGAGAAGCACTTCTTCCTCTGCCTCAGGAAAGACATAATAATAGGTTCCTACACTCAGTACACCTGCATTATTAAGCAGGGCACTCAATTAACTTCTCAGCTCAAAGACATTTACTCCAAGGCAACTTTCTGCCTCTACCTACAGAAGGCAGCAGCTAGCAGTTAATCTTGAATGTTGCATATATTATCTCATTTAAAGCTGTGAGTAAATGCTATTATTATTCTCATTTTTCAGGCAGAGAACAAGAGGTGCACAGAGATAGAGTGGCTGGTCTTCAGTATCACAGCTAGTAGGTGGTCAGCCAGGCCACAGACCAAGTCCACCTGACTCCAAAGCCTGAAGAGTATCTGAGGATCAGGAACCTGGGAGTGACTTAGCTGGGCGGGTCTGGCTCCAGGTCTCCTGGGAGGCTGCAGTCAAGTTGGGGGCCAAGTTGGGGGCGGGGCGGGGGTCTGTAGTCATACGGATGCCTAAGGTTAGAGATTCTGCTTCCAAGATCACGTGGCTGTTGGCAGAAAGTTCCTAGGAGAAAGAGAAAGCCCAAGAGAGAGCTGCAGAGTCCTTTACACCCTACCCTCAGAAATGCCGTACCTTGACTTCAGCTGTACTCTATTGGGTGTACGTGGGAGGGGACTATTACGGAGGGCCGTCTTGTTGGTTGGGGACCACAAAGGCTTTTTTTCTTCTTCTTCTTTTTCTCATCTAAACTTCCTCATTAGTTTTTAACATGAACATAGGATATAATGATTTCTAAGGGAAAAAACGCTACTGACTGCTGGCAAGGACCTTTCCCCTCTCCCCATCACCTTCCCGGTTCCTTTCCAGTCCTTTTTTCCCCACTTGCCCTCGCCCAGCGCAACCAAGGACTGCGTCCTCAGCCCGGTCCTCTGGCGCCACCTAGTGGTCTCATCCAAAACTGCTGCCCCCGCCGACGCTGCTCCCCTCGGGTCTGAAGGCCTCCACCTGCCTGCAAGGAAGTGACTCTGATAGGATGTAACTGGTAAAGCCTAGGATCTCAGGTTTTTCCTCAGAGGATCATCTGATTTTTATTTCCCACGATACTTCAGTTTCTAGGCCATACCTGGGAATCGTCATCACACTGTCAGGAGCAGAAGACATTTGAATGTTGGGCCATTTTGCAGCTTCTCTTTTTTTTTTTTTAAGAACACAGCTAACAACAGGTGTGCAATAGAACGGGAAGGTTTCTTGCACCCTCCTGCCTCCCCCAAACCAATAATGTGTGCAGAAGAGCGTGGGGACAACTTGGCCTGAATCAAAGCATGAAGAGTTGGAGGCATTCCCGCCCCCCCACCCCCGGGTGTGGTCTCTGAGCAGGGAGCCCAGAAGGGCAAACTAGAATATAGTCTTTAGCGAAGGCCTCTAGCATAGAGGCAAATGCAAATCCTGACTGTTTTCTCTTAGGTTCTGTTCGGAATTACCTGTGTTAAAAAAAAAAAATTTGACTCTTGCAAACAAAATTATCTACTGTTGAAAGAGATGACTAAAATCCAAGAGGGGCTCAAAAAGTACAAATTTCCCGTTATAAAATAAGTAAGGTAAGGGGGTGTAATGTATCAAAAAAGAACAAGGGATGTAACATACAACGTGACATCTATAGCTAACACTGCTCTGTGATATGCAGGGAAGTTGTTAAGAGAGTAGATCCTAAGAGTTCTCATCACAAGGGGAAACGTTTCTCTTTTCTTATTATTGTATCTATATGAGATGACGGATGTTAACTAAACCTATCGTGGGAATTATTTCACGGTTTACATAAATCAAACCATCACGCTGTACACCGTAAACTGGTGCAGTGATGTATGTCAATTATTTCTCAGTAAAACTGAAATAAATAAAAGAACCAAGATTTGGGGTTGATTCAAGTCCAGTTCCACCAATTAGTAGCTGCAAAGCTAAGTGTCTTAGTTAGTTATTGCCACAAAAATGCCACATAGCAAATGACACTGAAGTCCTAGATTCTCATGGAATAAATCATTGTCATAGGTGTTACAGGTTAGGTAAAGGCCAGTGAACCTAGGCAGGGCTGGGTCAGGAGTCTGCTCCAAGGGGGACCCCAGCTGGGCTTGGCTGGGGCAGCTCTGCTCCACATGTATCCATTCTGGGGCCCGGGCTTCTGGGGCAGCAGCTTACCCAGGGGCGGTTCTTCTCATAGCTGTGGTTGAAGTACAAAAAGGTGAACAAAAACAAGCAAAGTCTCTTCGTCTCGGTTCAGAACGAGTACTGTCCCTCTGCTCATACCCATGGGCCAAACCAAATCGCACAGCCTTTTCTGTAGTCAAAGGCAAGGGAGAGGAGGAAAGCACCCGCCCACTGCCATTGTGGGTCTCCAATCCAGGCATCTCTCTCCATCTTCACGGCCCCTCCCCTCGCTAGGTTACCATCACCTAGTTCCAAACCATTGCTAACCCAGAGCCTCTAACAGGCTTCCCTATTTCCAGTCTTCCCTAACAGCGACCAACCAGCACAATCAGGACGCCCGCGTGGAACACCCCGATGGCCTGCTGCTGCCCTAGGCTAACATCCCACCTCCTCACCACAGCTTATGGGCCAGAGACAATGGGGCCCCTGCCCGCCCCTCCCGCTTCATAGTGTGCATTTAGCTCCCTTGCCAGCTGTGCTCTGGAGCCTGCAGTTTCTAACTGCTCTTCAAAATAAACCAGTCAGAGAAAGACAAGCACCATATGCTTTTGCTTATGTGTGGAATCGAATGAACAAAATAAACCAACAAACAAAAAGAAACAGATTCATAGATACAAAGAGCAGGCTGGCAGCTGGCAGAGGGGAGGGGGTTGGGGAGCTAGGTGAAAAAGTGAAGGGATTAAGCAAAAAATAAAAATAAAACTCATAGACACAGACAACAGTATGATGATTACCAGAGGGAAAAGGGAGTAGGGGGGAAGTAGACAAGGCTGGGGGGGGGAGGGTTTGAATGATAATGAAGGAGACTTGACTTTGGGTGGTGAACACACAATACAATCTACAGTTGATGCGTTATAGAGTTGTACACCTGAAACCTATATCGTTTTATTAACCAATATAACCACAATAAATTCAATAAAAATATTTTCTTTTAAAGTGCCACACTCATTCCTGCCCCCAGGTGTGGACACACTCGGCCCCTCCTGCTCTCTCCCTCTGGGTCTGCCTTCCCAATACTGGCTTCAGTGTGTCTGAAAATATATGCTGATTCCTTTTTAATTTCCTGTCCCTCCCACAGGCCCTTAAGTTCCACAAAGACAGTGACTGTGCCTCTTTTCTTCACACATGCATACTGCTAGCCTGTAGCAGATGATCAATAAAAACGTAAGTTGATAAATGGATAACTGTCACTTATTGGCTCCACATATTGTAACATCAAAATTATAACCACATTTATCTGTGCAAAAATTTTAACGGTCATCTTCTTTTCTTACTGAACTGACCTCAAGCTCCTTCTCTGCTAAGTGGCAGGGTCTGAGACAGGAGACTAGGCTTCCGGAGACCTCCCAGTTGAAAGTGTGATGGCCAAATGGCATCCGGTCTCAACACCCCTGGGAAGACACCTCCTGGGGGCCGGGGTCTCTAAACTCCCTCAACTTTTACAGGAAGACGTCCACCCACGCCCGTGTACAGTGGACCCCTGAACACCAACACCAGGGTTAGGAGTGCCCACATCCACACAATGGAAAATCCATGCACAACTTTTGACTCTACAGTTGGTGCTTCGCATCCCCAGATTCAACCAACCACAGATTAAAAACAGCACTTCTGACCAGTGATTATCAATCTGCACTGAGAATTTGTGGTTGTGAATGAGAAAATACTGTTTCTTCTCTACAGTGGATTTAACCCATGGATGCAAAACCTTCCAATATGAAGAGTTGACTGTATTTCTTTTTTAACACCGGCCTAGAAGTGGACCCGTGTAGTTCAAACCCAAGTTGTTCAGGGGTCAACTGTATCCAACAAGCCACAGACACTGCACACCCCCAATGCTCAGGACAAACTTCAGCTCTCTGCCACATAGCGCTCATCAAAACTGGAAAGGTCCTGTGACTCCCACTTGGTCATGTGGGTATGAAAAGAACTAAAGCTCGGGCCTCCAAACTTTGGACCTGCACCATTCTTCATACCAACAGACATCCAGAAGCATCTTTTCCAAAGCAAAATTCTGTCCTCAACCGGGGCAGTGATTACATCTGGAATAATGCAATTGGGATAGTCAAGATCTGTGCTTTTTGCTGAATCAGCACATTAATTATAGCAACAGACCTCAGGCAGACCTGGACATCCCGTGCCTGGACAAGGGACCTTATGTCACCCACTGTGTCACAGTAAGTGACTCGGGAATGTGCTGGGATGGTTACTGGTTAGTTTTTACTTGGCAAGCAAGCCAGCCTTTAGCCATAGTCTCCATACAGTGGAGAGAAAGAGAAAAAAGAAGGGAAGTGTTGGGGTGGAGAGAGAGAGAGACCAGCAAGGCAGGCCTGAGCTGCCTGACATGACATCAGTGACTGCGGAGAACCTAGTGGGGACCTAAAAGCCCAGGAAACGTGGCTCCCACTGAATGTGCTTCAGTGGGTCCTCTTTCATGTGGCCAATTATATCCTTTACTCCCATGAACCAGCTGAGGGTCTGGTGGTCTTTCTTCACATCCTATCGTGGTCACCCACGTGGCCACTGTGCAGTTTCTATCCAAAGAAAATAGCGAAGGTGAAAATGTGTGTGTGTGTGTGTGTGTGTGTGTGTGTGTGTGTATGTATCTGTGTATGTTTATATATGTATGTATGTGTGTACACACACACACCTGGTCCAGTGTTTCCAAGGGGAAACAGTTTTATCACCCACACGTACAATCCTAGAGCTCTTTCCTTCCAGGGTCATCTGCCACCACCTCACCTACTCTTCCTGCCCACTCCTATTTCAGTCACCCGGACCCCAAGCAAAGCTTGCATGTCCACACCCCTTATCATCTTGCTAAAATTCGGCTTAAGAATCAACTCAAAGACCAACCCACTCTTAATTTTCTGGGATCCATTATCTGTTTCTTTAAACCTCCTCTAGCATTCATGGGGTTCATTTGCCATTTGCACCCCCCCACGCGCCAGGCCCCTCCCTCTAGACCGTCTGCTCCTAAGGGCAGGACTTCTGCTACCTTGATCTCTGTCTCCCCAACGGGCCTGAGAAGTGTTCCCTGAGGCTGTCCACACGGCTCTCTTTTCCTCTCCCCGAACCTGGGCTTGTGTGGAGAGCATGCGGAGAATTTCCAGAGCTTTCTTGTTGTCACGTGAAAACGACGAGTCGTTGCATCCGGGAGTGAAATGCTCTCTCTGTATTTTCACCATGTAGCACACCAAAGATGTGGGGTGCGTGTGGTTTGTCTGACTCCTCCCATCAGAACATAGGCTCCCTGGGGACCAGATGTGTGTCCGTTGTGTTCCCCATGGACCCCTCAGCCACCGAGGTACGCTGGCTGGCACACAGCAGGCATTCAGTGTGTCACTGTTGAATCGATTCATTCATTTGTCTCAGGCGAGAGGAACAAGAGAGATCTCAGAACAAAATCATCTGAGTCTGCTTAGTGTTTGTGCCAAGCGTGACGGAAAGACACGAAATAAAAATGACCCAAATGGCCGCAGAGGCCCAGCAATTCTGGGATTCCCCACAGCCATCAACGACAAGCCCTCAGCAAACCCTGGGCGCTGGCCTGAGGCACGTACGCCACCACCCGGGGGGAGTCTGACCGTGTGCAGATCCACACGCCTAACCCTCTGAGAGCACACGCAGCCGCCTCCTCAGGGCGTCACGTCTTCCAAGGCTCCTGTCCCTGAAGCGCGGCGGATCTGTGTTCTGGGCTGAATTGTGTCTCCACCAACATTCACGCGTTTATATTCTAGACACCAGGACCTCAGGATGCGACTGTATTCGGAGACAGGGACTTTCAGGAGGTGATGGAAGTAAGATTAGGTCACTAGGGTGGACCCTAATCCAATGTGACCGATGTCCTTATGAGAAGGGGAGATGAGGACAGACATGCACAGAGGAAAGGCCACAGGAAGGCAGAGGGAGAAGAGGGCCATGGGCAAGGCCAAGGAGAGCAGCCTCCAAAGAAACCATCCCTGCTGACACCTCACCTCGCACTGCTCACCTCTAAGAACTGAGAAAATTAATTTCTGTTGTTTAAGTCCTGCACCCCAGTCTGTGGTGCCCTGTTCCGGCTGCCCAAGCAAGCTAATACAACGTGGGAAATACAAAAGAGAAACTTTTTTTTTTTTTTTTTTTAAAGGATAGCCCAGTTGAATGCAGGCCGGTAAACTGAGTGATAAGTGGAATGGTATGGACACCAAGTAAGGAGGGGGGGAGGGGAAGAAACAAACAAACCGAGGTATAATGTATTGACATTTTTTATATTTGGTATTTGTAAGTCCTTTTAAAAAAACTTTTTTCAGGCCATTTTTTTCCTTAAAAAACAAAGAAAAGCAACCAACAGCAATACTCTGTACAAAAACATTAGAAATATGCATCATTCCAAAATAGTTACAAGAAAATTACAGTTTTAGAGTCTACATCAACACATCCTATCCATACGTGCCCCACGGGGTTGAGGGACAAAAGCTACAGCATGTTGAACACTCAACTGCTCTGGACAGTCTGAAAACTCAGACCTTGGGACTTTTGAGGCAAATCAACCTCAGCCGCCAAGTCCCGTTGAGCTCACTAAGCACAATCAAGCATTCCAAAAGAAAAGCAGGCTTTTTCATCCCAGATGAAAAGCAAACGTGAGTCAGCTGCGCGGCTGGCCCCCACCCCCCCAACCCCCAGGAGCCTCTGACTTGGTGAAGCCCAAATCCAGGGGAGTCACCGATTCCAAGTCTAGCCGGACGTCACTACATGGTCACAGAGAGCAGACCCCAAATGTCATTTCCTCCTGGCGCTGTCACTAGATTTAACTTTGGAGGCAAAACATCTTGGCTCTGAGAATAAGAGATTCAATGACCCAAACCCCCAAACCACCGGCCACCAATCTTTGGCTCTTTGCCCAACCACTGACCCCACCCTGGCCGCTTTTCTGTGTGCAGCTCAAATACTAAAGTGGGGCAGTTACACCATCTCCACGATCCCGCTGGACGCCTCCAAGTTGAGTTCATCATTTCTGGGAGGGTTTGGGGCGGGAGCTTGAAAACATCTTCCTCTTTCCTGTGACCACCACCCCACCCCCAGTCCCTTTGTCCTTTAGGTTTTTACATATTAATCCTCCCTTTTCAATCACTGTGTTATAAATACTGTCACCACCCCCACTGGCCCCAGCCCCAGTCGTCTTCAGGATGCAGCGAGGCATCGTGACCTCTGGGTGACCTGCCATTTGGAGTCCAGACACTACAGCACAAGCCGTCCTCTGGGATTCGGAATGACGCCAGGGAGTGGCCCATGGGGCTACTGCCTCGTTCCCAAGCCCACACCAGGCAGAAGGGAGGGGGGTTTCTGGTTTTTTGTCTTTCTACAATATGGTTATAATTATTGTTGTTTTCATTAGTTTTAAAGGAATTTTTAGAGCCGAGTCCTTCCCTCCGATGTCTCCATGGCAGTGATGTGGCGGGGCAGGCGGGGCAGGGCAGGGCATCTCCATGGGATTTGACATCTAGACAACACCCATCGCAATGGTTTCCTGACAAACTGGAGTGGGGCGCGGTGTGGCCCCAGTGCTGCTGCCAGGACAGGGGCCTCTGAATGGAGCTGTGGAACGCAGCAAGGTCTGCATGCATCGGGGGGCCAGACCAGTGCGAAGGCTTGGAAGCAATCCGCCAAACCCAGCTGCACTCCGCACCCCGGAACGGCGCGGCTTCCCTGAAACCTACAAAGCCGGCAGCCCCTCTGAAGCTGAGTCAAGAGGGCCCAGTCTGGCCTGGCCAAGCCATCCCTTCAAGGGTCTGATATTGAATGAACTGCTTACTACCAAAGACAGCAAAGGATTCAGCAAAAAGTGCAATCACCATTTGGGAAGTAAGGTTCTCCCAAAACTGCCACCGCCAACGCCCCCTTTTAATTCTTTCGGTACCTCAAAGGGATAGGGGGACAAAAGACGTACAGCACTAACCCCTGAACCGAATCAAGGGCTGTCAGTACGTCGTGGTTCACCCTTCATAACCCCCAAATACCCAGTCACATGTCCAGTCAGTTATCAAAGTGCCGGTGAGCTGAGGAGCTAGGCAGGTCAGGAGACGGGGTCCCCCCAGGGCAACAGGGAACAACGCACTCGGAGAAGACCCGCCCCCATCTTCAATAGGACACCTGTGTCCTGAGTTTACAGCAGGATTTAGGGCTGTGGCAAACCACCACGGGCTTCGGGGGACCTGGACACTCCTTCATAAGACCTTGTATACTTCATTGCCTATTGGAGGATACACTCAAACTTCTTCACCATATAACCTGAGCCACAATAAAAAATAAAAAAGAAACAAATCCTTTCATGTTAATGCCTTGAGAAGTTTACAGATTATGTACCAATAAAATAAATCCACATAAATTCTGAAATTCTTGGTGGATACACATCTGAAGCAAAAAAAAAAAAAAAAAAAGGTTAATCAACACTTTTTTTTAAATCAAAGTAATTACAGCAGCAGTATAATGAAAAGAGGTTTTAAAAATAATAATTACATCTTTGATACAAATTCAAACTTTGTACACCTCAATTCAAAGGAATGACTGTTTTTAAGAGTTTAGTATACAGATATATACAGTAGCTACCAAAATGTGTCGTTGCAGATAGACTAAAGCCAGTGGACTCCAAAGGAGGAGGGATTAATTTGACACTGTTTTCACATGGAAGTGTTCACAGATTGCCACGCTTTTAAAAACACACACACACATATACACAGACACACATAAAATGCCAACCTGAGTAAAACGTTACTAAAAACCTAGAGCATCATGAATCACTAAGTCACATATTGCACCTTTAAATAATCCTTCTTACCAAATACAGAAATGAGAAAAAGGATAAAACAGGGACTAGGAAAGGAGAGTCCATCACTACAGGGTTCTTTTACTTCCCCCAACCCCCAAATTCTCAAGGTGATACTTAGTCTCCGCTCTCAGTCAATGGGCTGAAAATGTGCCCGCCCAACAGACATGTCTTTGGGAAAAACTGGGAAGGAAAAGGGAAGAAAGAATAGAACACAGAATGGGGGTTCAGGGGGCCTCCTCTAATCAAATAAGAACAGGAATGTTACTGAGAAGGCTGAACTTCTGATTCTAAACTACTGTTTAAATATTCCACATATTCCAATTAGGAGATTCAATACAAAAATAAAGAAATCTACTGAGTTTGCCTGTGGAAGCATAATTCAGAAAAGGCACATGTTCAGATAGAAAACCCAGGCAGGAGAGGCCCCACACACGCCGCCCTACCAGGTCATCATCCACAGTTACGCAGTTGCCATCAGCTAGATTCCAAGATACAGTAGGTAAAAATAGACCTCTGATGCTTAAAATATATCCAACCCAACACGATCCTGGCTTTAGCATGTGGATCATATAAAATAGTCTTTTAAAAAAAAATCTGTTTTGAACAAAAAAATCATAGCTTGCTTTCCCTAGTTTTCCATAAATCTCAAGGAAAAAAGAAGGGGGGACTCATCCCATTGGGAACCAGGAATGCAACCGACTGGCTCACCACCCACCCTCCAGCCCCTGATGGCCCCAACTTCTCATGTATTATGGGTCATGGGTGCAACTTCACACCCTCGATTAGGCCTAACAAAACAGAACAAGAATTAAGATATCAGACATATAAAAACATGTCAACATTGGGGCATTTTCCTTTGCTGTGGGTGTGATGGTCTTGTTAACTCCAGAAAGATGTGCCTTTGGTATCAGGCGATGTAACCGTTTGTTTGCCCAAATGTAGTCACTGGGGCCAGGTTTTCATAGATTGTCATTGCAGTTGTGTTCTGGTAGATGAGATCGACTTTCGAGTCCCTCTGGGATCGGATAATATCCAAGACACACTGATTGAGGAAAACGTACTGGTCCTGGTTGAAATGGAAAAAGCAGAACACAAATGAGCTCAGGTCCTGAAGATTATCACCCAAAGTTATTTTCAAACAAATTCCCATGCCCCAGCCCCACCTGCCCCACAGCCAACACTTCAAGTTGACATGTGTCAAGGGGTAATCACATTCTGGTGAAATCTGAACCCACAGGGAGCAAGAATCTCATCATCAATGATTGTCAGCCAGAGGGGCAGATGTCCCAGAACTCCCCTCAACTAGATTCCAAGATACAGTAGGTAAAAGTAGACCTCTGATACTTAAAATATATTCAACCCAACATGATCCTGGCTTTAGCATGTGAATCATATAAAATAGTCTTTTTTATTTTAATCTGTTTTGAAAAAGAAAATATCATAGCTTATTTTTTCTGGTTTCCCATAAATCTCAAGGAAAAAAGAAGTGACCTCATCCCATTGGGGACCAGGAATGTAACTGACTGGCTCACCACCCACCCCCAGCCCCCAACGGCCCCAACTTCTCATTTATCATGGGTCGTGTGTGCAGCTTCACTCCCAAGGAGAAATACCAGAATCTAGGGGAAGGACAAAGAAAGAATATGGAGGTGATAATGCAGAACAGTGGGGATGTGCAGAACAAGGAGTAAATTGTGATTCGCAACAGAGGAGGTAGGTTAAGAGGAATGATCAGGGTAGAGTTGGGTGGGGACCAACTATAGGCAAACAGATCAGAATCTGCAGGTTTCCATTAAAGAGGAAGAAGAGGTACATGCCGACACAGAAAAATATCCATGATGCTATGACCAAAAAAAAATCACAGGGCAGCCTTATATATAAAATAGGATCCAATTTTTAAAAATTACCCCGTGTCTCTGTGTGTGTGTGTGCGTGTGTTTTTCTACAGCTGTACACAAAAAGCTTATGAGAATATACACAGACTGTAAACAGTGGCTACTTCTAGGGAATGTGGGGAAGAAAAAGGAAAAGACAAAAACCTATCCTATGTAATCCTATACTGTCGGATTTTTTAATGTTGACAATTAATATTATTTTCAAAATATATTATGAAAAAGAGGCATGAAAAGAATTTGGAGGCAAGTATAAGATTTTTGTGTTTCTCACAGGAGGAAAAACGACGGAGAACTGCTGCCCTGCATAATTAGAACAGAAAAAAGAAAAGGTCTCTTCTGACCAACACTGGAGGGGGATTCCACGCTGTCTACCCCGACCACGCCACTCACCCCCAAGCACGCAGTGTACCCAGGCATCTAGAACATTCCCTGCTGGCTCAGCAACAGAGCACACATTCATGGAGCTCTAAATGGGTGCATGGTGACAGCCTGAGGCAAAATTAATATTCTGCTCTCATCCTGGTTGAGGCCCATTCAACCCCACAGCGTTGAGAAAGGCTGTCTCCCAGGATGTTTGCTGAGACATGCCTCACAAACAACAGTTAGCGGGCACATTTCAGGGAAAGCCAATCCTACTGTCCTACACAGGCGACACTGTAGATGCCGAGCTTTCGTTGTCTCAGGTGCTCCCCATCCTCCCACAGCTACGGAATGGGTGCTCTTTACCATTCGCAAGGCTGGGGCAGGCTACGCTGCTCTATCGATGCTTAAAGTAGCATTATGCTGTTTCGTATTATTACTGTTTGATACGCCTATTCACTAGCTTGGCTTGAGGATGATCAGAGCTTCTTAGAAACAAAAAGTGAAAATGCCGGTTTTATGAGTGTAAAATCCAGAAGCCCAAGCTCAGAGACTGGCTAAGAGCATTCGGTGCATCACCAGCAGCAAGGTGAGGATCCCACTGCTGTCCAGGTTGGCGGCGCCGTCGCCAGCATCAGTACCACGTGTCCCTGTGTCAGGCAGTTCAAGCCCGTGGCAGTTTAGGATCTTAAAGAAATCAATGTCCCACCATGGCCAAGAGCCAGAAAGATCTGGAAGGGTGAAATTGTTTAACACAAGTGTGTGTCATGATACCGCCTTCTAAAAACAAACAGGAAGGGTGGATTGTCCAACAGAGGTTGGCCTCACCTCTGTCTGCACCATTAAAGGCCTGTGCATTCGAAGGTCGTACACGATCCCATACACGTCCACGGTGTTCTCATTCTCCATCTGATAGATAAGACGATCGATGGCGATGAACGTGCCCGTCCTCCCCACCCCAGCACTGAAGGAGAAGAGAAAGGAGCGCATCAGTCGGGGTCGCTGTACAAGTCTCACACGTCCTGTGCATGGATCTTGCCCTCCACCATTATCAGGCTTTGAGGGCAGAGCCCAGACCATTGAACATCTGCTCAGTGGAAACCTCAGCAAGTCGAACCCCACCAGCTTAGGACCGGGACCCAAAGTCCTACCGTTCCTCTGGAGTCAAATGTCACAATAAAACGCCTCGCTGGCGCTTCTTGCCCCTCAGTCCTGTTCATAAGCCAGGATGGCAAGTGTCACCAATTTAGTCCCCACGGGACAACAAAACCCCTCCTTTCTGCCGTCTCAAAATTAATTCCTTTAGCTTTACAGCGAAGGTCATTGTTCAAGAGGAAGGGGCAGCAAACTTCTTCTGGACAGGGCCAGGCAGGAAGTATCTTCAGTCTGCAACCAAAGGGTCCCTTTCTGCCGCCGCAGCACAAAAGTAACGGCAGACAACATGCAAACAGACAGGAAAGGCTACATCCCAACAAAACTTGACAAAAATAGGCAGCAAAAGAGATTCTAGGGATAGTTTCACGGGTATATACGTATCCCCAAACTCATTAAGTTTATACAGGATGTGCAGTTTTTGTGTGTTAAAAAACATTTTTAAATGAATAAAGACAACAAATTAGAATATGTGTTTCGACATTGTTAAGTAACAAACATGCTGAATGAAGAAAGCAGGTTGCAGAATGAGGGCGATACAATAAAATCTGGTGAAAGTTTAACGCTACATGAAACTACAGAGAAGTACACATATGTAATAAAATATAAAAGTACATCAGGGAATGGTGCAGATAAACTTTAGGACCACATTCGCCTATGTCAGGAGAATGGGACAGGCAACCAGTAAGTGGAGACTTTATATCTATAATGTATTAGTAACAAAAAGAAACATATGGCCTCATGTTCTGCTTTATTAAATTGTTATTGTTCTCTATATTTTTGTAAGATTAAAATATTTAACAATAAACGTAAATATGAAATACATTAAAATACATCGTGGTTTAAAAAGCATACATTGGCAACCTACCAGGTCTGGCCTACAAGCTACAGTTTGCCAATTCCTGTCCCAAGGTTTCAGGAAGACACTGTGGTCCCTTCTCCAAACCCTTCCTGAATTTGTAAATGCCTACTACATTCAATCTTAATACCTTGCTTTTCCAAAGTGGCCATACATCTAATTGCCTTTGAAATCTGTCCCACACTGAGCGCCGCCTGCCTACCTGCAATGCACCAGCACGGGCGACTCGGGAGGACTCTGTTTCATGTAGTCACGAACAAGATACCGGAAGTTGATGAGCAGGTCTGTGGTGTCGGGAACCCCATGGTCGGGCCAGGAGGTGAAGTGGAACTGTCGCAGAGGGTGGCTGTCACTTGTCTGGTTCTAAAAGGCAAGAAAAGAGGTTAGACCCAGAGAGCAAGGCTGCCTAGCAACAGCAGAAAGGCTGGTGAAATCAAGCAGGGCCTGATGCTGAACCGCACCGGGCAGCGGAAAGGCGGCTAACCGGGAGCGGTGACGACTAGAAATTGGAATTATACGCTGGTGCAACAGCTAGTAAAGCACTGCACAAACTCTGGTGTGCTCGTCCAATCCTCTTTAAAGACCAGCCAGCAAAGGTCCCAAGGGGTAAAGTGACTTCCCCACATTCAGCCCAGGTGCAGAAGCCCCCGTCCGCTGACGTGGGGCTCAGGCCCCGTCTCCTTCCCACCACAGGTTCCTGCCGGTAGTGTGCTCACACTCTCATAGCTACACGTCCTCACAGCTTCATCAACCCCACCCGAGTGCCGCCGGGAACGCCACTGACCGAAAATAAAGGTATACAAGCACAACTGTGACCCTCGGGGCCTTCGGGACAAGAACTGCCTCATAATTCATGTGTCTTCCAGAGAATCGAAAAACATAAGCAAACAGCAAGCACCAAGTAAATATTTAGAATTGTAGGCATTTGAGAAAGGACCCCCCCCCCGCCCCCAAAAAATGTCTATTCCAACATCAGACAGACACTAGAAAGTGAATCTTGTTATAACAGTTATGTAGTTATTACCTTGATTATCAGAACTCCACCCAGGCTTGGCCCTTCCTGACCCTGAGGATCCCACAGCCAGGCACTGCCCTCACCCTGCAGTTACCTGCATCTAAACTGCAGGCATTTCCATCTGAATCTGCTTCCAGCCTCTTCTGGTATGCACTATTCGCAGTATGTTTGCTCAATTACGTGCACGGTAAATATCCAGTCTACAAAACCATCAAAGCCTAGAGTGCAGTTATCCATGCTCCAAAAGCTAGACAGGTGCGGGGCTTCCCAATCACATCCCCTCCCCATTACGAATAATACTGAGACTCATTTTTGTGAATAGTAAGTCTTCTCCTGTATTTCAGTTGTCTCTTTGAGACAGATTCTCAAACCTGGAACCACCAGATCAAAGGGGAGTGGATATTTTTATGCCATTGATATAAATTACAAAGGGTTATGCTAATTTATACATGCCCATCGGAAGATATCAGTTTTACTTCCTGACACGGCTTCTGTTTTTAAACACCCTTAAAAAAAGAAAAAGACACATAATCTGACTTCCTAAAATGCCTACAAATTTACTGAGTTTTCTTTTTTTTTAATTTGGGGGGGCGGGGGAGCGGGCAGTAAGGGAAGCCATGTGTATATGCCCGGAATCCTATTAACACAACTGTTACCATGAAACCACTCCCAACAGGAAAAGGCGTGCCTGATACCATATTTCCTACCAACTAATCCCAAAGGACCTTGCTTTGTAACAAAAGCTCTGCAGGCAAGTCACCCGGAAGTGGAAGGAAAAGAGCGATGGGTGCTGAGCCATGCTCTTTAGGTCCATTTCATTCAAGAGTAACGTGAAATTCTCCTTGAGAACGTACAGCTCAAGGGCTGCCTTAGAGTGTGTACAGACATGAATTGTTTTAGTCCATAAAGAAGGAAGCAAAAATATTTTTGGATGCATTAAAAAAAAAATTGGTTAAGAGGAACCTAAACAGTATCGCCCCTAAAAATAAGACATGGTACTGCTACATGAGACCTGGGCATCTTGACTTCTTACTCACATTTTTCACCGTGAAGTCTCTGATGGTCCATTCTGGAAGAATAATTTCTGACGTCATTGCCACAGTTATGCTCCCATAGTCCTTGGCCTGCTTGGAAGGCCAGTACTCCTCACATTTGGTCTAGAATAAAAAATGCCTTTTTATACATGACTTAGATCACGCCATCTGCTATCACTAAAGCCTCACAAGGGAGATCAGATATTGACAACTGGCATGAGGGACTGATTAAGTTCTTTAGCTGGGTCCTGCTTGACCCTTAAAATTGTTTTGTTTTGTTTTTTAATTTACAACTGTTGCCAACTCTTTTCAAATTGGAAGGTTTTTCATAAAAATCCAGATTTCTGGCTTCTCTTGAAAAAAAGTCAGAAAATCTGGCCAACGCGGAGCCCCCATTTCTGCATGAAAACTGATTTAGAGCTCAGCAGCAGCTGTAACTTCTCAGGGGACACAGTCCCACCAGCTCCAGTGGCCCCTCCAGCAACCCCTCCACATCTGTTCCCCGAACAACTAAACGTCTCCGATCGGCCCACACCATATGCAGCTGGAAGAAATGAGACCTTTCCCCATTACCGTCTGAGACACACCAACTGCAATACAAATACAGACACCAATAAAGGGGATAAAATGAAATCACTTTAGGATCTTTGATCCTATAAAGTGGGTGAGCAAATGTGAATAAAAATAAAAATCAAGGAACAACTGCTCTCTGAGAATGTCTGCAACCACATTTAGCAAATAACTTAAAAGACTCTCACACACACACTCAACTTTCCAAAGTGTGCTCTGAGCTAGCCGGTGGTTTCCAAACCTGGTTGGTTATCTGATTGACCCAGGAGGTCTGTTTCACTTTAAAAACAGATGCCTGGGTCCCACCTCTGGAGATTCTGACCCAGGCAGGGGATGTGTATTTTTTTCAAAGATCCCAGTTTTGGGTCCACTGCTCCATGAAAGAACACAGGATTTGAACACGCACTGACATGGACTTGATTTTTCAGCCCAGCTTCTTAACCAGCTGGATTTTTGTTGCTGCCTTGTGGGCAAGGTCTTAAACTCTCAGAGCCTCTGTTTCTCCATCTATAAAATAATGCTAATACCTCACAGAGTTGTGATAGCGAAGAAATAACATATATGGAGTTATCTTGCGCAGAAAATATACTGGCTCCCTTCCCCTTTCACCCAGGCAGTATCATCTTCTTCTCTCCTGACTTAAGATGAACAAGGGCCCATCCGAATTCATCTCCATGTTCTTTCTTAGTTTCACTACATCGTTTTCATTTGCCTAACACGTATTTATAACAATCTTCCATGTGTGAGGCACTGGGCTAAACAGCGCCGTGAAGTGTTACATGCATGGATAAACACTGTTCTGTTGTTTGCATTAGCGACCTGTTCTCCTGATACAAGGAGAGGGCACAGAGCCTTCTCCCTTCCGCATCACCAGAAACGTGAGGATGGAAACCACCTCTCACTGTCCTTTGTTACCTTTCCCTCCTCCACGCCCAGCCCCTAGCCCAGGACCTCGCACATACTTGGGGCTGGAAGAACATCTGCCGTCTGAAAGGGGAGCCAAGAACATGAAAAGCAGTGATGCCCGACAGGTTCCCGCTATCACCTAGGACAGTGCCACTCAAAGTGCGCGCCTGGAGCAGGCGAAACAGCTGCCCCTGGGACTGTCACAAGGCTGTTCTGGGGTCCCACCACAGACCTTCTCAATGAGAAACTCTGAAGGTGTTTCTGACACACGTTAAAGTTTAAAACCCACTGGCTTAGGGACTCAAGTCCTAGCCTATACCTCAAACCTATGTGAAAAAATACACAGAGCAACATTAGGTCCTGGTCCTCAGGCACAGAACTTCTGAATTTAGCATGTTTCCCCAATTCTCCTCAGATCTACTTATGGAAGCATGAAATTTTACTAATAGACAAAATCGTATCTTTAATGGAAGTAGCCAGGGGATTCCAGGCCATCACAAAGGAAAGAGGACTTTTGAGACTAGGGGATAAGTCTGAGATTTTGCATAAAGTTTCCAGTGCTAAAAACCAAGTTTGAAAATCACCCAGTTGGTCAAATACCGTGTCTCATAGATGAAGAAGCTGGTTGCTTAGAGACACGATGAGCTTGCAGCCAATCACAGAGCTGGAGAAGGACAGAGCTGCGCCGTGAGCGGTAGCGCCTCGCTCCAAGCCCAGGAGGTTTCCCACACACTAACCCAAGTCCTGGTATTAGCCAACTCCAGCAGCAGTGACTTAATGAGTAAAGAACATTGTTTGTCCATAATTAAAGGTAATAATAACAGATTTTTTAAAGAATTTTCTTTTTACTCCATAGTTTTATTTTATTTTATTTTAAATAAGTTTTTTTTTTTCTTGAAACTTTTCACTGGGATAATAAAAAGACAAAACAAGTTTCTAAGAATAGAGGTGCTCCTGTTTGCTGGAGTGTTGGTTTCTTTTTTTTTTTAAGACAAATAGAAAACAAATGAAAGAGACACATAGTTTTTAAGATACTTGCCTTTCCACCATAGTAAAAAATAAATGAATGAATTTAGTTTAATCATATATTTTTTTTAAAAGATGCTTACCCTGCCCTGTTCAACACATTTGGTCAACATGACGATGGCATATACATTTTTCTCCCAAACCATCCGCCAAAAATCTTTCAAAGTGTTGGGTAAAGGTCCTTGTGTGGCAATAAAGTCTCTCTTGCAATGGTAACCCTAAAAACAGAAAGCAACAGATACTCAAGGTCAAAGACACAGAAGGAGGCACTCTGGAGGCTCCCCCCCACCAAGCCAGCAGACCATCTCCCCACTTACAGGCATGTAGTTGGCATTGATGTAGTCATCAGCAGAATGGGTGTGGACTGAGAGTTTGACACGAGAGATATCATCTGTGGCATCAAGAGAAAAAAAGGCCTCATGAGAAGCAGACGTTTGAGGGGAGCTACTTACAAGACCAGACGGCAACACGGGGCTCTGTCACACCTCGAAGGTACACAGGTTGGCATTTAACATATGCAGCCTTATTTAATGCTCACAGTCACCCTGCGTCACGTGCCACACAGGAGATCTGTGATGTCAGTGGCAGAATCAAGGACTGAATCCGGGCAGCCTGCAACGTACGAGCCAGGGAATGCCCTGAGCACTTCTACTTTGTCCTCAAAAAATAAAAGGGGGAGGATCTAAAACACAAAATTCTCATGTTTTCTAAGTACTGTCATCTCAAAAACACACACACTGGCCCCACTCAAGAAGTAGAATTATATCCTTAGATCCGAATGTCGGACTGAGTTATAAGCAACAGCACTGATGTTTCCCCGTCTTTGCACACTCTCTCGCCCTCCCCTGGACGGAACAATATAACAATGCCAAGCCCAGTTTCAGCCTAAAATATTCCAGTGAAAACAATATCCAAACTCTGGATCTGAAAATCTCCCCAAATGGCCAAGAGAACAGGCCAATAATCCCTTGTTAACCCTAGAAGGGCAGTGCTGGTTTTAAAAGCATTTCTCTCAGAATATGGATCAATGTCCACTGTCCATACAAGGGGTGGGGGTCAGAGGGAGATGAAGAGGAAGAATCCAGGAGCTAGAAAATCCTGAATCTAAACAGAAGTTAACATTTCAGGCCAGGAAAGAAAAACCAGCTTCACGTAAAAGAGGCAATGCCTCTAAATGTCCTGCTGTAAAAATTATTGGCAGAGTCTACCAATTTCAGCTAAACCAGAGCACAGCTAGAACCTACAGATACTTCTTTCTGTGCCCAAATTCCCACCCAAAAGAGAAACCACAAAGAACATCTACGGCAAAGGGTTTACGTTTTGTCCTAATGAGCGATGTCATAAATAATTCTCATTTTAAACTCAGTTTGCTGCTATCCCTGTCGATTAGGCTGTAGACATGGTTACTTCTCAAAAACAGGAGTGAATCCAAATATAATTCATGTTTAGCTGTGAAATGTACTCCG
This sequence comes from Furipterus horrens, assembly GCF_987537825.1. Lineage (NCBI taxonomy): Eukaryota > Metazoa > Chordata > Mammalia > Chiroptera > Furipteridae > Furipterus > Furipterus horrens. The sequence continues at coordinate 11,049,200 of NW_028327172.1, forward strand.
CCCACCAGAGAGAGACGCGTCTGGATGAGCAGAAGGTGTCACTCCCTGCCTGTCCCCATCCTGGTCCTTCCTTCCAGAACTACATTAATGGAAGTAAGAAGCTGAGAGATAGAGGGGTTAACAGCATGAGCTCTGGAGGACTGGGGGGGTTGAGGGGCTGGGTGAAAAAGGTGAAGCGATTGCTGGTCACAGGACAGTCACAGGGATGTAAAGTACAGCATAGGAAATACAGCCAATGACATTGTAATGACTATGTGTGGGGCCAGGCGGGCACTGGAAATAGCAGGGGAACCCTTTGTAAAGTATATGACTGTCTAACCACTGTGCTGGACACCTGAAACTAATACAAAATAATACAGGTGAAGGTCAACGTTAATTGGAAAACATTTTTTTAATTTAAAAAAAAAAAAAAAAAAAGAGCACAGGCTTTGGCCTTGTCCCTGAATGAAAGTTGTAGATCTCGGCCAAGCCTGGTCCTGCCACGACTGTCTGTGTGACTCTGGACAAATCACTCAGCTTCTCTGTGCCTCCTATTCCTCATCTGCAAAATGAATATTCTACTACCTATTTCATAAGGTTGTCGAGAGGCCTGAAATCCATAGACTGTGCCTAAACACAGGGCTTAGCACTCAGCAGGTGGCTAATGAATGGCTGCGGAGGTGGCTGGCTAGTTGGTATTTTGATTCCTCTCCCCTCTACTGTTCCAGGGGCGATTGGGTGGAAAAAGCAACTTACAAGGCAGAACGTTATTATAGCGATTCTTCCCTCTATTCTCAGCCAGTTCCGCTGCATACTTAGGCTGACTAATTCCAACCAGCTTCAGATCCTAAAAATAAAAGGAATGAGTTGTTCATTTAGTTCATGTTCAAATATTACATCTACTGAGCACAGAGCGTGACAGAAATAAATGAGGACCATAGCTAGCCCTGTCGTGTTAAATAGCATGTATTTCCTATGTTGCGGTATGGGCACACGTGGAGAGGGGTGGGCATGGCCAGTCTGGGTGAGGCATATGAGGGACTGAAGGACAGAAGCTGTTTTCACACGACTTCACTGAATCTTCCAGAGTCTGCCTCCACTGCACAGACCTCAGCCCCCGCCCCCAGATGCCCCATCGTGCGTCTTTCCAGCTCATACACTTTAGTTCACAGCCCTCTAACTTGAATTTCCAGGTCCTATATCTTTGCATCATCTTCGGGGAGCGACACCGCGAAAATCCACGGTCCATCTAAGCGCTCACAGCCTGCACAGCAACGGTGCGGCCCTGGACGACACACAAGAGCTCCTTTCCCCTCCAAGAGGGTCACCTCTTACCCAGAGCTTCACCATAAAACAAAAATGGGCACTTTTACCACTTTCAGGAAAAAACAACTCAATGAAAACGCAATATTTGCAACCACATACTTCATACTCTTCTGCAAAGCCACAGTTGGAGTCAGCCTGCTGTTTCTTAAAGTAGGCCTCAAAATTCTCCACTCTGATTAACTTGGATCTAAGAAAACGAAACAATGTATTAGAATGTTTACATTCAACAAGTTTGAAATAGAAAAATACAAGTTTTTTTTTGTTTTTTAAAGCAAAGAGCATACTCACTTTTTGGGTCTTCATCATAGAAAGGGAAAGAAAAAATATGTGCAATTAGAAAAAAATGATTCAACTGTGCCTCTGGAGGTAAACATCTTCCCAAAACAAGAATATATATAGTACAATATTTTGTAGGGAAGGGATGTTGGGGGCGGGGTCAATATATTGTTATTTACAAAACTCTGCATCAGGAAATTCAACTTCTAGACCCTGTGATGTAACTGATTGGCTCTGTAACTTCGAGCAAGTTCTCTGCTCCTGATTCTTGATAACTTACTTTTTTAACCACACAAAATATATACTTATCAGTAGAATTGTTGGTAGCATATGGTCAGGATGGTCCTACCTGCCACCGTGGCACAAGGCAGGAAGCTAGCTGCAGGACACTGACACACACACATTCCTTGCAGAACAGCGGAGCTAGCAAGAACTTCTGGATGAGCGTGGTCAAGTGTGTCAATCAGGAAAAATGACAGCAAGTTCCACCAAAAACTCTCTAGACAGTTACTCAACAGATGGGGGATTGAATCGCTTAAAATAAAGCTCATAACTCTAGAAACTTACTTGATTTGAGAAAAGGACACCTCATTGTGCTTTGCATCTTTCCTGTTGTAAAGGAAAAAAACAATTAGACAAAAAAGATTGATTCTGTGCTTTGCCCCTGTCATGGGTCTACAAAATGCCTTTCCCTGGGCGTTAGTTAGTTCATGTACGACACTAATCCTGCTCACTGATACTAAGCTTAATGCTCTAAGCAACAAGTGCCGACCATAAGTCTGTGCCGTTCCTCTCTTTTACACCATCCAAAAGTATGGAAGAATCTTAGGGAATTCCTCGCATAAATATTTATCAGCAGCATCACCTTATTGTAAAGTGAGACACATTACATGATACTCTGCTTTTTTAGAAAGCCTTTCTGATAAGTTAATGAAATAAACTAGAAAATATATCCAGCATAGGGAAGGTAGTGGGGCACCTGGTACTCTCCTGCACTCTTGGCTAAACCCCATAGTGGCGTTTAAAAAAAAAAACTTTCTGGAAGACAATTTGGCATTAGTATCAAAATTAAAAACGTGTATGCCCACTGACTCAGCCACTGCCCAGCTTGAAATTTACAGAAATAATCATGAATGTGCCCAAAGATTTAGGCACAAAGATAAATAACTGTGGCAAAGGGGGAAAAAGGATAGTAATTAAATAATATCCATACAATTGAATACTCTGTAGCCACTTAAAATAAAAACAAAATGAAGTTGTCCACATGTCTTAAATGAGTAAAGCAGGCTAGAAAATAATATGCATAATACAATTCCACTTGTATGCGTATGTCTGTATGTATTTGTGAGTTTTGTAATAACATCAACGTTAAGGGTAGTTTCACATAGGTGCAGCGATTATGGATTATCTATTTTCTTTGCTCTCCTCTTGTTTTGTTTTTTGTTTGGGGTTTTTTTGTGGGGGGGAGGGCACAACATGTATCACTTTTAACAAGATACAAGAAAGCTGTTTTTGACCCCTCCCTTGCAAAAAAAACATATCAGAATCGAATGCAAAAAGCTGGACAGGGAGCACTGTCTGTTAACTGAACGGGGCGAGGCGGTATCAGAAGAACCGGGCATGGCCGCCTTAGAAACCCCGGGCCAGGATGAAGATTCCCTGGCTGGCAGTGCCTGATGACAGCGATGCATCCCAGCGAATACACAGGCTTCACACCCCACATGGTCGGGCAAGACAGTGTGCGATGAAGAGCAAAGAGTAGCTCCAAGTCCATTTCCACACTTCTACACTCAGCTTCTTCCTTGCAATGGGGCTCATAAGACCTGCCTCCCAGAGCCTCATGAGTGAGAGAATTTAAGGAAAGCACAAATCCAGGCCCACGGGAAGCACCCCAAACAGAGTTGCCATCTTTACCACTTAACTACCTCAAACGGTGGTTGTACAGATGAACTATCTTAGCATACGAGGCACAAACACTGTGCAAAGCGCTTTTATTTATTTAACGCTCTTCAATGTCATGAGTTAGACCCTGTCATTATCCCCCTATCGCAGATGAGGACAATATTGCCAACCTCCCTAACAGCTAGTCAGAGGCAGGGTATGTGTTCAAAGTTGGCTAACTCTAAACTGAAATCTCTTTTAACACCAGAGCAGCCCTGTTTACAACAGCCAAGTGCTGGAAACAGCCTAAGTGCCCGTCTGTAGATGAGTGGATCCAAAAACTATGGTACATTCACACAGTGGAGTACTATGCAGCAGAGAGAAAGAAGGAACTCCTGCCATTTGCGACAACATGGGTGGAACTAGAGAGAATTATGCTTAGAGAAATAAGCCAGGCAATGAAGGAAAAATACCATATGATATCACCCAATACAGGAGACTAAAGAACAACACAAACAAAAGAACTAAATAGAACAAAGAGCAGAATAGCAGTCAACAGGAGGGAGGGGGGAGGGAGAGAAGGGGGAAAAGTAAGGGAAGGGTTTAGTCAAGGAACGTGTATAAATGACTCATGGACGTGGACAACGGGGAGGGATATGATTGTGGGAGAAGGGGTGGGCTGGGTGGGGGAGAGAAGTTGGGGGAAAAGGGGACAACTGTAATTGAAAAACCAAAAAATAAAATTAAAAAAACAAAACAAAAAAAAAACAGTCAAGTGATTTGCTTTGGTTTGGTTTGGTTTGGTTTCCTTTCATTGAATTTATTGGGGTGACATTAGTTAATAAAAGTATATAGGTTTCAGTGCATAATTCTATAACCCATCATCTGTATATTGTATGTTCACCACCCCAAGTCAAGTCTCCTTCCATCACCACTTATCCCCCCGGTACCCTCTTCTGCTTCGCCCTACTTCCCTTTTCCCCCCGGTAATCACCACACTGTTGTCTGTGTTCACCCAGCTTCGGGAAACTGATTTGTGAACTAGAACGCACTGTTTGCAAGTAACAAGCTACACTGCAGGGCTTACCCGTGACCTGGTGTCAGGGCTGGGATCTGCTTTAAAGTCCTCCAGCTAGCGGTGGAGCTGAAATAAGACTTATTCACATAGTCACGGTTGTGGATAACAGGGACCCGGGGTCTCATGACACTATTCCTTCCAATTGTGTGAAAGTCTGAAATTTTCCATGCTAATTTTCTCTCCCTTTAAAAAGGAGGGTCTTCTTATTAACGTAAGCGATAGTCACCTTTTCTTTCTCCAGAAGATGAAGCCTCCAACAGCCACAATAACCATGGCACCAAAGATACATCCAAAAACGGCTCCACAGATGACACCTGGGAAGAGTCCGAATGGGAGGCGCCTTCAGGAGGTATTCGCCAACCCCCGGAAGGGTCCTTGAACCAGAGGGAGCGTGGGTGTGACACACGCAGACTTACATACCTTTGGATCTGAAACTAGTCTAAGCATTTGGGTTACTTGTCCCCAGCTCCCCACTAATGGGAGGTCCTGAGAAAGCCACTGTCCCCCTCCCTGCCTCAGTGTCCCCAATGGCAAATTTAGGGAACTGGGCCAGATCAGCGATTTTCGGGTTCTTTGCCACAGATTTCTTTCTTCAAATGAAATGGCATGCAGCGGCCCATTATATAAAACAGAAAACCAGGCAGGATGACCCAACTTGAGGTAGGGGGCGGAGTGGGGAGCATCTCACGGCTTGGCCCTGTTTGGTGAAGCAACCGTTGGAACACCTCGCACCCTTTGAGGCTAACAGGCACATACGAGCAGAAGTATCCACAGCCATGTGCTCAGGTGACACCAACCAGTTTCTGTGTTGGGGAAGGGAGTAGAGACTCCCTGCACTTGGCTTCCGGGCAGGAATTCTTTCCTGTAGCGAACAACTAACTACCAAGGGTGAAAACCAGGCCCACTGACAAGCCAGTTGGTCAGTATGACTCTGGCCTGAGAGGCGGCGGGTGTCTCCCGCTTGGGTCCCTGATGCTCCTGAATCACCTTGCTCTGTGTGATAAAGGACAGGAGTGCATGACAAGGAGTCAGACACCAGAACATGAGGCCTGCCTCTAAGGCACAGGGACGCCCTCAGCAAGCCATTGTCCTTCTCTGGGCTTGAACACCCTCATTTCTAAAATGGACAAGAGCATTTCCGTGGCTCCTTCAAGGACTCTGTGCGCCCTGTCACCCTGAGTGTCTGGCACGTGGACACACCACTAACTGCACTGGGAAAAGGACTGAGTCTGCAGACTGAAGTGCAACCGGCATTCAGAGGAGTTGAGATTGGGGACCCCTCGGCCAGGCAACGTCTCAACTTCTGAGAGGAGAAACCAGGCACTCCAACCCTTCGGGAGCCCAAGGCGGGCCTGTGGACGCCCAGCCTTCTGCGGGCACTGGCTGCAAACACCCACTGCATGGCCAACAGCACTGACGTTCTTCCCCTACCTGGATCCTGCGGCAAGAAGACGGCCTCTGAGCAGTGGCTGAAGGACACGTAGCTCCTGTTCCCGTCTATGAGATCTCTGTCGGTGAGGAAGGTAATGTTGGTGAAGCCAGCCACACAAGCCCTGCGGGATGACGAGAGGGAGAAGAGGAGGCTGAGACGTGCCCAGCACCTAAACTGTAAGCTTGGCACCCAGGAGGCTCAGCTCCCAAAGAGGAAGAACCAGGGCACGTTACCGATAGGAGCCCAGGGGCTCCAGCTTCCCGTTGTAATAGCCGTGCGTGGTTGACTCATTGCCCACATTGATTTCGTATTTCAAGACTTCAGACAAGCCCTGAGAAGGCGTCTTGTTTTCTGTCGCTATGAGGTACGTCACGTAAGTGGCCGAGGCCCCCTTTTTGAAATCTTCATATGTGTGGCTCAAAACCTCCGCAGAAGGGTTCGCTAAGAAAGGCACAAAGAAGGGAAGTCATAAGAAAGTGATTGCAGAGAGACTGAAGTCTCCCACGCTCTGAATAATGACACTGACACTGGGGACAGTGACAATAGCCGACGTCGCTCAAGGATGCTTTCTACACCAGGCTTTACTTAAATTAAGTTCTAAGTGCTTTACTTATATTAATTTATGGAGCACCCACAATACTCTCTTCACATAGGTTTATTATCTCCGTTTGGCAGATGGGAAAATGAAGGCACAGAAAGCAAAAAGGCCCCAAGGCCACACGGCCGACGTAGGGGAGTCGCACTTCTAACCCAGACGATTTGACTCGCGCGTGTGGTCTCATCCATCACAGGCTAATGCCATTCAGTCTGATCACTATGCACTATTGCCTCCCACATTCAGCAAAGGTCTGAGTGTGGAATCTGCCAAAAACCTTCAGAGCAAAATGACTAGGCCCTTGAAACAGACCCAAAAGCAAGGACAGAGAGAGAGAGAATAATATCTCAACGTCGCTCCTTGAAATTTTGCTGCAGGTCTAGGACAGCGGCAGACCTTGTCTTCCAGGGTCCCCACACCTGACTGTGTGTTTAAGCTCCATGTTTCTTGAGGATCAGAGGACAGTATCATAGGCTGAAAGACTTCGAAGAAGCTGTACTGCATTGTTCACAAGTAAAGAACCACCCAAAACAACACAGCTTGGTGTTTACAATCCAGGCCTTGTGCAAAGCACCCACGCACAGCTAGCAGAGACACCCGTGAATCATTCCTTTCTTACTTCCAGACAAAGAACTGGAGCCCTGTAAGGAAAAGCAGACTTTCATCCACCTCCTCTCTCAGCTATGACGATGCTCTTTGCAAGTTCCCACTACAAATGCAAATCATTTTGTCACGCTTTGCCAATGATTTGGGTGTGTGTGTGTGTGAGTGAGACAGAGAGAAAATTGCTTAATACACATCCTGCCACCTAAAAGATAAGACCCCATGTTGTAAAAAGACGAAAAACCTAGAGCCGAGGTCGGCAAGTCATGGCCCACGGCCAAACCCAGCCGGCCACCTGTGCTGGTAAATGGCATTTTATTGGAACAGCCGGCCTCTTCCTCTCCGCATCTTCTCTGACTGCTTTCACAGTACACCAGCACAGCTGAATAGCTGCGACCAGAGATTGTAAGGCCTGCAAAGTTTCAAATATTTGTTGTCTGGTCCCTTTACAGAAAGTTGGTCAAAACCCAACCTAGATCATCAGGCAAATAGCTGACCCCTTCCCACCCCCACGTGAGTGCCAGGCGTGGGCTATGGTGTAAAAACAGACACGTATTTGTATCTCTAATGGGCCTCAGTGGGCACAGAAATGCGGCCTGGTCAGGCGTCACTCCCTGGCTGTTTAACCCATTATGACCGCCTCACCTTCCCCGGTGGTGAGAATGACAGCATAGGCTTTGATGGGTCCGTGGCTGGCTTCAAACCCACTGAACTTGACCTTCACAGAATTGTGACTGACAGATGTAATATTCGGAGATCCATCTGGAACAGGGGGGTCTGAAACAGAACAAAACCAAACATGATCATCCAACCTCTGAAACCAAAAAAGGACCAAAACTATTAAGGAGAGAATTTTCAGTGCTCATGCCTGCTCTGGGAGCTGTGTGCTGGGCTCATCCAAAGCAAATCCAGCAGCGAGGGGCAGGGCAGGGACTGCTGCGGGGCCTGCCTAGTTCACCGGGACCCCCTCAGGGGCCCCAGCCGCATCCCCGGGGCGGCCTCCCGCACGCAGCCTTGTTGAAGGCAACCTGCCTTCCTTCGTCCCTCCTGGCCCAGAGGGGCCAGGTTCCTCATCCTGAGAACTGGTGCGGGAGAAAGAGACCAGAGAGACTGCATGGAAGGAACTCTGAGGTGGGGACCCAGGAGCCCTGCGCAGACATCTGCCCGCTGCACGGACGGACGGGGCACCGGGATGGATCAGTCAGCTGAGAACACGGTGCAGCGGAGAGAGGTGGACTCGACAGGGAGAGGAGGCCCGTTCTCCTGAGGCCCCGCTGCGCTCCTGCGCCCTCTCCTTCACACCCAAGTCCCCACTTCGCTGGAGTAGGTTTAAAATGTCACGGAGAGAAACCCGACCCACCCCCTGACCAGACACCAGAAACCCCCACCCAGGAACGCCCCCTGGGAGGGCCTCGCCTCTCTGACCGAAGCTTGTAAAGCCCCTCTTGGAATTAACACAATAGGAAGAAAATGCTCAGTTAAGGATGACTCTTCTCCACACGCTCTCTCTACCTAAACTTGTCTCCCACATAAAGTTTGTATTCATTGTTATATTCAAGAGTTAGGGAGACCTGGAAAAATGAGACCCCAAAAACCTGCAAGCAATTCTCCCAACTCGCCCTGTGCAATATGGCAGCCGCCAGCCTCACGTGAGCAGCCGTGGGGCCCTGGGAACGTGACTGGCCCAAGTCCAGATGTGCTCCGCATGTAAGGTATAGACTGGTCGCCAACGACTCAGTGCAGAAAAGGATTGCAAAACATCTCATTAATAACTGGCTTTATACAGATGATGTGTTGAAATAATAACATTTTTAATATATTGAGTTAAATAAAAGCAATCAAAATTCATTTCAGGTCCTTTTTATACTTTCTTAATATGGCTCCTAGAAGATTTTGAATTATGTTATTATATCATCATATAACATATTGCACATCAGGGGCCCATTAGTTTCCATTGGACAGCTCAGCCCTAACCTTGCTTCAGCAACCCTTCAAGTAGCCGACAGCAGCGGCAACGCGGAGGTGCTGTCGCGTGTCTCACTGTCACCCGTCTCAACAGAGACTTCCAGCCAAGGCGGCCACATTCCCCAGCAGCCCTGCGCCTTGCCGCCCACCAACACCACCCCACCCTGGCCACCAGCCACCGGCCAGCAGGCGAGCTCACCCACCCCCATGCCTGGAAACCCTTCCCCTCTCCCTGCCCAGCTCAGCCCCATGCTCCAGGACCCCGTGTGACTCCCTCGCCACGCTGTCCCTGACGCCAGCGCCCAAAAGGAACCGACCAGCGCCCACTAAAAAACCACGTCGCTCCGAGTTCCCCTGATCTACCATCCTGGCCACGCTTCCTAACGCTCTCAGAGAAAATGCAGCTCCACGTTCATGTTAAATGAAAAACATGTTCAATGTGTACATTTTTTTTTAAAGCCTGTTAAGTTTGTAGATAAAAATTCAACTGCAGAAAGGGAGCTAGGGACCCAAAAGTGCAAGAGTCACTGGACTGAGTGACAGTGGTCATCCCTCAATCCCACCACACGTCGCTCTGCTTCAGAAACAGCCCACCTGACCGGCTCCCCGTCGTCACCAGGCGCTGGTCTCAGCCCTGGGATACCCGATCAGACACAGTGCGACCACTGAGGAGATGACATCGTAACACAGAGAACTACAAAAAAGGTCCCGCAAGATTTATCACTTCTGTTGGGTTCTGGAGTGCTGCAGAAACCCAAAGGAGCAGGGCCCAGGCTGGTCCCGTACAGCTGTGTCCTACACGACTCCAAGGAGCCCCGTGCACATGGGAGCCCATACAAACAGTGTCCCCGGGACCGGGCAGTGTACAACCTGGGCGGCCATATGTGGCAGCCCTTACGTGGGCCTCTACACACATTATTACATCATCTAATCGGTACAATAGTCTTCGAAGGTAAGTATTATTATCCCCTTTCACTACTAAGGAAAACTAGGCTCAGAGAGGTTAAGTAGTTTTTCTGAAGTCACACAGCTGGTAAAAGGCAGACATTAGAATCAAAACCCAGGTCTGCCTTTGTAAGTCTGAGGTTCTGTCCCCAGACCCACTTTCCAAGTCAATGTCCCTGGATTAAGAGCCCTTTCTTTCTTACTATGACAACCACTAATGCTTTAGAAAATGTCCAGAAACATTTTGATAGCCTAAAGGAAACATATCCAGGGATCTAAAAGCACGAAGCAAAACCAACTCAGCCAGGCTGATCTCAGACATAACTTTGGCAAAGACACAGGGAGTAAAAGACAGAGAAAAGTGAGACAAAGGTATAAGCAATTTTTTTCCAAGAACAACAACAGCATACAAAAGAGATTAACTAGGGGGATCCCCTGTGCAGTGAATGATCCCATTTCCCAAAACAAGTGGGGAGCTTGTTAATAGGGATTCTAGGAAAATGTGAATCTTAACTAAATATCTGATAAGAGTGAAAAAAGAATTGTTAAATTTTTATGTGTGATGAGCATAGTAATGGGATTCTGTTTGACAGAACGGAAAAAGGAGTCCTGTCTTGGAGCAATACATACTGAAATGTTTACAAATAAATTCAAGTATGACCAGGACCAGTCTGCAAATGACCACATGGGAGGGGGCGGAATATAAATGAAACAAGACCAGCTAACCGCTGACAAGTGCTCAGAGGGGTGACAATGGGAAGCTCATGTGGGTTTCTTTATACTTTCCTCTGTGGGTTTTTTTTTTTTTTCTTTTTTTTCTTTTTGGTATATTTAAATATTTCTATAAAAATACTTTTTTTAAATGCAATAAGAGAACTCACTACTTAGAAAATGTGGCAATGAATTATTCTGTAAAGCAAAGGAAACTTTTGAAACATAAAACATGAGTTCCTCCCCGGCCAGGTAGCTCAGTGGGTTAGAGCATCTTCCTGATACACCAAGGTTGCAGGTTTGATCTCTGGTTGGAACACATATAAGAAGCAGCCAATGAATGCATAAATAAGTGCAACAACAAATCGGTGGTTCTCTCTCTCTCTCTCTCTCTCTCTCTCTCTCTCTCTCTCTCTCTCTCTCTCTCTCTCTCTCTCTCCCCCTTCCTCCCTCTAAAATCAATAAATGCCAAAAAAAGAAAAAAAATTTTTAATGTGACTCCCTCTTACTCTGCTTTCTTCAGGCTGAATTTCTATAGAATTGGGTTAAAAGTCCATGCCAACAAAAACAAATATTTTAGCAAAAATTTTTAAAACACACACACACGACAGATCTCTAGACCACACTTGCAGACCCAGTAGGTCAGCCTCTCCAGAGGTAACCGCCATGCCAACATGAAGCCCACCTGTGATGCCCGTGATGCAGGTGTTTGGGGTAGGGGGTGCCGTCTTGTTACAGGACAAGGCAGTGACATTGATGTCATATGAGGTAGAAAAATTCAGATATGTGACTTCTGTCCTGTACTCAGTGCCATTCTCGAAGGAACAGCCTTCCAGGCTTGTCACATTCTTCCAGTCTCCTCGGCTGACCTCCAGCTGAAAGCCTGTGTTGGTGCCAGCGGGGCAGGCCCACTTGAGAACCAAGGTGGGCATTTTGGGGACCACTTCACAGTGGAAGGAGGCTACTGGGGCCGGATCTGCAAAGCAAGCACAGCACAGCATGAGACTCTGGGGCTTCTACCACCGCACACACTGGGGCCTCGGCGCAGTAGAATCCTGGTTCCTCCATGAGGAGGAGGCAAGCATGGAGCGAGGTAGAAGAGGCAGAGGCTGACCTTGACTCAGGCATTACTAAACTATGTGACCTTGAGTCCGGCACCCAACTGCTCTGAGTCTCGGCTGCAGGACTCTGAGGGTCACATGAAACAAAGGTTGTCGGTCACCACACTGGAGGAGAACAGGACTTTATGAGAGGTAGCCATATCACAGCAGCGAGCTGACAGCAACTCCTTCACCTGCGGCTTCAAGACGTTACGTATTGGGTTGGCCGAAAAGTTCATTTGGTGTTCTCCGTAAGAAGGCTCTCGTAATACTTAGTTGTCTTTAGCTTCATTTAGGACAATTTCCTTAGATTGTATTGTGACTGCTGTCACGTTGGCTCTCATTTAAAAAATAAACTTATCAAAATTGGTGAATTTTTGTGTAACCATTTTAATATTGAAAATGGAAGAAAATACACATTTTCAGCCTATTATGCTTTATTATTTCAAGAAAGGTAAAAATGCACCTGAAACACAGAAAAAGATTTGTGCAGTATATGGAGAAGGTGCTGTGACTGAGCAAACGTGTCAAAAATTGTCTGCGAAGTTCCATGCTGGAGATTTCTCACTGGGCAATGCTCCATGGTCAGGTAGACCAGTTGAAGTTGATAGTGATCAAATCAAGACACTACTTGAGAACAATCAATGTTCTACCATGCGGGAGATAGCTGACATACTCAAAATATCCAAATCAATAAAGTTATTGGTAAAAATGAAAAAGGTGTCTTTTATTTTATGGAAACAACTAGACGAACTTTTTGGCCAACCCAATAGTTTGTGTCAGATGACATGGCTGGTCACTGGGGAAGCCAAAACTGGATCCCAGGTTTTCTAAATCCAAGGACAGGGCATTTTCTGTACTCGCAACATGCTGAATGACTGGTGGTAAATGGTACCAGTTTCTTGATCTTTAAAGCAGTGTGTTATTTGCTCTATCTATGTGGGGCCAGTGGAATTTACTGAGAGCCAACATCAAACTGATGTCAATGAAGAACTCCACACTAATGTCCTGGGGGAGAATATCATCATTGCTTTAATGCTGCGGTAATTCTTAAAGCAGGAAAACAAGTCACCTAGTGCAACTCCCGCATTCTCCACCTGAGGCCTGGCAAGGTAGCCTGCCCAGTGCATACCTCCGCCCACAGCTCCTGTTCCATCACCCCAGTCACAAATGCTCATGTGGACTTTTCTCCTGGCTTGGGGCTGCAATAATTATAGCTAGGAGAAGTGTCAGAAATGGAAGCCACCCAAATACAAAAGTTCAGAGTCCAGACCCGACGGGATGGAGCCCGAGTTAGCACAGGTGACTCAAAGCTGCAGGGATTGCTTCAGCCACTCCATGTGAAAGGTCAGAGGTCACTGAGGTTCCAGCTCCTACACTAGCAGGGAGGCTGATCCAAGGAGTCTCTCCCTTTCCAAATCAGCTTGCATGCAGCTGAATGGTTTGGTCAAAGGAATGGAAGGTGTGGGTGCAAAGAGAGCGGAGAATAAGGTGGTCCATGGGCCACAATCAGAACTGTGAGCTGAGGTCCTCGTAACTGTCTGTAGTACAGTCTTTGGGCTACTCTCTGGGAGCTCCCTCAGCTAAACGTGGGGCTCCCCTTCTCTCTATCACATCTTTTGCAGTGAGAGTTAAGGATCAAGAAAGATGAAAAGCTGAGCATCCATTTTAACAATATCCTTTGTTTCTTCTTAGTGTAAAAGTCAAACTATACATTACAATCAAGACATCATCCCTGCCCCAGCCGTTACCTCTCGGGCCTCACCACCTATTCCTCACCCTCTTGCTCCCATGAACCCACTCCTGCCACCCTGGCCTCCTGTTCTTCCTTCGGCACAGCAGGCACCCACCACCCTCAGGGCCTTTGCACTGGTTGCTCCTCTGTCTGTAATGCTCTGTGCCCACCCTGACATCACACAGCTGGCTTTCTACTTCCTTCAGATCTTTGCTTAAAAGTCACCTTTTCCCTGAAACCTTCCCTGGTCTCCCTCAACAAACATCTACTCTCCCCTTCCTTGTGTTTTTCCCCTCTCCTTGGCAGTAATCATCATCTAATAACTAGTTTATCTTGTTTATTATGTCTTCCCCTCCAGAATAAAAATCCCAGGAAGGCTGGGTCTTATCTGAGTCATTTAAAAGTGCCTGGTATATAGTAAGTGCTCAATAAATATTTGTAGAATAAATAAATGATGAAGGCAGCCAGATAGTGCTAAGAAGCTAATAGAATGTCTCTGAGGCCTCAGTGTCTATTATAACAAACCACAGAAAACCTAATCAAGTCTGGGGAGGACCTCCTGCAAGGCTAGCACCCCACAGGCAGAAGTCCAAGAGGCACCTGGGGCTACTCACCTGTACAGAATGACTGCCAGTCAGATGCCAGTGATTCAGTGTTACCCCCTACTTGGGCGAAGATCTGCACTGCGTACTCGGAGCCAGGTGTTAATTCAGTGGCCGTAGCGCGGGTGATGCCAACGGCTGTGACTATTTCAGTTGTGTTGCTGGAATCCCCTGCCTTCTCAATAAGAAGGCGGTAGGTGTACGTGGGAGAGGCCTTATCCAAGTTTCGCCAACTGAAGGTTGCTGTTGTGGTACTGGTACTTATTTCAATGTGAAACCTGTTGCTGGGCCCTTAATTAAAAAATTAAAATTAAAAAAATTTAAAAAGCACAGATTAGCCCAAATTCCAGGACTCTTTTATAGACTGCATCTAAAAACGGCTTGGCTTCTTTCAGGAAAGAATTAATAAATTTAATATTTGCTGACTCAAAAGATGGAAAGCTTCTCAGAAAATAGTTATACAGATTAAATTTTCAAAAGAATAAAGTTTTTCATGCTTCTTTTAACACTTCAAATGTATCTGAAATTTTCAAGGTATAACTTCCTACCTGTTTTCTAAAATCTGATTAATGAAAGAAAAAATACATACTAAAAACATATTAGAAACTACCATCTCTACCATACATATTTATATATATTTATTTATATTGAATATTAGCGAAGCCCCTCCCTCAGTGTTGCATACAAAGTTCCTCATTTGAGTGGTATCTTCCAACATCAACGGGACAAGGAGACCCTCCTCCAGTCTGGGTTCCCAAGGGATGACTGGGATAGTTATGTCTCCCATGCTTACAGGATCACTTTCTGCTTCTAAAGACAATTCCGAGTTCCCAAGGCTCAGCGCCAATGCCCCGTGAGGAGAGCAGAAGCTTTGCTGAAGCAAAAATTTTTAGCCTAAGTAGTTTTCCATTTGACCTGGAGCCCAGAAACAATGGCCCCTTAGCCAGTGCCTACTTCCCATCCCCAAGGGAAAGTCAAGCAGAATGCTCCCTTAAGAGGGCCTCCTAAGACACTCACGCGTGTACTGTGCAATGCAGCTGGAATGCCCCCAGATGCCATGCACTTCTGGGACAATAGTGATGTTATACAAGGTGCCCTGGATCAGGCCCATGAGAGTGATGGCTTTGTGAGAGCTGTTCCTCCGATCAGAGCCGTGCTCAGACTCCAGGTCTAGGTGGTAGATGTAGTCAGAGGCGTCGTCCGTGTTCTGCCACTCCAGCCGCATTTCAGTTGCAGTGACGTGGGCCACCCTGATGTTGAACACTGCACCGGGGTCTGGTCGGAGGAAAGGAAGAAAAAACAGAAGTCTGTTAATGACCGTCGTAACCTCCAGCTTTATTTCAAAGTGTCTGTCCGGAGAACTTGCTCTTTCGCCAACCAGGTCTTCAGTGAGTTCACAAAAGGCAAATTCCAAATGCAGGTGAAGCGCACACGCTCAGTTCTTTCAAGAATTTTGGCGCCCTAACACAGAGGGACTTACTGGTTCACACTATCCACTCTTCGGTCCTTTGCTTTCATCATCAAAAGGCCCCCTTCGAGTGTCTTCTAGAGTAAAAGTCACATTCAATTTCCTGACAGGAGGGCTGGTGGCCAGATGGGCTCAGCTTGTGCAAAGTCATCAAACCAGGCACTTACAATGAGTGTGCTTTTCAGATGTATATTATTCTCACCAAACTGTTTTTAAT
Source organism: Furipterus horrens (assembly GCF_987537825.1). Taxonomy (NCBI): domain Eukaryota; kingdom Metazoa; phylum Chordata; class Mammalia; order Chiroptera; family Furipteridae; genus Furipterus; species Furipterus horrens. The sequence continues at coordinate 11,065,113 of NW_028327172.1, forward strand.
CATTCCCTCAAAAGAAAACATCTTTCTGAAACCTAGGCACACCGCAGAGGAAAACTGAAATGCAGAGTTGATATTTACAAGCAGGAAGAGATGAGGCCAAGGTAGGGAAGGGGAAAAGGCACACGCCCTCCAACCTCAGAGCTGGCAGTCAGCCACAAGTGTTAGCACCCACCTGAGGTACCCGGGCCCCGCGCTCTGATCAGCTCCCCTCTGCACACTAAACCAGCTACGATATGAATGCAAAGATCGAGGCCTAGAAATAATTAAATACAACTCGGTGGCATTGACTGCATTCAGAGTGTTGTGTAACCATCGCCATAAATTACCTATATCCAACACAGTTCAGGATCCCCAACATAAACTCTGTCCTCGTTAAACAACAACTCCCTATGCCTCCCTCCCCCAGCCCCTGGTGACCTCTACTCTACTTTTTGTCTATAAACTTGCCCATTCCAGGTACCTCGCATAAGGGGGATCATACAACATTTGCCCTTCCGTGTCTGGCTTATTTCACTTAGCATCATGTTAATGTTTTTCAGGTCCAACCATGTTGTAGCATGGATCAGAATTTCATTCTGTTTTATGGATGATTGCTACTCTATTATATGGATACACCACATTTTATCTATCCATTCATCTGCTGATGGACACTTGTGGGCTTCCACATTTTGGCTATTGTGAATTACGCTACATGAACATTAGTATACAGATAACTATTCAAGTCCCTGCTTTCGACTCTGAAAATAAGTGAAATTGCTGAGTCATATGGTATTGGTTTCCCTTTTTCAAAATTGCCTTTAATGCTGTTATACTGCTTTTCCCCAATAATAATAATAAAGGCTGTTCAACAGCAGAATGGTAATCCCCCAGAGTCTACCTCCTTCTTACAACTCCTTGAGGCCCAATTATAGGCGATAATACAAGAAATGCCTTCTTCTCACCAACAGTCCTTAACTACTTTGCAGCTGCACCATGGCAAAGTGTCAGTTCACACTGCAGTTCAAACATCGGTCTTCAAAGCCAGACGGAGGCCAGTTCCCTGCCCTGTCACTCTGGGCTAGTGACTGAAGCTTGCAGAGCCCCCATTTCCTACTCTGGAAAATAGAGGTAATAAGAGCACCCACCTCATAAAGTCGTATTAAAATTTTTTAAATATAGGATGAAAGCCCAGCACTTTGTATACCCCTAATATATTATATTATTATTTTTATTACATTAAGTTCTGGGCATTGGCAAGTCACACAATATCAAGGGTCTCTCATTAGCATTATCAACATTCTCAAAAAGAAAGAAGAAATATATCAGGTCTGTTCGGAAAAAGTCCAACCATTGTTAATATAACGAGAATGGTTTGGGTGACATCTATGTCACCTGGCAGACAATGAGAGTGGACTGGAATGCACATGTGTGAACAATGACAACTTCACTGTACTAGTCAGTGGGGGCGGTAGACATCACTGAGTGAGCATGTGTGACCATCATTATTCAAAATGACTGAGCAAAATGACTGAGCACGTAGAGCAATGAATGGGCATCAGATTTTGCGTTAAGCTTGAATATTCCTCTGCAGAAACTATTTGGATGACCCGGAAGGCTGCGGCTTTGGGCAACTGGTGATTGGCAGCTTCATCATGATGTTACAGAACCCCTGGGCTGCTCCAGTTAAAAACAAACCCGCGGGCTCTTTAGTTAGGGGCCCGATTGCCCGCCGCCAAAATTATAACTCTCAATACCAGAGTTTAGTGAAAAGAAAAAGAATAGTTTATTTAACAGTTATATAGATTTAGTTATTTGCGGATTCCTGTTGTTAAGTCTTATGTTCTTTAAAACACCCAGAAACACATATCCTTGCCTTCCCCACTACCAAACCAGGCTAGTTTTAGAAAAGTCAGAGAAACCCTTTCCCTACTTTCCAAACACAGTTCAGCTTTACCAGTAGCTGCCAATCATTCAATCCTGATTGGGGAGACCTCGTCTGTGTTATGGGGTCCACCAGCTTTTAATCCAGAACCTCATGGATTCTCAGCCTCCTTGTAAACTGTATAGTTAGTCCTTTTGTAATCCGCACAGTCAGCCTCAGCCTTAGTCCAATCCACACAGTCCGCCTTAACCTTAGTTAAATCCGCACAGTCAGCCTTAACCTTAGTTAAATCCGCACAGTCAGCCCGCCTAAAATGTCTGCCGCTTATTTTTAAATCCCTGACTACGTCCTCTGATGCAGTGGGTGCGGTAACCAGTTCTGACCATTCACAGAACCTCACGCAGGTTCTGTGTGCTTTCTCCATACCATCCCCTGGTTCAAGACTCCTCCCATCTACCTGAGGCTTTGGATGCATTAAAGCCATTTTGCATAAAAAAGACACTAGCCACCGGCCTCAGGCATGTGGAGGCATTCTGAAAAGCTGCTTCCTTCTCCCCATCCCCCAGCTGCAAACTCTGGGGTTTTTTGGACTCCCCTGTTTCTGTAACAATGACAATGCATCCACTCATGCATCACCTCTCATGCACAGTTACTGGCAAAACATCAAATCACCCAGATGACTTGCCCCCCACCAAGAGCCCAGATTTGGCACCCTGTGACTTCTGGTTTACCCCAAAACTAAAATCACCTTTGAAAGGGAAGAAATTTCAGACCATCAATGAGAATCAGGAAAATATAAGAGGGCAGCTGACAGCGATTGGGAGAACTGTGTGAGGTCCCAAGGTGCCTACTCTGAAGAAGACTGAGGCATCATTGTCCTATGTACAATGTTTCTTGTATCTTTTTCAATAAACATCTTTATTTTTTCTTATTATATGGCTTGATACTTTCTAGACAGACCTTGATATTAAGATGCCATCTCAATGGCCTAATCTAAAATTCACACTTTAGAAGATGTTACTGCATTTCATCTGAGGAATGCTTTCTAGCAGTTCCCTTATTCTGGGAGCAGATCTTCCAAGTGACTACTACTCCCTAACCCAACAACAGAGTTGAAGAAACCTACACAAGGAGAACCTGAGAAGCCCAACTTATTCAGGTGTGGCTCAAAGAATAAGTCTCCTCTCTTCATCCCGCCTTTCTGTATGAAAATTTTAATTCTCTTGCAATCAAAGATACAGGAATATGGTAAGTTTTCCAAACTTTCTAAAATGCCTGACTTCAAATTTTACAATCAATGATGAACATTAGATTCTTTTCATAAAATAACTGTATCAATATCAATTAGCCTTCTAGAACTTACAAAACTATTGCATCACAATGTTGTTTATGAAAGACTGTAAGTAATCCAACTGCCCAACAATAGGGGAGTAGTTAAATAATTTACAATATATCCAGGCCAGTAATTCTTGAAATTTTGGATCTCAGGACCCCTCTACCTTCTTAAAAATTATTAAGGCTCTCAAAGAAATTGTGTTCATGGAGGGTATATTTATATTTATTATAGAAATTTTAAAATGGGAAAATTTTTAAAACACAAGGCTATACAAGCATATGTTTCATTAGCTGTCAGAATGATGGTGTCATCTCATGTCATGTGGCATCTGGAAAATTCCACTGAATATTCATCATGAGAGGATGAGAGCGAAAAAGCCAAATAACACTTTAGTGTTATGATAATAATGCCCCCAACTCTTTGACTGAATCTATGGAACTCCCAGAGATCCTGGGATCACACTTTGAAAATCACTGATCTAGCCCAGGGTCAACAAATCTTTTCCATAAGACCACAGAAGAAATATTTTAGGCTTTGTGGGCCATACACGTATTTTCTGTTGCAATTACTCTCATTTCTAGCACAAAAGAAGCTATAGAAAGTACATAAACAAATAAACATGGCTGTGTTTCAATAAAACTTTATTTACAAAAACAGGCAGTTGGCCAGATTTGGCCTATGGGCCATTATTATCTGTTGACCCCTGATCTAGGCAATAGAATGACAGAAAGGTATTAAAATAATCCTGTAGAAATACAGAAATATTTATATTGACAGAAAAGAATGCTTACCATAAACTGGTATGTGGAGAAAAGCAGATTACAAAATCTCATGTATAAGATGACTTCAATGCTTCTCAAAGAAAAAATATTATCCATATATATATGTATGTATGTGTACTGGTATATATGTTTAAATTATAAACCATCAGACATCAAAAGTTACCAGTGACTATCTCTGATTGATGATTTATATGTGATTATTTTTCTTTTTCTTGCCTATATTTTATAGAATGAATATGCATTACTGTCATTGTAAGTTTTTTTTTAATGTTTTCTTAACTTTTAAAAAAGCAATATTTGGACAAACTGACATTTATAAATTATACTGATTTCCTTTAAGAAACATCACTGTTTCACAGAAAACACAGCCTATTTGCTTACCAGTAGTATTGCAAACTCTCTGGGAATCCCCTTCAGTCCCATTCGGTCCTTGTGGAAAAATGTCAAAACAATACTTGGTGCCGGGATATAAGCCACCAATGACAATACTGCTTTGGTTGGTTATTTCCATCTGAGATTCTCTATCTCCATCCCGTGTGATCAGTAGCTTAAAGGAATCCGCGCCACTTCTGCTCCAAGCTAAGCCAATACTCCTGGTGGTGACAGTCGTGACTCGGAAGTCGGAGACTGGACCAGGCCCTTCGGGAAGAAAGCGAAGGACTAGGTAAGACTCTGTCTCCAGAAAACAAGGGTAACTGAACCTCAAAAAATATTTACACCAAGATTCAATGACACCTGACCTCTCTTTTGCTCTTCTTTGTACCATCACCTACAATGCGGACCCCTCAGAGACTGCTGTTTTAGCCGACTGAGGGAACACATGGTACAGGAGTGCAAAAACTGTTAGCTTAGGTTGTTCCAAGTCATTCCCAGGAAATGAGAGGAGGCGTGAACCCCAAAGGCCGCTGCTATCACAATGCTATTATGGTATTACAGTATTCCCTCACTTATCACAGGCATTATGGTCTAGACACCATGATAGGTGAAAATTCGCGAAGTAGAAACCTTACATTTATTTTAGTATTTATATATATTTTAAGGCTTTATAAACGCTTCCCACACACTTATAAACAATTCCCAGTCCCTTATTAACCTTTCCCACTCCCTTATTAACCTTTTAGACACTTTTATAAACACTACTTATGTTCTTAAACATACTCTACACTCTTAAACCTACAAAACTTTAACAACATACGTACACAGTACCACAAAATCCCGCGATATAGTGAAAAATCCACGATAAATAATTAAATATAATATTTTTAAAAATCCCGTGATACAGTGAGGCCGCGATAAGTGAACCACGATATAGAGAGGGACTGCTGTATACTGCTATACTGGTACACCATTATTGTTTTATTTTAAATTATTGGGCCTTCTTCGGAACAAATAGCTTTTAATATGTCACTTGTCATCTTAATTTTAAGAGACGGTTAAGCAAACAAGGGATGAGACACAGCTGTGCCCAGCTTCATTATAATGTCAGCATCTTAAGGACAAAGAGATATGAATATTCAGGTTCTTTCTGTGTCCTTGCAGCAATTTGCTCCAGGTCCCTGACACACTAGAACCATAGGCTGGAGTCGAAGACACCCCAGCTCTCTGATCCCACCTCTGTCACTTGCCAGGTGTGACACCTGCCTACAGCACCTCTCTCATCCATAAAATCATCTAATGCCAACCACGTGACAGGACTGGGAACATTCAATGAGACGGAGCAAGGAAAACCCATCACACAACGCGCTGGGCGTGTGGCAGGGTCAGGCTAATGATGACCGCTACTATATCGCAGGAAGAGGCAGAAGTCCTGCGGACTCACACACGGCTGAGCTTTCCCGGAGGGCAGGAACAGAGCCTAGTACCTGGGCCCGGCGCGCGGCGGGCAGGCAGGAAAGGATAGCAAACAACGTGTGAACTCACGGGTGTACTTTTGGAGAAAGCCCGGTATGCCCTCAGAGCCGCCCTGGAGGGAAGCGCGCACTGTGATGTTGTATAAGGTACTCGGGCTGAGTGAAGCGAGGACAGCCTGCGTCTCACTGATGGGGGGGACACTGAGGGAATCGGTCCCCCCAACGACCTCTACGTTGTAGGTGTCGACAGAGCACGACTCATTGTCATTGATTTTCCAGGTCAGGGTCATGCTCGTGGCACTGATGTTGGCAGCTTCGATGTCAATAACCTGACAGGAATCTGTGAAGACACAAAAGGAGTTCGCAATGACCAGAATGGCCAAGCCAGGAAGAGAGAGAGAAGTCATCCTCGGGCGTGTCATCGAGTCTAAGAAACACTCTCAGCAATGGTTCCTTCCTATTCTGTACCATTTTACCACGACATACACAAACGCATCAGGGTCCCAGCAAACATCAGGCTTCTCCTATGAAGAAACAACCTGGCCGGTTGCAACTGTATAGCTGCTCTTTACTCTTCTTGCGACACGGTGGACTCCTCAGTGGGCAGCAGGCCATGTATTACCTGTGCAGCACCCAACCCCCTCTTCTGAACGGCAGGCACCTCACGGCCCCTTGGTGGGAAGAAGCACCTGTCACCCGTGGAGAGGCTGGGCCAACAGCGTCTCCCATCTCCAGCGCAGAAGTCCAGAAAGCAGGTATGTGACATACTCTCCATGTCAGGACTTCGAATCCAGTGTGGCCCAGCCCTCCTGAGTTTTCTGGAGGCTAATCTGTTTTCTGTCCTTGGTCCTCCAGCCCCCACCCCCATGCCCTCTGCTCTGCGGGCCCACAACAGCCTTTCAGAAAAGATATATTTTGGGATAATATAACTGGAGTCAGGTCATGCTGCCTGCAACCATGCCCCCGACAAGTACAACGCCGCAGCGTTGGCTCCTGAGCCCACAGAGCTCAGCCAAGTGATCTACCAAGCGTGTGTGCCTCCATTCCCCGCCTATGCGGAAACTCCCTGAGGGACGGGGCCGTGCGTGTCTTTGCCCCTGATCAGCACCAGTCTCAGAAGCCTCCAAGTACTGGTCACTGTACAGGGCCAGAGAGCTGCTAAAAAAGAGGTAAAAAGCCACAATGTGCATGCCAGTAAGTTTCCGTAGAAAGACCAGCGTGCTTTCCAAGGTCAGGCTGAAAAAGGAAACTCATTCTCTTATGTCAAGGGCAAAATACTTAACCAACATGCACAAAACGAGCATCAGTTTGTAAGAGGAAAACATGACACCAACTTGTCCCATGGGCGCCCATGCAGAGAAATGAAAGAAAATCGAGGGGTGGTTCCCAGGGTCTGCACGTAGTGGCCGCTCCCTGGGCTTTACTGAACTCGGTGAAAGAAGCATCTCAGCTACAGGGTTAAGAAGAATCTCAATGGGTCTGCTCTACCCAAAATCTCTTCCAGAAAATTCCATCCAACAAGAAAACTGCCTGTGAAGTGAGAGCTAACTCAGAATCACAGAGGACATAACTTCGCGCTCGAAATTCTGGCTGAAACCGTGTTATGAAACACAACATACTTGTCCTGAATTCGATGGCCCTGGGCTGTCCTTCTGCGCCAGTCAGTCCTTGAGAATAAACAGTGGCGCTGTACAATGTGCCAGACTTTAACCCCAGAAGCTGGACTTCTGTGTTTCTGGGCAGAGGAGAAGTGGCGGGTGAGTCTTTAGATTCGAGTTGGTATTTCTTCACCGGGGCCGTCGGGACAGAGGTCCCTGTGCCAGTGGCATCTGTTTCAAACACAAAAGGCAAGGACATTAACTGCAGCAGAAGCACATCCCCGTCTTCTTTCAGTCGCCACAGCTGGTCCTCCACAAGCATCTGTGGCCCTCCTCCCCAAGACCGAGACACATCTGCCTGAAAAGACCCCGATCTGGGGCAGAGAGTTCACTCTGCACTTTTACCGCAAGAAACGCCACAGATATCTGCACTTCTCTTTCCAACTCATCTATTTACGACTCTCTCCCTTTTTTCAGGAAATCCTCTTCTCCCACCCAAGTCCAGAGGTGAGTTCCCAGGGACACGCCCCATGCTTCAAACGTGGCTCAACAGAATCCATTTGAGGACTTGTTCCCCTGGACCGGGCCCCTGTTCACACGGAGTGAAACTACTGGTGGCCCCAGTAGTCGTGTGGAGGGAGCCACTCTGAGAGCAAAGCTGACAAAAGAAGGAGGCAGGAAGGAGAGATGAGCGTCTCTTTCTTTAAGGCCTGGCTGCCCCCGGGCGGGGAAATATACATAAGCCAGTGAGTTGCGCTTCTAGTCCCAGCTATGGGAAGTCTAGTTTCTGCCACATGCAATCAGATATCCTACCACCCACTTTGTAGCTCTGCTTCCTTGTGTGTAAAATGGGGATGAAATACCTATTCTTCTCAAGTCACAGAGTTACCCAGAAAAGGTAGAAATCTGCAAATGATTACTGCGCTGTTACTGCAGGAAACGTCTGCTAGACCCGCCTGAGCATCCCTTTTCTCAGGGGATCTGTGAAGTTCCTCCAATGCCTCTACTTGGGTTAACACTTGTGTTATTGGTTCAACTGGAAGAGTGAAAAGCTACATGCGCCAGCTACCTTCCTGGATGCCAGATTCCCAAAAGTTTCAACCTCTCCCCACAACCCACCTTGCCAGGCTGAGCCCTAATGAGCTGACCTGTAAAATAAACATTTTTTCCTCCTTCCTCATACAGGTGTGGGGGTCAAACTAAAAAGTGCAGGAGCGGCCCTCTACAAAATCTAAAACTCTATACAAATATAAAAACAATATTTTTAAAAATTATTAAGTTACTGAAAGGCAAAGCCAGCAAGCCGACGAGAACTCTTATCACTCACCTGAGCCACACGCTCCAGCCCTGGGGCCTTTCTGTGTTTCATACGATCCTGAAACACACAGGATGACCTTATATACGACCCCTGGCTTCAAGTCTGAAATGTTGACTGCTAAGTTTTGACTCAACTGCTTATCTCGTCCCATGTCTTCAAGAAGCATCCGGAAGGTGGCAGTGTCGCTACCATTCTCCCAGGTAAGAGTCACTGTCGTCAAACCCTTGAAGGTAACTCGAAGATCAGAAACCGGCTGAGGCTCTATTTCAAAAAAAACACACAGTGGGCATTGATGGAACAAGACATGTGTGATCACTTTTCATTAAGAATGACTGGGGACATTGATGTTTCAATATTACCCACTAAAAATACTTCTGTATATTACAGTCTAGCGCAATTCCATCGCATCACAGCAGAAAAAAAGAAAATGCATCCTATGCAGAAAAGAGGGGGAAAAATTAACTCTCCAAGTCAAAACTTTTTAGGATCTGTACTATTCCCCAAGACAGTGAACCAATGGTGATTTGACACGCTTCAAAACTGTCTCTTATGAACAGCAGCGTTTAATTACGTCCATTTTAGACATCAGGAACAAAGCAGCCAACAAAGTGACTGCGTGTTATATCCAAAGGTCTCGGGTCAGGACAATACAAATAATATCATTTCGTAATACCAAGGTATTTCTACAAAGGAACTCATCCCTGTATTCCAAACCCAAGGGGATTTTTCAAGAAACTTAGTCTATACTATCCCCATGCTGTTCCTTTTATAACTTTATTTGGCTGTCAGTGACATAAATCAAACAATTTCAGCCAAAGTGACATCTACTCCCTTCATTTTTTGTTTTTTTTTAAATTTTTTATTATCGTTCTATTATAGTTGTCCCAATTTTTCCCCCTTTGCCCTCCTCCACCCAGCCCACCCCCGACTCCCATAGTCATCCCCCACACTGTTGTCCTAGTCGCTCCATTTATAAGATGAGAATATGGAGCTACAGAGGCAGGTGACTTGCTCAAGAACGCGCACTACTGGTAGCATCGGGTAGCGCTGCAGCCACAAGCATATAAAAGCCGGGGTAGTGCTGCAGAGCAGAGAAACTGCCTGGTGTCTGCAGGCCGCTGAACTTGAACACACCAACCAGGATGATTGCCAGGCCCCGTCCAGCTCTGAAGTGAGCTGATCCACTCTGTGGTTCTATTCTTCATATAAAAAGTTTCTGATGCAAAGGTTTCTAAATTAGGTCGTGTGTGTGTGTGTGTGTGTGTGTGTGTGTAATAGAATACAGGACCAATAAACTAGCCAGTTCAATGACTCTGGCTACCTGTTATGAACATCACTGTACTACAGGGGTCAGGAATCAGAAGCCCTGGGTTCCCACCACTTGTTACTCTGGGACCTCACAAGAAACTTAACTTTTCAGCTTTATAGTTTCTTCCACTGTAGCTCTCAGGGTTGCCATGAGGACAAAATCAAAAATTAAGGCCCTGGCTAGTGTGGCTCAGTGAGCTGAGCATCAGCCTGAGAACCAAATGTCACTGGTTCTATTCCCAGTCATGGCACATGCCTGAGTTATAGGCCAGGTCCCTAGTTGGGGGCACACACATGAGAGGCAATTGATCGATGTTTCTCTCCCTTTCTTCCTCCCTCCCTTCCCTCAGGGTAAGGCTCCTCAGCTCCCGGTTGGCTGCTTCCTACCACCTCGCTGCCTCCTCCTTCCCAGTCACCAAGTCTCTATCCCCTTGTGCCCATCACTATTTCTAAATTCTGTCTTCTTTTCCCTCCTTAATTCCCTTGTATCTTCTCTTCCTCCCTTTCACAATATAATATGGCAAACCTTTATTACGTGGAGTTTTTTTCCCCCCCCCTAAAACTGTGCTTGGAGAAGCTCCAGGTTTGTTTTTGTTTTCGTTTTTGTTTTGAAGGTCCTTGAGACATCTCAACCCTCAGCTCCTCTCTCTCCAGTTCCTTTTACTTACTGGGAAAGATTTTGCTTAAAGAAATTGTTTCCTGGCTGGAAAAAAGAAGTTGAAAATCACTGGTCTAGTGTTTGCCTGCTCCGTGTGCAGAGGGCACTGGCCTGAGTGGCCGCGTCAAACCACGGGCTCCTGGAGGTGAGGCCCCTGGCCTTCCCCAGCCGATGAGATCGCACCCCCATATCGGAAAACCAACAGTGGGCCTCTTTCTTAAATGCTTGATTCTTCTCAGCTTAAAAAAGGAGCTGCTCATCTTTTTAAAAAATATTTTTGGTTCTTTTCAGTTTAAAACGAAAAGAGCTAAATTTGCAGCTATAACAGGTGGCTCAGGATATTGACAGCTAAGCTAAACAAAAATCTAACTTAATACAAATCTAAGCTTAGTCCAATATCACTGGGCTCTTTCATTTGAAACATGCATTCCTCCATAAAATATACCAAAATTTCACCCCCAAGGAAAACTGGAAATATAAGCCCAGCATCAACTTTCCTAGAGAGCTTAGAAGAAGCCTTGTAATTACTGACACCATCAAAACACATTTCTAATGTGTCTCTGTCCCCAAGTCTTAGCAGAAAAGTATTAACAGATAATAACAAAAGATTTTAAAAACCGAACAGTTGGAATTAGTTAAAACATCCCTCAATACAAAGGGTCTAAATACTGAACGATCAGGCCACCTGAATGCCTGGGCTTAAAACAATACAGAAGCTTTGTTTCCTCGTCCGCAGTTAATGAAAACCTGTTTTCAACCGGCAACTTGACTGGACAAGGCTCTAGGCTCTGAGCACGAAGGAATGGTTCCTGATCATCCCTGGGAGCGAGCCATCTTACCTGACGTTGTGACAGGTCTGTGTGCGACTTTTCCCCCAGTCTCATCTATTCCTGCAGTGCTGGAGAAGTTATATAAAGTCGCTGAAGTCAAGTTCATGCCGTTCTGATTTGCACCAGAAATCGGCTGCCCATTTTCCCTCCCACTCTGTACTGTAGCTTTGTCATCAGGAGCAGCTGGGTCATTATATTCCAATTTTAGAGGCACTCCGGTTGTATGGATGGCAACAGCTTCACTGGCAAACACAGGACTGGGTTCTATTTTAATATTGTTTCCAAAGAAAAAGAAAAGAAAAAATCATATTGACAAAGCAATGTAAGAGCAAGGCCTAATCTGTATATCTACTTTCCAGAGGTAAATTTTTCAATCAAAGCATTTCATTTCTCCTTATATCATCTCCTGCAATTCCCTCCACCAAAATACATTTAGCCACATACACATACATGTATGAATGTGTGTGTATGAAACAAAAGGCTTTAAAACCAGAGACAAAAATGATAGAGGCTGGCCATGTCAGCTGTGACGTGAACAAGGGTTACATCTCTATAGACGCTGAGACAGAGACCTAAGATGCAAAGTGAGCCTATCTCCCGATTCTCGGAAAACAACCGCGTGTGGAGAGGCACTACATGGTGCAGAAGTTTTCTGGTACCTTTTGTTCCAAACCCTGGAATCAGGAGGAAGCTCCATAATTTTCTGGCATGGAGATGACAAGGGACAGAATCACATAAGAGGAAGGAACTGGTCTTAGACTCCAGACCTGGACATAAGGGCCTGCTCTCTCCCGCCTTAGCTGCGTGACCTGGAATTAGTCCCTTCAAACCTCTTGGCCTCGGGTTCCTCTGTTGACAGCTCTAATATGCTCCATTAAACATACAGGGCGATTATTAGGGTGCTCTAACATGGTAAACATGGTTGCTGGAGAAGGGCATTTTAAAAGCCTGAGTTCTGAGTCCCATCTTACTAGTCATTAGTCATGTGATTGTCCTCAGTCCTTTCTACCTCTCTGAGCTTCACTTTCATCTGTCAAATCGTAGATGAGAGGATCTTAAATCCATGGAAGTCATTGCAGTTATCACCAGTCACTATAACTTCAGAGTAGATGCGTCCTAACTACACTCAAGATTAAGAAGTCCCAAGTAGCAACAGAAGAAAAAGCACAGCAATGAGGCCTTTCTTCTCAAGAACCTGGGGACTGACCCCAGAAGAGGAAACAATGGTACCGGTAACACCACCTCGGCATGCACGTGACCTTCAAATGCCAGCCTGGAGAGTGTGCCTGACCAGGCGCCTGGGAGATGCAACCATTTACCAATCCGTGGAAACAGGCAGGAGAGGCAACAAGAAACATGAAAAAGGAATAGACAGGGAAGAGTCTTGTCGCCCATGATTCAATACCCTTCATGCCAGGAACCAAGCGATGGGTTCACGGTGGCATGTTTGGCAGGTTAACACTGTGGTGTCAATTGCAATCAATGCTGATGGGGGTGAGGGGCTGGTAAACAGTAACCACAGCCCTGGTGGTGGAGGCTGCAGAACGCAGCCCTCCTTGGGACCGTGTTCCAGGCTCTGTACCAGGCGCTGTGATAACAGACATTGGCTCATTTAGGCCCCACGACAACTGGCTGCAGAAGGCTATAGCACTGTTCTTACAAAGGAGAAACATGTTGAGAACTAAATTTTACTGTGTCGTACAGGGATTCTGGGAAGGTTGTAGAAAAGCGGGTTCTGAAGTTTCAATAGTTCAGAAAATAAAGCATGTTTTCAAATGAGTGTATAGTTTGTTTTTTGTTTTTTGTTTTTAATAAAGATGACACTGAGGTCTAAGAGGACCAGTGAGCTGCCCGAAGCCACAGAGCTAGAAACTGACAGGGCCAGGGAGTCAGCCTGGGCCTCTGATCTCACGCCTGTGCTCCCAAGCGCTTGGTGTGGTAAACTGAGCAAAGAGCAGACAGGACGAGGGTTAGAGCAGCTCTCAGAGGGGCCAGGGTACCCTCCAGCCAGGCAATGGGGCCAAGAGCAGGAAGAAGAGAGACGCAAGAAGCTGCTTTCCACCGCTGAAGCTCAGATAAACTGAGCTCAGATACGCTGCAGAAAGGAAGACAGGTACATTCTCTAGACCCCACAAACGACCCCAAAGGAATGAGTCTTGCCCCCTCGTCCACACTTGTTAGCAGCAGGTACGAGAGCCATTTGAGTATCTGATAAGACAGCTCATCCCAGGCGCCAACCCCACAAATACCAGTGCTGCCATTGTTTGCTTGGAAACCCCATTGATTCTGGCTGCTCCGATTGGTTGTGAGTGAAAAGTGTTCTGGTTCCTTACCCGGATGAATCTTGGTGGTTTCAAGTGTGGTTGTACAGTTGACGCCTAGAACACAGGAGAGAAAAACAAAATGCAAACTAAGAAAATGTCACCTCCACCATATACTCACTAGACAACAGATTTTTTTATTATAATTTTGAAAATGTAAAATAGTTTCTTTGTCTCCCCTTCTCTTGCTTTAAACTGTCAACTCTATGGACAGACGTTTTCTTCTTTTACATCAGTGATTCAAGTCTGCACGTGGTATTGACCCAACTGACTAACAAGGCAGAAAAAGCAACTACAGAAGCCTCCCCTTTGTTTGCACAGACTTTGCATAATCACTGTTATTAACTGAGATTTCTTTATTAGGAGGTTTCAGCAAGATCTGTCCCCTTTACACGACACGCTGAGAACAGTCTAATTATTTCATCTCTACGGTTCACAGACTTTGGGAATTTACCAATCCCAGGGAAAAAAAGTTCCCAAATTTTGAGGACAGACAAAAGCTACCAATTTTTTTCAAAAAGGTATATTTTTTTATAAAGCTGACAGCTACTATTCTCTTTATTTCTTATTGAAACACTTCAATGCTCAAAAGAAATCTTTAAGTACATAATCCCAGACTAGGTAGCACTTTGAACTGAAAATATTTAGCTTCGTTAATAACTTACTCTCATATCCTTATTTTTCTCATTTTACCTGGGAGAAGTTCTGTGGACCAACTATAGTTAGCAAGTGGGATGCAGCCCTCCACATGTCTGGTTCTCTAAAGGTTATGCAAACCTTGTACACTATTTAAAAATCACAGGGCAAAACCCTAGCCACATAGCTCAGTTGGTTGGAACATTGTCCTGATACACCAAGGTTGAAGGTTCGCTCCCCAGTCAGGGCACATATAAGAATTAATCAATAAATGCATAAATACGTGGAACAACAAATTGAATTTTCTCCCCCCCCCCTTTCTTCTCTCTCTAAAAATCAATAAATAAAAATTTTTAATAAAAGTATAAAAATCACTGGGCAATGTACCAGCCCAGGAAAATACTTATGGGATAACAGCACATAAAATAAGTATAAATCATACTGTAACATCATTTCAACTAAGTTTTCTTTAACCCCCCATGGATGTAGGATGGGAAAAAAATCACAGAAAATATAAATGTTTTATTTGTCCAGGTTGTACAACTGATTGAATTCTTTTATTTTTTTTCACTAGCTGTTTCCTCCCCCACCTTACATCTAAAGAACAATTAGAGAAACTAGCATTTTCTGCGATTTTCACATTGTTGTTAGTGTTGCTGCGTCCATTAGGGGGCAGCAGGGAACAACACAAGAGTAGAGAGGGAAGTGCTACTTACAGACATCTGAGCACAAAATCTGTAAAAGAAAAAGAAAACGGAAGTCAGCAGATTCACTCAGCCACGGAAAATGCAAATCAGAAATAAAGCAGCAGAGAATTTAATAACGGGGCGGGGTGCTAAGAAATCCATTAGGCAACGGCCTGCTGGCCGAGGTTAGAGTGTGGGGACCCAGGGCGGGAACTCGGTGTAACTGTGGGTCAGTTACAAACAGTGGCTTCACTCGGTTGTCTGGAGGCTGACCAGCGGGTGGGTGACTGGTGTCTGTCCTCACAGATACATCCTACACTCCCTCCTGCCAGTGCATCGTAAACTGAGGTAGAAGGACCCAGAAACGGAGTCCAGATTCTCTGGCCAGAAAGAAAGAAAAGCAGCAGGACCATGTCAGCCTTCCCCAGAGCCATTCCCACGTCTCAACTGCAGCGTGTAAAGCCAGAAGTGGGACAGAAGAAACCCACCCGGCATGGGATTTTCATTGTGCAAAAATTCACCTTCTTCCTTCTACCAGTAGGTGGCGGTAATTTTTTTTTTTTTTTTTTTTTTTTTTTTAATGCTATGGCATTCAGCTTTGGGAAGAATGAATGTTTTCTACAGAAGGACCTTGAAGATTGTTTAGTTGATAGTGTCTCCATCTGCCATCTTTTGGCCCCTGGGGGTCCTCATAGATATTCATCCTGATCCCTAAATTATTTCCCCATACTTGAAAAGCCTAAATAGGGCATTCTGTTGTTTTAGTAAGCACCCCTTTTTGGGTTAACAGGATTTTCCAAAGCTTGGTCCTTGTGAACAGGAAAATAATCAAAAGGGACCCTAGTGGGGAAAAAAAAAATGTCCTTCAACCTCCCATCACACTTAGAATAAAATTCAAACTCTGAGCCATAGCTACAGCCCCTCAGATCGTCTCACCCCGTCATGCCCTTCGCCAACGTTGTGGAAACTGGTTTTCCCCTTAAAGCCTTCACAGATCTATCACCGTCTCCAAAACACTCTGCCCCAGGCCCTCCTGTGGCGTGGCCTAAAATGCCACCTCTTCAGCCAGTCCTCCCACTAACCAACAGAAATTAGTGCCCCTCGCTCTCTGCCACATCATTGGTATGTCTCCTCCTCAGCACTGACCTCAATTGTTGTCAGACACCAGCACCCCCAGCTGCAGGGTACAGTCCTCAAGAACAGAAACCTCATCTGTGCCCTGTGCCAAGCATGGTGCACACAGCAGGCACTCAATCAAGGCCACTGAAGGAAAGAATGAGCCTCTCGTTTGGGAGGGGAGGCAATCCCTAAGGTCCAAAGATGGGAAAAGTCCAGCCCCATGGTTCCAGGGCAAGGCCAAGGGCAGCTGGTCCAGGAGCCTGACTCTCCAGCCCAGCATTCCTTCCCCTCATCACACCCTTGGCCCCTACTGAGTGGAGAAAACAAGGATGACACCCACTCTTACCTCATGAGTTAGGGAGACAGAAGGAAGGGCCTGTTTCCCATCCTGTCTCCCAGGGGCCCAGTTACCAGTCCTCAAAGGAACCCAATGCCCCTCCTCCCTCTCCTCACTCCCCACACTGGGGGCCCAGTCCTGCTGATTCTCCTATCCTACCCACCCCCCACTCTCAATCTTCCACCCCCACCACCCACTCCACCCTCACGCCCTCATCTTCTCAGGCCTAAACTTTCTCAGCTCATCTTCCCGTCTCCAGCCCCTGCCCCTCAATCCACACTACATAGTCCAGGATGGGTAACAGGAGACAGGGACAAATACAATGAGTTGGTTACTAGACAAGTGGCTCAGGGCAGCAATGGAGGGAGGGGGGTTGTTGGAAAACATTAAGCTTCTGTGGACAAAACCCCACAAGATACCCAACATGGTGGACACTTCATAACATGTTCTGAAAGAATACAATGAACAGAAAGATCATCTGTCTGAAATAACTTTGTGACTCTAGGATGGCATGTCCCAGTCCCTTACAATCTTATCTGTTTGTATGTTCCTCTGTGCATAGGAATCCACCCAAATATTGCCAAAAAAAATTCATGCTCTGGGCCTGTCCTCAAACTGTTTACAGAGAAGTAAGGGAAATAAGGCATGTCTGTAAATAAGTAATTCTGGGTAGAAAGCCCTGACAGGCCAGTGAACAAGCACTCTTAGCCTGGAGCTAAAGCAAGGGATCATGGTCTGCCTGTGAACCGAACCTCAGCAGGACAGATGGAGGGAGCCCCTGGGGTAAGCGCTGTATTCACAGCAGGGCGCACAGGAAGTCAGAGAGTGGCTGTGCATTTCCATCTGTGTCCTTTACTGTCCTAGTCTGTGTCAAAGAGTGCCACATCCTCAAGATGCAAGTGTGAGGATCACCATCAGGGCGAAAGGCAAGTTTCCAGAGATTAAACTCACAGCTTGGACTCTCAATGCGTTATACAGTATTCCCTCACTTATCACGGGTATTACCTTCTGCCCACCCCCCCAACTGCGACAGGTGAAAATCCGCGAAGTAGGAACCTTACATTTATTTTAGTATTTATATATATTTCAAGGCTTTATAAACCCTTCCCACACACTTATAAACCATTCCCAGTCCCTTATTAACCTTTCCCACTCCCTTATTAACCTTTTCCACACTTCTATAAACACTACTTATGTTCTTAAACATATTCTACACTCTTAAACCTATGTAACTTTAACAACATATGTATACAGTACTGCAAAACCCCGCTATATAGTGAAAAACCTACAATAAATAATTAAATATCATATTTTTTTTAATCCCGTGATACAGTAAGGCCGTGATAAGTGAACTGCGATATAGAAAGGGATTACTGTATCTAACATGCACAGTGCTGACTCTGCCAGGCACTATTCCAAGTATAGTATTTAGTAGATATTAACTCACTTAATCCTCCAAAGAGCCTAAAAGGTAAGCATAGGTCCCTGATGGGCCTGTGAGCTGCAGGGCCTGGACTTGAATCCAGGCTGTCTGTCTCCAGAGTCTGGGTCCTTAATCACTAGCTGTGATACCTCCTACAGCAAAGTAGCTGGAAAAATTTACTGGGATTTAGGGAAGGTTTAAAAATTAATTTTAAACAATATTATCAGTGTGCTCCTTTCTCTTCTCTACCCTCCAAAAAGTCCAGTAAGCAAAGTAAGAGTGTGTTTTCAACAAACTTAAGCACGGTTTTTCAAACAAGGCCCTGGGTGCCCTGCGAACACACCAGCCTGTCTCGCTCTGGGGCTGATGATGCAACAATGGCCAGCAGAATAACACTGCGCTACATGGCTCCCCATCTTTCCTGGCCTCACTCCCCCTTGGTTTCCCTCATCCTGACCTCAGCAGGCTTGATTTCCCAAATACAGCATCAACACTTTAATCCTGGCCTCAGAGGAAGACATGGGACAAGCGGACCTAAGAGAAGTTTGCAAGGGGGCTCCTCGGGAAGCACTTCCTCACTAAGGAAAAGGAACGACGTGGAAGGACATGCCATCCTGCTTTGCTAGACTCATCAGGTCTGCCCAGGATGCCTGGAACAGCGGCAGCCACCGTGTGACAAGGAGGGGAAAAACCGTGCTCCTGCTGAGGCTGGTGGATGAGGGGAAAGCGGGAAAACACCCGGCTCCTTGAGCTGCTAACAACCGATCCTACACCCCTCCTACCTCCAGGCTTCTTGGCTGGCGTGAAACACCCCTTATTATTTAATGACTGTTGTTTGGGTTGTCTGTTATTTGCAACTAGGAGACCACTAGTTGACACAGTAACAACGGCAAAGCAAGGCAACTAATTTTCACATTAACCCCCATGTTTACATACGAAGAAAGGCCCATGATCTGTCATCCAGGGTCATAGGGCTGATCAGTGAGAGGCAAGTCCACCCCAGCCAGGCTCCCAAACTCCCCCACTGAGCACAGAAAAAGACCCGTGCAAACAACACCCCTCACGATACCTGGCATGGTGGACACTTCATAGACACTTTTTTAAAGAATACAATCAGCACAAAGCTCGTCTTTCTAAAATTAGCTCAAAGCCTTGCTGTGCCTGGGGATGAACTGAAAAGAAACCCATTTCCACGGATTCATACACTAAGCCCCAAAGTTAACTGCAGAAAAAGGAAGTTGAGGACAAGTTTCCAGAAGTGACAGCTGAACATGATGATAAGAATAACCTCGGCTCCTTCCCCTTTTAAGAGGACCCAAAAGGCCCCACTGGTTGTTAATCAAAAGGATTCCACTGAAATCATCCCAAGTGCAAGTGGTCTTCTGTCCCCCCGCCCCCCCTCACACACACTCCCTCACCAGCGACTCTAAATCCTGGGAGAGGAAGAAGCGAGCCTCAGGCAGGCTCCAACTCATCGACTCCTCACAGCACCCCAGTAAAATGGGACTTATCATCCCCTTTTGCAGAAGAGGACACTGAGGCTCAGAGGACACAACCTGAGGTCACAGAGTTCCCAGGCTCTATAAACCTGCTCCAGGCCCTGCGGCAAGAGCTGCTTGGGGCAGAGATAAAACCAGCACTCTCCGCTCTGTGTCCCTCTGGGCAGAAGTTAAACCAGCTCAAGTATGCAGAGCCACACCTGGGGCCAGGGCACATGGGGTTCCCAGGTCCTTTCCCTCCTCCATCTGAGGCACCAAGCCCTCTCCACAGGCAGTCAGCAGACCTGTGGACAAGAGGGTTATGACAAAGCCCTCCTGTGCTCGGACTCGGGGCGCCAGAAGCCACAGCCCTGGGACCCACACTGAGCCAGCAGCCACTGCTCGCAGGGAAGACCATGGGTGCTTCATAGCAGCACTATTCGCAACAGTCGAAAGGTGGAAACAACCTAATTGTCCATCAACAGGTGACTGGAAAAACCAAATGTGGCATATTCATACAATGGAATACTAGTCAGTCAGAAAAAGGCATGCAATTCTGATACATGCTACAATGTGGATGAACCTTAAAAACATTATACCAAATGAAAGAAGCCAAGCACAGAAGCCCACAGTTTGTGGCTCCATTTATATGAAATGTCTAGAAACTGGGAAATCCCTAGAAACAGAAAGCAGACCAGCAGTGCTCAGGGACTAGGAGAAGGAGGAAGAGAGTGATTGCCAATGGGTGCTGGATTTCCTCTGGGGTATGAAAATGTTTGGAACCAGGGAGAAGTGGTGTTAGCCCAACCTTGTGAATGTCCTAAATGCCACTCAATTGTACACTTTAAAATGCTGGTTTTACAGTATGTGAATTTCACCTCAATTTTTTAAACGAAGATAGTAGGTAGGTGACTGTGCAGAATGGAGCTCAGCCACCAGGAGGGAAGAGGGAAAGGAAGCTTTCTGAAGGAGGAGGGGAAGGAGTAGAGGGAGGAAAGGCAGGTAATAAATAGAGAGGTTTTGAAAAAATGGATTTGGGCAGTCAGAGAAGGAAGGCTGAACCACCCTGAACTGGGAATTAGAAAACATGGACTGGGCAAAACAGCCTGACCAAAAGCACTATGGGATCTCCACCTCCAAATGCATTCTGAGGCTAAAAAAGAAGGAACCCTGGTTCACTAAGTGTGTACTGTGTGTCAGGCACTGAGCAAGGCTTCCTACATCCCTTGTCTGAGCACAGGGTCATGGAATCATGGTTAGGAGCAGGGGATCTGGAATCAGACTACCTGGGGGACATCATTCAGTGCCACCACTTACTGGCTGTGTGACTTTGGCCTGGTCTTGACCTCTGTGCCAAGCTTCCCCAACCCCTTCTCTCCTGAGACGGCAACCTGACCTAGATGAAGTACTCATAGCTCACCCCTCTTCTTGCCGCTCCTCTGCAAAGTCACCCACACAAATGACCCAAGGCTGATGCAGTCCCCCATAGCTGGGTAAAAGGAGCAAACACTGAGATTAAAGAGAGAGATTAAGCCTGCTGACTTAGCAGGAAGACATACCAACCTATGAGAAAAGAGGATGATACTGTTTTTCAGTTCTGCCAAGAACTTCTGGTTACCTATACACCCCACGTATAGCAGAAACCCACTGGTCGACCAGATGACCGGGCCTTAACTGCCTGAGAACACCCAACACTGCACAGTAGCTTTCTCCCTCCTCCTTTCCGAGGAGCTGACCCTTGCTGTCTTCCAGCCTGTTCACAGCTCCCCGTCCCGTAGATATGTTCTTGTTTCGCAACCTCCTTCAGTTATGCTGACAAGCCAGAGCTCTCTCTTCCCTTCTTTGGGAACCACCACCGGTTCCGAAAACCAGGCCCCCAGAGAAAACAAAACTATGAATACTGCCGTCAGTGGGCCAAAGCCACAGCCATCACGTCAGTGGTCCACTCTGAACACCGGATTCCTCCTCCGCAACACCTAGTTATAGGGATCTCTCTAGCTGCATTTACCTAAAACGTCTACATTCTCCCCAACTCCTGTACATAGAAACATTACTCTTACATACACACCAAAACAGACCCATACTTATCTCCTTCCCTCTCTCTGAGTCCCTGTGTGACTGCCTCATTAAATCTGTCTTCCGGTCTATAAGCATCAGAATAACCTGACTCGTCCCCCCATCATCCTTCATGGGTACACTCAGCGGCCATGTCTTATACGTGCTTCCTTGCCCAACATACCTGGACTTCCCACTCCCATCCTATGGCTACCTTAAACCCACTCCTCATTGCCTGCAGCCCGAAGTAACAGAATCAGCCTCATCCTAGGGCTCAGATAGACTCAGGCCATTTCCATTTTAATTTTTTGAAGCTCTCAGTGCACACAAAGCAGAGAAGTGCCAGAACAGGGTTATGTCTGCTGTGCTTTATTTTTGTTCTGATCCTGGCAGAGTATTGCAGTGACTCCATCTATAATCCCTCACTTGGAATCTAAAAGGCCAAAACCTCAATCAAGGCCCTCTGTGAACAGCAAAGGTGAGAGCCGGGCCCTACTCGTTCATCCACGTACCTGGCTGCCTCTCTTCTAGTCTCTCTCTTCAATGCACAGTGAAAAGCAAATGAAAGGGCGGGATCAGACTTTCTAAAACATGCCAGTGTTCGTCAGGACCCTGGCAGGGACAGTGACAGGCACACTCAACCAGGACAGGTGAGGAGAGTTTAAAAGGGTCTGTGTATAAGGCACGGGTGGGGTAAGGGAAACCAGTAAGAGATGGCAAGAATTCTGCAGTAGCAGCAGGGAGAAAGGACCACTACCCAAGCCAAGGAGCTGACTCTCCCCCATCTCCAGCTGGGGACTGCTGCTGGGCTGTCCCAGTGGGAAGCCAGAGGCCAAGGGCACCCACTGGTGTAGAAAAGGTCAGTTTCCTCCCTTAAGCACAACAGGATGGAGACAGATAGGCGGGGCCACAGGGCAGATCCAGAGCACAGAGCGCATGTCAGTCACATCACCGCTGAGGGCTGTGAATCTGGTCGTCACAGCCCAACACAGTAATCAAGAGCTTTAGGTTCGGCTTCCTCTAACACCTGTGAGCTCTGAGGCTTGAGGGTCTCACCAAGCCATCCGTTTCATCAGTTATAAAGAGCCAAAGGAAAAAAATAAAAATAAAAATAATAAAACAAAACAGCCGAAGGATACATGCAATACAGATACCACACCTGAGTTCTCCTGAGGCTCAAACAACACAAGGGTCCTATATTCCAGCCCAACAGCCCCCTATCTGTCTCACCAAACCTCCAAAGCTGTCACCCTCAGCTCATCGGATGACCTTCTGCAGCCACTCCAGCCCCCAGGAGGCTCTCCAGGCTCTGAGCCCCTTTCCGTCCATGCCCCCCGTGACTTTTGCTGCGGCCCTCCCCGCGCCAGGCCCAGGGGCCGGGGCCGAAGGTACTGAGGACCCTTGCAGTGTTCCTGACTTGCCAAGAGCTCACAGCAAAGAGCTTGACTATGCAATGTGGACAGACGGCCAGGGGCCACCCAGCTGAATAGGCAGGGGTGCCCAAGGAGCTGGTGAGCTTGGGGGACAGGGAGGAAGGGGTTCCGGTGACTTGGAGGGAACATGCAGGAGAAAAACGGTAGAAAACGCCACCTGAAGAGCGACCCCATGTGGGAATTAAATGCTGGTTGGTTCTACCTGTTATAACACTAATGAAGCCCTAACTATTGGCCAGTCACTGCGCTACAGGCTTTATCATCTCATTAAAGCCCAACTAATCCCAGGATGCAGGAACTGTGTTTATCCCCATTTTACAGGTGAAGAAACTAAGCCCCGAAAAGCTAAGTTCCTGACCTATCGTCTTACAACTAGCAAAGTCTAGCATTCCAGCCCAGGCCTGCCTGACTCTGAAGCTCCTGACCTTAAACACTAACCTGGTTTATCCTGCACAAATCTCAGCCAAAGGCGACTTCAGTGCTGCCTGTCACAAAGCCTCGCCTGGCGGGGGTCTTGGGGACAGGTTCTATCAACCCATTTAAATTGGCTGAAGTAAAAAGACTTCCGTACTGCTCTCAAATAGAGCAGTTTGAGGCTAAATTCACAAATTTTAGCAAGTGACAAACTTTGGGTGTTCTATCATATACGTGCAGTTTTTAGGGAAGGGTATTAAGTGACTGAGGAACACCATGGGTAACAATAGACTCTTTATACTTCTAAAACCAAGCCCACACACCATATGACAATAGTTATTTTTACCCACTGACGTAATTAACCAAAATGTGAACTGCTTCAAGCAATTTTTAAAATCAAGTAGCATTTTATAGGATTTGGAACATGCACAGATTTCAGTTCTGAAAGGCCGTCATTCTTCCTAGCTCTCCTTTATCTCCCTTGTGAAATTACCCAACAGGCTCCCTATAAAACTGGTCCCTGGGAGGTAAATCATTGATCATGAAAATAGTAGATGGGATGGGCTCTCCCACTGAACTCAGAAGCCTGACAATAAACACCATTATGGGAAACTCCCCAGAAGGCAGTTGTGACATTGTGTGGTGGTCGGAGCATCTGGCACCCACTTACACCCTAGAATCCAAAAGCCAGGGGACGGAAAGGCCAGCAAGCTACCCGCAGCACAAGACATTGGGCAAAGCAAGGGGGAAATGGGCTGACTTACTCTCCACCTTGCTGGCAAATAAATGACTCTCACCATGAGGCTGCCGTCAAAAGGAATTGTGGGAGAAGGGTGGGCATAATCCATAATTCTGTGTCCTCACAAAGCCAATTTGATCCAAGGGATGAGCACCAACCACCCTGCAAACCACTAGCTGGCCCATCTCTTCCCTCTTGGGGCATCTGAGACATGATAAACTCTTCCAAATGCACAGGGAAAAAAGTCACCAGAAGGGCTATTTTGGTGAGGCTATGGCTGTGAACTTGAGATGCAGAGCTGAGGATGACCTTGGAATCCCAGGCCAGAAGTTTCCATGGGTATTTTTAGCAGCAGAACTATTTTTTCAAAGCGAATCTCATGAAGAACTCTATGTATAGACATCCACATTTCATGCATGCCTATATATGTATAAATGTAGATGTGTGTAGATGTATGCTTGGATAAACGCAAGGTGTTTCATTACATGTGTATTTTAGAGTTCAAGTAACTTCAGTCTTATTTTGATATATAACCAAGTTAAGACACTGGTGTTCTCCACTGTATTAAAAGTTGGTGTACACATATGTGGACCAGTGTTTTCATTACAATTTCATTACCACTTTAAACACAGCCACATTGAAAGGGAGAGGCATGTTTTTAATGAAACTCAAAGCAAACACTTATGGAACTCCTGACATACCTAAGGAACACAATTTGAAAACCCCTTGGCTTTCTGAAGGAAGAAAGTAAGTCCCAGAATGGTTCAGCATCTGGACCCAGAACCCCCAGCCCTGAGTCCACACCCGCATCCCTGCACTGGGCTGTCAGCTCATCTCAACGGAGGGGCAGCGTTGGCAGCCCCAGGCCCCCGCCTCAGCCCTTTCTCCACATTATATAATAAATTTGGGGGTCCTAAATTGGAGCCCCTTTGCCCAAATCTGGCAATGTTTTATTTTACCCAGTGGTTTTTGTTTTTGTTCTTTTTAATTTACCGCCATTAGAACACTATCCTATTTTTCCCCATTGTGGTTTATTCCAACTTTTCTGAGGTATAATTGGTAAATAAAAATTTTTATATAATTAAGGTGTAAAATGTGGTACTTTGCCACAGTAGTTCCTAAAATCTTGAGCAAGTATTTAAAAATTAGGAGGCTGGAGCACTTCAAAAATCCTGATCTGTAGCTTTTCAAGAAAAAAGAAAAGATGAAGAGCTCCGACTTTCTCTTCTGGCCACACTCAAGCAATTAATTGGGTCTGAGTACCGGCTCCCTGCACAGTGGAGTAAGTGCCTGGGCTCTCCACCCCTCTGATATTGTCGCCTCAATGCTGAGACCAAGTGGCAGCTGACAACATGCCCCCCTCACTGTTCATTTTCTCTCTCAAAAATGTGAGCATGTGGAAGACTGAGAGGTGGCGTGCCTTTTCATTATTTGGCCCATTCCATTTATTTATGTTGCCAAATCCTCCTACGACATTTGAGCTGTTGCCCTTTGATGGAAGTACCTAGCAATCAAAGTTCATGGGTTGCAATTATTCACAAATTGTTTACTTTCTAAGTTTCTCTCTTTGAGGAAGAGTTCTCTGGCCAATGTCAAGTGTGAACAGTGTACATGATGTGAATGTGGAATGTATCATTCTGCCTGCCCCTAAATTCTCTGCTCATCCCCTGACTTGCCTCCCATGCCATCACCAACACCCCAAAAAAGAGTGGAAAATGGGGTAGAGTTCTGATGCTCCAATTGAAGACTTTTACTTCCTCTTCTTGACCCTAAATGATGAAACCACTCCGTAAGTCCCACCAATTCCCTCTTACGCTGCCCATCCACCGCAGAGTATGATAAAAACAGCTAATAGCCACCACTTACTCAGTGCTTGCTGTGTTCAGGGCTGCCCTTCACGGAACACTCCCAGTTCCCACCCTGCCCAGCTGGAGGACGGAGGACCCATGCCTTTCTGACTCCTCGGTCTCCCACAGCTCTGCCCCCTCTTCCTCCCAGAGGAGGACCGGACATCAGGACTCCAGGTTCCAGCTTTTCAAGCTCTGCCTTCGACTGGCCACAAAAATCTAAGGAGTCTCTCACTATCTATTCACTCTGGCAAAAAAGCCAAGGGTGGATCCTGTCTCAGAGGCCACAAGGGCCAGTGGTGATTTCAACAGACCTAGATGCTTTTCACGCCCTCACAGAACCATCCCGAAGTGACCCTGTGCTCTTCCAAGGCTTTGCAGACGCTGACACAGTCCCCACAGTGCTGCGGCCTTGAGCAGGACAGAGGACACGGTGGGGCAGAACATCAGCAGGACTGGGGTCAAGTCTGGATTTGATTCCTGGCCTCACCATTTATTAGTAAGGAGTCAGGGTCAGTGGCCTCACTTCTTGAGATCTGCCACTTGTGAGTTACCATCAATTCTGTAGGCTTGATGTGGGGATTAAGTGGCACATAGTAGGTGCTCTATAAACAGCAGCAAACATCAGTCATCGAAGCAGGAGAGCTCTGGAATTAGGACACATTCTGGAGTCCAACCCTACCAGCAGCATGCATCTGACAAGCTCCTTCCTCATCCTCTTTCAGCAACAATAATAACAGCACCTACCTGAGCAAGGGTGGAATAAACTACTGATAAGTATTGACACGTAAGATGAGTACATGGGGCGGGAGGTGGGGAGGTTGTGTTTGAGAATTTTCATAACAAAAAAAGGTATAAACAGTATTTACTCATAGGATTGTTGTGACAAGTCTTCAATGATATAATCCATATGAAGCATTAACGTACAGGGAGCGCACCACAAATGACAGCCACTGTTACAATTATGACTCCTCACAGAAGTTGGGACAGGAGACTCCAAAGTGGGGGGGAACCACAGGGAGGCGCGAGCTGTTTTGCAACAAGGCTAAGAAAATGCAGAACCAGGTATTTTTGCTGACACAGAAGCAAGAACTTGTGTTAACATTCTCAGACGCTGCCTCCTTGTCCCCTGCTGCCCATCACGGCCAGAGCGGCACTGAGGCCATCCCACATCAGCCCAAGGACAGGAGCACTCTCCGCAAACCCACCATCAACCCCACTGCCCACATGGCCAGCGGGGCTGCCCAGTGTCACTGAGAGCACACGACCCAGGCCCAGCTCCTCCCCATGTGACAGGACAGTCTCAGGGCAGCTCAGAAATCACAGGTGGTGTGACAGACCAGTTCTGATACCGACTTTTCTGCCCACAATATTCCCTCTGATTAAAAAATGTAGCCCTGAAATAACCAGACAACACAAGAAACTTCAACTGTTCTCTACTCAGCTTTTAACAATAACCTAAATACAGCCACCGCCAAAAAACAAAGTTCCAAGGCAAAGCCCTACCACCGTCCTCACTAAGAGACTGATCTTTGATAAAATGGCACCTCGGCAAATCACCTGGGACAGGTACTGTCGAGCGAGTGATGCCACAAAGTAAACCCTTTTATTTTATACCCAAGCAATGAAAAGAGGACTCAGAGTCATAAAATACTAGATTAATGGAGAGCTGCTTCAGCAGAGCCTGGGTGAAGACAGCGCTGGGAGACAACAGGTGATTTTCAACATCTTATAAAGCCTAAAGAATGCCCTAAATCAGACGCTGGCAAATTATTTCCATAAAAGGCCAGACAGTACAGATTTCAGGCTTAGCAGATCATACAGCTCTGCTGCTGGAACCTGAAATCAGCCACAGATCATGTGTCAACTGATGACCGCGGCTGTGTTCCAATAAAACTTTATTTATAAGCATTAAGTGTGCATTTAATTTTTTACTATCATAAAATATAGTCTTCTCTTGATTTTTTTTCAACCATTTAAAAATGCTTAAAAAAAATAAAAATAAAACTGCTCTTAGTGCACAGGCCACCCACAAGCAAGCAGCGGCTGGATTTGGCCCTCAGGACCATAGTTGACTGACCACGGCCCTCAGTCACGTATTTACCCTGGACGGAGCCGCGGGCCCAGACCCACAGCAGGTCAGAGCCTGAGCCTGTGGTTCTGTGTCCTGGTTCTGACAATCAGTAGCTTGAGCACTAAACTAAAGTTCAGTCTTCTCATCTGAAAAACAGGGATGAGGACAGCTCCCTCCGTAAACATGTGGGAGAATTAAATGAAATAATGTCTGGCACAAAAGCGGATGTTTAAGAGAAGATGACTCTGTCATTACCGCCATTGTCATCTGCTTTTGGCTAGATTTCAGACTTGTAGTTTAAAATCACAGCATTTCTGAAGCTAGCCTGAATTTCCAAGACGACATGGGAAGAAACAAACTTTTTCTTTAATCCAGGGTATGTGAGAGATAAAATAACTTGCAACATGGGTCCACTGGTGACCGAGGATGGTGCCTGGTGGTCAAAACTCATTGGCCAGAGCTGCCTTCTCAGAATGGCGTCCCCTGGTACCCTGCACACCTGCAGGCCGGCCATCTCTTGCAGTAAAGAGGATCACACACTTCATGTCCCTCTTTGCCCAGCCCACGGCCTTCCCTGTCATGTGCTCATTCGGCACTGAGAGATGCGTGGGTTTCAACTGGATCTCCAGGGTCTAGAACATCGCCTGCCTAGCTATGAGCGGGTAAAGCTGAACTTCGGGGCCTCGAGAGCAGGCAACGGGGATGTGTGTGGTCAGTCACAAAGGAACACAAAAATCTTAGGGATTATCAAGTTAGAGTTGAGGAAACAGAGGCCCAGACAGGAAATTTGCCCCAAGCACCTGGATCTAAAATTCATTCATCGACCCAGGCGGTCAGGGACTGCATCTATATGGCAGGTCCTGTGACCATTAGGGACACAGAGCCTCACGTGGCTGAAGACTGGCAAGGGGGACCAGGAAAGAAACAACTGACTCTTTTCTCTCTTTTTCAAAACCATTGAATTTGGTGTGGTTATCAACATGTTCTATTCACCCCTTCACGGCTCCTTCTGAACTTTTTTTTAACAACAGATATCATCAGTGCTGCCACACAGGAAAGGGTGAGTCATAAAAGAAGAACTCACAATTCAGGCACATTTTCCACGTACCAACATCTCTCGGATTCCCTGAATAATCTGTGCTGTCCTCTCCTACTCTGGCTCGCGCTGGTCCTACTCCCTAGAAAGCAAGAGCTAGCTCCCTCCCTCCTTTGCCCAACAGGTTCACCAAACTTCAGCCCCCAGCACAGCCTGAGCTTCTCACCTCTTACCGCTCCTTCCTGTAACTATGTCTCCTTCACCGGCTGCAAACTCCTTGACATTGGGGGCAGTATAACTCACACCGAGCACAGCACCTGAACGGGCTGGCGGCTGGAAGGTTGGACCTTGCGCAGTGCGCTGGACGGAGAGGATGAGGGTGGGGACCGGGTCTAGACAGGAGAATTGGATTTGATTTGGACATCAGGGAAGAACAAAGGAGAACATTCAAGTCAAAAGAGTGTGAGAAAAAAAACAATGGCAAGAACGCCCACCCACGGAAGTGGTTCTCACACTTTGGTAGGTATCAGAGCCATCTGCGAAACATGTTAAAAATACAAAGGCCTAGCCCTGTCCTACTTCAACCAGCCTGGGCTACTTGAACAGCCCTGTAGGTGACTCAGATACCCTCCAAAGTTCGAGACCAGCTGCCTTAAGATATTTTGAAGGGACAGTGAGAAAAGATGATGCAGCCCAGAGAGTCCATCTGGGCTGAAGTAGCCACAGCCCGTAAGCTCCCAGGAAGGCTCTGGACAACTCTGGGGGGTGAGCTTGGAGTTGGTGTGCTTTGAGGGAAACTCAACCCAGAATAAACTGAAGACATGTAAACAAGGGACAGGCCTGGTCTGGAATCCAGGTTGAGTTTGCTGAGTGGGTTCCAGCTGGGCTAAAACCAGACTCTATCTGGTGGAGAAGGTGGGCCAAAGGGAGTGTTTTCCTCGGATGCATTGCCAAAAAATCTTAGAAAGTAATCCCATCGGCCTGTGGAGGAATTTGGGCTAAGAGTGATTTTCCTCACTAACTAAGAACTGGAATCATTTTCATATCAAGGTCAGAAGACCAATGCTCCGTCACTCCACACCATCCGTTCAAATAACACATTACTTTTCCTTATGTGCTTTCAGGAAATGAAATTCAACACATAAGAGACATGAGGGATATAAACATATTCTGTAAACAGCAATGAGCTGTGCTGGGTCCCAGCCAGATCTACTGCAAATGAGTCAGCATCTTGCAGAAGAAGAATGGAGGTAGATGTCAGACCTGGGTTTGAATCTCCACTCCACCACTACGTGTATGACATTGGGTAAGTCATCAAGTCTCTGGAAGCTTTAGTTTCTACATATTCTACCTGACTTCCCATGGTTATGGCAAGAAAGAACTTCCATAAGGCCTTGTACAAAATAGATGCTTAGCCCCGGCTGCTGTGGCTCCATGGATTGAGCACTGGCCTGCAAACCAAAGGGTCGCTGGTTCAATTCCCAGTCAGGGCACAGGCCTGGGTTACAGGCTGGATGCCCAGGTAAGGGTGTGCAAGAGGCAACTCAACATCACTGTTTCTCTCCCCCTCTTTCTCCTTCCTTATCCCTCTCTCTAAAAATAAATAAATGAAATGGTTTTTTTTTTAAATAGATGCTTAATAAATGTGAGCAGGTTACATCCCTAAGGTACACTGATCTTCAGAAGCAGCAATTACTTAGCTTTGAACAAGAGATACACAACACACACAGGCATTTTACCCAGATGAAGATGATCATTAACTATTAACAATAATTACCACATTGTACAAATAAATTGCATTATATAAGAAGTCACTCTCTTGCAAAGTTTGCATTAACAAAGAAAAAGCTAAAATTCTCAGTCTCATAAGTCCAGTCCATCTTTCTTTGCCATCTAATAAAACACTTTTTATTTCCTTTCATGGGCTTAAACTTCACTAAAAGGCAAATTGTCTGAGGGCGCCCCTCTGAGACAGCAGGACTCTGTGTGCGCTCAAATAATCCCCTGTTCCAGTTGACTGTTTTCTGTTTCTCTGAATAGACACTGTACAGAATCAGCATCAGAAACGGTCCTGTGATCTCCCTAATTGCTTCCACAGACAAGTCCAAATGGGTAAATTTTTTTCAAAGACACAACTGACTCCAACCCCAAATGCTCCTCAAGTAGCTCTCAGCCTTCTCTCCCACAATGGCATGGACCCCGCTCAGCCAGCCCTCACCCCAGGCTGGGCAAGAACCCAAGTGGCAGGAAGGGCTGTCCCTCCAGACAAGTCCCATCTCCGCCCAGTAAAGGCCAGCACTCAGAAGAGGAAGGCCAGGAAGTCAAAGACAGCGTGTTCTTGGGCACCAGTCCTCTTGTTACCCTGAAGCTGACCCCAAGTTTGATCCAGAATCTACCAGTTGGGGAGTCCCTGTACTATCAAGAACTTCTATACCCCAAACTCATTCTAACAGCCATATATAGATGCATGACACACACTCATCATGGCAGACACCACAAACCAGTCCTCACAATCTCAGATTTTAGGGATCTCAACAGAAATTGGGGTCTCCCGGCATTTTACTGGAATTCTCCAAATTTCTTTAGCTCTGCAAGGAAATAAGGCAGGTTCTGTTGACCAAAAGGAGGGGCACGTACAGGAGGCAACCAATCGATGTTTCTCTCTCACATTGACCTCTCTCTCTCGCTCTCTCTCTCCCTGCCCCCATCTCTCCCTTCCTCTAAAATCAATAAAAGTATGGCCTCAGGAGAGGATTTAAAAAAATAAGAGTGTAAGGTCCAGATTCCCAACAGGTTTGACATCAGACAGACAGCACTTGATTACAGACATCAACCTCTGTCCAAGTTACTTCCCCATTCAGCAAACTTAGTATGCCAGGAATATCTTATTATAGTTAGTACTTGATAAGCTTGATGAAATAACTTTACTGCCATCTTTTAAACATAAAGATAATTAAAAGTCCAGAAAGTTCATTTTTGGCAAGGTCCTTTGGTGGCACTCTTATTTGGGATCTAAGAGGGAATATCCTCCTCTCACGTGTTTTAACAAATTCAATACCAGGAGAAAAATTTTACTAGGACCTCGCTGTTCAAAGGAACACTTTCCCGCTAGCACTGTGGCTTCTGACATCCTGCCAAGTTTCAGGCACTGAAATATGAATGGGACGAAAAAGGATTAAGACAGAGTAAATGCTATTAACAGCTCTTCTAGTGCAGACATCTATCTTCCTCAGGAGCCAATGGCCCTCCTGGGAAAAAGGAGGACTGAGAGGGAACTGAGCTCTTGCAACACCTGCTCACTTGGGATGGGACGGTCAGCAGCGACTGCTGGGCTCTGTCCAGCCACAGTTGTGTGCCTGTCAAAGGTCTGCCCCATTCATTTTGACACATAATCAAAGAACGCTTCATCACGGAGTGCCAGAGCTGCAGGAGCCATTAGCGATGGCCGCGTTCCCTTTCTAAAATATTATTTGAGAACAGCAAAACCCTCCTGACAAATTAAATCTTATGTGAAACCCAAATAAAACCAGATACGATGGCCAACACTATTAGTAAGCCTTCATTTTAAAAGTTCAAATGGATAACATTTCTTTATTATGAAGCCATGATCTACTGTTTTTAAAACAGCAACCTGAGCAAACATAAACATCTGAAATCAAGTGTTACATCTCATCCATTTCTGGGTTTCATCTGGTTGCACAAAATCAATAAAAAACTGATTCAGCGAGATGTGTAGCCACAAATGATGGAAGTTTAATAATTCATCTCAATTAAACTGAGATCAGAGGTTTTATTCCTAAGGGCATCATTGAAAAAAAAAAAGCTTAAGCTGGTGGTACAGAGTAGCCTCCAACATTAAAAGGTTTTTTATTATTGATATGTAATTGACATATAACAGTGTATAAGTTTAAGGTGTACCTGTATATATTGCAAAATGATTACCACTATAACTAACCTCCATTACCTCACACAGTTACCTGTGTGCATCCATGTGTGTGTGTGTGTGTGTGTGTGTGTGTGTGTGTGGTGAGACCATTTGAGATCTACTGTCTTAGCAACTTTCAAGTATAAAATACAGCAGCGGTTCTCAACTTGTGGGTCGCGACCCCTTTGGGGGTCAAATGACCCTTTCACAGGGTCGCCTAAGACCATCAGAAAACACATATATAATTACATATTGTTTTTGTGATTCATCACTATGCTTTCATTATGTTCAATCTGTAACAATGAAAATACATCCTGCATATCAGATATTTACATCACAATTCATAAGAGTAGCAAAATTACAGCTACAAAGTAGCAACAAAAATTATTTTAGGGTTGGGGGTCACCACAACATGAGGAACTGTATTAAAGGGTCGCGGCATTAGGAAGGTGGAGAACCACTGCAATACAGTATTGTGTTAAAATTTTTAATAATAAAAAATTTTGAAAATAAATAAATTTGAATCACAAAATATTAGTAAGGAGGACTATAGCAGCGTATAAAAAAATAGTATAATGACAAAGTTGCTTCTAAAGAAGTGGTTCTTGGTTGACAAGGTGGCGACAGAAAGGTGGGCTATCGTCGTGAGAAACACTGCCCCAAACTTGTTACTAATAAGCTTACAAAGGGTTGGTATCTTGTGGAAGCGGAGCACATCCAAAGCTCTCTCCAAACAGTCATCTATTACACAGTTCAAAAGGCCCTGCCCCGTAAGGAAAAGGTTTACAGCCAGGCTAGGGCCATGGGCCTGTGTACAGGGTCAGGGTGGGAGGTACTGAGGACCATCACCGGCCTCGAAGGGAAAAAGAGGGGGGTGGGGGAGGAGAGACGATTAGGGACAGTCAGGACCCAGCTGCAGGCGGTTCACTAGCTGGCTGGGTGATGGGCTGGTCTCTTAGAGCAGGTGGTTGGTTGGTTGCCTGATGAGGGGTCAGTGGGGCAGTGCAGGAGGCTGCCGGTAGCAGGTCACCAAAGAGGCCACCCTCCCACTCCAGAACTGATCGAAGGGCAGAGGGAAACTGTTCCTGTGGGTCTGGAGATGTGCATTCTGGTCCAGGATCAATGACCTGTTTCATCCCTGGAGTCAAGACACCTCACCTTGATTAGGCCTCTCTCTGTTCTCTGGTCCATAAAACGAGGTTTGTCACCCCTGCCTTCTCACTGCCCGGAATTGTACAAAGAGCTAATGGGACAGCATATACTAGCCCTGTGCACACAGCACTCTTCAAATATGACACATTCAAAATGTTCCTGTCAAGCCCTGGCTGCTGTGGTTCAGTGGATTGAGCGTCGGCCTGTGAGCTAAGTGTCGCTGGTTCGATTCCCAGTCACAGCACATGACTAGGTTGCACGTCAGGTCCCCAGTTGGGAGCGTGAGTGAGAGGCAACCACACAGTGATGTTTCTCTCCCTCTCTTTCTCCTTTCCCCTCTCTCTACAAATAAATAAACAAACAAATAAATAATTTTTTTTAAACGTTCCTGCCTGCAAAAGCTCCTTTTTCAAACAGCTTTTCAGACATAAGTGGCCACCCTTCTCAGTTGGGCCACTACACCCGCACCCCACGGCAACGGCTAGAAGCACCTGCATTTCTGAACAGCACCCAGAGAATCAGAAATAACGACATGTGCTGCGAGGACTACAACCCACATGACCAGCAACGCTTCAGCCTCTGCCGCCACGGGACCAAGAAGACAAGCTTCAGTCTCTTCTGTGGCCGGGGGAGGGGACTGAAACAACATCACTGAGCAAAGAGCAGGGCTCTTGGAGCTAAGGTCGTCTGCTTGGCTCACTGAGTCTTGACTTGACACCCATCCTAAGGGAGCAGGTATCTGAGAAATTTTTCAGTCAACCAATGGGACAAAAAAAATTTTTAAAGTCACATGTGGAGCAGAAAGCAGAAAGAAAGTCACAAAACAACTATACGTTCTTCACTTAGAGGGAGCCAGTTGAGACCCACCTTCAAGAAGAGAGGAGTGGTGACTTCTCCCTTGTCATCAAACACTGCTAACTAAATACAGCCCACCCTGCCCTTAAGCTTTAAAGAGTTTTATTTCGTAGCCTAACTTTTTAAATACATGTACGTCACATCACGGGTAAGTCATACAAAATGCAAGCTTATGATAATAACAATAATGATATTGTGGCAACAGCAGCCACTGACTGATCTCTCTTCTGCCAGGAAACTCTTTCCAATGTTGTAACTAATCCTGGTAACGCCCTTACGGGATGCTCTTATCTCCATTTTACAAGTTGGGAAATCGAGGTCAAAACACAGGGGTGGCCCAGGAAGATACAATGCACCTGTAGCTAGTGGGGCCGTTTGCTTCCGTCCCCCTTCCTCCCAGCGGCAGGACTGGTGGCTGAGGGCCACGTCCTCCCACCATTTATCAAGCAGGACTTGGCTTCACTGCAGTTGAAGAGACCCTCCGAGGCAAACAGGTACCCTCATGTGAACTCTTGAGTCAGTCTTTGGAATGTGGTCTGACAAATGGCCTTTGATTTGATCAGCACTTCACCACCATCCCCAGATACCCCAGATGCTCATCCTCTTGAGTGAGGAGTTGGGGAGGAATTTGGGAGCGGGCTGGGTGTGTTTCCTAAAATGCTGGATGTCCCAAGGGGGAGGCACCAGCAAGATAAAGACTGGGCCTGAATGACCACACGCAAACCCACGCAGAGCAGAGGTGGCAGGATTGACTGCTCCAGGGCGTGGGTACCCAAGGAACCCCAATGGGGAAAGCTGCGCCCCCAGGCCCCACCCACACGGAGCCCATGCTCTTTTCAGGAAAGAAAGGTGCATTCCTGGCCCCCTGGACCAGACTCTCAGGACACTGGTACAGTGGGTCAGAATCAAGGGGGCAGCCTGGCAGAGCTCAGAGAGACAACCACAAGGCCAAGGTGGATCTGGGCATGGGTTTGGGGGCCAGCGTGTACCCACCCATGGCTGTGAGGGCCATGGAGGTGCCCGATGGCGAAGACCTATCTCTGAGGAAAGCCTCCCTGCTTGGCTCTGTCAGGGACATGACACCAAAGCCTTCTCCTTACGGTGACTTAAAGGGGCAAGGCTGAAATGAAAGCCAGCCACCCAGTCTCTGATTAGGTGCTAGGAGCTTCAAGAAGGGCAGCCAGTGTGGGCTGGGGGTCTGGGAAGGAGAGGCCCCCTTAACTTCCTCCCGGAAGTGGAGGGAGGAGAGGAAACAGTGTGTCAGAAACATGCAGAAGATGCAGAACATCTGGGGCTGTGAGACTTCGTTCCTTGAAGGTGGACCAGGTGATAGGCATTATTGGCAGCAGACACAAAGATAGTGATGTGCTGAGTCTGCCCTTGAGGGCTGCTTCCCCATGACCTGGCACCATTCAACAAGGCTGTAATTAAAGAGTTTCCTTGACCCACAAAGATTAGGGGAGTGGCAGGGAGGGATTGAATACCTGCTTTGCTTAAAAATCTGTTCCCCACACATCTCTTGAGTAGTACCAATCAGTTCTTTTTTTTTTTTTTTTTAACAGCCAGTCCTTATTGTGACCTAGCTAGAATGCAGTTCCAAGGATCTTCTCTGTGATATCTGGGGTACAAAAAATTACCCCATTTTACAGATGGGGAAATGGAGGCACTGCACATCCGTGGCCGGTACAAGGCCCTAGAGCTAGGATGTGACAGAACCAGACGTGGGACCCCCTCTGCTCTATGACCTCCATAAAATCTCTCATTTACAGAACTTTACTACGTGCCAGCACTGTGCTGAGCATTTGACAACAGCCCTTTGAATGAAATGCATCATCTCGGTAAAAGAACGTCTCTATGTACAGTATGACATCGACTAAATTACCTTAAGCCATTAAAACAATACTAAAAAGACACACACCAAATCATTAACAGTGGTCTCCTCAGGTAGCAGGTTAGAGGCAACATTAAATTTTTTAAAAGCAGTGTTTCTGTACTTGGCCATAATTTATTTCCACGTGCAGCACAGCTTTCTCTTACAATTAAAAAAAAAAGAAAAGAAACTTTGTGTAATTCCATGTCACACGCATTTGGGAATGAATAAGAACCAAACTAAAAATGTTCAAAGTGGTTCTCAAACACAGCAGGCAGCCCTCCTGGCTGCGCAACGCGCTGACCACGGATGACAAATGGCGCTCCGCCGAAATGAAGAGATACAGTGTGTTACCTGAATAAATAATAGATGATAAACTCTTGGCAGAGTTACTAAAGCAAAGCAGGTTGGCTGACTTGGCTTAAGCCGATGTAACATAAATTTCCTTAATATGACACGCCAGGATGGGAACTGCATTTGCTGAGATCGCCCCAAGCCAAGCACAACAATCCTTAGTATAGAAGCCACATGTGACTCCTGCCCTTGTGCGCAGATGGGCCTATCACGGGCATCTAATTCATCCATCCTGCAGGACACAGAGACTTCAGAAGACACTGTTCAAATAACATGGAGCAAGGAGACCTCAGGACTGTCTGGAGTCGGGAGTCCCAGTAGAGACGACCACCACCGACGGGAGGCCCAAGAGAGGAGGCAGGCGTTTTACAAACGTTACTTTACCCAGGTCTCTAGGACAAGCCGGTGGCAGCAGGCCAGAGGGGTTTGGGGCCATTTGCCAAGTTACCATGCTTCCTTCATCTGTGAGCATATGGAGTCACTACACTGTCACCGGGAGAACGTGCTGTAGCACGGCTGAGGCCAGGGCCATTCCATTCCCACAGATGATTTATGTCAGTTGTTTCAAGGCTTCGAGAGGGAGCATGAGATGTCCTTTGGTGTTTAAACCTGACAGTACGTATGTCATGAGAATCTCTGCATGCTTCCTACTCTGTGGTATCTCTGTGAAAAGGCTGCCTCTCACTGTCCCAGATGCGGAAGACGATGCCTGTCAATCATCCGGGGTCTCCAAGAATGAGGCAGGTCCCCTAAAGAAAGGAAAGAGTGTCCAAGCTCTGTGTACAGCATGGGAGCCTGGACAAGCCCCTTTATCCCATCCTCCCAGGACCTGTGCCCGGGACTGGCGGCAAGGAGGCTTAAATTAGATTTCTGAAACCGTTCAACAGTTGAAGAGAAAGAGCACCAAGAGAAGACTGAGAGATCAACACAAGTAACAGCTGATATTACTTAGACTCACAAGCAGTAAATGCAAGGACGGTGCTAAAAACAAAGCCATCTGACTGATGTCACTCACTGTCATCATAAGAACCCATTTATTAATGGGGGGCGAAGGGGCAAAGAGAAGAGGGTTTCCTTTCCTCTTGAGCCAAAAAATCTCTCCTAAACTGAATCAGCTCATTAAATCCTCATGTTAACTCCTTGCGTAGGTACCCCAACTTAACGGGTGAGAGATCAGCTCATAAGTGGCAGAGGGAGAATCTGAACACAGGTGTGCGTGACTCAAAACCATGCTCGTACACATCCTGTCTGGTTTTAGCCCTGACTCCCCTCAGATTCGCTGGGTGACGTTGGGCAAGTCACGTGCTTTCTCTGAGTCTCAGCTTCCTCACCTATAAAATGAGGGGGACGTAACTTCACTGATTCCTAAGGTCCCTTCGAGCCCTGATGGGACATGATTTTACCTACCAGAGGCTTGGCTTTCACAGATCAAAGCAACTTCAAACATTCGACACTCAAAACTTTAAGGGCTGCCCCACGGGTCAGGAGTTTTCACTCTGCCCAATAAAGGGCATTACCACCTACAGTCATTCTTGTGTCACAAAAAGACATGTTTTTCCCCCTAAGAATACAGGAAGGACGTGTGCTGATGAAAAGGTTATCCTTTGAGCTGAGTTAGTGTCATGAGAACCTCAGTACATTTGTCCTTATTTTTCTCTTTTTAACACTGACCGCTGGAAACTTTCCACAGGCCGTGCGTCAGTCTCCAGACCAGTGTGTGGGAGCCACTGTCATACGCATTTCTAGCCACAATAATCCCAGGACGTGCAATTCACTACTTTGCCCGGCGCACCGGAAAAACGCAGTGCATTTCAGCGGCAGAATACGAGTAAACTGGTCTGATGTGAGTTGCAGGAATCACTTATCAAGACTGCTAGAGAGAAACAGCACCGATCCTAACAATAATGCGTTACATTAATTTCAGTATTATTTTTGTTGTTTTTATTGAGCAGGCAAGGTGCTCAGTGCTTTGCATGCATTGGTTCATTTAATTCTCCATCTTCAACTTTTGCCCGTTTTTGATCAAGGTGCACAGTTCTGCAGGGGCACAATGATATGAAAATATTTTCAGGTTGGAAAGAACAGATTTCAATGGATTTCGTGGCTCAACATGGAGAAACACGGGCACCGTCTCTTTTACAAGCACCGCTGCACTGAGAAGAGCTACAGGAAGTTATACAGAAGCGATTCATTCACTGTGTCTTCCTGCAGAGGAGCTGGTCATTCAGGAAGGGCAGGCAGCCCCAGGCCACGGCCTTCAGTTGCTCAATAAATCCCAGGAAAGGCCATATAAGGTCACTTCTATCATCATAGATGAGGGGGTGAGGAAGGGAAGCTCCAGGCCACAGGTTAGAGACAGTCTGGGGCCCAGAGTCAATGTAATGGCACGTCCACCGGAGTCCTTTGCCTTGGGTCTCAAACACAGAACCGTATGGCCATCCGCAAGATGCCATGATCTTCGCTCCTAAATTCCTCCCCGCCTCCCAAGCAAACCTTGTTCAGCTTTAGGCCTCACATTTTCTCTGAAACCTCCTCTCATTGTTTCAATTCTCACCAACCTCTATCAAAGGGGCGAACAGAGCTAACATGCAAAAAAGGTTCCAAGAATTGGGTATGAAAATATTAGAACCGGAAGAGACCCAACACATTATCTTACCATTCACCCTCGCTCCCAGGCCCAACTTTTGATAACTGAAAAAAAGCAAGGCCCAGAGAGACAGCAACTTGCCCAAAGTCATGTGGCAAGAAAGGGAAACACATCATTCAGACAGGCACCTCCTGACCTAAGCATGCTCGGTAAACACCCATCACTCACTTACCTAGAAGACAATCCCTGTAGCATTTACAGGATTGAGTCTCTTCCATAGCCTTCTAGACCAGGCTTCTTAAAACTGCTTGGTCTGAGGACTCCTTTATGCTCTTAAAAATTATTGAGGACCCCAAAAACTTCTTTTTATAATAAATCTATGACCTGGTAATAAAAATAACCTCCTTATGAAAAGCAATGATATTTTCCAATACAAGAAAAGTTCATCAGAGGAGTAGCATAATTTTAGATTTGTGCTGACCTCTTTTTTTTTTTTTTAAGGTTGTTTTTATTTAATTTTTTTTTTTTTTTTTTTTAAGAGAGAGTGGAAGGGAGGAAGATCGAGAGGGAGAGAAACATCAAGGTGAGAGAGAAACATCAATCAGCTGCCTTCCATACGCACCCTGACCGGGACCAAACCCGCAACCCAGGCATGTGTCCTGACTGGAATCAAACTGGTGACCTTCCGGTGAGCAGGACGATGCCCAACCAACGGAGCCACGCCAGCCAGGGCTGTGATAGCCTCTCTAACGCCTGGCTGAAGAAGAGACAGCTGGATTCCCATATGTGCTTCTGCACTTACTCTATTACCAGATGTGCTAGGGCCTCATACAAGCATGCCGTTGGGAAAGGGGGTATTTTCATAGCGTTTTCAATAACTGTATATTTTTCTTTGATACTACATCAAAACAGGACAAGTGGAAATTAGTTTTTTTGAAAGTTGGTTGCAATGTGGAATCTGAAACTATGCCAGAGATTTTTCATGTTCTTATACATGAAATTCCATAGGTCTTTGCATCCATCGCACTTGGAATGGCTTTTTCACCCTGCGTGGCTTTGCGCCCTTGTGCATTGCTTACTTGGGAAAATACTGGTTCGCTAAGATTTGCATTCATGAGAGAACGAGCGTGAAAGGCAAATAACAGCTTACGGTTATTATGAAAATAGATTTGACCATGCATGCCCCCTGTAAGGGTCTCAGGAACCCCCCAGAAGTCTCGGGACCACTCTTGGAGAATCACTGGCCTAGACCGAGGTCAAAGAAGTTCCCGCCCACGGAACGTAAGTATGCATTCATTCATTCCACAGTACTTCCTGGGCACCCACTATGGGCCAGCAACCGTTCCAGGTGCTGAGAATTCCACCGCAAACAAAACGGAGCCCTGCCTTCTCGCAGCTTACGCTCTCATGGGAAAGGCAGACGGTACACAAACAAAGGGGTCTGCTGCATGGGCAACAGCAGACCCTCCATATCACCCTGCCCAGGCTCTGTAGCTTCAGCTTCACTGGAGAGAACACTCCAGCGTCATCGTAAGATGTCGATTCAACACGGGAGGAGACAGATACCGTGTCACTCCCGAGTTGGACTGCACAGCCATTCTCGGCGGTGCAGATAGACTCTTAAGAAGCTACACCATCGTCTCTCCAGACAGACGGCTGCCGACGACACAAACAAACCAGTGCCTGTGGGCTCTAACGTCAGGTAGTGGTAAGGCTCATGGAAAAACAGAGCTCTGTAGAGACATGTGCATGTGGGCATGCGGTTTGCCTGCGGAACCTAGTTCTGCCAGCCTAGGATTTGCTAATTTTAGGGCTTCACAATAAAATATGGGGTATTTCTTAAAAAATCAAAATACTGTGGACACTGGCAGTGGAGGGGAGGGTGTGAGCTGCCCTAGAAGAGTTGAAAGTTCACCATTGAGGCTGAATTCCTTTCCAATTGCTGGTGGGGTGGGGGGGCGGTAAACCTCAGAAGTCATGCTCCTGCCCCTCCAAAGGGCTGACCACACCCTACCTGCTTCCATGCACGTCACCTCTGTCACCTCTGTCACCCCTGGCGGATACAACACACTCACACACACTGTCTTGTGTGAGCCCCACATGACTCCTTGAGAGGTGGCCTGGTGTGGATATTGTTCATCTCCTTTACACATAAGGAAGCTGAGTCTGAAAGAGGTCCACCTACAGAATAATGGACTTGGGATTTGAACCCATACCATTTTTTACCAACTCCTTAACCTCTTATATTTCTTCATGGAAGGGAGAGAAAATAGATGAAACATTCAAAACAGAGGGTTAAGCTTAGTTTCTTCCTTCAAAAACATCCAGGTTTGTCATCATCCCCCTTCTCAAACAGCAAGTCAAACCTGAGAAGACAAAGGGAGATGGGGCCCGATGCTTCCTAGGCACGAGTATTTGGAGCTATTGGTTCTAAACATATTTGTGGAGACCTACTGTAGGCCAGGCCTACCTCTAAGCCATGGGGCTACAGAGATGAAGAAGGAAGACCAAGTCCCTGTCTTCCTGGAGCTGAAGTTCTAGTGGGCCGCCCTTAGTACAGCATTGACTAAGATACTTGGCACTATTTACCCCGCACGCCCGAAGAGTTAACTCCAAAATTTGAACTTCCTGGGCCTTCATCAATAGCATCACACCAACAACAGGGCCCTGTGTTCAGTCTTGGCCGTGAAACATCCCTTTCAGGAGAAGAAATAAGCTTTATTCCTCTGCCCCTTCACCCCACCCATTTAACAGATGGAAAAGCAAGCCTGGCGCCCCGAAGCCACTCCCTCTGTTATCTTACAATGAGACAGAGGTGCGACGGGGGCGGGAGCCAGTTCTCTTGCCTGCCCCAGAAGCCCTGGCTACAGCCTGGCTACAGCCTGGCCCAGTTTTCTCTTTTGACCTGCCAGGAGGCCACTCCAAAACCGCCACGCATTTGTGGCAGCGAACCAACCTGCAGACCTGCTGGGGAAGTGACCATTCCA
Source organism: Furipterus horrens (assembly GCF_987537825.1). Classification (NCBI taxonomy): domain Eukaryota; kingdom Metazoa; phylum Chordata; class Mammalia; order Chiroptera; family Furipteridae; genus Furipterus; species Furipterus horrens. The sequence goes on from NW_028327172.1 coordinate 11,107,982, forward strand.
AGAGGAAAGGGGCCTATATAGCAATGGCCCGCGGCGGTACAGCCAGGCCCGCAACACGGGCCCACCTCAAACCCCACATGGCGCTTCCTCTCCTCCTAGTTCTCCTTGCCAACAGTTCCCACCAAGGTTTAACAAAGAAGCTGAAGTTCCCTTCTGCCTGACTGGCCGGCACATTCCACTGACTCAGACTGTTCTGGGCACCACGGAGAAGACACTGTTCATTTTCCCTGGGCTGAGAACTGGCCCACATCCGGACCTGTCACCGGCAGGAGGGGGTACTTGGCGTCTCAGCACAAGCAAAATGAATGGAGTGCTATTTTTAATGTTTGGTTCCTGTCTGTCCTCCAGAAGACTCGGCACCTGTGCCAGAGCTGTTCCAAGTGTGGCTTACAGACCACCCGCATCAGAAATACAGGGGTGCTTCAGGGGAAATGCAGGTTCTGGGGTCCCATCGCAAACCTAGAGCAATCCCCAGGGGTGGAACTCTGGTGTCGGAATCTTTAACAAGCTCCTCAAGTGACTCTTCTGCAAAATAAAGTTGGAGACCCACTGACAATCCGGGTCTGCATTCATTCATTCACTGAACATGTGCCAAGTCCCCCAGCCAGCCAACGCTGTGCTCGTGAAGTGGGAACACAGAGGTCAGTGACACGTGCCCTTAGCTTGAGCATCCACGGGAAACACAGCCCAGTGGGAAAGGCTACAGACAGAGCATGAGGAGCCACAGGAGCTCAAAGGTGGGAGAAATCAACTCTGTCTGGGGGCCTAGGGGCAGCTTCACAGAAGAGGGGACCTTGGTGCTGAGGCCAAGAGGGTGGGGAGGAGACGCCACAGGATAGCCATTCCCTGCCTGGACTGGCCTTTGGCATTCCCTCTGGCTTGGCCAAGACCAAGGTCGTGTCCCACCTGCCCTCGCCGAACCCACCATCCATGAATGAATAGAAACAGAGGATGGGCTGAACACCATGGAAACAGGAACTAGGAAGCTGCTCAGAACAGTTCAATGTGCACCTCCTGGCTGAGAACACAGGCCCTGGAGTGAGACTGACGAGGGTCTGACCACATTTGTAGTTCTCGGGTCGTGGGCAGGGTGGCCTTTCTAACCCCTACTTTCCTCGCCTGTAAAATGGGGATAAGAGCTACTCCCCAAGGTTGTGGTAAGATTAAGGCAGCATATAAAGCACCTGGTACATCGCCTGGCACATGGCACACATTCAGAAAAGTGAAGAATTGTTTCGCAATAATAATAAAAGGCCTGAGGTTAAACCCGAGTTCCATCACTAACCAGCTGTGGTAAAATCCGTCCATCTCAGGCCTCACCTACCAAATGAGAGGCTGAGACCAGACTCTCTAAAATCTCTTCTAGCACTAAGACTTCATTTGTCTAAAAGTGGTGAGAGACTTCAAGTCCCCAGAATGGAAGGCACATGTTTCCTCTGACGCGGTGTCTGAGGTGCCCATCTGGAGCTCCTAAGGCCTGACTGGGAACATGCCTCGGGATATTTTGTGTTCCTCTTGGACCTCCCTTCCACCCCATGCTTCTTCTTTGTATCTTCTCATACAAGAAGAGCTCTGAGGGTGATACTCCCCACCCTTGCTCCACCCCCCTCCAAGCAGGCACGGGACAGTGGGGAAGTTGGCCTCCCAGCCTTCTCACTCAGGGCTTAAAGGAGTCACCAGCTTCCTCTCTCATCCCCGAAGGCAGGGAAAAGAAGTGTCAACAGCCAGAAACAAAGAGCTCCAACTGCTTAGGTCGCACACAGACACATCCTTGAGAAGCAGCAGCTGGGCAGGAGGCAGCCTCCATGGCCCCTCCTCCTCCACCTCCCCCACCTCCACCCCCCACCCCTCCCTCAGCCCAGCACCGTCATCCCCAACAGCCCTCCATCAGGCAAATGGGGACCTTTCAGCTTCAGTCTCATCTCGTCCCACCCCCTCAGCAGCCAGCAAGCCGTCCCTTGGTCTAGGCTTGAAGAACCCAAGTTGAACTTGGAGCTACCCAGCTGGTCTGGCTTTACGCTAGGACTAGCCCAGCCCCGACCCTGTCCTAAAAGCACAATCCTTCTGCCCCCCCACACACTCCCTGCCTAATGATGCCTGCACCTAGAGCACCATCCCCAAGACACGGAGCTACACAGAAGAAGGGAGGACCAACTACAGCAAAAACTCCCATGTTGCATCTTCCTCGAAAATGTCCCTTGATCCTGCCCACCCCTTCCTGTCCATTCATACTCTCACTCTCCCCGGTTAGTCTACGCCAGGGGTCAGCAAACTTATTCTGTAATGGGCCGGACAGTAAGTATTTTAGCCTCTGCAGGCCCTGGTCTCTGTTTCAACTTTCCACAGCTGGCAGGCTTGTGTGAATGTAGCCCCAGACAATTCGGAAATGAATAAGCATGGCCGGGTTCCAACACAACTTGACTCTGGACACTGACAGTTGAATTTCATATGATCTCCACATGCCGTGACACTTTTTCTTCGCTCTCTGGCTCTCCGGGAAGAGGTAGCAGACCATCATTTGGCCTACACTCCTGTCACCTCATTCCCAGACCGCAGGAACGTTCTCCAACCGGGCCTTCTTGGCACCTCTTGCTACCCTTGAAATCCATCCTGTTCACACCTACCCAGGCAGGTCTATCCAAAAATTCCACTTTAATCATTTCATTTCCCTTCTTGGCTGGCACTTGAGGCCTCTCTCATTCAGGCTTCAAGACACCTTTCCACCCATATTTCCCAATAGCCTGAACTGACTAAGCCCGTTCTCTTCAATTTTGCACATAAATTATATCAATCTTTGTCGATTTGACTCAGATCTCTTCTCTGGTCCCCGAACCTCAACTGGGTCTCAGTTCCTATCGCACTTGTATATGCCACTCACTTAGCTCTCAAAGGGCTTCCCATCTGCAGAAACAGTAGTGTAAATAAAGAATTACCCCAAGAATAAAACAAACATTCTGATTTATGTTCACACGGTCATACTGGACAACAAAGCAAGCAGCTGAGAGAAAATCGGGAGACGGTTCCATAACAGATTTGACCCTTGAACCAGGTGAATAAGGATTCATCAAGTCAATAAGATGTAAGCGTTTCCAAGCAGGAGAAAGAAGCTTTCTAGGGTGGAGAGGTTTATTCAGAGGAAGGGAGTGCAGCCGGGGCTGTATAACTGGGCAGGTGGCAAAAGTTGGATCATGAAGAGCTTCTTGGCTCAGAAGCAAGCTCAGCAGGGCTGCTGGGGAAGGCTGGGCATGAGGCTGAAGCACGCAGTAGGCCTTCAGGAAATATATGTGGGGACTTGCAGAGAAATGAGGAGGGTTCTGTTTCACATTCCTGGAAGAGCCAGTCACTCCAAGCCTCAAAAAGCCAACAGAGCATCAAAGGGTCAATGGTGGGAGATCGCTGGTCTTTAATCTCCCTCTCTTCTCCTTCCGCCCACACCCACAGCTCAAAGGAGAGCTAGGATGAGGTCTCACCAGGCCCAAGCCCTGTTTTCTGCTGTCCCTGCTTGGCCATCTTGCAAAATGTTGCACAGAAGTTAAGACCAGACTTCTGTCCTAACCCTTTGTAAGTAGGACAAAACAGCAAAAGGAATTTTTTTTTTTTGTAGAAAAAAAGTCACTTTTCCATCAACTGTAAATCGCTTTCTTTTTTTTTTTTTTTTTACTGCTATCTTAACTTTTTTTGGAATTACATTGGCCTATGTTTGATATTTTTAAAGAAGCCGATGTTTCTGTAACCCTCCCCTCTTTCCCTTTAAAAGGATTATAAAAATAGAAGTCTTGAAAAACTCTTAAACGCAACTAAGACAAGGTCTTCCATTGACACCAACTCCTATAGGCTTCAATGGCAAGCCGTCTCGGTCAAGGGGGCTTTGAAGTCGACTCTTTGAAGTGAGCCTGGTGTTTTCTCAGTATAAAAGGAAGTAAAAATGGAAGCTAGAAGATGAGAAGACAAATACAGGGATGAAAAAAAGGAAGAAGGCCCCTTTGAACACAAGAGCCCCCAAATTTCATCATTTAACCACATAACTCCAGACCAACTTGATTCTATGGAAATCGGCAAAGCATCTATAACATACGGAGGTGGGCAAAAGTAGGTTTACAGTTGTGAGTACATGAACCACAGAGTTTATTCTTGTATTACTGTTCATTAATCATTGTATTATTTTCCATACAAACAATGGTAAACCTACTTTTGCCCCACCCTGTATAAAGCACTGTGCTAGGAACTACTGGGGACACAAAAGACAGCAACTTCTTTCATAAGATTATGATTTATTAAAACAAGATAAGACATAAATACAAATGCTAATATAACAACAAATGTAAAAACCATTAGGGACACAGAAGAGGCAAGACGCCAATGCTTGGAGGGAACCTAAGGGCCCCTGTGTGAGGTGCGCCAGCTCTATGTACTGTCTCCTGGAATTTAGCTGTTCTACGGTCTGAGAGCATGACCCACTCAAGATCATTACTCAAGTAAGCACACAGGTGGGAATTTGCACCCAGGGGAAGCCACATGTTCTTCCCACAGGTCAGTCCCAAGAAGAGAAAAAGTATGTGTGGTTGGGGTCGGTGGAAAGACCACAAGAGGCTTCATGAACAAGAGGCCCGCAAGATGGAAACCAAATGAGCGGGGCTTTAGTAGACACAGCGGGGAAGGGAGAACACACCGTGCAGAGGGCCCGAACCCCTGGCACTCAGAGGAAAAGCAATAAGCAGGCTGGTAGAACTAGAACTTGGCCTTTGTACAGGGAAGTGAGGCCAGAACGGGACCCCTGGTAGAGTGTGTGGAATGCTGAGGTGAAATGTGGCGGAAAGTAGCAGCCACCAAGGGCTTCAGAGCAAATAAGAAACATGACCATACATCAAAATATTCTTGAATTCTCTGAAAAAGGCCGAAGAGGCTAGAACATAGCTGCTAGTGATAAGCAAAGACCAGAGGCTCCTGGAGATTCAATGAGTCTCAAGTATTCTCTACATTCCTTAAGCTAATGCTTATCTGATGTGCACTCACTCGTGCCCCTATTTGCAGAGAAAACTCAGATCTGAGAGCATCACTGTTTCCCCTCACTGCACCTTTACTGTGTTCACTTAATGTGCAAAACCTGCATACGAGATATACAAAGTGAGAGTCTTCCATGTTGAGAGCACTGACTCCCGGCCCTAATTTGGTGGAATTCCATCATCTCACCAATTATTCCAGCAAGTGCTTTAGTATTTTCAAAAAATACCTAAAAATGATGCCACATTGAACTTCAGAAAAGTTCAAACAAGAGGGTCAAAAATACTTTGAAGCACTGACCTAAGGACTAAAGGTCAAAGTCTCCCTGAACCTTAACGTTAATTCTGAACTTCATGGTTTCACCCAAATGGCTTTGGTACCATGACTGATTCTTCTCACCCCACCTTTCCCAACACACCTGTGAGTTATAGGGAGAAAGGATCTAATTATCCCATTGGATAAATGAGGGGACTAAGAAATATTAAGACCTTGTCAAGTTCACCAAACAGGCGGACAGAGACTGTCACCATCTAAAAAGGATGTCAATTTACATAATGCACTGTTGTCTCGGACCTGAAGATTGTATATTAATTTGTATCTCATGCTGGGCAATTACAAATTCAGGCATGATATACATGCTTCTTATCAAGTAAACAGCTCTAAATACAGGGCTGAACAAAAGTAGATTTACAGTTGCTCATATGGAAAATAATACAACCATTAATCAATAACAGCCCTGGCCTGTGTGGTTCAGTTGGTTGGATGTCAGCCCATAAACCAAAAGGTCACAGGTCCGATTCAAGGTCAGGACACACGCCTGGGTTGTGGGATCAGCCCCAGTTCGGGCACATGCAAGGGGCAATCAATTGATGTTTCTCTCTCTCATGGATATTTCTTTCCCTCTCTGTTTCCCTCCCTTCCCCTCTTTCTAAAATCAATAAGCTTTTTAAAAGTAAAAATTTTAAAATAATAAATAATAACTCAAAAATATACTCTCTGTTTCATGCACTCAAAACTGTAAAGCTACTTTGGCCCCACCTTGCATGTACCGATTAGTCCAGTGTTCCAACATGCTAATACTTAAGGCAGCTGAAATAATAACTGCTGAAAACATAAATTAGGGACACGGAACACAGGAGAGACCTGAAGTTCTCAAATTTAGAGTACTTTAAACACCTTTTTCTAGTTCTTAAAATTTAGCAAGTTTTTTTCCTCTATGGTCTGCTGTAAAAAGAACTTCATAGGTTTTAAGTATAATTTCGTCCTCTAAAATCTACATAAAATGCCGCAAGCTGTCTCAGCTACAATATCCTAGGCTTGCAAACTAAATGGATGAACTAAAAATGCAAGAAAAACCTGTGAGATACTCTCAGCTACATCATTTTATTTTATATCATATGTATATAAAAAATTTTTTTAAATCATAATTTCAACCATCACCCAGAAAAAAGGAGAAGAGAGAAACTGAACTCGAAAGTGAAAAGATGTTAAAGGTCCTTTTTTATTTTTAGTTTGAAAGGAAAAACTGATACAGGGGATCAGGAAGGGGTCCTTTCATTATGAGGCCCAAAGTTCCAAAGCTGTAAATTTTCAAGTTACAGCTGACTAGTTTAGCTTGAAGAGCCATCATCAGAGAATATGACCCCTGGGTATCAAAGGAGAAGTGACGTACTTGACAGGAGCAACAACCGTCTGCAAACACTGTGCTGAGGATACTCATTCTTTCTCCATTTTACAGACAAGAAAATGAAAGTGAGGGGTTCGTGAAAAAAACATCAAGAGGTGAGGCCTTGGGGGGTGGGGGGGTTCTGACTGTCCTGGAGCGCCTGCTAAAGAAGTTCACCATCATATCATAGAAGGAGCATTTCCAGAGAGTCCACGACAGAATCTGACCTCGTGGGGATGCCCACATTTTAGAAGAAACATGGTCAGTAAGGAATGGCCAAGGTGGCTAGGAAAAGGTGCAGGCAAAGAGACTGCCCGTTGTAAAAACTTTCTGACCAAGCAAGCCAACCACATTATCAATGGAACGACACCTACAAACAGATGCACTGAAATTAGTTCTGTCATTCAAATACCACCATCATCATTTTTGCCATAGACCGAACCACCCACATTTTTATCTATTTAGGATTTTTCTTTTAAATGGGTCTACATATCTTACTGAAATGAATTCAGCTTCACTCTACAGAATCCTATTCAAGAAACCATGGGTTTCATTGCTCTCTGGGTTTTTCCCAAATGCATATTAAAACAGATGACTATTAAAATAAATATTCATCTGTGCAGCATCTAAAATCAATCTCACATGCCAGTAGTCTTATGACCACCACACTGAGAACCACAGACCAGAAAAAGTCAAGCAAAACGGAAGATCATTGGCTTTGGAATGAGACTGTTCTAAATTAACCCTTTGAGTGCCAACATCGCTGTGAGCAAAGCTGACAAATTTTCCCAAAAGTGCCAGTGTCACTCCCAGTGACTCTTTTTTCGATGGCTATAAATGTAAATAACAATGGAATAATTCATATTTTATGTTTTTTTCTCTTTTTTTGTACCTCAGGTTATGTATTGATAAAACCTCTTCTCACGTTGATCCAAATTTCGAATTATGCATGTCACTCAAAGGTATAAAACACCTGACTCTGCATTTCCTCACCTACAAGTGGGTATGATACAGTGCTATCTCTAGTAACATAGTTATGAGGAATCCTTTGTTGGAATACACCCAGTACTAAGCACAGTGCCAAGGACCTGATAGTTTGATACTTCTTATTGCCTCTACTGGTGTTTTTCACATTGCTTTGTAACAAGAGCTCAATCAACGGTTATTGTTATTTCACTGCTTATTATATTGGTTAACATTATAACCATATGTTATTATAGCTGCTCAAAACCTTGTACGAGGTTCCCTTCACTGAAAGGAGGGTGAACTGGATGGTCCCTAATTGTTTTTGTTTGTCTTTTTAGCTTGTCTGCAGTCCTAGTGAATCAATTATGCAACTCCAGGAAAAAAAAAAATTCCTCTACCCCTCAGAAAACAGACAGTAATACCTCTATGTCAATTAGCATAATCGTGTGATCAGCCATCATAAAACACTAAATTATCAAATTTCCCTTTACATTTAAAAGTGCCAAAGCCACTTCTAATAACATAAAAACAGTCTGTCCCTCCAAAAAATAATAATGAATGATTCTCGCTGCCGTTGGTAAACTGCCAGGGGATAAGAAAATGAAGTATACATTAATACATTTTCCACACAGAAGAATACATAAAACAAAAACTCTTAGCAATGGCGTATTTGTACTTAAAATCAGATGACCAGCAATAGCAAAAACAGAAAGCTCAAGTTGAGTCTCACGATATAAGCATATTACTTGGGTGAATTAAACTATACCTGCTGAACGGAGCAGGGGAAGTGAAAGAAAAACAATTTGAATAGTGAGCCTAAGCTTGGAGACCCACACTGACTAGCCTCAGTGAGTCCCAACGCCCATGCACCACCTCCCACCATCTTTATAGCAATCTAATGTTGAAGGATATGGGTTTTCCATTCCATGTACCCCCTAAATACAAATCCTATCTGATGCTCAACCACAGATGATAACTTTTTCAACCTTGAAGGAATAATTAGCTGATGAGGGCTTACTAAGAGATAACATGGGAGAGAAATACCACTTTGGGAAGAGTATTTTGGAATGACTCAGGAAATGAGTTTCATTCATGACTTTAACGAAACAGTATTTCTGCTACAGCACTGACTTTCAATCAAGAACCAAAGCTCCCACGGAGACGCAACTCCAGTTGGCATCATGAATGGAGGAGATCTTGGTCCAAACTCAAACTGTTTAGGCAGTCAAGTTGCATTTCTCTGCCATCATCAGGCAACACAGCATTCCTCATAAACAAATTAATTGACAGTGCCCTTTCTATCACAGCCTTTTGGGATTATTCTCCACTGGTGTCACCTTTTTTGCACCTAGTATGATGACTTCGAGGTGGGGTTCAAGAGTCAGGTCCCCTTCCAAGCTGACTTGGGACTCTCCCGCCCCCCCACCCCGGGAGCAGATGAGGGATGTGAAGGAGAATAAAAAGAAGAGCAGCGGCTCTCAGATATGCCAGGCAGCGTGGAAAGGCCGTTTCCACGCCTTCCCTCACTTAATCTTCACGGCAGACCTCCAAGGGCCGATTCTCATGGTCTGCATTTCACAAGTGAAGCAGGTGAGGACCAGGGAGGAAAGGGACCCAGCTAGCACTCCTGGAGAAGCTAAGTGGCAGGGCCAGTGTAATGCATGGCTCATCCTGGCTCTGCGCACCCCTGCCTTGGCTCTCCCTCCCACCTCAACTCTGTCCACGCGGGTATCACCCCCATGTGCAAACTCTCCGCACACGAGGTCCATGTCTCACCCAAGAGCAAACTCCACACACACAAGGTCCAACATCCGTGTCTCACCTCCAAGTGCAAACTCCCTGCACACGAGGTTCACATCCTCTCATCTAACTCTTCCCAGCAATCTGCACCCTTTCCAATGTGTACCAGCTGACTTATAAATGTTTATTCAGTGCTCTTGCTGCCTGGGGTAGGTCTTTTATTAAATCAATAATCAATCTAGCCATCACTCACATGTCTACCTCAACTGTGCCGCCCCTCCCAATGCGGAGTAGAGAGATGATAGAAATGCCTGTGTCTCACACTGTCTCAATTTTCTAAACTGAGTACTCTGTAATATTATTACCCTGGTCATCACTTAATCTTCTTAGGATGCCCAGTCATTTTATTAGCAGCCAGTGCATACTGTGCTGCATTAATAGCTTCCAGGCCCGTTGAGATATGAGCCTTCTGCAGTTTCATTAAAAGCTAAGCACCTAAGGCCTCCGCCCCCGGTGGAGGAACAGGGGTTGGGGGTGAGACGCTACACAGTTGTTTAAGCGCATGCTCCCCTGTTCCCAGTTTCTCCCATCTCCACCCTGGCTCTCTGCTCTATTCCACAGGCCTCTCTTAGCTGCTATGGGAGAGGAAACCGGTTGGATCAGTCTTGAAAACCTAAATTAAAAGACTCTCCTCTGAGAAAAACATTACTGCATGCTTTGGGGGACCTCTATTTTCTCTGCTTATTCTAATTTCTGTTTCCTGTGGTCTGCCCCTTGGTGCAGAGCTGTGGTTTGGAGCATCGCTGTTGCCTAACAGGGCAATCCAGAAAGAGAGCGCAGAGCCTCCCAAGCGAGCGTTCCCTTCGTGGTCCGATCTCCACGCGCGCTCACACAGTCAGAGGGCCCCTCCCTGCAGCCTGAAATTTTCTTTCCCGGACCACGCGATATGGGAAGTGAAAGCAGGTCCCACGCGCAAGTCTTCCCAGGGGCCCTCCAAGTAGGAACTTCCTAAGTCCAGGCCCGAGTCCCGCATTGAGGAAGTCATCCCTGCAGTTGGCTAACACTTTGCTTTCCTTTCCTTCCCCCCCCAGTTTGTAGAGTGGCGTCTCCTCCAGGCTAATGAGGAGGGTTGGGGTTGGGGGTGCTCTGTAATTACCCAGGGGGCAGTGGGAAGAGGTTGGTTTTAGCACAGAAAAGGGACTCTTCCAGGAGGCCTCCTAATCCCTTCTGTCTCTGGATGAGAGAAACACGAGAGAGGGAGGGGAAAAAAAGAGAGAGAGAATCATTCTACTTCCTTCTCTATATCCCCACCGCAACTTTCAGATGCTCTAAACCGAAACTGAAGATTTGCATTATTCTGTCTTTGCCCGAAGCTCTATTCCCTTTTTAATTATGACCCTGGAAGGTGCCCACAACTATGTCGAAAACCACCTGTCAGCAATACAGCTGGAGGGGTCACACAAAACCAGGCCCTGGCTCCTTCCCCAGGAGGCAGGTTACAGTGGAGATGGAAGATTAGGGTTCAAGGGCAGGCTCTTCCTCAGCATCACCACGTACCCTGGAGAAGACTTCACACCCGAGCTTCTGTCCCCCCATCATCTGCAGGACCATGGCAGGGGCCCATTGGTGTCATTCTATGTGTTATGATACTTAGTGTATGAATGCATAAGGATTCCAAATGGAGAGTCAGCAAGGACATCTCCCGTTAACAGGGTGGTCTCACTCGGAGCATTGGGGGTGGAGTGGGGGATGGGGGTGCGCTCACTTTCTGCTTTTACACATCTGTGTTGTTTAAGCTGGTCCTGCAGTATTTATTGCTTTTGAATTTTTTAGAGAGAAGAATTTTTTTCAAAAAAAGAGAAAAGGTTTTCATTTCTGAGAAATAAAATAAGGGTGATAATTCCTAATCCTGCCTGCTAAGATGAAGTCCAACTTGGTAGGGCGGTTAAACACCAAGACATTGAAGCTCGGCCACCTGGATTCAAACCCCAGTCCTCTGTTTGGCAAATGTGTACCCCAGGGGTGTCTTTCAACCTCCTGCTGCCTCAGTTCCCCCGCTACAGAACAGGGGTGAGAACAGCACAATGGAGCAGCGTGAGGGTTTAGGTTAGAATGTACAGAGCTCTTAGATCATAGTAAGTCCACCATTATTATCGCTTACAAAAGAAGGCATAAAAGTGCTTTGTCATCTGTGATGGGCTCTATACAAACAGATCCCAGCATCACAGATGACAGAAAGACACTTAGCTTAAAAAGTTTTAGAACCTAATAGAAGATATTCAACTTACAAACAGGAAAAAGACTTAAACAGATGTTTCCAGAACTTGTGAATGCAAACCTATGTAATGGGGGGAAAGCTGAAGGTATCACAGGATGACAGAATGAAGACAAGGAGAGTGCCAAGTAGGGCTTGGGACACCTGGAAGGGACACCTCCTCCCAGGAGGGACACATGTTGACTGGGCTTGAGGGACTGAGCGGGACTAAGGAGCAGCCCCATGGGAGCAGCAGGTCTAAGGTCCACACGGGGCAGGGGGAGAGGCCCCTCCCAGATGCTCTTTTAAACTCCACCCCTTGCGCCGCAGGAAAACCTGGAGAATCCTGGAGGGGCGCAGACAGCCTCGCCCAACCAGGCAATGCCCAGGTGGGGATCTGGGCCATGGGGAACAGCTGCTGCCCAGTCTCCAGCTCGCCCCTGCCACATCCTCCCCACCAAGTTCCAACCTTTTTCACTTTGTAAACTACCCTGGCCCCGAGGAAAAGAGACCTTGCATTCCCAGGGAGGGCCTTCCCCACCTCCCCCTCACCGCCCCCCCAAAAGAAGAGGGCTCGCTGTGTCACAGCCAGCAAAAACAAAAGGGGTGAAAGGCTGAGGAGAGTGGCCCACATGCTTTGAGAGACACTGTCGCACAGAGCAACTAAAAACAGAAGGAAACACGAGCTGGGAGCAGCGCTTAGGAGGCCTAGGCAGGTGGTTTCTAAGTCACCTCTAAAACTGAAAGTGAACTTCATACACCCACTGCAGAGCTGGCCTTTCAAGAAGAAAAAAAAAAGAAAAATCAACTCTTAGGCAGCAAAAAAAAAAAAATCACTGAGAATCAAAACTAAAGTCAAAACATGAGCTCCTTAAAAAAATTTAAAAACTAAAGAAAAGAAAACACACACATAAGCTGAGAATTTTGTACAACAAATGCCAGATTTTAACTTGGGAGAGAAACAGAAGCCTTTGGGTAAAATAAACAGAAGGGGGAAAAGTTCCCCTAGCATAAACCAAGGGGAACCTCCTTCCTGCAGATCAAGTTCTGACCTTTATGTGAACTTGAAACAACTAACTCACAATTTCGCAAAGCAAGAGGAATGGCAAGCATGTTGAACGTTGCTAAAAATCTTGGTTCTCCTCTGGCTTTTTGTTAGGCAGCCAAGTGTATCGGTCAGAGCAAAAGTAGCTCAAAAATGTGCACTTGCCTCCAGAGGGAAAGGCGGGTGAGGGACCACAGGCAGCCGCCCCCTGGGAGCCTGTCCCAGCGGGACGGTGCTGTGCCTGTAAAAACCAGCATTTTCAAGGAGAAACAGCAAGAGGGCCAATTCCCTTCCAGTACTCGTTCTGCAAACATGTACGGAGCCCCTACTACGAGCCAGTCACTCTCCTGCTGTGGGGCTCACGTCTCCAAAGTTGGATTTTTAAACAAAGGTATTGGTTCTCCGTTTTTCACAATGAAAATGACATCTCAGACACTGCCCCACGTGCTCATCTGCGCCTGCCCGTCTGCTCTTACCTGGCTCCTGTGTCTGCCCAGCTGGCTAGAAGCCAGGACTTCCTGCCCACCCGTGGCCCCTGCAGCCGTCCAGGCAGAGACCTGGACAACCTGCCCAGGAACAAAGCTCAGCCCCAGGCCGGTAAGGAATGGCTCTACGTGCAAGGACGTGCTGTTGGCCAAGTTGGCAGGGAGGGGCTGGTTAAAGGAGAAAATGTATGAGCAAGTGCTTCAGGAGCAGAGCTGTCCAAGGACAGAGTGACCTTGTTCACACTTGTCCCTGCTCCTCGGGGTTCCTCCAGCACCTTGTCCATCTCTCACGGAACCTTCTCTCTCCATGTCACTGAGCGAGACAGCCAGAAGGAGATCGGATTCACTGCTGATGTCAGTGACGATGATGACCTAACAGTGGAGCACACGTCCAGGCTGGGCACTTTTCTAAACAAGTTGGTGCCATGGTGATCCTCATCTTACAGATGAGAAGACCAAGATGATAAAAGGGTAAGGGACACGTCCCACGTCACACCGCACGGCGTGTTTTCCATCAGTTCTGTAAAGCATGTGGCCCTTGGTAACAAGGAAGGGATTCATCTCTCTCCAATAATAAGTACCCCAGAGGCAGGCAGCCCGGGCCCCTTCCTGCTCACATCCTTCGGGACAGGACCGGCACCTTTACAGTTGTGAAAGGCGGCGTAATGGCAGGGTGAAGAATACAAATTCTGGTTCCGGGGTCCCAGTTCTGCCACTTAGTGTGAGGTCCTGGGAGGGTCCCCTGTCCTTCTTCAGCCTTGGTTTACTCCTCAGTCCCCTAGAGAGCATTATACTGCCCATCTCAAGTGAGAGATTAAAAGGGGCTCAGAGAAGTGCTTGACACATGGATGTACTGTATTATTTTTATTATTATTATTATTAGCAGCAGCAGCAGCAGCTGTACAGCTGTACCTTCAGGCATAGCACCCACACCCTGGTCAGAAGGGCAGAGTCAAAAAGCAAACGGGAACCAATCTCCAAGGACAGAGCTTTCCTGGGAGTCCCACCCAGTGACAACATGCAACCCTTTGCCAGGACAGAGGCACGTGGCCACCCTTGTGCTCCCGTGAGCCTGGGAGAAGCAGGTTAGGAAGGAGATGGGGACACTGGGAGTTGAGAAGGAAACCAGTAGGGCAGGGAGTTCCTGCTCACGCCTCACAGAGGAGGCTCCTTGGGGCAGGTCACACAGTGAGCAGCTTCCCTCGGGAGAAGCCACTGCTCCTTGGGCTCACATGGGCTCCCATCATTCTGTAAAAGCAGGGATGAGGGAGGAGGGCAGGGAGCTCTCCTCTTTGTTATATGTCTGGGGGCCACCCCGTGCTCAGGGAGCACAGAGCCCAAGGAAGCTGCAGGAATATTTTTCCTAAGCTGTAGAGCCTCTCCCAGACTTCCTCAAATGCACGGAGCCCCTAAAAGCCCCTTGGCTCCTGACTTCTCCTTCGGTCCTGTGTCTTTCCAAGTTTGTGGGTGGCTGAAGCAAATGTTTGTTTGTGGAACACACCGGTTTATTTCATTGTTTGTGTGGCAACATGAGTGTAGATCCTTTTTAAAAATAGCTTCTATAAGTTACTGAAATCACAGGAGTCCAATCTCTGTTTATAGTACACCATCCACGCCTCAGTGGCACATAGTTTTCATGACACTGGCTTCCTGGTTATAAACAGGACTTCTCAAACTTTTTTTAAAGATAAAATTGCATTCAAATGTTGTTTTGCTAATCCACCCCTTGAATTCTCGGTAACCCTAGGGCCCAGTCATTTAAAATTTTACTAACAGCAAAAATCTACTTCCCGGACCTAGAGAGAAAAATAAAAGCAGCCCATCTCTACTTTTGAAAGCCTGATCTATTACAGTTAATCCCAAAAGCAAAGTGATTTGGGGGGCAATCATTCTATTTATCAGGGACGTCTTCACTTTACAAAACATCCCTCCCACAGAGAAGATTTCCTAGAACACCTTGCCCATAATGCACCCCAATAACCAGGCACAAAGCTCCTTTACAGCCTCTGCCTAAATCCAAACAGAGTCTGATGTTTCTGGCTGCGACTCAGGTTTGCTTGACGGAGGCGGAAGGAAGGCATGCAGATTAGGAGCAGGGGCTCTGGGAGCTGACGCCTCGGGCTAAGGCACAGCCTCCCCACAGGGCAGGTCTGTCACCGGGGGTCAGTGACTTAACCTTTCTTTGTCTCGGGTTCTCACCTGTAAAATGGGGGTGATAACAGTGGCTGCCTTTGTCACATGGTTACAAGGAAGCCCTTGGGCAGTGACAGCATCCAGTGGGCACTCTGGAGTGCAGACTCTCCTTATGAGACCGCAGCCTCATGACAGCGCGGGGGCGTGGGGGAGACGACAATGTACGTGTCCCCCTCCTGCTCTCCCCACAGGCACGTGGCCCAATCTTCGCTGTTACAGGTTCATGTTCTGGACCCGCCGCCCTGGAGGCTGGGGATGAACAGTACGGGTCAGCAGACAGATGAGCCTACATTCTCATTCAGGGAGGGCCGACGCGGTACACTGGGGGTTGCGGGCGCTACGGGCAAGGAGCAGAAGGGGACGGGAAGGGCAAGAACGCTGTGGGCTGCTGGCAATGGGGCTGTCAGGTGGGACCTCTTGGAAACCGGAGCAGGTGAGGGAGAAGTTCGAGCAATCCATGGAGAGAGGGCATCTATTCTGAGTAGAAAGAGCCACCATGCAAAGCCCCAGGACAGGTGTGTGTGGCTGTGCAGGGGGCAGAGCTGATGGAGGAAAGAGGAGAGATGAGGGGGTCAGATGCTCAAGCCTTTACGAAGACCTGGCCTTTCCCTCTGAGTGACACAGGGGATCTTTCCCTCTGAGTGACACAGGGGATCGCTGCAAGGTGTGGAGCAGAGCGGGGCTATGATCTGACTGCAGCTTTTTTATTTTTATTTTTTGCCCTCCCCCGAGGACATTTCTTTTTCATTGTTTTAGAGAGAGGGAAGGAAGGAGAAAGGAACATTGATGTGAAAGAGAAACAGCGATTGGTTGCCTCCCGTAGGCACCCAGACCACGGTCATACGCGCCCAAACAGGGGACTGAACCTGCAACCCTATGGTTACGGGACAGCACTCCAGCCAGCCGAGCCCCACTGGCCCGGCCTGACTGCAGAGTGCTAAAGGCCGCCTGGCTGAGAATAGACCAGAGGGAGAGAGAGGTGGCAGTGGGGAGAGCAGGGTGCAGGTGGAAGATGCAGCCGCCCTGAGCCATGCTGCGGAAACTGGGAGAACCATGAGCAGCAGCGGGGGGTTGTTTGTTTGTTTGCAGGGGGAAGGGGAGCATTTCTTTACATAGTGATTGTGGCCAGTATGCTTCTTTGCAACTCCTGTCTTCCATCTGCATCTCCACCCAGCTCTCCCCACTGCAGAGTCATTCATCTCAGGGGGTGGGGGGGCTGTTTTTTCACCCAGGAGCTTCCCAGGGGCTGCAGCTGCCACCACCCACCATCCCACCAGCCCGTGCGAGGAGGTCTCCCGGTGCTTGAGGCCACATGTGACTGGGTGGGTACATCTGTCTACTGTCGGGTTCCTATCAGGAAGCACATGCTGTCCCACACCTAAGCCACATCCTTTACCAGTAATAAAGGTGATATTTTGATCTTTACCTTCTTGACTCTGCATCTCTCTTTTAAGTGGTTCAGAAATCTGAAAAACAGGCATGCCATTTAAACCCCAACAATAAGAACTGCAGAACAGATAAAATGTCAACTAACTTCTGTCCAGAGTTTTCCACCTCATTGGAACCTCATAATAACCCCCTCACATGGTCAGATAATGAGCCCATGATTCCTAAGCACCTAACACTAAGCACTAACAATGAAGCGCCACCTGAGGCAATGAAGAGTGGGGGAAGGGAGGGAGGGCTTATCATGGGCCCTATTTCACAGTTGAGAAGGCAACTCAAGGAAAAAAAAGGAGAGAGAGAGAGAAAGACAACTGGGAGAGTGAAATACTTTGCAATAGGCATGCAACCCAGATCTTCTGTTGCTAAAGTCTATGTTCCTTTTCCTTTTTTGAGCTGGGTGACTTTGGGCAAGTTACTCAACCTCTCTGTGCCTGAGTTCCATCA
Organism: Furipterus horrens; assembly: GCF_987537825.1. NCBI lineage: Eukaryota > Metazoa > Chordata > Mammalia > Chiroptera > Furipteridae > Furipterus > Furipterus horrens. Next base: position 11,125,222 of record NW_028327172.1, read on the forward strand.
TCTATAAAACAGAGATTATAATAGCCCCTACCTTGTTGGGTTATTGTGAGGATTAAATGAGTTAACTGATGTACTTGCAAGAACCACTGACACGTAGGAAGCACACAGTAACTGTCATCCTCATTATTATAATTATCATCATTATTATTATTATCATACCAAGCTGCACCTCTAATAATTAGGATAAGGGCCATTACTAAATACTCAGTGCCAATAATTGTACACTAAGTGCTTTACATTCAATAACTCACTGAAACCCCACAATCTGTGACTTGTCCCCATTTTACACTCAGGAATCTGAAACTCACAGCGCAGTTAAGATTATGGCGGAAGATGAGGTGGAAAATGGAGGAAGGACCATTCCTACTGGATCTTTGACGTGCTAAAAAATTTGTACATAATCTCACAGGTGATGATAAATGTTTGAGAAAGTATATATACAAGAAAGAATTGCATTTTATGTAATAAAGCAGTGTACTGGTTAGTGCTCACACAACTACTAAGTGTCAAAGTCAGAAACTGAACTCAGGTCTCCCAAGTTACTTGTCAGAAATATATTTACCACATAAAATAAAGCAACCGGTGTGCTTCTAACTTCTATACATGCAGAATCAAAGGCATCTCCCTGATACTCAAAGCTCCTTGTGAGGCACCTTAGCCCAAAAGTACAAAAGGAAAAAAAAAAAAAAAAAAAGCCCTACAGTTCCTGTTACCTTCACAGTGTGTGATCCTAATAAGCCCAGGCCACATCCTATACCCGCCACAACCTAAAATCCCACTTCCTCCCCAGAACACATCCCGGGAACCAAAAGTCAACATCCAGCTCCAGCTTCTCTGAGCACACCTTGGATACTGACCCACGCATGCCAGCAAGCAAACGAGCTGAAAAAACATTCTCCCAACAGCTAGAAAGGGTTCAGATGCCTCGGACTGAAACACACCGTGTCCTGAACACTACGCGCAGTTCTAGCTGGGCTGAGCCAAGCAAGCGGGCATCCTGTTGGGTCCTGAGATCAGCGTCATGGACCAGAGACAAGCCAGCCCTAGTGGCCTTTTCTGGACCTGACTTCATCACCTGACCCTGAGGCCTGCCGGTGGACGGGGACCCTCATGCCCCCAGGCCTGGAGGATGGGGGGTGGGGGCACTGGTACTGTCAGTAGGCCTTTGGAAGCCAACCACCCAGAAGTACAGCACCTAAGGGCCCAACTGAGCATCTGGGGTAGAGGAGGCACGGCTCTTCACCTGTCATCAGGAAGCCAGCCGGCAAGCTACCCAAGGCCACAATTTATCAGAAACATTCTAGGAAGGATGTGACTGTCACTCAGGTAAAGGGAAGAGGTGCAGCGAATAGGCCAACAAAGAGGAGCAAGATCTTGGTTGACTATGGGTTAACCCCAGAGACCTGGAGGGACATTGGGGACCTCTCACACTCCCAGAATCACTCCCTGTTGTATCAAAAGCTCCGTGCTTGCCTGCAATGAGTCAGGCAAAAATGTAGCCCGCTGCCACCAGAAGAATCCAGAGTCCATAAGAGGCAAGTCCTGACCACTCCAGGGGTATCTGTTGAATGCCCACCACATGCCAGGCACCGTGCTAGGGGCTTTCTAAAATAGAATACTTCCCATAAAGATATAATTTCCTACTTCTCTTGGGGAATAAGATCAGCAGGTCAAGGGACACTGAGCCAGTCTCGCATGACCACAAGGGCTGGGGCTGAGCAGCGGCCGCCTTCTGGGAGGCCTGACCCCGCCAGCTCAACACCAGGGCCCTCAGCCCACCTCCTTGGGTTATGTGGCTGCCAGGCCCCCCAGGCTGGTGGCCCAGGCAAGGCACTGGAAAAGCAAAGATCTCTGAGGTGACAGAGCTGCTCAGCCACCACTCACTTCTGTCATCCTGCCAAGCCTTTACTGCACTGTAAGGTTTTGGGTGCCACTTCCCTGTTGGGGGTGCGGGGATGGCATGAAGGCCATTTTGTTGATGACAGTAATGTGAAGCCAGCCCTTCGGGGGAGCATTCCCGGTGCTCCCCCAGATTCTCTTCCATGTTCTGAACCCATCTGCCCCACCCTTTAAGATCTGGGGTCCCCCTGATTAAGTTGCACCCCCTCCTCCCAGGAGTCTCCATAAAGACAAGCAAACATGAGACCTCCAGCCTCACCCGGGTGCTGGGGCTCTTTTACCACCCAGAGGGCACAAGCCGTGTCACGCAGGGCAGAGGGGCCAGGGGGACCTCACCGTCACAGCTACAGCACTGACCCAAGGGCTGGAATGGTGAGTGCCTCCATTCCAGCATGAAAGCAGCAGCGTGAGGCCACCCATGAGTCCAAAGGATGCCAGCCCCTCCTGAAATTTTGGCAGAGGAAAAGATCATGACTAATGGGAGAGAGAGGCAAGTGCCTCTCCCAAGGGAACCATATTCCCACATTTCAAGAACCTGAAAGTCCTCCATCTCAGCTCCCTGCGCGCGCGCGCACAGCTGAGTCATGACTCCACTGCATCATAAACCAAGAATAAACACGAAGCCAAGCATCGCTGTAGACATGCTATCTTTCTAAACTCAGTCACACCCCAGGGCGAACCTCCAGGCAATTCTAGACCCTAGAGAGACTGCACAGCATGACACCCTGCCCTCTCAAGCACAGACCCTTCACCTTCACACTTGGCTAAGCACCGGCATCACCACTGTCATTACCGTCAAAGCACTAACATTCACTGAGTACTCGCTACATCTCAGCTAGTGAGTACTCGCTACATCTCAGCTAGTGTGGTGCATGTATCTTTCTCTTTACCACATTTCGGGGCACCTACTATCTGCCTGTGTAACAGATGAGGAAACTGAGGCTTGGCAAAGTCAAAGGAACCTGAACAAAGTTAAAGAGGGAACTGAGATTCGAACCCAGGACATCACTCCTGAACCCACGCTAGAAATGCTAGGGAAGCATCGTTTCCCAATTTCTAGACGAGGAGGCTGAGTCTCAAAAAGTTTATGAATAAAAGACACTGTTGTCACTCAGGAAATTCCAAGGAATTTTGAAACTCTCTGCCAGGAACCAGGGACAAAGGCCAGCTGTATTCTTTATAATTGCACATGAAATAAATATTCTGAGCACTTACGTTGGGCCAGGTACTATGCTGGGCATTGGAGAATAATCTATATTTTCAATGGTTTTCATTAAACCACAGCCCAGAAGACAGCGCCATATTCAGACCATGGATCAGGACCACCACCCTATCTCCAGCATCGGGACCATCCGTAGAGAACCCTGTCTCGGGGGTTCTGAGGATCACGACCTGTTTGAGCTGCAGGGCACTTTAGAACCCACTGAAGCAACCCCACTCCTTTACAGGTGAGGAAACCAAGAAGTAATTGGCCAGAGATCATATTCAGCCCATGACACGTGTCATGACTCCCGGTCTGGCAATTCCCCATGAGCCGTGGGGTCAGAGACATCGGTACCTGTGCCAAAAGTAGATAGTGACTGTCCTTAGGATTGAGGGCCTGGTCATCCATCTTTCTCCATCCACTCACTCTGCCAGCCCTCAAAGTTGGCTTGGGAGACGACGTACAGGACACTGCAGGGACAGTGCTGGTCTGAGGAATATACTGTGAGCGCGTGTTCCCTCCTCTCCTTCCCTCTGCCTCAGTCAATCAGCTCTCCTTCCACCCTCCACCCTGGCAGGAAAGGTCCTAAGACTTTGGCAAGGCCACTCTCCTTAATATTTGAGGTGGGGGCATTCTGCTAGCTGCCAAGCACCCAGAGCTGGTTTGATATGACATCTAAATACACAGTCTGAACGCAAGAAAAACAATGTGGGAAATGTGGTACCAAAGGCAGTGTGCTGTCTGCATACAGGAGAAGAGGGATCAATGAAGGCGAGGAATCCTAGTGGAACACGCTTTTCCTAGGCACTGACCCCTCAGCTGCCCTAAAGGCCAAGGGGGAAAAAAAAGTTCATGAAATTTGTGCAAGGCAATAAACCTAGGAAGAGGCCTCTCTCCCAAGCCCACTTTCTTCCACTCCCTCCTGGCTGCATCCCCAGAAATCTGTGTCTTCTTCACTACAGAGCAGCATCTCGATCTCAGCTCTGTTGGCCTCTAGGGCAGGAGAATTTGCCATTGTGGGGAGCTGCCCAGTGCATTGTGGGGCTCTTACCAGCACTCCTGGCCTCGACCCACTAAATGCCAATAGCACCCTTGGAATGTTCTGACCGCCAGTCATGGCATCAAAAATGTCTCCTGATTTTGCCAAATGTCCTGTGGAGGCCAAAATCACCCCCAGCTGTGAACCACACAGGCTACAAAAGGCAGAGGCCAGCACAGTGTGACAGAAGAGGCACAGACTAGAGGAGACTTGGGTATGAGACTGGCCTTGAACCCCAGCCCTTCCCCTTGGTCTTATTCTCCTCCTTTGTAAGACAGGCGTGATCCTGCATCTCCCTGCCTGGCGGGCTGATGTGAAGAGTCCAGGAGACCAGTTGTGTTTGCAAAGCAGCTGGGTCAGGGACAGCTCCTAGGCAGCGCTCACTGCTCAGTGGTGGCCGGCATCCTGATGCTAGTTATGCAGTTGAGACCCACCTCACGGTGACCCAGAAAACCAGTGTGAAACCCAGGAGCAGGCTCTTCCACATGTACAGATAAATGAAATCATCATGCCATGGGAGAGAGGAAAAGATGAGCAAGTGACATCACCTAAACCAGAAAAGGAGGGAGGGAGGAAGAAAAGAGGAAGGAGAAGGAGAGAAAGAAAAAGGAGGAGGAGGAAAAGGAAAAGGAAGGAAGAAAGGAAGGAAACCACAAGCAGCATAGCCTGGAAGTCAAGTGTAAGAATCTTCCAGCTCAGGCCTGGATCCCAATGGCTCATCACTCATGCATACTTGATGCTGTGAGTCAGCAAGCACACGCATGCACACACGCACGCACACACAAACACCCCTAGCACCAGAACTGCACTGCAGTGACAGGCCTTTATCCTACTGAAACATCAGAAACAGCTAAATGCTGGACAGTCGCACAGTTAATATGTTGCCGTGGACACTGGAATACTATGCAGCTAACAAACGGTGCTTTGAAAGGACAATTACCAACATGAGAAAGTGCCCTCCGTATGACACTAAGTGAGGCAGACAAGACAGAAAGAGTCGTACGTGCAATATGATCGTCTTGATCATACTGACTTGATCATGTTCTTGGGGATAAAGTCACAAGAAAAGGGAGCAAAATGTTAGCAATGTTGATCTCCGGGTAGCAGAGTAAGGGACTTTCATTTCTGCTTTATACTTCCCTTCCTCTCCCCAGTTCTCCATCCACAGTGACCATCAGAAGTCAGGAAAGCCTGGCGGGGAAGTGCAGGCTGCAATCCCAGGTTCATGCTCACCTGCCTGCTCTGTGACCCTGGGCCAGGTATTTAACTTCCTTCCCCCAGTTAGTAACACTACTAATCATAGCAGAGACGCTGAACGGTAGCTATTATTATCACTTTTATTATTGGAGGAGGGGGTTCAGCCCTGGGAATAAAAATAACAGATACTATGGGATAAAAGGAGGTGCCAGTTACTTCGCTGTCACCCCCAAAGTCGCTCTATTACGACTGCAAGAAAATAGGCACTTTTGCAAAACTCCTCTGCCAGAGTTACCAAAATTGACGGGTGAACCACTTCCTGAAATCCAGCCATGCTCATGAGATGTGCTGAACACAGGTGCACTAGTACGTCCCCCGTACGTCCCCTCAAAGGTCGCCTAATAGAGAAGGCCACACCACACCTCGGCTTAGACACGTGTTGCTGAAAACGTGCATGTAAAGGGATGTTGCAAACTGAACCCTGCTTATGGCATAACAAGTGGGCACTCCAGGAGGTAGACGAGGGTGTCGGGGGGTGAATGGTGATGGAAGGAGACTTGACTTGGGGTGGTGAACACACAAGACAATATCGTCGTCGTCGGCAGCCGTCCGTCTCGAGAGACGATGGTGTAGCTTCTTAAGAGTCTATCTGCACCGCCGAGAATGGCTGTGCAGTCCAACTCGGGAGTGACACGGTATCTGTCTCCTCCCGTGTTGAATCGACATCTTGCGATGACGCTGGAGTGTCCTCTCCAGTGAAGCTGAAGCTACAGAGCCCGGGCAGGGTGATATGGAGGGTCTGCTGTTGCCCATGCAGCAGACCCCCCCTCTCTTCGCAGCTGAAGGGTCCAAGGGAAAGACGGAGTCGATACAGCTTGGGTTCAGGTGCGCCGCAGGAGTTGCCGGTGTTGACTACAACGTCAAACCGCCTTAGGGACTCCGGCTCCGGATTTTCTGTCAGGGTTTACTCCCTTAGCCTTTCCCCTGAAGAGGTATGCCGCAAGGCAGCGGAGGTTTTTTGGAGTCAGAGTTTTCCTTCTCTGATGTGCCCTGACTGGAAGATCGAACCAGCGACAGCTCGCAGGCCGACGCTCAATCCACTGAGCCAAACAAGACAATATACAGGTGATGTATTTAGAATTGTATGCCTGAAACCTATATAATTTTATTAATCAATGTCAGCCCAATAAATTCAGTTTTTTAAAAAATAAAAAGACAGAGCTGTTTCACAGAATCCAAAACGAATGAATTCATAATCTGCTTGTATCATCTGGCGGGGGAAAAAGTTGCCTGGTTTTACTGTTTTATTTGAGGTTTTTATAAAGTGGATTTTCTCACTGTGAGGCATCTTGGCGAATGGCACGCTAACGTTTCATTAACTCTCCAAATAAATGCTCAGAGGCTCCAAATACAGCCTGGCACACTATGGGCACCTCAGCAGTCTGAGACGGGAATGTGTGAAGAAACAGGAACCACACAGCAAGAGAAAAAGTCACAGTTAACAAAACCAGCCGCGTTCCTGGGCTTGTGTACACACACCACAAAACTCGCGGCTCCCAAACCATGTGACTGGGAGGCTAGGAAACCTGAAAAGCAGGTTCCCTGGGGGCCTCCCAGAAAGAACGGGAAGGTTCTGCACCCTGTGAATTCTCCACGTGTCCCTTCTCAGGTTCACCTGCCTGTTCGCGACAGAAAGTGCTTTGAACCACACAACGCCAATAAATCTGACACTAAACTTTTTTTCCAGTGCATGAAGACAGACCATGTGAAGGGGGCTCCACAGCCGGGCCCCCAGAGGGTTGCCATGTCATTTACATTTCCCGGGAAAGGCCATCCCGCGGGAAGCCTGTGGCTGTCCGGCTGCCAGCACCGAGGGCGCACCGTTGTAGCTAAAGCGGCAGCTCCACCTTTTCGAGGACAGCGCAGATTGTAAGCGGCCTCCCTTTCTCCGTATCCGTACCCTGTACATCCTGGGTTAGGGCTCGAAAGGGCTGCCGTAACCCAGCAGTTCTCAGGTGGGTGCAATTTGGTCCTCCCGGGGGACATTTGGCAATGTCCGGAGACATTTCTGGTGGTCACAGCTGGGCAAAGCAGGGGGGTGTGTTCTGCTGGCATCTGGCGGGGCAGGGGAGTGGGGGGGCAGAGATGCTGCCACAGGCAGAGGGCACAGGAGGGCCTGCGCCCAGTGCCACAGTGCTGAGGTCAAGAGGCCCAATCATAACTGCGAAGCTTAAGAGGGGGACACCGAGGGAGCCCTAAAATAAAAGTCCTGCCTCGAGACTGTAAGTGATGGTTGATTCCAAAGTGGAACCAGACCCCTCCGGGGAGGCCCAGCCTTCCACCGCCAGCCCCGTGAGCCTGGACTGTGAGTGACTCTATCCAAGCCTCCGTGTCTTCAGCTGTGAAAGGGGAACATAAAAAACACCTACCTCCCAAGATTGTGGTGAAAACGATGTGAGGATTATGCACACTAAGGATTCAGAGGGCAACTGTACTTTGTAACACAAACTGCATGAGAGAGTAGTCAGCAAAGTGAGACATTTTTGGACCCGCACCACTGTCACGGTGCTACAAACCGTGGAGCAGCCGGCCTGAGGAAGCACGGGCCAGAGAGGGACAAGTCCTTCCGGAAGCAGACAGAGCCACGTGGGAGGCTGCGACCGGGGGCAGCTTAGGATGCTCTGAGAGGAGACACCAACAACTGAGCAGAGTTTCTTGGGGTTACCTGTATCTCCAAGATGTACAGGATAAGGGCAATGACTTACCTAAAAAGGGCAGGGAGGAGGGGGTCCCAGGTGCCAGACCACTCCTGGTTCTGCAGTCGGCAGAGGGCAAACACTAGCAAAGGAAAGGATTAGTCGGGGTTCTTCTACAGACCCCTGAGGAAGGACCAGCGGACAGAACCACAACCCCCTTCACTTTGTCCTATAAAGAGGTAACACCCACAGCTGAAACTCCAATGTGCAGTGACCTCCAAAGGTCACCCAAAATGCCCACTCCCTGCAAGGCATCCCCCAAGAAAGCCGTTCACAACCAGAACCAAATAAAGTCAGTCACAACCACTGGAGAGGTTTGGAGCCCCACAAAAGCCCAAAGGGGGTGTGGCCTGTGTGTACAGTTGAACTTCTGTTTTTAAAGAGAGCCACCACGGCCCGAGGCCACATCATCTTCCCCAATCCCATGTCACACTCAAGCTCACATGCGGCAAGAGGCCACCGGCGGCTGGACTTGGAATTTCCACACTTCTGTTTTCCAAGAGTTTGAGCGGGGTTTAAAAGTTAATATGGGTTCGTGCTGGCAACAAACGCGAGGGCTTTAGGAACCTTTTACCCCAGTCCTAACTGGAACATGATGGTGAGACATGGCCAAACCCGTGGCTCTGCACGCCCCATGCTCTCCGAGTCTGGGTGGCAGGAGGAGACGCAGGGTTTCACCTTTACTTATTAGCAACTTTAAATTTTTAGCCCCGGCTGGTGTGGCTCAGTGGCTTGAGTGCCGGCCTGCGAACCAAAAGGTTGTCGGTTCGGTTCCCAATCAGGGCACATGCCAGGGTTGCAGGCCAGGTCCCCAGTTGGGGGCGCGTGAGAGGCAACCAACCAATGTATCTCTCATGCATCGATGTTTCTCTCCCTCTCTTTCTCCTCCCTTCCCCTCTCTCTAAAAATTAATTAATTAATTAAACTTTTTTAAAATTTAATGTGGTAGAGAGCTCCCCAAAATGCTAACAGAATGACTGATTATTCTTCTGCAAATTGCTTATTTTTTATTTTTATGAAAACACATTATTCACAGGTAGGCAGTACAGGATGATAGAACTCAACCTAGAATTTGTTCAAATTCTAGCTCATTTACTGTGCAACCTTGGACAAGTAGCCAACCTCTCTGAGCCTCGGTTTACACATATGTAAACTGTGCTAATAATTCATATTGGGGGAAGGGACGCGTTCACAGGGAGAAGGGTGGTAGCAAGGTCTAGCAGTATGAAGCATTTGAGTAAAATGGGCTATAAACCCTAACTCTGTCCCCGGCCCTCAATCCCTGTCTCACCCCTTCCTACCACAGTACCATCACAGACACCTTACGAAGGGGTTCCCACCCCCAAATTCTCAGCTCTAGGAAAACGGGGGCCTGGTCAGCTTAGTCAGCAAGGCCGAGTTCAGGGCAGGGCTGCGTACACAGCAGGTGCTCAGTAACTACCTCCTGAATGAAGAGATGAACGCAAGTCACCCTGAGCAAAGGGCTCTACATCTCCAGTTCCCTCTCTATAACACAGAAACGTCCCCAGCAAGATTATGACAATTAGAGGAACTAACATATGAGAAGATGTCCCAGGCAGGCCCTCCACAAAAGTGCCTGGTAAGTAGTGATCCACCGTCATTTAGGCTCAGATGAGAACACAAAGGGAAGTGAGCTTTGAAACGGTCACACCTTATGTGCAATCAGGTGGCATTTTCATGTTCTGCTCCATTCACAGGCACACATGTAGAAACATACTTGTGCCAGGTGGCCACCCCCTCGCCCCTGGGGGTTGGCAGGGCATGGCCTGCAGAACTCAGACCACAAGGCCATGCATCCTGGACTACAACCTCCGCTCTGGCCCAAAGAGGGTCTGAAAAACCGGCTCCACACTCAAATACCCAACGCATCTCTCCCCAGGCAGCCAGGGGCAGTTAAAAACACAAGGTGGGTAGAGACAAGGGAGATAGAGGGAAGAGGAGAAAGCCAAGCCCTCCCAAGAAAAACTCCAGGGAGATCCTACCTGAGACCTGCAAGGGCCTTGGGCAGACAGTCCCAAGTTTTGACTTGGACAGTCATCATTCTGCACTACAGAGAAATTCTCCTGCTCAGCCCCTTGTGACAGAAAGCAGAGAAACTTAAAAGCTCAAAAGATGTCCAAGGTCACCCACTGGGACAGGGGCAGAAATGAGTAGTGCAGAGACAGTACTGCAGTGGCCCCAGGCAGCTCCAGAACTTCTCTGGGACGCACTCTCCTCAGCCATCAAAAGAAAGAGGCTCCAAGGACATGCTCCCAGATGAAAGTGGTCTATCTGCATCAGAAGCAACCTACAAAATCCAGCCCTCAGGTTAATGGGTGGAAACTAGAAGTTCTCTCTTTGTCCCAAAGGACAATCCCAAGTCCCAGGATCTGTGGGGGATGTGGGGGAAAGGAAAAACAGGGTGCGTATCTCAAAGGCGCTGCTCAGAGACCTCCCCACCTTTGGGGGAACAGGTGTTACCCAGGGAAGAAAGAACAGGAGGTTGCAAAGGGAAGGGGAAAATTCTGGAAGGCGCTGACCTAGTGAAAGTGATCATCTCCTATGCCTAAGAAACGTGTTCATGTTCTCAGCAAGTACTTACTGAGAACCCATGAGGGCCAGGCCCTGTCAGGGGCTAGGGTCACAGCAGTGAACAAGACCAGCCCAAGCCACCAAGGCTTCAGTCACTAAGTCTAGCTGGCCCTCCCTCATCCCCCCTGTAGTCTGGGTTGCTAAAGGCCTGACTTGCCCTTGTCCTCACCCTGATAAGTCTTGTACCCGCCTGGCACCATACATAATTATTACAATATTATTGACTATATTCCCGATGATGTCGTCTACATTTCCATGACTTTTTTTCTAAGTGTTTTATCTTTCTAATTAATTTACTTATTTTTATTGTTGACACTATTACAGATGGCCCCCGTTTCCCCCACCTCCTGTCCCCCTCCACCCAGCCCCACCCCCGCTCCAGCCTTCACCACACTGTTGTCTGTGCCCAGTGCATATATATATATATGCATATATGTTCTTCGGCTCATTTCTTCCAGTTCCCCCACCCCTCTCCCCTCTGAGATCTGTCTGTCTCTTCCATGTGTCCATCCATGCCTCTGGTTTATCCCTTAAGAGTCATGTTGAAAATCAGGTACCCCCATCCTAGCCCCAGCCTGGTCCCTGGGTGATCCAATTCCTCTTAGGCTCCCACCAGCCATCAGGCCTGACATCAGAGCAGCTGTGAATCTGCCCAACCATATAGCGACCCCTCACATCTCCACCCTCCAGATGAGACCCATTGAGGAAGTCAACCCTACATCCAGAAGGGCAAGGAACCAGTTAGACCTCACCCAAGCAAGAAGCATATATGCCTCAAAATAAACTCAAGTGAAAAGCTCCGGTGTGGACCTCCCCATGCCAGAGAAGACAGTGTGCGCCGGGGCCAGCGCCTCCCATAGCCCAGCACCTCAGGTTCCTCCTTCCCCACTCGGCCAGCCCCACCCCACCCCCGCAGGGGGAAATGAGCCCAGACAGCACTAGTCCTCCCCCCAGTAGGAGGAAATGAGCCCAGCACCAGGAAGTCCTCTGAGCACACCAACCTCCTAGTTCTGGAACTTCCCAGAACGTCAAAGCAACGGGGAAGGATGAAGCTTCAGGGGGAAGAGAGAGTCTGTATTATGGCCCCACGTGCCCACCAACACGGCTTGAAAGCCACTTACTAGCTGCGAGACACTGGGCACCGGCCCTCCCTAAGTGTCCGCTTCCTGCCCCCATCGATGGTTATGAGGATCAAGCACAGAGCGGGCAGAGCAGACACAGGGACACCAGCTTCTGTCAGCTACGCTGAGCCCCTGCAGCGCTCCCACCCCCACGCATCCCCAGGTCCATTCGCTCAACCTTGCCAATGGTGAAATAGCCCTCTTAGAGGACGGGCTCAAGAGAGGGGGGGGGCGGGAAGAATTACTCAACCATTTCCTTCCCTATTCTGCTTTGACCTCCCACCGTGTCATACAGATGGTACTTGTTCTAGTCAACTGAACAGGGAACTTCGTCTAAAGACAAGAAACTGCTGCTTCTCCTGAGCTCACGCCCCTATCCTCAGCTCCCACCATCTTCTAGCCAAGAGGGGCTGGTCTCTGCGGGGCTCTGCCTAGGTCTGGCTGGTCTCAGGGAAATGACCCTGTTCTTCTGGGAAAGAAAAAGAACCTCGGATTAAATCTGCCCCCGTTTATGAGTATCAGACTAGAAGAGAAGGTTCCGCCCCAAAGGGAGCCGATCAAAGGCTGTGAAGACCCTTGTCTGCATTTGTACCGGGTTCCAGAAGATCTCCCAGGCCAAGGCACGCTCTGTGGAGGTTTAGGCTTCATCACAAGGCAATCTACCAGCTGCAACTCAACAGTTTTATAGGACTTTTCCTTTTAACAGTCACAAATCACAAGAAAATCCTTTATGAGACCCTGAGTCTGATTCAAGGCCTGGAAAACACGGTTCTCTTACGATGTGTCTTTGTGTCTGATGTTTCAGGAATCCCTGTTCCATTCTGTGCAACAGCCTCCTCTTAATCAATCAATCAATCAATCAATCTCCCTCCCCTCTCCCCGACACCTCCCCCAATACACACACAGCCCCAAGGACACAGAGAATCAGATCCTAAGGCCATTGACTTATTCTTATAAATGTCTCCAATATTCTGAACTGCTGTCCTCTGGTTCTGAATACTCCCTGGTTCCACTCCTTAGTCCTCTTTTGATTCGGGAGAGAGGAGAGGAAGAAATTTCTGATCATTGGTAGAACATTAGTTTCTAATAAATATGCTATGATTAGCCATGTAACTCAAAATATACTTTTTCAAACTCAGGGACAGAAAGATAACAGAGAAAGAGAAAGAGAGAGAGAAGAAAAGACATGCTTCCCTTGCCACAAAGAAACACCACCAGAAAATCCTTACCTGGATTGCCCCAAAATGAAAAAGCCTATTGGTTCAAACATTAGGAAAATACACCACGTGCTGGCCCCAGCGGAGTAACAATTCAGGACACAAAGTGTTCTATTCATGAGGAAAACATAAGAGATGTTTTCTTTGACTATTCAGAGCCTCAGTCATGTCCTACTGGGCAAATAAAATTCATATGACCAAGAAGACACTGAAGAGACCCCTTTTACATAATTCCCCCACTCTGCGATGTACCGCCCAGCGGCCCTGGGTCCCTCACCAAAGGTGAACTCAGTCTAACCGAGGTAGTAGATTCTGAATTATTCAAAGAGATAGTATCTTTATTGATTCAATAAACAAGTCCAACTTGGCCTTCACATAAATGCAAACTACTTAAGAAGGCAATACCTGTCCCCACTTCCTCTCTTCCTCTCTTTCTCCCCCTCTTTCCCTCTTTCTCTCTCTCTCTCTCTCTCCCTCTCCCCTCCCACCCTCTCTACTCAGGAGTTTAGCAACTGGCAACCAACTGGGGCCCAACTATCTAAAATTCTGTTTGAAATATCACAATATTTCCCTGCGTCTCAGTGGTGATGCCTTTCGGCTTTAAATCCAGAAAGTACCTCGAAATGCTCAGAAACCCTGCTTTATTCTGGAGCAAAGACTTCTCGCCTGAAAAACAAAGAGAAACAGAGCCCCAGTGTCTCCCTTCACGTGATGGAGTTAGTAGTAACACGAGTGTGTATATGGGAGTCCTACGAGACCGAGAATAAACTCTATAAAGCTCACAAGATGCACAGAGTAGGAACAAATGTTAGCACTTGTTATCATTATTATGCAAACCTGGGGATGCCTGAGGAACAAGAAGTGCTCCGATTTCTACCTCCATGCATTTTCACAGGAAGTAAGCACGTGACTAAGCCTTCCTTCAATACTGAGCTCCTCCCGCATGCCAGGCTCTGCGCTGGGAGGCCCAGAAATGAAGACACAAAGATGTGCCCCAGCTGGGTGGCTCGGCTGGTTGTAGCATCATCCTGCGTGCCGAAAGGTTGCGGGATTGATCCCCGAAAGGTTGCGGGATCTATCCCCATGCACTCGGGGTGTGTGCACATGGCAACCGATGGATGTTTCTCCCTCACATCAATGTTTCCCTCTCTCTCCACCCCTCTTCCACTCTCTCTAAAAATCAATAAACACATGTCCTTGGGTGAAGATAATAAAAAAGACAGCAAGATGTGAATGGTCTAGTCAAGGGAGAAACAGAGAAACGACAGAACACAGGGAGCTGGATGATGCAACAACAGCAGGACGGACCTGGGGTGGATTTGATTGGCTGGGCACGGACTTTCAGAAGCGGCCAACAGGAACTAGGCAGGTGGAGGCGAAGAGAGACCTGCAGAGAGGGGCAGCCACCCAGAAAAGACGGAGGAAACTGTACACACGAAAGCGCGTGACGTTCGCCACAGCTGCAGCCCGCACAGGTGAAGGACATAAGATGCTGGAAAGGTGAGCAGCCCTCGGCCGATCACCCTGAGGCCTCCAGGGGGCCAATGAGGGATGTTTTCAGCAGTGGAATGATGTTATCAGATCTGCATTTTGCAAACAGCTCTCCTGGTGGTGGTAGCGGTTTGGGAAATAAATTGGTGGCGAATCACTGTAAGATGGCATGTCAACTGGACTTGAAAAATACATTTTAATTCATTAATTTGTGGAGGCTGGGAAAAATAAAGATGAACGAAACACATGGAATCATTGTCAAAACTGTGTCTATAAAGAGACTATCCAAATTTTGGTGCTGGGGAAAGAATGTCTCTTATTCCCCGTAAATGTTTACGTCTCACGGGGCACGCACGCATGGCATCCTGGGGGTTTGTCGTCGAGCTCCTGGAGCTATGCTGTTTGGCAAAGCCTATGCTCTCTGGGAACTTCCCTAAGAAGCAATATCTACCAGCAGTTTGTCTCCAAAGAAAGCAGATCTGAGACATGT
The DNA here is from genome assembly GCF_987537825.1 of Furipterus horrens. Taxonomy (NCBI): domain Eukaryota; kingdom Metazoa; phylum Chordata; class Mammalia; order Chiroptera; family Furipteridae; genus Furipterus; species Furipterus horrens. The sequence goes on from NW_028327172.1 coordinate 11,140,228, forward strand.
AACTTGGAAAGGTGTAGGGACGGGATGTATCGATGTCACCAAGAAAGGGAAAAAGGCCAACTGAGGAAAACACCTAACCGTTTATGTCCAACTTCACACTGGGAGCCCTCCAGCCTCCCAAACAGCCGGTTTCCCAATAAAGCTTCAAAAACAAGAGGGGTAAGAGAAAAGGCAGAACCAAGAGGACGTGTGTGGCTGGGTAAATTAGCCACATTTAAATCCACTGATACCATGGCTAGGAGAGAGAAAGAAATGCTGTTCAAAGGTGTGATTCAGAAAGAGAAGGAAGGCAGGAATAGGAGAAAGGTTTCCAGGATCAATTCAATAAATCAGTGAGTGTCACACACACGCACACACACACACACACCCCACAGTGCTTATTGCCTCTGGCAAAAGGCAATACAGTTCTGGGGTGTGATGGGTCTGGACTCAGACCTGAGTATATTCCCATCACTGCCACGTACAGTATGACCTTCCTGGAGCCATTGTTTAACCTCACCAGGCCACAGTTTTTGACATCGCCTGAACAACAAAACCTAACTCACTGTGAGGATTAAAGAGATCATGTACAGAAAGCAGTTAGCACATAGTAAGTGCTCAAAAGAGGGAAGGCTAGTATGAGTAGCCTTATAGATGAAACCTTCCTGTAACTGATCAGAAAAGTCAGAAGCAAAGCTGTCCTCGCCAAGGATGCTGGATGGATGCTGGGTGGAGGAAAAGGCAGATTCTTTGTCTCATGCAGTGAGGTGTTTTTGAGGTTGGTGTATAAACTGACCATCAACACTGTAGTCAGGCCCTTCCTCCACTGAAGTATTAACTGAGGCTATGAACATGCCTTCAATAAGCATTTAATAAGCACTTACTACATGCAAGGCAATGTGACAGTCCATACTGCAGCAATGACAGGAAGACCTGTCTTGTCTTCAAGGACACGCGTTTATCAGAAGACATGCACACAAATGACTATATCACCACCTAGAAAACTGTGTCACACAGCAGGTCCAGAGAGCAGCTTAAGGGTACAGGACCAAGAGGCCGACTGTACAGTTATGTGTAAGGATAGGGGGTCTGAACCGAGCCTTGCAAAACGGGTTGGATTTAGCCACATGGAGATAAAGGAAAGGGCACTCCAGGCAGGGATGATGGTCTTGTGGACCCACAGAGGCCAGAAAGAATGGAAAATGAAGAGGAGATGCAGGTATGTGGACCGTCACGTAGGGTTTAAAAGCCAGGGACCCGGACTTCCATCCTTAGCTCAGCACCGTGGCTCATGCTGCTTACTGCACAGGTCAGCAACAGCTGTCCTTTGGGACAAAGTGGCTGCCACAGTCACACGGGGTTCCTGACCCCAGCGTATCTCTGAGCCTTCAGGAGTTTTAAACGCCTCAGGAATCTTTTTCTCCAGCATGGTCAACCACACAGCCCTTTTCCCGTTCCTATTCCCTCCTGGTTCTGGGAGAAGACAGTTTGGGAAAGGCTGCCGTGTCCCCAGGGATCTGCTTCAGAAAGTCTATGTTATAAAATATACATGCAGAAACACCTTACTGCACTGACCCCAGCTGAGAAGTGATGTTTCCAAATAAGAACAGGGAGGCACTTGGCAAGAGATTTGGGGGGCGGGGGGGGGGGGCGATTAAAATACTACATTCATTATGGTCTCCAAACTCTATTTTACTTTTTCAAATGTAATTTTTGTAACGATGTGGAATTTTTTAACACGTGACAGGTGCATGTGCTGTGCATGACACCCTGTACTAGACCAGGCAAAGAAGCGGACACGGTGACAAGAGCTGGCTCACCGGTGCTGCTCCAGAGAATGGTTCACCATTGTCAATTTTTTAAAAAATAAGAAGACAAAAAAGATTTCCAGAGCCAACTCCCCCTAGCCCGCCCAGGTGAGAGCGGTGTCCCATTCCTCTGGGAGGATTCTGCAGGTCTGGCAGGAGAAGGGCAGGGAAACCAGTAACAGTGGGAGGAACCCTGGGCTTGACAGCAGACAGGTGTGAGTTTAAACCCGTTCTCTGCTTTTAAGTGCACGCTCTCAGCAAACTCTTTTCTAAGAATCTGTCCTAGGCTCATTGCCAGTGTGATGTGACTTAATAAGTAATGATATGTATACATGAGAAACTATGAGGCCACCACTAAAAATCTCTTCCAAAGATTTTTTGTTTTTAATCCTCAACCAAGGACATTTTTTCTTTTCTTTTCTTTTTTTATATATATGAATTATTTTTTTCTTTTATTATTTGGTTTTTCAATTACAGTTGTCCCATTTTTCCCCCATTGCTCCCCCCCACCCAGCCCACCTCTTCTCCCGCAATCATGTCCCTCCCCGTTGTCCATGTCCATGAGTCATTTATACACGTTCCTTGACTAAACCCTTCCCTTCCTTATCCCCCTTCTCTCCCTCCCCCCTCCCCCCTATTGACTACTATTCTGCTCTTTGTTCTATTTAGTTCTTTTGTTTATGTTGCTCTTTAGTTTTCTGCATTAGGTGATATCATATGGTATGTTTCTTTCATTGCCTGGCTTATTTCACTAAGCATAATTCTCTCTAGTTCCATCCATGTTGTCGCAAATGGCAGGAGTTCCTTCTTTCTTTCTGCTGCATAGTATTCCATTGTGTAAATGTACCACAGTTTTTGATACACTCATCTACAGATGGGCATTTAGGCTGTTTCCAGCACTTAGATATTGTAAACAGGACTGCTATGAACATAGGGGTGCATAAGTTTTTTTGAATTAGGGTTTTAGGATTTTTCGGGTATAATCCTAGCAGTGGAATTGCTGGTTCAAAAGGCAGTTCCATTTTTAGTTTTTTGAGGTAATTCCATACTGTTTTCCATAGTGGCTGCACTAGTCTGCATTCCCACCAACAGTGCAGTAAGGACATTTTTTCATTGCCTTTAGAGAGAGAGGAAGGGGAGGGCGACGGGAGAGAGAGAGAGAGAAACATCGATCAGTTACCACTCATACATGCACCCTTACCGAGGATTGAACGCAAAACCTAGGTATGTGCCCTGACCAGGAATCAAACCAGCGACCTTTCAATACACTGGGCAATGCTCCAACTGACTCACACCAGCCAGGGCTCCCTTTTCAAAGATTTTTTTTTTATAATAGTTATACTCATAGCCCATGTAACTGTGAAGGGGAGGTAATGTGACTTTAGACCCAATACAAGTGACATGAAATTTACAGGCAAAAGAAATGAGTGAAAGGAATGCAGAAAGTTTACAATCAGGAATGACTCAAAAAGACCTGAGCCCTGCCATTAACACAAGGCAGCAAAGTCAATGGCATGAAACTGGAGAGGGCCTGCCTCAGCCCTCAGACAGATTCCCTCAGAGGCTGTGTCAGAAACGCCAAGAAAGGAGCAGAACAGAGATCGACTCCTCTATCTGCTTCGGCGAGATGTAGGTCAGTGTGTCATTTCTTCAAAGAGGTGAGTCGGCAGCAGAGCCGCCGATACATTCAAAGGCAGGAGAGACAAGAGCTAAATTAAAGAGCCCTCTCTAGAGTCCAGCATTCCACTAAGACTTCAATCTTCATGCTATTTTTTCCCCCAGCTATTGACTAAGAAGAATGCACTATTAAGTTGACCATTTCTCCCCCTTTCCAACTGGAAAGGACCATAAATTGGTCCTGTGTTTCCCAACACCAAAAGAGATAGTAACTCATGCAGAGCAAAATGCCAGTAAGTACAAATTTAGAACATGGGTTAAACAATACTCCGATCAAACCCCCAGCCACCATTCTGGAGAGACAGAGGGGGAGAAAGCAAAAGCCCTACCCTCCCTACAACTTAATTCTATGCTCTAATTCAGAGCGGTATAATTAACCCCGAGTTTCGCTGCTAACACTGAACTTCTTCAGCCTGATGAGAATATCATTTAATGTCCTGCAATCGCCAATAATAGCAATATGACACAATGGCGCCTATTGAGGCTCTAATCAGGACACACAGTCATGTACATAGAACGTGTTCTGTGACTCTCTGTAATACAACGCCACAAAGACTCGATTGAGACACAAGTCTCCCTTTCCCATAAACTAAAAAAGAGAAAGAGGGAAAAAGGGAAAGAAACCACAATTTCCTTTACAGGACAGCACAGATGGTCCCCACCCTTCGCAGGGGTTCATTAGGCCCAGGCACTTCACGAGAGACTGCCAGTCCTGATGCTAGCCAGAAACTAGACGCTCGCACACCGCCATGTGTATACACTGGTCTAATCCCTTCGCACAGAGGAAGGAGCCTTGTGAATTAGGAAATTCTTAGGAAAATCCCAGGCTTGATAAAATGGAGACAGGGATGTGGAGGGGCATGGCTGGATGGCTGGCTTTCAAAGCCAGGCTCCAACTTTGCTGGCCTCCCTGAGATTGAGGCCTGAAGAAACATGGGTCACCGTCCCATCCTATGGCCCAGCCAGCGCCATGGACCAAAAAGTGAGTCTGAACGGAGGTAACCAGGCACCAGGAGTCACCAGGGCTACAGCCTTGCAGGACGGTCACTGAGCTGAGAAAACAGCAGGACCGGGGAGCCAGACAGACCAGGGTTTGAATCCCAACTCCATTCCTTAGCTTCAGACCTGGAGCAGTTAGTTAGCTAACCACTTCATTTCTTCCTCTGAAAAACGGGCTTTGAATACCATGCAGGGTTGAAGATTCTCACTCATGAATCTGAAATATGCAACACGACAGACAGCATATAAAGAACAACAATGTTGACATGGCCATCATCATTATTCTTGAGTGAAGATTTGTGGAAAAACCAACAGGCCTTGGAGTGCAATGCTTAAAGAGCCTGGCCTGGAGCCAGGCTCCCCCGGTTCAAATCCTAGCTCTACCACTTGCTAGTTGGGTGACCTTACTTAACATCTGTGCCTAGTTCCTCATCTGTAAACCAGACAAAATAATGGCACCTCACTCCTCCTAGGGCTGCTATGAAGATTAGATGAACTAATACTTGCAAAGCATTTCTACAGTACACACACACACACACACAAATACACACAACAGGTACTATTCTAAGGATTTGTTATATAAATAAAAATAAGATGAATCGATAGAGATCTGGAGAACAGGGGTGTCCTTTAATGCAACAATAGAAACAGCTACTAATATCAATATTGTTTTTATAGCCACTATGTTATTTAATCCTTTAATTGCTACCCAAGAAAAACAATCCTATGTTGTAAAATTTGGGCCTAAATTCTAAGCAATGCCTGGGAATCTTCCTTTCCTAAAGGTTTCATTTAAGAAAGAAGGAAAAAAAGAAAGCTCTGCTTCATGGGAAGCACCCAATCAATGGCCATTTGTTCTTTTTCTAGCTCAAGTCCTCGCCTGCACAGCCAAGTTCTTCCCAAAAGAGCACATCCTCCTCACGTGTCATCTTGAGGGCATGGCCAGCGGCAAGGTCCAAGCCAACCTCTAGCACCAGGGCAGGATGGGCAGAAGGAGAGGAAAAGGGAGAATTGGGCCAAGTTTATAGGTTGCTTTCTGAACAAGTGAGAAGGGCCGCACCGGGTGACTTAACAGCGTCGCCATTTTGGAGTTCAGACGAAGAAGCCCCCCCAAGTCCCTGTTGCTCATCACATGCTTTTTAGTAAGTGAAGCGTCTGCGGAATACTCAGCTGGCCAATATGGATCAAATGGTCTATGTCTGCAGACCAACCCCAACAGGGTCACCAACAGCAGCCCCGCCCACCACACAGCTATCAAGGCCAGACGTCACCCGCAGGGCCACCAGGGACTGTCTTCCTCTCCACTGCTACCTGTCTCATCATCCTGAGGGATTTCCACATTGGTGACTGGTCCTTGGTCACTCTGCCCAGATGCAACCCAAGGCCAGCACAGCAGACAGGCAGTTGTATCCCTTGAACAGCTGCCAAGACAGGACAGGCACACCACCTGGCCAGCGCCACCAATCTAACATGATGGTGATCTCGTCCAGTCCCAGGGCTTCATGTAGCTGGTGCCTCTCAAATTTATCTTTCCAGCTTCAGTGTCTTCTCTGAACTCCAGGCTCCTATTTCAATAGCCTGCTCAACATCTCCACATAGATGTCTAATAGGCATCTCAAGCTCAAAAGTCCAAAATCCTCCTCCCCACCCCCACCCTAGTCATTTCGCTCCCGACCCATCTACCTCCTTGGTATTCCACAAACAATCCCAACAGCCCTGCCTCAGGGCATTTGTACCTGCCATTTCCTTGCCCCTTGGAGAGGTTTTCCCTGTCCACCCTCCCACTGGATCCCCTTATCCTATTTTGCTTCTTTTCACATCCCTGAGGTGTACCTGTCATCTCACCAAATGTAAGCTCCCTGAGAGAGGGACCTGGTCTGTTTTGGTTACGTCAATATCCCCAGCACAGAACAGTGTTTGGCAGAGTAGGGGTTGAATATTTTGTGTGTGCTGAAAGAATTTGTCAATTGGTTAATTTATTAGAGGCCAAAGTAGACAAAGACAGGGTCAAAAACAAAAATCACATCTGGGGGTCACACTACAAAGAAAGTTTTCAAGATGCCCTTGAAGCTCCGCCATCAGAGTTAAATTGGGCTTCTCCGCTTCTGCTTTCTCCCTTCTTCTCTATATTTTATTCCGTAGTGTTTTGAAACTGATGGCACATGGAAGTCCAGAGCTGAGGGATGAGCACTTCACAAAAAACAAACAAGGAACCAGGCCAGGGGGAACACCCAGGCAGGAGGCAGGAAGAGATGCTGGGGAAACTGAGTCACTCTCTGCTCAGCTGGACACAGCAGGGGCAGCGGTCACTTACTGAGCCCTGACCGAGCGCTGGGCACTTAGGTGAACGTTCATCCTCGTGACAACCTATGACACAGTCACAGGGACACTGTCCGTAACATGGGGCCAGGTTCTAATATCAACAGAGGGAGGGGGGCAGGAATGAGCATAACAACCCTTGAAACGTGCCAGTGTGGGCACCGTGCCCTTGCACCCCCACACTGGAGCCCTGTGAAGTAACGTGTTAGCAGCCGGCATGTAGGCGCCACACTGTACAAACACCATGCAGCTTCAATCCCTGGAACCATACTCCCGTGGCAGCGGAACCACACTCTGGGAGGGATAGGTCACAAACTAGAAAGATCAGTGTCTCCAATCCTGCATTCCCTCCCAGCTAAATGTGTACACACAGCTGTAAGAAGAAAGCCAGAGTCAGACCTGCCCCATCAGCATGTTGAGCCAGACTCAGCTGGACTTGACCCGGTCTTCCTTGACCCCTTGGCACTTTTCATACCATGGGTGCCTCCCAGATGCCTGCTGGAAGCACTTCGGCCAAGCAGGATATTAATTATCTGCATCATGCTTTAGAATCCACTAGGGGCTTCCGCAGGCTCGAGTTGGCAGCCCAGTAATGTGGTGTTCTCCTCCCCTTCTCAGGGGTGTGGAAAGCTCAGAGGTAAGAACCTCGACTGAGTCCCAGAGGAGGACCAGAGTTGACCCAGGTCTTCTGACACCAGGGTACAACTCAACACAATTTACCTTCTGCCCCTTTGTTAGTTTACTTTCAACACCCCCACTTTTACAGGCTTCTTAGGTCCTTATTTCACCATTTATAAAAAGAAATACCAGGTTAAAACTCTGTACACCAAGACTCTAACAGGCAATGGTCACTGTGCCGAATAATGAGGTGGTTCTTTGGTTAAAGGTGAGCAAAGGAATAGGACGGAAGTCAGTTTACAAATGCCTACAGCCTATCAAAGTCCTTTAAAACATTGCTTGCTGCCCACACCTGTAATATCCAGTCTCTTCTTTCTCCTTAGGACAAGACCCTTGGTTTTAATTTTAAATATTGCACTCAACAGTAAGGCTACATTTCCCAGCCTCCCTTGCAGCTAGGTGTGTGCTCGTGACTAAGTTAGGACCCAGGAGATGTAAGCAGAAGTGTTTCCTGGAACTTCCAGGAAAGAACTTAAAGAGAGCTGGTTCAGAGAAGTGCCTTGTTTCGGGCCTTGCCCTTCTTCCTTCTGCCAGCATATGGCCCAGAGAGCTGGAGTTCTAGGAACACGCTAGGCTGGAAGGTGACCTAGAGGGGGGAAGCCATGTGCAGGAAGATGGAAGCCTACATCCCACATGACACCATGGGATTCTAAGAGCCCTGGACTGCTTCCTCTATATTATTTTTATGTCAGTGTGAAATAAAACTTTACATCAGTTAAGCCTCTGTTAAATCACTATTAATCTGAGGCTATTTGTGTGTGTGTGTGTGTGTCTGTCTGTCTGTCTGTCTGCCTGTCTGTGTGTTATATACAGCTAAGGCTAATCCCAGCTAACAGGAACCCAAAGCAAAAGTAAAACCCTCACGGAACCCTGTTCCCATCTCATATTTCCAACCAGCTCCATAGAAAGGAAACCATCTGTCCAGATAAAAATCAAACATTCCTACAAGTTCATTTGTTTTACATTTGAATGTCCAGAACTTCTTATACTATCATCTCCATCACCAGCTCCAAAGAACATACAATCAAGATTCCGTGTCCTTCCCTAATTAAGAGAAAAATTTCCTCCCATCTTACTGGGAGGCACTCCTCAGAGGTCTTCCTGAGTCCAGGGGATGACAGGGTACAGAAAGCAATTTGAACTTCTCACGTGGGAGGGAAAAGGGCGGAACAAAACTTCAAGATGAAAGCAGCACTGCTCATCTTTCTATGTGTTGATTCTTTCTCGTATGCAGCTGAACACGGGCAATTTATCAAACACAAACCATGAAATAACTGCTCAGGGGATTGCCAAAGAAATCCTGAGCAAACAAAAACAAAAAGCGTATGAGCACCCATTCTTGTATCACCTCACTTAATACACACCAACAAAAATAATAATAATAATATGAGCTGGATTTTTACTTATATCCCGTCACATATAAGAGAACTTGGGGCTAGAAAGGCTAGAGGATCTTTCTGAGGCCACATTAAGTAGTCAGGCATTCTTCTTGTTAAAATATTGGAAATGGGAAGGGAAGAGAGGCAACGGCCAAGAATAATATTCCCTCTTTATATCTTTCTGTATAATCTGAATTTTATACAACTATGTACACATATTACTTGATCATTTTTTCCTTTTAAAAAAAAATAATGAAGTTACGTTTCATGGCTCTGAAAAGGGAAAAGTAATTGGATCAATATGCATGAGGTCACAGGGCTAAGCAATGCACACAGTGCAAGGCTCTCCTACCCATGAAGACCAGCCCACATGCGAAAGGCAGGGGTAGGGATGCCAACCGAGGCAGGATCATGCCCACTGCTCTCCCTGTAGCACCCACAGCTCTCGGCAGGGGGCCTGGCCCACACGCAGCAAGCCCGGCACCAATGAATGCTGTGCTCCAAAGCACCATCTAACGCAGAGATGGGCCTGTGTCATAGAGCGCTATGTGACCTGAAATCACACATTCATCATTTAAAATATTGTCTTTCTTACTTTAGATTTACTCCCAAACGACCTTCCATTTTCCAGTAAGCTAACTAACATAGCCTTAACTTCCCTCTCCGCTATGGATTTAACTCAACGAGGCCAAGAACTGGTAGGATAATGAGCTGAATCAGGCTCCCAGGTGAGTTTAGTTCACCCACACAACGTGCTGGAACAAATCTAAGCCAACTTAAACAACTAGGAGATTTCACATTAAAAGCCCGGATGTCTAGTTGTCAATAAAGAACTAGGTGCTGTGGTATCACTAGCCCACATTCGCGGGCTGGCCATGAGGGGAGATCCAGTCTATAAACGACCACATTGGTGGGCAGGAACGAGGCCACACCAAGCTAACATCGAAACCTAACCACAGAATCTCAAGACAGGTCTGAGAGAGACAAAAATGGTACCCACACATCTGCTCTCATGGCAACCAATCAATTGAAGGCCCCTAGTGCAAAACACATTAGAAATAATCATCAAGGAACTATCTCTTATTGAGTCCAACAGAAAGGAAGGAAAGCCAGAAGCACGTACGTCCCAAATTTCTCAACCACTTGCTGCGTTCTGGAAGGGAGGAGGGTTTCAGTTCCACTTTATCAGCGACAATATGGGCATTCTAACCCACCCTGTATCCGGACCAAGCTGTACGTCACACCCGGTGGCCCTTCCTTTCACTGGAGGCCCTTGCGTCTGGGATCTCACCAGTCCGCTGCCCTTTCTGGCTATGATACCTCACGGGAATTCCCAAAGGCTCTTCCAAAGTGGGCACTGTCATAAACCCTGTTTCAAATCTTGTGAAAAGCCTCTCCTCTAAATCACCCCAGCACAACCCCTGTGTTGGGTCAGGGTGTACTTTGTGTTTGGTGGGGAACAGGGAGTGACAAAGATGTTCACAAATCTGCAATGACAACCACCTGACCCAACTAAACCATGAGTCATGGGATGCCAGGGCCCCAAAGGACCCTAGCAACTGCTTAAGCCAGGTGAGGAAATAAACTCAAAGGTCAGGAGTTTATTTTCTGCTCAAAGTCACCCAACTGGGAAGAGGCAGATCTTGCACGAGAAGCCAATTCTCCACAGTCCAGAACCAGAGTTCTGCCCCCAATACACTGCCTCTTGTCCCTCTCCTGGAAGGTGGGCCTCCACCTGCTCCCAGCCCCTTAGGTTCCTCCCACCCCACCGCACCCTCCACCATCACCACCTCAAGGACCTCTAGAATGGCTCTCACAGTGAGCAGGACAAAGCACACCTGGGGAGAAGACATCCTGGCTGGGGAAAGGATGGACTTGGGTCTGTTTTGTTCTGTCCCTGCCTCCAACTTCTTGCAAGGGTCAAGGACAGACCTAAAATCCCAGTATTCGCATCAGGCCCATGTGGGGCTCACCACTGCATCGAAGGAGTGTGAGCTACAGCACCGGGTATTGCCCTACACTGAAAGAGAGTCACATCCAGCCTGACCTGCTCCCCAGAGCCCCTCTGTTCTAGCCGTCTGCCCCCATTTCCCATGCTCCCAAGTAGATCTTGAGCAGCTTCCTCTTGGGGATCAGTTCTCCATATGCCAACAGGAAGTGTCTAATGCCCGTTGGCTATTACCAGAGCCAAACACTGAGGGGACAGAGTGATGAGTAAGACTTGACTCCTTCCACAACGACCTTATCATCTACCACGGAAGACAGCCCTCAGAACAACTGTGACCCAAGGACTACGGTGGAGATAGAGGGACAGTGATATACGGACTTAAGAGGAAGATGTAATTTATGTGAAACTGACAGAGCGGGGAGGGCAGGCAGCTTCAGGGAGAACGTGCCTTTTGAGCAGAGCCTTTGAAGGATGAGTGGGGAGGTGGATTCTCATAAACTGGGGGGAAGAGCATTCCAGGAAGGGGGAACAGCATAACTACAACCAAGGAGGGAGGAACCCGTAGGCGTGTCTCCGGAGCCCCCGGCAGCCTGAGGCTGCTGTGGCCTGGGAAGTCTTGAGGAACTCAGGGGAGATAACACTGCAGTGGTCAGTTGAGCCCACACATTCAAGTGGAGGCACTGTTTATAGTATATCCAGTATAAACCGCACATGGAAGACCTTGAATGCCAGACTGGGAAATCTGAACTTGTGCTATGGGGAGCAGTGAGGAGCCCTTGAAGACACGGGGGAGGGAAGGAGGCAAGGAACAGGAGGCTTTCTGGTGGGCAAAGACCTTGGCCTTTGTCATCACGCCCCCTTGATGCCAACTTTTAGCATCTGGTCCACCCACTCTGCATGTCATGCATTTCCGTGGCCATCCCGGGACCTGACCATCTGGATGGTGACTAACACCCACCTAATCTGACCCCATGGCATATGTGTGTCCCCTGGGAGCTTCATTCACCAGCCTCGCCTCCCTCTCAGAAGTCAGCAGGAGTACTTTTGGAATTGAATCAGTGGTCAACGTTTTAAGAATTAGGAGACACAGCCCTGGCTGCTGTGGCTCAGTGGATTGAGCGTCAGCCTGTGAACCAAGTGTCGCTGGTTCGATTCCCAGTCAGGGCACATGACTAGGTTGCATGTCAGGTCCCCAGTTGGGGGCACGAGTGAGAGGCAACCACACAGTGATGTTTCTCTCCCTCTCTTTCTCCTTTCCCCTCTAAAAATAAATAAATAAATAAACAAATAAATAAATTATAAAAAAAAAAAAAAAGAATTAGGAGACACGCACACAAAAGTCTGGACTTTCCTAGGAACCCATGTCTACACGTAAACAAAGCTGACCGGCAGAGCAGGCAACCTCCAGTTTCCCAAACTGTCCTCTCTCTTTAAGCTCCAGGGCTGAGAAGAAACCTCCACTGTCCACTGCTCTTTTACCAGGGCCACCTACCACAGCTCCAAAGGCCTCTGTGTTGGCACCACCCCAGACTTGTGGGCCTACTAGATTCTTGAGCTTTCCAATCCCAGGAACTAACTCCTCACCCAGACCCCATAGCCCACCCACAAGACCCAGCCCCTCACTCCTTCAAGTACACTCTCAGGCCCTGGCAGATGGCGCTGCTGAAAGAAATCAGAAGGTCCCTCAAGGGAATGAGGCAACAAGCTTAGAAAACACTTACTACACCTTGACTGTCCCTTCTATTGCCAGTTCAGCTCTTCCTGGTTGCCATTGTGTGTCAGATCTTCTGGGCGGGATTCAAGAAATACAGCTGAATAAGACAGGATCCCTGCCTTTGCCAGGCCTGGCGGACCTGGAAAAACTCCAGGTAACCCTGGCTTAGATGCCACTCAGAATGAATGAAATAACCGCACAGCTCATGCGTGAAACCTAGCGGTCCACCTCCGTGCTCCAACCAAATGTTCAGCACTCCCTCGCCAGCAAATGAGGCAGCAGGCACCGTGTTTCTGAACAGGAGGGATGCACAGTCCCCAGCACTGGCTCCATTCAGCATCAGCTGTCAGTGCCACATGCAGGAAAATCTACTCCGCGGCTCTGACCTTAGAGACAAAGTGAGAGAAAGAAAAGGCTGGTCGTGGTAGCAAAACGGAAAGGAAATTTCAGTGTAGTTCCTATCTTCAGTGAATAAACAGTCTAAGTGGGGATCAAGACATCGAACCTTAGAGATTAATGACGTCACTAACCCAGGTTTGGGGAGGAAGGTGAGCATGGGCGGGGGCGAGATAGGCTAGATCTGAGTTTTAAAATTTTTTTTGTACCAAGGAGGTGGCCTAGGAGGGCACCAATAATCAAAATTCTGTTTTGACCCCTCATCAGGCTCTCCCTCTGGAAAAAAAATATAAATCTAATAAAGCTACAGTTGAAAAAAGGGTAGGAAACATTCAATCTCACTTTAGTAAGAGTAAAGTTTAATGTGCCAGGAAAAACTGATTCAGAAAGCCACAGATCCAGCCTGTGAGTGGGTTTTCCACTTGGCAAGACAGCTCCTGATCTCTAAGTGATGATACAAAGGAATGAATGGGCATTTGTATCAGGGAAATTCCTCCTGATTATTAGAATGGAAAAGAAAAGAAAGAAAAGGGGGAAGTGGGAGCAAGAGTATTACCTACCTGCAGGCCCCCTGTGGTTTAAAATCCAGCGAAGGCAACGAGTGTGCTGTTCAAGCTGGGGTGACATCCAGCAAGAACTACTTAGCTTTACCACAATATTTAGTCCCATCTTGTACCCTGTGAATTCAGGCCTTCAAGTCCCTCTCCCAGGCCCCATTACAACTACCAGGCTCCTTCTCTCTAAGTGATGATACAAAGAAATGAATGGACATTCGTATCAGGGAAAATCCTCCTGACTATGTACAATGACCGTACTAGAAATGGTCCACATACAAAACCCAACTCCTGGTACCCTGGGCTCACCCACTCCTCCCTGCATCTTCCCTAGGAAGGGTCCTTGAGTTCAGCCACTTCCATACTTCTTTCTTTATTTCACACACACACACACACAAAAGAATCCTTTCTTCCCTCGAAACCAAAAACCCATAAATGAAATGAACCCAAGCAGCTCTGGCCAAAGCAAAGAACCAAAGTCCAGAAGCCTCTGTCACTCTGTCCTGAGGTAACCCCCTACCCTACCCCTTACTACAGAGTCCAAAAGAAAGCATGATTCAAGTCAAATTTCATCACATTACAGGTTGAAATCAGAACCCCAGAGAGGGAACATGTCTGGCCCCAGGACTCACCAGACCAGGGCCCCTTCCACCGCCCCGCTGCACCTCAATCATCCTGCATAACCAGTATGCACATGGAACTTAACCAAGTGCCCAGCCTTTCCCCACGCTCTCTGCACAGATTAACATAGCTAACCCCACAACAACCTTATGAAGTTTCTCTTATTCTCCCCATTTTACAGAGTAGAAAACTGAGGCACAGAGAGATTAAGGAACTTGGCCAAGGTCACAGAGCTGGTAACTGGCAGGGCAGGGGTTTGAACTCAGGCAGCCTGGCTCCATACCCATGGTTCTTAAGCAGTTCGCCAGAAGGAATCACTTGCTGCCTTCAGGCAGAAAAGGAAATATGAAGTTGTTAACCGTTTGACGAATTAAATATGCCCAGAGTGTCCATTCAAAAGCAAAACAAAGACCCATAAAAATACCAATACAAAAATTTTAAACCCACAGCTCTGGAGATGCACATTAGGTACTAGATGCACATGAAAGCATCTTTGTGGGCCTTCTTTCTCAGGGTATTGCAGGTTGCCTTGGGGGCAGCCGTGCAATGCAGGTTAACCCAAATCTTTCAACCTGTCCTCAGTGCGTTTGTCCTTTGCTCCTGCCCCTGCTGCCCCGAATCCTGCAGCTTCCACAGTGACTGTACTAGGAATGGCCCACATACAAACCCTAACTCCTGATGCCCTTCAGGGCTGTGACAGACCACCCTCCTACCACAGAGGAATAAAATCTTCCTCCTTTCTTAAAAAAAAAAAAAAAAAAGTCCTCTGTGACCAGCCTGCCCTTTTAGGAATCTTTGTCTCTCTCTGGGGATTTTTCTCCCCAACTCTGGCAGGTACCCCCCAAAATAAAGTCAAGAGGACCCAGAGGTGAACTGTCCAACTCCCTGGCTTCTTGACTCTTTCATTCATTTGCCCACACCTCTTGGTAGCTCGTCCCCAGGTCCCCACCAGGGGGGGGCAGAAAGAAGAGTGGGGACATCCAGCACTGAGACCCAGCTCCGTCAGTGGCACCTCCAGAAGCCCCCACCTGCTTTGAGCCCTCTGCCTCCTCAGCTGCTGACCCACCTCGGGCCCAAGGCTGTGACGGCAGCATTCCCTGAGCGCTCACTGCCCTCTGACTAAGCCCCACTCAGTAACAGGACCTCCAAACATAAGCTTAATAGGAGCAGATGCGCACAAGAGACTCAGAACCCAGGGAACTCTAAATGTCCTAAGAAGGAAAGGGAGCCACCCCAAACACGGGGTTGGGAGAGACAAGAGCCATTCCCCCAGCAGTAGCAGCAGAGAGCATCCCCACTTTCAGCGCCAATGCCCTCCACCATCTCCACCAAAAACTAGGCTATTTCACACCGCAAGTGGAGGTGACGGACGCAAATCTACCCACTTCCACATTTGAATAGTGGGTTCTGACCTGTGCCTGCCACTGAACGGTCAGCAAATAAGACACAGGGCGGAGACCTCCCCACAAAGCAGTATTTATTGTCTTTGGATCACCACTGGCTAAAACCTCCTGAAGTTGCACCAACCTCTGCTCTGTAGAACAAAAGAACGCCATTATCAACCATAATCTCGCCAGGATCTCAGGACCTGCCCGCACTCGGTATTTGCTAATTTTCGCATAAATATGGGAACAGTACAGAAACAGGGCTAACTTCAGATTCACGCCGTTCTGACGCCCGCCTAACAAAATCCAACTATTTATTTCTCTGTATTCTACTTCTTATCTCCAATACACAGCTCCCTTCCCCTGAACAAAAATATCCCTTTTTAAAACAACAGCCGATGCCAAGCAAATAGAACAGGGTACCAAAACAAATTCTTTCCTGCAAAATTTACAGTTCCTCTTCTGTCAGCAGTTGCGCGCAGCTCCGCCACCCAGGTCTGCTGCTGTGTACACACACAAGCTACCAGCTCTCAAGAACTGCATTAATCTCTCAACGGTGTGCGGGGTGACAGGGCCTGCTCAGACGCTGATTTTTAAAAGTGGTTCAACATTTCTCAGATAATTTGTTCAAATACCTAATTAGGAAGGAGAAGCTGACAGCACTTAACACCATGGGGTGGGGGGGACTACATGTTCCTAAGTCTCAGGGCAATGCCTTGGAAGAGGTGGCCTGCGGGTGGCACCCTGGCAAATGTCCATCGCGACATTTGTCCCGCCTTACCCCGGGTCAGCATTATTTTACTTTCTCAGCTTGGACAAATGAGCTTGCTGAAGAGTCAACACAGGGAATAGGGCTCCTTCTTCCTGAAGCCTCCTCGGTCCACTCAACACAAATTACTCCTCTCGGGCTCAGAGAAAGGAGGTGGGTTTTGTTTTGTTTTAATTGCTTTTTGTTTGGGGGCACAGGAGTCTGACAGGTGAAGTGAGAGGTCTCAAGGCAGGACAGGCTTGTCAGGGTGCAGCTGCCAATGGGTGCAGGCGGCAGAGTGAACCAGGAAGGACCCTTCCTTTCCGCTCAGAGTCCTTCTCAGTTGCCCTCCTAAAGGCTAGGTGCCCGCCTGCCCCCCTGCCCCCTCCACATTCCTAGGTAGAGATCGTCCCACAGACAGGAAAGGAATCTGGAGATTGGGAGGTGGCAATTTAAACTCCGAGTAGCTAGAAAGGACAGGGCTGACAGCCTTGTCCCATGTACCCCAGTCTTTCCACAGGCCCCAGTGAGAGGGGCTGCCCCACCCTGAACATGCACACACACACACACACACACGCTCCCGCCCCAAGGAAGCTTGGAGAGCTGGGAGGGGAAGGCCTCTGCTTTATCCTCCCAAGTATCTAACCACGGCCCCTCTGCACCTGCCTGCTGACATTTGCATGAATGAAGACTCTGGTCAATTTGTACCTGGGAGAGAACAAAGCAGGAAATGAAACGGCTGTCACTTACTCAAATCCAAAACTCATCAAGTCTCACCTCCCCTCTTCCGAATGCGGGATTTGCCGCCCAGCCCTCCCGCCAACTCCCCATCACGGACGGACTAAGGGTCTTGTTCTCACTTAATGTGCTTCTCCCATGTATGCCAGTTTCCAAGTCTCCAAGGGGACTGCGTTTATATTCTTAACGCACCTCTTTTTACATAATTTTGAAGGATTATTATTTCTCGCAACCTGGTAAGAAAAAAGATGTAAACAATGGAAAGAGAAGGCTCCCTCACACCTCAGAGCTGGGGAGCCCCACCCTCATCCCAGGGGCTTCACTTTTAAGATTTCTCCCAATCCTCACAGATCCCCTGTCGCCGGCCCCCAGCCTCAGCAACCTCCGAGGGCAGGTAACTTGCACCTGGCACTACGATAGGACTTTGCAAAAATGGACCCTCAGCAAAGTGGTTTAAACAAAGACGCACGCGTTGAAGTTTCCAGGATGTATTTGAAGCAGGGTGTAAAATTATCATCCCTTTGCGTGTACACAGAGTAGAAAACACTGGGAGAATATGCACTAAACTATTAAATGATATAGCTACATAGTAGGATTACAGGTCATTTTTATTTTCAACCTTGGGGTTTTCTCCTTTTCCCAAGTTTCACATCAATAAGCACACACTTTTCACATCAGAAATAAATCGTATCCACACGTTTTGTTCCAAGTCTGTGCAGGAACTAACTTACATTTCAAAAGCACTCTACAGTTTATGCAATACTTTTAAAACTGCAGAACTCGCAGGAGGCCACCGACCGTGGTCCTACGGCTTCCTGCTTCCGGACTGCCCCGCAGGTGGCCTGCGCCTGGCGGCTCTGCCCGCAGCTCCAGGAGAAATACACACGGAACTGGGCTCACCCTGCATGCTGTCCACGCTCCCTGCAAGCACTCGGCCGCTCTCGCCAGGTGCTTCCGTGTCGGAGGAGCACAGACGTGGCGCACACAGGTAAGAGGGCAGGTGGCATCCCCCTCACAGGTGGGGTCCGTGGCTTGCTCAGAGGAGCTAGAGCACAGATGGCTGCTCCCAGCCAGGAGGTGGCCCAATGCCGCATCCTGGGACCAATCCAGCCATCTCAGCAAAGGGATGACTCAAAAACACAGACGTGGCTGTTCCAGGTAAGTCACATCTACTCTGCAAGTTTGCTAAATGCCATTCACGTATCACAGACACTTTTATAGCAACATATAAGCATCTATGCCTGTCCTGTTTCATGTAACCCCATGAGGCATATTATTATAGCCGCATCTTACAGGTGAAAATCCTGGAGCTCAGCCACCCAAGGCTGTTCTCCTGCTGAGTCCTGGGTTCTCCTGCCCATCCAGAGTACACTCCCTGCCCCCGATGGCCCTTCGTGTGCCTACCACACTGAGGGGCACAGAGGCCATCCCCCCCCACAGGTCCCAGCTTCTGCCCCTTCCTCTGACAGTGGAACAAGTCCAGATGTCTGGGTTCAAATGTAGCTCCACACGTAACAGCTCTGTGAGCTTCAGCAAAGTCATCTTTTTTAAGCGAATTACTTCATCTCTTCCACCTGTAAAAAAGGGCCATCCTTGTCCCTACTCATCTGCTTGTTTGCACATTCATTAGGAGCATATATTTAAAGTTCAGCACAATGACTGGTACAGAAGTCAACATTTCTAAAATGTTCACCATTATTATTATTATTATTATTATTATTATTATTATTATTATTATTATTATTACCACTACCAGCGGCAGCAGCACAATGAGGACACAGGCACAATGCTTAACGCCAGACAAACACTCCCATGTTCATCCTCTCCTTCATTTTCTCACAACAGTCCAGTGAGGCTGGTGGGTAGGAATTAGGGTGCCCATTTTAAAAAGGAGGCAACTGAGACTCAGAGAAGTGACTTAGCCACGTGCACACAGTTGTGACCTGGACTCAAGCCCCACGGTCCCAGTCCTACGCTGTTCCTATTTCCATGAGGCCATCTACCCCCACAGAGGGTTCTAGGAGCTCCCCTTGAGGCCATCGGGTTTCCTGTTGGTGTGCAGACTCGAGCATCACCCAGCGGGAACATCATTTAACCTCTGCAGACCCCAGTTTCTGCATCAATGCCACCTGCTCCTCTCCTTCCCCTCCCCCCCACCTCCGGAGGGAGTCGCCACTGGATTAACGAATGAGGAGGGGCTGCGAAGGGCATGCAGCGCTCATCTCTCCGCCCCACTTGGAACCCAACGGAGAGGCTGAGCGGCCCTCACCCCAGAAGAAACTCACTGTCTGGAGCCTTCCTCCAGCCATGTGTGTGACACTCAGGTCAGTGTAAGCCACTCAAGACCCCCAATCCAGCCAGCTCGGCTTCCTGGGGAATCCATGAACCAGTGGCTGCGAAAGCAAACAGACCTGTCTTCTGGTGGCTCCTGACCCAGAAAGGCACGAGCCGCAGAGCATGGAACCCTCCTCCCCACAGACAAGCTGCGGACCTTACACAAGTCATCCTACTGTTCGTTTTAAAGGTAGTTATACTCGGCTCCGTCCACAAAGTATTTACGGTGGCTTAGAATGATACCAACAGCCCCAAAGAATACAATAAACAGGGGAGTCAGGCCAAGAGAAAGTAAATGTAGGGGAAATAGCAAAGCCTGGGGTAAGATCACACATGGAAATGTATGGACCGTAGGGCCCCTTTCTGCAGACGTGTCAAGATGGGCCACAAATCTAGTTCTGAGGTCCTTAGTAACCACGCCGAAGAGAACCAGGATCAGCCGGGAGATTGTCGGTGCCCAGGACACGAAAACGAATCGGCTGTTCTGAAGCAGCTCGTCCTTCCCTGCACGATTCAGAGCCTCAGAGAAGTTTCTCAATCAGCCCTTCGCAAAGGGACACAAGGCCTGGAACCTCCCACCACAGTCCCTGGCGTCTCTCCCACGCGTTCCATCTGCCACCAGCTCCTCTTGCAACTCAGAGGCATAATCCTAAAAAGGACAATTCAGCCCGAGTGGGCAAGTCACTTCACCCCGTAGAGCCTCAGTTAGCTACTCTGTAAAATGGTCCGTCTGCCTGGCCAGGCTATTGTGAGGGTTAAGCAGGGTGACGTGTGATACCTCGCATGCCTGACACCCAGGAGGTGCTCCACAGACATCAGCTCATCGCTGCTGCAAGACTGCAAGTTCCTCCAAGGCAGGGCTCTTGGTCTGAACTGGCTATTGAATGTATCCCAAGCATCTAGAATATTCCTTGGCACATACTAGGTATTCAATAGATAGTGTTGGATGAATGAATGAAGTTCCTGCATCAGGTTCCTGAAAATAGTCTCACGAGAGAGTTCTAGGAAGGAAAACAGATAGATACGAAGTGAAACAAAAACCTGGGGAAAATAAGAGTTTGTATACCCCCCTCCCCCTTAAAGAATCATAGCATACTGAAGGTTCTTAGAAGTCCTGCAAGAGAGACATCTGCTTTTGGTTAGCCCAGAGTTCTCCAAATCTTCTTGACTGCGATACCCCTTTGCCCACACACACAGAGAATAGAAGACAGACCCACAGGTGTCCTCAGGAATAGGGGACTCTGAGCCTAAGAAGGAAAGGGACAAGAGATGGTCCCAGAACAGCCCAGGAAAAAGAGTACCCCCACTCTCCAAGCCAACCCCCTCTCCCACCACCGCCACCTGTTAACTCTGGAACTCATTCCACTTTTTAAAAATCAAATGGATCCTTCAGACCTAAACAGGCCCTTCTGTCTGGACACATGGACACTCTGGCTGCCCCTGAACATTCCAGAACCCACTTGCTCAGCTCACCTTCAGCAGGACCAACTCCCAGGCTCCTGGCTCAGAGTCACCTGCCTACAGAGAAACACCCAAGTCAAAGCAAAGATCCCAGAGACTGGGGGAGGGAAGGAGCCTCACTACCCCCCACGGTGGGTGGCACTTTCTTTGAATCAAGGGTGGGGGTGGGGGAAATCTGGGTGTGTGTCCCCTCAGGCCACCAGCTCCTGGAATCCCTGGAGGCTGACCACAGGGTACATCACATGCTTCTGTTTAGCTCCCTAAGCCCAGAGGCTGCCTGGCAACAGCTTCCCCTCCCTGTGTTCGCTGCTTGTTTACCCAGTGACGCCTCCACAGGCTGGTGCCACCACCCTGGCTCCCAGGGAGCCAGAGGGCAGGAGGACAGGCCACCCGAAGGACAAGCACCCCTCCCCCACCCCAACCAGGACTCCCCTGTGCATACCACAGGGCTTGCCAGGAAATGATTAAGGAGTATTTACTGTGCACTTCCGGGCAGCAGAGTGATGCTCCCAGCCTTGGCTCCCTGCTTCTCCCACGGGTCTTGGTGCCCATTCACCTATTTGTGAAACAGCTGTCAAGTATCTACCGAGTACTGAGTACTGAATACTGAGTACCGAGGAGCAGCAGGAACCCGGCTGCTGACTAGAATGCTGTCCTTGACCTCAGACCCCTGTCTGCTGCTGGACTGCAGGCCTGCCATCCACAGCTAATCCAGAGTCACGGTCCTAGGGCTAGGTGCCTATTCCGTGTGTCTGAAAGAAATTAAAGCAGCATGTAGGCAAACATGGGCCCACACAGAGTTTAATATCACTTATCACTCACCTTCTGCCTCACAGGGCTGGACATCTTGAACGCAACCTTGGAATGCATTCTCTGCAGCCCCTGTGTACAGCCCGTGAGCTGGGTGCTGGGGTTAGGAGGAAGGATGAGACCCCTGAGTGCTCACTCAAGGGGCTCATGCTGAAGGCTCTTCCCCCAAGGTCCCCTCTGGATGCACCCCTCCCCAGCTCCCCATCTGTCCATGTCCTGTTTGCCACCTGAACCGTCCTCGCTAAAGGTTGCATCACAGAGCAGTTGCCCCCTCTGGCCCCACTAGATCATGAGGCCGCTGACCACGGGGACACTGCATTCCACTTGTACGCCCCTGGCACCCAGCACGGAGCTTGGCACAGAGCAGGTGCACGGGGGAGTCATGTTGAAGGAACAGGTGTGGCAGGCAACATCTTGGTTGGCTAGACCTTCTGACAAAGCCACCTTGATGCCAACCTTGAAAACACCACCTTGGGCTGTGATTAACTCAATTAGCACCACTTAAAGAGAAGGTGTGGATTAAAACAAGCTGATCACAGCAAGGCTGTTACCAGCAATGTATTCACACACACAAAAAAAAGGACAGAAAACCTGGGACCGTGCCTAGCACGGCACTCACCCCAGGGGTGCCCACTTCAACACTCCTCACCCCATGCCCAAGGAGCTTTAGACCTGGATTCAAGTGACCCCCAAGAGCCCCCTAAATACATGCAAAGGAAATTGCTATATTCCAGTCGCTTCAACAGAGCTGTCCTCTTTCTTACTGCACTTTTCTGTGCTCTCTCCTTAAGCAGATACTTTTTAAAAAACTGAAAATCAGTTCATTGCCACCTTCTCATGTGGCAATTATCGTGGGCTCTGCAAACCTTCAAACCCAAGTTCAAATCCTACCCGTGGGATCTTGGCAGTTCACTAGACCTCTCGGAGTCTCGGTATCCGCATCTGTTAAGGTAAGAAATCCCACTGCCTCAGGGTTGGTATAAAGGTTAAATGAAATAAAGTGAGAGAAAGTGCCTGGCACAGGGTCACCATCAGGATGTAACAGATGTTTGTCACTTACCCTTCCCTGGGATTCTTCAGAATTGGACCCAAACAAAGGCAATAAATACAGTGGACCAAGACCTGTTCTGGAACCAACTGCCCAGGTTCTAATCCTGACTCCACCGCTCCCAGCTGTGCAACCTCAGACAAGGTAGCTAACCTCTCTGGGCCTCAGTTTCCTCATCTGCAAAAGGGGGGTAATGATATCCTGACCTTAGACAAGGGCTCTCGTGAGAATTCAAGCGCTTAGAACAGGCGTGGCTCCCAGGAAGCTCTCAGTATACACGTTAGCTAGGATTACTAACCCCATGTCGGTCAGCACAGCTGTTCGCCACCGGATCCTGGAGACAGGCAGGGCGGGTGTCCACAGACTCGCTGTGACAACTCTGCCCGGGCCACCGTGAGGATGGGTGTCATGGGGCCCCAAAGTGTTCTGTTTGCTTAAACAGCACTTTGTTGGTTAATTCAATATTTTTTAAAAGCAGGAGATTTAACATTAAAAACTCTCTGTTTCCAACTTTTCTTAAGAAATGAATCTGAGCAACTGACAGCACTCGGTTCCCTAAGGCTCGAATCCCAGCTCCACGGCCGCTAGGTGTGTGTCCTGTGGGCAGGGTACTCAACCCCCCGCATCTCACCATCCACAGCTCTCCAATGAGCATGAAAAATCAGAGATGCTGCATCGGGCTGCAGTGAGGATTAAATGGGTTGAAATTTGTGAAGCATAAAAACCAGTGCCTGATCGGATAGTGGGGACAGGTAAATTACACACGTTAAAAGTGGTTAAAAAAGTAAACTTATGTTATGCACATTTTTGCTGACCTACTGTGGTAATCATTTCACAATAGATATAAATATATATAAATCAAACCACCATGCTGTCAACTTACAGTGATGTATGTCAATAACTTCTCAATTAAACTGGGGGGGGGGGTATTAGTCGGGGAGGGACACCCTTCACACAGGGCATGTTCTCTTAGTCTGGCAGAGTCCCCAGTACTCCCTGCTGCCTCACTAACACCAATCATTCACGTGCGGCCCATCCCACTCCCCACTGCGCCCCTGATGTAAGAACTGCGTGAAAATGCTGAGCGTAAAAGCAGCATTTTGGAACACTCTGGTAAGCATGACTTTCCTTTCCTGACTTCACTCCACTCAAGATCGCCAGTCTGGTAGGTGGTAAGGCCAGACACGGCAGCCAGGCGCCTTCTGCCCCCACGTCTGCTCTCGCCGTGTGCCGGCGCAGCTCCGGCAGCCTTGCCCGCGTGCCCAGTCACCACGCAGGCCTGGCCATGAGGGGTCTCTCTTAGGAAGAAGCACACGTGGCTCCAAGCCACAAAAAAGCAGCAGAACTGATCACGCCCTATAGACCAAGTGCCTTACCTACGTGACTCCCATGTGACAATGGACGCTGAAAAGCAGGCTACGCCTATGCCCATCCCTGCTGTGCTCAGTGTGCCTGGTCCCCGAACAAGCAGTAGTGACCACCACTGCCCTCTGCCCTGCCCACCTCCTGGAACAATGCTTCCACCCTGCTCACCAAGGCGCACGTGACATTGAAAGGCACAGCTCAAGTCCCGCCCCTTAAGTATATTCAACAAACATTTACTGAGCACCTACTGGGTACCAGGCCCTGGTTCATGATGTCCATGGGGAACACGGTCTATTTAGGGAGACCAAAAAAAAAAAAAAAAAAGCTACTGCAGCATGGTGGCAAGAAAGGGCATGCCACCATGGCTGAACTACAAGGAATGTGACATGATGCGCGTGTACCGTGTGCCCAGAACCAGAGGCACTAAGGTCTTTGATGCGCTTGGAGCAGCAGACAACATGGTTGGGTCTGACCACACGGCCACCGTGCCATAACTCCACTGCGGAGGTCAAGACTGGGGGCTCAGAACCCTGTCCCTGAAGGGCCCAGCATCTCATGTAACTCTCACAGCAACCCAGAGCTAAGGGACTCTTCCCTCAGCACATGTGAGAAGCCTGAGCTTGACAAAGTCCGGGGACTTGCCCTCAGGCATGTGGCAACTCTGGCAGAGCTCAGCCAGCCTTGGCCCAGGTCTGCCTACTTGCTTCTCAACACCACACTCCAGTGCCCTCATGCATCCAGAGGAAATGCATCTTTGAAGTCTGGTTGGTTATTTTACACAGTTGAGTTTATACCGTATGTCATTTTGTTGCCCACGTCTTTACATGTCTTCCATCACGAACATTTTCCCGTATCACTGAGCATTAGTTCAAAGCACGTGTAAGGACTGTGTAGTCGTTCACGGTTCCGGCAATGCCCCGCTGCTGAGCGCTTAGGTTGCTTCCAACCTGTGGCTTCTTGTTTTTCTTTTAACCGACCAGCCCACACAAAGTTCATCTCACGGTGTTCTCACGGGGTGGGAGGAACCCTGCACCCCAATACCACCCATTGTGTGACTTATCTCGGATGAGGATGAGTAAGACAATGACTTTCAACGTTGTATCAGCAAGTTTTATTATAGGAGGAAACGTACCCTTTAATTCCCAGCCCACCTCCCAAACTCAGCCTCCCAGTTTTGCCAACCATAAGTTCATTTGTTTACTCGGTTGGTTTCTCTATTGACTATAAATGCAAGGAATGGAGGTAGCAGGTGGAGGCCATCTGGCAGCTAGGACCTTCAAGGTATCTTCCAGGCATGGTCACTCTCCCTCCGATGGCCAAAAACAGCAGAGGCCAGAATCTAGCAGACACCTTTAACTCTTCCCCAAAAGGAATGGATGGCCCCCTAGCAGGTCCCCAGGCACACATCAGAATTCAATCCCCCAGAAAACCATTTCTACATCCATCAGAAATAGATCGAAGACAGGTATGCTCCCAGAGTACCCTGTGTGCTCACTACTGGGACTTTAGTGTCTGGAAGAACCAGAAACCTGGGCTCACACTGTGACTAGCTGTGTGCTCTTGGGCAAGTTGCCTCCCTTCTCTGCGCCTCAGTTTTAACACCTGCAAAATGAACAGTTTGGAGGACATAATCCTGAAGATCCCTTCCTTCTCTGAATGAGACCCTTGGGACCTGACCAATTCGATAAATGAACAGTGACTGTACTTGATGACATAAATTGATAAATCCAGTCCCGGACCACCAGCTGCTGGCTGGAGGCGAGAGAGCAGAAACACACAGAGGAAGGCTGTCACACCTCTGTCCCCTTATGTCCTCAGAGTCAAGACAAAGGAGATCGCTCTCTGATGGGGGTAGAGGCAGGATTCTGACTCAATCTAAGAAAAAAAAAATATCTAACTTGCATTCCATAGCCTAGCTTCTCATATTAAAACAAATGTGCTTGTCACTCTTTAAAAAAAAAAAAAAATTAAGTGACTGATTCATAACAACCCAGCAAAATACTGGAGTGAGAACAAGAGCAAGTCATTGCGACGCCAACTCCAAAGGGGAGCTTTCTGTCTTTATTTTCCAACTGACAGTGACAAGCTTTTCACAAAACCCAGGCAAGCTGCACGTCAGTGATAAAGGGGACAGTCAGCCCCGACACTTGAACAAAGACAGGCCCAGAGAGGCAAGGCCACCGATTGACCTCTAGGACCCAGGAAGGCCTCGCTGGTTGGAAGGTGACGCCTGGCCACCTTGAGGGAGGGGAGGGAGTGAGGGACGTGCTGCGGGAGGCTGCTGGGAGCTTAACGCCAGATTCTTCCCAGAAACAAAGGCTCAAACTCAAATACTAGGAAAAAATCAATAGTCTCTGGATTATAACCAGCTCATTCACCTCTGGGTAGGAGCTTTCACAGGGTTCAGAATTCCCCAGAAAGGACAAGGATGTCCTCCCAAATCAGCTGGCTACCCACCCCCAACCTGCCTACCCCTGCTGCATACCCCCCTGCCTCCCAGATCAGCAGCTCTGCACAGTGGGGCAGGTTCTGGTCTCTCCACTCTTTCTCCTCTTCTCCCCTCCCTTCTCTCTCCCCCCACCACCATTGACATCAGCCTTTAGGGGGGCAGGAGACAGGGAGAAGAGCCCCAGGTTCCAGAGGAGAAAGATGAAGCTCTAAGGGGATAAGATCAGTCCGAGATCACAGAGGTCGTGCCAAGAATGCAACCCACTCCCACGATTCCCAGTCAGCATTCTGTCTAGGTCCCATCTACACCCCAGGTCCTGCCTCTGAGCACCTCCCCTCACCCCACACCCCACTCACATCTGTACACACACGCTCCGTGCAGCTCACTGCCACCCTACGATGCTGCCCTTGGACACCACGCAGCCTCCAGGCCCCTCCCAGGGAGGCCACCACGAAGAAACCACCTGGCCCATCTGGGGCAGGGGGCATGCTGGCGAGCTGAGAGCTGGACCGAGCTGAGATCTACCATTTCCTAGCTGTGAGGCTGACTTCATCTCATTGAATCTTAAAACCCTCACCTAGAAAAGTGGTATAATAACAGGCCCTGCCTCACAGACTCATTTAAAAGAACTGGAGCCCATAAAACTTGACCAGGACTGGCCTGCAAAGGACAGAGACGCACATGGGCCTCAGCACAGCCCACCTGCCCAGAGGCTCCACTCGCCTCTCACCAGTTCAAAATCCCACCATGTTGAGGACCTACGTCCACAAAAAACCTACACACACGTGTTCACAGAAGCATTATTCATTAATCCCTGGAAAGCGGAATTACCCCATAGGTCTATCAAGTCATGAAGGGAGAAATAAAACATGGCACATCCCTCTGATGGAATACTATGTGGCCATTGGAAGGAATGGAGTGTTGCTCTATGCTCCGATGAAGCTGGACCTCGAAGACATAATGCTAAGTGAAATAAGCCAGATACCAAAGCACACATTTTGTATGGTTCCACGCATATGAAACACATAGAACAGGCAAATTCTTAGAAACAGAAAGCAAATTGGTGACTGCCAAGAGCTTTTGGGGGTGGGAGGTGGGGGGAGGGAGAATAGGGAATGACTGCTAATGAGTGTGGGGTTTCCTTTAGGGGTGATGAAAATATTCTGGAACTACAATTCTGAATCTAAAAACAACTAAATTTGTATACTTTAAAAGAGTGAATTATGGTATGTGAATTATATCTCAGTCAAGCTGTTATTTTTTAAATGGTCATCAGAAAACATAACAAAATAAAATGATTAATATTTACAATATGAAAATAAAGTCCTCCCATGATGCCTCATTCTCTACAAGACAGAGTCTAAATCCGGCAGGCACGGGAGACCTTCAAGTCCCGAGCTGACCTGACACAGACACTCTGAATTTGCCAGATGTGACCCCCTCGCTGTACAGAAATGAGTCTTCCCAACTACAGGCCTGGGCTCCCAACACTCACCCCCCAAACAACAGCCAAGGGCACTGGCTTGGCCTTACTTCTCTGCCTCAGCTCTTGGCTGTTAGTCTGAAGCCTGCACTGTCTGTGCCTTGAAACTGTGTCCCGCTAGCTCATCTTATCTCTCCAGCTAAACCGGAACCTCCTAAAGGAAAGATACCTGGACTGGCCTATTTTCCTCCTCTTCTATCCCCATGCCTCCGGCCACCGTTGCATCAATACCAACAGCAGGATCCCCAGAACTTCCTGTGCGCTAAATGCTTATTAGCACAGTGTTTCCTTTATATCCTGACCTCTGCGGGCACTATCAGACTGATTTACAGGTGGGGAAACAAAGGCAGGTGGTGAAGGAGAGGATGGAGGGAGAGGGAGAAACCTGCTCAACGTCACAATGCAACAGGCGAAGCTGGGATTTGAACTCAATTTTCTCTTCCCTCTGTGCTAGCACCTGCTGCCACTTCTAATCTGTAATCATGAAGGTCTGATACCTAGCAAGCGCTCAGTAAAATTCCATTCTGCAAATGTCTGCCCAACCATCACATGATTTGAGTTTGAAACTAGAGATAGGAGAGCAGGCTCCCCTAAAATCAGCTCTAAAAATGAAGTAAATACACCTGATTATCTCTGCAGTCAGGTAATACACAACTAGGCCCAGCTGGCTGCTGGCCGCACTGAGCATTTTTCTAAGTGCCACCAAACAAATGCCAGTTGCAGCACAAAACACAGACAGTGACTTGACATTTTCCTGAGCATAAAACAATAATAGTGATGATGAATATTTTAAAAGATCACACAAAACACAGGTATTCTATGAGTCACTTGCAGTGAAAAAGGCAGTGTAAGGCAGTCACCACACAACCAAGCCGTCATGTCTGCAAATGTAAATATTAAACGAAAATCTGTTTTTAAAAAATGGTAACACCCAGTGCCGACGTGGGCGTAATAAAACAGGCAGTCTCATACATTCTAATGGCAATGTAAAGAATGCCCCCCTTTCGGAAAGTCATTGAGTCAGTCGTGTTAAAGATTATAAAGGTGCCTGGAAGTTAATCCGGAAGAAATAATGGTGTGAAAACATTTCATTCCTGTGCTACTTAAAACCATGAAAAATTGGCTCCTGCTTAAATCTCTAAATAAGAAAAAGGGTAAGTGAATTACAGTGCATCCACTCCATACAGTATCCTGCAGCTATTAAGAACTATGGTTATATATATCACCGTGGGGAAAAAAAGTTTTATTCATTCAGCCATTTGTCATTAAAGGATCTAAACCCAACTGTCCCTGCTCTGTGATCACAATTATTTTAAAGAAGAAGCCACCTACAACAAATCCTAACTGTCACTACTTTAAGATTATAATAGTTCTGTGACAAAGGATGACTTTTCTTCACTTCTCTAGTTTTTAAATTTCTTTTAATGTTGTCATACCACTCTGATATAATTAGAAAAAAGTAAATTTTTTTTTAAAAATTCATTTTGAAGCCCACTCGGTCTCATATCGACACGGAGTCCTGCCCACCCCAAAATAAAGCAGCCACTTCAATGTGGCTTTGGTTGTTCACGTTTCCTTCCATTTATCCACACAGGGCAAATGCTCCCAGAAATGCCCCAGCCAGGGGACAGCCACCACAGGCCCATCGCAGTCACAAATCCCCAACTCCCATTAAAATGATCATAACCAAGAAAGATGCCCAGGTAGCCGGGCTGGAAAAGGAAGACTTGATGAGTTGGGGAAGATAGGACTGGAAATTATTGTTTTAATTTTTTTTATTGGTCATAATCACAATGCCTGGCACAAAGTAGATGCTCAGTAAATATTGGAGGTGGACCGTTTTTTAAAATGGGAAAATGCACTGATTTGCCCACACTCCGTGAGCACCGGGCTCAGCCTCAGCCTGCAGGTGGCTCTCCCTGAGGCCCTGTCAACAGAGGCTGTGTTTGGAAGTGAGCCCCACCAGCAGGAAATTGGTACTTTTGTCACCAACTTGAGAACAAAACAGTAAGAAGACTTAAATGTCACAGTGAGAGTAAAGGTCAAAGGGAGAGGAAGAGGAACTAGCCTGTACTGAGTGCCTGACGCCACCACCTGTTCCGAGACCACTGGGCCCGATTTCATGAATTCCCAACACCTTGATTCTAGAACCAAGTTGCCAAAGCTTGAACCCAGTTTCCTCCACTGATCAGCTGTGTGACCTCAGGCCAGTTGCTTAACCTAACCTCTCTCTCTCTCCTTTTCCTCTCCCTCATTAGGTGGTCGTGAGGATTCACTCAGGCAAAACACAAAAAGCACTTGGCACAGTGCCCGGCACACAGAAAGCCTTCAGTGACAGCTAGTCATTAGTGTTGTCATTCCATTTTGCAGAGAAAACCTGGGTCTCAGAGAGGTTCAGTAACCTCCCAAGATCACACAGCTGATAAGAGCAGTGCTGGGATTCAATCTCAAGTCCAAAGGACTTTCGAAGCTGCGCTATTTTTACTAGAGCAAGCTAAACCCCATCCCCATGGATTACTGTGATCCCTCCGATCCTCCCAAACACATCCATACACACAACACACACACACACACACACACATATTTAGGGTAGCGGTGGCAAAAGGTAAAAACATTATGAGATCATTGGAACCAACATGGGACTGAGAGTCAGCAACCCAGAATTCTATTCGATTGTAACTTGGGGATAATAACAGCTCCATGTCATGACCTTCAACTCGTCCCTCTGACAAACATTATTTTGAGGCAGACTCTGTCCTAGGCTTGAGGGATGGAGCAGAGAAGCAGACAGACAGTGTCCCTACCTCCTGCAGTTACTACACCAGGGGGCAGGGAATCAGAAACAGTCAATTAATAAGACAGTTTCAGATGGTGATAAGGATGGAGGAAATGAAGCAGGATAATGGGATCGGGTCTGGGGCAGAGCCAGGAGGATCTGGGGGAGAACGCAGCAGAAAGAGCCCCCAAGGGAGAGAGGGCAGTGCCAGTGTCCACCATAACACAGCCAGCGTGACAGTGCAGCGGGGGTACGGGACTGGATTAAGTCAGAGGGGGGTGGGGCCTGGTGATCCGATCCGATCCGATCCCAGGTGGAGGCCCTTGCAGGCCACCATCTGGAATTATCCAAGTGCAGTGTGAAGCCACAGAGGGTTTTTAAGCAGTGGAATCACACAACTTCGTGGGACAAGAAGAATCTCGGCATAAAAGTAAAAGCGCCTGGCAAAGGGCTGGCACTTCATAAGGGGCTTTTCCCCTGGTTTCCTTTCTCCTCGTGCTACTAACTCCACATAACTCTGGATAATTGTGCCCTTTCTGGGCCTGTTTCCAAAAAAAGATTTCACCTCAGTGGTTCTCAACTCTGGCTACACATTAACCTCACATGAGGCACTTCGGGACATTATCATAAAACAGCAATGCAGGGGCTGGTGTGTGCCGCCGGTCAGGCATGGGGGCCTATGGTCGGCATCTTCTAAAAGCTCCCTGAGGCGGCCACAGTTGAGAAGAGCCCCTCTAAATGGGGCTTCAAAGGCCCTCTCCCCCTCAGAGGGGGTCAGCACTCACTAGGAGAGGGGCCCAAAGACAGAGCACGCTGCCTTTTCGGACAGCAAGTTCCTCCATGCTGAAGACAGTCAAGCAAAAACCACTTTCTCAGGGATGACGCTCTTCAAAGATCCCTTCCCAAAGAGATGTCTGTGGTTTTATGTGTTGCTGGGTGACCCTCCGGTAAGCAAAGTCACAGGCCTCCATGCCATCAGCTGGAACCCAAAAGAGCAAATAAACAGCATGTGTGTCACCCCACCCCTTGCCTTTCTTGTGTCCCAGGCAGACATCACTCATTGACCCCAGCACCCTCTCCTGCTAGCGAGGCCATCCCCAGTGGTCCGAGGACCTCATCTCCATAGGGCCCGAGCCACCCCTACCGATCACTTGAGGATGGACACAGACTGGAACCCACTGGCCCTCCCTAGCCTAACAGCCCCAGGTCCTTTCTCACTCTGACATTCTTGGGGGAGATGATCCCTTTCATCTTCTTACTAGCAATGATTAACTACTCACAGCAGGGAGATCACACATTCTATCCCTAAGGGCGGATTTGGCTTTATATCCTAAACTTCAGACTTTGTCCTCCCCAGGTGACGTCCCCCCCAAACATTTACTGACCAGGGCCTGAGGTAGGCTGGGTGACTAGGTCATGCGGTTCTATTCCTGGCGTGGCTCATCCAAGCACTAGCCCCGCGTGACCGCCGACCATTGAAACAATAACAGTGACAGCAGCTGGCATTTAGGAAGCACTTTCTGTATGCCAGGCACCATGCTGCGGCTTCCCATACATTTTCTCAATGAATGTTGATCACGATCCTCTGACGTGTTTATTTATCCTCATTTGGCACACGAGAAAATTCAGGTTTGAAAGCTCCCGAGTTGCTGTGGATCACAAAGCAGGAGAAGCGAGATTCGGGGAAGAGCCACAGCCCTGGCGCTGGGCAAGTCCCTTCACCTCTCTGTGCCTCTTCCCTAAAATGGATGTGACCGTTGTCAGGATGAAATGAGAGCCCAGCACACAGTGTGTGGTGGCCCAGCAGACATCTCAGGATA
The DNA here is from genome assembly GCF_987537825.1 of Furipterus horrens. Lineage (NCBI taxonomy): Eukaryota > Metazoa > Chordata > Mammalia > Chiroptera > Furipteridae > Furipterus > Furipterus horrens. The sequence continues at coordinate 11,172,717 of NW_028327172.1, forward strand.
ACTGGTTGGACCTGGGCAGGTGAGCAGACACTGAGCTGGGAGTCCTTTCCTGGCTTCACCAAGGGATGTGTTCCTGAAAAGCTGTGTGGACAGCAGGAAGTCGCCGCATCACCCTTGCAGGGGGTTTCTTGGGTTTCCTCTCCTGCTTCATCCTGCTGGTCTCCCTGGTCTCCCCATCCTTGAAGGCATTATCTCTAGGTTTCTGCCCTGGAGCTGGCTCTACACTCTCTAAAAGCTGAAAACTACTCCAGGGAGCTGCTGGGAGGGGGAACTTGGCAGTGAATCTCTTTGTAATGGGATCTCCCTTTGCTGGGTCTATCCCTTGTGTGGAACTTGGCACACTTGGCTTGGAGGCTCCTAATGAACACTGAGCCATTCCCTCAACTTCACATGGCCTGGCCCAGAGCTTAGCACCGCACATATCACATTAACACTGGCTTCCTTTCCCGGCCGGGCAGACTGAGGAAACTGGCAGCTACTCCCACTTTGGGGAGGCGGAATCCCAGGCTGATAGCACAGGGGGAAACGTGGCCCAGGAACCCCACTGGGTGCCGAGACTCCCAGCACAGTGCTCACTTGACCATAGCATCCCTACCAAGCGCTTACTGAACAAGCGGGGAACCGGATGTGAATCCTCTTTTGAGACCCAGCCACCTAGATAATTGTCACATCTGTAAATGCTCCTGTTAGTTTAGACCTACAGTCCCACTGCGAGGAAGTCGGTTACCAGCATGATCACATGGGGGTGGAAGGAAAGCCAGCCCCACTAGGAAGCCCACCAGAGCACAGACAATGAAAGTCTTTATCCTTAAGTCAAAACAGGCATTGCCTAAAGCAACCATTAGCAATCAGGGTGCTTTCCCCTGATGGGACATTTGGCAAATCCAGAGACATTTTCAGTTGTCACAAGTGAGAGGTGGAAGATGCTTCTGACGTCTAGCAAACAAAGGCCAAGGAGGCTGCTTGACATCCCACAGTGCACAGGGCAGCCCCCAACACGACAAATTATCGGGCCCCAAACGTCAATAGTGCTGAGGTTGAGAAACCCTGGTCTAAAAAAGAGAAACTGTCCCACTCACCCCAATCCCACTGTCACACAGCCGCAGAGTCTAAATGCCTTGTGTGTGCAACTTCCAAAAGAAATCAAACTCTGTGGTCAGAGAGAGACAGAGGGTCTGAGTCTTACCCCCTGCCTACCACATTCTTTCTTTTCTTTGTTCGTGTTTACTAATGTTTAGTATGTGCTGGTTTTATGTACTTCCGAGAACTGAGTCACATTGTCACCATATCTTACAGATAAGAACTCTGAGGCACAGAGAGGTTTATCAACATAGTCAAGGTAATACCAGGAATTCCCACCCAGGCATCTGGCTCCAGAACCCGAGTTTTTAACCATTGCATTAAACTACCCCTCAGTCCCATGAACAAGCCCAGAATGAATACGGTCACCGAAGGTGACTTCCTGCTGGCTGATGTCTACCATCATAGGGACAGACTCCCAGCAGCCAGATACGATGAAGCCGAAGAGGAGATTATGATTGATTTTAGAGACGCCCAGGTCTGAGCTATGAAAATAATTTCACATCAGGTCTAAACTATCATGAGAATGCAGGGTCAGAGAATAAGGGGAAAGGAAGTCTCTGGCGGAGCGGTTTGCAGGACGAGAGGAGTTTGAGGACTGGGTGCAGGCATGAAGCCAGATGACGGGCGTTTGGTGACGGACGAGGCCAAGCTCTAGGTAGCAGGGTCAGTATGGCAACTTAAAGAGACAGCGAGGTGGGCAGTGCTAGATTGAAAAGATGTGCTTGCTGTTTCTTTAATAATTCCTGCCTGAAGGACTCGAGGGGTTGAAATGGCCTCACCGGCTGGGAGAAAAGGCAGGCGAGGCTACTGTTCTTTCCAGAAGAGGCTGGTTTGGGCAATGGGATCTCCGTTGAGATCTCCATTCTGGCTTAAGGAGCATTACTCTCTGAGAGACAGCGATGACTCAAAGGGAGTGTGTAAGAGCTGCCCCTGCTGCACATCCCCTACAATTTCTCTTTGCACAGTAGGAGTTGGTGATCATTTTATTTTTTTTAATGATTTTATTTATTTCTTTTTAGAGAGAGGGGAAGGGAAGGAGAGAAACATTGATGTGTGAGAGAAACATAGATCAGTTGCCTCTCACACGCCCCCAACCGGGGACCTGGCCCACAACCCAGGCATGTGCCCTGACTGAATAGAACCAGCGACCTTTCGGCTCACAGGCAGCGTTCAACCCACTGAGCCACACCGGCCAGGGCCGTGATCACTTTGGACAGCACATCACCTGGGCACCAGGCTGGCAAAAGTCGCTTGACCTCCTTCAGAGCTGGTCTCCTCAAATCTGGGGCACATGGCAACTGCCGCCCCTCCGTCTGGAGGTGTGTTAATGAACAGGGGTGAGTTGGGAGCAAGCAATTAAGAGCCCACCTACTAAATGCCACAATCTAGACACACCTTCTCTCACTTAACCCCAATAACTGTGGTCTGGCAATTACATGGTACCTCAGTACTCGTCGTTCATTCGTTCCGGAACTCCTGACGAGTGCTGCAACCGACAAATACCAAACGAACTTTTTCCATAAGAAATTTCTTCTTGCGGGGCGGCATTGTGCCGCATACAAGTTCTAGCAAGCGTGACACGTCCCGAGCAAGCGCCGAGAGCAGAAACATTGTTTTCTCGTCGAAATGCGACAAGTCCCAGGTTTGACGAGGCCTGGAGCTGACGAGTACAGAGGGCGGGCTGGAGGACCCATCTTCCAGATGACACACCAGGTCCCAAGGTGCTGACACCCTGGGCAGATTCAAGGTCAAGGCTGTAGGAGAAGGGCGTGGCTTTGGGTCCAAGCTTCTCCTGGCCCCAGAGCCCGTGCCCGTCCCCATGCTGCTCTTCCAACGGGACACCCCGAACTCACGTCATCCGTGCCCGATTTCAAACTCTGTGAGGTCCAAGTTTGCTCGCAGCAGGAAGGCCAAGACCCCCAACAAAATGCAATGAGGTCATGCATTTGTTTCAGGCGGCTTTTACCACTTACGGCTCCAGGTTCTAAAATCCACAGCCAAGAAATTCTTCTCTTCTGTAGCTTTAGGAAGCATGTACTCCAGCCCCCGATGTCATGGCTCTGAGCAGCAAATGTCCATGTGCCCCTCCTTCCACAGGAAGATGACTCTCCCACCTGTGAGAATGGCCCTCAAGTCTAGCTGTCCTCCCGAGAGACTCACACGCCCTGGCCCACGTGGGCCACCCATTCCAGCTTCCTGTGCCCCCACGGAAACCCACCACTAGCTGAGCGGGGTTCTAGCCCAGTGTGTGGTCATGAATCAGATTATAACTCTCTGGGCCTCAGTTTCCTTCCCTGTACCTACCTCATAGGATTACATGAATTAATAGGCACCAAGTGTTGATAAATATTCAACCTATGGTAGCGGCCCTTATTTTTACCATCTCCATTTATCCTAAGACAATCATCGGAGATGTGTTCAGAGACTTCGTCACGAAGTCATCTTTACAGTGTTCACCATAGCAAAAACTCTCAGAAGACTAATGAAAGAATGAATGAGGTAAGTCAAGGTGGCTCCATATATTGCAACAAGATGCAACAGCGAACAGTTACAGAAGAGAAGAACATTTACGGGCAAGGGAAATGTTTGCAACATATTGTCTCTACTTTACAAACTGCCCCTGAGAAATGTAAAGAGAGAAAACTCACCACCACCACCCGGGGTCTGCAGGATAGAAATTGTTTTGTTGCTGCCTGTATATTTGCTGAAAAAATTCTGAAGGCAAATTTAGTATCTAATCTTTAATATGCCCATGTTTGTTTGTTTTAAAAAACAATTTTTTTTTTCAAAAAACTCCAGTGAGTAACAGCGAGGCTACAGGAAGAAGCCTCAGGTTCATACTGGGGTGTCCCTAGGGATGTATCGACCACAATTTTTTTTATTAGGTAAAAAGTGTAGGTTACAAAGTATGTGTAGGACATAACACTGTCTTATTATAGACAGAACATGCATTTTAAAATAAAGACAAAGATCACCCATCAAAATGGGGGACTTAGAGATTACAGGTAGTTTTGCTTTCTTTTATTTATTTTTCAAAATTTTTATATTAAAAAAAAAAAAAAAAAAGCCTGAACTAACTCAAAAGGGAACAGAATCAAGCTCCAGCCAACTGGGCTAACAGCCCCTGACAGGACGTCAGTGTGAGTCCTATGCAGATCAGGGGGACTGGAGGGAGGGCAGCAGGTCCTGGAGCCGGAAGAGTCTGGGCTGTGAGTCAGTCCCCTGCTTACCAGATGGGGAGTGACCCCCTCAGCGCCTCAGCTCCCCTCAGGTGCTCCTGACTTCTCATTCCAAGTACGCAACACAGGGGACAGTACCGGAGAACACAGAGCAGACCCAGAAGCTGTCCTCCTGGGGCAGTTCCCTGAAGATTCCAGAAGGGCAGCTATGTAAGGGCAGGCCTCCTGGGCTTCCATCCACCCACGCCCTTCCTAAGGGACCGCTCCAGAAGCTGGCCCTTCCTGCACCAGTGGCTGCATGACAGTTTTCAGCTACCTATGGGGACAGTGACGATGCATAATTGGGACTTTATATTGGTTTTCACTCTCTCTGGAAATAGAACCCATGGCCACCCCCCACCCTGCACCTTCCACCACTCCGTTCCCTATAAATAGTGGCTTCCAGGGGTTTTGGGGGCAATGACTGAACCCATGAAAAGAAATTCATTTTCTATGGAATTCAGTACACTCATACACATACATTACATGTGTGTATATAACAGAAAAAAGTTTCATGACACAATACTTATTCTTCCTACTAGAAGTAAATGCTGCTATTTTCTATTCTATCCCTCCCCAAAGCTGATCATAACTCACTAAGTTGATTTTTTTACGACCCGCCGTTTTAAATACACTGCTTTACAGCATGCAAGTCTATGATTTAGTTTTCCAAACTTCACTTTAAAAGCACATTTTTTGAAGCATATTAGGTGGAACTATACACACTAGTCAAAGTACCAAACACAATAATGTTCAACCTAATGATATGTATGAGCCAAACTAGGGTACTCAGCGGTCCCATCTGCCCCCTGTAAGCTAATTCAGCACTTGAGTGATGTTCAAAACTGGACAACACTGTGAAAGCACATTATTACTGTGCAAAAGACAAGTCACTTAGAGCCGGTCTGAGCCACACCTTCGGGGGAATAACGATGACAAACACGGGGATGCTGTGAGGACAGAACGAACTCATATACGTTGACGGGCCTGTAAACTATAAGGCAAAAATCGTTCTTCTTTACTTCCCTGAAGTAGTAAATTATGCCAGTGTCCCAGCAAAGTTAAGATAATGAAACAACAGCCAACATCTTTGAGGTTTGCTCCGTGGTAAGATCTTGTTATGCAGGTTGATTTACTCCTCAAGGACCCCGTGAGGTGGGTATTCTTGTCCGCCTCTTCCAGATGAAAACAGACCAGGCTCCTGGCATTAGAAGAGCCGGCCCAAGGCCACACGGCCAGCAAGTGCGGGAATCAGGTCTGTCTGCCTCCGGCACAGGTGCGCTCAGCCCCAGGCTGCGACCTCCCACTGCACCCACAACCACCCCCACAGAGCTCCACCTCCGGGCCCCAGGAACAGGGTCACCAGAGCGGTCCACTCTCAGTGAGAAAGGAAGAACCGCCGTGACACAAGGGCAGGAAAAGGAGGTGGCCGCTCAGCCAGCAGCAGGAAATGCAGGATCACCTTGCTGCCATGGAAACAGGTGGTACAGTCAGCAGCCTCCCCCGGCCTCCCATCCCCAGCAATTAGAGCCAAGGAGTATGCCTTTCAACTTTCACTTGTTGGCATAAATACTCCCCTTAGCCCTACACAAAATGTACCCAGAGACAGGAGGTGGCCACAGCCAAGCTGGCCAGGTCACAAGAAAAATAAAAGTACTTAAGCCAATGCAAGAAGGACCCTGTTTTTGGTAGGTTTCTTTTTTGGGGGGGTGGGGGGGCAGGGTGGTTAAGAAAAAAAACAAAAGAAAAAAACATGATCAGTATCTCTGTTGTCCTTTAGGGCAAGAACCACACTGGCCACTCTTCAGCCACATCTCTTAGTCATTTATTAATTCATTTATATTCACTTGTCAAAAAATAAATATAACTTAACTTGTGCTAGCAGGAAGCCTCTACTGATCCCTATTATATATTTTAATACATACATATATGTGTATGCATGTACACAATCCATTGTGGATTTAATCTCCTATATCCAATTTACAAGATTTTGTACCACAATTTTGACAAGTTATAAGTATGGCCTTTTGCCCTAATTTTAAAATGCAATGCTTGAGTAAATGCAATATTTTGTAAGTTGTTCTGATATTTCTATATCCATTTACAAAGAACTTTAACATAATGTGACCTCGCTTATCTAACGACCGTGTGTGAGAGAAAATACTATTATTATTAGCATTTTAGAGATGCGAACAGCAAGGACCAGAAAAGTTAAGGCACCTGTCCAAGATCACACAGCTAGTCAGGTCTTAGAGCCAGCATCCCAACCAGGCTGCTTGGCTCCAAGAACTATACTCTCTTCACCATCCAGGGCTTTTGTTTATCTGTGTCCCTAAGGAACAAAGGTGGCATCTAAAATAGCTGGAAATATATATATTTGCAACACAAATGGACCCAAAACACTAACTTCCTCAATACCAAAGAGCTTGTACAAATCAACAACAGGCAATCTCCCCATCACTCACCACCGTCTCTCATTCTCTCCCCCTCTCACAGGGGTTAACCAAAAAAAAAAAAAAAAAAAAAGGGAAGGAAGAAATGCAAATGACCCAAAACAAAGGGGAAAGTGCACAACTCAAAATTATAAATATAAATAAAAGCAACAGGATACAATTTATCACCTCAAAATTTAACAATCCTCAATTCACCTGATGGTACTGAGAAACAAACACTGTCCAAACCTAGGTACAAACAACATTTCTGGAGGACAACTTCACAACACTTATCAAAATTGTAAATGCATACACCCTCTGACCCAGCAACCCTAAAGTCAAACATTTACCCTATGAGCATCCTTATGAAGGTTACAACGAAATATGCACCAAAGACATTCTCTGAAGCATGGTTTATAAGGGGAGGGGGGAGAGACTAAAAATAACGGAAGTGTTCATTGATTGAGGATTGGATGAACAGATTATGATTCATTCACACATTGTAATATTAGGCAGTCATTTTAAAAAATGAGTTAAAGCAATTAGTATAAATACGAAATCATCTTCAATATAACTAAGTAAATTAAAAGCCTAAGTAGAGTACAACGTATATACAATGTTTTTAGAAAGATGAACATAGATACTTGTCTACATTACATAGAAACATTTTTTTCCTAGAAGGAAAGCAAGACTGGGGGGGGGGGGGCGCATATCTTTAAAGAGGATGGATACTTTTGTAAGTTTTAGATTGTAGTGTTTTTAACCTGGGCTGCATGTGCTATTTTAGAGCTTCTTTGAAACCCCTGTAATTGGATACAAAATTGTAAATATGTTTATTTCTTTGGGGGAGAAGATCCTTCCCTTTTGCATACTCTGTAAGTGTCTCATACCTACCCCACCCCAGAAAGAGTAAGAACCACTGCATTACAGGCTCCAAACTGCTACTATCTTTTCATCTTCACTCACTCACTCAGAAGCCATGAAATAACAGTGGGCTGCAGCCAGCAGGGGCACCCAGAAAAACACCACCCCATTCCTGCCCTGCAGCAGAAGACGATGCGTGGCATAAAAACGACATTCTCTGCTCAAGCCTGAGAAAAGGCAACCGGTGCAGCTTCCCTGTAACAGGAAGAAGGAAAAGTGGAACTGAAAATTATTTGCATGTTTAAAATTAGACCTTCTGTGGGAGCTCACACTACGGTGCCTTCAAAATGCCTCCACCTGCCACCGCCTCAGCACCCCTCACCCAGGCGTTTACATGCCACGGAAACTCTGAGACAATGGGAAGACTGCAGCCTCACTAATAAGGAAGTAATAACCAATTTCCTACAGCTCCCGTCCTCCGGGGGTCACCAGAAATGCCAATGGAAAGCCAGCCCTAAGAGACGGGGACAAAAATTGCTATGGCCGTTCCCTGGCCTGAGGTTGCCCCTGCTCCAGGGATCTCCGCAGAGACCCTCTGGCCCTCTCTTTGTCATCTCTGCCCCTTCCCTGGCAAATCCTGGGCCAGCCCTTTCTCTGCAGGGGCAGCAAGGACATGGCCCCACCCACACAGCCTGTGGTCAGTTAGCTGGGGCATGGGGCTTCTGTCCCGCCCCCACGGCCTGGAAGAGTCCTGAAGGCAGGCTGCTTTTCTGGCTCAGCACCAAGGCCTCCCCTCGGAGCCCGTATTTCCCAGACCTCAGCAATGTGTCACCTGTACCGGTGCGCCAGAACCGCGCCATCCTTACATAATTATTTAACAATATGTTTCTGTAGATCCCCTTTTTATCCCATTTAAATAAATGTATTTGCTATGACACTACAAATAACCTCACTCTACCTATAAAATCCTGGGCTTGATAAGCGACTTACAAATTTTTTTTTCAATACCCCCTCCAAAAAATAAATAATTCTTTACAGTTAAAAAAATGTTTTGGGTCCTGGCAAGTGTGGTTCAGTTGTTTGGAGCATCATCCCATAGACCCAAAGGTCACAGGTTCAATTTCTGGTCAGGGCATGTACCCAGGCTGCAGGTTCAAGAAGAAAGTAACCACTCGATACCTCTCCCTCTCTATCTCTCTCTCTCTCTCTCTCTCCACGCCACCACCCCCCCAACCCAGCTCCCTCTCTGTCTAAAAGGTGAGGATTAAAAAAAATGTTTTGGACTGAGCTAGGTTCATTTTGCACAGCCCCGAGGAAACACTCTACAAAAAATGCTTAATAAGTAGTTCTTATACAAATTAATGATCTGAAGCCCTATTCTCCCCAAATAACAACAGCAGCCACAACTAGCAGTTGAATCGTGCCTTAGATTTTACACAGTAGTTCTTCTTCTTTTATTTGATCCTCTTAACCACCCTTTTTCCAAAAAACCTCCGCTGCCTTGCGGCATACCTCTTCAAGGGAAAGGCTAAGGGAGTAAACCCCGACAGAAAATCCGGAGCCGGAGTCCCTAAGGCGGTTTGACGTTGTAGTCAACACCGGCAACTCCTGCGGCGCACCTGAAGCCAAGCTGTATTGACTCCGTCTTTCCCTTGGACCCTTCAGCTGCGAAGAGAGGGGGGGTCTGCTGCATGGGCAACAGCAGACCCTCCATATCACCCTGCCCAGGCTCTGTAGCTTCAGCTTCACTGGAGAGGACACTCCAGCGTCATCGCAAGATGTCGATTCAACACGGGAGGAGACAGATACCGTGTCACTCCCGAGTCGGACTGCACAGCCATTCTCGGCGGTGCAGACAGACTCTTAAGAAGCTACACCATCGTCTCTCGAGACGGATGGCTGCCGACGACGACTAACCACCCTTTTTCCAGATAAGGAAATGAGGAGTCACATAGTTTAAGTGAATTTCCCGAGTTTATGCAGCTAGGAAGTGGCAGAGCCCGAAGTAGAACCCAGGTCTTCCCATTCCAGACCCTACTCTGTCTCAACTAAAGCAGGCTTGCTTGTAAACTGAGGCTCCCAAAGAAGCAGGAGCAAGAAAGAGGGTCCCTTGGTTGTCCATGTTACAAGTGGAGTCGATGCTACAGGGTTTAGGATGCAGAGAACCCAAAGTAACTCCCAGGCTGATCAGGGTTCAGGCCCTACAAGCCTGTCCCTCCCCACAGAAAGTCCCATCTCTTAGCTGTACACTGAAGACCTTCTCTGAAACACACGACTTCTCATAGCACAAGATAGTAACCTGGGGCCATGGAGACAGTAGGCTTGGCTCTGCCACCTATTACTGATGCATCTTTGGTAACTTCTGAACCTCAGTTTTCTCCCAGATAAAATGGGAACACGACAGCACCCACCTCTTACTATTTCAGAAATAATCAAATGAAGTAATGCATTAAAGCCCTTAGCACAGTGCCTGCCATGTGTAATGTTACCTGTTAATTACAATATTACCAACAAGCAGCATGATGTGAGAAGGGACATGCACAGAAAATTGCCTCTTACACTGCACTCAAAATAATTCCCTTGGCCGCACGGTGAATGAACTAAGAAGTAATTGCTGATGATGGCCTGGCTAAACCCAGGCCGACAGTCACTCTGCAGCTCTGCCTAGGCCTCAATCCCAAGCAAAAATTACTTTTAGGAGCTAAATAACCTCTTTGCTGACCAAAATTGCTCACTCGGGAGCCAGGATTCATTCTCCCAGCTAAGGAAAGCTTGGGTATTCCGCCGTTATCTTTATCGTGGGGCTGAACTTGAAGTCAGCTCAAAGTCACAGTCTAACCATAAACCAATTTGCTCTGTTTTCTTAAACTGTCTGCAAACAAAACATAACCATTTGGTTTTTCCATTGTTGTTCTGAAGCAAAACAAAAATATTTAAAGTCACCCATATGAGAATTTAACAAGCAATATAAAGAGGAGTCAAAATATTTTTCATACTCTGGATGAAGCAGGTAAGTAAGCAGGCTCAAGGATTAGCTATAATAGATAATAAACACAAACAGTTATTATTTCCCAGTAAACAAGAAAGCAAAGAAAAAGCAAACCCACAACACGATAAGACCAACAAAACAGCCATCAGTCACTGGCTTTTTTTTTTTTTTTTCTTTTTAAAGCAGCCCCCTATCGAGCTGATTTCACGAAGAATCTGTCAGGACTACACTTGTCAAAAGAAGGAGACAAGGGGGGACAAACTGCTTTGTCACACTACCTAAAACATACACACAAACCAAACTTAGTGTGCAAAAATGCTGCGAGAATGGGTGGAGTCAGACACTGCAACCAGCAAAGGCCTCCTGCTGGAATCATCTCCGGCCTGCCTTCCTGTCTTGGGAATAAGATGCCAGGGTCCAGGCTGCTTTTCCTGCCCTACTAAGCACGGAGACCTCCAGCACCTTAGCCTCCCAGCTTCCGCCCAGTCCTCATTCCTGCCCCACCACAACTTGTCCATTTTCTTAACCGGCTACAGCCGATTCCTTTTTGAAACACACACACACACACGCTATCCAAGCCCCACAAAAACCAATCCAATGTTAGGGAGGCAGTCAGATACCTTCGCCCACATTTCCTAAATGCACACGCTTTAGAAATCTCAACTATGACTTCTAATTTCAAATATGATTGGATGTTGAAAAAACCGTTTACAGCCACAGTTTCAGGAATACACGCAACGAGGTAGGGCAGTACCTACAGCTAAAGGTAAAAGCAAAGTGAAAATATGGCACACACAGAAAGCATCATGAGGCACAGGCAGGCGACACAGGTGACATTCTCGGCATCTCTACAGTCTTGCCAGGGGACCTCGGCCTGATCACTGTCTTGTCTGGGCCTCGATATCCTTATCTGAAAGAAATGAGGGGTTGGAGCTACCTTGAAAGACTGGTCCAGCTCAAAACTTCATTGATTCCCTGAAATATCCAATATCAAAATGAACTGCCAAATGGGGATTTGAAGGTGCTTTATCAGAGAACCTCTTAGATTTTCTATTTCATAACATATCAAAAAAATGAGAAATAGAGTCCTCTTGAGTTTCTGCAGAATAAATTAGAGTGGAAGGAAATATCTGAATAGGGGACAAGTGTGGAGTGGCACGCAACATACTATTGAATTACAAGAAAGGATTGGGCAAGAAATAAATTTTCCCAAGAATTTTTTCACTGATTCAAAGCACAGCTAACCACCACGACCGAAGCAATAATAATAATAATAATAATTAATGTAATATAATAAAATATACATATGCCAAATTAAACTTAAATAAGTGAAGATCAAGTACTTCCTTAGTATAAACGTTGGTGTAAGAGCTCTTCAATTATGAGGGTTTTTTTTTTTAATCTCATAGTCTACTCTCTACCAGCTTCCTTGCAGGAATAGGGAGAAAACAGTCACACACACACTGTACCTTCGCGATCTTCCCATCCGGACACTCTTTAATGTCTACAAAGCTCTTTCAGACATGGGTCAGGGGAAGCCCCCAATAATGCAGAGGGCAGGTGGTGGACACCCATCCTACCCACGCTGTTAACAGGACACAGGGGACTGAAGGTTCTTCCAGCCCCAGAGCCTGGCCCTGAGCTTCTTCTGACACCTGACCCAGTCCTCTCTGCAGGGGGTCACAAGAAGAGCCTGTTCCCAGCCTGCTCAGGGCAACTGTGAGGGGACATTAGCACTCAGAGCTCCTCCTCTGCCTGCCTGCTGGGCTGCACTGCTCCCCAAGGCTGATGTGCGTGAAAACTTTTCCCTGAAACCACGTTCTGTCCCCAGTCAATAACTCGCTTCCCAGGTTTCAGCCATCATCCCCTTAGAGCGCCTGTCTGTATAAGACAAGCAAGATCTCCGTGAACAAAACGCACAGCAGGGCATCAGCAGAGCCCTTTGCACTGCGGGTTCAACACCCGAGCAGGCTCCTAGAGGGCTGGGCGCTCTGCTCTTTCACTTCTCTCCGTCCAGTTCCCTCTGCGAAGTGGGCAGCCTCCCAGCGGCCCTGCCTCCCCCCCCCCTCGCCCCCCCAGTGGGAACAGCACCAGGGGAAACGGAGCTTTCAGAAAGCTCGGTCCCCAAAACGCCAGGCGCAGCATCATGTGAAAAGCGGAGCGAGGACACGCGGCGGAGGGGGGAGAGCCTGCGCTCCCCCAGCACCACGAAAGCCCCCCGGGAAGCGAGCGGCTTCCCCGGGAACAGGGCCGCCCGCAGGAGGGACCCCTGCGTGTCCCTTGCCCCGGGGTGCTAACTTTCCCCAGAAGCGGTGCCCTCGGCCCGGAGGCCCCGCGCCTCGCCCCCCGCCCGGCGACCCGGCCCCCGGCACTCGCCGCTGCCCTTCGGCCCAGCCCCTCGGGCCCTACAGGCCGGATCGGCCCCGCTCAGCGCCCGGCGCCCGCAGCACACACGCCCCCTCCGGCCGCCTCGGGCGGGCGAGCCGGGTCGGCAGACTGAACCAGCTGCGGGAAGGGCGGGTCGGAGACGGCCTGCAGTCCGCGGGGGCGTCGAAGGGGGGCTCCGGGCACCCCTGGATCGCGGAGCCCGCCGCCCGCCCTCTGGTGCCGGGCAGCCGGGTGACCGGCTCGGTCACCGGCCTGAGAGGCCGGCCGGCTCCCGCGAGCCCTCCAAGGGGGGTTCCGTAGGATCCGGCCCTCGTCCCCCCAACCCCCACCCGACCCTGCAGCGGGCACCACGGGCAGGTGCCGGGGATGCCAGTCTCGCCCCGCCCTGCCTCCCCCTCCCGGGCCCCAGGCCGCTCACCTGGCCCAGGCGACACAGCAGAAGCAGCGGCGGCAGCGCCCAGCGCAGCCCGGGCGAGCGCCGAGGTGGCCGCGCCTCCCGCGCCGCCGGCTTCATGCCCCGCGCGCTCTGGAACGTGCCCGGGCCGCGCGAGTCGGGCCCCGCCGTGCGCCCGAGCCGGGGCGCCCTGCTCGCCTCCTCCGGCCACCGCCTCCGCCTCCGCCTCCTCCAGCCGGTCCGCCTAGTCCCCGCTCCGCCCGCCCCGGGCTTCCCCGGGGACATGGCAGCAGCGGCGGCCCCACGGCTGGGCCCGGCGCGGCGGTCGCGGAGGGGACCCGTTCCTGGGCGCGCAGGAGCTTCGTGGGGCGGAGCGAGCGGCGCCCACCCCCCGTGCGCGGCGACGGGATCCCGGCTCCCGCGGCTCCGGCTGCTCCCACTGCCTCCTCTGCGCCTCATGCGGCTCCGGCTGCAGGGAGCCGCGGCGAGCGCTCCCGCCCTTTGCTCCCCTCCCCCTCTGAATATTCATCGCTTCCTCCCGCCCGGCCGGCCCGGCAGCGGCGGAGCCCCGCGGCCCCTCGCCGCCCTCCGCTGCAGCCCCCGCCCCCGCCCAGCCGGCCCGGCGGTGGGGAGGGGGCAGCGGCGCGCCCCGCGCGCGCCTTGGCTGCTCCCCTCCCGCGGACAGAGGAAGCGCCCCCCCTTGCCGCCTTCTCCGCCTGACCCTCCCACATTCCTGGGACGGGGGACCCGGGACGCGCGGCTCCGCTGCTCCGCGCCACGAGCCCGCACTCCTCGGAACCGGCGTCCAGCCTCGGTCCCGCTCCATGGCTCGGGGTTTGGGTCACCAGATGCTGACCGAAATCCCTACAGAGGCCACAGCCAGGCCCGCGTTTAGGCAGCAACCGGGTGAAGGCCTGGTTGACCTGGCCAGTGGGTGGGCTTGGGGTTCTTGAACCCCTGAATTGTAGGACACAGTGATGTGTGCTATGTTCCCCGCGTCCCTATCCCCGGGCCAGGGAGGCTAGAGACGGCATAGGAGGGTCCTGTCATTAGGACCCCAACTCTGGCATATGGTGCACCTCTGGCTCTGCTGGTACTACTAGCTGTGTGGCCTGCAGACGGGCATTTCATCCTCTAGGCCTTCCTTCCTCATCTGTGAAATGAAGATAATCCTAGTATCTGGCTAGAGAGGCTTGGCTAGTGATTGTACGAGGTAATGAGGGGGGAAGTCCTCAAGACTGGCAGCTTCCATCACATTGTCCAAGAAGCGCAGACCCTAAAGGGGTTAAAGATTACTGCAGAGGTAACTACTGGGCCCATGCACAGAGGACCCGGGAAGCTAAGCCAGTTGCCGAAGAAAAGTAATGAAAGAAACTGCCAATCCAAGGAGTGCTGGGGAGAGAGATGAATGCCAGCCAGGGAAAGAGGTGACACCTGAGCTGGACTTTGAAGGATGGGTTGAGTTTCACCAGGCAGATAGAGGCGGGCAGCGTCTCTGGAAGAGGGAGCAACTTGGCAAAGAAACAGAAGGTGGCTGGTTCAGGCTTGGCCTTCTGAGAAGCAGGGAATGGGAGGTTGGGGGGTTTGTATCTGGGGGAGATTCTGAAAGCTAGAATATCTAGCCTGGGGGTAGATTCTATGTGCAAAGGGTGCAAACCACCAGGTGACTGATGCTGTCTCCGGGTATCTCTTGTACCTCAGGTGCCCCATCTGTGAGATGGGAAGACACCTGCACTGAAAGGGTCTAAACAGCTCCTACCAGACAAGCAGAGAAGGTAAGGGGACCCACCTGTTGACTGCCACCTTGCCATCTTTTGTTTAAACATGATGTAATCATAATTCACAAGGAATCCTGTTCCTCCCTGCCTCCTCCCCTTCTTGGGCAGACAGGTGGTTTGAAAGTCTATTGTGTTCTTCGTGCCCAGAAGGAAGAAAAGCTGCCAGGTCTGCAGGCTGCCCTGGGCTGCCCCGATACAGACTCTACAGACCCTACTGATCAGTCCAGGCCTCCAGGGCTTTGGGGCAAACAACTCTGGGAACTCCAGCATGCACTTTGGTTTTCTCCTGGATGAAATGGTTGCCCACACGGAAGTGCTGGTTGGAACCAGATTTCCCCACCCCGTGGTGATGAAAGAGAACACACGGCCTTTTCAGTAAAAGGAGTTAAGACCTGAATAGTAAACTACCTGTTCAGTCATAAACAGATTACACTGGATTAATGACCCAGATGAGAACAGAAGTCGGGCCTGAGGAGGTGTAGTGTAAACTCCCTGAGGGCAGGGATTGGATTCTTCTCACCCTGGTCTCCCTGCCACCTCACTCTGTGCCTTGCCCCTAGCAGGAACTCAAAACTTGTGCCCGCTGCATGCTTGTATGAATGCATCCAGGGGAACCATGGTGTGAAAGTTCACTTTTCTGCAAGGAGAAATTAGGGAAGTGTCATTCACTTTGCAAAAAAAAAAAAAAATGAAACTTGATTCCAACGTATAGGTTTCTTCCTCAGATGTTACTCCCCCTGGAACTTCCTAGATGCCCCAACCCCAACTTGGGTGCACATCACCCTCCATGGTCTCCTAGCTCCTGTGTGAACCTTATCTAACCACAATGTTGTAATTGCCTGTTTATTTGACGATCTTCCTCACTGAGCTCTAACTAAGCCCCTTGAAGACGTGGGCTGCAGCTTATCATTGCATGCCCAGCACATAACAGTCACCCAAACAATATTATTTAGTTGAATTACATGCATTCCTTTGAATTGCAAGCTAAGGTATTAATTATATGCCTGTTCTCTCCCCCACCCCACCCTGCACTCTCTCCCTCTTTCTCTCTCTCTCTCTCTCTCTCTCTCACACACACACACACACACACACACACACACAAGTTCCATTTGCAAACAGCTTTTCAGGGACAAATCTACTGTGCAAAGTTCAGGGCACATTCTCTGAGAATATAATGTATAATGACATTTGACCTTTTAATCATGTCCACCTTCGAGCAAAAGCTACAGTTTCGCTGAATATAAGGCCAGGTTCATAGGGAATAAAAGAACCAAACCAAGAGGTGGGAATGGAGGGCTTCTGGGTGTGTTCCAAAATGCCTGATAGGAGTTACCCAGTGGCTTGTTCTAATATAGATTCCCATTGTTTTCCATAGACTATGGAGAACAAGGCCTGGGAATATGTATTTCTAGCCAGCTCTTTGGGTCATTCTTGCTGTCAAGCAGGATTAGAAAACTCTATTCATTCTATCATTGGCCTGCATTGTGTCCCCAATAGAAATAAAGACCTACTAGTTGCCAGGCACTACTCTAGGTACTTTACATTAATTGTTTCCACTCCTTACACAACCCTGTAGAATAGGTATCACTATCAATATTTGACAAATAAGGAAACTGGGTCTCATAGAGGTTTAGTGACTCACACAGTGTCTCACAGCTTCAGAGTGTCAAAACCAAGATGAAACCATGTCTTTCTTGCCATTATGCCATGTGTCCCTCCCCTTGACATTTCTAGATAAGTTAATATAAAGTGCTCTTTGTGCTGGCTGTTATTATTACTTTTATTATTATTCTCCTGAGCCTCAGTTTTCCCAATTTTAAAATGGGAAGGGACAGAGGATACAAGACTTTCTATCTCATCCCCAAGAACTAGGAACAAGCAGGAAGCCATGTTTAACAACACGTCCACTATCTCACCAGGAGACAGGCGTGCTGGGTACTAGCCCGGAACCAGGTCACCAGCCCCACAGGGAGTCCATTCAGCCTGGCAACCCTCAGTTTATTATAAAAGCCACCATGAGCAAACTATTTTCCAAAGCCCTCCTAAGCGGAATGGAATGTTTCTTGGGAGTGTGATTAGCTAATGTCACAGGCATGGCTGCCCTGAGATCTTCCTGCCTCAGAGACTTGAACTGAATCAGAATGGAAAGGAAGACTTAGAAAGCTCTTTTTAAAACAATAGCACTTCATCTTTATGATAGTAACAGGATGTTTCCTGTGGACTAACAACTGCACTGTGATTAGAGCTCCATGCTTGTCTACCAGACCTCGGCTCCTCCCTAACGGGAGCCTTCATCCCCTGCCTATGCACAGAGCCCAGGAGTGCCTTGGCAATGCCTTTTCTATTTCTTCAAGCACTTGCAACATTAAGCATTTTCCCACTTTGTGTGTGTCAAGATAGAAAACAAAGTTTCACTTACAAAGAAACAGTTGCACGGGACAGACGTTCAGTGCAGGAATGGAAGCCTATTGTAGCCAACTCGGAGTCTGTGGAACAGAAACGGCCATTGCTCTCAAGAGGCCCACCCTTTCTGCAGGGCTGAGCTGTGGCCTCTATGCTCACAGCTGTGAAGCTCCCAGTAAGCCCAGAACTTCCATGTTCTGGCAAGACTGACCCAGGACCCTGTAGTCTTAGGGCACCTGGAAACACAGGGAGTGTGTGACAAGGAGACCTAGGGGACAAGGGGCTTTTGTCCAGGGCTTGAGAACAACCGCTGCACAAAGACCAGAAGTGACAGGCAAGGGGCAGGGGGCAGTCAATCAAGTCTGCAGCAGAAACATCACCTCAAACAAAGGGCTGAGAGGTGTAAAGACAAGAAGAGAGAGTGAGCAGAAGGCCCAAAGTCCCAGAACTTCTTAGTAGCTGGGTCCCTCCAGGCTTGTTAAAAATAAATTAATTTTGTTTGGGTTTGAAAAGAATCGTTCTCTTTTTTTTATTCAGGTTAAAAAAATTCTTAATCACATTGTGCTGGATCTATAGAACACCTGGGTAAGGGTTAAGATAAGAAATGAACTTGTAACAATTGTGTAGTGGAATCTTGTCAGTGGGGAAGAAAATACCCTGCAATCCAAATAATCAAATCAAAATCTTATATGGCAATACAGTTACATTACGATATATAAATGGTATATGAACACATATGAACATATATACATATGTCATATTCTATTGATATGTGCATCAACTATGCTCATAGCAATAAACAATAGTGGGTACAAGAGTATGGACCCTGAAGTCGGCTACCTGGGTTCAAATCCTAGTTCTGCCATTTAATAGCTGTGTGACCCTGGACAAGTTACTTAAATTCTCTGTATCCCAAAATCCCTTATCTATTAATAAGGACATTCTTGATTGTAACATCTACCTCATGGGATTGTTATAAGTACTTAAAAATAGTTAAGGCACTGATAATACTGCCTGGAATAAAGTAAATACCATGTAATAAAATATATTATTAAAATATCTTTTTGGCAGGTGTGAGGCAGGGTGGTGGAAGGGGAAGAATATGTGCTTTGGATAAGATGGTCATAGATTCAAATCCTGTATACTCGCGATGCAGTTTTAGCCTCCATTTCCTCACATAAGGAATGGGATGATAATTTATTTCTGTGAAGATGACAGGAAATGACACATGCCAAGTGCCTGGCACCCATTCCAGGAGCCCCAGTGGGTAGAGGCATAGTGATTGACAGAAGAAGGAGACTGGGAGTCAGATCCCTAAGACTTTATTACCCAGGTGTCAGAGCAGACAAGTTACTCTTCTTGGGCTTAGTTTCTCCCTTTGTAAAATGGGGGTTAGATTAGTGCATGGGTGAGGATGGGCTAGGTTATGCTGCTTAACAAGCACCTCCCCAGACCTCAGTGACTGAAAAGAACAAACATAAATGTCTTGTTCTCACTCCATGTCCCACAGATCAGCTGAGGTCTGGGCTTCACACCATCCTCCCCCCAGGAGCCATCTGCTGGAGCAGACACTATCTGAAACATTGCCAATTGCTGTGGTGAAGGGGGAAAGAGCTTTGGAGAGTCTTGAACCGGAAATTAAATACTCTGTCCTGGAAGTGACACTAATCTCTCCCACTCACAAGTCATTAGCCAGAAATAATCTTGTGGCCCTGCCACAAGGGGCCAGGAAGGCCAATCCTACCATGTGCCCAGAAGGCAGAGCTAGAGCTGTTGGGTGAACGGCACTCATGACTGGCATAGTTAGAGCCCCCAAAAACTTGTTAAAAGTGTGGCTCACTGTCCAGCAGCATGGATGTCCCCCGAAAGCTTGTTAGAATGCAGAATTGCTGGCCCCAGACCTATATTGTGATAGTCAATTTTATATGTCACTTTAGGTGGACCACAGGAGGCCCAGCTATCTGGTTAAACATTACTTCTGGATGTGTCTGTGAGGGTGCTTCCGGAAGAGGTTCACAGGTGCAGTGGTGAGCCGAGAAAAGCAGATGGCCCTTTCCAAGGTGGGTGGGTCTCATCCAGTCTGTCGAGGACCTGTATGGAACAAAATGATGGGGGACGACTGAGTTCTCTGAGCGAACTGGAGCGTCCATTCTCCTGCCCTGCGTGCCTCTTCTCAGGCCTTCAGACTCATGCCTTCAAACTCAGGCTGGAATCTACACCACCAGCCCTCTGCATCCCCGGCTCTGAACCACACCACCAACTCTCTTGGGTTCCCAGCTGGAAGATTGCAGATGGTAGGGCTCCTCAACCTCTGTAATTGCAGAAGCCAGTGCCTTATTTTATTTATAGATAATATGAGTGATATATCTCCCATATAATATATATCTCCTACATTATATATAATATTGAACACATATGATGTATCTCCTATATTAGATATAACACATATATCTCCTGTATAATATATATTTCCTATATTACATATAATATTGAATACATATATCTCCTACATTATATGTTTTATATATTTTTTTCTATCGGTTCTATTTTTCTGGAGAACCCTGCTTAATACATCTACTAAATCAGAATCTGCATTTTATGAAGATGCCCAGTAGATGTTCACACCTGAGACATGCTAGCCTGTGTCTATTGGGTAGCAGGGCAGCGAGCTGCCTATGAGCCTGGCTCTCAGCCTCTCTCAGTGGATTTGGTTACCACGCTTACTCCTGAGCCACCTGCAGAGAGCCAGCATCAGAGTTCTATTTCTAATTGGAATCAGGGCTCAGGAATCTGCTCTAAGCAGCACACAGGTGCAGTTAACTTCCTCCAACCACACTTTGAGAAAATCCTCTCAAGCTCATTCTGAGTCTGTGGGATCTTTTTTTTCCTATAAAGCAAAATGAATTCTAAAAGGCCTAGACTAAACCTTAAGAGTTTCCTTTCACTTACTTGAGAACTCTAAACCAAGATAGAGAGAAGGTAAAAACCTAAGTAAGAACACCTACTGCCATTTTTGGCAGCTCTGTCCCGGGCTCCGTGCAAGTCACTTTGTACACTTGATCTCCTTTCGTCCTGACCACCACCCTGTACCAGAGGCCCTGTCATGATCCCCATCTAATGGGTAAGGGAATTATTGAGCATAGAGTTCAAGAAGGAACTTGCTTAAAGACACACAGGAGGCAGAACCAGGAGGTAGACTCAGGTCTGCCTGAGGTCAACTCTTGTGTTAACCACTTCACGGTGGCTTCCTGGGGCAGCCACCCAGCCCAAGCAGGTCCCCTGCAGAAATCATTTCCCATCCTGAGCATCTCCCACATTGTTCTTCAGCTTCTTGCCAAGAACAGCATGATGCGGTGATTCCTGAATTCACTGCACGTACACAGTAAATGAACAATCTCAAGACAGGGATGTATAGACAAATTCCTCATCTCCCTCCATTCTTTTTCATCTGTTGCTGTCATTTCCTCTGTCACTGCCATGGTCATGAGGCTTTTTTTTTTTTTTCCCTGAGCCTTGCATCCACTCTGCTGAAAAACGCTGCTGCTCAGAGTTCATCATTCTGAGACTCATGGAATTCTGAAATGTAATACGTGACAAAGAACCATGGAGGCCATCCCCACCAACCTGCTCATTCTACAGATGAAGTAACGGAGGCTCCAAGAGGTTAACTGATTGGCGAATGGGTAACACAGCTGGCCTAGGTATCAGCAGTGATTTAGCAATACGGTTTCTGTCCCGTGAGCCACTTGGACTCTGCTCCTCTCCTCTGTGTGACAGGCAGAAAATAAGATGTCCCTCATTCTGGGCCTACACCCTTCTCAACTGACTTCCATTAATTTCTGGGCTGTTAAGAAATGTCAACGTGCTTAATTTAGTCAAAGCCT
This sequence comes from Furipterus horrens, assembly GCF_987537825.1. Taxonomy (NCBI): domain Eukaryota; kingdom Metazoa; phylum Chordata; class Mammalia; order Chiroptera; family Furipteridae; genus Furipterus; species Furipterus horrens. The sequence goes on from NW_028327172.1 coordinate 11,194,150, forward strand.
AGAAGTTCACAGTCACCAAAGAAATACAGATGTGACACATTTTTGCCTTGAGTTTCTGGGCCCTGGGGAAGCAAGCTGGGCTGGGCTGGACTGCTTCTGGGCCTGTTTCTGACTTGGCCATCATCCTAAGCAGAGAATTCGAACAGAGAGGAGTGTGTAGACCAGCTGTGATGCCTGCATAGGGAAAGTTACGGCAGGTGTCCTAGGTCTTGGCTTTTCTGGCAAAGCTAGATTTTTCTTACTCTGATCCCTGCTAATGCCATGACCACCTGGAGACTCATGGTGCCTGGAGCAAGATATTCACAATTCAAAACGGTGAAGGGATCCCATGAGACTCCCTAACTCAACCTGGCATTTGTTACCTGGGAGGATCTCTGGCTCCCGGCTCCCTGGCCTTCAGCACCAACCTGAGACAAGAGTGTTCTCTGCTCACTTGGCCCACAGCAGGTGTTAGCCAGACAACTTGACCTTCCATTCCCAGAGCTGGAAGGGAGCTTAGAGGTCATGCATTCAACCCCTGATAAATAAGTGAAGGCCTAGAGAAAGATGATTATCTAAAGCCATGGAGAAGTTTATAGGAGAAGTCAAGTGGGGACTGGATGGAAGGTGGATAATACAAGGTCTGTCCAAAATAAGTTCAGCCTTTGTTAATATAATGAGAACAGTTTGACAACATCTATGTAATCTGACAGCCAAGGATAGTGGACTGGAACGTGCATGTATGAACAATGATGACTTCACTGTACTAGTCAGTGGGGGTGGTAGAGTGGGCATGTGTACTGTGTGGCCGTTGCTTTCAAAATGACTGAGTAGAGCAACAAATCTGCAGCAGAGTTTGTGTTAAGCTTGAACATTCCTCCATGAAAACTATTCAGATGATTCAGAAGGCCGCAGCTGTGGGCAACTGGTGATTGGCAGCTTCATCATGGTAACACGCCCGCTCATGTATCACATCTCACGTAGAGTTTTTTGGTGAAACATCAAATCGCCCAGGTGACTCAGCCCCACTACAGCTCAGATTTAGCACCCTGCAACTTCTGGCTTTTTTCAAACCTAAAATCGTCTTTGAAAGGGAGGAGATTTCAGACCATTGATGAGATTCAGGAAAATATGATGGGGCAGCTGATGGCAACTGGGAGAACTGTGTGAGGTCCCAAGATGCCTACTTTGACCGGGACTGAGGCATCATTGTCCTGTGTACAATGTTTCTTATATTTTGTATCTTCTTCAATAAGTGTCTCTATTTTTCATATTACATGGCTGGATACCTTCTGGACAGACCTTGTATGCACACACACACACATGCACATGTACATGCATACTTACACACACACAATGTTCTACCATTTTAACGTTTACATAGTTCTTTCACATACGATCAGGGAAAATACGCAAAATAATCTACTCTTTCAGGCACAGGTTCTGATGAATCAGGACAGATACCAGCCCACAGCTCTGCAAACATGAACACCCTTGGGCCTCTCAACAACCTTGGGATGTGAACTCTGTTAGTGTTCCCACCTCACAGAAGGGGAGACGGAGGCCCAGAAAGATTGACGTGTAGCCCTATTCACCCTCTTAGCTAATATTTGTGTTTTGCTTGTTTGCAGGTTACAGTGATAGTTTAAGCAAAAGAGGAGCTTTATTAGGAGACCACTGGGGTGTCTGGCAGACCCCCAAGCAGGAATACACAGGTTCTCCCCCAGGCCTGGCCCAAAGAACTGGCTGGAAAGCCACCAAGAGCCCAGGCCAGCTTTCTCACTACACCTGCCTCCTGCTTCTCTCCTCCTGCAGGCCGCCCTTCTCTGCCTCTCTGTGCGCTTGTTCTGTTTCCTCACCTGTTTCAGGTTCCAACAGTGTGACTCTTTGTCCATTTCAAATCCCAATTCCCAAAGAAATCTGATTGCCCAGCTTGGATCCCATGTCCACCCCGGTCCAAAGTCCTCATACTTACTACCGACATTTAACAGTTCTTATTATTCTGCCTCATTTGTTTTATCTGTTTCCTGTTGCTGTTTTTGTAATTGATATGTTTTGAAGTACACACGTCGTGACATTTCATCCCTAAGGTCATATCTCTAAAATGTAAATACATCATTTTACTTAGCCGCAACACTATATCATACTCAACAAAATTAACAATAATTCCTTAATATAACCGAATACTCTGCCCACACCCGAATATATACAATTGTTCCCAAAATACTTTTCAATGCTGGTTTTATAAACTAGGATTCAATCAGCATCTACACATTGTGTTTGGTCATCATTACCTTTAAGTCTCTTTTTCATATCTATATATCTACATCTCAGCTACTTTAACATCTGTATCTATAGCTATAACTCCATGGTCAATATGACTGCTCTTGTCATGAACCCAGAAGAGAACACATCATGGCTATTTGCGGGCAAAATGCTGTAGCCTGGTCCCCTCCATCCACTGGTAAGAGGTGACTAACTATGCATGAAATTTCTGGCCTTGGGAGGAAAACAAAGGATACCTCTATGTGAGTGAGCCTTGTACACCAAGAACTATAGTCTCTTTCTCTCTCTCCTCACTTTTTTTGTATAATTCAAAGAGGCAAGTTGGTGTAAAGGGAAGAACACAAGCAGACAACACCCCAACTCTGGTGCCATGACTGTGGAGCCATGTGGCCTTGGGCAAGTCATTTCATCTCTTGGAGCCTCAGTTTCTTTACCTGTAAAGTGAACATAATACCCATCTGTGGGGTTGCTGCGAGGATGAAGTGAACTCGCTCTATAGCGTGCCCATCACAGTGCTTAGATTCCCTGTAAAGCTTGGAATGCAAGTGCATACCCGGCTACCCAATTCAGTTCTTCTTCCTGTAGACATGCTCAAAGACATTTCCCAGCCTCCATTGTTGTTAGATGTGGCCAAGTGATCGAGTTTTGACTGTGGAATCTGAGAAAAGTGTGCTGTGGCAGCCACCTCCAGGTTAAGCCCACAAAGCCTTCTATGGGCCCAGGGCAACCCCTGAAATGACCCACTGAAACCGGCAAAATCTCTATGGATCTGGTCCCTGAATGAGTCTGTAGGGTAAACGTCTTGCTCCCAATGAAGAGCACCTGATTTGGACTTTCCATGAGCAAGAAATAAAGCTGTATGGTGACAACTGATGTGGTTTCAGGGTTTATCTTCTGCAGCAGCTAGCATTGCTTTAACCAACACAAAGTTCAATGTTAAAGATGAAGTCGTCACTTAGAGGGAAGACCTAACCAAGGCTTGATTTAAACCACGGTGGCTTTCGGTACACCAAATAAGGAACCATACAACCGTTAGGGGAAACATTTACATTTTAATAGTGTATTTCGTCAAGCGTATATGGGGTTTTGATATTTTTACGCCCCTGAAACAATGCTGTGGATGGATGGCATCTGACATCGCTGACAGCCAGGAGACGGCCGTGAGGTCGGCGCCGTCGACGGCACATGCGCAACCTTGGTCGCAGCTCACCATCTGTCATCCTTTTCCTTGAAGGTCGTGCATTGTTAGCACTGCAGGCGTTGGGTTTAATCTCCACTCACAGTGTCCTCAGAGAGACGCCACGCTGATCAGGTACTGAAATGAAAAGTTGTGTGCTAAGAAGGCAAGGAAGCGGAGCAGCCTGATGTACGATAGAAGTCTACAGCTACGTAAGACTTAAAAGCGCTCTTTCCATATTCATCGAATGAGAATTTTAAGTGCTAGGAAAGCTTTGTGTCATGGTTTCCTATTTTTCAGAAATACATCAGTCATGGCATGGGGCACAATGGATGGATACCTTCGATTTGGTGGAATTATCAACGTGTAGATATGTCGTGATTTTGAAGCAAGGAAGAAATCCAGTGTAAATAACAACAATAATAATGACAACAACAACAACTTGCACTTCCTAAGAGCCCAACATGTGTCAAGCTCTGTGTGTTACATTATCCCATCGAATCATCGTGACGACGCTGCGAAGTGGTTATTCTTACATGTGATTGCAATTGTCCTACACGCTGCATGGGAAGGGAGCAGGGTGCTATAAGAGAGTAACAGGGAGGGACATGACTCAGAGTGGGAGGGCAGACCTTCCTGGGAACTGAGACCTGAAAGATCATGGCCAGCAGTGTTTAGTGAGCACTGACCAGGTAGCAGGCTTGATTCTAACTCTATGTGTCAACTCAATTCTTAGAAGATTATTATCAGTTCCACTTACAGGTGAGTAAACATCAAGGCAGGGATAAAGAAGTTAAATAACTTGCTTATAATGATTCAAGTCACACAGCTGATGAGTAATAAAACCTGGGATGTGAACATGACTCTCTGAGCACAGAGCCCACGCCTCCTCCCCCTTCACTATCCTCCCTGGTGATTAAAATGGGACGGCATCTACATTTTACCAATAAGGGCAGCAGCAGGAAATGAACTGGTTACAAGCACAGCCTCCGGGGCCAGACGTCCTGAGTTCAAAGCCAGGCTCTGCAACTGAGCACCAAGGTACTTGACCTTTATATGCCTCGGTTTCTTCATTTGTTGTATTAAATGAGTTAATACACATATAGAGCTTAGGTCAAAACCAGAATATAGTAAGCCCTCAAAAAGTGTTACATAGTATTACTGTCTTCACACAATGCTCATAAGAACTCTAAGAAAACAGAAACTCGGGGAGGTTTAGCAGTTTGTCTAAACCCACGCATTTAAAAAAAGGAATCAGGATGCAAACCTAAGTCTGTTCACTCAGAAGCCCTTGCTTTTACCCCATGGAGCTGCCACTTAAAGATGAGTCCGTGGGTTAGGCCTTCACTCCTGCAGTTTTCCAAGAAAGGAGACTCTAAACCCAATGTGACACCCCATTTTCACATTCAAATCCCACCCAATAGCAAGGCTCTCTCATTGCCAGTCTGGATTTCATCTGTTTTACTTTCATTTTCTAAATCCTCACCCAAGGATACATTTATTGATTTGAGAGAGAGAGACAGAGGAAGAGAGAGAGAGACATCAACATGAGAGAGAAAGGAGAAATATCAAGTGGTTGCCTCCCATACGTACCGCAACTGGGATTGTACCTGCAGCCTAGGTATGTGTCCTGACATGAATCAAACCCCCAACCTTTCGGTGTAGAGGACAACACTCCAACCAACGGAGCCACACCAGCCAGGGCTCATCTGTTTTATTTTCAAGTCATTCCTCTTTGAGAAGCTGGAGGGAAGGTGGAGACTCAACAGTCAGTTTATTTCTTTCCTATTTTTTATACGCTGTACCTCTCATTTCCTCACCTTTGTAGAGAAGGCAGGGACCATTTGAGAGTCGGGCACAAAGTAGGTGTTCAGGAAAATGTGTTGTGTGGAGAACACGTTGGGGGTTTCCAGAGGCAAGAGGTGGGAAGGAAAATGGGTGATGGGGGGGGGTCAAAAGATACAAACTTCCAGTTATTAAAAAAAAAGTAACTCATGGAATATAATATACAGCATGGTGATTATAGCTAATAATATTGTATGTTTGAAAGTTGCTAAGAGAGTAGATGTGAAAAATTCTCATCACAAGAAAAAAATTGTAACTATGGGAGGTGGTGGATTTTAATGAGACTTATTTTGGAGATCATTTTGCAACATATACAACAATCAAATCATGTTGTACATTGAAACTAAAATAATGTGATATGTCAATTATATCTCAACTGATAATTTTAAAAATGGTTAAAAGCATGTGTTCTCTGAACCAATGTATAAGAGAATGAGTGACTAACCCTTAATGTGTCTCCCAGACCAGACAGACCCCATACCACCCCAGCCCTGCCCACCCGACTTGCTTTTCTTTGACTCCCACCTCTTAACCCCAGTGTTTCTCAAACAAGGGTGTTGTGAGGAACTTCTGAGGACATTGTGACATTGAAGTGATCTTGGTTGTGGTGACACCCTGGGTTTCTTCATTCCTCATTCCCTTGGGTCAGTTTTTGACCAACAGGGTAGAGATAGAGGGGTGTGTATGTGTTGGGGAGGGACGGGGAGGTTGGGGGTGGACAGGTAGACGATGTGTGACTAGAGCCTCATAGTCAGTCAGGTGACAGGTGTTGCAGGCAGAGGGAGGCTGGGAATTCTGCTAGACATTCACCATCAAGATAGGAGACCTGGGCCTTTGGTTACTGATCATGGAAACCCAACTCAAACACAGATAAGGAAAAAAGAAAGGCATGTATCACTCATATAACATGGAGTTCAGGGGTGTGCTGCTGTCAGTATGAACCTTACCACTCAAATAATGTCTCAACTTTTCTTCTCTCTCCCTACGCTGTTGCTTTCTCTCTGTGTTTGTTCGTACTCTCTCCAAGACAGGCGTTCTGCAAACATCGGCTGCTGACAACCCTCATTGACCTCCTGCCAGCTGCAGAGAGCTCTCACCATCAAGACTGTTAAAGCTGGAGGCAGGGGGAAAGGCTCATCAGGAGGAGGAAGCTGGGGCTGTTCGTTTTTAACAAAAAAGAGAATCAGCAGCTTTCTCAGAAGCCCAGAGCAGACTTTCCCTTCTGTCTTATCGACAAAAACGGGGTCCCATAGATACCCCTATGGGAGGCTGAGAAAGTGCGAAACAGGATTGTTGTTGGCTTAGACATATCATGGTCCATTGTCTGGGGCAGCCACGTGGTCAGCCAGAACAAAATTGGGGTTTCGCATGCCAGGAAGGAGAGAGACTAGATTGGGTAAGTAACTAATGGTGTTACCATAAGAAGATGTTGTGAAGCCGCCTCACCAGATAGCATAATAAGAACAGGGAGAAGAGCCCTGGCCGGTGTGGCTTAGTTGGTTGGAGTGCTGTCCTATAACCCGAAGGATGCGGGTTCAATTCCCAGTCAGGGCACCTACCTAGGTTGAGGGTTCAATCCCTGATCAGGGCATGTATGGGAGACAACCAATTTATTTCTCTCTCTCTGTCTCTCTCTCTGTCTCTCTCTGTCTCTCTCGCTCTCTCTCTCGCTCTCTCTCCCCCTTCCATTCTAAAAGCAATGAAAAAAAAAGAGGTTCTCTGGTGAGGATTGAAAAAACAGGGAGGAAAACTTTGGCAAAGAAGTGGAAATGCTAGCTATCCAGATACAATTAATGGCCAGATTAGAATTGGGAAGCAAGCAGGTGAAAGTCAGGAAAGGTGAATCAGGAGAGGTGGGCGTGGCCATAAGGAGAGGACCAGCTGTGGGCCGCACCTGCCAGGACACTTCCTGGAACATAGAGTTCTTTTCTAAGGATGTTCTGGAGCAGAAGTTCAAGAAATACCGAGGGTCTTGATGAGGAAGGAGCAAGTGAGAGGTCTTCTCACCACAAAGAGTCTGAGTCCCTCCTAATGTTTTTTGGTTTAGGTGACCCTAAACCAATGTAACAAAGCTCCAACCCAAGGAGAAACATGCTGAAAAACCTTCATTGGCTTCCCACCATCATGAGCTCAAATCCAGCTTCACAGTCTGGTCCCACTGTCCCCTCCAGCTTCATCTCTCACTGTAACTCCCTCATCCTCTTGCTCCAGCCCCTCCCAGCTCCCTAAATCCAGCCTGCACTTTCGTGACTCCAGGATTTTGCTTCCTCTGTCCTCTCTGCCCTTGCGTAGCTCTGACTCTCTGAGCCTCCATTTCCTGGTCTATAAAAAGGGAAGTACCTTGCTTAACAGGTGTTGTGAGAGTTAAGGAGATGGAATAAAACACAATAAGTGCTTAGAATACTACCTGGCACATAGTAAGTGCTCAATACATGTTAGTTGTTCTTATTCATTAACCCCTGTTTTGAAATATGAACAAACTTGGTGTCCATATGCCAGTACTCACCCATTCCTTCCTTGCTGTATTTGTGAATGAACATGTCAAGAGGGTGAGCACCATGAAGTCCAGGGGGGATGTGTGTGGCTGACCGCTGCTTCTTGTTCTCCTCTGAAGTGGCAGGCCAAGCACACAGCTATTCTATTCCTGAACAAGTTCACCAGCGATGACAGATGGACAGCCTAACAAGGGACAGACTGTGTCCAGGACTTTTCCCGCTTGCTGGCTGTGAGGTCCCACCAGGAAATGGAGCCCACCCACAATTTCACAACAGAGCTGTCAGGAAAGTCAGGTGGATTCATCCACCGCCCGTCTGTAGGTAAGGCCTGTCACCAGGCATCTCCTCCAAAAAGCAGGAACCTGCCAATGTGAGGAGGTGAAGCCTAAGTGCTTCCCTTGAAGGCCCATCAGCAATGACTCAGCAGGAAGTCAGCCAAGGCCTGAGTCACTCTCTCCGCCACCACCACACCCAGGGTTTTCCTCCAGGGCTGGGAAGCCTGCTTAGAGCTAGAGGTGCAAATCTTCTGGATCTGGGTCTACCCAGGCCAATGAAATCATTTCTTTAACATAACTTAGCAGTTTCAGAGCAGGAACTCTGGTGTCAGACTTCCTGCCTCTTCTTGAACCTGGAGCAAGTTTCTTAGAGTCTCTGGCCACAGGCTGCCCATCTGTAAATGGGAACAATAGCAGTACCTCCCTCACAGGAGGGAAAGATCTTAGAACAGTGCATGGTATGTTGATAGGACTTCTCTAACAGGCCGGGCCTGGTCTCACCTCAGGGCCTTTGCATATGCTGTCTTCTCTTCCTTGAATGTTTCTGCCCCAGATGGCCAGCTCCAACACTTCATTCAGGTTTTTACTAAATATTCATTTTCCTGGTGAAGCCTTTCATGGCTTCAATTCCATAACCTCTCTTCCTCCCCCAACACTGCTGACTCCCTCATCCACGTTTTCTCCTTAGTACTTATCATCATCTAATAGATTATGTATTTTAATCATGAATCTTTTTTGTTGTCTATCTCTCTCCACCCCCACTGGAATTCAAGTTCCATTCTCGTCTGCTTTATTCACTGCTGTACTCCCTAGACCTAGAAAAAGTACTGACACATAGCAGTTCTCAATAAATATTTGTGAAATGAATGGAAGTGAATGTGATCTTATTCAACATTATTTATCACCAATTATCTTTGTCATCAATAAAGATCACCAGCAAAGATCACCATGATTATTCATTCCATTACAGTGAGAATCAGAGAAAAAGTTTCAAAGTTAAAAACTACACCACATTCAGAAAATCTGCCTTTGGTTCGTTAACACTTGAATAAATAGATTCTCAAAGCTTGGAGACCTCTGCTGCTGGGGTGGAAAACTCTGTTAGCCACAGGGGCTGGGCAGATGGGGGATAGATAAATGTGTGAATCAGATGGACCATTAGGGAGTGGTGAGAACCAGGGGATTTGAAATGCAATCCCCACCTAAAGGCATTTAAATTCAAATTAAAAGATAATCTCTACAGCCAAACGTATCTCTAAGCTGCATTTCCCTGACTCTGGGTTCTAAATGTAAATTTATCACCCACTTGATCATTCTGATTTTAAAATATTCAAATATTAATATGACCCAGCACCTCCCATTCTCCCACCACCCTGATATCAAGACCCCAGGGGGGCTTCACAGGGCCATCAGTCAGTTCTGACCTTAGCTGCCCTGTTTGGGGATGCTCTGCAGTCTGTCCTTCTGACTCCCCAAAGTTCAGCTGAGGGCAACTGACCAGTGTGTTCCCAAAACTCAGACCAGGCAGTCATGAGGGCCCACAGAACCCTCCTGGTCTCCATGATTTGGATCTTCAATAACCTCTCAGGGAGGCACTACTCTCTCCAGGAAGATTGTTTCTCCCCAACTCCTCAATGGTCCATTAAAAGACGCCAATTGACATCATGAAACAGAACTTTTGATGCAGTCTGCATCTGTGTGGGAATTGGGGTGACCCCACCCACCTCCCCAAGGACAATGGGCGAGGACTTGGCCTCATGTTTGTATAAAGGCCCATCCTGGTGAATTTCCCAAACAAAGAGAGTTGGGAGGCTCCAAAAGTTGGGGGCCTTTAACTCCTGGGAAGGAAGCTTGCCAGCATCCCTCCCACCACCCCTCCCTCCCCATGGCATTTTCTCATTAAAATAGGGGAAGAAATTGAGTCTCTCTCACACACACCCCCAATGTATGTATAGATGGGGAAGTGGAGCCTAGACAGGCTTGACTTCTAAGCTTCTCTAGCTGTGGAACATTGAAGATCCCTGAGCCTCTGCCTTCTCATCTATGAAATAGGAAGAAAAATCAAGTAACCTGATTGGGTACTGGGAAGAATAAATGTGAGCCACGCCTCCTCCTGATTTAGCTCCTCCCCCAAGCTTTATTGCCTCAGACCAGGCACTCAGTAGGAGACACACACACACACACACACACAACCAGCTTCCTGGCACCAGTATAGAGGTCTACCATGTATTAGCTGTTGCCATTATTACTGTTATTCAGGTTCACCCCGTGAATGTGGCTCCAAGCAATGACCCAGCCGTCAGCCCTCCATGCCCGCCACCAGCCTGCTTCCCAAGGCAAAGCACTTGGAAAAGCACATCCGACCTAACCGTAGTTGCTTGTTTATGCGGCAGGAGCAGAGCCAAGTCTCAGTAGAGAGTTCAGCATCCCCCACCGACTCGCAGTTGCTGTCTGCTAGGGGCCCCGTACCCCCACCCGCCACGCCAGTCCCCTGTAATAATCACTTTTATAGAAGCTTTAAAAGATAACTGCTCGTTGAGAAACACGGGAGTGGATGTTTCTGGCAGAAACACTACCCTGTGAAGACATCACAGGAAGCACCTGCCAGCTCCAGTGGCCTTGACAGCACCAAAGACCAACCCCCTTTTTCTGAGCCCCGCACCCCGTGGCACCTGGTGCTGAGCCCAGTGGGAGCACTTCAGGCACAGGGTCCGGTGTCTATCTGCCTGGCTGTCCTGCATCAGCCTGCCAGGGCCTGGAGGGCTGGGACCGAATGCTTAGGGGAGAAGAATAAATAATGCTTGGCTGTAATTCGGGAAAAAAGCCACCCAGAGAGCTTTGCTCTGGCATCCCCATCCCTCCCTACCTAGGAGGAAGAGGGGGTTAGGAAGAGGGGGTGCTTCTAGACTTTCTTCTCATCCTTCTTGCCCATGGGGTCTTGTCATCTAGACATTAGGACCTCTGCAGGCCCCAAAGTTCTCCCTCTTTCTCCTTATCATGGACTCTACAGCCTTTGAACCTCAAATAGCTCAGGAGGTAGTGAAAGAGCCAGATGCCCTGAGGCTGAGGCTGCCTCAGAGTGTGAGTTTGCAGCTAACCTGCTGTGTAACCTCAGGCAAGTACCTTGGGCAACTCTCTAAACCTGTTTTCTAATCTGCAAAGACTAGGAACGGACTTTACTGGATGTGCAGGCAACATGCATTCGTATTGTTCACTTATCTGATCTGGAAAATGAAGGAGTTGGCCTATATCATTTCCGGGTTCCTTCTGGGAAAGGTTGCAGGAGCAGCTTTTAAAGCCTCCAGCTCTCAGTCCGTGGAAGGGGCTGTGACGTCGCAGAGAATGCTCAGGAGATAGAGCCAGGCTGACCTGGGTTTGCATCTCCGTCTGTCACTTCCCAGCTGTGCTGATGCTGGGCAAGTCACATGGGGACCCTTCACCTACAGGATGAGACATTATCTCCCTCCTAGGGCTACCAGGAGGATACAACGCAAGGGGGTGTGTAGGAGCCTGGCGGGCATTCTTTAGCACACAGTAGGGCTTGCCCAACATCACTTCCTGCCCCTTTCCCAAACTAGGAAAAGAAAATGCGAGGAAAACCTTTTATGCAAATAACTTCTGTTAAACCCTGATGTTTTTTGCTTGGGTCGGGTTTGTGAGGAGGAAGCAGAAAGTGCCTCTAATGGTGTAAGAGTGCTGAGGGAGAAGATTTCATTTCTGCAGGCTAGGCTCCTAACCACAGCTCCAGCCAGTCACCACCGCACACCCTGGCAAAATCAGCCTTGCCCTCAAGACTCTGCTGCCCAAGAACAAATACACTTCTTTAAAAAAAATTTTTTTTTTTAATTTTATCAGTCCCATTCAGTACTAGGTGTAGTTCAGAATCTGGGTCACTTTCTCTGAGAGGCCCTCTTTGACCCCCATCCCCATCCCCACCATTTACAATCCTAGTCTCTCTCCCACCTCTGGCAACTCCCCATGCCCCTCTTCTGCTTCACTTTTCTCCGTAGCACACATCACCACTGAACACACACACGCATTTCACCAGAAATGCTCACGTCTCAGTCGCCAGGGCTGAGAACAGGGCCTGTATTTTAGGCACGAAATAAAAGTTTGTTGAAAGAATGAGTCTGGGCCTGAGCTAACGCCAAGCTGGCAGTCGAGGCCAAATAATAATAAAATATCACATGAACCCCTCCTTTCACAGTTTGCAAAGCCCTCGTCCAATATTTACTTGACTTTGTGCAGAAGACTGTGTCTCTGCATTTTCTAGGTTGAAGAAACCTAACTCAGAGAGATGAAGAGTTCCCGGAAGACACAAGAAATTCTTCTGGCCTCCTGGCCTGGGGCAAGTCACTGCCTCCTCTGATCTCACCTCCCCTTATCTGTAAAAGGAGGTGAACTGGGTCCCTTCTGGGATTAGGGGTTTAAATTGTTAAATCCTGTGACTCACCTGATTGTTAACCCTTTAAAGACGGACTCAAATGTTGTTACACACACACCATAACTGCAAAGTCAGGGGGAGCTGAAACCTCTGTCTTTCTGATTCCATTTCCAAATCTCTTTCGGAACCCACTCTCCAGGGGACGCTCTTACTGGGTCTACTGAGACCCTCATACAGAAGCACATGGTCAGTTCTATGCAAGGAGCTGTGGTAGCGGTCCATATATGGTCAAAGCAGGCGATTTATTTAGTTGTTTTGTTTGTTTTTTTTAATCACTCCGCATTTCACGGGGTTTCCACATGTCTTCTAACTTGACTGCCTACCCAGGCTTTCTCTTCCAGTCTGTCTCACATACCCACTTGGAAACTAAATGAACAAACCTTGCTTCCAAGAAATCAAAACCTTCAGTGGCTCCCTTTTGCCCGCAGAACATAGTTGGCCCTTCTCAATCTTGTCCCAATCCTTTCAAATATATCCATTTCCCCACCCACCCTCCTCTGTTGCACCAGAATTTTCTGCTTCAGTCTATTCAACTCATTCATTCATCCACTCACTTATCCCACGACTATGCATCACATGCCTACTATGTGCCAGGCATTCACAGCTGTAGGGTTTGCTATGATAAACGAGTTCCCGTCTTCATGAAACGTACATTCTAGAGGAGGGAAGATGGGCAATAAACAAACAAGCAAACAAACCAGATGGTTTCAGATACTGTTGAAGATACATCACTGCTGTGCTAAGATTACAACAGCACATACAACATCATAAACAAAGCGGGATGCAGGGACGGAAAGGCAATGGGACTGCCTCAATCTGGGCCTCTCTGCGGGACCACCTTTAGGGGAAGGCCTGGATGAGAAAGGAACGGCCATGTGGAGACCTGGGAGTGTTCCAGACAAAAGGAACAGCAAGTGCAAAGGCTCTAGGGTAGCCACAAAACTTCACACATCCTCAGGTTGGAAAGACAGCCAGAATGGCCCAAAAGACTTGGGCAAGGAAGGGGGTGACAGGTGACCAGGTCAGGGAGGTAGGCAGGGGCCAGCTCAAGCGGATCCCAGTGAAGAGTTTGGATTTTATGCTAAGTGCATGGGCAGCAATTCAAAGATGTCCATGGGAGGATGACATGATCTGATATATGTTTTTAAAAGATGCCTCCAGCCATTGTATGGAATGTGAATTGTGGGAAGTATAAGAAAATAGCAAGGTGATCATTTTGGAGGCTTTTGAAGAGTCAAAGTGAGAGGTGATGTGGCTTGAGCTAGGGGCTGGCAGTGCTGATGGAGAGAAGTGGAGGGATCATGGGTGTTTCTGGAGGTAAAGCAAACAAGACTAGCCAATGAATTCATTAGAAGTTGCCATGGGCGAGCAGAAAAGATTTTAGACTCGTCCTACACAGTAAGACTATGTTTCCTCCCCTGTTTTCTCTCACCCATTGGTCTCTGCTTTCTCGTCACCATCTCTAAACCTACCCGTTTTCATGGCACCTTCTTTTTCTGCTTTCTTCAGTCTCAGGAATCTTCCTTCACTGAATCTCTGCTTCTTTGTGTGTACGCAGCCATCACTTGGTGCTGAGACAAATTTCTCTTCTGATGGCTGTGTTCTGCATTCCCTATTAGGTGATCGATTCTTTAAGGGTAGGTACCTCCACGAAACTGTAGGATGGAATGCAGGTTAGCTATGAGCACAGCCAGAATCTCATTTATTAGTGACATCAGGTAAGTGACTGGTTTTTTTGAGCCTCAGCTTTAGGATTGGGGGGAATGAAGGGGAATAAAGGTGTGATTGAATAGAAAATGCATATAAAGTGCTTAGTACCTACAGTGTGCCTAGTATAAGGGAAGCTGTGAATGATCACTGTGCTTATTATTTGCAAGACAGGTGTGCTGCTTGTGGCTACGACTTTGGGCACGTTGTTTTCCCTCTTTGAGTCTCAGTTTGCTCATCTGTAGAATGGGATGTATTGTAGATATTACTCAGTTCTAAGGTTCTCAATGCCTCTGTTCTATTTGTTAACACCTTAGAATCCATTTTAAATAATGTTACCCTAAACCCATGTGATGTGATGTCTCCTTCATAATGTTGCAGCGCCCTCTATTGGAAGCACTGCGCCAGCATTTGCTGGATCCTTAAACAGCAGATGCTTAAAAAGAAGCCCAGCCCTCCCTCAATTGCATATATTCAGAGAAAAATCTCTTCTTCAGTAACATCTCTCCCCATACAGATGTGGATTATTTTTACCCAAACAAAAAAAAGCTATTTTCCATTTTAAAATTCTGTCCATATTATTTTTCTTTTTTAGGACCTTGTGAAAGTTTACTTTTTCCAAAATTATTTACTTTAACATAATCTGAGACTTACAAAGACATTGTAAGACTACTACAAGAATACACTGTATTATTCACCCAGATTCCTCAAATGTCTGTAATGATTTTTCCATGCAACAAGACCAAAAAAATTTACTGATATTTGTCTAAAAGACTCAGGAATAGGGAATAAAGAAGAAGAAAAAAAATTAAAAAACCCTAAAAGTCTGGTTTGGTTTAGTGTAGCTGAGTTTTAACTGCTTTTTTTTTCTTTCTTTCTTTTAAGAAAAAACAATTGAAAACCATGTGGACCATCCACTGTGAGTTATAGGACAAGCAGGGGGACAAGGGTCAGAGTCCTGGGCTTCAGTTAAGTCACTTCACCTCTCTGCATTTTTATACCCTTATTTATAAATGAAGAGATTGGACCAGACAATCTCTCATGCACCTCCCAGCTCAAAAATTCACGATTTTTCAACTGGATTGCCCCGCATTGTTTTGTATTTACCTGAATCGGATGAGCAACCAAAGTGGCAGCCTCCTGGTGCAGGGCGTCCCTGGACAACAGAAGAGAAATGGATCAAGGCCGTTTTCTCCCTGTGAGCCCTCCATCCACGGAAGCTGCTCTCAGCTCTAGCCAGAGGGTGAGGCCCCAGAAGGAAAAAGGAAAAACATGAAGGAAGCTGAGCAATTGGAGTTGAGAAAGTGGAGGAGCAGAAAGAAAGTGAAGGGGAAAATGTCTCTTTTGTGAGCAGTTTTCCTATATTTAAACATCCCCACATTTTACAAGCAAATCAAAGTCTATATAATATATTCTTGTATTCCCAACTGGATACAGCAAATTGAGATCTGTAAAGCACCCTTAAAAAATACCGCATTTATTTAAAATCCTCCAAATGTTTTTCATTAAAGGAAACTTTTTTTCTTCTCATCACTCATAGTTTCTAGAGCTACCCTGTCCAAAATGGGAGCTCCTAGCCATATGTGGCTGTGTGAATGTAAGCTTAAATTAATTGAAGTAAAATACACCCCTGGCTGGTGTGGCTCGGTAGACTGAGTGCCAACTTATGAGCCAAAAGGTCACCAGTTTGATTCCCAGTCAGGACACATGCCTGGGTTGAGAGCCAGGTTCCCCTAGTTGGGGGCGTGCGAGAGGCAACCAACTGATGTGTCTCTCAAGCATCAATGTCTCTCTCCCTCTCTTTCTCCTTCCCTTTCTCTCTTTAAAAGTAAAGAGATAAAGTTTTATAAATAAATAATAATAAATAAAAATATTTAAATCAGCCCTGACTGGTGTGGCTCAGTGGGTTCAGTGTCATCCTGCAAACTGAAAGGCTGCTGGTTCAATTCCCAGTCAGGGCACATGCCTGGGTTGCAGGCCAGGTCCCAAGTTTCTCTCACATCAATGTTTCTCTCCCTCCCTTCCCCCTTTCCTTCCCCTCTCTCTAAAAATAAATAAATAAAATCCGTTTTAAAAAATTAAATTAAATTAAAATATTTAAACCAGTGACATCTCCCTGCAGGCCTACCCCCAGCTGCAGACACAGACACTCCAGACCTGCACTGGCCAACAGAAATAGAATGCAAACCACATATGTAATTTAAAATTTTCTGGTAGCCATATCGAACCAAATAAACAAGAAATAGGTAAGATTAATTTTAATGACCTGTTTTATTCAACTCAATATATCCAGATATTATCATTTCAACACGTAATCGACGTAAGAGTCACCAACGAGATAGTTTCCATCCTCCTTCGCAGACTTCCAGGTTCAGGGTGCATTTTACACCTACAGCTCAGCTCCACCTGGACCGGTGGCATTTAAGGCACCTTGTGGTGACTGGTTGGCTGTAGCGTGCTGGGCAGCCTCTGGAGGGGTCGGGGGAGGGCGTAGGGTATGTGGTGCCGGAGCAGGAACATCAGCAGAACAACCAGTGGCAACCAAGACTCCTTCCCTCTTCTTCCATCACGTCTACCCGAGGCCACAGGAGGCAGCTGGATCTCCCTTGGGTGCTGTGGGGGCTTGCTCCCTTCAGGTCTCTTCCACTTCAAGGCATCCGCCCTCTGTGACACTTCCACGACCCATGACCCGCTAGGGACCCAGACCCTCTGCTGCGGGGAGTATCTGAGGTCAGCCCCCTCCTGGGGGAGGGGAGAGGAAAGGGACGGACTAGAGCCTCCCTCCCCGCAGCCCACGGGAGCAGAATGCACATGCAGGGTTCCTCTGCTCCGGAGAAAGAACTGCCCGCGCAGCCCCAGGAATGGCAAGGGGAGGGGAAACTAGCCCTTCAGCTGGAATTTCTGTTCAGGCTGCGTTCAAGGGAAAAAAAAAAATCTGGAGCAATTTTGGTTTCCCTCTCTTATACGTCAGGACAGTTGACAGGTTCCCAGGGTCAAGGTATGCGGACTCGGCCCCTTCTCATAACGCCCTTTCCCCCAAGACTCGCTGTATGGCCCTGGTTTGCATCCCCCGCTGGCTCCGGCTCAGTCTGGCCTGCGCGCCCCAGAACTCTCACTCACTCACTGTATTTTTATCACCCTCCCCTCCACCCCACGCGCTCACGTCTGCCTTTTCTTCTCCCCTATCGGACTCAGCTGTGGTTTTTTGATGATTTCCCCTTTGTTTAATCATTCTGGTGAAATAGAACCCAAAATAGCAAACAAGGGAATGCTGACCGGGGTGGGAAATAGACCTGCCAGAACAACTCCCAGTAGCAACAGTGTGCTAATCCCCATCCTCTGAGCGTCCCCAGCTCGCCCATTCATGGGCATAGTGTCACCTTACAAACCGACAAACCAGGGCAGCACTTTCACTCCACACACAACACACATGTGTTGAGGTTCTACACGTGTGACGAGGCTCTGTTGTGCCAGGCTCCAGGGGAACACAGTGGAAGGTGCCTGCCCCGACCTAAGGCTCTCATCCCGGCTGTAAGTGGGGGTGGGGTGGGGTCGTGGAGGGCGGGCCCTTGAGCTGGGACATGAAGGATGGGAAGGATTTAACAGGCAGAAACACTGAGGAGCCGCCTGCCTTGCCAATGGAAAGGACAGCAGGAGATGTCATAGAGATGGGGAGGGGACAGGATGCCCCCACTTGGCACAGCAGCTGCCTTCCACCTGACTGGTCAGGGCTGGCACTGGCCTGATGGCTCAAAGGTTTTAGTGTTACCCCTGAGTGCACAGAAGGGTCACCTTCCATGCCCGGGGCTCCCGTCCTGTTGCCCACGCTTTGCTGGTCTGGCTCTGAGAACCTTCAAACAAGATGAATCAGACCATTAAGGGAGGTGAGCCCAAGGAACAGGGGGATGAGCAGGATCTTTGAAGCTGAGCTTCCTTCACCAAGGGCAAAAGTCACGAGACTCAGTTTCTGCAGCCTGAGGGCCACTGGAGGAGATGAAAACCTTGAGTTCCAGTGGCTTGAATGAACGAGGCACAGGCCTCCTCAGAACTGGCCCAAGGCTGCTGCCCCGTGGTCTGTTCTCATCACACATTTGCGGGGCAGCCCTCCTTGGAGTGGGCAGTTGAAGATTATGTTCTCTTTTCCAAAAGCAGAATTATTAAGAGAGGAGAAAAAGAAAATACCTCCCACCTCTCCACCTGGACGAAGGAATCCCAGCTATTTAGGCAACCAGAGGGGGGCAGTCCGAAGGAGCCTTACAGATCACACCACTTCAAAGAGCAGGGTTGGTTTGTACATCTTCTGGAACCGTCCTTCCCAAGCACAGCTCAGTTACCCAAGAAGGTTGTCTGTTCCTGGGCCCCTTTTAGCGCCACGTCCCTGCCACACACACACACTCCATCATATCACCTGAGTCTTTTTTATTTATTTATTTTTTACACCACTGATCACTATCTGGAATTCTCTTGTTCATAAATTAGGATTCTTGTGATCATAGGTCTCCTTTCCAGATCCCCAACCAGACCGTGTCCCCAGAAGAACAAGGTCTGTCAAGACTCTGCAGCATCCCAAGTTTTGCAAGTGTTAGCATGAAGTTGGCACTCAAGAAATATTTGTGGAAATCCACCAAGGGCTGAGTGGTGGTAGCCATCAAACCTACAGATGCACCCACCCAAGGGTCAAAGTGACTGCAGATGAGACCCGGAGGGTGAACCTGACTTCAGTGATCCTTAAAGGAATCCAGAGGAGTTCTGCACCTGATCATCCAAGTAATTCCTTACCCCACTATTTGTAATAACAAGAGACTAAAAGGACATAAATGTCTTCATGGATAAATAAATCACATTACAGTTATACAATGAGGATACTATGCATACCTAAAAAAATAAAATAAAATAACCAGGAAGGTCTTTGGGAACTAATATAAAAAGTTTTCCAGATATAATCCTAAGTAAAAAAAAAAACAAAGCACAGGACAGTGTTAAAATATGCTATCATTGGTGGAGGAAAAAAAAGTTAGGGGAGCTATATTTCTATATGTTTATGCACAGTGTTTCTACAGGGGTGCAAAAATACTAGTTAAATTTCTACAGGCAGGGAAAGGAATTGGCTTACTTGGGAGTCCAGAAGGTTTTTCACCCTAAACCTTTTTGTAACTTGTGAGTTTTGAACGATAAGAATATATTACCTGTTCAAAAATAAAATCAATTAAAACATGTATATTTGTGTAGTCAAAACATAGCTTGGACCTGGCTGGTGTGGCTCAGAGGATTGAGCACCAGCCTGCGAACCAAAGGGTCGCCAGTTCAATTCCCAGTCAGGGTACATACCTGGGTTGTAGGCCAGGTCCCCAGTTGGAGGCACGTGAAAGGCAACCATACATTGATGTTTCTCTCCCTCTCTTCCTCTCTCCCTTCCCCCTCCCTAAAAATAAATTTTAAAAATATTTTTAAAAAAACAAAAACAAAAAACATAGCTTGCCCTGGCTGGTGTAGCTCAGTTGGTTGGAGTGTTGTCCTGTAAACCAAAAGGTCACAGGTTTGATTACTGGTCAGAGTACATACCTAGGTTGCGGGTTCCGTACCCGATTGGGCGTACAAGAGGCAACGAATCAATATTTCTCTCTCACATGGATGTTTCTCTCTCTCTCTTTCTCCTTCCCTTCCCCTCTCTCTGAAATCAATAATAAACATGTCCTTGGGTGAGGATTTAAAAAAACGTATCATGAATAATTTGATGAATGTAGTTCAGACTTTCCCCTTGGTGGCTTTCAGGAAATGTAAGCCAGTGTCCCCTCCCATTCTCATTCAGGGTTACACCCCTCACTCTTCCCCTCCCCACCTCTCCCTGCCCCTAAAATAAGGCCAAACTCTTGAAGGCTGGCCCTTGCAGAAGGCTGTCCCATTTGCTGGCTAGAGGTGTGTATGAAGGACAGGTGAAGGACAGGTAAATAAGAGCCTGTGGTGGCAACAGAGGTTGCAGAACAAAGGAATGTCTTCATGTCTACAAAAACAGCTTTCCTGCTTCCTTAAGCTACTAGATAAAAGAAAATAAACTTGGCTCTGCTCTAAGTAGATTGTCTTAGCTAGAAGCCATAGAGACTGGGGGAAATTTGGGGTATAGAAGTGGCAGCAGCCTCTTGTGCCTGGTATGTCCTGCCTGTGGGGAGTCATGTCTGGAACCAGTATTATTCTTGAGCTGATAGAAGAGGATCTCATGAAAGCTGCAGGGCCAGCCCGGAGCATCCAAACTAACCGCCTGGCCAGAGGGCCAGCCTCATGGGTGCACGACCTGCAGTTAGAAGGTCTCCTGAACTTGGTTTTATTTTAATGTTCCGCTGTTGCCATCTTGAAATTCTTAATACATTTTTAAAAGGTAGCCCACATTTTCATTTTGTACAGAGCCCTGCAAATAATGTAGTCAGTTCTATAGAAGTGTCACAAAAATCCTTGTCATCTCCAGTATCCTGGTTTATTTTTGGTTGTGTGACATATCTAGCCTGTTTTCATTCCCAGTGTACCTGAGTTTATCAGATCCTTTCCTGAAAGCTGTTTCAGGAGAGCTTGAGGGTCCAGCTGTACACCTGTGGACCTGTGGGAGGGGAAGATCATGATCAAGGTCAAGGTCAGAGGAGAGTAGGCCACTCTGCTATCTTGGGTACAGCCAGGCACTGCTAGCATTTGTTTATTCCTGGCTCCCAGGAGGTGCCTGGAATTACTGGTCCACAGTGTAACACCTTTGAGGAAAATCTGTAGAAGTTACAGGGGCAAAGGCCACTAATTTTTCCATTTGTTCTTTGATTCAAGAACTACTTATTGAGCAAACGGGCTGGGCGCACAGTAAGAAGGCACTTTCCCTGCCCTTGTGAAGCTTACAGTGTAGTGGAGCTAGGCAACAAACAACTAAATGAACACAGTGACAACTAGGGATTGCGGTAAGTGCTATGGAGAAAACAAATAGACTCCCAAGAGAGTAACTGATGGAGGGACATGGGGACTACTTGGACAGGATCATTAATGGAGGTCTCTCTGAAAACATGACCCTTCAGCTAAGACCTGAAGGATGAACAGAAGCAGCAACATGAAGAAAGGAGAAAGGGCAGACCAGGGAGGGAACAGGCTGAGGAAGGACATTGGGAAATGAGTGTTCCTCGACAGGGGTCTGTCCCTGAGTGGGTCTGCTTAGGGCCAGCTGTAGTGTTGTGGGTTCTTGACTTCATGTAGAAAAGATTTCACAACATGAGTCCAGGTGACTATGAGGAGACATTTATGAAAGCTGGGGACAGTGAAACAAGGAAGGGCTTAGCATAGAAGCAGCAACAGGAGAGCCTGGGCTGGGCTGCCTTAGTTCACTGGAAAATCAGAAAAAAAGGGGGGCTTTGGGGACAAGCTCTGGGGATTAGCCTGGGACAAGCTTCCAGCTGCCCATTGCCTGGGGGGAAAGAAGTGGGGGAGCGAGTGCCCTGAGTCCTTTGTCTTGAGGCTTGTATACTGTATCACTCTTGCAGGTGGGAATTTTAGGAGAGGTCTCAGGGGAGGGTTCAGTAGAACATTCATTAGTTTTCCAGGTGTGCCCTTTCAGGGTCATGGTCTCCACTGATTGGTCAGTGGCAGGGCAGGGAGTCTTGAGTCATTGCAATTGGTTCTGGCCATCACCCACCTGGTTTTGCTGCTTTTTGGGGCCTGAAGCTGAAATACAACTGAGGCCTAGATGTTATCTCCGGAGAGGAAAGGCCTGGGGAGGAACGTTTACCCTCGGGGTGAGGTCCTTGTTTTCCCAGTTTGCCCGCTGCCAGGCACTGCGGGCCTGCCACCCTGGTGTCCATCTGCACCTGGCTGTAAACTGCTCAGCCATTGTGTTCAGCTGCCTCAGTTTCCCTATTCCACTTGCCAAGGAATTTTCCTAGCTTCTCACTGTCCTGTCTCACTAGGATGTGCAGAAACCTGGACCATTCATGAACTAGACAAAGGCCAGTGTGACCAGAGTGCTGGGAGTGCATGAGAGATGGGCGGGGTCAGTTCCTGCAGGGCTTGATAGGCTCCACTGGGGACCTTGGGTTTCATTCCAAATGCAACAGTGTGTCTTTGAAGACTTGTAAGATGGATAGTAACACTATCAGATTTGCATGTTGGAACATTTACTCTGGCTGATATACAGATATTATTTGGTATTCTTTGATCATATCCATGAACAAACAAGTTCAGGAAACTCTGGATTAAATAGTGTTAAACTGATTTTTTTATAGTACAGTCTCAGGGTCTTATCATATTTATATGCCCTGCAAAGCTTAGAAAGGAGAATACTAATATGCACTGTTTCCCAAATGTATGTACACTGGAATGGAGGGAACAGGACAAGGGAGGAAACTAGTTAGGAGGCAGTTAGTGGCAAGTAAGAGATGACAGTATCTTAGGTGGGGTGGTAGCGGTGGGAATGAGAAAAACAATAAGTGGAAATAAAATATACTTTGGAGGGGAAATACACAGGATTTGATGATGCTTTGGGGGTAGGGGAACTTGAAATAGATGTCAAGGGTCATGATCCATAAGTGTCTGGCATAGGAGACTGAATGGCGGCAGATGACATTTACAGAATCAATTCTGGAGGGGGGGACTCAGATCAAGAAACCCATTCTGGATGTATTAACTGGAGATGACTGAGATACCAGAGTGGAGGTGATTATCCCACGCCCCACTAGACAAGTCAAAGGTTAGCCTTTGTCCCAATGCCCACTGGGAGGGACGGGATGGTCAGAAGGGCAGAGCCTGGCTTTCTGCTTCCTGCTGGGTCCTGGGACCCCACATTTAGACTCTAGGACAGATTCTGCCTATAGGACTTAGAATCGTCAGTGGCCTCTTCCTCTTACCCCTGCTTCACCCTCCCAGTTGCCTCAGTTTACCACTTGACATGGCACCAGTGTTCAGAATATCAACGTTTAGGATACATGCTGTCCAAGTAGCAGACACATGCCTTGTGGAAGGGCTCATGCTCATTGAGTGAGGGCAACAGCCTTTTCTCAGGAGCACTGAGTCCCTGAAGCACACTGGCATGGGGAGGCAGAAGCCCTGGGTGGATGCGCCTTCTACCTACCAGCACTTGGGGGCTTACAAAGCACTTGACATCCATTGTCACCTTCTCAACAAATTCTTGAGACCAGGCAGGGGTTATCATTAATTCCACTTTTTATACAAGGTTGTTCAAAGACGTTAATCTGAGTTGCCTAGGTCACACAGGTAGTAAAGGAATCAGAAATCAAGTCAGGAATTAATGGCTACCTGATGACAAGTTCAAGGCTCTTTCTAGTAGGCCATGTTCTTCCGTGGCAGAGGCCACCCAGGTTTGGAGAAAGCTGCCTGCATTTCTGAGAGATCGTGTGAAGCGCACTGGGAAGCCCCCCGTTGCCTGTGACCGTGCCCAGAACCACAGCCTATCAGGATTGCAAGGGCCCAGAGACTCTCCTCCTTCCACAGCTGAAGAAAAGGCAGACTCACAGAGGGAAGGAAGTTCGTGACAGAGGCAGGACTAAAACCCAAATCTCCAGCCCTAATCTCTTTCCACTTCACTCAAAGCCTCCTGGGTTGGGCCCTCCACCTACAGAAAGGCCAGCCCTCTTGGCAGGAAAACTTGGTGGGAAAGAAGAATAAATAGAACTAAAGGGTAAAAGGTTGCCTGGCAACTGGAAAGGTGGGCTCGTGTGGTTTTCCACTGGCATCCATTTGTTTCCCCTTCTTTAGGTGTCTTCAGCCCTAGGCATCCTCTAGGGGGACCGCTCAGACCCCCTACTCACGCTCTGGAGGTCATTTCACTTCCTGTTTTAGGAGTGGGCATGTGACTATGGTTCGGCCAATCAGAGCCTCACATTGCCCTGGCCACAGTGATTGGCTCAGGAATGGACATGTGACCTGCGCTCAACCAATCACACTTTCTCCCCCAGGATTCTCCACCTTGAGAGTCAGGCAGGGAGTGAAGAAGTGGCTGGAGTTTCTTCTTTCTGCCACAGCATCCTGTGCTTTTTGGTCTGAATCTTTAATCCTAACAGTTCAACCCAACCGAAGACCCTTCGGCAACCCTTTGGAGATGGTAGTTAGGAAATCCAGTGATGCTATTGTTTCCCTTATTTTTTGACGTGAATCTCCTTCACTGAGGAGTAGCAGCTTCGGTCCTGAATAGTTACTTGGAAAATGAGACTCAATGCAAGAAAATTCCGCTGACATTCACGTCTTTTAATGAGCCCTTTAAATCAGGGACTCCGTGTGTGGCACCCAGATTGGCAGCATCAGCCATCACCTGGGAACTTGCTAGAACTATAAATGTCAGGCCCCAGCCAGACTTACTGTATCAGGAATTCTGGGCAGAGGCCAGCAGTCTGGAGTCTCAGAGGCTCGGCAGTGATTCTGATGCCCACGGAGTCTGAGAACCGCTGCTTCAAACCATGAAGTTCGGCCCCATATGGAGTCACCAAAACATTTGAATATGGAGGGGAAATGCCTAAAAGTGTGTCTCATCAGGTCAGACCAAAAAAAAATTTTTTTAAGATTTTACAATATTTCTTTATCCTTAGAGGGGAAAGGGGGGAGAAAGAGAGGGAGAGAAACATTGATCGGTTGCCTCTCACATGCCCCCACCAGGGGACAGCCTGCAACCCAGGCAGGTGCCCCAACCGGGAGTGGAACCGTGGGATGAGGCACAGCCAATTCAGCCATGCCAGTTACATGCTCATTCTAGGTTAATCTAGTGACGTAGAAACAGGGCTTTGATCAAACAGACTTAAGTTTTAGCCCCTACTCACTGGTTATGTTAATTTGGGCAAGTTGTGTTATTTTTTTTTTTTGTTTTGTTTAATTGATTTTTGAGAGAGAGAGGAAGGGAGAGAAAGAGACATCCACTTGTTGTTCCATTTACGTATGCGTTCATTTGTTGATTCCTGTATGTGCCCTGACTGGGATCAAACCCATAACCTTAGTGTATCAGGATGACACTCTAACCAAATGAGCTACCCAGCCAGGGCCTATGTCACTTCTTTAAGCCTCAGTTTTTGCATCTGAAAAACTTGCAATAATAGCATCTCCTTCATAGAATGAGATGATGACTATAAAATTGCTAGCACACAATAAGCTCCCAATAAATTCCAGCTCATTATGTTTATGGAATTAAGCCTATCCTCACTGATTTATAAGTGCTGACTCCCTTTCACCATCCCATGCTGGCTGGAACATATTTCCCATGTGTCTGAAATTGATGTCCAACCTAAGAGCACACAGAATGAAACTGGAAGGCTTTCGTCTTAGGCCTGGCGCTGCCCATAACTTACTGCATGCCATTCAATGAGTCAGTTGCCATCTCTGCATCTCAGTGCCCCCATGTGTTAAATAAGTGGCTTGGAACTAGATGAGCTGTTAGGTCCTCTGGGCTCTGACACTCCAAAAGTTTGTATCTTAAGCCATGAACAGAGTTTTTAAATTGGCCACAGGAAGCACAGACTTCAGTGCCAAAATGCATCTGGAAGCAGTTATTTTTTTAGGATACATGAAAGAAGGACTAATGTTTAAAGGCAGGCATCAGACGGAGGCAAGTCTTCCCACAGAGCAAATGACCCTGAAGATTTACCCTCCTGTCTCGGGCACTACCCCATCCTCTGGGCTGTATCAACAAGAAGCCTGGCTCCTCACTTGGCCAGGAGAAGCGCTCTTCCTTCCTCTGTCTACTGGTAATTGCTTTGTCCCTTGGCTTGAGCTGAGCACTCAGAAACCCTGGCCAAGGGCCCTCCTAAGACAGAAAGTGGAGTGACCACTAGCTCCTGAACCTGCCAACAAGAACAAGAAGTTCAGTCTCTGTTGGGGTTTTTTATCTGTTTTTTTAGTCCTCACCCAAGGGTATGTTTATTGATTTGAGAGAGAGAGACATCAATCAGTTGCCCCCCCATATACACCCCAACTGGGGATCAAACCTGCAGCCTAGGTATGTGACCTGGGATTGAACCTGCAACCTTTTGGTGAACGGATGACGCTCTAACCAGCTGAGCCACCCAGCCAGGGCAGTCTTTGCTGGGTGTTAAGCCAGGCTCCAGTTCATCTCACAATAGTCCTGCTCTGCTTAACCCAAAACAGCAGGGCATTGAATCACTCATTCCATTTTCTCCTTTTTGCTTGTCTGTTTTCAATACTTTCGCCCTACACTGCATGTTTATTATATGTTTCAGCTTCGAAGCAGCGGCTTCAAATGGAGACCATCACCGAGTACAACAATGATTTTCTTTGGCAGTGAAAAGTACAGGCATGAGGGGGCTAGAGGCCCCCTTCTAAACAGGTCACAGCCTATCTTGGGCAAGTCACTTAATCTCCCAGGATCTGCTTGTCCCTGTTGTAAAGTAAGCAGATACTGGACCGGCTCTTCAGCTATACTACTTCCCAAGAGTGCAAAGCACCACTCGAGGATTGGCAGCCAGTGAAAACGCTGTGCAGATAAAAGTCCCGAGTCCCATCCTGTCCCCTCCACAACCACAGCCACCACCTGGTTTTGGCCAGCTGTCTATGGATTTAAGTAAATGGTAAAGAAAATGTGAATTTATTGATGCAAATCCATCAATAATGTTTTTAATATGCTTTATTGATTATGCTGTTACAGTTGTCCCAATTTCTTTTCCCTCTGCTCCCCTCCACCCAGTGACACCCCTCCCTCCAGTTGCCCCCCCTTTAGTCCATGCCCATTGGTTGTGCATATTGTTCTTCTCATCCTCTTCCTGTCTACTCCACTCCCTCCTGCTATGCTTCTTAATTCCTGTACCATCTCCCTCCCTTTCACCCCTGCCCCTCCCAGCTGACCTCCCCCCAGTATGTTCCCCATACCTATAATTCTTTTTCCACTCTCACTGCCTACTTAGCTTGCCTTTGTTTCGGTTCCCTAGCTTCTGTTGTTGGTTGTTGTGATAAGAGTTTTCATTTTAATGTTCATAGTTTTGATCCTCTTTCTCCTAAACAAGTCCCTTTAACATTTCATATAACAGTGGTTTGGATCTGATGAACCCCTTCAATTTTACTTTGTCCTGGAAGCACTTTCTCTTCCCTTCTATTCTGAATGACAGCTTTGCTGGATAGACTAATCATGGTTGTAGGTTTTTGCTTTTCATTACTTTGAATATTTCTTGTCAGTCCCTTCTTGCCTACAGAGTTTCTTTTGAGAAATCAGCTGATAGTCTTATTGGGATCCTTTTGTATATAATTCTCTTCTCTCTTGCTGCTTTTAAGAGTCTCTCTTTATCCTTAATTTTTGACATTTTGATTATAATGAGTCTTGGGGTGGTTCTTCCTGAGTCCAGTTTTTTTGGAACTCTCTGTGCTTCCTGGACCTATAAGTCTATTTTCTTCCCCAAGTTAGGGAAGTTCTGCTTCATTATTTTTTCACATAATTTTTCAATTTCTAGTTCTTCTTCTTCACCCTCTGGCAGCCCTATGATTTGGATGTTGGCCCGCTTATAGCTGTCCCAGAGGTTTCTGAGCCTCTCCTCATTTTTCTCACTCTTCGTTTCCTTTTTCTGCATTAGTTGACTGTTTGTTCCTTCCTATGCTCTGATCTGTTAATCTGATCCCTGGTTTTCTTTCCCTCACCACTTGTTTCATATGTGTTTTCATTCATTTCAGCAGGACTAGCCTTCATTCCTTCCCCATCCTGTTTCAGATCTGCTGTCAGGACTGTAAGCATTCGTATAACCAAAGCTCTGAACTGTGCCTCAGAAAAATTTCCTATCTGCTGGTCTGTTAGATTAGATATTTGCTGTCTGGTCAGCTGCGTCACTGGGATCTCTATCATGATCTGTGCCATCCTGACAGTTTTGTGTTTACCTTTGCTTCCTGGGTGGGGCTGTCACACCTCCTACGCTATAGGGGGCGGAGCCCCATGTACTCCTCACTACTGGGCAACCCTTCTCACCACACTGTGACGTTTTGTGTGGGGGCGGGGGTCCAAGATGGATTCTTGCCATTTACTCTCCACTGAGAGACTAGGAGCTTCTTCCTCTGTCCCCATGTCCTCTGGCCTTCACAGTCCAAGGCAATGGGGGTCTGCCTTCCCCAGCGCTGGATTCGCAAGCTGACGGGTCTGGTCTGCAGCCAGGGGTGCTCCCCAGGTGTTTCTTGCCTCTTTTTAAATACGGGTGTCTGTGCTTACCACTGTCCCACCGCCGTCACTGCAGCTGCCGCCGCCAGCACAACTTGACCTCTCCGCCCCAACTTCACTCCTCCAACCCATCCAGACGAGCACCACTTATTTATAACTTCATACATTGGACTTCCATGTAGCTTTATTTTCTGGAACTTCTGGTTATTTCTGGTTTTGCAGTAGTTGTGTTCCTTCTTAGTTGTGGAGGGAGACAGAGCATATCAGTCTAGGCTCCAATCTTGGCCGGAAGTCCATCAATAATATTATACAACCCTGATGTCCTGCTAAGGGACCAGGCAAGGGGGGTGGGGCAGGGGTGGGGCGGTCATGGAAGACCCACAGACTCACAAACTCATGAAGGACAGACTGGGAAAACAGGACACAGAGCACTGAGTGCGCTCATCTGCCCCCCACATTTCAGATGAGAAAACTGAGGCCCAAACTGGAGAAGTGAGTCCCGAAGGCCACACAGAGAGTAGGTGACCCCAGGTCAATCCCTGTTCAGCCAACACTAGCCGCTGACTCTGCTTTTATGTTGTGAAAACTGATGCGCCCAGGAAAATTTTTGCCAGGATGTTGTCACAGCCACTCTGGCACCCCCACTCCCTCAGGAGTAACAGCGGAGGCGGTTCTGACACCCGATGCATTTTTCCCAGGCTCAGACAAAGGGCCTGCTGGCTTTGCCTCATCTCCTGGTCTGAATCAGCTACGCTCCATTTTCTGTCATATGTTATCCACAAAAGACTCCTTGACTACCCAGTAGGAAAGCCAGGCCATGGTCCCAGAGTCAGTATGAGGGCCAAGATGGGATTTGTTTGATGGGAGAAAATACAGAGGATGTGCTAGACCTGAAACCTCATCATCTTCAGAAATCCACACTGTGCAGTGGGGTAGGGGAAAGAGCAGGCAGACAGACCTGGGTTCGAATTCCAGCTACTTCCCAGCTGCGTGACTTTAAGTAAGATATTTAGCCTCTGAGCCTCACTTTCCTCATCTATAAAATCAGGGTGGCAGCCCTTGCCTCACAAGTCATTGGATTGTGACTGCAGCACCATTAGCTCTGGGCCTGGAAGATGAAACACTGGGTATGTTTGCTTCCCTGATGCTCCAGGTGTGGAGTTGTGCTAGTAAAGAAGTAAGAGGTTCAACCCTGACCTGGAGGCGGGCCATGGTGTGATTGGCAGAGCGCACGCATTGGGTTTGAAGATGGCTCTGATGCTCACCAGTGGTGCTGAATCCCTCCTCTAAGTTTCGATTTCTAGTCTCTAAGTGGAAAGCTTAATAACTTTCCTGCTCCAGAGATTAGGGTTACAAACATGCTTCATAAACTGGAAAATGTGCCAGTGTTCTCTCTTCTTATTAGCACACCCTGGTCTGTGATCAAATCCTCCTGAGACCTCAGGCAAGTCATTAACCTCTCTGCGTATATCAGGCAAGGCTCCAGCAGGAAACAGATGGCACATCCAAACTGGGTAATTTCATTAGAATGTGATAAAGGGGCTAAAGATGTGTGCACAATAAGGGCAGTGCAGTATCCCAGGGCTACCTACAGCCATGAGCCCTTACTACCCCTAGACCTTGAAGGTTCCAGGGAGAAGCGGTCACTTGGACCAGAGAGGGCATCTGTATGGAGAGGGCCACCTGATAGGAGCTGTGGCCATCAGAGGAGGGATGCAGCCCAACCAGGGTGCCCTGGCCAGGAAGGAGCTGAAGAAATAATACCCTTTCCTCGCTCTCCTCTATCTGATCTCCTGTGGGTGCTTCCCCATGGCCTAAGCAAACTGGAAGCCAGAGGGAAAGGAAACTCATGGAGGCAGTCCACACAGGGCCGCCTCCCAAGACACAGCGCAGAGTGAGGAGGATAGAGAGCTGGCAGGTCTGGGGGCAATCGGCAGGTGTCAGCACGCTGGGCTTCGGAGTCCTCCACAGTTAAAGGAAGGAATGGAATGAGATGACGTCTCCTTCTATCCTGCCCTCTGATAGATTCGCAGCACTTTTTCCAAGCTTCAGATCTAGGCCCAGGAGGGTTACATCCAGGAGGGAGTCTAAGCCCTCTTCTAGGGAGATCAGTCAATCCAGACCAAGGACATCCTTTTCTGGCAGCCCAAATTTTATTATTATTATTGTTGTGGTTGTTTTATTACAGCTGTCCCATTTTTCCCCCATTGCTCTCCCCTGCCCCATCCCCCGTTTCTCCCACAGTCAATCCCCACCCTGTTGTTCATGTCCGTGGGTCATTTATACTAGTTCCTTGACTAGCCCCTTCCCCTTCTTTCCTTCCTTCTCCCCTCTCTCCTCTGGTCACTGTCAGTCTGTCCCTTGTTTCCAAGCCTGTGGTTCTATTTTGCTCATTTGTTTATTTTGTTCATTAGGTTCCTGTATTAGGTGAGATCATACAGTATTTGTCTTTCACTGCCTGGCTTATTTCACTTAGCACAAAACTCTCCAGTTTCTGGCAGCCCAAAGTTAAATGATCGCCATTGAGTCCTGTACTCAAAGCAGTGGGCAAACCAGCCACAGAGGGAGTAATTCTTTGATTGACTATTTTTTAATACTTATTTTTCTCTTTTAGCAGCCAAAGTGGGTCAGATCTGTGTCTCAAATACTAAACAGATGCCCTCTGCTTTCACTCATTGGAGTGCGATGTAGAAGTCTCCTGAGCATTATCTTAAGAAAGAATAAATTGCATACAAGTGAACACCCTGAAGCAATCTAATTCTTTCCAGCACCTTCTACTGACAAGCACTGTGGCTCCCAAGGGAGAAATCAAAGAGCTGAGTAACCTCAGAGAGACAAAAGTTCCCGAATGCCCTTTCTCATTCCATCCCGTTCCAGGTGGGCAATATAAATCATGTGCCTATAAAAGAAAGACAAGAGAGGACATCCCAGGAAATCTCAGCACAGATGATTTGGGACAACGGTTAAAACTGTGGGCTCTTCAATCAGTAAAGCCCAGGTTCAAGTCCTTACTCTGTCATTTACCAGTTGTCTTTGCGATCTTGGGCAAGTGCCCTACGCTTCAGTTTCCTCATCTGTCAGATGAGCATAATAATAATAATAATACTTTACCTACCTCAAAGGATAATTTCAAGAATCGAACAACATAGTGCAAACACTTAGCACATAGTACGCATTCACAAATGGTAGTGGAGGGGAACAAGGGGCTGCTGACAAATCGGTGACACTGGATCTGCAACAGTGGCTCTTCCCTGGCCACGGCACCGCGGCTACGCTTTTTCTGTGGCCCTCATCACTTTCCCTTGTTATCATCCCCTGCTCTAGACATGGAAACCGGAGTGCGTGCCACACCCATAGCCCCTCACTGAGATGGACCACCCTCCTGTCCACGAGATAAACTAGGGATAGTTCCTAGCTCCTCAAGCAAATCATCATAATAAAATACTGTGTATTTGTTATTCCCCCATTATACATGATGGGGCAAGGAAAGGCCATTCCGATGCTGTCATGCAGGTAGTACTAGAATCTAGAAGACTGATGAACCATAAAAGCTACATGAAACACAGCAACAAGCTGTGACAACACAAATGTCCTCGTGGAAAGTCAGCCTGCAAACACAAAGCATACTTAAAAAAAGAAGCAAAGAAGAGAAAAAGAAAGGTGGAAGGTTTGAAACATATTTCCCTTCTATTTATAATTTTTAATAGTTTTATTCACCTTTTCTTTTCAGAAACAGGCAGAGGGTGTGTCTATGAGAACATGAGGTGAGGACCACAGGCCTGGGAAGAAGCTTTGACCTTCCCCTTCTTTCCCATCTTTCCAGTTGAGGAAAATACAGTTGAGAGAGGATAAGTAGTTTACTCAGAGTCACACAGCTAGTTAGAGAAAAAGTTCAAATCTCAACAGATATGGGTATGCTGTTGCCACCCGATCCAAAAGTATGTGGCTAGCAATCTCTATATATAGCTCCTGAAGTTTGCTGACAGTAAGGATCATGGGTCAACACCACCAGCTATTATTTTGCAATGTTGTAAAATTTCATCATCCATTTGCACTGTGGCAATGGATCTAAAGAAAATCTTGTCTTCTCCGTTGTCTAATCTTTAATATTCATCCTCTATGGTGATAAACTACTGGCCTAGATGGGCCACCCGAGAACTGGAGGGGCGGTGCCCTTCTGCCTTGCCTGCGTGTAGGCATCTCCCTCCTTCCCTCACTCATGCAGCCTTTAGTAAATGACAAAATCTTACTCAAAAATCTTGAATTTCATTTTTCCACATCCTTCCCTTCAGCCCCACCGAAGCTGCTGTAGTTCAGGTCTCCAGGTTATTTCAGTAAGCTCCACTGGTCTCCCCACCTGCAGCCTCCCTCCAGTCTAACCCATTTTGTACACATGGCTGATTATTTCATCCCCAACACCACTCTTATCACAGCCTAAATACTTCCCATAGCTTTCTACTGCCCATAGAAAAGAGCCTCTTATCTGCCCCCCTTTTAACACCCTCAGTGATCTTTCTAATCTGCCTTTCCACTCCTGACATCCCTGCTCCAATGCTCTCAGCACATTGTATTTTTCACTATTGCCCTCTACTCCCCATATTTTCCCAAAATGGTATGTCCAGTCCAGGGTGTAGTGTTCCCCACCCCCTCTGTGTGTGTGTGTGTGTGTGTGTGTGTGTGTGTGTGTGTGTGTGTGTGTGTCCTCTCTCTCTTCCTCCCTCCATCCCTCAGAGCTCTACTTCCATAGTGAGAGCTCCCTTCACAGAAGTCTCTCCCCTCGTGCCTGGAAGAGCTGCCAGTGGCTTCTAAGGCCACGTGCTTTCACGTTCACATTCAGCAGAGAAGAGAGAATGTCTGTTTCCTGGTAGATCTCATTGTCCTTGACTGGCCTGACCCACCCTTGAATCAATGCTTGTGGCCAGGGAGTGGGACGAGCTAATAGAGAAACTCCCTGAACTTGCCAGTCATGAGCTTTGGGTAGGACTGACCCCCAGCTTCAAGTCCATGGATGGGTCCCAACTGACCGAGGGCCATAGATGCTCCCAAGGCCTTTTCTTCCATGGATCCTTTCCCTGACTCCCCTAGCTAGAAAACATTTCTTCTATTGCAGTTACCACTGTCCATCTTGCATTAAAGCTCTCTGTCTGTCTCTGTGTCCCAGATATCCATCATGGTGCACAGCACACCCACAGTTTCCTATGAGGAATGGCCCTGTCCTCCATAGTCCCTGGCTAAGAGGCCAGCTCTGAGATTCTTTATGTGACCATGTCTACCCTGTCTCCCTGCTGGCTATGCTGATTAGATTTGGGCTGGGCACCTGACCCAAAGGCAGGCAACCCTAGGCAGCCAGCAGCTTGCTTGAGGTGCGATCTGAAATGAACAGTTCTGCCCAGACAACACAGTGATTAACCTTGAAGGTTCTGAGGGAGCTGCAATGATGAGGAGGCCAGAGCCGCAATGCAAGGGGAAGACAGACGGTAGAGAATGAACACTGTTGTCCTCGGGAATAAGGAAGTGGAGACCCGGAGAATCCAACCAACTTGCCCAACACCTAATCTAATTCTGAAGCGGATTCTCCCAACCAGCAGTCTATATCCTCCGATTGCTACCAAAGCAACTGCATTACATTTGATGCAGATAAATCCTTGTTATACAAGCTAATGGGGGGGGTGTTAATAGGGAATAAACAAAAGGGCCATCGGTGTGGCTCCTTTCTCTGGGAGGTTCAACCAGGGCCTCTCCTCCTACCCATTACTCTTTGGGTCCCTCCTTTCAAGACTATCCAGGAGCCTTTCCCCCCACATTACACCTTGACCAGGAATGGTTTTCATCTACTCTCAGCCAAGAGTGGTCTCACCGACCCTAAACATGATGAGCAGAAGGCAAAGCCCTGAAAGAAGGTCACTGTAGAGACCCCTTTGGTGGAGGCTACCCAGCGCACAACACCCTCACCTCTCAGGATGTTCCCCCACTCCCACCCAAGAATGGGTCCCAGCAGCACTGTGCTAGGGAGGGTTATTTGCATGGATTCATTCTATTCTCACAACAAGCGTGAGATGTAAAGTCAAGATTAAGTCAACCATGCAAGGCCACGATTCTCTAACCTGCTACAGTCATAATTTTAACTCAGGGTCTGGCTGGCTCCAAAACTCATGTTCTTTCCATTGTTCCCTGCTGAAGTCCAAAATGGAAAGACAAATGGGCTATTCCATTTGATTTAAAGATATAAGTGTTCTATGATTTTTGCTTCATTTTCTTTTTGTTGGCATTGATCGTATTCATAATAGGCTGTTCTATTTAGCCTTTCTTTTGGCAATGACACATCTGTAAAACATCAAACAGATCCCTGACTTGCTTGACAAGCTGCTATCCTGAGCCTGACGAGTTTGTGCACATGGTCATGTCCAATCACGGGATAGTGTTGAAACAAGTGGCCTTCCCAGGGGTCTTCAGTCAGATTACTTAGGGTTCTCTTGCAAAGAGGATATTACTGATGAGAAATGTTTAAGGACCTGAGGGAAAAGCCCTCCTTCAATTATGGAATACTTCCAATAGATCTGAGTGGAGCTGGAAATGTGCATGTAACATCCTGATGGGAGCTCTTCTCTGCATGTCCAAAGTTGTGTAGGCAGGTTGGTCCAAAAACACTCCCCAAATGTAGCTAAACTCCAAAAATTAAATAGCCCATGTCCTAGTTTTAAATCATTCACTGTGGGCTTCTATTGCTTCAGTCTATTCAAGTAATACCACGCTTATTTAAAAGAAAGAAATATTTTTTTCTATTTCATTTATAAAGTCAATACATTTATTCTGAGTGTCAATATGTGGCAGGTGCTAAAGACTCAATGGTGAATAAGCACCATCTCTTCCATTAAGGAGTTTTAGTCTTTAATTCAGAAGGCATTTCTGCAATTTCATAGTAGCACTAATAAGAGCTTCTTTCTGTTGGTGCATTACAGTTCGTCTGAGCATCACAATAATCCTGGGATAGGCAAAGCCGGCTTTATAACCTTCATGTTACAGATGAAAAGGCATTCCTTCTCTAGACACTCAGGGCCCATGACTTGGTGAGTCAGGCGACATTTCAGTCCCACTGACAGCCTCACTTACCCCTCACATTGAGCTCCTTTGTACAGTGAACAACCTGCTCAACTGTATGTGGTGGCCATGGGTACAGGAAACTCAGGATGAATCGAGACATGTTCTCTGTCCTTGAGCTCACCTGGTCAAGGAAAAAAAATCAGGAAACACATAAGTGACACAACAAAGTTATGTTTAAATATTATAGGGGAAAGGGCAAACAGCAAGAGGGACATGTGATCAGAGATAGTGTGTCATGGAACCATGCGGCCAGTTTAGGGAAGACTGCCTATGCTCATGCAGAATGGGGCAATGGCTTTATTTC
The DNA here is from genome assembly GCF_987537825.1 of Furipterus horrens. Classification (NCBI taxonomy): domain Eukaryota; kingdom Metazoa; phylum Chordata; class Mammalia; order Chiroptera; family Furipteridae; genus Furipterus; species Furipterus horrens. The sequence continues at coordinate 11,229,873 of NW_028327172.1, forward strand.
TCTCTCCCACTGGTTACCAAGCCTAGAGGGCTAAGGAGAATCACTTGGGGAAGCACTTAAATTATTCAGCCCTAAAAAGAAAAAAAGAGGAAATCCTGCCTCTGGCAACAACACGAATGGACCTCGAGGGCATTATGCTAAATGAAATTAGTTAGAGAAAGACAAATACTATATGATTGCACTTATATGTGGAGTATTTAAATAAAAAAAAAAGACCACCAAACTCAGAAAAATAGATCAGATTTGTGGTTGCCAGAGGCAGGGAGCAGGGGAGGAATTGGATGAAGGTGGTCAAAAGGTACAGACTTCCAGCTGGAAGGAAATAAATCCTAGGAATGTTATGTAGACATGATGACTATGTTTAACACTGCCATATGATTTATGTGAAAGCTGCTAAGAGAGTAAATCCTAAGAGTTCTCATCACAGGAGAAAAATATATATGTTTGTGTGTATCCATATGAGATGATGGATGTTAACTAAACTTATTGTGGTAATCATTTTGCGGTATATGCAAGTCAAATCATTGTGCTGCATACTCTAAACTTATACAGTACTGTTGGTTAATTATATCTGAATAAAACTGGAAGAAAAAAGTAGTAACTTAAAACTGGAGAGAGAAATTATAGGCTCCTGCAGTCCACATAGCCCTCCGTCTGGGATAGAGCCTAAGACTGCAGTCCACATAGCCCTCCATCGGAGATAGAGCCTAAGAATCTGCATCATAATGAGCTTCCCCTGGGATTCCAGTGACTTGCTAGTTAGGAACCACAGGTGTGCACCAAGCCCCGACCTAGCGTCTACTCACTACCCAGCACCCAGTTTCCTCCTGGTGAAATAATAGTGTTCAGAACATTCTCCCTACAATAAAAAGGAAATGAAAGTTTTGTGGTTGCTAGAGCTGACTGCCCAGGTGAAATTTCAGTTCTGCTTTGAAAAGAGAGAAGGTACCTGAGACCTGAGATGACCCACACATCTAAGGGGAGGCTACACAGGGCTGTGTGATACTTTATGATTCCATTTTCTCTCCCTTCTTAGCAAATCAGTTACAGTATTTGAGCTTTTTTTAGTGATTTTCCTAGAGTTTGCAATATACATTTACAACTAATCCAAGTCCACTTTCAAATAACACTATACCACTTTAGAGAAAGTGCAAGTCCCTTACAATAACAAAACATTCCTAATTCCTCTCTCCCACCTCCCATCTCACTGCTGTCATCCATTTCATTTATACATAAGCAAACAGAAGCATATACACATAACAAGCATACACAATCAAATCCAGTATTGCTATTAAACAAAATATTATGTTAGAGCAGTTAAGGAAAATAACCATTTATATTTTTCCTTCACTTATTCATTCTCCAATGCTTCTTCTTTCTTTGTATAGATCCAAGATGCTGACTCATCTCATTTTTCTTCTTTCTGAAGGACTTCTTTTAACATTTCTTCTGAGGTAGGTCAACTAGCAACAAATTCTCTCAATCATTGTGTGAGGAAGTCTTTATTTCTCCTTTACTTTTGAAGGATAATTTTTCAGGATACAGAATTCTAGGTTGGTGGGATTTTTCTCTCTCAATATTTCACTTTTCCTTGCATGGTTTCTGAGAAGTCAGATGTAATTCTTATCATTGCTTCTCTTTACTTAAGGTTCCCCCTCTCACTGGTTTCTTTCAAGATTTTTTCTTTATCTTTGGTTTTCTAAAATTTGAATATGATTGGCCTAGCTGCAAATGTGTTTGTTTGGGGCTTTGTTTATTTTTTTGTTTGTTTTTTGCATTTGTCTTGTCTGGTATTCTCGGAGCTCCTTGGTTCTGTGGTTTGGTGTCTGATTAATTTGGGGTAAGTTCTATATCATTATTGCTTCAAATATTGATCCTCTTCCTTCCTCTCTTTCTTTTCCTTCTGGTATCCTATTACATATTACATAGGTGTTATGTCTTTTGTAATTTTCCCACAATTATTGGATAGTCTATGCGTGGGGGGGTGTCAGTCTGTTTTTCTTTTTACTTTTTAGTTTTTGAAGTTTCTATTGTCAAATCCTCAAGCATAGAGAGTCTTTCCTTTGCAATGTCAGTCCAGGGAGCCCATCAAAGGCATTCTTCCTTTCTATTACAGTTTTTTTTTATCTGGCATTTCTTTTTCATTCTTTCTTAGAACTTCCATCTCTCTGCTTACATTACCCATCTGTTCTTGCATGTTGTCTGCTTTTTCCACAAAAGCTCTTGGTGTATTAATCATAGTTTTATAAAATTCCTGGTCTGATCATTGCAACATCTCTGCCAAATCTGCCTCTGGCTCTGGTTCTGATTCTTCTTCAGTCTCTTCAAACTGTGTTTTTTGCCCTTAAAAAAAAAAGAAGAAGATTTTATTTATTTATTTTTAGAGAGAGGAAGAAAGAGGGAGAAAAGCATAAATATATGGTTGCCTCTCACACGTCCCCATCTGGGGACCTGCCTGGGAATTGAACCAGTGACCCTTTGGTTCTCAGGCCAGCATTCAATCCACTGAGCCACACCAGTCAGGCCTTTTCTTTACCTTTTAGTATGCTTGAAAGGCTGACAATGTTCTAGGTAGAGGGAGCTGCAGTAAACAGGCCTAGAGTAAGGTCGTGGTAAGCTGTGAGGGGAGCAGAAGTGTTCCATAGGACCAGCGCATCTTGGTTTTTCCGCCACTTTAGGTGGGACCAGATTGGGAGAAAGGCTGGAGTTACGTATTTCCTTTCCCCCACAAGAAGGATAGAGAGGGCTAGAGTTGGGTTCTTCCTTTCTCCAAAGTAGGTTAAGCTCAGGAAAATAGGCTTTCCTGAGGGCAGGCTTTGTTAAGAACAGAGCACTCTGGCATTTTGAAAATGGTTCTTTCCGCGCCCCCACCTGCTGGAAGTATGAGTAGTTTTCTCCAATATTCACTGTAAGGACTCAATAGAGCTTTGGGAGGTAGAACTCACAGAAGTGTGCGGGTCCCTCTATGTTCCCCTGGGGTTTTTAACCTCTCGGAGTCGTCCACACTGAGCCTCCGGCAATTTGGCAATTAGAGTTCAGGTTTTCCCACCCCACCCTAGGTTCCCACGGCAGCTTCTGCGCCTGTGAAGTGCGGTTCTCTGGATCCACCTGTATTCATTCACCTGTCTTTCCAGTTTAGGGGGCCACAATTTGTCCTGCTACCTCCCTTCTCTGATAGACCTAAGAAAAGTTTTGACTTTTCAGTTTGTTCAGCTTTCTGGTTGTTGTTAGGACAGAGTGGCAGAAAACTGCAAGTGTCCGACCATAATTTTTTTTTTTTTCCCCCGGTACTTAGCGTCCCTAAAAGGTCTCACTCTGCCCTGGGAAAATAAATCTCAGTTCACATTTATCAAGCGCCACCTGTAAGCTAGATGTCTGGTAAATACTGTGAAAATTAAGAAACAGAAACCTCATGTACAACGGAGTCCCTCAGCTCACACCACCAACGCCGACAGGAAGAGATGCACCTTGCGACTCCGACTGGAACTGGTACCATTTCATCACCTCGGCAGATGCTAGGAGAGGCCCAGGCACAGCTCAGCCAGTGGGAGGCCGGCACCCTGTTAGCCAGTGAAAAGCCAGTATTCTCCGGACTTGCAGGGTCTCCATTGACCCCTTCCTTTACAAAAGCCCCTCTCAAGTCCGTACGACAGCTTTCTCTTCTGTCTTTCTCTGGGCTGGTGCGGCGGGTCACCATTAGGCTGCACGTGCCCAGTTGCGAGTTTTTGTTGTTCCCACGTACACGGCTTCTGCTGAGAAATATAGGGCTCTTTGTTTAAGGTCAATGACGCTTTCACAGTCGTTATCTCATTAAGTCCTCATACCACCTCCGAAAGGCAAGCATTAAAATAATCTCCTTTTCATAGATGAGGAAGCCAATTATTGGAAAAATGTAAATGACTTGACAAGGTTGCACAAGTGGACAATGGGAGACCTTGGATTAAAACCAGGTCTTCTCCCTCCAAGGCTGTTGAGACTTCACTTTAGCAAATGAAAAAAAGTCTTGAGGGATTTCTTGCTCTGCCTCCTCCTGTTTGGGACCTTCTGTCTTGTCTGGGTTGGCATGGAGGTGGGGACATTTGGGAAGCTAAGGCCCGCCCTCTGAATCCACATTGTAGAAGAGGCTTGAGCATCTAAAGATGGCCCATGCAATTCAGGTTAGGGCTGGCTTCCCAAATTATCTGCCAGAATTAGCAGACAGCTGTCACAGCCCAATTTCAAAAGCAGTTCTTCCATTTTATTTCCGGCTCTGTAGATAGTTAGGTCTTAACCAAAGTCAGTCGATTCTTCAGGGGGCTCCAGGGGCTTCAAGAGGCTTGTGAACCTATTGAAACCATGTTCCATTTTGTGGGTATGAGAAAATGGGAATTTTTCTGAGGAACAGGTTTACCTTTTTTTATTAAATTGTCAAAGAGTCCTCCAATGCAAACAAGGTTAAAAATAATTAATATAGGCTTTGTTCAAAAAGAGTTTGTTTTTAAATTTTCTATCCCTGTTGGCCCAAGGAGAGAACCAGATACAAGTAAGGAATGCAGCAGTTCATATCAGGAAATAATAATCTCACTAATACTTCGGTAATTACTTTTTTCCTTTGTGCTGATCGACACATAGATCTGGCTTTGGCGAAACCAAAAAAAAAAAGCCCAACGATTTGTGCTGAGACCAAGAGGATGCATCTGTTTCCTGAATCAACCAGATCAAATGAGCACTGCCTGAAATGCTGCCTGTGCTGAGACTCTTCTCTTCCAGAGAACGATGGAGCAATTACGCTCAGAGGGGGAGAGAGGGAGGAAAGAAAGAGTAAGCCCAGGCAAAATAAGAGTTATGATCACTACTTTGGAGGAATGCCAACAGGTTTCTTGATATGGTATCTTCTCCAAACTAAAATTCATGCCTCACCGGTATTATTTCTAGAGAGCCTGAACATAGCTCTACTCTCTGAAATCTTTAAACCATGGAGGCTTTGGGTCAGTCTGTCTTATTTCAGCAAATACTGCATTGTATCCACCTGCCCACTCCTGCATCTTGCCCCGCCTTCCCCACACCTGTGATCCACTCATGCTCAATTCTTGGCTATGCAATTTGTTGCCTCTGCACCTCTGCGTTTGCGTTTCCCTCTATGTTTGCTGTTCCCTCTGCCTGAAACACCCTTCACGCCTTTGTCCCCCTGGCTATCTCCTCCTCAGCCTGAGAGGTATCTCTTCTAGGGAGCTTTCTTCAGCCCCTTAGGAAAGATTGTCTGTCTTTGATATCTCTGTGCTGTACTATCCTGTGTGTATCCTTATCCCAGCACCCAGTGCAGCCTTCCACACCAAGCTCTTTGAGGACCGGATCCACATCTTTCACCTGGGATCTCTGTGCACCTGACACCTAATAGGCTTTTACTGAATATGTGTGAACTGAATGAGTGGCTAATTTCCCATCAGTGCTTACATAAGGGGCATTGACTAATCTGCTGTTGAAAATAATAGAAATAGTCTCCCTTCCTATGTTTTTTTTCCTCTTGGGTTTTAGAAATACTGATCTCTCAATATCAAAAAGCTCAACTTAAATTAACACCCCTGCCCATATCAAAGGAGCAGGAAGAGAAAAAGAAAAGCTAAATAACCTGATTTATAAGAGAACAGGTTATGGCATACATTAAAACAAAATAAGCCTTTAAATTTTAGTCTCAAAAACTTCTCTTTCCTTTTCTGAAGACGTCACTGTGATGGTCAGGGTAAATGGCCATCGCTGACCATTCTTTGACATCTGCTGCATGTGATATATACATTCCTTTAACTATCTGGTTGTCCAAGGGGCTGGATCGGGGCTGGTTATTTAGTAATAGTAATATTCAACTCTAACTTTGAGAAATGTGGTTACAAAACAGAGTCTAGGTAAAGCTTTTTAACTTTCTTATAAGGCAGGTAATGTGGGAGGAGAGGAGGAAAACAGACCAGAGACCAGAGTCTTCAGTAATTACATCTGATTGGGAATACCTGAACTTGGTCTGTGATTGCTTAATGTGCTTAAGGAAAAGAAAATCAAATTGCATACAAAAAGAAATACTTTAATACTAGAAATGGGATTTCAAGTAAATTTAAATTCTTAAATGACAGAATAGTTGCTTTCTTTCCTGGAAGCAGGTAACTGCATAAAATGACCAGCCAAGGCAAGAATTCTATGACTTTTTTTCCTGTTGGAATGATAGATAATCATAAGTCTTTAGATTTAAAGGGGACTTTGAAGATCAGTTACTCCTAAGTTCTCATTCTTACCCGTTTTGGTTTGACACATATCTCTCTGTCATTATATTCCTGGAGAGCACAGGTGGAATCCAGCCCAAAGGAGGTTTCCTTGGAAGGATTTGGTCCTCTGAATATTGGCCCCCAAAAATCATCTGGTATAAACGCCTTCATTTCATCTCATAAGGAAGAGGATGTCTAAATACAGCCTGCCCACGGATGTGTCCAGTGCTTTATGAGGTACAAAGTGTGCTCTCATCGCTGTTTCTAATTCAATAAAGAACGACTCAGTGGCTCTCCAAGGTCATGCAGCTTGTTAATGGCAGAACCTGGACCAGAACACCTGGGGTAATGCTCTTTCTTCCTCACCATGACAACTCGACACTGAAGATTATTCCGAAGTGCCGTTCGTACAATTCTGAGCAGGAGGAGGGTTTGGCCACCGGCAGGGATAATCTGGAGGCAAGTTAAAGATTGAGGTTTGACAATAAGATGAATAAATCTGTCTAGAGGTGCGCACACTGCACACGGCCCTTACACAAGGAAGTGTGAAAGCGGGGACTAGGAACGCCAAAGCCGTTTCGTTTTGCCTTATTTCAAATCCATTCACCGGACTGTGAGGGAGGATGTGCTGCTAGCAAAGCAAAGCTTCTCAAACTTTACTGTGTGTAAAAGCAGATTCTGACTCACAGGGTGTTGGGCGGCCCCTGAGGTGATGCCCTTCTAACGCTCTTCCAGGGTTTCCCGAGCTGCTGGGCTGTGGGAATAGTACGCCCTCGGTAGCGAGAGGAAGACCGTCAGCTGGGAAGCGGAAAACCTTGATCCAAGTCTCAGCTGCGCATTCGTGAGCCGCGTGGATTTGGGTGAGTCTCACTCTGAGTCTGTGTCCTCTTCTGAAAAACGGGCGTTATAATGCACCAAGAGCCTTCACACTGTCATCTGCCATCTCTTTTCTGGGACCCTATCCTAAGTATGTGTATGTGGAAGTGTGGGAAAGCTTTCGATCATCGAAGATGTTCATCGCAATACTGTTTGTAATAGTGAAAAACAAGAAGAAAACTAGCCCAAATTAGGGGAAAACCTTGTTTTCTTCTTAAACCTCAATAGCTTTAGTAAACTAGGAATTATCTATTGAGTTGAATATTAAGCAGCCATTTAAAATCATGCCTAGGGAGAAGATATAAGAAATATGATAAAATATTCATGCGAAGTTTTTGAGCCAAAATACAAAATTGTATACAGCGATCCCTCACTTATTGCTGGTACTACATTCTAGACACACACACACACACACACACACACCCATAATTGGTGAAAATCTGTGAAGTAGGAACCTTACATTTATTTCAGTATTTATTGTACAGTACCGCAAAATCCTGCGATATAGCAAAATATCCACGATAAATAATTAAATATAATATTTTTTAAAATCCCGTGATACAGTGAGGCCATGATAAGTGAACCGCGATATAGAGAGGGACTGCTGTATACAAAATAATCTCTACAATGAATATGTAAAATCCCTACCCTGGCTGACTCACAGGGACACTGAGAATAAGATGAGACAGCAATTGATAACTAGGAGGTATTAGTACAATTATTTTCTAATGGCTTTGAGGACATCCAGGCCAGGTCTCATTCTCTGCTTTGGCTACCTGTCCTAACTCTGCAACATAGCACTTCCTAGAAGAGCCAGCTCTGATCTGAACACTCCCTCTTAGCAGGAAGAAATCACTCTGATGATGCTTGAAAACATGAATCCGAGAAGCAAAGAATGTGTATTTCCTATTTCTATTGTTACCCTTGAGAAAGAGAAAGAAGGAGACAGCTTTTAAAGAGTTTCCTGGGACAAACTATTTAAAAAGCAAGGCTTGAAGAGTAGAAGGCGATTTTTAAAATCAAACTTGGGTTTCAGTCCCAGATTTGTCATTTATTGGTTGTGGGACCTTGAATAAGTGAAATACAAAATTCTCTGAGCTTCAACTTCCGAATGTATAACATAGCTCTCATAGTATTCCTCTCATAAGGTAGTTTGAGGATCTAATGAAATCATTAATGAAGAGTGCCTGTGGAGTGTCTGGTATAGAGCTCATTGTGGAGGACAGGACCTTGGTGGCCTCTCTGTTCACACCCTGTGTGGGTGTGGGTGGGACCTCTGACTTGCTTATAACCCAGTAGAGTGTGGCAAGCAGGATTGCAGTCACAATTACATACATAAGGTTCGTTCTGCTAGCGCACCCTGCAGAGACACACTCTCCGCTGCCGGCTCAGCAGGAGTAAGCTGTGTTGGGACAGGGCCAGTGGAGAGGGCCACGTGGCAAGGACTTGGGGGCAGCCTCCAGGAGCTAAGAGTAGCCCCTTGCTTACAGCCAGCTAGAAAATGGAGACCTCAGTCATACAGCCATGAAGAAATGAATTCTACCAACAACCTAAATAAGCTTGGAAATGAATTCTTCCCTAGTGCAGCCTGCAGAGTAGCATGCAGCCCAGCTGCCACCTTGACTTCAGCTTGATGAGGATCGTGAGCAGAGCGTCCAGTTCAGTCATGCCAGACACCTGACACGAAGGACTGTGAGATAATAAATGTGTCATTTTAAGCTTCTAGATCTGCGGTAATTAATTACACAGCTGCGCAAAGCCAAGGCACTGATGCCAAGGAGACAACTAATACTTACCTTTTGCCCGTTGCTTGCAGCGAAGAAGCTCACCTTCATTTTCCCACTGTTGGTCAAGCAGCCACTCTTCTGTTGAGGCCAAATCAAAGAACAGGAGGCAGAGCCTGGCCTTGGTGAGCTGACAGTCAGCGGAGGAGCTAGAGGGCAACAAAACACCACACTAAAGGGAAGTAAGTGCTGTGATGGAGATCGGGGAGCTTCGCCGCAGTAACACTGCAGCTAGGTCACGAAGGAGCTGGCTTACGGACTAGCCAGGCAGAAAGGAGGAGGGACGGTGTTCTGGGCTGACGGACCACACAGGCAGAAGCATGGGATGAGGGGGTACTCCGTGTACGTCAGGAACACCAAGCGGTTGATGTGGGATAAGGGAAATTTTCTCGGGATAGAAGTATTCCAGCTGATGAAGGAAGGAGTTACCACCGAACCACTAAAGAACAACCGATAAAGGCAATGATCGCTGGACACCAAGTGCTTTTTTTAAATAAGTGTGGTAAAAATCACAGAACATAAAACACCCCTTTTTAACCTTCCAAAGGATACAATTCAGTGGCATTCAGTGCATTCACAATGGTGTGCACCCATCACCACTCTCTAGTTGTCCAACATTTTCATCCAGGCAAGTTTTTAAGTAGATGGGATGAAATTATCAGATTCGGGGTGTAGGATGGTCACTGTGGTTGGTTTGGAAGATACACCAGGAGGACGAGAGATGCGAGCCGGGCCACGTCCAGGCCTGGCGGGGCCACGCACAGCTTGGTGGCGTGGGTTCCCCAAGCTTCCGCGCCATTCCCAGGCCACTGGGTGTAAAAGGAAAAGGAAGGGTTGTGGGCATTTGCTGACGCCTGGAGCTGGGTCTACTCCCTCCTTTGTGCTGCTTGCCCAGGAGGGGCGGATTTTTGGGAAGGGGTGTGTTCTGAAAGAGGGAGGAAGTCGCCACCCCATTGGAAAGAATCTGCCACTCTGCCTTCCAGCTGAAATATCAGATACAATCTGTTCTTCTCCATGGGCAGCAGGGAATGGAATGGCCAAAGGGTGTGTGTGGTTTTCTTTCTTTTTTTTTTTTTTTTTTTTTGAGGGATTGTATGAAAGTACATGATGTCTTAGGCTCACAAAGGCAATAATGATAAGGGAAAGTGGCGAGTTAGAAAGCCCATTGTGTATGTTATCTCTGTTATTTTAGATTAAGAAAAAGTAAATATGACAGCCTGGGGCTCAAGGTTTATGCCAGCCTGGTCCAAAATTGTTGTTTTTATCATTTTTCCCTGGTTTGCACTTGGCAGAGAGCTTTCCAGGGGAGTTTTCTGCATTGCCTGACTCAGAGAGGGACCCAGAGGCCCACTGAGTCAAGCAAGGGGGCGGTGCTGTCCCCACCCTCACTGTTCAGAGTCCAGGGCATGTCAGCGTCCGGGGCAGCTATAGCCCTTAGAGGTAGACACACATTAGCTGAGCTTGTGAGCCTGATGGGTGAAATGAGAATGCTAATTTATTCAGCAGTAAACATTGGCTCGCTGGGCGGGGGCTTCAGACGCTTAATCTAGCCAAACTCTCCAGGGCATGATCATAACAGTAAAAGGAACCAGAAGCACTGACACTTCCCAAGCACCTACTCCCACTCGCTGTGCTAAAGCTTTATGTGAATTATTTTTACTTAGTCTGAACTAGGTGCTTTATTATCCAATATTACTGATGAGAAAATGAAGGTACAAGGAGGTTTATTTAATTTTGTCCAAAGTCATATGTGTGCTCTTCATCTGTCCCTGGAATTCGAATTGAACAGGACAGGAAGTTGACAGGAAACTGGAAGGAGATTTTGTGAGCACAAGTATGGCTGCTTTGAGGTACAGGTAAAGCCTACTACACCTCCACAGCTCCACCTGGGCTGACCCCTGCTTCTCACCCGGGCTCCATCAACTTAGCCTTGTGAGCAGGGGATCCAGACAAATGGAAGCCAACGCTGAAGAGGAAGAAGAGGCAGGCTGATGGGCTGGTTTGAGAAAATAGGAAATGTGCTTCTTTGAGACCTCACAGAAGTTATTTGGCGGGGAATACTTCAGGGGTGGGGGCTAAGTTCCTGCTTGAGCATGTTACCAGTGTCATTTGGGCATATATAACCAACTTCCATTTGTATATTCTGGTTGTAGGAGCCAGGTGATAGCGGTGACACTCAGTGAGAAGACAATTGTCGTGGGGACCCAAATACCCATGTCAGCTGGACCAAGGCATTCTCTCCCTGCAGACAGACCCACGGCGGACTGCAAATCAGAATCCATTTGCATGCCACTCCCTCAGGATGCCCTCCGATCCCCTCCCCCTTCTCTCCTTCAGGTGCCATCTTGCTTCAATATATACACAGCACCCTCTGCTCATTAAATTGGAGTTAAATAAATTTGTTGATTGTCTCTTTGCTGGACTGTCAGCCCCATTAGGACAGAAACCATATCTGTTGGCTCTTTGGCCAACCCTGGCATCCGACACAATGTCAGAGCATAGCAAACATTCAATAAATAACAGTTCTGTACTCCTGAGCGCAGACAAGCTTGTCAAGTTGTCTTTCTCCTCCACCACCGTACAGGAAGGGGAAGTCAGAGATGCAATGTGGCTCCAGCAGGAAAGGCATCTGGGAAATGGTGGACTCTCTGTTTAACCTTCTGTGGCTATTTAATTCTATAGCCTTAGGCTTGGATGACTACCCAGAAAGCTGGAAGGCCACCCAAGGATAAACATCATGCCCCCAGGAAGGAGCTTAATGAACACACAGAGTGTGAATAACTGCCTGATGTTGCCTGTTAACTTAGAAATACATTGTCCTTTCTGGTGGTCTAGGTGACTACCCATCATATGGTTTTACTATTAACTCCTATAAAAAAAGAGACTCTTGTCCTGGGAAAGGGTGGCTTTCTTCCCAGCTGGCCACCACTGGGAGCAAGCAGCTGCTTTGCCTGGGTCTCTAGGTTTCTCCTATTAAAGCTCTTACGGATATGAATAAGGCTACGTGTCAGTTCTTTGGAATCGATCCTGAATTTAGACTTTCGGGGCTCTCCCCAAAGAACCACCCACTGACTCTTCCACCTGCTCAGTGCTCATGACTCTCCATTCTGTCGAAGTCACTACTTCCATGTTGCCAAACCCAACAGACACTCTTGGTCTTGATTTACTAGGTCTTGCAGCAGCTCTTGACACAGTTGATGCTTTCCTCTAGTCACAGTGTGATGCCACTTCACACCCATTAGAATGGCAATTATTTTTTTTAAGTATTTTAACAGAAAATAATGTGTTGAAAAGCATGTAAAAAATAAAAAAAGAAAGAAAGAAATCCTTGTGCTGTGAGGCAGCTGTTATGGAAACAGTATGGTCGTTCCTCAAGAAATGAATCAGAGAAGTATCATATGATCCAGCAGTTCCACTTGTGGGTGTATAGCTCCAAAAATTCAAAGTGGGGTCTCAAAGAGATATTTGTACACCTTTGTTCATAGCAGCATTAATAACAATAATCAAAAAGTGGAAGCAACCTAAAGTGTCTATGGACAGATGAGCAGATAAACAAAATGTGGTCTGTAAATACAATCGAATATTATTCAGCCTTAAAAAGGAAGGAAATTCTGATAAATGTTACAACATGAATGAACCTTGAAGACATGCTAAGTGAAATAAGCCAGTCACAGAATAAGAAACACTATGAGTTCACTTACATGAGGTACTTAGGGTAGTCAAGGTCACAGAGACAGAAAGCAGGATGATAGTTGCCAGGGCTGGAGAAGGGGAGAACGGGGAGTTCCTGTTTAATGAGACCAGATTTTCAGTTTGGGAAAATAAAAAAACTGGACATGGATGGCTGTGAAGGTTGCAGGACAGTGTAAATGTACTTAAAGCCGTTGCACTATACACTTTTAAATGGTTAAAATGATCGATTTTATGTTACATATTTTTACCACAATAAAAAGCGCCTTCTCGCTAAGCTTCTGTTCTACCTCATGCTCCTGGTCTTTCTTCCTGCCTCTTTGGCCACTTCTCAGTCTCCTCATCAATTCCTTCTCTATCTGAAAGAGAAGTACTGGGACCCTTCTTTCCTTCCTTCCACAATGTCTGAGTGTCTACTGCGTGTTGGGACTAAGCAGTGAACAAAGTTTCTCCTAATGGAGCATATATTCTTACTGGGTAGAATATGATCTATAAACAAACACACATCAGCATGTTGTATGTTAGATGGTCATAAAAGCTACAGAAAAAAATAAAGCAGGTTAAAGGAGACTGTAGGAGCCGAGGATGGCTTTGCTATTTTTATAGGATGGTCTGATAAGGTTACCTTTGAGCGGGGAACCAAAGGTAGTGGGAGGCAAGCGATGCTGTTACATGGAAGAGCTTTCTAAGCAGATCACAAAAGCAAAGACCATGAGGCAGAATAGTTTAAAGTGTATGAAGAACAGCAGAGCCCAGGGTACCTGGAGCAGAATGAATTGGGGGATAGCATGTATTCCCAGAGGCAATGGGGTAGGGGGTGTGAGTCATAGGAGCCTGGGAGATGGTTGTATCTGAGTGAAATGGGAAGCAAATAGAGTGTTTGGGGTGGAAGAGGAACAACCTGACTAGTGCTCTCACAGGGTCACTCTGGGGACTGTGTTTAGAAGAGACTGTGGAAGGGAAGGGTCAAAGTAGGAGGCGACTGCACCAATCCAGGCGACAGAAGAGGCAGTGGGAGACATCATAACAAGGGGGAAATTGTGACTACCTCCTGAAGGGAGGATTTGTTGACGGATTAGATATGAGGTGTCACAAAAAGAGGCGTGACCAGGTGATTCTAAGTCTGAGATGGGAGCAACTAGGAGGATAGCGCTGTCATTTCTAGAGCTGGAAAAGACTGGGACAAGCGTGTCTGAGGGTGCAAGTCAAGGTTGGGCTTTGAGCATTTGATTTGAAACATCTATTAGCGATCCAAGTAAAGATGTTGAGTAGGCAGCTAGACACATGAGTCTGGAATTCAGCATAAACAGAACCCCATGGTCTGATCCTGGGTCCTTCCTCCTCCTCCTTTCACACACACGCTCTCTGAGTCTCTCATCCATGTCCATGACTTTAAATCCCACCTCTAAGCTTCACAGGCATGTGACCCATGCAGTCACACTCAGCCCCACGTTAGAGGTCTCTGTGCTTGGCATAACACTCTGCTCGCGTCCACCTGAAATTCTTACTAATTTTTAAGAAGGGGCCCTGCGTCTTCATTTTGCACTGGGCCTTGCAAATGAAGTGCGTACGTGGTCCTGCTCCCAAATGTGTGACCTTACCCTGGACTTCTTTTTTGAGCACTTTGGCCTCATATATCCAGCTGTCTGCTTGACATTTCCATTCGGACGATTTAAAGGTGTCTCAAAACTAACGTATCCAAAGCCAGATTTAACTTTCTGTACTTCATCCTTGCCCACCATTCCAGCCGGAAACCTGGGAGCTGTCCTTCCCTCTCCCTCCCATTCTCGCTTCCTCATCCAAGCCACCAGGAAGTCATAGCAGTAAGTCCTAAGGACCAGACTTCACAAACATGCCTCAGATACAGCCACTTTTCTCCGTGTCCGCTGTTGCCGTCCCGGTCCAGGCAACAATCGTTTCTTTTTCTTTCTTTCTTACTTTTAAGATTTTACTTATTTATTTCTAGAGGGGATAATCATTTCTTTTTCTTTACTTTTTTTAAAGGTTTTATTTACTTATTTTTAGAGAGAGGGGAAAGGGAGGGAGAAAGAGAGGGAGAGAAACATCAATGGGTGGTTGCCTCTCGCACACTTCCAACTGGGGACCTGGCCCACAACCCAGGCGTGAGCCCTGACTGGGAATCAAACCAGCGACCCTTTGGTTCACAGGCTGGCACTCAATCCACTGAGCCACACCAGCCAGGGCTAATTATCATTTCTTATCTAGACAACTGTAGAAACTCCTGGCTGCTGTCCCCACCTCACAAGTCTTGCCCCTTCCCCAAAGCTAAAAATAGCTTATTTCCCACATAGCAGCCTAAGAGATCTTTTTTAAATAAATCATGTGACAATGCCAGGTCCCTAGCTCTCATTGCATTAGAACAAACACAGATCCTACGAGCCCCACAGGAGCTGACCGCCACTCTCTTCATCTCTTCATCTCTCCTTTGCCCCATTCACACCTCTCTCACCCCAGACAATGGCAGAGCGGCCCTATGGTCCTGCAGTGCACTGGCCTCAGCACTGCCTTACAATGTATATTTTGCATTTTGCTGGTCTGGAAAACAACTCCCACACCTCCCTCCAGCTTCTTCCCCCCACCCCCGCCCCCACTCTTCTATGACAGGTCTCAGCTCAAGTATCCTTAAAGAAGCTTCCATGTTAGCCTGGGTTCCCCAGAAAATAAAACCCAAGGCAAAAGGCTGCTAGGCTATTGTTTTAACAGGGAGAGAGACAGATGAGGGGAGGGAGGCAGGAATGGAGGAAGAGCCAATGTGAGGATGTGCTGGCCGTCTCCAAATGCGACTGATGGCTAAATCTGCAGGGTCACATCCCCAGGAAGCTGAATGGACTGTCTGAGGACCATCCCACAGAGGCCAGCAATGGGGAAAGGTTACCCTCTGGCTCCTGTCTCCCGATACTCAAAGGCTCACCCACGGGATGTTACTTCCCATGCATTTCTAGGCTCTGTGTGTGGGCGTGGATGCTGAGAAGGGCCCCTGGCAGCGCCAACGGGTGGCACCAGAGCTGGAAGCTGGAGATACAAGGCCTAGACGGGGACAGTGTGCTGTCGGGTTGCACCCGTGTGACATCATCCAGACCATGCAGAGCTGGAACGAGACACGTAAAACTGAGAAGACCCGAAGTGGAGCATAAACACTGAGACACTGTCCCTGCCCCGTCCCAATCCGTCTGAGTCACCTTGTACACTCATGCATTCATTGGATAAATAACTTTGGAGCCTCTTCTAAGAGCCAGGAGGATGCTAGTGACGGTGACACAAAGGTGCATAAACAGACACAGTCACTGCCTGTGAGGAGCTCGCATTCGAATGAGGGTGATCAGGAAAAAGCACACATTTTTTGAAAAGGTAAAATTCACTGAAATTATAAACTGTAATGGGTGTGCATGAGAAACAAACAAGGAGCTGAAAGAGAGACAGGACAAGACCAGTGAGGCTGAGCATATGGAAGAGACAATGGCGTGAGAGATGCGGGAAGGTGGACAGGAGCCCAGTCATGCAGGTCCTGTTACTTCCCTCAAAGCACCCCGTATTTACTTATGAGTGGCTTTAATTGCTTCCTATCTGGAACCCTGACTGCAGCAGAAGCCCCATGAAGTCAAGGACTGGTCAGCCTTTCTTCTTCCCTGGGGCATACTTTGGGCCGAAGCACAGAGGCCTCAGCAAATAGTAATTAAGTGTTGAATAAATCCTTTGGATGCAGGATGAAATGAATAGGAAGGTCCTTGCTGCAGGGAGCAAGGACTTCAAGCTTAATGGCATCGGGCTCTGATAAGCGGGTGCATCCATCGCCACAACAGGGGAGTCCTACAGGTGTGTGTTACCCGAGTCCCCCTGGGTTTTGCATAAGCAAGCAGAAAATGCTCCACTTTCTTATCTAATGAAATCCTTACTTAATTAACACATTCTTTATTTCTATTCAAGGTGTTCAATCAGCTTAGACTGAAGCTCTGGGAACCATATTATTGTTTTAAGAGGGGTACACAACCCAGCTCTGAGCCATTACATGTTTCAGCAGTGTGATGGAAGGCCCAAAACTGATATCTTACGTAGTGGTAGCTCTGTGCTAGATGCAGTGCCAAGCATCTAACACAGGTCAACTCCTTTCAACGGGCTTCCCTGACAGCTGGGAAAAACTGGAAGGATCTCGAAGGGTCGAACCACAGGTTCTCCTTCTCACTCTGCTCCCTTTTCAACCTAAAAATAACTGGGACACCCACTCCCTCAAATGGAGCCTAGTGGAGTAACAGCAGAGAATCACATTTAAGAATAAAAGCCCTAGGACTCAACAAATCTGAGTTCAAACGCCAGCTTTGCCACTTGCTGGAGGTGCAGTCTTCTGCAAGGGGCTGTATGCACCTGACCATTTGAAGTTACTTTGTACAAATGTGAAACGGGGTTAATAGTAGGAACTACCTCAAAGGGTAGTTGTAAGGATGGGGGTCATGATGTATATGTGTGCGCAGCATATAGCGTAGCCAGAGTAGGGGCTCAATGAAGAGTCCATCCAGTGCCTCCTTACCCAGCTAGATCAGGGAATTTGAAGGAGCTTAAAAATATTCAGACTTGGGTCATTTTGACCTAGGTCAGTGATTTTCAACCGTTTTAATCTCATGCCCCATATGAACTAATCACTAAAATTCTAGCCCTGGCTGCTGTGGCTCAGTGGATTGAGCGTCGGCCTGCAAGCCAAGTGTCTCTGGTTCAATTCCCAGTCAGGGCACATGACTAGGTTGCACGTCAGGTCCCCAGTTTGGGGGCGCGAGTGAGAGGCAACCACACAGTGATGTTTCTCTCCTTCTCTTTCTCCTTTCCCCTCTCCCTAAAAATAAATAAATAAATTATTTAAAAAATAAAATAAAATTCTGCAGCATGCCAAAAATACATATTTTTGCCGATCTGACAAAAAAATAGATATAATTTTGATTCATTCACATCGGACAGCTGTTGTTGTGTTGGCTGTTGTCATTTATTCATTTAACAGTCTAAGGGAAAAGAGGTCAATGGCCCTGACTAGTCAGGTATTGCACGTTTTAAAAATTTTGGGGGCACAGAGGTTGGAAATTGCTGATCTCGTTCATGGCAATGAGACATATAAATGGAGACACATTGGAATGGTAAAGGCCATATACCACGTGACTACCTTAAATGGAAGTGATTTATGTGACAGCCTCCAAAGGAATGCTGTGAGGTTTAAATTAAATCAGTCAATATGGCCATGGCCAGGTGGCTCAGTTGGTTGGAGTGTCATCTCTCACACCAAGAGGTTGTGGGTTCAGTCCCATCAGGGCACATACAAAAATCAACCAATGAATGCATAAATAAGTGAAACAAGAAATCCACGTCTCTCTCTCTCTCTCTCTCTTTCTCCTCTCTGTCTTAAATCAATAAACATATCCTTAGGTAAGGATTAAGAAATAATAATTTTTAAAAATAATTGAGTCGATACGTGTTAAATGCTTAACAGCGTGTCTAGCACAGAGTTAGCGCTATTCTAATTATTATGATTATCATATCTATAATAGGTCGGTATTATTTATTTGTCCTTGTAAGACATTGTGGGCATTTGTCATTTGCTGGGCTTTAAATGTAAACTATCACATTGTGACATTGTCTCCCTTCCTTGAGAGAGTTTGTGTGTGTGAGGCGACAGGCAGTTTCACTACCCTCACTCGAACGGTCTAGTGAAGCTGGCGATTTGCTCACAGTGGCAGAGGGACCGGTGCCAGCCTGCAGCTGCACAGGGAAATAAAATCACATTTTTGGAGGGTTCCTGCCTGTCCGGGACTTTTTTCAAAAGTCCTCCGCAGAATTTTCAGTATAAAAATAGGTGTGAACTGTGTGCACTCTGGAAAGGAATGAGCTGGCCGCTGTAGGGCTAAGATCGGTATTGTTCGGGGAGTGGAATTCCTGTTCACTGATGTTGTTTGGGTTGGGCTGACCTTGTGAACTGGATTTCTTTTCAAATGGGTGTATTTTTCCTTATTGCAAATTTCCTTCAATTCATCAGCAGAAATTCTAGCCACTTTGCTGGGAGCTTGTGACCCCGGTTTGGATGGCTTAGGTACTCTCGCCTTTTGACAACTGCTGATTTATTTTTTTGTAGTTTCTGCTTGGCACTTCCCGCCTTCCCTCTGGGATGCCATCTTTAGCCTCGTGTCACCGCTCTCTGGTCCCATCTCCTGTGAATCATTTCCTTTGGGTCACGTGACTTTTTCTCCTGTAGGAAAATCTAATCTTCTTTAACAACAAATTTGGAAAAGACCTTGCTTGACCCCTGCTTTGCCATTCATTCATTCATTGATTCCTGTGCGTCTTTGACTTGGGTGCAATTCACACACCTGTTGCCATATTTATGCACAGCACAGGGACCACCACAGTGTGCAGGGAAACTCTGCGTTTTCTAACTCAGGCCACCCCGTGCTGTGGGTGCATCCCGATGGGCCTGGGTCCTACCGACGTAGCCGTCTTTTGCCGGCCGGGACCCATTGTGTCTGGATTTTCCTATTCACAAATGTTTATTTTGCTTATTTATCAATAACCTGTCTTCTTATAAGAAGAATTTAAGGCTGCTTATACAAATGCAAACACTATAGCAAGATAAAATGAATTTGTTATATACAGCAAAGGGAAGGAAGAGGTCTGAACAGCCTGGCCTTCATGAAGGTCAGTCAGGGCGTCAGAGAGGAGAAATGGGAGGTCTCTGATGACAGGGATCTGACACTGGGGTGCTCCAAACACCACTCAGGAGCCACAGGTGGGATCAAACCTATCACTTGGGGCTGCGATGACCACAGAACGACTTTGTTTCATTAAACTCGATGATATGAATTCCACAGCCACCCCGAACCCCTGTCCTTGTTGGGCCCTTCTGTGTCTCTAGAAAAAGAATAGGAAAGGAGGAGGTCAGAGTCTTGAGAAAAGCTGAGGGACAGCCCCAGGACAGGAAGTGACAGAGGAAGGCCTCCCTCTAATAGGGCTGGATGAACCCCTGTGGGTTCTTTGGCCCCACACTGACTTCCTTTATTGGTTTTTAGCTTTTAAGAAAACTCAGTTGAGTCAGTTGTACATGCTGACATTGCCTAGCAAGGATGGTAGTGTTAAGACACGAAATTTGGTTTGTTCACTATCAAAGTTCACATAGCATCTTTTTCACTAAAACCTGATTTAGCTCCTTATCAGGGCCAGTCAGTTTAAGTCTCATGACAACCCAGGAGATGGACAAGTTGTTTCCAATTAAAGAAAAAAAAATTGAATTTATAAAACTCAGAATTGCAGCCTTTATTTAATGGTTGCTAATGTGAAGTTCTAAAGTGTTTTCATTCTGCTCAAAGAAATTAGTATGTAATCAGTGCATGAATTTTCATTCTTGTCCTGTGAAGTACACAAGGGGGATCCAAATGAATCCAAGAAAACAAGGCCCATATGTTTGTGTAGGTTAGGAGAGACTGGAGAAGGGAAGAGGGTAAGGATGGGAATGAGAACTCAGAAATAGTAACAAAGAGTAATCTCTAAAAACTGAAAATCCCTAAAAAGGAAAGATAATAATAGCTTTCTCTGAATCACCATTCAATTTGCACAAAATATCATTGCCAACAGGCATCATGCACTTACCAAAAAGAGAAAGAGTGTGAGAGAGAGAATTTTTTCCAACTTCTCTTTTGTAGATTAACAACTAACAATCCTGAGTATGGTAATTCAACATCCTCTAGAGCAGAGGCAAATGTTTCTGTATATAGGCTAAGGTTTACTAGTAAATTTAATCTACTTAATAAAAAGAGTTTCAAAAGTATATGTTACCAGATTGAGAAATTGAAAGCCAAGATTTTACAGACTTTCAAAACTGTATGTTGCTAAAAATAACATTGACCCTTGATATTCGTCTGAGGCGTCCTCTGGAAAGAAAAGGAGTTCATCCATTGGAGATAAGTGGGCCCCCTCATCTGCAGATTTTGGTTTAATTAGCTAAACTCTTCCAGATGGAGAACATTCAAAGCAAAGGAATATTTCTGAGCCCCCTAGAATTGCTAATAAGCATAACAATATGTTACATGTAAAAGAAAACGTGTGTCTTTTATCTTTGCCTTTGAAGGGCAAACGAGGAAGTGCTCGGTAGCATTATGATTTTTCAATCTGATTATTGGAAAATAAAAGCTCTAATTTTATTCAATAGTGAACAAACAAACATTTGAGTGTTTGCTTTCTTTCTGTGCAAACACTGAGGGGGAATGAGACAAGACCCCAGTCCTATGAATCCACAATTTAACTAGAGGTTGCATTCCAGTAGTTGGCACACTGTAGGGGCTGAATAGCTATTTGTTGGATCAGTGAATGAATGATATAGATCCCTGAGTAGGGAATCACATTAATCAAATTCTGAACAAACTACTGTATTCACAGGGGAACGTGGGGGCCTCAGGCTGTCAGAGAAGGCTTCACAAAGAAGGTTGTCAGGTAGGAACACAAAAGACTTCCAGACACAGAGAACAGCATGCTTAAAGTCATGAACAGAAAAAAAGAGTAACGTGTATTTAGGCAACAGCTAGTAATTTGCTGTGGCTGGAGCATACTCTATATATAGAATGTGCCTGCAAGGTAGTGAGACCACAGAGATGGGTTGGGGCTCATTTGAAGAGGACTGTGAAAGCCTAAGTTAAACTTCATCTTTTAGCGCGTCCTGGCACTTTAGAAAGACTATAAGACACGGGACAGGGTAAGCAGGGAAGGGGAGAAGGCAGTAAGGAGAAGATGTCAACGGTTAAGCGCCCCATTAGTGACTAGCATTGGATAGATTGTCTACATTTCTCGTTTAATCCCTGAAATACTCGCAACAAGTATGTAATGTAGTCCTCGTTTTTCCAAGAGGAAAACTCGGAGAGGTTAACTCAGAGAGGTTAAGTGACTTTCCCTGGACCACACAGCTAATAAAAGATGAAACTAAGATCTGGAACCAGGGCCCTAAAAATTTTGTTGGAGAATAAAAATACCCCTAGATTCATATAACTTAGTATTAGAAAAAATATACAGTGGAAGTTTCGAGAAAGTTAGTGAGCATTTAGAATGGTACAGACGCAAGACCCAAGGAGAGAAAAGCATGACCATACAAAAGGGTATTTACAGTAAGGGAGATACAACACAGGAAGTGGGAAGATAATCATAGAAAAACCACAACATGTGTTTTTAAAACGCAAAGCCCTAGGGATGAGAAAGCAGAGAAAGCAAACGATACAATAATGCCATTCACTCTGGCATCCTGTGCATTTGGTTTTGTTCTTTACTCCTTTTTTTTTTTTTTTTTTTTTTTTTACTTTAAACAATTTGCTATGAGAGTAACAAAGATACAGCTCAGGATCTTGCAACTCTAATGCTCTAAATCAGAACCAGATGGTGCCTAGTGTACCCTGTTTCCTAGAAACTGCAGAATTTTGAGGACAACACACCACTGATTTCAGTTCCTTCACAGAGACTAACACTCGGCTAAATGATGCGGCTGCTGGGCATTGTGTCGGAACATCTGTTTTTCTTGCCTGAGAATCTTTTTGAAACTGAAAACTTCTCTCCATTTTTATTGTATTTTTTATGATTTCGAAAGTAATTCATTTTTATTATTAAAATTTTTGAAAATTTTGAACAAGGAACAACATTAAAATCTTCTATAATCCTTGCACCCACCAAAAACACAGAGCCACAGTGACTGGAGCAGGCTCCTGGGTTTTGTTTTTTTTTCCCCATCAAATAACTAATGACCACTGTTAACATGTTAACAATATTCTTATGGTATTTTTTTTCTACACCCACCCAGCCACACATACATGCACACACACCTACATGCATGCACACATATTCACACTTTATATAAAATACAATGGCTCTGGCTGGGTAGCTTAGTTGGTTAAGAGTGTCATCCTGATACACCAGGGTTGTGGGTTCGATCCCCAGTCAGGGCACATACAAGAAGCAACCGAATAAGTGGAGAAAGTTGATGTTTCTCTCTCATCAATGATTTTTTTAAAGAAAATAGGATGTATAGGAATTGTTTTTTATCTGTTTTGTTCACTAAATATATCATTAGTATTTTTTCCATTATCACCAAATATTTATGATGACTGCTACTATTCCATCACATTGTATACATTAACTTATGTAACTTATGTAATCAATCTCCTGTTCATTTAACAAATTCTATTTATTGAACAGCTACTATGTGTCAGAACTGTGCTTCAGAACCGTGCGTGGCACTGGCTGCACAGTGGGGAGGGAGACGGGCGAAGTCCCTCCCCTCATGACTCCCACAGTCCTATTATTGACTTCTGGCTTATTTGAGAACTTTTAAATTTTTTTAAATTTATTTTTATTGTTTGATTTTAGAGAGAGAGAAGAAGGGAGAGAAAGAGAAAGAGATCGATTTGTTGCTCCACTTACTTATGCACTCATTGGCTGATTCTTGCATGTGCCCTGACCAGGAATCAAACCAGCAATCCTCGCATATCCGGATGACACTCTAACCAACAGAGCTACACAGCCAGGGCCGAGGACTTTTATTATTAAAAAATAGCACGGTGAAATTTGGCAAACACTACCTGTGCTATGTGATAAAGTCTAACAACACCTCTGTGGTCTTCCTCCCAAGAACCAATAACCCCAATCTAATCATGATTTTTTTTAAATCAAATAAACCTAAATTGAGATATAGTCCACAAAATACTTGACGAGTGCTCCTCAACACTAAGGTCATAAAAAATATTTTAAAAATTTATAAAAGGGAAATCTGAAAAATTCTCAAGTCTTATGGAACTTACAGAGATATGACAGGTAAATGTAATGACGAGTTCTGAATAGAATCCTTGAAGAGCAAAAGGACATTAAGTAAAAGTAAGGAAATAGGAAATAGGAATAAAATATGGATTTTAGTTGATAATAATGTACTTAGTTAATAATAATAATGTACTATTTCATTAGTTGTAAAAAATGCACGGTACTACTAGAAGTTGTTAACAATGAAGGAAAAGGGGAGGAAGTATACAGGAACTCTCTGTACCATCTTTGTAACTTCTCTGTGAATCTAAAACAAACCTAAAATTAAAAATTGATTTAAAACACATACACACACACGAGGCTGTGACAGCCATCCTTGCATTGAAGTACATCTCTGACTGTTTCCTTAGGATAAAGCCCCAAGAGTGAAATTGCTGAGTCACAGTATATACACATTTTCATTTCCCAGATTATTTTTAAAGTGTTATATACCAATGTTTTGGTGACTTTTTAAAGATGTTTAAGCCTCATGCCCTTATCTCAGCATTTTCTTGGTTGTGGATTCCTGACATTAGAAGGAAACCTAAGAGATCATGAAACCCACTTGCCTGGTTCTACAGATGAGGAGGCAAGGTCCAGAGAAGAGAAGTGACTTGCCCAAGGTCAAGGACCTTCTTCACAGTGGGAAGGAGGACTCTAATCCCTGATGGGCCAACCCTGGGTGCAGCCACACATGAACTACAATTTCCGGACTCCTGGTGGAATCAATGATCCACAACCAGACCTGTGTCATTCCGTTTTCTGGAAGTGAATATGAGGGTGTGCTTCCTGTCTTGGCCCTGGTTGCTAGGAGCTAAAAGGACGAAATCCCAAGACAAAGCAGAGTGCCTTTTTGAAGTGCTGCTTCCCAATCAGAAAAATGAGAATTCCAACACCCACAGCCTAGTCTTCTCACAGGAACCATGTGGAAATGGAGTGGCTAGTACAGACCCAGCTGCAGAAGCCTTAGAGAGAAATGCCATGGAAGTAGAAGGCCTTTGAATGAGAACAAAGGGCACATTTTCTGTTAAACGATCTATCATATCCGAAGAAAGTTCATTTCCTCGCCTGCGTTGGTCTCCAGACAAGGAAAATCCCAGACTTGGCATGGGTAGTGAAGAAGCGGGCGATGCAAAGGAAGGGAGAGAATTGTTAGACTTCTTGGCTGGAGATCAGAAACAAGTCGTTCCCGGGGCTGGCTCTGTCAGAGGCCGGTGTCAGAAGCAGGCCGAGAAGGCAGACAAGGAACATGACCATTCCGACTTGGCTCCGCACGTCATTACTCAACAGAAACTGGTGCGTAAGCAGGATCCTGGAGGGTGCAGGAGAAATATAAACAATCACTGGGTGCGGACCTGCGGTTGCCTGTGCGGGCTCTGCCAGGCCTGAGACTGCAGACGGACATTTTGACTTATTGAATTTCCACACATTCTTGCAGTGATGACAAAGGCGAGCTGAAACAACACTACGGCCTGGGACTTAGAAAAGCATTGGCCTCTGACCTCAAACTGGAGCCTCTAATCAGACTCCTAACCCTTCCTCAGGTCAACCAGCGTCCTTGCTCTGCGATATGGAAATGACTTCTTTCAGTTGCCTATAAACATCTGAAAGCACCTGCACCAAATTGAAAGTTGGCAGGCCAAATGAGAAAGGGCTAATACTTCTAAAAGCACTTTCTCTTTTAATGACATGAACCTTTTTACTCTTTGAAGGAGTAGAACAACGGGAGGAAGCCATCAGAGAACTTTCAGATGCAGAAGAAAGGACGAAAGAAAGAGATGACAATTATCTCCCAGTTGCCCTTTATCACTGTCATTATCATGCAGAGGAAGACGCCAAGATGTGGGCGGGCGGAGAGGCGCTGCCCATGCAGCAACAAAAGAAGTGACAGCCCTGAGGTCTTAAGAAAGAACCGAATAAGATGGGAGCATCTGAAGTGGGTGCAACTTCACACGAGTGTAGATCTGATGAGAATCTATACTTGAAAATCTGAATCTGTAGCTTCTTAATGGAACTCTAGGCTTTTACATAAAAAAAAAAAAAAAGAAAAGCAGCTGTGGCCTTGGCTGATGTGGCTCAGTAGACTGAGCACCAGCCTGGGAACCAAAAAGTTGCCTTGTGGGATTCCTGGTCAGGGCACATGGCTGGGCTGCTGGCCAGGTCCCCAGCTGGGGGCATGGGAGAGGCAACTGATTGATGTTTCTCTCCAATCTCCTTCCCTTCCTCTCTTTCTAAAAAATAAATAAAATCTTAAAAAGAAAGAAAGAAAGAAAGCAGCTCTGGGCTCTATACATGCAAATACAGCACTTTACTGGGTCAGCTTTATCTTGCTTTTTAAGGTGAATAGGAATCATATTTTGTTGAGATGACTTAACCACCCCTGTTAAGCCTTCCTACACATCCGGTTCCTTGTGAATGCCTCCAGTTCCACCACTGGAATCCCATTCCCTTGAATTAGATAGTAAAGCAATTGTATATCACATGCCAGTTCCAGTCAACTGCAAGCAACTTCACTGTGTTGAAAATGACCTTGAGGAAGGAAAGGACCCCCAACTAATGAGCAGAGTGGCAGTATCTATATGTGGGGTTTTTTTTAAGTATATTTTATTGATTATGTTGTTACAGTAGTCCCAGTTTCTTTTCCCTTTGCTTTCCCTCTTCCCAATATCCCCCTTCCCTCCAGCAAACCCCTCCCCCACTTAGTTCATGTCCATGAGTCATGCATATAAGTTCTCTGGCTTCACCCTTTCCTATACTATTCTTAACTCCCCCCTGTCTCTTTTGTACCAACCGATTATGCTTCTTAATCCCTGCACCATTTCCCCATTTCTCCCCCTCCTCCCTCCCAGCTAATAACCCTCCAAATGATCCCCATACCTATGATTCTGTTCCTGTTCTGGTTGTTTGTTTAGTTTGTTTTGTTTTTATTTTTTAGATTCAGTTGTTGATAGTTGTGAGTTTTGTCTATGTGTTAAGACAACATGCGTGCAGTTCCCAAACCTCGGAGAAGGACAACTTATTAAGCTTTCATTTCACCAGCATCTCAGCGTGAATCCATGTCAGGTCACTTCCAATTATATCACAGCTGGTTTTGATAGGAATAGCACTTACGTTTTAGAAGCAAAACCCAGGACATATGGTTCAAGCAAGGATTCTTTTTTCTGATTGTGTGAATTAAATTATGTGAAAGCTCTTACAAGGATATAAAAATAACATTTAATTAAGCATGTAATGAATCACGACATACTAAAATGCATGAGAAATATTACATCAAAGGTGAAAAAAATCCAGGGCATATGTCCTCAAGTATAACTACAAAGCACAGGAGGGTCAGGTCTGAGGGGGACCCCTGGGCTGGCAGGGGCCATCAGGGCACCTGGGCATCTGAAGTAAGTCATGGTGGCTTCCTAAGCGAGGAGAAAGAGCAATGAAAAGGGAAGTGAGAAGTCACCGGCATACTTCACTTATTCTACAACTTTGCTTTTTAAAGAAATGTCTCCTGTAGGGCTGCATTCTGGGGGGCTTCCTGGGGAGAATTTCAAAATTCTAGAAGCCAGGAAGCACAATTATTAACTACCTACAATGTCATCCTGGCATCCCTGCAGTTACCAACCTTACAGTGATGTCTGCACCCTTCCAGCAAGGTTCTTGCAGGCCCACATGGAAGGCTGTCTATACTGAGGTCGCATCCACATATCCAAAATATTTTCAACTATTTACAAAGTTGGATTTGAGATAAAATAAAGTTGGATTTGAGATAAGATAAAGTTCTTATACCAAATCTACAATAAGAATGTACCACGTGACAGAGGCAAACACAGGAGCCTGTCAAAATGAGAAGACAGAGAAGTATGGCCCAAAAGGGGGAACAGATCAAGGTTCCTGTGGGAGAACTAAGTGATGAGAAGATAGCCAACCTTACAGATGAGGAGATAGCAAACTTAACAGATGTAGAATTCCAAACACTGGTGATAAAGATGCTCAGAGGCCTGACAGATATGCTTGAGTATGGCAAACACATAAGGGAAGAAATGAAGGCTATGTTAAGTGAAACAGAGGAAAATCCACACAAAACTAATGGTGAAGGGAAGGAAACCAGGGTTCAAATCAATGATTTGGAACATAAGGAAGAAAAAAACAGTCATCCAGTACAGAATGAGGAAATAAGGATTGAAAAAAATGAAGAGAGGCTTGGAAACCTCTGGGACAACTTTAAACATGCCAACATCTGAATCATGGGGTGCCAGAAGGAGAAGAGGAAATGCAAGACATTGAAAAATTATGTGAAAAAGATAATGTAAAAAAACTTCCCAAATTTTGCAAAGGAAATAGACATACAAGTCCAGAAAGCATGGAGAGTCCTGGACAAGCTGGACCCAGAGGGGACCACACCAAGACACATCATAATTAAAATGTCAAATGTGAAAGATAAAGAAAGAATCCTAAAAGCAGCAAGAGAGAAGCAGAGAGTTGCCTACAAATGGGGTGTCTATAAGACTATCAGCTGATTTCTCAAAAGAAACTCTGCAGGCAGGAAGGGACTGGCAAGCAGTATTCAATATGATGAAAAGCAAGGACCTACAGCCAAGATTACTCTATCCAGCAAAGCTATCATTTAGAATGGAAGGCAGATGAAGTTCTTCCCAGACAAGGTAAAGCTAAAAGAGTTCATCATCACCAAGCCATTATTCTATGAAATGTCAAAGGGACTTACTTAAGAAAAAAGATCAAAACTATGAACACTAAAGTGACAACAAACTCACAACCATCAACAACTGAATCTAAAAAATAAAAATAAAATCCAACTAAGCAAACCAGAATAGGAACAGAATCATAGGTATGGGAATCATTTGGAGGGTTATCAGCTGGGAGGGGGAAGGGGGAGAAATGGGGAAATGGTGCAGGGATGAAGAAGCATAATCAGTTGGTACAAAATAGACAGGGGGAAGTTAAGAATAATATAGGAAAGGGAGAAGCTAAAGAACTGATATGCACAACCAATGGGCATGAACTAAGGGGGTTGAGACTGCTGGAGGGAAGGGGGGTACTGGACAGAGGAAAGCAAAGGGGAAAAAATTGAAACTACTGTAACAACATAATCAATAAAATATACTTAAAAAAAAAGAATGTACCAAGTACTTTGAGCACTGAGTTGTAAGGAAAGACTTAATCTAAGCTCTTCAAGAAGAAAGGAAAAGCTCCCTACCAAATGACCCCACTTTCTCAACCACTCCTCACCCAAGTTCTCTCCATGCTTTCATGACTTTTATGAAAAACTTTTATTGTGTGAGTGTGTGTATGTGTATGTGTATTTTTTTGAGAGAGAGAGAGGAAGGGAGGGAGAAAGAGAGGAAGAGAAACATCAATGTGTGGCTGCCTCTCACACGCCCCCACCTGGGGACCTGGCCCACACCCCAGGCCTGTGCCCTGACTGGGAATTGAACCACCCTTTGGTTCACAGGCTGGCGCACAATCCAATGAGCCACACCAGCCAGGGCAAGCTTTCAAGAATTCTTGCCTGGAATGTTCTCTCTCCCTTTTCTCCATATCTCTTTTATAATTACTATCATATTTTACTGTTATCTGTATTTCTCCTTTGTCTCTATCAAACTGGGAGAACCTCAAAAGCGGAGTGTGCGAAATTTTATTCTGTCTACAAATGCCTTGTGAACAGTGCTAGTCACTGTGCTAGGAACCAGAGACAACAGAAAACAGGGCAGACAAGATCCCTGACTGCATAACCTCCTATTCCGAGGGAGCTTTCTAACCCCAGAGCCTGGCACATGGTAGGTAGGCAAACAAGAGTGAAAGAATAGCCCTGACCTGTGTGGCTCAGTTGGTTAGAAAGTCATCCCATACACTAAAAGATTGTGGGTTCAATCCCCAGTCAGGGCATATACGGGAGGCAACCAAACTATGTTTCTCTCTCTCTCCCCCTTCCTCTCTCTAAAATAAAAAATATATATTTGCCAGTGGGGATTTTTTTTAAAAAATGAAAGAATAAATGAAGGAAAAATGAAGCTTTTTTTTAGGACTCTGAAATTTAGTTGCTATGGTTAATACAGAAACACATAGGTTAAAAGCCTACAGAGAAAACATACGGAAGTAGAAAATTTTAAGTCATTTCCGCTGGCGCTGACAACAGTTTTTGAAAGTAACTGTGCAAGGGACAGCAGACCACACTCCTGGAACTCAAAAGAAAGTAAATGACATTATAAAAAGTGTTCAATGTGAAATAATACTAATTTAAATTAAAGAAATTATTACCTAAAAACTAGGATCCATATAAATGCGAGGAATGATTACTGACTTCTTACAATGCTCCTTGAATTCACTGTGTCTAGAACATGAATGTGAAGGTCAACAAAGGCTTTGTAGCCAGGAAAACACTGTGTACTAATGGATAATTTTAACATATGGTGAAATGACACTAAAGCAGTGTTTCCCAAAATATTTTCCCATAGAGTCTGGAAAACACATCATGCATAAGACCCTCTCGGAGCTTCACAAAGCACAATATCCTACTAATGTCTCTGAGAAGTTCTGCAGGAAAGAATATGTTGAACTTTCTTTATCACCATTTCCCATACTTATTAAACCACCAAATTCTTCTTTCAAGAAATAGCATTGTTAGTTTAGGGAAATCTGCTTTAAAGTTCAATTTATGATACTGTACACTTATGCACACCCTTTAGCAGAGATCTGGCAAACCAAAACAGTCTCTGGACATAGCGTCAAGTGTCAAGTGTTAAACATTTTTTTCTTATAAAAGTATCTGTAAATCAAATTTGCTGCACAGATTTCCGGCCAAGGTGGTGGTGTAGACAGACACGCTTCATCTCCCTCCACAACTAAAAAGGAATACAACTACCTCAAAACTAGAAACAACCAGAAGTTCCAGAAAATCAAACTGCATGGAAGTCCAGCAAACAAAGATAAAAAGAAGAAATACTCACATCCAGACAGGTGGGGGGGTAGAGCCGGGGCGGAGAGGACACGGTGTGGTGGCTGAGGCAGCAGCAGCGGCAGTGGCAGGCCGGAAGAAAGCGCAGTCACACATTTTAAAAAGTCAGGAGGGACACCTGGGGAACATTTCCAGCTCTTCACTGGACCTAGCAGCTTACAATTCAAGCACCAAGGAAAATCAAGCCTCATTGCTTTTGACTGTGCAGAACAGTGGGGGATGGGACGGAGGCAGAGACTGCCGGTCTCTCAGCAGAGTCCGCTTGTTTAAAGGGCCCCCACAGTCATAGAACGTCCGCAGACCCACCCACTCTGGGAACGACAGCCAGGGCAGCAGCTAGAGGGGCGCCAGTTCGGTACAGAAGTGGGAGAGGTGCCTGAAAAGGGGGTGAGTGCTGGGTAGGCGGCACTGTTCCTTCTTGGACCCCTCCCCCACATACAGCGCCACAACGCAATGAAACAGGTCGCCCTATACTGACGAATCCCTAAGGCTCTGCCCCTTACAACGTAACAGGAGGGACAGCTCTACCTGAGACGTGGAGGCAAACAAACACAGGAGCCTGTCAGGATGGGGAGACAGAGAAGTATGGCCCAAAAGGGAGAACGGATCAAGGTTCCAGTGGGAGAACTAAGTGACGAAGAGATAGCCAACCTAACAGACGCAGAATTCAAAACACTGGTGATAAAGATGCTCACAGGCTTGACAGATATGATTGAGTACGGCAAACGCATAAGGGAAGAAGTGAAGGCTATGCTAAGTGAAATGAAGGAAAATCCACAAAACCAATGGTGAAGGGGAGGAAATGAGGGTTCAAATCAATGATTTGGAACATAAGGAAGAAGAAAACAGTCAACCAGTGCAGAATGAGGAAAGAAGAATTGAAAAAAATGAGGAAAACTTCCCAAATTTTGCAAAGGAGATGGACACACAGGTCCGGGAAGCAGGGAGGGTCCCGGGCAAGCTGGACCCAGAGGGGATCACACCAGGATGCATCATGACTGAGATGCCAAAGGTGAAAGATAAAGAAAGAATCCTAAAAGCAGCAAGAGAGAAGCAGAGTTGCCTACAAAGGGGTGTCTATAAGACTGTCAGCTGATTTCTCAAAAGATACTCCGCAGGCAAGAAGGGACTGGCAAGCAGTATTCAATGTGATGAAAAGCAACCTACAACCAAGATTACTCTATTCAGCAAAGTTATCATTTGAAATGGAAGGGCAGATGAAGTACTTCCCAGACAAGGTGAAACTAAAGGAGCTCATCATCACCAAGCCATTATTATATGAAATGTCAAAGAGACTTACTTAAGAAAAAGAGGATCAAAACTATGAACACTAAAATGACAAGAAACTCACAACTATCAACAACTGAATCTAAAAAATAAAAACAAAGTCCAACTAAGCAAACCAGAATAGGAACAGAGTCATAGGTATGGGGATCATTTGGAGGGTTATCAGCTGGGAGGGGGGAGGTAGAGAAATGGGGAAATGGTTCTGGAACTAAGAAGCATAATCGGTTGGTACAAAATAGACAGGGGGAGTTAAGAATAACATAGGAAAGGGTGAAGCCAAAGAACTTATATGCACAACCCATGGACATGAACTAAAGGGGGTGAAATTGCTGGAGGAAAGGCAGGCACAGGGCAGAAGGGAGCAAAGGGGGGAAAATTGTAACTACTGTAACAACATAATCAATAAAATATACTTTTAAAAAATTTGCTGCACAAACAATAATCTTGGTAACGTTTTCCATGGTTTCTAAATGAAGTTATTAATACCACCTAACCACTAGATGGCAGTAGGGTTCCATTTAGATTACAACCATACCAACCAGAATACAAATAGTTCAAAAAGTATTTGAGTTTCCTAAGAATGCATATGTTCATTTATTCATTTATTTACTTATTCATTCATTTACTCATTCATTCAAACACTTATTATGAACTTTTAAATCCTGAGAATTCTGATGGGTGTTGAAGATAAGAAGAATGAGACAGCTCCCTGTCAAACATGGTAATTCTTGGATGCCTAGGAAACTGTAAGGGGCCCTCATCGATGTAACAAGTTTTTTAAAAGGCAAAAAAGAATAAAAGAATATGGCTACATTAAATATGCACATTGATCGCATGACTTGGGGAGGACATGCCTGTCCTCAGTCCTGGGGAGCTTCGGGGGTGGGCTCAGTTCAGAGCCTGGAAATTAAGAGATGAAGGTAAAGATGCTGCCTGTCTCTGCCTTTCAGGCCACAGACCCTAGAGCTTCGGTGTCAGATCAGTATGTTCAACACATTCTTCTAAGAAACTGAGGTACAGAGATGTTGGGTGGTTTGCCTCGTGATAAGAGATTCATTGAGACAGAGCTAGAACTTAAACCCTACTTCTGAAGCCCAGCTGATGTTTTTCCCAATATTTCATCACCAACTTTGCAATTTAGAATAGATCCTCTGCTAAACTCTTTTCCTTTCCAGATTCTTTTTCCCTGCTGGTTCTCAAATGGCTGCCCGTCCTTAGGCAAGATGTAACATGCATGTGTCTCATGTTGGATTCCCTAGGGAACAGACTCTGAGGCAGAGATTTGCATGCAGGAGTTTACCAGAGAGCGATCTCAGGAACTGCATCTCAGAAAGACTGAGAGGCAGGACTGGGCAGAAAAAGAAGTTGAGGCCTCACCCAATCCCACATGGCACTATGGGAACTGAGATGGTCGGTTCTTTAGTGTTATCCTAGATCAAGGCTAGGGGCAGGACCTTTAGACTTTCCATATTGACCCCTGACTGGACGCAAGGAGTGTAACCACAGGCAAAGTAGCTCCCTTCAGCTAAGAGCAGAAATCAGCAGACGAAAATCAAGGTGTCAGCAGGATTCCATTCCTTTCTGGGGGTTCTAGGGAAGAACCGGTTTCTGTGCCTGCCTTTTCCAGTTGCTAGATGCTGACCAATTCCTCACTCATGGCCTCTTTCTTCACCTTAAATGTCAGCAATGTCACCTATCTCTGACCTTTCTTCTGTCCTCACCTCTCTTTCTGACCTCAGCAGGGAAACGCTCTCTCCTTTTAAGGACTATGTGATTAGACATAGCCCACCTGCGTAATCCAGGCCTATTTCCCATCTCTGCATCCTAACCTCCTCACATGTATGAAGTCCTTTTGCCATGTTAGTAACATATCCACAGGTTCCAGGGATCAGGATGCAGACATCCTGGGGGGCTATTATTCTGCCTACCACAATCTGGATGAAACCTTTTTGGTAAGAATACTCCATATGTTAATAGTAGTTATTATTCACAATAGCCAAAAAATGGAAACACCTGAAACGTTCAGCGACTGATGAATAGACAAATACAATGTTGTACATCCATACAGTGGACTTTTGTCAGCCATCAAAAGGAATGAAGTACTGGTTCATGTCACCACACAGATGAACCTTGAGAACATTATGCTAAGTGCAAGAAGCCAGTCACAAATGTGTTATGATTCCATTTCTATGAAATGTCCAGAATAGGCAAATCTGTAAAAATATAAAGCAGATTAGTAATTTTGGCTGGGGAGGGGAAAGGATAGGCAGTCACTGCTAATGAATATGGAGTTTCTTTTGGGGTGATAAAAATGTCCCCAAATTAGATTGTGGTGATGGTTATACAACTATGTGAGTAGACAAAATCATTGACTTGTACGTTTTAGAGATGTGAATTCTATGGTATGTGAATATTATCTTAATAAAGTTGTTTTAAAAAATGCCTTATAGACCATGCTATGTTCTTCATTTTGTATCACACCAAGAGGTACTTTATATCTGGTTGTCCTTCTTAGTGAGAAATGCTGGGGTTGAACTGTAGGTTGACAACTGATGGAAACTATGTTTTTCACAAGTGCTTCAGAAAAGTTATCTTACAGGTTTCATACTACCTTATAACAATGTTATGAGGATAGAATTAGAATGTGACATATTCAGTAATCATAAACATGGCAGGTAGAAAAAGCACCCCCTCCCAGAAGAAAGAGGTCCATGTCCTGATCCCTGGAACCTATGAGTATGTTACCTTACACAGCAAAAGGAACTTGGCAGATGTGATTAAGTTTAAGGCTCTAAAGATGGGGAGATTTATTATCTAGGTGAAATCTCAGGAGCTTGAAATCCTGATTCAGGAAAAATATTTTCAATGGTAGTTCTTTTCAATAATGCAGCATTATTATTCAGTAACATTAGAACCTTTACCACTATTATTGATTGTTCTTGCAAAGAAATACAACTCAGCTTTCTCCCGTTCCCCAGACCTACTCCTCTACTGGTCCCACCTAGTTAACAGCATCTACCACTCCCCCAGTTGCCAAGAGAAAAACATAGGAACCATCCTAGACTTGGCCTTCTCTCTTACCTTCATGCTTACCCACCAGATCCTACCTTTACCTCCTAAATATTCCTTCAAATTTACTCTTTGTTTTTTTCCATGCAACTTCAGGGCCTCAACTCTTGCCTGGACGATTCACTCATTCATTCATTCATTCACTTCTTCATTCATCAAATATTTACTGAATGCCTCTTTTGTGCCAGGCACGGTCCTTGGGAGTGTGCAGTCGAGTAGAGGGATGAAGCCGGTGGGGAGGGTATGGAAAGCAGGAAGGCCATTTAGGAGGTTATTCCAATAATCCAGGTGAGCTGTTGGTAGTTTAGACCCAGGGTGATGGCACTGAGAAGGTGAGAAGTGGTTGGATTTTTGACACCTTTTGAAGGTAGAGTAATAGGATTTCCTGACTGATCTGGTATAAGATGAGAAAGAGGACTCCACAGGGATTTTCCCTTGAGCAGTTGGAAGGATGTCAGTAATTGAGATGGAAAAAATAAGTGTTGGGGGAGAGCTCAGGGCTGCAATTTTGGATACATACAGACTTCAGTTGCAGACTATTAATACAGGCAGTTCGAGATACATCCAAGTGCAGTTGGACATATAAGCCTGGAGTTCAGACAAAAGGTCTGGACTGGAGATATACATTTGTGAATAATCTAGAATTTAAAACCAGAGGCCAGATGAGACCCTCAAGGGAGTACGTGTAGATAGGACCAGGATGTGGGTTTTGGGACACTGCAACATTGAGAGGTGGGGGACACGAGATACCACCAGCAAAGGAGTCTGAACAGGAACAGTCGGTGAAATAGGAGATCAAAAGTGTGGTGTCCTGGAAGCCGTGGGAAGGAAGTGTTTCCAGGAGGAAAGAGCAATCAATTGATCAAATGCTGCAGGCAATCGAGTAAATTTAGGAATGAGAGTCCAGTATTAAAGTAACAGAGATGTCACTGGTGACCTTGAAAAAGCCTGATAAATGCAAATTTAAGAGAAAAATTAGATAAGACTGCTCTTGAATTTTGTTGTAAAGGTAGGGAAGAGCTCTGACCTAATACATAGTAGAAGAGAGTGGAGATCAAATAAGGGCTTTCTGTGGTGGGGAGAATAACAGCACGTTTGTGTTCTTAGAGAAACTACTCAATAAAAGGGGGGGAAATTGAAGATGTAGGAGAGAGGAGACAATTGCTGAAATGTCTTTGGGCAGGTGACCTAGGGAAAAAGTAGGGAAGTTGTCCTTCTATAAACTCAGGGGCAGTTCCGTTTATAGTAACGGGAAGGGAAGGCAAGGCAGAGTATGTGGGTAGAGATGCTGGTAGGTAGGGAGAAATGGTAGTGGGAAAACTCTTGACTGCATCAATTTCCTAAGTGGGAAAGCAAGCTGTGAGCATGAGGGCAAGGCTAGAGGAGCTGTGAACTCCTCATCTAGGACAGTGAGTGGACAAGAGAAACACAGTATGTTCACTGGGCAGCACTGGGGCCCACTCAAGGTTCAGTCATGACGGAGGTAGAGGGAAGCGTGTCAGCATGGCTGTATGTATTTCTGCAGGTCTGTTCCGTTGCAAACTTAAGATTTAATTGCAGTTGTAGTTTTTACCAGAGTGTGCTGAACAGAGCTGGGCAAGGGAGTAATTTAAAAGGATTTAAGCAGAGCAAGAAGGAAAGATCAAGGAACACTGGATTGTATGCAGAATGGAGGGATCACATTGCTAGAGTTGGTGTCCTGGAATGAGTTGCAGAGAGAAAAGTGTGGTCATAAAAGGATGAATGAAACAGACAAAGCAGGGTTGTGGTCACTGGTAATAACAAAAAGTAGTAACAGAAGTGCTTA
This sequence comes from Furipterus horrens, assembly GCF_987537825.1. Classification (NCBI taxonomy): domain Eukaryota; kingdom Metazoa; phylum Chordata; class Mammalia; order Chiroptera; family Furipteridae; genus Furipterus; species Furipterus horrens. Next base: position 11,266,395 of record NW_028327172.1, read on the forward strand.
ACAAACGTTTTGTACCAAGGAAATAAAAACTTGCCCCGTCAAAATTACATGTATCCCCATATAACACGGCACTTCTATAACATGGTTTCACTCTAACATGGTATGACTGTAGAAGGTATCCAAGAATGGCTGGGAGAAGAAACTGATGAAGCAATTTTGGCGGAAGTGACATCTGAAAGTGCCAAGATAATTTAGGGGATGATAGCACTGGTGAAAACAAAGTTAAACAGTTTACTCTGAAAAGTGTAAAGAAAGGCCTAGACTTAGCTTAACAGTTAGTCCTATTTCTTAAATGCAGATCCCTGCACTGAAAGGAGCACAAAATTTAAGAGAGAACCTCAAAAGTGCTTAGCACTGTATAACGAAATTTATAAAGATCTTTCAGCTAAAAGCAAGCAATCTAAAGTAAGATTTTTTGCAAAAAGTAGGGCATAGAAATCAAGATAATGCTGAAGAAAGTCAGAGGATGAGGATATCTTGTCAAAAAGAAAACGCATTCGGTTAATGCAGCTTAGTAGTGATGACGAAGAAAACGTTACTTAATTCATATTAATATGTAATACTTTTGATGAAAATTGCTTTAATAAAGATGTTCCTCTTAATTAAAAAATGTCATAGTATGTTTTTAAAATTTTTGGAACCTAACCCCCCTTTTTGTACTAGTTGTTTCGTGTAACACGGATTCGCTACGAACCTAAAGGGGGGTTACCGGTAGTACGTTCCTCAATATTGAGCATCTACGCAGCCCTAGAGAGGATAAAGCCTCCGTATTTTCCAAACCTTCAGATCACAGGTGGAAAGGCACGTTCCTTTCACGTATGCATCCATATGAGCAGCATTTAAGTAATCTCAGCATGTCACTGCATCAACGTCTTACTGACTCCATTGTTTCATTACACAGAGCACATTCTCCTGGGAAAAAATTGTAACACAAAAGGCCCCTCTGCCCCTCCCTTAACCTCGCGACGGTCCCACGTGTCGGGGAAGGGTGAAGAAAAGGAGACCGGGTGGAGATTCACCGAAAGACACCCAGACGCGGGGTGGGGACATCGCAAACTCGGAATCCGGAAGAGAGCGCCGATCTGCCCGACTCCGAGAACCTTGTACCCCAGGGAGTTCAGACTAGCCGCCCGCGCCGGCTTTTAAAAAATGGAAACAAACCCGGCCCCTCCCCCGCAACCCAGCGGCCGCCGGGAAAAGGGCACCGCCCCCAGGCGTCCGGGCCAACCACGCCAAGGTTCTTCAGGCAGCGTCGGTTCCCCCTTCCTCTTTCTCGCGGTTTTCCTCCCTGCCCACCCTTGTCTCCAGTCAATTCGGTGGGAGACCCGCAAACGACTGTCAGAGCTATCGCCAACCTCCCCGAGCTTCTTCACCTGTCCGCGCCTTCGCCCGTCCAGCCCCCGGAAGTGACGACACCGCCGGGTCCTGTTGGCGTCCCGTCGGGCTCCGCGGCAGCGGCGGGAAGATGGCGGCGGCGGGAGCCCTGGAACGGAGCTTGGTGGAGCTCAGCGGTGCTGAGCGCGAAAGGCCGAGGCACTTTCGGGAATTCACAGTCTGCGGCGTTGGTACGGAAGAGCCAAGGGGCGCGATCCGATTCTTCCGCTCGGGCTCCTCCCCTGGGTCCCTAAATCTCAGATCCCCAGTTCATCCTCCTAAGTCCACATGGCTATAGCCCCGGGATCACAGCTTCCTTAGTGTCCTATTTCTTCCTTCTTTTTTCCCCCTTCTCTTTGTATGGGTTGTCAGTCCGTCGTCCTCTGCTTCTTCGGCGCTATCGGTTCCTGTCATCCCCAGAGAACCATGTGTGCGCAGGCTGATCACGCTCCTTTTGCAGGGAATGCAAATGCCTTGGCCGGAACCGTGAAATACAGTGAGAGCGCGGGAGGCTTCTACTATGTGGAAAGCGGCAAGTTGTTATCCGTCACCAGAAACAGGTTCATTCATTGGTAAGTGCTGTGTTTGCCAACGCCCCCCGAAAGGTCGGGTTGTTCGCGTCTGAATTTTCGTGGCTGTTTGCCTAATGTCATTCTCCAAAGCGGTAACCGAAAGGAAAAGAGAAAGACTTGTTTTCTCATTACATGTGAATCGGGAGAAAATTAAGGAGACCGGAGTTCTAGGAGATGTGGCCTCTCAGGACAGCACTTGCAGCAGAGGAAATGGAGCTTAGGGGATAGAGCCCCAAAGCCCATTGTGTGTTTGTAGCGCTTTAAAGCTTCCTCCGTTCTACAGACACATTTGAGCTTTTACGTGTCAGGCGCTGTGCCGAATGTGCTAGGGACAAAGTGGTGAACAGACACCACCACCGTTTCTATCAGGCAAGATGTAGCGGTGTTAGATGTGGACCCACTTTCATGGGGCGCTGTTAAGGAGAAAGACATTTTAGGGACAATGAGAGGCTAATGGGGAGACCAAACGTTATTTGTGGGGCGGGGAAGGTCTTTAAGGAAGTCACATTTACCTTGAAGTCGCATTGACCGTGAGATCTGAAGGATGAATGGGTAGCCAGGCAGGAGGTTGGGAGAGAGAGCAGTTCAGCAAGTGGGATCGCCATATGCAAAGTCCATGAGGTGGAAAGAACCTGAGGGGCTGTCTGTGGCTTCGGTGCAACAGGAGAACGTGATGTAAGAGATGCTGAGATTGGGGGAGTAGGAAGGACTCATTTTAAAGGACCGTCGGGTCCTTTGTAAAGATTTTGGGTTTTCTCTCAGGTACATTGAGCAATCATTGAAGGGTTTTTACAGGATTACTAACATGATCACATTTTTAAAAAACCAGTCTACTTTGTGGAAAGGGAATTTGGGTTGGATAAGTATAACAGAAAAGAATAGTTTGCTTTTATGGTGGGCCAGGTAAGAGATGCTGGTGACATAATTGTGGGAGTGGCTATAAAAAGAGAATATTTATAGGTGGATTCAAGATACAGTGAGAAGGCAGATGCACTAGGACTTCGTGATAGATTGCACATGGGTTGGGAGTGTTAAGGGAAGTGAAAGGAGCAAGGACAACTCCCTGGTTTCAGGTGTAACTAACCAGACAGAAGATGGAGAAGCTGTCATTTACTGAGTAATAGAACACAGGCTTTTGAGAGATTAGTAATTCTTTTACTACATGTACTAAATATAAAGTATCTGTGTAGCGCCCTTTGGCAATGTAAAGTCTGTATTGAAATTTACAGGTCTGAGGCTCAGAAGAAAGATGTATGTTCATGGTCCAAGTCCCAGTTATTTAAGAAATGTTTTTGCGAGCCTAATATGTTCTAGTCAGTGTTTAGAGACTGGAGATATAGCAGGGAGCAAAGTAGACAAAGGCCCTGCTCTGGTGGAGGGTGACGAGCAGTAGACAACAATAATCAAAAATAAATAGATAAATAAATGTAGTTTGTCAGGTGATAAGTGGAACAGATAACAGGGAAGCAAGATAAAAGGGAAGAGGAATGTCTGTTGGAGTTTACAGTTTAGATAGGGTAGTCAGGCAAGACCCAGTGTTGTGGTGCATTTGAGCAAAGGAAGAAAGAATGTCTGGGCTATAAGAATTTCAAGTAGAGGCTCCCAGGGAAAAAAAAGTGCAAAGAATCTGAGACGGGAGCTTGTATGTTGTGTTCAGACAGTGACAAGAGGCCATGAGTCTGTAGCTGAATGAACAAGGGTAGAGTAATAAGGTAGCCAAGGGCCACGTCAGTGCTTCGTCGGTTCTTTTAAGGCTTTGACTTTTACTCTGAGTGATGCAGGAAGAAGCTATGTGAGGGTCTTCACTGAAGGAGTGGCATGAGCTTCATTGTGTTTTTAAAGGATTGCTGAGGCTGTAGGTTGCGAACAGAGTGTGGTGGGGAAAGGGTGACAACAGGGAGACCGTTGCCACAGTCCAGACAAGGGATGACGGGGGCTTAGACCAGGCTGGCACTGGTGGCAGTTATAAATGTTCTGACGGTGCGTAGGTTTTGAAGGTGAATTTGTTAGAGGTTGCTATTGGAACAGGTGTAGGGTGTACAGAAAGCGAAGCGTCGAGTGATCTCCCTTTCTCTCACTTGGACAACTGCAGGTTACAGAGACACCATTAACTCAGTGGGAAGAGAGTGCAGGTAAAGCGTTTGTTTTTGTTTCTTTATTTTCCGGGTTTGCTAGGTCCAGAAATTCTTTTTTGGACAGGTTTAGTTTGAGATCCCTGTTAGATACCCAAGCAGAAGTGTTGGCAGGGGTCAGGAGTTCAGTGGAGACTTCGGGCTGAAGGTACAGATTTGGGAATTGTTGCCGTTTGATGGCATTTAAAGCTGTTGCACTAAGTGAGATCGCCTAGAGAAGGAGCATAAATCAGGGTTTCTCATCCTCTGCACTGTGGGCATCTGGAGCCAGATAAATGTCCTCTACGTCGTAGGGTGTTGAGCTGCATCCCTGGCCTCTACCCACTACCTGCCATCAGTGCATGCATGCACACACACATATACCCAGACACACATTCAGGTGTGACAAGCAAAAACCTCTCTGGGTATTGCTGTATGTCCTTGGGGAGTGGGCTACAATATCCCCCACTTGAAGATGAAGAAAGAGAAGAGATCTGAGGACTGAACCCTGGGGCCCGCCAATATTTAGGAAGGTGAAGAACCAGTGAAGGAGATCCAGAAGCAGTAGCTGTTGAGGTAGGAGTTGAATAAAAAGAGAGTGGTGTTCCAGAAGCTAAAGGAGATATTTCAAGAAGGAAAAGAGTGAAAAACCTGTTAAGTACCACATGTAAGTCAGAGAATGGAACTTGACCTTGCAGCATGAGGGTCATTGGTGACCTTGTCAGGAACTGCTCCGTAGTGGTGCCAGAGCCCCCGTGGAGTAGGTTCAAGAGAGCGGGGGCAGGAGAGGAACTATGAGTGTAAAATAGCTCTCAAGGAGCATTGCTATGAGGGAAGCAGGGAAATTAACCGGAGGGCAGTGGGGGAGCAGAGGGGAAGTACAGTACACTTACGCGCAGTCGAGGGTAACTGCTAGAGGAGAGGAATTGAAGAAGCTGAGAAAGAGAGGTATTAGAAAACAACACAGATCTTAAAATCATTTAGAGTTATGGCAGAAGTGAGAGAGAGCCCGGAGCTGGTCAGTCTTCAGCGAACGAGAGAGGTCTGCAGTGAACAGGGTAGCAGGTGGTATGTGACTGCATGACCTTCGGTGCTGAGTGGTTTGGGCATGGACGGGGGAACAATGGCCTAGAGTGGCAGTGGGGGACAAGCAGGACATCTGCGCCCTACCCTGAGGCCCCACTGCACGGAGTGTGGTAGAGAAAGCTAGCACCATTAGAGAGGGCTCTGGGGGATGCTGTCCTCTGGGAAGATCCTGAACCCCACTTGAAGTAGAAGGCAGGGAGGTGAAGCAGTTATTTAGAGATGAGGTTGAGGGTCCAGAAAATTGTGCTGATGACACAGCATGAATGACCAGGAGCAAGGGGGCCCTGGGGAATCATCAGACCTCCAGTGGTTCTTACAGCTTGGCAAGTGGGTAAGATGTGCTTTGGAGAATGTGCACCGTGAGCAGAGACGATGACCCAAGGTCAAGGTCTGAGGAACTGACATGTGGGGGTCAAGTCAAGCAGAAGCAGAGGGACTGCCCAGAGATGTGGGAGCAAAACCAGGAGAGGGTGCCATGGAAGCCAGCAGAGACAGGCTTAGGAAGGCCAGCCTGGTCAAGGCTGTGGATGATTGCTGCGCAGAGGTCAACTAAGAAGACTGAGAGTCCCTTGGAATTGGTCTGGTGACCTAAGTAAGAAGACGGTAGATTGAAGGGAATGAGGCTGGTGAGGAAATAGAGAAAGCGCGGCTGTAGAGGCGAATGGAGAAAACGTGATGGCTGATGGGGGCCAGAGCAGGTGATAGAAAGGGAGGGGGCTGGGAAGAGCGAATTTGAATGTTTATGGAAGGCTCTGGAAGGAGAGATGGAGGCAGGAGGGATATACTTGAGAGAGTCAGAGATTGGCCTTTAATTGCTGGAAGGAGACCTGCTCTTGAGGGAAGGATGTGGGTAACATGGTAAATGAGGTGCTGGGCTACCACGTGGCAGAGGGGCACCTGAAGTAGAGTCTGCCCTGCGTCCTAGTGGGAAGAAGGAGCAGAAGTAATAGAAGGAGAAATACTAAGGGCACTGTCACTGAGGCTGCAGTTTTATGTGTAGAGGTCATATCCATCCATAAGTAATGGGGGAGAGGGGCATGGATTTCATAATAGTGGAGTTTAATTGCATTGAATATTCTAAATAAATGGACTATCAAGTTTGGACATACCTCCATTGAACAGTCATATAAGATGTGGATTTTATATTATGCTATTTTGTAAATCTATATAATTAGTGGTTTGGAATGTAAAAATTGGTCTGAATTTGTCCAAAATTTTCAAATTGGGAGAGTTCACCTGGAAATTATTTTCGTATATTTCAGTGCAATAATCAATTAGAAAGAAAAACATAAACTTTTGAAACAAATCTTTTTTTTTTTTTTTTTTTTTTTTAAACAGGAAGACCTCCGGAGATACACTGGAGCTGGTGGAAGAGTCACTGGACATAAATCTATTGAATAATGCAGTTCGCCTCAAATTCCAAAATTGCAGCCTCTTACCCGGAGGGGTTCATGTCTGTGAGACACAGACTGATGTGACAATCTTGATATTAACCAACCAAACAGTACACAGATTGCTTGTACCTCACCCTTCTCGGATGTATAGGAGTGTAAGTTCGTTTAGTTCTTTATTTCCCAGATGCGTCTAGCCGTCCAGATTTAGTGCTGGAGGAATATCCTCTGGAATTAGAGAAAATTTGGATTCCTTGCCTCACCGAGCATACTTTGCTATCTGAAATGATCAGTCGCACTTTAAGTTGAAGAAATAGTTTTTATTAAAAACAATAGCTTTCTTTTTAAGCTCAATTTTTTTTTTTTTACCTGAAAAGCTTTTGTAGCAACTGAAAGGAATGGTGCACAATTCAGCTTATTCTGATTTAAAAGATTTGTCTTTTTAATTACTCCACAGGAGCTGGCAGTTGAAAGTCAGATGCAGTCAATATTCACTGACATTGGAAAAGTTGACTTTAGGGATCCTTGCAACTATCAGTTGATTCCAGCAGTTCCTGGACTCCCCCCTAACTCTACCACGTCGGCAGCCTGGCTTAGCAGTGATGGGGAGGCCCTGTTTGCTCTACCATCTGCTGCTGGGGGAATCTTTATTCTTAAACTACCTTCTTATGACATACCTGGTAAGAATGGGAACTGAGCGTGGATTTAACTTGAAGCAAGGAAGGTGGGCATTAAAACAGACCTTAGAAGTCCAGACCCATCATCCAGCACAGGAATTGCTCCCCTACCACCCTGAAATGGTCGTTCAGTATCACTTACCTAGCGAGCCCCTAATGGTTGACTGTTTTTTTTCCAAAAGAGCAAGATTTGATGTAGTGAATGGAGAACTATAAAGTTTATTGGGACATAGGTTAAGATAACTGTAAGACAGCCTATTCTCAGGCCTCTAGTGGAGATGTGCTGTCTACCTTCAGGCTGAGGTAGTATAACCAAAATAACTGATGCAAGGAGGTCGGGTTGCTGATACCCTGCTCCAAGTCCTAGCTCTCTCGCCTGGGTTATTGCTTTAGCTTCCTGAATATCCCCCGGACCTATTCTTGCCCTCTACAGAAAATCCTCAGGCAGACTGATAAACTTAAAACCTACGTTGAGTCCTGTCACTAATCTGCTCAGTGCTTTCAAATGAGAGTTGTTCTTCATCTCACTCAGAATAAACCCGAAGCCCTACATTGGTGTGCGGTGAACCCCTGCGGCCTCACCTTGGCTTCTCATTTCCACCTCACTTTCTCGGTACCAGCCGCGTGCCTTCTACTAATTCCTTGAACGTACCATGTGCACGTTTTCAGGCCTTTTGTCTGGGTATCTGGGTAGTCTTTCCCTGGCTACCAACTTGGCTCCTTCCTTCAGCTCCTTTAGGCCTTTTGTTCAATATCCCCGTCAAGGGAACGCATCGAAGTTGCACATACACTTCACCCTGGCATTCACTATGTCCTTCCCATGTTTTGTTTTTCTCTTACTGCTACTCAATTTGTTAATCTCCTTGCTTCTCCTACCTCCCAGTGGCACGTAAGTTCCATGAGGACAGGAGTTCTTTTTCTTTTTCTTTTTTTTTTAACCAGGTTTATTGAGGAAAGGGAGGGAAGGAAAAGTGGTGCACTTTGAGGGCCCATAGGAGCAAGGGAAGGGAAAGAGGGTACAGGACGGGGGGAGTGGAGTGGAGCGGAGGAGGCGGGTGAGACTCCTGTTGCCCAGAAGGGCCTGTCGGAATTGCCTCCTGTTTTAGGGCAGGAGTTTTTTTATTATGTTAACTGCTCCATCTCTAACACTTAGCACTGCCTGACACGTGAAAGGTATGCAGTGATTATTTGGAAAGAAGTATTCTGAGCAATATGAGTTACTGTTTATAAATGGCAAGATTTTTCCCTAGGAATCTAAAAATGCTCCTTTTATTGATCCAATAATGGTTCAAAAGATTTTAGGTACAATATACATGGAAAAGTACATCCTAAGAATTGCCTAGCCCTGGCTGGTGTGGCTCAGTGGGTTGAGCACCGGTCTGTGAACTAAAAGGTCACCAGTTCGATTCCCTGTCAGGGCACATGCCTGGATTGTGGGCCAGGTCCCCAGTTGAGAGTGTGTGAGAGGGGACCACGCATTGATGTTTCTTGCTCGCTCTCTCTCCCTCTCTCCTTTTCCCTCTCTCAAAAAAATAAAATCTTTTTTTAAAAAATTGCCCCCATAGAAATGTGTAAACCTGTCACCTGTTATAAAGGCCCGGATCATGGTTGTATCCTCCTCGCCTCTGAGTTTCACTCAGTATCATCAGGAGGTGGCATGGAGGTGTCACTGGTCTGTGTTCATTTGCAGGGGTGGTGTCAGTCGTGGAACTGAAGCAGAGTTCAGTGATGCAACGACTGCTTGTAGGCTGGATGCCAACAGCCATCAGGTGAGGGGTGTCCGGCAGGGAAATCAAAGGGCACTGGTTAGCCTCCTTCCATTCTTACTCCAAGGCAGATCAAAATTATACAGGAAAGGAGATGAGTCTGCCCAGCATCACTGCACCTGAGCAGAGCCACGTTCCCGAGCCCACTTCTGGGATTGGGCACCTTGACAACAGGAGCTGGCTTCTTGCACAGATCCTATATCTCAACGTCCAGTTCAGCGCTCTGCCCTGACTTACCAAACCCAATTTTGTGTATAATGAGAAGTAGAAAGCTTTTGATGGTTAACACAATATTCCATAGTTATGCAGAGCCTTCTATAATTGATCATAGTAATTGGTTATAAATTACATAGAAAATTTGATTTTACCAACATACGAACTCTTGCTCCTGTTGATTAACAGTGTACATTATCCCTGAAATCGCAAATTATAATGACTGGATGATTTTCAATTGCACAACTTGGCCTTATGTTTTTAGAGGTGATCAGGGACCTTCGGACCGTCCCCTCAGTCTTGCTGTTCACTATGTTGAGAGCGACGCCTTCATCTTTGCTCTGTGCCAGGATCATAAACTACGCATGTGGTCGTATAAGGTAAATGCTACATTTTTAATGACAGTAAGATAAAAAGGGATTGTGACTTGTAAGAGAATTGAAGTAAATCTTGCTGCTTCTCTTAGATTATCAGACCGCTTAGTTTGAAAATTGCAGGCCATTTCCGGATTCAAACAGTTTCATCTCGTTTCATTTTTCATACACTTTCCCTCGAAGTGTTCATCTATATTTTGAAAATTATGGGTCCTACAGAAAAGCTGAAACAGTAGTACAGCCTATATCCTTCACTTAAGAGGAACAGCCCCGGCTGGTGGGGCTCAGTGGATTGAGTGCCAGCCTGCGATCCAAAAGGTCTCTGGTTCGATTCCCTGTCAGAGCAGGTGCCTAGGTTGCAGGCCAGGTCTCCAGTTGGGGGTGTGTGAGAGGCAACCGATGAATGTTTCTCTCCCTCTCTTTCTCCCTCCCTTCCTTTCTCTAAAAATAAATAAAATCTTTTTAAATGAACAAATATGCTGTTGAAATGCAGTTAGTAAAATAGTTCCAAGATTCACAAAACAGCTGATAATTTTATCAGACCGAGATGATTTCATCTTAGCCCTCAAAAGAAGCCATTAGGTCCTTCAGCACATAAATGAGGCAGAGTGCTAAATATAATGGATAGGTATCCTTTAAAGGGGTGGAAGATTTGTTTTCTGATCTCCATATTCTTTGGTAACACTGTTATCTCGGGCAGGACCAATTGTGCCTGATGGCAGCCAACATGCTGGAGTATGTCCCTGTGAAAAAAGACCTTCAGCTCACGGCTGGGACTGGACACAAATTGCGGCTTGCTTATTCCCCTTCCATGGGAATGTATCTAGGGGTTTACATGCATGCACCCAAACGAGGACAGGTAGGAAACACATGAAATGTATCAAGTTATTCTGTATGTAGGTAAGTGGCTGGGAACGAGTCTAGCTCAGTTCTTCACACCAACCTAAATGTCTCATGTGTCATTGTCACTGAGAATGGGGGGTTTGTGCTAACGTGTGTATTAAAGATCATGCAGGAGAAGTCAGGGTGAAAGGGAGTAGAGTTTAAAAGAATATGTAAGGAAAAGTTGACCAAAACCAGTCAAGAAAGAACAAATTTGGAAGTCTGCCTGTTAGAAGGACAGAATTACTGTCACTCTTTTCAGTGAATTTTCTTTATCAAAAAAATTATTTAAAACACCCATCAAATATTGAGTTTGAAATTTTTTGTCTTGGCTGTGGAGTTAAATAGTAAACATGAATTATAGGGTTTTATTTTTAATAAAGATTAACTGACGAGTGTTGATTTGTATTGTATATGTTTTAAATTGTCTTTGGTACTTTGGTAAAAATATAAACTTAAAAATAGGTTTCTGATTACAGTGAGATGCCGCCTCACACCCATTAGTATGGCTACTATCAAAAAATAAGTAAATAACAAGGATTGGTGAGGAAATGGGAAAATTGGAACCCTTATGCATTGCTGATGGGAGTGTGAAATGTTGCAGCCACTTTGGAAAACAGGATGGTGGTTCCTCAAAAGCATCAGTCATAGAATTACACTATGATCCAGCATTTCCACTTCTGGGTATATACCCAAAAGAATTTTTAAAAAAACAATAATAATTTTAAGTAGGGTCTCAGATATTTGTACATCCATGTTTATAGAGATATTATTGACAATCGCCAAAAGTTGGAAGTAACCCAAGTATTCATCAACAGATGAATGGGTAAACAAAATATAGTGTATGCATGAAATGAAATATTATTTAGCCATAAAAAGAATGAGGTTATGATAAATGTTACAGTGTGGATGACCCTTGAGGACATTATGCTTAATAAAATAAGCTAGTCACAAAGAGACAGATATTGCTGAGATTCCACTTATATAAAATGCTGAGTCGTCAGAGCCATAGTGACTAAAGTGTAGTGGTGGCTGCCAAGGGCTGAGGGGAGTCTTAGAAGGTGAAAGAAGTCTGGGGGATCAGTTGCACAATAATGTGAATGTACTTAACACGATTAAACTGTACGCTTTTGTTAAGATGATAAATGCTGTGTAGTTGACCATACTTTTTTAAAAATTGGTTTCTGAATGCTAAAATTCTTGTTTAGAAAAGTAGCATGTTGATTATTTCTAGTAATAAATTACCAAATTGTGTTTTCACAGTTTTGCATTTTCCAACTGGTGAGCGCTGAGAATAACCGCTACAGTCTGGATCACATTTCCTCCCTGTTCTCTTCTCAGGTAGGTCGGGTCGTCCTTTGCATGTCACTCGAATACAGGAAAGAACTATGGGCTGATTCGACTGTGTTGCAGTAGGTTGAAATCTTAAAATGGAATAGTTCACATTTATGCAAACCAAATTTTGTATGGGTTTCACCAAGTTCATGTGTTGCTCTCTTTTATGCCTTTACCTCTCCTACTGATACAAATTTAGGTCATTATAACCCTTATCTTAACCCTCCGACTCCCCTCTACCCCCCATTTCCTCCTAGGAGACCCTGATCGACTTTGCCTTAACTTCTACGGATATCTGGGCCCTGTGGCATGATGCCGAGAACCAAACGGTTGTGAAATACATCAACTTTGAACAGTACGTATCACTTACCTTTGTCATCCTACCTTACCCCAAGCAGTTCATACTAAGAAAACAGGAGGGCTTTTTACGTTGTACCAAAGTCAAGTGTTTGCGTTTAAAGGACTCAGCCCTGGGTCTGCCTGCTGTTAACTGTTTTCTGAAAAACCTTTTACATTTGTGTTATATCTTACCTTTTTGCTTTTAGATGAAATGAGGATCCTTCAGCATTGACATGAGACAAAGAAAATACCATGTTTCTTGGGAGAGGTAGCACATACCCAAAATATCTCTAATCTGGAAGGGATTTTTTTTTTTTTTTTTTTTGCTTCTAAGCAAAAACTACTTCTGATACCCACAACTTCCAGGAGAAGACACTAAATCCTCTTTGGGTTCTCAGAATACACAAGTACAGTGCTTCTCAAACTTTTTTCAAAACAAGACGCTGTTTTTCAAGAGATAATGAACCCCAATACATAACAGAACTAGTATTTTATAAGTATAAACAATTCAACGTGTTGAGACTTTCTAATATATATTTTGTATCTTATACTTTAATGCACATAATATGAGTTATGAATGTTTAATAGTTACAAAATATATTGTAAAAAATTAATTTGGAGTCAGGCACTTGAGTAACTCCTGAAACACTTATGCAGGATTCCTTGGAACACAGCTTGACAGCCCTGGAACTAAACTGATTGAGCTTTAGGGGTCCCTCATAACCTTATATTCTAGAATAGAATTCTAGAAATAGTTGCCCCCACGTTTATCCTGAACAGCCACGTCTCAGAAAATGTATGAGAGTACTCCTGATAGATGGCATTCCAGCAAGGGGAGGGGGGTGGGGAGCAAAGAATCGAGTCAGATGAGAGTTCGAATCCTAATTGTGCAACTTGCTAGCTGTCGGATGCCCTAAGCCTCACTTTCCACATCTGTTCATGGGGTTAATACACCCTTCAAAGGTACAAGGCAGCTGCACCTAGCATGTCTAGCATAGAGTAAATGCAGAATAAGTTAGCTATTATTTATAGGTTTGTGTTTAGAGTTTTAATTTCAGGAAGGTGCCTCTTAAAATTGGTAAGAACACATCTATAAAACCAGGGTAAATTTCTTTTTTCTGAAACGTTTTTTCTTTTTAGTATTTTATTTATTTGTTTTTAGAGAGAAGAGAAGGGAGGGAGGGAGAAAGAGAGAGAGAGAAACATCGATTGGTTGCCTCTTATACGCCCCCCAACTGGGGACCTGGCATGCAACCCAGGCATGTGCCCTGACTGGGAATCAAACCAGTGACCTTTTGGTTTGGTCTTGCAGGATGATGCCCAACCCACTGAGCCACATCAGTCAGGGCATTTTTCTTTTTTTTTAATTTGTTGATTTTAGAGAAGAAGGGAGAGAGAAAAAGAAAGAGAAATATGGATTTGTTGGTCCACTAATTTATGCATTCATTGGTTGATTCTTATATGTGTCCTAAAGATCAAACATGCAACCTTGGCATATCAGGATGATGCTCTACCAAATGAACTACCTGGCCAGTGCTGAACCTTTTTTTTATTTTTATTTTTATTTTTAAGATTTTATTTATTTTAATTTTAGGGAGAGTGGAAGAGAGGGAGAAAGAGGAGAGAAACATCAATGTGTGGTTACCTCTCGTGCACCCCCAACTAGGGACCTGGCCTGCAACCCAGGCATGTGCCTTGACTGGGAATCGAACGCGTGACCTTTGAACCATTTTTAACAACTGATCAAGTAGCCATTACAGAGATTCGGTGATGGGGTCTGTCAACAGCGTAAACTGTGTTTTTATGCATCATTTTTCTGTAGATTGAAAGACTGTTTTTCTCTGTAGTAATATTGCAGGTCAGTGGAATCCAGTTTTTATGCAGCCTCTGCCAGAGGAAGAAATCATTATCAGAGATGATCAAGACCCCAGAGTAAGCAACGCTAAAGTCTTATGTAAGGGGATGGTTTACCCTGATCATTAGTCTCAGCAGAGCCGGTTGTATTAGAACTCTTGCAGCTGCAGGTGAAAGGAACCCGCCAAACTGACTTAGGTTTATAAGGAGACTGAGAAGCTAAGTTGTCTGGCTTCACCCATGGCTGGAACAGTGCCTTTGGCAGCTGATATCTCCTTTGTCTCTATTCTGCGTTCCTCCTCGCTGGGATTATTCTCAGGCAATCTCCCTGCCGAAGCCTGTGCATTCTGTGAATGAAGCAAACCCAGAGAGAGCACCTCTGTCTACGGCCTAGAATAGACACGCACTGCCTGACCTGAGTCGTGTGATAATTCCTGACACAATCACTTTAATCAGAAGGAATAGAATATTCTGGCTTGGCATGAGAAACCTATTCAACCTGGGCCTTGCTATTGTGGAAAGTTGTGAAACAGGTTGAGTGTGGATAGTGGAGAGATGGTTCCCCAGGGAAAGATAAGGGATTTGTTAGTAAAAGAAGGAGAAATGGGTTCTGGTCAGGCACAAACCTAAGTGTTCACTATACTAACCATGATGGTCCATGCATATTATCTAGAAATAAGGTAAATGCTGATAGTGGTATATGCTGTGAAGAAGATAACTTTAAAAGGCCATGCACTAGAGAGCAAATCAGGCCAGTCACCCTGTTTTCCAGGGACAGGATCACCCTTGGGATAAATGGTAGAAAAAGCTTTCAGTTGATGACTTAATATTAAGATGAGATTTAAAGATTTTATTTATTTATATAGAGAGGGAGAGAGATATATCAATGTGTGGTTGCCTCTTGCACACCCCCCAACTGGGGACTGGGAATCGAACCAGTGACCCTTTGGTTTGCAGGCTGACACTCAATCCACTGGGCCACACCAGCCAGGGCTAAAATGAGATGTAACAATCAAGGTAACTATTTGTAGGATTGGAAAACCCACTTTAAATATCTGTTGCCATGCTTTTAATCCCAAGAGTTTATTGGCACTTACCTTTTGTCTAAATGCCAAAATCATATGCTGGTTATTAAAATCCTTGTTTTTCTCCTTCATTTTGGTCATTTTACCATCCCCCAGAAACTCAAAGGAACTCAGTAGAAGGAAGGAACTTGAAAGAGAGTCAGTCAGGTTTACTCCTCACTGACAGGTCTGGTTTATGAAATTTGGTCAAAATAATTGGGCAGTATAAGATTTTACTCTCTTTACTTCATTTCTCTACTTGTGAGAGTTTACTGCAGTTTTTTTGTTTGTTTTGTTTTTGACATATAACACCTATTATTCTCGGTTCCTTTTCTTTAATATGTAAGCCATAAAATGAATACTCTGTGGATGGTGTAGAAACCAGTCTAATTGTTCTTATTAGTTTAATTGTTCTTACTAGCGTACTCATATTACCAGTAAGTGGGATTCGCCTCTTCCATTTAAGTTGGGCTTTGGATTGGGTGTGTTTTCCGGTGGAGCCCAGTGGAGCTGGTTGACTCAAAGACACCGCGGTCTTCACTTCCAGGGAGAAACTATAAGACTGCTTCCTACCTGTTATTGCTCAAATGCAGCAGGGCATATATGATAGAAAGTCAACTTTGGTGCCAAAAGCTGTTGAATTCGTCATCAAATTTCTCCAATCTTTTATCTTTTTAGAATGATGTTCGTTTTTGTTTTAATGTTCCAACAGGAGATGTATTTGAAGAGTCTGTTTACACCAGGACGATTCGTAAATGCAGCTTTATGTAAAGCTTTACAGGTCAGTGAGAAAATATTTCATGTTTTCTTAAGACTAGCTCTTTATTTTATTCCTGGGAAGAACTGGTATTATTAATGACTGCTATTCATTTTGTTGTTTTGCATATACTAAACACTGTTTTTGCAATTGTATCGTACTGTTTTGTTTTTTATAAATACTGCTTATAAGTGTGTTTATAAATGCTACTGCAGTTTTTATGAATGGTCTTTCCACGAAGTGAGACTCGCAACAGGGAGGTAGGATGGGGCACTTTCCCAGGGACTAAGCGTGCTGGCGGTGCAAAGTGAAATTTGTGCCTATCCTAGTATAAAAGATACTATACTACATTACATATCATCTCTGTGCTTGAAAGAAATCTAAAATATTTTCTTGGTTAGTTTGGGTGGTACTTTGTCTTTTCCCTTTTGTTAGTACAGTAAAGTTCTGGCTTGGTGCCAGTTCAGTCTAAATCTAAGCTTCAAAGTCACATGGTTTAAAAGATACTTAAAATTTCACAAAAGGATTCTTTACTTTAAAGTCTCTTAGGCTTCCTTACATTGCCATACTTCGTGAATTTAAAATAGAACGTCACTCATAGAGTGGAAAGTTCCCTGCGCTTCTCCCGGTCTGACCTCCCACGTGCGGCAGCCATGAGGCTTCTCCGAAAGATGGCGGTTCTGCCTCGAGCTGCTCTGCCTCCTCGGCGGCCGGTTTCTCCCTGGCGCTTGTTTAAAAGTTCTTCCAGTATCAGATCAGATGTAACCCCCTTCCCTTTGGTGGCTTCTTTCTTTTGGAACGTCATAGACCTTGTCTCCCTCCTATAAAGCAGCCTTCGGGTATTCTAAGTCTCTTTCCATATTCTTTTCCTCCAGACTAAATATGCCAGTTCTTTAACTTTCTCTCAGGTGCTGTACTTTTCAGACCTTTGACTTTTCTTCTGGGTACACTCTTGAATATCTGGCTAGTGCATGTTTTCTCTTTTCTCGCAGATCAAACTTCAGAATGACATGGTTCTTTTCTTCTCTCTTGTCTCATCAGCACTTTTTCCTTGTAAAGAACAATCAAATGTATGGTGATATTTCTCATGATATCTCTTGCACACTGAAATACTAAATAATCAGTAAGGCATTTATCAGATGCTTTCCTCTACTAGAATCATTCCCAGTAGGAGCCAGCCACCCCCGCCCCCCGACTCCAGCTTAGCTCTGTGCCTGGCTCAGGTGTACGCTCAGTGTCTTCAGACGTGTTCCTCCCCGCGGAGCCAGGGCTGCTCTGCTTCCCTTTGCCTCCTGTCATAACCCAAGTGCACACTATTAAAATTCTCCCAGATTCATAGACTTCTGTAGTTTATTCTGGTCCAAACTACTTCCAACTTGCTCTGATTTCAGTTACAGAAATTATTTGCACAAGGTTAGGTGTTAGTGTGTATTCTGGGCATGTCTGGTCTCTATGTGTTGTCATATTATTGCCTCAGTGCCTTCTAAACTAGAGTATTTTTCATTCAGTTTTAGGTATTACGTAATCTAACGTGTCTCTTTAATTTTAGATTTTCTGTCGAGGAACCGAGAGGAATTTAGATCTTTCCTGGAGTGAACTAAAGAAAGAAGTTACTTTAGCTGTTGAAAGTGAGGTGAGGTTTGGGTAAAGAAAGAATACATATGTTCTTTTGTTTTGAGTGGATTGGCAGACTGGTACCGAGGAATAGTTCAGCTTGTTCACTGAACCTTGTTCGAGGAAGTAGAAATGTTTGAATCTTTTACCTGGAGAATTAGATCTATATTTATATAGTCCATGGCATGTAAGCCATAGAGAATATATGTTTGGCTCTAGCTTAGTAAAATAATATTAGACAGTTATGTTTTGGGAGGAGAAAGGTCCTGAATGGTATCAAGTTTCTTTTCTTTTCTTTTTTTCTTTGCCAGCTCCAAGGAAGTGTCACAGAGTATGAATTTTCCCAGGAGCAGTTTCGGAATTTGCAACAGGAATTCTGGTGCAAGTTCTATGCCTGCTGTCTGCAGTATCAAGAAGCCCTCTCTCACCCGCTTGCCCTGCATTTGAACCCACACACGAACATGGTGTGCCTGCTGAAAAAAGTAAGGGGGCTGACGCTGGAGAAGAGCTCCAGGCAGCCAGTGGGCCCTGCGGGGTGCTCGTCTGCTATGTGGTGCGGTGGACTCTTAGGGCTCTGTGGTTTTTTCCCCTAGAATTATAGTTCATTTGTGTTTATAGATAGTCTTCTGCATTAATTATACTTTTTGGCATTTTACTTTATTTACCTTGATATTGACGTAATTTCAAACTTAATATAAAACGTATAAGACAGGTCAAAGGACTCCTGTATACCCTTTACCCAGATTCACCGTTTGTTAACTTCGATTTACTTTTTCTCCTATAATTTTTTTTTCCTGAGCCACTTGAGAGTTAGTTGAGGACTTCATGCCCCATTATCTGTACACAGTTTAGCATGGACCTAGGATCAAGGGTATTGTTATATAACCACAGCACAATTTAAAGACCAGGCAATTTGATATAACACTACACAGTTCATATTCAGATTTTACCAGTTGTACCTGTGAGTTTTCTTATTGATCTAGAATCCAGTCCAAGATCTTGGATATGTTTATTTGTCAGGTTTTCTTTTTTACCTTAATCTCAAACTGTTGTCTGCCTTTCTTTGTCTTTCATGACATTGACATGTTTAGAAGACTATACATGTTGTTTTGTAGAGTGTCCTTCAAGTTGAATTTGTGTGGTGCTTCCTTGTGATAAGATTGAGGTATCAGTTATTTTATACCTTGAAACATTCACTGAAATGAATGTAACTGGACTTGTATTTCCAGGGGTACCTGTCTTTCCTTATGCCTTCCTCCTTAGTGGATCATTTGTATCTCCTGCCTGATGAGAACCTTTTGACAGAGGATGAGACAACCATATCTGATGGTAATAGCAATTGTTATGTCTGTATTTAATCTCCCTCCTACATGAACGCTATGCTTTGTTTCATATAGAGGCAAGGACCATTGATTACCACGGAGACCTTTCCTGGTCATTTTACCACATTGTAGACATTCTAAAGAAAACTGAAGAGGCCTAAGCATCTCTAAGACCTCAGATAGACCCTTAGCACTTAATTATTAATATTTTTGTATAATATTAACCAGTAGCTCTTCACTGGCTCAATACATGAATGTTAACTTTCTCTCACTCATAGATGTGGATGTTGCTCGGGATGTCATATGTCTTATAAAATGCCTTCGGCTGATTGGAGAGTCGGTGACTATGGAGATGTCGGTGATGATGGAAATGAGTTGTTTCAACCTACAGTCTCCAGAAAAGGCTGCAGAACAGATTCTCGAAGATCTGATCACTATTGATGTGTAAGGAGAATTTAGGGTAAAGTGCAATTCCTAATGGAAATTCAGCAATTTTTAGTGCCAAAGTCAGGATTGTAATGTACATTCAAGTATGTACAAAGTAGTGGCTTTAACTGTTAACTGGCCTATAAACTGTAAAACACAGAAGTATTTTTCTCACATTCATATTGTCTGTCATCTGTGAAAAATAGGGGGGAAATTTGCTTCATGGAGTAAAGTATCTTGTATACCTCCGTTTCTTTGTGATATGGCTGGTTTTCCTGTTTCATAGCACATTTAAGGCACATTTAAGCTTTCAGGACGTACACGGAGTTTGTCTTGTGTGTTCTTGGTCGTAACAGGAGTTGTCTAATTGTCCTTATAGAGAAAATATAATGGAGGATATTTGCAGTAAACTACAGGAGATTAGGAACCCAGTCCATGCCATTGGGCTTCTTATACGGGAAATGGATTATGAAACAGAGGTTGAGATGGAAAAGGGACTGGATGCAGGTAAATGACCAAACAACAAGCGTGCCCTTTTGACTTCGAGAAAACAGTGATGCATTTAACTCCCCTCCCCCTTTTCTTTTAATTGCAGCTCAGCCTTTGAATGTTCGAATGAATCTTTCCCAGCTCTATGGTAGTAGAACTGCAGGGCATGTCGTGTGCAGAGGTGTGTATAAAATGGCCAGTACTCGCTTCCTCATCTGCCGAGACCTTTTGATCTTACAGCAGCTACTAATGAGGCTAGGAGATGCAGTAAGTACTGTTTGAGAGAAAATCTAAAATCCTAAATCTGAAACCTTGTGTACACCTTCAGGCACATAGCAGAATGCCAGCTCTGTGATCACAGAGACGTTTGTCTTTGTTCTCTGCTCTCTCTTCCCTGCTTGGCCCTTAGTAGGTGCTCTGTAAATAGGTGATGAATTAGGAAAGAGTAAGCATCGTAATCTAAAGTGACAGATGAACACATAGGGAGCAGGTTGTCTCACTCTTACCCTTTGTATGCAATAGCCGTAGGAAATTGTCTCAGGTTGGCTCTCCCAAAACTGAGTGTTATTAGTTCTGCTTTGGATGTGATAGGTGGGTACCATTTAGTGGGAGGAGAGAGGCAGGGAAGAAAAAGAACTCAGTCTGCAGTACAGGATTTACTCTAAGCATGGTCTTGAGACGGCAGTTTGTCTTTTGGGTTCACCCAACTCCATTCTGTGCTCCCTTTTCCATCCTGTTCTTCTGAAGGCTCTCCAGTCCTTGTCCCGCACCCTACTGAGCATTCCGTGTTCAGAAGTTACCCCTCTTCCCACGGTCAGAAGGCCCTTTGCTGACTCTGAAAGTGATTTCTAATGAGCCTGACAGGAAGCGGTCTGATTGATTTCTGTTAACGTGTAAACAACTGAACGGCCTTCGGGGTTCCCAGAGATATTAAAACTTTTTAAATCAGAATTTATTAACTCAGATACATTGCTAATGGTGGAGTTTCGGGTAAAGGAGTAAGGAAAACGTCTGGGAAGATGATGTGATTCGGCCCCCCAAGGAGAAGCAGGAACCTGTCCTGCAAGTCTGCCACTCACGGCAGCCCGCCCTTACGACGTTCTTTTCACACCTGATAGATGTTACCGTTTTTTTAGGGGTTTGGGGTTTTTGTGGGGTTTTTCTTCTTTTTCTTTTTTAATTATAAACTTTGTTGTTTTTTTCCTTAAACGTAGAAATAATAGATGTTCATTGTTGAGCTTTTATATAAAAACAGGAAGAAAATAAAAGTTCGCCTGCAATTTTCTGCACAATGATCGCCACTCTTCTCCATTTTGGTGACCCTCATTTTCTATTCAACTGGTTTTTGTTTTACTTAAAAATTAGGGTATGTTACACTGAATTTCTCTGTAACCTGGTAGTTTTTATTCTACTTACAAATATCATCAGCATTTTCACATTACTCAGTATTCATCTAGAGCATTATTTTTAATTATCTAGTACAGTTTTAACTTATTCAACCAATGCCATTTGCGCGCATCTATGCTGTGGCCAGCTTTCCTTACAGCTGTCACTCTGTCCACCTCTGATCATATCTCCAGGACAAAGTCGGACAACTAGAATTGATTGGTCATAGGCTACATGCATTTTTTAAGACTTTTGGCTATATTGCCAAATTTTCCTCTACTTTTTTTTTTTAACCCAAGACCAGAAGCATAATAATAATAGTCTTAGATTTCCCTTTTCCTCTTCTTGAATTCTGAATCCACAGAGTTAATGAAAGTTAAGCCTTTCAATGTCTTCTTTTTCATCATCAGCTCCCATGACTTGGAGAGCTGTTTTTGATTATTTTACCTATTTGGGTAGATATTTTTGCCATCTGCTATCCCAAAATATAATAGGTGTGTTGCTTTTATTTATGTATACCTAAGTTACTTTTCTTCTAAAATTTATTGATTGATTTTTAGAGGGGGGCAGGGAGAGAAACATCGATTTCTTGTTCCACTTATTTATGTATTCATTGGTTGAGTCTTGTATGTGCCCTGACTGGGGATCGAACCTACAACCTTGGCATATCAGCACAATGCTCTAACCATCTGAGCTACCCGGCCAGAGCTGCATATATGTTACTTTTCATATGCCCTTTGTAACTGTGTTTGTTATTATATTTTACCTCCCTCCACCTGAACCTTAAGAGTTATAAACACTAATTGCTATTTACTGTCCTCCCCCCAACCCCCCCCCCCCCATCATGTACAGGTGATTTTGGGAGCTGGTCAGCTCTTCCAAGCACAGCAAGACCTACTCCATCGCACAGCTCCCCTGCTCTTATCTTACCACCTCATTAAGTGGGGAAGTCAGTGCTTGGCAATTGATGTTCCAGTTGACACACTGTGAGTTTCAGTTTCATTATTCTAATTACTATTAAAATAAGGTGTAGGTTTAATTATTTTGTTCATTGTCTTATAAGAAAAAAATTGTAAACATTATGCTGTAATGTATTTTGCCTTTAAAATTTGAAGAGCTTTTAGATGCTTCATTTTCTAAAGGTTGAAGGCAACTTATAAGAATGAAAATAATAAATATATATTTATTATATATTATTATACATAGGTGTGTATAATATAAAGATAAATCCTGTTGAAAGCAAAATAAGATGAGGTCGGACAAAAAGTTAGACCATACACAAAAACATTGTGCTAGTTATTAAAGGTAGGCTGAGATTCTTTATAACCCAAAGAAGAAAGAAAATCCAACAATTAGAAGATTTATGTTTCCAATAAGATAAACCACTCCATTGTCTATGGCAAGGTAAGGCTTTTCATAGCATGGAGGTCTTGGAGAAATTTCTGCTGTGGCTTCTCGCCGGAGGATCACAGAGTGGTATCATGGGCAAGTGTCTGAACTATGTATGACATGTTTTCCGAATTTTTTCATGCTTTTAATGGCGCTTTCATGTGCAATTTGTTCATTACATTGACAACATTCTTGATAGTGTAACTTGTTGAAGTCGTTTTGGGCATAAGAGAATTTATTAAGCTGTTTTTTTTTTTCCTTTTTTTCACAGAGAGTCTAACCTCCAACAGTTATCAGTATTGGAACTCACTGACTCAAGTGCTTTAATGGCAAACAAGTTTGGTAAGGACCAGATTGCGTATGCATTTGATTATTAATTTGGCAGTTATTGTATATTCATTACAGTGGTCTTTTGCCACCTTTATTATAGAAAGTTTTGGCAAGGCTCTCTCTGCTTTCACTCCGAGAGGGTATAAGCAAGCTGTGGCCTGAGACCTCTGGTTGTGACAGTGGGTCTTGTGGACACCATAGTCCTTAATTTAGGATGTTACCTACATGTATTAAGGGTGTTACCTACATGTATATACACACTGCCATTTTTCCACTGTATAATGATACTCCCATGATTAATTCAAAATCATTTTTTAAATTTACTAAGTTCACGGTAGCTTTTGTATTCTTGTTTTAATCAGTATATATTCAAAAGGAGACCCTCTCATGCTTGAGAACCTTTCTGGGGAATTTATTTTGTGTTGTTTTGGTATAAACCTTGGGATCTTCTAACTATATTTGTTGTAAACACTTTCTAGGGAAGACACTTAGGTTTAGTGAGACCAGTGAAAAGCAATGACTACAGTGTTGATTTAAAAGGCTTTTTTAAACTGCATTTTATAGTGCTTCACAGTTTACAAGTTGCTTTTATTTATATTGCAATCGATAATCCCAGTGGTGCATTTTATATTTTGAAATAATAAGTGTTCTTTGTTACAGGCATAAAATGAATTGGTAGACTCTTAATTGAAAATTGATACTATCACAAGTTGGTGATTTTCATTACTTTTTCTTCTTAAGTATCTAGCCCTCAGACAATTGTGGATTTATTCTTCCAAGAAGTTGCAAGAAAACACATTATATCTCATCTCTTCTCTCAGCCAAAGGCACCTCTGAGCCAGACTGGGTTGAATTGGCCTGAGATGATTACTGCAATTACCAATTATTTATTGCAGCTCTTGTATCCTTTTATTTAAAAGCCAATTGGAAGGTTTCTTTTCTTTTTTTTGTTTTTTGTTTTTTATTTTTTTTAAATCCTCACCCAAGGTCATTTATTTATTGCCTTTAGAGGAGGTGGGAAGGGGAGAGAGATACATTGATGTGAGAGAGAAGCACCAATCAGTTGCCTCCCATACAGGGATCCTCCGCACCAGGCTGAGGGATCAGTAAGCGTCTGGAACCTTTCAATCATGGAATGACGCTCCAACCAACTGAGCCACACCCATCAGGGTGAAAGGTTTCTTCCAGCTAAAATAGTCTAAGGTTCTTTTTCCACTTTTGTAATAAAGATTTTTAATGAGGTTGGTTGCTTTTCCTCCCACAAAAGATGATTGTACTTATTTTCAGATATGACCCCAATTTTTATTTTATTTTATTTTGGTTTGGTTTTTTGCTTAGGAGTTGAGCCAGATTTTATTGGTACGTACATATTTAATACCTGTATCTCTTCTAAAGCATTATATGTTCATCAAATATTTATCGAATGGCTGTTTATTCCAGGCATTATATTAGGTGCTTGTGCAATTTATCAGCCAGAATTAGAAATGATCACACAGGGATGAAATACATGCTTTAGCCCATAGTTAATTGAGTTCTAGTTTAGGTGAATCGGGTCCTTGTGTGTAACCTTTTCATTATATTTGTCTAATATTAAAGTTACATAGTTATGTGGAAAGAACATGTGCTCTGCCCACCTTCTCTTTACTTTTTCAAAAATTAAGGCATTTTATAGAGCTCAACTGCCCAGTGTGTATGTTTAAGTTTTGCAAAATAAAAAACTAAAAAAAATCTTCTTAACCAATGACTAGATGGCCCAGTAATCCCAGTAGCCTCTTTCTAGAATGTTTGATGGGAAATTGTCAGTATGTACAATTGCAGGTGAGTACTGTGACTATTTTAGGATTAATTATTCTTGTAAAGAATGGGAGTTCTGATTCTTTTCTTTGTAAATGTTACCTGCATTTTAATTGGGCTGATAATAACCATAATAATTTATACTTGACTGCACCAAAACATACTCCAGATTTTCTCTACTTCCTTCTTGATGGTATCATTCCTAACATAATTTTTTCTAGAATCCTTTTTATTTTTCTTTTAATTCTCTCTATTAAGTAAAACAGCATACCATTCTCTTCATTTAAATCCTTTCCTGGAATCTAATGATTGAACCAGTAAATACCAAAAGTTGGAAAATTGCTAAGGTGGAAAGAATTTGTGTGTTTGTGTTACTAGAGTCCTGTTTGCTTTCTTAAAGTATCTAATAGCCTAATATAAGAATCAATTAATAGGATTAGGTTTTACTCTCCAGGTGATGTCAGGAAATACACCTTTGTGTTGATTGACCATATCTTCTCTCCCTCTGTGAAGAATATAGAAACGAGTATTTTCTTAATCAGAAAGCACCTTTTATGCCTTTAAGGATTATATTCAACTGCTACATCCCTGGTGTCAAGTCAATGTTGGTTCCTGTCGGTTTATGCTGGGACGGTGTTACCTGGTTACAGGAGAGGGCCAGAAGGTAAACTGCCTTTGAGTGATAAACAAACTTTAGTGCACAGAGGACACTTAGTTTCCATCTAACCAAATTGGAGGGGGTGGGAGGCATAGAATCCTCTAGATTAGGATGCAGAAGACTGCTAGTGCCTGTGGAGAATGTTCAGTCTCAGGTACTTTGCAGATTAGTTGGGACACACAAAAAAATTGTGAAACCCTTCTGCCTTAGTGCAGGTGTTTTTAGGGATGCATTTTAGTAAATAAAGTGTATTTTTCAGTTACATTGTTTTCATTATATCTTTAGGGGGGTTTGTTTTGTTTTGATGGAAAAGCTTGAATTATGATTTAATTTTAACTGAACTTTTTAGGACTTTTGAAAACATTTTTTATAACAATTTGAGCTAACGTTCACATATCATAACTCACCCATTTAGAGTATACAATATAATGTACATGTAAGTGTTTTTAATACATTCACAGTTGTGCAAATATCACAATTAATTTTAGAATTCTTTCATCACTTGAAAAAGAAACGCCAGCTTATTAACCATCACTCCCCAGCTCCCCTGTTCCTCTTCAGCCCTCTACGTTATTTCTCCACAGAGAGAATGAATGATAAATAAATTTACCTCTCCTGGGCATTTCATATTAACACAGTCATCTACTGTATGGCTTTTTGTGACTGGTTTCATTCATTTAGCGTAACATGTTCAAGGTTCAGCCATGTTTATGTATCGTTTCTATTAATGGCCAAATAATATTCCATTGTATGGATATACCACATTTTGTCTATTCATTCATTAGTCAATGGGTGTTATATCATTTTCTTTTAATGCAGCTTCTTTTCCTATTATGGTAATTTACATTCCTAATTTTTTACCTGGCATCCTGTTATGTAAATTTTCAAACATACAGAAAAGTTTAAAAACTTTTACAATAAAGTCATATATATTCACTCAAATTTTACAAATGTTACCATGTTGCTATAACTGCTTTATTACATATCTATTATCTTTTTAAAGTTTACTTTTTAATAGTATTTAAGTAAAAAAGTAAGATAAAAATATTAAATACTGTAATGCATCAGATAGAGTTTAGAATGGCAGAAATTGTGAATGTAGTCTGCAGTCTTAAATAATTTTGTTTCTTTTTGCCTTTCTTTAGCACATGAGCATTTAGAATTGGAACAACCATTATAAGTCACTTAGTATTTTTATTTCTCCAGGCTCTGGAATGTTTCTGCCAGGCAGCGTCTGAAGTGGGCAAAGAGGAATTCTTAGATCGCTTGATCCGGTCGGAGGACGGGGAGATAGTTTCCACCCCCAGGCTGCAGTATTATGATAAGGTACATTGTTCATGGTTTGGCTCTTTCCACCACCCTGTGTAAAAGCTTATCTGAAATACTTTGCTGTGGTGTTCTGGGAGAAAAACAGTATAAAAATGAATCATTCCTTGAATTTCCAAGTAAAGAGAAATGAATTTGCCTAGAAAAATTGAAACATTTTAAATTAAATTTGATAAGTGTTTTTAACTTAAATGATATCATTTTATAAGCCCAGTCATCATTAGAATTTTATTACTTAATATTAGTTTTCCCAATAACTCAAAGAATTAACTTGCACTGTTTAGCCCTGGTTTGTGATTTGGCCCCTGAGCTTTTTTCCTAACACTCTTTTCTCTGGTGACTCGGGTGTAATGATAGCGCCTCCTTACCATCTCCTACAAGCTGAGCACATCCTCTGCTCCTTTCAGACCCTTTCCTCCTGATGTTCCCTTAGTCAGCTTCTCATGCCCTCGTGGCATTCACGTTTCCGCTCACGTGTCACCTCCCTGCCTCGCCTACATAGAAGAACTCGTGTCCGGCTGGTGTGGCTCAGTGGATCGAGCGCTGGCCTCTGAACCAAAGGGTCACTGGTTCAGTTCCCAGTCAGACCACATGCCTGTGTTGTGGGCCAGGTCCCCAGATGGGGGCGTGCAAGAGGCAACATTGATTAATGCTTCTCTCCCTCTCTTTCTCCCTCCCTTTACGTCCCTAAGAGTAAATAAATAAAATATTTTTTAAAAAGAAGAACTCATCCTCATGCTGTCCTTCCTGCCTGCTTGCTCCCGCTCCCTCACATGCACACGTGCAGAGAGGGGCACCATGGGCAGTCCCCTGGCCCTGCTTTGTTTTTCTTTACGACATTTAACTGCGCTTGATGTTATATTTTAGATACATATGTGTTGTTACCCAGGTTTCACACCAAAAAGGAAATGCAAAAAGGGAAGACTTCACTGTTGTGTTCATTGCTTGTTCTTTTAAACAGATAAATGAATTTATACTGGAATAGATTTATATCTATTAACCCTCTACTATCTTACTAATGAGAAAATTATTTTGAATTTTGAGTAAGAATTTTTAATCTGAAGCCAGATAGATTTAAGGAATCGATAAATCCCCTGAAATTAAATACAAAATGTTGTTTGTATTTTTTCTGTGGAGAGGCTCCATAGCTTCTATTAGAAGAAACTTATTGATTAAAAAAAAACATTAAGAATCACTGCTCCAGTGGACCCCAAAGTGGGACTTGGAAAGAAAATACTAGAATTCTCACTCACAGAAGATATAGATCAAGATGTGCTAATGTTTATCATAAGGATTGGCTCTGATGCCTTTATTTGGACCTTTTACCAAGTGGACATTTGTCACTTAGTCTCAAGGTAGGCATCTGAGGGAAAAGTGAGTCTCACAGCTAAGGGTGGGGGTACATGGTAGCACCCTCATCCCCTTCATTTCAGTAGGTTAGGTTTGTCTGGTTAAATTGATTTATACATTATATTGCTTAATTTTAATGAAAATCACCTTTTCAATATGGACTTGGCTTTTAAAAATTCCTGCAGCTGTGGGTAGTGTTGCTGGGTGGGTTGAGCACCAGCCTGCGGACTGAAAGGTCGCCAGTTCTATTTCCAGTCAGAGCACATGCCAGGGTTGTGGGCCAGGTCCCCAGTAGGTGACATGAGAGGCAACAGATCACGGTTTCTCTCAAACATCATGTTTCTCTCCCTGTCTTTCTCCCTCCTTTCCCCTCTCTCTAAAAATAAATAAATAAAAATTTCTGCAAAGGAACCAGATTGGAGAAACTAACAAAGTACAAGCAAGAGAGGATAATTTAGGGCTGACACTTCTACCTTTGATACGGGCTCTTCATCAGCCACATTGCAAGGCAAAAACAGTGACCATCTATAATCAGATCTGACAAGAATCAGCCAAACACTATTGAACTTTGCAGGGATGGTATTTTAAGATTTCTGAAAGTGTACCTTGAATTGAAATGGCAACAATTCAAGATAGATGAGAGCTATCAAGACGTTAAGCATCTTAATCACCAGTGGTGTGGAGTATAAATTGGTTACAACTGCTTTGAGAAACTGTCAGTATCTAGTAGCTCCAATCATTGACATTCTAGGACTGAGTGATTGCATTTCTAAATACAATAGTCCCTCTCTATATCACGGTTCACTTATCGTGGCCTCACTACCGCGGGATTTTTTAAAATATTATATTTAATTATTTATCGCGGATTTTTCACCATATCGCAGGATTTTGCGGTACTGTACAGTAAATACTAAAATAAATGTAAGGTTCCTCCTTCGCAGATTTTCACCTATCGTGGGGGGTCTAGAACGTAATACCCGTGGTAAGTGAGGGATCACTGTATATCCAGACAGATGTACATATTTACCAAAAGAGATTTGTATAATTTATGTTCCAAACACATTCATAAAAGTCATATACTACAAACAACCCAAGTGTTCATTAACAGAATGCATCAGTGAATTAGGGTATATTCTTTCAATGAAATGAATTGCTGCATGTAGTAACATGGATCAGTCTTATAAACACGTTAAGCAAAAGAAGGCTGACACACAAAAAAAATACATAAACCATAAGATTCTGATTCCATGAAATTAGCTATTAAAAGTCAGTAGTGGTGCCCTGACTACTGTGGCTCCGTTTGGTTGGTATGTCATCCTGTAAACCAAAAGGTCACGGGTTTGATTCCCAGTCAGGGTGCCTGCCTAGATTGGGGGTTTGGTCCCCTATTGGGGCGTGTATGAGAGGCAACCAATCAAATGTTTCTCTCATCGATGTTTCCTCTCTTTCCCTCTCTCTAAAATCATGTCCTTGGGTGAGGTTTTTAAAAAAAAAGTCAGCAGTGGCTGAAAGGAGTCACTCAGGAGCCTTGGAATACTAATATAATTCTTCATTTGGGTGCTGGTAGCAGGGATATGTTTCTTTTGTGAACAGTCAGCCAGCTGTGTACTTAGGGTTTGTGTACATTTCTAAATAAATATATGTTACACTTTGGTGAAAAGTATAACCTTAAAAAAAAAAATAGTATCCAGAACAAAAATGATGTTTTTATACTATTAATAAAGGAAAGAAAGCAAATAATAAAATACTAATAAATAAAAATAATTTTACATATTTTTATCTTTATAAATTTATATTTTGAGTGTTTTATACACCTATATTAGAGAAACAGGTATATATAAGTAAACCCGTGAGCACATGTCTAGAGTGTGCACAGATAGTTAATAGTGTGGACAATTTAAAAAGATTGAAGAGTGCTATTCCTTGTACTGGAAATGAGTTATGTCAAACATTAATGTAATCTGTTTAGGGTTTTCATAAGGCTGTGGTGTTTAGGCTTTAAATTCATCTATGACCCAAACAATACAAAAAGTTAGTAGTGAAATTATGTTTGTTCCTTCATTCAGTAAATACTGAGCGCCTACAATGTACTAGACACTGAAGACAGCTGTGAAATAACACCAATAGAAAGTTTTACAACAAGCCTATTAACAACAGAGCTAAAGGAAAATCTCAAATATTAACCAAATAATCCTAGTGCTCATCTTGTCAGCACGTTTGATTTAATCTTTTATCTTACCCATTTGTCTAATGGATTTAAAATCATATTTCAGTTTGGAAGTGCATTAGCATATTGATTTTAATGCATGTTTCTTCTATTTGTCCTTAGGTTTTGCGCCTACTAGACGTCGTTGGTTTGCCTGAACTAGTTATTCAGCTGGCTACGTCAGCAGTGACTGAAGCAGGTGATGACTGGAAGAGTCAGGTAAGAACTAAATATAATCTAGTTATTTCTCCTGAGGTTTGTCATGAATGTGGTATTTTAATTTCTATTATTCTTTTCCCCCCTCTATTTGATACTTAGGCTACTTTAAGGACATGCATTTTCAAACATCACTTGGATTTGGGTCACAACAGCCAAGCATATGAAGCCTTAACCCAAATTCCTGACTCCAGCAGGTAGGCAGTCTCAGTCTTTTTCAGAGAAGACGATTTGCTAACCCTGTTTAACCCACTGAGACAGTTCACCCGCATCTCCCTTGTCTCTCCTTCTAGGCAGTTAGATTGTTTACGGCAGCTCGTGGTAGTTCTCTGTGAACGCTCGCAGCTACAGGATCTTGTAGAGTTTCCCTACGTGAATCTGCATAATGAGGTGATTTTATTGATCCACTGATGCCTGGACACAGCCGTGCTGGGTTGTCGTGATGGCTCCTGGCTGATATCCGATTGCTTCCCCTTCCTTAGGTTGTGGGAATAATTGAATCACGTGCCAGAGCTGTGGACCTCATGACTCATAATTACTATGAGCTTCTCTATGCCTTTCACATCTATCGCCACAATTACCGAAAGGGTGAGTACCAGCAGCGCACAGTCCTTGTTGGAGGCAACCTTATCAGTTTAATCATGTTTGACAAATATATGATATGCTTGACTTATATAATTTTTACTGTATTTTTGCTACTGGACAAATGTTCTCTACAAGCATTTGGGGAGATTATGTTTAAGGAGAAGATTAGCTTCACCCTTTTGAAGATTACCTGTTAGCCTTAAAGATAGGCACTTACTCCAATTCTTGAACATTTCTGATACATTTCTAGTATGATGACCTTCTATGTGTGTCTCCTATCCGCTTTCATTTTATTTTCTAAATTATGTTTTACTGACTATGCTCTTAGAGTTGTCCCAATTATTCCCCTTTGCCTCCTTACACCTAGCACCCCCACTCCCTCAGGCAATCCCCACACCATTGTTCATGTCCATGGGTCATGTGTAAGTTCTTCGGCTACTCCATTTCCTGTCCTGTATGTTAGTTACACCCCCATGGCTAGTCTGTAACTACCTGTTTGTACTTCTTAATCTCCTCACCTCCTCACCCCTTACCCCGTCCCTCATCCCATCTGGCAACCATCTAAATGCTCTGTATCCATGATTCTGTCTCTGTTCTTCTTGTTTGCTTAGTCTGTTTGTTAGATTCAATTGTTGATAGATATGTATTTATTGCCATTTTATTGTTCATAGCTTTGATCATCTTTTTCTTAAATAAGTCCCTGTAACATTTCATATAATAATGGCTAGGTGATAACGAACTCCTTTAGTTTTTTCTTGTCTGGGAAGCTCTTTACCTGCCCTTTGATTCTAAATGATATTTTTTGCTGGATAGAGCAATCTTGGCTGTTGGTCCCTGCTTTTCATACCTTTGAAGATTGCTTGCCAATAGGGCCCTTCTAGCCTGCAAAGTTTCTTTTGAGAAATCAACTGATAGTCTTATGGGTACTCCCCTGTAGATAACTAGCTTC
Source organism: Furipterus horrens (assembly GCF_987537825.1). Classification (NCBI taxonomy): domain Eukaryota; kingdom Metazoa; phylum Chordata; class Mammalia; order Chiroptera; family Furipteridae; genus Furipterus; species Furipterus horrens. Next base: position 11,298,230 of record NW_028327172.1, read on the forward strand.
TTTTCCCTTGCTGCTTTTAAGAGTCTCTCTTTATCTTAAACCTTTGGCATTTTAATTACGATGTGTCTTGGAGTGGGCCTCTTTGCATCCATCTTGTTTGGGACTCTGTGTTTCTTGGACTTGCATGTCTGTTTCCATCACCAAATTAGTGAAGTTTACTTTCATTATTTTTTCAAATAGATTTCCAATTTCTTGCTCTTTCTCTTCTCCTTCTGGCGCCCCTATGATGCAAATGTTAGAACACTTGAAGTGACCCAGAGGCTGCTTACAGTATCCTCATGTTTTATGGGGTTTTTTGGGATTCTTTTTTGTTCTTATTCTGATTGGTTGTTTTTTTCTTCCTCATGTTCCAAATCACTGATTTCATTCTCAGCTTCATCCATTCTATTGTTGTTTCCCTGTAAAGTGTTCATTATTTCAGTTAGTGTACCCTCTGTTTCTGACTGGATATTTTTTATGCTGTTGAGGTCCTCACTAAGTTCTTTGAGCATCCTTAAAACCAGTGTTTTGAACTCTGCATCTGATAGATTGCTTATCTCCATTACACTTAGCTCTTTTTCTGGAGTTTTGACCTGATCTTTCACTTGGGCCATATTTCTTTGTCTCCTCATTTTGGCAGCCTCCTTGTGTTTGTTTCTATATATGAGGTAGAGCTGCTATGACTCCCTGTCTTGCTAGCATGGCCTAATGTAATAGGTGTCCTATGGGTTCCAGTGGCACAGCCTCCCCTATCACCCAAGCTGGGTACTTGAGGTGCACCCTTTGTGTGGGATGATTACACCCTCCTCTTGTAGTTGAACCTTGGTTGCTGTTGGCAGATCAATGGGAGGGCCTTACCCAGGCCAGTCAGCTGCAAGGACTGGTTGTGACCACTGACCACCAACCTTCACCCTCCGTGGAGGGTCAGCAGTGTAGGGGCAATAGTTGTCCACTGGGTGCCCTGGCCCTGGGGTTTCCTGGGTGGCGCAGGCCAAGATCAGGCCCCACCTGTGTTTTGCCAGGGGCCACCCTGAGTGAGCTACAAAGCAATCTGAGATGACTGCTAGTTGTGCTGGGCTTGGAGATTCCCGGGTGAAGCCAGGCTCTGAATCTAAGCTGGCTGCTGCTAGGACTGGGCCTTGGGCCGCTTAGAAAGAGGTAGGTGGTCTGGGGGCTCTCTAATGCCGGCTGTTGCTTGTTAGAAAAGATTTAGGACTTTGTGAAGCATGAGCCAAGACCAGCTGTTCGTATGGGAAAGCCACTGTTGACAGCTTTGGTGGGACTAAGGCTCTCAGGGGGTCTCCAGGGCAGGACAGACACTGGTAGCCAGGTTCATGGAGTCTCAGGTATGACACCCTCCTGTCAGCTCTGTGACTCTGTAGGGGGAAGGTTTAGAATAGGGACAGTGGCCCCTGCCAGCCTTTCTGTCGGGGAGAAAGCTGTCCCCCAGCTCTCGCCTTAATGGCAGACACCTGATTTCTTCCCTGTACGCCACTGGCCTTTCAGAGTGCTACCCTGGTGCCGGGGCTAAGAGGGAGTGAGTCTGAGTAAGTTCGCGTGTGGGTTCTTTACGGGGAATTTCTTGGGACTCCAGAAGTTTCTTCCACCGACTCAATACTCGCTGGTTTTTGCAGCCGGAAGCAATGGGGAGCTATCTTCTTGGCACTGGAACCCTGGGCTGGGGGGTCTGGTGTGGGGCTGGGACTCCTCATTTCCAAGATACCCCTCCCACATTTTTATCCACCACGTATCGATATGGGTTCAGATGGTTCCACATCTCTGCGCCTCCTGCCAGTCTGAATGGATGTGGTTTCTTGAATTTCGTAGTTGTCAGACTTTTATTCAACTCAGTTTTTCATGGTTCTGAGTAATGATTGTTCTATAGTTATAAGTTTGATGTGGTTGTGCAAGGAAGTGAGCTGTGTTTACCTCTGCTGCCATCTTGACTAGAAGTCCATCTTCTTCTATCTGATTTTAAACAAAACTTTTTCATTAGAGGCACCTTGAATTTTTGTTGTCGGTTTTGAGTTCCTGTGCCATCTTCCAGTGGGCCTTCTCTCTTTCTTTATCTTTGCTGATCCTTTTGAGAGTAAGTTGCAGACATCATGACTCAGTGGATACGTACTTCAGGTGCATCTCCTAAGGAATATTTTCTTGCATAACCCCAATATAATAATCAAATTAAGGAAATGTAACAAGTGAATTAAATGTAACTGTAACATCATTGATGTGCTGCTTACATTTAAATTGTGCCAACTGTCAATGATTTTCTGTAATAGCATGTTCCTCTCATACTGTGGCTGTTCTCTCCCCCAGTGTAGGATCACATATGGTATTGTATTATTTGTCATACCACCTTAGTCTCCTTTAATCTGAAGCACTTCTTTTAGCCTTACTTTGCCTTGGATGACATTGATATTTTGAAGAGTTCAGGACGGTCATATTTTTTAAAGATTCTATTTGTGTATTTTTAGAGAGGGGGAGGGAAGGAAAAAAAGAGAGAAACATCGATGTGTGAGAGAAACATTGGTCAGTTGCCTCACACAGGCCCCCATCCAGGGACCTGACCCACAACCCAGGCATGTGCCCTGATGGGGAGCAGGTGACCTTTCAGTTTGCTGGCTGATACCCAATCCACTGAGCACCAGTCAGGGCCAGGCCAGTGATTTTTGAAGAATGTATTGTAATTTGGATTTGTATGATGAATGGTGAAGTCTTTATCGTAACAGCTAAAATGAGATAAGCATTGTGGTCTGCTCCTGAACAGCTAATGTATTTATACATTTTCACTCAAAATTTTTCATTAGGTTTCTTGCTGGTTTTCATTGGAAAGAATGGACAGAAGTAATTTGTAGGCTTGTTTTTAATATTCCTAATGGAAAAACGTGTTTGCATATTATTTTATTTTCTTGAATTATACAGGAAGGGAAATAGTGGTTAAAGATCCCCCCTGTTTTCTTTCACAATAATAATAGCCCTTACGTCAGCCTGATTAAAATCGGTTTAACTGGATAAATATTTCAGGTCGTTTTGGAGCAAGGCTGTTGTTTTAACAAAATGCCCTACATAATACAGGCACTCTGAAATATTTTTGGGCCCTGGCTAGGTAGCTCAGTTGACTAGAGCATTGTCCCAGTACACCAAGGTTGCAGGTTCAATACCGGTCAGGATGCATACAAGAGTCAACCAATAAATACATAAATAACTAGAACAACAAATTGATGTTCCTCTCTCTCTCTCTCTCTCTCTCTCTCTCTCTCTCTCTCTCTCTCAAATCAATAAGTTAAAAAAAATTTTTTTTTAATTTATTGGAATGGAAAATATTGAGAAAACAAAAAAAATTTGTTAATGCTCTTTGGTTTCTGGAGTCCCATGCTGTCTCAGGAAAAATATATTATTCACTATCTTATTCAACCTATGTAACTGAAGTATTATTAAAAAATAAGAGTCCCCTGGCTGCTGTGGCTCAGTGGATTGAGCGTCGGCCTGCGAGCCAAGTGTCGCTGGTTCGATTCCCAGTCAGGGCACATGACTAGGTTGCACGTAGGTCCCCAGTTCAGGGCGCGAGTGAGAGGCAACCACACAGTGATGTTTCTCTCCCTCTTTACCTCCTTTCCCTTCTCTCTAAAAATAAACAAATAAATAAATAAATTTAAAAACAAATAAAATAAGAGTCTGTGTTCTTAAAACAGAGCATCCAAACATCTCTTGGTATCAGAATCCTGGGTGGAGACAGGTGACAATCTGGCTGAGACCAGCCCCTTAACTTAGTCTCTGTCCTGTCTGGGAATGCAGGCTCTAATGGTCAGAAATAACATTTTACATGGTTCTGGGGGTGGTGCTCTTTAAAACTGGCAAAGTACACACGGACTTCACAGTGATAACCATTTTGAAGTGTTAGTCATGTTCAGTACATTCACATTGCTGTGTAACCGACCTTCAGACCTCTTTTCATACAAAACAGAAACTCTGTACTCATTAAACAACTTCTCATTGTTTTCTGTAATCTTGTGTTAAAACAGAAGTTGGTCATTTACTACTTTAATTTTCCTAAACAAGAGTCATTAGCATTAAGAAACCAATTTTTTAAAGTGTGGTAAAATATATATAATATATACCATCTTAATCAGCATTCTTAAGTGTACAGCTCAGGAGAGTTAAGTACATTCCCATTATTGTGCAGCCAATCCCCCAGTTTCTTCATCTTGCAAAACTGAAACTGTACCATTCAGCAACTGCCCCTTCCCCTCTTCCCCCAGCCTTTGACAACCACCAGCATTCTACCTTCTGTCTCTGGTTTTAGATATTGGAATCACGCATTATTTTTCTTTTTGTGACTGGCTTATTTCACTTAGTGTAGGTAATGTCTTCAAGGTTCCTCCATGTTGTAGTCAGAATTTTGTTTTTTTTTTTTTAAGATTTATTTATTTTTAGGAAGAGGGGAAGGGAGGGAATAAGAGAGGGAGAGAAACATCCATGTGCAAGAGAACCAATCGGTTGCTTCTCACATGGCCCCAACAAAGGACCTAGCCCACAACCCAGGCATGTGCCCCGACTGGGAATCAAACCAGCAACCTTTCAGCTCACAGGCCGGCACTCAATCCACTGAGCCACACCAGCCAGGGCTTTAAAATTCTGATGTCTAATTTATTATTGCCTCACAGCTGGCACTGTGATGTTTGAGTATGGAATGCGTCTTGGCAGAGAAGTTCGAACTCTCCGGGGACTTGAGAAGCAAGGCAACTGCTATCTGGCTGCTATTAACTGTTTACGACTTATTCGTCCAGAATATGCATGGATTGTGCAACCAGCATCTGGTGCAGTGGTATGAAAACTCTTCATCTTGGAATTTAGGGATCATTTTATTTATTTTGTTTGGTCTTTTCAGAACTATGACCTCATCTTCTTTTGTGACATTGAAAATTTCTCCTGAGTTATTTGTGAATTTAATCTATTTGTGCAGCAATTCATTTGGTATATATTACTACCTCTTTAGTTCCCAAGCTCAGAATCATTGTAGGAAGAAGCATTACAGAGCAGTTTTGGAGTTAGAGAGACCTAACTTCAGGCAAATGAATCTTTTGCTGTCCAGGTATTCTCTTACATAAAATAGAGACAATAATAATATCTACCTTATAGTACTGTTAGGGTATAAAATTAGATCCTTTTTTTATAGATTGCTTAGAATTGTAACAGTGCCTGGCCCACAAAACATGCTCAATAAATTTTAATAGCCGCTTTTATTTCATTCATTTTTGTTAATTCAATCTATAGTGACTATTTTAAAGGATGTACACTTTGAGGGGTTTTTTTGTCGTGCTGATGTGGTCATATATGCCCAGCTACTTATATTGTATAGTTCCTATATATAGTAAGATGTTTCCCAGAATTCTGGGTGGAGAATATAACTGCAACCAAGGAAACTCAAGTGGTTTTATGGAGATCAAATCCATGTCATTGGACTCAGTAACATGTTAGAGCTAAATGAGCCAACTCAGTAAACATCCCTTTTTTTTAAATTAATTTATTTTTTTAAAGGGGAAGGGAGGGTGAAAGAGAGGGAGAGAAAACCCATGTGCTAGAGAAACATTGATTGGTTGCCTCTCACACGCCCCCAACTGGGGACTCGCTCTGCAACCCAGGCCTGTGCCCTGACCAGGAACCGAACTGGTGACCCTTCAATTTGCAGGCCAGCGCTCAATCCACTGAGCCACACCAGCCAGTGCCAAACATCCCTTTTTTTTTTTTTTTTTTTTTTTTTTTTTTGTCTGATAGGTGCAGGTTCTTTGTAAGAAGAGCTGTGCTAGTTAAATAATTTATGTTGAGAGAATTTAAGCAGGAAAGCTCTGGATTCAAATTAAAATAGTAATCTTCCCGTTAACTGACTTTGTGCTTCCAGTATGATCGCCCTGGTGCGTCCCCCAAGAGGAGCCACGACGGAGAGTGCGCCGCCGCCCCAGGTGAGTCAGGCGTCTCGCTGGTTCTTCGCCAGAGAGCGATTGGCTTGTATTATAGTAGCATTGTTTATACATATATTAATGTACTTACATTGTAGTACAGTAATATTGTATACTGTATGTTGTATAGGTATAGTAGTTAAATTGTAATGCTGTTGTAAACTTCCCTTTTTTTAGTCTATTTTCAATATATTCATCTGCTCAGGTTGGTTGGTTGGTGGCACTTTGAAAACTTTGTATGGCTGTATGAGAAATGAAAATGCTTAAAAGTGGGGTTTGTTCCTTGTATTTAAATCAGCTTAGTAGCAAACGGTTGTTTGATCAGACTCCTTTGATACTCCCATGGGGGCATGATGCCCTTCCTTCAAGAGCCTGGGCTCCAGGATTGGACACCTGGTTATTTATTCTGCCTCTCTCACTTTGGGCATGTTCCTTTCTTACTCGTAGACATACCATTATTTTACAGTTCTAAGATTTAAATAAATAATATGTAAAATACCTTGTAAGCACCTTCTCACTGCAGCTACGATTAGCGTCCTGCTTCAGCGTGACTCAGCTGTGCGTTTGAAGCAGGATGCTGCTTTATTTAGTAAGTTCGCTTTTACGGAGCCACCTGTTTTATCCCCTGGAAATTAAATGGAAACTTACGTAACATTAAGTGGCAGTCGCCATGTTGAATTAGTCTCATAGGTCCTTCTTCTGTACTTGGAGGGTTGAAATTGTTTGTCTTCGGCTGATAGCAAATCGGCAGATTGAAATCCTGGACCTGGAGGACCTCGAGAAAGAGTGCATCTTGGCTCGCGTTCGCCTGGCCCTGGCTCAGCATGAGCCGTCGGCCGTCGCGGTTGCAGGTGGGGATGCAGCAGCCTGTCGGTGCCAGCGACGCGTGGGAGGGCCAGGCAGGGAGCTCGCATGCTAGATGGCTATAGAGCACGCTGCTCTGAGATACTCATCAACAAGCAATTCAGGGGCTCCTTTGCATGTATCTCCGGTTGCACTCAGTGGCACTTTTCCGTTTCCACAGGAAGCTCGTCCGCAGAGGAGATGGTCACCCTCTTGGTTCAAGCCGGCCTTTTCGACACTGCCATATCACTCTCTCAGACGTTTAAGCTTCCCTTAATGCCAGTCTTTGAGGGACTTGCTTTCAAGTATGTGCTCCATTGTCTTTTTAGAGTCTTACTTTTCTAATACAGAAATGCTGTTGCTTAGTGTGAAGCAGAGGTCACATGAGCCAGTATCCTATAAGCCAGTATTTCTGTTTAGTCCACACAAGGGGTTTTTTAAAAATTTCTTTTAGTTGATCAGGCTTTCTTTTTTTTAATATTGATTTATAGTTTCTCTTGAGAAGATCTGGCTTTGCTGGACCCGCATTCCCACATGACAGTAGATACCCTGGGTTAAGAATAGTGATGTCCGTTTTAGGCCGGGCACGTATTCTCTTCAGTCCTTAGGACAGTGACTGGCCTCTGGAAGCATTATTAAAAAGTACTCCTTATTGAAGTTACCTTATACCTAAATATTAGTCAGGTAGTTTGGGGATTGGAAATAATAACTTTCAGAATTTTTCCTCATCAGTTTTCTCTTGAAAGTAAGTTTCTCTCTTAACACTTACTGGTGGCCTTGTGGGTCATTCAGTTAATGTGGCCATGAGGGGAGAGAAGAACCAATATCCCAGTAGTAAACTGGGCAATAGACTAGAACTCAAGTTGTCCTTTCGGTGGTTCTAGTAACAAAATAAAGTGGTACTTTTCAGCAAGGAACCATTTGCATTGCAGATGCATCAAACTGCAGTTTGGTGGAGAGGCAGCACAAGCAGAAGCCTGGGCCTGGCTGGCAGCCAATCAGCTCTCATCAGTCATCACTACGAAGGAATCCAGGTACAGCCCTAGTGCTTGTCCCACTTCCCTGGGACATCCAAGTGACCTCCGTTTCTCCGGATCCTTCTCTGACAACCCTAACCGTCAGTAAACTTACTTCCTTGAAATGCATTTACAATTTGTGTTATGCAGCTCACCACTTTACAATTATAGCGCTTTATAATTTGGAAGTCTTTTAACTCCTAAATTAGCATACCAGAAGCACCATTAAAATACAGATTATGAGATAACGCCCTAGCCTTCTAAATCAGAACTTCTGCATGATTGTAGTGCTTGGTCAGGTTTAGCAACAGTAATCTAAGCCATTTTTCTTATTTTAGAAATTTGAAACAAAGAAGTTAAGTGAATTGTATAGTCAAGTAAATACGTGGTTAATAGGAAAGGAAATGACAAATTCAAGTCATCTAGCTTCTAGTACTATCCTGAAGTCACATTGGCCCTAATAATATTAGGTACCTTGTAGCAATATTATTAATTCACTTGGGAGCTTATAAAGACTCTTTTTCTTGTAAGTGCATGCTTTGAATGGTACTGTAAGTATCTGTTAAGAATCTGGAACTTGGTAATCCTCTCTGCTTTTATCAAGTGCCACAGATGAAGCATGGCGACTGTTATCTACATACCTGGAAAGATACAAAGTCCAGAATAATTTATACCACCACTGTGTGATCAACAAGCTCTTGTCGCATGGAGTGCCTCTGCCTAATTGGCTCATAAACAGTTATAAGGTAAGGGTGTCTTCACTTGTAGAGAGTAAGAAGCTGACCTTCATCATTCTTAATAACTTCAGGAGATGATAAAAAAAAGCTAAGACTAATAATTTATGGAAATATACTGACTTACAGAAGGTTGATGCCGCTGAGTTGCTCCGTCTGTACTTAAACTATGACCTTTTGGAAGAAGCTGTGGATTTGGTTTCAGAATATGTGGATGCTGTTCTGGGGAAAGGACACCAGTACTTTGGAATTGAGGTGGGCGCGTATACACATTTCACTTAATTCCGTATTGTCACACTAAGTAAAACCAGGATCTGAAAATAAATTGAACTGTGGAATAGTGGATCTCACCTTTACTGTGTTAGTAGTTGTACAACTTGTTTTTATAAGATTAGGGACTGGCACTCTTAAAGAATCTTCAGTTCCCTGTTTATAAAATGGGAATACATGTTATTTTTCTCCATCAAAGGAGTGTGGCTTTAGTTAGTGTTTGGAGGAAGGAGGTAAACAAGAACAAAATGGTATTTTGTGTGTTCTGAAGACAAGGCTGCATCTCTCACAGGGTTTTCTCATTTGATCCTTACAGCAGCCAATAAGGGATTATTTTAATCCCTTCTTTCCTTCTCTTAACCCATAAGGAAAGAGGCTCAGAGGTTAACTTGAAGTTGCCAAAGCTCACACAGATGGTACATGGAAGAGCCATGTCTAAATTTCAAGTCTAGTTAACTACAGAGCCAAGCTCCTAAACTCTCAGGAAAGTATTCAGAACTTTGAAAGTTAAGCTTTCCTTTCCCAAATCTTGTATTTTTCCCCAGATCGTGTGAATATAAATTTCAGACCGGAAACAGTGTTATTCCTTGAAAATGTATAGTTTTATTGAGTGTGTTTATCCTTAATAGGATATAAACTTAGAAGCCTTGGGGTTCCTTTAAGATAAGAGATGACGTGAATTTAAAAATACATTTGATTTAATTGAGAAAAGGACAAGTTCCGCAGTTGAAAAGAGAAGGGGGCATGTCTAATTTTATATATGTGTGTGTGCACACACACATCTGCACAATTCTTGTGAAAAAAACAAGCATTTTATGTTATCAATGCCTGCGAAAGGACCTACCCACTTTTCTGATTTTCTTTAAATAATAAAATATTTTTCCTTTCAGTTTCCACTGTCTGCAACTGCTCCAATGGTGTGGCTCCCATACTCTTCCATTGATCAGCTTCTCCACGTGCTGGGAGAGAACAGTGCCAACAGCCACAACATTGCAGTGAGTCAGTCCTTGCTGTGCTCCTGCACTAACAGTTATACCTGACAGCTGGCTCTCTAGCTCTCAAGGACTAAGGGGAGGGCAGAAGCCATGTATTGCTCTTAACATGATGCCCCAAACCCTGCATAAAATGATTTGTTCGATCAGATGTAGTAGCTTCTCTGGTTCTGGGAAGAGAGCTGGTAATGCTTTTCTTGAAAATACTGCTGTGGTCTGCATATTTAGAAAATTGATTAGGCAAACAGGATTGTAGTATTATATATAAGAAAAGTCCAGTTTTATCAGTAACGTCACAAAGCAGACTCCTATACTAAATAGTGATTAAACGAAGCAGAGTGGGTAACATCTTTATTAGGGGGAGTCTGGTTGGTGAAGTCAGAGCGACTAATAACCTCAGTTCTTTTCAGTACTTGACATATTCTGTAATGATTTCCTTCTTTTCTCCTACAGCTGTCCCAGAAAATACTGGACAAATTGGAGGACTACCAGCAAAAAGTCGATAAGGCAACTCGGGATTTATTATATCGTCGGAACTTGTGATCTAGATGGTTGCCTAGCCTTTGTAACCACTTGGTGCCTCTTAGGGCTTAAGACTTTCCTCTACAGGAACCCTGTATTCCAGGCTGATTTTTATACCTGTAAATGATGTGTACATTTGAGTCTGCATTCTGCGCAAGAGAAGGACGGCAAATGAGTCATGGGACCTGTGCTTGCTGGCGGTGCTAACACACAATTTCTGGTTTCAAACTTGGTCTCAAACAGCTGCTTTTGTATATGATTCACAAGCGTTTTTAAAGTTTATATTTTTTTAAACTACCGAAGACATTCTTTATCTGCAAATTAAAACCTACCTTCACTTTCTACAATGGGTGATGGTTGTTGGTTTGTTGTAGCTGACCACCAAAAGCAGTCACTGCTAATCCTTTCATTCTTCCCTCTCACTTTTTGTATTTCAATGGAATTATTTTGGTCCAGAATTGACATGTATTTTCTGTATTGCAGAGGCTAATGATTTTACATACTCTTCATTATTTATTGTGGAGTTTTTGTATGATCTTCAATAAAGTATTAAATAATTTGCCTAAATTAAGCCTACAGAAAAGACCAGCTATCAAAGAAGATACCTTATTTTAAATCTGCTTCTGAGGCTAAAGTTGAATAAACTTTTAGCTAAGAAAAAGTAGAAATCCATCATCTATAAAAGTAACAGATTTTCAAAGTAAATTCTGTTAACTTCTATGATTTATAGTAATCAAGCCGGACTTGATCATGCAGTTAGTCTAGTAATGTAAACTTTCTTTGTCAGATTCAAAAGCATTCATTCCCACAAATTTGGGGAAAGTGAAAAATAGAATCTTGCATTTTATTCTGTATATTAAAATTTATCTTTTAAGGAAACAATCTATCCTATTTGCTTGTACGCCCTTTGACCTTTCTCGAGTTTTTTGTTTGTTTGTTTGTTTGTTTGAGGAAATTTTTAATGCATTTACTTGAGCCAAACTGATGCTATATGCTGGGGAGCATGACCTCAAATGCTCTCGAGTTTTTTATAAGCCTTTAATTTTTATACTATCAACACCATATTTAGTGCTCACTTAAGTGGGACATATACTAAAATTGGAACAATAGAGAAGATTAGCATGGCCCCTGTAGGAGGAAGACAGGCAGACTTGTGAAGCGTTCCATATTTTTAAAATTAAAAAAGAAAAAATACACTCACCGGGTTGTTCAGTTGGTTAGAGCAGCAGTCCCCAATCTTTTTGGCACCAGGAACCAGTTCTGTGGAAGACAGCTTTTCCAGGGAACACGTGGTGAGGGTGGGGGTGGGGGAGACAGGAGGCAGAGCTCTGGCGGTAATACTAGAGAAGCTTGGCCGGCCTGCTACTCACCTCCTGCTGTGCCGCCTGGTTCCTAAGTGGCGGGTACGGGGTTAGGGACTCCTGGGTTAGAGCATCATCCGGATAAGCCAAGTTGTGGCTTTGATCCCTGATCAGGGCACATGTACGAAGCAGCCAATGAATTCATAGATAAATGGAACGACATTGATGTTTCTGTCTCCCTCTCTAAATTAAATCATTTTTTTAAACCATCATATTTATATTACATATTAGAGAGTCCTTGTCCTCCCAGTGTTATAAACCTGTGGCTTCCAAGTACAGCAAGAAATACATCTTACATAAATACACATTTATAAGCAAAATAAACATTTCACAAAATATGTATCCTCTTTTACTACGTTCCCTGATGTTTTCTTGAGTGACTAATGGGTCAATTTGAGGGTTCATCCATAAGTAGGGGATAATGACATCTACCCCATAAGGTTGTAAAAATTAAATGCAATTATGCCTCTAAAGCGCTTCATGTCTGACAATGAATTCTGGATAAATGTTAGATATTAATATGCTTAGAACTGAGCAGCCACAAGTATAAAAATAAATATCAGTGGATTTCTTCTTTAGCTCAGTTTAGAAGAAGTAAACCGAGTATTAACAGTATTTATAAACTGTTAAGTGCTGGGGAGAGTTAATGCCTGCACTAGGTCTTGAGGAATTTTTAAAAAAAAATTGCCATGTGTGCGATAGTTATTCCACACTGTGAAGGATTGAAGGTGAGGCAGGTGATGTTCCAAGTGGTTGGCTCCGGAAGCGGGGTGGAAGAGGGTGGACACGGGACAGGGGAGGGGAAAGTGCTAAAGGAAGATACATAAAGAAGGCCGAGGCTACCGCTGGGCCAGATTGGGAAGGCTCCTGTATCCCACCGCAACGATATCGGCTTCTTCCTCGTATACGGTATAATTTGTAGTGATTTTTTTTTTCCAGTTGATAAGCAACACAATACGGGACATCATCTTTGTGCTCTAAGAAAAACATTCACAAACACATAAAAGACCCACTATTATATTTACTTTTCAATGCTATACTCAAATTAAGCCACAATAATCGGGGAAACTTGGGGGAAGGCCTGGAAAGCAGCACATCTTTCCAGGGGACAAATGACAACGAACAGGAAGCAGAAAACAGGTACAACATGGAGGACAAGAGGGTAAAGAAAAGACCGCAAAAGACGCATGGGTGGAGCCCGAGCTGCTGGGGAAAATCTAAACTCAGGCCCCTCTGTACTATTGGCTCGACTCGCACTCTTTTTTTTGTCCCTTTCCATTGGCTACTGGCTCCTTCAACGGGCCGAAATAGCCAATCGTGTAGCGCTATGGATAAACTCCGCCCTTTCCCCCGCCGGAGGAGGAGCCAGAAGAACATACCGGGCCCAAGGCGCTTGCGCGGGTACGCGCTCCGCCGTTAAAATCAAGTCCTTGCAGGAGGCTGTGTCGTCGTACATGAATATTGATTACGCAGCGCCGTGCCCAGCACCGCCCTTTTCGGCTTCCGGACGCTCGCAGCTCGCGCTTGGGCTCGCGATGGGGAAGAAGTCCAGGGCGGTACCTGGCCGTAGGCCTATCCTGCAGCTCTCTCCGCCGGGTCCCCGGAGCAGCACGCCGAGCCGGGACCCGGAGCCGGAACTCGAAACCGAGCCGGACTCGACGGCGGTGACGCCCAGCCAGCCAGCCCCGACGGCGACACCCAGCCAGCCAGCACCGGCGGCACCGCCGCCGCCGCCGCCACCGCCACCGCCGCCTCCGACGACGACGACCGCGGTGACTGCTGCGGCGGCTCCAGAAGACTCGCCTTCAGAAGGTAAGAGTGCGCAAGGGGCCCGGGCCCTTAAGTGGGGCGTCTGAAACTCCAGCTCGGGGCTTGCGGCCTAGTCCCCTGGGCAAGGCCCTGGGAGGAGGAGAAATGCGGACGGGCGGCGTCCGCATCCGAGGCCTGCCGCGTGGGGCGGGCGGGGAGGAGGGCTGCGGAGCTATCGCGCGGGTCCCGGAGGCGCCATCGCTGGTGCAGGGGTTGGCGCGGCACCCTGAGCCTCGTTCGTGTCCGCGCTCTGTGTTGGATGACTTTCTGGGCAGATGTGGGAACACGCGTTTCCGCGTGCACGGCTTGGTGACTGTGGAACCAGGCCTTTTCTCCACGTCATCTGCTTCTCCCTTCGTTTTTGTTGAAACCGACAGGGACCCTTCAGAAGTGAGCAAGCCCTCTTTACAATATGAGGCATCCAAAGCTTTGGTAGCCCCTAGATTGGCAGGTATCCCAAAATGTTTTGAAGTGAAGTTCCCAAGTACAATACTTGAGTGTCTCTTCCCGGACTGGTACTTGGATTAAGAGTAACTAATGATTGTCTAACCGCTATGTTGTACACTTGAAACTAATACAAAATAATATTGAATGTAAACTGCAACGGAAGAAAACTTCCCGGGATCAGACGTCGGAGAGGCTGTGATCATTTCAGGTGTTTAAAAATCACAAAGGGGAGGTAATGCGAAAATGCTATAGCGGTGCTTACTGTAAAGGCTTCGTGATAGCCTGGAGAACATTTATTGTGTGTGTGTGTTTAATTACTTTATAAGCAATTTTTATTTATAATGTTCAAATTCATTTTTAAAAATACTTTATGTATTTTTAGAGAGGGGGGAAGGTGGGTAGAAAGAGGGAGAGAGAGAAACATGGATCAATTGCTTCAGCCGGACCAGGGACCCAACGCACAGCTCAGGCATGTGCCCTGACCAGGAATTGAACCCGAGACCTTTCGCTTTGCAGAAGGATGCTCCAACCTATTGAGCCACACCGGTCAGGGCTGTAATGTTCAGATTATTGTTAACGTCCATAGAAGATTCTGGTTCTGCTTGCTTATCTCCCAATTATTTAGGTTAGTGATTATACACTGTCTTTAAAAAAGTGAGATCTGGATTTGAAAAGTCAAAGATTGTTTTTGTTGCCTGTGGTGTTTTCTCTGGTCCCTCCTCTGACTGTAGTTTTCTTTTGTTCGTTTTCTGAATCCAGATGAACAGGAAGTGGTGGTGGAGGCTCCCAGAGTTGTTCAGAATCCTCCGAAACCAGTCATGACCACCAGGCCCACAGCTGTTAAAGCAACAGGTAAAATTTTAATTTTTTTTCTATAATAGCTTTCATAAGGATCAAATTGGGTTTGTTTTATAGAGTGTTTTGTTGACTGCTTCAGTGGTGCCAGTGTGGCATCAAGACATTTAATAGACCCTGACACAGACTGGTCACTGTGCCCTCTATATTGATATCTATAATCTGTAGCTGTCAACTGTAATCCAGACACCTAAAAGCTATTGATTTGGCCCTGAATCAAGGCTAGCAGTTTACTGAAGCTGCTGGTTTCAAGCAGGAGCCTAAAGAAATGTCTTTCTATGGTCTGTTGGCCATTTCAGAACTTAGGAAATGTAGTGGTCAATTCATTAGAAAGAAACATCTGAGAAGAGAAAAAGAAAGAAAGAAAAAGCTATTGATGGTTTATGAATTTTGACCTTGTATCTCCCATGCATATCCTTCTCAATAAAAACATGAGGAATGGAGGTCTTGAGCTTTCTCTGCTAGAGGTAGAAATTTTATTTTTAAATTTTTATTTATTTATCTTATTCATTGATTTGAGAGAAGATGAGGAGAAGGAGTGGGGGAGGAAGAGGGGCGAGAAAGAAAGAAACATTGATTCATTTTCCCACTTACTTGTTCATTTATTGGTTAATTCTTGTACCTGCCCTGACCAGGGATGGAGCTTGCAACCTTGGTGAATAGGGGACTACACTAATCAACTGAGCTACATAGCACGGCAAATTGGAAATTTTAAATCTCTCTCTGAGAGTTTGTTGGTATATATACACTTCAGCCAATGTAAAACATGTTTCTGATTAATGTGTACCCAAAATCCTTGGCACTACTTTTCATTCTAACGCTATTTTGTAGTTAGGTTTCTGGCTTCCCCATCTAGCTTGGTGTTCTTCAGGGAACACCATCCTGTCTTTTCTATTTCTTTTCTAATACATTGCTTTGATTGATACCTCACAGATGTTCATAGAGCTGAAAATTGCTCTTAAGCATTAAGGAATACAGTATTTGCAACAGTGATTTTGAAGACAAATTTGGGTTCAAATCTTTAGCATTCATTCTAAGACCTCAGGTCCTCCTTCATCTATAAAATACATCTTACAGCCATAAGTGTTATTTTGAGGATTTTGTTGAACAATTTACATAAGTTTTGTACAGAGCAACTGCCAAATGTGTCATTCACATATGTGTGTGTGTGTGTATACATACACCATACACATGAACATCTTAAAAGGTTAAAATATGTTTTGATACTAACTATTCTGTAATTGGTAATAATTGGGTTGGCCAAAAAGTCTGTTACCGTTTTTCCATAAAATAAAAGACACATTTTTCATTTTCACCAATAACTATTGATTTGGATATTTTGAGTATTTTGGCTAATCTCCCACTATTGGTTTCTAGTGGGTAGAGGCCAGGGGTGCTGCTAAACATCTTCCAATTCATAAGGCAGCCCCACAGCAAAGAATCATTTGGCCAAAATGTCAATACCAAGAAACTCCGCAAACCACTTGTAGCACTTTCAATCAGTCACAGCACCTTCTCCATACACTGCACAAATTTTTTTGAAATAATAATATGCCAGGAATATTGTGTATTTTCTTCCATCTTCATTATTAAAATGGCTGCACAAAAATTCACCAGTTTTGATACATTTTCTTTTATTAAATTGTTTTGAATGAAGTTAAAGACAACTAAGCACAACTAGAACCATCATATGGAAAAAACTAAAACTTTTTGGCCAACCCAATAATTTTATTTTTTTAAGTTTGGTATACTTTTTGTACTATATGACACCTGAAATAATAGATACCATTTCCTCCTCCTCCCATTTTCCACTTATTTAAAAAACAAAAGAGCCCTGGCTGGTGTGGCTCTGTGAATTGAGTGCCAGCCTACAAAACAAGAGGTCACCAGTTCAGTTCCTGGTCAGGGCACATGCCTGGGTTGCAGGCCAGGTCCCCAGGTGGGGGCGTGCGAGAGGCGACTGGTAGATGTTTCTCTCCCACATCAGTGTTTCTTTCTCTTTCTCCTTCCTTTCCCATCTCTATAAAAATAAATAAAATATTTTTTTAAAAAAGAAAGAAAACCCAGTGTGAGTTAGAAAAGCTAAAATTTGGTTTTGAGATAATTATTCAGACTGGAAAATATCATTTTGTATTTGTAAATTACATAAATTATTTTTCTTTTGAATGGCTTAGTGTAATAGAGTATGTACTCACAAGTTGACTTTTTTCTTGAAATGGTTTTCAAATTTGACCTTTATCACTACAAACATGCCAAATTTCTTCCCACTAAAATGAAATAAAAATTTTAAGTTATTAATGTATGCTTTTATAATATAGTAGAGCAAGCATATCCAATACTTTTATCCTAAAAAATATTTTTTTAAAGTATATGCATGTGAAATTAAGGAAAACTTCAGAATAAGTCCTGTTAGATCAGTAGAATACTATGATAGGCAGCCAGTATTTAAGCATTTTCTAGAAAAGGGTACTTAATGTGGTTCCACAAATGACTGGCAGACGTCTATGGATCTCCTGAAATTGCACACTCAAGTGTATGTTTCTTTGAGGAAGTCCATAGCTTTTATCACCTTGATTATTAGTTTCTCTGACGAAAGGATTAGAAACTACTGTTCAAACAATGTTATGAGGACATTATAATAGAGTTAACCAGGAGTGTAAAACACAGTTACTGTTTGGAAGTAAGGTATATAATCTAAGAAATAACTGCCTGATGGTAGTAGTTGATTTGCAAAAATTGTGTGGCGCCATACATTAAAGGAAAGCAGACTGAGGTCAGCCCCCTTTTCAAAAAAGTGTTGCTAAGGACTGTGGCTCCAAAGAATGACTCTGCTTCCTCTGGTCTCAAGTAGCAGCAGCATCTCAGTAGTAGTCTAGGACGCGATCCTGTGCGACTTCTGTTTTTCTAAGACTTAGCAATTTTTATTGTGAACATTTTTTTAGTGTTCTCAATTCATTCCTGTTTTTATCAATGTATGGATTAAACTTCCAAAGGTGTAATTAGAACTTACATGCATTTCATGACTTGACTTTATCTTGTTCTTATTCCTTTAGCATTACTTTTTTCCCCTTTTTATTATTTCTTATAATCCTATAATGGTCCAATTAATCATAAAATAACACTGCATGTGATACTGTGCTGTAGTTGCTTTGCCAGTCCCCTGTTTGAGAGCATTTGAGTTGTTCACAGCTTTTAGTCATTTAGGTAAGGTTGCTAGAAGCTTTGTGCAAAAAAAATTTTTGGAAGACTTCTGGCCAAGATGGAGGCATAGACAGACATGCTGCATCTCCCTCCACAACTAAGAAGGAACACTAACTACCTCAAAACTAGAAACAACCAAAAGTTCCAGAATATCAAACTGCGTGGAAGTCCAGCAAACAAAGATAGAAAGAAGAAATACTCACCCAGACAGGTAGGAGGGGCAGAGCCGGGATGGAGAGGACTCAGTGTGTTGGCAGCAGCAGCAGCAGTCTGGCCGGAAAGTGCAGTCACATGTTCTTAAAAGTCAGGAGGGACACCTGGGGAACGTTCCCAGCTCCTCACCAGACCTCGCAGCTCATGGTGCCAGCACCAGGGAAAATCAAGCCTCATTGCTTCTGACTGTGCAGACCAGTGGGGGTTGGGGTGGAAGCAGAAACTGCCGGTCTCGGCAGAGTCCGCTTGTTCAAAGCGCCCCCATGGACCTAGAACATCCGCAGACCCACCCACTCTGGGAAAGACAGCCAGGGCAGCATCTAGAAAGGCGTCAGTCCGGTGTGGAAGTGGGAGAGGTGACTGGAAAGGGGGGGAGTGCTGAGTGGGCAGCATTGTTCCCTCTTGACCCCTCCCCCACATACAGCACCACAACGTGGTGAAACAGGTCACCCTGGACTGACAAATCCCTAAGGCTCCACCCCTTACAACATAACAGGAGCGACAGCTCTATCTGGGACGCAGAGGCAAACAAACACAGGAGCCTGTCAGAATGAGGAAACAGAGAAGTATGGCCCAAAAGGGGGAACAGATCAAGGTTCCAGTGGGAGAACTAAGTGACGAGTAGATAGCCAACCTAACAGATGCAGAGTTCCAAACACTGGTGATAAAGATGCTCACAGGCTTAAGAGTTATGCTTGAGTACGGCAAACACATAAGGGAAGAAGTGAAGGCTATGCTAAGTGAAACGAAGGAAAATCCACACAAAACCAATGGTGAAGGGAAGGAAACGGGGGTTCAAATCAATGATTTGGAACATAAGGAAGAAAAAAACAGTCAACCAGTGCAGAATGAGGAAACAAAAATTGAAAAAAATGAGGAAAACTTCCCAAATTTTGCAAAGGAGATGGACATACAGGTCCAGGAAGCAGAGGTGGTCCTGGGCGAGCTGGACCCAGAGGGGACCACACCAAGACACATCATGACTGAGATGCCAAAGGTGAAAGATAAAGAGAGTCCTGCGGGCAGCAAGAGAGAGGCGGAGAGTTGTCTACAGGGGGCTGCCTATAGGACAATCAGCTGATTTCTCAGAGGACACTTTGCAGGCAGGAAGGGACTGGCAAGAAGTATTCAAGGTGATAAAAGGCAACCTACAACCAGGATTACTCTATCTGGCAAAGTTATTTGGAATGGAAGGGCAGATGAAGTGCTTCCCAGACAAGGTGAAGCTAAAGGAGCTCATCATCACCAAGCCATTATTACATGAAATGTCAAAGGGACTTACTTAAGAAAAAGAAGATCAAAACTATGAATACTAAAATGACAACAAACTCACAACTATCAACAACTGAATCTAAAAAATAAAAATAAAATTCAACTAAGCAAACCAGAATAAAAACAGAATCATAGGTATGGGGATCATTTGCAGGGTTATCAGCTGGGTGGGGGCAGAGGGAGAAATGGGGAAATGGTGCAGGGACTAAGAATAATAATCAGTTGGTACAAAATAGACTGGGGGAAGTTATGAATAATATAGGAAAGGGTGAAGCTAAAGAACTTATACACATGACCCATGGACATGAACTAAGGGGGGGTGGGATTGCTGGAGGGAAGAGGGGTACTGGGCAGAGGGGAGCAAAAGGGAAAAAAATTGAAACTGCTGTAACAACATAATCAATATACTTAAAAAAACAATTAAAATTATTTCCTGGGGTTATATTCTCAAAGATGAGGTTATCTTGCTAAAAGAAACTTGAAGTAGTTCTTGATACATGTTACAAGATTGTTCTTAAGAAATAGTGAGTTGTCCTAGCTGGCTTTCTCATTGCTTAGGGTGTAGTCCCCATGTGACAAAGTGGTGGGTTCTGTCAGGTCTGATCCTTCCAGTCAGGGCACATACAAGAAACAACCAATGAATGCACAAATAAATGGAACAACAAAGCGATTCTCTCTTTCTCTCTCTCTCTCTCTCTCTCTCTCTCTCTCTCTCTCTCTCAATAAAAATTTTAAAGAACTTTGTTTTTAATTTTGACAATCTGTGAAATCTACTAAACCCTAATTGGTTTACTTGTTTGAGATGGATACATAAATTAACATGCTAAAATCAGGATATATATTGTATGCTACTTTGATAAGATATAAGGTTGAATGATGGAGCATGTATTTTGAATAGGGTGTCAAGTAGCTATGCAGATTGATTTTATTACCTTTTAAGTGCATAATTTTATTTATAGTGCTCTGGTAGTTCATTGCTGGTTTATTTTGAGGTCTAATCTGTAAGTAAACTAAATGTAAACTATTTAGATAAAGAACCATGTTGTATTTTATCTGGATACTACCTAGGACATGTTAGCATTGTTATTACTAACGTTTACCTTTTTGTTCCTAGGAGGTTTATGCTTACTTGGTGCATATGCTGATAGTGATGATGAAGAGAATGACATTTCAGAAAAACCAACACAGTCTAAAGAAGCGAATGGAAATCAGTCAGCTGATATTGATAGTACATTGGCCAACTTTCTAGCGGTTAGTGCTGCTTTCGTTTGGGTTTTTAAGTTACTGAAGCCACTTTGGAACCCAGATCTCAACTGGTTAGCTTACTTGTCAGTTTATGTCTCCTCCTCCCTCTTTCTCCCCCTTTACCTCTCTTCCTTATTTCCTCCTCGCTTCTCTTCGTCTTTTCTTTTTGTCAAGGTTGTAAGAGAGAAAATGCAGAATAGAAAGGTTTGGGAAACTTATGTAATTAGTAGATGAGGGTTTTGATTTGAGAAACTTAAGAACTGAGCATGTAGGATTTTTTTAAGAGTGATGGCCATTTTCTCAGTTTGCTGGTTTGGATGTGATTAATGGATTTGTTACTGTTTCTTTTTATAGGAGATAGATGCAATAACAGCTCCTCAGCCTGCAGCTACTGTAGGAGCTTCTGCTCCACCTCCAACTCCACCTCGCCCAGAGCCAAAGGAGTCGGCAGCATCTGCCCTTTCTTCCACTACTTCAAATGGAACAGACTCAACCCCGGCATCAGTGTGGCAGTATGACACTCAGTGTTCACTGGCAGGAGGTAAGCTTGGTCCTTTGATTTTTAAAGAAAGCTAAAAGTGCAATCCTTAAAGCTGTTCTAGGAATCGAAATTCCCAAAGATAAATACCAATATGCTTTAGCCCCAGACTGTAGGATTCTACCTCTTTATTAATTTATTATTATTATTTTAAAAATATCCTCACGTAAGGATATACTTATTGATTTTTAAAGAACGGGAAGGGAGGGAGAGAAACATCAGTTGGTTGACTCTCATACACACACTGACCGGGGAACTGAACCTGCAGCCTTAGGTATGTGCCCACAACCCTTTGGCTACAGGACAGTGCTCCAACCAACTGAGCCACACTGGCCAGGGTGGACGCCTCCTTTTATTTCTTTTTCTTTTTCTTTTTATTTATTTGTTTATTTTATTTTTAGAGGGGAAAGGAGAAAGAGAGGGAGAGAAACATTACTGTGTGGTTGCCTCTCTCTCACGCCCCCAACTGGCGTCCTGATGTGCAACCTAGTCATGTGCATTTTATTTTATTTTTATTGTTCTATTACAGTTGTCACGATTTCCCCCCTGGATTCTGCCTTTTAAAATACAGTATTTTGGAAGATGATAAGTAGGATAGTTGTCTCTGGGATATATTTTTATTTTTTAAACATAATTGCTTGCCCTTTTAATCAGTAATAGCTTGTGCGAACTGAATGATCGAAGCTATTATTTTAGAAAGTCTTTTGGGATTCAAAGACAGTTTTGCATTATCAATGTGTTTCTTTTTAAAAAGTGTGCCCCTCAGGGGACATTTGACAGTGTCAAGAGACAATTGTGGTTGTCACAACAGGAGGTGGAGGAGTGCTACTGCATCTACTGGGTAGAGGCCAGGATGCTGCTCAACATGACATAGGACTGCCTCTCCACCGCCCCAACAAAGAACTGTCCTGCCCAAGTGTTAAAACACCAGCAGTGCTGAGGTTGAAAAGCCCTTTGTTAGGTTATGGCCTTAGAGATGGCTTGGGATATAAGGCCAGACTTGTGGAGGAATGTGTGCTTCTAAAAACTTGTTTTATTTTCTTCTAGTTGGAATTGAGATGGGAGATTGGCAAGAAGTCTGGGATGAGAACACAGGATGCTATTATTATTGGAACACGCAAACAAATGAAGTGACATGGGAGTTACCCCAGTACCTTGCCACCCAGGTACAGGGATTACCACATTACCAGCCCAGGTAGGAATAGACTTGAAATTACCTAGAAGGAAATTGGAGTCTTTATTTTTTAATGATAATGCTTGCGTTCAACTTTTCTTGCTGAGCCTTTTTTTTTTTTTTTTTTTTTTTTTTTTAAGTTCTATAACAGGTACTGAAGCTAGTTTTGTGGTAAATACAGACATGTATAAGGAGAAAAATATTTCTGTTTCCAGTAGTAAAAGTGGACCAGTCATAGCCAAGCGAGAAGTTAAAAAGGTCAGTGTTACAACTTAACCTCATTTGCTTATTTTTAAATTTAAGGAATTTGAATGTTACTCTGGCACAGCTATTTAATAAGACTTCTATTAATATTTTGCAACACGTATGTGAAATAGAATAAGTTCTGTTTCTTAAAGTTTTACTTAATATATTCCTGTTTGTTCTATGGCATTTATAGCGGTTTGACACGTTCAGTGGCTCTTGGAGCTTTAGGATACATCCTAAGAGGCTCCTTGGGTCATTGTCAAGGATGTGGAAACAGCCAGGTAGGGAGGGCTTCAGGTCCCCTTCTCCAATTCAAAATAGTTTTGTTTGGGGATTCTACGTAAGTATAGTTGCCAATACAATATTATATTCGTTTCAGGTGTTCAACATAATGATTCAACAGTTCTGCACCTTACAACATGATCACCTTGATAAATCTGTTAAAAGTTCTGTCATCATGCAAAGTTGTTATGATATTATTGACTGTGTTTCTTATGCTGTACCTTATATCCCCGTAACTTATTTATAATTGAAGTTTGGATCTCTTATTCTCCTTCATCCCTCTGTGCTCCCACATCCATCAGTGTATTTTCTGTATCTATGAGTCTGTTAATTCATTTTGTAAAATTTTACGTAAGTGATATATTATGGCATCTGTCTTTCCCTGTTTCACTTTTTTCACTTAGTTATCCATGTTGTCACAAATGGCAAGATTTCCCTCCTTTTTATAGCTGAGTAATATTCCGTTGTGATGTCTACTGCATCTTTTTTTTTAATTTATTTTTCTATTACAGTTGTCCCACTTTTTCTCCCATTGCTCCCTGCCCACCCCTTCTCCCACATATACTGCATTTTTATTCATTTATTGATGGACACCTAAATTTCTTCCATATCTTTGTTACTGTAAATAATGCAGCAATGAACATAACGCATGTATCTTTTAGAATTTTACTTCCATTTTCTTTAGATAAATACCCAGAACCAGGATTGCTGGGTAGTATGGTAGTTTGATTTTAATTTTTTGACAAACCTCCATGTTATTTTCCATAGTGGCTGCACCACTTTGCTATCCCACCAACAGTGCACAGGGGTTCCCTTTTCTTCACATCCTCACCAACACCTGTGTTTGTTGACTCTTTGATAATAGCCGGCGTGACAGTTGTGAAGATTTTAATATCTTGAACTTTTTTAAAGTATATTTTATTGATTATGTTGTTAAGTTGTCCCAATTTCTTTTCCCTTTGTTCCCCTCCACCCAGTTACCCCTCTTCCATCCAGCAATCCCACCCTGCTTAGTTCATGTTCATGGGTCTGCATTTAAGTTCTTTTGCCTCACCCTTTCCTATATTATTCTTAACTTCCCCCTGTCTATTTTGTACCGATTAATTATACTTCTTAGTCCCTGCACCATTTCCCCATTTCTCCCCTTCCCCCTCCCAGCTGATAACCCTCCAGATGATCCCCGTATCTTTGATTCTTTTCCTATTCTGGTTTGCTTTTTTTTTTTTTTTGCTTTTATTTAGATTCTGTTGTTGATACTTGTGAGTTTACTGTTATTTTACTGTTCTAGTTCTGATCCTCTTTTTCTTAAATTAAAGTCCATTTAACATTTCATGTAACAGCTTAGTGATGATGAACTCCTTTAGCTTTACCTTGTCTGGGAAGCACTTCATCTGCCCTTCCATTCTGAATGGTAGCTTTGCTGATAGAGTAACCTTGGTTGTAGGTCCTTGCTCTTCATCACATTGAATACTTCTTGCCAGTCCTTTCTTGCCTGCAAAGTTTCTTTTGAGAAATCAGCTTATAGTCTGATAGGCACTCCTTTGTGGTAACTAACTGCTTTTCTCTTGCTACTTTTAAGATTCTCTCTTTATCTTGAACCTTTGGCATTTTAATCATGATGTATCTTGGTGTGGTCTTCCTTGGGTCTAGCTTGTTTGGGACTCTGTGCTTCCTGGACTTGTATGTCTGTTTCCTTTGCCAAATTTGGGAAGTTTTTCTTCATAAGTTTTCAATTTCCTGCGCTGCTGCTGCTTCTGGCACCCCTATGAATCAGGTGTTGGCACAATTAAAGTTGTCCCAGAGGTTCCTAAGTCTCTCCTTGTTTTTTTCAACTCTTATTTCTTTTTTCTGCACTGGTTGACTGGTTATTTCTTCCTTATGTTCCAAATCATTGATTTGAACCCCGGTTTCCTTCCCTTCACCATTGGTTTTGTGTGGATTTTCCTTTGTTTTATTTAGATTCTTCCCTTCTTCGTTTGCCGTACTTAAGCATATCTGTTAAGCTTGTGAGCATCTTTATCACCAGCATTTTGAACTTTACATCTGTTAGGTTGGCTATCTCCTCATCACTTAGTTCTCCCACTGGAACCCCGATCTGTTCCCTCCTTTGGGCCATACCTCTCTGTCTCCTCCACTTGACAGGCTCCTGTGTTTGCCTGTGTCTTAGGTAGAGGTGTTGCACCTGTTATGTTGTAAGGGGCAGAGCCTGAGGTATTCATTACTACAGCATGACCTGTTTCACCACGCTGTGGCGCTGTATGTGGGGAGGGGTCTAAGAGGGAACAATGCCCCTTGTTCAGCACTTGCCCCTTTCCCAGGTACTTCACCTACTTCCCATATGGGACTGCCGCCCCTCTAGCTGTTGCCCTGGTGGTGGTTTCCAGAGTGTTTGGGTCTGCAGATGTTCTAGGACCATAGGAGCCCTTTAAACAAGCGGACTCTGCTAAGAGACCAGCAGTTTCTGCCTCCGCCCCAACCCCCACTGGTTTGCACACTCAGAAGCAATGAGGCTTTATTGTCCTCAGCGCTGGAACTGTGAGCTGCGCAGTCTGGTCTGGTGCTGGGAGCACTCCCCAGGTGTCCCTCCCAACTTTTTAATGTGTGACTGCGCTTTCCTCCGGCCTGCCTGCTGCCTCTGCTGCTGCTGCCTCAGCCACCACACCGCGTCCTCTCTGCTCCCGCTCCGCCCCTCCTACCTGTCTGCATGAGTATTCTTTATATCTTTGTTGGACTTCCATGCAGCTCGATTTTCTGGAACTTCTGTTTGTCTCCAATTTTGAGATAGTTGTATTCCTTCTTAGTTGTGGAGAGAGATGCAGCATGCCTACCTAGACACAGCATGTCTACCTACCCCCTCATCTTGGCCAGAAGTCTATCTTGAACTTTTAAATGATGGAGTGGGCAGTTGTATCAGAAAAGTACTTTTAGAATAATTTCATCTGTATAATTCCAGAAAGGAGGTAAAATAGATACTTTAATAATAATCACACACTTCATTTTAGAAATATTTCATTTTCCTCTAAGTCTCCTTCATAGAATAAATGTGAGGTTATCTCATATGGAAGGGAAAGGTAAAGATTTATTAACAGTTATTTGTTCAGCCTGTGAAACTTTTTTTAATTTATTGATTTTATAGAGAAAGGAAAAGGAAAAGACATTGATTTGTTTGTTTGTTTGTTTCACTTAATTTGCGCATTCATTGGTTGCTTCTTGTTTGTCTCCTGACCCGGATTCGAACTGCAGCCTTGTCCTGTTGAGACAACACTAATATACCCAGCTACCCAGCCAGGGCTGAGCTGACAAAACTTTGATCTTATTTATTTACTTTTTAAAGATTTTATTTATTTTTAGCCTTAGCTGGTGTGGCTCAGTGGGTTGTGCACCAGCCTGCAAACCACAAAAGGTCATCGGTTCGATTTCCAGTCAGGGCACAGGCCTGGGTTGTAGGCCAGGTCCCCAGTTGGGGGCGTGTGAGAGGCAACCAATCAATGTTGCTCTCCCTTTCTTTCTCCCTCTCTTCCCCTCCCCTTCTCTGTAAAAATAAATAATATTTTTTAAAGTCTTTTAAAAAAGATTCATTTGAAAATTAAGTGAGATTATTTTATTCTTTTTAGGAAGTAAACGAAGGAATTCAGGCTCTCTCAAATAGTGAGGAAGAGAAGAAAGGGGTGGCAGCATCACTACTTGCTCCTTTATTGCCTGAGGGAATAAAAGAAGAAGAAGAGAGATGGAGAAGAAAAGTAATCTGTAAAGAAGCAGAGCCAGTTTCAGAAGTGAAAGAAACCAGTGCAACAGAAGAAGCAGCAACAGTAGTCAAGCCACCGGAACCTGTACTGGACAGTATGGAGGACCCTTCTCAGGAGGATCTTTGCAGTGTTGTTCAGTCTGGAGAAAGCGAGGAGGAAGAGGAACAAGATACCCTTGAACTGGAGCTGGTTCTGGAAAGGAAAAAAGTAAGTTTTTGAAATTTCAGTTAAAGTACGTTTTCTTCCCACAGTACTGTCATACTCAGGGGTCACTGTGCTCAGTTTGCAGCACCGTTATTGGGATTTTGTTTTTCTTAACCTTTCATCTAGATATGTTTCAGCTTATGAACTATGCATTGTATTTTTTGGTTCCTGATGATGCTATCTTGGTAGTTGACAACCAGTAATGACTGACATTGTTCTGATTTAAGGATAGATACAGTGAATAAAATATATTTGATTTAGATTCTTAACAAATATGCATTATAAACTCTTGTAAACTTCCAACAATTAAAGTACAAGCTGATGTCTAGTTATCAGCCATGGCATTGTTTTGATAGTTAAGTGGGTGTTGTAAGATAACAGAAGAATTATGAGGAAACCATAATTTTATGTGCCTTTCTTTTAAAAGGGGGGAGGGGGGCGGAGGACCATCTTTTAAAATGAAGGTCCATAGGAAACTTTCATGATTAAGAAGCTGATTTTTACTTATTTTCTGCCCTGATTTTCTTCTTGGAACAGTTTAATCTACTGCTTCCTTCATTGAAGCAAAATCTTAACAGGTGTTGTAACAGTAACATCTTGAATCTGTGAATAGGGACTAACTTAAGTTAAGCTTTAGCTGTTGTGTACACCTGTTGGAAATTTTGTCTGTTAGTGGATTCCTAGACTCTATCTCCATCAATTCAATACTTGTTTCACTATAACTATGAATCAGCATTTATTGAGTAACAATTGAATGTGGACCATAATGCTCAGCTCTCATGGAAAAATGTATTAAGAAATGCTTTCTGTCTTTTAAGGGTTTAAATTCAGAGAACACATGACTAGCATTTTTGCTAGTCACAGACACTTAATGTAATAAACAGTTAATGACACTCTAACTTTATTTTCACATCCTTTGTAGGCAGAGTTGCGAGCCTTGGAGGAAGGAGATGGTAGTGTGTCAGGGTCTAGTCCACGTTCTGATGTCAGCCAGCCAGCGTCCCAAGATGGAATGCGTAGACTTACGTCTAAAAAAGGGAAGTGGAAGATGTTTGTTCGAGCTACCAGTCCAGAATCTACCAGCCGGAGTTCTAGCAAAACTGGACGAGAGACTCCAGAAAATGGAGAAACTGGTAATTCACACTTGACATTAAACTTAAGAGGTGAAAGATATAGAGGTGAAGTCCTTTGTTTTCCGTTTTTGGTTCCCTCTTCAACAAAAAAACAGGGATAGCACTTTACCTTTTAAGAAGAATGCTCGAAGGAAGCTTCCTTTCACTTCTCTGTACCTTTTCTTGCTCTCCCTCTTAGTGAAAGAGTAAGATTCTGAAAAACTGGCATTCATTGGGTTGTATGTTTACTGCTAATTGGGAATTACTTCTTCCTCAAAAAACAGAAAAACAACATTGACCCTCTCGTCCACCCTTTTATTCCCTCTCTCTTGCCACAAAAATTGTGTTTATCTGTATAAGAACGTGGGCTCGCCTTACTTAGCTTACTGTTTCCAGTTGGTAAACAGGGCAAGCAGAGACCACCTCTGGCGAGCCCAACCCTGTCTCTGCTCTCTGTACAAGTTGCCCATCCTCTGGTTGGCTGTGTAGCTAGTTTGATCCTGTCATGAGGACTCAGTTATCTCCATTCAGGGTAATGTAAAAGAGACCCTGCTGCGTTTTTCCAGTCCTTTATTAGAACTAATTAAAGTTCTGTTTTGGCCCTAATTCTATAGTGGAATGTCAGCAGTAAGATTTGCATACCAAACCTTAGTTGAGTATACCTATCAGAGGATGCCTTATAAGTAATGGTTTAAAAAAAAAAAAAAAAAGGTAATTAATGCAAACATCTTTTAATTTTCTCTCTTCAGTCAAATAATGTAGAAGACAGAAGTAGAATTCTATAAGTCCTCCTTTATCTTTTTCTGTTCTCATTCCGTAACCCTAAGGGTCCATTTTTGCATCCTTCATCTACATATATTCTAGACCTTTTCCTCTATTTACATTTGAAGTTGTATGCACTTGTATATTTGTAAATTTTACTACACAAATGGGATTAACCATATGGATTGTTAGGCAAGATTTTTTTTTTTCACTTAACATGGCTTGAAAATTATTATTCTTTACCACAGAATGGTGTAAATTTTCATTTTTTTAAGTAAGTCGATTTAAACATTTTTTTATTGATTTTAGAGAAACATTAATTTGTTCCACTTATTTATGCATTCGTTGGTTGACTCTTTTTCAGTCATTTATTTTCAGTTACTGTTGACGTATATTATTTAAGCTATACATCCCAGTGATTAGGTTATTACATCACTCAATAAGTGATCATCCTGATAAATCTCTCACCCATCTGACTCCATAGTTATTAGACTCTGATTGACTGTATTCCCTGTGCTGTGCTTTACACCCCCATGACTATTCTGTTACAATCATTGGTCAATTCTTGTGTGTGCCCTGACTGGCTGGGGATCGAACCCATAACCTTGGCTTTTTGGGAACACGGACTAACCAACTGAGCTACCTGGCCAGGGCCTAGATGCCTTCATTTAACTCTTCTCGCATTGTTGGATATTTTAGTTATGTTCATGTTTCACGCTTAAGAATAATACTGCAGTTAGCCCTGGCCAGATGGCTCAGTTGCTTGGAGCATTGTCCATCTGGTACACCAGAGGGTTGTGGTCTCAGTCCCCAGCTGGGACCCATACAGAAGGCAACTGATAGATATCTCTCTCACATCAGTGTTCTCTCTCAAAACAACAAACACATCCTCAGGTGAGGATTAGGAAAAAAATAATACTGCATTTATGTTATCAAACCTATAAGCCATTCAAATGTCCATCACAGGTAGAATGGATAAATTATGATATATACTTGCAGTCAAATTCTAGATAGCAGTGATAGAAATGATCCATAGTTATATACATTAGTATGGATTAATCTCAAATAATGTTGAATTAAAAATGACAACAATGCACATTAATGTTCTATAAGTTGGAAAACTTGTAAAAATACTGTGCTGAAAGATCTGTGTATGCTGGAAGAAAAGGAACGGACTACTAACACCATCAGGGCAGAGGTTATGTCCAATGTGGATGTGGCGGCAGAGAGGCACAGGGCGCCTCTGTTGCTCGTAATAGTCTTCTGTTAAGCTGGGTTGTAGTTCCATGGGTGTTCGTATTTTAAAACTGTATGTTGTACACATTTGTTAGGATACTTCACAAACATTTGCTATGATACTTCATGATGAAAATAATGCTGTAGTAAACATTCATCCTGATACATATTTTTTAATGCAGATTTTTGTATCATTGTCGTACAGATTCCTAGTGGTATATTGCTAGGTCAGGGGTGCATGCATTTTAATTTGATAGATCCTGCCTAATTGCCCTTCAAAATTTTCAAGTCTTACAGCTCTAGTGGTGCTTAAAATTGTTAAATTCTTGTGCCTGTCACCAAATGTGTAATGTCTGATACCTAAATGAATTACAAACTAATAAGTAGAAGATCATAAAAATTTTATTTCAGATTATTAGAAAATGCAGAAGAAATGTTAATGGTCAAATAAAAGAGAATAAGGCCATTTTAGGCTAATAAAGGTGGTTGAAAGTGATATTAATGTCACATTTTTCCTTAGATCAAGAATTAACCAGAGTTAAGAAAATTTGTATTTTGTTTTTTGTTTTTTTAATCTGGTTCTCATGGCAGAATGATTTACATTTTATATGAGGATTAGTTTGTTAAGCAGTCGTTAAGAAGCAAACATAACAGAGGGTTTCTATCTTTTACTCCATTCAAGTTAGTGGTAAACCTGTTCTCATTTGGAGAGCCCCACTACTAACAGAAATCAGCACCAACCAAAAGAGTAGGTTAGTCCAGTACAGATTGTCTACAGGTCTTAACCAGTTCAGGAAGGAAGTTATTCAGTAATTTAAAATGCTGCTGTTTTTGAAAGCCTTTTTTTAAAAACTCACTTGATAAAGAACCTTCATATATTCCAAGTTGGATATCTAGCTTTTGTAAGTAATTTGAAGCCATGGTATTCTGGAAGAAAAGATTAATATAGGAAAAAGAGAAAGCAGAAACTACAAAGTAATGTAGTAAAACAAAGTAAATTTTATGCATAGGCACATATTAAGAAAGGTGATTATAAAGTTTTTGCCTTTATAAAGATAGTAGGTTGATAAGTCATGAGGGCTTCTTTAGCAAGTAAGAAACACAGGGAACAGAAAGAAAATTAACGTTTTCCAAAGTGCTGCTACAGGGATAAGAAAATGTTTATGGTACTCTATCAGTATCGGTCCCTTTGATTTAATTTTATGTGTTCTTTTGTAGCAATTGGTGCTGAAAATTCAGAAAAAGTAGATGAGAATTCAGACAAAGAGATGGAAACAGAAGAATCTTCAGAGAAAACAAAGGTACAAACAGCACCTAAAGTAGAAGAAGAACAGGATTTAAAAGTACGTGTATATATATGTTACTTAAGCAGCTTGACAAATATTTTTAAATTGCCTAGCCATTAAACTGCTGTCTATTAGCAAATAGTAAAAATAATCTTTGCTCTTTCGAAAATATGAATCATTTACTTTGTTAGATGAAAATGTCATATTTAAGGCTAAAATAAGGGATTACAAGACCAATTTTATATAGAGAAATCTAAAAATAAATTTTAAATAATTACTTTCTCACATTAAGCCTTCTTGAGAAAGCAGTAGCTTATCAAAGACTTATCTAAGTTAGAAGTACTAAAAAGACTAAAAGTTATAAATTTAATTCCTACATGAACCACATGGCCTTACACAAAGGTACACAAAAGCAAATTTGCTTCCAATTTCATTTCTATTTCTATATGAGGAGAATTGGGTCATGTAAGTATGTGCCTCTTTAAGGGCTATCCGTTGAAAAAACCAGTTAGGATATTCCTTTGACTTGAAAGAGTTTATCCAATTATTAGCTAGTGTACAGCAATGGAGAAGAAACTGGGAGACTTAATTTTGTTAAGTGTGTGGCTAGTATACATAGTTAGTGATGGATAAATGATAGCTTGACCAATGTTGGGAGTTGTATCATTTAGGATCTGTTTTCAACTCTTGCATTACATGTGTTTGAGTAGATAATGCTTTTAATTTCTCTATACGTTCTGTGAATTACTTCGCTATAAATTACAATTTTATCTTCTACATAACTATTTGGGTGCAGTTTCTTGAGAAAGGTTCTATAATTTATAAGCAGGTTTATTTTACTTAACATAGAAAATAATGCTGATTCCATTTTTATTTTATAACTTTTCTTCTTTCTTGCATTACAGTTTCAGATTGGAGAACTAGCAAATACCCTGATGAGTAAATTTGAATTTTTAGGCATTAATAGACAGTCCATCTCCAACTTTCATTTGCTGCTCTTACAGACTGAGGTAATTTAGCCATTTTCGCTATAGTCAATGTTTAAATGAAATGTTGTATATGAAGAATCTGTCTTGTTATGTTTTAATCCTAAATTTGAATGATTAACCTTCATGAGTATTTTAACCACTAATCCAGCAAATAAAACTGTATTAGCCAAAGCAGAATATTAAGATGAATACTGAGACTTTGTGTATAATGATGATAACTTAAACTTACTTCTTTCAATAGGCATATATATTTTATTTAATTTATTGTGGTAACATTGGTTAATAACACAGATTTCAGGTGTACAACTGAAAAGGAATATATTTTAATACAGATTGCTTTCTAATAAATTAAAATTCTATTCATAATTATCAGATGAAGCCATATAATGTGGAAAGTACTTTATAAGTGTTAAAGTATAAGGAATCTTAAAAAAATTTCTGAGTCCCATTTGTAACCAGCTTTATGTAAGAAGCTGACTGGTCTACCTAAGAACTGAACCTTTAATTTTGGTTAGTAACATTACTGAATTGAATGAACTATCTACCCAAATGGAAGGTAAAATTACTTGGGAAACAATCTTAATATAGTCTAAAGGGGAAAACTAAAACTACTACTGAATTCACAGATACTGGAGAGTTGGCAGTATAAAAATGTGCTGGGGTCCAGTCTCATTTTTTTATGAAATTAAGATGAGAATTCTTTTCCTCTTTGGTCTACTCCTGCTACAGTATAGCAGTACAGTCATGGACCAAAAGACTCACATCCGTCTTACTTCTGCCTCTTGACATAATAAGTCTTTAAAACTTAGTTGTTTGTTGATTCTAGACTCGGATTGCAGACTGGCGAGAAGGGGCTCTTAACGGAAACTACCTTAAACGAAAACTTCAGGATGCAGCAGAACAACTAAAACAGTATGAAATAAACGCCACTCCTAAAGGCTGGTCCTGCCACTGGGACAGGTACGCACTCTTCTCCCCTTTTCACCTTTCACCTTTGACATCTCAGACATGATTTGTGATCACCACCACCTGACAACATGACAGCCTGTCTGGAGACTGAGAGCAGCTGCAGTCAGCGGTGCTGGGCAGGCAAAGCACCGCAAACGCTTACAGAGTTTGGGCCAGCCACGCGTTGGAGAAACAAAAACAATGTTTAAAGTGTTCCATGTAACGGATTTTTTTCCAAGATTGGACAAAGCTGGTTGTACTCTCCGGAGTGTTGCACGGAGTAGGGCGGGCTTGGGGGTTAAGCGCATGCGAGAGCTCTGTGCGCTTTACAGGACCTCTGGAAGCAACTACTCCTGATTAACCTCGGTGAAGTTCAGGAAAGCTTCGTGGCTGAAGATGTGAATGAGGAACAAGATTACTATCTTCTGCCAGCAGGTCAGATGAAAACATTCCTTTTTATATTTGGCTTTTCTTGATTTTTTTTTTTCGTTATTTGAAATCTTTGCTCTTTTATTTTTCAGCTCCCAGATCCTCTCCCTCTCTTTAGCTTTCACTGTGTTTGGTATCAAGAGTATGAAATGTGAATTCCACGGTCCAAGAGGGGAAGAGTCGCCTTCCGCGTACTTCGTTGTTCTCTTCTTTGGAAGGGAAATTAGTGTTCTAGGAAACTGAGTCCCTCTGTTACTGACACTTGAAATCCTGTTAAGCATTGGCAAAGAAAAAAAAAAAAAAGATATGAGAGATGTTTTCTAAGTCATTTGTTGGTGTGAGAGGGTTCAGGGCTATATTCACAGAGCTGCTGGCAGTGCAAATAGCTTTGAATGATCCTTGGTTCTCCATCCTCAAATGTCAAAGCTCTTTGTTGCCTTTGTGAATAGCAGTCCGTAAAGAAGAGGTTCGTCCCTGTGAGAGCAGACTGCTGTCCTGGGACAGGACCAAATGGACGTGTCTTGGTAGGAGAATGGGTCTTAAAACATGTGTTTTCTTTCTTGTAATTTAGGGATCATAGACGGTATTTCTATGTAAACGAACAATCGGGCGAGTCTCAGTGGGAGTTCCCAGATGGTGAGGAGGAGGAGGAAGAAAGCCAAGCACAAGAAAGTAGAGACGGGACTCTTCCTAAACAGACCTTGAAAGACAAAACTGGCACTGATTCAAATTCTACAGAATCTTCCGAGAATTCCTCAGGTGGGATAATTTACCCTGTACTCGTTGGAGAGAAATTATTTTAGAGAAAGAAAGAAAAAAAACTTGAATTGAGGTCATAAAAGAAGGAAATAATTTAAATCATAACATAAACTTCTAATTAAAAAATAATGGCTTGAGCCCTAGCCAGATAGCCAGATAGCTCAGTTGGCTAGAGCATCGCCCTGATAAACCAAGGCTGCAGGTTCGATCCCCGGTCAGGGCTCATATAGGAGGTGGCCAATGAATGCATGAATAAGAGGAACAACTATTTTTGCTGTTCCTCTCCCCCACCCACCCCCCCATTCCCCCTTTTCTCTCTCTTAAAAAAAAAAAAGAAAAGAAAAACAAGAAGAAGGTGGCTTGACCTTAAAAAAGAAGGCAGAAGTCATACTGAAGAAAACAAAGGCAGTGATTGGTTGAAAATCAGCATACTATTGATAAAGAAAAAAATGAAATTATGAGCCACTATATTTTGATTTTAAAAAGACTGTCATATAACCACTCTCTCATGCCACAGACAAAGCTGTGGATTTCCAATAATGGAAATGCTAACTAATGCTAAGGAACTAGGTATTTGATATGTGAAAATCTGAGTGGAGTAATGTGAGATTTGTTCCACCTTCTATAGAACTCTTAGTGTATTCATATTACAGCCTCATTTTTCAACTTGACTTACAAGAAGTCTTATAAGAAGTGTGGTTGTTATAAATCAAAATGATCCACAGAAATACTATGAATCTAGGACTATACTTGTTCCAGAGGAGCAAAATAATTAATCATTGCAAATAGTGAACAATATTCTTCTATAAAACAGTGAGGCTGGCTCAACCCATTTACATTACTCTTAGAGCTCTTCAGTTTACTTACAGTAAGTCCTCACATAACTCTTCGATAGGTTCTGTGACTACACAGAACAATGTATGATGAAACCGATTTTACCACAGGGTAATTGATATAAATAAGAATTGAGTTCTTAGGTTATCTCATTCGTCTTGCTAACATAACAAAACGTTATTCAAGGACCTGCTGTATATTAAAGGGCATGGGGAGGAATAATTCCTCCATTACTCTGAGAATCTGGTAGCTTTTCTAAGAGTCATGGCTTGATTTCCACGTAATAGAAGATACATATTTTTTTCCCCGCCAAGTTCATCTTGGAATCACAAAAATAAGAGAAGAATGAAACATAGTCAAAACTAACAACTTTTTGATCTAAGAGGACTGGTAGCTATTAATATTTATTTAAATGATGGCGTATGAAGGCAGGGGTCCATTATGGAGTGATTTCTAAGAAATAAATCTTTGAAGATAAAAAGACATGGAATTTGTTAGTAAGATAGGGAGTAAAGAGCTGAGTTCTTTTGTGTTATACTTATCAAAAATGGTGCCTTGTACTCTTTGGGCTCCTTAATCCCAGTAGAAAAGTTATGATGTACCAAATGAAACTGATCATGATGTTAGCTTCTTAATGGCCTATGAAATCATTATCAGATTCATATCTTTTCAGAAATATGTTTTCTCAAGTTATAGGGTATTTTACTTACCATTTTCATGAAGATGTTTTCTTTTAATTACTTTTCCCCTTTCTTTTGGTAGCAGTGATTGATAGATGTGTCTAGTAAGTTTGTTTTATTGTTTGTGTTTTAGTAGTTAGTGAACTTATGAGGCTTGATGGTGGTTCTGGTTAGGTGATTCCATTCCTGACCAGTGTCTAATGTCTCTTTCCTATATGTTCCAAAGCTGGATAGTCTAGAATTACCAACTAAGTATTCCTCAGTAACCTCAGAGTTGACTTATTTTCTCCCTTTACTGATGACACACCCAGCTGGTTCTGTCTG
Source organism: Furipterus horrens (assembly GCF_987537825.1). Lineage (NCBI taxonomy): Eukaryota > Metazoa > Chordata > Mammalia > Chiroptera > Furipteridae > Furipterus > Furipterus horrens. The sequence continues at coordinate 11,334,495 of NW_028327172.1, forward strand.
GTAAAGGGAAGACCTTGAGACATTCCTGTCTGATTAAAATAATATTAATTATGCTATAGGAAAAAGCCACCATTAAACCAGCTTAATATTCTTCAGCCTCTTTTTGAGAGTCACTAAAACCATGTGATAAACTTGCCATAAGTAAAATCCAAATATGTACCTAGGTCTCTGGGATTTAAAAGCAATACTGATCACTATTTTAAGCCTATAAAGAAAGTTTATAATACAATATGTGCCCTTTGTCAGTTTAGCAGTGTTAAAATAATCTTTTAGAGAAGAAAAATTAGTATTCTTTAGGGAGCAAGGAAGTTCCAGAGTTCTCTTTATTTTTAATCCTTGTTTATTGCTTAGTGTTTGAATTTAACATGTCTCTAAAGATGAGTGACATTTCAAGACACCCAGTCTTTCTTACTGGGCTCATGTCACTTAGTTTAGATATGGCTGCTCTTCAAAAAAAAAAAAAAGCCTTTAAGGGCCTATTATTTATATAACTTCTTTAAGTTGCTCAAGTGGACTCTTGGCTCAAAATACTAGGCAAAATTTTTCTCTCTGTGGGACTGCAGGAAAATAAAGGACGCCTGCCTGTAAATAGAAATAAAGATGCAGAGAAAAGACATGTTCTTGAAGCATTCAAAATTGCGTCCCCATGCTATTTTGTCTAAGCTTGCAGTTTTCCTCATCTGTTACCACATAATGAAAGCTGTGTATGTCATTTTAATCTCTCCTTGGCCTTCAGACTTAAATGTCCTCTTCAATGGCAAAATATAGCAACTGGGTTACATTTAGAAATGAAGAAAAGCATCGTGTAATACAACATCCGTGGATATTCAAACTAGAATTTCTTGGAAGTTGTTTGTATTTAAGCTGAAGGAGAGAATTATGAATGTTAAGACGCAGCTTTTATGTTTGAGTAAATGCAGTTGGAGATTCAAATAGTTTAATTCTGCTTAGCTTTCTTGGAGGTTTTAAACCACGTTATTAATCTGGAATTTATGTTTCCTTGAGTTTCTCTGCACAGCAGCATATCACCATTGAAATTGTATTGGCATTGCATCATGCTTCTAGACGAGAAATCTGCCAATATGTAAACTCTGACATCTTCACTTGCCTTACCGTATGTTGTGGTTGGTTTATTATAAGGAAGTTTAGTAAGATAATAATCCTCAATGTTTATCGGTTTAATTCTTATGTAATCTTGATATACTGTTATGTAATGTAGTAAACTGCTTAGCCATACCCAGGTTTTATTTGTCTAAACGTTAGTGTATAAATTCATAATAGATATAACCAAATACAAGTGTAATGACACATTTGAAGTCTTTAGCTAAAAAAACTGCATTTCTATTTTCTGGTGAGTATTTCAGTGCCCTTTCCCTTCGTCCTAAACAACTCCACAAAATAATTACAGTAATCATGTGAATCAGGTTCTTAAAGTCTTTTACATAATGTGTCTATTTTCTGTTCCATGAAAAGTAAAGCTACTTGAAAAGCCGAAAAGTTCACGGTCACTTTGGTTTTACCTTGTTGAGTGCCAGTGTGGAGTATTTTGAGCAAAGTAAAGTAAAATGCTTTATCCTTGTCCCAGAGCCTTTTATAATGGAGCTCTTACCTAATCCACTGCTTTTGACCATGAAATTTAACAGGTGACTGCATCTGGATCTCTACTCCGTGAGAAGTGAGGTTTATTTGACTGAGATTTCTAAAGCTCTTGGACTCCTGATGCTTCACAGGGAAATCCTGGTAAAACAGCACTAGACTAGGAGTCAGACCTGGCCACTAAGGGCTGGGTAATCTTGGGCAAGTTACATATTTCCCTCCTGGGTTTCATTACCTTTAAAATGAAAGGGTTGAACTAGATGATTTCTCATGTCTCTTCTACTCCTAAATTCTATAAATTTTAGGGAGAAAATACCCTTCAGCATTCCTGGGATATATATCTAATAGTCCCATATATTGTGAAACTTCCCCATTGACGATAAAGAGGGATGGGGAAGGCTACAAGTAAGTATATCATATTTTCTCTAATCCTGAAAGCTTTTCCCACTAGAGAAAGGGCAGTAATTAACTGAATTTTGCAAAATTAGAAGAAAGCTGATTCTAGTTTTTCAGCTATAATTGAACTCAGACCTCAACAGTAATTTCAAATCCTTGCATCTTCAAACACCTCTTGTGTGTGTACCTTAGTTATCATTTACCTTAAAGATTTGTTCTCCTAAATTTCCCTTTTCTCATCACAGAAAAAAAACTACCCTTCCTGATTTGTGTTGTTGTGATTTAGGAAATGAGTGTAATTCACACAAAAGTGTGAAGGGATGATACGGTTGACATTGGCATCTTGCAAATGGATTTTTAAATCTTAGCATTCCAAAATAATTAAAGCGAGTAGAATTTGTGTGAATGTCTTGAATGGGTACTTCTCTGGGTCTTCTTCAGTTACTTGTCTGGCTCACTGAAAATACATGGAATCAGCATTGCAAATGCACATCACTCCCCTCATAACTTTTTGAAAGTAAAAAAAATCCCAGAGTGTTTGCCTTCTCGTTTGGGTATTTTGAAACCTTGTAGATTGAGATGACGGAACCTCTCATTGAATTAATGTGCTTCACTTTCTTGTTTATAAATCTGGACCCAAAGAACAAGATTAGTATTTCATAGCTGGGGTGTGAGTGCTAACTTGGAGGTTCATAAGTGTATCTTTCCATGAAAATGATTTTTTATCTGACTTATTTAGTATTTAAGTGACATCGATGTAGAATAGATCTGTAGGTCAGATTTTGTCTCACCAGGCAGTTGCACATTTCTGTGAATAAAAGCCACGGAGTGTTTGTATTGCTTTTCTCCCTGACTCCTGTTTGGTTTTTTAGGTTCTCTTTGTAAAGAATCCTTTTCTGGTCAAGTTTCTTCTTCATCACTCATGCCACTTACTCCATTTTGGACCCTCCTTCAGTCAAATGTGCCTGTGCTTCAACCTCCATTACCTTTGGAAATGCCACCGCCCCCACCTCCACCCCCAGAATCTCCACCACCTCCTCCCCCTCCCCCTCCTCCTGTAGAAGATGGTGAGATCCAGGAGGTAGAGATGGAGGATGAGGGGAGTGAGGAGCCTCCTGCGCCAGGAACAGAGGAGGATACTCCACTGAAACCTTCTACACAAGCCACGGTCGTAACCAGTCAGGTGAGAAAAGCTGTTTGGCACCCTGAAGAGTTTTAGGGCACCAGGGCATGATTGACACCTTGTTTTATTTTAGAAGAGGATGTTTAACCAGGACCTTTAGCCACTGATTGGTATCTTTTGTGTTTCAGAGTTCAGTTGATTCTACCACCTCTAATTCTCCTTCCACGAAAGCAGTAAAAAGAAAAGCTGCAGAAATTAGTACTGCAGTCGTTCAGAGATCAGCTACCATTGGGAGTTCTCCAGTCCTCTACAGCCAGTCAGCTGTCGCTGCAGGTAAGCGCTTTGCTTATAGTGTTTTCCTCAGTGTATTATATCCTTGTTTCCAGAATTAGATGTCATAAATTAAAGGAATGCTGAAAGTTGCTCATTGCAAAGACAATTTACATGTTTCTTTTCACTTGCTAGACACTTAACACATTGTGTATGGGTGGCCAGAATTCTCGTCATTTCTAAAAGGCATTTAAATTCCCCAGTACACAACGTGTTAAGTTACTGTTAGCAGTTTGACATGTATCCTTCCAGATTGTGCGTTTATGTAGCATCAGTGACTTTGATGTTTAAGTACTTCAGTGCTAAAGTATTCAGAAATTAATATTTTGCTACTTGCCCTGACCCATGTGGCATTGCCCTACAAAGCTACAGGTTGCTGGTCCTATTCCTGCTCAGGATATGTGCCTGGGTTGCAGGTTTCTCTGCCTCTTTTGCCCTCCCTTCCCCACTCTCTAAAAATAAATAAATAAAATCTTTTTTTAAAAATTTTGTGTCCTGGCTGGTGTAGCTCAGTGGATTTTACTCTCACCCGCAGACAAAAAGGTCGCTGTTCTGATTCCCGGTCAGGGCACATGCCTGGGTTGCAGGCCAGGTTCCCAACTGGGGGCATATGAGAGGCAACCAATCAATGTTTCTCTCCTTCTCTTCTTCCCTTCCCCTTTCTCTGAAAATACATAATATCTTTTTTAAAATATATGTATTTTGCTCCTAGAAAATGTGACTTTTTTGAGGAAAAAGGTGTATTAGAATCATTTTGTAGGTGATCTACAAATTCCTTAATTTCCTTTTCTTTTTTGTTGCGCGGTTTGTTGTGAAGTTTCATTTTACGTTTTTTTGTGTTAGGTCACCAGGCGACAGGGACTGGACAGCAGTCTGTAGGGATTGGACACCAGGCGATGTCAGTGAGCCATCCAACAGCGGGAATGGGTCACCAGGCCCGAGGGATGAGTCTGCAGTCAAATTACCTGGGCCTGGCCTCCGCTTCTGCAATCATGAGTTATGCTGAGTGCTCAGTCCCAATGACAGTGACTGCTCCCACCTTGCAGCCAGTCCAGGCCCGGGCGGTCGTGCCCACCGCTGCTGTTGTGGAGCCGCCGCCGCCGCCACCGCCGCCGCCTCCTGCCCCACCAACACCGCCGCCACCAGCCCCCAAAATGCCGCCACCTGAGAAGACAAAAAAAGGAAAGAAAGAGAAGGTATAGTGAATATCTCTCTAAATATTTTTTTAATCTTTATTTTTAAAAATGTATTCTTATTAAGGTGATATTCATATAAAATTAACCGTTTTAAGGGATACAGTCCTGTTGCATTTACTACATTTACAGTGCACAGCCACCGCCTCTCTAGTCACATGGTGTTTGCGTCACTTCAGCATCATCCCCCATCACACCTTCCCCGGGCTCGGGGACCACACATCTGCTGTCTGTCGCTGGGTTTACTTATTCTGGAATCATGAATATGTGAACTTATATGTCTGGCTTCCATTATTTAGCAGTGTCTTCAAGGTCTATTATCCACGTTGTAGCATGTGTCCGTATTTCATTCCATTCCATAGCTTAGAAGTAGTTCACTATATACACCACAGATTGTTGATCCGTTCATCCATTGATGGACATTTGTATTGTTTTACCCCTTTTGGCTATTACAACTAGTATCCATATGAATATGCATATGAGTATATGCACACTGAGTACTTGTTTTCATTTCTTTGGGGTATATATGAGGAAAATTGCTGGGCCATATGCTAATTCTGTGTTTAACCTCTTTGAGGAACTGCCAGCGTTTTCCGACAGCAACTGAACCCATTTTACAGCGTCAGTGTGCAGGAGTTCCAGTGTCTCCAAACGTTCCCCAACACTGGTGATTTCCTTTTTCTTTTTTTTTTTTTGTTGCATTTTTTTGTTGTTGTTGTTGTTTTTAAAATATATTTTATTGATTATGCTATTACAGTTGTCCCAATTTTTCCCTCTTTGCCCCCCTTCCCTAAAACCCCCATTTTTTTTAAGTATAGGTAACCCCATGTAACACAGTTGTTAGGTTACTAACAAATGCGTGTTATATGAAACAGAACTAGTACAAAAAAGGGGCATTAGGTTCCAAAAATTAAAAAGAAATACTATTTTTATAATTAAAGAGAAATATCTTTATTAAAGTAATTTTCATCAGAAGTATTACGTATTAATATGAATTAAGTAATGTTTTCTTCGTCATCACTACTGAGCTCCATTAACCAAATGCGTTTTCTTTTTGACAAGATAGCCTCATCCTCTGAACTTTCTTCAGCATTATCTTGATTTCTATGCTCTACTTTTTGCAAAAAGTCTGTTATTTTAGATTGCTTGCTCTTAGCTGAGAGATCTTTATAAATTTCGTTACACGGTGCTAAGCACTTGTGAAGTTCTCTCTTGCACTTTGTGCTCCTTTCAGGGCAAGGATCTGCATTTAAGAAATAGGACTAACTGTTCGGATAAGTCTGGGCCTTTCTTTACACTTTTCAGAGTAAACTGTTTTGTTTTCATCAGAGCTCTCATCCCCTAAGTTATCTTGGCACATTCCAGATGTCACTTCCACCAAAACTGCTTCATCAGTTTCTTCTTCTTCCAACCATTCTTGAATATCTTCTACAGTCATAGCATGTTAGAGTGAAACCGTGTTGTAGAAGTACCGTGTTATACAGGGGATACATTTATATTTTATTGATTATGCTATTACAGTTGTCCCAATTTTGTCCACCTTGCCCCACACCTCTTCCCAGTACCTCCCTTCCCTACAGCAATCCCACCCACTTAGTTCATGTCCATGGTTCATACACATAAGTTCTTTGGCTTCTCCATTTCCTATACTATTCTTAACATCACCATTTATTTTGTACCTACCAGCTATGCTTCTTGATCCCTGCACATTTTCCCCCTTCTCACTCTCCTCCCTTCCAACTGACAGTCATCCATATGATCTCTATATCTATGATTTTATTCCTGTTATAGTTGTTTGCTTAGTTTATTTTTTTTAAGATTCATTTGTTGATAGTTATGTTTGTTGTCATTTTACTGTTTATAGTTTTGATCTTTTCTTAAATGTGTCCCGTTCACATTTCATATAATAACGGCTTGGTGATTATGAACTCCTTTAGCTTTACCTTGTCTGGGAAGCACTTTATCTGCCCTTCCATCTGAATGATAGCTTTGCTGGATAGAGTAATCCTGGTTGTGGGTCCTTGTGTTTCATCACTTTGATACTTCTTGCCAGTGCCTTCTTGCCTGCAGAGTTTCTTTTGAGAAATCAGCTGATAGTCTTATGTGAACCCCTTTGTTGGTAACTCTTTTCTTTTCTCTTACTGCTTTCAAGATTCTCTGTCTTTAACCTGTGGTATTTTAATAACCATGTGTCTTGGTGTCGTCCTCTTTGAGTCTAGCTTGTTTGAGACTCTCTGTGCTTCTTGGACTCTGTTCTTCCTGGACTTGTATGTCTTATTTCCTTTGACAAATTAGGGACGTTTTCTTTCATTATTTTTTCAAATACATTTTCAATTTCTTGCTTTTCCTCCTCTTCTGGCACCCCTATGATTCAGTTGTTGGTACACTTGGAGATGTCCCTGAGGCTCCTTATTTTATTCTTTTTTTTTTTTTTTTTCTTGCTTATTTGATTGAATGCTCTTTTCTTCCTTATGTTCCACGTCGTTGATTTGAACCTCTGCTTCCTCCCCTCCACTGTTGGTTCCCTGTAGCTTTTTCTTTATTTCACTCAATGCAACCTTCATTTCTGCCTGGGTCTTTTTTATGCAGTTTCAGTACCCAGTAATTTCTTTGAGCTTCCTAGTAACCAGTGTCTTGAATTCTGCAACTGATAGTTCACTTATCTCCATTTCATTTAGTTCTTTTCCTGGAGTTTTGTTAATTTCTTTCATTTGGGCTGTATTTCTTTGCCTACTCACTTTTGCAGCCTCCCTGTGTTTGTTTCTGTGTATTAGGTGGAGCTGCTTTGACTCCCTGTCTTACTTAGTAGTGTGGCCTGTGATAGAAAAGGCACCTGTCTGGATGAATGTGGCTTCTTTAACTCCTTGGTTGTCATACTTCCATACAATTTGATCTTCTGACAAATCTGGGTGAAATTTGTATTATAATCAAGTTGTGATTTTTTTCTGTAGTTGTTCCACAGAGGTGAAGCGTGTTTACCTATGCCTCCATCTTGGCCAAGCTGTCATGAAAGAGTGTATTTCTTTGGAGACTGGTAGCCAGTTAACTTGTCACCTGGTTTTTATATGCAAAAGGCCTGTGTTCCACTGGTGTTGGAGATCTCACACTCTTTAATCTTCTTTCCTCAACTCCTAAACTTCCCCGTCCTTCCTTATTTGGCAGAAGATCCACATTGAGTGGTTCATGCCGTCCATTTTTTAAAAATTTAATCTTTATTGTTTGTTTGTTTTTTTCTCATTACCTTTTAGTCCCCTTAGTGATTTTCCATTTTTTAAGAAAATTACTATACCGACCCTAATGGCCATGAGGTGGAATCTTATGTCATGGTTTTGATTTCTTTTTCTGTGGTGAGTAATCTTGTTGTGCATCTTTTCATTTGCTTGTTGACCATTTGTATATCTTTGGAGAAACATCTGTTTAAGTCCCTTGTCCTTTTTTTAACTGGGTTGTCTGTCTTTTGTTACTGAATTGTAAGAGTTCTGTATATGTTATAGGTACAGGTTCCTTATAAGTTACATGATTTGTGAATATTTTATCCCACTCTGTGGGTTGCCTTTTTGTTATGAGAGTGTCCTTTGGTACACAAAAGTTTAATTTTGATAAAGTCCAAAGTACTCTTTGCATTTTTGCTTGTGCTTTTTGTGTCATATCAGAGAATTTTATTTCCAATTTCAAGGTTGTGAAAATTTACCTCTGTGTTTTCTTCTAAGAGTTGTGTAGTTACTGTTGTTATTTTAATTTTTATGTGTATTTGAGCCAAGTTCATGACATACGGGAAGCAAGATCTCAGATGCTCCAAGTTGTATAGTTTTAGCACTTCAATTTAGGTTGTTAGGTAAAGGGTCAAATTTCATTCTCTTGAGTGTGGATATTCTTTTTCTCCCAGCACCATTTGTTGAAAAGACCATTCTTTATTAAATGGAAGACTTTATCTAAAATCAATTGACCATGAATGTGTGGGTGTATTTCTGGACTTTTAAATCTATTCCATTGGTCCATATGCCAGTGCCACAATGTTTTGATTGCTATGACTTTGTAGTATGTTTTGAAATTAGGAAGTAGTTTTTCAGTATTGACTGTTCAGTCCCCCTTACTCCATTCTGGGCCCTTGTTCAGTCCAACGGGCCTGTGCTTTAATCTTCATTATCTTTGAAAATGCCGCCACCACCACCTCCACCCTCACAATTTTGCATGAATTTAAAGGCCAAGTTTCATTTTTGCATAAAAGGCCAGTGGAATTTTAGTAAGGATTGTATTTAATCTGTAGATTGTTTCGATCCTATTGCCATCTTAACAATATTGTTTGAATCAGTCTGTGAACACAGGACTCCTTTTTATTTAAGTATTTAATTCATTTTGGCAATGTTTTTACCTCCTAGGCTAAATTTATTCTCAGGTATTCTTTTGGATGCTGTTGTAAGTGGTATTGTTTTAATACAGTTGGGTTTAGTTACCCTTATATAGTGTCCTTCTCTACCTTTTATAACTTTTGACTTATAGTCTATTTAGTCTTATTGATAACCCTGCTTTCTCTTGGTTACTGTTGGCATGGAATGTATTTTTCTGTCCTTTCACTTCAAACCTGTCTGGGTCTAATTACTGATAGGTAAGGCGTAATATTACCATGTTTGTTATTTGTTTTATGTATGTCTCAATAGCTTTTTTGTCCCTTGTTTTCTCTTAGTCTTCCTTTGTGTTTAGTTCATTTTTTCAGTGACACGTTTTGATTCCCTTCTCATTTCTTTTATGCGCAGTCTATATTTGTGGCCAATGACAGTCAAAATAGGGTATGGAGCAGGGAGCCAAGGATTTTTTTTTTTTTTAATGGCCCCCAAAGATGTCTACATCCTTCTGGCCCCTGTGTGGTCCGGAATTTTTTTTAAGGCTAAAAATATTATTTTCTCAGATCTTTGGGACATAAGAAATGTGTTTGTGCCAATGCTGGCGGGAAATACAGCCTGAACCCTCATAAGCAGTCCCGACAGTGTGCGTAGCATGCGGTCACACCATTTGAGTGCCTGCATGGCGTGCTGAGCTTGTACCTGGTCAGATCTTCAGCACGCAGCTCTGCTCCTCTTCAAAACCACACTGATGCACATTGGGTTTATCAGTTTCTAATACAGTGGTTCTCTAATTTCACATAACTAATCACATGTGTCAAGCATATTTTGAGTGCATACTGCTTGTCAGGCATTCTCCTTAGGAGCTTGGGATTTGGTGGTAAATCAAACAAACATAATCTCTGCTTTTGTACAGCCTCTCTTCTGGCCGGCTCGAGGAGAAGTGGGAACAGAGGTGGTGAGACAGATAAGCAAATAAATGTTTGGCATTTTAAACTGCAGTGAGAAGCTCTGAGTGGTGTGGCTAAGTGGGCTGGGTGTCGTCCAGCAGACCAAGAGGTCACAAGTTAGATTTTCAGTTGGTCACATGCCCGGGTTATTCCCCAGTTAGGGGCATGCAGGAGGCAGCTAATCGATGTTTCTCTCAAATATTGTTTCTGTCCCTGTTTTTCTCCCTCCCTTCCCCTCTCTCTAAAAATAAATAAAATGTTTTAAAAAGCAAAAAGTAAAATGCAGTGAAAAGAAATAGGCAGTGTAAGAGGACAGAAAGTGGTCTTTGGGAGGTGGTGCTATTTCAGACAGGGCGAGGAGGGAGGGCCTCTGCCAGACTGCCATTCAGAAGCCTGCAGGTCGTGATGGAACAAGCCACGTTGGATGCACATAGTTCTGCATTTGCAAATATTACAAGTTTTTTATTTTTTACTATAAAAGCACATGTTTATTGTAGAAAATTAAGAAAATGAAGGTAAACCGAAAGGTCTCCTTGCTTTTTTCATATTTAATAACTGCCATGGACTTTGTTGCTCTTTCCAGAAGTGCTGACCATTTGTTTCTCACCTCTGGTTTTCACTTGATGTTAATACTGCATCTATTTAAAATTTGTGAAGGGGAACACCGTAATTTTTAGGAGATAAAGGCAACAGTTCTGACTTCCATAGGATAAGGAGGCTAGAAAAAATTTTTCTGACCTGATTTCATGAAATAAACACATTGATATTTTTTAAATTTTTTTTTGCCTTTATTATTGTTCTTTTCCAGTTGTCCCAATTTTCCCCTCTGTTGCTCTCCCCTGCCCCGCCCACCCCCTACATTTTTTAGATTTTTAACCAAGCATTCGTTTTAGAGTTGGTATAAATTTTTGGCAAAAACTTAGAGCGGTATTTGTGTTTCTCTTCTTTTTAGTTTACTTATTCCTTAGTACTAGGAGAAGACCGTGATGTCATGTGGAGGACTCATTTCCTTATTTTATGTATTAAATTCCTTCTGACCATTAACCTTTGTTACAGGCGAAGAAGAGTAAAACCAAAATGCCGTCTCTGGTAAAGAAGTGGCAGAGCATCCAGCGTGAGTTAGACGAAGAGGAGAACTCGAGTTCCAGTGAGGAGGACCGGGAATCAACTGCACAGAAGCGAATTGAAGAGTGGAAACAGCAGCAGCTAGTCAGGTAAAAGTAAAGAGATCACAGGTCGGGTGGGTTGTGGTTAATTCATAGAAATATTTATCCATAAACGTTATGGCTTAGCCTTTTTCAAAATCAGAATTATCAGAGTTGCAATACTTTCTCCCACTAGTTGCTCATCTTAATGCAAAGGACTGTCTTTTAACACTCAGCATACCAGGAAAAATAATCATTCCCATTTACTTCTAAATCCAATAGACCCTTTTATATATTTTTAAAATTTATTTTACATATAATTTACAGAAGTAAAAATAAAAGGAAGGGGAGAAAGCAATATATTAGAAATATTAAGAAGAATGTAAACATAGCTAATCCAAGTGTTTATTGTTTATTTTCCTGGTTTTGAAGGTATACATATTGAAATGAGCAACTTTCTTCTAATGTTTAATTGTCATACATAACCTGTACCATATTCGTCTCATAAATAGTGATGGCAGATTTCAAATTCATCTCTAATAGGTAGTTTATTATTACTTCTGGTTCTTGAACTTGCAGTATCCATAAACACAGTACTTATGAAAACATTTGGGAGAAGTTAGCCATTCTTTGCTTCGTAAGCCAAAATATTTTCATTTTTAGATACATAAACACCAATCGAATTCTTTTTCTAAAATATCAATTTCTCTCCAATCACTACATACCTGCTTTCAGCATTTGTCCACTTAAATAAATTTGAGCATGCAGTGTCGTAAAACCGGAAAGATTCCTGTCACACATCTTTTTAGGAAACAAGCAGGTCCAGGTTCTTGTTATAACGTACGGAGTGATAAAGTTGTTCCTTTTGAACGAGAATACTCTTATTTCCTTTTTGTCCTTAGAAAATATAGTTTATTCACCAGTCTTGAATTTGAGAAAATTCATTTAGGATATAGTCTTCTTAACATTCAAATTTGATCATTATTAGAATCTGCAGTGCCACTCTGTCACTTTGTATTCATTTTATATTTATAAAAGAAAAAAAGAAACTATGCAGATGTCGTCTCCAGACTTGATATTTTTACTCCTTGAAAGGTGATACACTATTGGGGCAACATGATAAGAAAAGAGGGATGGTATTAGTGACAATTTATTTCACTTTTGTATTATCCTTGTAGGTAATTTCATTATTTATATTTGGTGTTTTTTGTTTTTTAATTATTTTAGTTTTTCCTTTTTTTTTCTTTTTTTTTTGTAGTATTGCTGGGAATTCAGTAATTATTAATTCCTATAATGATGAAATACCAAACTACTTAAGGTGATGGGGGGAAATCACAATGATCCCATAACTTACCTTAAATTATTTTAGATTTTTAAAAGAGTCTAGTGCACCCATTCTGGTAATTACAAGATAAATCTGAGAGCTTCAATCCCTTTTTTTAGATGACTGAATAAGCCATGCGATATCAGTCTTTACAAATAGAACTGGTCAAAAGAGAATCTCAAAAAATTAGGTCCAAATGTCCCTGATGGGATATTGAAGGTGAAATAATCTTCCTTAAAGAACCATAACTCCGGGGAGACCAAGAAAAACTTAGATAAGAATGTGTTTTATTCCTTAATGTGGCTTTAATGGTTGCTAAAGGTATATAAAAATATGTACTTAACATATACATAAAACTATATAAAGTGTTGTGTATGTCTTTCATTGACCCATCAGAAGAAATTTGATTAAAAATTTCCTGGTACTTAGCTGAGAAACTTGAAGCATTTTCATGAACATAGATGTGATAGATCAGATTTTCAGTTTCAGTTATATATTTTTATTTGCTAGGAAATGAACAGTTTGGGATTTTTTTCTAATGAAGTAATCTGTGTGTTGTTTTCACAGTGGCATGGCAGAGAGAAATGCTAATTTTGAAGCCCTTCCTGAGGATTGGCGAGCAAGACTGAAGCGAAGGAAAATGGCTCCAAACACATAGTTTGTTTTGTTTTTAATTTTTATTGATTGTGTGAGTGAGTGTGTGTGTGTGTGTGTGTGTGTGTGTGTGTATGTGTATTCAGAGTCTTAACCTGTTTTACTGTTGTCAGTAAACTAAATGTTATGAGGGAAAGCATATGAATTTTCTGGGCAAGAACATACACATACAAAATTTGACATTTGTGAGATGCAGTTTTTTTCTGTTTTGCTGAAGGGCGAGGTGACTGAACACTTGACCTGGCTGCCTTTATTCTCGCGCTGGCACTCTCAGCATGTTAGGTACATTAACCTCATCAGCCTGGGACATGTGGCTTGTGCGTGTGACGCCTCTGTAGAGGACACTGACAGTAAGGGAACAGTTTTCCTTCCTAATTAAGTGTCCCAGTGTCGAGCTCTTTCCTTCTACTCCAGAACAAGTGCAATTAAGAAGGCAGCTCTGTGTTCCACCGTGCGCCACGGGGATTATCAGATCCCTCTCTGACCTCTTCCCCTAGTCAGCCACCCCCGAAGTGCTAAGGTCTGTCAAGGTGGTGTTTACCTTGTGCTGGCAGGTGGCCACACGCTTTAAAACTATTGTCTCACACATTCTAGAATTGATAGTTGTCATTTCATACACAAGACGAAATACCCCCAATTTCAGTACAGGCAGCAGCAGCACGTGTTCTTATCTTGGGTTTTGAGGATTTTCCCCTTCTCTCCGGCAGTAAATGGAACAAGAGCCACTGTATGTTTATGTCTCCATTGTCTTCCCTTATTCCAGAATTCACCTCCCTTTTATGTGTGAACGTATTTTCCATAAAAAAATTCCAGTATTTAAAAAGAAGTTTACTGTTCCGTATTTTCTATTGTACTACAATCAGGTAAAAGTCACTTTAAACTGAAGAAAAGGCAAATTGTGTTTTAAAGCTGTTTGTATTTATCCAGTTTCTGACCTTGTAAATTTGTATATATGCACTAATAAAGCTTTTTTTTAATACTTCTGATTGACCTTTTGTTCTTCTAACGCTGTTACTCCGTGATTATGTAACCAAGCCTTATTTTAAGTCAGTCTTTTGTTTTTTTTTAAATTCTCACCAGAGGACATTTTTCATTGCTTTTTAGAGAGGAAGTGAGGGGAAAAGGGAGAGACATCGATGTGAGAGTAGCACCCTTTCAGCAGTACTTGCTACCTAAAGCTAAGGAACGGCAAAGAAGTTGGGGACACGTGGGGGCCTGCAGGCTTTGTAGTCATCAGCCCCGCTGCGACCGATCGCCCAGAGGCGGTGCTGCAATACCGGACGGGAAGGTCGGACCTGAAGCCGCCCCGCCTGCCCCGCCTGCCCCGCCTGCCGCGGCTCTGGGCTGAGCGCCGGCCTGCAAACCCGGCGGGCTGCGGGCCAGGTCCCCAGGTGGGGACCCGCGGGAGGCCACCGGTCTGTGCTTCCCTCTCCCTTCCCCTCTCAAAAATAAATTTTTTTAAAAGCAACTTTCCCTCGTAAGGCGGGCCCTCGTTCCCCGGAAGCGCCCTCCGCCCCGCCCTCCCGCTTCCGGGTCGCGGTTGCTAGGCTACCCGGGCCCCAGCAGAAGGCGGCCGCGGGTGAACGTGGTGCGCTAGCTGCTGGGTGAGCCTCGTTCAGGCCTTTCTGCCGCCGCAGGCGCTGTGCCGCCCCTCAGCCCAGGACGGGCGGGAGCGTGGAGGCGGCTGCACCCTTCCCTCTGCCCTTCTAAGAAATCTCCCCCTCTCTACCCGCCCTGCGGGTAACTGCCCTTCACCACCCTCCCCGGGACCAGGAAGCCCTGAACCCCTGAATTTTCAGAGCTCACTCTCTGAGCCTTTGACCTTTCTTTTCCATCTACCCCAAGCGAACTCGCTGTATCCCCTCCCCACCCATTCTCGTTTTTGTTTTTTTGTTTTTTTCACTGTCGCGGTGTCCTGGTGGCGGGCATCCTTCTGCTCAGGGAGAGGGAAGCTTGGCCTGCAGGCGGTCGGGCGCCTCCGGAGGAGAAGGCTGGAAGACAGGTGGCCCTCGCTAACTCCTCAGGTGCGCCTCCGTGCCTCAGCGTGGGGACCGCCGGCGGGGTCCGAGCGGAGGCTGGGTTGGCAGGGAAGAGGGAGCGATGTGGCAGCGTTGCCTAAAACCGCACTGGAGCTGCGGAACGAAGTGTGGGCGTGCTGCATGTCGACAGGATTTTCAGTTGTCCTGTTTTTTGTTTTGTTTTTTTTTTGTTGTTGTTGTTGCTGGTTTCTTAGCTTCTCCTGTGTAATCAGCTGCCCTTTTGGAAACCGGGCAGGGGCTGTGGGATGCCCATGTGATTGACTGATCTTCAGTATCCCACACAGCACAGCAGTAAGATGTTCCCAGCACTGGAAGCAGACCCAAAGCAGGAGGTGCGTACACACCTCTCCCGGAACTCCACTGAAATCCAGCACAATCCGAAGGTACCTTTTCCTAACTGGAGATCTTGATCTCCAAGACTGAAGGATGGGTATGAATGTCTTTCATTTGGTTTGTTTACAGAAGTCCTGAGGCGTGTGCCCCTCTGCAACGATGCTTGTGTACCTTCTGTTGAGTGTTCGGTATTAATTGAAAGGACTTTCCTGACTGTAATGGCCTTTACTTTCACAGCCTCTTCCTGATCCCTATGAAGCCTTTATGTACCATCACCTCCAGTACTATGGCTATTTTAAAGGTAATATTGTTACCGGATGGGGACCAGGCCCAGAGCGGGTCTGCTTGAGACTAGACTATAGTGTGTGGGTTCTTAACTTCATGCAGGAAAGATTTCACATGAGTCCAGGTGATTCTGAGAGTACATAAAAGCTAGGGACAGTGAAACAAGGGAAGGACTTCAGGCAGAAGCAGCAGCAGGGGAGCCTAGGCAGCGCTCTGCTTTGGCTCCCTGGAAACGTTACAGGAAAGAAGTGAGCCCAGGCGGGGCTGCTGGCAGCTCATTGGAAAATTAGAGAAAATGGAGGGCCTTGGAGACAGGATTAGGGGCTAAGCCCAGGAAGAGCTGCTGCTGCCCACTGCTCCCCTGGTTCAAGTTTCTTAGAGACCCTTAGAGTTTAGGAGGAAGTAAAAAATTCATGCCTGAGAAGGGGCATGGTCGAGCTCTAGAGCCAGCTGGTACTGGGTCTTTGCCTTAAGGGTTTTTTCTTTCTTGCAGGGGCGGGGATCTTGGGGGAGGTTCTCAGAATATTCATCAGCTTTCCAGATGTGCTTTCAATATGCTGATGCATCAAAGCAAGCATATAGGGGAGTCTGGGATTACTCTTCGATCTGCTTTGCTATTTTATCTTGGCTCTGTTGGACTCTAATTGAGTGTTTGTTATTTGTTCCCCTGACTTCATCCGTCCTTGGGTTTGGCTGGAAGAAATGGCACTAATTGGGTCTCTGTCCTCTGTCTCCCTGACCAGGGTGATGTAAGCTATTTATTCTCAGGTTAAGGAGGAGAGGGATAAGCCATTTGTTCTCAGGTGTCCTTGCAATTCACTAACTGGCAGGAAGTGGTTCAAATTGTTTGGCCTTTTTAATTATCTTGGCTCAGTTTCCCCATTCCACTTGGCCAGAAATTTTCCTAGCCTCTTACTATCCTGCTTCAATATCTTGTTCTTATCTAGCATCAGCTTTCCTGGGTCATGAAGTAAGTTGTTTCATTAACTCAGAGCTATACTTGGATAACCTAATGACAAATTTTTCAGGCACCGTTAGTGAAAAGTACTTCCTTTTCCAATTGTCTGTTTTTCTTTCCTTACACTAATACCACCCTTCGTTAATTGTACTATATGGCTTTAAAATTAAGTCGTTTTTTTTTTGGACCTAAAACTTCAATATGCTGGATTGTGGCATGAGGCATTATTATTGCCTTTTGTTAGTACAGTCTTAGTATCTGGAAAGACACATCCTCCAGTCTTGTTCTTCAAAAGTGTCTTGGTTATTCTTGCCTCTTATATAATTTTAGAATTGGCTTATGATACTTTAAAAATTATTGGGATTGCACCGAATCTGTCTACAGACTCTTAATTTCACAAGAACTGAGAATTTGCTGATACTGGGTTCTCCAATCTATGAATATAGTCTTAATTCCCTATTTATTTAGGTCTTTAATTTCTCCCAATAAAGGTTTATACTTTTTTCATAGAACTTCATATTTTTATGCTATTATAAATGGTATCCTTTTAAATTCTGGTTTTCTCATTTTGTTCCTATTACTTAGAAATAAAGTTTTATGTTGATCTTATTGCTATCAATCTTGTTCAGCTTTCTTATTAACTATTTCATTTTTGAAGTGATTACTAATTTGTTGAAAACTGAGTATCCAGTTTGCCAGATTCGGCAGAGCCCACAGGACAAAGCACCTTTGGGCACCGGGGCTCCACTCCCACCCTGAGTAAGCGGCCTTCACTTGGCGGTGGTTCTCTTAGCTGCTCCTGGAGCTACCAGGTCTGTCTGCCTCCCACGCACTTTCTTTTTCCACTATCCGTGCTGCTTCTCAAGCCTTCCCCTTACTGTAGAATGGAGAAGATGATGTTTAACTCAGGTAAATTGGAATGTGAAAGCTCTTTGGAAAATGAGATGTATTCATTGTAAAGGCCTGTGGCAGTGGGGGTTTGGTAGTAGTGGTTTTGGTATGGACCTAGATGATAGAAGTGGAAGAACTAATCTTCCAGCACCTTTAATTAAACTGCCTTTTCTTAGCTCAGAGAGGGAGTTTACCAAACTCTGCTACACACCAGCATGTTCAGAAGACTAATCCCCGATTCGTCTTGAGTGGCTCTTTTGGGGAAGGAGATGATTTGATACCAGACTCCCTGCAAAAAGAGAAGCTTCTATGTGAGTAATAATCAGTGTGTATGACCCCCAGAACCCTCAGTGCCGTGAGCAACTACTGTAGGTATTCGGGAGAACATGGCCCAACGTAGCAGAAGCCAGAGGAGCAGCCTTGGCCACTGTTTCTGACATCACTCAAAAAAGTTCTCCCTATCCCTGGCCGGTGTGGCTCAGTTGACTGAAGCATCATCCCGTAACCAAAATGTTACAGGTTTGATTCCTGGTCAGGGCACATACCTAGGTTGTGGGTCCAGTCCCCAGTCTGGGCATGTACAGGAGGCAACCAGTAGATACTTATCTCTCACATGTCCGTCTGTCTGTCTGTCTGTCTCTCTCTCTCTCTCTCTCCCTTTCTCTCTCTCTTCTTCTTCTTCTTCTTCTCTTTCTCCCTTCCTCTCTAAAAGCAGTGAAGAAATGTCCTCAGGTGATGATTTTTTTTTTTTAAATGTTCTCACTAAATCTACTTTGGATTGTGGGTTTAAATTAAAATACTGTGCATTCTAGGTTATTTTCCTCAATTGTTGGCAAATTTGTTAAGACTCTTTGCTCAGAAGTAAAATGTTGACTTTTCTTTTTAAGATTTTATTTATTTATTTTTAGAGAGAAGGGAAGGGAGAGAAACATCGATGTGAGCAACCCAGGCATGTGCCCTGACCAGGAATCGAACTGGCGACCTTTCGGAAGGTCGTTCAACCAACAGAGCTATACTGGTCAACACTAAAACATGGACTTTTCACACAGTTTTGTTACATTTATTTGTTAAGGCTCTTTGCATAAGAATGGTGGAAACCAATTCAAGCTAACTTAAGGAAAAAAACATTTTTTTACAGGTATTCCACAGGTTTATTTTAGAATCCAAGGACAGGAATTCAATTGACTTTGTCCCTCAATACATATTCAACCAAACATCAATCCACATTTCTTTACCCCACATCCTCCCTGTCCCCAGCCCAAACTACCGTCATTTCTCACTATTGAAACAGCCTCAGAATTGGTCTCCTGGCTTCTCCTGTGCCATGATGCCCCTTCCAATGCATTTTCCACACAGCAGTGTTCTTTTTAATTTGCAGAGCTGATTGTGTCTCTTTTCTAGTTAAAACCTTTGAATGACACAAGACCCAAGAGCCATGAAATAAAACATTGATAATTTTTACAACAAAAAGTTAAACTTTTGTATTGAAAAAGTACTTTCAATAAAGGAAAATAAAATGAAAAAATACATATTCTGTGACAAATACATCAAAGGATTAATTTTTTTTAACAAAACAGCTCTTATAAATCAGTACGGGAAAGATGACCAAAGAGAAAACAGTTACTAAAAAACAAACACAGATGGTCATAAGCTTTGTGAAAAGGTGCCCAATTTTACCTGTGAATAAAGGTACAAATCAAAATGTCAAGGTGCCATTTTTTAAATATGAGATTTGGGCAAAATAGTGTTTTATTATACCTAGTATATATCAGTGTATTGGGGGGACACTCCCCTACACTTTCACTAGGAATGTGGACAGGTAGACTCTTTTTGGAAGATAATATGACAATACCTGGGAAACTGAACCTCAGACATAGCAATTCCACTTTCAGATATGTCTCAATGTTTGTTCACCCCAGTGCCGGAGAGATACTTTTTTCTTCTTTATGGCAAAGTATTTATTATGTCTTCGCTGCTCTCCCCACCAGAGCTGAGAAGGACCACACCGGGGGCCATTAGCCTTTCCTTCCCCTGCCGTTTTCTTCCTCTGCATCCTTGCTCTCATTTCCTTTCTTCTTCTCTCTCCTGAAAGTCTTTTCTCCCCTCCCTTTTTTCTCATTCTCTGTTTCCTAGGAGCTCTCTTTCTCTCTCTCCCGACCATTCACACTACTCACCCACTTCTCTTGTTCTCTGTTTTAGAAGTCTCTCGGTCCTGTGAATTTGACATTTAGTTTGCAGGTTGTTCTAAATAAAGTTTTATGTACATTTTTCTAAAATGCTAATGGGGGAAATGAAAGTTCCCTCTCTTGCCTCACTCTAAACAAAAATAATAAAGCACTTTAAGTAACTTTTTATTCATTTGCAACCTACTGTTGAAATGTCTTAGACTCATTAGCTCTGATTTTTTTTTAAAGTTTCTTCTAACTTCCTCTTAAAGTTTTATACTTATATATTTAATAGACTGTGCAGAATTTTGATTTGATTTTTATAATTTCAGTGCTATCATCCTGGAATAAATCTCCTTGAAGGAAAAACATGTCATAAGGTTGCATATCTGGGCCCATATTTTAATACAGTGCTTAGAGTTACTTAGTTGTTAGGGTTGAGCAGTGAAGTTCCCAAGGAGGAAAAGGAAGCCGTTCACTCATTCCCTTGCCCTTTGGCAGGTTCCTTTGTGCTGAGTTCACCACTTCTCAAGAGCAGACAGCTTCTTCATGATGAGTTTGGTGAAGCAAACCCACGTCTTCGAGAGCCCCGAGACCTCTTTGGCTGCTTCTCTGGCAGCGGGCCGATGCAGGCTCCAAGATGGCCAATTGATTGTGAGGTCATCAAGGAAAACATCCATCATGTTGGTAATGTGGCTCCCATGCTGTGGTCCTGCTGCTCTGGCAGACTTGGTTACACGACCTCACAGTTTTAAGCCTGTACCTGAAGTACAGGGCAGGACAGATTCAACATGTTATCTCACCCCGAAATGATTAAGCTCTGGGAAACAGATACGCACTCACCAAAGTCAAAAGTTACACTAATATGTAAACCTGGAATGTTTCAGAGTATTTGAATGGGGGCATACCTTGCTAAAAGCCAAACTATATTCATACTTAACTGTTTCTGGAATATTTTCATCTCAGTATTAATATGCTTAGCTGAGTTTTATAAAAGTTGTATTTTTACCAGTGTTTGGTGTGTTTGATACACACTGTGTATACCAGAGCACTGGGTTTTTTTATAATTATATTATAAATTTTTTAAATTATATTTTTATTTTATTGGAGTTTTTAATGGGAATGGTGGAGGCCTTTTTTTATGACATTGCTTGTCATATCTTTGCAATTTTGGTGCAAATATAATCTTCAGCACTCATTTTTTGATGTTATTTCAGAAGTAGGTTGGTTGCATTGAAAATTGGGGACTTTTCTGACTGCTGGGACACTTAAGTCTAGCAAGCATGTCTCTGCTTTAGACTGCTGGATCAACAACTGGATGTTCCTTATTTTCTCACTTCCCTCATATAATATTCATTCAATAAATATTTACTAAGCATCTATCATATGCTAAGTACGGTGCTTACTGCTGAAGATACAGTGATGAATAAGACTGAGACCCCCCAGAGCTCACACACTAGTGGGGAAGTTAAAGGTGTAACAGGCCATTGCATAGAGCTTGGTCCCTTTGGGAATGCTTAACCCCAGCCTGGAAGATTGGTGAGGGTCTCCGAAAGGAGTTGGAATATAAGCTGAGATCTGAAGGAAGAGTTAGAACTGATCCAGCTGAGAGGGTCAAAGAGAAGGATTCCAGGTAGAGGGACAAAAAAAGGGCACGTTGTGTCTGGACAGCCGTGGAACATCAAGCATGAAAGACAAGAAATGAAGTGAAATGTAGGGATGGGCTTAGTGTCTGAACTGGGACAGGACTGCTCTTTGGGTGTTTGGAAATGGGGAGGGGGGCATTTTGAGTTGACACAATAGCTGAGGAGTCCTAAGATCCTCTGTCCTTATCCTGTACAATTTTTAGGTAATAGTCCAAGTTGATCTGGCCAGATGATAGGATTTTGCAGTTCTCTGTAGAAAACAGACTAAGATAGAGAATTCCTGTGAGGATTTTGGACTCAGTTCCAAGAGGAAAATAAAAAGTGGGAAACTATAGTTTAATATTCGAATTATTGCTGTAGTAATCCACTAAAACACTAAATCTTTTTTTAAAGCAATTTTTAAACAGTTTCAAGGAAATTTAATAGCAAGCACCTTACTGTTTAAAGTGAATTGTCAAAGCCTCCTCAATTCCCATCACCTTACAGAAAAGAAAGTAACATCATCTTTTACAGAGTTGTGCCTTTATATGCCCTTGGCTTTCATCAGTGGCTCCTGTACTTAAAATGATATTGAAAATTTGCCCAAGTTCCATGAGAGAAATCTCTTAGAACTGAGAATTAATGAAAAAAGTCTTGTTTCCTCTGAAACAATTGATATACTTGTTCCTCTATGTAATAAAATGTATGTAGCTGATCATATTTTCCTGATTTTAAAAGGAAGCTCAGGGCCAAAATTTCAAGAGTTGTTGCCTTATGGAAAGAAGCAAGACAACTTATAAACTAGAAACTTAGGTTCGATAAAGTGTTTTTTATATTATTTCTTATTTTTCACGTTTTAATGTCTTTTTTCAGAGGGACTTCCACCTCAACCGGAATATTTTTATCAACCTACAGGAAATGAAAAGGTACCAGAAATTGTAGGAGAGGAAAAAGGCACAGTTGTCTATCAGTTAGATTCAGGTACTGTCATTACACTGAACAGTGAGTAATTAATCATGACAAGGTTATAAATATTTTCTATAATCGTGATCTTTAAAAATTCATAGTTCAGTGATAAATTGTCTTTTCCAAATCAACCTGAATGGAAGCCCTGCTATTCATGACCAGTCAGCTTTAAAATTGCAATCTTTTTTAAATGACAGTACCTTTTTCTTACTAGTTCCAAGTTCATTTTATAGCTTCTCCCTTGTTATTCCTTTTTCTGAAATTCAGATGTTGGATCTTTGGGGAACTTGTTCTTCTTTTCTCCACCTCCTATGTATACTTTGGTGAGTACTTTATAGTATGTGCATATGACTGACATCTCCTATGTGGTTTCCTACATTAAGTAGCAGGCTTCCTAGGGGAAGAATCCACGCCTTTTATAAAAATTTGCAGAACATTGTATCCAACAAGAGCAACAAAATTCACATTCTGGACTTCCAGCCAAGCTGGAGGCCTAGACAGACATGCTGGATCTCCCTCCACAACTAAGAAGGAATACAACTACCTCAAAATTAGAGATAACCAGAAGTTCCAGAAAATCAAGCTGCATGGAAGTCCAACAAACAAAGATATAAAGAAATACTCATCCAGACAGGGAGGAGGGGCGGAGCCGGGGCGGAAGGGACATGGTGTGGTGGTAGCGGCAGCAGCAGGCCGGCAGAAAGCACAGTCACACGTTTTAAAAAGTGGGGAGGCACACCTGGGGAGCGCTTCCAGATCCTGAATAGACTGCGCAGTTCACGGTCCCAGCACCAGGGAAAATCAAGCCTCATTGCTTCTGAATGTGCAAACCAGTAGGGGTTGAGGCAGAGGAAGAAACTGCTGGTCTCTCAGCAGAGTCCACTTGTTTAAAGGACCCTAATGGTCCTATAACATCTGGGGACCCACCCACTCTGGGAACAACAGCCAGGGCAACAGCTAGAGAGGCACCAGTCCCATACAGAAGTGGGAGAAGTGCCTGGAAAAGGGGCGAGTGCTGAGCAAGAGGTATTCCCTTTCAGACCCCTCCCCCACTTACATCACCACAACGTGGTGAAACGGGTGCCCCTGTACTGACGAATACCTTACAACATAACAAGTGCAACTGCTCTACCTAAGACACAGAGGCAAACAAACAGGAGTCTGTCAAGATGAGGAGACAGAGAAGTATGGCCCAAAAGGGGGAACGGATCAAGGTTCCAGTGGGAGAACTAAGTGATGAGGAGATAGCCAACCTAACAGATGGGGAGATAGCCAACTTAACAAAACATTGGTGATAAAGATGCTCATAGGCTTGACAGATATACTTGAGTACCACAAATGCATAGGGAAGAAGTGAAGGCTATGCTAAGTAAAATGAAGGAAAATCCACACAAAACCAATGGTGAAGGGAAGGAAACCGGGGTTCAAATCCATGATTTGGAACATAAGGAAGAAAAAAACAGTCAACCAGTACAGAAGGAAGAAACAAAAATTTTAAAAAATGAGACATTTAGGAACCCCTGAGACAACTTTAAACGTGCCAACATGCGAACCATAGGGGTGCCAGAAGGAGAAGAGGAAGAGCAAGAAATTGAAAGCTTATGTGAAAAAATAATGAAGGAAAACTTCCCAAATTTGGCGAAGGAAATAGACATACAAGTCCAGGAAGCACAGAGTTCCAAACAAGCTAGGCCCAAAGAGGACCACACCAAGACACATCATAATTAAAATGCCAAAGGTTAAAGATAAAGAGAGAATCTTAAAAGTAGCAAGAGAAAAGCAGTTACCTACAAAGGGGTGCCTATAAGACTATCAGCTGATTTCTCAAAAGAAACTTTGCAGGCAAGAAGGAACTGGCAAGAAGTATTCAAGGTGATAAAAAGCAAGGATCTACAACCAAGATTACTCTATCCAGCAGAGCTATTATTCAGAATGGAAGGGCAGATGAAGTGCTTCCCAGACAAAGCTAAAGGAGTTCATTATCACCAAGCCATTATTGTATGAAGTGTTAAAGGGACTTATTTAAGAAAAAAGAGGATCAAAACTATGAACACTAAAATGACAACAAACAACTATCAACAACTGAATCTAAAAAACAAAAACAAAGTCCACCTAAGCAAACCAGAATAGGAACAAAATCATAGGTATAGGGATCATTTTGGAGGGTTATCAGCTGGGAGGGGGAAGGGGGAGAAATGGGAAAATGGTGCAGAGATTAAGAAGCATAATTCGTTCATACAAAATAGACAGGTGGAAGTTAAGAATAATATAGGAAAGGGTGAAGCCAAAGAACTTATATGCACAACCCATGGACATGAACTAAGCGGTGTGGGATTGCTGGGGGAAGAGAGGTTCTGGGCAGAGGCGAACAAAGGGGGAAAAAATTGGGACTACTGCAACAACATAATAAGATATACTTTTAAAAAAAAGAATAGAAAATAAAAAAAACTACACATTCTTTTCAAAGGCAGCTGGTAGATTCCCCAGTATACACCATATGCTAGGTTGTATAGAAAGTCTTAATACCTATTATTTAAAAGGATTGAAACGATACAAAATATATTCTCTGACCGCAACAAAATTAAATTAGAAATCAACAACAGAATAACATTTGGGAAATCTATAGGTATTTGGAAATTGAGCAGTGCATTCCTAAGTAACCCACAGGTTAAAGATAGCCCAAGGAAAGTTAAAAAAATATTTTGGAATGAAAATAAAACAATATATCAGAATTTGTGGGATGTGGCTGAAAGCACTGCGAGGTAAATTTATGGCTTTAAATGCATGTATTTGAAAGAAAGAAAGAAGGAGCCCAAAAGGGATTGTGGGAGAAAGTCTCTTCCTTTCTGTCTGGCAGCAGCCATCAGGTAAGCCAAGATGGATCTCACAGGTACCTCCAGGAGCTGTGGGGGAAGAAGCAGGCGGATGTAAGGTGCTTCCTTCTCAGGGTGCGCTGCTGGCAGTACCGCCTGCTCTCTGTGCTCCACAGGGCCCCCCACCCCGCCTGGCCCAATGAAGTGCAGCAGACTGGGACACAAGGTCAAGCACCATTACGTCATACTCGTATATCAGATTCGTGTGCACAGTGGTGGCTGCCAGCCTGTCCACTGTAATGTTAACCAGCTAAAGTTTGCTCGAAGCCTTTAATCTGTTGCCAAGCTGGGAGCCGGACATGCCTTTGGGGCTCGGCGAGTCCTGACTTCTTACTGGATGGATGAAGGTTCCACACACAGATTCTTCGAGGTTATCCTCATTGATCCACTCCATAGTGCTATCAGAAGGAATCCTGACACCCAGTGTGAGTAACCAAACTGGTCCACAGGCACAGGAAGGTGCGAGGGCTGACACCTGCAGGCACCAAGTGTCGTGCCTTGGAAAGAGCCACAGTCCCCCGGCACTACCGGTGGGTCCCGCCCTGCAGCGTGGAGACGGCGCGGTCCTCTCCAGCTCCGTGTGACTGCTAATTAAGGAATGGCTGTGAAATTCTTACCAATAAACAATTCAGGACCATCCAAAAAAATAAAAGGAAGGAAGAAAGATCTGAGATCAATTACCTAATATTCCACCTTAATAAATTTTAAAAATCAGCAAAATAAATACAAAGCAAGCAGAAGGAAGGAAATCATGAAGATAATGAAATAGAAATGTAAAAAATATATATATATATAGGGAAAATCAAACCAAAAGGGGGAACTTTGGAAAGATAAACAAAATGACAAACTTTGGCTAACAAAACCAAGAAAAAAGGAGAGACACAAATGATCAAAATCGTCATTGAAAGGAAACATAGTCAGCAACTCTACAGGAATTGAAAGAATTACAGTGCGATGCTAGCGACAACTTCCTGCCAACAAACTAGGCAACACAGATGAACACGAACAATTGCTAGAAAGACGCAAATTACCAAAACTGACTCAGGAAGAAATTAGAAGTCTCTATAGATTATAACAAAGAAATTGAATTAGTAATTTTAAATCTTCCCACAAAGAAATCCCTGGTCCAGATGGCTTGACAGGGTTTGTTTGAACTGTATGAAACATTTAACAATGAAATAGTACTAATTTCTTATAAACTCTGAAACAGAGGAGAAGGAAACATTTCCCAGCTCTTTGGTGAAGCCAGTACTGTCCTGAGACTAAAGCCAGACAAAGGCATCACAAGAAAACTAGAGCTCAATATTCCTCATGAATATAAATGCAAAAGTTTTCAACAGAATACGAGCAAACCAAATCCAACAGCATATTAAAAGAATTATACACCATGACCAAGACATCTGTCCCAGGAGTGCAGGAGTGGTTCCCCATAAAAGATTCTTGGGGGAGGGGGGCGAGGGCGGGTAGGAGGCAGCCATCCCAGTACAGAAAAAGCTTTTGACAAAATCCAGCCTTGCATGATAAGAAAATTAAAAAACTGGAAATTGAAGAGGATTCTCTCAACTCGATAAAGGGTATTTATGGGGAAAAAATGGATAACTTCACACCCACTACAATAGCTATATAAAAATATAGACAATAACTAGTGCTGGGAGGATTTGGAGCAGGTGGCAATACTAACATTTTAAGACTGAAAGGAAAGGGAAGTAAATTTTGAATTAATAATGTCAGGACGCCAACTCAGTGATAGTGAGGGACATGGGGAGGTAAGGAATCTGCCAACAAGGGCATCTTCTGCCGTCACCAAAAATCATCAGGTGCTCATTGCACACACAGGCCCCAGAGCTCATTAGAAACTCTTAAAAGGAGTTCGCTGCAGTTGGGTAAATGCTGTATTCAAGAGATAGAAAGTGAAAGATATTCTCATAATTTGAAAATCGTCTCTGCCGGATAATAATTATCAGAAAGGAAATCTGTTTTAGTGGAAGAAGAATATGTACTAAGTTGAGTTAGTAGAAATGGAATGTGTTAAAGGGACGAAAGGGGAGACTTCCGGAGAAACCTCAGGAGTAGGAGGGAGGGTCCGCACTGCTTGTGTTCCTACAACTGGAAGAATAAAATGAGCCAGTTACTCCAGAGGGCCCAGCTACGGTGCAGCTGCTCATACCCTGCCGCCAGTTGCCATGATCATGAGCTCCCCTCATGTCAATAATAATGTGGTAGACAAAGCGATGTGCAGCTCAGTCTACCTAGCTCCACCTTGTGGAATGTCTGAGAAGGAGTTTGTATGATCTGCATTTAAAAAGTAGATCGTAAGTGGGTAGACTTGGGTTATAAATAATAGGGGATGTAATGCTTCTACAACCTCAAGCAAGTCTTAGGATTATAAGCCTGTTTTATCAGGCTGGAGTCATTTTCTGTAAACCAGATGACCGTGAACCCTCATTGCTTTCTCTGTTCTAGTCAGATATTTCTTCATAGCTTCCCCAGGGGGGATCCCTGGGGCACAGAGCGCTTTCACCTCATGCGGCAGCTCTTGTGAATCGTCCTTGTTGTCCTGTTAACACACAATTGTAGCAGCTGCCTTGATCTTGTCCTTTAGATTCATCAGTGAGAGTTCAGCCCACCTAATTGGAGGACTAAAGAAACAGAAAGCCGAGAAGATGGGGCTCCAGGGGGGATTTGGGGGCTTGTCAGTTAACGACCCCATAGCAACTACATGCTATAAGAATATTGGAGGGAGGAGAAAATTGGTTTGGGTTTTTTGAGAAATGTTACTGTGGGCTATGGATTGGATCTTTAATGTTACCTAAGAGACGCAAGAAAATACTGAAATTTCTTTATTAATGGCATCCGGTTGCTGGTCTGTACTCTGGTTTCATGAAGAGACTGAACCACCTGGGCCCCCAGCTTTTAACTGGATTACACGTACTCTTGGCTGTTGCTTCGGCTCCTTCTGTGCTCATTTCCTTCTTTCACTCACTTCTTTACAAGATCAATTTGTCCTTTGCTCTCATTTATTATCCAAGTGTTTATTATAAAGTCTCCATGCCGACGTGGTTGCATAGGAGCAAAAGTCATCATAGCATTAGTATATTTACTAATGAACTGGCTGCTTGTGTAATCAGGCCCCTCACACATTACTGTTTGTTTCATGCTCCGTGGTCAGCGTCTCCGTTGATGTCAACCACTTGCTGATGGGTGGATATCGTTAACATCTGATAATATAATGCAAATAAAGTAAAAAAATAATCGCAAGGTGAAATTCTGATTCTTAACAAGACGCAAGATTTTATGAAGTTGATGACTTATAGAATTGTTTGAATCACTTGCAAAGCCACTGACAAATGAGAACCTAGAAATTTTTTATCAGTTAACAGTTAAAGAAAAAAATCAACAAAAGATGACTAAGACAGTTTTTTCTAGACACAATGATGGGAATATTGTTGTACAAAGAGAAGTCCTTGGGAAAACTATGAAGTCATAAAAAAAGTTTTGCAAAAATAACTGCAAAATAAAAGATGTTATATGACATCCTTACTAAATTTTTCTGAAAAGTTGCAACCCCACTGGGGGGAAAAAAAAGATTGATTTTTTATTATTCCAAGTATTTGAAAGAGGTTGTGATTATAATCTAAATTGTGTTAAATAAGATAAAGTTTTTTTTTTCATTTTAAAGTTAAAATTTTAATTGTAAACTTTTAACAAATTATGATATTTTGGTTCCTTACTTAAGGAGATTCACCCATGCCAATTCTCAGATTTCTGTATTTGTTATATTTAAATTTGGAAGGATAGAGCAAAAAATTTTATGGGGTGTACTATGTCCTCTCTTTTTGTTTTTGCCTTCATCTTTTTAAAATTAATATATAGGTGCTATTTGTTGTTGTGTTTTTAAGTAAGACTGCAAATGTTTTTAGATGTTCCATTTAGAATATTATCTTTTGCCTACATCCTTTTTTTTTTTAAGGACTTCATTTATTTTTAGAAGGAGGAGAAGGGAGAGAGAAAAGGAAGGAGAGAAACACTGATGTGTGAGAGAAACATCAATTGTTTCCCTCTCACATGCCCCCAACCAGGGACCTGGCCCACAACCCAGGCATGTGCCCTGATCGGGAATCGAACTGGCAACCTTTCAGCTCACAGGCCGGCACTCAACCACTGAGCCACACCAGCCAGGGTGCCAACATTACTTTTTTTTTTTTTTTTTAGATTTAATTTTATTGTTTTTCTATTACAGTTGTCCCATTTTTTCCCCCATTGTTCCCTGCCACCCAAACATTCTTTTAAATGAGGGTTTTAATGGGTACAAGAAATGTATCTAATGACAAGGGTAGCCTGTAACAAAAGGAAGTGCTCTAACCAGGCCTTCCAAGAAATGTACTTTGAAATTAAAAGTCTCGGCAAGGACAGTTGAAGATTTAAATATTCATTGTTGTTAACCTGAAACAGTGCTGCTGAGCACATACAAGGGCACACTGAATATTGCTGGATGAATGGGTTCTGAGAGGAATGTGGCCTAAATATGTCTGTCCCATCTGCAGTGCCCACCAAAGGTTCCTATTTCACCAGTTCCAGAGTAGGAGGCAAACGAGGAATTATCAAGGGACTCACTGTCACGTTGCAGGGACCAGAAGACAACACTCTCCTGTTTGAATCCCGGTTTGAGAGTGGGAATCTGCAAAAAGCTGTCAGAGTGTGAGTAACGAAGAGGGTTTTCCCACAGGGATGAGGACTGAAGTGACTGAGAAGGGTCTTAAAGAATCTTATTAGGAGTCAGGAATGTTTTTGAAAAAGAGAGGTGATGGGAAATGGTTATAAGGATGATAAAAAATGGAATAATTATACCTCATATTTTCCCCCAGAATAGAAGTTTATCTAAATTGTTTTTCCTGCTTATAAAAGAAATTAGTGCTCATCTGAAATTTGTGTTAATAAAAATACATAACATAAAATTTTGAGTCCTATAATCATGCCTCCCAGATACAGCAGTTGATAACAGTTTGATATATACTTGTATGTATTAATTTTTCTATATATGTGTAATACCCACATTTTATATATTTTAAAAAATAGGATAATGGTGTCCATACTATTTTACAAATTGTTTTTTTTCACTTAATACATTTTTTTTAGATTTTACTCATTTATTTTTAGAGAGAGGGTTAAGGAGGGAGAAAGAGAGGGAGAGAAACATCAATGTGTGGTTTGCCTCTCATGCACCCCCACCTGGGGACCTGGCCCACGACCCAGGCATATGCCCTGACTGGGAATTGAACCGGCAACCTTTCAGTTCAAAGGACAGCACTCAATCCACTGAGCCACACCAGCCAGGGCTAGATGTTTTTGTATGGCAATACCACAGTTATATCTCCTTATTTTTAATAGTTTATATTATTCTATTGTATGGATATTCCATACATTATTTACCCAGTGTGCCTGGCTGGTTTGGCTCAGTGGATCGAGCATCGGCCTGCGAGCTAAGTGTTGCTGGTTCGATCTCCCAGTCAGGGCACATCAGAGAAGGAAAACTCTGACTCCAAAAAACCTCCGCTGCCTTGCGGCATACCTCTTCAGGGGAAAGGCTAAGGGAGTAAACCCCGACAGAAAATCCGGAGCCGGAGTCCCTAAGGCGGTTTGACCTTGTAGTCAACACCGGCAACTCCTGCGGCGCACCTGAACCCAAGCTGTATCGACTCCGTCTTTCCCTTGGACCCTTCAGCTGCGAAGAGAGGGGGGGTCTGCTGCATGGGCAACAGCAGACCCTCCATATCACCCTGCCCAGGCTCTGTAGCTTCAGCTCCACTGGAGAGGACACTCCAGCGTCATCGCAAGATGTCGATTCAACACGGGAGGAGACAGATACCGTGTCACTCCCGAGTCGGACTGCACAGCCATTCTCGGCGGTGCAGATAGACTCTTAAGAAGCTACACCATCGTCTCTCGAGACGGACGGCTGCCGAAAAAATTTACCCAGTTCCCGACTGATGAGAAATTAAGATATTCACAATTTTTTGTTGAATGAATGAGCATAATTAACACCCTTGTGTATTATAGTTTTATGGAATAAATTCTAATATAAAATTTGTGGGTCAAAGGGTTTGTTCCCTGAGTTTGCTGGGTTTTGCGACATCCCCCCCCAGCCCCCGCATGATTTCAGTTCCCCTCAGCAGTGTGTAAGTGCCTGTTTCCCAGTGTTGAAATGTTGATTAGATGGAGGAGAAAACAACATCCTACTTTAATCTGTATTTCTTTAATGATGCATGTGGGTGAGTATCTTCACCTTTTTGGCATTTGTGTTTCCTCTTCTGCAAGCTAGTCCTGTTTCTTTTCAACAGGGTGCATGCATTCCAGCAAAGCCCCTTTATCTTCAAACAACTGATGATCGGAGATAAAAATAGCACAGGAGGCTTAAGGGTCTGGTGCGTACCTGTGGTGTCCAGGATGTAGCGAGCAGCCAACAGAGGGCTCCAGCTTCACTGCTTTGCAGTGTGCCTCAGAGAAGTGGATTGCAGTGGGTAGGAACTCCTACTGGATGTTCTAGAAAGACACCAAGAAGCTCAGAGTTCCCCAGAATCTGTGCAACAGTGTGAATTTTGAGACTCTTCTGTCCCACCCCAAATATACTTTATTTCCCCAAGGTCCTGTTAACTTAATATATGAGTTGGAGAACTGGGTAAATTAGAAAATAAATGTTTGATGTACCTGGTGTTCTCTTGTAATAAGATCTGTTTTTACCAGGGAAAAACAGTATTTTGAGGGAGATGTTACAGAAGTATTCTTCTATATTTGTCATTACAGAGACACCTATGAGTATGAACTGACCTTGCGAACTGACCTCTATACAAACAAACACACTCAGTGGTTTTATTTTCGAGTTCAGAACACCAGGAAAGATGCCACTTACCGCTTCACTATTGTCAACTTGCTAAAACCCAAGAGCCTTTACACTGTAGGGATGAGGCCACTCATGTACTCCCAGCTGGACGCCAGCACCCACAACATTGGCTGGAGAAGAGAAGGAAACGAAATCAAGTACTACAGGAACAACACGGATGATGGGCAGCAGCCCTTTTACTGTCTGACGTGGACCGTTCAGTTCCCGCATGACCAAGACACATGCTTCTTTGCACACTTCTACCCGTATACGTACACTGACTTGCAATGCTACCTCCTGTCGGTGGCAAACAACCCCGTCCAGTCTCAGTTCTGCAAACTGCGAACTTTATGCAGGAGCCTAGCAGGAAATACCGTCTACCTGCTCACCATCACCAACCCGTCCCGGACCCCTCAAGAGGCTGCCGCAAAGAAAGCCGTGGTCTTGAGCGCCAGGGTCCACCCCGGGGAGAGCAATGGCTCCTGGATCATGAAAGGGTTTTTGGACTTCATTCTCGGCAGCTCCCCAGATGCTGAGCTGCTCAGAGATGTCTTTATCTTCAAAGTGGTTCCCATGTTAAACCCAGATGGAGTAATTGTGGGGAATTACCGGTGCTCGCTGGCTGGAAGGGACCTGAACAGGCATTATAAGACCATCCTGAAGGAGTCTTTTCCTTGCATTTGGTACACCAGGAACATGATCAAGAGGTGAGACCCCTGATCTGTTGAACTTCCTCTGATTACAGTGAGCCCTATCTAATGGTGGGGGCTGAGGTATCTTCTAATGTTGGAGGAAGTGGAAAAGACTTTGTAGACAGTCTTTACCATTCTCTTGGGGGTCACATGGGTTTGTTCATTTTTCCAACTTTTAAATCAGATCTTATCTTTGGAAGGAAACTGAATATGCAACATTTTTGCTAGAGGCATTTCACTTAGAAGTGAAATGATTGAATGGAAAAGGTCAGAAGTCAGAGGAGTTCAGAGGTCTTCATGATAAGACTTATATAATAATAATATCTAACTATTAGTACTTTTGTATGAGGTGATGGGCATATCAACAGTGCTTTATACTTATGACCCATTTAATCTTCACATTAATCCCCTGGGGTAAGCATAATCAATATCCCCATTTTTTATATGATGAGGAAATTAAGGCCCAGAAAGGTTAAGTAACTTGCCCAAGGTCATACAGCCTAGTGTAGTGACTGAGTAGATATTTAAATACAGGCTCTCTAGTTGCAGAGTCTGTGCTGTTTGTGTGTGTGTGTGTGTTTGTTTGTTTGTTTGTTTGATTGATTGATTGATTGATTTGAGAGACCGAGAGAAACATCGATTCCTTGGTCTACTTATTTATGCATTCATTTGTCAATTTTTTTTTTTTTTTTTTTTTTTTAGAGGGAGAAGGGAAGGGAGGGAGAAAGAGAGGGAGAGAGACATCCATGTGTGGTTGCCTCTCACACACCCCCAACTTGGGGCATGGCCTGCAACCCAGGCATGTACCCTGACTGGGAATCGAACCAGCAACCCTATGGTTCACAGGCCAGCGCTCAATCCACTGAGCCACACCAGCCAGAGCTCTGGTTGATTCTTGTATGTGCCCTGACTGGGGAGCTAACCTGCAACCTTGGTGTATTGGGACAGTACTCTAACCAGCTGACCTACCTGACCAGGGCTGGAGTCTGAGTTTCTTGTTTCCATCTTACATTGCCTGTCGTGAAGAAGGAGTAATAAATCAGTTAGCATTTTTCAAGCCTTTGTAA
Organism: Furipterus horrens; assembly: GCF_987537825.1. NCBI lineage: Eukaryota > Metazoa > Chordata > Mammalia > Chiroptera > Furipteridae > Furipterus > Furipterus horrens. The sequence goes on from NW_028327172.1 coordinate 11,368,317, forward strand.
AAGCAATTGAAGGCTATGATGTAATAATACCTAGCTTAAAGGAGCTTCCATTTCATTGGAAGAGAACCTCCAGCATAGAAGAATATGTGAATGCACACACCTTCTAACCATATCTGTGTGAAAGGGGGTGTAGTGTTGGGCTGGTAGCAAAATGGTTACGGGCATATGGTTTAATTATTGGCTGGTCCTGTGACCTTGGAAGTGACTTAACCTCGACACTTCAGCTTTCTCATCTGTAGAATGGGGATAACGCCTGCCTTGGAGGGTTACTGTGAGGACTAAATGAGATAACCCAGGTAGTCTGTTTATCATAGTACCCAGCACATTGGTACTGTGTGGCGTATTGTTATCATACTCTTCATCCTGTCATCATTATGGGCAAGGTGACCTTGTTTGGAAGATCGAATAGGTGTCCTGGGTGTCCTACAAGATCGGAGCCTTGTAGGAACTAGCCCTGGAAAGTGAGGAGCCAAGGCTTTCTTTGGTTCTGTCTTTTTATCCCTACAATTACAGCCTCTCTACCTCTCTTCCCCTTTCCACAGGTCTGCACCAGGGTGGGGCTTCTTTCAACAGATTTTTCCACATCCTTGTCAACTTACACAAGGCCAGGACTCTTCCATCTCAAGTCCCTCTGACTGGCAGGGGCAAGGAGGCTGGTGGCATGTTTACAGCACTGGCTGAGGATGGACATAGGGTCTTTTGAAGGCCATTAGGGGTTGAAATTTTTTTCACGTAAAGAAGAGATACCAAAAAATCCTTGATTATTTCCATGCATTTGGATGTCCACTGAGTCCTTTGTTTGCCCCCCCCCATAGGCTTCTTGAAGAAAGGGAGGTTCTCTTGTACTGTGATTTCCACGGCCACAGCCGCAAGAATAACACCTTCCTGTATGGCTGTAATAACAACGATCGCAAGTACTGGCTTCATGAGCGGGTCTTCCCTTTAATGTTAAGCAAAAATGCACCAGAAAAGGTAAGTACGTGAGGTAATTTTCTGTCCCTTAACTAGGGGGGAAGGGAGCTCTCTGCTTCTTATATGTAGTATTTGATTGCCACTTTGTATCTCTTTTTATTATCTTGGGTAAATCCCAGGAACCTGGACTTCAAGAATTTAGAAAGCTGTGGTTTTAAGAATTATTCTATGTCCATCAAACTGATGGACAGATAAGTAACTTGCAGTATATCCACACAATGGAATGTCGTTTGGCAATAAAAAGAATTAGCTACTGATACGCTAGGGCATGGAGGAATCTTGAAAACATGATGGTAAATGAAAGAAAAGACACAAAGGCCAACTGTTGATTGATTCCATTCTATGAAATGCTATCGAGACAGAAAGTAGCTCCGTGACTGCCCAGGGCTGGGGGCAGACAGCTTGGGGAGTGCCTGCTAATGTGTACTGGGTCTCTTGGGGCCATTGAAAATGTCCTAAACTTACATTACAACTCTGCGAATATCTTAAACCATTGAATTATGTACTTTAAATGTGTGGACTTGATGGTATGTGAATTATATCTCAATAAAGGTGATTTTTCTTTTAAGACTGTATTTATTTCTTTTTTAGAGAGAGGGGGAGGGAGGGAGAAATAGAGGGAGAGAAACATTGATGTATAGTTGCCTCTTGCGCGCCCCCAGCTGGGGACCTGGCCCACAACCCAGGCCTGTGCCCTGACTGGGAATCAAACTGGCATCCCTTTGGTTCACAGGCTGGCACTCAATCCACTGAGCCATCCCAGCCAGGGTGAATAAAGGTGATTTTTTTTTTTTTATTGCTCTGGCTGCTTTACCTGGGAACAGTTCAAACTCTTATTAATAAAGTTATCTGTCATCTTGAATCCTGTGCTTTGTAGTGGAAGCAAGGACTGAAGGACAAACAAAATGTTAATGTTACATGAGCCTCCACAGGAAAAGTTTATATCACACAAGATCACAAATAAGGAAGATACTAAAGGACTAATGGAAACAGCAAGTTTTTAATAGCTGGCTGAGTGACAGCTCTGTGACAGTTGGGCACATACAGAGCATCTGCATTGGTTTAGAAGTTGGTTTTCAGCATCATAAATACACCCACGAAATGTAACTGACATTAAGGAGAAGTGAGGTTGTATTTAGGAAAGTATTTAAGTGATAGTACAAATTTTCTCACATAAAGGTAATTAAGACAAATATTTCGTATCTGCTGCTCTTATCGTAAAAAAAATTAAAAGGAGAAAGCTTTACCCTTCACCTACCCTTCCTTCCTTCCTTCCTTCCTTTTTTCTTGTTTTAATATTCCTGTCTATTTTTGCCAGGGGTCTCTTTCTTCATATGAAATCACATTCAGAACCCAGTGTCTAAAACAATTAAAAGCAGAACTATGCTAGTGAAGAGGGATAGAAGGTTTGAACCCCTGCCCGTTCTGCCTCCTCCTCAGTCCTTGGACGGGAATGCCCTGAGGCTCCCTGAGAACCCCTGGCTTCTGCAGAGCACGGTGAGAAACCACCAGGTAGTGCGGTGTCTCCCAAACATAAAGCGTCTTCAGCAGGATAGGCTAGGATGGGTTGGGATAGGTGCCGCGTGTATGTTACAAACTCCAAGCGAGGGGACAACGGGGGATCCTGAACTCTGAGCTGAGAACATTGGCGTGAGGGAGCGAAAGCGTTAAAGGCAGAGACTGTAGGGCTGAGCCATATGCGAACCACATACAGAGGATAAACCCCACAAGAGCCAAGGGTTCAGATTGGGGAAGGGTAGAAAATCAGTCTGACAGCCCTGACCGCTGTGGCTCAGCTGGTTGGACTCGGTCCCGCAAAGAGAAAGGTCACCAGTTCCGATTCCCCGGTCACGGCGCATGCTTGGGTGGCAGGGCAGCCGCTGGCTGGGATGCATGCGAGAGGCAGCTGACCAATATTTCTTTCACACATTGATTTTTCTCTCCTCTTTCTCCCTCCCTTCCTCTCTTTCTAAAAATAAATAATTGTTGTTTTTTTTTTAAAGAAAAGTCTTACAAAGTTTGTCTACTGCCTTGAATGCCGAATTTGGCCAGCATTCCCAAGCAGGCATTCAAGGAAACCTAGTCCTGCACAGTGTCCCCAGGGAAGGGGGGGACTAAAAGGAAGGGTTCATGGGCAACGAGAAACAGTATACTCCCTCTCCTCTGGAGGATCCCAGCCCACAATAACATTTAACTATTCTGAGGGGTGCTGCAGAAGAAGCCTGTTCGGTTCTGTTAACCCTTTATCGCCCTGGTGAACATGACCACAGAACTCCTGTTTTCCTCTGTGATACGTATTATCATCCCTTAGAGTTAGCATTTTATGGAACATGCTTTAGGAAGTAATATAATGGATCCCAGGGGAACCGTTCTTGTATCATATTAATGAACCAGATAGCTTACACGTGCCAGCTCATGATTAACAGAGGATTTGGATTTGTGTTTAGTTCTCTTTTCATAGTTGTAACTTTAAGGTCCAAAAGTGCAAAGAAGGAACAGGGCGCATTGTGATGTGGCGGATGGGAATCCTGAACAGCTACACCATGGAGTCCACCTTTGGCGGGTCCACCCTGGGTGAGCTCTCTTCTGTAGATCACAGGCCAGCTTGGCCGGGGCGGGCTATGCAAAGCATTGGGGAGAATAAATCTCTTTCAGTGTTGGGGGGAGAATAGAGCTGAAGAATTATTTTCTCTGGGCCTTATGCCAAATTTGAGTACTCAAAATACGGGTGTGAAAGATAATATTTAATGGAGCAGTATAGCATAGTGGTTGCTAAGGACCTGGAACCAAGCAGATCTGGGTTTGAATGTCAGCTCTGTTTTTAAGTTGTGTGATCCAGGGTAAGTTACTTAACTCTGAACCTCATTTTTCTTTAACTGTCAATAGAGCCCCTACATTGTAGGTGCTACTTAATGAGATAGTGCATGTAAAGCACTTGGCATGTGCCTGCTACCAGGTAAAACTTTATCATTGCAATTATAACTTCATAATTATAACCATCATGATTGTAAACGTTCGTTGTCAAAAATGGTTCTGAATCAAACTAAAACTAGAATCAGAGATTGGTATTATTTTTATTTTTTATTTTTGTAATTATATTCTATTGATTAATATATTAGGGTTGTCCTGATTCCTCCCCATTTACCCCCCTCCACCCAGCACCCCCCACTCCCTCAGGCAATCCCCACACCATGGTTCATGTCCACGGGTCATACGTATAAGCTCTTTGGCTACTACATTTCCTATGCTCTACTTTACATCCCCATGGCTATTCTGCAACTACCTATTTGTATTTCTTAATCCCCTCACCTCTTCACCCATCCCCCCACACTCCCCTCCCATCTGGCAACCATTAAAACACTCTCTGTATCCATGATTCTGTCTCTGTTCTTGTTTGCTTAGTTTGTTTTTTAGATTCAATTGTTTGTAGATTTGTATTTTTTGCCATTTTATTGTTCATAGTTTTGACTTTCTTCTTTTTCTTAAATAAGTCCCTTTAATATTTCATATAATAATGACTTGGTGATGATGAACTCCTTTAGTTTTTTTCTTGCTTGGGAAGCTCTTAATCTGACCTTCAGTTCTAAATGATAACTTTGCTGGGTAGAGCAATCTTGGCTATAGGCCCCTGCTTTTCATGTCTTTGAATATTTCTTGCCAACCCCTTCTCGCCTGCAAAGTTTCTTTTGAGAAATCAGCTGACAGTCTTATGAGAACTCCCCTGGAGGTAACTAACTGCTTTTCTCTCTTTAACCTTTGGCATTTTAATTATGATGTGTCTTGGTGTGGTCCTCTTTGGGTTCAACTTGTTTGGGGCTCTCTGTTTCCTGGATTTGCATGTCTAGTTTCTTCACCAAATTAGGGAAGTTTTCTTTCATTATTTTTTCAACTAGATTTCCAATTTCTTGTTCTTTTTCTTCTCCTTCTGACACCTCTATGATGCGAATGTTGGACCTCTTAAAGTTGTCCCAGAGGCTGTTTATACTCTAATCACTTTTTTTAATTCTTTTTTCTTCTTGTTGTTCTGATGGGTTGTTTTCCTTATGTTCCATATCATTGATTTAATTCTCAGTTTCATCCACTCTACTGTTGTTTCCCTATAAACTGTTCTTTATTTCAATTAGTGTATCCTTCATTTCTGAATGGATCTTTTTTATGCTGTTGAAGCCTTCACTAAGTTTCTTGAGCATCCTTATAAATAGTATTTTGAACTCTGAATCTGATAGATTACTTGTCTCCATTTTGTTTAGCCTTTTTCTGGGTTTTTGATCTATTCTTTCATTTGGTCCATGTTTCTTTGGCTCCTCATTTTGGCAGCCTCCCTGCGTTTGTTTCTATGTAATGGTAGAGCTACTTTCGCTCCGAGTATTGGTAGCATGGCCTAATGTAGTAGGTGTCCTGTAGGGTCCAGTGGCACAGCCTCCCCTATCAACCAAGTTGGGTACTTGAGGTGCACCCTTCGCGTGGGCTAAGTATACCCTCCTCTTGTAGTTGAACCTTGGTTGCTGTTGGCAGATCAATGGGAGGGATTTACCAAGGCCTGTCAGCTGCAAGGATTGGCTGTGACCACCGACCACCAACCTTCACCCTCCGTGGAGGATCAGCTGTGCAGGGGCAGGGTGGTGGTGCTCCAATGTTGGTCTGTAGCTGTCCACTGGGTGCGCAAGCTCTGGGGTTTCCTGGGTGGTGCAGGCCAAGGTCAGCCCCCACCTGTGTTTTGCCCAGGGCCTCCCTGCCTGAGCTACAAAGCAATCTGAGATGGCTGCTACTTGTGCTGGGCTTGGAGATTCCCAGGTGAAGCCAAGCTGTGACTCTAGGCTGGCTGCTGCTAGTGCTGGGCCTGGGGCTCACTGAGGCCAACTGTTGCTCATTTGATAGGATTTAGGAAGTTGTGAAGCATGAGCCAAGCCCAGCCATTCATATGGAAAAGCAGCCTGGTGGGCCCATAAGTTGGGTAGGGCAGGGTCTCTGGGGATCTCCTAGGTGGGTCAAACAGTGTTAGCCAGGTTGATGGAGCCTCAGATATGGCACCAGCTTGCCAGCTCTGTGGGGGAGGGCTTAGAAAAGGAACAATGGCTTCTGCTCTCCTTGATGCCAGATACTTCATTTCCTCCCTGTATGCCACTGGTGCCTTTCAAACTGCTACCCTGGTGCCAGAGCTCAGAGGGAGTGAGTGAGTAGGTGAGTCCATGTGTGGGTTCTTTAAGAGGAACTGCTTGGGGCTCCAGCAGTTTCTTCCACCAACTCAATCCCCGCTGGTTTTTGCAGCCAGAGTTGTGGAGACTTATCTTCCTGGCACTGGAACCCTGGGGTGAGGGGCCTGTGTAGGGCTTGGACTCCTCGCTCCCAAATTTTTATCCACCGCACGTGGATGTGGGAGCAGCCACCCATGTCTCCACCCCTCCTACCAGTCTGAATGGATGTGGTTTCTTTAATTCTGTAGGTGTCAGACTTCCATTCAACTTGATTTCTGATGATTCTGAGTGATGGTGGTTCAATATTTTAGTTGTAATTTTGATGTGGTTGTGTGAAGAGGCGAGCCATGTCTGCCTACACTGCCATCTTTACCGGAAGTCCGAGGTGGTGTTATAAATGAGATATTCATAAATTAGATTTGCAATTGCCCGTTAAGATTTAATAAGAAATATTTATGGATTTTTTTCCAGGCAATAAAAGAGACACTCATTTTACCACTGAGGATCTGAAGTCCCTAGGTTACCACGTCTGTGACACCCTCCTGGATTTCTGTGATCCTGACCGAACCAAGGTAAAAATGGCGTTCCCAGAAATGCAGCGCCCTGGCCGGCGTGGCTCAGTGAGTTGGAGTATCGCCCCATGAACTCAAAGGTCACGGGTTCGATTTCTGGTTAGTTAAAAGAACGAGAGAGGGAGAGAGAGAGAGAGAGAGAGAGATGCTGATGCCGTGGTCAGTTTCGCATGGGTCCAAGGTCAGCTCAGTGGGATTTCAGGAGATCTTCATTTCCTCTTAATATTTTTCTGAAGTTTTTATAATGAAAGAAACTAAGAAAGGCCCAGCCGGCACACTCTCAGCAAATGATGAGACCGCAATTCCCCAAGAAGATGGAGCCCGTCGTTCCAGTCCCATCGGCAGGCCTCTCCCTCGCTTCTGAGGGTGCCCATGGCAGCACCGCTTCTACTTCCCTTCCTCCTGTTTCAGGAAATCCGCTGTCCTTCCCCTTCTCCAAATCTAGCCCTGCCCTTTGTGCATTTGTTAACCTTCCCTACGGCCCCCCTGGGGTCTTGCCTCATTAATAAATAACCTGCCCCCATTTCGGTGTCCTCGGTGTTTTCCTCTAACTTCTTCCCCTCAGCTGCAAATGTTCTCCAGCTGCTTCCATCTGAAGTCACAGAAGTTTCCTTTGGCCTTGTTTCCTCTGCAGGTTATTTCTATTCTCCTTCATTGCTCAGCTTCTGAAAAAGGAGTCTGTACTCCTGGTCTCTAACTCATCTCTCAGACCCCCTCTGAAATGTCAGCCCTGGGGACACGTGATGTGCACCCCCTCTGGATGCAACTGTTTAATAAAAAACATTTAAAGGAGTATTTGAGCATAACATGACCCGTTAAATCATATTTGCAATAGGCCAGTATCTGAACAACCCTGTTCTAACTTTTCCTTCCTTACCATTCAAAAAATAAAATAAAATAAATCAGACCTTTGTGTTGTTTAAGAAGCTTATTACTGGCTGTACCCAAGGAAAAGTGGCTAAACTAGTGCTTCTTGGTGTTCTGTCCCAAAAACACTTCCGTGTGTTCCCACAGCTCATGTAGTTTATCTGGTAACCTGTCCTTAACAGCAGACGTTACAGCTTACTCTCCTTATGTCCTCAGCAATGAAGTGCCTTTTAGCATGTACTTAGTATTTGATGAGTAAGTAAATGAATAATTAAAATGGTTCTTTTTTCACTTCCGCAGTTCATGCAGTGTCTGGCAGAGCTTGAAGAGCTCTTACAACAAGAAATCCATAAGAAATTCAGTGAACTTGGACAAGATGTGGATTTAGAAGGATGTTGGAATGACATCTCTTTGTCTGACATTGAATCCAGGTAACAAACTTCAGTTCAAAGAAAAACCAGAAAAGTTTTATTATGTTTTTAATTGTTTTGTTTGCTCTGTTGTTTTGTTGGTTTTGAACCTCAGGTTCAAAATATTGAGTAAATAGTGGCGCACTTAAATACACTTCATTCCTTTGACAACTACGTATTGATTGCCTGTTCTTGTAGGCACTACAGGGGGTTGGGGGGATGGGCAGGCAGTCAGTGCAGGGCCTTGTAGGCAACTGTGAAAGCTTTTGTGTTTTGTCTCATGGGGGATGGAAAGCCTTTGGAAGATTTTAAGTAGAGAAGTGTTGTGATCTGCCCAGGTTTTGGTTTCAGGAGTAATACTCTGGCTGCTGTGTGGCAATAGATCATAAAGAGGAAATGTCTAAGCAGGGACACTCTTTAGGAGGCTCTTTCAAGGCCACAAGTGCAAGGTGAAGGTGGCTTGGACCAGAGGAGTAGTGGTTGGTGGTGTGTGAATTGGTTGGATTGGAGATATATTTCGAAGGTTCAGACATTAGGATTTGCTTATTGATTAGATATGGGGCACAAGAGAAAGAGAAAGAATGACCCCATCGTTGGCTGGATGGTGTTGCCTTTAACTGAGATGGAGAAGGTCAGTGGGGTGGTGAAGACCAGGAGCCTCGAGGTGGGCGTGTCCAGTTGGAGATGTCTGTGAGGCATCTAAGTGGAGACGTAGAATAGGCAGTTGGCTGTGTGAGTCCAGAATTCAGTGGAGAGGTCTGACAGAGGCATCATTGGATAGATATTTAAACTTTAAGACTGGATGAGATCCCAGTGGAGTAAGTGCAGATAGAGTAAAGAAGAGGTCCAAGTCTGAGCTGGTACCACAGCTGTTTTTAGAAAGATTTTATTTATTTATTTTTTTAGAGAGAGGGGAAATTAAGGTGAAAGAGAGAGAGAGAGAGAAACACTGATGTGAGAGAGAAACACTGATTGCACACACCCCAACTGGGGACCAGGCCCACAACACAGGCACGCACCCTGACTGGGAATCGAACCGGGGACCTTTCACCTTGGGGGTGGGGGGAGGACTACGCCCAGTCCACTGAACCACACCAGCCAGGGCTGGTACCACAGCTTTAAAAGGTCAAACGGATAGGGAGGAGCCAGCAAATGAGACCAAGTTGGGATCAACCAGGCCAAAAGAAAACCAGGCGAGTGATTTTCTTTTTTTAAGCAGATCAACCCTGGCTGGTGTGGCTCAGTGGACTGAGCGCTGGCCTATGAATAGAGAGGTCACTGATTTGACTTTCGGTCAGGGTGCAGGCCTGGGTTGTGGGCCAGGTCCCTGGTTGGGGGCATGTAAGTGGCAACCAATCGATGTTTCTCTCGCAAATTGATGTTTCTCTTCCTCTCTTTCTCCCTCCCCTCCCCTCTCTCTAAAACATAAATAAAAATAAAACCTTAAAAAATATATCAGATCATGTTATTCCTCTGTTTAAAATACCTTTATGGCTCTCCCAGTCCACTCAGACAAAAAGTCAAGGACCCAACAATAAGTGACCTACGGACGCCCGATACCTCTATAACCTCCACACTCACCCTCTCACGCTCTGCTAGGGCCACACTGGCCTCCTCACTCTTCCTCAGACTTGCCAGGATATTTCCCCCCGCAGGGCCTGGAATACTTTTCCCCCAGATGTCCACAGGACTGCCAGCTTCACCTCCCTCACGCCTTTGCTCCCACGCCAGCAGTTTCAGTGTGCCCGCTACCTCCATCCCTCTGCTGCTGCTGCACCTGGCTCCCCGCCTTCACCCTCCTGCCCTGCCGTACCCCCCTTAGGTGCTCCGATGTTCTTCCTAGCATTGCATCACCTCTGTCATTCTGTACCGTTGACAATTTTATTGCACCTGTTATTCATTATCTTTCTTTTCCTACTAGGTTGTACGTCCCACAAGGTCAGAGATCTTTATTTTGTTCACGTCGATACCTCCTGCATCTGCAACAGTACCTGGCTCCTAGGGAGAGCTCAGTAAATACTTGCTGAGTAATTCAGTATGTAGGATCTCAGCCCCACCCTCAGAGTCTTCAGAGCTATTTAGGAAGCCCCCAAGGGGGGGGCGGGTATCTCCCGTGTGTGCAAGAACACCTTCTCCTCCAGCTTCCCCACCAAGGTGCCTCAAGCCCGATGCCCTCAGTCACAGGTTTCTGGGCTGGGTATGGATTCTGCCGGGAGCTATGCTGTGCTCTGTGCTGGTCAGTGGGCAGTGGATGGCTCTCCCACAGACTCTCTGTGGCACTTTGACACCTGGGCCCTACAGCACTTCTGCTGGCGGAGGCTCCCAGATGTCTCCTGAACCCAGACAATCAGGCCAGGTCAAGCACCCCATTCACCACATCTCCTCTTCCATTCTCCCAGAATCCTTTGCCTTCTCCCCAGGGCCAGTGCACCAACCCCGCTTCACCTCCACCCTCAAAAACAAAACATCCCTTGCATATCAACGCACACAAAGAGCCTAGGGAGTCAACTCAGAAACAGCCGGACTGCATTCTAGCAGGCTCAGCAGGGAAACTGATATATTGAGTTAAAAATTATTGAACCAGTTCTCCCGCTTCTGCAGTGGGAAGCTGCTGTCATGAACCCCCCGTGGGTGCTGCCTTTCCAGTCTCACCGTGAAAGAGAGGCAGACTGAGTGTGCAAGCCCAGCCAGCGCCTGCTCTGGTGTGCACACGCTGTCGTCAGCATTTCTGGGGCACGCTGCATGGAATGCTTTTACCCCGGTTGTTAAAATTCTCTGCTGTCTCCAAAAGGGACGTCAGAAACTATTATCAGGTGGCCTCAAAAGCTGCTCCTCCGACTGGAAAAGCCTTGTGAGAATGGAGAGCTGGGAGTTAGACCAAAGAGGAGAGGGCTTCCGTCCCACTGTCTGTCTGTGGGGCCCCTCTTTGTGCACTGGCAGGGGGATGCAGGGGCAGGGACAGAACACAGAGCTGAGCAGAGTGGTTTGAAATGCTGTCTTTCCCCCGATTTGAGTTTTGTACCAAAGATATTTTTGGATGTGGAGAGCATGTCCCAGAGCTGGACTGTCAGCTCCAGCCGGCCACACCCCAGGGACAAGGAAAGTGTAACGTGACACCCGATGAGAGAAGAAAGAAAAGAAAGAATCGATGATCTGAGGCCTCCTGTGTCCTAGCCCTCGAAGAAAAGGGGCAGGACAGGGAGTGGGGGAAGACTTCAGATCAGTCTAGACTTGCATCCAAAACTTTTTCCTTTTTTGTTAGAGTTCAAAGTGAAAGTGAGTTTGTTAGTGAGGCAGCGAGACAGAGGGCGGCTGTTCCACCACGGACAGAGTAGCCCATCCAGAACTTCTGGAGGGAGAATTGGGGCAATAGGAGCGATGTCCCTAGTCTCTGAGCTAGAGAGTCTTTGTATTAAGTATATTTATTTGTATATGGAACACATTTTTAAAGGGCACCTAGTAGGATCCTTGCTCTCTGAACTGGAGCCAGCCAGACAGGAACGAATGACAGAGCTCCTGCCATCAAACAGGTCACAGTCCCCTGGCGTCCTTCAGGCCTGCACGTGAAGGATCCTCCAGCCTCTCACAGTCGCTGCCATGGGCAGCTTTGCCCACCTGGCTGGTTGGGTTGTTTGTTTGTTTGTTTGTTTGTTTTTGCCACACGGATTGCAAACTCCTCGGGGCAGGGGCTCTGCCGTGTCTGTCCCTGTTTCCTGAGCCTGATGCACCACCTGGCGTGCAGCGGGCTTGCGGAATGAATGAATGAATGGCTGTGCTTCTCAGGGATTCATAGTGACTGAAACACAGGCAGTGGGGGCAGTTGGCAGACTAGCTAGCCTGACCCCGTGCACCTGTTCAGGTACGCGATGCACTTCCGGACGTTAGTAACAGGCATTTCCCTTTCTTCTCTCCTCTTGAAAACAGCACCAGTGGTTCTGACAGTTCCCTCTCAGACGGTCTCTCTGTTCACCTCCTGAACATCGCAGAAGAGGTGAGACTAGGAAGACTCTTGTGCCCAGGAAGGGTCAGCCTTAAAAAATGGCGACACAAATAGATAATGTGGTGGGATTTTCCAACTATGCTAAGAGCTGCAGAAAATAGAGCAATAGCATCTTAACTGGTTATGGAGTCTTTCACTTTGTCCTTTATAATTTCTGTTTTAAAAATCTAGGGGGGGAAATGTGAGGACTCCATATGTGTCCCAAAGTTAAATAAAAAATGGGAAAAAAGTTTTATCTGAAAGTGAAAACCATGTTAAGAGATAGAGGTTGTTAAAAATGACCCATTACTTATTTGCCAGAAGGGAAATGATTAGGGGACTGGGTGAAAAAAGTGAAGGTCTTAAGAAGTACCGATCGGTGGTCACAGGATAGTCACAGGGATGTGAAGGACAGCAGAGGGAATATAATCAATAGTATTGTAATGACTATGTATGGGGCCAGGCAGGCACTGGAAGTATCAGGGGGACGCTTTGTAAAGTCTATGACTGTCTATCCGCTGTGCTGTACACCTGAAACTAATGCAGAATAATATTGCATGTAAACTGTAATGAAAAATTTAAAGATTTTTAGAGTTCTTTTATTTTAAAAATGTTTTTATACAAAGTGTTTCTTTATTCCTGTAGTCTTAGATAGTTTTTTAGGCTTTCATATAAGTAACTTCGTTGCCTCGTCTGTTCATAGACTTTCTCTTCCATAGGTGATCTATAAGATGATATTTAGAAACAACAAAATACTTCTGGTGGTTTACTGTGCACAGGCTTTCCTAGTTGCATTAAGAAATATCTCTGATTACGGCTGTCAGAGGGAGCCGGCCAAATTAGACTGGATCCTCCAGTTTCTTCAGCTGGGTTTACAGCAACATAAGATTAAGCTTCACCACACCGTAGGTACCTAGAAAATTAGTCTGGAGCTTCATTTGCTTAATTAGCAAAGCTGCCTTGTAGCCACAACCAAATTGAATCTTTTATTTTTTTAAAGATTTTTAAAATTTATTTTTAGAGAGAGGGGAAGGGAGGGAGAAAAGAGAGGGAGAGAAATATTAATGTGTGGTTGCCCCTCATGTGCCCCCAACCGGGGGCCTGGCCCACAGCCCAGACATATGCCCTGACTGGGAATTGAACCGGTGACCCTTTGGTTCACAGTCTGGCATGCAATCCACTGAGCCGCACCAGCCAGGGCCCAAATTGAATCTTTTAACCACACATCTAATAATCAGTATTGACTGTACCTGACATTATTGCCGTAAGTAATCTGGTTTCCTGTTATAAATCACAGGTATTTGCTTATTGGTATAGGAGCCTCTTTGGCAGTATATGTATAACAGTGGGTTTGGGAGGTGTTAGGTGGGGAGCAGCCTCTGGTAAGGAGGTGACTGAACTGTTTGTTCTTCAAACCAGTAACAATTGAGCTCCATGAGAGCCGCGTCCAGGGTTAGCCATTGTGTCCTGAGTGTTATGTGAAGAGTCCTCTGGAATCCGTAATGCCTGCTTTCTCTGTACTTTCTGGAATAGTTGAATCAGAAGAAGAAGATGTATAAGAAGAAAAAAAGAAAGCCACTTCAGACAAGGAAACAGCGAAATGAACAGTATCAGAAAAATAACTTGATTCAGGAGTTAACACCAGCAGAAGATGCCCTCGTAAGAAAGCTCTGCTGCCTGCCGCTGCTGTTCCCCGGGCAGCAGGACAGGGCTGTGGTCTGCTCCAGACCAGAAGGCACGGGGCGGGGGAGTCTTTCTGTCTCTCTGTATTTCTTTCGTTCTTTCTTTTTCTTTCTTTCTTTCTTTCTGTTTTTGTAACTAGCAATCTGTACTTTTTTTTTTTTAATTGTTTTTCTATTCTAGTTGTCCCATTCCCCCCCCCTTGCTCTCTCCTGCTCCACCCGTCTTCCCTTCCCCCTCGCCCACAGTCCTTCCTCATTTAGTTGTCCATGTCCCTGGGTCATCTTGCATTCAGAGCCCTTTCGGGGGTCCTCTGGGCATCTCTGGGCAGCTTTCAGCCATGACTCACTGAGCTCCTGTGGAACAGGAGGACCAAGTCTGAATTTCCAGAGGGAAGAGGTGGGATGGGCTGGAAAAGCAGCGGCTGGAGCTAGTCCAGGGCCGCTGGGGCTGAGGGGTCAGGCCCAGTCCAGGTGGAAGACGCCTGGCTAGCTCCGTTCTAGTCACTCCTGGCAGCTGCTCCCACATCACACCCTCTGATCTCTAGCGTTGACATTGCTTTCAGAGGTGGGGGTTTTACTGTGGGGCAAATTGGGTTGATTATGAGCAGATTAATTGCAATGGATCAGCTGAAGAAAACATTCTCTCTGCATTCAATCCTTCTAGGAAAGGGCAGGATTTGCTTCTATGGTGCAAAAGCAGTCTACCTTTTCCAAACATTCAGAGAATGCCAGTTCTTCAACAATGAAAAATGAAAAACGAAGGCTGAATGAGGTAATATTTTTGCTTGATTTTTTAAACGCACTCATGGAAAATTTATAAAAACTTGGTTGTAATATACTTACACAAAAAGTGTAGTGTGCTGATTTGATATGTGTATACATTGTGAAAGGACTCCCACCCTTGAGTTAGTTAACACATCCAGCACCACACATCTTTACCTTTTTTTTTCTTTTGGTGAGAACATGTTCAGTTCTACTCTTAGCGAACTTCAATTACACGATACAGTATCATTAACTACGGTCACCATGTTATGTGTCAGATCTTCAGACCTTAGCTTATCCCTGACCGTTTCTACTCTGACTACCCTCCCCTTTTGTCCCCACCTCCCAGCCCCTGGCAACCACCCTTCCACTCTCTGCTTCTATGAGTTTGACTTTTTTATGTTCCACATCATGAGTGATACCATGTTGTGTGTGTCTTTCTGTGTCTGGCTTATTTCACTCAGCATAATGTCCTCCAAGTTTATCCATGTTGTCATGAGTGGCAGAATTTCCTTCTTTTTTATGGCTAAACAACATATTGTTTGCAAATATTTTCTCCCATTCTCCCTTTTCATTTTGTGGTTGATTTTCTTTGCTTTGCAGAAGCATTTTAGTTTGATGTGGTCCCTCTTGTTTATTTTTTCTTTTGTCGCCTTGGCTTTTGTGTGTCAAAACAAATAAAATCATTGCCAAGACCTATGTCAAGGAGCTTACCTCCTATGTTTTCTTCTAGGAGTTTTACAGTTTCAGGTCTTCCATTTAGGTTTGTAATCCCACAGGGTGAAGAACAGAGTCGCCCTCTATGTCACCCTTACCTGTCAGTGCCACTGGGCGCGGGGGTGCATTAAAACAGGTGGGAGACTGCTCTGCTTCAGGTTAGACACACTGAAATCTGACATCAGATATTGGTGTTTCATGATTTTAGACCCAGAACATTTCCACCCAGCCATCCATTTATTCAACAGACTGTCTTGTGTAACTACTGTACGCCAGGCCCTCCACTGGGTGCTGGGGCGACAACATTGAACAAAACCATCCCTGCCTCAGGGACCTTAGAGTCTTGGCTGGAGTTCAACACGCAAACAGCAAATGACATCACAGAGTGGGATGCAGGGAACGCAGAAGAGAAGCACCTAACCGACTTTTAGTACTTTGGACTTTTGTGGCTATAAAATCCTTGATTCTTTTATGTATAAAAACAGGTTTTGGTACAACAGTAGCTAATTCTGAGTGGATAAGGTGTAAAATTGGCCCTCCTCAGGCAGAAGGCTGCCTGTGAAGAACAGAGATATAACAGGGTCCCACTACAATAACTGAAGAACCCTCAGAGCACAGCCGTCTCCATTCGGCATCAAGGGACATTTGGTGTCTAGTATAATAGTGACAAGGACACAAGCTTTGAGGTCTGTCTTAAGTTAAAATGCCCCCCCTACCATGTAATGAGCTACTTTGCCACCTTGGGACTCTGTTTCTGCATCTAAAATACTGGGGAAAGAATAGCTACATCATAAGGTTGGTTGAGAAAATTAGATGTGAAACTGTGTGTAAAGTGCCTGGCGTATGGTAGGCATTCAATAAATATTAGTTTCCTTCTTTTCTTTGAAATATTATTTGTTTGGATCCTGTCTCTCTTTTTGTGTTAGAGTATCATAATGAATCAGCATGCATGAATAAAAACACTAAAATAATGTATAATATACATAATCACTCTTGTCCAAGTCGAAATTCTAATGAGAATGTGTTCATTCATTTCAGTCACAGTTAAACGGAAGAGACAAAGGCATCTCCCTGGACCCATCAAAAGCAGCCGCCTTGATTCTGACTAAGAGTAAAGAAAGAACACAGGTATTTTACGTAATGTATACATATACACATGTATATATATTCACATACATATATGCCAGAGATTTACTTTATTTGGGGGTTTCGTTGTTTTGAGAGCACACGTATTAAAGCTGGGACAGTGAAACAGGAAGGGCTTAGGATAGCAGCAACGGGAGAGAGCCTGGGCAGGGCTGCTCTGGCTCTCCAGGAATGCTATAGGGAAGAAGGGAGCCAAGGAGGGGCTGCTGTCAGCTCAGTGGAAAGTCAGGGAAAAGGGGGCCTTGGAGCAGGTTCAGGAGTTCTGCTGCTGCTGTTTCCCTGGTTGCCCGTCCGCACAGCTCGCAAGGGACTGAAGGATGCAAAAGCCCACCCAGATGTTAACAATGAGGGGGGGCGCCCTGCAGTCAGCCGTGAGGTGCCTCACGGGCACCGGGCACCGGCACAGTGATTGTTCAGTACTGGGCTTCGGGAGGGGTTTGCTCCTGTAGAAGAGTAAGTGCGCGTGAATTCATGTTTATCCCTGTAACATCGCTCTTGCTCACTGGTACTTGCATATTCTGTCCTTAAAAGGAGGAAAAAGAGGTGGGCAAATAGCGAGCGAGCTGCTGTTTCAGAGCACGGGTGCCTCTGTGGGCAGGGGCAGGGGGCTGCTCACGTGTCTAGGTGGAGACTGAAAACCGCTGGGTCACGCGGATGTCCTAGATACAGACTCCATAGTTCTCCCAAGGCGCAGTCCCTGCTGTCCTCTCAAATCTGCTGCTTGAAAATTGTCAGGCTGATGTTCTCATTTGCCAGCAGTACCAGGGGTGGGCGCTTTGAGAACAGTAAGACACGGTCCTCCTTTAGGCTGGGGTCCTCTGCAAACGGGTGGCAGGGAGTCCAACCACCTGGTAGAACAGAAACTGAAGAGCAATGAAAAGAGGTTTAAATAAAGTCAAATCAAAGAGAGTTTCTCTCCTGACAGACCAGTAAGTGATGAGCTTGTCGTTTTTCCTCATTCAGCTATTAGGAGAAGTCTATGGGGGGCTAAAACCATATCCCCCAACCGGGACATGCTAGTCAAGCTGTAACATGCAACGAGGGGCCCAGTTAAACCCGGTGACCTGGATCAATGCCATCCAAACTTGTACCTTTACTCCCTTTCCCCGAAGTTCCTAGTGTCACGTGTCTCTAACAGAGACATAAGCGTTTCACTTCCAGCCAGCTTATTACAATGCAGCCCCTGAACTTCTCAGAGCAATTAAAGATTGTCCACGGGCCGTTGGTGCTCTGAGGGACTGGCCAAATGCTTGACCCCCCTCTGCCCCGGACCAAAAACTACTTTGGTATTTCGGGGGGGGGGGGAAGCAACTCCTTCTCACTGACTCCTTTTAAAACCAACCCAAATCCTTACTATGACTTTAGAAATTGCAACAGAAACTGAGCTCAACCTGTATATCTTGTTTGCGCAGAGAGGAAAGCCAGGATTTACAGTATCACGCTCTCCAAAGAGAAGCGCAAACACCAGCCAGGAGGCCGCTCCAGACCCGAAGCCACAGTGGCCCAGGAACAGGTTTCTCGGCACCAGGAGAGGCCGCGCCACGATGACACTGTACCCGTCCTTGCACATATACACATACCCGTAGGGCGCCCGGGCCACGCCACGCAGGTGCTCCCTCGGCCTGTTTTGGGTTAGACACGTTTGTAACGAGGGCAGTTGTATGGCCGGTAACTGCTCTCGTTTGTGGCACGCTGTGTTGTGTGTTCGCGTGCACTGCCCTTCCCCTGTGCGCTCGCACAGTGAGCCAGCTTCCGAGGTGCACACCTCGTGCATTCGGTTACTTTTCACAAAACGGGGTTTCATCATGACGCATAAAAAAGCTTTAATCAGAAGCCGAAGTGTGTGCTCATGGAACTACAGCACAGATATGCCTCATTTTAACAGATGTTCTCTCTAAAATTACGTACAAATCAATTTTAAAAAATCAAACTCTGTTTTAAACGTATTCTGGGAGTGTGCTGTGTTAAAAACGTCTGTGTCAGAGCGTCCCAGAGAGGCAGGATCGGTCAGACTGTGGCATCCCGGGCTTGCTCAGGGTGAGGGGTTCCCACGTGCAGAAAACAACCCACGTAGTACCCGGAATTTAATGTTGCATATATCATGTTCAACACAGTTACGTAAGTTTTTAAACCCATTGATTAAAATTCTTTCTCTCTAACCAGTTGTCTCCATTGATTGGTCAACTGAATAATCTTTTTGTTTTTTAACATTTTATTTATTTAATTTTAGAGAGAGGGGAAGGGAGGGAGAAAGAAAGGGAGAGAAACATCGATGTGTGGTTGCCTCTCATGCAACGCCAACTGGCCCTCAACCCAGGCATGTGCCCTGACTGGGAATCAAAACCCTGACGTCTTTTTGGTTCACAGGCCGGTGCTCAATCCACTGAGCCACCCAGCCAGGTGCATAATCTTATGTGAACAGATATTTTACATCCCTCACAGGCACCATCTGCCCTCTACAGCCTGTCCTACCAACATGCTGGAGTCATGTTAAAGAAGCGTCACTCCAGGGCATGCCAGGCCTCCTATTTGACTTGACCTTCTTCCTAATGTTCTTCATTGTCACATTTAAACTCTTTTAGCCACCATCACCACCCAGGTGACTAGAGATTAGAGCCACATGCAATGTAGATCTTATTATAATCCCAGTATCTGTCTTTTATTTTTTTTTAATTACTAGAGGTCATTTGGTGGACAGTTTTAGATTTGCAGATAATTGAACAGATAGTACAGAGTTCCCATATACTGTCCACCTCTTCCCACCCACCACTCACACTGACTGCGAATCTTTTTTTTTTTTGGTATTTTTTGCCATTTAGTAGTCCCCTTATACCCCTTACCCTCTGTCCTGCAACCAGCACACTGCTGTCCATGCCCATGAGTCCTTTTTCCTTTTTTGCTCAATCCCTCCACCCCCAGTCCTCCCTCACCTTAGCTGTCATCCTGCTCTCCATCTATGAGTCTGTCTCTGGTTTCCTTGTTAGTTCATTTTGTTCATTAGATTTCAAGTATGAGTGAAGTCATATGGTGTTTGTCTTTCTCTGACTGGCTTATTTCACTTAGCATAGTGTTCTCCAGGTCCGTCCATATTGTCACAAAGGATAAAATTTTCTTCTTTTTTACAGCGGAGTACTATTTCATTATGTAAATGTCTCGCAGTTGTTTTATCCACTCATCTAGTGATAGACACTTGGGCTGCTTCCATAGCTTGGCAATTGTAAATAATGCTGCAATAAACATAGGGGTGCTTATGTTCTTTCGAATTAGTGTTTTGGGTTCCTTCAGATATATTCCCAGAAGAGGGATTGCTGGGTCAAACGGTAGATCCATTTTTAATTTTTTTTTTTTTTTGAGGTATCTCCATACTGCTTTCCACAGTGGCTGCACCAGTCTGCATTTCCACCAACAGAGCAAAAGGGTTCCCCTTTTCTCCACATCCTCACCAGCAATTGTTTGTTGACTTATTGATGATGGCCATTCTGACAGGTGTGAGATGATATCTCATTGTGACTTTAATTTGCATTTCTCTGATGATTAGTCATGTTGAGCATCTTTTCATATGTCTATTGGCCATTTGTATGTCCTCTTTGAAGAACTGTCTATTCATGTCCTTAGTCTAACTTTCAGTTGGGTTGTTTGTTTGTTTTTTAGTGTTGAGTTTTATAAGTACTTTATAGATTTTGGATATAACTCCTTTATCAGATGTATCAGCGAATATGTTCTCCCATTCTTTGGGTTGTCTTTTTATTTTGTTGATGTTTTCCTTTGCTGTGTAAAACTCTTTAGTTTGATGTAGTCCCATTTGTTTTTTTTGTTTTTTTTTCTTTTGTTTCCCTTGCCTGGGGAGATATAGCTGATGAAATATTGCTGAGCAGTGTCCGAGATTTTGCTGCCTATGTTTTCTTCTATGATTTGTATGGTTTTGGGTCTAACATTTAAGTCTTTAATCCATATTGAATTTATGTGTAGTGTAAGAAGGTGGTCTAATTTCATTTTTCTACACATTATCTGTCTAATTTTCCTGACACCATTTATCGAATAAACTATCTTTAGCCCATTGTATATGTTAGCTTCTTCGGGAAGACAAAGACTTGGTGCCCTGAGTACAGCCCCTCCCCATCTCGCTTCCAACCAGTTTCGGGACAAGGCCATCTCTCCTCCTAGTCCCCTACACTGGCTATTCCTAGACTGTTGGATTCGGTGACCAGAAATCACTTCAGTGAACCCCTTCTTAGCCCAGCTTCAGCTCCAGGCACCCTCCTTTCCAGCTCTGGGCTTCACTTTCTGACCCATTCAGCCAAGACTCTGGAGTGCATTACGTCAGCCGCTGCTTGCAAGCACCCCAGAGTCCTCACTCTCTGTCCTTCTGCCACATCCACATGGTCGTTCCCCAGCTTTGGATCCTTCCAGCCTTTCCGGCCATCTGTCTTCTCTGCTCCTACACCCAGGCTGCCAGGATGACTGCAGGAGAACATGCCATCAGGTGGCCCAGGGCCACCACTTACGTGTCTCCTCTAGCCTTGGAAATTTACCCTGTTTCTGACACTGAAGCTCCCAACCCTTCCTCTTCCATGGTGATGTCACATCTTCTCCGTTGCCTCAAGCCCCCTGTTCCCCCCCTGCTACGGTCTTCCTGCCAGGAACAACCTGGCTAGGAGGTAGTGGTTAAGAAAACAGCAGACAAATTCTGAACTCTCTTTAGTAGGTTTGCTTCTGTGCTGGCATGATGTGTCTTGGTGTGGTCCTCTTTGGGTCCATCTGGTTTGGGACTCTCTGTGCTTCCTGGACTTGTGTGTCTATTTTCTTCACCAAATTAGGGACGTTTTCTTTCATTACTTTTTCAAGTAAGTTTTAAATTTCTGGCTCTTTGTCTTCACCTTCTGGCACTCCTATGATTCAGATGTTGGTACTTTTGAAGATGTCCCAGAGGCTCCTTACCTTATCCTCATTTTTTGGATTCTCTTTTCTTCTTGCTGTTCTGATCCAATGTTCTTTTTCTTTCTTATGTTCCAAGTCATTGATTTGACTCTCAGCTTCAACCCTTTAACTGTTGGTTTTCTGTAAATTTTTTTATTTCATTTAGTGTAGCCTTCATTTCTGCCTGGGTCTTTTTTATGCTGTTGAAGTACCCTATGAGTTCCTGAAACATCCTAATAACCGGTGTTTTGATCTCTGCATCTGATAGGTTGTTTATCTCCATTTCATTTAGTTCCCATATGCCCTCCCTCACCTTCAGTTTACTTTAATGTTATCACCGTATATTACTGTGGCACATTTGTCAAAACCAAGAAAGTATGGGTACATTACTATTAAGTAATGTCCAGACTTTATTCAGATTTCACCAGTGTTTTGTTTTGTTTATTTATGTATTTATTTATTTATTTATTTTTAGAGAGAGAGGGAAAGAGAGAGAGAAAGAGAGGGAGAAGAACATCAATGTGTGAGAGCAACATCAATTGGTTGCCTCTCGCATGCACCCGAACCAGGGACCAGTCCATAACCCAGGCACGTGCCCTGACCGGGAATCAAAGAGGTGACCCTTCACTCCATGGGATGGCACTCAACCAACTGAGCCACACTGGTCAAGGCTCACCAGTGTTTTCCTTAATCTCCTTTTTCTCCAATTCAGAATATGCATTTCATTATCATGTCTCCTTAGTCTCCTCTGGTCCGTGATCATTCCCAGTCTTTCCTTATTTTTCATGACCGATATTTTCAAAGAGTACAAATTAGGTATTTTGTAGAATTGTCCTCAAATTGAGTTTGTCTGATGTTTTTTCATGGTTTGACTGGGGTAATGGATTTTTTTGGAAATATTGCTACAGAGAGTGTGCTTCATCAATCAGGGGCACTTGCTGTCCACGTGACATCACTGGTGATCATGTGTCTCTTTTGAAAGCCAGGAAAACCTTTCCAAAAGCCCTGCAGAGGATTTCTGCTTATGCATCATTGGCCAGAATCAATTGGCTTTGATATCAAGGTAATAAAAGCCTTATAGAATGAAATAAGAAGAATATATTTCCTCTATTTTCTGAAAGAATTTTGCAAGAGTGATATTATTTTTTCTCAATATTTGGTAGAACTTATAAGTCACACTATCTGAGCCAGGGTTTTTTTTAGTATAAAGATTTTTAATTACTAATTCAGTTTGATTTTTTGTTATCATCTAATCAGTTTTTCTTTTTTATTGATTTTAGAGAAGGAAAAGAAGGGGAAGGAGAGATAGAGAAACACTGATTTGTTGTTTCACTTATTCATGCATTCACTGGTCAATTCTTGTATGTGCTCTGGCTGGGGATCAAACCTATAACCTTGGCATATAGGGACGATGCTCTAACCTGAACTACCAAGCCAGGACTAATCAGATTTTCAGTTTCTTCTTCAATTTGTTTTAATAGTTTGTGTCCTTATCACGATTTGCCCATTTCATCTAAATTGTCTAATTTCTTGGCATAAAGTTGTAATACTCCTTTTTAATCCTTTTTCATTTCTGCAGGATCTATGTTGATGTTCCCTATTACATTCCTAATTTTGGAATGTCTGTTTCTTCTTATTTTAGAGTCAGTCTAGCTAAAGATTTATGTTGATCTTTTTTAAAGAGCCAACTTTTGGTTCCATTGATTTTTCTCTATTGTTTCTGTTTATTATATGATCAATTTTCACTCTGAGCTTTATTATTTTCTTCCTTCGACGACTTCTTCTTCTTCTTCTTTCTTCTCCTTCTCCTTCTCCTTCTCCTTCTCCTTCTCCTTCTTCTTTCTTCTCCTTCTCTTCTTCTTCTTCTTCTTCTTTTCTTCTTCTTTCTTCTTCTTGGATTCCTGACATGGAACTTTCTTAGAATAAATATTTGAAGCTATAAATTTCCTTTTACATACGGCATCCATAAATTTTATATATTGTGTTTTTGTTTTCATTCAGTTGAAGATATTTTCTAATTTCCTTTCTTATTTCTATTTTGATCCATGAGTTATTTAAGAAATATATTTTTTAATTTCCAACTATTTGGGTATTTTCTAAATTTCTTGTTATTTCTTATTTCTAATTTAATGTCATTTTTAAAAGTATACGTTGTATAATTTCAATCATTTTAAATTTATTGAGACTTGTTTTATGGCCTAGAATATTCTACAGAATATGTTTCCAAATAAAAAAATAAGCTAAAAAATAATGTGTATGATAAAATGCTACATTTTGTGTAATAAAGAATGGAATGTGAATACATATTTGAATTTTCTTGTGTTACACAAAGGAACACTGAGAAAATAAGTAATAAATGAATAAAATGGTTTGATTTTTAAATTCTTATTATAAAAACAACATAGGTTTATTACAGAAAATTATAAAATCAGTTAAACAAAAATAAGGAAATAAAAACACGATATTTCCATTACCCAGAGATGATCATAGTTAACATTTTAGTTTTTAATATTTTCAGTTATTTTTCTTTTAAAAAGTATATTTTTCTAAATTGAGATCATACTGCATATACTGTTTCATAACCTGGTCTAATTAACAGTCCTCACCTTTCATGTGTGTTTTCATTTTGAACTAAGAAAATAGAATATCTATTGAAAGTGCAATATTAATTTTTTTAAAAAGATATAATTCTTCCCAGCATAAAATAATTTTCTTGACTCTGCATACTGAAAGATCATACCTTGTCTCAGGAAAATCAAATAAAAAGAAAACTGCGCTAAGACATGCCTTAGTAAAGTTACTGAAATTCAAGGTGAAATTTAAGGATCTTAAATTTTTTTATATGCATATATTGAAGGAATATATTTTCCATGGCCCTCTTTTGAAAAATCTATTAGTGAATAAGCTTTAGTGAACCAAGAGGTGAGTAGAGAAAACTATATCAAAAAGACTCATAGAGCCCTGGCCAGTATGGCTCAGTTGGTTGGAACATCATCCTGTAAATCAAAAGGTCATGAGTTTGATTCCCAGTCAGGGCACATACTTAGGTTGCAGATTCAGTTCCTGGTCAGGGCACCTACAAAAGGCAACTGATCCATGTTTCTCTCTCACAACGTTTCTCTTCCTCTCTCTCTCTCTCTCTCCCTCCCTTCCCCTCTCTGTCAAATCAATGAACATATCATCGGATGAGTATAAAAATGTAAAATAATAAATAAATAAGTAAAAGGACTCATTGACACTATTACAGCTATTCTATTTTACTCTTGACCTGGGACTTTTTAAAACTTGACAATGTATTGTTATAGAGTGGAATGAAAATATTATAAGCTTAGCAGTGCATCAGTTATATTTATAATACTAGTTGAGGGAGAAGGAGGAGTAAAGGTGAGAGGTAGTGTGACCATACTGATTACACAAGAAGAAATGAAAAGCTGATCAGAAGTAGAAGTATAAATGCATTTGAGGGTATAAAGGTAAGCACTATGGTATGTAACACTATGGACACTGTGTATAAACTCCGTGAAATACAAGAATACAATTATGTGGAACCTGAAAGGCAGGAAGGTGATGGAGATGCAGAAGGAAAAGAAGGGAATGTAAGTTTATTTCCACATTGCTCACAATCGGGAATACTATTTAATAAAGAGAGAATAAGGCATGGTATATAAAGTTGCAGTCACAAAAATAACCACTATATCTAAAATAGAAACCTATCAAATATACCTACACACACTCCCAAAGCAAGTAGTTCATACAGTAAGTTTATTTTTTTTAAATATCAACAAAAAGCTATTTAAAAAGTTACATATACGTTTTAAATGTTGTAAAAAATTTTGTATAATAATGGAAGTTTGACCAAACATAACTGTCATATCAAGAAACAAAATTGGCCATGACTAATGTGGCTCAGTTGTTTGGGTAATGTCCCACAATGCAAAAGGTTGCCGGTTCGATTCCCAGTAAGGGCGCATGCCTGGGTTATGGGTTCAATCAATGTTTCTCTCCTTCTTTTTCTCCCTCCATCCCTCCTCTCTCTCTAAAAATAAATAAATAAAATCTTTCTTTTTAAGGAAGCTAAAAAAAGAAATATGAATTTCCTAAATTCATTCTATTAAAAAAATAAGATTTTCAGATCGAATCCCAAACAAAACCCACAATTATATGGTGTATACAAGAAGCAAACCTAAAACAAAGTAAGAAAGGCGAAAATGAAAGGTCAGAGGAGCACTAGGCAAATAAAAAATAATAATTAAAAAGTATTGCCTTAATATCAGATAAGATAGAATGCAAGACCAAAGCAATTAACAAGACAAACAGATTAAAAGGGTGAAATATACAATGAAGCTCTAATAATTAAAAATTCTCTATACCAAATAACATTGAATTGACATTCATAAAGAGAAAACTACTGGAAATGCAAGGAGAATTAGATAAATACATATTAATATAGATTTTTTTTCAACTTTCTTTGATTGAGTGGACAAAAACTAAATCCTGAGAAAAGAAAATATATGTCCTTTGCAAGTGCTCATGAAACACTTGCAAAAGTCACTCATATATTAAGCCACAAAGCAAATAAATGTATAAAGTTACAAAAAGTATGATAGAAATAGAAAAGCACAAAGCAATAAAACCAGTCATGAATAATATTATCTGGAAGCTACTGTAAAAACAAAACTGCCACTGAGAAATTAAAAGGCTCTCTCAAACAAATCCTTGGCCAAAGAAGAAATCAAAACCAAAATTGCTAACTACTGAAGGATGTATTAGAATCTATGGGCTGCAGCTGTGCTCCAGTGGAAGGTCACACTGAAATACTTA
Source organism: Furipterus horrens (assembly GCF_987537825.1). Lineage (NCBI taxonomy): Eukaryota > Metazoa > Chordata > Mammalia > Chiroptera > Furipteridae > Furipterus > Furipterus horrens. The sequence goes on from NW_028327172.1 coordinate 11,394,357, forward strand.
CAGTCATGAGTAAGAAAGAGTGACAATGAAAGAAGTGTCTATAGTAAGCAGACATTGAAAGGTCTCCCCTTAGATTCCTATCTTCTGGTTCTTTAATCAAACACTAATCTAGGTATTGCTAGGGAAGAATTTTGTGGACAGAATTAAGGTTACTAATTAGCTGTCTTTAAAATGAGATTATTCTGGATTATCCAAGTAGAGAGATGGGGTGAAAGAGGGAAAAGAGACTCGTAGAAGAGGAGGTCAGAGCTATTTGAAGCATGAGAAGGACTGGAGCCAGCACTGCTGGCTTTGAAGACAGAGCAAGGGAGCCCTGAGCCAAGGAACATTAGCAGCCTCTAGAAGCTGAGAACAACCCCTGGACAACAGCCAGCAAGGAAATGGGAATCTCAGTCTTATAACCACATGGAACTGAACTTGAATTCTGCCACAACCTGAATGAGCCTAGCAGCAGATTCTTCCCCAGAGCCTTCAGTTAAGAACCCAGTGGCCCGACACCTTGACTTCAGCCTTGTGGAACCCAGAGCTGAGAAATCAGCCAAGCCTACTAGACTCTGACCTACAGGACTGTGGGATAATAAATGTGTGCTGTTTTTAAGCCACTAAGTGGGAATTTATTATGGCAGCAATAGGAAACTAATACAGCATCTAACTTAAGAAGTTAGACAAAGAACAACCAAATAAAGTCAAGAAAAGCAGATGGAAGGAATAAATAGAGTTAGAAATAGAAAATGATTAGGGGACAAACAGAAAGCCATCAATAATACATTTTACTGCCTTGCTCGTCCTTGGCCACTGGCCCAGGAGAGGCTCATAAAATTGAGGAAATGCTTTGAACTTCCTGTCGGGTTATGTAGGATTCATTACAGTTTAACCAACTGAGGACAGGCAGTTTCGAGGCACTGGAGAGATGGCGGCAGCCTTGGGGCAGTCCAAGGGCACTGTGAGGTGGTGGCAGAAGAATGGGTCTGGGCGGCTGGCTGGGATGGGGGTCGAGCTCCGCGTTACATGCAAGCACTGTTGAAGCAGGAGACCATGGCGACTCTCATCGAAGACTGTCGAATCACCCCCTGCTGTGCACCACTGGCAAGTGGCCCACTTCTGTCCAGTGATTCATGAGATGTCTGCTAGGGGAGGCATCTGGGGAAAGTTTTCTTTCTCCCAAAAGAGAGCCATGGGAAAAGAACCCCTCTCTTCTTTCTTTGACTATGTTAGTGTTTGGATTAAAAAGCTGAAAACTGCAGAAGCCACCTTGCTATCAGCCTAAAGATGAAAGGAGAGGTGGAAAGAATCCAGCTCTTTCAATAACATCCTTGAGTCAGGGACTCATCCAATTCAGAAGACCGCATGTACTCAGGTCTTCCTGTGACGCTAAATAAAGAGACACTATATTATTTAAGCCTGTTTGAGTCATTTGAGGAAGAAAGTACAATGTTAAGACTTCGTGAATCCTGAAGCCCAAAGAATAGAGAAGAAAATAAGAGAGAGTGAGAGTGGGAGAAGATATCTCCTGTGTGGGGAGGGAAGGGTCAGGCTAGAAAGTAGACATGTAGATGAGGGTGTTGGCAGGAAAGAAGCAAGATGGCATCTTTGCTGTCCAGTTCATCCTGTCACAAGCCCAGGACTCATCTGCTGAAGCCACATAGACCCAGATTTTTTCACCTGCATGGTACACTGGAGTTCCTCAGCCACCCTGTTTTATCAACTGGGGAAACTGAAGCCTGGAGAGGGTCATGAATGCAAGATCTTAAAGCAAATAAGAGTACACTTCCAGGTTTGACATCCAGCCAAGTGACCTTCCCATTTGTATTGCCTGTTCCCTGTTTAAAAACCTATAGGGCTCCCTATGGCCTCACAATCAAAACTTCCAGGACCTTCCTTTCTCACCTCTCCTACTTCAACCCCAACGCATTCTGCTACACAAATTTTCTTCCATTGAAGTTATGCTCTTGTCTGCTTCCAGCACTGCTCATGTGGGTTTCCCCAGCCAGGACCTAGCAGCCAGATACAGGCTGTCAAATAATATATTTTAAATGTGAGTGAATGAATGAATGAATGAATTTTCACTCCTTCAAACCTTAGTTCAGTTCCTTCTCCTTCTATGAAGCCCTCTCAGATCTAAATCTGCTCTCAGATTTCTCCTTTCCTTATGCATTGGAGACAAAATTCAGTCTTCAACAGTTTTTTAAATTTTTTAAGTTATATTTTATTGATTATGCTATTACAGTTGTCTCAATTTTTCCCCTTTGTCCCCCTTCACCCAGCAACCCCCACTTTCTCAGGCAATCCCCACACCATTGTTCATGTCCATGGATCATGTGTATAAGCTCTTTGGCTACTCCATTTCCTATACTGTACGTTACATCCCCAAGGCTATTCTGTACCTACCGATTTGTACTTTTTAATTCCCTCACCTCTTCACCCATTCTCCCATAGCCCACTCCCATCTGGCAACCATCAATCTGCTCTCTGTATCCATGATTCTGTCTCTGTTCTTCTTGTTTGCTTAGTTTGATTTTTAGATTCAGTTGTTGATAGATGTGTATATTTTTGCCATTTTATTGTTCATAGTTTTGACCTTCTTCTTCTTAAGTTCCTTTAACATTTCATATAATAATGGTTTGGTGATGATGAACTCCATTAATTTTTTTCTTGTATGGGAAGCTCTTTAACTGCCCTTTGCTTCTAAATGATAGCTTTGCTGGGTAGAGCAATCTTGGCGTAGGTCCTTGCATTTCATGACTTCTAATATTTCTTACTAATCCTTTCTAACCTGCAAAGTTTCTTTTGAAAACCAGCTGGCAGTCTTATGGGTACTCCCCTGTAGGTAACTAACTTCTTTTCTCTTGCTGCTTTTAAGATTCCCTCTTTATCTGTAACCTTTGGCATTTTAATTTTGATTTATCTTGGAGTGGGCCTCTTTGCATCCATCTTGTTTGGGACTCTGTGCTTCCTGGATTTGCATGTCTATTTTCTTCAGCAAATTAGGGAAGTTTCCTTTCATTATTTTTTCAAATAGAATTCCAATTTCTTGTTCTTTCTCTTCCCCTTTTGACACCCCTTTGTGGGTGGGATTTTATGTCACTTGCACACAAAAGTCATAATTAAGACAGAAGTTAAGACTAAGGCAATTTAAAAAGAACATACGTGAAGTAGTAAGTGAGATATATGATCTTATCTATAGTTAACTGAGGAACACAAAGGAATTCAGCAGCCTGGACCTGGAAGGAAAACTGACATTCACTCCCTAGTAAATTCCAGAGGTTTCCACAGAAGTAATTATTCTAATAAATACTTACTGAGTACCGACTATGTCCCTGGTACTATTCTAGGCACCGAGAATACCGCAGTCAACAACAACAAAAACCCTGCCTTGTTGGACTTCACATTTTAGTATTGGGGTGCAGAGGGAAACAAATTAAAATTTTGATTAAATACTACTTGGAAGGTGTAAAGGCTGGGGGTGTGGGGAATAAAGCAAGGGGAAATAGGGAATGTCAGATTGCTTTTGAAACTCATCACAATGAACCACTGAAAGAGGTTTATTCATCCCAAATACAGCACAAACAAGTTAAGTGACTCAACCAAGATCCTCAACTAGCAAGTGGCATACTCAAAATTGGAAAACAGGGCGTGGGGGAGTTACAGGACCTTTGATCTCATTTAATCCCCACAACAGTATGAAGTAGACATTACTACATTACTATACTAATTTGTCTAAGATTCAAAGACGTCCTGTGATTTGCCTAAAGTCACACAGTTAGTAACCAGTAGAGGTGGAATTTGGATCAGGTCCATCGAACTTTAAAGACCGTGCTCCTTCCTGTTCTGGAAACTGCCTCCCAATATCATCTAGTGCTGTGCTAAGTATAGGACAATATTAATTAAAACTAACTTTTGTATTTTAATACACAGTTTAAAAAAAAACCTTTTCCTGTACACAATTTCACTTAGTGCTCCATAACCCTGAGAGATAGATACTAGTGTTACTCTTGATTTAGATACAAAAACTGAAAACAAAAGAAGAGAAAATGATTTCTGAATCACTTGGATACAAGAGAAAGCCAAGATCTAAATACAAGTCTTCTGTGTACTTCATTTTCTGTGCTGGGCTGGGTTGTGGGCCGAGGGGTAAAGATAATGCCTTTTTCTTTTTGCCTTTAATAGCCCGTGGCCTTGAAACAGAACCTCAAGCTGTTCAGTTATTAAGGGTTCAGTTGCCCGCCATCAAAAAGCATAACTCCAAATAACAGAGTTTGGTGAAAAGGAAAGGAATTGTTTATTAAAGGTTATACAGATTTAGATTAATGGCGGTTTTCTGCTGCTAAGTAAGTCCCACTCCCTTTAAAACACCCCCAAACACACATAGTCCTGCCTCCCCCTACCAAACCAAGCTAGTGTCAGAATACGCCAGAGGTACAGTCTTTCAGAAAAGCAGACGTTTACAGCAGCTCCCCTTCATCCACGCCTGTCTGGGGAGGTTCCACCCATGTTGCAGTGTTCTTCAGCTCTTAATTCAGAACCACGTGGCACCTTCTTATGCAACGCACCTCATGGCGGGCTGGTGGGGTGCTTCTGCTCTCGTTCAAACCACATGGCTCTCTCCCCCAAACGGCTGCCGCCTTATTTTAAAACCCTGACCGCAGCCTGTGACGCAGTCAGTATGCTGACCGATCCTGGCCACACGCAGAATCTCCGGCAGGCCCCATAAGCTCTTTCATCCCCATTCTGTGGTCAAAGCCCCTCCCATCACCTTGGCCAGTGGAGTGGCCATATTTGCGTAACTAAGAAACTAGGTATCTCTCAGGTAAATGGCTGTGCTCCACTGAGCCCCATCCCCCAAATTCTGAGGCTTCTGTCTGCTCTTCTACAGCCTGATGGGCACTAAAGTATTTGTTCATTCATCAGCACCTGTTATGTGCTGGGCTGAATATACAACAATGAAAAAGGCTGTGTCGGTTCCTGAAATTCATGGAGCTTATATTCTAGTGGAGGAGACAAACAGATAAATTGCAACTATATGTGCTACAGAACGATATACTAGAAAGTAAGAAATCAGAGGCGACATTTCTGAGACGTTAACATTAATTGAATGAATGCATGAATAGCAACCTACTGATGGATATCAATCTTATCTAGTTTTTGTTGGCCATTAGATATTTTTATGGTTCTAACGCTGAATACCCTTTGGACTGTATGCAGCTAATGGCCAAAAGCTAAGCGCGGAGGCGAGCCATAACTAAGAATCCTTCCAATTCTTATTCTTCTAACCTTGCCTTAGCTGTCAGGGTCACACACGCCCCACTGCCACGCCCATTCTTCTTCTTCCGGTTGTATCCTGTCTGCGCAGGCGCAAGAGAAACGGCCTCTCCTAGTGGAGGGCGTAGATCCCACCCCGAAACGCTTGTGCCCCTGGCCCGTAAGCCCCGCCCAGACCCCTACGTGAGCGCGCGAGCGCTTGCCGTTTCTCAGGGCGGGGCCTGAGCGGGGAGGCGCGCGCCGGCGTGTGCGTGCGTGCGCGCGCGCTGCGGGCGGGCCGGAGGAGCCGAAAGCCCTGGCACGTGATCAGGGACCCGCTCGGTCGCTTGGTGGTTCCGTCTGTCTGTCGGTCCGCGGGTGCCATCATGGCGGACGCGGCCAGTCAGGTGCTCCTGGGCTCCGGTCTCACCATCTTGTCCCAGCCGCTCATGTACGTGAAGGTGCTCATCCAGGTATGAGTCGTCGCCATTCCCTTCCCCGCCCGGCACCCTCTGCGGTCGCCGCTGCCCGCGGCGCCTGAGCAGGAGCTCCAGCCTTCCCGGGCCTTCAGTCTCCCGAGATGCTGCTCCTCTGCTGTCCCAGCCCTCCCCGCAGGGACAACTCCCACCGCCCGCCGCCATTCCGGTACCTGCGGGCCTGCCCGAGGTGTCGCCCGTCCGCCAAGCGGTGAGGCCCGCTCCATTCCCCGCAGCCAACCGCCGCCCTGCCCTGCCCGGTGGCTCCTCTGAACTTTGTTTTTCCTTCCCCGAGGTCGATCTTGGCCGGTCGCCACCAAGGGCTTCCCACACCCACCCTCTCGCCCCTCTGAAACTAGCATTCACCTCCTTTTCCTAGCCCCGAACTCAAGACACGAAATCTGTTGAAATTTGAAATTAGAAGGGAGCCAGTGTTTTATTAGCATGATTTTTATTTATTTATTTTGTCACTGTTACTGCTGCTATTCTGTCCCGAGATTTTAGCACCAGATACCCAGATAAACACAGGAGCTCATTCAGAAGTGATAATGAAGTGCTGGCCGAGTCAGATTTCGGAAGGATCCCCTGGGCGCCCTCAGCAACGGCAGCCCATGTAGCTCCTGACAGTGCCTATCACATCTGTCTGAGCTGGAAATCAGTTTGGGCGCGTTTAAGTGTATGTGTTAGTTTCTAGTTCGCTGTAAAATAATTCTTAAGTGGTATTTTATATTCACAGGCAAGCAGGCCAGGTTTTAGCCGATGATAAAGTGATACGTAGTATATTCAATTGCCTTTGTAGATTTCCCTGTGATGGGCAGGCCATTCATTTTTTTAAACCTCTGTTGAGAGTTGACATAATTACATCATGCCTTGCGCCAGGGAAGGGAGCGGCTTTTAGAAGCCCTGACGTCCACACCATCTACCTTTCTGTCAAAAATATGCACGCACTAGGGAGCACACATTTCTTATTTCCTGAGTTGATGCTAATCCAAATTAGGTTATCTGAACCAAGAACAAAGACTTTGAATGAAATGTATGCTATCTTGCCTAAACCAGAATTGGCACATTTGTAGCTACATAGTATCTGCGATGACAGCATTTTGCAGTAAATCTGCTATGAGCCCACTGCTCAGTACTTTCCCGGAAGGCAGGGTTTTCTAAGTGACGGTCAGAGCTCTTGCCTCAAAAACTTAAATATCCTTAATCCTATTTACACAGAAATCTGTGTGTGGCCAAGTTTCTCAGGGGTTTCAGTGAAATTCCCAAACACACAGTTTTTAAAAAGAGTGGCACGGTATCACCAAGCGCAGTCAGGAGTTATTTAATTGGGCAGGTTAACAATCACAGTAATAGAGCCCCAGCCATGTCCTAAGGCCTTTTCATTCTCTCCGTTATCTCTTGAATACTAAGAAGAATATATTGTAGAAATAAAATGATAGTCATTAACTCTAAAATGCCCTTCATTAGATTGCTAATGACAGTCTGCTCTTTAACATGGCCTTAGTTTGTAATTACTTCCCGAGTGAATTAGCCGGCGATATCTGCATTTGCCTTATGAGTGTTCTATCTTGCTAACCAAATATGAAGTTGATAGCTTAGTCTTCTCATTTTGTCCAAATATATGAGATGTGCGAGATTTTCTTCAGAAAATATTTTTTAACCTCCTCAGTAAACATTTGCTTTCAGAACACAGAGTTCCCTTATTCTATTTTCAGTTTGATATTAGTCTGTCTCAGCTAAATGGCTTACTTTATAGACTGAACCAAAAGGAAACCAGTCTTATCAATCGACAGAACAAAAACCTGACAAGGATGATGCTTCATCATTGCCTTGGAAAACATACACTGCATTTTTAACTTGTGTTAAATATTAATCCTAATTTTGTTCTTAATTCAAGACCTTGCAACCACAGCATTGATGGAAATATTGCTTAGTGTTGATGTATTCTTTTGTTTTCAAAGGTGGGATATGAACCTCTTCCTCCAACAATAGGACGAAATATTTTTGGGCGGCAAGTATGTCAGCTTCCTGGGCTCTTTTCTTACGGTAAGTGTCTTTGATTTATTTGGAATTGTATGACATTGAGGATCATGACAGGCAGGAGTTACTGAAAGAAAATATATAGAAAACATGTTGCCTTGAAATATCTATGTTACCATTTCCTTCAATTAGAATTTAAGTCTCTGACTTGTGTTTCTAGCTCAGCACATTGCAAGCATCGATGGGAAGCGTGGGCTGTTCACAGGCCTAACTCCAAGACTATGTTCAGGAGTTCTTGGGACTGTGGTCCATGGTAAAGTTTTACAGGTAAGGAGAAAATGAGTTAATCTTCCCAGAGATTTAGATTATCTTTTATGCAGTTGTTTTACTGATCAAGAGCAATTCCAAAGATATATTTCTAACCATGGTCTTTCTTTATCTTGGAAACATTTACATGAAAAGAGACCAGGAAGCTAACATTCTTAGTTCTTTCCTGGGAAGCAAGGGGATTTTGTGTGAAATGAAGTAATTGATTTTAATACACACAACCTTCTTCCTCTGAACCAGTTGTTCTGAGCAGAAGTTAAACACACTTACCGGTTTCCTGTAGAGAAATTAAATACACTTATTTGATTTCTTTATAGCTTATTTTATTTCTGTGAAGGAGGAAAGAAGCTGATTGAAATGTATTTCTTTCTGAAGTTATTTTCTCATTTCTAGAGTTAACCTCTAGTAAAATGATTTCTGTTACAAATTTATTTTTAACAACAACAAAAAACAAAGTAAACATAAAAGTCAAGATAGTGTTTATCTGTGGGGAGAAAGGGAGGAAGAGGGAATATCGATGAGGGTTCCGGGGTAATGGAAATGATTTTCCTTGACCTGGATCATGGCTACGTGGATACTTACCTTTTCGTTATTTGTTGCATTGTATATTTATATTTTGTGCACTGTTTCTATACCTGTTATATCTGCTTAAATTTGAAAGTTTTTTGTTTCTTGAGAGGGGAAGAGAGGGAGGAAGAGAGAGAGAAATATCTAATCAGTTGATTGTCTCTCGCATACCTGCAGTTGGGGACCTGGCCCACAACCCAGGCACGTGCCCCAACTGGGAATCAAACAGGCAGCCTTTCAGTTCACAGGCCGGCACTCAATCTACAGAGCCATATCAGCCAGGGGTGAAAGTTATTGTTTTTTCAAACCCCACTGAGGTGTATATCAACTGCAGGGTCGTGGTTATTTTGGGGAAGGGGAAGTGAGGGTGGAATTTAGCTGTATTTGTGGCATTTTATTTTAAAAAGGAAAGAGAGCTTAAGCAAAAAGGGAGAATTTTTAACATCTATTTAACCTCGGTGGTGGATATGTAGGTGAATTATTTTCTTAATTTTTCTGTGTGTTTGAGATGTTTCATAATGTTTTTAAAACCATCAAAGTTACATTTCATTTTTAGTGATGCTTTTGTTTTGCCAGCTTCTTTTAACTTCAAATGCTAAGACATGATCTTGATTGTACTGGTTTCTCAGTTGCACCAATTACAATGTAGGTCAAACAGCGTTGCCCTTTGCTTTATTTATAAAGGCGTTATGAATACAAATTCTGTACTGTTTAGAATGGTCCATGGGAATCCTGCACAGCATGAGTAAGGTTGAGAATATAAAACTGATGGGGTTTTTTAGGACATTGCCCTGTTTCCTGCTGACCCCAAGGGCGTTAGTGTATGCTAACCAAATTTATACAATACTTTCAATCTATATACTGTATCACATGTGCTAAATTTCAAACATTTAGTAACAGTTTATTTAGTACTCAGTATAACCTCCTTGCATTTTTTAGACTTGCTAATGCCTTATCATCTGATGAGCAAATCATGATTTTGTTAATTAGTTGCATGATCTAAGTGGCTTAGGTTTTAAGTGCTTTTCAGCCTTCGTTGATTTGAATTAGAGAGGTTTTTCAGTCAGTCCCTCACATGGAAACTGTTTCACCCTTCGGTTATTTTGTTATTCTTTTTTTTCTTTTTTTAAGATTTTATTTATTTTTAGAGGGGTGAGAGAGAGAGAGAGAGACCTCAATCAGTTACCTCTTGTATGCAGTCTGATGGGGAACCGAACCCGCTACTCAGGCATGTGCCCTGACCAGGAATCAAACCCGCGGCCTTTGGCTTTGAGGAATGACGCTCAATCAGCTGAGCCACACTGGTCAGGGTTCCTGCCTCTGATCTTTAAAAACATAATTCTTTTTTACAAAAGAGTTGTCTAGTTTTTAATCTGGTGTGACTGGGAGCTTAATTGATTTTCATTTCACCTAGGCCATCTTCTGCTTCTGAAAGAGCCAACAAATAGTATTTCCTCTTTCAGTATAGGCTGAGTTCCAGTGGTATTCATGTTTTCTTCTCTGGTAGAGGAGAAAAATCTCTTACTTGTTTTGGAAACAGATACAAAAGACAAAGGGGGGCGATTTCGGCTATTCAGACATAGCACCAATTCTCTGTTCTTTTGTACAGGGAAGAAAGTCTTGCCCTAATTTGGTATTGGTCCTGCTTTTTCCATGAAAAAGCCATGAGGGTTTTTTCCGTAGCCTTAGTCCTAGGCTGTGTTTTCGCAAATTTGTTTGTCTATTAAATGTATGTTTAGTAAGTGATGTTCTTGGATTTTTGTTTTCCTTTTTCTTCTTTTAGATGAGAGTTCTCATGAGCATTTGCTTGTCCCTTCAGCTGACCAGTATGTTAAACTTAGCAACAAAAATGTCTTAGAGAGACGTACTTACAATAAACTAATCAGAAGTTAATTGGAGATTTGCAGCAAAAAAAAAAATCAGCTTTTACTTCTAACAACAGAGTTTTTATATTATGTCCTCTCCCAGGGACATTGCTAGATCTAACCACCCCTTCTTTTCCTTTCTCTTCCTTTGCAGCATTACCAGGAATCTGACAAGATTGAGGTAGGTTGGAGCCCATGTGCATGCATGGGCCCACTTCCCTTGCAAGTTCCTGCTCTGTGGTCCTCATTAGGAGAAGGGACAGTCAGTTTCCCTTTCGCCTCAGTGAGGGTTAAGTTAGCATGCAGAGTGGGCTCCTGTTTGAACCGTTCTATTTAAAAGCATCAAGATATCTGTCTTCTTGTATTTGATTTCCAGGAGTTAGGACCTGGAAGTGTACCGAAAGAAGTCTCATCTTCCTTTGACCGAGTTATCAAGGAGGTAAGAGATCAGTTGGTGTCCTGTGCTATTTCCCTAAGTCAGGGTGTACAGTGTGGCAGCTGTAGAATCAGGATCATCAGGCCTGTGTGAGCAGGGTTTGTTCCAAATGAAATTAAACCTTCAGTATAGTTTGGGCTTTACTATGTGTATAACGTAAAAAAGAGAGTGGAAACGCTTTGCTTGCTATTTGGAATAGATGCATTTCAACGTAACTAATTTTGTCCACTCATTTCATTTTATTTTTAATAGATTTCATTATTTTTAGAGAGAGAGAAGGGAGGGAGAAAGAGAAGGAGAGAAACATCAGTTGGTTGCCTCTCGTACATGCCATCTTCCAGGGACCAAACCCACAACCCAGGCATGTGCCCCAACCAGGAACCAAACTGGCAACCTTTCACTTTGTCAGACGACACCCAACCAACTCAGCTACATCAGTCAGGGCTCGTTTCATCTTTAAAATTGAAGAAGTTTCTACTGAAAGTCCTCTGGTAGAGTTGAAATCCTCTAGTACAAAAGTGTTAAAATAGTGGCCAGACACTTTGCGGATTGGATATTATATATCCAGAAATGCTTTTACAACATTACTCTGAGTTTAGAATATTCCTCATTACCTATTTCCCACTCCTGTATTCTGCCAATGGAGTTTGTTTCATTCCTGGCCTAACACTGATGGCTTTTAGAACTACTCTCTTGTTTCTTAGTCTTTACCTTGTCTAATTGTCTTTAGTGGGTTCACAATTTTCTGTTAAATTCTATCATCTAAAATATATATAGTTCAAAACAAACCTTACTAAGGTGAATCAACTTGGTTTTCTGTAAATTTTTATGAAGTGAATTTATTCAAAAGTAAATGTATTAATAGACATTTTGCATTTTCTTAACTTCAGTTAGCCCATCCTGTACTGTAGGATCTTTTCAGAACTACCACTGGAATAGGTGTGAGGAATATCTTAACTAAGTGATTGAAGATAATGTTTAAATGCAAAAATGAATGATAGACCTGCTCTGTTTATAACTACCTCCAAGAATTGTAACTTCATTTCCTTTGCTACCTTTTTATGGAGTCTTGTAAAGAGAAAGGTAAACTATTATAAATATAGCAGCTGTAAGATAACTGCAGGGTTATAGGGTTTGTGTTCAAAAACAAAGTTCTGTTCTCACAGAGATGTTGGTACAGATTAAATCAAGCCTGACATTTGTCTAGAATATGTATCAGAGTCTCTGCAGTCACTCACAATGAGAAAGCAACTTTAAATATAGGCCTCATAATTTTATTCCAGCTCTGTGACTATTTGCTGGTGACCCTCCCTGTTTCTTTGCTTTTGTTTTTCTTATCTGTAAAGTTGAGAACAGAACAAATCTTTGCAGAGAAATGTTGAGACATTGAAATCCACGAGTGAAAGGTATGATAGAATGACAGCGTATTACATCGTATGCATTCAAGCGCCTTGCTCTTCCGACTCCAGGGCAGGGCCGCGCATCCTTATTCTGCAACCCCCACGGGCTCTCGCAGGGGTTTTGAGCGTCACTTATGTAGATTTCAGAAGTGTGTGTTGATTGTTTCTAGACAACACGAGAGATGATGGCTCGTTCTGCTGCTACCCTCATCACACATCCCTTCCACGGTATGTTTGCAGTTGATAACTGAAATCTGATTGCTGACCTTCCTTTTGTAACATGATCTCTCCCACCCGCTTAGATGGTTGATGTGGGAGTCCAGTCAGGCGCCTAGTCTGCATGCTTTTTGTTTGCTTGCATGCTTTGACTTTTATCTAGTTTATCCACATAGTTGGAAAAACCCCTTTTTATTTTTTTAGGTCTATCAAAATTTATCTTGTGTAGTTTTAAAAATTATTTGCTCTCTGTTCTGTAGTGATCACTCTGAGATCCATGGTACAGTTCATTGGCAGAGAATCCAAGTACTGGTAAGTGGTTTCGTTTTCAGGTGTTCAAGGAGATCTAGTGAAGCCAAAGGACTAAAATAATAGTGCTCTGCGTTGTTATGTTACCTTAGAGCTTACAGAACGGATATCATTTGATCTGCACAAAAGCCAGTAAATAGAAGGAAACAGCCCAGGCAGGTTTAGGAGCCTTACGTCCTTAGCCACTGGTAGTATCCACACTTCTGTGTCCAAATTCAACTGTCTTTGCAGAGTGAGGGCGGCAGAAGGGGGTGGTGGGGAGGGTGTAGATTTGACCTTGTCAAAAGTGATCATTGAACATTTATTTTATTTTATTTTTTTCTTCTTTTTATATTTATTTTTATTTATTTATTTATCTTTTTTTACTGTGTGATTGTCTCTCACTTGTGCCCCCAACTGGGGACCTGACGTACAACCTAGTCATGTGCCCTGACTGGGAATTGAACCAATGACACTTGGCTCACAGACCGACGCTCAATCCACTGAACCACAGCAGCCAGGGCTTTGAACATTTTTTTTAAATAGCTTCACAATAATCTTACTGTATTTTACCTTTCCTTCCTCTGTACCTAGTGGACTGTGTGACTCCATAGTAACCATCTATCGGGAAGAGGGCCTTCTGGGATTTTTTGCGTGAGTAAATTGCCGATTCGTGTGTGTGATTTTTATAAGTGGAAAGCATTAATGAAAATACAGACATGACTACTTAATCCTTGGGGAAAATGTACTTTCTCAGTTTACTTCATGCTAAGCTCTATTTAGACCCAGCTGGCTTGAATTCTTTTGTAAAGATAGATCCCGGAATTTTGATTCTGGTTATCTAAAACATTTGAAATGAGAGTTTTGTTTGTATTTTTTAACAATTAAGTTCATTCCAGGTTTCAACCCTTACAGTAAGTTTCCAGTATGTACCATTGATAAAGTAAGGAAAATTAATTTTTTAAAAAGGGAGAAGCCATCTAACATGTAGTTTCCTTATCCTGAGAGAATACATTTTTGCAAGGCTGTATTACCTTGAATTTACTTTGGAAGTACCTAAGACTGCTACCCTCATTTTTTGTTTTGTTTTTTTTGTTTGTTTGTTTTTTAATAGTAAAAACTTTATTAAGTAAATGATCCTTTTTAATTTTCAGAGTGTTTCAGAATAATTTATTTCATTCCTGCATCATGAATATTCTGGAAGACGGGCAGAACAGCCATTTATTCTCATTTTAGAGATTTTTTAAAAAATTGGATGCTCTAGGAATTTCATTTGCTGCCGATTGTATAGCTGATAAGTGATACAAGTGGCATTTGAAACCTGCTCTTCATTCTGTGGGGTCATGTTTATCCCGCCATTACAAGCTGCCTCGCCTAGATCACTGCGACTCTTGAAACATGGGACTTTATGTCTCTCGCTGTACCTGTGTTGGGGCCATTCTCATTTTGTAATTTTTCTCATCCCTTGCCCTGCCAAATTTGAATATCAGATACAGTTTAGCAAAAACCGTATTTAAGTCTGTTCTTCAAAGTAGGCAGATTTTTGGCCTTCGCGCTTACGGTTATTAAAAGTAAGGTGAACCAGCGGCCTTAGCTAAGGGGGGTATGGCTGACCTGCATCTTAAAAATAGGCGTGAAAGCATTAGCGATAAGCCTCAAGGACCATTGTGTCAGCTGAAACAAACCCGTTACGAGGGCTGGGTTCCGGCATTCTGTGTCTTTTCAGTTCCTGATAATATTTTGAAAGCTCCAGTTCTTTGAGAAGTGCCTGTATTGAGTGGATTAACTTTTTACTGATCACGTTTCTTGATTCTTATTTTTATTGTTTCTTCACGTAGGGGTCTTATTCCTCGCCTTCTAGGTGACATCATTTCTTTGTGGCTCTGTAACTCACTGGCCTACCTCGTCAATACCTACGCGCTGGACAGCGGGGTAGGTTGTGACCTTAATCAAATGTGTGAGTGCTGACCTGGCAGCTAGGTTAGCTTGAAAGTAAGGTGGCAGCTTGTTACGTGCCAGGCTCACCATTATATAGCGAAACGTCAGTCAGGTTCTCAGACTACTGGGACAACCTATACTATTTATCATGGAGAGAGGCACCTGAGAAGTCCTAGGGTGTAGCAGAGTGAGCCCAGGAGGTCTGTCTCTGTCTCTCTGCCTCTAGGAGGTCACCTCTTTATCAATACCTGATGTGAGAGGACACCGTGAAGCAGGACAGTTTTCTGGTGTATTCAGGGTGTTTCTTCTCATCTGAAGTGTTAAGGGGACTCCTGTGTTGGGATTTCTAGAAACCTCAGTTTGGGAGTTTTGGGGAATCAACCTTTCCTAAAATAATGCTTCCCCTGCCTCAGCAGTTGTGGGCCTCTTTGTATGCAGGCAGCCCCATGGCATGGTGGGAAATTGAACACACCCAGGGCTAGGACTGAATCCATGTTGTAAGCTTCTTGAGTATAGAGACCGATCTACCAAGCATCTGGTACACAGCTGGGTGTACAGAGAGGTGGTGACATGTCTTTCAGGTTTACCATAAATGTAGTTTCTGAGGATTGTATTTCTAGGACATGGGACAAGGGTACCAGTCTCATCTTTGGAAAGCCTGAAGCTATTATATTTGTTCCTAAGTCATCTAATAAATTCATTTACTATGAATGTGTCTGTTCATGTTGAATCAAGTTGATCATTTTAACCACTGCCTTTTTATGCTCATAATCAATATGTTTTCACCCTCAAAATTGAACTTCAAGCTATCAAAGAAACTGATAATTTAGAGATAGAATATATTGATATGGTTGGGGACCACTAGCTGTTACTATCAGCTTAACTTCTTTTACTCATTCTAATAAAGGCTTTCTTCCTGTTTTAGGTTTCCACCATGAACGAAATGAAAAGTTATTCCCAAGCTGTCACAGGAGTGAGTTTTGTTTTGTTTTTTTAATACTCTTAACCTTCTCAGAATTGTTTTGTTTCGTTTAAATTTGGCCTGTATTATCACTGCTTTAAAGCAACCAGCTGTTTCCCAGCAAAGTCAGGTTTGTTCATGTTTGTCAGACATAAGAGTAACCCGGAGTTCATGCAGCACGGTAACAGGGGCAGCAGGCCCGGACGGCTGGGCATTCCGCTTGCGGCAGGGGTGGGGGCCTCTCATCACAGCTCTGCCCCAGTACTTGACCCTGAAGGCATTCCCACTGTCCTTGGAAGGCCGCTGTGTTTTCTTATTTTCTTCAGGGGTGTTTTGAAATTGTATTTAAGTTGTATTTGCTTTTTCTCTTAAATATTGTAGTTCAATTTTATTTGAATGAGGACTCAATCACAGAATAAGAGAATTCTTCTGGCCTTTAGTTAAAATGTTAGCTGTAACGGTATATTAAGAGAAGGAAGCATCTCCAGGCTCAAAAATGTAATTTAGTCTTTCCTGAGATCCTGAGAAAGCAAAACCAGGGTTGGAGTATTTGACCACAGTGGCACTAGACTTCAATGAAGAAGAAAGAATAGAATAAAGACTGGGAATGACCTAATAACTGAGCTGTCTTTTTACTGTTTTACAGTTTTTTGCCAGTATGTTGACCTACCCGTTTGTGCTTGTCTCTAATCTTATGGCCGTCAACAACTGTGGGTAAGTGCTTTGCGTTTCTGATCTAGGCATCAGCTGAATGCTTGATAGGCAGAGCAGTCCTGGTAGAAATTTGGGGGAGAAAAATACAATTAATACTATTACTAGATTTCCTCATTTTTTCCTCTATATGCCCCATGTACCAGCAGTGGCATTAATTTATACTGTAAGCGGCTACCTCGTTTATTTTAAATCTATCCTCTTTTCTTGAAAGTTGCAAAAGAGCCCTGGCCGGGAAGCTCAGTTGGTTAGAGTGTCGTCCTAATATGCCAAGGTTGTGGGTCTGATCTCAGGTTAGGGCACATACAAGAATCATCCGTTGAGTGCATAAATTAGTGGAACAACAAATCAGTGTCTCTCTGTGTCTGTCTGTCTGTCTCCCCCAACCCCCATTCCTTCCTCTCTCTCTCTCAAAACAATAACAAAAAAACTATTTTTTTTTTAAGTTACAAAAGGTATATCAGGGATTGAACAACAACCTGTACCTGTTTTCCTAGGGGGTTCATAGGGAAAGTGAGCTTTAAAGAAAAGAAAATGGGAAATTTGGTCCATGGAGAGTTTCTTAACCTTTCACTATATTGGGCAGGAAGGGTGGGTGGAGGTGTGATATGGACACCGTTGAGTTCCAGCTACTAGTGCCAAGTGACCAGACGGAGTCGGACAGGTTTCGCCTCTTGATTCAGTTCGGAAGAACTCTGTTCCAGGGCAGTGCTTGATACAATATACCATTAGACATGCATGTCACTGTGTTCAAACAAGATATCAAATGGGAAGCTGGGTGGAGTTTGAGCACAGTTATTTCATACCATGCTACGTTCTGTTTGTCTTGGGATTTGTAGAGCAGCTGCCATATTCTAACCCAGAGCGTACCTGAAGGATGAGTTAACTGTATTATGATTCCTTACATAAATGCAGTTAATACATTGGAGAGGAAGTGATTATATCTGAGCAAGAGCATGTAGTCACCGCTGTTTATATCCATTGTTATATTTAGGTTCTTTTAAACACCACTTAATTTTTAAATCCCCTTTTCCTACTCTTTAATCATATAATTGCTGTGTTCTAGAATTTCATATGCCTATAAATTAAAAACCTAGGTGTTTTAGAAAATACGTAACTGATTCAAGTTTTTGTTTATTCATTGATTCAAAACATAAATATAAGGGAGGGAAATTTATTAGAACTAAATTGCCGCTCAGGGAAACGTTGAGGCAGGAGAATATTTTAACAAAGATTGAGAGAATGTTTTGTACATACTAACTTGAATGGCTCTTGTTTTGTTGTGTTTCAGGCTTGCTGGTGGGTGCCCTCCTTACTCCCCAGCATACGCTTCTTGGATAGATTGCTGGTGTGTGCTACAAAAAGAGGTACCTCTCTCATTCTCTCTCTTGCTTTCACCCACCCCAAATATATTTTACTTAATTTTGTTTTGTTTCTTTTCATTTTTTTAAATAATATCACTGGAATCCTAGGTTAATTCTTGTAGCTTAGCATTTAGCTGCCAGTTACAGTGCCCTCTCCCACGTCCCAAGTGTGCCTCTAGTGCAGCGGTAAAGTGTGCTGCTTAGAAATCATCAGGAGGGATCAAGAAGAAATAGAATCCCTAGATGTGATCCAGAGGCCGCCTGAGTGATCACGTGCAACTTACGAAGAGGCCCTGGGTTGACAGTTAGCCTGGTTGTTAAAATGATGGCCTTGGTTTCAGGTTTTTTTTTCTCGGTCTCACCTTTTTGTAACTTCTCAGAATGTACTTATAGATTCAAGTGTTTTCCTCCAACGTAGTAAACAGGAGACTGGGAAATAAGTTGGTTATGACATTATTTGTTCACAATGATGTTGTTAGAGCTGGTCTCTTACTTCCAGAGTCTTGTTAGTGCACAATTTTGTTCAGACTCCCGTTTATTGTTTGTTATTGCTGTGAGATACAGGCTTTATTAGGAACCAAAGTAATGGATGGCTGTGTGCTAAATTTAACACAGGATCCCTTAAAATGGCCATCAGTTTAAAGTCGTTTTTGAATGGGAATCACTTTGTATAGGATTGGAGAACAAAGTGTGAGAAGAAGCTCTTTGTTGCGTTACATTGTAGCACTAGTGATGCACGTGAGAAGGGCCTTTGTTCCCAGAGCTCAGGCTTCCCCGGCCTGAAGTCAGATGAAAAGGCCTCCGCGCTTCTGCGGTTGCTTTTGCTCAGTGCGCAGGCTCAGCAAGCCCCTCCGTGAGCCTACGCCAGGACTCTTGAATGGCTTTTGTACAGACCTAACATGAACCTTCTGGGTTTCATTCTGAGTTTTACACTCCTGTTGATATCCCAATTTAAGAGGAAAGGTGGCTCTTTCCCTACTTTCTAACTAACCCCCTTCTCCAGTAAGAAGGCAGATAGAAAATGCGTTACCTAGGGAACAGCTGGCCCTGTAAGTGCTTACGGCAACAGCAGATCTCGATTGGACATTTACCGCATATCTCAGGCATCATGCTAAGAGCTTTCCACCTATAGCTCGTAGTCCTCAAAATAACCATAGGAGGTAGGTACCGTGCTTTATTATCCCACTTTCCGTATGAAAAAACAGGCTTTGAGCACTTAAATAACACCCGTAATGTGCCTCAAGGTTATACAGCCTGTGTTTGGGAGAGCGGGGTCTGTGTGCAGGCGGTCTGACTGCAGAGGCTCCTCAGTTATGCTCACACGTTGTTACTTTAATGTTAAGGTTTTGTAAGTACTCCCTAGAGACCTGGCCATTCCATTAAAAAATGGGTGAGAGCGAGCACTTACTAAATGCTGGGGCTGTTCTCAGCGTTTAGTAGATAGCGACTCATTTGATAGCCCAGCTAGCGAGTGGCAGAGCTAGAATCCAAACTGGGAATTTTGTATAAGAAAGAAATGGTTGCCTTATCCACGCGGCAAAATTGTAGTTAGTTCCACAAAAGCGCAGCGTGAGTCAGAGTGCAAATCGCTACTCTGTACTGATAGTCCGCTTTTGTCCTGGACATTTAGTTATGTGTCTGTGATCTCATTTCACACTAGACTTTGCTTGTCTTCTTTTTCCCCAGGGAAACATGAGCCGAGGAAATAGCTTGTTTTTCCGGAAGGTCCCCTTTGGGAAGACTTACTGTTGCGACCTGAGAATGTTAATTTGAAGATGCGGGACAGGGACAGTGACATTTCTATAGTCCCAGATGAACAGAATTATGGGAGAGAATGTTGATTTCTATACAGTGTGGCGCGCTTTTTTAATAATCATTTAATCTGGGAAAGTGGAGGTGTTTGGTGTCTGCCTTTGTTGTTCTTTGTCCCGATATGGCATAATTTACCATGAACAGCCCCCCTTTAGTTATTCTGAAATGGGATATGTTTCCTCCAGACTCTTCATTGTACCTACACAGAAGAAAGTTGCATTTTCTTAAAGGTCGTCATGTGATTTGAGTCTTACTTAATTCAAGGCTTTGTAAAATGAAGAGTACAGTCCCAAGAAGAAAGAGAAATAATTCTGTGAAACTTAAAAAAATTAGTAAGGCAAACTATGTGGGAGGTCATGACCCTAAAAACTCAGCAACATCCACCAGAATCTGCCTCCCATTATATGCCTCCAAGCATAATTGATTAACGCTGTCTCTCATTTGTCATAGAAAGGACAATATGTTGCTAAATTACCCTAGGAACTCTCTACACGAGGCATACACACCTTCGATCTATTATTGCAAAGTGATGAATTGTTGCCAACAACAGAAAGAAAGAAAAAATTACAGAAAATAAGCAAGATTTGGAAAAGGGCATAATGGCTTATTTTTTCCAAAAGAAATTCTTGTCATTTCAAATATGAAAAGCAAATACTGCAGCAAGTAGCCCGTTCCCTAAAAGCTAAGTATTTGCCAGTCCCTAAATGACATCATTACACAGTTCTAATTGTGTATGCTCTTCTGTTCTTCAGTTTTTGTTTTGTTTTTGTTGTTGCAGAAGGTGAGTAGTTTGTTTTTCATTCCTTAGGACACCCTTGGAAAGCGTACTTGTAACTTCCTATCAGGTGATGCAGCCCGCAGGGTTCTTTAGAAGGAAATGAATTTCAACTCAAGCATAAAGCTTCTCTTTACTCAGGACTTTTAAAAGCAGGTTAAAATGCTCTAAGATGAGAAAGCGTATGGTTTCAAGTATTTAAGTAATTAATCCACTAGGATGTTGCCAAATGAGTAAGCACTTAATTTGCTGCTTCTCCGATTTCTCTATCAAAGCAGCAGCCCTGTAATATCCGTAATATCCGAGTGAGCATGCAGGGGTCTCCCTCCTCCCCCAGGGTTTAGGAACAGCCTGAAGCTCATGAGTAGCTTACCTTGAAATGTCTTTGATGTCTCTCACTTTGTCTCAAAAAGTAATGTAAATTTTATATTCTATTCAATATTATATGCATTTGTTTAATATAAAAATGTTTTGCATTACCCATCCCCCCCCAAAAAAAAAGTCTTTAAGTAAAGATGATCTAGGAAAACGTGCCTTGTTTATCATCCTCTGGCTTCTGTGCTCTTTCTTACCCGCCTGCCTGTCCGTCCCTAGTCGAGTCTGACTGTGAGAAGCAGTCCACCACCAGAGGGCGCCAAGGCCTCGGTTTTGCCTATGCAAGTTGGGCTGCCAAGGAGTCTCACCAAGGCCTGGAGTTGTTCCAAGTCCAATCAACTAGCTGCATCCAAGCGATGGGTCCATTAAGGGTACTATACCTGTGTTCCTCCACACAATTGTATAAGTTATTAATGTAATCAAAGTCTAACTTTATTCGGGGACCAGTAAATTCAAGTAGGTACTCTTAAAATACGTAAATATAATGAACTGACTCATTATATGTGTAGGTAACATAGATAAGGAGTATCTAGCAAACTGCACCTGTGGAACTGGGCAAGAGGTTTGCCTTGGCCGTGCTGAGCTCAAGTGCCAGGAAGTGTCCCTCCTGGGGAGTGTGACGGTCGCTGAAGCGTTGACTGAAGAGCATGGTGTTTCCTGGAAATTTTAGGGTGGTTGTAAAAATACCAGGGTACAAAGCAACCTTAGGATGAAATAAACTGAAACATCACCCTGTGTCCCATCTTCTTACTGCGACCTACACGTACCCTAGCTTTGCTATAATCTACTTCAGAAATGTTCTTTCCCTCTCCGCATTGAACTTTTTCCTATATGGTGAGATTCAGTTCTTGGGCCGTCTCTTTTTTAAGTCTCATTCATAATCCTCCCAACTGGAGGAGGTCTTTGCCTTAACCCACCCCCCACCCCCAGTATCGTAACTACAGTATAATACAAACTGAACGGATAAAAAGGAAACTACATGCAAAACCAGGTCCAAGGCTTACACAGCAGTGGCATTCTCTCTACAAAAAAAACAAAAACAAAAACAAAACTTATATTTAGCCCTTTTAAACAGGTGCCCTAAAACGGCTTTACAGGAAAGTGAACTGGCCAAGCAGCAGTACTTGCGGTTGGCCGATCCAAGGTGCAGTGGCAGGTAAGGCAGCCGGGAGAGAGAACAGACTTTGGGGAGTAACGACTGCCAAGCCTGTCGCGTAAGTTTTACTTCTCGTAATCTTTAGTAGGGTAGTTCTCCCCCTTCAGAAATAAAGAAAATGAGATTCAGATCAAGTTATTCATTCAAAATTGCATAGCAGGTTTCAGAGCTGGATTCAAGCCAGAATTTCAAATTGTGAGGCATAGTTACCGCCTCATAGAGGCTATGAAATGCTGAGGGGAAAAGCATAGCCAGCAAACCAAGCAATGAGTAAGTCATTTATCCGAGGAAGAAGGCCCTGCGTTTTAGTCAAAGCAGTGAACGAAAGAGCAGGCCTCCGAGAGGATAAAGAGTAGAATAATCTTAAATCAGGAACATAGTTCTTACCTCTGCAGAATGATAAACAGGTAAACCAACTGAAAATAGAAGTGATCACCATTACTTTTCTAGACCATTAAGATGGTTTATGCAGCTGCAAAGCAAAGTTACTGTGCAATAAGGATTCCCAGGGATCCCATCAGTCCATTTTATTTGGATTTCTACTACATTTGGAGGACTGATGGATTCTTCTAGAACATCCTTGCCCATTGAATGGCTTTATTCAGGCTGCCTTCGTAAGTGCCATAGTAGTTTCTTGGAGGGTTTTTCTGTTCATTTGTTTTTCAAATATAAAGAGAGGTGTTCTACGTCCTTTGCAGAGATTTTTGGGCTTAACTAAGGATGTCACATGTGACATCTCATGCTCCCACCCCCGTTGAGCCCCCATCTTATTGTCTCCAGACTTGAGAGAGTCAGAATCTTGCACTCTGATATTTGTGTAGGGGTCAAGTTGCAAATGAAAGGTACTTTTGCCACTAGTGCCTTCTTTTCAGGAGGATATCTGATAACCGTGATTAATTTTCTAAAGCAACTGCGAGTGTTCTCCTTCCAACAAACTTTGTCCCTGTGAGTCGGCTTCCTCATCTCTTTGCTACCTAAGGAGATGTTGGGGAGCTCCTCCGCCCCCCGCGTTAGCCGACCGTGAGGTGAAATCTTGAAAAGCCCATCTTGTGCTGGTCTCATAAGTGGATTCCTCTGCAATCCAGGCCTGAGTCTCTGGTGTGGAACCAATTAGGCAAGTTCATAACCAACTTACTGCAACCCCGAAAAAGAACGCTTTCAAATAGATTCAGATCAGTATCACACTCCAAAATATGGTTGGAGAACAGTGCTTTAGAGAGCATCAAGGAAAAGCGGGAGAGCAACAGAAATGGGACCTGGAGGAGCTCTTCAGGAGTCACCAAATTCCTGAGAGGGAGAGTGGACGATGGAACAAACCTCGCCCCTCCCAAAGTCTCCAAGGTGACAGTGGGCAGGAGACAGTTTTCTGCACCAACTTCCGCCTCACTGAGGCAGCCAGAAGAAGGGAGCGTTCTCTGGTAGTGCCACATTTCCATGGAAAATCCATTCGGTATGGCAGCTGATTTCCAAACAGACAAGCGTGAGGACCCAGAGGTTAAGTAAGGACAAGAAACAGAATTGTACCTACTCGCATTCTGTCCGGTCTGGGGCCCTGCCCTCCTGGCGTCATGAGACTGGTGACAATGTCCTTTGGCTGGGAACGAAAAAGGAGGGTGAAAATGGAAACAACAGCCACACCTCACGTTAGACTGCTCCCTCCCGCTCTCACGCCTTTCCTCCCACTGAAGGACCCCCACACTTAGAATGTATTACATGGGGAGGGTCAGCGGAGGGCGTGCGGGCTTGCGGTCCATCCACCCCTGTCCTCATGGTGCAGTGTGGCAAGAACATGAAAACTGGGAATGGTGGGAGCATTAAGTGGAACCATATGCAGAACAAAGCCTGGTACGCTGAACGAGGACAGACACTGGGTTCCGGAAACAGTCGCGGTGGTGACTGTCCTACAAGGCAGTGTGTGCCAGGAGGTGTTGAAACCGAGCACCACGGGACCCACGAGACTATTGGGATGGTTTATGCAGCTGGGAAGACTTCAGGGAGGGTAGTGAGGGTACTGAAGGCAGGATGGACGCTGGGACGGGAACAAGCCCCAGCTCTGTCACTAGGTGTAGCAGCTGCAGGAACTTGGGCAAGACACTTGATCATTTTAAGCCTCAAGCTCCTCATTTCTAAACCAGAGCAACCCTTTTATTGGGTTATTAAGAGAAAATATGTCGTATGCGGTAGCTGTATTATTTAAGAGTTGTTAGAAAGGGAGAGGGTGCAAGTGCAGATAATGTGGGCAAAGTCATGGCGTTAGTGAAGGCTGAAGAGTTGAGGGCAAGTGGAATTGCATCTCCAATGGTCTTAACCTTTCTTCGAAGCTGCATTTGAAGCTCATCTGAATAATAAGAGCCCACGACAGGAACTTGCACAGGGGACCCAGTACATGTTTGTAAATGGATGGATGTCCTTCAGGATCCTGAAATTGAATTATGTATCTCCACCCCTCCCCCCAGGCCTGCAGAGATACTTGCCTTCTCCAGCTGCATTGCACGCTTCGTTATCACCCTGTTTCCCAAGCTGAGAACCCTGGGGGTGACTGAGTCGTCCCTGCCCTGCCCTCTACTTCTCAGAAGTCGCTGCTAGGCTCTCAGAAACGCCTCTCGGATTTGTCATCTCCCCTCCACCCCACCGTCTGGGGGGGATCATCTCTGCCCAGCGGGTGCAGCGGCCTGTTATCTCGTCTTCCCGCCATCAGCGCAGCCCAGCAGGCGGTAGATAAGCTGGAGCTGAGTCTGGAGAACAGCTAGGACTGTCTGCAGACTGTCTGCCTGGAGGGCTTCCGGCAAGGGACCAAGTACTTCTTTCTGACCCACATTTCTTAAAACAACTTGCCCTCGCATCCTAAATCCCTGCATCCTGGGCCCGATTCTCCAACCCGCTCTGCTCCTCGCCTTTACACCCCACCAGCCGCTGCTCTCTGTTATCT
This sequence comes from Furipterus horrens, assembly GCF_987537825.1. Lineage (NCBI taxonomy): Eukaryota > Metazoa > Chordata > Mammalia > Chiroptera > Furipteridae > Furipterus > Furipterus horrens. Next base: position 11,419,171 of record NW_028327172.1, read on the forward strand.
TCCATTGAAGCCTGCGCAGGAGGAACCAGGCTGAGACCAGGATATTTATAAATAGGAAGTGGGTGTAAGGTTCTGCAAGCATCTCAAACAAAGCTAAGTCCATCTCCTGCATTCCAGCTTTGAAATTCCTGTCCGCCTCTTCAGCTTCCATCTTTTCCCAAAGCCCATAAATTCCTGCCCTCTCCTTGGTTACGGTCATGACGAACCTGGAAACCGGGGTGGGAAATGCAAATGGTTTGTCATCCATAGACAGCTGTAGGGAGGAGACGGAGATGCTGTTGAGGGAACAAATGTACTTGCCACCTAATAATAGGGTGTTTATTGGTGGCCTACTGCATCTCCTGCCCATAAAGCCATTAGCTCCAACCCATAAAACAGCCATATAGGCAACATCACCCCTATTTTACTGATAGAAAAGTGAAACTCAGAAGGGTTGGCTGGTTTGCCCGAGGCTGGTAAATAACAAAGCCAGCATTCAGACCTGTGGCTGCAAGTCTGGGGAACTTCTGATATGCCATGAACATGTTTTGAGTCCTACTTTTTTTCCGGCATAAAATAGGGGAAGCCACTTAAGGAATTAAAAGATGAAACCTGATAAGTAAGTTGTTATTACAGTTGCATACCCAGAAGCCCAACTAACTAGCTTAACAAAAGGAATTTATTTGGCTCAAGTAACAGAAATGGCCAGAGGCTAATCCACTGGTTCAAACAAGAGAATCAGGACTCCATTTTCCTCCCATGGGTCTGCCCATCTCGGCCTGGTTTTCCCTTCAGACAGGCTCATTCCACGTGGCAACAACATGCTAAATGGCGGCCCCACTCACTTGACTTCTTAGAGCTTGTAATTCCAGAGAACGAGCCAATATCTCTTAGAGAAGCTCCTGGTGGATTCCATCTTGAAACACACATCCATTTCTGAGCTGGGATGAGTAAAGCAATACAAGGTTTAGAGGAAATTGAAACCCCAAATAGGAGGGATGATGGTAAGAAGAAAACTAAGCACCTAAAATAAAGTGCAGGGACTCCTATGGGCCCACAAGGAGGACTGGGAGTCCCCATTCCCCATTCCCTTTCTCCCCATTCCCCTTGCTCCTACGGGCCCTTGAGTTGGTCCGGGAGCTGCCTGTCCCCTCCTCCCCTCTTCTCCCCTTTTCCTTCAATAAACCCATTGCCTGATCCCCCCCCCAAAAAAATTTTTTTTTAAATAAAAAAGGTGCAAATCTTAAGGTGTTGAAATACCTTTGCAGATAACATCCCGGAACCCTGGCCAATGTGGCTGAGAAACGGGCCACAGGGACTGATGGCTGCACATGTCCTAATACTCAGAAAACAGGAAAAGATAGATTCTGGAAACTCTAGATGGGGGCATTTGAGGTGACTTTCCCCCAAATTTGTTCTAGAATACAATATTAAACTGTGCACTTGAGAACATTTAGAAAAATAATTGGTACCTTCACAAAGAACAAGATATAGTCAGTAATACCAACAATAATTTATTGTTATTTATTTGGAAGGCCACTGGGAAAATTCCTTGGACAAAGTATGTATACCTTGTTTCCAGTTAGACATCGAATGCTCCCAATGGAGGGGACAACGAGGAAGACAATGATCTCAGAGCTTGCCCTGTCTCACGCCCCTCCCCCCAGTTGGTTACCCACTTGATGCAAATCTGGAGAGAAGGCTTAAGTCCCATGCTTCTAGACTCTGCCCTGGGTCAGCCCAGCAGTTAGCAGCTCCTGCCACACTTACCCGTGTTTGCCGATGGCACCACTTACTGAGAGCAAAAGCGAATATTTGAATGTCAGCAGCAAGATTCTAAAGCATCTTGAAACAGTGGGCTGAAACCAACAGGATGAATTTAAAAGAGTGAGAAGCAAATATCATTGTGTTGCAACTGCCCACACTCGGTACGGTGACATGCTGTACAGGTTTGTCGCCTAGGAGCATTAGGCTACTTCTAGGTTTGCTCAGGAGTGATGTTGGTACAGTGACAAAATCTCCTAACCACACGTTTCCCAGAATGTATCCCTGTCCTGGCTGGTGTGGCTCAGGGGATCGAGCGCCGGCCTGGGAACCAGGGCGTCACCAGTTGATCCCCCATCAGGGCATGTGCCGGGGTTGCCAGCCAGGTCATCAGTGTGAGAGGCAACCACTCACTGATGTTTCTCTCCCTCTCTTTCTCCCTCCTTTTCCGTCTATAAAAAATGAATAAATAAAATCTTTAAAAGAAAGAAAGAATGTACCCTTGTTAAGTGACAAACTACCCTAAGCCCAAATTCTGCTTACTTTATTAATTAAGCACCCAAACCAAGTTTCTTTGTCTTGTCAATTCCTCACAAATTTATTGTTTCTTTGTCTGAAGAGAATAAAAACTCCCTATTTTGGTCATTTCTTGAGGTCCCCCATCCACCCAAACAAAAATGTAGAAAGACCTGCATTTAGATTTTTTTAAATCAGCTGCACAAGCCCAGGAGGAAGGAAGCTTGGCTTGACAGTGGTGTCTGCAGAAAGAGGTAGAGGCCCTCACCTGGCCACAGGTTGAATAGGAGCCACCACCCATTTTTTATTTTAGGTACAAAAGGTGTCTAGGGAAAAATGTGTCTCTCTCCCGTAGCCATTCCTCTTCCCAGGAGGCACCTGCTGTGAACGGGTTCTAGCAGACCCTCCAAAATGTATTCTATGTGCATAAAAGCAAATGCATGTTGTTGTTGTTGTTGTTTTACATAAACGGCAGCATGCTGTACACCTTGTTTTTCACTTATCAGTAAATCTTAGAGATTATTTCATATCATTACTTGAAATGATTCCTCACTCTTTTATAAAGGATGCATAGTGTTCTATTGTGTGTATGTATCAGAATTTATTTACTGTGTCCTCTTTTGCTGACCCTGTCGTTTGTTGCCAGGGTTCTGCTATTACAACAATGCTGCAATTAATAACTTATTTCAAACATGTGGGCATGTATCTGAAGAATAGCTTTTTGAGAAGTGGAATCACTGAATCAAAGCGTATGCACATTTTTAAATTTGGTAGCTGTTGTTCGGTTGCTCGATTGTGCCCACTAGCAATGTATGAGGTCTGCTTTTCCACCTCCTTACCAATAGAATGTGTTGTAAATCTTGCTGCTCTTTGACCACCTGGGAGGTAAAACAATAATGGCATCTTACTCTAATGTTCTTATTCTAATACTTGTATTTTCTTTTATTTATTTATTTATTTATTTTTAGAGGGAGGGGAAGGAAGGGAGAAAGAGAGGGAGAGAAACATCAATGTGTGGTTGCCTCTCACACGCCCCCAACTAGGAACCTGGCCTGCAACCCAGGCATGTGCCCTTAGTAGGAATCAAACCAGCAACCCTTTGGTTCGCAGGCCAGCTACTCAATCCACTGAGCCACACCAGCAGCCAGGGCTATTTATTTATTTATTTATGTTTGTTTGTTTATATCCTTTACCCATTTTTCTACTGAGTTGTCTTTTTCTTAGCGCTTTTTATAAAGAAATTTGCTCTTTGTGATATGAGTTACAAATATGTTTTCCAGTTTGTAGTTTGTCTTTTGATTTGTTTCTGGCAATTTTGCCATGTTTTCCTTTTAAGCTGTAGTGAAATGTATACATCCTTTTTTATGACCTCTGGAATATATGTTATTGTTCAAAGTTCTTTCTCGCTCTGGAAATTTTAGAAAATCATCGCTTGAGTCTCAACTGGTATGGCTCAGTGGGTTGGGCATTATCCTGCAAAGTGAAAGGTCGCAGATCAGGGCACATGCCTGGGTTACAGGTTGGTCCCCATTTGGGGGCGTGCGAGAGGCAACTGATTAATGTTTCTCTCCCTCTCTTCCTCCCTTCCTCTCTCTAAAAATAAATAAATAAAATTTTTTAAAAAAATCATCATTTGATTTTCAGTACCTTTTTTTTATTTTTTTTTTTAACATTTAAATATGTGACCCATTTGGAATTTGATTTGCTATAAGACATGATGTATGGATCCAACTTTATATTTTTTCAGATGGCTACCTAGTCATTCCCATATAATTTACTAAATTATGTATCTTTTCTCCTCTGATTTAAAATTCCATTTTTGTAATATTCTAATTCCAATATGTATTTGGGTTTTAATACTGGATTTTATATTTTGTTCCATTAATCTTCTTTTGATACACTTGAAAGAAATTATAGTTTTTATTAATATTTTAAATTACTTTTGAAATGAAAGCAATAAATGTTTGTTGTAAAAAGTTTGAGAAGTAGGAAAAATTATACAGAAAGTAAAAATCATCCCTGAACCTGCCATAAGTAACTAAATATTTTGGTGCTTATCCATTGAGGTTTTCCTAATGCGATTATAATTTTTACCCAGTTGAGATTTTCCATCCCTCAAATCTAGTGTGAGCTAAATGCCCAAAGTGGAACTAGGCATCACTGTACCCAGGCTGTATTCACTCCCCCTCCCTCTCCCTCCCAGACACCCAGTACAAGAGGTGGAGTCGGCTTTTGATTCTTCCAGCTCCTTCACTCCTCTTCATCCCAGTCCCCAAGTCCTCCACGTTTAGACCCACAGGCCCTAGATTAAGAAATTCTCTCAACACACAGATGAAGACACCAAGACCCAGAGAGGAGAAGTAACTTGTCAGAGTGCTTTTAACTACAAGAAAGCAACTCGCAATGGCTCGACAGAGAAGCGGATTTATTATCTCTCGTAATAAGAGGTTCCTAGGCAGGGTAAGTCCAGGCTGTGTGAACTCAGCGTCCGGTGGCATCATGAAGGACCCCAATCCTTGTCATCTGTCTGTCCTGCCATCCCCAGTGTGCATGTTGGCTTTTGGCCTCGCCCTTTTCCCTGCCTGGTTGCAAGATGGTGGCAGTAGCTCCAAGCATCATCTTCTCACGTAACATTACACAAAGGCCAGAAGGATAGCATGCCCCTTCCTCATTCCATGTTGCCCAAAGCAGGAGGTGGGGGCAGCTGGGAAATGAAGGAGGGTATTTTGGGTTGTCACAATGATTGAAGGACCTCGTGGGCAAGGGCTGGGGAATGCTCGATGTCCTGTAATGTTTAGGGCCATTAAGTGAAACATTAGCTTTTATTTCTCACAATATTCATGCAGGTGAAAAACCAGAACTTAACTCTGTTTTTTTATACAAACGGGGCTTTTTTGCATGGTTTTAATGTACCCTGAATTTTTCAGGAAGGCAGCTTCCCTGTAAATTGAGGGTGGATTGTAGTTTTCTTGTTTGGAACTTCAAAAAGAGTCATCTACTCTTTCAGGAGTCAACGCTCCTCATGGTACTGGGGCTCCCAGCCGCGCACTCTGTCAGCCTGTATTGTAGCTGCTGCCTTGTGATTCTGCGGAGAAGGATAAACATCCAACTTCTCTATGTGGTTTTTCTAGTGTGGCAGTGCCCAAATATTTACATATCAAAAACAGATTGTTGTATCAAAATGACTGCCCTTTCATTTCGCCTTTATTTCACCCTTGGAGCATTACACTGACTTCTGAATACACGTGTCATTCATTTTCTGTGGGTCTCCTTTCAGGAGGGGAAAAGGAGGCATTACAAAGTAGCTGTTATGAATGAAGTCTAGAAAGCTAAGCCTGGCACATTCAAAACCCACTTTTCTAGACCTGCCTCCTGGCAACATCCCCGAATTTCATACTTCAGCCATTTCAAGGTGATTATTCATTTTTCAAACATACCAGGCAATAGCACCTAGTAAGTGTTTGCTACAAGACAACAAGGCATAGATACTTCCCTTATCCCCATTTTACAGGTGGGGAAACTGAGGCCACCCAATTAGTGATGGAACTGGGATTCAAACTAAAGCAGTCTGATGCCAGACTCTGCACTTCGCCGAGATTCCATATTGCGACCCAGGGGGAACACCCGCTGCCTGGTCCTTTCTCCCAGGATGCTCTTCCCATGTCTGTTACCTGTCAAGGTCTAGTGCAGCCTTCATGACTTCCTGTCAGTGTCACTTCATTCATTAATCCTTGCTGGAGCCCTCTGCTTGGAATTAATTGTTTCCCTTGTTCTCTCATTACATTGTATCTGTGTTTTTTATTATGACAACTCTGTAAAGAACCGAGGTGACCATGATAAGTTGCTGTATGCTGTCCGGGCCTCTCACTGTCTCCTTCCCTTTTCCTCCAGCAGATGCTCAGCTAGGTTGTGGATTATGTTTACAGCCCAGCCCGTCTCCCCCAATCCCTCAGAACTCTGCTGAGGCACCCACTGACCAGCCCTGCACTGGGATAATCACAAAGGGACACTTCACCTCCCTTCTTCCCCCACATCACACCTGCTGTTCAGAATCAGAATGCAACACCTGTCATCAAAGGACACTTCATTGTCAGAAAAACAGACAAAATACCACAGAGGCCACAGGGATTCTCTCCCTTGCCCACCCTGAGAGGACACCCCCTTTCTTTCTTCTCTCCTTTCCTCTTCTCCAGGGACTGTCATTCTCTGAGGCTCCTGCAGGCCATGGAGACCTCCCCACTGTCTTCTGCCTGGGCCGCTGCCACCACTATTTCAGCCCACGGAGGACTGGGTCTTTTCTCAGCCTCCTCCAATTGAAAAGCTGACGTTTGCCCTCAAGGACATGCCAATCAGGGTGTCTCCACACAGCATTCCACGGCCAGACACACAGACTTTGGGCCTTCTGACCTGGCTGGAGTTACCTGCGCCCCCAGTCCTCCCTCCACCACAGGTCAAGGAGACCTGGCAACTATAGTTCAGAAAATGAGCCTGGGTTTGGGAAGAGACTCAGTGACTGTCCCGCCTCTTCACCCCAGTTTTGAGCAGTTCAGGTTTCCCCAACGTTTCAAACATCTATCACCGCAGTAACCCCAAAATACTGACGTAACACGACAACCATTTCTGTCCCTTGCAAGTCTGGAGGCCACTGGGGTCCGCTCTGTGGCTCTCGTTCGGGACCCCTCGTGCAGCTGCAGACAGACAGAGGCTGGCCCGAGGCACCTTGAAGGCGTCCTCACCGTGTTGTGAGCAGATGATGCTGGACCCTCAGCTGGGCTCGGGGACAGCTTCCCGGCGGCACAAGGCCCCACACGTAGAAGGTTTCATGCTCTGTCATCACCATTTGAAGTCTTTATTTTTGAATAAGAGGCCTGCATTTTCATTTTTGCACTGGACCTTGCAAATTTGGTCGCTGGCTCAGACACAGGCTGCCGGCCACGACACTCTCATGTCATGGTGGCTGGGTTCCAAGTGACAGAGTTTCAAGAGAGGGACAGCGGGGCAGAAGCAGTACCACCTTTTAGGGCTGAACTATATTCTCCTCCTACAGGGGAGTGGCAAGGTCACAGTGTAAGAAGTGGTGAGAGATGCTGTCACAGCTGTCTTTGGAGAGTGCAATTTGCCACATCTGGTCATGAGGAGGTCATCTCCCAACCCTGGCCTCCACCTCCCTGTCTGCAGAAGGGTTGGGGGTGGGGGGTTCAGTTCTTGCTCTGGGGAAAGAACCAAGAGAGTTGGGACGCTGATCCTCGAAGCACCTCCCTGCTTTTCCCCTCCCAGGTATCTTATCAAGTACCAGAGGAATTGGAACCGGCCAGTCAGGCCAGGAACGTGACCCACAAGGCCGGCCCCCTGGAGGTCTGAAGTCTCTGAGGCAGGCAGAGTCTCAGCACCCCGACAGCTGTTTCTCCTGCCTGCGGCTCTGCTTGGCTGACAATTCCCCTCTTTCCATTTCTCCCTGGGGCACATCATTGTCTTTCTCATTAACTCCCCTTCGACTCCCAGCAAGGTCCCTAGATTCTGAGCTATGCTAATTCCTCTGTAATCTCTTGACAAACCAGGAAGCTAATTAAATTGTGACTTTGTGTGGCCCTCTCTGTCAATCTCTTTGCCTCTGTTCTCAGTCTCTCTCCCACCTGTCCCTTCCCTTTTCCTTGCTCACGAGCCCTCACCCACCATGACATCCCTGGAAAAACCCTCCTGAACTGAGCATTCTGTTCCCTCCCGCCGCCCCCACAACGCCACCTCCACCCGTGCACATATCCTGGATCCCACCCTCCCCACCTCCTCCTCACTAGGTCAAATCCTCACCATTACGCAGAAGCAGCCTGCCCTGGGACACCTTCCTGACCTCTCCAGGCGGACTTGCTCCCTCCCTGAGCTCTCATAGAACCTCGCGGTCCTCTCCCCAGCACTGCCCCCCTTTCACCCACTGTGGTTCTTAGTGTCCACACCCAGCCTCTCTGCTGCAGGATCAGCTCCTTTCGGGCAGGGTCTCCAGGTCTTACTCACCCCACACTCTGAGCACCCACCTCACTTCGCCTTGGAACACTGCCTTGCTGCCTCCTGGCCCCTGGTGGCACTCGTGCTCCAGCCTGCGTGTCCACGTTCCAGGAGGAGAAGAGGGAAGGCAGAAAGAGCAGCCTCCCAGCTGAGTGGGTCCCTATAGAGCGTTTTCTCTCCCAATAGCTTCTGCTTACATCTGGCTGACAATGCCTAACTTCAGGAGATACAGTACACTGCCTCCCTTCAAACTCAAGAGCGCATCCCTCATCTGACAGATGAAAAAAAAGGCCCAGAGAGGAACAGAGGTCTAGGGAGGCTGCAGGGCATAGTGGTTAAGGACTGGGTTTCGGAGATAGACAGACCTGGACTTGAATCCTGCCGCTGCATTAAGCTATTTATCTCTCATTTGTAAAATTGACTCAATGACACCCACTTCAGGGGATGTTAAGAAAATTAAACAGCCCTGGCTGGTGTGACTTAGTGGATTGAGTGCCAGCCTGAGAACCAAAAGGTCACCAGTTCAATTCCATGATCACGGCACATGCCTGGGTAGGTGGGTCAGGTCCCCAGTTGGGGCACGCAAGAGGCAACCACACATGGATGTTTCTCTCTCTCTCTTTCTCCCTCCCTTCCTCTCTCTCTAAAAATAAATAAGAAAAATCCTTAAAGAGTTGTTCATTGTCTTAGTTCAGATTTGAGTGCAAGTTGTTTATCTAGGAAATGGTCCCAAAAAGCAGGGTGAGGGAGTGCACAAATCAGACATGGGAGGACAGCAAGTAGCACATACAGACTCAAGTGACTGAGCTTTTCTTTACCCACTAACACCGGAGCCTCCTTGGGGGAGGGTGGCCCCCAAGGCGCTAACTCTCCACCTCCAGCCTGCCCCACACTCGCTTCCACAGCTAAGAAGGCCTCAGGAGGGCCCTGGGAAGTTTGGCAAGTTCTGGGATTGTCTGCAGGTCACCTGCCTGTGGTGGGGCACTGACAGCACTTGTGACATTCAGTAAAGTACCTGTTACTAAAACTACTATTGTGCTCTGATAGCTGCAACTTAGCTACGAGGCAGGAGCAGGCAGGGACGACAACCTAGCTCAGGGCTCTGTTCTCCTAACCCTGTGCCACCTCCTCCTAACCTCCGTTCTGGCACCCTCCTTGCCCCACCCCCAACCACCACCAGCCCATCCAACAGTTCACAGCATCCTCTTCCTCCATGTCCCTTTCCCAGTGGCCTCTACCTGGTCCCAGTCCCCTGAAGCAAACCCTGCTGTCATCTGCCTCAGTCACCTATCTCTACCCCTGACCCTGCCTTCTCTGGGGAAACCCAGGGCAAGTGTCAAATGGTTTTCAGCCTGAGCCAGGCCCCCCACTGGGGTTTAATGGTCCTGTCTGGAGAGTCCTGCCTTCTTCCCTCCCCCCACTGTTGGAATCACACCTTCAAAAGGCACCTCAAGATGGCAGCCCACCACCACCTGACCTGACCAATTGATGTGGCTCAGTTGGTTGAGCACCATCCTGCAAGGCAAGAGGTCACCAGTTTGGTTCCCAGTTGGGGCACATGCCTGGGTGGCAGGTTGGATCCCCAGGTGGAAAGGGTGTGTGCAGAAGGTAATTGATCGATCTCTCTCACATTGATGTTTCTCTCCCTCTCTTTTTCTCTCCCTTTCCCTCTCTCTCGAAATAAATACAATCCTTAAAAATACAAAAAAGATGGGAGCCCCCACCCTCAAGGTCCAGAGGAGGACCAATGCCCTAAGAAGGGTTGAGGCTGCCAGAGGTCAGCTTCCTGCCCACCTGCCACGTTCCTGTGAGGCTTGTGCCCCCTCACCCTGCCTCATGCCCTCTCCATAGGGCTTTCAAGCTGGTGAAGGAGACAGTCGTGATCTGATGGGCTAGACAGGTGCTTGCCCTCCACCCCTCTGCCGGCCTCCGCTCATTCCTTTTCTTTAAGGCACACGGTCATTCACTCACCATTCGCCTAACACCCTGAAGGAAACTTAATGAGCTAATAATCATCATTATCAACACCTTCGTGAGGACTAACACGTGTTAAGTGAACTGGGATCACGTAAGTTTGGGGGTAACAGAAGGAACGCTCCTGAGGGCTTGGCGGGGCACCAAGCTTCTCAGGGACCATACGGAGGGTCCGTGGCAGAGCCAGGACTGGAGCCCAGGCCTCCTGCCCCCGTTGAGCAGGTCAGGCAGAGGACAGAAGCAGCTGGCACCTCAGAGCAGGGCTCTTCAAAAGCCATCCGCTCAGTCTACTGGGGGCCAGGCCGGCTGCCCCCTCCACCATGGCCACGAGAGAACCGCAGCTGTGATGAAGAGTTCCAGCTACCTCAGGTCCCCACGTGGGGTCCCAGCCCTTCGTGTGTGTCCTCTGCCTGACCTAAGGGCATCTGAGGAGTGCTGAGGGATAAGGACAGCCCTCCCAGCCCTGCCTCCTGCCTGGATCCGAGTCCCTCAGCGACAGGCCCCTCAAGCCCTCCCAGGGCCCCTCAGTCTCCTTCCCTCTCTCAGGCGCTGGCAAAGCAGCTTTTGCAGCCAAATTCATTCTGCCCCAAGGACACCCCTCCTTTCTCGGCCCTCCCCAGGGCGGCCCACACTCACCCTGCGGTGTCTGGGGGCTTTGTCTTCCTCCTTCTTTCCTAACCAGCTGCGAGCATTTTCAGACTGGGAGGCGAGGAAGAACATGAGGTCACTTAAAGCCCTCCCTGTACTGGCGACATTGACCCATTTATCTTTCTCTTCCCTCAGACCCCCTCCCCCAGTGCCACTCAGCCTGGACATCTGTCCCAGCCACAACCTCACCCTCCACTGCCCTTGCAGCCCAGAGGCTACTCTGGTATCTGGGTCCGGTTCCAGTCCCCACTCCTCAAATCGGAGAGGAGGGTGGTCTGCCGAGTGCCCTGGGCCACCCCCAGTTTGGCCTCGGCCTCAGGCCTCAGTTTCCCCATCTGCTGCCTTGGATGAATGATGCCTGCCCGCTAGACCCAGAGAGGTCACGGAGAAGGGCCCAGAGCTCAGCGCAGCCGGCGCAGGGGCCGCTCGTGCCGTGCCCTTAGGCGCGCTGCCCGGCTCCCCTCCGCGGCGCGCCCCTCCCTCTCGCCTCCCATCCCCGCTCCCCGCTCCCCGATCCCGCCTCTGCCCTGCCTCTCCTCCCGCCCGTCTGCTCGGCTCGCTCTCCAGCTGCCCTCCTGGCTTCGCGCCTCGCTGCCCCGCGCCCTCTCGGGGTCCCAGCGCCCCGCCGCCGCCGCCTTGGGTCCGGGAGAAGCAGCCCGAGCCCCTGACGCCCCGCCAGGCCCGGTCCGCAGCAGCGCAGGCGGTCAGTGCGCAGCCCGGAGCCCGCCCGAAGCCCGGAGCCCGGAGCCCGCAGCCCGCAGCCCGCAGCCCGAGCCGGATCGCGGGCTCGGAGCGAACCTGACCCGACCGCCGTCCCCAGCCAGGTAAGGGCAGCTGGGAGGCAAGGGACCGGGGGTGGGGTGGGGTGCAGTGTGGGGGGGGGGGCGGGGGGGAGTGGCAAGGTTTCTCCTTTATTGGGGGCGGGGAAGGCGCGGGGAAATCGGGGACCTTCTTCCCTGAAAAGAGGACCCGGGAGCATTTTTAATGAAAGAGGCTGAAGGGTTTTTTTCGCCAAAGGGATGGATAAAGGGGCGTCTGGGAGGAGGGGGCCTGCCTGTAGGGGGTCTGGGGTACCCCTTTGTGAGGGATTTTTTTTCATGAGATATGATTAATTGGCTTCTGTGAAAGGGGGGCTTATTGGGAGCATCGGGGGCTTTCAAGGTAGGTGGGGAGGGGTTCCAGCGGAGCTTGAGGGAGCGGTATTTGGGGAGTGGGGCTGGGCGGGGAGGGGACTCTATTATCCCCCTTAGCCTGACATCGCTGCACCTCCGCCGTTGGTTTCTGGGGCTCTGGGTCTGCCCACCTCTCTGTGTCCCAGTTTTTTCTCTTTGAAGATGAGTATTTGAGCCCCACCTGGACAGAACGAGGAACAGCCATTTCCTTCCCTGCAGCTGTGATGTGATGCCCACCCGCCACCCTCCCACCTCTGACCTGCTCAGGGAAGGTCTAGGGAAGGACGGGGACCTAGGCATCTGGGAACCTGGCAGTGGTGGGCGAAAAGGGGGCGGGCCCCTGGACACACAGGAGGACCCTCTGGCTCTGGCGGGTGCACCAGACTTGGCCTGGAGCTTGCGGGGGCTGGGGAGGTGGGGGCATATGGGGGGCAGGTTCCTGGGGCAGAAGAGCTGACAGTAGCAGGGTCATGAAAAGCTCAGGTGTCCCCATACTTTCAGAAGGCAAAACGTTAGTTTTTGTTTCTTTGGTTCTATTTGGTTTTGCTTTCTTTCTTTTTCACCCCTGATGGCAAGATTGATTCCACTTCCCCCTCCTCCTGTTTTTGCAAACAAACAAACAAAAAACAAATAAAAAAAACTGAGGCAGAGGACAGGTTAGGAAATATCTGTCTAGCAGGTAAAGGTGATAGAAAGAAGGGCACACTGAATTTGGAGTCAAAAGATCCTGGTTCGAGCTTGCCTCAGTGCTCCGTGGGTGACCTTGTTGAGTCTCAGCTTTTCTCATCTATAATGTGTGAGAGGGCCCACCTGCCTCCCAGGTTTGCCGTGATCCCATATGTTTCCAAAGAGTTTTGTAAAGGGGAATGCAAAGTGCAATCTTTTCTTTTTTTTTTTTAAGATTGTATTTATTTATTTTTAGGGAGGAGAGGGAGGGAGAAAGAGAGGGAGAGAGACATCACTGATGTCTCACATGCCCCCAGCTGGGGACCTTGGGACCTAGCCTGCAAGCCAGGCATGTGCTGTGACCAGGAATCAAACAGGTGATCTTTTGCTTTACCAGACGCCACCCAACCCACTGAGCCATTCGGGTCAGGACTGTGGGGTACAATCTTTACCTCTGCAAAGGCAGATGGATGGGCTCCCTCCAGTCTCCCTTCCCACAAAGGGTAATGGCTAGCCCACTTTTAGGAATTAGGAAAGGGACCTATCTGGAAGAAGAGTGTTCAGCTGAGGTTGGCACTTGGGGTCTTTATTCTGAGGATTATAAAAAGGCACACTTCCCCCAGGTGCATCAGCCCCACACCTGTGGGGAAGTATAATGTGGGCTAGATTCCAGTGCCCATCTACCCTCAGGTGGATGTTCTTGTTGTGTAGGACACATCTGGCAAACCATTTCAGCAGACACAAAGCTACACACACTCCAGGATGTTGCCTATAGAAGCCCACATCCTAGACTGTCAGCTCACTTTCTGTCCTGCCTTGTGTCCACTTCAGGGCCTTTGGGTATTCAATCCCCAAAGCCTGTTCCTACTAGGAAGCATGATGGAATCTCACCATCAGAGAGTGACTCCTTGGAGTTAAGCAGTGCTTTCACCAAGCTCCCAGGGGTAGGAGTTTCTGAGTCCCTAACCCCTTATGTTAAGAACTTGATCAGATTGCTTTCTCAAGGCCAAGAGCAGAAGCATCTACACACCTGGGGGGCACCACCATTCATGAACTGTGTGCACACCTGTTATCTCAGAGCATCCTCACAGTGATCTTGTGAGAGAGGTCTCCTTCCCATTTCCACAGAGGTAGCCATGCCCAGAGAAGTTAAGGAATTTGCCTAAGGTTTCACAGCATGTAAGTGGTAGAGCCAGGACCCAAGCCTAGGTTCAGCAGTCTGTCCTCTCCACTCCGCCACCAAGGAATAAAGCTGCTGACCTCACAATCCTGCTGGAATTGTTGCACTCCCTCTGTTCCCAGCAGCTCCTGGCTGCCTCCTTCCACTCAGGGGAAGGAGTCACCTTCACTTACTCTAATTTCCTGGGGGTGAAGGGGAGTGGGCGTGGGTGGGGAGAAGCTGCCTCAAAGCTCAACTATTCTGGCCTCTTTAGTCCAAAAAGGGCCCCTGGGGAGTCCAGAGGTCCAGTGTGGACGCTGACCCTTGTGTGGGTCAGTGACTAGTTCTATTCTTGCCCAGATGGGGGCTGAAACTGTGGCCATATGGATGACATCAGTCCAGCAAGCTTAGTGCCTGAGTGAGAGGCAAGTCAAGGACCAAAGAACAGCCACAGGAAAAATGCAGCAACTTGGAGGTTGAAGGAAACTCAGAAACCTCCCACCCCCACGCCACTACCAGCCAAATCCTGTGTTTCCAGGGCCCCTGGGTGCCAAGGGGAAGGGGATGGGGTAAACCCAGTAGACAGGGCTATGGGTTCCTACAAAGAGAGCATTTCTGCCTGTATCTGTGTGATGCGCTCAGCTTTCACCTGAGGAAGGGGTTCTGGTGCTTACAAAAAAAAAAAAAAAAAAAAGCTTGAAGACTTGCTAAGTCTATCTAATGGTTCCCAAACTGTGTTCCCTGGAAAAGCAACATGTGCATTACCCAGGAATGTCAGAAATGCAAATTCTGAGGCTATATCCTAGACCTACTAAATGGAAACTCTGGAGACTGGCCCAACTATGTGTGTCTGAACAAGCTCTCCAGGTGACACTGAGGACTGCTTAAGTTTGGGAATCACTGATCTAGTCCAAGTGCGTAGGAAACAGAATCCTAGTTGTGGGTCAAGGGCAGGGCTGGGAAAGGAATCCGTCTCCTGGTCTGGGAGCTCTGGGAATCTGTAGGTGGACCCCCACGTCCAACCCTCTTCTCCTTCCCCTTCTGCGTCCCGTCCCAGGCGCCATGCTGCCACTCCTGCTGGGCCTATTAAGCCCGGTAGCCTGCTGGGCGCTGGGCCCGGCTCCCGGCTCCTTGGAGCTGCGCTCGGCCTTCTCCGCGGCGCGCACCACTCCTCTGGAAGGCACATCGGAGATGGCGGTGACCTTCGACAAGGTGTACGTGAACATCGGGGGCGACTTCGACGCAGCCACGGGCCAGTTCCGCTGCCGCGTGCCCGGCGCCTACTTCTTCTCCTTCACGGCCGGCAAGGCGCCGCACAAGAGCCTGTCGGTGATGCTGGTGCGCAACCGCGACGAGGTGCAGGCGCTGGCCTTCGACGAGCAGCGGCGGCCCGGGGCGCGGCGCGCCGCCAGCCAGAGCGCCATGCTGCAGCTCGACTACGGCGACACGGTGTGGCTGCGGCTGCACGGCGCCCCGCAGTATGCGTTGGGCGCGCCCGGCGCCACCTTCAGCGGCTACCTGGTGTACGCCGACGCCGACGCGCCCGCGCGCGGCCCGCCCGCGCCCCCCGAGCCGCGCTCGGCCTTCTCGGCGGCGCGCACGCGCAGCCTGGTGGGCTCGGACGCCGGCCAGGCCCCGCGACGCCGGCCGCTCGCCTTCGACACCGAGCTGGTCAACATCGGTGGCGACTTCGACGCGGCGGCCGGCGTGTTCCGCTGCCGCCTGCCCGGCGCCTACTTCTTCTCCTTCACGCTGGGCAAGCTGCCGCGCAAGACGCTGTCGGTGAAGCTGATGAAGAACCGCGACGAGGTGCAGGCCATGATCTATGACGACGGCGCGTCGCGGCGCCGCGAGATGCAGAGCCAGAGCGTGATGCTGGCGCTGCAGCGCGGCGACGCCGTGTGGCTGCTGAGCCACGACCACGACGGCTACGGGGCCTACAGCAACCACGGCAAGTACATCACCTTCTCCGGCTTCCTGGTGTACCCCGACCCCGACCCCACTGGCTCGCCCGGCCTCGGGCCGCTGGAGCTCTGAGCTCCAGCCCGTAGAGGAGCCCGAGGGCGTGCATGCCGGGCCGGACCCTCCGCCGGAGCGAGCATGACGGCCCGCCCAGCACGGCTGGGCTCTGCCAATAAAGCGGGCCTGCGCCGGCGCCTGTGTTCCCGGGGTCCTGTTCTCTGTCTTGATGGTGACGGTTTTGCCTTGGGGCGCGCGGAGGACACTGACTGCTGCAGGCACCGGGTGAGGGTTGGAGAAAAAGAGCAAAATTCGGCCAGGCCTGGGGAGGCGAGGGGATGGGAATTTGACTGAACCCTCCACACCTAATCCCTTGTGTTGTGGGCCTTTCCGGTCAGTTCCTCTGCCTGACTCCTCGCCACTGACCTTCGACGTCCTTCTTAGGGCCCACTGATGGCTGCTGGCTCTCTGTGACAGGGGCAGCACCCTCCTAGCTCTCTGAGGACGCAGCACATAGCTTCTTCCAGGAGGGCGTGGGAATGGGGTGAGCAGTGGGGATGATTGCTCAGGACCGGGGTCAAACAGCTTACTCTGACACGGAAGGATGCAGAAGGCAGGAGCAGAACGTTTTATAGCGTGAGCTGCACAGAATCAGGGTCTACGCCAGCCAGACTCAGCCCGCCACTCAGGCCCCTCCCAGCCTCATGCCTTCCTCTGCGGTGTCATCTGAGACTGCTGAGATGGATCAAAGAACACTCCCCCTACCCCCTAAAAATATATTTCTCCACTTGCTTCCCTTCATGCTTCCAACGACCAAACTAAAAATGTCCAGTCTATTCTCCCGGCCCAAATGGGGACCTTTGAGGTTCAGAGACCCCAGAGCAGTGGCTGGGCTCACAGGGGAGTCTAAGTTAGGACTGGGCACCGGGCACTTAGAAGGCTCCTGTTACTCTCATGGACTGCCAGGGTAGGAGCAGGAGGGTCTGACCCAGCCTTACATAGGGGCAGCTTCCCTTTCCGCATCTTTTAAGCACTCTTCTCAGTCCGGACCCCATGCACACTCCCTGCAAGTCCTGCCTTCAGCTCTGTACATGCTGTCCAGGACCCGGAGCCCAGGATCAGTTTATCAGGAGCCAGGGAAAAAGAAGGGGGAGAAGTAAACGGGGGTCCAGGGTGCAAGCCAAGCCCAGAGACCTGACACAGTGGGAAGAACCAGGTGCCATTTGGAAGCCCCTACCCAGGATGGTTCTGCCTTGGGGGTGGGGGGTGGGGGGCTGGCAGGTGAAAGAAGAGGGTCAGGGGAAGCGGTCAAGGATTGAGGCCCAGGGCCCCAAAGAAGGAGGCTGGCCCTGGGGGCAGAAGCCTTTGCACAGGTCCCAGAGTGTTTCCTGTGCTAGGAGGGCAAAGATCTGGGCCCAGCGACCCCTCTCCTCAGCCTCGAAAGCCTTGTGGAGCCGGTAGACACAGGAGAGGCCTGTAAGGAGCAGATTTTCAAAGTCCCAAGGGCTAAGAGGAGGAGGCTCCTTCCGCAGGTCCTGGAGCTGCTGCAGCCGCCGCTCAGCACCCTGCAAGTCGCTGGGCACGTGATGCTGCAGGAGGCGCTGGAGTCGGCGGCCTGGGTGTGTGGACGCCAGTTCCTCGTCCCGGATGTGCAGCTGCCCCATGACATCCAGCTGCAGCCCAGCCCAGAGCAGCTGCAAGGGGAGCCATGTAAGGAGTGGGCTGGGGTCTCGGGGACAGGGCAGGGAGCGAGTGGGCCAGAGGGGCATAAGCAGGCAGTGAGACCCATGCTGGGTTGCCCCCCTCCCCCCGCAGGCCCAGCTTGAGACATCCCCCTCCCCAGCCCTGAGTTTAGGGACTTCTGGATGCTCCCACCCCCCACGTCCCAGGCCGGAGGAAAGACCTCAAACATCACTTCTGGGGCCTCTGGCTGCTGCCGGCCACCTCCCGCGCTGGTGCCGTCCACAGGCTGCCCTGGAGCAGCGGAGAGAAGTCAGGCCCCCGCCAAGCTCCACCCTCGATACCCCAGCCTCCCAGAAATGCCTCTCGGCTGCCTGGCAGGGGTGCCTAGGGGTTCTCCCACCTGCAAAAGTGCAGGAATGCCATTCCACGTCCTCCTCTCCCCTACACACAAATGCACAGCGGCATTTACTAACCCAGGCATAGGTCTTACAATCCCAAAATCACCATCCCAAACCCAGACACCTCCTTGGCAAGTGTCCAGGACTCCTCCTTGAACTCCTACAAGTCCCTTGGCCAAGAGCTCCAGGCCAACGGGTCACAAGACACTTTACTTCCCACTTCTCCTCCCTAGCATCTGGGGGCAGTGTATCTAAAACAGTGCCAATGACCGTCCCCAAAGATTGAGGACCCCTTTGGGAAGAACCCACTACTTCCTTACTCCTCAGGAGTGATCGTATGCAAGGCAGGGAGGCCAGGCAGGGCAGGATGTCTGTTGCAGCTTCCTTCATCCCACCCCAGGGTGCCCCTGGCCCTGGGGATGATTGATCCAAGCCCAAGGTAGATTAAGGGGTGCTGCTTTGGGCATCAACTGGAATAAGCCCAGGTCCAACTCGGTCCAGGGCCAGCACTGAGGGCAACTAGGGCTATCGCCGTTCACTTCACCTAACCGTCCCAGTTCTGGGGGTGGGACCCACGCCATGAGCCCCCATAGCACAGGTCAGCCTGGTACAGACCATGCCGTTTGTAGGTCCTGCTAGGCTCAGATAGAACCCACTGAGACTGCTGTTAGCCAGCAGCCTTCCTTGGCTCCCATCCACCCCACCCTGAAGCCCCGGTACCTGCACGGTGCTGGTTTGTTGTCACCCCAGGGAAGAGGCAAATGGCTACCACCAGCCAACCCGGGAACCGCATTTTCCCCGCCATGCCCCACCACGTCCTGAGTTTTACTCTGCCCAGCTGCTCTCTGCTCCTGCATCTGCCTGCCACACACCAGGGCTCCAACTTTCCACTGCAGGCTGCTCAGGCATTCCCTGCTTTGCGTGTCAGTCTGAATAGGGAGGGGCTCTTTCCATCCCGTGGAAACGTGGAATCTTTGGCTGTTGGCAGAAGCCTGGCTCCCTGCTTGTCAGGCCCTCAGCCCATTCCTACCAGATAGGCGGGGTGCTCAGTTAATAGAAAAAAGGTGTTTGGTAGCAAACAGTGAGCTTGGCTCTCCCAAAAGGTAGGAAAGACCCCACGTAGTAACACTACCTTACTATCTGTCCTCACACCCGAAACATCCTCCAGCTGAGCCCAGCTCCTGAGGCCCAGTCCAGCTCAGCCTCCAGAAACATCAGCTGCAAAATCCGGTCCTCCACATGCATGGCGGCCTGGCTGGGCAGCCCCATGGACAGGCAGAGCCGAGCACTTCCACCTCAGGCGCTCAGCCAGACTGGCGGGGCCGGCCCCAGGCCAGCTGGAGTACGAGTGCTGTCCCCCTGGAAGACAGATCCGCAGCTCCTGAGTTTCTTTTGTCCCAGCCCTGGGATCTCCTTTGCTGTTTACAACATTCTTGGCTCAGGCCAGAGTCCAGGACAATTCCCTTAGCCCAAGTGTGATGGGCTGTCAGGTTACAGGGAGCAGGATGCAGAGTTCAAGACTCAAAAATGAGCTGCGGCTCTTCCTGGCTCTGGCTGTTGCCTAATGGAAGGAACCCCATGGATGTCTGGATGGAATGGGGGTGGGTAGGGGTTGCCCTGGACCCATCGGCTACCCCAAGGGGCTTTCCACAGCAGTTGGAGACCCTTCCAGTTCTCAGAAGAGGCCATGCCACACCCACCCTGAGCCCTGTACACCATGAGAACTTTGTTTCCACTGCACAGTCCCTCTCTCAGAAATGCACCCAGGCCTGCAGGTCACCGTGTCTGCACCTGCGCTGTTTAGTCCCCCTGAAACAACCACTGGTCCGGCAGTCCCTCTGAGGGAGCAGGGAAGAACCCCTGCCTGTACCTCCCCTCTCCTGAGTCACAGCTTCATGATGATGAGGACACAGGAAGTGGTGAGTTCAAGTAGGATTTTATTTACACAAACACTCAGTTACAGATAAGGTGCTTTCTCAGATCCATGTGCCTTCCCTGGAGCTACTTGGTTTCCGGTTTCTTGTCTCCGGCTTCAAGCTTGAGACTCTCAGGGGGCTGGCGATAGGCAGGGAAAGCCTCCCAAGGGCTGTTCAGGTCAAACTTGCGGAACTCCTGGGCCAGCTCCACCGGCTCCGCTACCACCCGCTTCACCTCATCGTCATAGCGCAGCTGCGGAAGGAGGGGGCAGGTCTGGGCACGGAGGCAGGCCTCGCCACAGTAAGCAGCCCGCTTTCCCACGGCCGCGGGTGACTTCTCCAGCCCCTTTACCTCTCTGCTCGACTCCTAGCCCGTTTCAAGTCTCCATCCACGACCCTGTTACCTGTCACCCACAGTCCAGAATGGCTGCCACCTCATGCCCTGCCATCATGGGGTCAGGCTCGCCTGCCCACCGTATCGTGAACTCTGAGCTCCTTTTCCCGCAGAACTGAATTTGCTCACCCATCCCCACACTTTATAAGGTAATGCTAAGCATCTGCCCAGGATTAGGGAGCAAGTCAGTGGCTGGAAGAAGTAGCCTAAACTGGTAGGAACTCCAGTTTAGGTCCTATGGCTTGGCATTAGAGCATTAGATACAAGGCAGGAAATCTTAGCATGGTCTCTCTCTTAAAAAAAAAATGATGTCAGAGAGAGAAGGGGACGGGGCAGGAGAGAAACATCGATTTGTTGTTCCACCTATTTATGCATTCACTGGTTGGTTTTTGTATTTGCCCTGACTGGGGATTGCACCTGCAACCTTGGTGTATCGGGACAGTGCTCTAACCAACTGAACTACCTGACCAGGGCTATGGCTTTTCTTGTTATGGGAGGATCAACTGGATGAGGTAAAAACAAACAGGTGCTGGTGTGAAGAGGCAATCCACATTAGGGGGGCAGCTGGGGTGACAGAAAGGAGAAGAGGGGGAAATAACTCTGACCAGAAGTAGCTTGAGAAGGAAATGTGATCATGCAAAATACCAAGAAAACAGGAGCATTTGGACACTAAAACACGGGCTGGACTGCCCCGATCTCAATATTTCTAAGGAGTTACTTTGCTGCAAAGTCACCTGTGTGTATGTATATAATACTCCAGCTTCCTGCATTGGTAGTAAGTAAACCACTGAAATTCTTTACCAGGCCCTTATAGTCACATGTTCCTGGTCCTGCCTCTGGCCATTCTCAAGGCTGAACGTTAGTATCTTCCCTGTTAGCTCTCTCCTCGGTGATCCAGAGCAGGGTAAAATGAATGCTGCACTTTCAGATCTTGAGGACAGACTAAGTGTGTCTTCAAGGCTGCCTAGGTCATTAAAATGATCACTACAGTAATGGGCAACATCAACTGAGCATTTAGGATACACCAGGCATTACACATACACCACTTAGCACCTGGCAGATCTTATTGGTTAAGTACTATTATTGTTCCCATTTTGAAAATGAGAAAACTGTGTCATAGAGAAATTAAGTTGCCCCAGCTTTCAAAAGTGGACCTAGGATTTGAATCCAGAGCCTACACTTTTAAACCAGCACAATCCATATTTCCTGCCATGCCCAGGGTCCCCTAGGTCCCCGTCAGTCCCTCCCTGAGGCTGCTATCATGGGCCCAAGTCTCCTACCTCCACGTAGCCAGACAGAGGGAAGTCTTTCCGGAAAGGGTGTCCCTCAAAGCCATAGTCTGTCAGGATCCTTCTCAGGTCAGGGTGGTTAGCAAAGAAGACTCCAAACATGTCCCAGATCTAGAGAAAAGAGGCCTTCAGGCGACCGAGCCGACACCAGGGTGAGGCGCTGTGCTGCACACAGTAGCTTCAACAGTTCTGCAGCTCTGGCCCAGGGGCAGCACCCACCACGTGCAGTGACTCACCTCCCTCTCGTACCAGTTGGCTGCCTTATACACAGGGACAGTGGACTCCAAGGGCGTCAGCTCGTCTGTGTAGGTCTTCACTCGGATCCGGGAGTTGAAGCGCAGAGAGAGCAGGTTGTAAACAATCTAGGGAGGACAGAGGGAATGGAGGACCAAGACGGCCACAGGCTGAAGGGTCTGAGGCGCAAGTCCCTGAGGGGGAACATCAATGATGGGGCTACAAGGTGAATTAGGGTTCCGCCCTATGAACCTGACTTCCACCCTGAAGCTCAAAACCTCAAGACCCTCCTGGACTCCAAAGGCCTGAGCCATGGTGGCACGGGGCTCAGCAGACAGCACGCTTGTCATCCTTCTTGCTGCTCCCTTTGTCTGGGGCGTCTCCCAAACCCACCTTCCCCACCCCCAGTCCTCACGGGGCTAAGTCCTACTGTCCTGGTCACCCATGAAGACTCAGCACACACATTCTCTCCCCCTTCAAAGAAGCCTCCCAGACAGGGCTAAGCAGCCCTCCTGCATTGTATAGCATGTCTCTAACACCCCTGGAGGGCAGTTATTGGGTGTTGCGTCTCTCTCTATCCCAGAATCTGGCCAATGGTATGCAATCAATAAATATCAATAGCTAAACATACTGAGACCTTGTGTGCTAGCAATCTACCTATACTATCTCATTTAGTCCTCACAACCACCCTATGAGGTAGGGACAATTTTATATTTATTCTGCATATAAGAAAACTAAAACTCAGAAAGATTAAACACAATGCTTAGAGTTGCACAGCCAATAGGTGGCAGAACCATGATTCAAACTTGAGGTATGCCTGATTCTGAGGCCCCAGTTTAACTGCTTTGTTGAACTGTCTGACCCAAACTGAAACTAAGAAGGCTATGGTTCCTATTGGTAGCTGTCACCCTACAAGTGTTCTGTCCCCTTTCCTGCCTACATGCCACAAACCTTCTCAAATCTCCTGACTGACCTCAAAACGGTTCTGCCGGGTGGGGACGTCCACTGCTGTCAAGTCAGCCAAGGATTTGAACTGTGCATTGGTGTGATCCCTGAGGAAAGTCAGCACTGGGATGACTCCATCAGGATGGATACAGATCTCTAACTCATTGAAGCAGGACACCTGCAGACAGGGAACAGGGGGGCAGAGACAACAAAGAGCTACCGAGGGCGCAGCTAACTTCAGCTGATTCTCCTGATTTAAGGCAGGGAAAGACGCCCTAGCTGGGATGGAGGAATCGGCGGTTTATTTGATACTGGGCTGCCCACTCCCACCTGACCTGAGACTACGGTTCTTTCTTGACCCCGACCAGACAACAGTAATGAGTATTACCTGAACTTGCTGGACATACTTGGGCAGGATTTCAGCCACATACTCTCCGAAGGCTGAGAGCTGTTTGTGGACCACGTCATTCTGTGGTCTGACAGTGGCTAGAAGGAGAAGGCATATTTAACAAAGGAAGGGCAATGGCAGCAGCCAGCCCTGCATGCAGTTGGGGCTTATATGGGGCACCCTGTAGAACTTTGAGAAAGGTGAGGGTGCAGGGTTCCTCTTCCAGGAAATAGGAAGTGATGAAAATTTAGGGGAAATGCCACCTACTCAGTCTGCAAAGACTCTCATTACTGAAGCTGGCGTGGTTGCCTTTTCTCAAAACTACTCCATGGTTCTTCCTTCACAATGGTTGCACTTCTGCTAAAGCAGAATGTCTCCGCTCTCTTACCAGACTAGGAGCTCTTTAATGGTGGGAACCAGAACATTCGCTTCTGTGTATCTCCTCAGCATTTGGCTCACAGCAAGCTCTAAACATAAAAACTTCGGGCTGTAAGAGCCCTCATAGATTATCTAGTTGAAACCTTATTTATTTTTGCACAGATGAAGAAACTGAGGCCCCAAAAGGGGGAAATGCCAGGCCTCCTGACTTCCAGTTGGCTTACGTTGACTGTAACCATTTCTACACAGATTCGTCCAACCTTAAATCACTGAGCACCTGCGCATAATCGACCGCAGGGGAACAGTTAGGTGTTCTCTGCCTCTGGCAGTGGGCCAGTCTTCTGTCACTCACTAGGGCTGTAACCCTGAGCACGTTCTTCCTCTGGACTGTTTCCCGATCTACAGTATGAAAAGCAATACTATCTACCTCATAGGATTGTTGTGAGGACTAAATAAGGTCATTCATAAAAACACTTCGCGGTTGCCAGGCTCTATATTGGGCTCTGCGGCCCAAATGTTATGTTTCCTGCTCTGAAACAGCTGACAGTTTAATCAGAGAAAAAGGGGATGCTGGAAATGGACAAGAAGGAATCAGGGCCATAACAGAGAGGCCTAATGGCACAGGCAGGGCCCGATTCTGCCTACAGAGTGAAGACCACTGCAGTCAAATCTGCAAGGAGAAGCAGACTTGCCAGGACGCAGGGAAGGCGTCCCAGAGCAAGGGCAAACATGTGACGAACGGGATGACGGGCCCCCGCCTGCAGTACCGAGAAGGGCCGGACCCGCACATACTCACGGCGCGAATTGGCTGCAGCGCTTTCCCTTCTCACCGGCAGCAACAGCGCTGCTGATGGGCGCCCGGCCACTGCACGGGGAGATAAAAAACAGGAGCGCAGAGTGAGGCCTAAGGGTCTCCCTGCGCTGGCTGCGCCGCTGCTTCCTGTCCCAGGCCTCATTCAGTTATCCCCTGCTCACCCCTGGACACGGCCACGGCCCCCACGAGCCCCCGCCACCAAGCCCCAGACGCCGCCATGTTCCCCGGATGCAGACCAAGTACCGGAGGCAAGACCCACAGGACACGGAGCCCCAAGGGCACGGACCGGTAGCGGAAGTGTACCTTATATCTTCTTCCGGGCGGACGCGAGGCCGGAAGCAGAGGTTCCGGGCTCTGGGCTTCGGAATGAAAGGAGGGAACGCAGGTGAGAAAACGAGGCGAGCAGGTGGGCAAACCGTGAGGTGAGCCTGACCCTAGCTTGGTGTAGCAGAGGCTGGAAAGAAGGCGAGGACTCTTAAGCAACCGGACGGGTGAGAGGAGGGGAAGGGTCGAGGGTTCTGGGTTCTACATTCCCCACCCCTCCCCCGTTTTCTAAGCTAAGCTTTTGACTAGGACTGGTGGGGATGGTGGGTGGGGATGGGGGTGGGGAACGGTTTCCCTGGCGACCGTTCCCAGGTGACTCCTGGCATAGCCGCGACACTGCACGTGGCAATGGGCCTCCTCGTAACCGGGGCTGGGGACAACTGGGCTCTGTTTCAGGTTCTGAGAGGGAGGTTTGGGGCGTCATTAGGGCGAGCGGGGAAGTGCAGGGGAGAAGCTCAGAAAAGAGCCGATGTGGGGTTGACAGTTGTCCCAGCCAAGCCTCATCTTGGAAGGTGTGGTCTCCATGCGCGCGGGAATGTGGGGAAAGGGGTCGGGGATGTGTTCTACCTGGACACAGGGACTTGGGGGTCTTTTGTCCGTTTCTGCTCTCGAGACCCTCACTAGTTTTATATCAGATAGTTAATTATTTGGTTTGCAAGACTCTGCCAGACTTTTAAGATCATGGGCTTCTTCCAGCCCAGTCCTTTCATCAGTTAACCAAAAATACCTGGCCTTTTGTTACATCACAGAAAGGAACAGTAATGTTTTCTCATGGAAACACCCAGAGTAAGAAATTTTACTGATTTTATTAGGGATGGGGTGCCACTGCTGGAGAATGAACCCAGCTGTGGTTGTAGGGGATCATCAGAGGTGTTAAGGGCAGGGCCAGGACTAAGGCCTGAGCTCACTTTGCTCTCAATAGACTGTGGCTGTGGACTCCCCAAGTTACTGAGGGTGACATTGCTTTGCAGACAGCTGGCAGAGAGAGAAGTTGGCTACCATGGAATCACCGGAGGAGCCTGGAGCATCCATGGATGAGAATTACTTTGTGAACTACACTTTCAAAGATCGGTCACACTCAGGCCGTGTGGCTCAGGGCATCATGAAACTGTGTCTAGAAGAAGAGCTCTTTGCTGACGTCACCATTTCAGTGGAAGGCCGGGAGTTTCAGCTCCACCGGCTGGTCCTCTCAGCACAGAGCTGCTTCTTCCGATCCATGTTCACCTCCAACCTGAAGGAGGCCCACAACCGAGTGATTGTGCTGCAGGACGTCAGTGAGTCTGTTTTCCAGCTCCTGGTTGATTATATCTACCATGGGACTGTGAAACTTCGAGCTGATGAGCTGCAGGAAATTTATGAGGTGTCAGACATGTATCAGCTGACATCTCTCTTTGAGGAATGTTCTCGGTTTTTGGCCCGCACAGTGCAGGTGGGGAACTGCCTTCAGGTGATGTGGTTGGCAGATCGGCACAGTGATCCTGAGCTCTACACTGCTGCCAAGCACTGTGCCAAGGCCCATCTGGCCCAGCTGCAGGGCACAGAGGAATTTCTCCACTTGCCCCACCATCTACTCACTGATATCATCTCCGGTAAGTTGAGGGATAGGGCGTATCATACCCACCTACTTAGATATGATGCTCATTGAATGTTGTAGTTCAGGAGAAAGGAACCCTCAGCCTTTTTTTTTTTTTTTTTAAATCACTGTGTGGTTGCCTCTTACTCGCACCCCCAACTGGGGACCTGACGTACAACCTAGTAATGTGCCCTGACTGGGAATCGAACCAGCGACACTTGGTTCACAGGCCGACGCTCAGTCCACTGAGCCACAGCCCTCAGCCTTCTTGGTATTAGTTCACTGTATTATTGGTGGGAAATTTAGATAGCTTCCGAGAGAAATTGAGTTGAAATTTAGTACAGCTGCTGTCAGAGAGTCCCTTTCTGAGGAAGGCTCCAGGAAAATAAAAGCAGTAGCACTTACCCACAGAAGATAG
Organism: Furipterus horrens; assembly: GCF_987537825.1. Taxonomy (NCBI): domain Eukaryota; kingdom Metazoa; phylum Chordata; class Mammalia; order Chiroptera; family Furipteridae; genus Furipterus; species Furipterus horrens. Next base: position 11,445,762 of record NW_028327172.1, read on the forward strand.
TGAGGAAGTATTTATATTTATTCTGTAATCTCCCCTGTGCGTAAGTGTTCTTATCTGTCCTGCACTCTGCATGTACCTGTTACTTAAGTAAATTTATGATAGATGAGTCAAGATATCCAAAACACTTTTCCTGACCCTGCAAGTGAGGTATAACCATACTTTAGGTGTGAGCTCTAGTAGATTGCTTTTGTGGCAAATGGGGCTATATCAAACCGTCATTCTGATTAAAAGAAACAAGGCAGTTTTAGATTAATTCCTTATGCACATACACACACATACATGCTGGTAAGCCTAACACAGTGGTTCACACCTGTAAAGCCCCTGGCTGTAACCCTCCCTTTAAGACGTCAAGAGTGCCATTGACCATGCCTTCCCTCTGGCTCTCAACAGATGGAGTTCCATGTTCCCAGAACCCAACAGAGGCAATAGAAGCCTGGATCAATTTTAATAAAGAGGAAAGAGAAGCTTTTGCAGAGTCACTCAGGAGTAGTTTGAAGGTAAGGCAGATTTCTTTAGTGAGAGGACACTGTAATAGCCATGCGTCACACCCGTCCATTGGCCTGGTTGCTTTGATGGCTGGTGAATAAGTCATCCTTGGTTTGAAGTTAATAGGAGCCAGGGAAGAGGATGTTTGTGTGAGCCCAAAACCTCTTTGAGAGAACTACTTCCATTATTGCATTAACAATCCTAAGGACCTTTTGTCTGAGTCACCATCTCATGATAGTTTTGAGAAGCTAAAAGTATGTGTGCAACAGATTCTCTGCCCCAGCTTAAAAACCCCTGAAAGAAAGTGATTGGAGTTGTCAGGGTAACATATAGAAACTAGAAGGGAGTAGGTTAGAGCCAAATGCAAATGTGTGGTCCAGGACCATAAGGCTTATGCATCTCAGCTGAGCCTTAACCTAGGACTGATATATAGCATTTATAATTTTAATTTTTCCAATAGGAAATCGGGGAGAATGTGCACATTTATCTGATCGGGAAGGAGTCCTCTCGTACCCACTCGTTGGCCGTGTCCTTGCACTGTGCAGAAGATGACTCCATCAGCGTAAGTGGCCAAAACAGCTTGTGCCACCAGATCACTGCAGCCTGCAAGCACGGTGGAGACTTGTACGTGGTGGGAGGGTCCATCCCACGGCGCATGTGGAAGTGTAACAATGCCACCGTGGACTGGGAGTGGTGTGCGCCCTTGCCCCGAGACCGGCTCCAGCACACCCTGGTGTCTGTGCCTGGGAAAGATGCCATATATTCCCTGGGTGGCAAGACACTGCAGGATACCCTTTCCAATGCAGTTATCTATTACCGGGTAGGTGATAACGTCTGGACAGAGACAACGCAGCTAGAGGTGGCTGTGTCAGGGGCCGCTGGAGCCAACCTCAACGGGATTATCTACTTACTGGGGGGGGAGGAGAATGACCTGGACTTCTTTACCAAGCCTTCCCGACTCATCCAGTGCTTTGATACAGAGACAGACAAGTGCCACGTAAAGCCCTATGTGCTGCCCTTTGCGGGCCGCATGCACGCAGCTGTGCATAAGGATCTGGTGTTCATCGTGGCTGAAGGGGACTCCCTGGTGTGCTACAATCCCCTGCTAGACAGCTTTACCCGGCTTTGCCTTCCCGAGGCCTGGAGCTCTGCCCCATCCCTCTGGAAGATTGCCAGCTGTAACGGGAGCATTTATGTTTTTCGGGACCGATATAAAAAGGGAGATGCCAACACCTACAAGCTTGACCCTGCCACTTCAACGATAACCGTCACCAGAGGTGTTAAGGTGCTCCTTACTAATTTGCAGTTCGTGCTGGCCTAAGGCCGTGGTGGGAGGGACAGCTGACTTTTGTCCTCCCCTTTTCCAGCACCTACCCGTCCCCAAGGTCCCAGTTCAGAGTACAATGTTATTTTTTGGCATGTGTTGAAAGGCAGCACTCAGCCCATAGCGGGAGCCCTGAGAAAGACAGCTGTTGCTGGGCTGGCTGCCTGAGCTGCATAGTCCAGCCTGCTCTCCGCCCTCCCTGGTGATGCTGTGCCTCACCACAGACTGCTGAGAGCAAGCCTCTTCTCGAATGTTAGGCAGAGACGCCCCCTTTACCTGATTAATGTCAAATAGAAGCACTCCTGAACCCAGGACAAATGGAAAGATGCCCAACCTTCCTTTTCTCTCTAGTCTGCAAAATGGCTACTTGGTAATTTGTTCACAAAGAATTAGGTGTTGAGAGATTTCCTTCAGGCTTTGGTTGGGGGAATGAACAAAGCTGAAGGTGTCCTTCACCAGCAAGCATCAACTCTAGAATTCTGGACATTCTATTGTTTCCTCAACTATCTGTCAGGAAATGTATACTTTGGTTTGATTTTTGGCTGACTCTAAGGAATAAGCCAGAAAAAAGTAGAAAGGATTATTTCTAATTAAATAGCAGAAACATTTTTGAAACTCAAATATATAAGGTCTCTACTCTTTTAAAAGTCAAGAGCTAGGAACTGTTCATACAAATAAAAGTTTTGAAGGGCTATGTGTGTCTGTTTTGAATTCTGAAGGGGTGACTTTCTAAGGGAAGCTAATTATATGTGCACCCATTTCTAAGTCAGCCGCAGTCCTGATTGAATCCCATATTTCCCTTTTTACACAGGATCACTGCTCTAAAAGGGAGAAGTCCATGAATTGAGTCTGGCCAGAGCCAAGTATTTCTCCTTTTCCCCTAGTGATAGATGTCTTCAAGTTATGGTGCTAGTATCAGTAGATAAAAGGTTAGGGGCATGATAGATTTCTTTGACCCTATTCCAAAAAAATAAGACACCTTCATCCCTATCCCATACCCCCATTCCCTGTGAACAGAAGCCATGCTAAATCGTCCCAGCCCTACAACAGAACACTGAAACCAATGTTGAGGAAAATGAAATCAAGACAAAGGGAGCAAAATTACCCACTACTCAGCACACTTCTATTACGTTGCCTGGGCTTAAGCCCCATTGGTCCGGTTAAAACTTTTTCATTCTGTTGCCATCACGGTTGTCTTGAGTTCTTCTAACCCACATACTTCATGTCTGTGATGTAGGATACGTCTCATTCCTTGCTGCCCTTGCAGTAATCTCCTTGTGGAACTCTTTGAGAATTTCCAGCTGGCCAGGTCTGATGTGGATGTGCGACCGGATCTTGGTGATGGCTCCTACCGCCTCCTCTGGGCTCCAGTTGTGCACCTGCAGTACCGGGTCAGGAAATCAGCAAAGAAAGAAGCTGGTATATGGTGTCCTTGACCTGATGACAGGTGCTAATGGGCTCCCAGAATTTCATTTCTTAAGAAACTAGCTCTGGCTGGTGTGGGTCAGTGGATTGAGTGCCAGCCTGCGAACCGAAGGGTCACAGGTTCGATTCCCAGTCAGGGCACATGCCTGAGTTATAGGCCACAGTCTCCAGTTGGGGGTGTGCAAGAGGCAACTACACATGGGTGTTCCTTTCCCGTTCTCCCTCCCTTCCCCTATCTCTAAAAATAAATAAATACATAATCTTTTTAAGAAAGAAGGAAAGAAAACTCCATTGGGGGGAAATTAAAAACCATGTTCCATATATTATAAATGGGAGAGTACTTTAGCGCCCTCAGTTAACCAGTCCGATTACTATGCAACAGGCCGGGGGGAAGAAGTCAGTCTTTCTACCTTATTCTTGCTCTGCCAAACCCTGGCAAAAGAGGGCTGAACATGTGAAGCTTAGATCCTAAATTCAAGCCTGCCTAGGCCTACCAGGTGTCCTCCCTGAGCTGGACCCCTGGGTGCAAGTTTCCTGGAAAGAGATGTTTTTATGCAACTTGTTCCCATGGCTAGGAAAAGAGCACTTTTAAAATCTGCCTGAGACTTATCTTTCTGTCCTAAGGAAACTTAACTAGTTTAGAATTCAATGGAATCAAGGAAATACAGATTTCTAGCCTGCTGGTTCCATTCTCTCTTGGCCCAAGATATCCTCCAGAGACCCCGTTTCCAGCAAACAGTCCTAATGACCAAAGCTTTGCTAAATCACACACTCAGCAGTGCACAGCAATACAAACAAGGCCAGGCTGGTTATCTTTACATTTCCCTTTTTCTTAAACTATCCACATGACTTAGTAACTGCCCTGCAGGGGCTAGACAGGTAACAAAGATGAGCCAGGCAAGAGGTATATAACAGGGAATTATAAGTTATTGGCTTCTAAATATTTTTTTAAAGTATTCCAACTGCTGATCATAACAAATTGATAGGTAAAATTCCATTGGATCTTGTTTCTAGAAACTAATGTCCAGAACTGTACCCTGAAATACTGAAAGAAATCTGAGCACTGTAGAGCTGTAAGTGATCAGCACCATTTACAGTACTAGATTTCCTGACCTGCTATTTTTAACAAGTGTTTCTAGCCGTTAGCTGATGTTAATATCCTTTGCAACTTTTAATTTGAGCAAACAGCATCAGAGAAAGAAGCCACTTTTGCCTAAGGTCACAGAGCTGGCAGGTGAAAAACCACACATCAGTCTTATCTACAGAGCTCAGGTGCTTTCCACCTCCCAATAGCTGAACCCAGGGACAAGGCTCCTTCCACCAGACCCATCTGCAGACTGTGCTACTGAAGTTCTGGAAATTGCTGTAAGTGGGACCAGTCCAGAAAGACCCTTCCTACCTGAATCAGATACGCTGCCACCATAGTGGCACTTCTGGAGCGCCCAGCCTTACAATGCACGTAGACACTCTGGCCCAGTGACTGGTACTTGAGAGCAAACTGAACTCCTTTCCGGAGGTTAGCCAATGTTGGGATTCCAGTCATGTCTATTGTGCTGAGTCGCAGCTGCTCAACTCCTGCTTTCCTCCACTCCTGCAACCAGGTCCAGCAGCATAAAGAGAGTGAAATAAGCCAGATGTTAGTAGTATGAAGATGGGCTCCCAAGGGGCAGCAAAGCAATAAGGAAGCGTCAGGGTTTACTTCCATGTGAATACATTGTTGACTGTTTTCTAAACAAGAAACTTCTTATAGAAATACTTTTTATTTTCTTTTTTCGTGTGTGTGTGTGTGTGTGTGTGTTAGAAATATTTTTAAAAAACCCTGGCTGGTGCGGCTCAGTGGACTGAGCACCAGCCTGTGAACCAGAGGGTCGGTGGTTCAATTCCCAGTCAGGGCACATGCCTGGGTTACGGCCAGATCCCCAGTTGGGGGTGCCTGAGGGGCAACCACACATTGATGTTTCTCTCCCTCTGTGTCTCCCTCCCCCTCTAAAAATAAATAAAAATCTAATATATATATATATATATATATATATATATATATATATATATATATTAAATGGCTGACCTACATAACCATCAAACAATAGCTATGCTGCTGAGTTAGAATTATGTCCAAGACGTAGAATGTTATTAAAGTGCTCTTTGGGCATTTGAATTTTTAGCTGCAAAACATTAGCTGTATAAAATTCATCTACAAAAGTTGTGCAACTGTGTTTTTGCATAATCTTGGGGCCTGTGCCGTGACCTAGCTGTGGGGTTGGACTACTGTAGTTTGTAAGAGCTTTCTTATGTCTGTGCATAAGTCTCCACTTTTTTACCACTTTTTTCTCGAGAGGGTACATGGTAGAGTTATTTTAAAGTTCAAACAATGCACCTACCTTTGCTGTGGCATATTATCACTTTGCAAAGAAGAAAATCAGAAATAGGAGAAAAAAGGTCTCTGGCGAACAGGGAGACTTTATTATTTTTATTTTTTTTGCTTTAAGACTTCAGATAGGCTCAAGCTACTCTGGTTATTCATCTTTTTAGTTAGAACCAGACTTTAGGACTCTGAATGGTCAACAGTGCTCATGAAATTAACAAAGAGCAGTTTTGGAGCATGTGACTTATGCTTCAATTATACCAGAAACAACCACGGAGCTTGCTAAATATTCAGATTCCTGGAATCCACCCTGAAGTCCCTGAGTCCGAATCTCTGAGGCGTGCACCTAGGAATCTGACATTTGAACAAGACTGCCAGATCATTCTTAGACATAGTACAATGTGAGAACCACTGCCTGCCTTGGAGATTTCTTTTTTCTAGGCTAATGGGATGAGATAGCAAAGTCGTACAAATGTCAATGCCTCGCATCCAAGACACGGAGCACTTTTTGTGACTCCTCTCGCCCCAGAGGACTGACCACACTAAGGCACATTTACCATTCTGGCTAACAGCTCCTGAGGCTTTGTGGCAAGGAACTGTTATCCATTCCTTAAAAATGCATCCCAGCACTAGTCAAAATATTTTAAATATGAGTCATAAATATTTTTAAGGTCTCAAAAAAACTACAGGTTGAAATCACAGCATCTTCATCAGGCTGTATTACTTAGTACAGTAAACAAGAAAGATAATTGTGTAATGCCAATAGATGTCAAACACTATAAAGATAGGGCAGCATCTTTATTTAAAGATAGAGCGATGTCTAAACCATTGTGGAGAGTTCCACAAACAGGCATTCACATTTAACGAAAATTATGTTTTAGGGCTGAACTTTGTTATGAGAGTACTTTGGAATTCCACAATATCTCTAACAGATGAATAAAAATTCCCTCAAATCAAGAGCCAAATGAACCTGATGCAGTGTTTCAGTGCGTTGTTTTATGATACATTTACTCTGGGGGTGGGGGAGAGGGCACAGCTTTTCTTACAGGTTACAGGGCCTTCATCTCGGATGCCTAGGGCAGCGCCTGACCTATGCTCAGGGCTCAGCGTTGAATGAATGAAATCAGCAGGTCAAAGAAAAGCTGCCTTTCAAATTCAGTTACACAGTCTTAATGGCCGAAATTAAGACTACATTTGTGCACCCCGCGGAAATCAGGCTTTGTCAACTCTACTTTTAAACGCCTTTCACAACAGTTTTGTTTCACAATTAGTTTCTACCTTCAGCCGCAGCCATTTAAGCTTCGAGTACTGGACCCTCCTCCCGAGGAGGCCAAACAGCCCGGGGCGCCGGCGTCCGGATCACGGTCCCCTGCAGCGCCCCGCGGCTGCCCCGGCCCCCGCGGCCCCCGGCCCCTCACCTTCGCGGAGTTGCACAGGAACCTGGTTTCGTACTCCTCGTTCATAGTGATCACCCCGCGCACGTTCTCGTCCTCTACCAGCTGCCGAGGTAAAGAGGGGGCTCAGAACGGGCGGCCGAGGCCCGGGCGGCGCTCGCCCGGCTCCCAGGCCCGGCGCGGCCCGGCCTCCCGGCCCGGCTCACCCGGCGCGTCAGGCTCCGCAGCGGCAGCGCGCCCAGCAGCACGGTGCGGTCGATGCGGTGGTACCAGTCGCGGTGCGCCCGGCCCGGCACCTTCCCGCGGAACAGCGTGTACAGCAGCGTCGGGTAGAAGAGCACCCGGGCCAGGCCGGCCTCCAGCAACGTGCCGGACGCCATCCCGCCGCGCGCGGCCTGGCGCGGCAGCGACTCGTCCGCCGCCGGGCTTGCGGTCGGCGGCCGCCAGGACGGCCAGGAGGGCGACGAGGACGAGGGCCGCGAGCCGTCCGAGGCCTCCTGCGGAGGCGACGCGGTAGGCGCGGGCCCCTCGGGCGCCGCGACCTCTGGCCCGACCCCGGGGGACTCCGCCTGGGACCCCGGGACCCACGGCATGACCTGGAGGCGGGGCCGCCGGCCTCGGGGGAGGGACCAGGGCTTCCTGGGCGGGAAACGAGGGCGCGCCAGTGGCGGCCCAGAGGCCTGCGGCTGTACCGCGTGTCAAAGTGCGACCCATGCCTGGAGCCCGTGCGCCTCTTCCCTCGGGAGGGGGCTGTGACCCCAGGTGAGGGTGTGACCGCACCCAAGCCTAAGACGAGACCGGCTAGAGCCTCGTGGTAGGGGTATCCCTGAAGGGGCGAGTGGAAGGGGCTTTGAGCTTTTCAGCAGAGGACTGCCTTGGTGGAGCGGCCAGACCCTGGACCCATAGTCAGCCTGGGTTGATACGTCCCTTCTCCCCTCCCCCCACTTGCCTAAAGTTACAGCTCCCTCCTCCTAGCCCAGCTGCAAATTATGGAAAAAATGTAATATCTGTAATATATTATGAAAAGACATTAATATGTCATTAAGAAAAATAATATGCCCTGACCAGTGTGGCTCAGTTGGTTGGATGTTCTCCCCCGAAATAAAATCTTAAAAAAAAATAAAGAAAAATATGATACGCTTAAATATAAAAACTGCAACCGACAAAGTGGTAAAAGGAATGGTTGTAAAATGCTGGTTATTTACATTTAAATAGTTGTCTGATATATGCATCTGGTGCTTAAAAAAAAAAGATTTTATTTATTTTTAGAGCGAGAGGAAGGGAGGGAGAAAGGGAGAGAAACATGAATATGTGAAAGAGGCATAGAGATAGAAGTGCCTCTGGTACGCACCCCATCTGTGGAGCGAACCCGCAGGCCAGGTATGTGCCCTGACCAGAATCTAACCAGCGACCTTTTGGTTTGCCGCACGCCACCCAACCAACTGAGCCACACTGGCTGGGGCTATTGTTTCTTTCTTTCTTCTTTTTAAAATTTATTTTAGAGAGCAAGAGAGACATTGATTCGTTGTACTACTTACTTATGCATTCATTGATTGATTCTTGTATGTTCCTGACCAGGGATGTAATAGCAACCTTGGCATATGGAGATAATGCTCTAACCAACTGTGCTACCAGGACTGTTGTTTCTTTAATCACAAATTCACCCTTTAATCTATCCTATTTTTGATACATTTAAACTAAAAATTTAAAGAAAGATACATTGTTTTAAAAAGAAGAAACATAAAATATACATTTTAAATAAAAGTTGACTAATCCTATTATTTACTGTTCTGTGACCTTTTTTCACTCAACAATATAAGTATTGTGCCATGTCAATATAGACAGATACATATTTACTTTATCCTTTTCAGAGAATTACACAGTATTCCAATATATGGCTTTCAGTTTGGTTTTAAGCATGTTTATTGAGTGGCCTCTATATTCCAGACAATATTCCAGCGCTTGGGACACGTCAGTGAGCAACACCAGTGAGGGTCGCAGCCCTCTTCTCTCGCCTTTCCTGTATGAACTGTATTCTGGGATAACCAAGTATCCCTAGTAGGTGAGGGAAAGTTTTTCTCTACAGCATACCTCCTGCTAATAAATGTGGGAGAAATAATAACATTAGATACTCAATATTTTGCATTCCAGTAATAAATGTGGAAGGAATGATAAAATTAGAAACTCAGTATTTTGCAATCCCTGGTGAAATAATTGATCCAGTCAATGGTCATCAGTGGATAAAAGCATGAGATGAAACGCTGATGAGAAATGCACATTAGGGATGGGGCTGAGGCCACCTAACCTTGATTAATCTCTGCATGGATAAAAACAGGACAACCTGACATCATTGGCCTCCAGAAGTGGTGTTCACAGCACCAACCACAAAAAAAGTTGAAACTGGATTTAACCAAGCCTCAAGAGCTAACTTCTTTTAAAAAAGTTTTATTTATTTTTAGAGAGAAGGGAAAGGAGAGCAAAAGAGAGGGAGAGAAACATTGATGTGTGAGAGAAGTGTTCAGTAATTGTCTCTGGCATGGCCCCAACCAGGGACCTGGCCAGCAACCGAGGTATGTGGCCTGACCTGGAATAGAACTGGCAACCTTTCAGTTTCCATGCCAATGCTCAATCCACTGAACCACACCAGCCAGGTTAACTTTCATGTACAGGAAACATAGGTGATAGAGGGATAAGTTAAATGTCATCACAGGGGAGCAACAGAAAAGTCCAGAATATATAACGTTTTACAGAAACAACTGACTCAGCCCTGGCCACATGCTAAAGTTGAGGGGTTCAATCCCTGCTCAGGGCACATATGAGAAGCAACCAGTGCCCTGGCTGGTGTGGCTCAGTGGATTGAGCGCTGGCCTGCAAACCAAAAGGTTACCAGTTCGATTCCCAGGCAGGGCATGAGCCTGGGTTGTGGTGCAGGTCCCCAGTTGGGGGCGTGCAAGAGGAAACCAATTGATGTATCTGTTGCACATTGATGTGTCTCTCTCTTTCTCCTTCCTTTCCTCTCTAAAAATAAATAAAATATTTTTTTTAAAAAGAAGCAACCAATGAATGCATAAATAAGTGGAACAACAAATCAATGTTTATCCTTCCTCCTCCTCCTCCTTGTCTTCCTTCATTCTCTGTCAAATAAAAAAATAAAATGAGCTTAGTTGGTTTATCAAGTAAAGCATGAAAAAAAGAATGGGAGAGAGGTTGCCTCAGATTGGGGAGTCCTAGAGACATGATAACCTTCCCTGACGCCACTGGAAAACACTGTTCTACTTTCTGTCACTAAGATCTTGACTACTAGTCTAGATACCTCATATAAGTGGAATAATGCAGTATATGGCCTTTAGGACTTATTTCATTTATCATGTCCTCAAGGTTCATCCATGTTGTAGAAGGTGTCAGAATTCCCTTCCTTTTTAAGGCTGAGCAACATACCATTGTATGTATACAAGGTCTGTCTGGGAAAAGTCCAATCATTGTTAATATAAAAGAACAGTTTGTGTGACATTGATGTAACCTGGCAGCCAAGGAGAGTGGATAGGAATGCACGTGCATGAACAATGATGACTTCACTGTACTAGTCAGTGGGGGTGGTAGATGCCACTGGGTGAGCATGTGTACTATGTGGCCTTTGCATTCAAAATGACTGAGCATGTGAAATAATGAATCTGCATCAAATTTTGTGTTAGCTTTAACATTCCTTCATAAAAACTTTGGATGATTCGAAAGGCCACAGCTATGAACAACTGGTGATTGGCAGCTTCATCACAACAATGTGCCTGCTCATGCATCACGTCTCCTGCAGAGTTTTTTAGCGAAACATCAAATCACCCAGGTGACTCAGGCCCCCTACAGCCCAGATTTGTGGCCCTGGGACTTCTGGCTTTTCCCAAAACTAAAATCAACTGTGAAAGGGAAGAGATTTTTTTAGGTGATCAATGAGATTCAGGAAAATACTACAAGGTAGCTGATGGCGATTGGGAGAACTGTGTGAGGTCCCAAGGTGCCTACTTTGAAGGGGACTGAAGCATCACTGTCCTATGTACAGTGTTTCTTGTATTTTGTATCTTCTTCAGTAAATGTCTTTATTTTTCATATTGCATGGCTGGATACCTTCTGGACAGACCTCATATACCACATTTTGTTTATCCATTCATTCATCGATGAACACTTGGGTTCTGAAGCCCAACTCTTAATAAGCCTGGGCAAAAATGGTAATTTATAATTCACATAACAACCCTCAGAAAGGGCAAGTGGGAAAATGGCAACAGGCATTTCAGGGACACAAATGCTGCCAGGACCTTTTTATTTCTCATCATTCCTTCCCAAGGTCACATCTCCCCATATTTCCCTCCTACACGAGAACATATCTCTTCCCTTAGTTGTTAACAATGAGCAAGAATTGACATTATATACCTATATATATAGTATACACATATATATGTGTCTATCCACAGACACACATATATGTCCTTTTTTAAAAAACAAAAATGGGAATTTTGTAGCTTGCTTTTTGACAATTAACTATGTATCCTTTAAGAAAAAAAATTTTTAAGACTTCATTTATTTTCAGAGAGAGAAGGGAGGGAGAAAGAGAGGGAGGGAAAAATCAATTGGTTGCCTCTCACATGCCCCCAACTGAGGACCTGGCTGGCAACCCAGGAATGTGCCCTCACTGGGAATCAAACCAGTGACCTTTTAGTTCACAGGCCTGCACTGAGCCACACTAGCCATGGTATAACCATGTATCTTGAACAACTTTCCATGTCAGTCAATGTATATATATATTTTTATAAACATATATTTTTTCCTAATAGGTTTTGATATGCAAATCTTCAATTGTACCATCATTTCTTTCATCATTTCTCTATTAACATATAGGGAACCCAAATGGTTAGCTTCTACTTTTTTCTTTTTTTGACCAATAACAAATATAGTCAGTTCCACGAGGGCAGAGACCCTATCTTTATTCATAGCTATAACCTCATTGTCTATCCCAGTGCCTGACATAGTTGGCATTCAATTAATACTATTTGGCTGAATAAAAAAATGTTGCAGAAAATGCCCTTGTATATGCTTCACCCACCTATGTTTCTGAAGGAAACATTTCTAGAAATACAATTGCTCTATGAAAAGATGCCCTGACTGGTTCGCTCAGTGGGTTGAGTGCTGGCCTGTGCAGTTTGATTCCCAATCAGGGCACATGCCTGGGTTGCTGGCAGATTCCCAGTTGGGTGCCTGAGAAGAGGCAACCACACATTGATGTTTCTCTCCCTTTCTTTCTCCTTCCCTACCCTCTCTCTAAAAATAAATAAATAAATAAATAAAAGATATGAGCATGTTTCTAAGAGGTCATGGAGAACTTTTTATAATTTTGTCAAGTATAATTGACATACACTACACATAATTAAAGTATGCATTTTAGGCCCTGGCTGGTGTGGCTCAGTGGATTGAGCACCAGCCTGCAAACCAGAGTCACCGGGTACCCAGTTGGGGGCGTGCGAGAGGCAACCGAACCCACATCAATGTTTCTCTCTCTTTCTCCTTCCCTTCCCCTCTCTCTAAAGATAAAGAAATCTTTAAAAACATAAAATAAAGTCTACATTTTAACACATTGTGATACATGTATACACTTGTGAAACGATCGCCACAATGAAGATGAAACATATCCATCACCTCCGAAAGCTTCACATGCCCTTTTGTAACTTCCTCCTCCCACACGTCTATATTCTCAGACCCCGTTCCCTGGAAACCACCCATCCACTATAAATTAGCATTTTATATAAAGAAGGGGAATATTTTTTATTTTAATGACAATTGTTAAATTTCCCTCCACTATGGCTATATCTGTCTACACTGAGAGTGCCTGTTTCTCATAACTGTATCAACCTTTAAATTTTAGTTACTGAATGTATCTCCAATCTGACAGTAAAAAAAATCACATTAATTCGAATATCTTCATTTGTGAGCTGAGATCAAGCATCTTACATTTATTGGCCATTCCATTCAGATTCTTCTTATGAATTGCATGTTCATTTCTTTTGCTGATTTGTCTAACAAGTTGATTGTTGTTATTCTTCCTGGTCATATGAAGTGCACAAATTCTAAGTGTATGATTTGATAAATTTTACATGTCTATATACCCATGTGACCATCATGTAGACTAAGATATAAAATATTTCGATACTCCAGAAAGCTCCCTCATGTTCCCTTTAGTCAGTCAATACTCTCTCCCAGGCAAGGGTAACCTCTTTTCTGACTTTTCTTATTGCTTTTGCCTCTTCTCAAACTTCAATTAAATGGACTCATATAAATATGCTCCTTTATTCTGGCTTGTTTTGCTCAATATTATGTCTGTGCAATTCAACCATCTTATATCTATATGAGATAATGGATGTTAACTAATTGTGGTAAATATACATATATATATATATATCTTGAGATTTATATATTTTATAAATCAAATATAAAAACTATATTTATTGAGCACCTACTATGAGTCAGATATTATTCTAGACCCTGACAAAAAGCAGATAAAAGTCCCTGTCCCCAAAGAGTTTCCCTCTGGTGAGGGAAGACTACAAATAAAATAAGTAGAATACATCAACTGATGGTCGCTGGTGCCAATTTAACACCAACAGAAATCCCCAGTTTGGGGTGTGGTGAAGAAGGAAACCACTCAGTTCAAAACAACTCGACTGTGATACAGCACAGCTGTGAAAACAGCATAGTTGTGAAGCAGCCCTGGGGCCAGACCCCTCTCTGGCTAGGCAACTCTGCTCTACTCTTCCACTTTGATCTGCTCTAGTTGGCTCTGTTTTGTGCCAGTTTGCTCTTGCCTGTACAGGCCAGCCAGAAAATTGCAGTCTGCCCTAGACAGGGAAAGTGAACCCTTTCTTTTGTTTTTGAAAGTTCACTTTTAGAGCCAGAGGGGAGCTGACTTAAACAAAGTTCCCCACCCCTGGTCCCTGATTGGTTCGTCTTCATGTAAATGAGGACTCCAAATCCTCGAAGTCTGATTGGTTCAAAAGGCACTGTCCTTGTTGGTCAGAATGGATTTGCTCTGATTGGTTGGCGAAGATGTTGATGGGGAGGGGTAGATATAGGGGCACAGCTCCACTTGGATGGGGAAAGCCTCAGTCCTATTGATTGAAATAGGATTCCAGGAGCTCCTTAATAAGGATTGGCTCAGATGGCAGAAATACGGTGTATGCAGGAAGCTCAGTGCAGAGGCAGGTAGTTCGCTGCATTCTTCTCCCTGAAGGGCAGTTTACATGAGAGGCCCCTGTGTAGAAATGGCTGCTAGGCTCTGTTTTTTTGTTTTTTGTTTTCTTGTTTTTTAAATTTGAGCCCAGTTAGCCACCAGGAGCCCTTTTTAGTAGTTACATTCCTCAGGGACCACAAGTATGAAGTACAAAATATACTATGTTAGGTGGTGATAAGTGCTTTGGATAAAAACAAAGCAAAAAGGGGAGATGGGAAGCAGAACTTATGTGCATGAAATTTTAAATAAAGTAATCAGGGAAGGCCCAACTGAGAAGGGGATATTTAAGTCAAGCCCTGAGGAGGTGACAAAGAGAGCCGCATGGATATCTTGATGATTCTATGGTTTACAAAAGAGTGAGACAGATTCTCTGTAGGTTTCTGCAATCTATGGTAGCTGCAAGGCAAATATAAAATTAATTGTGTGTCTTTTGGCCCTCTGAGTAGCACCGTGATGGTGAGCAGGAACAGATACCTTATGAAAGGTGGCAGAAAAGGGAGCCAAAAGAAAGTGGTTGACTGATTTTCTAAGAAAGATAACTAGTATGACGTGAAAGCACCAGCTATATCCAATATAAGAAATATTGGAAGAACACTAGACAAGGGAACTTAAGCAAGCAATATCACATTTGATTCTCTCAAGTGTCCTGTTTTCGAAGTGAGCCTAGCTGATCTGCAGAATTATGAAGTCCCATTTTGAAAATTCAAGCTAATTACCAAGGATGTTTAGGGCAAAAACTGCCTGCCTAATTTCCATGGCATGGATCTTACCCACGAGAAAATGTGCTCTATGGTCAAAAATTGGCAGATCATAACTGAAGCTCATGTTGATGTCAGAACTAGCAGTGGTTATTTCCTTCGTCTATTCTGTGTTGGTTTTACAAAAAACAAACAAACAAACAAGGCAACAATCAGATTCAAAAGCCTTTTTGGCTCAGCATCAACAGGTCTGCCAAATCTGGAAGAAGGTGTTGGAAGTCATGACTCCACAGGTGTGGACAAATGACTTGAAAGTAGTGGTCAATAAATTGATTCCAGATAAAGTTGGAAAAGACATAGAAGAGGCTTGCCAATCTACTTATCTGCTCCATGGTGTCTTTGTTAGAAAAGTCAAAATGCTGAAGTCCAAATTTGGGAAAACTTATGTTGCTTCATTGTGAGGATCGTAGTTCTCGAAAAGCTACTGTGGATGAGACAGGTGCTGAAGTTGAAGAAGCTAATGGATATGAACTCCCAGTCCAAGAATTTGTTTAAAATTCAGACATTTAGTGCTCTCTGCTCAGATGTACATCTTTACTTTCCTCTCCTAAACCCTAAGGGTCCCCATGAGATTTGCAAACAGGGGAGCAGTGGGCAGCGGCAGCTCCTCCCAAGCTAACCCCCGGGTCTGTTTCCAAGGGCCCATTTTCTCTGACTTTCCAATGAGCTGACAGCAGCCCTGCCTTTCCTCACTTTTTTCCTGTGGTATTTCTGGAGAGCCAAAGCAGTCCTACCTACGCTCTTTGCCATTGCTTCTTCTATCTTAAGCCTTTCACTGTCCCCAGCTTTAATAAATGTACTCTCAGCCCTGGTTGGTGTGGCTCAGTAGATTGAGCACCTGCTTGCGAACCAAAGGGTCTCCGTTTTGATCCCCAGTCAGGGCACAGGCCTGGGTTGCAGGCCAGGTCCCCAGTAGGGGGCGTGTGAGAGGCAATCACACATCGATGTTTCCCTCCCTTCCCCTTTCTCTAAAAATAAATAAATAAATAAAATAATATTAATTGTAGTAATGTATACATTCTACAAGCTATAATGGTCTATGAATATAGGATGTTTTCAGTAAATTACACACCAAACTATTAATACGATTACATATTGGCATAATAAATGATAATAAATATAAAATGATAAACTACAGAGTACAATTAGGGAATATGACAGTGTACAACTTATAGGCTAATTGTTCTGGTCTATACGGTACCAGAAAACCTGTGGGTAGTTTTTTTTTCCTCCCCAATGGGGGAAAGAGGTGCTTTCAACACATTGGAAAACCCTTGAGGTTTCTTCTTGGGAGTCCACTTGTTTCTGTGTGGTAAGGGAGGGTATAATCAGTATTTGTGGGTATAAGAATATTTGCTTTGGGAGGCCAGACGATGTTATGGAAAAATCATTTGCAAACCCATGAGTTACTTGTATGTTGCTGGGGCCAAAAGGTCCCAGAGCTAAGTTTTATTTCTCTATCTGTATTTCAGTCCCACAAGGTGTTGAACCTGCGGGATAAATGACGTTAGCCTTTCAAAAACCAAACTATTGTACTGTTTGCATTTTCCCTAGATCCCGGGATTCCCGAGGCACTCTGAAGGAGGTCTTTAAGGTCCTAACTTGCATTGTTTAGGAAAAAATTCTCCGTCTGGGGAAAGCAGTTTAGGGCTGGGCTATCCATCGGTTTCTTAATAGAACCCTCCTAAGCTTCCAGGCGCGGCAGGGATTTTGGCAAGCTTGTGCATTCTCTCCGTGATCAACCCGCTAGAAAGCATTCCCCTAATTCTAAAAGCTTGCAATACATTCACATTCCACATCTCAGCAAGGAAGGAAGAAGGCCCGGATTCGGCTGCTAGTCTGGAGGAGCCGAAGGGAGGGTGTGTCCAAGGCTGGCCAAGCACACCACTCCATTCAACTCATTCATTCATTCATCAAATACTTTGTTATGCGCATATTTAGTGCCAAGCAGGGATCCTTGCCCACCAGGTCATCCAGAGCGGTACGCAGAGCCGAGAACTTCAGATTCTCAGGCAAGGGGTCTCCCCATTTTTCCCTCCGGGAGAGCTCAGAGACAAAGAGATGCGCCCCTGCAGCTCCAGAAGCTGACGGTTCCTCGCCGCCCCGGGGCTTTCGGCGCCGTTGCCTCTCCAGTCCCCAGCCCGAGGGGGCGCTGCAGCGCCGGGCGCCCCGCCCGCCCCTGCGCCGCGCCGCGTTCCGCTCGGATCTGAGCTGCGGGCGGCACCGTGGTGGTACGTCCCCGCTCGCCGCCCTCCCCCTCCCCCTCCTCCTCCGCCCTCCCCGCCGGTGGTAGGTGCCGGAAGTGCCGCCATTTTGGGGTGTTCTGCTCTGGCGGCGGCGGCGGCGGCGGCGGGACGCGGAGGCTCCCCCGGGACTCGGCCTCAGCAGCGAGGCGGCGGCGGCTGAGGAGGCGCAGGCAGCAGTCGAGGCAGCGGCGGGCTCAGGTGCAGCCGCTGGTGAGTGCGGCGGGCGCGGGATAACGGGCCGCTGGCGGGAGGGAGGGAACGAGGGAGGGAAAAGAGGCAGGAGGGAGGCGCCGCGGGGCGGGTCCGGTCCGGGCGGTCGCGGCCACAAGGCCCTCCGGGCGCGGCCGCTCCTCTTTCCCCGCGCCCTGGGGGCAGGTCTGTGATCTCCGCCCGCGTGTCGCGGTTCTCTGCTCCCCGGGTCCCGGCGCGTGCCCCCGCGCCCAGGGAGACCCGCCCTCCTCGTGGCCTCTCTCCTCGCGCTCTTTGCCTTCACCCTCCGGACCCACAAGCCTTCGTTCCCTGCCTGGGGGTAGCTCCGTCCCCCCCTCCTTTTTTTTTTTTTCCGGTCTCCGTGCCAGACCCAGGCTGGCTGCCCGGGACACCGCTTCCCTGCTCCTGTCTGCCCGCATGTTCTAGGTGCTCACCCCAGGGGGTGCCCCAGGACCCCTGCCTCTGGAGGGCAGCGCTTCTCCCCGGGAACCTCGAGAGCCTCGGTTCCTCGCCCCAGATCCGCTAGGGCCTTGGCTCGCCCTCCCCCCACATCAGGTGTTCACCCAGTCGTGGCCTAGAAGCAAAGCAGGGCTGGAGTCTCGCTCCCGGAGCGCGGAGCGCTTTCTGCTAGGCTCCCGGCGTGGCGTTGCAGGCCACCGGCGTCCTGGTTGTGGTTCTCGGGGCTGGCTGTTTCAATTCTCTAAGACTGCTGCACGCGCTTTAAGGACCTTCCCGGTGGTTTGGGCTCGTCCTCCTAGTTAAGAAGGTGGTGAGGTTTTTTTGATCGGAGCCTGTTTCAGCAAAAATGGAATTATCTCGCCAGGAGAGTTAATGCTGTACTTTTATTACCTTCGAGTTCAGCGGCTGTAGAACAGTTTTAGGTAGCGTGGAGTGCTGTAATGTCTGCCGTAGAAGAGGTTGCAGATGTCCAGTGACTCCTGGACGGGAACTTCAGCTTTTAAAGGCTTTCCCTTGTCTTTGATTCTCCCTGGAAAGAGGAGCGGTGGTGGTGGTGGTGGTGGTGGGGCTTTGATCGCATCCTTTCCCCTTCTCTGCCAGTGTTGGGTGGGCTCTTGACAAGTGTGTACTTTCCTAGAGTGCTGTGCCCGTTTCCGTCTCCCCTGGAATGCTTGGTGAGGAAGGTGTCTCCACTTAGACTCACCCAGGGCTCCTTCCGTTTTAACATGAATGAACCCACGTGGAAAATCACCGAGTGACCATTGCGTGCAAACACTGTTGCTGCACTCACCCCACATCCTCCATGCCAGTTTTTATATTCTGACATTCGCGTGGGGTTTTCGGTCATGAATTAGCCAAGGTTGAATCTGGAACTTCCGAGCTGTTGCTTTAACCAGGAAGTTGATGGTTCCCCCAGTTCTTTGCTCTTGACTGGAGACACCTGTTTCCACAAAGAATGGCTCCTGGCCCAGAGCACAGGCTTCCCACTTCTCTCCAGCCATTCCTTCTTGCCCGTGGTTTTTCTTTCCCTCCTTACTATCTCTTATATAGCGTCTGCACTTAAAATCCATTAGGAAGCGGGACTCTTAGAGATAGAGTATCTTTTCCAAACCCTTTCACATTTCAGATGAAGGAACTGAGGTTCCCAGAGGTTAAGTGACTTTGCCCAAGGTTACATAGCCAGTGCTCTTAAGACAGTCTCATCGTAGATTTTTTTTTAAATGGTATCTTGCAAATTGCCCTTTAAGGTGTGATGGAATGGAAAGGGTCCTGAGCTTGAAGTTAGAAGGCCTGGACTGTAATCCTCACCCTGTCAGTTACAAGCTGTGCAACCTTGGCCACGCCCCTGTTCTGAGCCTCAGTTTATTCTCTTCTGCAAAATGGAGGCAATGGTATCTGCCTCTGGCCGGGTGCTAATTAGTCCAGTTTCAGCGCTGCAGCTAGTGAGAGGGCCTGTGGCAGGAGAGGCTGGCAGTGAAATTTTGAGACAGGTGGTTTGTTTGTTTAATATATAAAATTCCTGTGTATTTTTATTATTACAGAAGTTAGATTCTTTATCTTACTGCTCTTTTTATATGCTATAGAAATGTTTCTTATTTTACCAAAGGAGTCTTATCCAAGTAACAGTTTTGTGATGTGTTTTTAAGATTTAATAATAGGTGATAAGCATAGTTTTACAACCTTATTTTAGATGCAGCTCAGCTCCAGCACATGTGGTCAGTGGATAGCCCAGCACAGGAGCAGAGAAGTTGCTCTTTTAAACATATGCTGAGCTGGAAGAGGAGAGGAAGGCCACTTATTGTATGTCTACTGGATTTTTTTCTTTTTAAATTAAGTTTTGGGCTTTCTGCTAGATGTGGACTGTGAGTCCTGAATTCCATGTCCCTTCCAGGAACTGCCACTGTGGCTTCTTCAACTTAACTTGACTGTGAGGCTGGACCTAATATGGAAGTGGGAGGTGAAGGGGCTGGTATGCCGGGGAAAGGGAAAGAGAAGAGCTGTCACCTGGAGGCCAGGGTGAATTTGGAGGAAATAGAAACAGTAGGCTCCTCTCCATTCAGGGCTTTGGGTGCCCACAACAAATTGCTGTTTCCTCTGCCTTTAAAAAAAAAAAGGAAAAAAAAAGCTTTTTTGAGATTTAATTCACATATAATTCATTGGTTTTTGATATATTAAATTACTTGTAAATTGAAATATATACAACAAAAGTTGCTATTTTAACCAATTTTTATATTTAGCACATTTTTATGTGGTAAAAATTACATAACATAAGCTTGATCATCTTAAGTATTTTTGTGTGTACAGTTCTGTGGCATTAAGTACATTCACGTCGTTGGGAAATGTCTGCAGAATTTTTATCTTGCAAATCTGAAAGTTGACAATCCCAGCAACAGTACAAGGGCTCCAGTATTTCCATATCCTTGCCAACGTTTGTTATTTTCTGGCTTAACATTTTTTTTAAAGAGTAGCTTATCCTAATGACTGTGCAGTGATAAATATCTCATTGTGTGTATATGTGTTTTTTTTTAAAGAACTTATCTATTTATTTTTAGAAAGAGGAGAAGGGAGGGAAAGAGAGGGAGAGAAACATTGATCCTCCGACCGAGAACCAAACCCGCAACCTAGGTATGTGCTCTGACCGTGAATCAAACCGGCAACCTTTTGCTTTGCGGGACGACACCCAACCGACTCAGCTACACTAGTCAGGGCTTATTGTGGTTTTTGATATGCATTTCTCTGTAATGATGTTGAACATCTTTTCATATGCTTGTTGGCTAATGTCTTTGCAGAAATGTCTGTTCAAGTCCTTTGCCTGTTTTTAAACCATATTGTTTGATTGTTGTTGTTGAGTTGCAGTTTTTTATATATTCTCAATTATTAACTCTTTATTAAATATATAATTTGCACATACTTCCTCCCATTCTGTATGTTGCCTTTTCATTTTGTCAATTGTGTCCTTTAAAAACTTAATATTTTTTAAGTTTGATGTTAGTCTCATTTGTCTGTTTCTGTTTTTGTTGCCTGTGCTTTTTTTCTTTCTTTTTTCTTTTTTTTTAGGATTCTAAGATTTTATTTATTTATTTTTAGAGAGGGTAAGGGAGGGAGAAAGAAAGGGAGAGAAACATCAATGTGTGGTTGCCTCTCACGCACCAGCCTGCAGTCCAGGTATGTGCCCTGACTGGGAATTGAACCGGCGACTCTGGTGGTTCGCAGGCTGGCACTCAGTCCATTGAGCCACACGAGCTACGGCATGCTTTGGTTTTATATCTAAAAAAAAAAAAAAGGATAATCATTGCCAAGTCTGAAACCATGAAGCTTTTCCCCTACATTGTCTTCTAGAAGTTTTATGATTTTAGGTTTTAGGTTTAGGTCATTTAAATAATTTTTAAGAGTACAGTGCAGTTATCACCACTCTCTTTTTTCCAAAAACTTTGTAACCAGCCCTGGCTGGTGTGGCTCGGTTGGGCATGATCCTGTAAACTGAAAAGCCTGGGTTGATTCCCAGAGCACATGCCTGAGTTGTGGCTCTTCATATGTTTCTCTTTCACATCCTCCCCCTTTCTCTAGAATCAATAAAAGGGGAAAAAAAAAATTAAACTTTGTAACCATTAAGCAAAAAGCCCAATACTCCCTTCATTCTGGACACTCCTGGTAACTTCTAGTCTGTTTTCTGTCTTGTGAATATACCTCTTCTAGGTATTTTCGTGTAACCAGAATCTTACAATATTTCTGTCCTTTTGTGTCTGGTTTATTTCATTTAGCACAAAAAAATTTTTTTTAAAGATGTTATTTATTTATTATTAGAGAGAGGGGAAAGGAAGGAGAAAGAGAGGGAGAGAAACATCCATGTGACTGCCATGGGGACTTGGCAGGCAACCCAGGCATGTGCCCTGACCAGGAATTGAACTGGTGACCCTGAGGTCCCCAGGCCAGCGTTCAGGCCACTGAGCCACACCAGCCAGAGCCAACAAAGTTTTTAAGGTTCATCTATGTTGTAGCATATATGTACCTGGACTTCATTAATTTTTGTGGCTGAATTCCTCTGCTTCTTGAGGTCAGGGATGTCCCTTGATAGCTCTCCTTCTTTTGGAGCTGCATAAGGCTGCGGAATTGATTAGGATTCATGCTGTGCGTGTAGATTGCCACACAGGTATGTCCAGTAACAAGCTCATAAACCAAATTTCAGTTAATAGCACCATTTCTTTTTTTTTTCACTGTGTGGTTGCCTCTCACTCGCGCCCCCAACTGGGGACCTGGCATGCAACCTAGTAATGTGCCCTGACTGGGAATCAAACCAGCGACACTTGGCTCGCAGGCCGACGCTCAATCCACTGAGCCACAGCAGCCAGGGCCTATAGCACCATTTCTAATTTAATCATAACTTCTGATCTTTGAATGGGTTGTGTACAGAAAAAGTGTCACACGAAGAGAACAAGAATAGGCAAGTTTTAAGTTTCTGCCTTTGCTTTATAATTATAATATATGAGTAGTTTTTTTTTTTTTTCCCAGAGAGTAGACTGATCTCCAGATATTTCATAGTGTGTACAAATAAGT
Organism: Furipterus horrens; assembly: GCF_987537825.1. Classification (NCBI taxonomy): domain Eukaryota; kingdom Metazoa; phylum Chordata; class Mammalia; order Chiroptera; family Furipteridae; genus Furipterus; species Furipterus horrens. The sequence continues at coordinate 11,468,247 of NW_028327172.1, forward strand.
TTAAAAACCTGACATTTAGCCCTTGTGGAGGGTGTGGCTCGGTGGCTTGAATACCGGTCTGCGTACCAAAGGGTTGCCGATTTGATGCCCTGTCAGGGCGCATGCCTGGGTTGCAGGCCAGGTCCCCAGTTGGGGGCGTGTGAAGAGAGGCAGCTGATTGATGTGTTTCTCCCACATCGATGTTTCTCTCCCTTTCTTTCTCCTTTCCCCTCTCTCTAAAACTAAATAAAATCTTTAAAAAAAAGCAAACCCCAAAACCCTGACATTGAATGGGCTCGTTTGATTAATATTTTCAGGGTAAAAGCATGATTTCCCAGTTTGTTTCAGTAGGAACGAAGCTATTCAGAGTATTCTCATACATGAAGGCTTTCTTATTAAGATGGGCTTCTACTTATTTTTTGGAAGTTCATAGCTGTTTTTCACCTGCTTGACTGTTTTCTTCTCTCTGCTTTTCAGACCGTGCCTCCCACTCCATTTTCATCCCAGAGCACATGCCTCGTAATAAAGGGAGTTTAACATAAATCGTTGGGTCACGGGATGAACTGGAAGTTTTATTCACTCAACCCTGTTATCCCATTACAGCCCTCACAGTACTTCACTCATAAGACTTCATTTCAGTGTCAGGGAGGACATGCATACTTTTTTTCCAAAGTATTCTTTGAGTCTTCTTAAATTTTTTCTTATTTATTGCTTTGAGAGAGAAAGAGGGATTGATTTGTTGTTTCATTTACTTGTGGTTGATTCTTGTATGTGCCCTGACCAGGGATCGAACTCGCAACCTTAGCATATGGGGATGACACTCTTAACAAACTGAGCCACCTGCCAGGGCCATTCTTTGAGTCTTGATTATTTTTGATAATGTGTAGTTGGAGATTGAATGTATCATGGAAGTTCGAGTATTTCAGAAATATACCATATTTTTCGCTCTAGAAGACGCACCTCTAGGTTTAGAGGAGGGAAACAAGAAAAAAAATATTCTGAACCAAATGGTGTACTAAAATATTTAATAAAATATAACAGGATAAAATTTCAGCCATGTAAAGTGAACAGCAGTCAACAGCGGTATTAAGAACCATCATCACTGTCACTAAAAATGAGGAGAGACTTTAAGGTTCAAGTACTCTTCTAGTTTTCTGGAAACCCCAAGAACTCATCATTAGTGTCAGAATTTATGAAGCTTGGTTGCTCACAATCACTGATATCACCTTTTTCACTATCTTCATACTGACCAGACACCCTGAGATTCAGCAGTAAAGTGGGACGTTTAAGCATCCCCAGGGGTTTCGTGTGGACCCACCGCTTCCTCTTCTAACAGCTGTCGCCACCGTTGACAGGTCAGGTAATACACATCACAGTCTGTGATGCAATATTCGCTCCATAAGACATTCCCCCCCACCCCCATCCCTGCCGCTTTTGGGGGAAGAAAGTGCGTCTCATGGAGTGAAAAATACGGTAATTTGAACCAAGAATTAACTTTCTTTGTAGCCTTTTCGAGTGGAACTTCTGACAAATCCAAAGTTGATTAATATTAATATAATCCTGTGTTTACCTACACACTCTTTCCTAGAGGTGCTGTGGCACACAAAATAGTCAAAAGGCAAGTAAAATGGAAACAAGATTTTTGAAAAAGTCCTGGCAAAGTAGTCTTTCCCATAATTGAGAGTTGATTCTTTGATTTTTGAGTCCTTAAAATGAAAATTGTGGTTTCAAAAACCGATGTGACTTGAGTGGGGTTTATAGCGTGGGAAGGATAGGTGTGACAAGCCAGTGGGTCTAACAATTGCTGCCGTCACTGTGTGAGCTTACCATTTCTGGGCCTGTTTTCCCATCTTTAAAAGACTATCAGGCTGGAATGGTAACAGGAGAGTTAATTGAGATAACTTAGGCTGGGCACTGAGCAGTGCCTGGTTCAATATTGATAATGCTATTTCCTCTTTTCATCTGTAGAAACAGGCATACTACTTATCGTATGGGTCAGTAATGCAGTTCAGCCAAAGAACACAGCAGTGCCATTTGGAAAAAGCAGCTACTGAGTTAGTGTTCCTTTTGTTTGTACTTGGATTTATTTTGTTCTGCATTTTCCTTTGTCTTTTGTGGCATAAAGGATGAGATGTCCGATGTCCTAATGTCCAATTCTTGCATGTGAAATGTTGTGCTACTCAAGGCATCCTTCCCATAGACCCTTTTAACCCATGTTCCCTGTGGAATCCTTGAGTAATGTGGTTTCCTAGATTCATTTTTGCTGTCTACTTTATGAAAATACAAACGAGTTTATTATTGGATTTGTAATAGGGACACCTAGGTCTCTCCCTAAGTAGGTAGCTAGTTTTAGGCATGGAGGAAGGGAGGGAGGGAGGAAGGGCGGGAGGGAGGAAGGGCTGGCTTTAATATTTAGAGTTGTGATGTTAATCAGTTTTAGTTATTTGTATTTGTAAACTATATTGTATCAAGAATCCTTATCTGAGCTTTGTAATTTGCAAAAGACAGTTTTCTTGATGAGATCTTTATAATTGTACCTTTATCTTTATCTTGAAATTGGCTGTTAGACTGGGTTTTCTTACAGAATTGTTCTGTTGTTATTTTTTTAACCTCTGCTATGCTATGGAGGCCATGAGCATATATTTATTTTAAACCTCTTTGAGTTCCAGATCTGTAAAATTTTCCAAGAATGCTTTATAGTCGTCATAAACTCCGTATTGACTTAACATTATTTTTTTCACTAAGGAAATTTTAATTCTCCTAAAAACTCTTGTCTCAATTATCTCTGGGCATTGGGACATGGATTTTTTTTCCTTCTTCATACTTACCATTGTTTTAAAATTTTTATACAGAGAACATTAATTTCATAAAAATGAAAAGTTACATTAAAATTAGACTTTTCTGCCCTGGCTGGTGTGGCTCAGTGAATTGAGTGCCAGCCTACAAACCAAAGGGTCTCCAGTTCAATTCCCAGTCAGGGCACATGCCCTGATTGTGGGCCAGGTCTCCAATTGGGGGTGCATGAGAGGCAACCACACATTGATGTTTCTCTTTCTCTTTCTCCCTCCCTTCCTCTCTCTCTGAAAATAAATAAGTAAAATCTTTTTTTTTAATTAGACTTTTCTCAAGGGATGAAAAAGGGGAGGAGACTGAATAATAAGACAATTCAGCCTCTTAAGTGATTTAAAGCATTTTAACACCTAAGAGTTTTATGAAGTTCTAATACAACATTCAGTCAGCTAACCTTTACCCCACTTTACAAGAAATAGACTCATTTTCAGAACAGCTTTTATAAATAGGAATGGTGGGTTCTAGTTAGGCTGCAGTGAGATCTGATGGATCTCTCTTAATTGATTTTATTTATTTTTGGCTATTATTTATTTATAGCTTATTGAATAGCTTTTAGCTTTCACCCAAAGAGTCAGTAATATGCATGTCTTTGCTTTCATTAGGAGAGAGGAAAAGGCTGAGGTTCCTTAGGGAGAGACTGGTTTCTGGCCCATATTAGTAACACTTTTTTTTCCCCCCCTGCAGAAAAGGTAGGGATCCTAATGTGTACAGTTTATGTATAAATTAACAACTTCTTTGTACAGTGATTTTGTTGCTGGCAGTGTTGATGGTGCAATTGGACCTTGGTTTTTGAGTTTGGCAAAGAAAGATTTCAAAGTCCAGAACTCAAATTATAAGGTAAAGTTTATTTGGAGTTACAGAGGGTGTGCTCCCAAGAGGGTGAGTGCCCCTTCATTGATTTTAATGTGCCACTTTCAGGTGCAGAGTGTGGCTTTGAAAAGAACTCTTCACTTTTTGACCTCCACCGACTGCCAGCTCTTCTTTTTTACAACTGCGTTCAGCCTTGACACAATGGAGTTGAGTATCACTATCCCCATATTGAAACTCCACTGACACTTTAGTTCTGAGATGGGAAATGAATGTTTTTAGTTTGGGGAGTCTACAAAAATGAAGTTTTTTGGTTCCAAAGCTGTTTAATTTTACAGTGTTACACTTTTATTTTGGGTCAGTAGTCAGTAGTTTCATTTATGTAACATTGCTACTCTCTAGCAGAAGAATCCCTGAATTAGAAACTGTTACCACTTTCTCATTGTTCTTTTACTTCTTTGTTTCCTGTGAGATTGAAGCAAGCTCTTGTATAGACTCGGAATGTGTGTGATATTTGGTGATAATGCGGGGTAATAGTCTGCTGTGGGTATAGACTATCTTTTTTAACCCAATATTATTTGGACATCTGCTAAGTTTTTGCTACTTTCTGTTTTCTACAGATAATTTGCTGTAGGCATTTCCCAGTTTCTTTTCGTGCCCCTACCTTTTGTGTGTGGGAAACATTCCTCTTCTCTGCTCTGGTGCCCTCCCCCCACACCGCTACCCTAGCTCGCCTGTTGTTTCTGTGCCCGACGTGAGGCCGCCAACTAGGTTGGGTGGGAGGCTTACCAGTGATACACCTGTGTCGTCCTCTGGCTGCCTGCCTGATTCCGAATGCTGTCTGAGCAAGAGTCTTAGGGGCTCCAGGGAGTGGAAGGAAGTCGGGGTGGTGACTGGTTATTACTGCACATTGTAGCAGTACTGCTCCTGTGGTCCTGTAGTCATTCTAAGCCTTATAGCAGGCTTTCGGCAACGATATTTCACTGGAGGCTGTTTGTGTGTTAAAAGACTTTTCCTTGGGTTCATATTTCTTAGGTGGCTAGAGATGAGGGGTAGATACTGCATTTTACATTCTTCAGTCCTTCCCTGCCATGGTTCAGTTTGTCATTTAGTGCACAGCTGACCTCCCCGGTACTGTATCATAGGATATTATTTACTCTTTTGTTAATAATATCTGTTTTCTGTCCTGGCTGGTGTGGCTCAGTGGATTGAGCGCTGGCCTTCGAACCAAAGGGTTGCTGGTTCGATTCCAAGTCAGGACACATGCCTGGGTTGTGTGCGGGCCAGGTCTCTGGTTGGGGGCACGTCAGAGGCCATCACACATTGATATATCTCTCCCTCTCTTTCTCCCTCCCTTCCCTTCTCCGTAAAAATAAATTTAAAAAAATCTAAAAAAAAAACCCAAAACACTTGTTTTTCATTTCAGCAAGATTTTAAGCTTTTTGAGGGTAGATTATATCTCTTTTGAGAACTCAGGCACATAGTCTCTGCCCTAATTGTACTCTGTGATCTAGCCCTTCTTTACTTTAAAAAAAAAAAAAAAAAATTTATAGAGAAGGGGAAAGGGAGGGAGAAAGAGAGGGAAAGAAACATCCATGGATGAGGGACACTTCGGTCCATTGCCTCTCAACTGGTCCTGGCCCACAACCCAGGCATGTGCCCTGACAGGGAATCGAACTGGCAACTTCGGTTTGCAGGCCGGCCCTCAATGCACTGAGCCACACTGAACAGGGCCAAAACATGTTTTAATGATTATTTGTTTATAACTACGTGCTCCTCTTAGGCATATAAGACAGATAATAATACTGCTGTTTCAAATAGGAAACTTAAAGTGAGCCATCATTTTAAAATAATTTTTTTGTAAGGCATATGGATCAGGTCCTTTGTTCTTTTCCAGGCAAGTAACACATTTTAGTGTCCTGATTGTTTACTCTTTTGAAAAAGGTTGATGGACTTGAATGGAACACAATGATGTGGGTTGAATGGCAGGCAGTTGAGACTTTAAACAAAGGGTAATGGTGAGTGGCTGAGTGCCCAATTGATGGAGTCTGTCTGGTCTCAGCTCAGTTAGTAACTTCATGAATGATCTGTAATAGGAACAGCACAGTGGAGTTTTTCTCTTTGAGAAATGTTAATGAGGGAGGGAGGGAAGCTCTGAGAAAGACAGTTCAATGCTTCTTATTTGATTTCTTCCTGCGATCATCATGTTTCTGTTAAGTTGAAAGACTTTATTCCAGAAAAATGTAAAATTTTCCGGTAACATTAATGAGCAGGAATTAAAAAGAGACAAGAGCCAGCTTTGAAATGTGGAATTACGTACAACGAGGAGGGAATAGATTTGCAGGGTAGAAAAAGTTGGAAGACATTATTTGACCCGGGAGGCGAAGTTGTGAATATGTACCTGAACGGTGTTATGCCTTCCTGTCGTGTGTACACAGAAGGTTACAGTCCACAATGCTTGCTTGAATTGGGACCGCGCATAAAGTCAGCACTCAGTAAATATTTGTGGAACACTCCGTGTCTGGTCTAATGGTACTTTATGTTTTGAGACAGTTCAATACTGCCTCAAATTACTGTCTTTTGAAGATACTCAAAGTACTTTAAAGCTCCAAGGAGTTTTCTGGGGGGCGAGCTTTCCATTGAGAGACATTAAGTTGGCTAAGATTTGTACTCTAAAAGCCTTTGTGTGGCTCTGTGATCTTGAAACCTCATAGTGTATGTTGCTTGGACAAAATCAGAAGGCTCCTAGACAACCCTGATTCTGGCTCTGTTTTCTGTAGCTCCAGAGAATAAGAAAAGGAGAATCTGATACTGCTGGCAGCCTGTGCTCTCTTGCTTTTCCGGCCAAGACGTGCATTTAAAAATAAAATCAAGGAAATTGTAAACCAGTAGTAAAAACGAATAAAGCACCTAGGAGTTTGCCTCCTCTCATGTCTGGTTGCTAGAGTCTTTCATTTTTGTCTTTAGACACCCTGATAGCCAACTAATGTGGTCAAACTGTCCTCTGGGCTCGTCTTTTGCTCTTCCTCTTTGAAGTTTATGGGAAACGATCACAGAAAGGCACCATGTTTATTATATATTTATTGTTTTCATCGTATGCTATTTCTGTCTAATGGCCTCTGGATATATTTGTTTACAAGTGCACTTTAAAAGTTTGTAGACTTCTTTACTAAACTAATTTGGGTTATAGATTGTGGCAATGGGTTTGGGAAACTATTTTAAAATAACCCTTTTGGACCTGCTACAGGAAAGCTTAGGTGAGTAAATATATCAAAACTATAGATTATTTCTATGGAATATCTTGATGCTTACGCTTACCTTTAGCTGATGGTATACCCTATCTCCTTAGATTATTATTTTTGCTTTAGGCTTGTGAATTTGCAATTTCTGTTTTATAATATAAGTTACGAATTTGGTTTCAATACATTTTATCTTAGTGGCATTTATATTTAGGCTTTTTAATAATTATCTGAGATTAAGGAAAGACTTAATGAGTACAGGAACACTTACTGAGCTTTGTTTCAGGTACCTTTCAGCTTGCAAGTTATTGTGGATCAGGCCTAGGTTAGCTGAAGTTCTCGATTATTACTGTAGAATCAAATGCTCTTTTTATTTATTAATGTTCATCTGCCTGGCGTAACTTTGCTTTGGGCTAAGTAAGGCTTAGACTCTTAAGAGAGTCTGACTCTAAGAGAGAAAGACACTCTGTTCCAAGAAGCATACAACTTAGAAAAATGTTTTCTTTTGAATTCTTACTGTTCCAGTTTTCTCTGAACAAACCAGATGCACAGATTAGACTTGTAAATGATCTGTTTTCTTAAGGTATCTTCTAACAGAGTGTCTTTGAGGAGCTGAGAGGCAACGCACATTTAGTTGGGAGTGACAGTTCACATAGCCGAGTTATATCCCCTTTGACCACACACAGTGACTTTGGAGCAGACTTGGAATTTAAACTTAAACTTCTGTTCTCATTTAATCGGTTTGATTTATTTTATAATCAGTTTGATTTATTATTATATTTTGTGTGCTAGATTTCTAATACATCTAGGGAAGCTGAAATTTCTTGAGTAGAAACTCGCTTTGGAGAACTTTAAAGTCTTATAGAGAAAATAAGCAATATAATTTATGCAATATGGTGGTTTGGAAAGAAATGGCAGCATATATAGGTCACAAACTTAATTCAGTTTGTATTTAATTGTTTTTATGAATAGGGAGGGGGTAAAGACTAACTTTAATGTATTTAACATTTGCAAGAGAGGGTCACTAAAACAGTTTTATTTCTTCAGAACTGTATATTACATGGTAATATTTCCTGAAAGCAGCTTGCTGAAGAAAGATCAGATCAGGCTTTCTGAACTGCCAGATCCAGAACATCAAAAAATGCTTTAGAAGAAAAAAAAAAGCCTGCTGTATCTACCCCCAGGAATCCTAGTGGGTCCCCATGGTAACAACCTCCTTGCTTACAACTTGTCACTGTGTAACTGTCACTGGGGTTCAAAGAAAAGCCTGTATCTCAAGAACTGTGTGGCATTAACTACTTCTTGATAAAATGCTGCTGTACATTTGCAACAAGCCAGAAATAGAAAGTTAAAGGTTTTAATTTCGTGTTCCATTAATTAGGTGCTTTAAAAAGATGCCTAAATATGGCAAGGTGCAGCAGTGGGATGGTGTTGGCCAAGGCAGGCATAGGAGGAAGCCATAGTCTCAGAATGTTAGAACCTTTGGAGATTTTTCTTCTCCGATCCGATCCTTTTATTTTGCAAATGAGGGAAGTGAACTGCCTTACTTAGGTTCACAGAGAAGCAAAGCAGGATTCCAGCTCAGGCCTTCTAATTTTCCAGCGTGCTGTTCTGTTGTCCCCATGCATGGGTTGCATTTTTATTGCATTTACCACGCCTTTACATTTCATAAATGAAGTCCCATTTTCTGAGGTTGGGAAAGGGCCTTAGAGGTCACGCAGGGCAATTTTCTACCCAGGGAAGGATTCCCTTCTACACCATTCTAGACAGGTGGCCTCTGCCTCTTACCCATTTTCAGAGAGAATGTAGTTTTACATGGATTTCCCATTGTGAAGCTTTGTTTTTCTCCCCTTATAAAACAGTTGCTGAAAATCAGACCTGAGTGTTTTTTAAAATTTATTGATGAGGGAGAGAGAGAGAGAGAGTGCTCAAGAGTAACCTGCTGTTCCACGCATGTGCACTCATTGGTTGATCCCTGTATATGCCCTAACCTGGGGATCAAACCCACAACCCTGGCCTACCCGGACAATGCTCCAACCATCTGAGGTTCCCAGCCAGGGCCAGACCAGAGTGTTTTTCAATAGAAGGTTTATCTCTATTTAAGTCATGAATGCCAGTCATGACAAGACAGATAATTCCTTAGAAGAATTATGTCAGACCTAGCCTAGAACTTTGAAGAGATAATGCATTTTTGGAGCAAGCTAGTTCTTTCGCAGGTGGGCGGGAAGAGGTGAAAAATGCTGTGTTCAGCTTAAAGTACCTTATAGTGAGCTGTATATGATGAGATGATTATGAGCTAAAGAATATCAAAAGAATACTCAAAATATTTTAAATGGCAAAATCAAAAACAAGATAAATTGTTTTGTATTTTTTATGGTGTGTATGAATGCTTTTGCCATTCTTTAGGTCCATTTACACAAAAGTGAGTTTGGGATTCAAAACCATTGTTTTGGTAATTATTAATTACATATACAAAAAAAGGGATTTTTAGGTCCATTTTTTGGATGTCACGTTTCTTAGTATGCCAGTCATTTAATGCTTTTGTCAGTAAATGCTTCGGCTTTTATTTTACTTTTCCTCTTTCAGAATTGCTTAAAAGGTAGTACTAAGTAAGCAGTTATGAAAATTAGCTTGAGTTTTTTTATACTCTTTAAGGAAACCACAAAACACATATTTTCTAAAGTAAGATGTACAGAAGTGTTTTCAGTTTCTTAAAACTACAGGAATTTTTTTCTCAGAAAATTTACTATACCTAGAAATAGAGAATTTGGCTCTAATATTAGTTTTTCTTTATATTACCAGAAAATTAAAGTGAAAACACTGTTGGCAGTCTTTTGCTGTTTTCACTTCAATTTAGTAGAAAATGAAAATGTGGCTGAATTTTTAATATTCTGGAATTTCATGACCACCAGCACTTTTTTTGTGTAGCCAAGGTAATTAAAGCAATCAAATATTTTAGTCATTAGCAGGTGTGGCCTGGCTCTGAAAGAAATCTCTAATCCTGGCTTTATCCTTAGTGCCCTTTTCTCTCCTTTACTCTAAAACGTATTTATTATTTAGTTGCTATTCTGGTTCTTAATTTGACCAGTGAATTTTTACTTAAAAGGTACAAAGTTTCTCTTAATAAGAAAGGATGTGACATTATAGTGTAACGAAAAACAACGATCTGTTAAGACTTCACAGTGATGGGGGTGGGGAGGGGAGCGGAGCACAGAGACAGACCAGCGAGGAGGGAGGGAGGGAGGGAAGAGAGAGAGAGAGATAGGATTGCATCCTGCCATTTTGTAGAGGAGGAAACTTGAGGCTGAGAACCTCGCTGAAGACAGTCACTTATTTGGGGCATCCAGCTATTAAGTGGTAGGACAGGACTGGGCTGCCTAGTCCACACTCCAAATGCTGCAGTATTTTCCTGTACTTTCCTTGCTTCTTGAGGCCCAGTCTTAAAACTGTAATGAAATAATTTATTTCTGTAACCACTCCCTTTCACGTGGTAGTTTAATTTTAAACTATTAATGAGGAATGTAAATTCAGTGTCTCATTCTAGATGTTCTTTGAGAGCTTTAGGAAAATAGGCACACCTGTTAACCACCCTGATGAGATACTGTTTGTATACCTCACCTAAACTGTGTACCCTACCTAAACTACATGTGTTTACGTACCTGTGTTCTTACTGAAAGGGAGGAGTAAGTTAACGCTACACACGTGACATGGAAATGTGGTGTTAGGGTAGGTAGCAATCATAGCATCTTCAAGTATTTTTAGAAGAAATGTGTGGGTTATAATGGAGTTCTTAAGGGCAGACAGGTGGAGGAAGGTGTCCTTCCCATGGATCATTTCATAGAGAGAAAACTAGGTGTTACATCTTTATTTGGTTCCCTAGGAAGACATGATATGATAAGACTGCCATCTCCTTTTTAATTTTCTTCCCTTTTTTAAAGTCTGGTCCCCCTTTTCCCCAATTCCCATGACCCATAGTCATCCTTTTGGCTCTGATGTTGCTTTTTAGTTCTTAACAGCTATATTCCATGAGCTCCTGGAAAAAAGACAAAGAAAACACCAATTTCTCCAGACTGCCTTGCAGTCAGTGTCACATTTACCAAATGGGTTGATCTGTGACCCTGTCCTCTTTAGACTGTGCCCACACCGAAGTGCATTCCAAATGCTATCTGGATACATGTCCTCACTGGCAATCTTGATTTTCAAGCTTCTGTTTACAAGTCGACTCAGTGAGGGAGGGCCATGTTCAGAAACTTTCTCCGACAGCCTGAGTTTCCTCGTCTTTCATCCCTTTGCTTCTATTTGTGTCCTTTGTATCTCTTCTTCCTTGAGCTTGCACCTTCTGCATAATCACTCTATTATATCATCGTTGGGGCTGCAGAATAAAAGTTGGAAGATTTCAAAGTTAAAGTTCCCAGAATAATGTTGCCGCCCACATTGCACATATGTCACATTTTGAGTTTACTAGTTAAGCCTCTAAAATATGTACTTTATATACAGTATGTGCAATGTGATGACTTAGGTTGCCATGAGAACCTAAAAATTTTAGGCTTAAATGGTTCAGCAACAGACACGGTTTTTTCTTTTATTGTCTTAGAAGAAAGCTGGTTTTTTCTGTTATCTAATACACTTTTTACAAATTGAAATATTAGGCAGTGACCATTCTCATGTATCGTCTCTCGCTAATAGGATGAGGAGCTTCTTTGTCTCTATTATCAGTCTCCTTCATTCCAATCTCCTGTGCTCTAGTTTTTTCCCTCTGTCCCTGTCTCCTGTTACTCTCTCTTCACCACAGGATAGGATTAGAGGTAGGAAACTGGAAGCTTTACCTTTAAAAAAAGTGCATCTGGAAAGAAGAGACTATCTAGTGGGATATCCCTGAGCACACATAAGGAATAAGGAATTCTTCTCTCATGAGATGAGCTCATCTTCCCTGAGATGAGCTTGTAGTGGTAAAATTTGCTTGAAATGTAAAAAAAAAGAAAAAGACATTGCAATGTTAGTCTGTCATCTAAAAACAATTTGGGTTCACTTTGAATTGGAATACATTATTTTGATTAATTTCTTGGCCAGGTTATTTGTTTTTCTTGACTGGGTTTAGTTATGTAGATTCTCTTCTTTTTGGACCAGCAGTGTAAGAGGAGATGGCATGATATTAAGATATGGAACAAACTCTATATTCTTTAGTCTTGGGTTCTTGAACCTATTTTGGGTCATGGACTCTCTTTGAAAATCTGGTAAAAAGCTATGGACTAAATTTCCCTATAAATATAGTTTATAGATATATGTAAAATTTTGTACATAATAAAAAAGAGTTTATGGAATCCATGAAATCTCCATAGATTCCATAGGCCTGTGGACTCCTGATTTGGTCCAGTGTTATTTCTCACTTGAGGAAATGGATCCAGAGAGGAGAAATAACTTAGCTGAGGCTATACTATGTGATTATAGCTGTGCGCTGAACCCCAAAATAGCATCAGTTCACAATAAACTACTCTTTCAGGAACCAAAGTTGTTATAACGGGGCTGCTCAGAAAAATTAATTATATAAGCCACTATACACAATTACAGGGTTTTTCATAAAATGTTGAACACTTGCAGGCCTGTGTTTTCTGGGACATGAAAGTGCCACAGCTGCAGGAGTCTTGCTGTGTTCTTCCCGTTCCAGTGTATCAAGCAGGGTGTGGGCGGGGCTTGGCCTGGCACTGGGAAATCTAGGTATTTGCTGTATTGTCATCCTTTGCTCATCATTACTGCCCACCGCATTACCTACAAGGGGCAAAGAGAAAATGTCAGAATTTCCAATGGTTATTTTGCTGATAAAATATATTAGAGAGTATGATGGATCAGTTAAACCTTAAAAATTTGAAGGATTTTCTTTAATTTTTAGGGAAAGTGTGTTGTTGGGGAGGTACCTAGTATATTTGTGTATTTATACCCCATAAGCTTGGGATTGTGCACACACGTACACCAGAGAATTCAGTGATGGAAAGGAGCTCTTCTCTCTGGAGCCCCCCTTAATTGCTGGATGACTTAGCAGTGTTTTGTAATCGAGGATCTCAGTACATCAGCATCCACATTTTTAGTTCCGCCACTTTGTTTCCCTGTGGCAGGTGTTTGTTTTTTCCTTGATGATGGTATAAAATTTTCTCAAGGCTAACCAGAGATTTCTGAGATGGAAAAATATTTTCCTGAAAGTGTCATGTGAGATGTTAGAGCGGATACTGAGTTATGGTCTAAGTTTATTTTTGTCTTTCTTTAGAATATCTCTCTCCAGTAGGCAAAAACTATTATAATTTTGCCTCTTTAAGCAGTGTGCTATTAATTTCATACTACTGTAAAATGTTTTAGGTTTAAATTATTTTATATTTTAAAATTATATACTTAAGAAATTTCAGGAATGGAGGGACCGTAGATTAGAGATCATGTGGTCCAAACCCTGTATCCTCACGTGCAAGTTAACTGCAGGTTCCCTAAGTGATAGTGCTGGTAGGTGGAACCCATGGAAGGTATAGGCCTGTCCTCAGTCTCTCTCAGTTTGCATAACATTGATACTTTGTATCCTACATTTTAGCCCCAGTCATATACTTTAAGCCTTTATTATCTCATGTGTTAATCTTATCCGAGAACTTGATGATAAGTATTGGGGGTCAGTGATAGTATGGCTTAAATTTGTTCTATACCCTATACAATACTGAATGAATATATGCACAGTGTGCAGTAAGTACTTGGTTCATTTATTAAGAGCCAAAGCAGCTCTGGCTGGCATGGCTTAGTAGGGAGAGTCATTCCATAACCAAAAGGTCACTGGTTCGATTCCCAGTCAGGGCCCATGCCCAGGTTTGCGGTCTGGATCCCCCATTGGGGCACGTGCGGGAGGCAGCCAATTGATGTTTCTCTCTCACATCAGTGTTTCTACCCCACCCCCCCTCGCAAATGAGAATAAAGTAAACCTTAAAAAAAGTACCAAAGCACAAAATCGTTTGAGCCAATCAGCCATGCACTTTTTAATCTGTAGAGTGTTCACTCTGCTCAGAAATTAGGCTTTTCATATACTTCACATTGAGATGAATCTGAATGAATTGTTCTAATAAGCAAAGTAGTTTTTGGAATGTAAATACATATTTGGCTTCTGATTGTATAAGCCACCATCCTGGGAAATATATTTTTATTATTTCAAAATTTATTTTGACTTCTACCAACCAGAAGAAGTAAGAGACCCCAAAATATAGTCTGATAATTGTAATGAGACCTGTATTCTGAAAATAGCAAAGTGCCAGTGAAGGTTAGGCTCATTCACATAAATGGGAAATACAGGTAACCTTTGTCGTGTGTTAAATTCCAGAATTTAAATGACAGATTTAAGCCTCACGGGTACTGCTGATCCGGTAAGAATTTGACCCAGTAAAGTATTCACAATATCTTCTGTTTCCCTGGGCTGAGGGACTCTTGGTGTAGGTGACTGAAATTATTAGGAAGTTCCTAGATTGAAATAGAATCCCTCAAACCTTTCTTCAAGTACCAGCCTGTATGTTTCTGCGTTTTGTCTGGAGCATGTGAACAAGAGGGCATGCGTGTGTGAGCTAATCAGGCTCTCACTAGTGGTCCCCACTCAGCAGCCATGTATGGGTAAAGCTGTTCAGGCCTCCGCTCCTCCCTCTCTGAGCGCGGAGCAGGATCCGTTCTGCTGAAGCTGCTGTTCCACTTTTCAGCTTTCTATATTTGTACAGCAGCAGCAGGCGCGGCCCACCAGCTGGGCCGGGTGGCTGCCCTGCGCGCCCGTATTGGCTCCGGAGCCCGCTCAGGGCTCAGCCAGGGCTGGAAGTCTGTGTTCTTACATGCGTCCATCTGTCTGTCTGTGTACATTTCTGTGGAGGACTCAGGGTTTTCAAGTTAAAGAGGTGATCTGTTTGTCTTTGTTGTTCTGTTTTGTCAATTACAAATGGTAGAGAATGTTTGAGAATCTTTGAGATGGCGTGAGGAGGCAAGATTTGTATTATTTATTGACAAAATATGTTCTAGGGAGGGGATGCCAAACTGGTAAATATGGTGTAAGAAATGGTCTTTGGGTTTTCTCTTAGAAAGTTATCTCATTCAAGTAGTAAGGTTGTTTTTTTTGTTTGTTTGTTTTCTCCTTTTGTTTTTTTACTGGTCACAAAGATTAGTTCTCAGGAATGGTAATGAATCCTTTCCTGGTACAAATTTAAGCAGAAAAGGCTGAGACACCTCTGCGCCTTTAAGAAATGATTCTGTGTAGTGGGTGCTAAGCCTCTTGGCTGTTTGCTGGGAAAGGAACTGGGGGAGTACCCTGTTGCTTTGGGCTCTGCAGTGGTCTGTGCTGTGTTTACGCTGATACAGAGTGCTTTCTAAAGTTTGGCCTTACAGAAGGCTTGCAGTGTGTTTTGGTGTCATGTCTATTTAAGGAATAGTAGGGGACGTGACATGTAGACAGATTTCAGGCTATTTCCAAAACAATATTGGGCTTGTTACTGTATTTTAAAGGATGCTTTCTTGATTTGTTATGAGATATTCTGATCAGACAAATGATTTCCTCACTCTTGGTCAACTTAAGTCTAAATTCAAGTTTGTTTGTTTTATATTTTACTCCCCTCCCCCACCACCCCATGAGTCATAAGCATGCAGACTTGGGAATAGAACATGTCAGCTGAGTAGGGATGAGACCGTTCTCTGCACATATTTGTAACTGACTGATGAGAGAAAAAGACTTGAAATGCTAGAGAAACATGTTCTCTGTGGCCGTGTGGTGTGGTTGCAGAGTTCCCTGCTACTATTGGCTGATGTACTGACTCTGAATCACTTTGAATCTGTTTTGCCACTTGTCCATTGTTGGCTTTGGGTATGTGCGCTTGTTTAGGGCCTAGGACCTGGTGCCGAGTCTCTCATGGGTCCTGCCTACCTAATGACTTTCTGTTGAGTGTGGCATTAAATAGGCTTTATCAACCCCTTGGCAACTCCTAGTGGCCATCTCATTTTACCATCCTACTACTGTTTTTTCATTTATACCACGCATCACTGTATACCTTTGTAGGGACTGTCATTGGAGAGTAAACTCAGTGGCAGCTCTTCTTTTAAAGTATATTTTATTGATTGTGCTATTGCAGTTGTCCCGGTTTCTTTTCCCTTTGCCCCCCTCCACCTGGTACCCCCTTTCCCTCCAGCAATCCTCTCCTTAGTTCATGTCCATGGGTTGTGCATATAAGGTCTTTGGCTTCCCCATTTCCTTTACTATTCTTAACATCCCCCTGTCTATTTTGTACCAACCAATTATGCTTCCTAATCCCTGTACCTTTGCCCCCATTCTCCCCCTTCCCCCTCCCCGCTGATAACCCTTCATATGATCTCCATATCTATGATTCTGTTCCTGTTCTAGTTGTTTGCTTAGTTTGTTTTTATTTTTAGATTCAGTTGTTGATAGTTCTGAGTTTGTTGTCATTTTACTGTTCATAGTTTTGATCTTCTTTTTCTTAAGTAAGTTCCTTAAATAACATTTCATATAATAAGGCTTGGTGATGATGAACTCCTTTAGCTTTACCTTGTCTGGGAAGCACTTTATCTGCCCTTCCATTCTAAATGATGCCTTTGCTGGATAGAGCAATCTTGGTTGTAGGTCCTTGCTTTTCATCACATTAAATACTTCTTGCCAGTCCTTTCTTGCCTGCAGTTTCTTTTGTGAAATCAGCTGATAGTCTTATAGGCACCCCTTTGTAGGTAACTCTCTGCTTTTCTTGCTGCTTTTAGGATTCTGTCTTTATCTTTAACCTTTGGCATTTTAGTTATGATGTGTCTTGGTGTTTGGGACTCTGCTTCCTGGACTTGTATGTCATATTTCATTCCCCAAATTAGAGAAGTTTTTTTCAATTTCTTGCTCTTCCTCTTCTCCTTCTGGCACCCCAATGATTCAGATGTTGGCACTTTTGGAGATGTCTCAGAGTCATCTTATTCTCTCCTCATTTTTTTCAATTCTTGTTTCCTCATTCTGTATTGGTTGACTTTATTTCTTCCTATGTTCCAATTCATTGATTTGAACACTAGCATCCTTCCCTTCACTATTGGTTCCCTGTGGATTTTTCTTTATTTTACTTAATTTAGGCTTCATTTCTTCCTTTATATGTTTGCCATACTCAGTGAGTTCTCTGAGCATCCTTACCACCAGTGTTTTGAACTCTGCATCTGTTAGGTTGGCTATCTTCGTTTCACTTAGTTCTTTTCCTGGAGTTGTGATCTGTTCTTTCATCTGGGCCATATTTCTTTGTCTCCTCAATTTGGCAGGCCCCCCCCCCCATGTTTGTTTCTGTATATTAGATAGAGCTGCTTGATTCCTTGTCTTGGTGCACATGTTACGTTGTAAGGGGGCGGAGCCTTAGGTATTTATCAGTGTGGGCGACCCATTTCACTGCTTTCTGGGACTGTCTGGATGGCTTTTTATTTTTTAAATCCTTGGTTGTTGGACTTACATACAGTTCAATTTTCTGGCAATTCTGGGTGTTTTTTGTTTTGAGATTAGTTGTGATCCTTCTTATCGTTGTGCAAGGAGGTGAAGCATATCTACCTATGCTTCCATCTTGGTCGGAAGTTCACAACAGCTCTTTTAATATTGCAGCTCAACCTCAGGAAAGGACAGGGTGGCTAGCACATCTCTATGCCACCTTTCCTTTTATTCTTGATCTTTTAAAGAAGTTTATAATTTCCTTGGTCTCATTAATCATCTTATCAAAGAATAAAACTTTTTGGGACTCATCTTGTCTCACCATAGGGTGCCACCCTTAGAACCTGGAATAATAATGATAGAAAACATGTATTGAGCGCTTTCATGTTCCAGGCACTGTTCTAAATGCTTTATACATGTAAACCCTTTAATTCTAACAAACACCCCGTAAGGTAATACTGTTGCCATAACCATTTTCCAGCTGAGGGTACAGGTATAAAGAAGTTAAACAATTTACCCAAAGTTACCTGGTTAGTAAGCAGCAAAACTGGGATTAGGAAGGAATGTAGGGTATATTGTAGGTTGACAGTGAATATTTGTCTATTAGTTTTATTAGCACATTTGAAATATCATTTGGGGTTATTAGATCATGAATCAGTCTAATCCAGTTTTGTGTTAGAATTTCCTTATGAAAATGTGACTTGGGTTTTGCATGTCATGTCAGTGAGTTCATTTATTGGTGTTAAAGGACTGCAAGGCAAGTAGCAAGTCCATGGAGCATCCCCCGAATTACTAGTGTTTCTCTGCTAGTGCCAGGCTGTTTACTTACTGAAGATACTGAAGGCAGATTTTTAGTTTCCTTAACTCTTGTTCCCTCCACTACGCATCTTCAAGAGATGCCCTCAAAGGGGGAGCTTGGGAAGGAACACTGGCAAGTTTTGCATAACCCACTAATGTTGCTCTGTGTGAGTATAGCAGGGTAACAGGGAGATCTGTTCAAAAGAAGTGATGTTGGGAGAATTATGGTAGGCTGAGTAATTTCGGTGGAGGGTACCAAGGTGTCGTTCTGTCTTAGACAGTGTGGTTGAATAGCACAGAAGTTCGATTTAGACAGGGAAATAAGAATCAGTTCTCCTGAGATGTTTTAGTCAGTGTCTGTCTTTCTGTCTCTCTCACATTGATGGCAGGTTGTTCCTTGCCATATATGCTTTCCCTTGGATGTATGCTGTCCTGTGTTTTTTGTTTGTGGTATAAGTCATGTTTTCTGAACAAGACTTACAAACTCATTAAGGATGGGGTTTGGCCCTTTTTTTGGTACCCTCTCTGGTTCTGGGTCTATAGCGGATGTTCTCTACATGTGTTTTTGATTGCTAGAGCTCCCATTTTTCAAAGAGCTTGTTTTTTGTAAAAAATCAAAGCACTGGCAAGTTTAATTTTTTGGAACAGTGCGATTTCTCCTTTTTTTGAGGAGTGATTTGAAGGAGGCGTCAGAGATCATATAAAAGGGTATTTAAATGTGAGAAGTACTTTTAGGAGCATAATTCGAGAGTGATGAAAGCATAATAATTGAAGTAACTTTAAAAAGTGACAGTATTAAAGAAATACTTAGAATTTGCCCTAGGGTTGTACATCCTTGGGGATGAATCAAACTAGCCCGAACAGACTCCCTGATTGGCTGAAGCAAAAGTGTAATTTTTGTACTTTCTGGCATACAGCCTAACCATCTCAGGAAGCATTTGTATAGAAATCTTTTCTGGTTTTGTAGGATTATGATATTAAAACAGAAAGAGATTGAGTAAACTTTCCTGCTTGTCAACAGAACAGGATAAACCTCCCGAGACCGGGCCATATGGAAATATCCTGCTTGAGTGCCCATGTGTTTGGGGTGAGGTTGGGGCAGATGGTGCAGGCAGGATTCTTGGCTGCTTGGCCAAGGGTTTTGGAGATGATAGACGCTAGATGCTAGGTGCTGTGGTAGGGCTGTTGTATGTCGTCTGTATTGGGCACATCTGCCCAACAGGTGGAGCGAGCTCAGTGAAAGGACGAGTTGGGTAGTGTGGGGGGCAAGGTAAGGGAAGAGGTGGGGGGACGCTGACTTGTAAATGATACCTGCAATTTGATCTTACCCTCCCTCTGAGATTAGGGAGAGGGAGACAAGATACGGTGTGAGAAACAAGATTCCAGATCTCCAGCTTCTTCTGTTCTCTAGAGCCTTCAAGTAAGATATTGCAGGACAACAGGATTTTTCTGTTTAAGCTTGAAGCTGTTTGATGCCTTTCTGAGATACTAGGTCAAAAGCTGTATTTATAGAACTTGTTTTGACATAGTGTCTCACCCCGTCCCTGTGTTTGTTACTGGAATTCAGTTAATGGTACACTCTGCCTGGCAGGAAAAGTTGATTGAAGGAAATGTACACAAAGATAGATATACAGGTGGGTGATTGAAAATGGCTCCAAGCTTTGTAAATAGACCAGTCTTAAGATTGGTAGTTTGAGCTTCATGAACATCAGTTGACTTGCTGGGGTAATTTCAAACGGTGCAGTATAATTAATTACCTGGCTGACATGTGGTATACTGCTGGTTCATCTGGCCAATGGCTGTTTCCACACAGACGTTTCAGGCAAAGCAGGAAAAAGAAATACAAAAACAAAGTATGTATGTGTTTTGGAACAGCATGAGTTGGAAATTTTCTTTGTTCCTCATAGTTTGAGGAGTTTTCTTTTTAAAAATTTCTGTAGAACGGGCAGCATCGCTTTATAAACAATCCAGCCAATAGTCCACATTGCAACCTTGTTAGCAGTTTTTTCTTTATCCTTCCAGAGATGTTCTGTTTATATACAAGCCATGTGTAATTCCTTTCTTATTATGTAACTATATCCTTCTGATCAATCCTTAGTAGAGGTTGTAACTGCCTTATTCTCTTTAATAGCTGCAGTGTTCTGCTGCATTGCTATACTATAATTTATTTAGCCAGCTCCCAAATGATGGGCATATGTATTTCTAGTTTTTGCTATTATAAATAGTGTTTTTATAAATGCTCCTTTGCATACTCATGTATATCAGATACAAGTTTATTTGAAGGCTTTATTTCTAGAACTGCAGTTGCTGGAGTCAAAGGGCATGGGCAGTTTTCAGTATTGATAAGATACTTAAGATCTTTTAAAAATATTTTACAAGTTATATTATCCATTGAAGAATATTATTAGTGATCAGAAAGGTCTCAATGCAATGGCAGTCAAACCACCCCCCCAGTTAGTACAATGAACATATGACCTGAAATGGAAGATTTAAGAAACCTTGAGAGCTTTATTATTAAACCTAGCAACCATATTGTCAGAGAAGAAGCCAGTTGCTTAGAGTAGGCAGGAGCAGCCCCTCCTTTTAAAAACATTTTAATTTTATTTTTATTTTAAGGGAATTGGTGATGGTAGCTGAATCTGCAAGTCAGATCCTCCTCCTTCCCTCCCTCCCTCCCTTTCTCTCTCTCACTCTCAGAACGTTACTTTCACCCATTTATGATCTCTTCCAATTAGAAAACCATGCGTGGTCCCTGACTCATTGGGTCTTTTGCTCTTAAAACTATGCAAATGAATATGACACCATTTAGTCATCATAATTAGTCTTTAAATTCCGAGTCCTATATCTACAGTTGAATAATTATCTCAGAAAAGAAAGGCAAAGTAATATTTTGAGTTTCCCCTCCAAAAAAGCATTTTACAAACAGACTGACTTTACCAAATAGAGTGCTGTGACTCCAGAAAGTGTAAGTCTCACGGGCTGGTTATGGGGCCCAGGTCCCTTAATCAGTTCACTTTATTTCCCTTATCTGAAAGTGGGGATGAAAATGCTAAAGGATCTCTTTTGAACGCTCAGAGAAGTAATTATAAAGTCATTCCCAGAAGGTTACATATTACAGAAATGACTCTTAAGAGATGTTGAGATTATAAAGTAATTTTAAAAGTAACTTGACAGTGTTTAAAAAAAAATTAGTCACATTCTGCCTACATGGTACTAACATATGGTGCAGCCCTGATGAGCTGCGCAAGTGGGCTGAGATCAAAATGCAGTTGGAGAGGCACATTAGTGACTCACTGGGTAGACAGATTTGGCCGTATGGCAGGGCAGTGGAACTAAGCGGAACCGGTGGTCTTAGAACACACCAACTTTGAGCAAGTGATGCATGAGTATTATGGGAAAGTAGAATGACCGAGCCCTGGAGGTTGGATGAGGTGCTTCACCTGGTGTCTCAGTCCCTGTAGGTAGCCCCTTCCATGTCTTTAGAGCCCTCACTTCTTCCTCACACTGGGAGCCTTTGCTGCCTCTGACTTCTGTGCATGGTTCCGTGTCTTTGAAGGTAGAAACCACTAGTCACATATTTTACATTGCTATGTCTGAACACTGGGTTCAGACTAGAAAGATATGTAGAGTTAGCAGTTCTCCGCAAAGAAAGCGGCACATTAGCTTAGCTAACATAAGTTCCTGCTGTTACATCCAGCAATATGTTGCAATTCTGACAGTGCCGCCAGGGGAATGGAGGGGCTAAAGCAGAATGAGATTCCTGTACCCCACTCCCAACCCCCAACAGAGCTATAGAAGGAGGAGAGAGGGAATACTTGGAGGGGATTTGAGAATTACTTTTGAGCCTATATAGGCATTTTGAAAGTAGGAATCAAGATTTTTAAAAATGTATTTTACGTTCCCTTTCTGCCTCACCTGAGCATCTCCAAAATAGGATGCCCATCAGGTGAGGTGGCTTGCTGTTGAGGTGCATGTGTAGTCATATGGAAGAACCATACAACTAAATAGGAAATGGGATGGCGGATCAGGTAAAGGAAGGAGAACAAAGAGCCGACTCACCGACCCTCATCCAACTTTACTGCTTTTTTGTAGCAATTTCAGAGGAATTGATCATTATGTTAGCTTTGTAGAACAGGTATTGTTATATTTTTTTTATTGTGACATGTTGGAAGGATGCTATTGGCAACTCAAATAGCTATACAGTTCCCAATTCTGACTGATTCTTAAATACGGGCTGTTCACAAGAAAATGGTTTAAATTGTTAAGTGAAAAAAGTAGGTTATGCAGTAGTATATACAGTATGATATTTAATTGGATAAGTATGTGTATTTGAGTGTACATTAATCTTAATATATACATAGAAAAAAAGCCAGGTAGGAATTAAGCCAACATGTGGTTTTATATAAGAATGAATAAATACATAAAATATTTTTAAATGGAGGAAGTAGAAAATTAAAGGAATAAACACTTAATAAATCTTCTATTATAAATTACTTCTATTTAAAAAAATGAGGGGCTGATCGTAATGTTGCTTTTACCTAAATACCCACAATTGAAAGGTGGGGAGACATTTTTTACAAATAATTATGTGTAGACATTTTAATTTAAATGTCAATGCAAAATTTATAAATTACAGTAGACAAACTAGAGAATTCCAGTTCAACAATTGGTCTGATGTGTGCTATCTTTATTCCAGGTGTCTTGGGGATATAAATAGAAAATAGAAGGGGGGACTTGTTACTTGTTCACAAAATGGTAACATTTGAAACATATTGGGTTGACCAAAAAGTTCCTTTGGCTTTTTTTTCCCCCTCTTTGGTTCTAGTAGCAGGGCTTTAATTTCATTTGAAACAATTTTGTTACATTGTATTGTGAATAGCTGTGTATCGGCATGCATTTAAATAAACAATCAAAACTGGTGGATTTTTGTGTAGCCATTTAATATTGACGATGGAAGAAAACATGCAACATTTTTGCCATGTTATGCTTTATTGTTTCAAAAAGCTAAAAATGCAACTGAAATGCAACAAAGATTTGTGCAGTATATGGGGAAGGTGCTGTGACTGAGCAGATGTGTCAGACGCAGTTTGTGACGTTTCAGGCTGGAAATTCCTCGTCGGACTACACTCTGTGGTTGGGTAGACCAGTTGAAATTGATAGTGATCAGTTGAGACATTAATTGAGAACAATCGACTTTATATCACACGGGAGATAGCCAACATACTCAAAATATCCAAATTGATAAAGTTAACTGTTGAAAATGAAAAATGTGTTTTTTATTTTACGGAAAAAACTAAATAGACTTTTTGGCTAACCCAATATTCGTTAACAAAAATTTAGAAATAAGGTTTACACATAGTTTCTCCTGGGTGTATCCCATATGTGGATAGCTGTTTAAAATCACTTTGGAGAAAATAGGATTATGCTTTTAAATGACTTTTAGTGATAGTTTGGATTAATCTAGTCCTATCCTCTAGTTTTAAAACGAGGAAACTGAGGCCCAGAATAAAGTGACTCACTCAAGATCACACAGATGGCATCAGATGTGACCTTTGCCTAACGTGTGTCTGTTTTGTTACTTGGTAGCAGAGTCAAAGCCCAGGTCCGGGGGATGGGGAGTGTTCTAGTAGTGGTTAGAAAATCTGATGAAGCTTCGGATTCTCCAGGAAATCTTCCATGTCCGTCTTCACACAGTTCAGCAAAAAAACAATAATAATAATAATAATAATAATAATAATAATAATAATTGCATTCATGGACCTACTTACTCCCGTTTTCCCAACGCTTGTCTATGGACTTTGAAGAGATCCCAGGGCCCCAGATTAAGAATCATGATGAAAAAAGAAAGGTTGTAAAATTGTTGCCACATCGCAAAACAATGTTAACATACTGAACTGTGTTAAAAATGGTTAAGGTGGTAGCTGGGCTCAGGGGGCTCAGTTGGCTGGAGCATCATCCTGTGCACCAAAAGGCTGCTGGTTCTACTTCTGGTCAGGACACACCCCTGGGTTTCAGGTGTGATACTGGTGTGTGGGGGGGGTGGTATTGATAGATGTTTCTCTTTCTCCCTCTACTCTCCCTCCCTCTCTCTAAATTAATAAACATATCTTTGGGTAAGGATTAAAAAATACTGGTTTAAGATAGTAAATTTTATGTATGCAATTTTTACCACAGGTTTTTTGTTTGTTTTAAGGTGGAAAAATATTGTTGCCCCTAGAGAAAGGAAGAGCATACTGGCCAGTGGAGAAGGAGCTGAGATTGAGATCTGTTTATAAATGCTTCTGCTCGGGTCAGGGAGAGGACACACATAGATGACTCAGTCAGTAAAAAGTCAGAAGCCCTAAATTTAAGCCTGAATCATGGACATAGTAGCCACAGAGCAAGTGTTACAAGGGGTGGGGTTGGGGGAGGGTTTGTGCACCCCACAGAGCAAGTTCTGTTCTGTCCCTTCCGACCAAGACAGGTCAGAACTAAGCCTGGGGCAGTACCGGACCCAGAGAGTTCAACATCGAGTAATTTATTAGAGTGGGAAGGAGGTGCTCTGGGAATAACGGGGCTAGAAAGGAATTTACTGTGTGCTTCAGTGTCTCTGTTTAATCCACTGGATCAGCCCCATTTTACAGATTAGCACAACGGTTGTTCAGTAGTTTTCCTGTGGTCGTTTAGTTTTGGGTCCACCTGTTTGTTGCTGAGTGCCTTTACACTTCATTCCATTTAATACACCAGCATTTGAGGGAGGTTCTGCCCTTATTAGTCGTGATGTGTATGCGCAGGATCCTGGATTAGACTGATGGCAACTGTTATTTCCCTGCTGCAGGTTCCCCAGGAAAATAGGGAGATAGACTGCCCCAGTTAAACTCAACTAGATTTTAGCACCATTCCTTGGTGAGGTTTTGCATGGAGATGAGACTGGATAGTCTGGAAAGCGTCACAGCTGGTCCTTTTATCTGGTTACTTGGATTTCTTGGGTATGGGAGCTGGAGGACATGTAGTTTTCCAGAGCAGTCAGCCCAGCTTTTCTTCCTATTGAAAAAGCCGTAAAATGGGGGGAAAACAAAGTGGTAAGGGCATTGCAAGCAGTCTGAAAAGTAACAAAAAAAAAAAAATTTTTTTTAAAGAGCACAGTTTCCCCAAGTCATTTCTATCATTTGTCTCTTTTCTTTACCAGCTAGAAGTTTGTACAGTGGCTGGATTGAATTCTGGGTATTCATTTGGTTTCTTTTGAGATATGTACTTAAGTCTTCTTTTTTAGGTTAGTAAACTGACACTTAAGAGATGTTAATTAACTTGCTCAGAGTCACACATCTACTGAGTTAGCAGGAAGCTTTCACTACCCTTAATAGTATCTCTCACGTGACTGTTGAGACTTGGGACATTTAAAAATGTGCCAGAGAAAAATGGTCAGATTCAACTTTATGGCCCTCAGCATTTAAACAGTCTTTTCTGTGGTTTGTTTACTTGGTCTTCCTTGTACCCAGTTTTTAACCTCAGTCTGCCTTTCACCTAAGAGTTGACTGTCTGGCTCTATATTTCACCTTCTTCATTGCCTGGATTGTGGTGATCTTGAAAGTTAACTTAATTCCTTTGTGTCTTTTTAAATCAGTAAATAAGGCTAGAATAGATAGGAGGATAAAATTCAAAGCATCCAAGATACTGCATGGCATACAGTAAATGCTCAGAAAATGTTAGCTCATACGATTATTATGACTTTCTAAATGTCTTGACATTTGTCCCCACTTTCAGGTGTTAAGATTTACAGATTTTAAGTCGGCAGCCGTCCGTCTCGAGAGACGATGGTGTAGCTTCTTAAGAGTCTATCTGCACCGCCGAGAATGGCTGTGCAGTCCGACTCGGGAGTGACACGGTATCTGTCTCCTCCCGTGTTGAATCGACATCTTGCGATGACGCTGGAGTGTCCTCTCCAGTGAAGCTGAAGCTACAGAGCCTGGGCAGGGTGATATGGAGGGTCTGCTGTTGCCCATGCAGCAGACCCCCCCTCTCTTCGCAGCTGAAGGATCCAAGGGAAAGACGGAGTCAATACAGCTTGGCTTCAGGTGCGCCGCAGGAGTTGCCGGTGTTGACTACAACGTCAAACCGCCTTAGGGACTCCGGCTCCGGATTTTCTGTCGGGGTTTACTCCCTTAGCCTTTCCCCTGAAGAGGTATGCCGCAAGGCAGCGGAGGTTTTTTGGAGTCAGAGTTTTCCTTCTCTGATGTGCCCTGATTTTAAGTACCGTACCATTAATTGAGGATGCACACATTTGTTACCATTGATGGCATCTTAAATTCCTTGTAGTAATTATTAGATTACTAAAGATGAAAAAAATGCTGTTCAAAAAACCATCTCAAAGCTGAATATAAAATCGGTGGATTATCTATTGTTTTGAGTTGTCCAGGCCTGTTTTCATATTTCCAGTTAGGGTTAGGGTTAAACTTGAGGGCCAGGAGAGGTACACACCTGGGATCCGCCTTGCCCTCCTCTGTTTCAACCCCAATGGTTTGACTTCTATGTTTAGGGGGGAAAAAACTTCTGCTTTTAAACATATTTGAAAACCTCTATAATCTGAACAGTTGCTCAGTTCTTCATTAGCTCTCTGCTTTATATCAACGAAGTTTCTCAAGGTATTCAGAGCACTTAACTGACACTTATTAGTAAGAGTTAGTGCATCTTAACGGAATAGTGGTTACCAGAGAAGGAGAACTGGGGTGGGGGAGGGCAAAGTGGATGAAGGAGGTCAAATAAACATATGGCAATGTATTGGAAACCAGACTTGGTGGTGAGCACGCAACAGATTACACAGAGAAAGTTGTTAGCCAATGTTACCTCAATTAAAAAAAGAGAGAGTCTTACTAATGAGGCCAAAGCCATGGGTTTGGGCCTAATGTAGGTCACCGAGCTTTTCTGCGCCTGCTGCTGCTGGTGTGCTGCCCTCAGCTAGCTTGCCCTTCCTCCTCCTCGCCTTTGCTGCCTCCCCTGCCTCCCCTCCCCTTTTCGGTGCTCCTTTCCCCCTTCACTCCTTTCCCGCCTCTTTGGAACCACCTTTATTGTACACCTTCCTGCACGGTGACTGAGAATGGGGGGTGGGGGCGATGTTCACAGAGACAGACTCCTGCAGAGCCCCACGGAGCTACGGACCCCCTCACAGGGCTGCGTGCGTTTTGTGGGTGCCTCACAGAAGTGAAAGGTGTTAAAAACTCAAGACTTCAGACTTTTAGTTTCCATTTTGCTTTCTTCATTCCTCAAAGCATTTCTGTTTTCTTACAGGCCAGGCAACAGAACGTAGGAAAAGCAAAACTGGGAAAACACAGCTTTTAAAGGAAATCGCTTCTTGTGTATTAGGCTTCCCACTGTCCCCTCCGAGTGACTGGGACCTGTGTGCGTAAGACACTGCGATCCTTTTCTGTGCGTCTGAGTTTTCCTTTAAGAAGTCTTTGGGTGACTTAGGAGTAGGGTAATCGATACCTTACTTACATGTTTGTTTTAAAGAATTCATTTTTCTCTATTCTTGGCTAGGCAGTTAGGGCGTTCCTTAATGCCACTGAGGGCTGCTGTGTTCTCTGGGACCTGGACAAGTGTCCCTCACCCTTTCATGCACTGGCCCTTCTTAACAACCCCAGGCTTCCTTGTTGGGTCTGCATCCTGGAGATGCCCAGCCTGCATACTCTCTGAGTCTGGTCTTGCAGGGTTTCTCAGCTGTTCTATGCATGTTTCATGAAACATTTGGGAAGGACACACGACTCCCTGGTCTTTTCTTTGCCGTTGACACTTTCTAGAATAAAGCTAACAAGTAGAAATTTGACTTGCTCTCTACCCTCCAAGGTAACCACTACTCCAGTGCTGTCTCAATAAAAGCTCATACCTCCTAGATGATGGTCACATTTCTCAAGACAGACAGACCATGAGCTTTGGGGTTAGAGTTCTTCCTGCAGAGTATTTTAGCATCTAAATCCTTAAGAGTGGTCGGCACTGTAAATGGTGATAATATTACAGGATTGTATAAGGTATTGTGAATTTAATATATATAAATTCCTTTTTCTTAACAATTTTTGATATATGCAGGTCAAAGTAACTGCTTCTAGAAGTTTTTTTGGTTAGAATAGTCTTTTCTTTTATGTGATTGCTTTAAAAAAAAAATTTATTGTCTTTTTCTATTACAGGTGTCCCACTTTTTCCATGCTCCCCCCACCCACTCACCCACAAGTGATTGCTTTTTACAAGCATCAATCACTACTTCAGCAAAACTGAAAACCAATTTGGTCCATATGGAAAGTCAAATTAAGTCCTTAAGCACTGATTTTATGCTTGTCGCGTAGCATGTTTGTCTTCAGGGAGAGTAGGTAGAGTGTAGTAGTGCACAGTTCTGATTCTGGTTTTGACTTTCAGGGTTCTTCTCACCCTTTTCCGTGTAGACCTTGTCCTCCGTGACTTTGAGCAGTAGTTCTGTGTGTGTGTGTAGCTGGAGGAGTTGCAGACGACGTTTGTGAGGATTTGGGCAGCTTTACAGAATCAATCTTTACTTGCGAGATTGTTTGAAATGTTTAAAAATAAAGCAAATTGGTTTTGTGGTTCCTCTGTTTGCTTTTACCTTCAATTAACTTCCTTATCTTCTGGGTTTTTTTTTGGTTTCAGTGGTTCACCACCTCCCTGCATTTCCAGGACCAGCGAGATACATTTACGCAGGCAGGAACTTGGTTGCCTTTGAAAGGTTTTATGCCTGGCACCTATTCAGGAAGGTTGCTTTGGGGAATATAAAGTGGCCTCTCCACATTAATAACACGATCCTTAATTGCAAAAAGAATTATGCAGTTTTTGGCTTTATTGTAGTTTCCTATCCAAGAGCAGATACTAAAAATGATTGTTCTGGTGACTTAGATGTATTGAAATTCAACCTCGTAAATCCTAATCATTGTTTTACAATTTGTTGTGACATTTTGGGGCAAGCCTCTTTTAAGTCGGTTGGTACTTTAATTCCTTGTCTTTAAAAGTTGATGGCATTTTGAAACTAGCTTTAAGATATTAAATGCAATTTATCTTTAAGGTATTGTATACTTTAAAAATGGGAGAGGGAGGGGCTCTTTAAAAAAATTATCATTAGCCGTGGTGACAAAGGGGGCTTTTCTTTTGAAAGAAGATACATATCTGAATTGTGAGAAGTGTAGGAATGGCCCACTTATTTTTTCTTTCCTTGGTTTTTTAGAGTGAAGACATAGTCCAGAGAGGGAGGTGTAAAGCTACAGGTATGGGCTAACTGCTGGATGGGTGTGCTCCGTGGGCATCTTCTTAACCTTCTTGCATGAGGCCTGTTGTGCAGATATGAAAAAAATGCCTTCAGAAAGGTGATAGCTTTTTTCTACATTATAGGATATAATTTCTTGTTCCTAAGAAGCTAGAAATACTTTAGCTCTTTCCGTACTCTCTCCGTAGGTAAAATTTTCCAAGGCAGATTTATCTCCCAATTGAACTGGCTGTTGACTAGTTCTAATAGCTGGGGGGGTGGGGGGGGGGGAGGAGGGAGAGAGAGAGTTGAGGGGAAAGCAGTACTGCACATTATCAACTACCCAGCTAACTTTCTTTGCCATTCCACTTAAAAACTTGAAGACCCCAAATAAACTAGAGCAAAGGTGAGGACAGAACTTAATGGTTTTCACACAGATAACGTTACCCTCCTGGAACCAGAATTTGTTCAACATACTGATTTTTTTTAATCAGCGCTGGAGTTTAAATAAAGAATTATACTTAAGTTCCGGAACTAATTTGGTATCTGAAAACATGACCTGATTTGAAGGGTGGTCTCAATTTGACAGGGCAATTTATTAGTCCCAGACACTTCAAGAGAGGCTCTGAGCGTATTAGACATTTGCTGAGAGCGCTAAGCAGAGAAGAGGTGTTTCTATTGGTCCCTATCTTTGACACTGATGGGGGAGGAGACCGTAGTGATTAAGGGTGGGGAAGGAAGTGGAAAAGCTTTTTGATTTCAAAAAAGGGCAGTACTTTTCCTCCCTTTCACCTTGTCATATCCTCTCAGTACCCCATATATGATAATTTTACAGGCAAACTAACTTGCATATAACAATCACTAAACTTAATGCTTTTTGTCTTACAGTGATCTTAAATTTGAAATAGGAAATTATTTACAATATTTGGTATTCTTTAAAACTTCTTCCCCCAGAAATTTTTTCCTTGTCTAGATTTTTCCTGGAAACTCACAAAGTTTTCTGGTTTGTTTTAAATTATACTTGTCACATTTTTGCAAAGAAGCTCCCATAAAGTGAGATGCCGAGGAGATCATTACCAATTTAGTTCAGTATATTTTGGCATATGCAAGGCACTGGATTGGCAACTCTAGGAGACCCACTAATTATAGTAGAAGTACTCAAATATTGAAGTGAAATTTAAGTCCATAAAGGGTTTAAGGTAAATTAATTTATTCTGATTTGTTATTTTCAAGTTGTATCAATTGCTTCTTTTCTACATTCCTTACGTCATATAACAGCCAGAAGCTCGGGGCGGGGCAGGGGAGTGGCAGTGAACATCCAGTCTACTTAAACGTCTGTGGTTAGGACTTACCTAGACTTTTATACCTTCCTTATATAAACTGATGGTGATTTTTAATTAGACATAGATTTTCTTTTTATTTATTTATTTATTTATTTACTTACTTACTTTTAGAGAGGGGGAGAGGGAAGGAGAAGGAGAGAAACATCAATGTGTGGTTGCCTCTTGTGTGCCCCCCAGCTGGGGACCTGGCCCGCAACCCAGGCATGTGCCCGCCCTGACTGGGAATTGAACTGGCAAACCCTTTGGTTCACAGGCCGGCACTCAATGTACATGAGCCACACCAGCCGGGACAACATAGATTTTCTTTTGTAATTTAGTTGTAGACTCTAATTTCCTCTAAGCTCATCTAACTATATCTCATATTTTGAAACCCTTTAAAACACACTGAGATTATCAAGGTGGGAGGATAAAATCCCTTCACCTGTCATTTAACTCCCTGGTTACATCAAGATAGCCACACGATACTTAGATTTGTTTGTTTGGGTTTTTTTTTCCTGCTCAACTATGTTTTTCTTTGCTCTTTCACTCTTTTTGACCAAAAAAAAGGCTGTAATTTCTAGAATTTCTCTCTTTTCAGTTTTTAAACTGTTTATACCATTCAGATATTCTAAATGCAGCATGTGCTATTCTTTTGAGGGTTCCCCTTATCTAGCCATCGTTCTTGATGATTTGGGCATTTAATGTTACAGCAGACTGATTGCCCTACCTAATTTACACATAATCAGACATTGAATTCTTGCCCTTAGAAGTATAGAATATTCAAAGCCAAGAAAACCGAGACAGACAACCAAAGAAAGAAGAGGGACCTACGAATGGAAATTCCTAGTGAGGACAAGTGGTGAAAAGGACTGAGGGACAGTTGAGGCCTTCTGTCGCAGTGGCCCGTGGTTATAACCCTTCCTGCCAACTCTTTATTTCTGATGCCTCCTTTGTGGCGGAAGCCTGGAATGTGTTTCTGACTTAGAAATTAAAAACAACTTTTTTTTTGGTGAATAACTTTTAATCCCACTTTTTAATTTAACACCTGCATTTTGTATATCCATAATTGTTTTTGTCATCGTTTAACTTTGTAACCCTTTTCTAAAATTGAGTGACTTGTGATTAATTTCCGTGCTCACTGCCCCCTGCATAAGCATGTTGAATTTAATTATACTGAGATAACTCTTGCGACCTGCCTAAAGAAAAGCATCGTCCTTCATGTAATAACATTTCCACCTTGTCGGTTTTTAAAGCAGAGTTGCTTTATATATTGTAAAATGGATTTTAAAACATTTCTGTGATTACGTGCTTCCCACACTTAGCTTGGTAAAAATTCCCGTCAGCAATGGACGGTGTTCCACACAGTGAGTGGTGCCGGCCTGCTCAGTGAGGTCTCCCACACTTGAGCACGCTCTCACTACAGATGTAGTTCTGATGGAAATAGCGATGTAATTAAAAGCCGTGTATTTTTACCGAATAATTAAAACATTACTATAACCAGTGGGATTCTTTAAAAAATTGTTAATTCCTTTAAAAGGGATTGTTGAACTACAAGATCTAATTTAGTTAACTGACCTCACATATTCACGCCTTGATCCAGGTGTCTTTCTGTAGGAGGAGGCACATGATCAGCTCCAGGGTGCACAGGAGAAACTAGGACGAACCTAACCAGTTACTTAACCAGTCCCGGCTTGGTTAGCAGCCTCTGCCTGTCTGGCGGAATCAGGGCGTGGGGAACTGTGTATTGTGTGCCAGCCACATAGTCTCCCTTCACTTGCACCCTGTTTCTGCTTCCTCCTGTAGTAGGAGGGAAGAGAGCTCCTGCCGCTTCTGCCTGGGAAGCAGTAGGTCAGATGAGCTGGGGCCTCTGACTGAATAGAATGGTAGTTAACTGCTATTAGAGTTTTAAATTTGGGGTGGTCAGTTACTGCCGTCCCCAGTCACATGCGGGACAGATGTCAGCCAGTGTTACACAGACTAGAACATTGAGGCCTTTACGACGACATGGTGCCTTTCAGTATTTTTTTAAAAGTAACTCCACACCTTTAGGAGTTCATTCACTTACCTTTTTACAGGCTAAACAGAATTTCTTTTTTCCCAAATTCCCTGTGTTGTTAACTGAGCTTGAGGGAAGTGAAATTTTTGAGGTAAGGCAACCCTAATGATAAATATGCAAATTTGGGAGCCTTCAGAGATGCCGTTTTAGAGTCATCGCCTAAATATTGAAATGCCACCATTTGTTGTTGGGAGGGATGTGGAGCTAAATCGAGAACGGGAGCGCCACATCTGCCTTGACTGCTAAGTATATCCATCTCCGCTGCTCACCCACATAGCATTTTTATGTGTGCATTCATTAGTCCTGGTTTTAGCAAGTTTAAAAGAGGACAGAGAACGAAGAGGCTTAGTCTCCATTTCTCTGTCCTTCCTTAGGTGTTCCGGTGTTTGTCCCTAGCAGGCCCCCGTTCTTTTTCATTATGAGGAAGGTTAGACAACTGAAAAGACATTATTTCCTAGTTCTCTGTCATGAGGCAGAATAGTACAATGCCATTTTCATTTGTACCTTTTAAATTCTCTGGCAAATTAAGGTCCAGAGTTAGTAAAGAAGTTCTGCCTTGTGCCACCTAAAGAAGGTCACTGAGGCAGCAATTTTTAAAGTTCTTCACTCTGATGAGGACGTACACTATGCTGTCAACACCATCAGGAAAGCAAGATCAGTCCAGTACAGGTAGTAGTATGTGAGCAGTAAGTTTCTGGGGGCCAGTTCTTCAACCAGCTGGCCTCTGGCCTGCTTCTGATGGTCTGAACCAGCGGTGCTCCTTTCCTGCTCTTCTGGGTTTGGAGCCAAGCACTGTGCTCATGGCTGTCTTTGGCATATGGAACCTGAGGTCAGACCAAGGCTAACAACCCAGCTCTTCTTCTCAAAGACATTTTCAGACCACATAAGGTGAGAAGCTGAGCTTCACCCCCGCCCCTTCAGGGATTATCAGATTTGGGGCACCCTCAAAAACTGATTTGCAGGGAGAGGAGTCTGGAAGATGTGGAACAAGTTTGTGTTTCTTCTGCTCTGTTAGCCGCTGCTATCGTCATGGATTTGACACTCTATTTGTCTGACAGAGCACACAGTACTGCTTCGCCAGGGAAAATCTCACAAAACGAGCCTGGCGCATCAGCACTTCCATTGTGTGCCGGGCTGAGCCCCCCCTCACACAGTCCCAGCCCCCTTATAATCCGTTATTCCCTCTCCCTTCCCCAGCCCTGCCTGCTTCTGTGGCCCTTCCTGCCGGTTTCCCTGAGCTCCTGTTTCCACTTTGTGTTTTTTGTGGGGCCCAGGAAGCTAAAGCTGTGTGTATTTGTGGATCAGACAATTGCAGCAAGTTACTAGCAGTGGCTTCTGAAGGGGAGAGTGAGGTGATGGCCGCGTTTAAGTTGGATTTCCTTCCAGAAATGATGGTGGATCATTGCTCTTTGAATTCCAGTCCCGTGTAAGTATTTTTGTTGTCTAACTTTTTTTTATCATAAGCAGAGGAACTGGGTTGATTTCTTTGTTATTTAATGAAACTGGTCCCTTTCCTTAAAAGAAGAAAAAACTGGGTGAGGAAGGAAGCCAAAGTCCACACTGTTGTTGTTTTCTGTTAGCTTTATTCTGTCTTATTACTGCTGATTTCTTTCTTCAAGGCTGTGATGAAGTTCTGTACATAAGAGGGTACATTTGATACATGGCCAGCAACGTCCCATCAAGTATGCTAGCTCCTGTCCCTTCAAGCTGTAGTGTTTGCCCATATGTTAGGGTCCAAGGTAATTTTTTGAAACTGTAGTTTTATTACTTTGGGTTGGGTATGTAATGCAAATGATCTTTAGGGAAGGCGCTTATTTTTAATGATCAATTCTTAGACTCATCACAGAGGAGACTAGTAGACTCATATCACAGAGGGTGTATTTAGTAGTATATGCAGAATGATATATTGACATCTAAGCTATAATTCTAGATTTTGACCCCCCCCCCAATCTAATTCAAAATGCAGCACAGTACATGATTTGGGAGGTGTCAGATGCCTTTTCCCCCCACATTGGACCAATCTTGATTGGAAATGTGCCCAAATAAATTTTGAACATGGGGATGAGAATCCTCATCAGTTTGCAGTACTGTTCTAGAAATGACACTGCCATTGTACAGAATGAAAACGCTACCCTGTCCCCTAGTTAGGGCTACAGGGGGCCTGAATTCTGGGCTTTGTGGAGACTGCATTTCTAACTCCTGATTTCCATTACTTTAACCAGGCTTCAGAGTGTCTTGGAACCTCATGTGAATGCATCTTAGATTATTCAAAGCCAAGAATATTAACTGGTAGACTATTCCCTGGGTAACAGATGGTCGTTGCAAGTCTTTGAGTCTAGGCCTCCATGTGCAAATCAGGCCACCCTGGGATTGGGTGTAACAATGGAAAACAGCGGATTGGGAACAGCTCTTCATGGGATAGTTTGGTGGTCCTCAAAGTTACCTGGCTTGCTTATTCGAAGTGGATCCTGTGCCTTCCCTGTAGTCTCCAAAATAATAGTAATGTAGATGTCTTTTATGAGAGTTCTTTACTGCGGACATTCTATTTTAGCTGTAGATAACGGGTGAAATGGCAGTGAATGCCATCGTAAAGACGGCAAAATAAAAATTATTCCCATGTACCAGATACATGATCCCTAGAAACAGGACTTTGTGGCTCAAATCATCTTTCATTGTAACACTCTCTCTGTGCTTTGCCACGGCCTGTTGTTCAGCCCTTAGATACAGCTTTTTCCTCAGTCTGTTTTCTCATCTTTTAAGAGGTTGGACTGATTCAGTATCCCATGAAGTCTGGCCCATGGAACACTGCATGAAAGTTACCTGGAACATAAAATGCGGATTCCTGGACCCATGCCCAAATAGTCTTATGCTGGAATAGGGTCTAAGAGTCTGTTTTTTAACAATGTCCCATGTGGTTTTCATGCCCACTAGAGTTTGATAGCAAATCGACTGAATATGGGTCATTCCGAATAAAGGCCATCAGGGAGTAGACTGTTACATCGTTTTTTCCTCAAACGCGTTGGCCTCTGTTTTAGTCTTCCAACTTTGCAGCAGCTTTTTGAGGTTAATTGGGCATAGGCTATCGCCCCTATTTAACGGAAGAAAAAGTCAGCTGAGGGGCTAAAACTGACGTGTCCAGAGGAGAGTTGGTGTCAGCCTTTGGCCTGTAATGCAAGTTTAATGATATACTCTTTATTTTTGTCCCCTAGACCAGGCCTCGGGTGTCTTTGAACAGTTACCCGTCAATTCTTATTATTGGAAGTCCTCAGGCCTCAGTAGACACCATACACCAGATACACACCACAGAGCCGAGAAGATGAAAGATCTTGAGAATGCTGTGCGCTTGCCTCTTTCTTGGATTCTAAGCCCTTTGACACTCGCACTGCAGCAGGTGGCTTGACATCAGTGGTTTTCTCTCTGAAGTGATACTGCCTGGGAATGTGATCTAGCAATGTATCTTATTTCAAAATTTCTCACAACAGAGAACTTGTGGAGGAGCTGTGGACGAGCCCGGGGACCTGAGCCCTGGTTCCTGTTCCCTCCTGTAACAGTGTCCTTGATTCTACTTTGACCACTCTTCAGCTTCCACTGGCTCCTCTTACTTGGCTTGTACCGGAAGACATGGATGTTCTCCAAGGGTTCTATCTTAGGTCTTTTCTTTCAGCTCTCCCATTGCTTAAGGGAGCATTAATGTGCTTTTCTGATTCTCAGATCGTTCTATGTATCCTGTAAGTGTCCCCTGAACTTTATGACTTTGTTTTACAAACTGTCCATTGACTTATCTCTATCTGAAGGCTTCCCCACGCAGAAATAATGCCTCGTATTGTCTGCACTAGGATCCAAGAGTGAGTCTTCCCTACCTCATCTCCTAGGTGATCTCCAGGTTCCCTGGACCCTGCTGCCGATATTTCTCAGCATTGCTCAAGACTCGTTCCTAATCTTGGCAGCTAATTTTTTCAAGAGCTTCCCGGTCTTCATATTTTCTCACTTTATCATCTAGATTATTACCAGATGTCTTTTAAAAGACAAAATCTTGGGATAAAGTCCAGCCCTTCCAGTATAACATGGAAAGCCCCTCACTGGTTCTCTCCAACCTATCTCTTTATTTGTATCAGTTTCCTAATATACATATTTTCTCTTTTTTCCTAATATTTTGAATATTTTAATACTCAACCTTTAACTTTCTCAAGTCCTTTTTCTTCCTTTCTAATGTTGTCTGAGTCGTCGCTCCGCTCCCTCCCAAGTCCTTCCCGTTTCCTCACCCTCGCGTGCCTCCCTGCTGCGGGGCATGTCTCCCCGCAGCTTAGTCCTTGCGGCTTCCATTCCTGCACACTCCTCCCTCCTCCAGATCAAACGAACTGTATCAGCCACTCTGCCCACAGAACTTCCATTCATTTGTTAAAGCATCTCTTGGGTATTAGTTATGTCCTTCCACTTGTTCAGTGCCACTGCCTCCGGGGCAGGAATTGTTCAGGCCTCTTTAATAGACCCTGACAGTGGGTAGTATCTGGCACATTGCTGGAACTTGGAAAATAAGTTGAATGAACGATAAGTCCTGTGAGTTTTTTTATAGAGATGATTACAGAGATGGGTGCTGCGGACATTATCTCCAATACCTCAGGGAAGAAGGTCGAAAACCTTCACAAGCAGATTGTTAGCTGTTCTGTTATTGAGGCGCGACTTAAAAACCTTTATTGATAGCTTTTCCCAACTCACATAGGAAGCGCTTCCTTTATCCAAATGAAAATTACTTCCTTCCAGCATAGACACATTCTGTCTTGTTCTCACTAGGGAGCAGCTGGTAAGTAACTCAGGCCGGGGTCCTTTTTATTCTGACATTCTTCTGTGCCACCTCTTCCACAGCACAGTATGTGAGCTGGAGGGACCCGGTTGGGGTGGGTGGTGGCGGGAGTTTGGGACGCAGAAAGTATTTATGCCCGCTGGGAAATGGGGAGATTGGTAAGTACCTAAAATCCTTCTGTTTGTAAATTAACAAGTAGAAGTCCACAGGTAATGAGGAGAGAGTGAAAAAGTGAGTGAGGAAAGGTTTTGGAAATGATTTTTAAACATATGTGGAAGTAATATTTAAGGGGTTTTTTGTAAGGACACTTATGGACTGAGCTACAATATAATCTGGAACTCCGAAGCTGGAAAACACAAAAACTCTCTTTCTGATTCAGGAAATGTATTCTGTTCTTTACATGGGCCGCTGCGTTTGCTCTTCATCTGCCTTGTAACTGGGGTTGCAGCGTGGCTTTCTTTGCCTTGCCCTGCCCTTCCAGCCTGTCTCCTGATTCCTTACTCCCCTTCTCTGTCATCTGTCTGTCTCTTTCATTGAACCATAATTCACATAATAAAATTGACCCTTTAAACTGCACACTTCAGTGATTTTTACTATATCCACAACTATCACTGCCGTCTAATTACAGAACATTTTTTTTTCTTAAAAAAAGTAAAAAAAAATTTTTTTAATTTATTGATTTGGGAGAGAGAGAGAGAAAAAAAATTGATTTGTTAGCCCACTAATTCGTGCGTTCCTTGGTTGCTGCTTCTGTGTACCCTGACCAGAGCTCGAACCCACACTCTTGGCATATCGGGCGATGCTCTAACCAACTGAGCTACCTGGCTAGGGCCCAGGACATTTTCATCACCCTAAAAAGAAAGCCTGTGCCCATTAACAATCATTCCCTTCCTTCTCTCCTCCTACCCCCAGTCCCCATTCCTAGGCAACCACTTGCCTACTCTCTGTCTCTGTAGATTGGCCTGTTCTGAATATTTCTTGTAGAGGGACTCACATACTATGTAGCCTTTTGTGATCAGCTTCTTTCCTTTAGCATGTTTTAAACTTCATCTATATTGTAGAATGACCCCTGTTATCTCTTGCCACTTGCCCTTTTATCTTGTCAGCTTAACTCACACTATCTCTAGTGGAACCTTTTCCACTTCTGACTTCACCACTAACTGCCTCTTTCTGTTAACCAAGTCCAGATTCTTTAGAGCAGTGTTGGCGATAGAGCTTTCTGTGTGGATAAAAATGTTCTGTATCTCCGTTGTCCAGTGCAGTAGCCACGAGTCACGTGTGGCTAGTGCGACCGAGGAACTGGATTTTTAAATTTAAACAGCCACGTGTGGCTGGTGGCTGCTGTCTCAGTGCATCTGTAGGGGAACTTGATTGGTCAAGCCTCTCTTTCTGTTTTAAGCATAGGCCATGATCTTAGGTTTCTGGCCAGCCAGTGAATCAGCTTGTTGGGTTAAGAGCCACCCCTTGGTCTAGTCAGCTGGGGCCGGGGGATGGGAAAGAAGTGGGATCAAACATCAGCTCTGTCCCCTGAGCTGGGAAGTTTGATGATGGGAAAGATGGGAGAGAGAGAAGAGGAAGTTTAGGAATTTTGAACAGACATGTGCTTTGAAAATAAAGCTCTTTGTTTTCCCTTCCGCGTTTCTCTTCTAAGTTGCTTCTCTCTTCTATTTTCCTTTAGCATGTTCCATGAAGAATCAGGTAGACAAGGCAGCCTCTGGTCCTGGTTTCTCAGTTTCTGATTTTTTACTTGCCAGTTGCTGCCATCACTGCTACTGCTATCAGAAGCAGAACATAAAAAGAGCTGGGTTGGTGCCATGCCTCGCCCCTAAAGCCCTTGCTGCCTTCTCATCTCCCTCTTCTCTCGCTGCTGCAGGCCCTGCCTTTCCTTTCTCCCACTTACTCCCCACTCAGTACCTCCACACAAGATAAGAACTTTACAGACTTGCCTTTTAGAAATGACAGGTGCACCACAGACAGTTCTCCAGGGGCTGCTGAGTTCATTGGATCGAGTGGATC
Organism: Furipterus horrens; assembly: GCF_987537825.1. Taxonomy (NCBI): domain Eukaryota; kingdom Metazoa; phylum Chordata; class Mammalia; order Chiroptera; family Furipteridae; genus Furipterus; species Furipterus horrens. Next base: position 11,507,774 of record NW_028327172.1, read on the forward strand.
TAATAACTATACCTAATTCACGATCCCTGGCCCTGAGCAGCTCTTCATCGTTGGGAGGTAAGGCACAGATGTGAGAATGGACCTAGTGCTATGTGTAGAGTAAATGCCACACGTGAATGACGTGGGATCCGTGGCTTGTCACACTAGGTGCCTTGTCCCTGGTCACTTTTATGCAGTGGTTACTTTTAACCAAGGACGACATACGTACTGGAGGTAGGTGTGGCAGGTTGAGGGTAGAAGAGCACTGTTGCTCATGTCTTCAGACACAGCAGGAAGTTTGTGACTGCTTATTACATGTACACAGACATGCATGTGGTTGCTTTTCCCTCTTCTTTTTTAGATCATCTGTAGCTGATGTTACTTTTATTTCTAACTCTGTCTTCATGTGCTCCAACGAAATGCTTTCCTTATTCCCCGGAGTATACAACATCTAACTCAGTGCCTGGCCTGTGCAAGGCAGTGCCCAGTATTTACTGGGGGAGGGAACAAGCCCGCGCATAGCTCCAGGTGCATGATCCCCGCAGCATCTCGAGCCCGGCCTGACCACTCGCTGTGCTGTAGAAGTACTGCTCAAACTGAGAAGGACTGCGTCCTGTCTCCCTCCTCCCAGCTTACAAAGGGCAGTAAAAACAGTTGAGTAGGGGGAAAAAGGTGTAAGCTTGCGTTTTGTGTCTTTTTATTATTATTAGATTGAACATGTCCAAAATTACTTGGTCCAGTTTCTGTAAAAGTTTCTAAAGAGTTAAGTTTGAAGATTGCCCCTGGTCCTTGGGCACTTGGGCAGGACTGCCCTTGGGGACTCTTCTAATGCACTGGGGTGGGGGTGTCGCTCTTGCACTAGGTGGAACGAAGACATGGAGGAGGATTTGGAGAGTAAAGAGAGAAAGAAGAGCATTGCTCTGGAATGTTGAGTTTCCACTGAACTTTTGGATAACCACAGTCCACATGTTGACTGTGTTTACGCCTTTGTACTTTACAGTGATGTAGAAAGCTTAGAAACAGCACACAAATACAGCCAGAGGGGACAAGCTGGAAGCAGTTGCCTGCAATGTCATACTAGTTAATAAAACCCCGACTCTTCCTGAAAATGGCTGTCAGCTGCCTTATCGTCAAAACATATTCTGAGCATCATTGGGGCTTTATGTTAACCCTCCCTAGAATAGAAATATAAGTAAAGACTAGCAACATTTTTAGTATTTTATTTATCTTTAGAAGGGAAGGGAGGGAGAAAGAGAGGAAGAGAAACACTGATCGTTGCCTCTCCCTTGCCCCCAACTGGGGACCTGCCCTGCGGCCAAGGCCTGTGCCCTGACTGGGAGTCGAACTGCAGCCTCCAGGCTCACAGGCCGGCGCTCAGTCCACGGAGCCGCACCAGTCAGGGCAAGGTTAACAACCTTTTAATAAAATATTAAACTTGGTAATTAAAGTTGTTGGGGAGCAGATGGTAGGGGGTGACACTCATTGTTTCACTAGTCATAGTCCATTTTAAGATTTTTTTTTAAATTGAATTTATTGGGGCGACACCGGTCAGTAACATTATACAGGTTTCAAATGTAGGTTTCTGTGGTACGTGATCTGTATATTGCACCGTGTGCCCACCGCCCACAGTCCCGTCATCATCTGTCAGCATGTATTTGGCTCTCTTTACCCTCTACTACAGGCAGATTAATCCTGTGACAGTCAAGTAATCATATACAATAATAGCTCTTTAATTTGTGATCCCTCTTAATGCACAGCATTCATTTCTGTCAGTTAGTTGCTTAATATTGAAATTGTTGAGCATGAGAACAAGAAATGTCTCCCGTCCCACACTGAGTACTTACTTTGAACCAGGTCCTATTCCAGGTGTGGCCACAAGAAGGAATAGGAAATAAAACAGTTTCTGCATCCAAGGATCTCTAGACTAAGAGCTGGAGGATGGGGAACCATTACCGACATAGCGTCGAAGAGTCGGATGGATTGTCTTAACCGCTCTGGATAATAAGTTATTGCTAGATTAACGAGGAGTCATTGTGGGTGTTCAGTTATAAGAGGTGCAGGGATTAAAAGACAGGTTGAGCTGCTTTCCTAGGTTCATCATTCTCAAGGATCTTCAAATACTAGTCAAAAGGTAACAATGGTGCAAAAACTGGTTTTCCCTTTAATGAAAACTATAATTTATTTGGGATTGGATACTAAAACATGGCACATTTGAATATGATGATATAGTTCTGGAGGAAGCAGCAAACACTAATAGAAAAGTTAATTATGCTGGCTCTTTGGAATATCAGTTGAAGCACTATAGAGAAGCTCTTCGATTTATTTGGCGTGGTGGAAGTATTTATAGTGCAAGACTCCCCCCAGGTTCTTGTAGTTGCAGCGGTAGCAGTGAAGGCATTAAAGCGTGTGCATTGCAAGCTTTGCGTGATAGGGTTGGAGGGATTTGTCGGTGTTGTAATGGTTGCAGGTGGTAAAGGAATTAACTGGTAAAGTTGGAAAAATAGCATTAAATTGGATAACTTAGAAACAATAAAATCCTAGACTGACGACATCCTTGTTTATACAATAATCATTTGTTAGAGGCCAAGAGGCGCCATTTTGTTCTGGTCTGGGGCCGGACTCAAAGGGCCACCAGGGTTAGCATGTGAGACAGCCACACTCAAAGACCAACACTCTAGTCAGCCCTTAGCATAGGCCTTGGAGGTCAAGTGCTTCTGCTCCAGTGCTACTGAGAGAAAGCTTTCTACCTATCCTTGTATTCATTGACAGCCCTGAACCTTATTCATAATCAGTCGTCCTTTGTAATTTTTATGGACATTTAAAATGACTAAAATTTGCTGTAGGAACTTCACCTCAAGTTCTTCTGAGAGTTTTCATGGTAGACAAGGAATAAATGACACTCTGTTTCTTAATTAAAATCCAGGATCTTTAATCAGAATGGTGACTTTAGTTGGGGGATTTCATTCTAATGGGAGTGGGAGGCATGGTGAGAGAGGACCAGGGAACTCTGGTAAATTGAATGGAAGTAAAGGAAGTAGAATTCCCCCCCCCCTACTTTCCCAAGAAGTAGTTGAGATCTTTAAAGCAAAGAAAACTCCCTCTGGAATGCAACATTAATACATAATACTAGTTTTATTTTATCCAATGCAGCTCAAAGAAAATGAACGGCACCCTGGACCACCCAGACCAACCGGATCTTGATGCTATTAAGATGTTTGTGGGCCAGGTCCCGAGGACCTGGTCTGAGAAGGACTTGAGGGAACTCTTTGAACAGTATGGTGCTGTCTATGAAATCAACGTCCTAAGGGATAGGAGCCAAAACCCTCCTCAGAGCAAAGGTGAGGGTCTGGGTTTTATGTGTAGTTTTTGTCATGTGCGTGTTCTCTCATTGCCAGAATGTTCCTATGGTCACATGGGGGCGGGGGTGGAATCTGTTATTCTATTCTAGCTCTATATTCCAGCTCAAACACGTTCAGTGGCTTAAAAGTGAAAAGTTAAGGTGACTTCATGAGGATGATTTGTAAATTGGATCTTGGGTAGTCCTTTGTGAGAGCTTTAAATTCAAGAGACAGACTCATGCGAGTATCTCATTTGATCATGAGAGTGAATTGACTGACAGAAATTAAGTTACATAAACCAACCACATATGATTTTCTTTAGTGTTTTGGCTAGGGCAGGCCGAACGAAAAGGACTGTCCGTGTACCCGTGGATTTCTGTTAGAGTACGTAGAGCCTCGCAGGATGGCTTAGCAAGTAGGAGGGCCCTGTTTATAGGTAACCTGTTTGCTGTAGTCTATAAAATGACCAGGAGAAGAAGGGCTGATCTGCTCCCAGAAATACTCAGCAGAGTGGAAGTTTCACAGGACTGATGGTAGATAAGGCATTAACTTGTCCCCTACACACACAAACATACTTTTTATTTTCCTAAGTGACCAATTTGGAGTAGTTTTCTGTGAAAGCTGTTCTATAGTGCAGATGTGAACAAGTATGATTGTCATGTTTGAAACCAGTTTTATAACCGGATCTAGAAGCAGAAATTATTTTCTCTTTTTGGCATAGTTAACCAAGAAGATAAAATGGCAGTATAACGTACAGGAAATTTAAAATCTTAATTGTACAGTGATTTTGAAAGAACTCTGTATCGTATCTCATGCACTATGGACACAAGATTTACAGGGTCCACCTCCTCCCTCCTACCCCCAGCAAAGATACAAAACCCAAAATCTACAGATCTCTCTCAGCACTATGTGCTGTTAGAAGTTTAATTATATTTGATGACAACGAAGAGTCCAAAAAAAGATACTAAGAGGATCTTGCTCTTAAGTCATTTTATAATTGATAATTATGTATGAGGCATATGGTAAAAATTGGCTAAAATGTAAGGAGTGGTTTGTTCTAAAAAGAAAGAGTTTCTGGTAGACAAAGAGCCACGAGAGTTCAAGGCCCCCATCTGTCTTGTTTGTAGCTGAGTCCTCTTGCCCAGCATACTGCCTGGTGCTGCAAATAGGGTGGGTTGAAAGGCTTGGTATTGTGACCTTTGTAAGGGAAGTCATCTTTCCCAAAGAAGTTACAGGAATAGCTAAAGAAATAGAACTGAGACTAGGCCCTGACTGGGTAGCTCAGTGGGTTAGAGCACTGTCCTGATACACCAAGGTTGCAGGTTCTATTCCAGGTCAGGACACAAACAAGAAGCAACCAGTGAATGCATGAATAAGTGGAACAACAACTTGATATTTCTGCGTCTTTCTCTCTCTCTCTCTCTCCCCTCCCCCTTTCTCTCTAAAATCAATAAATAAAAATTTTAAAAAGACCTAAGAGACTATAACAATAAAGAAAATGCATAGAAATCAATTTCTTTTTCTCTGCTAGGTTGCGTGTGTTTGTCTCTATGTCCCCCACCCCCATCTCTCTTGGCTAATTTTAATGAACCCTGCCCTTTAAAGTTCTAATGCAGGATGGGGCAAACGTAGGTTTACAGTTGTTTGTGTGGGAAATAATACAATAATAATATACGAATAAAGTGTTTCTCATACTCGCAACTGTAAACCTGCTTTTGCCCCAGCCCCGTATGTCTGAGGAGGACTGCACGCTCTAGGAATTCTCTGCTTTCAAAGGACAGGTTTGATTTTGTGAATCTTGTTTATTGCAGGGTGCTGTTTTGTTACATTTTACACCCGCAAAGCTGCATTAGAAGCACAGAATGCTCTTCACAACATGAAGGTCCTCCCAGGGGTAAGAAAGCTCCTACTAGTAAGTAGAACCGTGGTGGTTGTGACACGGAACATATTTACATGTGTCACGTACACAGTGAAAACCGTTTTGGAGAAAGGGTGACTGTCACGGGAATGAATGTAAAGGGAACATTTAAAGAAGATAGACTGAAAGTACTCTCTTGCCAAGAAAATTTTGACTATTTTGATATTGTGTGGGGAAAAGGTCATGAGATAGTCAAACGCGAGGTCAGGAGAGCTCTTAGGGGCTCTAGTTTTGGTATTCCTTTTAAAGTCCTCGTATTTCTGATTGCCTTCAGTGTGCACAGTGGTAATACACCTGCATTTCCCTTTTTAGATGCATCATCCTATACAGATGAAACCTGCCGACAGTGAGAAGAACAACGGTAAGCAAGCACAGAGGCTCTCCCTTTATCAGGTTTCTTCCTGGTTGGTTTGCTTCTCATGGCGTCTGGATTGCATTGTGTTCTAAGTGATTTCTTCTTGGGGTAGCATTGACATATAGCATTATATTAATTTCAGATGTACATCATAATGTGTTGACATATATTGTGATAGTTCTTTATTTTATTTAGTGTATCCTTCATTTCTGACCCAGATCTTTTTTATGCTGCTGAGGCCCTCACTAAGTTCCTTGAGCATCCTTATAACCAGTGTTTTGAACTTTGCATCTGGTAAATTGCATATCTCTGTTTTGTTTAGCTCTTTTCCTGGAGTTTTGATCTGTTCTTTCATTTGGACCATGTGCTTTGTGTCCTCATGTTGGCAGCCTCCCTGTGTTGGTTTCTGTGTGTTAGATAGAGCTGCTATGGCTCCGTGTCTTGGTAGTGTGGCCCAATGTAGTAGGTGTCCTGTGGGTTCCAGTGGCACAGCCTCCCCTATCACCCATGTTGGGTACTCAAGGTGCGCCCTTTGTGTGGACTGAGTACACCCTTCTCTTATAGTTGAGCCTTGGTTGCTGTTGGCAGATCAGTAGGAGGGATTTACCCAGACCAGTCAGCTGCAAGGACTGGCTGTAAGCCATGACCACCAACCTCCCCCTTTCATGGAGGATCAGCTATGCAGGGGCAGGGTGGTGGTGCTCCAACATGGTCTCTAGCTGTCCACTGGGTACCCTGGGGTTTCCCGAGTGGTGCAGGCCAAGGTCAGCCCCCACCTGTGTTTTGCCTGGGACCACCCTGCGTGAGCTACAAAGCAATCTGAGATGGCTGCTGCTCGTGCGGGGCCTGGGGTACCTTAGCAAGAGGTACAGGGGCTGAGGGCTCACTGAGGCCAGCTGTTGCTTGTTAGAGAGGGTTTAGGAAGTTGTGAACCACGAGTCAAGACTAGCTCCAGGATGGGGCAAATAGCCTGGTTGATAGAGTCTCAGTTATGGCACCAGCCTACCAGTTCTGTGGCTCTATTGGGGAAGAGTGCAGAAAAAGAACAATGGCCTCTGCCCACCTTTCTGTCTGGGAGAAAGTTGTCCCCCAGCTCTTTCCTTGAGGCCAGATAATTCATTTCCTCCCCAAATTCCACTGGTGCCTTTCAAGCTGCTACCCCAGTGCTGGAGCTCAGAGGGAGTGAATCTAATTAAGTCCATGTGTGGGTTCTTTAAGAAGAACTGGTTGGGACTCCAGAAGTTTCTTCCACCTACTCAATATTCGCTGGTTTTTGCAGCCAGAAGTTGTGGGGGTTTATCTTCCTGGCACTGGAACCCTGGGTGGTTCCCAGTGAGGCTGGGACTGCTCGCTCCTGATAGATCCCTCCCAAATTTTTATTCACCACACGTGGATGGGGGACCAGCCCATTCTGCATCTCCACCCCTCCTGCCAGTCTGAATGCATGTGGTTTCATTAATTCCGTAGTTGTCAGATTTCCATTCAGCTTGATTTCTGATGGTACTGAGTGATGGTGGTTCAATATTTTAGTTGTAATTTTGATGTAGTTGTGCAAGGAGGCGGACCGTGTTTACCTATTGTCACCATCTTGATCAGAAGTTGGAATGTTTTTGATGAATATCATTTCTTATGGACAGAAGTTAAAGGGGGGAATGAATAAAGTAGGAAGAAGAACTTAGTGCGCAATAGGACAGTTGGAAAAGGAAAGTGGATAGTTAGACTCTGAAAGGTGTGTCCTGTTTCTCTAGTCATATCAATAAAGTGTGATAACTCATTCTTTAGTATAGTTGTAGTATTGCTAGTAAGAGCAAATGTTACTAAGTGCTATGCAAGAATCTGAGCACTGCGCATTTAATAATACCTACAGCTACCTTTGAGGCAAACCTATTTTCCCTATTAATCTGATGAGGAAACGGGCACAGAATGGCTGTTTAACTTTCATAAGATCACAAAGTTATTTTATCTAAGTGCTTCCAGAGATAATTTTAAGATACTATTGTTTGTAAGGAGAGGGGCTAACTTACTGGAAACAAAGTATATCTTAGAATCTGAAAATGGTATCAAGGCACCAGAGCCAGGGCTCAAACCCAAGTGGCCCTGACTCCAGAGCCTCTGGGTTACCCTCCTTCTCGTAGAGTAACGCCCAGACCCTCTGTGTTTTACTCTCTCAGCAGTGGAAGACAGGAAACTGTTCATTGGTATGATTTCCAAGAAGTGCACTGAAAATGACATCCGAGTCATGTTCTCGTCATTTGGACAGATTGAAGAGTGCCGGATATTGCGGGGACCTGATGGACTAAGCCGAGGTAGGCACATTTTTAAACTTTAAAGATACTCGTCTTGAATTTGGATTCTCTTTAATTGGACCGGTGGAAATCAGTGATCCCTAGTCAACGTGGCTCTCTCGTGGCGGAGAGGTCAGGCATGGTGTTTGTGTCTAGGGCCTGTCACAATTCCTCCTACGGTTGGATCCCTTTTGTATTCTCCCTGCATCCTTAAGGAGTTTATATTCTGTACTTCAGTGTCATGTATTAAAACTCTCTTTTTATGCTTAGAAATGTTCTTTTGTGTGTGTGTGTGTGAAAAGAAATGTTTATTTAAAGGTTATATAGATTTAGATTATTTGTGGATTTCTACCATTAAGTCTTATTTTCTTTAAAACACCCACAAACACATAGTTCTGCCTCCCCCTACCAAACCAGGCTAGTTTTAGAAAAGTCAGAGAGATAGTTTTCCTACTTCCCAGACACAGTTCAGTTTTACCAGCAGCTCCCAATCATTCAAGCCTGACTGGGGAGGTTTTGCCTTGTGGTGCCCCCCAGCTTTTAATGCAGAACCACATGGAGTTCCCACCCTCCTTGTAAATCGCATGGAGCTCTCCCTTTCCTTTCCAATCCGCATGGAGTTCTCCAGAAACGTTCTTGATGTCAAAATGGAAACACTTCTCAAGAGGAACTAGAGGCTGTGAACTCTCCTTTGTCCCTCAAGCCCTTTGTTTCCTCTCTGTGCTTCCTTGGTTTTAGCAGTTAGCACCCACTGTAAGGTGGCTCTCTCTTCCACTAGATCATGAACCCCTGAAGGCAGGAACCATGTCTGTATTGCTAGCATGGTACTTGGCACATAGTTAACTGCTCAGTTAATGTCTATAAATAAATCAGGAAATGGCCCTGGTGGTGTGGCTCAGTGGATTGAGTGCTGGCCTGTGTGCAGACTGAAAGGTCACCGGTTCAATTCCCAGTCAGGGCACATGCCTGGGTTGTGTGCAGGCCAGGTCCCCAGTTGGAGGTGTACAAGAGGCAACCAATTGATGTTTCTCTCCCTTTCTTTCTCTTTCCCATCCCCTCTTCTCTAAAAATAAATAGGCAAATGAATGAAAGAGTTCTTGATCCTTCTCTTACCAGGTTGTGCATTTGTGACTTTCACAACAAGAGCCATGGCGCAGACGGCTATCAAGGCGATGCACCAAGCACAGACCATGGAGGTAGGGGCAGGTGGCTGCCGGGGGGCATTCCCAAGCCTGAGAGTGCCAGGGCACTGGGCCTGCAAAGCCTAGCAGCATGATTGTTCTAAAAGCTAAGCAGGCCAAAAATCTTAAAGTTAGAAACCAATCATTTCTTTACCATATTGGATGTTATTAAATTAACATTAAAATTAACATATTGGAACTAGTTGCCCTTTTAAATTATCTTTTGCCATTTACGTGTATCAGGAAGAGAATCATTTGGCAGTGAATGAAATTAGAATGGAGCCCATGTGTCATTAGAAAGGAGGCTTTTTCCTACACCCAGAGGAGGAGTCTGACCCTTCGGTTTTGGTGTTTTCATAGGGTTGCTCATCCCCCATGGTGGTAAAATTTGCTGATACACAGAAGGACAAAGAACAGAAGAGAATGGCCCAGCAGCTCCAGCAGCAGATGCAGCAAATCAGCGCAGCATCTGTGTGGGGAAACCTTGCTGGTCTAAATACTCTTGGACCCCAGTATTTAGCAGTGAGTCTCTGTGGTTTGCTTTCTGCAGACTGTGCAAGCTCCCAGCTCTTCTTCTTCCGCTGTCCCCAGCTCACAGACACGTGGCATTTACAACTTGTAGCACATTGAAATTTTATGCAAACATTCAGACAATGCAATATTCTTTAAGTCATGTTATTTTCTCTATCTCTCTGGTCACATATCTTTGGTTGTATCTTGAAGCTTTGGTTATATCTTGAGTTAAAGTGAAGTTGTAATTTCCTGATAAAGAGACTTAGAGACATCTTGTGTCCCTGCCCCCAAGAAAAAAAAATTCCTGAGGGAATCTTAACTACCAAATATTTTTCTCCATATTTCTTTCTACCAGGTGTAGAGGGCATTATTAAAGACCTTATTGGGTCTCCCTGAAGATTATCATACATGCTTCTTTCTGCTGATTGAGAGACCAAGCATGGATGTTACTAAATGAGTATTACAGATGTATATTTGAATTCACTATATTGTAAATAGATTTTCTTTTGATTTGATCTCTCTGTTATTGATTTTAAGTCATATAGTCCAAAAGAGGGGCAGACTCCAACTTGTCATTAAGAGTTACTAGGTCTGCAGTATTACAGGAGATTATCGTTGCTTTAAACCTTCAAAAGGAATTGCAGACAGGACAACAATTAAAATTGTGTCATCTGCGAATCAGAAAGAACAAGTCATCTGTAAAGCTACCAATGAAAGAAAAAATGGTGAAGCCACTAGATTTATATGGATAGTCCAAAAATATATACATAGGAATAATTAAGAGTCATCCACTCCTCATCCTTTCAAAGATTATTCTGTACAAAAACAAAAGCAATGATTTCTGACCCCCAGTCTGAATTTTGGCTAATTTGATGCCCCCCTGGTCTCCATAATTCTAATGTGTTAGAAATCCCAGTTCGTTCTTGCTAGTATTTCTCTGAAAAAGTGTAGCTAGTTGTTCTATTTCAACAGATGAAATTGTTTCTTAGTGCTAGAAATGTTGCTTAAAAGTTTAGAAAATTCGGGGAGATTTTAGTCTTCTGCCAAAATGATAATGCTTTGAAAGTGATCTCCATGATGTGCATTTACTTTTCTTAGAAAGTTTAGAGCTTCTTTTCAGGGAACACCCCCCTTTTTGTTGTCGTTGCCAGCAAGTACATGGTGGTATCTGGTGAGAGCTATGTTTCCTTTAAGTTGGATGTGATCCCCTCCCTAAGAGCTATTCTTGTTTACGGAGGAAATGAAGGGGCCAAGTCCAGTATGCGCAGTCCACTAGTTGGGACTGAATGCATTGCCTGCGGCATTTAAGGAAAAGCAGCGTGGGTGCAAACAGGCTGGGAGTGAGAGTGCAGCACCAGTAATCACGGAGTGTTTTTCTGGGAATATGTGGATCGAACCTGATTTCTGTCAGACCATAGCAGTGGTTCTTAATCTTTGTGGGATCGTGGACCCCTTTGAGAACCTGGTAGAAATTGTATGTGCATTTTTTTTTTCATTCTGTTTCTAGAGGTTTGTGGACCTCCTGAAACCTATGAACTAAAGGGATTCATGACAGAAACCAAGACATATGTTTATGGGAACAGGCAACAGGTTGAATAAAGGATCTAGAAACAAGAATACCAGTTGTCCATACAGAACAGTGATTACATTCGAATGTAGCAAAGGTTTTCAGCAGGTTGGTTAGATGAAGATTGTGGTTTGCTAAGATACAGAATAAGGTCAAGGCCATGGAGATCCATAAGCTCATGGACAGGTCCTTGTGTTTCATTTGTTATGGGATATCCATTGAAAGAGAGTATGTAATGAGCTAATACGGACTGATCCCTCAATCATTGGCTCATCCGCCACAGTGAAGGCCAGTTTGGAGGGGAGGCGGTAAATGGGCCCCATGGGTGTGCAGCGTGGGAAAGAGTGATCCAGTCCTGAGTCTGTTGTGGCTGGTAAAGAACGACTCCCAAGGAATACCCTGAAACAGTCCGATTTGATATTTAAAGTTGTTTGAAATAGAAATTGGGTATCCAGATGGAAACAATATGCAAAATAAGATGTGTGGACTCAGGAGAACTCGGGAGAGAGGAAATAGAAATGGCAGGCGTCCACACCAGACCCTCGGTGCAGTCGGCTGCGTAGCTGCTTGAGTTGAGCTTGGTTCCCTGCTCTCCTTCTGTCCTCCGCTGTGCTGTGTTCCGTTGCCCCGGCACTTGAGCTTGGCTCAGTACTTGATGAGCACCACTGTCCTCTGGGCCAGGGCTTTAGCTGTGTTGTGTTGTCCTGTGCTGTCACAAGTCTTACGTTTCTGTTGTTGGCTTGGGTTCTTGTCTTCAGCGTTCTTCTCTCTGGGGGCCTCTGCACTCTCGCTTTGCTGTGCTGTAGAGTTATCCCAGATGCAGAACCAGCCCTCACTCTCACTCTTGTTCTGTTTTTTGGTGTAATGTCTAGCTTTATTTGCAGCTCCTTCAGCAGACTGCCTCCTCTGGGAACCTCAACACCCTGAGCAGCCTCCACCCGATGGGAGGTAAGTGTTTCCCTGCTGCAGAGGAGCAGCAGCAGCAGCCAGGCCAACAGACCCAGCTAACAACAGTCTGAGAGTTTTGCACTGTTTGTGCAGAACAAAATGTTTTTTTCCACTCACATAAACCTGACATGAGACGAACGTCCCAGGACTCAACTGCCTCGTCTCTAGAAGGTGACTCTTATTAGTCATTGATGCCAGTTGTTCTGGGGTGTCTTCTGCTCCCCACCCCTTTAAACCTCTGTTGAGGAAGAAGGCGGAAAAGAGCTATTAGTACCTGCAGACTATCTGAGGCCATTTTGATGGGGAGAAAATTGCTGCAGCTCTGTTTCCACAATAAAGAGACTTTCCCAGTGACTTTGAAGAAAAGCCTAAGAAGACTTCCATGCAAATGGCTTATCCTGAAGTTGCTAGAATCCAGGCAGTTAGTGTCTTATATATATTATATCATAGGTGAATTATCTTTTGTTGCTGTTAACGTGCATGGAAAACTCAATTGACAAATACTTGAGTTTATGACAAAATGGGGCTCCACAGACAGACAGACAGACCTGAGGCAGGGTCCATCAGAACAATTGGCGTGGGTGGGGAGCAACAGACCTGCCTGTCTCTGCCCCTTTGGCGGCGGGATAAGGATAAGCTAGTGCGTTGGAGAAAGGAGCGGTCTTAGGTGAGCTGCATTTTACCATTCGAGGAATTATGATAGTTGTTTGCTCTGTCCCAGGGACTGAGAAAGTTGCTAGATTGTAAATCTGTGCTGTAATTTCTTACTCATTAACTCCTCCCACCACAAACCCCCATCCCTCTGTCTTTCTATCATCTTTCTAAATGATTTGCAACTTCTTGTCAATGCGGTTTGAATTCCTTGCTCTCCTTTTAATTATTGCTTAGGTTCTATGTGGAAGTCTTTCTTTTGCTCGTTTTTTTTTTTCCTCCTGATGACTAATCTGCTATTCAGGTGGTGGTGTTTCTTTATTCTTTCCCCTCTTGTTGTTCTCACATGTATTCTCCCCTGCCGTTCCTCCCTTTCTGGGTCTCTGCTGCATTTTCTGCTGTTCACCTCAGTTTCAAAGAACACAGCCCCTGTCAGGTCTGGGTGAGGGGCTTGGATGTGGTCACATTCTGTGCCACAGGTTTTAGCATTGTCCTCTGGCCCTGTGGTAGACCACAGACTTACCTCTCTTTCCTGGTTTCCTAGTTGCCCGGCCCTTTATTAATGCCCACTTCAGGTGGCATACACTTGGATTAGATACCTCTTCTGAGGAAAGTAAGTCAAGTTTCTTAATGAGTTGAGTGATATCTGAATCCTTTGGGAGCCCGGCGGGGCTGCTCATAAGGCTTCACATTTCCTCTTTGGAACTAGCCGCCTACCAGTGTGCGCTGTCATTGCCCAAGCGGCTAGCAGGCGCCCTTACCTGCTCCCTGATCTCTTGCTTTGGCTTTTGCAGGGTTAAATGCAATGCAGTTACAGAACTTGGCTGCCCTGGCTGCTGCCGCTAGTGCTGCTCAGAACACACCCAGTGGTACCAGTGCTCTCACGACATCCAGCAGTCCCCTCAGCGTCCTCACCAGTTCAGGTAAGCATGTAGTGGGCCAGGGGCCCCTCGTGTGCTTTGGGCGGAATCCCACGAGAGGGGTATGTCATTCTGGAGAGCAGTTAATACCCGTTTCCAAAGGGGACAGATGATGAACAACAGATCTTCACATGCCATCTTCTGACTTGAGATATCTCATAATTTTCAGTTTCTTGCAACCATCATTGACTTTATGTTCATCAGGGGCAGTTATCAAAATTAGTGACCAAAAACCTTTTTACTAAGAGTATAAATACTTAAGTAGTATCACTCTTGGGTCTTGGCTCCCGTTGACATGAGAGGGCGAGTGTCGGCTTGAGTTTAACTCATGGATTTTGGTAGCAGGGTCTTCACCGAGCTCCAGCAGCAGCAGCTCTGTCAACCCCATTGCCTCCCTCGGAGCCTTGCAGACATTAGCTGGAGCAACGGCGGGCCTCAACGTCAGCTCTTTGGCAGGTGAGCGGCAGCCCCTGGCTGTTATCAGGCCTTTCTTTGTGCGGGTAGCGCACTATGAACACCCTGGTGAAGGGCGCTGTTAGAATGATGGAGCGGCCCACCGAACTGAAAAATAACCATGAGATTTTGAGTCAGACCTGAGTTGAATTCCACCTCTGCCCCTTAACCGGCTCTAAGTTTTGACCACCTTTCCAAGCTCATTTTCTTATCTATGAAGTGGGATTAGAATGTTTTGAGGGTTGTCACGTTAAATAAGAACACAGGTAAGAGTGCTGAGCACATTGCTCAGTACAGTGTCTGGCCCATAGAATATATTCAATAGCGTTGGCTGCTGTGTTTAATGACAGGGTTTACCCCCTTCTTATCATAGACCACATGTCGCCCCTTGAGTCCCCAGTCCTGGGACTCTTATTTTACCAGATTTGACAGAAAAGCCAAAGAGAAAATGGGGCAAGTCATATGTAAGTGGTATAACTTCTTGCACAGACTGAAAGAAGGTGCTGTCTCCATTAGCGACGAGGCCTCGTGAGAGTCCTGAGTCTTACGGCGCAGATGGGTGTGTCTCTTCAGGGCGACCCGGAGAGCAGATAAAAGGGCGGACTTTGGAGTTTTTCTTTGGTATCGGTTGTGTCTTTTCAGTTCTGTTCATCCTGTTCTCTCCCCCAACCAAGGGATGGCCGCTTTAAATGGCGGCCTGGGCAGCAGTGGCCTTTCCAACGGCACCGGGAGCACCATGGAGGCCCTCACGCAGGCCTACTCGGGGATCCAGCAGTACGCCGCCGCGGCGCTCCCCACTCTGTACAACCAGAACCTGTTGACCCAGCAGAGCATTGGTGCTGCTGGAAGCCAGAAGGAAGGTGAGTGCCAGGGGAGCCTGCAGGCGGACGGGGGTTCCCTCTGTCTGCGCCGGAACGGAAGGGGGGTGCCGAGGCCTAGGGAACCACTTAGGGGGTCAGACCGCCACTCTCCTGGACAGTGTAAAAGATGGGCTGAGAAGCTCTTTCCATGTGCTCTGCTTTGGGAATGTTTTCTGGATGTGGCTCAAATCAGAACCTCTGAACATCCTTCTGGGCTGGAGTTGCCATTTTTAGATGATGAAACAATTTTTTTGTTAGGAAGTCTTTTCTGTCATTATAAACCTGTCAGAAGACATCATCTGCGTGGGTGTCCTGTATAGCTCTCTTAGCATTTTCTTTGCTTTCTGATCTATGCTTTTACTAATCGAGGACAGACTGAAGGCAGATGGGACAGAAAGAGTTATGGCCCATGGGTTGATGCAGGGGAAGTATGTTTTGATATAAATAGTATTAAATTTAGAAGCGGGCGGCTTTCTAGGCAGGAAGAGGCCTGAGGTGGTTTGTATGAATAAGGTATTTCCTGCACTTCTGCTTATATTTGACTGGGCTTTTACAACCAGGAGCTGGCAAAGTTTAAGCACTAATATAGGAAAAAGACAAGTATCCTCTCTTGCCATACATCAAGGAGTCCTGGTTTAGTACATGCTTACCTGCCCTGAATCAGGTGCTTATGTGCCTTAAGATGTGGTAGTAGGAGAATGGGGGGAACTGTGGAGACAGAAATGAACAAGTAAAAAAAAAGCATGAGGGGTTCCAAATGATGCTCTGAACTATGACGAACAAGGAAGGGGACTAGGGAATGCCGGAGACACAGCATTTTATACGAAATGGTTAAAGACGGTCTCTCTAAGTGGCCATTTAAGCAGAGGAAGATAAGTGATGGGGGGCAGAGGCATAGCAAGTGCAAAGGCCCTGAGGCAGCAGTATTCCTTAATGTGCTTGACAACATCAGGGAGGCCAGGGTGGCTTTAGAATGGCTGCACTGTGATTATAATGAAACTTCTTGGTTAGAAAATTATTGAGTGGTAGGAGGAGGAAAGCATATTCTATTTCTGAGCTGAATGTTAATCATAGTTTAAAATGAAATTTCTTTTCACTGAGGTACAATTCACATAAGGTAAAATTCACCTTTTTGGGAATGTAGCTCTCTAAGCTTTGATGGACGTATACAGTCATGTAACCACCATCACAAATATAGAACATTTCTATCACCCCCAGAAATTCCCTCACGTCCCTTTGTAGTCATTTCCTTGCCCCCACTCCCTGCCCCTGGAAATTACTGACCTATTTGCCACCCCGTAATTTCTAGGCATAATTTTGAAACAAACTGTTTTGTTTATAAGCTCACTCTACCTCCTTTTCTGTGTTTTTCTGCATGCTTCTAGTCTCTGGTTTTATGCTGCATATTATGCAGGTTTGCCTGCTTTTCTGTCTTAACTATACCCTCCTCCCACAGGGTCCGATTCTGACATCCCTCAGTGAGACCACGGAGCATAGCTAAACATGAGGGAGGGGATCTGTTTCAGTGATTGCCCTTCCGTTCCCTGTTTTGTATTTGGAGAATCTGTTTGTTGGGGTGCTGACACTTTTAATTAACACCAGAGGGAAATGAGAGACGATGCAGGAGGATAAGCACGCTTCACACTGATACCTTTTCAATCAATGGGTGTCTTGAAGGTCCAGAGGGAGCCAACCTGTTCATCTACCACCTGCCCCAGGAGTTTGGAGATCAGGACCTGCTGCAGATGTTTATGCCCTTTGGGAATGTCGTGTCTGCCAAGGTTTTCATCGACAAGCAGACAAACCTGAGCAAGTGTTTTGGTATGTTGGCGCTTCTTCTGGGGTGTGTGTGGGGAGGGGGGCGGTAATTTTTACCACTGAGAAGGGGAAGAGGTTGATACCAAAAACCTGTGATGGAGTTTGGGTTATTGTTTAAATCATCCGTGTGCGGATTTATGTGACCTCTTTCTGAACCTCTGTTTGTTTGTTTGTTTTAAGATCTTATTTATTTACTTTTTTAGAGAGAGGGAAAGGGAGGGAGAAAGAAAGGGAGAAAAACATCAATATGCAAGAGATACATCCATCAATTGCTTCTCACACGCCCCCAACTGGGGACTCAGCCCACAACCCAGGCATGTGCCCTGACTGGGAATCGAACCAGCAGCCTTTTGGGTTGTAGGCCAACACTCAGTCCACTGTGCCACACCAGCCAGGGCGACCCTCCTCAGTTTTTTTCTCTTCTGTAACGAGCACGAAGGTTTCTGCCTGCACGCTCTCTCCAGAGCGTAAAATAATGTGTGGAAAGTGGCTTGGCCAAAATAACAGAAGAACCATGTCAGCGTCAGGTGATACTGTCAGGAACCTGATTTACGTTATGTGGTATAACTTTCAGAATTTTTGTCCCTGCTGAGAAAAATTGGGAATTGAGGCTAAGCTCATAAGGATTCCCTGCATAAGGAGGACCGAGATTCTCCTTGCCTCGTTACGTCCCTCACCTAGGCTTCTGCTTGGACACACAGGTTTTGTAAGTTACGACAATCCTGTTTCGGCCCAAGCTGCCATCCAGTCCATGAACGGCTTTCAGATCGGCATGAAGCGGCTCAAAGTGCAGCTCAAACGCTCGAAGAATGACAGCAAGCCCTACTGAGCGTGCTCCCCTCAGACTGCAGTGAGAGGGTCTCTGGTAAGTTGGGGAGGAGCACCTTAGCGAGGCGAAGCCCTAGGCCGTGTGTGGGCAGCCCCGGACCCTGACCCCCGCCACTCGCAGGCACTGCTTGCCCCGAAGACGCGGCTACTGCCTTCTGTGGGAGTTTCGCTTCGTGCAGAGGACGAGTTTGTGCTTTGGTTTCCAGTGTTTTACTTTGGAGTTTAGGTGCCATATCCTGAGTTGTTTTTTTTTTCCTTTATTTAAAGTTTGCTGTGTTTGTAACCAGTGTATTGAGAAGGACCAACATCACACTGCCCTGGGGGAGGAAGGGGAATGGAGAAACATTAAAGAAGATCAGAACTTGCCCAAAACTACCCCAGAGAGAGGACTGAGTGAAACCAAAAACTGACCCCCCGAATCCCCCCGAGTTCAAGAGTGGATGAAATGAGAACCAATGTCCAAGAGCTGTGGTGGGTGGAGCTGGTGGGGCTGGTGTTGGAGCACAGCGAGCAGGGGCTGACAGCCTGCAGCCCTGGGAGGTGTGGCTGAGGCCTTTCCAGAGCGGCCTTCTGGGGAAGTACTGCGTTCTGGCTACCAGTTTTTCAGATTCCTGTCCAGGATTTCTGCCCCTCATTCCTCAGAAGAGGTTAACCGTTCTCTGGAAATAAAACCCCTGTTAAATTAGCCTGACATACACAAAAAAAAAACAGGACCGGCCTTGCCCGCCAGCCATTGGTGTTGGCTTGGCCCTGTCTGGCTAGTGTCTCTTAGGAAGAAGCAGCTGGTCAGAGTGGTCATTCTTAGTTTATTTCAACACCAGATCATTAGACCATGACCCATTTCTTCCAGGTCCTTTTAAAGAAGGCCTCTAGGGATGACACTAGTTCCTTCCTTGTGACTGACCACAGCCAGGGGTGTCATGTCATCTCAAGCCACCATTTTATCATGAGGGCAGAGCAAAGAAGGGCTTACAGTACCTGGCTGAAGGGGGCTCCTCTCCTGAGCAGCGTGATCAAAGGCCATCTGGTTGGGGGAGAGGAGCCTGCTTCTGGGTGTGCTTGCGTCAGAAGGTCCCTTCAGGCCAGACGGCTACATTTGCCGGAGGCCAGCCCGCACTTAGTACTTCAGGCGACTGAGAAATTCACCAAGGCAGGCCCCTCTTCCGGCCACTCCAGTCCCGTCTTCTGCTCTTGAGGACAGAGGAGATGATGGGACGTTTACAGCCTCCGTATGGATTTAGTGTTCATTTACCTCAGTGTTACCACGTTCATTTGTCCACGTGCTTGTAGTTAGCTCCCCGCCGCCTCCCCGCGGGTCTCACCCCAGCTCCTGCCTGTGCCCGCGCACCGCCCCCTCCCACCCCCCAGCCTCTGGGCTCCGCCTCCGCTCTGAGAAATCTAAGAAATGCTGTGGGCGTTGAGAGCCAGGAAGGCCATGCTGTTGGGAATGTGCACTTGGGCACAGGTGGCCCTGTTAAGATATAACTCTTAGCGCCAAGGCCAGCGACTGGGTGCCTAGGATCTTAAATTTCACACGTCAGTCCTGACCCCTAACAGCGGCGATGAGATTGAAGGGGTTGGTTTGCTAGTGAGTCAGATGGGGACTCTCCTCATCATGCTGTCCATTTGGGTCACAGACAGGGACCGACCGTCTTGCTGTTGCACAGGTAGTCGGTGTTGGGTTATCCCATTGAAGCTGGGACAGCTGTTTTCTTCTCTTAGTAATAACTTGGGTCTGTTGTCCTCTGAGGAACGTGAAACATACTTAAGCTGAACCACGTAAACTTGAATTCTGCACACTGGGTGAAATGTGTCCTGTGTTTCAAGGATAAAACTGTTCCAAAGGCTTCCAGGGTCCTGATGGGATTTTTTAAATAAATGCAAAAAAACAAAAATAAAAAAGAAAAAAGAAAACAAAAAAAAAAGAAAAAAATGCTAGGTTGGGGAGGCGCTGTTCTGAATCCCAACCGGCTGGAATCAAGAATGTCGTTTCTATTTTTATAGAAGTTTTATACAGCTCCGGGGTGGAGAATATTTATTACCTAAATTATATCTCTGGAAAAGGCCAGGATTTTGTAGAATCCAGAATGTGATTGTTATACACACAGGGTGCTGTGTATGATTGAAACTACTGACTTTCTGTGGCCTGTTAGCAGCCCAGCTAATCTGCCCGAGGGGGGAGGCTTTAATGCTGTGAATTGGCGGAGGAGAAGCTGTGCTCCCCAGGGCGCTGCGGTGCTGTGATCGCTAGCCTTCTGTCACGTCTTCCTCCTTGGCCAATGTGGGGTTTTCCAAGTCCCAGAACTCCACTCCATTCCCACTTTCCCCCCTTTCTCTCCCTCTGCCCGCAGCGCACCATTACTGTCCACAAATTTGTCCTGGGCTCTGGGACCTTCAGAAACTCCTTCCCAAAGGACATGAAAGGCAAAGGTGTTATCAACCCGCCTTTGATACCAGACTCTGAGGTTTCATACCTGCTTGCGGGTTCTCTTCTAAAAGGAGCATTTGCCCCAGCAGGCCCTTGGGCTGCCACAGTGGCCAGCTGGCAGGACTGGACACTTCTGTCCCTTCTCCCCGCCCCTGCCCAGTGAGGTAGCATGGCAGCACCGCCCTTGAGCACAGTTTTCTCCCAGGCCAAAGATGGTTTTGTGAAGAAGCTGCTCCCCTACGAGTCTCACGGTGTGAAAGGCTTCATTTCAGAGAGTGGAGACTCGCAGTCAAGTCTTAAGCGATCTTTCACTGTTGTGTGGGGGTTTCACTTACATAAACGTGTTTTCTCCTGTAGTTTTGTTCTTACTTGGGTCTCATCATGAAATTGATTTGCCTGGAATGCAGCTAGACACTGTCTCCTGGGTCCCACATGAGTGGCCAGGGCCTGGGTGGAAGCTGAGAGCTTGGATTTCCGGGCACAGAAGAGCCATCCCATAGGAGGGAGGCGAAATCCTGGCCCTCTCCCGTAAAGCGCTCTCCTTGCTTCCTGGGTCTTCATCAGGGAGTTGGAGAGGCCGGGGCTCTGCTCCGCCAGAGACCTTCTCACATGTGTTTGGACGCTTCAGGGAAAATCCAAGCCTTAGTTTCCCTTCTGTCTCTGGCAGTTGGATGTGTTCTTGGTGTCCTCCATGTCCTTTTTGACTTCTCCCTGTGTCCATCGTTAGCATGTGCACCGGTCCCCTGTCATCCCCCCGCCCCGCCCGCCTCCTCATTTCAGGGCTGTACACAGTGAGTGTCCTGTTCTCTCTCTTTGTTTGGATGTATTGCTCTGTGTAACTCAGTGGGTCTCCCTCTTTCTGGTTTGTTTTTTTTTCTAGATTCCTGCCGTTTGTTCATCGTTGTGCCTAAAGCATGTCGATGTGGCGTCAAGTACATCGTCCAAATCCCTGTCTCTTCAGCTTCTCTGATGCTTGAACTCTCACCTTTGACCTTGTGTTGACCTTTGATGCTGATGTGTATTTTTATTATGTTTGTTTCTTTCTTTGTTTTTTCTTTTTTCTTTCCTTTTTTTCTTTTGTGCTGCCAAATTGGTTTTGCTAGAACGACTGCTGAAGGGGAAATATTTAAACTTGCATTTGAATATAAAAAAATCTATTTTTCTAGAACTTCATAAGATAACCACTTGATTTTGTGATTCCAATTCTTTGTAACTGTCTTCAGAGCAGCCCTACTAGCACATACCGCGTGGTGTTTGTATTTCTGTGAACACACAGCCAGTCCGTTTCTAGGCTTTGTTTCTGTGTGCTTAGTTTTAAAGACAACTTTGAAGTAAACAATGAAATAAAAGATGTCACTGAAACCTTTGAGGCTCCTGAGCACATTTTGCTGAAACAGTTTGTGGGGCTTGAGGAGACCGCATGTGTTCTCATTTTTGTTTTTCTGAGTTCTCAGCTGCAGAAACACCTCAGCCCCTCCTTTTTGACAGCAGGCTGCAGTTCAGGCCCGGCCCGCCCCTTCCCTCCGGAGGCTCTGCCCTGCAGCCGTCCTTCGGGGTCCCCCGCCCCGTCCCTCCATGCTTGTTCCCACAGTCTCCACGGCAAAATGTGATGCTTTGATTTTTTTTTTTTTGTATTGTTTTTGTGCTTTTGTTTGGAAGTTTTTCCTTTCCTACTAAGATTATGCCCCAAAAAACAAGTTTTGCATGTTCCCTGCTGTTTCTTCACACCTTCTTATATATCACGTTCACCTCTCTGTTTTCTATAGTTTGTGCAAAAACTGACCGATTTAAAAGGGTTTCAAAGAAGCTGTTTTAAATTGTTGTGGGGTTATTTTTTCAAGATTGTATTGTTTTATTTTGAAGTGGCAACTTCTCCTCTGTTGCCCTTGGAGCGTTTGCCTGTGCACTTAGACTGTCCCCTCATGTGGCCTCCAGGCCTCGGCAGGGCCTCCAGGAGGCCGGCTGCCCCGCTCAGAGACGGGTTGGGAGGATGCCAGGAGAGGCCCGAGGAGCAGAGGCAGAACCCAGAAGGTGGCTGCCAGAAGGTGGGCAGGAGGCTTAGGGATTAAGGGTCGTGAGCATCCCTCGGTCCAGAAGAAGGAGGGTGCTCTTGACCATTCGGAGGAGGCCATCTGTGCACTGAGCGGCAGTGCTCCCGCCAGCGCTTTTCCTAGGTGACAAGCACAATACTACAGTCTTCACACTGTTTACAGCCCTGGCCACCAGCTACCCTGCACTGGCTCTTCACCGCAGCTCTGCTCTTGCTTAGCTAGTGGAATGGGGTAAGGGCAGGGATTTGTTTTTTAAAACTGGGTGAAGAGCCAAATAGCTACTGTCCCTGGGTGCCAGGCAAGCCAGTTCCTTGGTTCCCTGAAGGGAACTTGCCCTCCTCTCTTGTGGCACCGTCCACCCTCAGGGTCTAGGGGCTTGAGTAGGAATATGAGTGGCGAGGGAGAGCCCAGAGGAGGTGAGAGGTCACAGGATGGGTCTGGAGGTAAGAGGTTGCAGAGGGAGGAGTTGGTGAGAGATCCCAGCCAGGGAGCCAGGCTGCTGGTGGGCGGGAGAGCTGGGAAGCAGGATGGTCCAGGGACGGGTGGAGAGGGAGGGGCAGCGAGGGGCGGGGCGGGGGTGGGGAAGGGGAAGGTAGAAGCACTGTTAGCGTCATCCGTGCTGGGGTTGATGAAGGAAGGGTCCCAGCAGAATTTCTGCTCTGGGACCCAGCAGGTGGCCTAGTGTGGTGCTTGAGGCCCCTTTTCCTGGAAGGCAGGGGCGGCCAGATGAAGGCGCAGTGTATGGTAGGCTGCTTAATTTCCTGGAAGGGGCGGTTGGATGGGAAGAGGCCAGGAACCCCGGCCTGAGCAAGACTGCCGTGCACCCCACAGTCTGACTGCACAGAGCCGCCTCTGTTGGCAGAAGGCGCTGAGGCTCCCCTTCCTGTGTGTTCAGAATCCGTGTTTGCCAATATATTTTGCTTTCAATTCCAAGAGGAGCTCTGGGAAAACCTGTGGATAAAACCAAATGCCAAACGTTGGACGTTGTTTCCTTTTCCTTTTCTCTCTCTGATTGTTTTAATTGTTCTGTGGTGGTTTTAATGGATTTGAGACCCTGGAGCGGCAGCTGCCTTTCTGATTTCCAGCTGCTTTTTGTGAATAATTTAAAAAGAAAAAAAAAAGAAACTTTACATTTTGGAGACAAACCTGTGTGAGTTTTTTATTGGTACAAACGTTGTATTTAACACTAGGGGTTTTGTACAGTTTTTTGCCTTTTCTACTAGAAAACATGTAAAGTGATTTCACAATGTGAAGAGAAAAAATTGCCACTATGACCAAACGCACAGTCTGTTCCGCAGCAACAACGGGATTCAATCAACTCGAAGTCGTGATTCAGCCGTAGAAATGCTTTTCCTTTACCTTGTTTGAGCTTTTCCTTTCTTTCCTGTTTTGATTTGCAAAAGAAAATGTCTTTTTTGTGTGAACTTGTGTTGTACTATGTAGAAAATTATGGATTTTACTTTAATGGTTTAAAAAAAAAAAAAAAAAAAAGGCAAGAAGAGCCCTTGTCGCTTTTCTGGCCTGATCACAGAGTTTGTGTAGTGGGTTAAAAAAGAAAAAAAATGTTACAAGTTTGGAGCAAGGGAGTATGTGTTTAAAAAGAATCACCTTCCTTTTTTTGTGTGTTTTTCCTTTTGTCCCAATGGGGAACCTAAATCTGTTTTAATTGCACAGACACACGGACAAAAAGTCATTTTGTATCTGCCAAGTGTGGTACCTTCCTTTGTTTATTTGCTATTAAACTGTTTGAGAAGAACCGGTGTTGACTTCAGAGTTATGGATTGTTGGGGTGGGTGGTGGGTTTGGGGGCTGGTGGCGTTGGTGGCATTCCTGGGGGAGGGGTGGGTCCCCCTGGTGAGGTTTCATTTTGATGTATCTGTTGGTTCGCAACTGAACCCACCAAGAGTTCCTCAAAGAAGCTAATCTCTCCCAGAAAACGGCATTCCCATCTTTTTTATTTATTTTTATTTTTTTGCAAATCTCTGCTGATACAGAAGCACTTAAAAACTTTTTCGCCATTCTTCATTTTTCTACCGCGTCTAGTCCCAGCAGTGGCTGCCGCACTGGACCATTGGCCCCAACAGCAAGTGCGAGTCTCTTCCTGGGGCTGTGGGGTTCCCGTGCCCTGGAGGCCGCTGGCCAGCCCAGAGCCCCCCCGTGCGCAGGGTTCTTGCTCTGCAGGCCTTTACCGCTGCGGCTCAAGTGGGTCACCTTCTTTCCCCCATTCTGACCTCAGGACAGGCTCATAGGAGGGCATTTCTAAGGCTCCGGGGCTGTACTCTTGATTCATTCTAGATTCCTCTCCTAGTGAGATCCTGCACCAGGGCCACCTCAGTCCGCTGAACGACAGGCTCAGCCACTGCGCCGGGAGTTGGGGGCTCCGCCTGGAGGCCAGTCCTGGTGCAGCTGGTGCCTGTCCAGAGGAATGCCACCAGCACGTGGCCTGTGGGAGGGCCGGGCCCCAACCTGCGCACCACAGGCCTCTGTCAGATGGCGGTGTCTGAGGCAGCAGCCCCTGCAGTCACCACACTGTCGTCCATGCCCCCGAGTCCTTATTCCTTTTTGCTCAGTCCTTCCATCCCCTACCTTCGGCACCCCCGTTAGCTGTCCTCCGCTCTCCATCTATGAGTCTGTTTCTGTTTTGCTTGTTAGCTCTGTTTGTTCATTAGATTCCACATATGAGAGATCATATGGTGTTTGTCTTTCTCTGACTGGCTTATTTCACTCAGCACAGTGTTCTCCAGGTCCATCCATCCTGTCGCAAAGGGTGAAATTTTCTTCTTTTTTATGGCTGAATAGTATTTCATTGTATAAATGTCCCATAGTAGTTTTATCCACTCATCTACTGACGGACACTTGGGCTGCTTCCATATCTTGGTGATCGTAAACAACACTGCAATGAACATGGGGGGCTTCTGTTTTTTCCACTTAGTATTTTGGGTTTCTTCAGATATATTCCCAGAAGTGGAATCACTGGGTCAAAAGGCAGATCCATTTTTAATTTTTTGAGGTGTCTCCATACTGCTTTCCACAGTGGCTGCACCAGTCTGCATTCCCAACACCTAATGTTTTAAAGCAACTTGAAACGCACTTTTTTCAACTTCAGCTCATTCTGACTATTAGTATTTGTGAAACCTCCTAATTATATGACTTTAAAATACACATTAAGCTACATAACCATCTATATACTAAGTGGCCACTGCGTGCCATTGCAGGTCTGCATCTCATACTTTGGGAAACTGGGCCAGAATGGAGAGGCAGGGCTCTCCCCGTGGACTCCCTTCTCAGAGCTGCTTCCTCTGTGATTAGAGGGTGATGGAACCTGAAGTTGTCTCTCATTGAACACAGATTTCCTTTCCTTTTTAAACTGAAATACAGTTGGCCCTGACCAGTGGAGCTCACTTGGTTGGGTGTCATCCCACAGGGCACACTCCTGGGTTGTGAGTTCCGTCCCCAGTCGGTTTATGTAAGAGAGGCAACCAATCGACAGTTCTCTCTCACATTGACAGTTCTCTCATTCTCTTTATCCCTCACCCTCTAAAAAAAATTTGAAGTGTAATTGACCTTTAACGTATTAGTTTCAGGTGTACAGCATAGTGATTCGATATTAAATACATTATGGAGATCACCACAGTAAGTCTGTTACCTTCTGTCACTGTACAGAAGTTCTTGGCTGGCCCTGGCTGGTGTGGCTCAGTGGATTGAGCACCAGCCTACAAACTGAAAGGTCGCCGGTTCGATGCCCAGTGAGGGCACATTCCTGGGTTGCAGGCTGGGTTCTCAGTGGGGGGCGTGTGAGAGGCAACCAACCGATCTATGTTTCCCTTGCACATCAGTGTTTCTGTCCCTCTCTAAAAATAAATAAAATAATTTTTTAAAAACATTATTGGCAGTATTTACTAGGCTGTTTGTTACATCCCCGTGCTAGCAGATTTTTCTGTGACTCAAAATCAAGGTGATCTAGAGCTTCTCTAAGTTTCTGCCTTAGAACCCCTGAGGAAGAACTTGATATAAAAATAGAATGTTAAGTACAACTTGAACGTCTTCCAGTTTAACATCATACTTAGAGGTGGTTGTTTCTCTTTAGAATTTACAAAAAAAGAATATGCCAAAAGTACTTTTTAAGTTTTTAAAATTTAGACATGTGCATCTTTATAGTCATATGGCTGTGTCTTAAACTATATTCCTTTTAAAAACAGACATTGAGGTCCTTGCTGGTCAGCTCAGTTGGTGAGAGCATCTTCCCAATACACCACAGTTACGGGTTCAATCTCCATTCAGGGCACATAGAGGAATCAGCCATTCAGGGTTGGGTGCGGGGATCAACCAATGAATGCATAATAAGTGGAACAACAGATCGATGTTTCTTTCTCAAATCAATTAAAAAAAAAAAAATAACATAAAAACTGAAAGTCACCTTTTACTTTTGAACAGACTCCTCAGTGCCTCTTTTTCCTTGCCCCCCACGCCCAGTTCCTGGCTTACCGCGGAGAAAGCCTCTGCGCCAACATTCTCAGGCAGCACACAGCTTCCCTGACTCTCCCACGTTCTGTACATGCGGCACCCACCTGAGCATCTCAGTTCATGATGAAGAAAAGCCAGTCGGAAGGAAATGAAAGACTAGGTTGTCCCTTCCCCTCTGGGAATGTCAAACTAACACCTTCATAATAGCCATAATAGCCCTTCCAGGAGAGATCATGGATAGCGTCTTTTTTTTTTTTTTTTTTCCTCCACCTGCATTTTTCAAGCATTTTTCTCTCTCTCAGGAGTCCTTTCCAGCCCCCACCAGCTGGTGCTCGGTTTCTTTTGTATGCATCGACTTTCTCTTTATTGGTAAAGGTTCCAGCTATAGGGAAGGCTCTTGGTTTTTAAATCAAAATGAGCCTTGCAGAGGGAAAGTGACCTGAAACCTGAAGTTTTGCTGTTCTGCACCCACTTGATGGAGATTCGCACACGATACTGGTCGCCCACTTAAAGCGCAGAGTCATCGGTTTGTAGCATTGTGCAGCCATCACCGCAACCAGAATTCATCGCCCCCTAAGAAACCCCGTCCTCATTGGCATCCACTCCCCTCTCTCCCTGCCCCCCCCCCCATTCCCAGCGCCTGGCAACCACTCGCCTCCCTGCCCTCTCCATGTGCCTACTCTGGACGTGTCTTGTCACCTCAGTCACACGGTACGTGCCTGTTTATGGCTGGCTCTCACTGCGCCCGCCTCCTGAGGCCTGTGCTTTCCCTCCTCTACCTGAGAACGACACGCAGCAGTGGCCGTGGTTGCACCTGCCCCTGCCGCTCGCAGCCCTTCCGAGCCTGTCCCCACCCTGCAACCGCGCTCCTGCAGCCCCCCGTCCCTCCCGCCTGTCCCAGCTGTTCCGCGCCTGCGTTGTCCGCCACCACGACAGCAGCTGTTAAATACTCTCATTCCTCACTGTCGCTGTCAAGCTGCGTGTGAGGAGTGGCTTCCATGTTGGAAATAGAACATTCCCATCGCAGTCAGTTACGGAGTCAAGGACTGTTCTAGGCAGTTACTTTGCTTTTAAGAATACACACTACTCACCGCTTACGAGTCGTCGTCACTGTACTAATCCAGCAACTGACGGCATAGGGAGGTAGAAACTGAGGCACAGAGAAGCCGCAGCTCTTAAGTAGGAAAGTTGGGTTTCAACCCGGGTCCCGCGGACCGCAGTGCCTACAGAGTGTATTCCTTTGGGCCAGTCAGGAGCGCCCAGTACCCTGGTGGAAGTACCCCCTCTGCCACGTAGCCCCATAAAGGCAGAGACCAGCTGCCTCTTCACCCTCACTGGGGCCCCAGGGCTGACAGGTCAGTTATTCAGGAAGTATTGAGTGAGTAAATGGACAAATAAGTACGAAAAAAGGACAGTCACTGCTGTCCCAGAGCTTCCCCAAAAGGGTGCTTTCTGCCCCACAGCACGCGCACACTACATTGGAGTTTTACTGAGACATTCCCACCCACTCCAGAAAGGGAAGAGCTTATTTGTGTACCTGGTTTATAGGTTGTTAGCTACCAGCTGGCACCCCATTCTTCATAGGCCCTCGGTAGCCATGAGATAAATGACATCCAAGTCCCTTGGAGCCACTGGGCAGGAGTCCTACTGCTGCAGCTTCTGAGGCAGGTCGTCAGGGTCTGTCCTCGAGGAAGTGGGTGCCAGCTGCAGGCTCTCTGCTGCTGGAGGGGCCCCCGAGGGAGCTACCTGTGGCCCTCCAGCCCTGACTGTGCCACCGGCCTGAGGCCGATGTGACACAGCGACCTTTTTAAAGTCATTTGAGGGTTTGAAGGGTTTTTCATGGAAAACATTTATGCCGTTAGGTGGAAAAAGCTTGTGTTGAGGAGCCTCTTAATGTCCTTATCACAGGGACTGTGTGACCTTGGGCAAATGACTTGATTCTCTCAGCCTCAGATTCCCAGTCTGTCCGATGGCCATGGAAACACGCACCCGTAGAGCTGGGAACATGAGAGGATGTCCCAAGCGCCTGGCACAGTGCCACCTGGCAAGCGCTTGACCAAGTTGCTAACAACCCTAAATACATGTAAGTTAAAAGTGAGCGTGTGCCCATCTCCCACAGCCATGACAGCTAAACAGATGGAGTAGGTAATGCTTCCAGAATTTTCCCTATATACAGAAATATGTACATATGTAAGTTTTGTTAATAAAAACGAGACCCTGCCATCATGTACAAAATGTTCTGCAGCTTGCATGTTTTCAGCATGTCAGGGTGCCCTTCCATCTGGGCACGAACACCATCATCCATAACTTGCGTCTTTACAGGCTACATAGCATTTCCTGTCTTCTCAACCACTCTCCTGTTAGACACAGGTTACTTCTCTCTTTTTTCACTGGTATAAATAGTAAGAGCCTATTCAAGGAAGGTTCAGGAGGTTCATCAGAGGGACATTAGTGCAGTGTCTTGTTTTCAAGGCAGGTTCTTAATTTATCTCATTTGGTTTTCACAGAAACCTTACCGAGAGGTGGTACCCTATTTACGACTAGAACAAATTTGTCGAGAAGGACGGACTTCCCAAGGATCCCGCTAATCGTGGCAGAAAGGGCCTGGGACAGTCCCCTCTGGTTATATCTGTTGTGCTTTGGGAGCAGAGGCTGCAAATGTAGTGTCTGCAGGGGCCAGGCAGGTGACGCAAGCATGTGAAGGGCCAGTCTAAGATGACAGATGACACGTCAAGGCAAGAATAGGGAGTGGCAGGGGCTATGGGCGACAGAGAGACGTTCTGAGTCACCAACCACTTGACTGGTTGTCAGAGTCACGAGCCCGGCTTGCTTGAGCTTCAGTCTCCAAGAGAAGCAGGAAATGCAGGGTTTTCTGTGAAATCTCCCGGATAGCAAGTGTAGCCAACCAACTCAGAAAGCTTCCGCCCTCGCATGCCAGATTGGGACCCTGCCTCAGGCCCAAACTTCATTTTCTACTTGTGATTCTAAAACAGGGATCTGAAATGTGGGCCATGGTAGCTGGTACCTGACGCAGAAGTCACCCCCAGGCCCTGCTGTCCCACCCCCCTGTGACGTTAAGTGGCCCAGAAAAGACCATCTTACTTTGTGGCTCATCCTCCCGACTCCCAGGGGCCTTTGTCCACCTTCATGGGTGAGCGAGGCCTGCTCTGTCCCCCGTCTCCTTGGCCACCTGTGTATACATGTCTTCTGCCCGCCCAGGCCAGAGCCTTGGGTAACATTCGCAGTGAGCTTGTGTGTCTGGTAAAGACAAGTGTGATATAATTCCCCTTCCTTTCCTCCCTCTCCCTCGCCTCCTTCCTGGGTCAGTATCATGATTAAGAGTGGAACCCCAAGAAGCATACTCCTTGGGGTCCGGTCCCTGCTCTGTTTCTAGGTAGCAGTGTGGTCTGGGCAGTTCACCTCACTGCTTGTGCCTCAGTTTCCTTATCTGTAAACTGGAGGTAATGCTTAGCTCAGGAAATTCTAGTGGTTATTCTTCTGCTCTTTCACTTTTCCAGGGGCTGTGCAGGGGCTAGTGGTACCAAGGAAAACCACAGCGCTCGCCCCAAAGGAATATGACCTTGACCCAACTGGGTGCAGTAGCCAAAAGCTGGCTCTGGAGCAGAGGAAGCCTTTCTCCTGTCAGGTGTTCAAGTTTTGAAATCCTTTGAGGTCCCAGGTGCCCGGAAGGCTATGGTCCCTGACTCCCTTGGGGTGCAGCTGGGGGCTGCCCACCCCCTTTACTTCCTGTCAGAGACTCATGGTGAACTTGGGTCTGGATTACTGTGTGGGAGAGAACCTCCTGGTTCTTTGGCCGTTTCCCTGCGGGCCCAGCTTCCTTCTCCTTTGGAGGTTTACTTCAACCCAGGACCCACCTTCCAGATGAGAGGAAGGTCCCAGCCAACTCTCCTGGGCCAGAGATTCCCTCTCCCCCCATTCCCTACTCCCTGTGGTCCAGGTTCAAGTGCATTTACCCCTGGAGAGCCCTGGTGGCCTTGTCTAGTCCACAGACCTACACCCGTATCCTCTCTACCTGTGCTGAGCCATGACCATGGGGCATGGACCCCTGAGCTTGCCGTGTGCCCCCCGCCCCTAGACTGCCCCTCCCTGAACCATTTTGCTTGCAGTAGACAGGACATCATCGCGGCCTGTGATGGCGCAGCACATGGCCGCTCAGCTGCTAAGCCTGCAGCAGTTCCTTTAAATTTCAAAATTAAGCTTTCCTTCCTCCCCTTTTTTACCATTCATTCATTCAATGTATTTCTTAGGTGGTCACCGTTTGTCAGGCCTTGCTTAGGACACAGTCAGTGATGAATTGGACAATGTCCTGGCCCACACATTAAGAGTGGGGGAAGCAGACACGAAGTAAATAACCTCATTAATAAACATAAAGCTATAGAGAGAAATCTTGTATTGGAAAGGAATAGAATTCTCTGAGTATAATTGGCAGATTCACACATATGTTTGTTGTTTTTTGTTTTTTTTTTCAAGAAAAATGAAGGCATGTCCACATGAAAACTTGTACATGAATGTTTATAGCATCATTATTCATAATAGCCAAAAAGTAAAACCTAAATGTCTATTGACTGATTAATGGATAAATAAAATGGCATATCCATACAATGAATATGATTCAGCCAAAAGAGTGAAGTACTGATTCATGCTACAGGATGAATGAACCTTGAAAGCATTATGCTAAGTGCTAGAAGCCAGACATAAAAAGCCATATATTGTATGACCCCATGTCTGGGAAATGTCCAGAATAGACAAACCCATGGGCAGTGGAGTGCGGTTGTGGGCTGTGTTAGTCTACTCAGGCCCTATAACCAAGCACCGCAGATCGGGGGGCTTAGACGGTAAAGGCTTCTTTTCTCCCAGGTCTGGAGGCCAGAAGTCAGAGAGCCAAAGTTGGAAGGGCTGGTTTCATTCTGCAGCTACTCTCCTTGGCTTGCAGGCAGCCGTCTCTTTCCTTTGTCCTCACACGGTCTTCCTCTGTGTGTCTGTATCCTAATTCATTCTCACGATACTAGTCACCCCGGATTAGGGCCCATTCTAATGACCTCGCTTTGCCTCTAAAGATGGGGTTTCCAAATCAGTCACATTCTGAAGTACTGAGGACCAAGACTTCAACATAAGAATGGGGGCCAAGGGGGCACAATTCAGCCCATAACACAGGAGGAATGGGGAGTGACTGCTAGTGAGTATGGGGCTTCTTTTTGGGGTGCCAAAAATGTCCTGGAATTAGTGATGATCAATGCTAAAAACTGCTGTCCTACTCTGAAAGGATGAACTTTGCCCTGGGGCAAGAAGGAGCCTGGTTTGCAGAGGGGGAGGGGGGAAATGGGGTGTGACAAGCTTGTGGGTTGGCAGGGGTCCCATTACTGAGGGTCTCTCAACCCCAGGAACCCCAACTTTTCAAGTGTCTGCTCCCTGCATAAGACTTTACCTTTTTCCAGTGGTCTGGCATGAAAACTCACTACTAGAGATGCTTTCGAAGGAGGATTGGAGCCCTGGTTGGTGTGGCCCAATGGCTTGAACACTGGCCTGTGAACCAAAGGGTCACTGGTTCAATTCCCAGTCAGGACACATTCCTGGGTTGTGGGCCAGGTCTCCAGCTGGGGGTGCATCAGAGGCAACCACACATTGATGTTTCTCTTCCTCTCTTTCTCCCTCCCTTCCCCTCTCTTTGGGAATAAATAAAATAAAAAATCAGATTGGAATTGGGACTATTTATTCATCAGTCCTCACTTGACATGCTTATTTTTTTTAATGAATGTTTTTATGTAACAAAAATTAAAGTTTTCTAAAAATTAAACTTAAATACATTGGATAATAGTTATAGTAAAGAATATGCTCTAAGAATGGGAATAAAAGCTATTTGCTTTCCCTTAGCACCACTAACTTGGATCTTAGTTGTAGACAAATAGGATGAGCAACCTCTGACATCATTACAACTGGGGGAACCGCAGTAGGGGTGCTCCTCAAAGGGTTTGCCAAGTCTTTGCCCATGTCTGTTATAGCTGCTAAGCAAATGGGTCAGCAGGAGCAGTTATAGCCTTAACATGCCCATCATTAAGCGGTCGGTACGTCTTCTCATTTCCTGGTAACGTAAATTCATCTGGCATCTGCAGACCATCTATTCCCTTCCCAAACACTGTGTGTTTCATGCCCACATGTGGCTGCTTGCCATAGGTGATGAAAAACCAAGACCCTTTGGTGTCTGGGAACACCTCTACCATTGTGCTGAAGGTGGTCGCCGTATCCATCCTCAAATTTCTTGCCCCAGGTACTGTTATCTCCTCTTCCAGTACCTGCGCCATCTCCTGTTTGAACCACAAAGCCCTTTAGAGTTCTATGAAAGGAACAGCCGTGATAGTCATTACTGGCGCAGAGAGCCAAGAAATTTTCACACGTTTTGCGGGCCCCCTCCCAGAAGATTTCTATTTTACTATCACCTACATCTGTATGCAGTATCACCGACATTTTTCTTCTTGATGGTCACTGTTGCTGAATTTCTCACAGTCTTAGAAGCTCAAAAAACGAAGCTCCATTCTGCACCACTTGGGTAAGCCCAGCTGTTGTTAAAACAGAAGAGGTGCAGCTGCAGGTGCCCTCTCGCACAGGTCTGTGGATTCTAATTTAGTTTCTTCTGAGGACATGCTTATCGACTGTAGAGAGAGGGGAAGGGACGGGGAGAGAGAGGGGGAGAACCGTCGACGCGAGAGAGAAACATTGATTGGTTGCCTCTCACATGCACCCCGACTGGGACCAAACCTGCGTACCCAGGTGTGTGCCCTGACCGGGAATTGAACCTGTAAACTTTCGGTTTACAGGACAATGTTCCAACCAACTGAGCCATACCGGTCGGGGCGGGGCACTTTTTAACCCTCCAAGGGCCAACGCCCGTCCCTGGTGGCCAGTGAGCCGCGGAGCGACGCAGCTCAGGATGACCTCTTGCTTATCAGCCCGGGGGGTGTTTCCTGTGTGCCAGGCACTGTTCTAAGCCCTTGTCAACTAGTATGTCCCTTAGTTCTTCTAACAGTCCGGTGAGGCAGGTACCGTTTCTCTCCGGCCCCCAGTCGCACTGCAGCGAATAGATGGCAGAGTCACAATTCGAACCCTGGCAGTCTGGCTCCGGGGCCCGCGCTGGGACCCATGACTGCTGCTTCGTAACAGCCCTGCAAGTTAGGGCTTAGCCCACTGTCGTCCTAATTTTACTGGTGAGGAAACTGAGGCCCCCCGCGAGGTCAGTGACTTGGCGTGGGTCACACCCTGAGTCAGGGTGTTGGGAATGATGTGGGCAAGTGCGTGTGGGTAAGTGACCTTGGCGTGCGTGGGTCTGGCAGGGAGGCTGTGATGGGGGAGAGGCAGGGCTCAGGGCCGGGCGCTGCCCCTGCCTCCCGCCGCCTGTGTGCCCAGGCTCACCCCTGCTTCCTCCCAGCTCTCAGCCCACCCCTGGAGGTGGCTCCTTGGTGAGGCTGCGGGACAGTCTGCCCTGCCAGGAGGGTCACGGTCAGGGTCAGGGGTGCAAAAGAGTCACCCAAGGGGCTGCCCAGGGGGCAGGGTGCCAGCATCCCTGGGAAGCCACCTCCCAGCTTGGGGGTGGGTACTGCAGAGGCCCTTGTGACCTTGCGGCTGACATTCCTCAGTGGCCACGTGGCCCCAACTGGCAGGGACAGCTGCAGACAGGGGCCGGACCAGCTTTGTTCCCAGGGTGGCTCCCGTGCTCCATCAGGCCCTACTCGACTCCTGCCTGGTGCTGCTTTCCTTCCCGGGGCTCGGTGGGCAGCTGGCACTGTGTGTCCCCCACCATGAGAGCCTAGAGGCGGGGAGCCACCAGGGTCTGTCTGCACGGGACCTGGGGCTCTGGGAGGATGGGGCAGGACCAGACCAAACAGCAGATCGAGAAGGGGCTTCAGCTGTACCAGTCTAACCAGACAGAGAAGGCGCTGCAGGTGTGGATGAAGGTGCTGGAGAAGAGCTCGGACCTCGTGGGGCGCTTCCGCGTGCTCGGCTGCCTGGTCACGGCCCACTCGGAGATGGGCCGCTACAAGGAGATGCTGAAGGTGGGAGCGCCCTGCAGCTGGTGTGGGAGGGTGGGGCAGAGCAGATTTCTCCCACACTTCCTGGGCTCCCTCCGCATCCTCAGGCTCCCCTAGTCCCACAAGCTAGCGGCCCAAGACTGAGGTTCTGAACCCAGATCTGGCAGAGCCTTAGATGCAGAGTCTTGGCTTGGGATTTGGGCCTGTGGCCTTGAACTTCAGGGTTCAGGGGGTCTTGAGGCCAGGAGTTTAGGTTCCAGCCTTCCTATTAGGGGTTTGGAGTCTGAATCTGGGGCAGGGGGTCTGGCTCCAGGTTTGAGGCTGTTGGTGGGTGGGTGGTGGGAACTGAAGATCTAGGCTGGGGTAGGAAAGGTGAAAGCTCTGGGTCTCAGCTGGGAGGGTGGAGGCTTCTCGTCTATGGTGGGGAGCAGAGAATGCATTTGAGGCTAAGCGTGCAAAGTCGGGGGCCGAAGCTTCGGGCTGAGAGGCTTAGCAGGGTGGAGGCTCCAGCATGAGGCTCAGGCCGACAGCCCCATGCCCACCGCCCCCGTGGGCAGTTTGCTGTGGTGCAGATCGACACCGCGCGGGAGCTGGAGGATGCCAATTTCCTCCTGGAGGGCTACCTGAACCTGGCGCGCAGCAACGAGAAGCTGTGCGAGTTTCACAAGACCATCTCCTACTGCAAGACCTGCCTCGGCCTGCCTGGCACCAGGGCGGGCGCCCAGCTCGGAGGCCAGGTCAGCCTGAGCATGGGCAATGCCTTCCTGGGCCTCAGCCTCTTCCAGAAGGCCCTGGAGAGCTTCGAGAAGGCCCTGCGCTATGCCCACAACAACGACGATGCCATGCTTGAGTGCCGCGTCTGCTGCAGCCTGGGCAGCTTCTACGCCCAGGTCAAGGTGCGCCTGGGGCCCCCGAGGGAGGGCGATGGTGGGCTCAGGCTCCCCTTGCATTATTACCTCGTTTGTCCAGTCCTCCCATTAGGTAGGAACAAGGGGGAAGAGAGTCCCAGAGGGAAAACTCTTACCTAGCCAGGAAGGTAAAGGCTGGGTCAGGAACGACAGAGCCAGAATTCACACCTGGATCTGTCTGCCTCTCGGGAGGAATGGGAGATTCCTGTGTGAGGACAGGCCATGAACCTGCTCTGCCACGTGCCTGCTCGGTGCTCCCGGACACGGCACCTCTCCTCTCTGAACCTTGGCGGGTGTATCTACATAACGAGGGAGAGCAGCACCGACCGTACAGCATGTTGTAAGGATTCATCCTTCAAACAAATAACTGTTGAGCACTTGGTATCGTGCCGCAGTGAGCGCAGCAGCCAAGCCCTGGCCTCGGGACGCTTGCCCTCTAGTTGGGGGAGAAAGAGGACGAACCTGACGAGTAAGTCAATGACATAGCCTGCTAGAAAGTGCTTCTCAGGGGGAAGGAAAGCAGGGGAGGGGGGAGGGGGGCCGAGGAGGGTGCTGCAGTTTCAGACAGCAGGAGGTTGGAAGGCACCACGCAGAAGTCTGGGGAAGGGGTGAAAGAGAAGGAACAGCTCAGGCAGAACTCTGCCCTAGCGTGTTCCCGGAAGGACGGAGGCCAGCATGGAGGAAATTACCCGTGCAGGAAAGTCCAGAGGATAATGGAATGAGTCTCCACATATCCACTTGGAGTGAACAACTATTACTATTTTGCCATATTCGCTGTACATGTTTTTCTATGTTCATTTAAAACGTTTTTTTCGATTAGAGTTGACATTCAACATCATATTCGTTTCAGGGATACAGCATGCTGGTTAGACATTTATATACCTCATGGAGCGATCCCCCCCATAAGCCTGGTACCCACCTGCACTACACATAGTTATTACAGTTATTGATTATGTTCCCTATGCTGTCCTCTACATCCCCGTGACTGTTTTGTAACTGCCAGTCTGTACTTCTTAATCCCTGATTTATATATTTTTAACTGAAGTGTTTGATATAAAATTATAGATATCATGATATTTTACCCCAAAGTAGTTTAGTATTTTGCATCTCTGAAGAAAATAGAGAGGACATGTCTTATATAAGGACACTGTCTTACATAATCGCAATACTATTATTACATACAACATAATGGATCACTTTATTTATCTTAAGTTTCTGTACTTATCCTAGAAACACACCTTTACCCTTGGCTCCTTTGAATTGGAACACAAGCAGGAATTGTACATTATGTCTCTTAAGTATCTTTTGGTGGAAAATTCCTATCCTCTCCTTTTGTTTCCCATCATTTATTGAAGAAGTCAGAATAACAGCCTTGTAGAATGTTCCATATTATTGTCTCATTGCTTCCTCCAGGAGTCCTGTAGTGATTGTTCCTTTATCTCTTTTCCTCCCTTTGACCTCAAATTTAAATAATGACTTGGTTAGGCCCTGGCTCAGTGGTTGGGAGCATCATCCCAATATGCCAGGGTTGTGAGTTCTGTCCCCAGTCAGGACACAGGCAGGAACCAATCAATGGGTGCTTGGATAGGGGGAGCAACAAACTGATGTTTCTCTCCCTCTCAAGTCAATAAAAATAAACAAACACATCAATAAAGACTTGGTTAGACTGAGGTGATACATTCTTTTTTTTTTAATACATAATATTTGCCTTTTATTTTTTAAAGATTTTATTTATTGATTTTTAGAGAGAGGGAAGGGAGGGAGAAAGAGCAGGAGAGAAACATCAATGTGTGGTTGCCTTTTGTGCGCCCCCCACGTGGGGACCTGGCCCGCCACCCAGGCACGTGCCCTGACTGGGAATCAAACAGGTGACCCTTTGGTTCGCAGTCCGGTGCTCAATCCACTGAGCCACTCCAGCGAGGGCAGGTGACACGTTCTTGGGAAGAATGCTGTGTTCTTCGTGTTGCATCACGTTGGGGGCTGAGGGAGTGACTACCTCGTTCCTCCATTTTAGGATTTGCGTCTTTCCTTTCATGACCAGCAGGTTAACTTGTAGGGTGATGCTGGCACCGCAGGCCCAGGAACGCTCTGTTCTGCAGTGACATTTACCGTAATGGTTTTAGCATCCACTGGTGTTTGTCCTCTGGATCAATTCATTCACTTGAACGCTAACAAAATGGCCATTTCCAAGTTCTTTCATTCCTGCTACAGTTATTAGCTGGGATTTTTCTCTACAGAAGAACTGCTCCTCATCCATCCTCCTCATCCATCCGGGCAGGTTGGTTACTTTGAAATACAGGTGCTAAAGGAAAGGCAGAGATAAATACTTTTACCTTTTCCTTTAATTACCACTTTCAGAATAATAAGTTGATGTGACAGCTGCCTTTAATGGTCACACTTACTGGTTTGCTTCCTCTTTTAGGAGTATTATTATGAAAACATAGATTTTCTTTATAGTCAGTATTCTTTAGTCAATTGCAGTCATTGTTCCTCTTGCTGTTCATATGATCTTGACTTTAATCAGTGGAATTCCCTGCAGTACGGCTCCAGTGTCCTTTGACAAGGTTCATTTAGTCTTGGAAAATGTTCTGTTTCCTGGCACAATAAAGTGTGCCGGGCTCATTTTCTGTATTCCTTGCCTCAGACCTGGAAGCAGCCTTTTCTCTGGGTTCCTTTTAATAGGAAATGGTATTTAAAGAGAAACCGAGGGCTCTCAGCACGCGCATTGCTACTGGCTCATCGTTGCTTCTAAAGCTTTTCAGTTGCCAGGATGTTGAATAGTGATGCTTCCAATTCAAATAAAATGTTTCAGGATTTTACCTACTTTAAACTTGATTCTCTTTTCTCCTAGGCTGAAAATCTTGGTTTCTAACAACACAATTAAATATTTTATCCTACAACATATGTAACATAGTTTCAAAAGATAATACCAATATTATTACTAAAAAAGTGACTGAAGGGAGTTTAAGATTCCTTGGCTGTTTTTTGTCTTTATAACCCATCCCACGCTGGGTGAAGTGTCCGAGTATATGTTCTGAGTTCATTCAAAATAACTTTTCTTTTCTTTTCTTTTTTTTTTTTTTTTTTTTTTTTTGACTATGAAGAGGCATTTATGCGGACAGTGAAACAAGGAAGTGACATAGAAGAAGCAACAGGAGAGGCGAGGCTGGGCTGCCTTACTCACTGGGAAGTCAGAGAAAACGGGGCCTTGGGGACAGGTTCAGGGGATTAGCCTGGGATAAGCTGCCAGCTGCCCATTGCCTTAGAGCTGAGGAGACGCATGCCTGTGAAAAAAGAAGTGGGTTGAGGGACGGGGGCAGAAAGGAACAGGAAGGAAATCTGAAATAACTTTTTCCTGTGTGGTGTAACTAATATAGTATTAATATAATGCAATATAATATATTGCATCGTAATATTTTATATTGCATTATATTATATGTAACATTAATATATTATATAACAATTCTATTATAATCATAATATATAATAATAATATGCAGTTAAGGTGACATTTCTATTATTTTCTATTTTTAGGGTTTTTAAAAATTAGATTTATTTTTTTTAAACTATAGAATATTTACATGGCTTCAAATTAAAAAGTACATAACAAAATTTGTTAGAAACAGACTTCTGTTGGGGTTATTGAGAGTTCTCTTTTGGTCATATTAACTCAGAGGTGCTTGTTAGATATTCCGGGAAAGAGCAGATAGGTTTTTAGGAGAATGAACAGAAACAGGGCTGTAGCCAAAGCCCGCATGAGGTCAAAGGAGATTGCTGGGTTTTGATTTTTGTTCTTCTATTTTAAATGAGGTGAGAAATGCTGATGGGATTTGCTCCTCATGTTGGGTGGGAGAAGGGAGCCCTCCTCCACAGCAGCAGGAGGGAGGCAGAGGGGCCCAATGGGCGGATCTGGTGGATAAACTGCTTAATGGAACTTCTCTCTGATTTTCTCCCATTTTCCCCATGGAGTGTGAGGCGAGGTCGTCAGCTCAGAAGGGGTAGGTAGAAAGGGCGTTTGGAGGATTGAGGAGAAAGGATGAGAGAATGATTTCAGTACCTCAGCGAGTCTGTTCCCATGTTCTCTGAGCCGTGGCCATCAGTCACGGAGCCTTCAGGAGCAGCTGCTGCTGGGTACAGGAGGCAACCCCGAGTGGGGTGGGGGTGGGGCTCTGGTCTCCCCCCGCCCCCACCCTTCCGTGTGTCTTGGAAGCCAAGGGGCCCACCGGGGAAGCCAGCTGCATTTTCTTGCCTTCTCATTCATTCATCCAACCAATATTTATTGTGCATCTACTAAGTGCCACGAACTGAGCAGTGGGTTATTATCCACCATCAGCAAACCAGGTGGAAATCCCTGTGTTCATGGAGCCCACTCCTTTGCACTGGCTGTTCCCTCTGCCTGGATCACTCTTTCCCTGGATTCCAGAAAGAATGGATCGACACCTGGTGGGGCCATGGGCCTCGGGCTGCCAGAGGAGCCAGAGCATACCGCCCTCCACTCAGGGGCACTCCTGACATCAGTGTGCCCCCTCCTACCCCATCCCCTCCCTGTGTTCCTGCAGGACTACGAGAAAGCCCTGTTCTTCCCCTGCAAGGCCGCAGAGCTCGTCAATGACTATGGCAAAGGCTGGAGCCTCAAGTACCGGGCCATGAGCCAGTACCACATGGCTGTGGCCTATCGCCTGCTGGGCCACCTGGGCAGTGCCATGGACTGTTGTGAGGTGGGGCAGCAGGGAAGGGGGACAGGTGGGGGCTTGTGCCAGGGTCTGGGGCCCAGAGCAGGTGGGCGCCACCCCCTTCCAGATCAGCCCACTGAGGCCCCAGGTCTTATGCCTTGTCCAGCCTCTCTAGAGCCAAGCCCCTGAACAAGGCATGTTTACCCCGCCCCAAGTCTCACCCACTTCTGGTCCATTCTCAGAGGAGGGAGCTTCTCTCTGCTCCCCGTCACACATCCTCTGTGGGAAACTTTAAGTAGGAAGAGAGACAGTCTCTCAAGCTCCATCGACCTGGGTTCAAATCCTAGCTTTGCCCCTTCCTATCCAGGTGACCCTGATGGAGTCATTTCTGCCTTCTGAGCCTCAATTTCTACTTTGCTGGGTGCTGTGAGACCCCACTGGCTTGGTGTGTGGGGCCTGAGAACCATGATTGGTGTATTGGGCTCTGAGGATGTTGGTGATCCCTGGGCTGCCCGCCGGAGGAGCCCACAGGGTGGGGGGCCCCCGTGGTGGGGCAGATGGGCAGGCCTGAGTGATGGGCTTCCCTCACAGGAGTCCATGAAGATTGCACTGCAGCATGGTGACCGGCCACTCCAGGCACTCTGCCTGCTCTGCTTTGCTGACATCCACCGGAGCCGTGGGGACCTGGAGGTGAGGTCACCGGGATGCAGGGGTGGGGGTTGCAGGCCTGGCCCCGCCTGACCCCACCTCCCACCGGCTGTGCAGACAGCCTTCCCCAGGTATGACTCTGCCATGAGCATCATGACCGAAATCGGAAACCGCCTGGGGCAGGTGCAGGTGCTGCTGGGCGTGGCCAAATGCTGGGTGGCCAAGAAGGTGCTGGACAAGGTGAGGCTGGGTCCCGTCCTAACTGCCCCCCGCTCTCCCAGTGCTCCCAGCCAACAACCTGTGTGTATGGTGCTGGGCAGGACCCTTTCAGACACTTTGTGTAGTATCAGCCCCACCCCGATCCCGGCATCCCAAGTCATTTTCCCGGCTCAGAGAGGTCCACGTGTTGTCCAGTCACTCAGCTAGTAAAGGGCCAGAGCTGGGGTTTGAACTCAGGGTGCTTTAGCTTCTTCCCGTGATTTCACAACACCCTGCAAGACAGAAGTATTTTCCCCCTTCTGTATCTGAGTAAACTGAGGCAGGAGGTAATGTGCCCACACAGCTCTTGCCACTGTACCCCAGTCTCTTCCTGCTGCCTTCGCACAGGGGGCGGCTGCCTGACCATGTCACCCTCCCTGCGCCCACCCATCCCTACCCCTTCCTTTCCCATGAGCCAAGGCCTCTGTCGGACAGCTCTGTCCACAGCCCTGGCCTGTGCTCACCTTCCAGGCTCTGGATGCCATTGAGAGAGCCCAGGACCTGGCCGAGGAGGTGGGAAACAAGGTCAGACCTGATTTCGTCTCCTGGGTCTGGACTCAAGAGTCCAAGGTGGGACCTCGGGTGGGTGGAAAGGGCCCTCTGAGTCCTTCCCGATCTCTAGGAGTTGCCCCAGCCATCCCTAGACCCCGGCTGTTTCTCTCCCACCAAAGTGTTTTGAAGGGCTGGACAAGAATTCCATAGCTCAGAGAATATCAGAAATCCTCAGAACCTTCTTCGTCTTTTCAAGATTTTATTTATTTACTTTTGGCGGGGGGGAGAAAGAGAGGGAGAGAAACATCGATTGGTTGCCTCTCGTACACACCCCGACCTGGAACTGAACCCACAACCCAGGTATGTGCCCTGACCTTTCGCTTTGCGGGGCAGTGCCCCACCCGCTGAGCCACACCAGTCAGGGCCTCGGAGCCATTAAAACTCCTAACAGTAGCCTCCGCTCACTGAGAGATGGCACTGCAGGGCTCTTGTAGGTATCACTTGCAGTCTTCACTGTCTCCCTGCAAAGTGGGTATAGTGAGCCCCATTTTACAGATGAGAAAAGCAAGGATCGGAGCTACTCAAGGGCCCACTACCTGGTAACAGGCCTGTCAACTCCAAAGATACATGGCCTCTCCAAATTTAATAATTGTACCCAAACCTTTAAATAGTGAAAACAGGCTTAGTGTTTCTCAAAGTCTTCTAGAAGATGTTCATTTCTCTGGGATCAGGTAACAGTCCAACTAAAATGCCAAGTAAGTGTGCCTTTGGCTTGGTTCATAGCCACACGGGTTTAGCCAAGTATCTAGGGCTGATCAGAAAGGCTAACAAGCTCTGCTATAGTTAACTAATGAAAACAAGAAAACAATTATTATGGAGTCAATGCAGCAGGTTTGGACAATAAAACCTTCAAAAACATGGGGATCCCAGCGGGCTCTAGAGATGGAAAACACTGACCTCACCACCCCCTCATTTTGCGTGAGGGGAAAGCAAGGCCCAGAGAGCGCAGGACGTTTTTCTTAGGTCCACCAGCCAGGCAGGAATGTGCCCAGGGCTGGACCCTGTGTGACCTGACTGCCCGGCAACCCCTCTGGGAGGGAAGCAGGACAGCCGCTCACCGGCACTGACCTGGTCTTGTCCCCTCCGCTGGCCCAGCTGAGCCAGCTGAAGCTGCACTGCCTGAGCGAGAGCATCTACCGCAGCAAGGGGCAGCAGCGGGAGCTGCGCGCCCACGTGGTGCGCTTCCACGAGTGCGTGGAGGAGACGGAGCTCTACTGCGGCCTGTGCGGGGAGTCCATAGGCGAGAGGAACAGCCGGCTGCAGGCCCTGCCCTGCTCCCACATCTTCCACCTCCGGTGAGGGCTCCTGCTGGCCAGGGTAGGGGCCACGCTAGCCTCTTCCTGTGCTCTCGGGCCTAATCACAATGCTACTACTAACCACAGGCGCTTAGATAGTGCTTTCTGCATCCCAAGTGCTCCTCAAAGCCTATTAACGCATTGAACCCTCCCAGCAGTCCTATGAGGTGGCCATGCTTACGCTCATTCTCCCCGAAAAGAATTCAGAGAGGCCCCTGAAAGGTCATGGCATTCAGACACCTGGAAGTGCACCCCTTCTAGGCCAGTGCACTGGGCAAGTGGGGCTGCAGGCAGGAGCCCGGGGACCATCTCCTTCCCTTGACACCCCCCCCCCCCATGCCCCTGCAGAGAGGAGGGGAGGAGAGAGAGGCCCTGGCTCAGGATGGAAAGACAGGCTCAGTGAGTGGACAGAGAGCCCTTTGCCTCCCAAGGTGCCTGCAGAACAATGGGACACGGAGCTGCCCCAACTGCCGCCGCTCATCCATGAAGCCTGGCTTCGTGTGACTTGGTCAGCAACCATGGGCTTCCGCCCCACCTGCCCTGCTCCTACTCCACCATCACGCTGGAGACCCCTGACTGGCC
This sequence comes from Furipterus horrens, assembly GCF_987537825.1. Lineage (NCBI taxonomy): Eukaryota > Metazoa > Chordata > Mammalia > Chiroptera > Furipteridae > Furipterus > Furipterus horrens. The sequence goes on from NW_028327172.1 coordinate 11,551,289, forward strand.
ACGACTAGGACGCCCATTTACTCCTGGGAAAGTGACCAGAGCCTCTTCGGGCCTCTGCCAGGGCCTGGGGCCTGCCCCCTGCTGCTCCTCAAGGCCCCACTGCCCTCCCCACTTCTTTGTACTTTGCTCTTTATAGAAAAATAAACCGTTTGTACCTGGTCCCAGCGATTCTGACTTTCCCTGCCCAAGGGGGTGGGGGAGAGTGGGGGTGAAGCTCCCCATGTGAGCCTCCCCAGACATAAGCATCCCTCTGTACATATGTGTGCGTGTCTCCAGCTGCCCTTCCAGGTTCTGGGATGCCAGTGAGCCAAAGACAAAGATCCGTGTGCGGAGGAGCTGCTGACATGCAGGGTGGGTAGGAGGATGTGATAAACAGAAGCATAATAATCAAGCAACATAGAAAGTCTGTTAAAAAGATGTTATGGATTGAATCGTGTCCTCCAAAGTTCATGTTGGAGCCCTAACCCCCAACCAGGACTGTATGAAAAGATAAGGCCTTTAAGGAGGTAATTAAGGTTATATGAGGTCATAAGGATGGGGCCCTAATCCATTAGATGGGTGTACTTCTAAGAGGAGGAAGAGGCACCAGAGAGCTTTCTCTCTCCATGATGCACAGAGAAAAGATCACATGTGGACACAGTAAGAGGACATCTATCTGCAAGCCAGGGACAGAGCCTTCACCAGGAACCGAATTTTCCAGCACTCTGATCTTGGACTTTCCAGCCACCAGAACTGTGAGGAAATAAATTTCTCTTTTTTAAGCTGCTCATTCTCTGTTATTTTGTTATTGCAAAAGTAATGGCAAAAACTAGTGGACTATTACAAGAGGGATGAGTGCTTTGGGACAAAAAAGAATATAGCAGTGTGCCTCTTCCTCATCTTCGTTCCCTTCCCTTCTCTTCAGTCCTAAAACCATTAGGTGGGACAGAGCAAGACAGGCATCCATGGGGAGGGGTGGCCTGGCTGGGGCGTTGGAACCCAAGCAGTAGGAGGAGGTGCTGCAGCAGGGAAGTGTTAGAATGTACTGCGACTTGGAGGACTTGACCCACTGCCTGTCCTGAAACAAAGAGGGTTACCCCCCCATTGCCCCTCCCCCTCTCCCTTGAGCATTTCCTGGAAACTAGGACCATGAATCTCCTGGCATCCGTCCCTAATCGGAGGACATTGTTGTTTTGCAAACACCTACACCCTGGATGTCTGGAACCGACCAGCAGGGTGACTCACGCCCCCTCGGGGTCTATTCCTTACCCTTAAAAATCCCTCTACCCCTTCCCTTGGTGCTGCAGTCTGTTCAGACCCAGCCTGCCTGATTGCAGTGTCTCCCTCCTCATAAAAGCCCTTAATTGGACTTTTCTGGCTCCGGGTCCTTTCTTAGCCACCTCGGCTACCTAACAGGAAGCCCCAGTGTGGGAAGGACCTGTACAGAGAGAGAAGGGTGCCCATACATATGGGTGTGTCATCCTGGGGTGTCAGAGCCCAAGGAGCATGAGAAAGGAGCTCAGGGAGGGCAAGGCCTGGTGCTGGGAATTGGAGCCCAGCGAGGTGAGGAGGACCTCCATGCAGATGGGTGGTCGGGAGTGGAGCCTGAGGAGAGCACCTTCACACAGGGCAGTGGTGTGGTACATCAGAGCCAGAGCAAGGTGGTGAGGACCCCCTGGAGGAAAAAGGCCTGGCATGGGGAACCTCAGCCTGAGCAAAGTGAGGAGGGCACCCACATGGTGCAGCCCAGCGCAGGGCACCAAGCTGGGCAAGGAGGGGCAGCCTGGCATGGGCCTATGGGGCCTAGGCAAGGTAAGGAGGCCGCCAAGCAAAGGGAGGTCAGGTGGAAGGTGTCAGAGCTTGAGGAGAATGAATGGGGTCTGGGTGTGGGGCATTAGAACCAAGAGAGCAGGAAGAGGAATCCAGGCATGGAAAGAAGCGACAATGAGAAATTGGCTCCATAGCGGGGATTGATCAAATAAGTAAATGTACTCAGGGTAATGCAAGCTAGATCACTATTGAAAAACAGTTATAGTCCTGACCGGCAACGGGCTGTTAGGAGGTCGGAGCGAGTACAGGCTGTTTACCCGCAAGGGTGCTTTGTCCGCCTAAGGAGGCAGCTGCAAATGAAATGCCTGCGACTGCATACCAAGGAACGCTCGGGACAGACTTTCACCAAGTGTAGGGGCTATCTGTGATGGTTTGACTTACAATATAAGCTACATGGCTTACACGAAGTTCACTTTAGGGGGGTCCTGGGCCTCACCTCAAAGTCATAAGGAGATCCTCCAGAGCAGAGGACACGGATTGAACGAATGAGCCTCATATGATCCAAAGAGACCTACCTGCCCGAGTCGGTGAGATGAAAAGAAACGATTACAGACGTGACGTTTAGTTTTTAATTTTTAGTTGTAATCTGATTGCCGGTTGAGCTCTTCCCACGTGGGCGGATCTGTGACACCCGCTCCGAAGTTAGTAGCAGCAGTGATGTCTCTTTAAAACTGGTTAAGAATTTTCTCAGGGAACCCTGGGTGGCCAGCTTATACTTTAATAAATAATTTTTTAAATGCTGCCTGAGGTGTCATGACCTTCTTTTTTCTTTTTTTCGTTTGACACGGCTGGCGTATGTTATTTGTGGTTTGGATAGGCAGAACCATTGTGTGAATCCCGTAATTCCTAAATGGGTCAGACTCAGGTTGAATCAACACCTTCGAAAGTGCCCATTCAGTTACGGGCCAAACTAAGACTACATTTCCCAAGGGGCTCCGCGGCTCTCGCCTTTCGCCCGCCCCTTAGGATTATATACCCATGCCCCGCCCTCTGTGCTCACCGACCAATAGCACAACATAAACAGGACGAGGGCGGGAACGTTTCCGGAGACATGAGGATGGATCCTGTAGCCCGCGCGTCATCTTTTGAACTGGAGGAGCAGATTCGCTGCGACAACGCGGCCGGAGCTAAATCGGCTAGAGTCAGGACTTGAAGAAAGAGGTCTATTACTAGTCAAGAGCTGGTGTTAAGGAAGATAGCACTAATTTTATGTCACGGTTTCTGCCCAGTCCGATCTTCGACCTTTTCCTCGGGAAATGAATCTGCTGCCGAAACTCGAAACTCCGGTGACTCGGCAGGAGAAGATGGCGACCGTGTGGGACGAAGCTGAGGTACGGGCTGGGAGAGCTGGGGCTCCCAGAGCCCATGCCAGAGGGGAGACCACCTTGGCGGGAGGGGGGTCTGACCCGGTCCTAGAGTTGAGGCCGACTTCTTCATTCTAGTCTTATGGGCAGGGAAACTGAGGCTGTGAGTGGGGTTTGGAGAAAGCTGATACTTGCCCTCGTTTAAAAATAATTTTTTTTTTTTAACAGCAAGATGGAATTGGGGAGGAGGTACTCAAGATGTCCACAGAAGAGATTATCCAGCGCACACGTCTGCTGGACAGTGAAATCAAGGTGGGCGTACACGGCAGGCCAGGGTGGTCCCAGCTTCCTCCCTGGGGGAGCCATGGGGACCGCGGCTTCGTCCTTGGACCAGAAGAACAGAAAAGAAAACTAAGCCTTAAGGGGAACCAGAAGAGGGGCAGGGTGCTGCGAGACCAGCCCTGAGAGGAAAAACCATCAGACTGCCTTTCCCAACGAGGGCTTTAAGTAGTCCTTCAGAAAATCCTTCCTTTAGGAAACCTTCCTTTTACAGATGAGAAAACAGAGGCTCAGAAAGTTTTTATTTTGAACTACCCATCCTTAATTAAAGGCAGGAACTAAAACCTCTGTTTGTTTGGCCCGAAGTCCTGCTCTTGTCCCTCTTCTACAACTTTGTCACCAGGAGGCCTCCAGATGGGCCTCCTGCTTTGACTTCTATGGGATGTGGACCTAGTCCGACCCAGCGTTCAGGGAGCCTGAGAGCCGGGTGCCGGGGTGCCGGAGGGTCCCTTGGGCAGCCTGGGCTTCTCCCATTAGAAGGCGCTGAGGTAAACTGAGCCGAGGCAGAACACGTGCTTCCCCTTGTCTCCTTCCCAGATTATGAAGAGCGAAGTGTTACGAGTTACCCACGAACTCCAGGCCATGAAGGACAAGATCAAAGAGAACAGTGAGAAAATCAAAGTGAACAAGACCCTGCCGTACCTCGTCTCCAACGTCATCGAGGTGTGTGTGTATGTGGAGGGGAAGAGAGGCGTTAGCGGGGCTCGGAGACAGCTTGTGGTGGGCCGCTGGGGAAAGAGTGGGTGAAGTTACGAGGCCCAAATGGAATATCAGGGTACTCCTCTGAGGCTCCCCTTCCTAGTGTGCATTTCTAGGGGGATATACAGGGCCAGAAAAGGTCAGACGCTTCACGTCTTCTTTTCTACTGGTTATTTTTCCACGGGGGTAGGTGAATTCTGTGCAGAGAAGCGTCACCTAAACTGAGATCTTATCGGTACCATGGTTTATCAGCTACACTTGCTGAGCTCAGGGCCAGTCCGAGCAGTGAGGGGCAGGGATGGTCGGCCAGTCCTGTGCTGGGAGTGTCTCAGCCCAGGAAGCACCTGCCTCTGGGGGCCTCTTCAGCTAAGCTTTTTCCCTTTCCAGCTGTTGGATGTTGATCCCAATGACCAAGAGGAGGATGGCGCCAACATTGACCTGGACTCCCAGAGGAAGGGCAAGTGTGCAGTGATCAAAACCTCTACCCGGCAGGTGAGGCCGGCTCAGCAGGAGGAAAACTGAGGAGGGTGAGGGGTGCGTGCTGGAAAGGATTAGGGAGTCGTATGAGAGCGATAACTGAGGCTGCTTCTGGAATCTTCCCTGCAGACATACTTCCTGCCTGTGATTGGGTTGGTGGATGCTGAGAAACTGAAGCCGGGAGACTTGGTGGTGAGTGGGGTTCTGAGCCCGGGGAGAGCCCCACAAGTCACATCCTGTCTGCTTGCTCTTGGGTGTGTTGCCCATATCATCCATTCTCTCTGCTCTGCAGACACCTGCCACTCAGCCAGTTAGGCCTTGAGCTGGGATGAATCTGAAGGCTTTGTCTGTGTCCCCAGGGTGTGAACAAAGACTCCTATCTGATCCTGGAGACTCTACCCACAGAGTACGACTCACGGGTGAAGGCCATGGAGGTGGACGAGAGGCCCACAGAACAATACAGTGACATCGGGGGCTTGGACAAGCAAATTCAGGAGGTGAGGGTGGTGTGACAGCCACTGACAGCCTCGCCAGCCTTTTGTGTTTCTCTGCTTCACTGACCAGGGCCCTTCCCCCTGATGTAGCTCTTATCCTTACAGCATCCTAGAGAGGCAAGAAGGATGCCATGTGACAGTCTAGGAGACAGATCCAGAGAGATGAGTGACTTGCTTAGGGTCATAGAAGGTTAAGGCCAGTCAGAGCCCGGACTAGAACTCAGGCTCACTATATTTCCACCACATCCTGCTGTTCCTGGAGGGACCATCGTCAGCCTTGGTGGGAGTGAGCGTTCTGTGTTCTCTTGATATGTGTGAGAAGGAGAAAGCAGTATCCCTGAACTGGAATAGGAGGGTTACAGATTGGGGTTGAAACCATTAAAGGTTGGGCTATAGGGGCCCTCCAGGCATCACTCTCCTCACCCAGGACTTCTTCCTGGCAGCTGGTGGAGGCCATTGTCCTGCCAATGAACCACAAGGAGAAGTTTGAGAACCTGGGGATCCAGCCTCCAAAGGGTGTGCTGATGTACGGGCCCCCGGGTACAGGGAAGACCCTGCTGGCCCGGGCCTGTGCCGCACAGACCAAGGTGAGTGTTTTGGGAAGGGTGGTGAGGAAACGGGCAGAGCTGAGCACATGGGCCCGGAGGTGCTCATCACCCCCATTCCCACCACACCCAGGCCACCTTCCTGAAGCTAGCTGGCCCCCAGCTGGTGCAGATGTTCATCGGGGATGGTGCCAAGCTGGTCCGGGACGCCTTTGCCCTGGCCAAGGAGAAAGCGCCGTCCATCATCTTCATCGATGAGCTGGATGCCATTGGCACCAAGCGGTAATGGGGTGCTGAGTGCCACCAAGGGGGTTGTTCTAAATCCTACTATCCCACCCCGTCCCCTTTCCTGGGATGATGCAGCTCTACTTCTGTTGTTCTGCTTCCTAAATTCTCTTCTCACTAGCTTCTCTGCGTCTTATCTTCCCCCCGACCTTCCATTCTCCTCACAGCTGGCGGCACGTCATTTACAAAACCTGGTCACGTCACTCATACAGCCCCTCACACAAATGGATCCTACTCATACTCTTCCTGGGCCTCCCCTTTGCTCCTGGGGGGTAAATGCTCGGGCTTCCCGTGGCCTGCAAGGCCCCTATGTGGCTCTCCCTGCTCCCCTCCGGCCCCATGCTGTTTCTGCCCCTGCCTCTGTCTCCCCCGGACTCTCTCCAGTGCCCCCTCAGCCTGCAGGCCCACTCTGGCTCTGCGGTAGAAGAGATTTTGCACCTGTTTCCTCCCCAGAATGTGCTTTTCCTTTTCCCCTCTCCCGTGATTGGTTGCCTAGCTGATGTGCTTTCGGCCTTCAGATCTCAGCTGAGGGACACTTCCTCGGGGGTACCTGCCTGAGCCCCCATTATGCTCCAAGCCTGAGCTGGATCGCTGTATTTCTAAGCTTAGCTCAGTTCGCAATGGCACACTCATCAGGGCGCTAGTCCAGGCAGTGGGTGGTTTTGCTCACATTTTATCCTCAGCTCGGCACCTGATCCCAGCAGCCTCTCTGGTCTCTGCAGGTTCCAGTCAGCAGTCACACCTGTTCTGTGCTAGTCCCTGGGCTGGGGGCCCCAAGTTGAGCGAGACATTTCCCTACCCTGGACAGGCTGGGCTAGGCTTCTGGTGGGTGGAGAAGGAGCGGAGGTCTCTTTCCAAACTGTGGCCTCACCGGTCTCTTGGGCCTCCTGTGTCCCTCAGCTTTGACAGTGAGAAGGCTGGGGACCGGGAGGTCCAGAGGACAATGCTGGAGCTTCTGAACCAGCTGGATGGGTTCCAGCCCAACACCCAAGTAAAGGTGAGTGTTGTCGAAGATGCGGTGTTGTTAAGGGTGAAGGACATGGGCCTTTTCAGTCACCTTGCTGTTAATAGCTATTGAGTTGGCCAGTACGTCCATATGGTTTTTTCCATAAAACAAAGGACACATTTTTCATTTTTACCAATAGCTTTATTAATTTGGATATTTTGAGTATGACAGCTATCTCCCACGTGGTATAACGTTGATTGTTGTCAGTGTCTTGATTTGATCGCTGTCAACTTCAGCTGGTCTACGTGACCATGGAACATCATCCAGCGAGAACTCTCCAGCATGAAATTTCTCAAACCACCTTTAACACGTTTGATCAGTCATAGCACCTTCTCCATGCACTGCACAAATCATGTTTTGCATTTCAGTTGTTTTTACCTTTCTTAAATAATAAAGCATAATATGCCAAAAATGTTGCTTATTTTCAGTATTAAAATGGCTACAAAAAAATACACCAATTTTGATAAGTATTTTTTAAATGCACATTGATATGATAGCTGTCACAATACAGTGTAACAGAATTGTTTTGAATAAAGTTAAAGACAACTAAGGGCTACTAGAGCCTTCCTAATGAAAAAAAGCCAAATGAACTTTTTGGCCAACCCAAGAGAATAGGAATTGAGGTCTGCCTTGACCATCCCCTGCCCTTTCCCCTGGGCCCTGGGCTGTCTTTCTGCCTGTTGTGGCCACGACTGTTGCCTGTCTGTGAATCCCTTTCTCCTCAATTCAAGTTGCCGCTGCTTCCCTTGCTCAGGTAATCGCAGCCACCAACAGGGTGGACATCCTGGACCCTGCCTTGCTCCGCTCAGGCCGCCTGGACCGCAAGATTGAGTTCCCCATGCCCAATGAGGAGGCCCGGGCCAGAATCATGCAGATCCATTCCCGAAAAATGAACGTCAGGTGAGCAAGGACTCGTGCACAGGCGCAGGGCCCTGACGGGGCAGCCGCAGAGCGTCCTGTCTCCCCTTCCTGCTGAGCTGCCCCAGGCCTCCGCCCAGCCGCTCCCGAAGCCCATTCACACACAGTGGCCTCTGTTTCTCCCCAGGCGCCTGGGGCTGAGTCTTGTTGAAACCCAGACTCTAGTTCTGGCTGCTCTGCTGCTTAGAATCCACCCGCTCCCCTCCTTCCCCACGACTGGAAGGCCCGCAAGCCAGAGGCCCTCAGTTTCCCGGCCTCCCTGACCCCAGCAGATGGGTGCAGCCCAACGTGGTCCAGGGGGGATCCAGCTAGGGGCCAGATGGACCTGGGTTCAGATCTCTCTGACCTTCAGCAGGTGGCATAACCTCTGTAGCCTCAGCTTTCTTATCTGGGACTTAGGGATAGTGGCACCGCCCTCAGGGGGTTATGGCAGCACCAAGCCCCGTGCTTGGCACGTGAGCGCAGTGAGTGGCAGCAGCATGCCGGTGCAGGGCCTGCCCTACTCAGGAGAAGGGCAGGTGGCCTTCCTTGCCTCCACACCCTCCTGCTCCCGTCTCAGCCTGCGTCAGTCCCTGGGGTCTCAGGTACAGCGTTCCAGGAGGCTAGAGCTTGAGACACAGAAATAACCTGGTCTGACCTGCTGTGGCTGTCCCTCGCCCTCCCTTCAGCTTGCACCAAGAAGAGAGCAGGGCACAGTAGGGAAGGGACTTGGCTGCAGTCACAGGGCGAGCTGACTTGACGAGGCTGCGTGGGAGCACGTCTGCTCCCACTGTGTCCCCCCCCCACGTAACAGCCCTGTGGCATTTGTCCTCCCACAGTCCCGATGTGAACTACGAGGAGCTGGCCCGCTGCACGGATGATTTCAACGGGGCCCAATGCAAGGCCGTGTGTGTGGAGGCGGTGAGTGGTGGGGTGATGGGGGTGAGTGGGTAGGTCATGCTCCCTTCCCTGGACAGGGCAGCGTTGCTTGGCCAGTGGGGACTGCTGAGGAGAAGAGGCGAAGAAGGCTGGGGCCCCTGGGAGCCAGGCCAGGGGGGTGGGGAGGCACCCTAGAGCTTGTCTGTCCCGCGTGCAGGGCATGATCGCACTACGCAGGGGTGCCACGGAGCTCACCCACGAGGACTACATGGAGGGCATCCTGGAGGTGCAGGCCAAGAAGAAAGCCAACTTGCAGTACTACGCCTAGGGGTTGCCCACCACCCCTCCCTGGTCTCTTGCTGGTTAAAGTGCTTAATAAAAGATGGTTTTAGGTCCCTGCCACCTGTCTGTCTCACCTTCTCTGGCCTCTTGAGTGGAAGAGTAGGGGTGTTCCCACAAGAACCCTGCCCCACGGGCTGCTGCCTGGAAGCTCAAGACAGCTGTGGGCCCCAATCCAGTTGTCAAGCCCAGGCCCTGGGAGGGCGGCGGGGGGGCGGTGTGTGACCCTGTGGTGCAGCTGCGGTCTGTAGTCTCCTGGCCTCTCCCGCCGTTGTCCTCCAGACCCCCTCGCCGCACTCCCTGCCCCAGCTCGCTGAGCTTCAGAGGCTGTGGCGCTGCAGTTCTAGACTGAAGGTCCTAAGCAGAGCCAGCCTCTCCGCTTCTGAATTCTGGTGCTCTGGCCCTTGGCCTTGCTTCCTGGTAAAGCCTCCTTCGTTTCCCGGCCCCCGAGCTCCTGTTCCTCCACAGGCGCCCTTAGCTGTTCTGGCCTTTCCCTCCTGCTGAGAAGTGAACCTTAAACAAGATCCCCTGTGAGCGCCTTTGTAGGCCGAACCTTTCGCAGTGCTGTGTTCATCAGCAAGGTTCTGCCCTCAGCCCTGCTTGCCATCAGGCCGCGTGTCCTGTGCGAGTCCCCCAGAACGGCCTCCTGAAGTAATGGCAATCCCACTGACCCCCGCCCCGTGCCAGAGAAGCCCTGGCCCAACTCTGACGTGCTGGTTCTGCCCCCGCCCTGGGCTCAGCCGCCCCACTCCTGTAGTCCCCCCAACAAGCAGCTGGGGCACCCACTGGGCCACATCTTCCTAGTAAACCTGCAGGCACCGCCCGAGACTTGACGCAGGAGCCCCAGCGCTGCCGAGGGGACGGTGGGGGCTGGCCAGAGCCCTGGGTTCCTACCTTGACAGGTCAGTCAGGTGCAGCAGATGCTTTCTGCTGAAAAGAGTGGCTCAGCCAGGCTGAGGGAGCAGCCATTGGGGCTCCCCAGCCCCTGGACCAGACTGACGCTGCGCAGACATGCTGCCGTCCGCCACAGGCCCCTGGAGGCTGTCCTGGCTGCCTTGGAAAGAGTGGGTGGGACTACACTTCCCCTTCTGTGGGGAAGCAGCGCCCCCCCAGTGCCTGCTCCTGTCCTTACACTTGGCCCATTCAAAGGTGAAGGGTGTGGGGTTTAGAATAAGAATCTATCGTTTTTTCCCTTTCTTTTTAATGAAAAATTATTTCATTGAGGCTAAACCTGGAGATGCCTTTGTGGATGGAGCCCCCTTCGCTGACTTACTCAGGGGAAGGGGGAGAAAAGGCCACTGGCTCAGGTCTATACAATGACACCACCCTTGGGGGTGCTGTGGGCCAAGCGCACGGTGCCAGGCTTATTGTGGGGGGTGGGGGGAACAAAAAGCTGACGAGCCAAGCCAGGGAAACGGAATGCTCTCCCGTTCCATGAAGCACTGCAAAGGTAACAGAAGGGTGGAAGGGGGTGGGGGGGTCACTGGAGACGGGCAGGCGGCCAGCAGCTGGGGCCATGGAGCTACCAACCTGGTTGGCGCCCAGGCGCCCAGAAAAGCCCTGTTCAACCGTGGATGATGGTGTGCAGAACAGAGGTAGCGACTTTGTGTATAATATTTATTTGCATCTTATATATAGAACAGGTATTTACAGATACGAACGGAACCACAGCAAAACTGCTGTAAAACCATTCAGACCTTCTTGATGGCCACTTCCGAGAACGTCCACAGTTGAGCAGCAGAGCTGGGCCTGGCTGTGAGGTGGGCCAGCTGAGTACCTGGGCGCCAGCCAAGGGAAATAGCTGGGGATTATGGCTTCAGCATTCTCCCGCGGCACATTCCTGAATGCTGACTGCATGGAGCCCTCACCACCCCCCTTAGGAACTCGCAGTAGGGCGGGAAAAGGGGCCCAGCAGGGAGGGGCAGCCATGAACCACTCTTCCTGCCCCTAGAATATCCGCCTGGGCCCTGAGCTGGCCCAGAGCTGCTGGCGGCCCTGCAGGCTGCCGTTTGGCAGCTGGAGATGGCAAGGGCTACTGGTGCTGCCAGGGAGCCTTCACTGGGGGACAGGAGCTGGCCCAGGGCGGCAATCGGGGAGAAAGGTCTCTGAAAGCGTCTCCCGGCTCCGTGCGGGGAGGGGTAGGACTGTCAATGCTGAGTGGGGCTGGGGTCTGCCAGAGCACCTGTCCCTCCTTTCTTTGGCCTTAGAGCTGGCAAAGGAAGGGCCACGACGATGGATGCAGCAGAGAGGTCACCCCGACGCCTGCCCAGGGCTGGATGCATGAGCAGAGAGAGGGGTTTACTCTCAATCAGGGACCTAGGATGTCCCAGCAGGGGACAGCTTTGGGGTTCCCTGCAGCCTGGGGCGTGGGCTGCCCTTACTCCCCTTGGGGTCCTGGTGGGGAGAGGCCTCTGCTTGGGCCCAGTGCTGCTACTTCCTCACTGCTCACTCGGGGAGGTGCAAGGTGACAGGGTGGCGAGGAGGGAGGAGCACAGTGTGGCTGGGGGCAGGCGCAGGAGGGATCACAGTGTCAGTCTCGCACACACGTTCACACGTGCACACCACACACACCATCCTCCGGGCTGTCAGGCTCGCCGGCTCTCACAGACTCGCCCTCTGCCTCACACACGGCCAGAGTAAATCCGAGTCTTATTGCTCTGTGGGGGTGGGACGTCGGGGACAGCTACTCCACGAAGAGCGAGAACAGCACCATCACCACGATCCCCGTGCAGAGGAGAAGCACCTGCTGCAGGGAGTGCCTGTGGGGGGAGGGGCCAGCGCTCAGGGGGTGGCACCGGGTGAGGGGGAGGGGAAGAGCCTTCAAGGGCCCCACGAGTGGCAGTCCCAGTGGGTCACTCACCATGGGTCATCTTCCTCCAAGAGGTCGGGCAGCACGTTCACCAGGGCAATGTAGAGGAAGCCGCCAGAGGTGAAGGGCAGTATCCAGGCCACAGTCTCCTCTGCAGCGGGAGAGAGCCGGACTGGCTGGGGGCCCAGGGAGCCCTATGCATCCCGCCCCCTCCCACAGGGTGGAACCAGGGGCACAGCCCAGCCTGGATATCGGGTGGAGCAGGTGTGCCCTTGATGGGGCCCCTCTGCTGACCGCCACCTGCCTGCCACCACCCACCATGCCCGTACCTACTCCCTTGGGGGACTGTGTACAGATGGCGAAGCAAGCCCCCAGCAGGCCCCCCAGTGCCGTTGAGAGCTGAAGCTTGGCTGCGCTCCATCGGTCAAAGCCGGCCCGGAGCAGGATGGCAAAGTCGCCCACCTGAGGGAAGGTCCAGATGATCACTCGGCCCCAGCAGAACCAGAGCCCCTGAGCGACTCAGGTACAGACACACTGAGACCCCTGCAAGGGCCTTCTGCTGCCTCCTACCCCCACCAGCTCACACCCCCTTAGCTGGGACCCCATGCCTGAGGAGGCTGGAGACAGCCAAGGGTGGCTGCCACCTGAAGGGCTGAGCAGCTCCAGGCCTCCTCAGTCCAGCCCCCGGGCCTGCCACTGCAAGGCAGTCCCCCCTCCCCAGCTCCAGGCCCCCAAAGCTGACCATGGGACCCTCTGGAACTCACCTCATGCGGGATCTCGTGCAGGAGGATGGCCATGGTGGTCAGGAGCCCAATCTGCAGGAAGGGGAGTCTGTGGGGGTCTGTGCCGAGGGCCAGGGCACCCACTCGTGCACTCAGTCTGCCAACACTTGCTCTGCTCTGGCTGGCCCCCGTTTGGGGACTAGAAACCCAGCAACAATCAGCCTGTCCTCATGAAGCTTACACTCAGGAGGAAGGAGGCCAGGACTGAGTAAACACAGAGAACCGTGTGATCACACACTGTGACAGCTGCTGCGGGGGACAGTAAGGCCCGGGTGCCATGGGCATGAATAATGTGGCCTAATTAGGTCAGCAAAGGCCTCCTCGAGAAAGTGCATTTAAGCCAAGGCCTAAAGGCCGAGGAGCCAACCGTTCAGAGTAGGAGGAAGGACATTCAGGCAGATAGCACAGCGTGAGGTGGGGGCCATGAAGGAGGAAAGAGCTTGGGTGTTCAAAAGTAGGCAGCGAGGGCAGAGGAAGGTGGGGGAGAAGCATCTAGAAGCAGCCTGGCAGAGGCACGTGATCCCGACAAGCGGTGTTCGCAGCAAGGAGAACAGACCAGTGGCTGGGGACAAAAGAAGGCCGTGTCCAGGAGAGCAGCAGGGAGGACGGGGGGCTCAGGTGAGAGTGCTGCTGATGTGGGGGGCAAGAGGTGATGGGCTGCAGGCCTATTTTGGAGGTAGAGCCAACTGGTCAGCACAAGCGTCGTCACTGCCACCGGAACTGCCTGGGTCCCTCCCGCCCCCGCCGCCACTCACCTTCTTGCTCACAAGGAAGCTGGCGGCCACGGCCAGCCCATGCGTGAAGTTGTCTATGGTGTTGGCCAACAGGTTCAGATAGCCGCTGACCTGCGAGAGGGGACAGAAAGCGGCTGAGCAGGGCGGGCAGGGGTGAGCTCGGCCAGCCACTCGGGGTGGGGCGGCTGCAGGACGAGGGGGCCCTGAGCGGGCCACTCACTTTGATGCTCCGGACCACGGCACCCAGGCCGGGCTCTGCAGCCGGCTGGGCCAGAGTGTGGCCTCCATTGAGCACGGCAGCAGCAACGGGGTCTTTGCGGGGGGCCTAGGGCCAGGAGAAGGAGGGAGAAGTGACATTAGATGCCCCCCACTTGGCCAGGGTGGACACAGAAGGGGAGAGGTGGAGAAACAGACAGGGAACTCCCTTTGGCTTGGCTAGACTTCTCTGTTGCTCGATCAGATGGGGGCCTCCAAACTCAAAAGACCACCGCCCGCACTGCTGTCGCTCAGTCTATGAGAACAAGCCCCAGCGGGCGCTGAGGCCGTCACACCCCAGATCCTCCCAAACAAGCTGTCCCAGCCTCCCAGAGGTCCCAAGGAAAGGCCGAGAGACCCTCTTTTTCTGGGTTCCGCTCAGAACCCAAGCCTCCACGACCTGGCACCACCACAAAACAGAGGCTGAGGTATCTAGGTGCTAGAGTTTAGGGCTCACCTGGTTGGTCCCCTCCTGCTCCTTGCTGTCCAGGAACATCTTCTCCAAAGCCAGGAAGGTCAGGAAGCCAGCAATGACCCACAGCCCCAGCTGCTGCTGCTGCTGCAGGCTCTGTCCCTCACCACCTGCAGGGGCAGCACTGACAGGCCAGGCCAAGCCAGGGCCACAGAAAGGGGGCTGTTTGGAATGGGACCTAGTCCAGGGCAGGGGCAGGGGCAGGGGGCCAGGACTGGCTGGTGGGGCAGTGGGGCCCCAGGGACTGCCCCAGGGACAGGATCAGTCCCCTGCCAGAGGCCCAGAACCCCTCTCCCGGTCATCCGGCGGAGCAGGCAGGGCTTAGGTCATCACTGGGTATGGGGCCCAGCTCCCCCCAGCCGCCCCCCTCCCGCCCCTAGCCTGTGACCTCACTCACCAAGGCTGGAGCTGCACGTGTAGGCCCAGGCCTCAGGCAGCAGGTGGAGAAACACGTTGCCCAGCAGCCCCCCCAGGGCAAAGCTGAGCAGCTGCTTCAGGCGCCGGGCCCCAGCTGCAAGGCAGAGGCGGGGCCGGGGGCTGAGGGCAGGGCCCCTGGCCCGACCGCCTCCCCGTGCAGTGTACTAGGCTCTTTGTGTTGCCCCAGCCAGAATGTAAGCCTCTAAAAGGCTGGACAGGGCCTGCTGCCCTCCTTCGGCCCCCGCCCCCAGACCCAGCAAAGGCTGGGTGCTCCACAGGAATACACCATGACCTGCACGGTGGAGCCACTACTGCCTCAGGGCTAAGGTCCCAGCTCCTCACCCCACCAGCGGGTGACCTGGGGCAGAGTACAGCTGGGACTCAGTTTCCCCTTCTGTAAACTAGGGATAATTGTACCTATCTGATACGGATCTTGTGGGAATTCAGTGACAATACACATAGCAAGAACTTCTTAAGTGGGAATGTTCTTTTCTCAACCACTGCTACTCTCAGAAAAGTAACAGAGATTTGGGGACTTTTGCCAACCTGCAGCACCCAGAGTTGGAAGTGCCAAACTCCTGGTTTGAAAGAAACTGAGCCCCAGAGGGCAGAAGCAGCATGGGGGTGGGGTAGCAAATATCCCAGGGGAAGCTGCTGCCTCTAGGCTGTGTGACCTCAGGATGGTCAAAGAACCTCTCTGTGCCTGTGCTTCCCCGTGTGCAAAATGGAGCTAATAATCCAAGTCCTCCCTACACAGACCTCACAGGTCACAGGGGATGGACCGAGTTGATGCACAGGCATGACAGCAGGGCCCCAGGAGCTCTCCATTCACAGCCTTGGCAGCAGCCCACAGCCCAGCAAACAGGGGAGTGCAAGCGCCTGGGGCCCTCGTTTCAAAGATTCCAGGGCCCGTGGTCCATGCTTACTGTGTCATACTCTTGGGTGGTGGCGAAAGGCACCTGTATTTCTAGCAGCTTTTTATTACAGCATGTCAATTGTGGACAGACAGTACGTGCAGATCATACGAAAGGGCAGCCAAGGAAAAGCCCCCACCCGTGCCTGTACCCCTCCCCAGGGGCAGCCTGCGACCAGCCTCTCATGTGTCTGCGGGTAAGGCTGGCCCAGGGGCTTTTGGTGCAAGAGCTCTTTGCACTGTGAACAGAGACCGAAGGGAGAGGCAGTGCGTCACTGGCCACTGCAACCTCACACCTGGCACAGGGCCCGCAAACACTCCGCTTTCCGCGCACCAGGCAGTGCTTTACCGACAGGGGTTCATTTAACTGTCACAATAGCACCTACGGGGCAGATACTCCTGCCATCCCCATGTTTAACATTGGGAGCCTGAGGCAGAGTGAAGTTAATTAACTTGCTCAATGGCACCCAGCTGGTATGTGGCCCAGCTGAGATCTGAACCCAGGCACGCTGGCATCCATGTCTCTAACCACTATCTATAATGCTTCTCGATGAATGCTTGTTGACAGTTATTCTTTTAGGATAAAAAACGCACACATGAATGCACAAATCAGCATGGTGCACCCTGGTCTCACGGGACCAAAGTGAGAAATTGTCTTCTGCCCTCGCCCTCCACCTCCGTCACCCCATGAGCCAGGATGTGAGACCCAGCTCTGCGTGGGAGAGCAGCGTGCTGCCCACGCTGCCGGCTGCCCCAAAGCGCCAGAGGAGGGTCACCCACCTTCTGAGCGCAGCGTGGTCCCCATCTCCAGGGGAATGACCAGTAACGGGAAGACCCCGCTGAGTCCCACCATAAGTGAGCCCAGGAGGGAGCAGATCCAGGTATCCAGCCTCTCCCCGCTCAGCAGAGCCCCCCAGGACTCGCTTTCCTTGTTGTCTAAGCGACAGGCCGCTGCGGCCCCCCGGTTCCGGAGGGCCTGCTGGGAACCCCCAGCCCTTCCCAGGAGCTCCAGGGCAACAGCAGCAAGGAACAGGAGCCTTTGGCCCGCCATGCCGAAGCCAGAGTAGGGACATCCAGGCATGCCAGGTGCTGAAAAACACAAAGGCCACTTATGTGAGCTGCCACCCTTGGCCGAGCACCTGCTTATGAAATACGGCATCTTAACCTTCCCGGCCCCCCACGTGCCATGGCGTCTACCCTCCTGCTTGCCTGGCCCAGGGCCCCTGGGCGTCCACATGGTGGGCGCACAGAGCAGAGGGTTTCTGCTTCTCCACTCTCAGAGGATCACACGTTTTTTCCTTCGGAGCAGTTTCAGACTGTGTGTCAGCCTGTCTGCCTGCGGCTAAACTTTCCCTAATGACAGGGTGAGGCGCTGGCTGGGTTCCCCTCAGCCACCGGCAGGCAGGCCCGGCCCAGCCGGGTGTCTCTGGCTGCCAGGGGAGCTTTTGCCGCCAGGATGCGCCCTGGTGAGCACATCCCAGGGACTGAGGCTGGTGCTATCCAGCTTGATGGGGGCAACTTTAGGAGGCGCAGGTGGGGAAGCCAAGCAGCTGAGCAAGGACAGGACCATTAGAGCGTCTTCCTAGGAAACAAGCCCAGAGTCCTCGGAGCACAGAGACAGACAAGAGGTGGGACTGAAGAGAAAGGAGCCTTCAGTTAGTAGCTGCCTCACAAATGCTCAAAGCACGGCCACTAACTCTGTGCTCCGCACTCACAGTGGTTAGACTGCGGGCAGGTCCCTGCAGCCCGCTCCCTGAACCTCAGTTTCCTTCTCTGAGGATGGAGACTGACTCGTTCCCACAGTTGTGCACATCAGATGAGCCTGATAATGCCGGTGTATGTGCCCGGCATGGGGGAAGCAGAAAGCCCTCCTGACGCTGTGGGAGGCCCACAGCTCTGGGCAGCAGGAATGTACCCAGCTGGTCACCCATCACAGGACCAGGATGTGAATCAATCAAGGGAGAAGTTCAGTCTGGAAACTCGGGCATGAGGTTTCAATGTGGTCTGCCCCGCCTTGTGCTGGCTGTGTCCTTGAGCTGGGGCTGTCCCTGCCTCAGTTTCCTCATCTGCTGCTAGAGGTAGGACGGAGGGAAAGCAGCTGCCTCTGGCGGCGGAAAAGACGCCCGCGTTCAGGATCTCCAGGCTCGAACGGGAGACCCTGATGGAATTCGCTGGGCTCCACTGGGGACCAAAGGCGGGCCAGGGCCAGGGCGCGCGTGGAGGCCAAGGCGGGTCACGTAAAGGTGAGGGGACCGCAGGTTTGGGAGGGGGGAAGAGGGTGCGGAGTCAGAGAAGAGCGGGAAGGAAGAAACCAAGAGAGAGAGAGCTAGAGACAGTGGGAGAGACGGACGAGGAGGGGGAGAGCAAGGGAGAGATGGGGAGCGACGTGTGGGCTACTGGAGAGAAGAGCGCAAGGAAGTTTAACTCCGAGGTCTGGAGAGGCCCGGGGCGGCCCGGGGCGAGGCGGGCCGGGGTCGGGGGTATCGCCGGGTCCATCCCGCCCAAGGCGCGGGCCCGGAGGGTCCGGCGGTCACTCACCGTGCAGCGGCGGCAGCGGCGGCGGCGCTCCGGACGTCCCCGGCCATCCAGCTGCGGCGCCGCGCCCCGCCCCAGGTCTGCCCCGCCCGGCCCTGCAGCCCGGCCCCCAGCCCGGAGCCGCCCCCCGTGCGCGGCCACGTCACACGGGACCTGTCCGGAACCCGACGCGCCGCGCGCCGCCGTGTTGTGGGGAGTGGCCGTCCGGGAGCGCTTCCGTTTCGCGGCCATGGGGGATCCGGGCGCCCAGCGCACTTCCGCTGGGGCCCGGCCAGGGGATCGGCGAGGAGGGCCAGGCGGAAGTGGGGAAACCGTGGGTACCACGCTCAGCCCGGGAGGGCCGGGCAGAGGCGGCGGCTCCGCAGGGACCGCGAGCCGCTGGGCGGCTGGGCGTGCGGGTCTGGGCGCCGCTTCTTCTCCCGGGCTGCAGTGTCCCTCGTGGCCGCACGAGGGCGCGCTCGGCTGCCGGACTCGCAGCCCCCCACCTGGCCGGCGGGCCCGGGTCCCGGGTGGAAGGGTGGCTGCGGCCGTCCGGTTCTGAGTCAGCCAGGCCTGGCTCCTCCATGAACAAGGGAAAGGGGAAGTGCCTGCCGCAGGGAGGGGCCTAGCCCCGGGAACCTCAGAAGAGGGAATTTTATTCTTACTCATCGAATTATTTTTATGCTTTGGTTTTTCACTGGGAACCTCAGGCCTTTGTCTCCAGAGCTTGTAACCCTTTGGGGTCCAATGAATGGTGGCTTGACACTGCTGCTCTGAACGCCAAACCCGAGGGAGCAAGGGCTCTGTGCTCCCCTCACCCAGAGGAAGCTGGCCTGACCTCTTAGACCTGGGCAGCAAACAATAACGTTCTTAGTATAACTGCAATTTACTGAACACCTTCTGTGTGGCATTCACTCTACTCGCATCCTCATTCCGTCCCATTGGGGTGGGCACTGTTAGCCCAGGCTGAAACGATGGCAGAGCCAGGATTCAAACGTGGGTGTCCCTGAACCCTGAGTGTGTGATACCGCCTCTCGCTTCTAGGGTGTAGGGGTCTGGTTTGGTGTTTCTACTTTGCATCCTTCTCTGGGACTCAGCCAGGGCTGTAGACTGTTCAGGAAGGACCGTGTGGGTACTTACTTGGGCAGAGATTGTGAGAGGTGGGGTTCTCCAAGCCTCTGACCCTCATGGGCAACCTGCAATAGCTCCCTTCATCTGTCCGGAGTCGCTGTCCCCTTCTGGGGGTTCTGAGGGCACCCTCAGCTCTCAGTGCCTTGTTCCACCTCACACTCTAATGTCTAGACTCCCAGCTCCTACCAGGCGGGATCAGCTTTCCTCTGAGAGCCCCTTGTCTGCCTCACCTGACCAGGCCTGTAGGTCGGCCAGGGTGCCCTCCTGTGCCCCTCCCTGAGTTCTAAGGTGAAAGTCCTGGGTTGGTTTCTTTGCCAGGGGAGCAAGACACTCAGGGATGCTGCCCTGAGCTCTAAGATGCTCTCTGCCTTGTATGCAAATCACACCATCATATGCAAAGCACTTCACAATATACAAATGATTTCACAATAATACAGTCAGCATTCCTGCCTCTGGGGGCCGAGGGCTGCTGGATACCAGCCAGAGGATGGGCAAGACCCAGCCAGAAATGCCATTTGCTGCTTTCTCACTGGCCTGGAATTTCCACCATCAGACACACTAATGGATTAAAGAAAGAAGCCCATTGTGGGTGGAATGAGACTCTAGAGAAGGTGACAATGAGCAGGAGGGTCGGGTGGAAAGACGGTGGGTGGACTAATATGTGACTGTTAAAAACTGAGTTAGCCCTGGCCGTTGTGGCTCAGTGGATTGAGTGATGGCCTGCAAACCAAAAAGTCACTGGTTTGATTCCTGGTCAGGGCACATGCCTGGGTTGCAGGCCAGGTGTCTGGTTGGGAACATGTGAGAGGCAACTGATTGATGTGTCTCTCGCACATTAATGTTTCTCTCCCTCTCTTTCTCCCTCCCCCTCTCTCTCAAAATAAATAAGATCTTTAAAAAAAACTGAATTAGATCTCCCAAGGATTTCCAGGTATAACCTAATGAGAAAGAGACATAAATAAGTATATTTATTTAATATAATCCACTATATATGTTATACACATACATACACGTGATTATAGGTATTGGTATAATTGTGAGTAAAAAAATATATGGGTCACACTTTAAGGTGTTAACATGAATTCCATGGTGGGGGGGAATATAAAAATTAAAAGGAATTTAAAAAATACGTTAAATATGTATACAATTACATTTATGCAATTATGTAAAAAATTATATAAAATCTGACACACGTATGTGTGAACATCATAGAATGTACTACGCAAACCTAGATGGTATAAACCTAAGCTATATGGTATATCACCATCATATATGTGGACAGACCCTTATTGACCGAAACGTAGCTATGCAGCAGATGACTGCATATATGTATGTATGTATGTGTGTCTGTATGTATATGTATGCCTCCTAGCTTGTGGTTATGGTTAAGACAACAAGATTCTGGTACTAGATTTCCTGGGGCAAATTCCTTAACTCCATATGTCTTAGTTTCCTCAGCTGTAAAATGAATTACTGTATTGGATCATTGTGAGGATTAAATGAATAAATATATGTAAAGCACATAGAGCTTTACCTGGCATATGGGAGTTCTATTTAAGGATTAGATATTATTGTTTATATGTATAAATACATGGGCATACAGAAAATGTTACAACAATGAAAAGAAGAGAGAAATTAAAGACACAGGGTCGGGGGGGTGGGTCATCTTCTCTCCTCCTGTTGTGACCACAGAGGAGTTTTTTTCACATTTATCAGTTGGCTTGGAGGGCTCAGGGATTGAAAGTTAAGCAGTGTGGGGTGGGTCTGGACACTGACTGCTTGGGTCTGAGTGTCCAGGAGGGACTGGGCTGCGGACCCATTTCTTTGACTTTGCTGGATTGCCCAGGGTCTGACTAACACGTTGCTCTTGGTGTTACGGTCCAATGAGAAGCAGGGGGAGCCGTGTCTCACCCGCTAATCCAGCAGTCCTGGGCCTGGTCTGATAATATTTTCAGGTGTTACAACATCACAAGAAAACACTATGCTAACATGGGAGGAGGGCAGCCCTTGAAATTCTATGTATCCTTTCCACGAACTGGGAAGGAAAGCCTTTGAAACTGTGTTTGCATCCCAGGGCCCGAAAGGTGGGAAAGGGCCCATAGGGCCTAAAGAAGGAAGCCCATTAATTAACATTGGGTAGTCATGCCCCAGTCCTGGAAAGCTGGCGCAACCTTTACCTGTCAATCAATATGTAACTTCTTCACCTTCCTCCACCCCACCAACCGTGTGAGTCCTCAGAAGAAAGTCCTCTTGGCTTTTGGCTCTCATGGCGCTCTTGGACCTCTTGGTCTTCTGGCCACAGGGCCTCTGGGTGAGCTTGCCACCCTGGCATTTGGCCACCCTTGCTTTTGCTCTCCTGTTCACTAATACACTTTGCATGCATGCTGGTCTGTAATTTTTTACTGCATCGGCGAGAAGAACCAGGGTTTCTCCAACAACACTGGCTCTGGTACCTCTGTCGGTGGGGGGGGGGGGGGGGGGCTTTCTCAGTAAATTGGCCCCAGCCTTCTATTTCCAGGTGGGACTGCAGGGCCTGCTGACCCAGCAGTGGCCGCGAGACCAGCACGGCCTTGGCATTGCCAATGCTCCGACAACCTTCCCCCTCCTCCAGCACTGCGGGGCTAGGGGCTCCAGGCTGCAGTGGATGCACATTTCTTCTGCTTCCAGAGTGCGGCCTTCACCTTCTCAGGGCTTTCCGTGGGGGTCTGCAGGCTGGTAGCAGTCTCCTGTAGAAAGGCACTTGAGGCCCAGGGCAGTGAACACCTTGCCCAAGGTTTCAGAGGGGAAGAGGCAGGCTCAGGGGCTCGCCCAGAGCCCAGTGCTCCTAAAGGAGCCTCAGGCTCCACCTCTCCAAGCCAGACCTGCCCCTCTGGAACCCCTGACCCTAACTCTCTCTCAAGTTGTCCTTTCCAGAGCAGCCTTAGCTCTTTCATGAGTCCCTGGGCTGCTTTCACCTATGAATCCCGAACACTGGCCAGACGATGCCCATAACTCAACAGCCCCCCCCCCAAACCACTACAACCACTCAGCAAATCTTCCATGGGCAGCCCACGTGCAGCCAAGCCTCACTACTTCCTGTCCAGCCTCTCTGCCTTTCCCACCTCTGGCAGGCCTGGCATCTTCTTCCTCTTCCACTGTCTCGGTGGATTAAAATCCAGCCTGTTTACAAGGCTACCTCTTCCCTGAAGGCTTATGGATCTGTCCAGCCTGAAAGACCTCAGTGTTGTGTTATGTGTCTTTGGGGCTTTTAGTTTTGTCCTCTGTGCCTCTACTACCACGACCACCACCTAACTGTGGGCTTCTTCAAAGAAAGACAAGCTTGTCCTGACTGGTGTGGCTCAGATGGGCACTGTCCTGCAAGGTTGCCAGTTCAATTCCCGATCAGGGCACATGCCTAGGTTGTGAGAGAGAAACATTGATCTGTTGCCAAACCTGTAACCCAGGCATGCGCCCTGACAAGGAATCAAACCCATGAGCTTTTGGTTTGCAACAGCAGTTTTCAGCCAGTGGGTTGCAACCCCTTTGGGGGTCGAACGACCCTTTCACAGGGGTTGCCTAAGACCATCAGAAAACACATATATAATTACATATTGTTTTTGTGATTAATCACTATGCTTTAATTATGTTCAATTTGTAACAATGAAAATACATCCTGCATATCAGATATTTACATTATGATTCATAACAGTAGCAAAATTACAGTTATGAAGCAGCAACGAAAATAATTTTATGGTTGGGGGTCACCACAACATGAGGAACTGTATTAAAGGGTCGTGGCATTAGGAAGGTTGAGAACCACTGGTTTATAAGGATGATGCTCCAATGAACTGAGCCACCAGTCGGAGCTCCATTACATTTTGAAGCACCTGCTGATAGTGCACGGGACCCACTACATTTCCTTACTGTCGTATAGTCTCTCAGTATTACCCTTGAGTCTTGAGTTTACTCTTGAGTCTTTTGGTGGGTAATCCCATCCTCCCCCGCAAAACAAAAGTATTGGAAGAAAGGAGCCAACTTTGGGTTTGGCTTGGTTTTGAACTTCACGGGAAGGGCATTTGTCTTCTGGGACTGGCCTTTTCATTCAACAATATTGGGCTAAGATTCATTCACGATACTGTGTGGAGCTGGTTTCTTTGCTTGCACTACTGAATGATGTACCACTGTGTAAATGAGTGCACTGCAATTTATTTAGCCATGTTCTTGCTCACGGGCACTTGGGTCATTTCTAGATTTTTGCTGTTAAGAACAAGACAGCCTGGCTGGCGTGGCTCTGTTGGTTGAGTGTTGCCTGTGAACCAAAAGTTCGCAGGTTGGATTCCTGGTCAGGGCACATGCCTGGGCTGTGGGTTCAGTCCCCTATATGGGGCACGTGAGAGAGGCAGCACATTGATGTTTCTCTCCCTCTCTTTTCTTTTTCCCTCCCTTCCCCTCTCTCTAAAAGAAAGAAAGGGGAGAGAGAGAGAGAGAGAGAGAGAGAGAGAGAGGGAGGGAGGGAGGAAGGAAGGAAGGAAGGAAGGAAGGAAGGAAGGAAGGAAGGAAGGAAGGAAGGAAGGAAAGAAAGAATAAAGAAAAAGAGGGAGAGGGAAAGCTTTGAAAGTTCTTGTCCCTGTCTCTTGGAGCACATGCCAGGTTTCTCTTGCCTATGCTGAGCCTCCACGTTATGAGATAAGGCTAGATTGTGAGCGCCGTCCCTGCCACTAGCCGGTGGTTGTATCCGTTGCGCTCTGACTAGCAACGCACTGGAGCTTCCGCGGCTCCACCTCTCCTCCAACACTTGGTGCCGCCAGGGCTGCTCATTTTTGCTCTTAGAAGGGTGTGAAATAGCCCCTCATTGTGGTCATTTGCATCTCCCTCGTCACCAGTGAGCTTGAGCATCCCTTAGACGTGCATTGGACACATATTTCCTCCTCTGTTAAAATGCAGGACCACTTGTTTTTTCCTAAGCATTTGCAGGAGTTTTTATGTATCTGTGATGCTTATCCTTTGGGTTCTCCGAGGCAGACGTCTCCTCCAGTTTGTGGGTTGCTTTTCACTTTCTCTAAGGTGTCTCCACTTCTCTATTGACTCCCACACCTGTGCCAGGGACGCCCACGGGCGTTGCACCCCGCGTGTGCTTGTGTGTAAGGAGGGTCGGGCGTCTCAGGGCCCATCCCCCGTGGAGACCGACCCCACTGCTCCTCCTGCTCTCTGGGGCTTTAAGACCCCAAACCCCCAGCTTTGGCTGAAGCGGCCTGGTTGGGGGAGCCCCTCTCTGACTGGGGTGGGCATGGGTGGGGGGGCGGAGAAGGCCTTGCTGAGATGGTGCCCCCTTCTCCCCCACGGAGTTATTTATCACTTCCCGCCCCTCACTGGGGGCCGGGCCCCTCTTTGCTCCGCTGGGCACAGCCCGCTGCACTCATGCTCCCCGGGGGCTGGCGGACGCGGGGGAGGGGCACTCCGGGCCGGCCCTCCGGAGGCGGAGGCGGGGGCCAGGCCTGCGGCGGGGGCTGGGGTAGGGGGCGGAAGCTGCCGGAGTAGATAAGGGCCGAGGTCGGTTCTGCGGTGAGACAGTGCGGGACGGTGCCTCCTCCCCTGGCCTCCGCCGGGCCTGTCCCCACTCCCGGAGCCAAGGTCTGACCGGCGGCTCCCTCCTCCCGCCCGCGGCTCAGGCTCGGCCTCTGCAGCCTGGGACTGCTGAGACCCCGGGGAGCAGTGGGAGACGGGCTTCAGCTTGCTCAGTCAGTTACCAACCTCAGTTACCTTCACTGGAAAACGGGGGCGAGGGCCTCCACCTACCCTTCAGAGCTGTTGGAGATGGAACCAGCTGGGGCTGGTGAAAGGCCTCTGTGGAGCTGGGCTTTTTGTAAAGGATGGGCTCCTCTCATTGTCCCGGCTGTACCCCCTCACTCTCCTGGCCTCATCCCCATCGTATAAATGGGAAAGTAGGGGGTCTCTCCTCAAGTCACAGAGCCAGCCATCACAAAGCAAGTGGGGAGGGGAATGGAACTCTTTCCAGTGCCACCAAGTTGGCGACTGAGCTAGGTTTTGTGGTGCCTGAGGCTTACACAGTTGAGGAGACCTTTTTAAGAAAATGATGACAAAGTCACAAATATCGATTAAAATTTTTTTTAATTTATTGATTTAAGAGAGAGAGAAGAAAAACCCAACTTGTTTCACTTATTTATGCATTCACTGTTGCTTCTTGTATGTGCCCTGACCAGGGATTGAACCTGCAGCCTTGGTGTATCGGGGGATGATGCTCTAACCCACTGAGCTACCCAGCCAGGGCCACAAATATAAATTTGCTAAGGCCTGTCTCCCAGGACCTTGGAAGGAACCCAGGCAAGTGAGAAGCTCAAGTCCAGCTTTTTGGTTTTCTGGCCTCACCCACAGGCCCCCTGGAAAAGCTTACACCCCTCTTCTTACAGGAGAGGGCAGCTACCAGCATGCTTATGGAGTAGGGTGGCCCAACACAGCAGGGCAACTGCCTGAGAGGCCCTGCTGCAGCGGGGCCCCACCCGTTTCGTGCCCAGGCAGCTGTCAGCAAGCCCAACCCAAGAGCGAGGGCAGCCAGGCACTTGGGGACTGCATCACGGCTATGCAAGGCCAAGCCCTCCCAGTCCCATGCAGTCCTGGTTGTCCCTTAGGGCCTCTGACACTGCGGGCCAGAGTGGTAGGGAACAATTCCTAGCAGAAAAGGAAGGGGGACTTCTCTGGGTCCATGGAAGTGCATCTGTCTTAGAGGTACATGGAATTGGGGTTCAAGCTCCTGCATGGCTATGTGACCTTGGGAAGACTCCTTTACCTTGGTTTCTTTATCTATAAAATGGGAGAGCTGTTAATGGGGCTTAAATGAGACCATGCATGAAGAAGGACTGAGCCCTTAGAAACAAATTTCCTTTCTGTGACATCTCCAGGCTCAGAGAGGCCTTTTCCTCCCTATTTTAGGGTGACGTCGCTTACCCAGGGGTGGTGTCTCTGATCCAGAGGTGAGATTTCAGCCTGCGAATGGCTGGCACCAGTGCCCTGGTTCTAACCACCGGGGTCCGTCTCCCCAGGGAATGACATGCCACAGCTAGGTGTGCATGCCCAGGCCGGGGACCAAAGGGGAGCACTTGATTCAGGGGTCTGCTCACCTTTCTGGATTTTATCATCTCTCTGCACGCATGGGCACCTGAGGCTGGAAGTTTTCCAACTCAGATATCCTATAATCTGGACCAGGAGAGGCAGGAGAGTCTGGTGATGGGGAGGGAGCTGAGGGATAAGCCATGACCGAGCGTCTGGGCAGCAGTGACACTCCAAAAGGCTCGAAGTCTTTTTCCAAACCAAGAGGTGCTGCTCTGCCTCCAGGTTTGCATAGGATTCCCACTGGGTTGGTGGTCAGAGCTGCACCTTCCGGCCAGCTGACCTTGCCCCAGTCACTCCTCCCCTCTGAGCCTCAGTTTCCTCACCTGTGAAATGGGACCAGGAAACCTGCAGCTGCTGTGAGGGTTGTAAGGCACTGTGTATGTAAAATGCATGATGAGCTGCGGCCCTGGACGGGTAGCTCAAGTGGTTAGAGCTCTGTCTTTGGGCCTCTGAGGTCTCTGTCCCTGAGAGCGAGCACCTTGGCCTAGGCCTGGGAACCGCAGCTCCAGCACTCTCCCAGGTCAGGACAGCTCAGAGTGAGGCCAGGGGCCCTGAGGTGCCGAGAAGAGTGGGGAGCAAAGGTTCTCACCCCAACTCAGGCAGGTGAAGCGGGAAGGAGGGAGGAAGTGGGGCTTCTGAGTGTCAATGGGAGTGGCCTCTGTCGTGTCATGCTGGCCACACAACACCCTGCAAATTCTCAAGGCAGGCGTTTTCCAAACGGGGAAAGTGAGGCTCAGAGAGGTGCGGTCACGTGCCCAGGTTCTCACGCTACACGCGGTCGGATCTGTCCGGCTCTGCAGTCCGGACTCCAGCAGTCACTGCTGCTTTCTTACCTTATCTGTCTGACGAGGTTGTGAGTGGAGCAGGTGACTTCAGAGGCTCAGAGGGACCCCAGGCCCTGCCACTCTCTTAGGAGATCCCCGAGCCCCATGCTGGCGGCTGGAGACCGAAGGCTGTAGCTGAGGAGAACTTGCTCATAGTGAGAGCAGAGACCCCTGGAGTAAGGGAGTGAGCGCACTGTCTCTGGAGGGCTTCAAGCAGAGGCATCCTGAGTCTCCACCAGTGTATTCCAATGGCTGAGGAGCTGGAGGAAGGTCTACTAGGCATCTGGAGGCATGGCTCCTAAGGGGCCCCCAAACTACCCGAAATGTTTCTGAAGTTCTTTATTTTAATCTTAAAAATTCATACAGTTGTTTATCCTTCTTTTTAATATGTCAACCTCCCTCCTTTATTAAAAGCAACAGTGTCCCCTCCAAGTCTCTGCCCGAGTGGACATCCAGGAAGACATGCCATGGTGTAGGCAGCACCCGAGCAGTGGCCCCAGCCCCGGGCCCCGTGGTCGAGTTTGAGAGTGTGCAGGGTCAGAGCTGAGGTCAAGACCCTACCTGTTCTCTCAAAGTCCAGAGCTCTGCCTGCCTCTGCTCCTTGCTCCTGCCTCTTCCCTGGGGCCCTCTGGTCTCCTCTCGCAGATGGTTGTCCAGCCCAACCTGACTCCCCCACTAGGAATTCTCGGGACACCTTACCCCTCCCTTCAGCCCCCGAGAGTCCTTGTCCAGAGGGGCATTACCCACCTTCAGGCCTCTCCGCATGCAACCAGCGCCCAACTCACGGATTTCTGTGCCCGTTAAGAGGAAACTGAGGTCCAGAGACAAGAGGTGCCTAACCCCAGGGCTGTGGGATGCCCAGGGTGGGGGGGGGTGGGGGTCTCTGGGCAGGTGGAGTGCGTAGGTCCGAGGAGAGGGCGCCAGATCTGGGCCCTGGCCAAGGATACAGGAGGGAGGAGGGAAGGCCACGGGCACCAGGACTGCCGTCCGGCCGGTCCCTGTGCCCAGGGTAGGGAAGTTTCTTATTTCTCCTGCTTGACTTCCCCCTTTGATTTATTATAGCCATGAAATGCTCCGCTCTCTTCTCTTTTCCTTGCTGTCCCCGGGGCTGGAGGAGCACAGTCCTCCCCCGGCACCAGGCCTGGGCCTCGCTGGTCTCCTAGCTCCTTCCATGGGTTGAGCCCAGGGGGCCAGAAACGAGAGGTGAGTCGGGCAGTCAGGAGGGGAGAAGGAGGGGCCCAGGCCTCCCAAAGACTGGCCTGGGTAGGATCCCGGGAGCTGGCAAAGTCTCACTTGGGCAGGGCTGGGGCTGGGCACAGGGTGTGGCAGGCAGTTGTGGACTTGAAAGCAGATGGCTCCCTGGGGTCGTGGGGGTGGCGGGCTCCCAGCCAACGGCTCCAGTGAGGCTTGGGGTTCGGGCCCGGCCAGGGTCTGAGGGCCAGGCACGGAGTTCTCAAAGGCCAGCCCCCAGGTCAGAGAAATGGCTTCTCTGTGACCCCTGACCCCACATTCTGATTTAACAATGGCCAAGGCAGGCCTGGCTCAGGCCGCTCTGGGAACCGGTCTGAGAACGCAGAGGCGGGCACGAGGCCTGAAGCCTGGGAAACCCCGGCCCCTCCAGGCCACAGCCGGACAGCACCCTGCGGCCCGGCTCAGGTGGGTGAAAGGGCTGGAGCCTGTCTGCCGGGCTGCCCGGCGGGCCTGCCCGCGGCCAGAGCCTTTCTGCCCGCCACTGTGCGGTGCCTGCGGTAATGGGGCTGTTGGCGTTTTGCAATGGGCCGGGGGTGGGGAGGCTGCGCACACATGCTTCCTGTGGTGACTGGGCGCTTCCTGTTTTCTCAGGCGCCGGACTTGCTACTGTCGATGTGGAAACAGGGGCAGCTGCAGCCTGGGTGGCTCCGCGCTGCGTGCCCCGACTCTGCCCAGAGGAGCCTGAGTGGGCCCGCCACCCCAAGCCCCAGGCCGGGCTAGATGGCCTGAGTTACCCCCACCCCAGGCCTCCTTGTTTCCCACCCAACAGCTTCCGCCGAGAGGAAGGAGTCAGGCAGGGCTGTTACTCCAGGCTGAGCAGGTGGCCCAAAAGGCCAGAGTCCCAGGGGCGAGAGCTCTAGGCCGGTGTCAGGGCACGTGGCTTTGGTCTCAGCTCTGTCCCTCGTCCACCGAACGACTTGACCACCCCTGACCCACTCGAGGCCTTGCCTAGTGATCATGGCATCTGTGATCAATAATCCTTCATCCATTTCTGCCCTAACTTGGCCTCGATTTTTACATCCCAAGAGCCTCGGCTTTGGGGACAGGGTGAGCACTGAACTGGGGGTGCTCAGCACAGGCCTTGACAGAGAGGGGACTTGGATAGACTGGGGCAGCGGGGGGCGTGGATAGAAAGGGCAGGCCAGGCGGGGGCGCCGGCCTGGAACAGGGCTTAGAGGTGGGAAGGCCAAGACCACGTCTGGGAGGCAGCGTGTTGAGAGTGAGTGGCAGGTGACGAGCTTGATCCGGAAGGACCAAAAGCGGGAGAAGGATTTGAGGGACCTCTGTGTTCCCGCAAACAGTAGGAAAGGGCCTGACACCCTCTTCATGCTCTTCCTCAGAAGAAAGACAAGCAGTTGTTCGGAGGGTGGGGGCAGGGTCAGCCCTCCCCAGGGGCATCGAGTACCATGTGGTGTGATGTGGGAACCCTGGGGGGGACCCAGCCTTTCCCCATCTGTCAGGTGCCCAGAGTTCCACCATGAGGGCCAGGCCTTAGGGCTCGTCACTGCCCTCTTCCCGAATGTGTTTTGTTTTGTTTTGTTTTGAAGCTGCTATTGCAAGAAGGGAGGGGAGGTGACTTTGCTTCTTGTTGAGTTTGCTGACAGCATCTGACCTTTGGAGGAAGAAGGTTGGTTTTTTTTTTTTTTTTTTTTGGTTTTTTGTTTTTGCAGCAAGGTTGGGGCCTGAGCCCCCTGGGAACTGACCAGTCCACTAAGCGAGTTCAGTCACCCCATTGGTCCAGGCGGTTCTGAGGTGCCTGTCCCACAAGGATCTCCCCACACATCTCAAGGCCTGCCCATCCCAGACAGAGCACAAGAGGCCTTAGGATCTCAAGACCCTGAGGCCCAGCCGGAGGGGCCATCAGGCCAGCCTGTGCCCCACCACCCTGTCCCCAGCCTTGGTGCCCTGGGCCAGCCCAAGTGCTGAGCTGGCAGCTCCGCAGCTGCTTCTGCCCACGGAGGCCCAGTTATAAATAAGCCCAATGCGGCCAAGTCATCAAGTTCTGCCTCAGCCGCATTACCTCAGTGACCACAGGTTGAGGCTGCCCAGAGCTGGGCCCACCAGGACATGCCCACCCGGGCCAAAGGCCGGACCAGCCTTGATGCCTCCTGGGGTCCCCAGACCCAGGGTTTGTGCATCTGCCGCTGCTCAGACCTGGGCCTCCCTGGACACAGGCCACAGAAGGGGCAGGGCCATCCCGCCTGCACGGAGCCAGTAGCTATTTACAAACCGAAACCGGGAGGAGTGAAGTGGCTGTGGCCAAAGTGGCTCCAGGCCCCCAGCCCCCACTCCCACTCCATCCCCAGCAGCCCATCCCCCCTCTCCCCGTGGCTTCCTCTTTCCTTCCCCATACAGCCCCCAGCCTCCCACTGCCTGGCCATCTCTCTCTGGACAAACTGCAAGCAAGCACCTCGCAGTGACCCTCCACCCCACAGAGGCCCAGTCTGCGGGTCCCCTTATCTTCCCCGTCCCTGGGACCCCGTCAGTCTGGGCTCCTTAGAGCAGTAGCCCCTTCCCACCCAGGCCCAGCCCACCCTGGCCTGCCCACGGCACATTCCCACAGTTCTCAGTTCCTCTTCGTGCTTGGAAAAGCTCCAACGCCGATGGCCACCACCATACTGCCTGTCCTTGCCTGAGGATGGCTTCTCTGCGCACCCTCCGTCTTCACGGGGAGCCGAAGGATCTGGAGTGCCGTGGAGGAACTTGGGGCACCTGGAGACTTCAGGGGGCATGTTTCTGGGTCGCAGGCCCCAGCCACCACTCTCTTTGAGTTGAGTTTTGACTCACTCTTCAGGCTGGTGTGGGTCACAGGCGCTTGTGTGATGCAGAATTGAGCTGGGACAGCCGGGCGTGGGGCCTGAGACCGCAGCTCAGCCTGCTTAGGGAATGACAGGCAGGACGGTGCTGTAGAGGGAGCTGCTCCAAGGAGAGACAACGGTGGCAGTACCGACACTCGTCACTAATTATGGCTTCCAGTTCATACCAGCCAGTTCTCTCTGTCCCCAGAGCGAGCCTGTCCCATTATCGTCATCACAAATAGAAACTGAGGCTCAGAGGGGAGACCGCATGTCTGAGGCTACACAGCTAGAGTGGACTGCAGTTCGAGATTTCTAGATGCCCAGGCCCGTTGCCTCTCCACCCGAGCGCAGCCCCGCTTCGGCTCGGACCTCCGGCTCCACATCGGGAGGACGGGAGTTTCCCAGCGCTGTGGAAAAGGGAGCGGCAACGCTGGCCTGAAGCTTGAGACCTTGGACAGCAGCGCTGTCACGCTGTCAAATGGCCATCTCTGACCGGGCCAGCCGGGCCTGATGCCCCCTGCCCCACCTGGAGGGAAGGACCTGATGGGCCCATTCCTTCCCTCCGGCCAAGTCCCAGGTGAGGCAAAAGCCCCGCTCAGCCACAGCCGGCCGCCTGACTGTCACCTAACTTCTTTGAGCCTCTGAATCCTCTTCTGCGAAACTGTCATTTCACAGACACCAAGCTGAGCACAAGCTGTTTCTAAAGCTAGGACACAGTCCTGCCCAGGGTTCTGTGGAGAAGGCAGACGAGTTACAAAAGCCCAAGGGCTCTGAGAGGGAAACTGAGGTGTGGGACACTGAGAAATACTTCCCGGGGTGGGAGGGGTCCCCCTTGGGACAGGCCCCGGAAGACAGGAAAGAGTTCCCTAGAAAAAGCAGACTGGACAGGCTCTCCATTCTGAGTCACATCCCTGTTCTTGGCCTCAGCATTTCCCACGGCCTGAGTGCCCTTCCTTCCTCTGGGCTTGGTGAACTCCTATCCATCCATCAAGACCCATGGACACACCATAGCGTGACCAGGCCTGGCCTGGCCTGGCCGCTCCGCACCTCCTCTTTCCCACCCCGGGTCTGAGCAGACCCAGAATCAGTCCTCCTTGGCCACAACGCCCTTGCCTGCCCCACCCAGGCAGGCATCTGCTCAGCTCCCAAGCTCCAGCCCCCGCCGTCCCCAGCTCCGAAAAGCACCGTTTCCCTTTTCTGGGTGACCACACGCCATGCACAGGGAATTTCCATCGCGGCCTGCGGAGCCTCTGATTCACTCAGACCCCTCATACAGTTAACTCCTTCTGGGCCTGCGCTCTCTGCTCCTACACCCTGAGCTGCCCCCATCCTGCCTGGGATCCCTGAGCAGCCTCGAGCTGGCCTTGGGCTCCACAGCCTGGAAGTGGAAGTCAGCCTCTCACTCACTGGTCCATTCAGGGTCCTCTTGCTGCCATCCCATGCGCAGAGACCCTGCCCCCAGGGCTTATGGCCCACACCCTGGGGGCGGCGAGCTGAGCACGGGCTTTGCAGTTACAGAAGCCTGGGTCTAATCTGATGCTGGTCCTTTCTGCTCTGTGACCTGGAGCAGCATATGTAAGGGCTCCGCTCTGGGCCCCATTTTTCATCTGTTAAGTGGAGTTAATTCCTGTCCCAGAGCCTTGTTGTAAATAAAGATCCAATGTGCTGGGCCCATGGAGGGAGCCCTAAAATGGTTACTTTTCCTTCTTCTTTTCCAAGGGCCCCTCTTACCCCATAACAGGGCCCCTGCTTCAGCCTGAGTCCTTCTTTCAGCCTGGCTTTCCCCTACCAAGACCTGACAGGGGAGAGAGAAGTACAGGGGACTGGGGAGGAGGCCAGCTTCCCGGCCCCCCAAAGGAGATGGTGGAGAAGCCTGGGTGGGAGCTCTGAGAGGTTGAGGACCACAGAGATCCGGAGCCTCGGAGACCGAGCCAAGCCGTCCACCCTCCTGCGGGACGCTGGGCACACACCCCACACATGAATGTCACACACGCTATCTGGTCTAATCCTCACAGCCCTGTGAGGTGCGTCCTAGGATTGCCCCCATTTCACAGATGAGGACACTGAGGCCCTGTCAGTGACTTGCCGACACAGCCAACGACGGACAGGGACAGGACTGGAATCCAGGTCTGCCTCCCCCAGGCTCAGCAGGCATTTGCGGAGGCCAACGAGGGACACAGCCACTCACTACACCCCTGCTGTATGCCAGGTAAGGGCTGACCAGCTTTTTCAGGCCTTTGAATGATGCTGGGATGTAGGTCTCATTGACCTCTCTGGAGCAATGGCTTCTCTGAGCTCTGGCCAGGGGTAGGAGCTTGCCCAGAGGCCATGCATCCCATCAGGGGCACTGAGAGAGAAGAGGATGGTGTCAGGGATTCCATAGCCGAGGGGCCTGAGGGGAAGCTGCTCCTGTCCTCAGTGAGCCAGCAGCGTGGGGGTGCTGCCCGTGGTGAGCAGAAGGAAGTTGCTGTGGGTGGCGGTGGGTTTGAGGTGCCGGAGGCTGAGTGATGTGGCCAAGAGGTGAGCTCCCTGTCTGTAGGCCTGGTCAGCAGGAGGCAAGGCTGTGGTGGGGTGGCCGTGATTCAGGGCCCAGCGGAGGTCAGCCTGCTCCGGAGGTCTGTGCCTCCTGAGTTTGGGACTGGGAACAGCAGACAGGAGTCAGCACAGGTGCGAGGGGAGGCTCGGGGGGCTGGGGAGAGATGCAGGTGGACAGGGGAGAGGGAGTCTGGAGGACAGCCTGGAGAAGGTGAGTCCTCGAGAGACAGAGGCCTTAGCGCGTCAAAGCGGGTGGCCTGTGAGCAAAGGTCGGGGGAGATTGAGAAAGCGGTTCTGGGAATGTTGAGAAGTATCTTCTGGCTGGACGTGGGGGTGGGGCAGGCTCACTTGGGGTGGGGAAGGGCAGAAAAAGCTGGCTGGACTCTGAGTGTGGGGGGCTCCAGCACAGGCCTCAGAAGTTTGCACTTCGGCCTGCAGACAAGTGAGAGCTGAGGAAGATTTTTAGGTGGGGCAATGCCCATGGGAGAGACTCGAGCCAGGGACAGCAGCGGCCCAGGCCCCAGGGCCACTCAGAACTGCAGCCCCTCTCCCCCCGACTCTCCAGCTGTGCGTCCTCGGGCACGTCTGTCACCCACCTGAGCCCCCCTCCCCTCGTCTGTAGGAGAGCACCGATAATAAAACGCCTGCCCCACGGGATTACGTGAGGGTGGAATGAGCCACTGCAGGTAGACACTGGGGCTGGACAAACGCCGGATCCCTTCCCCTCGCCTTTGGCCACAGGCACTTTGTGGACACTTGCCGTGGACGTTTCCTCCTCCCTGCCGCAGGGGTGGCAATGGTGCCCACGTTAGATGTGAAGAAGAGAGAATGTGCCCTGCTGTGGTACCCCCTTCCTTCTGAGGTCAAGACCAAACTCCACACGACATTCCTGAGGCCCTGCCTGATGCAGCCCCTCACCTCTGTCCACACCTCCTGGTCCTGGTCACACCCCTGCCTGGCCTTTGCACCGGCTCATGCGCCTGCCTGGAGCCCTCCCCCCAGCTGTCTGCCTGGCTCCCTCCTTCCCTTGCTTTCAGGGTTTGCTTGGGTCTCCTCCTCCGTGAGGCCTGCCCTGCTTATCCTCTTCAATACGCCGACTGCCCCCACCCACTCTGCCCGCCCCTCGATCCCCCTTACCCACTTTCTAACATGCAAACCATTTCATCTACTATGCTTATCCCCCGTGCGCCCTGCTCCAGAACAAGACCCCAACGGTAGGGGTCTCTGCCTGTTTGGGTTGCCCGGCCCAGAGTCAATGTCTATAAGATGTCCTACTGCACAGAACAGCCAGCCCAGGGCTCCGACCAGCGCTCGGGCAGCTCCGAGGGGCCCAGGCGGCCGAAGCGGGGGCCCAAGGCGCCTCCCCTCGTGTCTCAACCATGAGAGGAAGTTGCAAGACGGCCATTGCTGTACACAGGTTGAGCTCCGTTTGTCAACTTTCCCAGCTCATGGTCTGAGGCCTGAGTTTTCCCACACACCCTGTCACGCCCTGTGGGGATCCGTTGCTAGGAAAGGCGGAGGGGCTTTTGTTTCCTCATTTTAGAGCTCTTTGGGGTGAGACTGAAGGGTCTGCCGGTTTAGGGGTTGTGTCCCCTCTGCAGACTCAGCTTCAAAGACACAGCACCCACGTTTCCTGTTGCAATAGCACCCAGCCTAGCCCCAGCAGCCACCCAGTCCCCAATGGGGGCAAAGGGCTGCCCAGCCAGCCCTCTACTGCCCCAGGCCTGCCTGGCTTTCCTACCAGTGGGGTGTCGAGAAAGCACTGTCACGGGCAGCTGGTAGGAGGGTGGGCGGATAAACATTTATCAAGGGCGATACGACAATCTATCTCTATCATCGTTCGCAAAATTTAAAAGGCAGTACACCTAAAACTAATATCTCAGTAAAAAATACATATCCTTTGACCTCAAAAGAAGCGAGTCAAAAATCCCTGTTACAAAATCTAAATAAATGATCTCAGTTCCAATAAGTTAAGATAGCTCTATGTCATTTTCAGTATTACTTATAATTTAAGAGCTTTCTATTTCTATTTAAGTAATTTCTGATACTAGGTATTAGAGTCTGCAGGGAGGGGCACAAGGGTTTTTGCCTTGGTCTGTATTTGGTTGTGGTGATTTTCTCTTCAGTATCCATCTCTTAACCATCAAGATTAGCCTGGAAAAGTTAAATACGGGGAAAGGAGAATTTAAAGAATTTTAGTTTCCCTTCAAACATTTATTTCCACAGAAGTAGGTCTTTCTCTTATATTGTTTTCATTGAAGACAGAAAAGTATATTTTGTTCTTCACCATTGAACGGGGCTCTTTTACAGATGAGCAGACATGGAGTCTGAGCACCCACCCACCCCGCAGGCTCCAGCCAGCGCTACAGCCGCGTCTGCCCAGGAAACAGTGTTGAACTCCAGTCTTCTTCCCTCGCCTTCTATTCCAGTGGACACTTCCCTCTAACTTCCCTGTTTAAAAAAGAAAGAAGAAAAAGCCTTGCCCTTTAATCCAGGACATCAACTTCTGGAAATTTATTTTAGACATACGCTTGGATATGTGTAAACTAACAAATTTTATTGGTTGTGATAGTATTTGTAATAGCAAATGACTGGAAATATCCTGAATGTCCATCCATTAGAGGTTGGTTAAGTACATGGTTAACAACTGGAATACTACATAGTAATGAAAATGGACCACAGCAGCAGGCAACAATAGGGTGGGAAAAAGAAGCAGAACCCCCCCCCCAAATATTTATACTCTGATTCTCTTTATATAAAGATTAAAATATGTTAAGATAAAAACTAAGCTAAGCTTTGAAGAAAAGCAAGGAAATAATTACTGAAAACGTTAGGATGGTATTACTTCCAGGTAGAGGGAGGAGTCTGTAAGGGGGCATTTGGTGGTGCTTCTGGAGTGCTGGGAATGCTTTATTTCTTGACCTGGATGGTGGTTAGACAAGTATTAACTTTATAATTATTTGTTAAACCGTATGCAGATGTTTTGTGCCCTCTTCAATATAAATGAGGTCTCTCATTCAAAAATATTGTAGTCCATCCAAATAGTGAAGCACTATATAGTCATTAAAAAGATTAAGGCAGCTCTACGTGCATAAGCATGAAACGGGTTTGGGAGGGAAGCAAAGTAAGATATGTTTTAATGTTACTTTTTAGATAAAATTAATGAGAGGGTTTATCTGACCCTGTACTTATGGGTGTTTACCTTATCTGTAGAAAAAATACACAAGAATCAGGTAAGTTGCAGGGAACCTATGGAAGGGGAACTGGGCAGCTCTTTCCCTTTTTGTACCTTTTAAACTTTGTATCAGGTGTATATATTATCTATTCAAAAAAAAATAAAACAATTAAAAATGTTTTACCTCTCATTCTCTGGAGTCCTTAAGCTGTTTGGATTCAAACTAATTCCTTGCCAATAAGAATGAGAATCACAGCCTAAGGCATGAGGCACCAGGTGACCTCCAGCAAGTTGGGGACCCCCTCTGGCCCCCATTTCTCCACTGCAGAAGACAGACAGAGGCCAGGTCGTCTCCAGCTGTCCCAGCTCCTCCTCCCCAACCTCTCGTCCTCCTTTTCTGCCACCTGCATGCTATTCCCTCCTTGCTGCCTCACTTCCCGCCTTTGACACTTTCTCTGATTTTGTTTTTCTTTCCCTTCCTTTCTGATCCTCGCTGCCTCCCCTCTCCCCTTCCTGCTCTCTCCGCAAGATCTCAAGGGTGGAAGCAGCCAGAACAGTGCTGGGCACTCAGAAAATAACTCCCTCTTTCTAAAGGAGCTCTGAGCTCCGGGGTTGTAGATGATCACACCCTTCCCGCTCTGCTTGGAATCGCTGCGAACCTGGGTCCTACGGTTCCTAAGGCTTCGTAAAACAGCAGGTGCCTGGGCGTGCGAGGTCTGGGAAGAGGACTCCGGTGCACTGTGGGGGCGGGGGGTGGGGTGGGGGTGGGGGTGGAAGGACGGGGAGGACTCGTTGGCCTGCGCATAGACTCGGAGGCGCGCGCTGTGCAAAAAGAATCATTCTGCCCATTCCCAAAAATCTGGGCCCTGGATCGTTTAGCAGCTCTCTTCCTCAGGCTTCCTGGGCTTGGACAGATCGAGGACAATGGAATCTCTTTCTTCTCCTGGGTTCCTTGAGACTTCAGCCTCAAAAACACAGTGCCGACCTGGTTCGCTGCCTGCACCACAGCCCCTGCCTACAACCAGCAAAGGCTTCACAGTCGCCCCCGGATGCAGCCCAGGCTCCTTGGTTCGACACTCAAGCCCTTTCCCTTGCTGTCCTGTCTTGTTCTAGCCACAAGGATGGCGGCACACCGTCCCCTCGTTCTTCCCCCGCCCTGGCCTTTGCTTGGGCCGGCTCCTCAGCCAGACAGTGCCCTTTCCCAGCCTGCTTTCCTACTGGAGGTCCTGACTAAATGAATTGTTCCTCAATGTACCTAGCACCTCCCTCTTGTGCCCCCACCTCCTGGGGGCCCAGGATATGCCTCATTCATGTGTGTGTCCAGCACGTGGAAGACCCTCAATAAAATGTTAGTGATTAAATGAATGAGTTAGTAGATAAATAAGCATATAAACAAATCGAACCAAACCAAGACAATAGTAAATGAATGAATGAATGAATGAATGAACAAAGACATCAACAGGGCCTGTTCTCAAGAAGTACACCTACCCTCACACACATCCAGTTAGTGGGGACTCGGGCTCTACCTTCTTGACAAGGACATTGAAAGCAGGGACAGAGCTGTCATTGGGTCAGCCTTGCCTCCTCCCTCCTCTTGGGGAGGGGCCTGGATCAGGTTCCTAGGTGTCTTGGGGACTTGTGACATGGACGCCTTGGAGAGTCCCAAGTGTGGGTGCAAAATATCAGTGAAGATGGAAGTGGTCTAATGGTGAACCTAGACTTTTGGATGCCTGGTCTTTGCTGCCAGTGAAGAA
This sequence comes from Furipterus horrens, assembly GCF_987537825.1. Classification (NCBI taxonomy): domain Eukaryota; kingdom Metazoa; phylum Chordata; class Mammalia; order Chiroptera; family Furipteridae; genus Furipterus; species Furipterus horrens. The sequence goes on from NW_028327172.1 coordinate 11,589,833, forward strand.
ACCCTTAGAGGCCCGGGTTCCACTAACAGGAAAGAGGTTGGCTACTCTTAGTGGAAAGGGGATTTAAAGCAGAGGGTTAGACTGCACAGGGGATGAAACTGAATGCTCAAGAAGTTCTTCCCCAGCAGAGTGGAGATCAATGGATCAAAACAGGTCTCTATTCATCACTCTGCCCTCCAGATTAGATCAGAAGCTCTCTGAAGGCAGGGATCTCGTCCAATACTTTTCTATTTTTCAAGAACTCAGCGTAGAGCCTGGAACTCAATTAATACTGGCAGCATGCACAGATAAAAGCGTGAGGGTTGGATAAATGAGTTAATGGGCAGGTTGGTGGATGGATGGATGGGTGGGGAGATGAATAGGTGGATGGATGGATGAGTGGATGAACTAATGGATGAACAGATTGGTAGCTGGATATACAACAGATAAAACAGAGGAAATATAGACTGATAGATTAATAACAGATGAATGGGCCGGTCTATGAACATATAGACTGCTAGATGGACAAGTAGATAGACAGATGGGTGGATGGATGAATGGACTAACAGATGAATGAATGAGTGAATGAATGAGTGGATGAATGAATGAATGGACAGTTGGATAAACTGACAGATAAATGTATGTATGGTTGACTTCGTGGGTGGATAGATGAATGGAGAAATAGATAAACAAATAATTGGAAAAATAGATGAATGAATGGACAGCCACGAAAGGTTAGTACACTAGGAAGACTAGACGGATACTCTGGCATTGGCAAGGGGCAGGGAGACTGAGAAATCTGGGCTGGGAATAGAGCCCCCAGTGATCAGGAAGAAGCAGTGGTACTCAGAAAACGGGGAGAGCTGGTGGAAGAGCCCAGGACCCTCTTTTGGTGGAAAGAAAGCTGAAGTGAAGAGACTGGGGTGAGGGGAAGGGAAAGCACACTGGGCTAAGGACCCTGTCCCAGAGCCTAGCCTCTGGCTGGGTGGAACCTGGGGGTTGGGGACCCCAGAACTAAGAAGAGCTGAGCCTGACAGTCTGCTGGATCAGAGCTCTCAGTCAGCCAGGCTGACCCCAGAAAGTGGAGGCCCCAAGAGGTCACCCCTACCAGCTCTGACCCCAAGGAAGTGACTGTTTGCCACAGGGCAAGTGGTCTCAAGAGAAGTAAGCATTTGTGGGATGAGGGGCTTAGAACCTCAGCACAGTCCGGGGACAGCAGAGGCCTCATGGTGGTAGAGCCAGCCTTCCTCCCTCCCACCCTTCCTTCCCACCCCAGCCCCCAGGCCGCTCCTCACAGTCCCAGTTTCCTCTGGGCAGGGGGCCTGGCCCCCATAGCCTCCCAGGCCAGCCCTGGAGCACCACCTGCCCCAGCCGGCCAGAGACTTCCTGTAGCGCAAGAGATTTATGCAAACGGGCTGGGGCGGTGATGTCACCCCAAGGGGACTATCTTCCAGTGGCAGGCCCTTCGATAAAATCAGGAACTTGCGCTGGCCCTGCAATGTCAAGGGAGGGGGCTCACGCAGGGCTCCTGTAGCTCAGGGGGCCGGCCCGAGCCCTGCGCCCGCCGAGTCCGTCCGGCCCCTGACGGGGCTTCCCACCCCAAGGGGCTCCGCACTGGCCCCCACCGAGGCAGGGGACCTGACTGGCACGGAGCTCGGCTGGATGTTACAGGCGTGCAAAATGGAAGGGTTTCCCCTCGTCCCCCCTGTGAGTACTGGGGCTCCTCCACCAGCCCGGCCTGTGGCCCTCGGTCGCCCGCCCGCCAGCCCACCAGCCTACAGGCTGCCCTCTCGGCTCGCTATCAGTGGGAAGTGGGTGTTTCCTCCCTGGACCTCCTGGCCTGAGACCCAGCCAGGGGGCCATTGGGTCCTCAGAGCATGCCCTGGCGGGCTGAGGCCGGGCCCACGGTGAGGCTGTGATCGGTGGGGCCTGAACGGTTATTTATAGCTGGGGCTCGGGTGGCAGGCCTGAGCTCCAGGGCAGGGTACTGGGCCAAGGATGGTGAGGGCGGCAGCCGAGAGGTGCCGGAGGAGGGGATGAGAAGACTGGCCTGGGGGGGATCTGGTCCCCGGGACAGTGAAGCCTGAAGAGCAGGAGGCAACGGGCCAGAAGTCTTGGCCCATGACCTGGGAGCCCTTGGAAACTTAAGCTGCCCGGAGTCTGGGAGCCCAGTTCCCAGCTGGGGCCTGGCGCAGAGGACATGGTTGTTGACCAAAGGGTCTGGGCCTTGGGCCCGCAGGTCCCCAAAAGGCTGGGGCAGGGGTAAGGGCAGGGTTGGGGCAGAGACTAGGGTACAGTTAGGGCTGGGGATAGGGAGAAGAGGGTGAGGGCTGGGGTTGGGGACATCTTGGGGCTGAGATTGGGGCTGGGGCAGGATCTGATCGAGTGTGGGATTGGAATTAGGGCAGGGGCTGAGGTTGGAGGTGAAGAAGAAGACTGGGGGGGCCCAAGAAGGACAAGGCGACAGGCTTGTGCAGATCCCCACTGCTCCTGCTTTGGGCGACAGTTGTAGCCTTAGGGATGTTGTCAGACTTGGGCTCCTCTGGAAGGACCTTTCTTTTTCTCACTCCATCTCCGCTCAGCAAAGGTGGGGAGACCTGGGGCGGGGGGGGGGACAGGGCTGGGAAGGGACTTGGCAAGGCCTACCCACCTGACTCAGCTTTCCCGGCCTAGAGGCAGCTCCTTTCCTCCGCCTACCGCAGCTGCCCACCCCAGCCAGGCCTCAGAGTTCCCGGGAGGCACCTCGGACCTGGCACCCAGCTGCTGGGCTGCCCTGCCTGACACCCAGTGCCGGGCTCCTGGCCTCCCCACTCGGCTTGACACAGCACAGGCCAGCTGCCCCTCCACCCTGACCTGTCCCTGTCCTACCTTTCCCCTACCTGGGACCAGGAAGGTGGGGGACAGGCAGGGGCTTGTTAAGGTGGTCCCAACTCTGTCTCAAGAAAGCCATAGGCCCAGGGCTCGGCCATCCTGTCTCTGTACCGTGCCTCTCAATCCCTAAACTCCAGATAGAAAGGGGCCAGAGGCACATCTTGGGCTCCCATACCAAACCCTGAGCCCCCCTCCCCAGCCTAGGGGCTCCCCTGAGTATTCCTGGGAGGGTGGGCCTCCAAGGCAGCCCTGGCCCCCAGTCCCAGCCCTGAGGGCCACAGTGACTGTTGTGCAATTCCTGGGCGCAGGCTTCGGGGTGGGGAGAGGCCTGTGACTTCTGGGAAGGCTGGGTGTGCTGTCCCTGTGTCTGTGCAGTGGGCGGGGGGGGGGGGGGGGATCCCAGTGAGGGTGCCAGCGAGGGTGCCAGAAGGCGGATGGATGAGGGGCAGTGACAGGATCGAGGGGCTGGCCACCCACGGCTCCCAAAGCCTGCCTGGGTAAAAGCTGTGAACTCCACCAGTGGGAACAGCCATTGGTCACCATGGCTGCCCGGGCAGGCCTGGGACCTGGGCACAGGCTGGGAGAGAGAACGAGGGGCTGGGGTGGGGGCCGTGGAGACTTCAGCAGGGGGACAGGTGTGTGTGCTGTGAGGACAAGCGAGCCAGTGGCATGGGAGTGAGCGTGGGAGGACAGAGGCCCCAAGGTGAGTTTAATGTGCTTGGAGGCAAGTGTGTGGCGACGCGGGTGAGTCCGAGTGACTCTGTGTGGCCTGCAGGATGCGTGTATATGTGTGAGTGTGAGGGGACCTGTGGGCCTGAGTGGCCTTGTGGGAGTGTAGGTGTGAGTGTGTCTGGGGAGCTTGTGCACGTCTGGGGGCTGTAGGGGTGTCGGCGTGAACGTGAGAGGGCGAGGCTGTGAGACCAGGACTCGGGCACGCAGGTGTGAGTGCGGGTGGGTGTTCGGCGCCTGTGCAGAGGGCAGGGGTGGGAGTGAAGGGAGCGGTGCTCTCCCTCCAGCTCCGGTCTTCTTCTGACCTCTGACCTCCAGGATGCCTCTCGCCCCCTTTCTGCAGAAGCCACAGCGCCTGCTCTCCTGGATCCCTGCTCCCACGATCTGTGGCCTCTCCCAGTCCCAAGCAGAGAGAGGCCCGATATAGCTGCTCAGCCTGGGAGGGTGGTGTGGGACCAACATAATGGGGGGCTGCAAAGCTGGCTGGGGCCCTACCACAGTCTGAGTCCTGACACCCTTCTCTCTCAGCAGCCATCGGAAGACCTGGTTACCTATGACACAGAGCTGTACCAACGCCAAACGCACGAATATTACCCCTATCTCAGCAGCGATGGAGAAAGCCACAGTGGTGAGTACGGGCCCTCCCAGGGGATGTGAATCCACTGCCCTAAACCCCCACACACCCCCATACCCCACACCCCAGCTTCCATTTATTGAGCATCTTTGGTGTGCCAAGGCATGAGGTCAGCTTCTTCCACGTTTATCTTCTTGTACAGTCCTTGTGGTCTTTTTTCAAATGAGGAAATCGGCTGAGGGAGTTAAGTGATTTGGACAAGGTTGCCCGGCTGGTCGGGAGGGACCCAGGCCTGTCTGCTCCAGGCCCAGTGCTTTTCCCTCTCCAGCTTCTCTTTCCTGCTCTCTGTTCTTGTCGCCCCCTATCCTGAACCATGGGTGCAGGCCCACTCCCTGCTGTGCGGAGTTAGCAGTCCCTTAATCTCTACTGAAACTTGGGACCAGATAATTCTACGTGTGAGGCTTGTCCTGGACAATGTAGGGGATTTAGCGGTGTCCCTCGCTTCTACCCACCGGTCACAACAACCAAAAATGCCTGCATACATGGCCGAATGCTCCCTGGTTGTGGGGGTGTGGGTGGAGGGGCAGAATAACCCCAGTTTGACAATTGCTGTACTAAAAGAATGGCTTTGAGGGCCCCCTTATTCAGCAGGAGCTGAAGCCCCCCGTTTGCTGGGTTGGGGGCAAGAATGCAGCCTGAGCTAGGGAAGCCTTCTCTCTGGGTGTAACTGCCCACCCCAAGGCCCAGCCTGGATCCTGGAGCCAATCCAGGGCAGGAGAGAGAAGCATTAGGTGCTGGGGACCTGGGTGGAGGGCTGTGAGTGGATCTTGGCATATCGATGGCGACACCCCTGAATGTGACATAGTCTAGTTGATGGGTCCTCTCTGGGGCTCCTGGGCAGCCCAGACCCTGGGCTGCCTGCAGCCCCAGAGGGAGAGGCACACTGGGTGCCACAGCTGAGCAAGGTTTCACACTCAAAGGCCGCACCTGGGGGCCAGTCCCAGCTGTAGCTCCACTCTGCAGGCACATCTATGACAGCCTCAACCTGCCAGCCACACCCAGGGGGCCGCATGCGGCGAGTCCTTACTTGGTGCTCTCCTATCTGGATGCCAAACTCACGCCTGGCTGCTCTTACAAAGACCATACTCGGAAGCTGTGTCTTGGGAGGAGGTGGTGGATGGTACACTGGCCTCTTTCAGAAAGAACCTCAGGGCTAGAAAGGCTTTCAAACATTCTCCTTTTCATCCTTTTAAACTTATTTATTATTCTACAAGAAATGCATCCTCTCTGTGGAAAGCCAGACAATTCAGACAGAGAGTATCCTACATGCAGCTCTACCCCCAGCGCTTCCAGCCGGAATCTGGTCTCCGGGCAGGAGGCAGAGACCAGCACCCACACCTGGCCCACAGGACGAGAGAAGGTCCCTTTGGGCTTGAGGACTGGCGCCCCCTCGTGGCCCCAGGCAGCAGGACAGCTCGGGTCGCCGCAAGCTCCTGGCTGCCTGGAATTGCTTCCAGCATTAGGGATCCTTTTGCCTCTGGCCCGACCCCTTCTCAGTTTCACGGGGTTTTGGGTGCATTTCTTTTGCGTCTACTGAAGCCTCAGATTCCCTTCCTGTAATATGGGGGCGCTGTTCATATATTTAGAAATGAGCTGGACCTGGCGCTGGCTGATGGAGGGAGAACTTTAGAGAAAGCCTGTGTTTTCCTCGCTCAATACACAGGCAGATCCCTTATATCTGGGTGGGGCTCTCGGAATGACTCCCGATTAGATGCCTAAGCACCCCATTTGGGTCATGAAGCCTCAGTATCTTCAGAGATTCCTCCAGTGTCCCCACGTGTCTCAGTCCCTACTTCTCTAGGCATCTGATCTTGCCCTTCCCAATACCTGCTAGAAGGTATTGTCTGAAGGCTCAAGAGTAGAGACACCCCCACTTCCTTCCCCCAGTTCCTGCATGGTCCTTGGCCTATATTTTAGGCAGTGAGGCTTCGTGAAAAGGCACTGGGGCCGGTCCTGCGTCTAGCCCTGTTTCCATTACTCCCCAGTGTGTCACCTCAGAGAGTGACAACCTAAGCCGGTCTTCTCGTCTGTAAAACTGAGAGCAGGAAAATACCACACAGAGTTGTGACGCCTGAAGGAGGTGATGCAGGAAATACATGAGCTAATGTACGAGTCCCAGGCCCAGCAAACGTTCAGGACTCGGTGTGGTAGCTTCACTGTATCCCCCAGACAGGGAAGAGGGGCCGCTGGAGAGAAGGAGTCACACAGAAGGCTCTGGGGCAGACCAGCCTGTCTGCACATCCACCAAATGGTGCCTGATTACATGCCAGGCACCAGGCACTGTTCTGGGCACTGGAGGCTTCGCGGTGAGCAAGAAGGATGAGGACTCTGCTCCCACGGAGCTGTATTCCAATGAGGGAGAGCAACAGTGGACAAGCAGCTAGGCAGACGTGTGCTCATAGGGCCTGTGACAAGCAGAGCGGTGTGATGTGCTGTGTCTATGTGGGGGGCTACTTTAGTGTGGGAGCTCAGCAAGAGCCCCTGCGGAGGTGACAGCTGAATGGACATCTGAGTGAAGGGAAGGAACTGCATGCAAAGGCAGGTGGGGGCAGTTGTCTGAGGTAGCGGGCTAGAGTGACCATGAGCACGGGGTGGGGGCTGGAGATAAAATGAAGCCATGGGGTCTGGAGGGAGCGGACCACACAGGGCCCGAAGGCCAGGATAGGAATTTGTGTTTTATTCTACTAACAATAGGAGCCATTGGAGGTTGAACAGGAAAATGACATGATCTGAATAACCTGTGTGGGTGTGTGTATTTGGCAAAAATCTAAATAAATTTTAAATCTTTCATTTTTCAGTATTAAAATAACAGATACTAATTGCAAAAATGTTTAAAATACAATATATCAAGTAAAATACTTTCCTCATTCCAACCTCACTCCTCACTGAACACCTCAGTCTACGCTCGCAGACATTTTACACTACATATATAATCCTGTATGTTTGTAAATATTTGCATACACACGCGCATAGTCTATTCATTCAAAATGGAATTGTGTTATCATGCCACTCGGCTGTGTCTTACTTAAATTTGTAGGCATTTCTTCCTGACATACATAGCATATCAGAGGTAGATTAATAATAATTTTCTCAGCCTATTACAGTGCTATGTAAACGTATACATGCAGCTTTGAAATAGAGACTTAGAGTAGCGATTTTCAACTTTTTTCATTTTATGGCACACATAAACTAATTTCTAAAATTCCATGGAACACCGAAAAATCTGTTTTGTTTTTTTGCCAGTCTGGGAAAAAAAAAAAGAAAAAAGGTATAATTTTGATTCATTCACACCAGATGGCCATTATTGTGTTGGCTGTGGTCATTTTTTTATTTGACAATCTAAGGGAAAGAGGTCAGTGCCCCTGACTATAAATAGTCAGGTATTGCGTGTTTTAACAATTCTTGACACACACCTTTTAAATTTGGGCAGTATCTATTCACTTGTGCTGTGAAAGATGAGAATTTGGCTTTCTAGCCATTCATTACACACACACACACACTCACACATTTCTCCACACATACCAAGATAATTATATAGTAATTTCTTTTTTTCTAGTTTTATTAATTAATTAACATATAACACTGTATAAATTTAAAGTGTACAGCACAGTGGTCACACACACACACGCACACAATATATATATATATACATATATATAGTGAAATGATTACCACAGCTTTAATTAATAACCATCACCTTGTATAGTTACAAAAACTTTTTTCCTTGTGATGGGAACTTTTAGGATCTGTTCTCTTAGCAACTTTTAAACACATCACATAGCAGTGCTGACTGTGGTCATCATGTGGTGAATTACATCCCCAGGACGTACTTATTTTTAATTGGAAATTGATGCCTTTGACCACCTTCAGCCAATTCCCCCACCCAGCACCCCACCCCTTGCCTCTGGCAACCACAAATGTGATCTCTGTTTCTATGAGGTTTGTCAGTCTGTTTGTTTGTTTTCATGGTTCCACATATCAGTGAGATCATGCAGTATGTGTCTTTCTCTGTACAGTCACTTCTGTGAAATCAGTATCTGAATTTTCCATTATTATGGCCACGTGACTGTTAGAGCTGAGCCACACTGCGCGCTTCACGTGAATGTTCTCATTCCCCCGCCCCCCGGCTTCTGAGGGACAGTGAAGCAAGGATCGAAGAGCCCTCATTTTGGAACCAGGCTGCTGGGGTCACACTCCACCTCCCCATTATTACCCGGGGTGACCATGGGCGGGACACTTCCCGTCTCAGTGCTCAGCCTTCTCTTATGCTTCACAGGATTGCTGCAAGGACTGAGTCACTGTCGGCAAAGTGCTTAGAGCAGTGAATATTATACTGTATGGATTTGTTATCCTTATCAGTCTAGTTTTCTGAGAAAGGGTGGGGGTAGGGTTCTGTGGTTGTCTGTTTTACCTCGAGTCTGTAATCTACTCTCTCACTTGATTAATAGTAGCTTGGCTGTGTATAGAAATCTGGGTTAAAAATTATTCTTTCCCTTAGAAATTTGAAAGCATTTCTCTACTGTCTTCTGGTTGCCAGAGGTTTCCTTAGGAAGTCCAAGGTCTTTCCACATCGTCTTTGTTTAATGTAACCTACTGTTTGTTCATTTTTTGTTTGGGCAAGTGGTGGCGAAGGAGTGGATAGATTCAGGATAGACTCTGAAGGCAGGGCTCGTAGAATATGCTATTTATTTATTTATTTATTTAGTTGTGATGAAATACACGTAACAGAAAGTTTCCCACCCTCACCATTTTTAAGTGTCCAGTTCAGTGGCAGTACGTACACTCACTCACAGTGTTGTGTGACCGTTACCACCCTCCGTATCCAGAGCTCTTCCTCCGATGAGGACGGAAACTGTCCCATGAAGCACTAACTCCCCACGGCCCCTCCCCTCAGCCCCTGGCAACCACCATTCTACTTTCTGCTTTTCCACACTAGGTACCACCTGTGAGTGGATCATACAGTATGCGTCCTTTTGTGTCTAGTTTATTTCATTCAGCATAATGTTCTCAAGGTTCATCCATGTTGCAGTATGTATCAGAATTTCTTTCCTTTTTAAGGCTGAATAATACTCCACTGTATGTACAGACCACACTTGGTTTATCCATCTGTCCGTGGACACCTGGGTTGCTTTTAGCTATTGTGAATAACGCTGCTATGAACTTGGGTGTACACACATCTCTTCCAGTCCCTGCTTCCCAGTTCTTTTGGGTATACACTCAGAAGTGGAATTTCTGGATCATATGGCAATTGTATTTTTAATTTTTTGAGGAACCAGCATACTGTTTTCCATTATGGCTCCAATTTATTCACACAAAGATCTAATCATCCCTGAATTTATCTTTCCTATTTCCCTCCCTCCATCTACCAAACCCTCCATCTGTCTCCCACTGGCTTATCCATCCAATAAATATATATGTAAGCTTCTTTTATATCCCAGGCACATGGCTAGGTACTGTGGAATGAATAAAACTCAAGCCCTGCCAGGTTTGTCTTTGCAACAAAGGAAATAACTAACATCCCAATAACCAGGATCTGAGGTAGACAGTAACAAGCACCACGAGGCTTGGAGCTTTCTACTCTGGATCTGTGTCCATCTCTGAATGATTTGCAGGAGGCTGGCCTTCAGGAGCCCTTGTCCAATGATCTGCGGTTTCCTGAGGTTTCTTCTCAGCTCCTGCTTTCTTAATTCCTCCTCTTCCTTCTGTTATGTTCTTACTTCTGCTCCCCTGGGAGAGCCCTGGCTTCAGGCTGGGGTTTCAACCCTGAGGGCATCTGGTCAACTTGATGATAACTAAGGCTTGAATTTTTTGTGAGTGAATATAATTTTTTTTTTTTTTTTCCTGGTGATGTACAGGTATTAGTGATACCAAAAAAAAAAAATAAATAAAAAAAATAAAAAACTGATTAAGAGTAGGGATGTGTGGATAGAACTTTGGCCCCAGGTTGGGAGCTGGTTTAGAGGGAGGAAATGAGAGATTTAGATGAATGGGTCATTGCTGGCTGGCTGGATGATGGGTGGATGTTTGGATGGATGGATCGTTGATGGACAGCTGAATGGATGGATGGATGGGTTATGGATAGGTAAGGGTTGGGTGATGAATGGATGAAGAATGGATGATAGATGATGGGTGGGGGTGGATGATGATAGACAGGCAGACGGGTAAGAGCAATGAGTAAAGTCTGTCACCACGGGTCTTCCTTAAAGCTTTCATCAACAGTCTTGTTCCTCACGGGTGGTGGGGTAGAGTGGCAAGAGTTCGGTCCCTAGAGTCACAGAGGTAGGTTTGGATCCTGACTCTACCAATGACTGCTTGTGGACAAGGGACTTAATCTCTTTGAGTCAGAGTTTCCTCATGTACAAAAGGAAGGTAATACTATAGTGGCCACCTGGTGGGCCCCAAACCTGCAGGCTTTTCCAGCTCCTCAAGTGACTGATGAAGACCTGCCGTGACCCACTTCGGGAAATGCTGGCCTCAGGCTGGGCCTCCAGCATGAGCCCATGGTCTCAGGTGGAGCTAGAACAGAGGTGGGGAACAGGAGGGAGAGGGCCCTCACCCCACACCTGGTCAGAGCTAAGGTGAGGATTAAATGAGATAATGTGGGCTCAGTACTTAGCACAGTGCCTGGTACACTAAAAGCACACTAAAAGTTAACCTTTATTGGTTGTTTAAATATTGATGGAGGCTCACTATGCATTGGGTGTCTAACAGACGATAGAAAGGGTGATCCAGAACTACCTCTAGATATTCTTTTGAGGGGCAGGGAATCAGGCTAAGGGGGCACACACTGCAGGATGGCCTGGGGGGCGGGGCACAGACGGGACAAAAAGAGATAAAGCAGTGCACTTACAAACAGCCATCTGGAAATGACGTCCAAAGAGCCCAGGAGTACGAGCCTTTGCACTTGGAAGGCCTCCTTCTACCTGTCGTGTTCCCTCAGCAGGCCCCATGCTGGGACCGTCTCTGCCTACCAGGCAGCACGGATTTCATAATTGCCCGAGCACCCAAATCAAGGGTAAAGGTGAGGTTTCCGTTGGGCCTTTTGAAATCTTAATTATAGCTCAAGAGTCTCCGTTGCAGCTTCCAGGGGACCCTGGGCAGGGTTCCAGAACCTCAGTGAGCAAAGGAACACCCTCAGGACCCTATTCAATTCCAGATTCCCAGCGTCCTCATCCGCACTTCTGACTCAGCAGGTCTCTGTGGGTCCCCAGAGCCTGCAGGCTTTTCCAGCTCCCCAAGTGACTTTGATGACGGCCTTCTGTGACCCATTTGGGAAATGCTGGCCTCAGGCTGGGCCACCCGAACGAGAGCCCATGGTCTCAGGCAGAGCAAGAACAGAGATGGGGAACAGGAGGGAGAGAGCGCTCGGGTGACTGCGAGGCGTGGTGGGCAGGATCGACGGGGCAGTCTGTGAAGACGGGGCCACTTCAGCTCGGGCAGGGGAAGGCAGAAATGGGAAGGGGAGGAGTGGGGTTGGAGGATGGATTTACAGCTAAAGAGGAACCCGGATCTGCTCACTAAATCCCAGAGCCCCCAAAGGGCGTGTCTCTAAAGGACAGAGCCAGGTCCTCCTCAGCAACTGGAGAGTATCTGGATCTTGCTAGCTCATGACGAGACAAACGTACAAATTAAGTGTTGCTTTGTTTTACCATCAGGTTTGGATGCTGTTGTGGAGGAGAGTCAGAGAGAGTTCTTAAGAGAATAGAATTCATTCATTTATTTGTGCATTCAGGAAAGTTGGTTGTGCACTAGGAATACAGAGCTGATTAAAAGCAGCCATGGCTGATGTGGTTCAGGGCTGGGGCTCTGACCCCCATCTCTGGGAGAAAGTGACAGCTGGGGCCCCTAAAACCATTTCTCTGGGCCACTGACTGAGGCGACGGGAGCAGGGAGAAGAAGAGGAAATAAGTATATATTAAAGCATCTGCCCTTTGCTCAGGGCTAATCCAGGCTCGTTAGCATAAAATAGCAAGAAGCAGTAATAACCACAGTAAGTGCTTATTGAGTCTTACTTTGTGCCAGGGTCTAGTCTAAGCACTTGGCCTGCTCATTTAATCCTCGCAACAAGGAGATGGGTGTAATATTAGCCCCATCTTACAGATGAGGGAGCCGAGGCTTAGAGAAATACAGCCACCTGCCCATGTCACACCCCGGTAAATGACAGTCAGAATTTGAACCCAGCTCTGCTTGATTCCCAAATCATGCATTTCTCTCTCCTCTCTGCCATGCAGCCTCACAGAGGTGGGAGTCTGGACTAAGAGGTCAAATGATTTCACACATGGATGGGACGTCAGTCACGACCCAGCTGGGTCTCCGACTTTTCAAAGGAGAGGCTCAGGGTCACAAGGCAAAGCCACCGCAGAACCGTAGAAATGCATGTCATTTCTTAGGGATGTGTGAGTGGGTATATGCTTGTACCAGAGAGGGAGAAAAAATGAGGGAGACAGATAGACAGACGCACACCCATCATACATATGCGCATAGGGGGCTGGTGGTCCCCCTGCGGGGCCTTGTGGTTGTCCCTGAGACTCAGCCCTGGCCTCGCATCCTGTACATTCTGCCTTTGGGTCACATAAGAAAACCCCTCTTGTCACTTTATCACCGCACCTTCTTCCGGACCCCAAATTGTACCCAGGAAGTCCTCAGATATGTGGCAGTCTTTTTTCCTGGGAAAGGTGCCCAGAGGAACCATGTTGAAGACCTGTCTGGGTCCTGAGGCAGGACTCCCAATGGCATGTGGCTTTTCCCCAAAGTTGAGTCCACCCCACCGCAGACTCTGAAAGCACCCATGGGGGAGTTTCCAGGAAAGCCTGGGGCCCTGGTAACCTCACGGGGACTCAGATACAGCTATCCAAGGACATGGCTTTGAAAGGGCAGCCCTGTGGGCCTGGACTGGTTCTGGTGGTGAAGAATGTCAGCCCTGTGACTTTGCAGCCACACACCTTGGCCATGTGACAAAGCCATGTGCATGTGACTGGGCAGCCAGTCAGCTCAGGAACTACTGGGAAGTCTTAACTGGGGGTGGGAGGGGACCAGCCTTCCACAAGGCTTATCCCCATTTTACAGGGGAGTCAACTGAGGCCAGAGAGGTCCAGGCATGTGCCTGAGGTCACAGAGGAAGTAAATGTCAGAGCTAGGATTCAGACTCTGGCTCAAAGCCTGCGTCCTTGTGGCCACATGGGAGGCTGACTAAATGCTGACTTTGCTTCGGCCCTGGGCCCAGCTCTGCTGCTGGCCAGGCCTTTGGCCACGGGCATGTCCCGTACGCAGCCTCTCCAAGCCTCAGTGTCCTCATCTGCGAAATGGGGATCGTCAGATCACAAGCTGGGTGGTTAGAGGGAGCCCAGGCTGGCCTGCGGTAATTGCCCCAGATAGCCTGGCATTCTTAGTTTTTAAATGATCCCAACCTCCCTGCGCTGGGCCGGCCGCCGGGCTCACCCGCCCTGCCCGCTGTGCCCCGCAGACCATTACTGGGACTTCCACCCGCACCACGTGCACAGCGAGTTCGAGAGCTTCGCCGAGAACCACTTCACGGAGCTGCAGAGCGTGCAGCCCCCGCAGCTGCAGCAGCTCTACCGCCACATGGAGCTGGAGCAGATGCACGTGCTGGACACCCCCATGGCGCCCACCCACGCCGGCCTCGGCCACCAGGTGCGTGTGGCCTCCGGCCCGCGGGAGCCCGCCGCCTGTGGTGAGGCCCAGGCTTCACAGGAAGCTGACACAGGCTCTTACTCAACCGGCTTCCTGCCCCACAGCGCCAACGGCGGCGGGAGCCCCAACGGCTCCTCCTGACCCCCCGACTGACCTCATGACCCCACACCCTTATCTCCTCTCGCCCCGCAGTGGACAGAGCCTGGATAATTCCACCCCCTCCCCCACTGATCCATCTGGCCCCAACTGCTTTGTCCTGGGCCTTCCTGATCCTCTCTGGCTGTGACCCCCGTTCACTGGCCCCTGATGGATCTGCCATCCAAGTCACTGAGCCCTGACCTGCACTGACTCTACTAGCTCCCGCCCCCCCGCCACTGACCCCCTTCACTGACTCAGCCCCACCGACCCTAATCCTGGTCCATGACCTCCACTGACCTCTACCACCCCTCACTGACCTCCACTGCCCTTCACAGTCTCATCACCCATTCACTCTGGTACTGGCCCCCTTCACCCCCTCTTCTCACCCAGAGCTAGTCCATACGCTGCCTTTGTGTGTGGGAGAAAAGGGGGTGCCCTGGGCCACTCGGCCCTGGACCAGGGGGTCCAGCTTGGGGATATTTCAGCAGCCCCTCGTCCCCATGACCTGCACCCTGCGTGTGGGGACCCTACCTGTAACCCGAGTGACCTCCAAGTTCCCCAGCTGCTTCCACATCTTCCTGGGCCCTGCAGAGTCCCCGCCCTCAGCGACCCCTGCCCCGCAGCCCTGAGCTTTGAATGGCCCCCACTGACCTCCATTCTCTTTCCAGGTCTCCTACCTGCCCCGCGTGTGCCTCCCGTACCCTCCCTTGTCGCCGGCCCAGCCCAGCACGGATGAGGAGGAGGGCGAGCGGCACAGTCCCCCACTGGAGGTGTCTGATGGGGAGGGCGATGGCCTGGAGCCGGGACCGGGCCTCCTGCATGGGGAAACAGGTAGGGGGGCCCAGCCCCAGCCCCAGTGCCGGCCACATTTGTGCCCCGTGCCCACGCCAGCCGAGGCCCACTGACGCAGCAGCCATACCACAGAGCCGAGCGTGTGTCCCTGTGCATGAACATTTGCCGGTGCGTGCGTTCCTGTGTGTTTTGTGGGCGCATCTATGACTGTCTATACCTACGTGTGTCTGTGAGTGTGTGTGCATGAGAGTGATGAGTGTGCACAGGCCTCTGTGACTGAGCGCGGGTGGGTGTGTGCACATCTGTACCCCTCTGCGCTGTGTGTCAGCGGGTGTGCCAGGCACAGGGCTGGGGACTTGATTCCCCTGTGGACTTCCCCCAATCCCGTCCTTCCCTAACCACAGCCCCCAGGGGCCCTGATCTGGGATAGTGGGCCCGGATCCCCGTGCTGCGCGCTGACCACCTCCCATCCACAGGCAGCAAGAAGAAGATCCGCCTGTACCAGTTCCTGCTGGACTTGCTCCGCAGCGGCGACATGAAGGACAGCATCTGGTGGGTGGACAAGGACAAGGGCACCTTCCAGTTCTCGTCCAAGCACAAGGAGGCGCTAGCACACCGCTGGGGCATCCAGAAGGGCAACCGAAAGAAGATGACCTACCAGAAGATGGCCCGTGCGCTGCGTAACTATGGCAAGACGGGCGAGGTCAAGAAGGTCAAGAAGAAGCTCACCTACCAGTTCAGCGGGGAGGTGCTGGGCCGCGGGGGCCTGGCCGATCGGCGCCACCTGCCCCACTGAGCCCCAGTGAGCGACCTGCTGGGCCCGCCAGGCCTCCCTGCTGGCCATAGCATTAACCCCTCACCTGGCCCGGACACAGGGAGGAAAGCTCCCAGGGGCCAGGGCAGAACTGTGGGCGGGCCAGGCCTCGCCCCGCCGCCGCCCACTCCTCCCTCCTCCAAGCCCCCAACGCGCGTCCCCGCTTCGCCTCCCACCAGGACTCCAGCCTCAGCTCCGCAAAAGGCACCTGCGCCAGGTGCCTCCTTGGGAGTTCGAAGTCATCAGATCTGTGTAAATTGACCCCTCCTTCTCAGCATGTCTCCCTTCTCACACCTCCGTCCCATTAGCTTCCTCACCGAACCCTTATTAAAATTATTCTCCTGAGTGCTCTTGCAGCACAGAGAGTCTGTTTTAAAAGTAGTGCGTGCACCTTGGCCGGGCGCCTCCATGCGATCTCTCCCCATCTGTCTGTCGGCATTTACTGAGGGCCCTACCCAGTGCTTAGGTGCTGGGGCCGTGCGGGCATAGGGACAGACCAGGAGTTGGAGCTGGTGGGAAGAACGAGTCCTCAGTTGTTATTAGGGGAATAATCATTTAAAAAGTCCTCCACACCTGCTAAATAGTTTTTTTTTTAAAGCCTCAATGAAGCTTAAGCTTCATTATGACCCCAATGGTGGGGGTGATAATAATGGCCTCAATGCTGGGTTTTTTGGCCATTTATTACATGTCAACCTGGAGACGTGCGGTCTGATATCACCCCACTTTATAGACTGGGAAGCTGAAACTCATAGAGGTCGCATAATTAGTTCAAGGTCACACAGCTGGCAAAGGGTGGGCCGCACCGACCTCCACATGGGCTGTGTGTGAGGGAGGAGGCTTCCGGTGTTTGGAATGGGGTACATTTCTGAATGGTCGGAGCAGCAATTAAGCCTCAGAGCGACAGTGGGCCGCAAAGTGTCCTCACAGAATCTGTGTGAGCAGGACCCTCGACACAGGTGAACCCCTCGGCTGGGGCCCTGCGTCTTGTGTTCTCTGGCTGCCAGGCCATAGCAGGGGGTAGAAACAGAAAAGATGAGCCAGGAAGCTTCCAAGCTTCTTGCTCCTCACTACCCCGTAGCGAGCAGTGGAGGCCGAGAGCCTGGGAGTGAGCAGACGTCCCAAAGCAGCCTGCAGACCCCAGAGGACCCAGATTCTGGGGCCGTCAGTGTTGGGGAAACACCCTCACACCTCATCACCCCAAGACCTCGGGCTCAGGGAAGCCTGCCGTGAGGCTCCTACGCACATCCCCGAGCCCTGAGAGAGGGTCAATGGCAGACAGTCCTCTTTTAAAGAAGGCTCAGGAGCATGCCACGTGGTTGCAAAGTGGTTGAATCAGCAGAAAAGAATGAATTGCTGTGTTTAAAGGAGTGGTAAGTTTCAGCCGTGTGGAGAACTGCTTCCTCCTGACCAGGGGGACACATGACCTTTCCTGATGTTCAGTCTCACTGGAGGGTGGCACGTGGAATTTGCTTCTTTCTTTACAGCCATTGATGCCCCTGATGGGAGGAGCGGGGTGAAGGGGGGCAGTCCCAGGGGGCAGAGGCCACAGAGGAACAGTGAGGTTGGGGCAGGAGGGGTTCAGAACGTTCCGACAGTGATTATTGTGAGAGTCCTTGACACCCTGGCAAGAGCCAGCTCTGCTGTGTCTTTCACTTCCGAGTGCATTTAGAGATCGACCCCCATGCCCTCACCTGCTGGCTCACCCTTCCCCTTGGGGGATGTCTGCCCTCACTGCTGTTCCCCCCCACCTGGCCCTGCACGAGGCGCACCCAGGGTCCCACAGCGCGAAGCCAGCCCAGGGTCCTGCGAGCTGTGATACTAGGGGCCCAGATAACAAGAGCAAACATTCACTCAGCCTTTTCCACTTGCCTGGCTGGCACCGCTCCAGTGTCTTCACAGGTAAACCCACTTCATTCATAAGACAATCCTTTGCGGTGGGTGCTGCTATCAGCAGCCCCACTTTACAGGTGAGGAAACGAGGGAGCGGGGAGGGGAAGGGGGTGGCTGGGGCAGGTCAGGTTGGCCGGGATCTGTGAACATAACCACCGCCCCCGTCACCCAGCGAGGATGCGTGCTTCACCCATCCACCTCGGGGCTGTGGGCCCAGCATACTCCCACAGCACAGCTCGCCTGTCAGATGGACATACAGACAGGGCTTGGGGTACCCCTGAGTTTCACTGAGGATTAGGGTGGGGGAGAAGTCATCATTTTGGGCTGGTGGGGGAAGGGCCAGGGGCCAGCCAGGAGCAACGTGGCCCCACCTTCTCCCCGAGAGCCCTTGCTCTCTGGAATTTGTCTATATTTAGCAGGTAGCTGGGAAGGAGGCAGATAAAGGGGGCCTGGGGAGGGGCAGGGTCCCTTATATAGTGGGGGGAACGGGTCCCTGCTCAGATCCTCTGTGCGTGGCCTGTACCTGTTTGGTCCCTGGTTTGACGTCTCTCAAGATGCCCGAGCCAGGGAAGAAGCCAGGTAGCTCTGGGCTTGCGGTTGGGCCGAGAGTGGAACAGGGAGGGCTGGGGGCAGCTACAACTAGGGGGCAAGCCTAGGAGCCAGTTCCTGAGCGGGGACTGTCTTCCTGGGTTCTTTTCTGACTCTCAGTTCCTCCTTCCTATCCTTCTGATGAGTGAGGGCAAACCAGGGCGAGGGGCACCGAGGGGAGACAGCCAAGGCAGGAGGCCCCCAGGGCCATTGCCTCACCCTCAGGGTGCAGGGGGGCCCTGCCCTTCCCTGACCCCCATCTCCTGCTGCGAAAACGTTAGGCCTAGTTTACTTTTTGGGAAAAGGCTTCTGCAGGCAGGTGACCAGGTGAGTGTAGACCCAAGCCAGGCTCACTGAACGCCCCTGGACAAGTCCTTCACCTCTCTGGGTCTTAGTTTCCCCATCTACGCAAGGAGGGGTTGGGCTGGTTTTTTTCTACCTGTGAGATTCTCTGCTTTATGAGCCTGCCCCTCGGGGGGTGCCCACACAGGGCGTGGCCCCACATGGAGGTTATGCAGACTCTCTGCTCTGGGACATGAAGGTCAGGAGAGCCCTGAGCCCCAGCCAAGGGCAGAGAAGGTCACAGCATTCCACAGGAGCTCAGGGTCCTGGTCCTGGCCTGAGTCCTCAGTGAGGCTATTCAGGGCAGGGATCCAGCCCCCAGCGGCCAGCCCCCTCCCAGGCCAGCTTTATCTCAGTTGTTGCTTCTCAGCCTGAGGCCCTCAGAGGACAAATTTAGCCACATCCAAGTAGGCAGAGTACCCGCTCCTCGCCAAGGGCCCCAGATGGTGGGGGGAAAGGGGTGCTGAGCTCATCCCTGCTTTTATCCAGGGATGCACTTAGCAAAAGTCTTGTGCGGAGATTAGGACCACAGCCCTGGCTCTCCTGCCTACTGGCTGTGTGATGTTTGTAATCTGCCTAACCTCTCTGAGCCTTGGGCATAAGAACTGCGCCTACCTGATAGAGCCTCTGGAGCGTTAAATGCGGTGATGCATGACAGTGGTTATCACCATATTTAATAAGAGGGGCTGCAGGGGTGGGGTGCATGGGCGAGCCAGGGGCTTCTGCAGCCTCCATTGGACCCTCAGCCTCAGCCTTCAGCAAGAAGCCACGGTCAGTGGAGGTGGCCGCCGGCAGCCCTGCCGTGTTCGAGGCTGAGACAGAGCGGGCAGGAGTGAAGGTGCGCTGGCAGCGAGGCGGCAAGGACATCAGTGCCGGCGACAAGTTCGGCCTGACAACCGAGGGCACACGTCACACGCTGACAGTGAGGGACGTGGACCCCTCCGACCAGGGCTCTTACGCAGTCATCGCCGGCTCTTCCAAGGTCAAGTTTGACCTCAAGGTTGTAGAAGCAGGTAAGACGCTGGTCAGTCTTCCCTGAGGTTTGAACGTCATGGGGTTTGAGCCGGGGCAGCCCCGCCACCTCTCCATTGACCAGGGCACAGGAGGTGCTTTCCCACTTTTGGCCAGGAAAGCCCCCCCCGACCTTGTCTGAGAAAACAAGACCTCTCTGAGTGTTCCCATGCAGCTCCCTGGCCTGTGCCAGACATTGTGGAGGCGGGGGAAATTCAGAGATGAACGCTGCATAACGCTGTCCTCCCGCTGGGCACCCACACACAGGCTGCACGCCAGTGGCCGAGGGAAGCCCCAGGAGCTCTGGGCGTGGAGGGAGCCCAGCCTGGGGAAGGCGAGGAGCGGTGGACATCAGACCCGGTCAGGGCAGGCCCACCGGGCAGGAGCACAGGTGGTCTGTGAGGGCGAGGGGAAGGCGAGACGCAGGCTGGCTCCCCGACTCAGTGCGAGCCATCCCAGACGGGGTCCTGGGGAGCAGGAAGAGGGGGAGTTATGGGATCTTCACTCAACTGAGGTGCCCTGTGGATTGTGGGTCCTTGGGTCTGATGCCCGGGAGGGATGAGGCAGAGGAGAAGAGTGGGTGCATGAGCTCACACTCATGTATGTAGAAAGGAGGAGAATTTAGGGGAGAGGCAGGGCCATGCAGGCAGTGAGGAAGAGAGAGGGACCAGGCAAAGCTCTGCTCTGCACACACGGCAGTACTTGATGAGGCTGCAAAGATTAAGGAGAGACCAGGGACAGGAGGGGTCTCTGATTAAAAGCTGCTCCCTGACCCCCCTACTCGGTCCCCGGCAGAGAAGGCAGAGCCCATGCCAGACCCTGCCCTTGCCCCTGTCGAGGCTCCTGCAGTTCCCGGAGAAGCTCTGGCCTCAGCTACTGAGGTGGAAGGAGGCTCCCCAAGTCCTGATGGTGAGAGGGGCTGGGCAGAGAGGGCCAGGCCAGGGTGTGGGGGTGTCCCAGGGCAGGTCTCAAAGGCCTCTGCTCACAGGGTCAAGTTCAGCAGCCCCCAATGGCCCTGGTGCCTCCGATGACCCCATCGGACTCTTTGTGACCCGGCCACAGGATGGCGAGGTGACCGTGGGTGAGTGTGGGGCTCCTGCAGCCAGGGCGGGGAGGGGAAGGAGGCAGCAGAGCACCCCCAGGCCCAGACTGTCACCCTTCTCTTGCAGGTGGCAACATCACCTTCTCAGCCCGCGTGGCCGGGGCCAGCCTCCTGAAACCGCCTGTGGTCAAGTGGTTCAAGGGCAAGTGGGTAGACCTGAGCAGCAAGGTGGGCCAACACCTCCAGCTGCATGACAGCTATGACCGAGCCACCAAGGTGGGTCTGCCAGGCATGAGAACTGGGGCTATACGGACACATGGAAGGGGGACACAGAGAGCCCTAGGGGCCACCAGGACACCAGGAACCTAGAGGCACACAGACGGTGCAAAGAGGAGGGATGGGGAGCCAGAGAAGCAAGATGGGGGGCTAGAAGTACATGGGGAGGATGGGGAGGGTTATAGGGAGGCACCGGACATGGGAACCGGGTACTCGGGGGCCCATGGAGCTCACGAAGGCTCAGGGACATTGTAAAACATGGGGGGAAGGCACCAGTCAATGAGGGTATAAAGCCCCTGGCTGGATGGGTGGCAGAGCTAGCGGGGCCCCCGGTGGCCAACCAGAACAATTCATTACACAGACTAGGAAACCAAAGCTGGAGAGCTTGTTGTGGCTGGTCTGAGGTCACTCAGAGCCAGGCCTGGACCCTGTGCTTTGACTCCCGGTCCCTGCTCCTTCCCCGCTTCCGTGGCCCTGGCCCAGGCGACGGGGTGGGGGTGGGGCCCAGGCTCAGGTGCGTGAGCTGTGAGCTGCCTCAAAGCCTCTCATCTTAAGTGAATGCCTTGCAGCCACCACAGTTTTATTTTATCACCCTCCACCGCCAGCAGGTGGCAGTTGCGTGTCTTGAGAAGGGGCTCTCGTTATTTACGCAAAACTGCACGGGTTAACTTAACCTTGAAGGGTGAGAAGGTTGGTGCCCATCAGCCACCCCCAGTCTCCTTTTGGGGTGAAGGGCCGCGCCTTCTGGCCGCCAACCCCAGACACCCCACCCCCACAGGTCTACCTGTTTGAGCTGAACGTCACAGACGCCCAAACCAGCCTGGCTGGGGGCTACCGCTGTGAGGTGTCCACCAAGGACAAGTTTGACAGCTGCAACTTCAACCTCACCGTCCATGGTGAGGGGGCCCCTGGCGCCTGTGCTGAGCTCGGGCCCCCTGTGGGTCCTGTCCCCTGTCCTGGGGCGGATGCTTGCTCTCAAGGGGTCATGGGTGGGCAGGTCTGTGATACTGGGACAGCCGTCTCTGAAGTCCCCTTCCCTGTCTGTCTCCCTCTGAACCCAGAGGCCATTGGCCCCGCAGACCTGGACCTCCGATCAGCTTTCCGGCGCACGTGAGTGTCCATCTCGCCTCAGGACCAGGGGGAGGCCAGCCTTGGGGTCAGCGCTGGGGGTGGTGTGGGGGGTCAAGGGTGACGGTGATGGATATCAGGGAGAGCAAGCTCCCTGGGGCAAGTGAGGAACTGGGTCTAATTCCCACAGGAGCCTCGCTGGAGGTGGTCGGCGGATCAGGTACCCCTAACCCAACCCTATTTGACCCATACACAGACCCTGGGGGTCAGAGATGGGCAGGGAGCCCCTGTCTGGCCAGCGTCCCTTTCTCTCCCTCACCCCCGAAACTTCCCGGCTCCTAAGTCCCTCCTAGTCAGCCCCACTGTAGTCTCACTGGGGGTCCCTCTCCATAGTGACAGCAATGAGGATGCAGGGACTCTGGACTTCAGCTCACTGCTAAAGAAGAGGTGAGTCCCCAGCTAGCAGCTCCCGGGCAGGTGGGGAGCCCCGACCTGCGGCTTCCTGCTGTGTGGTCCTGAGCAGGTCACTGTACCTCTCTGAGCTGGTGTCCTTGTCTGTCAGATGGGGCGATCCTGGTTTTGGGGAAGAGTTAAGAGGACTCTGTGCATGTTCTGTTCTGTGAACTAATATCTCCCTGGCATTCGCCATGACCACCCCTCATTTGAGTCTGCAATAGCTCATGTCAATAGGCTCCGGGGACCAGGAGAAGCTGGGAGAGGGCCCCAGGGCTGCAGGCACTGCCCGCCCAGCCCCCTAGCTGACTCCTGTCCTCTGTGTCCCCTTCCTCTCCCTCCTGGACCCTGCACTGTGGTGGCCCATGCTGCTGCGGCCCAGAGAGTAAGCATTGGGGGCGCCGGCGGGACCCCATTCCTGCCCCTGCAATGGTTGGTGAGAGGAGGGTGGGGTTGGTAATCAGACCTGAGTGAGACTCCCCAGTGACTGGGGGACTCTCTGAGCCTCAGGGCCTCCTGACACCCACCTGCAAGGCATGCGGGAGACCCTGCTGGGGCCTGTGCTGTGTCTCTGGCTCCCTGTAAATGAAGGGAGGAGGGGAGGGCCCATGGGCTGCAGCCTCAGTCTTTGAGGGGAAGTGACCCATCCCTCTAATGTGTCTCCTGCCTTTCTGCCCCACCCGGAGCAGCAGTTTCCGGACCCCACGGTGAGTACCTGGTGACACTCAGCACCCCGTCACCTCTAATCATGCCAGGAGTCCCTCCCAAGCTCCAGCCCTCATACTGAGCCCTAAGCCCCCTGGAACCTGGACCTGGCTGTGGGCCCGCACAGGCTCAAGATTCCCCACCAGAACAAAAGGGGCAGAGGGCTGGGGCCCCATCCCAGGGGAGGCCCCGCCCCGGGGTTGCAGGCTGTGCCCCTGGCCTGGCCACGGGTATCCGTCCTCTGAGGCCCCCACCCATGGACTGCGGACACAGGGACTCGAAGCTGGAGGCCCCGGCCGAGGAGGATGTGTGGGAGATCCTGCGGCAGGCGCCCCCCTCGGAATACGAACGCATCGCCTTCCAGCACGGTGTCACCGACCTGCGGGGCATGCTCAAGAGGCTCAAGGGCCTGAGGCGCGACGAGAAGAAGAGCACAGGTTAGCCCTCCTGCTTCACACGCAGGGGGAGGGCACCTCGGCCCCCACCACGCACACACAAAGTCCAATACACACACACACATACACACACGCACACGCACACAAAGTCCAATACACACACACAGAGTCTAACACACACACACATCACACACATGCACACAAAGTCCAATACACACACACAGATACACACCCACACACACACAGTCCAACACACACACAAAGTCCAACACACACACACAGATACACACTCACACACACACACGCAGTCCAATACACACACATTCACACACTCTCACACATAGTCCAATGCACACACACCACACACAGATACACACTCTCACACACTCTCACACACACACAGTCCAACAGACACACACACACCACACACACACACACACACACACACACACACACTCCAACATATACATATACACACACAGAGTCCAGCTTAGCCCAGGGAAGGAGAAGAGCGTGGGTTAACCCCCATTTGTGTAGGACAGACAGGTGTGCCCAGGATACCCTGCCCTTTTCCATGGGAAAAAGAGAAGGGCAAAGGTTAGGCCAGAGAGACCACCAGGGAGAGGACAGAGTACAGGGTGGCCCTGCTTACCAAGTACAAACCAGGTCATTCCTTTCCCCACCTGCCCCGGAAAAGAAAAGAAGCCTGCTTAACCCTCGCCACAACCAAGAAGCAGGGGAGAAGCCAGTTTAGGCCAGAGACCACAGCTGGGAAAAGAGACAACCCTGTTAACCTTCCTCAGAGACAAACAGAACAAAATGAACAGAACAGGCCTGTATGGACCAGCCCCCCTCCTCCCTCAGGCTAGCCCTTCCCCATCAAGGTGTTGACAGGGCAGGTGTCAGCCCCCTGGAAAGCAAGCCTGGAAAAAAGCAGGGGATTCACCTGCCCTCTCCGTAGGGCACCTGGTAGGAGTGCAAAAACCAGGAGGCTACTGTTAAAACCGAGTCCAGAGGTACAGAAATTCCATTTGTCCCCTCACCTGTTTCCTGCCAAGCTTCTGTCTTTCTGGAAGCCCCTAGCCCTATCCCTGAACCAAGCAGGTAGAGAGGACCCCGAGGGAGACAGGAGAACAAAGAGAGAGAGAAGGAGGCCACGGGCCGCATAGAACACAGAGATGAACAGTCACAGTGGAGGCCCAGAGGCGGGACCTGGCCCTCTGCCGTGGCAGTGGGGGGGCCGGGGGCAGGGTAGCAATGGCTGAGGGGTGGTGCTCAGCCTTTCAGAAGAAGCTGCAGCCGGCCTACCAGGTGAGCAAAGGCCACAAGATCCGGCTGACAGTGGAGCTGGCCGACCCCGACGCCGAGGTCAAGTGGTTGAAGAACGGACAGGAGATCCAGATGAGCGGCAGGTGCCTCCGGGGGCGGGGAGCAGGTTCAGGGGAGGTGGGGGGTGGGGAGGGGGCTGCTCCCGGCCCTGCTCTCTCTGCATCTCCATCTGTCCATGTTCCCTGTCTCTGTGTCTCCCCTCATTTTTCTCTCTCTGAGTCTAATTCCCCATCTTTCTGTTTCTGCCCATCGCTGTTCCTCACTCTTCTTCTCTTGGTCTCGCTGCTTCCCATTGGGGACACTCCAATGGCCCCTTCTCTTCCACAGCAAGTAAGGCCCAGCTCCCGGAAGGCTTGGGGTGGGGGCCAGGGGTCACCGAGGGATGGGGGCACCAGGAGGTGAGTCCATGGCTCCTTCAGCACTCTTCTGCGGCCCCGTCCAGGTACATCTTCGAGTCCAATGGCGCCAAGCGCACGCTGACCATCAGCCAGTGCTCGCTGGCGGATGACGCGGCCTACCAGTGCGTGGTAGGTGGCGAGAAGTGCAGCACTGAGCTCTTTGTCAAAGGTGGGCCTGGACCCCAGGACCCGGCGGCCCCGGGAGGGGAGGGCCACCGAGGGGTCCGTCTGTCACACTCCCTGTGCCTTGACAGAGCCCCCTGTGTTGATCACGAGGCCCCTGGAGGACCAGCTGGTGATGGTGGGACAGCGGGTGGAGTTTGAGTGTGAGGTGTCTGAGGAGGGGGCCCAGGTCAAGTGGTGAGTGCCGGGGGCATGGGGCAGGGACAGGGAGGGGCCACCTGGGCATCCCCAGAGGAGGCCCAGCACTTGCTGCCCACCTACGGCCAGGCTGAAGGATGGAGTGGAGCTGACTCGGGAAGAGACCTTCAAGTACCGGTTCAAGAAGGACGGCCGGAGACACCACCTGATCATCAACGAGGCGACGCTGGAGGACGCGGGGCACTATGCACTGCGTACCAGTGGGGGGCAGGCGCTGGCCGAGCTTATCGTGCAGGGTGAGGCCCATGGCGGGGCGTGGGGGGTGGGGAGGGAGCACACGAGGCCTTAGGCCTTGGGCCCCATCCGCTCCAGCCCCCGAGCCAAGTACAGGAATCAGGCAAACCCAGGACCGAGGCCTGTGTGACCTTGGGCAAGCCGCTGTGTTACCCTTAACTTTACCTCTCTCACCTGTAAAATGGGGAGGCTGAGTGTAGTGGGAGGGTCAGGTGGGCCTGGTTAGCATCATCCCATCACCGCCCCCCCACCACGCACACATTTGTGGTTCCTTCCATGTACACATGCATCACACTCACATGCTCATGTGTGTTTTCACATGCCCACATGATCTCCATGGGGACGCACACCCACACACACCCTCCCCAGCTCACTGGCTCCGCCCTGCCCCCCAGAGAAAAAGCTGGAGGTGTATCAGAGCATAGCGGACTTGACCGTGGGCGCAAAGGACCAGGCCGTGTTCAAGTGTGAGGTGTCGGATGAGAACGTGCGTGGCGTGTGGCTGAAGAACGGGAAGGAGCTGGTGCCTGACAGCCGGATCAAGGTGTCTCACATTGGGCGGTGAGTGTGGGGACAGGCAGAGATGGCGACAGAGAGAGAACAGGGTCAGACGGACAGAGAGACAGAGACGGAGACAGAGACACACTGAAGGACAGGAAGAAACAGAGGGGCAGAGAAAGAGATGGAGACAAAGAGACAGAAATGGACAAAAAGAGAGCGACACCCAGAGACTGAAACAGAAAGTAAGAAAAGAGACAGAGACCGAAAGCTGTGGGAAGAAAGAAGCATGCAGAGGAGGGCCCATCGGAGATGAAGAAGGAGCACGGAGAGAGCCCCCAGCCCCCACCCCCCAGCGGTGACCAAGGCAGAGCAGGAGGCCATGGAGGGCAGGCTGGCTCTGGCGGGGGCCCTCACTCTCTCCCACTCTCTTACTCATGCACTGAGCATCTGGGCTGGCCCGTGCTGGGCCCAAGGTCACGGAGATTAGTGAGACCAGCCCCTGTCCCGTCTCCAAGGGCCCAGCCAAGGGGACATGTCTACCCTGCCTCCCTCTGAAAACATGGGAAGGAGCTGGAAAATTCAAAAAGAAAGCAAGCAAGCACTTAAAACACCAGAACGCCAGTGAGCTAGGATGCCACAGAGGCCCCCTTGCCCCCGGCTGAGGGTGTCCAAAGAGGCCACAGGTGTGTGGCCCAGTGGGACCCTCTGAGCCTCCGCTGCCCCTGCAGGGTCCACAAGCTGACCATTGACGACGTCACACCTGCAGACGAGGCTGACTACAGCTTCGTGCCTGAGGGTTTCGCCTGCAACCTGTCTGCCAAGCTCCACTTCATGGGTGAGCTGTCCCTGGGTGGCAATGGGACCCCTGTCACTGGGCCCTGCCTTTGCCTTGGGGCCACCTGCTCTTCCTTCTCTTGCAGAGGTCAAGATTGACTTCGTGCCCAGGCAGGGTGAGTCTCGGGGCCCCTGTGCGCCACCTCCCCACCTCCCCACCTCCACTCACAGACAGAGGGAGGAACAAGGATCTGGGAGAGGGACCTGGGGACCCAGCTCCAGCTCTGCCACTCAGGACCGTGGGCCAGCCGTAATCTCACTAAGCCTCAGTTTCCCCATCTCTAAAATGGGGGTCCCAACGGCACTGCCTGCACAGGGAGCAGGAAAGAGCAGATGAGACGGTGTGTGAGCTCTCAAACGGCAGCACAGATGTGAGGCTTCGTTATTAATTTTTTCTGCTTTTAGGGGTCTCTCCTACTTCTAGACAAACCTTTAGTCGGGCATTCTAGAATCCTAACTTCGGGAGAGTAGTCCAGGCTGAGGCACGCTCTAGGTCTGTGTTTTCCCAACTGGGTTCCCTTAATATACGCTACTCCATTTAGAAGGGTTCCATGGTGAAATAACTTTGGGGAACGCTGACTGCTTGTCCTACGCCCCGTCTTGCGTGGTTAAGAGACATGCTTAACTTTGTTGAATCCAGGGTTTCCTAAATCACTTGGCCATAGGAGTGCTTCTCTTTTCTTGGCAGGACATTGATATCCCTGCACCTCCCCTCAAACATGCACCCTCCCCCCAAACACAGTCTAAGAAATGCTACACTAGGTGTCCTGATGTTACAAACCTCCCCAGGAACTTCCTGGGGTGATAGAATGTTCTAGATCTTGACTGGGTGGTGGTTCCACAGGTGTATACGTTTGTCAAAACTCTTCAAGCTTTATGCTCAGATCTCGGCACCTTATTGAGTGTAAACTATACGTCAATAATGAAACAACCAGGGACACGTGCTCCTTCCACTCTTCCCCTCTTTCGTGGGCCTTGGGCCTTCCCCCTTCTCTGAGCTATGCTATGTCCCCACCCCCAGCACCTCCCAAGATCCACCTGGACTGCCCAGGCCGCAAACCAGATACCATCGTGGTCGTGGCTGGGAACAAGCTACGCCTGGACGTCCCTATCTCCGGGGACCCTGCTCCCACTGTGATCTGGCAGAAGACCGTCACACAGGTACTGTGGATCGCTTCTCCACTACCCATCTGTAAACTGGGCAACTGGGACCAATGAGTACTGGGACCTGCTCCCCACATGTGCCCTACAGCGGCCCCTGACTGGGGTGCAGAGACTCAGCTGGCCAGAGGGTGGGCAGAAGGGGAGGCGGGCAGAGGAGAAACAGAGGGGTCGCTGAGCAGAGATTCCCTCTAGGCTGAGTCAGCCACCGTCCCCCTCCTTCTCTTCTGCTCTGTTACCAGGGGGCGAAGGTCACAGCTGGGCCAGCCCCTGATGCCCCAGAGGATGCAGGTGCCAGCGATGAGTGGGTGTTTGAAAAGAAGGTGAGTGAGGCTGAAGGTGGGACCAGGCTCTTTTGCACGTGGTACCCACGCTTGGGCAAGGCCTCCGTGAAGGTGCCACATCTGGTTGGTTGTACTGCTGGCCCAGGCAGGAACTCCACGCACACACCACACATGGTTACAGCATTTATACCCTCCACATCGCCAGGAAGCCCTCCTGAGCCGACCTTAACTGTGAGCTTCCTCCCAGCCAGGCATTGGCTCCCCTGGTGCTTCTCAGTAGGAGTAGCTCTTCCTCCCTGAACTGCTGGGTTCCCCCACCTGGCTGAGGCCTGGTGGGGTCCTCACAGGAGCTCTGTGAGGTCACGTCCTTCCCATTCGGCAGATAGTGAAACTGAAAGACAAGAGAGGAAAAGTGATTGCCTGAAGTTCCAGCACAAAGCCAGAGCCAGAGCCTCAGGCCCTCGCCCTAGGTCCTTGCTCCTGGCGGGTGCTCAGTAAAGGTTTCTGGACTAGCGCCTCCATGGGTGCAGGTTCCACTCAACCTGTGCCTCCTCTGCAGACCCCGCGCTGAGCTCCTTTCCCATCTTGGGGCTGTTGGTCATTCCAGAAGCTGCAGAAGCTTCTGGGGTCCAACGTGGGCCCTTTCCCTCCATTCCCCGCTGCCCAGCTGCTGTGTGACACCGAGGGCCGGGTCCGAGTGGAAACCACCAAGGACCGCAGCATCTTCACTGTCGAGGGGGCAGAGAAGGAAGACGAGGGTGTCTACACCGTCACAGTGAAGAACCCTGTGGGCGAGGACCAGGTCAACCTGACAGTCAAGGTCATCGGTGAGGCCGGCTGGCTGGGGTCCACACATGAGAGGCTGCGGGGCAACAAGGGAGGGCCCATCCGTGATTCATTCAGTCACTCAACAAACTTCGAAGGACGGGCTCTCGGATCCATGGAGAGGGCTGGGACTAGGACATGGGTGACCGTGGGCAGCGGGGAGCCATAGAGGGTTGATGGTGGGCTGGCCACATGATCAGAACCGGATTCTAGAAAGGTTGCTTTGGCTCTGGGGGTGGTGGGGGCAGCCTTAGCTGCTGGTGGGAAACACTGACCCTGGGCCCAGGCAGGGCTGACGTGGGCCCGACCCCCAACCCCCAGATGTGCCGGATGCCCCTGCGGCCCCCAAGATCAGCAACGTGGGCGAGGACTCGTGCACCGTGCAGTGGGAGCCGCCGGCCTACGACGGCGGGCAGCCAGTGCTGGGTGAGTGCAGGGCGCCGGGGCGGATCCGCGGGCGGGGGGTGGGGGGTGGGGTGCTGCCCGGGCCCCAGACCGGAGCTCCTGCCTCCCTGCACCAGGGTACATCCTGGAGCGCAAGAAGAAGAAGAGCTACAGGTGGATGCGGCTGAACTTCGACCTGCTGCGGGAGCTGAGCCACGAGGCGAGGCGCATGATCGAGGGCGTGGTGTACGAGATGCGCGTCTACGCAGTCAACGCCGTGGGCATGTCCCGGCCCAGCCCCGCCTCCCAGCCCTTCATGCCAGTCGGTGAGCGCGCGCCCCCTGGCGCCGGGGCCCCGCAACGGCGGCTGCTCTGGGCGGGCGGTCACCGCACTAGGCGTTCCCATCTCTGGTCTGTAATCTGAAATCGGGGGTGGTCCTCTTCATCTCACAGATGAAGAAGGTGAGGCTCTGAGAAGTGAAGGGACTTGCTCAAGGTCCCCCAGCTGGTAGGGGGTGGAGCTGAAACTCACACCACCGGCCTGAGGGTCTGAGCCACGTCAGTGTGTCAAGGGCACTGGACCAGGAGCTGGAGGTGGGGTTGGCAGAGCCAGCTCCATCACCCTCGGGAGGGCCGCCTGGAGCCATCGTCTCCCCCTGAAGCCCCCGTTTCTGCATCTGGTTAATGCGGGTTTCAAGAGCAGTACAGACGCTGAAGGAGTGGCAGGCTCTTGGGGACACCTGTCCCTGCCAGGATGTGGGAGCCTTCAGGGGCAGCCGTCTGAGGCCGGGGCAGGTGCCCCCTCCAGCCCCGGACGGGGGCATAGCCTGGGGAGATGGCAGGAAAGGGGGGGCCTGTGGGGAGAAGGGTCCAGGCCTCTCTCTTTAGGGACTGACTTCCAGTTTGCTCAGCTCTAAGTCAGCTTCACCTAATCCCAGGGAAGGAGATGCCACGTTTCAGGCGAGTTTTTCCTTCAATTACATTCTAGCACCTGCTACGCTATCAGACAGAAGGGTCCTTCTAACCCCTTTGTGGTCGTTGGGTATCTTTTCCTACACAGAGCTCTGTTTTGTAATTGCTGTGTGCTTGTTTTTAAGCCTATTTAGAGTCATGTCTTTTAACGGAGTTGAAATATTTCTTAAAGTGCTTGAAAACCAGCCCGAGGGGAGGTCCCCCCATGTGACCC
Organism: Furipterus horrens; assembly: GCF_987537825.1. Taxonomy (NCBI): domain Eukaryota; kingdom Metazoa; phylum Chordata; class Mammalia; order Chiroptera; family Furipteridae; genus Furipterus; species Furipterus horrens. The sequence goes on from NW_028327172.1 coordinate 11,620,728, forward strand.
AGGCCCCTCTCTGACCTCCCCTCTGCCCAGGCCCCCCCAGCGAGCCCACCCATCTGGCAGTGGAGGACGTCTCCGACACCACTGTGTCCCTCAAGTGGCGGCCCCCGGAGCGCGAGGGAGCTGGAGGCCTGGATGGCTACAGTGTGGAGTACTGCCAGGAGGGCTGTGAGTGACCCCTGCCCAGCCCTGGGCCCACAGCCTGTACCCTTCTCTGAGCTGCCCCCAGGCCAGGCACCTGTCACCCTGCCTGGCCCTACCTACAGCGGAGGCCCCAGATGGCCACCAGAGGTGCGGCTGCGGGGGGCCAAGGTGTTGATACTGACACTGTCCCTGGTCTTGCCTCCCCGCCCCCACCCTCAGGCTCAGAGTGGGTGCCTGCGCTGCAGGGGCTGACGGAGCGCACTTCTGTGCTGGTGAAGGACCTGCCCACGGGGGCACGGCTGCTCTTCCGGGTCCGGGCACACAACGTGGCAGGGCCTGGAGCCCCTGTCACCACTAAGGAGCCCGTGACGGTGCAGGAGATACTGCGTGAGTGTCCCTGTGCCACTGACACCCTGGCCCTTGGTGCCAGTGGAGGTGGGGACAGTCAAAACCCCCTAGAGGGAGAAGCTAAAAACTGGGCAGGGGCAGGAGGGGTAGGAGCCTCGAGCCATGCCCTAGGCCCAGGGCAAACCTGTTCCGGACGTGTCTTCTCGGTGTTGCATGTCAACACCAGTCTGGACCAGGGAAAATGGAGGTAATTATCCCCTCATCTTCCAGTTCTGCTCTGTGAGTCTCAGCTCCAACAGGTAGCTATTGTCTATTTGCTCAGGACTGAGCAGCGAGGCCACTCGGGGTCAAATCAGCCCATCTGGGATCTACTTTCCCACAAAGGATCAATTGCTTAAGGACTGGCTCTCCAAGCAGAAAGAGACAGCACACTGGGGCGGTAATGGCATGGGCCTAGATGTGCCTCCTGGCCTGTGTGACCTCAAACGAGTTGCTCACCCTCTCTGATCCCTGCCTCTTATAGCAGTGCGGTGAGGCTCAGGTGGAAGCAGGAGCTTTGTGAACCATCTGGGGCTGGGTTAGGGGGAGTTAAAGGGGGGGACGGCTTGGCAGGCGGCATTTTTCGAAGCTGCAGCTCTCTGGGCGTGGCCTCGGGAGCGAATGGGGCTGTGGCAGTCCTCAGGCCTCGCACTGTGGGTGGCTCTCGCTGAGCCACCACTCCGTACCCACAGAGCGGCCACGGCTCCAGCTGCCCAGGCACCTGCGCCAGACCATCCAGAAGCGGGTCGGGGAGCCCGTGAACCTCCTCATTCCTTTCCAGGTAGGGCTGGCCCCCTTCTCCATCCAAGCAGATGGGCTGACTCTCAGGCAGAGCCAGGCTTGGGGGTGAGCTCTCCCTCCCCACAGGGCAAGCCCCGGCCTCAAGTGACTTGGACCAAAGAGGGGCAGCCACTGGCAGGCCAGGAAGTGAACATTCGCAACAGCCCTACGGACACCATCCTCTTCATCCGGGCCGCTCACCGCGCCCACTCTGGCACCTACCAGGTGTCTCTGCGCATTGAGAACATGGAGGACAAGGCGACGCTGGTCCTGCAGGTCATTGGTGCGTGCCACTGGGGCCTCCCTCGGAGCCCGTTTACCTCCAGTCCCCGAGCTGGGCTGCCAGAGCCCAGAACTTCACACCTTGCAGTCCTGGGCCCTCCTCTCGGATGCCCAGAGCCCTGCAGGAGGTAGCAGCCAGGTCCAGGCTGGCAGGGTGATGGGGCCCCCAGAGCCGGGCGCTCCCTGCTCTTGCTCAGGCACTATCAGAAGGTGTGGTCCTCCAACTGGGCCTCTCTCCTGCAGACAAGCCAAGTCCTCCCCAGGACCTGCAGGTCACAGAGACGTGGGGTTTCAATGTGGCCCTGGAGTGGAAGCCACCACAGGATGATGGCAACACAGAGATCTGGGGTTACACAGTCCAGAAAGCTGATGAGAAAACCATGGTGAGCCTGGGGTCCTGGCCCCCACCCTTCCTAGGGCCTGACAGAACCAAGTCTCAGCTGCCTCTAGAATGGGCCCACCTCTCCCCCTCCCTCCACGACTTGCTTCCCTTCACAGTTGGGGTGCAGATGCCAGGGGTGCCCCAGAGAGGCCCCTGGTAGGAAGTAGGGCCTGCCCCCCAACCCCAGAGACCCCCCCTTGCCTCCACACCCGCAGGAGTGGTTCACCGTCTTGGAGCATTACCGCCGCACCCACTGTGTGGTGTCAGACCTCATCATTGGCAACAGCTATTACTTCCGGGTCTTCAGCCAGAACATGGTGGGGCCCAGTGACAAAGCTGCCACCACCAAGAAGCCTGTCTTCATCCCCAAACCAGGTGCTGTACCCTCACTCCCACCCCCAAGGGAGCCAGGGCAGGGAGGCAGTGGGAACTGGGGGGGGAGCCTGGCTTGCTGTGGCCCTGTTGGCACAAAGCTCTATCACCAACAGCCATCACATATGAGCCACCCAAGTACAAGGCCCTGGACTTCTCCGAGGCCCCAAGCTTCACCCGGCCCTTGGTGAACCGCTCGGTCATCGCAGGCTACAATGCTGTTCTCTGCTGTGCTGTCCGGGGTAGCCCCAAGGTAGGGAACGTCCGGCCAGGTCCAGGCAGACCCAAGAGGAAGGGCTTGGGGGCTCCAGCCTCAAGCAGTCCTCTCCGCAGCCCGGCCCCCTGCTTTCTCTCTGCCTCTTGGCCTCCGGGCCTGGCTCCTCTCCCTGAGCAGGGCCTCCGCAGAGCATTGGCTCTGTTTCTAGCGTAGTTCAAGACTCTATCCAGTGAGAGTCCCCAGAGTAGAAACACAATTGCCAATCTCCCTACATTCCTGCCGGGTCCTCTCAACCTGAGACAGTCTCCCTCCCTCCCATTACCTGGTTTATAGCCCAAGGTCTCCTGGTTCAAGAACGGCCTGGACCTGGGAAACGACGCACGGTTCCGCATGTTCAGCAAGCAGGGAGTGTTGACGCTGGAGATCAGAAAACCCTGTCCCTTTGACGGGGGGATCTACGTCTGCAGGGCTGCCAACTTACAGGGCGAGGCACAGTGTGAGTGCCGCCTGGAGGTGCGAGGTGAGGACCCCTGGGCCAGGGCCTGGGGCGATGGAGAGGGCGGGGCACCAGTGGGGACTCTGCTACCCCAGCCCAAGCAGCTGCCCCCTTGGGCACCGGCTGCTGAGCTCTGCTACTGGAGCTGCCCCTGCCCTCCGGGAAGACGTGGTGGGAGGTGCGGCACCCGTGTGGCACAGCCGCGGCCTCCTTCTCTCCTGCAGCACCTCAGTGACCAGGCTCGTGCCTGGAGGACGGCTGGGTGTGCACTCCGGACCACCCTGAGACCCACGGCCCAAGTCAGAGGCTGAGCGCTTAGTCAGCCTGGCTCGCTCACAAGGGAACCTGTGTCCCAGGTGCCAGGAGCCCGGACGGAAGCTGGACCAGCCTCCTTCCTGCTGTTGGATACGTGTGTGCTAGTGTGTCTCTCGGGCTGGCTGGGGAGGCCTCAGCAGGGCAGTGGAATGATGGGGAGCAGGTTGGGGGCTGCACAGACTGACTTGTCGGAGTTCCCGCTGGAAGCACTCGGATCTTCAGGGTGAAAAGCAAGCAGGCCCAGGAAATGATGCTTGCAGGAGGCCCTTCTGGCCCGCCACGTGTTCTCAGTGTGTAAGGGCAATAAAAGGTCAGTGGAGCCACAGAGACCTGACTCTTCTGTCCAATGTGCTGGTTTTCACACAAAGCACAGAGAAACTTAGTAGCTCCTGAGAGCAAACTGAAGGCAGAAGAGTTAAATGAGGCCCAGAGTGGAATCCTAAATTCAGAAAACATGAACACTAGAAGGAAGTACAGTCTTCCGCCACTGCGTACACGCTTCAAATGCGGAGGCTGAGGAGCCATGACAGAGAACGTGTGTTAGCAACAGAGCCAGCAGGCCAAGGCGCTCCGGCCTGGTCCCGGGTACGCAGTGCCATCTTCGTTCTGGTGGCCCATGGTCACAGCACAGGGCTGCTTTGGGGTCTGAGTGGGCACAAGCCCACAGCCTACGCACGCCCGAATCCCCCTGGGAGAGAGCAATCCTGTCTAGTACAAGACACTGGGGACTAAGAAGGTGCAGGACAGGCCCTGCCCTCTTCCTTCCCCGATAGGAGCCCAGATCTGACCATCACTTTCCTTTGGGAGGAGGAAGCCAGCAAGTCTCAGAGATGCTCTGACGGAGCGTAGAAGGTCCTTCCTCCCCAGGGAGTATGAGGTTTTTCCATGGCATAGAAAAGAAACTCCATGAAGGCAGGCCCCAGGGTTGCTTCTCGGCCTTCTACCCAACCCAAGACACTCCTGGCCAGGATCCCAGAGCTCTGGGCTCCAGGTCCTGGCTAAAGTCACAGCCCTCTCTGGATCACACCTGGAAGGAACACTGGCAGTCAACAGGAGCCTTGGGTTTTCCTTCCCTGCTAAGTTCCTTGCTGCTCAGGGCTCAGCCAGTTTGGCTGCCCCCCTCTAGTGGCCAATTCACAGCACAGCAGTCCTCTGCAGGCCCCAGGGCGGGGGTGGGGGGGTGTGGGGGGTGGAAACCACAGGGAAGGCAGCCCCCTCCCACAACCTCTCTCTGGGAGTCCAGGAAGCAGCGGGGGTGAGGGTGGGGTGGAATTGGCGGGTAGTGAGGGTGGGAGGCTGTGGCTTCAGCAGGCCAGGGCTCAGGTGGGCAGGGTCTCAGCTCCCTGCTTCCTTAGACTGGAGGTGCCTCCGTCGAGCCCAGAGTCAGCCTTCCCCAGGCCCAGGCTGAGAGGAGGTATCATTTACTGCCAGGAGCCCAAGGAGAGTTAAGGACATTTATTTCACATTCACATGTCTGTACATTTTCTATAAATAACGCGGAGCTGAAATAAATATATACAACCAACTCTTGCGCACCCCAGGCCATCTCCTCCTCTGGCACCCAGTGCCAGGAGATGCTGCCTGGAGACAGGGATGTGCACGCTGAAGCTGACCCTTTCCCATGCCTTCAGTGCCTGGGCATGGCAGCCGGTGGTCCCTGGGCGGCTCCTGGCCCCCAGCGCCCGGTCTGGTCTGCCTCAGGCGAGGCAGGCTGTGGGGAGGTAGCTGCCCCGCTGCAGTGCTGGAGGCCACGGGCGTAGCTGCCAGCTTAGCAAACGCGTAGGGAGCAGAGAAGCTGCCACCCACTCTGCTGCCCTGTGACTCTCCCCCCTCGCCGGGCCCAGCCACCGTTGGGAAGGGCAGGCCTCATGCTTCTCTGGCTCCCCACTGAGTGGGACTGCTCCAGGTGCAAGGTCAAAAGGCCAAGGGCAAGGAACCGCAACACAAATGTCTCAAGGACACGTAGCCCTGGACTCTCACTGGCCTGTACTCAAGAGTTTTTAGAAGCCACTGGCCCAACAAAGAGACACACACACACACTCTTGAGCCCTGAGGGAGTGAAGAGGGAGGAGGTAGCAGAGACTAGCTCATCCCTGTGATGGACACACTAAGACACACTGACAGCAACACATAACTGGGAACCAACTGAGCTGCGCGAGGGGCTTGCAGAGAACATACACGCGTCATCCACTGCTCGTCACAGCGGCATCGTGCAGCCGGGAACAGCAAGAGGTGAGGGGCATCCCCTGGGCTGGGGCAGCCTTAACCCCCTCCATCAGCTGGAGACGGGCCGGGGTGGGGTTCTGAGATCTTCCTCACTGCTGCGAACTGCAGCCACGTACGAGAAGAGACACAACACGGAGTAGCAGATCTCATGGGCCTGGCGGGGAGAGAAGAGCAGACAGATCAACATCACTGAGATCCCCGCACGGTCATACGTTGGAGAGCCACTGAGCGGGAAACTCCTGCCCTAACACTGGGCCCAGGCCTAAGCCAGGCCTCGGAGCTTGCCAGTGGGAGAGAGGACCCGTCTGTCTCTCCCCCAGGGCCGTAGACCTGTTTAACCTTCATGCGAATCTTTGGCATCTAGACCAAATTTGCCTCTCCAATCATTCCTAATCGCCCCTAGGCTCTCAGAGGGCAGCAGCCACCCCCCGCCCTGCAACAACTCCTGTCTGAGGTCCCAGGGAGCCCTGCGCAGACCGGCCCGCAGGGTCGAGACACACACTCACCATCGGTGTCTTGTACTTGTGGCTCACCACTTCTTTAATTTCAGGAACTAAAACCGGACGGGCAAGAGACAAAACAGAAAGTTCAAAACTAAGTGCGATGGCGCCACACTCCCCCAGGCGGCAGCGCCTGGCACCACGGTTCCCTTCCCCTTGGTGGCCTTTCCCGGTGACTGCAGCAGCTCAGGCTAGGACAGCCTGTCCAGCCCCTGCAGCATGAGAGGACACATCCCCAGACCCCCGGCCTCTGAGGGCTCCCTGCTGGGTGGCTGTGACTCCACCCCCTTTTTTGAGAGCCCCAGCACCAGAGGGAATTCAATTGGTCTTTCACCAGCCTGGCCACTGCTACTGGCCAGGGCCTGAGAAGTACAGCAGGGTGCTCCCAACTGGGGATGAGAGAAGAGTTGTCCGGCTGAGCCTCGCCTTGCTGAAATGCCCGAGAACTCAACCCCGTGACCAGCCCGGGACTCTGGTCATGTTAAGTACTGTTCCTTGCACTCTTCGCCCCTGCACAGAGGGTCCTGAGGCTGGGTGAGGAAGTGGCATGACACTAAACCCACCAGGCTGGCACGTTTCCTTCCCTAAGCGGCAGGAGAGGCCCAGGCCCGCGTGTGTGAGGGGGAGCGTCAGAGGGCCCTGGAGCAGACACACCGAGCAGAAGAGACAGGCGAGCACAGCACCCGGGAGGATGTGACAGGAGCATCAGGCAAAATACACACACGTCCACAGCCCAAGATGCAAGACTAAAGGTCAGCCCTGCCCCAGCCATGCAGGGTTCTGCTTGGCCAGAGGAAGGAGCAAGGCCCCGGCTCAGCCGCCATCATGGCCCCTGGACGTGGGAGAAGAGGGGCATGACACCCCCTGGGGGCCAGAAAGGTATGATGAGGGTTGGCCACACCTCCTTCTGACCCTGGGAGGTAAACTCGGGGGACCCAGGGTTAACAGGGAAGAAACTCATCAAAGGTGGAGCAAGACACCCAGGTCCTCTCCTGAGTCGGAAGCTTCCCCCAAATAACTCTCTGGCAGAAGAGAGAGGGTGCACACAAGGGGACAAAAACTCAGAACTGGTGAGCCAGTGCAAGGCGGGGAGGGAGGTTGGGAAGGAAAAGGGTGGGCACAGAAAGGAAGAGACGAACTGGCAATGTAAGCAGCTGGGCTGGTGGCAGGGAGTCCGCCCCCCGCCTGCAGGGCCGGCGTCAGGGCCCCAGGGAGAGCCAGCACCAGCTGAGCGAAGTCACTTTACCTGCTGGAGAACGAAGGTTTTCATAGCAGCGATGAGGGGCACGAGAGAATGAAGCACACACACAGCAGGAACTCAAAGCCCCAGGGTGAGAACCCACTACGCTGACGTCAGCCTTGGCCGGGGGAGGTGGCTCCCAGCGTCCAGCCGCAGCTGCCCCGCCTGCCTCTGAGGCCGGCTCAGCTCCGCTGCCCTCCGGAGAGAGTCTGCCTGGCACCGCACGCGCTCCTCTCGCCCAGCGGCGCAGCGGACACCCGAGTGGCACCAGGGTCCCTGGAGGGCACACTGGGCTACTGAGAGGGTCACAGCAGGCGACGTGAATGCAGCAGAGCATGCGGATCGCCCGTCTGCTCTGCCCCAGAACTGTCTGACCACTGACTGGCCAAGCAAGGGAACTTGGTGCTAGTTCTGGGAGCCTGTCTAGTGCCCCCTCTAAACTCTAACCCCACTGTCCAAAGCCCCACTGTCTCTCTTCTTTCTCCCCTCTCTCATCTCAGGGTTCTCTTTTATTCCCTATCACCCCTGCCCCTCTAGACCTCTCTGCAGCAGTTCTTCTCTCTGCCTCTAAGCCCTCCTCTGGAGCTCCGAGGTTTGAGTTACTGCCATGTGAGTCCAGACCTAAGAGCAAAATAGTGTAATTACCAAATTCCTCCAGGACAAAGACGCCTCGAACTGTATTGCACTTTTTAATGTGATTCAGCTCTATGAAAACCTGCAAGAGAGGGAGGGAGGTGGGGTAAGGCCCAGAGGCTCCCCCTTGCCCCACAGAGCCCCCTCTCCCAGCTCTAGCCCCACCCCACACAGAAAACCTAGTTCCCAAGGGGAGGACAGAGGATCCACACACACACAACTCCAAGCGCTAAGAAGCGAAGAAGGCAGAAAGGGCATGTACCTTCCGCTCCTGGCCGGAGGAGACAGCATGGGAGAGAAATGAAGGCGTTAGTTGTAATGGTCAAACCCACCCCGAAGGCCCCTCTGCTGGCTTGGGCTGCCCGCCCGCGCCCTGTGTCCAGGGCAGCGTTTATGGGACACTGTGCCCAGGGGGTCCCCCCTCTCGGCCCATCGGCTCTCTACCCTTCCATGCATCCTCCTCCGGCGCAGAGGGCTGGCACGGGCGCAAAGCTCCCCTCAGACTGTCCTTGGGGCGGACGCGTGGCTATCCTCCTTGACACGGGATCCGGGCGCTCCCAAGAAGCACGAGGCGGTGACAACGGCTACCACCAGGAGCCCCAACTATGGCTCTACAAACGCTAGGTGCAAACCTTCCAGCCCTGCAGCACAGGCAGGGCACTACCTGCACTGGATAGGTGAGGACACTGAAGAGCAGAACGTTTATTGGCCCGTGAATGACGAAGCTGAGCTCTGGACCCAAGTCAGTCCTGACTCTGAAGACCATGCTTTTCCCACATGTGAGCCCAACCGCGCGACTTCTCCGGGGGATCCCTGGCTCCCTCAACTCCAGCAGACTGCTGTGGGGCAGAAGGCAGACCCCACGGCTCTCATCTCACTGTCAGGCAGGGTCTTGTTTCCCCTCTCTGAGGGATCTCTCTTCGGGGGCAAAGCCTTCCACTCCAGACCAGCCCACATGTGCTTTGTAACAGTCAGACGTGAGGTCTGTCCCAAGGGGCTGTAGACCGAGGGTGGGACCCAGGAGAGGGCACCCGCGTGCTAACAAGATCTTGTCTTAAGAAGGTGAAGCATCAGGGAGGCCACAGCACTAAAATATGGTCAGGAGCCTGCTCCCCAAGAAGTGCCAGCCCCTCATGGTCCAGGGAAGTACTCAGGGACACCTGTCTTCGGGCTGTGTACACTATTGTCAGTGTACTGTTGGAAATGCTAATGTTTTCAATAGTAAATACACTACTGAGAATACACTGCCAAGAAGCACGGGCAACTGCTGCCCATCACAGCAGCGCTGCCCTAGACTCCTGAAGGGGAACTAAAACGGCAAGTGGAGGGAGAAGGCAGAGTCCAGATGTTCTCCTCCCCCGAGGATCTGCGCCTGGCCGGGGCCGGGGCTGGGGCGCTGCACACACTCGGATCTGCCTCTGAGCTCGGGAGGGGAACCAGTGTATCGGGGGTGGGGGAGGGAAGGCACTTGTGTGAAGAGTCAGAACTGGGAGTGGACCTGGGAGGATGCACTGGCCGCAGAAAGGAATTAGCTTAATTATCCACTGAGAGAAAAAGTAACATTGAGTTAAATGACCAAGAGAAAGAAGAAAGTCAGCTCCTATTGTGGGGTCACAATGAGGGAAAGATGTCTCCTGAAGTGTTCCCCAGTCAAAAGAAGGGGCGTGGGGTCTGGAGCAGGGACAGAGTGGGGACACTTGAAAGAAGGAAAAGAGGAGCAAGAAGAATCAGCCGGAGAAAAAAGCAACCACACACTCCAGATGGGACAGATACAAGCGGCTCTCTCACACACGCACACAAACTTCATGCATACACATGAGATCAGCTGGTCTAGACTCTCAAAGCGAAACCACCAAGCGAAAGCACACCCCGGGCACAGGGAAGGCAGACACCGTGCGAAGGGCCGAGGGAGACGCTCCCCCTCACACTGTGCCGAGTCTAACGAGTCTAAGGACAGAGGCACCTTCGAGGTGCCTGTCAGTGTCACTGCGCCCTCCTCTCTTGACCTCTCCCTGCTCCGGCCGCTCCAGCTCCCCCACTAGCCTCGGAGGCCCTGTCTCACGCTCCCTGGGAAAGCACCGGGGACCCGGGCACGGATCCCTATCGCAGCTGGAACAAGAGGGCTAGGAAGCCTCGAGCTGCCACCTGTACCTACCTGGTTGTGCATGAACTTGAGATTGATCCCTTCCAGGGTGACCTGCAGCAAGCCACCCTCACCAGTCTTCATGTCCTGCACAGGGAACTCGCCACCTAGTTCAGGCCCTGTGGTGGGGGAGGAGGGCGTCAGCTAGCGGGGAGGCAGGGACGCCCCTTGCCCGACGTCCTCGCCAGGCCTCTGACCCTCGTGAGGACGGATGGAAATAAACAGGAGGCACGCGCTCAGCAACCCCTCTCCTCACCGGGTTTGATGCTGTGCTGCCGGGCGGCGGCGCGCTCCATGCTGTCTTTCACGCAGTAGTACAGCTCCCGACACTGCAGCACGGGGGGTGGGGGTGGGGGGGTGGGGGGACACGACTGCCTGTCGCACGGGCCTGCCACGTTCCCGCCCTCCACGCCACAGAGGCTGCTGACGGCCTGGGCCGACACCCGGACCTCAGAGACAGCCTCACGGATCCCACACGACAGCCACAGGCAGAAAGCAGGGCTCCAGACACAGATGTAGGAATCTTAACTTCCACCGAAGAAACTCAATGCTCTGCCCTCGACGCCCACCCCCCACCCCAAACAGAGCTCACAGGTACCTTCTTGGTATAGAATTTGTTGAGCTGGGTCTCGGAGCCGTTTCTGCGCCACAAGCACAGCACCTTGGTCTTGGGACAGTAGGTCATGTTGATGAGCTTCTCGTACCACCAGCGCTCGTACACGGTGCCAACACTGCTGCGCAGCACCACGCAGTCGTCACACACCTGCAGGGGGGCAGCGGGCAGCTCAGCAGCCCCCGCACCCCGGCCGCACTACCCTGCCTCTGACTTACGCTTGTGGCCTTCCTTAGATGGAGACACACGCACCGAGCTGCTGACCCCTGGGCCACTAGGGTCACTGAAAGAAGACGAGCCACTGAAAGGAAGCTGTAAGCAGGAAGGAGGCTCGCCCTTCACTTCCATTAATGTTGTTTGCCTCTTACATGTTCTGGGTTTATTTATTCGTTTTAGAGGGCGGGGAAGGGACAGAAAGAAACATTAGTGTGTGAGAGATACATCCATCGGTTGCCTCTAGCACACCCCCAACTGGGGATCTGGCCCACAACCCAGGCACGTGCCCTGACTGGGAATCGAACCGGTGACCTTTAGACTCATAGGCAAACACACAATCTACGGAGTCACACCAGCCCGGCGGTGCTCTGGATTTACAGCACTCAGAAAACAGCTCACACCTGCCTCTCACAGCCTCAGGAGTTGCCTCTGTTGATGAGCGCAAGGCAGGGGATTATGGCAGGCCTAACCAAGGAGGAAAAAAATGGAACCAACACATTTCTAATCCTGGCCGAGCCTAGCTCTTCATGAATCTTTTAAATTAATTATAACAAGTGACATATGGACAATGTTTATTGCCAAAAAATTACACAACACAGGATGCTGTAAAAGAAAAAACAAAGTCCTCCTTCACATTCTCTTCTTGTTCAGTGGTCTCCCTCAGGTAAAGGTATCTGTTCAATGGCTTCAATTAATACTGCAGGCCTGGAAGCACAATGGTTAAGAGCACAGGTCTAAGACCACCTGGGGCAAGTTCGTCTGTGTCTCCATTTCCTCCTCTGTACAAACTTCATGGAGTTATTGTGAAGATTAAATCAGTTAATGTGCATAAGCTGCTTAGAATAGAGCCAGGCACACAGAAAGTACCCTAGTGTTAGCTGCTTAATAAACAACAGAATTATGATTCAAGAAATATCATAATAATTATTATGACCCTGACTTCCGGCCAAGATGGAGGCGCAGGTAGACACACTGTGTCTCCCTCCACAACCAAGAAGGAACACAACTACCTCAGAACTGGAGACAACCAGAAGCTCCAGAAAATCATAAGTCCAACAAACAAAGATATAAAGAAGAAATACTCATCCAGACAGGTAGGAGGGGCGGAGCCGCGGCGGAGAGGATGTGGTATGGAGGCAGCAACAGTGGCTGTGGCCTTCCAGCAGAAAGCGCCATCACACATTTAAAAATGTAGGGGGGACACCTGGGGAGAGCTCCCAGCACTAGACCAGACTGCGTAGCTCACAGTCCCAGCACTGGGGAAAATCAAGCCTCATTGCTTCTTACTGTGCAAACCAGTGTGGGTTGGGGCAGAGGAAGAAACTGCCGGTCTCTCAGCAGAGTCTGCTTGTTTACAGGTTCCCACAGCCCCAGAATGTGCACGGACCCACCCACTATGAGAACCACAGCCAGGGCAACAGCTAGAGGGGTGCCAGTCCCATACGGGAAGTGGGAGAAGTGCCTGGAAAAAGGGCAAGTGCTGAACAAGCGGCATTGTTCCCTCTGTGATCCCTCCCCCACATACAGCACCACAACATGGTGAAATGGGTCGCCCTGTACTGACAATACCTAAGGCCCTGCTCCTTACAACGTAACAGGTGTGACAGCTCTACTTAAGACACAGAGGCAAATAAACACAGCAGCCTGTCAAGATGAGGAGACAGAGAAGTATGGCCCAAAAGAGGAAACAGATCAGCATTCCAGTGGGAGAACTAAGAGAAGAGGAGATAGCTAACCTAAGAGACACAGAGTTCAAAACACTGGTGATAAAGATGCTCACAGACATGACAGATATGCTTGAGTATAGCAAATGCATAAGGGAAGAAGTGAAGGCTATGCTAAGTGAAATGAAGAAAAATCCCCATGAAATCGATGGTGAAGGGAAGGAAACCAGGGTTCAAATCAATAATTTGGAACATAAGGAAGAAAAAAACAGTCAACCAGTTCAGAATGAAGGAACAAGAATTGAAAAAAACAAGGAGAGGCTTAGGAACCTCTGGGACAACTTTAAATGTGCCAACATCCGAATCATAGGGGTGCCAGAAGGAGAAGAGGAAGAGCAAGAAATTGAAAACTTATATGAAAAAATAATGAAGAAAAACTTCCCAAATCTGGTCAAGGAAATAAACATACAAGTCCAGAAAGCACTGGTTAGACCCAAAAAGGGCCATACCAAAACACATCGTAACTAAAATGCCGAAAGTTAAAGATAGAGAATCTTAAAAGCAGCAAGAGAAAAGCAGAGTTACCTACAAAAGGGTGCCTATAAGACTATCAGCTGATTTCACAGAAGAAACTTTGCAGGCAAGAAGGGACTGACAAGAAATATTCAATGTGATGAAAAGCAAGGACCTACGGCCAAGATTACCCTAAGCAGCAAAGCTATCATTTAGAATGAAAGAGCAGATGAAGTGTTTCCCAGACAAGGTAAAGCTAAACTCAAAATCCAGAAGCCATTAAAGAAATGAGTGATTAATTCAACTACATAAAAATTAAAAACTTCTACATGGCAAAACTATCACCAGCAAGGTCAGAGGCCTGCTGAAGAACGCAAGTTCAGTGGCCGGATCGGGCTGCACATCTGCCCTTAGACCCGGGGACAGAGACAACCGTGTGAGCCAACAGGAAACGTACGGTGCCATCATCAAGTGTTCTGGCCAGAATATTGCCTCTAAAACTGTTCAAACCTCTAGCCTGAACTGCCTGTTTATAAGAAATCCAAGTCACAGAGAAACAAGTTAATACCAATCAGCAAAAATCCTAGACTGTGAGATACTCCATAGGACAAATTTCTTCCAAAAAACAAACAAAAAACGGCAAAGTGGGAGGGCGACTAGTACATGTTAGGAGATAATTCAGTCATATCATCCAAATTATAAAAGCATTTTCCCTTTGACCCAGCAATGCCACTTCTGAAAATTCTTAGATAAACCTGCACAGGTATGAAATGAAACAGGCACAGCATCATTCAGAGCAGACTCTTAGCAACAGCAGAAGTCCAGAAGGAAACCAAGGGTACATATAGCCTGACTGGTTAACTAAACTCTGGCACGGCTGTAAAAAGAACGTGACGACTCTTTCTTTACTGATGCTGAAGCTCTTCAGGATGTGTGCAATGAGAAAAGCAGAGTACAGGTCAGTGGATATGATGTGCTAAGAAAGGAGAAAAATAAGAATTGATGTCCCCATTTTATTATGTTTGTGTAAAAAAACTAGAAGATACAACAGAAACCAATGAAAGTGGTCACCCACCAGAGGCAGGGGTGAGGTGGACGGGGTAAGAAGGAGAGCACAGCGCCCCGATGTGTATGTCATGTCCTGTTGCTCTGACTATGGACGGTGTGACTGTATCATCTGTTATGTACGTATAAATACACTGAAAAGGAATAATGGGGAATAATCTACGACATCATTTGCATAAGAGCCTGACAATTTAATGATAAAGGGAGCAGGGAGACGCATGAGACAAATGGGAAAGTATTCTTGACTCTCCACTGTTCCCTTGGGCCCCTGGCGTGGGCTGGCACCTACCTCCATAAAGAAGAGATCGCCATTCGTGTCTGTCCCTGCATGTACCACGAATGTCTGCTTCTTCATGTGCCGGCTGCCACTGGACCGGATAGAGAGATCACGGCCATTCTGGGGAAGGAGAGATTTTTTAGGGACACGTACACATCCCTCTCACAGGGTGCTCTGGGCCAAGAGTCCCCCCTTCAGCAGTTAAATTCATATCAGCTTTCTTAGCACGTGCTATCTGTTTTCCATCTGCCACCAGGGAAGGATTCTCAAACTCTGTGGTCTCCGCATTCCCATAACCCTTAAAAATCACTGACAATCCCTAAAAGCTTATGTTTATGCGTGTTATATTTATATATTCACCGTATTAGAAATTAAAACTGAAAAAATTAAATGTTTATTAATTCATTTAAAACTAATTAATGATTCATTAATAAATCCACTACACAGTAATATAAATAACATATTTCTGGTAAAATAACTGTATTTCCCAAAACAAAATAAACGAAAAGAATGGCACTGTTTTACATTTTTGCAAATACCTTTAAAGTTTGGCTTAATAAAAAATAACTGGATTCTCATATCTGCTTCTGCATTCAACCTGTTCTGATATATTGCTTTGGTTAGGATATATAGAGAAAATCTGGCCTCACAGATATATATTTAGAAAAGGAGAGGAGTATTCTAATGGCCTTTGCAGGTAAATATGCATATTCTTCTTTGATACTAAACCAAAATTTAAGAAGTAGCAGTTTCCAAAAGTTACTTGCAATGTGGAATCTGAAAACACATCAATGAACATTTTGTACTTTGTTACATTAAACCCATTGCTCTGCCTTACATTCCGAGTGGCTCTTTCACCCATATTTGAATTTGTGACATCACACATCAGTCACCTGGAAAACACTGCTTCACCAAGTTACACAGCTCTTCCAAATGCTGACACATTGCATCATACCAAAAAATCACATTTATTAATAGCATTATCGATCGCATTAGAAAAGTCTTTAAATACCAGGAAGCTTTATGTTCAAGTCTGCCAAATACTCAAGTCTGAATAAGCTGAGTTTGTCAGTCATCCTTCCAAGTAAAAATGAACAATGGCCCATGAACAATGCTGCCAGGTCACCTCACAGCTCAGAGCATCTCAACTGCTTTTCCTTGAAACAACCATAGTTTGGTTAGCAGTAGGAATGCCATGTGAGCTTCTCCCTTTGTCACATAGAATATTATGGAGATGTAGTATCAAGAGTCAGATTTACAAAAGTAATGATTTTAACTGCTTCATCAAGGACATTCATTAAGTGAAACTGAGTTGTTGTTTTTTAATGTTTTTAACAAGAGAACGTTTATTTAGATAGTCTCAGAGGCATAAGAAGTGAGCTGTAGAAGGAACAGGCTCAGGAAACAAGTCACAGTGGCCAAGGAAGGGCCCTCGGAGGCTGGGAGAGAGACAGGTAAAGGTAACCCACCCAGAGGAAGAGGAGGGATGGGGGAAGGCGCCCAGGGAGGCAGAGCTCTGAAACGGAGCTGTTTCTGGTTTCTGTTTAACTGGGAACGGGCGGCGGTGAGGACTACGATGGCCCCTGGCCACCAGCACGGCTCAGTGTCACAGTCTCTGCTGTGACGAGGCACCGGCGGTTTTATCCACCATCAGTGCAAACGTCAACCAGGGAAAAAGGCAAGTAACATGTTAGTGGTATCACGAAAACATGTTTCACCCTGCGGACCCCCGGGGGCCCACAGGCCACGTGAAACCGGCCGCCCTAGCGCAGTTTCAGCACACAGAGCCCTGGCACAGAACAGGAGGACGCAGGCCTCACCTAGCGAACCAGCTGTCTTTTCAGGGCGGAGGGTTTTCAACCTGCACAAGCCCAGCACGACCAGCGTGGAGCCTCTGCCGCGGGCCACCAGGCCCGAGCGGGGAGCCCGGCGAGCGCCGGGGAAGGGAGCCTGGGGAGTGGCTGGGACATGCTCACCAGGTCCGTCAGCTGGTCGAGTACCTCATTGATCTGCTGGCTGTACACGAGCCCGATGTGGGACTTCCCCATGAGGCGCCGCACCTTCTTCCGGATGTCGTTCTTATTTACCTGGGAGGTCAAACGAGGATCTGAGTAAGGGAACTGCTCTCCTCTCGACATGGGCAGAGGGACAGCATGAGCACGTCCCCCACTGTCGGGGAGACGTGGGTTTCTACGACATGAGGCCAGGCATGCCACTGTGCATTCTGCCAGAAAGACCCTGGTTCTGTCTCGGGGTGGCTTCTGCAGACAAGTGGCCCTTAGAGCAGTTCTGAGTTAAGTGACTGGGGCTTAAGGGGACACTTCCTCCCTATTTCCGCCCAATACCGTAACATTCACACCTAAAGGGGCCCCCAAAGCCCTCCGGGTTCCTCAGAGTATAACTCACAATGACTTAGAGCAGCAACACTGTGTGCTCACTGAGAGCCAAGATACCGTAAAGATCAACACCCTTTCCCAGCCAGAGTTGTGAGCCACACCACAGAAAGCGAAAGGGGCCAAGAGGGCCTGCCTGCGGACATTCTCTGTATTTGATCAACTAATCCCTTCACATTCAGGGCTGGGAGAACAGGAAGAGGGGAAATCCAGAGGCTCACTGTCAGAACAACTCTCTTCTTCCTGCACACCCCTTTCAGAGAACTCTTCTATCTGGAACATAGTTTTCCCAAAGCTATAAAAGCCAAGTACCAGCAAGGCAAACCAGAACATACCAGTGCTTTTTAAATAGGTAGCTCTCTTTATATCTATGAAAAATCCTAAGATAAAGGGCTGGTGCTAAACAGTGAATTCTGAGCTCCCTTTCTAAACTTTTTAGAATCTACTACTTAAAAACATTTAAAAAAAAATTCATTGTATTCTCTGAGAAGCTCTCCTGGAACCCTAAAACTATGCATCAAAAGAAGCCCACTGAAAATTCAAAATAAACAAATGGTACGGAATCATCAATCCCCTTTACAACATTTCGTGGTACAACACTGTCAGCTTCAGAAAATGGATCCTGTGTGAGCTGCAGAGAAGCTTTAGACTTTCCATCCGAAAGACAGCCCCAGTAAGATGTTCTGTCAGCGTCTCAAATGTCCCAGAACTCAGGTGACAGGCATAAGCCTTGTCCTTCCAGCGTCCGCAGGAGCTGGGCACAAGTGAAACGGACACTACCTTCATCAGCAGCATGTAGGAGATGAGGTTGTGTAGGAGCGTGGCCAGCAAACGATCTTCGTCATCCTCTAGGCGCTTCCGGTCCCGCTCTCCCAATGACAGGTACCTACGCAGGAGACCAGGGGCTGGTCAGCCCTCAGGTGGGAGACCACGGAGCTGGGAAGCGGATGAACTTTCCCAAGGACTTCCTGAGCCTCGTACCTGTCTACCATCTCCTGGGGACCCTGGTCCATACCCATCCCTTCTCTCTCCAACATCACAGCGTCTAAGAACGCATCCTCCCAGAACTGCATTTGGTCCCATAAAGTAGAACGCTCTTTGCCTGTGGAGAACAGAGGTTTTTAGGGAAGCATGGAACATATAAGGAATACAGCTGGCAACCAAAAGAGAGTAAACTCCAGATCAGAAGGAGCCATTACGAATTCCAAGGCCAAGGAAACCGAGCCTCCCCACCCCAGAGCCACAGCCCAGCTGCCTCCAGGGAGGCCAAGGCCCCAACCCTCCCGAGGAGGAGGGGCGAACGCAGCACACAAGCAAGGCAGTTACTTATGGAAAAGGTCTCCATAGCAGCATCCTCTAACTGGTCCCACATCGATCCTTTGTCCCTTCCTGCCAGTTTGCAAGCAGGAAGGACCGTGGTAGCAAGGAAGGAAAGAAAGGAAGACAGAAAGACAGAGGCTATGGATTAATACCAAAACCCAGTCTCTTTTTAGAAGGTTTTCACCCACTGTTTCTTCCAGGCCTGGTAAGTCACCTGCTTCAGACATAAAAACGCCTCCTACACCAGCACTGAGATCAGTAAAAAGCCCAGCAGGTGCTCGTTCAGCGCTACCCTCTTCCCCAGCCGAGCCCAGCTTTCCTCCAGCACAGGCGCCTTCCCGGTCTGCTTCTCACCTAGGAGTCCCTCGTACAGATAGACTCGCTGGCTTACATCTTCGGAACAGCGGACTGGGCTGCCCACCAGCTTCTCCTTGATGCTTGGCTTCAAGCTGTGGGCTTTACCCTACAGAGGAGAGGTAATAGGTCACCCACCCAAGGTACCAGTGAATAGGGGCAAATAAACCAAGCAGCTCATTAAGAGGCTCACACACCTGTCCCCATCCTTAACATCATAGACTCCAATAGCCCTGCTCTTGCTATTCTGCTGGCCTCCAGGATTTGACCAAAAGTCAATCTGGTAATCATTCTTCCTATTACTGACTCCCAAAACATGCAATCAAGTTTTCATTTTGACTTATCTTTACTCTTTAGTCTCTAAAAGACTCTGTTCTAAATAAATAAATAAATAAACAAACAGACAAATTCTCTGTAGCAGCATGTTGCAGTAGAAAGAATACTGACTTTACAGCCAGACTGTCCAAGGTTCAAAGCCCTGCCTCTTACTAGCTGTGCAGCCTTAGGCATGAAACTTAGCTTCTCTGAGCTTCATTTTCCACCTGAAAAAAGGAAGGTTATAATAATTACCTCGTATAGGAATTACATACATATAGAGCACTTAACAGTGCGTGGCACATGGTTGGTATTTGATAAATGTTAATTTCCTCTTTCCCACCACCTCAAATATCTGCCCCTTAGAAATATCACTAACTTTTATCTGTCACTTCTACAACATTAGGCTTTTTATTCATTGAAGAAAGATTTTTTCAACTGTGTAGAGGCAGCCTTCATGCCCATTTCACAAAGTATACAAAAGCATAAGCAGAGAAGGAACTGATCAAGCGTTATTGGCAATATTTAATTAGTGTGTATAAATGCCAGTCTCCTGGTTCATAGCCTAATTCTTTGTTCCATGGACCACACTGACTTAGTATGATTTATTTCCTGCAAAGCCAGCCTTTTATGAGCCAAGAAATTTAGGTAATTGCTCTCAGCAACTCAAATGTACAGAGTCCTGGCCAACCTGCATAGGACAAGAATGTGTCCCAGGGAGGTGCCAGGAATGACAGAACAGCTGAATGGCCTCCTACAAGACTGCTATTTCATAATAGCTATGTTAACCTCCAGAATGGAAGTGCACTGGAAGGACTTAAAACACTCTTATTAAAATGGTCTGTTTAGACTCAGGAACCTGAATGGATCTGCTGACTCTAGAGCCTATTCCTTATGTTCACTCTGGGATGTCACCTGCTCTATTAGAAACTCATATACAGGAAACCCTGGGAGTGGGAATAATCACCAGTATTAAATAATTGATTTCATTTAAATTTCGTTTCCATTCTCTCCACATACTAAAGAACCTATGAGCTCTTGTAAAGAATGTCCATTCTCAACTATGTCTAATAAAGTGGCAAGTGTATCAGAGTGCTTACCATTCGCTGCCTACAGTAGCATGTATGTACTGGAAAGCAGGGTGTCTAAAGGCAAGGACTAAAAGAATCAATTAAATTCTAACTGATCATTGGCTTATTATGTGATCTAGGGCAAGTTCTTCTTTTCCCAAAAGGCTTTGTTCCCCTTACCTGCCAGAAGAGATTAGTCATAGAAATGTATGAGGGGGACCCCCCAAAAAACAGAATTATCTTCTGGAGGGCAGGCCCCTTGTAGTACAGGTTTCCTTTACGAGGTGAGTGTTCTAGGAACCCATCTGTATCAGCGTACCAGCTGGTGGTGTTGTGAGAGGCTGTGTTCAGCTTCAGTGATTTTTTTGAAGACTCTTTCAACATGTTTGCCTATTTCATGATGGGTGTTTACGAGCACACCTGCCCACACCACACTAAGTATTCAGCAATTTTTGACCCAAAACAGCATCACCCCTGTGCCCAACTCTCTCTATTCACCCAATCTCGCCCCAAGCGATTTTCTTTTCGTTTCCCCAGATGGGGAAATGTTTGCCCATGTGGAAGAGGTGAAACAAAAAATTGCAGAGGCACTAAAAGGCATCAAAATCAATGAGTTCAATAACTGCTTTGAGCAGTGGGAAAAAAATCTTGATAGCTGTATTGCACCAAATCGAGAGTACTTTGAAGGTGACTGAAGTTTAAACATGTAAGAATAAATATACAACTTTTTATAAATAAATTCTGGGTTTTTGGGTCCCCCCTGTACTGAATTGCAAATTTCTTGAGTGAAAATCATGCCTTATTGAGCTCTGTTTCTTCAGTACAGAATCTGGCATTTAGTAAGTCACTTAATGGGTGTTTAATGATGAATAAAAACTTCAAGTAACTGTTAGGAATACACTAAAAGAAATGTTATTTGAAGGTACTATGTAAATAGAGAAGTGGCTGGAATAAAACTCGGTTAGTCCCCAGGAACAGGAAGTCTGGCACTACATGACCACTGTAACTGCCCTGACATTGCCACAAAGGCATCACCTGGTCGATTTTAAACATGGGGGTCATTGCTACATAGGACTTGAGGCCCCCCTCTGACTGGGTGGAGAGCCTAACTCATCAATGATTCAGGGGAGGGTTCTAAAAGCGCCCCCAAACCTCAGGAAACATTTTCTTTAAAGGCAAATGTATGAGGCTACCCATTCCTTACTTGTTTCACTCCTAGTCGCCTCCTAACTTCTCGTTCTTCTCCAACCTGCCCATTAAAAAGAGTCTCCTTTCGTTAGTAAGTAGAGCTTACAAAGATGGCGCTGGTGGCAGAGTTGGTCTCAATTTCACTATCAGACAAAGTGGCCCGAGAGCTTGTCAAGTGGGAGCTTCCCTCGCCGCCTGGTCCATCACCCGCATTGCTGCTCAGGTCACTGTCTGCTCCAAGGGTCTCTCCAGAACTGTTACTCACCTGAAAAGGAAAAAGGTAGTGAGGGATAGTCCCCAGGGAAGGGCTCTGGAAATGCCCAGCTGTGACAGCTCCGCTGCCATAGAAACGGATCGCATTTCCAAGGTGTGCCAGAGCCTCTGGAAGATGTTTACATGAGGAGGAGAAGCCCTAGGTGAAACCTCAGGGTCTGATCCTGGGTACAAAGACCTATGACAGGTAAACATCTCCACCATGGGAACCAAGCTGACCTGACACTAAGCACAGCCTCCAAGGAGAAAGTAGTCCCCTTCAGACCCACCCCTCACCCCCCAAGATGTCGGTGTGGTGTTCCCCTACCACGGTGCTAACTTCAGAATCCTGACTTGAGCTTCGGATCATGACAGCTGGACTCACACCAATGACAGAGTCAGGATCAGCCCTCTGAAAGAAGAGGCAGGACCTCAGACACAGTAGAGGAGGTGTCCAATTTACTGCGTTTCCCTAAGAAATACTGTTTCTTCTTCCTTCTCCCCACCCTTCTATCATCACTTTTTTCTGAATATAAAATATATATGACTTACATAATAAGAACAATAATAAACACTAAAGAAATATACGCTCACTACAGAACAGAAAATATGTGCAAGAAGAAGGAAACAAAAATAAGCCATAAACCAACTGCTTACATTTATCACTCTTAAGTCTGTAGTGTATTTCATTTCAGCCTTTTTTAAAAATACAGTCAATGCTGTATTGCGTGGATATACATATTATACTTATTTCATCATTCCCCTATTATTGAATATTTATGTTGTTTCAAGGTTTCTTGTTAATGTTGTTGTTTTTTTTTAACTCCAAGAAGTGTTCTGAGAGAACACATTTAACACTCACAATTATCAACAAGGTTGTCACAAACCTGGGAACCAGATGTCAGGCTCACACCACTATCTGCGCTGACCTGGGACTTCTTCTCCTCTGTCTCACCAAGGTCAAAGACAGGTTTGATCACTTCAGGCCCTGAGTAGGGGAAGACTCCCGTTACTCAGCACACCGAGGCTAGGGGCAGGCTGGGGAGGGGAGTGGGAGAGCAGCCGGCCTGGGCCCGGTCACCCGTCCAGGGACTGCCCCCTCAGGCCCCACTGAAGGAAGTAGTCTCCAGATGCCTTAAGAGCCAAGTAGGAAAAATTAGGCCTGGTCTCAAGGGGTTCTGCAGCCATCTTCTCAACCTGAGAAAACCTGAGCCCATTATCCTGAAACAGAAACCCCCCACAGACACGTGTCTAAACCACACCACACTGCACTCAGAGCCAGAGTGTCACTGGGGCCTGAAACTATTTCTGGGTCTCCAGGTCGCTCAGCGCTTTCCTAGCAAAGGTGTCCAAAGGGGCTGGGCAAGGAGGGGCCCAGTGAGAGAAACACCAGCTGTTTCCACGGACACTGCTCACCCCCACTGCACAACTTCCACACTGGAGATAAAACCACTCCCCCTCCCCCGTCCACCCACAATGATATGGCAGAAGGACAGAATGACAGAGAGCAAGAAAGCGTGCCTAGGCAAGCCGCCAGAGAGAGTGGGGAGGCTACAGACTCAACACGGAGGGACAGCAACCATCTCTGCCAACTGTGCCCACAGGCCTTCTCGTGGGTGAGGGAGGTACCAGCCAATGACAGGCACTGAAACGGGCCAATGCTCTCCCCACCAACTCAGAAGCAATCGAGAACCAGGTTCTAAGGGACTTTGTCCAGCAAACGCCTCCGTCACAGCCTGATTGCTACGAGGGGAGGGGGACGAAGCAGCCTACAAGCCACATACCTAGGAGTCACATGCCACCTACCTGCTTTCATTCCAAGTACCCCCCTAGAGCAAATTTGGGGTGGGGCTGACAATGGGAGTCCGCCCCAACTGGGCCTGGGGAGTTGGCAGGTATGGAGACTTGGGAACAGGAAGGGGCATTGGTTCCTTACTCTGTTTTTCCAAAGCTTTTTGGTTTTTCATTTCCTGGTGCTTGTTCCACAACTCTACCCCAGATGCAATGTAAGCAGGAGAGAAAGACAGACAGAGTCAGAGGCTGGTCAGACGAAACGGACACCCCCCCCTCCCAAGCCGATTCAGTCTCAGGCATAAGATTACAAATCAAGAGATAAAAAGAGATCTTCCTTTGGGGGTGGGGAGCGAATTAAAAATCAAGAGATCTAATGTCTTTCTCCCAACTAATGAAATCAAGACCCCAAACTTCTAACCCTAACCTCAATGTCGCAGTAAAAGCCCTACAGAACGTTAGAGCTTGAAGAGGCTTCAATTAAGTGCCTTGATTTTGGCCAGAGGAAACCGACCCTAAAGAGGCTGGAGCAGTCTCTCAGGATCATGTAACTTAGGATGAGTTTAAAATTCCACCGCACCGCACTCTCTGCCAGATGAGCCGGGCAAACACAATTTTCAAAGATTCCAGATAAGGCGAATGACCATCTCAAGCAGCCAAAGGGTTTTCAGAAGCACGAGCACAAATCCGTGTGATTCCCTGGGCTGGACAGAGGTCACTCATACAGGCAGTGGGCCGCCCTCCTTGCTGCTATCAAAAACCCCAACTCACCCTCTGAATCAGTCCTGTCTCCTAATGAGAGACCCATTCTTAGCAAGGTATCTGGAAACCCACCAGAGGTAACAGAGACTATTAAATGTCAAGAACAGCATCTTAGTGGTGGTAAAGAAGAGAGAATAGTGACCACTGCAATTCTTTTCCTGGAAGAACTTGAGAGTCCACTTGGTCCAGTCCTCTCCTTTCCCAGACGAGAGAGAGAGACACTGAGAGGGAAGTGACTTGCCCAAAACCGCATTCCTAGGTGAGGGTGCAGGTCATTACTTTTCCGAGGACATCACTTCGAGCAGGAGAAAGGCAGAGTTCATTGCCTCTAGGACAGTACTTTGCTGGCTAGAGAAGTGTTATGCCCCTAAAAGGGAAACTGGTTCCTCACTGTCATATATGAAAGCATAAAGCACCTGCTCAGGGTTGTGGCAAAGAGGCATCAGTTAGAGGTATGTGGCCCAGGGACCTGGAACCAGAAAGAGAAAGACCACCTGGACGACTCAAGGCCAAGGAGGGAGAGAGGGACACCAAGGTGAGCCCAGAGGTCACTGGGTCCTGCCTTAGTGGGAATGGAGAAACACCAAACGTAAACAAGCTCTTAATCAAGTCCAGTAAAGAAAGTTTTAAAGAAAGGCTGACTCAGAAATCCGTACCCTGAGGCCCAGCACCCACACTCCAGAGGAGCAGTGCAATGGTCGCATGAGGGGAAAGTGGCTTTAGAGACCCAGATGATCATAATTTCACAGCCTGAACATGCATCCTCTAGAAACTTCCTTGTAGCTTCCAGAAGCTCATGTGGCCTCTCCACTATGTGAAGGAATCCAGATGTAAACAAAAAGAGGGACCAAAGTACAGCTCAGACTCCCTGCAGTAAGCCTTACTGGGCCCCTTAAGAAAAACTTCCATGTTAAGATGGGGGGCGGGGGGGGGGGGGGCCCTGGCTGGTGTGACTCAGTGGACTGAGCGCCAGCCTATGAACCAAAGGGTCGCTGGTTCCGTTCCCAGTCAGGGCACATGCCTGGGTTGCAGGCCAGGTCCCTAGTTGGGGGCGTGCAAGAGGCAACCACACATTGATGTTTCTCTCCTTCTCTTTCTCCCTCCCTTCCCCTCTCTCTACAAATAAGTAAAATCTTTAAAAACAAAAAGATGCATGTGGGGGGGAGCTGTAAATGAAGCATAAGGGACAGAGAAGTTTAAAGAAGTACTATTAGAAATGGACACAGATCTGTCTCCCTCTCTAGAAAGCAAAGCATGGGAAAGAGAAAGGCAGAATTCTGGATGAATTGAGAGAACGGAGGGATATTTAAGATGCCAGAACCCCTCCACCACACCAAACACAATGATACATACCGACAGACGCTACAAAATTCTCTTCCTTTAAACTTCTGGTGTCCGGTTCCTTAGAGCCCTTTCCCGCAGCAGCTGGGGTCCGGGGCCCCAGCTGGGGAACTCTCAGCTGCGCCATAGCCTTTGGGTCGCCCCGACCAGCCAGGCCGGCATCCTTGCCAACTGGTGTATTTACACTCTCTGTTGGACTTCTCTTCCGCTTGTCTGGTTCTGAGGAAAAGAGTGAATACAGGAAGAGGTCAAAAGAGATAGTAAGTAAGGATCAGAGTATGGAAATGAGGTGGGAGAAGCAAGAATTCAGGAGGATGTGGAATGGAAGAAGTGCAGGGATAGAAAGGGGTATCTTACTGCTCGTGTCAGAAAGACACCCACCGCATATAAACATGCACTAGGGAATCAGATCCCAAAGCCTGATGGGAAACAGCTTAGCACGGGGAACTCTGCCGAGGGAACAAGTTCGTTTTCTTTGGAGACAAGTGGGGGAGGTGTGGACGGCACGCTGCCCCGCTGGTACGACCCCTACCTTTGCTGTAGTAGTGGGTCTGAGCGATCTCCAGAAGCCCAAAGATGCTGGCCATGCCGCCCAGACCGGCATGGGCATAAGACTGCTCCAGACTGAGGACCGTGCACTTGAGCAGGTCTAACATCCCCTTGTACACCTTCCGACTGATCTCCTGCAGCAACGACCCAGGGGCTCAAGTGGGCAAAATTACCTTTGGTGTCCACACCCCTCTTCAGCTGATCCCAACTCCCAACCCCAGACACTGACCACATCTGGGACGGTGTCCCGCCGCGCGTCGTCCTCCGACTGCACCGTGCGGCTCAGCTTGCTCAGGACGAAGACCCGCAGCTGCTCGCTCTCCAGCAGCCGCCGCACCTTCTTCATGTTGAGCCAGCCGACCCCCTGGCCGTCCAGCACACTGTGCACCACCTCCTTCAGGAACTGCTGGTTCTCACTGTGGGTTCCACATGCCACTCCTGTGGTCCTCAGCCCCTTTGCAGGGCACCCCCCTCTCACCAGACTAGAGTCTGCCTCCAGGGGCGAAACACAAAGCCAAGTGTCCCAATGCCCGAGCCCACCGCACCCCGCACCTCTGCAGGCGGCCTGGTTTGCTCACGTGCCCCTCACAGCTGTCCCCACCCTGGGCAACGAGCCAGAGTGGGAAATGCCAGCAAGGACTGAGTTCGTCTACCCAACTGAGAGCTGCTCCCCCACTCGTGAGCACCCGCAAAGTTTGCTACAGGAATTGCTACCTCTACGCGAGAACTTTTAAAACAACTCTGCCATTTATTACCTAGAATTGCTGGATCGACCCTGGGGTGACGGAGGTTCTCTCTTCACTGTTGGGCTGTGTCTGATGACAGATGACTTCTGGTCCACCAAGGCCCTCCTGTTTCCTACAGCCAGGAAGGGAGGAATGAGAGACATCACTTTTGTAAGCCAGCAGCTGGGGTCCGCAGAGCCCTGGGGAGCCACATCCACACCCATGCCCCGGGAGGGCCGGGCGAGGCTGGCACCAGGCATCACACAGGGGAAGAGACCAGCCATGGCAATGTGGCGGAAGTGGGGATGGAGACTCAGGTCACTCCCCATGCACCAGCAGCACGCCCCACGGGCAGGCACGGGCGTCACAGGGGACGGGGCAAGGCAGGTCATCGTGTGATGCTGCTTGCTCCACGAGGAGGGTGGCCCTCAGGCGGGCAGAGAAGACGCTGGGGAAAGAGATCATGCACAGCTCACAGGCAAGACCCACCTTCGCCACTCCCGGGGCCGGCTTCAGTAACAATCTCCATTAGAGTATTTAGCCCAAATACTGGGACACAAAAACACAATTAGTAGGTGCGCCACGATACCACAACCCCTGTAACCCTCGACGGAGCTGCAAGTGAGATAAACTGAGTGTCCTCTCAGAGGTCAGTGCACACACCCTGGGTTCTTAGGCACCTCAGAGCCGGAAGCCAAGTGACCAGGAGACAACCAAGGCTCCAGGAAAGACCGTACCTACGACTATGGCCTCTCAAAGCCAGTGAATGACACAGGGAGCTTCGGGTGCTGAGCAGGCACATGCATGGGAGAGGGACCCCTGGTGTTCACGACACATCTAGCACAGGGGTCCAGAGGCCTGCGGGTATGCAGAGGGAAGAGACCCGTCTTGCAGATGCTGCCGCGGGAAGTGGGGTGGGGGAGCGAGGATGGGGGGCGGGGGAGTGACAGGTGCGGCAGATGAAGTGAAGCGTCAGCATGCAATGGAAGTATTTCCATTGTTCTCCTCTGTGGCTCTATCAGGTGAAAGCCAGGGCTGCCAACACCTCTCCATCCCTTACCTACCGAGCCAACGGCGAATTCTCTATGGTGCCCCTCAGCTCCCTGAGGCTCTGATGTCCTTTTTCCCATCTATCCTATGTTCCTATTCACCCCACAGAGACCATTCCTTAGATTCTGACATTTCTACTCACTGGAAAGGGAGGTCAGTTAAAAAATACATAGAACTGCTTCTCACCTAGCTTTCTACTATGATTAAATCTCAGCACAATATCCAGAGGAAGGAAACAAAAGGCAATAAATCCAGAAGAGCCCCTCAACCTGTCAGAGATCACCAATGAAAATCAAATAATGTCTCAACTGCCCCAAGAAGCCAACCAATATCACCTGGCCCACTCATAGGCCCTAGGTCAACATAAAGCAAAAGAAAGAGACTTTTTAACTCTTTAAACACTGCCAGGCTCAAAAAATGAAATAAAATAAAATAAAACACAAGACATAAGCAGTGCCAGGCTCTTCACAACGATCCACTGGTGGGCAATATCTTTGGGACGGAGTCCACACAGTAGGAGCCCGGCAGGTAACTGGTGGCACTGGATGATCCCTATGCTAATTACGCACCTCTGCCCCCCGAAGCAGCAGTGATCCCAGTTACCGCTATCCTGAATGATGTAACGGGCTCTTCTCTGTAGCTACAAGACAGTATCCACCTGAAAACCAGCAGGAGCCCCTGATGTGCAGTGAAAGCCGTGAGAAGCGATATGAGGGGCAACCACCAGACTGAATGATTCGTCACACACGGGGCTCCTGACAAGCACTCACAGGCCTGACGCATCTCCAGAGAAGCCGGGCTTGGCAGGGAGGGTTGCAGTTACCTTTCAGGCTGGGGAAGGGCGTGGTCTTCTCCCGGGCACCTTTGGTGGGCAGTGTGAGGTTTGAAAGGCTGAAGCTTGTGCTATGGTTCCGATACAGGCTGCCTGCCAAGGGGAGGGTGTGAGAGCAATGAGTTAGGGGGATAGAGAATCTAGCATTACACTCGGATGACCGAATCTTCACCTTCATCATTCTGCTTCTGAACTTAACCCCTGGGCCTCTGATCTGTCTCAGCAAGGACCATGTCTAACACAGGGCAAACGAAGGGGCCACTGCCCAGATTGCTCAAAACCCAGTAACAGTGTACACTGACTACCTCCCAGGATAACATCCAAGTCTCTCATCTACTGCTGATCTGGCATGGAAGTTGGCAGTTAATGTGATTCCAGTCTGAAGCTGGTGCTGCCCCTCCCTGGCTTCTGGAGAAGCCCAGTCACCATCAGCCACTGCACTGGTTTCCTCTGGTCCCAAGTCCATCTCCGCTCTTTAACTGACACCGTGTCTCACTTCTGGAAACATCCTCTATGCACAGAAGTCAACCTCATGGAGATTTCAAAGCATGTTCATGAAAAAGCCCTTCAGCCCTGGCTGGTGAAGTTCAGTGGACTGAGCACCGGCCTGAGAAGCGAATGGTCACTGGTTCAATACCCAGTCAGGGCACATGCCTGGGTTACAGGCCAGGTCCCCAGTTGGGGGCATGTGAGAGGAAACCAATCGATGTTTCTCTCCCTCTCTTCCCTCCTCTCTTAAATAAACAAAGTCTTAAAAAAGAAAATCCTTCATTGGACAAAGAAGATATTAGATACATGCCCAAATCAAATCTGACCACAATATTTCCACAAATCATATGCACAAGTGTATGATTTTTAACATAATAATTATTTTTCAGTTGACCTCCTATCTTACCTGAAATAGTCTGGCACCTCCAGGTATAAAAACAATGCTTAATCTGGCCCTGTTCTTTACTGACCTCCCCTGAAAATACCTCCTGAATACCCCCACCCACTCTGAACCGGGGCTTGGGAATGCCAACCCAGCCCTCCAGCTCTACAGGGCCATGGATAGGAGCGGCATCTGCCGCGGCCAGGCCCTACTGCAGAGAAAATGGGAGAGGCATGAGAGAGCTGAAAGCACTTACTAGCGAAAGACATGATGCCCCCAAAGCCCTCGGTGCTGTTGTTGGAGACGGTGGAGGTGGGAGAGCTCGCTCGAGAGTCTGACTCTGCGTCTGAGTCGCTTGCCAGTTTCAAGCTGTTGGGCCGCAGCAGCTTTTGAGCCCTTGAATGCACAGTGGCACCTGTGAGCCCCATGCAGGGGTACCCGATCTCGGGCATGCGGGCCTGAAGCTACCTCGCAGTCACTGTCCCCGTCCCACAATTCCTAAACGCCTAGATCCGAGTACCACCCCCGGGGGATGGCGGGAGCACGAGAGCATTCAGACCTCACAGACTTTCTGACTAAGCCTCGCCCAGGGTCCACTGCAGTGAGGTCCTCCAGTCACCCGTCTCCGAGGGTTCCCAGGCTCTCACCGATAGCCACTGCCATGCGGGCTGAATCGGGGAGTGTAGCTTTCCCCTTGGTCATCATCATCTTCCTCAGGGGGAAAGCCATACTGGGGCTCGAAGTATGGATTGTCATAGGTTCGCTGGAGCACTGACCCCTCTCCAGCTTCCGTCTGACGCCGGTCCACGCTCGCGTTGCCACTGCTGGGAGGAGGCGCAGCAGGCAGGGGCTTGGAGAGGCCTTCTGCTACCTTGTCGTCCATCTCGGCTGAGGCAGCAGGTTCCTACAGGCCACAGTAAATGAAGAGTTGTCACCTGGGGCCCAGGGTGCTCTGCCGTATTCTCAGTTTGGCAGGGCCAAACCAGGCCTGTCCTATTCCTTTCTGAAGGAATGTGTGAGAGAAGATCTCTGTGACGCCCATGTTCGCCGACCCCACAAACTATGTGAGGGGGTCATAGCTAATGCCTGGACAAAGCCCAATGGCCCCCTTCTGAGCTCACACCTACAACACAGAGTCTCTAAGCTACAGGCCCTATGAGAGGAAGACAGGAAGGGTCTGAGAAAGCCACAAATTAAACCCACAGCTTCGCCCCAGCTTTCCTAACCAAGGCGAGGCCCACGTCCCAGCGGCCCTCACGCACAGAGCCGGCTCCGCGGGTGACCGTGCTGGGGCTGCTGCTGGCGGTGGTGCTGGGGCTGGAGCGCGGCGGGGCGCTGTCCTGCGGGTGCTCGCTGGCGGGGCCCGGCTCCTCTGCCTCCTTCTGGCTCTGCAGCTCCTCGATGCGCACCTCGCTGGCGTCCCCCAGGGCCGCGTGCGTTGGAGGGTCCACATCTGCCAAAACCCGAACAGGGTAGGTACAGGCCTCACCATCCCAGAACCCCAAACGCTGCCCGGAGCTGGCTGAGGCCCCCAAGGACACTTACTAGGAGTATCACCGTTGATGTCACACTTCATCATTTCACTGACAAAGTCCCCGAGGGAGGAGTAAGAAGAGCTGGAGCCATCATAATCCATGCTGTCACTGCCACTGCCGAGCGACGAGCACACAAACAAAAATAAAACAGAAGGCGGGCACCGGGAAAAGAAGCCACTGTCAGCAAGAGGCAAAACAAAGAGGAGCCCCTGGAACTCAAGGCCAGGGAACAGCATAAAAAAAGGAAGCAAACACAAAGCAACCAACTGAAATATGACCAAGGCTTCAAACGCTGACATCGAACTTCGATGTGATTTTGCCATCGTGCTGCCTCAGGGCCAGAGAGAGCCTCTTCAGCAGCTGCTCTGCTGCCGTAAGGGACTGCTCACCTGTCATCGGTAGGGTCAGAGTCAGAGTCCCGCTCTGGTGGCACACTCAGCGCCTCGGCCAGCTGGGAATTGCTGTCGTAGACACGGTAGTGGATGGGCTGCAGCTGATGAGCGTACCACTTTGGTTTGTCACCAATCAGGGCCGGATCAAACATGCCTACCCAAAGAAGAAAAAGAACAGAGTTAGAAACGGGGGCCGGGAGCGGGGGGCGGGGGGCAAGCAAAACATAAAAGCCAGGTAGGAACAAGTCCAAAGCAAAAGAGGAATGGAAGGGGCAGGCCAAAGATGAGAAAGGGAAAACAGCAAAGGGACGAGCCATCGGAAGGACAAAGGCCGAGGGTGGCACAGCGCAGAGGGTAGGGGACTCACTATTATGAATTCGCTGAAAGGCATAGTTGGTAGGGTTAAGGATCCATTCCCCAAAGTACTCCACAGCCTGAGTCCTGGCCAATTTCTCAGCGAAAGGAGTCTGCCGGGGACGTGAGGCTAGAAAGGAGCCGGCTTGAAAGGCCACCACAGGCCGAGGAAAGAGGCGCAGGGTACGTGTGTGCATCTGAAAGCCCTGCAGCACGTTGGGGGAGTTGAAGAAACGGACCATGGCCACTCTGGGGAAGAAGGGGAAGCGAGATAATCCAAGTCCCACACCCTGCAGAGTGACAATTCCTACGATCCAAAGTCTCAGACCACCTCCCACAGCCATCAGTTAGTTAACAGGCTTCCAACATCAGGGGAAGAGAGATCTTAGAGAATCGCCAATCCTCGTCTTCGTTCCAGGCCTAAAATGCCTGACAGTACGATGAACTCTGTCTTCTCTTTGCTTTTATTGAGGTGGCAAATAGGACCCACTTATTACGCATATTTTGTGTACAAAGCAACTCTGGCTCAGGGAAGCAGTCTGCCCCAAGGTCACTGTGTAAGCAGAGACCAGCTTAAGAGCTCCCCATTGTCTAATCCGCGTGGTCAGTACCTGGTTGCGACATCCACAGAATCCACATCATTGCCATAGATGAGTGGGTTGAATTCAGTGGAAGGTGTGGACTGCAGGTCATTAGAAGGCCTTCCCAAGAGGAGGGGGATCTCCTGGCCCTCGTGGAATTTTTCCAGGTTGAGGATCGGCTGGGTGTTGAGACTCATGCTGGCGAGGGCCTGCGGAGCAACGAGAAATTCCTCACTGAAGGCAGAGTCCTGGGCAGCCAGCCAACCTCATCTCCTAAGAAAGAGCCTTCCTCTTTCAAATAAGAATCTAAATAGTTTAACCTGTAGAAAATAATGTGAATCAGGCAGATCTTCAGCTTAAGCCAACCTGGCTCAGGATAATACTTTTCAAATTTCTTTTAACCATGAAATCTTGTCCTTCAATTGAAATCCATGTGGAAATATACACAACTGAAACTTCAGCTTCTTTGAAGGACATAAGGAACCCAGAGACTCACAAGTTTGGTGCCGGCAACCTAAATCGACCCCTAAGAGACTCCACTGGGCAGGGGGAAACCACTGATCTAGATGAATGAGCTTCTCAAATGTGAATGAGCACAGATTTCATCTGGGGATATTGTTAAAATGCAGATTGTGATTCCGTGGGTCTGGGGCGATTCTGCACTTCGACCGAGCCTGCCCGGGCGAGACTAGTGCCGCCGGGCCATGGACCACACTTTGAGTAGCAGAGGTAGGAACACAGGATCAATGAGCCCAGGGATCTTAGCTCCTACAGACATTTCAAGGACAGTTCCATATATCAACCTCTCCATTCCGTTAGTCATACCACAGCAATCAACAAGAATGAAAACACGGCGAAGGAAAAGAGCTAAAGAACTTTCTGAACTTGCAAGCCTCACCAGCCGAGGTATCATATTACATCAGCAGTGGTGAAGCAAGCGAGAGGGATGATACAAAATGACCCACTTAAGCCCAAGCAAGGACCATCTAGAGGTACTGCTAAGCAACTCAGGCAACAACTAGATTCCCGAGGACCCTTCAGATGAGAGCAGGGACTCCTAAAAGCACAGAGCTACCCACTGGTGGGCCTATGTAATGCACGCAGCAGGGGCAGCAATGGGGCCTTATCAGGCTTTACCTTCAAATACTGTGTTCAGCATGCAGAAGAAGAAAATCAATCAATGAAAGACACATTTAAGGGATCACTCAAAGAATGGAATTTTTGAAGAAGGGATTCTACAGAGACCTAGGGATCAATTTAAGAGAAAAACATTAAAAGAGCCAGACTGTCCTAGTTCCCTCCTTATAAGGCTGAGACGATCCTCAGCCATAAAGAACAGCAGACGAGACAAGAAGAAAGTGCAGGGTGGTTCCTACAGCACTGTGAGCACCAGAAGGTGGGAGGGCACACAATGAATCAAAAGGGATCTGAACAGCCCTTTGGAGATGCACCCTGCCCCCCATAAATGGGATACACCTCCTCCTAAGTCCACCCGCGGTGAGGAGGATCTACACTCCGTCTGAAAGGAAAGCGGCTCCTGCACCGCTCTGCCTGTGCAGTCCCGTGGCAGCCACTGCTCCCCTTCCTCTTCCTCATTCTTCACCCACCTGCTTTAAATGCTTTTTCAACTCTAATGATTCTGGTTCTGGCAGGACAGGCAGCACTTCTGCATTGGTCGGGGCAATCACCTGCACCAGAGAAAAGATAAAAGGCAAGAACTTGGAATTAATTATTTATGAGTTTCTCTTACTTAAGGGTAAGTAAAAAGAAGAGGAAGCTGCATACGTAATACTATCATTTATATGTAAATACATACATTATATACCAGCAGACAAGAGACATAATACACACGTGTGTATGATATACATACACACTTGAAAGGAAATATATGTGAATGTTATTGGTGACTCTCTACATAATAGGGTTATGGTTTTTATTTACTTCTTTATTCTTACTTGTATTTTCTAAAGTTTTTACAATTAACGCATATAAGGGCTTCCTATTGAAGTTTGTATTCACACTACAGAATGTTAATATGTGTTTTTAGAAATGTGTACTGAAAGACAGTTTCTTACTGGAAACTATAACTCAAGGAAACCAACAGCTGATCCACACCACGTGTAACTGTCCAGCAACCACAGCTGCCCTCCTGCTCTGACATGCAGGGAGAACTGAATTCTGGTAATACTAAATCTGGTCATTCTTTGAGTCGTAAAAAGGGTCTAAAAGCAGGATTTTTTTCAAAAAATTGTTTTAATGAGTCACACAGTAGCAATCACCCACCAACTCAGGACTTCCCTGGGAGTAATCTAGAAAAGCAGGACACCCCCCTACTGCCGGCCCTACAATGTCTCACCCGACTGCTGTCCAGATCCACTAGCCACACATCGTCAGGCATCTTGAAGTCCAGTTTATAGAGGAAGAAGCTGGCAGGGACCCCGATGATGTACGGGGTTGGGGCCAACAGCAGCTGTGGAAAGGATAAAGAGGAGAAGAAACAAAGACAAAACCTGTTGTGATCACTCATCAAGTCAGGATTTTTCTAAATAAAGAAACAATCCCTCTTCCCAAACCCCTGAAGACAGATGTGTTTCAAAATTCAGAATCTGTCAGAGTTTAGGAAAATGTATGTGATACCTGCAGTGGTGGAGCCAGGAGCCTGTAATCATTAACATTAGATGTGATAAGTAAAAACCATCAATAGCATAGGTTTTATCACCAGATCAGTTCAAGTCAGGTCAGATTTGCAGACAAGTAAGCTGTGATAAGGGATTGGGGACCAGTATTGATTTACAACTCCTTTGGGCACTGAGCCTTCTCCCCCAGAGCTGAACACAGTTGGAACACAGAGGCGACAAAGACAGAAGACCCCTTGAGACTCACCTGCTCCGCCGATGCCATGCAGGTGGGCAGCAATGGGATAACAGGAAACATGTACTCCAGCGGGTAGATCATCGCCACAAATGCCATCACAGACATGGAGAGGGCGTTGTAGTCTCGGGACTGCAGCACCACCTGCCACAGGCCATAAGGATCACTCAACAGCATAGATCAGGTTTATGAGAAAACAGCTCCCGACACTACAATTTCATTTCCTTCACCTTGCCCTTGGCTCCAGGCACTTATAGTTTCCACAGCTGCCCCTGCTCTGTACCCCACTCTGCCTGCCACTTCCCAGTCCGGGCGCTGTAGTAGTCTTCCCTTGAATCACTCTCTATGTGGCTAGTTCTTGCCCCCGCAATCCCAGGACCACTCATTGGCACAGAACTACTAACATTTGCAGAGAATTAGGTCAGTATAGTTAGAGATAATCAAACTGAGTGGCAAGCCCTCTGAATACATCCTACATGATACCTGTATCTTAGTTCAACCCACACCTACCAAGTAGCTGCTATATACCTGGCATCATATTACCTCCTGGAGACAAAAAGATGAAAGAGATAGAGTCTCTGTCCTCAAAGAGCTCATGGTTTAGCCTCTGTCATATTTTAAAGCTCTAGGAAGGTCGAGAAAGCTTGTCCCCTCACCTTGTGCTCTAACAGGATGCAGGTTAGCACCTGAAGGCAGGCATCCACACCCAGAAGTTCCAAGGGGAGGTGCAGTGGGAAATCCACCAGCGTGAATCGAGAGGGGTCTGGAAGAGCAAAGGTCAGGGCCTGCTGGAGCTCCTGGGGCAGGACCTCGATGTCTACTCGCTTCTGCCCGGAGACGGGTACCGGGGAGCGCAGCAATCGATAGATCCAGGCCTCAATCTCTCGAAGGTCATGCAGAAGGGCACTTGACTTCTCCTCCACTAGCAATGACCCGGTGAAGATGCGCCACATGGTGTCCCTGAGGAGCCGAGAGTGGGAAATAGACACATAAGTACCAGGAGCTGATACCCCACTGCAACCCAATGTAACCAGAGAGGGTGTAATGACGACAGTTGGAAAAGCCCACCCTTTGACCTCAGCTGGGGCCACAGGGTAGGTAAAAGGGCGAGAACAGGTATAAAAGTGCACGCGTCAGGACTCATTGTCCTTCCAACCATAAAACGTCAGTTCCTCAGCACTGACTCAAACACAGTGACGGTAGGAGGTCTAACTCAGAGGCAGTCT
The DNA here is from genome assembly GCF_987537825.1 of Furipterus horrens. NCBI lineage: Eukaryota > Metazoa > Chordata > Mammalia > Chiroptera > Furipteridae > Furipterus > Furipterus horrens. Next base: position 11,656,962 of record NW_028327172.1, read on the forward strand.
TTTGCTTTTGTTAGGAAGGATGAACATAACGTGCTTAGAAAGGTCTGAAGAACTCCAGAGGAAACTTCCTATGCCCCTCACAGACCAATTGCACCTCATCTCTGAAATGCTCCCCTTCTTCTGAGCGCCAGTGGCCAGCCGTACCTTTGTATGCCTCGAGGGAGACCCAGTTTCTTGCCCAGCAGCCGCTCGCTGCAGCAGTCCACCAGGCGTTTGAGGGTGTGCAGACACTCCCGGAAGGTGGAGAAGAAGGGGTAGTGGCTGAGCACGCAGAGGGACGTCAGGGTGCTATTGCGGGAGCGGCCCCCGGCCTTGGCCCGGTGTTTTCCCCGAGGGGACTGGTTCGCGTCATGGGTGGAGTCGGCGCTGGGCGGCTGCAGGGATGGGCCACTCTCCAAACCCTCAGTGCCGCCCTCTTCTAAGGCACAGGGGGCCCGGGGTCCTTCCTTCCCACGGGACCCTGCCCCGGCTTCCCCCTTTTCCTTAGGCATCCGCTTCTGGAAGGAGCGGTAGAAGTTAACGCAGATGCCATAGCGCGTGACTCCGGTGTCCTTGTCGGTGAGGGTGAAGACAAAGGAGGTGTCATCCCGTAGGCTCATGCGCCGCTGCCGCACACTCAGACAGCCCTCTGGCTGGCAGAAGAACACGACATCGGGGGGCAGGGGAAACTCAGCGTGGTCCTCTAACGGGTATCGCCGGAGCAGTTCGGGAGTCTGGGCCACGCTGTCGCTGCTCGGGTGCCTGAAGAACATAAAGACCCAGTCAGCAGCCCGAAGGGGTGCTCTACCAGATTTTACCACGGTCAACAACACACAACGTTTAAAATGCTATTTTGGATCAAGTAGCTAACTGCAGGACCGTGGGGACTATGGGTGCTGCTTGCTACATTTAGCTGATAGGCTCTGTGAGGCCTGCACTGTCATGAAGGTACCCATCCTGAAATGAGAGAAAGATTTTGACAATAAAATGATCACTCACACCTTTACAAGGTGTATTAGCTAATCAATCAGCAAAAGAGCATATGTAGGTAGAGAAGGAGCAAAAGGCACTTTTCCTTTTTTACAAAACAAGGAAACAGGGTGTACATAAAGGGCATTTGCGCAAGGGCATGAAGATGCCAGTTAGGAGGAGGGTTCTGCCCCGTCTCTGTTCCTCCAGCCACTACTCTCAACCCACCTGACTGCTGTTTTCACTAGTGGCATCGATCACTGTTCCCACCAGAGTAAAATAACAGGGGGAGAATGAGATATGCCAATCAACGTGGAAATGGAGAGGGGAATCATTCTGTGGCTATCCCAGGTGGTAAGACAAAAATGAGTCTCTTCTTGGTTACCTGGCACCTACGATCACTAGATAGTCAAGTAGCCGAGGACAGAACTTCTTCTTTTGCACCATGGTTCCCACTCATCAGTTCATCTCAGAGAAACTTCAAGGCACCGAGCAATGAGTCAGCGATCCCAGGAATAATTCTGTTATTATCTGAAAATCCAAGTCTAATAGGAAAAAAGTATTGATAAGACTCATTGCTGTGCCTAAGGGACACAGCCCTGTCAGCGTCACCCCAGCCAGGGGCATAGGACAGAAGGTCTTCCAATTTTGAACTAAAGACAGGAGAGCCCGACACTTTTCCCAGCCTAGAGTTTGGTCTGGGCGTACGTGCTCACAGAGTCAAATGACAAAAAGGGTAAATAATGGCTCACGTCCCATCCCTACAAACCAGTTCATTCTCCGGCTTGCCCGTGGGGCTCTGTTTCTGAAAAAACTGACCCAGTTAGCCTAATCTGGACTCAGTCATTATGATAACAAAAATTAAGTCACTGTCAGGACTGCTCCAGGGTGGCTCAGGATCAAACCAGACTCTCCAATCAGCACTAATCTGTATTCCTAGCTCTAGATGGAGACCTAATTATTCTCTGGTCCAACATTCTGCATTCAGCTTGATGTGAAACTACCATATAGACTATAGAGTTAATTGCTCTCAGACCATAACAGCAGACAACAGCTGGCTACTCTCCATGTACAATCTGAAATGAAGACTATCTATGCCCTAACTGCTTTACCGAAACCATTCCCCCCCCCCCCCTCTTCAAGCCAGAAAGGGACCCAGTGGCTACTGCTACTAGCTCTGCCCTTGGTGCTGAATCATAGTCTTTCTCCTCTATTTTGGTCCCAGGATTGGAATCAGGAATTCAGCACATGCAGACAGGGCCTTGTCCTTCTATAACTTACAAAGACTGGGAACTAGATGCAGAAATAACAAGATTTCTGTACGGACAGGGAGAGGTGCTCAGAGGCAGTTCTGAAACCATAGTCCAGAAATTAGGAAAAGCTTACAAGGTCTTAATTATCACTTATTTCCTGTTGGGTCTCCCATACACTTCCGTAATAAAATGTTTCACGCTACCTCAGGATTATTTTCAGCGCTTCCAGAATTCCACCTCTGCACACGGCCACACTAAGACCTTGTTCACTACACACACAGAGAATCCCGTTATACTACACACACACTCACACTCCAGTCCCTTTTTTGTTGCTGCATGCCCTCTCATACACATACACACACACTTCCTGTATGCTTAAGGCCCTATTTGACACAGATAATGACTAGAAGAAGTTCTATCTTTTTTTCTCCCCTGCTTAATAATAAAAGAGGTGTTGCAACACCTCTCAAATCCTCAAAATACTGCTCCCTCCTTTCCCTTGCTCCCAATAGAGGACCAGCAAGTAACAGGATTCAGTTTTATCTCCATAGCTACTCTGGCTCCCAGTACTATTTATAGCCAAGCCACAGTCCCTCCCCTGCTTGGTGACCTCACAGTGCTAGCTAGCAGCTGCTACTCCAGAGTCGGCCAGGGCCCGTAACAATGCACTCTCCTTGAATCTGAAGACACCTCTTCCACTGACAGCACCTGCTAATTATTAGGTTATCTTCTCCCCCATCTGTCATTTGTTTGCACTTTGTCCTAATTCTGGCGTTTGATGGAGATATCTCCTTTCCACACAACCAACACCGAGTTCCCAAGCATGCCACAGGCTCATTTCCAGCCCCCCTTGCAGTCCAAGAAGCCCTCTGATGTTCTCCTCTGCTATGGAGCCACAAGCATAATGCAGAAGACGGGGCACCATCACAGAGCTGACCTGAGCTCCCCCAGCCGGAATGAGAAGGGGAGAGAAACAAATGAAATGGGAGATGTGTAAAAGCGTAATTTTTTCTGTGAAGAATTATATGGACCATGCATGCCTAGGGTGACAGCCAAAGAACAGAAAGTCTTCACTTAATGCCATCAGATCCCCCAACTTTAAATGAAACGCTATATAATGAAATCAATTTTACCACAGGTTGACATGAACAGGAGTTAAACTGGTACGGCGTCTCATCAGTTATAACTAAACAAGGTTGAATAAAATGACATTATTTGAGGGCCTGCTGTACCTTAAAAGAAAATAGAATTTACAGGGCCAAGCTCAAGGCTAAGCCTTGAAACCTATATTTACATTGAAAACCAGGAACCCTTCCCTGCCAGAATCTCAAACATCACACCCGAAGCATCTTCTGCTGAGATAGTAGGCATCAGACCTTGAGTTGGTGGGATCCCAGCCCCTTTCCACTAAGAATCACTTGCTAAACATCAAGTCGTTATCAAGCTCTGCACAGGGCTCATCTCCCTCCAGAGCCAAAGGGATCCTGAGATCTTGTGAATATCTTGCTACGAGCAACAGGACAGATTTTTAGCCACAATTCCCATCTCATCAACAGCCACTGTCTTTGGTTATTCAGATTGCAGAAATAACAAGGGCCTTTCTTCCCATTCTCTTCCTCTACTCACACATCCTCTACCTCCACCTAGAACTCACACTCTGTCTTCATATCCACCCAAGCTCTGGTTCTGCCTCCTGCCTCAACGACATTTACTAAGATGCAGCCCCTGGTTCCTAGGTCCTATATTCCAAAGGCATCAAACTCAAAATGCATACCTATCTGCTTAAGTCCTACATCACCATCCGCTCCATCCAGATGCAGATTTACAACCCACAGACCTTTCTTTTCGCTACCAATGTCTTTTCAGCCTACAAATGGCCACATTAACCAAGACTTTGAATTCGTCCATCTTTAGGGGCAGAATTTCATAGTAAAACCACAGAAACCGGAGAGCGATATGACATCCTTGCTGACGTGAGCACAAGAGGCTCTCTAACCTCCTCGCCCTCCCCAGGCAGTGACCTTGCAAGCACATCAACACAGACTGGGTCCAGCATGGGGGAGAACAGAGAGCAATGAGGCAAGCAATAGGCAGGGTTGGGAAGGAGAGGAGGGCAGAAAAAGGAAGAATTGCAATATGTACGAAGATGGGGAGGGAAGCAGTTGCAGGAAAGATTAAACGGTGTCTCCAGTCTAACAAGCCAATTTTGAAACACCAAATTAAAAATAACATTTTAAAGAACCAAACGTAGTTCTTCAAATCGTAACCAAAAATGAGGCGCAAAGGCACACGCACACACACAGGCACGCACGCGCGGGCGCGCCAGGTGCCATCCCGTGTCGGCCCCCGGGCTAGACAGCGCTGCCCGCCCCCTCACCTGCTGGACAGTTCCCCACCGCCATCGCCCCGGAACCAGTGCCGCCCGCCAGTCCAGCAAGAACCGAGCCCAGCAGCGGCGAGCTGAGCCCAGGCCAGTAGCACCGTGCCCTTCGGAGAATTGGAGCGCCCCCACTTCTAGCCCCGCCCCTCCCGTGCAGACCCCTTACTCGCTCTCGAGACCCCACGCGCCCTGACATTTCTTTAGGGCCTCCTGAAACACCCCCTTTCCTCCTAGAGCTCCTGCTTCCTCTCCGAGCCCGTTTTCCCCCTAGGAGCTCCGCCCCAAATCCCCTTCCACAGCCCCCAGTGGCCCGGACCTTCCTACCTCCCGAGCCTCCGGGGACCGGCCAGGCCCGGCCGGATGTCCCCCGGCAGGAGAGCGTCCGTCGCTCCCCAGCGCGAGCACCGCTCCGAGCGCACGCCAGTTCCGTGTCGCACCACTCGGGGAGGGGGGGGCGTACCACTCGGACCGGCTGAGGGAGGGGAGACTGAAGTGGGGCGTGGGCCCTACCATCCACCCACACACGGGGGACAGGGTGGCACCAAGCTGAGCGCTGAAAGGTGGAGCAGAGCTCGGGAGAAAGGCGGCTACGCACACACCTATAGGAGTGGGAGTGGGAACGCGATGGGGAGTGGAGGGCCAGCCCAGCGCCACTGCGTGCCAAGGTTGCGCAAACAGGTTTTAATTCGACACGACAGTAGAACCCATTCCGACGAAATGTGGATTAATCGGGAGGCTACTTCTCAAGAAAAACTGCTCTTGAGTTTCTGATCATTCCCCGCCTTCACACAGACACACCTCACCTCTCTCCCCCCCCCCCGCATGCAACTTAGAAGTGCCCGGCGGCTTGGGCTGGAAGGTCGGCGGCCCCGGCAGTGGAGCCTACCAATTCAGGGATGGCGGGGGGGATTGAGACCGGAAGACGCGGCGCGGTACCACCTCGGCCGGGGCAGCGCCAGGGGAAGGGGGCGTGAGCGGTGCCGCGGTGCCCCCTGGGAAATGGAGTCCAGTCCTCCTGAGAGGCCCAACCCCCACGCTGGACTCTCTCTGGCTTCCGGGGCCTTTCTTGACGTCCCACAGCCTGGGGTCCGAGAGGAGGGATTGTCGTGCCCGCCTTTCCAGGTGCCAACTAAAAAACCAAGGGCTTGTACCCGCGCCCACACGAACACAGGCGCTTAGCTGAGGTGTGAGTTCTGAAAACTCAACATCCCCTTCCACACAGAAAGGCTACTTGACTTTCCTACCCACAAGATGAAAGCGGAAGAGGGACCAGCATCTCAGTGACCCTCATGGTGCAATGGGGCTAGTAAAAGGAGGCTGGCACTTGTGAATCGTGTCCCTCTTCTGGGTCTGCTGGCTTCCCTGCTCTGTTGCCGCTCCCCGACCCCCAATCCAGAAATTGCTTCTCTCATTCTGTCTTCATTTTGCTCTTCTTGTACAAACAGTACCAGACCGACCTGTCAGGGAGGCAGCCCCGAGGCATGTACGGCCAAGCCTTAGAGTGACAGTGGAGAATTTCTCTTGGGGCCCCATGGGGAAGGCAGGAAGCGGGGGAGGCAGGCTGGGCAGGGCCCTGGAGAGCCTAGTGCAAAGTGGCCCCGGGGTTCACACACTTGGCCGGGTCAGTATAGCGTTCACATGGAGCACAGCTTTGGCAGGACCCCCGATGCCCAGTGGCCACAACACTCCCAACACTTTGACTCCCCTTTAATGCCACGGGAGGATCTCCTTGGCCCAGTTCCCAGGAATGTTTGCCCTTCTCAGTCTGTTCCACCTCTAGGAGGCAGCCACCAGCCTCAGCCAGCCCCGGACACAGATGATCAGGAGAAAGACAGTTATTCGTGCACATCCCAGATCTCAGAGAGCAGCGGGGGGAGCTTTTTGTCCTGCAGGCGCAAAGCAAACACTTGCTCTGAGTGGACGCTGCTCAGGGTCCGGAGGCTCACCAGCTTCATTAGCATCCGTGGGAACATCAGTCGGTCCTGGGGGGGAAGGACAAGTACAGACTTTGTCTCTCCCAAGGAAGGGGGGCAAGAGTACGGGAATTATGGGGGAGGTAGAGAACTGTCTATATAATACACTCAGAGGGGGATTCTTGAGGGGAAAGTAGGTGTGTCAGGGAATGAGCCTGTGTTGAGGAGAAAGGGCCCGGAGAGGAGACTCACATGAGGGTGGTGGATGGAGACGTATGCATGCAGGGCTTCCACATATGTGTGTTGCAGCCTCTCTACCTGGAGGTGATCCTGCACATTGGGCCGGTCTATAGTTCACCAACAGAATTGAGGAGCAAGTCTGGCCAAGGTCAGTTTCATACCCCAAATCACAACCAAAAATAGGAACATGTCCCACCCTACCTCTCCCATCCCAAAGTAACTCAGCAAGGGCCTCCACCCCTACAATGCCTGTCCTGTGGGGCCTGCAGCCCTCCTTGGTTCAAGTCTCTTGCTCATTTTCCCTCTTGCCCCTCCTCCGCACCTGCAGAAAAAATGCTGATGGCAATGAGCAAAGCAAACTCGGCATCATTGAGTTGCAGCTCATTCATGGCTCTGGAGAACTCGAAGATGGGGTTGATGAACTCCACCTGTAGCCCTGGGGAGGAAGAAGGGAGGCTGGGTATGTGGCCCGAGTGGCAGGAACTTCCTTCTCTCCTTCAGCTCTGCAACTTAAGAGAACTGCTATGCTAGAACTCAGTAAGAAGTCTCCAGGGATCTGTTCTGTAACCTTGGACAAGTTCCTTAACCTCTCTAGGCCTGATCTGGGAGGTGGGAATCATATCTGAATTTATAAGACTGTTGTCATAGCTAAATGATAAAGCACTTAGCACTGTGCCCAGAACATAGGAGGTACTAAATTAAATGATAGTAATTCTATTATTCTTATTAAAATTCTTGAGTGTCCCATTACTAGAAATAGAGGCAACTCAGTTTTGTTTAAAAAAACGTTTTCACTGGCAATTGGCCTTACTTATTGGAACACTAGAGATACATTTCACGTTTCATATACCAGGGGAACTTAAGCATGTGGTTGAGACTGTGGACTGTGGTGCCAGACTGCCCGAGTTGGAGTCCTGGCTCTACCATTTACTAGGCCGTGTAACATTGGGCACCTTATTTAACCTCTCTGAGCCTTGGTTTTTCCATCTGTAAAATGGAGATAATAGCACTTGCCTCATAATGGTCCTTAGAATAAATAATGTGTGGCAATATGGTAACTACTGTTTGAGTGTTTGTTAAGTAAATAATAAAAATTTAAAAATAGAATCAGTCTTCGTGATGAGGAGACTGATGGTCAACAAACCACAACCTGAAGTCATGACACCTAAAAAACATTCCTCCCGTACACATTGTCAGAGTCGCCCCACTGCACTCCGGGCCCTAGGCTTTCTCAGGTTTCTTTTAGCAAACATCTGCTAACGCTTCCATTCCAGGCTTCATTCTAGGTTTCTTGATTAGTCATTTCCTGTACTTTCACCCTGATGTTTATCAAGAGTGTGTGGATCCATTTAATGGACAAGCCCCATTTCATAAAGTATTTGTTGGCGAGGTTTTGAGCCTTGAATTGTGCTGAATAGCCTGTTTGTACAGAGAGGACAAGGAGGTTCCAGAGTTGGGTTGTGCGCCCTGAAAGGGTCTGCCGCTACTCACTGAATGAACATCTGCAATGTCGTCAGCCCACGTCATTAGTCACGCAGAGGGGAAGGACAGCGGACAGAAGAGAGCCCCTGTCCCTTCTCCCCAACACCTTACTGACAAAGTGATAAACGAAAGGCAAAGATGATATCAAAACTGCTTATAGAAATGAATCTATAAATAGGTACAGGTTCGGATAACCCAAGCCTGCAAGTGCTGATGGCACATACACAAGAAATCCAGGAACGGGCTCAGAAAGGAGGCCGTTATGTAGGAGGAGGACTGGGATAATAACCACCTGAGGAAGGGTGGTTTGGTAGAGAAAGGGGGTGGGGCGGGGCTTTTAAAGATGGAAAAAGTCATTAAATAGCCCTTATTGGGCGCCCCTACATCCTGGCAGCACACAGAAGGCAAAAGGTGCCAACACAGTCCTGCCGTGCCCTACAGTTAAGGGAGGCCTTCCTAGAAAGCTCACTGGGTGGCCTGTGTTGGGGCAATAAGAGGCACATGAGCTGGCCTGAGTCACCAGATGGCAGAGAAGGCTTTACGAGCTCTGCCCTGGAAACCAGGATCTACCAACGCCGAGAATGGAGCCATAGCACCAGCCGTATTTTACAGACCCACTCACTCAGCTGTTAGACTACTTGGTCTCCTGTGGAGCCTCTCAGTTCCAGTCCCTCTAACTCCCCCGGCCTTCCATTCTTTCCTAACTCTGCTCCCACAACACAGACATTACCAGCAACTGAATATGAGGAAACCAACACTGCTTAGCCTACAAGCAAGCATCAGCTAGAGAGAGGCAACACGAACAAATTCTTGGAGAAAATATTCCAAGTACAGGATGGGGATAGAAGCATCCACTCTTATCTTAAAGCTGCTGTATCTGGGCGCGCCTGCTGTGTATCAGCTGCAGTTCCGTGGCTCTTCAGAAAGAGCAAGTCAAGAATAGAGGGAAGTTAGTCCATATGATCCTTACATAGCATGTCTGAGAAAGCTTTGCTCATTATCGACTAGTAAAAGGCTTGGTGTGGTTGTTTACAAGCTATTTTTCCTACAGCTGTGAAATCTTTTCTTGAAGCAATTATGCAGAAGCATGATATATAATGCAGATTTAAATGGAGCTTCTTATTCGGATCCATTTAAGGTAAGAATAAAGGACATTCCTCAGCCTCCTTGATGCTTCTCTCAGGTGACGCTTCTATGGACCCCTCTCCCAGGTTCCCTGGAACACAGTTTGAGAACCACTGGCCTAAGGCAACAGAGGACAGGAGTCTATTTGGGACAATTGAGAGAGGCTCATCAACATTCCGACTTCCTGCCTTAGAGAACGAGGTGAAACCGTCCCTTTACAGCCACCCAAACCTTGGGCTGGTGGTTCTGGAGTCACTATAGGCCCCAGGACAAAAAGTGTCTATCCGTCCAATCCAGTCCCTTTGTGATCTCAGTTCTCACCTGCTTTGGCAAAGTCTTCCCGGTTATAACTGAAATCCTTGAGGAAGGTGATGCTCTCACTCCCAGGGTTATACCTCCGAGATGTCTCCAGAAGCATCACCTGAACACAAGTAGCAGACCTCAAACAGGGACGTGGTGGGCTGGTCTCGGCACGGGCCACCTTCCACGGAAGGTCCCTGCTTCCCAGCGGATCTGGCTTCCCAGCAGGCTGTCCTGAGGCCCTTCCCAAAGACAATCCCGCTCTGGTTCTCCCTTTACCCCTCAGCCCTGCCAGCCACCTCAATCGCAGAGGTCTTCAGCAGGGCGATCTGGTCCTCCCGGCTGAGCTGCAGGAAGCCGGGCAGCTGTTTGGCAAACTCCACGATCTCCTGCACCGAGACGATGGCCAACTCAGTGAAGTGGGCAAAGCGCTGCTGACGGGCCTCCCAGCTCTGGGGGTCTGGTGCCATGGGCCAAGGCTGTTCAGAAGGGCAAGGAGGGAAAAAAACAAGCCACTCAGAGTCAGACATCAAGAAGCCAGCAGGCACTCTGGACACAGCCACCTCCCCCCCAGGTCCCACAGGCACCGTGACTCGAAGCCGGTCAGAAAAGGAGCGCCTGTGACACTGCTGCTGGGCAGCCACCAGCTTCTCAATCATGCCCAGTTGCTCCGGGCTGAGCTGGGGCAGGACTCGGGGAGGTGAAGGTGCCCTTGGGGGCACGGATGTGGCCTGAGCCTGTTCCTCCTCTTGCCTCTTCAGTTTCTTCAGTCGGATCTGTTCTTCCGACAGGACACCTAAGGATGGGCCAGAAGTGAGCAAGGAAGAGGAAGGGCTGACAGGAAGCCAGGATGGGCCAGAGGGGTAGTTTGAGGCTCCAGAAAAACAGAGATCACTGGGTAAGAGCAGAGATTGTAACCCCTATTTAGGGACCATGTTGGAAGGCCCTGTAGACTCAGCTGCCAGTCTGCCCTCGCCCCCTGGGACCCTCGTGTCCCCTCTTTCCCATTAGCCCCTTCCCCATTCCTGTCCCCAGGTACTCACACTCCTCCCGCATGCCAGCCTGGCGGCATTTGCGGAGGCGACACTCCTGGCACTTGCGACGCATATAGGTGTCCATGGGGCAGTGGCCCCCGCTGTGGCAGACGTAGCGTGCCCCTTTGATGACACTGCGGCGGAAGAACCCCTTGCAGCCCTCACAGCTCAGCACGTTGTAGTGGAAGCCAGAGGCCTTGTCCCCACACACACTGCACAGCTCATTCCCCAGCATTTTGGGGGCTGGCCCCTTTTTCCTCTTTTGTGGACGGAGCTCTGGATACAGGGAAGTGCTTCCCTAAGAAACAATCTTGGTGCCCAGCAGGCAACTTCCCTGAGCACTCAGTGACCTTCATGAAGTCTAGTCTCTCTGTTACAAGAAAGTAGTTCTCCTATGCCAAGTGCTATTTATTATGTCCCAGGTACTGTCTCGGCCCTTTATATGCATTGATCCTGACAACAACCAGAAGTGATAGCTATTGTTATTATTTCCATTTTACAAATAAGGAAACTGAGGCTTAGAAAGGCCTAAGGAAGAGACAAAGCTCACTCAGATCACTCAGGTCTAGTTGACACCAAAGCCTTGGTACTTAAACATGATTTTATATGGTAAAGAGCCTGGCCAGGTTGCTCATTGGTTAGAGCATCATTCCAATATGCCAAGGCTTCGGGTTCAATCCCCAGTCAAGGCACATACAAGAATCAACCAATGAATGCATAAATAAGTGAAACAAGTCTGTCTGTCTGTCTGTCTCTCTCGCCCCTTTCCTCTTTCTAAAATCAGTAATTTTTTTAAAAAGAGCCCCAAGATACCCCTTCCAGATCCAGGGAGCCCCTACCTCCTCCAAATCCAGCAGCTCCTCACCTGTTGACTCTGGAGGGGTCTCCACCCCAGGGATCAGGGCTGTGGGCTCTGCTGCCTCCAGCCGCACCCCCGAAGTGCCTCCAGCTGATTGGGGCATGCTGGCGTCCTCCCTGAGGACGAAGCTGCTGCCTCTCAGTGCCTGGCTGCTTGCAACCTGTGTATCTGGTTCCCACAGCTCCGCTGCAGAATCTGAGCTCAGAAAGGGGCACAAGGCAGTCTCAGGTCCTCCCCTTCCACTGCCCCAGCGTCCTGGCTGGGAAACTGTAAACTTATCTCCACCCATAGAGGGCAGCAAAACATCAGCTCAGGCGCCAGGACCCCCAGGTTTGTGTGAACTCTAGGGCTAGCTGCTTGCATCTCAAAACCTTAAATGAGAATGCTAACATCTGTCCCCTTGGGGGGCTGATGTGCATGTACTTCGGAGATCAAACAGAACTCTTAAATACCACGGCTGGGTAAGCACTGGACAACTCTCCCCAGCAGCAAGCCCAGATTGAGAAGGACCGGCAGGTGCCTGTAAGGGCCTGGCACCAGAACCAGGGTAGAGGTAATCTGGGCAGAAGGAAGCAAGGAGGGCTCTAGACTGCTCTCCAGGGAAGCAGGGAAGGAAGGTAGTGAAGGAGGCTGATGACTACAGCAGGAGAGGGCTGGAGTGAAGAAGCTTACCAGGAGAAACATCAGGAACACAGGCCTCCAGCCACAAGGACATCTTTTCCCGAAGCCCTGGACATTACCAAGGGACTGTCCTGCAGGAACCACCCAGGTTATACTAGTCCAGAAGTGGGCTCCTTCTTTATCAGCACTAATGTATCAGCTAACATTTACTTTATATATATATATAAATATCACTATATATATCAGCCTATGGTAAGCCTTTACGTACCTTCCTCACAGTACCCCTATTCTTTTGCCCATTTTACAGATGAGAAAACTGAATTTCAAAGAGCTTAAGTAAATTGCCTTGGGCCACACAGTTCGGCAGTGGCAGAGCCAAGACTCCAACGTCTGAGCTCTCGGCCACAATGACACTTTTTTTCCAGAGGGCCCATCTCCAGGCCATCAGGGAATGTGTGGGCACATCTGCCCTGGTTCTGGCAGAGCCCCTTCCTCCTTGAGCCGGCACCAGGGACCACCAGAGTTGGGCAGGACCAGGACATGGGACTGAGGCTCACTCCACACAGTGAAGCATGCTGCTTCTTAGATAACCTCACTCCTGCCACTTCCCAGGGTCCCAGCACAAGCCGGTGGCCTCCAAGAATTGCCCCAGCTCACACTATGGGACCTCCTCCCTCACAGCCCCTCAGGCATTATTCTTGAATCTAAATAGAATCCTGTTGCTGCCCAGGCTTCCATCACCATCATCTGCCCTCATTTCTCCCCAGATACCCTTTCTAAGATCCACAGGACACCCCCACCCACCCCGAACCCACGCACCAAACCCACACAAAGCCCCAGGCAAGTGCTGAGGAGCAGACCCACCGAATGCCCAGGCCACCAGACTTCCTGTGGGGCAGTGTCTGGAGCCCCCTTGCTGAGACAGGAGGACGGTGCAGTCCCTGTCCAGAGGCCTCTGCGGAGGTGGCTGGGAAGCCGGAGCTGAGCAAGGCAGGGGCCAGAGCCCCAAGCAAGTAATATGGGGAAAGGCTGAGGGGAGGGACTGCCAAGGGGTCGGGCCACTGCTCCTTCCTGCCAGGCAGACCCGGAATCAGAGCTGGAGCCGACAGACTGGAGCCCCGGCCTCCTCACCCCCCACCCACGAGGCAGCTTCCCCACCAGGCTGACTCCTCCCCAGCCAGCCGCCCCCTCGGCCCAGCGCCACCCCCGCTCCCCTGCCCCCAACCACAACAGTCGCATTTCCCTGCAGACCAGCCCAGTTCCACGTCTCCCCTTCCTCTCCTCACCCAGGCTGCTCACACAGAAGGACTGCCTCCCCGGCACCCCCACCCCAATCCCAGCAGCCTCCAGAGTTGGCGTTCCCTCCCCTCCATAGACATTTCGTGGAGCAAAGGTCCCAGCACAGCCTGGAATTGCAACACGGAGCCCCAGCCTGCTTTCCCGGCCTCCCTCCTCCTCCCCTGCCTCTGGGAAGGGGCCAAGAAACTCTCCCCACCAGCTCCAGGCCTCAGCCAAGCTGGTAGAACTCCGGGGTGGAGAGAAGCAGGTGCTGGGCCTTCCTGGGAGCCTCTGAATGGAGGTGCCCTTTGAGGGTTACCAACAGGGGAGGAGGCCAGGAGAGAGGCGCCATGGCAGGCCTGGGATAGGGGCGGGGTGGAGGTGGCAGGTGACCCAGGTGCCAGCCCAGGATGGGCCTGGGGTAGCATGGAGGGCCTGCAAGTTCCCTCATCTGGGGAACAGCTCCATGTGAAGTGACGACAGGCTCTGTCCAGCAACTGTTGAGACTATCGCTACAGCCCTCCTGCCCTGTTGCGTGGAACATGAGCTCCATCCTGAAGGTAGATAACCATGTTTCACTGCTTTTATCTCCCCTGCAGTGGGTGGACCAGGGCCTGGCGTAGAGTAGGGTACTGTGTTTCCACTCATAAGATGAATAAGTAAACAAGAAAAATAGTATGATTCCCTTCTAGCCTATACTTGTTAGCTCTCGTCAATTTCCTTTCCACGTGTTGATTTAGCTTTTGGTCTCTGGGCTCAGGTGTTGGGTTCAAATCCTGACCTTGCCTCTGCCTCTTATTAGCTGTGTGATCTTGAATAAGCAAGCTGCTTAATATCTCTGAACTTCTGTTTCACTGTCTTTAAAACTGGGGTACCAATAATGGTTTTTGCCACCTAAGGTTATCATCAGAATTCAACGATATGTCACAGCACAATGTGTGGCACATAGTAAGTGTTCAAGAGATGGTAGCGGTTATCATTAAATTTCCAGTCCTCTCAGCTATGGGACTTCCCATCGCCTTGAATCTGTACATTGTTAACCTCCCAGTGCTTGTGTCCACACACAAACTCCTCACTACCTCCTGCGGTTCTTAAGCGGCCCCAGGAACGGGGGTAAAGAACACCAGCTCCATTTTACAGAGAACACTAAGCTCACAGGAGAGGCTTCTTTGAAGACCACACACAGTGGCCAAGCTGGGGTCAGAATCCAGATGTCCTCACTCCAGTCCCTGTACTCTTTCTGTCTTCTGTGTCAGAGTCCAGGATAGTCTTGTCTTTTTGCCTCTCAGGTCTGCTGGACCAGTGAAATGCTGGAATGGAAGAAGCCAGAGCTGGGGGGCTGCAGCGGGCGAAGCAGAGAGCCCTGGGGATGCTTCAGTCCAGATGTGGGAGGCGAGGGGGCTGAGGTTATTGCTGGCTGTTCACCCCCTGCCCCTCTCCCAGCTTCCTGCTCACAGGCTCTTCCTGTTTTGCTGTGAACTTCAGTTCCCATGGGCCCCACATTAAAGCACAGGACAGGGGACCGGGGCAGGCGGCCAGAGGGACCAGGGAAACAGTGGACAGCTTGTCGGGGGGCGGGGGGGTGCTAGATGGGAGAAGAACAGAGAAAGCAGAAATAGAACAGCAGCTTGCTGAAAGATGGGAGGAAGCATAGGGTGGGTGGGGCAGGGGAACGGGCGGGTGGAAAGTAGAGGCTTGAGAGGACAGCAGGCTGGGTGGTGTTGCACAACCTGCCCACGTACTCACTTTCACATTTCAGAAAAGCCCCTCTGGCACCCCCATCTCAAAAGTTCTGTCTTCAGCTTCTATTCTTGTTCCCTCTCATCACAAGGCCATCTCCTCACAAGGCCCCCACCCTGGTCTGGGCATCTCTGAGTCATGAGCACAAGGCTCTCCATTCCTTTTGCATGTGTTCCCTCCCAAATTTTCACAAGGTCCCAGCTCTCCTGGGAGAGTAGAAACCAGGCCTCCAGTTCCTAGGAAACAGGAACTGTTCTGTCTCAGCACCCACACCACCCATCCAGCTCCCTCCTCTGCCTTTCCCATTCCCAGTAGCTCTAGCATAGGAGCAAAGTCAGAGAGGTCACCAAAACACCTACTTGCAAGGAATTTGGAATGGAATGCTGGTCTGGGGCCTGATGACTGATCTTCTGGGAACTGGGAGGAGCCTCTCTCATCTACTCCAGACCCTCAGCTCTCTATAGTGTCCCCACAGCCCAGGACCACACACAAGCCTCGTCTGGAGTCTTCTGACCCAGGCTAGACTCACTTGCTGCACATGCAGCTCAGGGTGCCATCTCTGCATGCCAGGGAGTCAGCCTCAGCCTCATCTCAAGTCGAGGAGGAGGACACACTGCCAGTGCTGTACTGACTCGGCTGCTCTCTCAGGTTACAGGGGTTCAGGAGCCCCCTGTAACAGGGGGATGACCCAAACCTGCTGGAAATATCTCCACAGAGTTTCCAGTGGCCGACCACTGGACTTCTTCTTCCCCAAGCCAGTACAAGTAGTCAGGGGATCATCAGCTGGAATTACATGTCCCACATTGCCAGCCCTACACCCACAGCTGATGTTAGGTGCAAAGCCTTCCAGTCCCATGGGGCCTTTCCTGTTTCCCTGGCTCCTAGAGGAGGCGCCATGCCTGGGAACACCTTCAGCGATCTTCCAGGTCACATTTCTGACCCCTGGAACCTCCGAAGGCACCTCATTGCAAAAGGGGAACCCTGAACCAAAAATACAAGCATTCGCCAGTCCACGGTCCTATGCACTCCTGGAGCACTTCCCTGAAAGCACTCAAACTCCCATGAAGCAGGCCACTAGGTATGGTTGACATGGAAGGAGCAGGGTAACTGCTTCTTGCTCTCTTGCAGGTCCCTCAGATGACTTCTGCCTAACCTCCCAATCACAGGACAGAGAAAAACCCAGGTATTCCTGCTTCCCAGACTGATGAGTTCAGAGATGATACAGAAGACACCTAACACTTGGGCCTTACTACATGTATTCTTTATCCTCGTATATAGCCTAGGAGATAGTTACTAGCAAGGGGATGAGTATCAAATCTGGATACAGGTATGGCTCATTCAAAAGCTCTAATTGAAACAAAGAAACCTTCTTCACTCCATTACACAAAACTTACTTCCCAGATGGGAAAAATGAAGGCTTCCTTCTGCCAACACAGGGTAGAGCAGTGGTTCCCAAACATGGCCTAAGTTTCAGATTCTGACTTGTTGTCTAGGGTGGCCTATGTATCTACCTATTAACATATCTTTTTTTTTTCCCCATCTGTAGTTAGGCGGCAAGGTACGGGGACCACAGAAGCATCTGGTACACCATGTGCAGATGTTGGGGGCGTCGAGAAACCAGGACTCAGCTATTGGCTCTACCATGTACTTGTTGTGTGACCCTTACTCTTACTGGGTTTGTTTCTCACTATAAACACTGAATATCTGTTCCATCAATCCCTCCTAACATGGGTTACTCGCAGGCACAAAGGATATAGACATACTTGAGCAAGTGGGAAGAAAAGCAAAAGATGAATTTGAGAAATTTTCGTTCTACTTGCCGAAAGTCAGTGAGCCCAAGATTTACATTCTGAAATCAAAATGGTCTGGCTAGTTTGCAAGGAGAGTAGAGGCATATTAAAAGAAAACACTCAAAAACTCTAATACGCAGATTCTTACCAGTTAGCCATGCCCATTCAACTGCACCAATCTGAAAAGGTTTTCTTTGTTATAAATCTCTTTATTGAAAGTATTTTGGGACCATTAGATACAGTTCAGCAATATAACCTGAGTAGCCTGCAAGAAACATCCCATTATAAAGACTACGTAACTGGGAATCAGAAAACTTGAGTTTTAATCCATTCTCCTAAACTGTGTGAACTTGGACAAGTGACTTCCTTTCTAGGTTTGTTCTTATCTGTAAAGAGGACTAGGTTAGATCAGGAATTCAAAAATGAAGATTAATGAAGTTTATGGATGGTCTTTGTGAACCCCTTGGGATTATATAAAAAGTTCCACTTGTGCTAGTGTGTGTGGACATTTCTCTGGAGAAGGGACTAACATTTCATCTGATTCATAAAGGAACTTGTGACTAAATAAGAAGGTTAAGAACTACTTAGCTACCAGGACTTCAGCTCTCATCTTCTATTTCTATTCACTACTCTCCAACAACTCTGGAAGCAAAGTTTAGATCCTGAGGTATATGTAAATAATTGAATCTGCAGTCCCAGGGCAAGATAATGACCCCCCTTTCTATCATATACAATAGTTCTGATCAGGTTTTATTTTTGGAATGACCTGAGGTGATTTGCTTCTAGTAGGCAGATTGAATAAAAGCATCCCAAGGGCCTATGAACTGACTTCCTAAGGTCGTGAGTCACTCCAACCTCAGACACACAGCGTTGAGACCAAATTGGCTGCACCTGGACCCTAATGGCGTATGCCAAGGGCCTCTGATTCTGTGAAAACTCCACCTACTTGGTAAATTCCTTCCCTTTGCCCCTATATATCTTCCCACTGGCTCGAAATCCCTCCCTTAGGGATTCACTGCTTTGGCTTTGCAAAGTCTGAACATCCTGTGCAACCCAACTCCTTCGGGAAGAGGCATGACATTCTGCTTCTAATTAAAACTGGGAATGGTGGGAGAGCAGCGAAATGACTGGAAGGGGAAGTGAGAGGGCTCCTGAGCTTTGCTCAGGGCATGAGCAGTAGGTCAGACTAGGGCCAACCTCAAGGACAGAAGGGAGTCCAAAGGGCTGTTTACACGCTGTGCCCTGCACCCGAAACAAGACCCCTTCCGGGGAAGAGAATCGGGGCCAAGGCTCAAATTCCACCTGAAGGCAGGAGTGTGGTGAGGGGCGCCCTATACCACCCCTCGCCCCAATTCTGCACCCACTCTGGCTCTGCGGTCAGGCTTGGCAGCACCCGGCCCGCGGGGGGCGCTAGCTCGCGGCCGGACACAGTCCGGCCCAGGGCACGCGTCCCCCCCGGCACGGCGCATTGCCGGCCGAGGCAAACCCGAGCTCAGGGCTCTCTTTAGCAAGACAGGGTCTTCCAGCCCTTTCTGCCGCGCGAGGTCACGCTACGGTCCTCCGCCACAGCCGAATCGCGAGGCTTCTACAAGGATTCCCTCCCAGGTTCCTCCTTCCCAAGCCATCCCAACCTCTCCTTTAGCAAGATGGTGGCCAGGGCACTTCCGGCGTGTGTCCTCAAGGGTGCGTCCGGGCGGCCGCCGCAGGTGCCACCCAACGGGTTCCAACCCCTTTGCTGCCTAGACTATAACGGTGATGGCGGGCGGACAGTTTGGCTGGAGCCGGGCGGCTCTTCTCCAGCTCCTTCTTGGCGTAAACCTGATGGTGATGCCACCCACCCAGGCGCGGACTCTGCGCTTCGTTACGTTGGTAATGAGAGATGGGGTCGCCAAAGGGCCCGTCGGAGCTGGACGGGCATAGGTTTGCTGGTGGAGGGAGGGGGCGGGGCTTGTGCTGGAGTTGGGGGTCTGGAGGAGAGGCTGGTTTAGGAGGAGACGACTAGCCTGCGGGTTTGGGGGCGCAGGGTTGGGGGCCCGGGTTCAGAATTGATGCGGAGCCCTGGGGTATTGTGTGTGTGTGTGTGAGGGGGGTAAGCTGTAAGGAGTTCTCTATTAGGGGGGTCGGGTGAGTCTGCCCTGGGACAGGGATCTAGTCAAATGGTTAAGAGACCCACCCGTACAAAAGTCATTGGTGATCTTTTTTCCAGTCCTTCCACCATCTGCCTTGATTTTATTTCTCTTCTTTTCCCATATGTACCTTTGGCTTTGCCTGTGATTTCCAGGGTCATTGCTTAGCCAAGTTAAGATTCTGGAACCTGGAAGAAGTTACTCACTTCCGAATTGGGGTCTTTTGCAGTGGGTAGAGTTAATGCTTCCCCAAGGGTGTGAGGCTTCCCTCCCCAACATGGGGTAGAGGTGGGCTCTGTGTCCCCATCAAAGAGACCCTTCTGACCCTTAGGCAAATCATTTTCTTTTGTTAGCTGTACCGACATGGAGACCGGTCTCCGGTGAAGACATATCCCAAGGACCCCTATCAGGAAGATGAATGGCCTCAGGGGTTTGGTCAGCTAACCAAGGTGGGTCAGAAGCCAGCCCTTCCTCAGTCAGTATAAGCTTCAGAATGAGTGACCTTCAGAGCAGGCTGCAGAACATGGGGTTCCAACAAACCGCCATGTCCGTTGTGGGTGCTGACTTTGACCAGATTTCTTAACCTTACTTTTCTCTGTGTCCAAGACAGTGCCATGCACAGCTGGCTACTTAATAAATGATTTCTGGGATCCCATTAACGCACTCTTACTTCCAGTCATGGGTAAACTTGGAAAGCAACAGTGCCTAAGTCCTGTGGGACTTGTGAGCCGTCCCTAACCCTTGGGTTTGCCCGTAGGAGGGGATGCTACAGCACTGGGAGCTGGGCCAGGCCCTGCGGCAGCGCTACAGTGGGTTTCTCAGCACCTCTTACCACCCGCAAGAGGTAAGGTTGGGAGCTCAAGATGCAAGGGGAATGGGATCTGCTGTCCTCACTGTGTCCTCAGGGAGCCTAAAGCTGGGCACTTTGGCCTCCCTCCACGCATTTGCAGTTACAAGTACAGAAGAAGACACCCAAAGGCTATCTAGGACAAAACCCTAGAAGCTGAGTTGCCCCTGCTTGGCTGGGAAGAGGCAAAACTGATCAAGCATCCAAACTTGGACGTAAGGAAGGGTCTGGCACAGTAGCTTCTGGCTCTGTGAAATAACTCTAGACTTTCCATTCAAGACACTTATTGCATACCTACAGTGGGCCAAGCATTATGCTAGCACTTTGCATGGAGTGCTGCACTACACAGATATGATGTCTGTCTTTGGGGAGTTCAGAGTATAGTGGAGATGACAGATGAACCACACAGGACCAAGACATAAATGGAGCAGGGAAGACAGAGAGGGCACATTAGGGAAGACTGGCAAGTGTTTTGGCTCCTTGAGGCCCTCTCCCGACCCCAAGGATGGGGATAACTGTTCTCTGGTTCTCACTCTCAGCCACAGCTGTCTCAAGAGTCTCTAGGTGTTGTTATTGTTCCATTGAGGGCCAGCTCTGTCCTGATCTTGCCCTTCCCCCACCGCTTTCTCCTCCTTTTCCTATAAACGGTTGTCTCTGTTCTTTATCTTATTTCCTTTCCTTGGTCTCCAAGCCAGTTTATAAAAGGGGGTGTGAATGGAGATAGTTTCTGCCTGCAAGAATTATGGCCTAGATAGAGAGACAGGCATTATAAAACTAGACCGACAGACAGACCAGAGGGCCTAACTGACTAAGCACTTCCAAGCAGGAGGGGCATTTGAACTAGAGCCCTAAGGAGCTATTCTCAGAGTGGTGATCCCTAGCCCCCCAGCTGAGTGTTTGGACCTTTGCTGGGCAGAGGGACGGGGGAGATCAGAGAGGGTGCAAGGGCCAGATGCGTGGTGAGATTATAATTCGTTGCGTAGCCATCAAGAACAGGTTCTCCTCCTAGGGCCCCCCAGAGGAGTGAAAGCTTCCCACCGCACCCGCACAGGAGAGACTCATGTTGTCATCTCCGCAGGTTTATGTGCGAAGCACTGACTTTGACCGTACTCTCATGAGTGCTGAGGCCAACCTGGCTGGACTTTTCCCTCCCGATGGAATGCAGCGCTTCAACCCAAACATCTCTTGGCAGCCTATTCCTGTCCACACTGTGCCCATCGCCGAGGACAAGGTGAGACTGGCCAGCCCTTCCCTGGAGACGGTGAGCGGGACAGCTCTGGCCGTGGGCCTGCTGGTCACCGACTCCCTCTCTGGCTCTGCTTCCCCCTTTCGATCTGCAGCTGCTGAAGTTCCCATTGGGCCCATGTCCCCGTTACGAGCAGCTGCAGAATGAGACCCGGCAGACACCAGAGTATAAGAATGAGAGTATTCGGAATGCAGTGAGTGGGGCTGAGGTGGAGGTCATCACAGTGTCCTTTATCCTGGGGCAGGATTGATCCCTGATCCATTTTTCATAGCAATTTCTGGATATGGTGGCCAATGAGACAGGGCTTCCAGACATGACACTGGAGACCATCTGGAACGTCTATGACACACTCTTCTGTGAGGTGAGCCCGCTCAGGGTCCCCAGTGTGACCATACTCCTCTTACACTCAGCAGGCCCAGGCGACCACAGTGCGTGGGTACCATGGACCCCTGGGGAGGTCCAGGCATGCCACCAGCTTCTTGTGAAACAAGGGAAGTTCCCTCAAGGGTGAAAAAGAACCGCACAGTGGGAAATAGTTTACTAATTGTCAGCAGTTCCTGCCCTTCTCCACCCAGAACTCGGGTTGTGTCCGACTCCATTCTGAGTCACGCTTTCCTGCGCCCTGCAGTCTCCACGCTGTCCGCCATGTGTCCTGGTTCCAGTCCCTCTGCCTCTCCTCTCCCTCCCCTCACACACACAGGCACCTTCTCACTGGGGAAGAGAGACGCCCCTGGAGAGGCTCCGGCCTGGGCCAGGGGAGCTAACCTGCCCGCTGCGATACGCAGAAAACACATGGGCTGGTCCTGCCGCCTTGGGCCTCACCCCAAACCATGCAGCGTCTGAGCCAGCTAAAGGACTTCAGTTTCCGCTTCCTCTTCGGGATCTACGAGCAGACAGAGAAGGCCCGGCTTCAGGGGGGTGAGTGACAAGAGCAGCATGTCACTCCCTTCCTCAGGACCCTACAACATTAGAAATATGCTCTTGGGGGCTTCTCACACACTCACTTCTCCACCTGAAATGTTCTCTGTTCTTTGGAAACCCCTTAGATTCCCCCCACTCATCCCATTAGTCGCTAGTGTCTCTAATTCGCGAAATGCTTAGCATGTTTGTCACCGTATGAATGACCACAGTCGGGTTCGCATGCCTCTTTTCTGCCTTTCATATTCTTAAGTTTCACTCATGTTGGAAGACCCTTCCCCCTTAAGTGAATACCTCCCTCCAGAGACCCAGTGGGGACCACTTGAAAGAAGGCTGAGAGTAATACACATGCCAGTTTCCTGCTTTGAGCACCCACGGGAGTGCTGCTGCCAGACCTTCCCGACACCTCAGCAGTTGTCTGAACCCGCATGTGGCAGAGGTCCCTTGGCCTGGAGCCACTGTCTTGAGTGTTCTGCAGCACCCTCAAGCTTCTGTTTGTTTCAAATTGGAGGAATTCTTCAAACATGGGCAGGGCTTCGTAGCTCATTTATAAATGGGCTGGTTTCTACATCTGTGTTGAAATATAGATACCTTGTTTTATCTTGCTTCCCTCTGTAAACTTGACAGTTGTCAGAGCAGGGGGTGCTGTAGAGTTCCTCTGTGGTCCCCAGGTGCCTCCAGGGTTCCCTGCGTTGGTGATCAGGCCCAGAACTAGCAGAGGGCAGGAGGACCACAGAGAGATATGATCAGAAGACAGGGATGGTTGGTGCCACTGACACTGGGGGCTTTTCTCCTTCAGGAGTCCTGCTGGCTCAGATACGGAAGAACCTGACCCTGATGGCAAACTCCTCCCAACTCCCGAAGCTGCTGGTTTACTCCGCGGTAAGCTCCCGTAGTTGCCAAGGGGCTAACCGCAAATAAGGAGCTGAATTTCTTCTCTATTCAGTGTCTAGGGGGGTGTGGGGGAACATCGCTAATGGGGAGCCCCTCTGCCTTACAGCATGATACCACCCTCGTTGCTCTGCAAATGGCATTGTTTGTCTACAATGGTAAACAAGCCCCCTACGCCTCCTGCCACATATTTGAACTGTACCAGGAAGATAACGGGTGAGTGGAGCTACCAGTCAGCGCTCTGGAGGGGCACTTGCATGGTGGCTATGGGCAGCCTAAGGACTGCGGTACAGGCCTGGTGAGCAGTGTCCATCTTGCCTCCCGTCACCCCTCAGAAACTTCTCGGTGGAGATGTACTTTCGGAACGAGAGTAACAAGGCCCCCTGGCCGCTGAGCCTGCCTGGCTGCCCTCACCGCTGCCCGCTGCAGGACTTCCTTTGCCTCACAGAGCCTGTTGTGCCCAGGGACTGGCAGCAGGAGTGCCAGCTGGCAAGTGGTCCTGCAGACACAGGTGAGCTGCTGCCCGCCTCTGTGCGCATCATGTCCCAGAGCAACCTGAACTTCATATCCACAAGTCTCGAGAGAGCTGTCACGCCTCCAGCCATCTTACTGCGTTTCCCCAGACAACTTACTTCTCCACCCTGAGACCATGTTTCACCTCCCCGATCACGCTCAGGTGATGCCCTCGCCTCATATCTCTGGGAAAATAGAAACCATCGGGAGAGAATGGTCCCATTTCCCCACTACCACATCTTCCAGCTCACTTGCTGGGAGAAGCTGCTGCTTAAGCACCACTGCTCTGCCCCCCCCCCCCCCCCATTTATATTCTGGGCCCATCTCTTCCCACCTCCACAAAGACCTCTGATGTCTCAGTGTTTCCTCTACTGGATCAATCCCATCTCAAAAGCCTAACGAAAACCTCTCAGACCCCCATCTGGCTCCAGCTTCCACCCCGTGTCTCCGTTCCGTTGGAGCATGACCCTTCTGAGTTGCCTCATCTCTGGTTTCGCTTCCTCACTGCCCACTCTCTCAGGCTCACATGGACAGTCTTGTGTCACCTTTCACTCCGTTAACTTTTGTTAAGGTCCAGCGACCTCCTCTTCACGAAGCCAGCGACCAGTTCTTAGTCAGCTTCTCTTACCTCTCACCTCTCAGCGGTGTCACTGCTGCCTGAAACACTTTCTGGGTTTCTCTGGTTTTCCTCCTAACTTAATAGGCACCTTCCTACTGGCTTCTCCCCACTAAGCAGTGGATGGCCCAGAGCTCATCTTGGCCCATTTCTCCTCTATGCCCACCTCCAAAGGGACCTCACCCAACCTCTCCATGCTAAGTTCTGTCTTCTTGTGACAGATTCAGGACCTCTTCTCTGAGCTAGACTAACACAAGCAGCCGGCTGCAAACTTGAGGTCTCTACGTGGATGTGACATCTCAAAGTTGATGTCTAAAACCAAACGCTCTTCCCCCTGAAATCTGTTCTTCCTCCAGGATTCCCCATCTTAGTAAATGCCACATTAGTCATCTAGTTGCATAATATAATCCTAGGGTTTATCTTGAATACTCTTTCTTAGACCCCACAACCAATCCACTAGGAGATCCTAGCATCTCAACTTTTAAAATACATGCGCTTACCTTTAATAGTATTAAAGGTATTACTGGTATTAACTCACTGATTTCTCTTTGTTCATTGCATTTACTTCTAAAATGCAGTACCAGCCTGTAAGATCTACTTGGATGTGGCTCTGGCTCTCTGTAGGAGAGAGATGGTCAGCAACTCCCCATCCAGTCAGACACCGAGCCCTCTTCTGTCTGTATAGTTGTCTTTCGGATCTGCAGGTTTTCTCATTTGGGGGAAGGCAGCATGACTCTGGCTAGGAACCTGGGTAGTGTAACTGTTAGTTGCTAAGGGTATAGATGCTATGCCAGACCTTGCTTTTTGTTGGTTTGTCTAATCCTCACCTGAGGATATGTTTATTGATTTTAAAGCAAGAGGGAGGGAGAGAAACATCGATGTGAGAGAGAAACACCGATCAGTTGCCTTCCTGTATGTGCACCGATCAGGAACTGAACCCACAGCCTAGGTGTGTGTCCTGACCAGGGATCGAGCCAACAACTTTTCGGTGAATGGGATGATGCTCCAACCGAGCCACTTGGCCAGGGCCGGACCTTGTTTTGACTCTTGTCTGCCTTCTTGTTACCAGACTTTTGGTAGGTTGTTTACCCTCTTTCAGAACTTTCATTTTATCAATTATAATATAAAGCCTACCTTGCAAAAAAAAATGCTCTTGCTCCTTAGTCCAGTCTACCTTCATCTCTTGCCTGAACTACTGATACGCTTGCTAATGTTCTGATTCTCTCCTTGTCCCTACCAGTCTGAGCACAGCAGAGTTAGTTTCTTTAAAAAAGTAAACCAGTTCACATTACTGTCCTTCTTAGAATCTTCCAGTGGCTTCCCATCACATTTGAAATAAAATCCAAGTTCATTACCACTTGGCCTGGTCCTCCACTCTCATCTCCTATCACTTTCTCGTGGTACTTTCTTGATGATCCTAGAACATGCCAGGCTATTCCCACATCAGGGCCTTTGGCACTTGCTTGCTGTCTGTCCTCTGCCCCCACCACGGGACTCTCTCCTCTCAGATCTGCTTGTCTCACTGACTCCGGGTTTCTGTTCAAATTATCCTCAGGGATGCCTGCCTTGCCATCCTTCCCCCTTACCTTACTTCGCTTTGTGGCATTTGTCACTAACTGTGAGTATCCCCATTGTAAGAACAGCTCCTGGCATATGGTAGGTAAGCAAATAGTTGCTGAATGACTGCTGACATGCCCTTTCTCTCCCCGCCCCCGTGCCCAGAGGTGATCGTGGCCTTGGCTGTATGTGGCTCCATCCTCTTCCTTCTCATAGTGCTGCTACTCACCGTCCTCTTCCGGATGCAGGCCCAGCCTCCTGGCTACCGCCACATTGCAGATGGGGAGGATCACGCCTGACAGCCACTCAGCCCCCTTCCCTCCGCTTTCTAGGGGAGGTGGCTGTGGCCCTCATTCCTGACTGTTGCTGCTCCCCAGCCCATGGACAGGAGACCCTGGGTTGGGCCTCCCTCTGATTAACCCAACGTGGATGAACAAGTGGGACTTGGCCTGGCCCGTGGCACCTGTCACTCTGTTTGTGTGCCCAATGTCTGTACCAAGTACTGTGTTGGACAGTGGCTGTCTCCAAACAGGATGTGCCTCCTCTGTGCTCCCTGCGGACCTGAATGTAGACAGGTGGTCAAGTGTCCCTTGGGACCTGGGCCAAGAAACTGAAGGAGTTGGTGCTTGATCTGCCTTGCCCCCCGACCCCACCCCCAGTCAAGACCTCTCTCTCTTCCAGCCCAGTCTTTGGCAAATGGCTCAGAAGACACAGTCTTCTTTCTATGCTTAGTTTACTGGGAAAAACTGCCTAACATTGGGGACACAAACCCTGGCCACCAAGGAATCAGATCACCCAACAGCCAGCCATTCAAGTTTCCCTTTGTCCAGCTGAAGCCACCACTAGAGTGAGACATACCTCCTCAGGCTTCCGGGTCACCCCGGTAGCTGGAACAGGTCGGAAGGGTGTTTGTACTTGGGAGGGAGTCGGGGGAGGTGGGCAGAGAGTGAATTGTGGTACAGAGTCTTGAAACTAGTATCCCCTCAGCTGGGCTGGGGTCTCCAGGGATTTGAAGTAAATGTAGGTTGTAAGGTGGATGGACAGCTGTTGACTGTGGCCCGCAAATGAAGGAACATGAAAGTTTTGGACTCTTAGTGCTGTTTCTGTGCCTTTTTTTCATTTTGGAGACCCAGGAGCACTCTGTCCAGGTCAGCGCTAGGAGATCCATTCAGAAGCTCAGTCGGGTATAGTTTTATTGGCCATGTCAGTAGGGAGCACAAATCAAAACCCACCACCATCCGATCACTGTGCCAGCACACGTCAGAAAGGAGAAAAGTACCTTGGCTCCAGAAGAAGCTTGGTTCCAGGCTAGACATAGCAGGGATCGCGGGGCAGTTGGCTTGCCACTCTGGAGACATTTCCAGAGCTAAGTCCAGAGCAATAGCCTGCCAGTGTCCCATGTCACCGCGTCCTTGTTCCACCCCTAAGCCTTGGATACCTTTGGCCCTTGAACACATAGCCGCCTCTTCCCGCAGGACTTGTTCTCACGTCGCCCGGATCCCTTGCTTGGCCCACACCTTCATTAATGGCTCTCATTTCCGCATCCTCGTTTCCTCCTGACTCCAAAGGAGAATGTGATAACCTAGGAAGAGTGAGACCAGTCTGACTCACCTTCTGTTACCAATTTTAGAGCTTGGGACTGGCCCAGGGAGCATAGAAATTGGTAAGGAAATACCAGGGAACTGGACAGCAGCCAGGCATTGCCATGACCAAGACAAAGCAAGAGGGGTAGAGGGCCTAGGCTGAAGAGACCGCTGTTTCCTGGTTATCTTCCTCACTGGCTACTACGCTGTGGTGAACGTGGCGGAGCTAAGCTGAGGTTGGCTTGCACTGAGCCTTGTGGAGCAGGGCCAGCATGGCCAGTCTGAGACACAACCTACGTCACTCACCCATCACAGAGGCCAGCATGTCCCCCATAGGATTGAATTCATTGAGCTGCAGAGACAAGGGGATAAGCATGAGGAGGGTGAAGGTACTGGGAGAGGGGCACATGAGGACTAGTTTGTGACAGTTTTGGGTCAATAAGGTGGGTTGAATTCCCTGCTTCCTCCCTTATTTGAGGGCCCAAGCCTCACCGAACTGATACCAGAAAATTCTGGGTCATAGAGCTGATGCATCAACTTCCCAGAGCTTCCATCAAAGACATCAACCGTTTTTAATTCGTGGGGAGTACCACTTTTGAAATTGGGATCTGGATATCTGCCCACAACAATCAGGTTGTACCGAGGATGCCAGGCTGCCTAGGGGATGGAAAGGCTGGTTACAAACGTAAATGCAGAACATGATCAAAAGGGGCTTCAAAAGTATTCTCTGCCACTAACAATTGTTAGTACAGTTGCCAACTATTTAATAATGGAGATAAGATCTACACGAAACTACAAGGATGGTTATCAGTTGCATATACATCTACCATTGTACATTTTAAATCCCCAGCTGTTCCTTAGGACACCTTCAGGCCTTTTCTCCTTGCATGTGCTGATATCATACCAACTGACCAATGTTTTAACATCAGCCTGACCCAGACATTAACCAAAAAGGTAAGCCCACAACAAAGGACAGTCTCTGGGAACCAAAACCAAACAGGGCATAGGTAACCCCACTGCTATCTCCTCCATCAGTGTGAATGATGAAGAGTTGGGTAGACGAGGGCTAGTGGCCAAAAGGGGAAGGAAACTTATGTTCCCTAGATTGCCCCACTCAAAACAAATCTCACAGTTGGTGGAATCACAGATTGGATGGGATTTTTCTCAGAAACATCTCAAGGAAGTTTTGAAGGAGGAAAGACATGGTAAGCAAGAAGTAAGAAGTGGGACATGCAAAGGCCTGGAAATTAGTCACAAGTCACAACTGGGAAATTTAAGTTGGCTTCACTGGATATGAAGTGAGAGATGGCGACAGGGGAACCAATGGGAACACAAACTCGTGAAGGACCTTGATGCTATTAAGAACTTGGATTTGATTTGAGGCATGTGGGGGCCCCTCCAATACTAAACCATTACCATTGACTAAGCACTTACCAGGTGGTAGGCATAGTGCCATGTGCTCTAAGTGTATTGATTCAGCCTCACAGCAACCCTGTCAGGTGCCATGATTCCCTTCTTACAGACAAGGAAACTGAAATCCAAAATTGAAGTAATTCGCCCAAGAATCTAACCCGGAGGGGTCTGTCTAAAGCTGGTGCCCCTCACCACTGTGCTATACTGACCAAAGTACAGGCATGAAACCTGGAGGTCTGAAGAGGGGCTGTGGTTCTGGAAAAGAATATAAAATAGAGGGGAAGAACTGGCAGAGGTCAGACTGTTTAGGGACTTGGGCAGGAAGGAATCTCAGGACATGAGGGCTGTAAGCCACAGGGGAGGAGTCCAGAGAAGCTGCTAAAAAGAAGCAGGCTAAGGTTAGCTTGTAGATCAACCACATTCACAGAACAAATAGCAGAACAGAGGATCAGTATCTTAGAAGGTGCTCTCAGTGAGGAGATCGGGGCTGGGTTGACAAAACTCAGGAAAACAGCTTATCAGAGAGACAAAAACCCACCAAAATGGGATTGCAGAAGTGGGACAGAAGGAGCAGAAAGATCCAGGGGATAAGAGACTCCTTTGTGTCAGGGCAGAAAGAGATCTGGAAGGAAAGGCGTCTGTCCCCTCCCCGCCTTGGGCAGACCCGATCTGTCCCCATGATCACAGATCCTCCACCACTTACCTTAATGGGTGTCAGATGCTGGAAGTGGCGGTGAGGGTGTGGGATCAGGCTTGGGGGGAGGTCCCACTGGGAGGCAGAGTAAACCCGGATCTCACTCTTCTGGTCAGTGGTCAGGAGCTGGACTCCATCGGGACTGAAATGAGCTGGCAAGTGAAAAGGCCCTGAGCTGAAGGAGCCACAGGCCCCTTGTCCCCGCCTTCACAGACCTTCTCCTGCAGGGACACCTCCCTCCCACTCTTCTCTAGACAGGTGGAAGGGAGGAGGTGAATCTGGACTGTGAACAAAAATGTTCTAGAAACTCCACAGCTGACGGGGGGAACTAGTGTCAGAAAGGTTACAAGACATCAGCCTGGCAGATGCTGTCAGGGGTCAAGGTTGGAACTAGCAGCTTCTAAGCTTTGAGTGAAAGCCCCAGGAGAGGAGGGGTGGGCAGCGCCTCCAGGAAGGAGGAGGCATATCACACCTGCGTTGACAGGATGCTTGTGTGGCAGCGAGTAGAGAAAGCTGGATTTCCCTTTAACCTGGCGCAGGTCCCAGATCTTCACTGTTTGATCTACAGAGGCTGTGACCAGAAACCAATCACAGCACGGGTTCAGGGCCACATGGGTCACTTTCTTTTTGTGCATTCTCAGATTCCAAACCTGCAGAGAAAAGCCTGGTTCAGGCCAGGGCAGAGAACAAGGCTGGGGGAAGGGAGGGAGAGGGAGAAGAAGAGGCAGAGGGAGGGCCCAGGCTCCCGATAACACACCTCCCTGCCGTCCATGTTCAGCAGGACCACGTGCCCCACGTTGTCTCCTGTGACCACCACTCGGCTTTCTGCAGACACATCCAGGCTGCAAAACCAGAAGCTGGAAGGAAAGACTGTGCTGTAAGGTCCTTGGGGACAGAGGAAAGGTCCTTTTATGCACTGTTGTAGCTCCAGTGTCTTAACACAGAGACATTCAATACATATTTGTTGAATGAACAAATAACTGTCTTGTCATGGACTCCCAGTGAAGAACGCTTAAGATTTGTTTACCATCCAGAGGGTATGGAGTGATGGGGCTCAAAATGTGTCTGCTGGGCCCAGGGTCCTCAGCTAGTGTCAGTCCCCGAGGCAGCCAAACCTCAGGGTTGTAAGGCAAGTCCCCAGGTTAGCTTGCCCCATCCAGCCCTGGGTTCTGAGGAAGATTCCTCTATGATTCTCTTTGCTCTCCACCTGGTGAGCCGAAAGAGATGACAAACCAAAGAGAGACTGCCCAGCTCTGTTCCTCAGAGCTGGCTAGAAAGGAACTTCTGCCCCCTTCTGAGCATTTAGGGGAAAAGAAGTACAAAGAACCCAGAAACTTGAGGATGAAGGAGATGGGTTGGGGGTGATCCTGATATCCAGCCAGGAGAGTTCAAACCCTCAAATCCTTGCTACACCGCCTTTTGCATCCCCTATAAATACCTTCCAGAGGGAGAGTTGCTTGTGGGAGAGAAACCTAGAGCTGGGTCTATCCTGTCACCTGTCCTGATTGCATGTGTATTTCTTACCCCGGTGAGGCAGTCCAGGATGACATCCAGTGCTAGTTAGACCCCTGACACCCTCAATTGCTTAGGGAGCAGGGGCGTGTCTCTGGCTAGAAATCCAAGTGACAAGCATTTTATAGTTTCTACAACCACTTGCTCTTGGGGAGTCCAAAGTGCTTTATGGACCCGATTTTATCCTTTAAGCTTCCATCATGGAACTAGTCATGTGACCTCACCGCAGCGGACGTAGAGAATGAAGTCTAATTTCTCATTTCCTGCGCCAGGCTTTAAGTGGCTTGCTAGGCCAGTGCCATGTTGACTTACCTAGTGAGAATCAAGGTCTTGTCAAATGTAGGAACGACTTACAGGAGAGCTGGAGCCCTTCACTTGTTGAGAAGAGCCGAGGCTCCAGAATTCCTCCCCGAATTAGTTACCCACCTGAACCAGAGTAAGAACAGCTAAAGAAAGAGTTTGAGAAATAGCCGGAAGGGTGGAGCGTGGCTAACACCTTTCCTTACTTCCCTATGCCAGGTTTAGGTAAAAAAAAAAAAAAAACCAACTCAGATCTGGATGTTCTCATCAGAACTGCACCAAGAGCCTAGAAGCCCTTTCCCCTAGTAGTGAACCTACTCACTTGCAGGTGCCATAGTCGGTATAAACTTGGAGAATGTTGCCTTTAAAGTCTTGCAGCCTAGTTGTTCCCTCCATTGAGGAGATGAAAAACTGGTCGGTATTGAGAGGGTTAAACTTCAGCCCAGTGATGCTCCCTCCAGCTCCGATCTAACACAGGAAGAGAAAAGCAGGTGAGAGATGATGGCAGAGGAAGAAGACTGGGCCTGGTGCACATACTCCGCCTGAGCGGAGTGCCAGCAGGCAGCACTCGGGGCGTGCCAGCTCACATGCCTAGACCACACGATGCTCGCCATGGTGCTCTTTATTTCTTGAAGTTTGAGTTTTAATTTTAAGAATGAATATACAAAAAAATTGTGTGTTTTTTTGGATATGCAGAATTTTAACACATGTATAGGTTTGAATAACCAACACCAAAATACTGAACAGTTCTGTTGCCCCCCCAAACTCCCTCATTCTCTCCCACTGATGTGTTCTCCATTGCTATGGTGTCGCCTTTGACAGACTGTCCTAGAGCACGCAGCCCTTTGAGACTAGCTTCCTTCACTTCACTCCACATGACGCCCCTGCGATTCCTCCAGGTTGCTGTGTGCATCTGTAGCTGCCTCAGTCCTACTGCTGAGTCCTCCACTGTGTGGACGTAGCATAGTTTACTGCACAGTGCTCTTTCTAGAAGAGCTTTGGCTCAGAAGAGTGGCTGGTTTAGGAGGGCAGGAGACAGATCTGAGCATCTTCCTGTTTTTTCCAGACATCCCAGATAATGATGATGAAAACAGTTGTGACAACATCCACAGCGTAACCCTATTGAGTGTTTATTTATCAGGCACTTCTAAGACTCTTACATCCCCAAGAGTTTCTTCCTTGTGCTGCTACTATCTCAGCCTCATGTCCCTCTCCAAGGTCTCTTACACAACAACCACTTCACTTAGCACACTAACTGGCAGGTTCCATTCACTCCACGAACATTCTAACCAATGCCACGGTCTGACAAACCCTTGATGCTAGTAAGATAATCAATCTTCCACTCCCATCGGCTGAGTTCAGTGCTTACAAGGGTTAGTTGTGTTTGTTCTTAAACCTGTATATGCCAGTTTAACTTTTTGTTATAATTATGTAATTCGATTAAACATGTAATTTAATCACATACAATTTATTAAACATTTAATTAAATATTTAAACAGAACATTTAAACATTCAATTAAACATGTCATTTAATTAAACTGATGAAATACATGCAAAAAGAAAGACCACTGTTATTGCTATGAAAGCCATGTGGAATGCTTTGGAAAAATTAGGTAAAAATTAATTGCTAAAATAATAGTTGTCAAATTAAACATGGGTGAGATACTTAGAAACAATTAGGGTGGGAAATAATAAACATTTTAAAAGAATCTGCAATTAGATTGCTTCAGAACTATCTTTAAATTATGTTTCCAGCCCTGGCTGGTGCAGGTCAGTGGATTGAGTGCTGACCTGAGAACCAAGAGGTCCCCATTCGATTCCCGGTCAGGGCACATGCCTGGGTTGTGGGCCAGGTGCCCAGTTGGGAGCGTGTGAGAGGCAACCAATCGATGTGCCTCTCGCACACTGATGTTTCTCTCCTCTCTTTCTCCATCCTTCCCCTCTAAATTGTAAATAAATAAAATCTTTAAAAAAATTATGTTTCCACTTTGGTGAAACGGAAACTAGACCGTACAGAATACGCTATGTGTGTAGTGTATGTAATACCAGGTGCACCCTAATCAGTGGACCCTTACTCCAAGAAAAAGGCCCTATATCAAAGCATTAGTCATAAACACATACATAAACATTTCAAGTTAAAATGCATGAGTGTTCTCCTAGCAAGGGTGGACTAAGTGGTTATGACCAAATTTTGCACTGAGAAGGAGTAACAAAACCTGGACAAAATATGAAAAAGAAAAATATTTGAGACTTCCAATTCCAGTTAGTTTGTGTCAAGCCAACCTTTGGTTGAGAACAACTAGAAAAGGTATATAAAATACGTCTTTAAGAATATAAAATGGTGCAGATACTTTGGAAAACAGTTTGGCAGTTTTTCAAAAAATTCAGCATAGAGTTACCAATTTCACCCCTAGATATATGCCCAAGAAAAATGAATACATATGTTTATGCAAAAGCTTGTACAAAGATATTCGGAGCAACTTTATTTGTAATAAAGGCAAAAAATCATGACTCAAACATCCATCTCAAGAAGTTGTGAAACTAACAGGATACTAAAGCCAAAGAAGGTAGGGAAAAAAAAAAAAGCAGTAACTTTAAGAGGTAAGAAGATATCATAAACAGTCTTATGCTAATGAATTTGGAAATTTAGAATGGGTAAAATTCCTAGAAAAATACAAACTTGCCAAAATGATAGAAGATGAAAAGAGAAAATCTGAATTGTCTGATATTTATTAAAGAAACTGAATTTACAACTAAAAAATTTCTTGCAAAGTAAATTCTAGATCCTGGTGGCTTCCCTGCTGACTGTACTAAATATTTAAGGAAAAGATATCAATCTTTTTGTGAAATTTTATTTTCAAACTACCTCAAACTTGGAAAAGTTGCAAGAATAGCACAGATCATTATTTTTCTAGAACTGTTTGATAATGAATTGTCAACATGCAGTCTCGTTCATTCTCAGATACCTCACTGTATACAAGGGAGGGCAAGAGTCGGTTTATAGTTGTTCGTATGGAAATTAATAAAATAATAACACAAAAATAAACCCTGTGTTCGTGTACTCACAGATGCAAACCTGCTCTTGCCCCACCCTGTATTTCTTACAAGAACATTTTCTTACCTAACCGCAATAAGACCATCAAAACTGAGGGGTATCTAAAGCGGTTCAAATTCATAGAAACAGAAAGGAGAGTTGCGGTTGCCAAGGGCTGAGGGGAAAGGGAAGTGGGGAACTGTTATTAAATGGGTATACAGTTTCAGTTTCACCAGATGAAAAAGTGCTAGAGATTTTTTGCACAATAATGTAATATAGTTAACACTACAGAACTAAATACTTAAAAATGGTCCAGATGATAAATTATAGGTTATGTGTTTTACCACAGTTTTAAAAAGAAGCAGTATTACTTACTAGAGATATACTGTAATTGTAAAAAAGTGAAAAATAAAAGATTTTAAAAATGGAAAATAAACCAAAACAAATCAACAAGAAACCAATTAGTATAGTTTACTACATTATTGGAATAAAGGGGAAAAATCATATGCTTACTGACCTCAACAGATACAAAAAAGTATCTGATGAAATTCAATGATCATTCATAATAAGAACTTTTGGCAAACTAGGAATAAAAGGGGAACTTAATATGATAAATGATATTTAAAATAAACAAGTCTTAAAAACAAACAAGCTCCTAGGTATATACCCAAAAGAACTGAAAACAGTTTCAAAGACAAACTTGCACGGGAACATTCTTTAGCAGCAGTAGTAATAATAGCAGAAGGTGGGAACAACCCAAATGTCCACGAACAGATGAATGGGGAAATAAAATGTGGTATTCCCATACGATGGACTATTACTCAGCCGTAAAAAGGAACAAAGTACTGATATGTGCTATAACATGAACCTTGACAGCATGCTAAGTGAAGCCGGACCCAAAAGGACAAATATTGTATGACTCCATTTATCTAAGGTACTTAGAATAGTCAAATTCATGAAGTGAGAAAACAGATTAGTGGGGCTGTGGGAAAAGGCAGTAGTGAGTCATTGTTTATGGGGTACATAGTTTTATTTTGGGATGACGAAAAAATTCTAGAGATGAATAGTGGTGATGATTGCACAACAATGTAAATATACTTAATGCCACTGAATTGTACACTCAAAATTGTTAAAATGATACATTTTATGGAATGTATATTTTACCACAATAAAAAGTAGTAGAAATCATACTTAATGATAAAATATGAGCTTTCTATGATCAAAAACAAGACAAAGATGTCTGTCATTGCCAATATTCAATAATGTACTAGATGTCTTTGACAGTGGAATAAGAGGAAAAAAAGGTATAACAATAGTAAAGGAAGATATCAAACTCTCATTATTAGTAGGTGACAGGATTGTATAGGAAGAAAAATTTCAAACCTCAAACTATTAAAATTAGTAATGTGGATTTATGCTTCCAATCATGAACAGCACATGGCTGACTAGCAGCCTAACATATATGTAATTGAAACCCCAGAAAAAAAGGGGGGAGGGGAAAAATTATTTGAAGAAACAGTGGTCTAAAATTTTCCAAATTTGATGACAACTGTAAACTCACAGATCTAAGAAACCAATGAACCTCAAGCAGAAGAAACATAGAAAAAGATACCAAGAAAATGATAATCATTTTTAGAACAACTAGAAGAAAAAAGGAAAAATCATGAAAAGAAACATAGAATGAGAGCTGACTTTCCATGTCATTATTTAAAGCACTAAAACCAAACAAAACCAAACCTGTAAACCTAGAATTCCATACCCAGCAAAAATATATTCTCCCCCACCAAAAAAAAGAAAAAAGAAAAAAAGACTGTTTAAGATAAACAAAAGAAAAAAATGCACCAACCAATCTACAATGTAAGAAATGTTAAAGGCAGAAGGACAGTGTCACCAAAAGGCCATCTGAATCACACAAAGAAATGAAAAGCACTGGAAATGGGAAATATGTAGGTTTTTACTAGGTTTTTGTCCTTGTTTTGGAAAAATCTTTAAAAGATACCTACCCTACAGACCAGCAATTCCACAACTAGGTATTTACTCAAGAAAAATAAAAACATATATCCACACAAAAATTTGTATATGAATGTTCATAATAGCTTTTTCCTTTTTTTTTTTTTTTTTGCAAAAGTCGAAAACTGGAGTCCTGGCCAGTATGGCTCTGTGGATTCAGCGCCGGCCTGTGAACCAAAGGGTCACTGATTCGATCCCCAGTCAGGGCACATGTCTGGGCTGTAGGACTGGTCCCCAGCTGGGGGCGTGTGAGAGGCAACCACACATAGATGTTCCTTTCCCTCTCTTTCTCTCTCCCTTCCCTTCTCTCTAAAAATAAATAAATAAAACCTTGAATAAAAAATAAAAAAACTGGAAAAAATCCAAATGTCCTTCATCAGGTGAATGAATAAATAAATTGTGGTATATCAATACACTAGAACACTATTTGGATACACACAAAAAGGTAGATGAATCTGAAATAATTGTACTAAGTGAAAGAAGCCAGAAAAAAAAGAGTATATACTGTATGATGCCATTTATGTAAAAGTCTGGAAAATGCAAATTAATCAAAAGGGACAGAAAGCAGATCAATGGTTTTCAGGGGACAGAAAAGGAAGAAAGCGAGATTGTAAAGGAGCATAAGAAAACTTTAGGGGAAATGGATGTTATTTTAATTGTGATGATGGTTTCACAGTTGTATACATATCAAAACTCATGAAATTAGCCCTGGCTGCTGTGGCTCAGTGGATTGAGTGTCGGCCTGAGAGCCAAGTGTCGCTGGTTTGATTACCAGTCAGGGCACATGACTAGGTTGCATGTCAGGTCCCCAGTTGGGGGCGCAAGTGAGAGGCAACCACACAGTTATGTTTCTCTCCCTCTTTCTCCTTTCCCCTCTCTCTAAAAAAAAATAAAATAAACAAACAAATAATTTTAAAAAAAACTCATGAAATTGTATACTTTAAATATCTGTAGTTTATCATATATTAATAAAGATTTAACAAAAAACAAAAAGATAATTGACTATATGAAGCAAAAACAGTAATGTATTGTGAGATTATAACTTACCTAAATATAAAATGTAGGACAAGGAGAGAAGAGAGAAAGTGGAAGTAAATATATAGTTGTAAGATTCTTACAATACATGCAAAGTGATATAATATTATTTGAAGGTTCACTCTGATGAGTTAAAGCTGTATATTGTAAACCCAGGAGCAACCACTAGAAGAGAAAAGAAAAGGGAAGAGCGGTATAACAAAGTATAATAATCCAATAGTGGAGATAAAATGGAATCATAAAAAGTACTCAACAAAAAAGAAGGGAAAGAAAATAAAATAAAGAGATGGGACAAATAGAAAGAGACAGCAAGACGACAGATTTAAAGAGATGGGACGAATAGAAAGAAATAGCAAGATGATAGATTTAAACCCAATCATATTTATAATCATATTAAATGGAAATAGTCAAATGCTCCAATTAAACACCAGAGATTATCAAGTTGGATTTTTTAAAAATGCTGTCTACAGGAAACTCATTTAACATACAAACACACAAATAAGTTACAAATAACAGGATGGAAAAAGATATACCATGCAAACATTAATTATAAGAAAGTTGGAGTGGCTATATTATCATTAAACAAAGATTTCACAACAAGAAAATTACCAGGGATAAAGAGAGACATCTCACACTGACATAGGGGTCAGTTAATCAAAAGGACATAATTCTAAATGTGTAAGCACCTAATAATAGCATTTCCAAATGCTTGAAGCAAAAGCTAAATAAAAATAGATCCACAATTTTACAGTTGGAGACGCCAATATTTCTCTCTCAATAACTGATAAAAGACAGAAAATCAATAGATAGAGAAGATCTGAACAACACTATCAACCAACTTAGCCGAATTGACATTTAGAGGACAATCCACCCAGAAACAGCAGAATACATATTCTTTTTATTTTTAAAATTATTTTTATTTTATTTTATTGATTTTCAGAGAGAGAGGAAGGGAGAGGGGAAGAGAAATATTGATTTACTGTTCCACTTATTTATGCTTTCATTTGTTAATTCTTCTATGTGCTCTGCCCGTGTTCTAACCAACTGAGCTACCAGGCCAGGGCTACATACTCTTTTTAAATGCACATGGAATATTCACTAAGATAGTCCATGTGCTGGGCCATAAAACAAGTTTAAAATGTAAAAGGACTGGAATCATAAAATGTTTTCTGTTCATAACAGAACTAGAACTAGAGAAGTATTTCAACAATTCCCAAATATTTGGAAATTAAACAACATACTTCAAAATAGCCTATAGGTCAAAGAAGAAATCATAAAGAATTTGGAAATAATTTGAACTGAATGAAAACAAAAATACAACAAAATCTGTTAACAGAGTTAGAGAAATACTTAGAGAGATATTTATAGCATTAAATGGTTATATTAGAAAAAAAAGTTATCAGATAAACAATCCAAGGTTCCATCTTAAGAAAGAAAAAAGAAAGCAAACTAAACCCAAGGTAAGCATAGGAAAGAAAGTAAAGGAAAAACCAATGAAAAAAAAAACAACCACAAAACAGAAAAATAAGAGAAAAATCAATAAAACTAAAAACTGGTTCTTTGAAAATATCAGTAAAATTGATAAACCTCTAGCAAGACTGATCAGGAAAGAAAAGAGAGAAGACATAACTAACTAATGTCAAGAATGTGAGAGGGACATTACTACAGATCCTATTGATATTAAAAGGATAATAACGGAAGACTGTGAACAACTCTATGCCACTAAATTCAACAACTTAGATAAAATAGACAAATTACTTGGAAGACAAACCACCCAGCTTATTCAATAAGAAATAGATAACCTACATTGCCCTGTATCTATTAAAGAAATTGACTACAGTGCATGTTTAATTTTATTTAGGTCCTGACATGAAAAATCAGGATATTTTAAATTGAAACCCTTGTGTACTGTTGGTGGGAATATAAAGTGGAGCTGCCATAATGTTCCATCTTAACAGTACGGCAGTTCCTCAGAAAATTAAAAGCAGAGTTACCATATAATCCAGCAATTTCACTTCTGGGTTTATACCCAAAAGGACTGAAAGCAGGGACTTGGAGAGCTGTTTGGGCAACCACATTCATCGCTGCGCTAGTCACAGTCACTAAAAGGTAGGTGCAATCCAAGTAGCCACTGACAGATGAATGTAGAAGCAAAACATGGTAAACACATACAGTATTATTCAGCCTTAGAAAGGAAGGACATTCTTCATGCATACAGCAACATGGATGAATCTTCAGAATGCTAAGTTCTAAGTTGCTAAGTTAAATAAGCCAGTCACAGAGGGATAAATATTGTATGATCCCACTTGTAGGAGATAGTCCAGGTGGTCAAACTCATAGACAGAAAGTACAATGGGGTTACCTCGGGATGGAGGATGCGAGAGTTAGTGTGTAATGGGTACAGTTGTAGATTTGCAAGATGAAAATTTCTGGAGACTGGTTAGACCAAAAAAGTGAACGTACTTAATGCCATTGACCCTACCACCTAACATCGTTCTTTTATCTGTTTGGCTTCTTTAATCATGTGAGTTTGTGGGTTTTGCCCGAAATCCACAGCATTACTTTCCACAGTACAGACCTCCAATGTCAGCATCCACCTGAGCACGCTAAGGGTCTTCTCTTTGGTGGAAGGGCCAACACCCTAACACCCTTACCCGTCAGTGACTGACGATAAACACCATATGATTAAGAACATCCCTAAAAAGCTCTATGCCAAACCTTGTCCCAAACACACTCTGCCTTTCCTCCTTTCTTCTCCATGTATTTATGTAAATATCGTTCTTCCTCACTCCTCACTCATCCATGAAGCCTTCCCTATAGACTCTTAATTTGAGAGAGGTTCTTCCTGCTCTCATGGTCTGTAGCATTTAGCACCTGCAGTGCTAGTTATCATGTATGCCTACATCCCATCTACCCAGTTACATGTCAAGCCCCGCATTTATTCAACAAATATAAAGCAGCCACTCCAGGTCAAACATCGTTGTAGGCATTGGGCATAAAGTGGTGTACCAGAAAGACAAGGTCCCCGCCTTTGTGGAGTTTATTTTCCAGTGGGCAAAGTAAGTAAATAAGTAAAACATTTCAGGTATTAATACACATTGTGGGGAAAAATGAAGTAGGGAGATAGGGAGTGGCTGTGTGGGAGGGAGGCTACTTTAGAAAGTGTGGTCGGTGAGAGCTCTTCGAAGAAGTACATTGAGCTGAGATCTGAATAATAAGAGGGCAACCAACCATGGGAAGACCGTGGGAAAGACCACTCCAGCCAATAGGAACGGCAAGTGCAAAGACCTATTTTCAGGTATAGAAATAGCCAGTGTAGCTAAAGCATAGGAAGTGAGGAAATACAGCAGTACAAGAAGAGGACAAGAGTTAGGAAGAGGCTTAGATTCTATGTGATGACTTACTTTAGGGTGATCAATATTTTATACCTTCTAATATTTTAAGGGCAGGCAGCACTCTAAAGATTTGAGCAGCAGCATCATTTACTTGTTTGAAAATACCCACAGCTACTCTTGATCCTAATCATCTCCTTTTTACTGGTTGACTTTTCATTCCTTCAACACTTCTTCAGCACAGTTATCTGGCACAGGGACTGCTCACCCCTTTAATGAAGGTAGGTTTGTCCTTTATGCCAAAGTTCCAGAGCATGATATCTCCCCCTTTGGAACCCACAGCTAGGGTGCTGGGGTGAGTTGGGTGCCATGCCATGGACGTGGCCCTCCTATCAAAGGGGGCAGCCTTTTGGAATATCCGGTAAGAAGCCAGAGAGTTCAAAAAGGACTGCTGGAGACGCTGACAAAGAGAGAAAAGAAAAGAATTAAGTTGAATTAAAACCCAAGTCATAGATTAATAGCCAACCTCTGCCTCCTCCATAGCTGTGCCGTAGGGCCAAGCCCTCCCACCCAAGGAAAACTAACTGCCCGTCTCTGTGCATGAAAATATTTGCAATATACATGAAATAATCTGGGAAAGCAAGAGGGTAGAGCACATTCCAGCTGGGACCTTTACAGCATAAGACTTCTACATGGCTGAGTGCCCGGTAGACCAGACCCCAAGGTGGGGTAGTGAGTGATCTGACCACTCTGAAAACACAGTGAACTAATACAGCATTTAATGTTGGAGCATCCAGTTGTAAAAAAAAAAAAAAAAAA
The DNA here is from genome assembly GCF_987537825.1 of Furipterus horrens. Lineage (NCBI taxonomy): Eukaryota > Metazoa > Chordata > Mammalia > Chiroptera > Furipteridae > Furipterus > Furipterus horrens. The sequence continues at coordinate 11,698,371 of NW_028327172.1, forward strand.
AGCACCATGCAAACCCTGAAGCACTTCGGCCAAGAAACACCTCACCTGCTGTAGTGATGGCCAGGCAGTTGTGCCCAGCTTATGGTGATGGAGTGCCCTGACAATGCTCCTGCACCATGGAGGGACCTGCCTGCCAGCCAACCCTTCCAGAAGGCAGCCTGAGTCAGATCTTCTGCTAGAACCTGCCAAGTAGAACAGACATACATTTTCCTCTCCAGTCTCACTCAAGAAAGGATTTGCTGCTGAAATCCCAGAAAGCCTCGCTGTTTCATTCGGCATAGCCAATCTCTCACACCACCTCCTAAGGCCTTGCCATGGTCTGCTCAGTCCCACCCAGCACGAGACATAAGTAGTGAGTAGGGCTTCAGCCCCTTCCCCCAAATAGGAATTCTGAAGTAAAATGAAATATGATTTTGCAGGGTTCCTGAGAGCTGAGCCAAAGAAACACACAAAAATAAAGTATGTGCAACCCTGGCCGGTGTGGCTCAGTGGATTGAGTGCCAGCCTGTGAACCAAAGGGTCACCAGTTCGATTCCCAGTCAGGGCATGTGCCTGGGTTGCAGGCCAGGTTCCCCAGTTGGGGGCTCAGGAGAGGCAACCACACACTGATGTTTCTCTCCCTCTCTTACTCTCTCTAAAAATAAAAAATTAAATATTTTTTTTTAAAAAGTATGTGCAGAACTCTTCCCAGTTTGGATTGGAAAACCCGTGATAAGGTTGGGTGACAATTTAAAAAATCACATATCATGCACAGTAAAATATTTTTTGTACAGCATGGAAGTGACTGGGGAAAGAAGTATCTTTAAGTCCTATATTTAAATAATGTAGAGGGGACCCGTTGTTGGCCCCAAGTTAAATCTGTTCAGCCAGCAGGATCAGAGCATCTGACGCGCTCCGAATAAACTAGGTGGTTTAGGGAGAGGTAGATCCTCTTAAAAGTAGGAAGGAAGCAACTCTGGATTACCAAGGTGTGTCTGAGGATCTAATCTCTATGAATCTAGCCTCTTGAAAACCACTTCTTTCTTTTTGTGGACAAAAAAACACTCCCATCAACCACCCTGTTCCAGTCTTTTGCGTTTTCCCATACTCCTTATAGCCCTAGGCTCAATCCCCATTAAATCCAGAGAATGTGTTTTCTAAGGAATGAAATGGAGGGCTCTCACAAGTGAATCTAAGGATTTACAGCTACATACGCCACCAGGTTGGGTGGGGTTATTTTAAGCAGTCCTCAGTGTGTAAAAATCTGGTACAAACAAGGAATTTGAAAAGTCTGTTGTGTCTTATGTAATGGAACGCATCTGCCTCTTCCTGTCACTGGACCCAAAGGAGCTGCAGACAAAATGCACAGCCTGAGGCATCTGAAACTTTGGACGGCCTCAGGAATTAAGAAGCACCCACCCCCCACGCCAGCCTCCTGCGTGAGAACCCCAAATGGCAGCATTAAAGCAGCAGGCGTAGGCAGTACCCGGGCCCTTCACACAGAGCTTCTTGGCCTCGTGCTCCAGCTCCCGGGGGCTTCTGCTCCTCCTGCTCATGGGGTGCAGAGCCACCTCAGAGGTCTTCCGGGTTCCTGAGCGTTTCTTGGGAGCCATCACGTCCTCCGTCTATACCGTATGACGAGATTATGGAGGGAAGATAGGGAAGCCTCTGGGGAGAAAAAGGGCGGGGACCAGGGAACTGGTCCAACTTCCCGCCAAACAAGCCGACTTCCCGCCAAACAGGCTCCCGGCTTCCAAACTAGTTTCTAGTTCCGGCCCCGCCTCTCCGGGGAGGGCGGGAACGCGCGCGGAGAGATGGGAAGTGTGTGAGCGGAGGGGGCTCTTTGGCTCCTTAGAGAAATGGGATACGTATAGCCTGTATTGTGGCTGACATAATCCAGTCTGCCGACTTGCCAGAAATAAAGATGGCCGCCAGCGCTAGGCCACCCAACTTGAAGCCTCTTCAGACGCGACGCTGCCAGGCCTTTGCGGGTCCGCTGAAGACCACATGCCAATCAAAGTTTCCGCTCCGCCTTCCCTGTCTTTTAATTGGTGATCACGCCCGCTCAGACTTTGGCATTGGCTGCTTGATCCGTATCGGAGAAAGGTAGCTTTGTAGGTTGCTAGCGACTTTCCTGCAGAGGAAGCTAGCTCTCTCGCCTACAGGTTTTGAGGTCGTCGTGGTGTATTTAAATCTCTCCAGCTCGGTAGAATCTCAGTTTCTTTGTGAAGAATGGTTGAAATGCGCCACTTTCCCCGAACCTGCTGAGTGTTCGCCTGGGGCAATGATGTGCTGGAGGGCCCGCAGGCCACCCGGCTTAGGGTTCGTATACTCTGGCTTCAGCCAAACGCCGAGGCGCTGAGCCTCAGAGGTGAGGCTGCGCTGTTCCACCCGGCCGGAGAGAAAACAGTTCGGAGGCATCCCTCTTTCTGCGACGGTCCAGGCTGGAGCTGTGGTTAGTCGGGGACTGTTGGGCCTTTTTTCCCACCCGCTAAGCTTTGTTAGGGATAGAGACAAAAATGTATCAGCGATAGAGCCTGCACTCAAGGACATGTAGGGATGGAAGACATCCCAAAATATTACTTTTGGAAACAAAGGAATGCTCCAAAAGAAAAATTCGAAAGTGCTCTTTTGATGGAAAGATCAACTCAGAATGTTATAAATGGCAACCACGGTGTGGGGGAGGGGCGGCAAGCTGGTGGCGTCTTCCCTGCTGGTTTGTAGCTGTGTTTTCAGAGCTGTGCTAAAAAAAACAAGCTGGCCTTCTAATCAGACCAGCCATTAGTTTCACCTCAGCAGGAGACTCATGTCTAGGGGATACTGAAACATAAGAAATGACTGGGCCCCTGGCTTACAACCTACTGAGAAGAGAAGAAAAAAAAAAGTTGTGAAACAAGTCAAACCATTCAGGATAGAACACAGTTGAGTACTAAATCGTGGCTTGCCAACCAAGGCTTTTTAGATGCAATCAGAAAAGAATCGAATGGAGAAAGAAGTATTTAGGAAGGTCTCAGGGAAATTGGAATTTCGTGGAGTTGGCTTGGGGAGAGAGAAGAGCATCCTAGGTGGAGAAATAGCTTAATAAAAGGAACGGGCATGGGTTACAAGAAAGAAAGAAGCAGCTCCTAGCATCTGGGAGCTCACCTGGTACTATTAGGCAGGCCTTGGCGACCTGTCGAAATGAATAATTTCACAAAACATCAAAACCAGACAAGGTCACTTTGTGACCATGGCAGATCAACACACAAAAAAGTTCACTCCTGTTGGAACACAGGCAATAGTATGAACATTGGCCAAACCACAAAAATGGCCAAACATCTTTCTAATATTTTGGTAAATATGAATGACTGCAACTTCTTTGCTAATCACGGCTTTAGCTTTACTTCATTCCTCCCACCCTACCGATAGGATTTATTGATATGCAATCATAGTATTACCCTCATTTCCTGACAGCTTCCAGTCCAGAATAAAGTCCCACTTCTCTGAACCCTTATCCAAATCATCCAACACAAGCCAATTCTATAAATTCTTTCTAACACCTTAAAGAGATGTCCCACCGTTCCCTTCGTATGCATCCTCAGTTGCAATGAGCAGTAAACCCTAAATTCAGCTGTGCACGGGAGTCTTCCTAATGGTTGTTTGGCTTGGGGGCATTGACATTTTTGAGTAGATTAGGAGACAGCCTGAAGAGGAGAAAACTGATCACATTGAGAATCTGTGCAGAGTAAGAAAGTCCAAATAAAGGGGGTAGTTGAAGGGCAGGCAGAAGAATTCAAAGTTCATTCATTCTACTGACATTTATCAAAAACCTACTCTGTTCCTGGCACTATTTCAAAGAGAATACTGAAATGGAAAATGCTTTTTGCCCCCATGGAATGTGCCTTTTCATAGACAAGTAAATCTACAACTTTTTTTTTTAAAGATTTTTTAGATTTATTTTTAGAGACAGGAAGGGAGGGAGAAAGAGAGGGTGTGAAACATTGGTGAGAGAACTATCGATCTGGTACCTCTTGAGCCCGGACCAGGACCAAACCCACAACCCAGGCAGGTGCCCTAACGAAGAATCAAAACTGCAACCTTTCGCTTTGCAGGAAAACACATGTCCAACTGAGCCACGCTAGCCAGTACTAAATCTATAAACAGTGAACGGCACTGGATATTTGACATTGGTCCTTGAATTTTGACTAAGAAAGAATTCAGCCAAGCAAAAGTTTATTTACAAAGTCACAGAGGTAGGAGAAGTGAGCCACAGAAGAAGTAAGCCATTTAGGCTGCGTGGGCTCAGGAAAAAAGTTACAGAGGCAAAAAGAAGAGCCCTTGGAGCTTAGGAGAAATAAAGGCAAAGAAAAGGCATCAGGGGGAAAGGGGCGAGCAGTGCTCCAGAGAGCGCTCTGGGTAAGGGAGGGGGTGGAGAAATGTACGGCCTGCTCAAGAGAGCTAGAGCCCTTTGTCTTGAGGGTTTTATCTGCTTTCCAAAGGTGGCGATTTCAGGGGAGGTCTCAGGAGGATCTCAATAGAAAATTCATCAGCTTTCCAGGTGTGTCCCCTCAGGGTCATGGCCTTCACTGATTGGTTGGCGCCAGGGCAGGGGATCATCAGTCATCAAAGCTGGTCTTGATGTCAATCATGGCGGTAACCTGGCCTTGCTGCTTTTCTGGTCCTGGAGCTGAAACACAACTGAGGCCCGGATGTTATCTCTACTTTGATCAAAACTCTGTCTCTGTGGTGAACAGACCTGAGGCTTTGTCCTTAAGATCATTTGATGTGAATCAGAACCTCATTGTCCTGAGGGCTTAATGCTTAAGGGAGCGGGTGTGCAAGGGCTTGTATGGGAGTCCTAGGAGGCTAGTTTTTGACCTCCTAGTTCCTCCTCTAAGCGGGGATCTGCCGCATGACTAGCAACATGCCAGGGGAGGAAAGGTCACCCTGGGGGTGAGGTCCCACCTGGGCACCTGGAGCTTTCTGTCCTGGTGACCTTCCATACCTGGCCTGTAGTGCCTACTCTGCTCATGCCTGTCCAGCTGCCTTCTATATCACAACTACCATAGAGTGTGATAAGCTGAGTGAAAGAGGGAGCTTTGGGTTCTGGTGGCATGGGGCAGGGGGGCAGAGAAAAAGGACACTAACTCATCTTGGAATGGGATAAAAGAAGGCACAGTGTCAATGAAGTCTTCCCAGAGAAGGTACCGCTTAAACTGAATCTTGAGAGATTGAGGGCGAGCAGAGGGGAGTAAGAAATGGAAAGGGAATAGTTAGCCATGATGGATTCGTGAGCAAAGGAAATGCCCCCACTTAATGCCAACTCTCCCCGGAATCTGTTTTCAAGATTGGGGAGTTATCCTTGGTAGGTTACACAAACTATACGTGGCCAGTGGAAACCTGCCTCACCTGCCAGTAAAGCACTTTGTTTCGGGTTGTGCTTTTGGGCATTCTTACCTGGAATTTTGCTTTGTTTCACCAAAATAACTGCCCAGGGGTTTGATGTCATCCATTCCCATCTGATGAACCATCAAGTGCAGGGTGGATAAAAGCATTTAATACATTTTTTTTCCCCCAATGCTGCTAATCTGATAATGAGGCTAAGGGTGCAGCATTGCTCTGGTTTTGTGCCCCTGATATAGATGTTTTGGTCCTGTCTGTGACACTGCCTTTGACATAGGCTTCACAGGGCAGTTCATTCAAAAGTTGCTGGTGATAGCAAATCAAGGTCTCGTGTTTGCATTGGAAGCTGGGCATGACCCTAAATAATGCCAGTTTCTTTGATCTGCAAAACAATTGTGTGGCTTAGGTCTTTTCTGGAACAAATAACACAACAGTGGTAACAGCATTGTTCTTAGACTATGTGATCTTGGGTTCATCGTTTCGCTTTTCTGTGCCTGAGTTTCCTCATCATAAAATCAAGGGGAAGGATGAGGTGGTCTCAGATCTCTTCCAGCTTGAACAACCTGTGATCCTGTGACTTGCTTTTAAAGCAGCAGAAACCAGTGATTGCTTTGAACTCTGGCCTCCCTGTGGGAGATTTCCATCTAGCAAGAATCATTTTTCCTGGTGCCGGCTTATACGTGACTCTATTCTAATCAAGCTGTCTATGGATCCAGATGCTCTGCTGAGTCTGCATAACCCTCTATAATCCACGTGGATGGTGTGTAGAGGCTTCCTACACACAGTAACTGCATCCAGTGGTTTGCAGCCCTCAAGGATTCTGCAGAGCTTGCAGGAAACTGAAGTTTAAATTCCTCCTAAAAGATTGGAAACAGACTGAATAGAGCATTCAGAGGGTCCTTGCTGCTTGGCATCTCCAATACCTATTTAAATGCCCTAAGGTAAGTAAGTTTGTAATAATGCTAAATGAGGGGGCGTGGCTCTCACCCTCTGGGAATAGCATTTATTTTCAAAAATACAACTTTGGGTAGCTTTGGAAGTGTCAGACAGCTGTGTAAATACTAGAAAACCCACCTTCTGTCTTTACTTTGGGGGATGAGGCACCATCCCCACACTAAATCAACATCCTGTCATGAAACACCACAGGTACAGGGTGCCAGGAAACTTCTCTAGGCAGCCAGATTTTCAGGGCGATTGCCAGAGAGCTGAAATAATATATGTGAAAGTGCTGTGCAAACTGTAAAATGTTCTACAAATAGAAGTTGTTATATAATCTCCCATGGTATGTTATTTACTGATAAGGTCTAATAAAGGCAGTGAAGAAGCCCTTCGCTGTTCTCGGGAGTTCTCACCAGGCAGATAACCATCAGGGAAAGAGCAGGGACCAGAGAATCAGAAACCAGGGGTTTGCTTTCTGGCAGTGCCTTCTCACTTTTCTGCTGCCAGAGGTCTGTTCCAGGACTGCACAAATCCCAAGTGGCAGAAATAAAAATGGTTCTCTCTGTGTGACAGCCAAGCCAGTTCCCTATGAGTCACATGCTAGTGGGACCGGGAGAACGACATTTGCATTCCTTTACATTCTCCTCTTCCCACTCCCCTCTCCACTGCCCTGCTTTGGCTCCTGTCCCTGCTATGACATGTAAACTCCAAGAGCCAGTGACAAAAAAAAAAAAAAAAAAAAAACTTGCCAAGGAACCCCAGCTAAGTCTGTCCCTATAGAGGAAGGCTGTGAGCTGCCTGGGGAACTGGGGTTCTCGTTGGGGAAGCTAATAATCTTGGTACAACTCTACACGCATCCTCCCCAACACTCGAAACTGAGTGGGCCTCCTCCCAGGCACATTTGCTGTGCATTACACTTTGTGTGCGACTATCCCTATGTCATAAGGCCCCAGAATCTGAGAGTTTTGCCATAATTATAGGCAGTCTAGAAGTCCAAGCCACATTTGTGTTGGCAGCATTTAGGCTGCTGATCTAGTCTGCAGAGAGACACCTTTGTGAAACTGGATGAAGAGAAACTCTGAAAGTCAGCCTGCTTTTCAAGTTCAAGAAGCATTTAACACCCTGGCCAGGTAGCTCAGCTGATTAGTGTCGTCTGGATACACCAAGGTTGTGAGTTTGATCCCCAGTCAGGGCACACACAAGAATCAACCAATGAATGCATAAATAAGTGGAACAACAAATCGATGTTCCTTGCGCTCTCTCTTCCTTCCCCTCTCTTTAAAAGTTAAATAAAATTTAAAAAATATTTTACTAGTTTTCCAAGGATAACAGCTGTGGCCCTCTCTAGCCCAGTGTGGTGGGTTGAATGGTAGTCCCTGAAAAGATATATCCACATCCTGATCTCTAGGACCTGTGAATGTTACTTTACTTAGAAAAAAAGGACCTTGGCAGATGTAGTTAAAGTGGGGAACACGTCCTGAATTATGCGAGTCGGCCCTAAATCCAGTGACCAGTGTCCTTATAAGAGTAAGGCAGAAGGAGGTAAGAGACAGACATAGGGAGATGCCCTCACAGAAGATGATGTGAACACAGAGGCAGAGGTTGGAGTGATATTGGCTATGAGCCAAGGGACAGCAAAGATTGCCAGACTGTCAGGAGCCACCGGAAGCTAGAAGAGCAAGAAAAGACTCTCCTCCGGAGCTGGGGGACGGAATATGGCCTGCCAACACTCTGATTTTGGATTTCTGTCTCCAGAACTGTAAGAGAAGAAATTTCTGTTGTTTTAAGCCACCCAGTGTGTGGTGAGTTATGCTGACAGCCTCTGGAAGCTAATAGAGCCACCTCTGCCGTGGATGCTCAGTACCATCAAGTGGGAAAATCTCTCACTGGTGTTCGGGTCAGATGGCCCTCACGTTCCCACTTCCTACTTGTGTTTTTGAGCTAATCTTAGCACCTCTCTGAGTCTGCTGCCTCCTCTGTGAACTGGGAAGAATAAGTCCTACTGGGTTTGGTTGTTGAGAGACTCAGGTGACCAAGAGCTAAGCAAAATGCCTGTACACCACAGACTGCCCCCCCTACACACACACTCCATGCGCCCCCTTTGCCTCCTAGGTCCTGCCTCACCTCAGGCACAGAACTCGCATTCGGAGGCTGAGTGGCATGGTTTCTGTACCTTCCCCCAGGTCTCGGAGCACATGCATGATGTCCGGAACAGCGCCCGGCCCCACCTTCTTGACATACCCACTTGGCCCTCTCATCAGTATCTCAAGCCCAGTGAGTCCAAGAGCGAAGCCTTGGTCTTCTTTTCTTCTCCTGCCTCTCTCACATGCCCCCCATCTGAGTAAAGGGCATTCAATCTCAAAACCAGGGAGTCATTTTTAGTTTGTTTTTTTAAATTTATTTTTATTTTTAAACTTTAAAAAATATATATTTTATTAATTATGCTATTACAGTTGTCCCAATTTTTCCCCCTTTGCTCCCCTCCACCCTATACCCCCTTCCCTCCAGTTCATGCCCATGGGTTGTGCATATAAGCTCTTTGGCTTCCCCATTTCCAATACTATTCTTAACATCCCCCTGTCTATTTTGTACCTACCAGTTATACTTCCTAATCCCTGTACCTTTGCCCCCATTCTCCCCCTTCCCCCTCCCCGCTGATAACCCTTCATATGATCTCCATTATCTATGATTCTGTTCCTGTTCTGGTTGTTTGCTTAGTTTGTTTTTTAGATTCAGTTGTTGATAGTTGTGCGTTTATTGCCTTTTTAATGTTCATAGTTTTGACTTTCTTCTTTGTCTTAAATAAGTCCCTTTAACACAGTGGTTCTCAACCTTCCTAATGCCGCGACCCTTTAATACAGTTCCTCATGTTGTGGTGACCCCCAACCATAACTAAAGCATAGTGATTAATCATATAAACAATATGTAATTATATATGTGTTTTCCGATGGTCTTAGGTGACCCCTGTGAAAGGGTTGTTCGACCCCCAAAGAGGTCGCGACCCACAGGTTGAGAACCGCTGCTTTAACATTTCATGTAATAATGGCTTGGTGATGATGAACTCCTTTAGCTTTACCTTGTCTGGGGAGCACTTTATCTGCCCTTCCCTTCTGAATGATAGCTTTGCTGGATAAAGTAATCTTGGCTGTAGGTCCTTGTTTTTTATCACTTTGAATACTTCTTGCTGGTCCCTTCTTGCCTGCAGAGTTTCTTTTGAGAAATCAGCTGACAGTCTAATTTACCTTTGAGGTAATCCTCTGCTTTTCTCTTGCTGCTTTTAAGATTCTCTCTTTATCTTTAACCTTTGTCATTTTATTTACTTTTTTAAAAAATATATATATATATATTTTATTTTCAGAGAGAGGGGAAGGGAGAGAGAAAGAGAGGGAGAGAAACATTGATGTGTGGTTGCCTCTCATGTGTCCTCAACTGGGGACCTGGCCCACAACCTGGACATGTGCCCTGATTGAGAATGGAACCTGTTACCCTTTGGTTCACAGGCCAGTGCTCAATCCACTGAGCCACACCAGCCAGGGCAACCTTTGTCATTTTAATTATGATGTGTCTTGCTGTGGTCTTCCTTGGATCCAACTTGTTTGGGCCTCTGTGCTTCCTAGACTTGTATGTCTATTTCCTTCACCAAATTAGGTAAGTTTTTCTTTAATTATTTTTTAAAATAAGCTTTCAATTTATTGCTCTTCCTCTTCTCCTTCTGGCATCACTATGATTCAGATGTTGGTACATTAGGAGATATCCCAGAGGTTTCTTATACTATCCTCACTTTTTTGAATTCTTGTTTCTTCTTGCCGTTCTGGTTGAATGCTTATTTCTTCCTTATGTTCCAAATCATTGATTTGAATCTGGCTTCCTTCCCTTCACTGTTGGTTCCCTGTAGATTTTTCTTCATTTCACTTAGTGTAACCTTTATTTCTTCCCTTGTGTTGTTGCTATACTCTGTGAGTTCTCTGAGCATCCTTATCACCAGTGTTTTGAACGCTACATCTGATAGGTTGGACAGCTACGTTTCATTTAGTCGTTTTTCTAGGGTTTTGTTCTGGTCTCTCATTTGGGCCATATTTCTTTGCTTCCTCGATTTGGCTGTTCTGTTGTTTGGGCCATGTTTCTTTATCTCTTTGTTTTCACAGCCTCCCTGTGTTTGTTTCTGTGTATTAGGTACAGCTGCTTTGACTCCCTGTCTTACTTAGTAGTGTGGCCTGTTGTAGAAAAGGCACCTGTACATTGTGTGAGGCAAAGCCTTAGGTAATCGCCAGGGCGGGGTGATCTGCTTCATTGCTTGGTGGTTCTGTGTAGGGGGAGGGCTCAGAGAGGGGACAGTGCCACTGACTGGCTTCTGGAGGTTTGCCTGGCACTCACCCTGTTTCCAATCTCTTCATACATTCCCTATATGTGACTGGTGCCCTTCTGGCTGTTGCCATGGTGTTGAATCCCAGAGTGGGTGGCTTTGTTTACCTTTTAAGACTGTATTGGCCCTTTAAATGCAGTTTGGTCTGGGGCTGGGATTACTTGCTCCCAAGGCATCCCTCCCAATTTTTATACACCACACGTGATTGTGGGACCACCTGCTCTGCTGCTGCTCTCCGTGCCACACCGCGTTTCCTCACCTCTCTGCCTGTCTGTGCATCTCTGCCCCTCCTACCCATCTGGATGGATGTGGCTTATTTAAATCCTTGGTTCTCAGAGTTCCATACAATTTGATTTTTTGACAGTTCTGGGTGTTCTTTGTGTTGAGGTTTAGTTGTAATTCTCTCTGTGGTTACGTGAGGAGGCAAAGCATATCTACCGATGCCTTCATCTTGACTGGGAGTCTATTTTTTAACTTCTCATTTTGAAATAATCTGAGACTTACAGAGTTGCAAAAAGTTTACAGACAATTTCAATATACTCTTCCCCAAGTCCACAAATGTAACATATACTACCGCAATGCAATTATCAAGATGAGGAAATTAGCACTAATAACACTATCTAATCTATAAACTTCATGCAAATTTTTCCAAGTGTCCACAAATGTCTTACTTTGGTCTAGGTTGGGATCATTTTGAAATGTCTTTCTCCCTTACCATCCACACTTAACCCATCAGCAAGTTCTATTGATTTTCTCAAATACTTCTTCAAGCCATGCACTGAGTAACTTTGCTGTAGAAAGCCACCGTGATGACCGTAGCAACCTCCAAGTTGGTCTCTCTGCTTTTTGTCTCCCCCTAAGCTGGGGGTCAGCACAGTTTGGAGTAAAGCACCCCACAGGAAATATTTTAGACTTTTTGAGCCATATAATCTGCTGCAATTACCCAACTCTTCCACTGCAGTGCAAGAGCAGCCATCGACAATCTGTAAACTAGCATGGCGGTGTTCCAATAAAACTTTATTTGCAGACACTGAAAGTTGATTTCCTATAACCTTTGTGTATCACAAAATCTTCTTCTTCTTTTGATTTTTTTCAACTATTTAAAAAATGTAAAAACCACCCTTAGCTTGTAGGCTGTCCTGGCCACAACTGGCTGATCCCCGGCTCTAATCCATTCCTCACACAACATCCAGAAGCACACTCAGGTCTCTCTTCTGCTTCAATTCAGCACTCGGAATAAAACAAAGCCAGCAGTGTCTGGGCGCTGCCCGCCCCTCTTACCGCACCCTGACCTCTCACTCTCTCATTCACCACACCTACCCACTCTACCCTTCTTTTCAGAAGGTCAAGTCCCCGATTCAGGGCCTTTGCACACATCAGCCCTTCCACCTAAATGCTCTCTCTTAGGTTCCGTCTGCGCCTACATAACTTCACTTGTCTTTTGGATTTGGGGGGCCTTTTTGGGTAGAGAAGCTTAAACTTCCTAGAGAGGTCTTCTGTGATCCTCGCCACTGAAATGGTGCTTCTCCTATTACTCTCTCATAGTATCACATCCTTTTAAATTTTTGTTTCCCTTAAAACACTTATCGCAATTGGTAATGATATGTTTGGGCCTTAATTTGATTTTAGTGGGAAACTCCGTGAAGTCAGGGATCATGTCTGCTTTGCTTGCATTGTGGACCAGGCACCCAGCTTGGTGTCTGGCATAGTAGGTATTTCCTGAAAGTCAGCTAAAGAAGTAGATTCTCCACTAGAACTCTTCTCTCACCTGCAAGGAAGGGCCCAAGTGGTCCAGGGCAGGCTTCCTGAGCAGAGCCCTCCTGGACCCCTGAACTATGCAGAAGCATTTCCGAGGTACCTTCCAGTGGGCAAATTCCTAACCCCGGAGAAGCTTTCACTAAGGGCCCCACTCTGAAACCTGCTATGCATTTTTTTTCTAATGCTATCCGTCTGCTGTTCTTCCTGCTTTCGACACAGAGATAGCCTCCCGCACTGAGGTTAGCCCTTCTTAATAACTCTGGGGTTGCCTGTGATCTTACAAACATAGCTGTTGAATCAGCTGCCAGTTGGGAACACTGGGGCAATGTCCAGAGGCCACAGAGTTAAACACAGCAGTCTTCAGCCTTCTGCTCGAATCTCCCCTCCTCAGGGCCTCCAGCGTGACCTTTTAAAGGGATAAGTCTGATCTAATCACTCACATCCACCCTACCCACTACCTGTAGGATCAAGTCTAAATTCCATAGCCCACCTTGCAACTCTTTACCATTCAATCCCACCCTATCTTTCCAGCCTTGTCTTCTACCTGCCTCCACCCCATCCTGAACTCAATATTCTAGACAGTCTAGACCGGAACTGTTCAATTCAGTTGCTATTAGCCTTTTGTGGCTGTTAATTTTTTAAATTTAAAATTCAGTTCCTTGATCACACTAATTACATTTCAAGTGTTCAACAGCCATATGTGGCTGGTGCTACAGTATTGGACTGATATAAAATATTTCCATCACTGCCGAAAATTCAATTTGGTCAGCACTGTTTTAGGTAATAAGACCCACTCACCATCTCCTAAAAAGACTCTTTAATTATGCAACTTACACATAAGTACATTGTTAATTTCTAACATTACAAAAATGTCCTTTACCAATTCTAGACCTGGTCCCTAGAGATAATCACCAAAATAAGTTTGGTATCTATTCTCTCTGAATATCTTGTGTGTGGTGCATGTCGCTTTTTTCATTCAACGGTGTCGTAGAGATCTTCACATAAGAACACATCTCTAGCTACCTTGTGTCCTAGGTACTGCAGAATAATCCAAAGCATGAATGAACTTCGGGTCACTTAACCATTACCCTCCTAGGGTCTTTTGTTTTCAGTTTTTTCTTATTGCAAACAATACTATATGCAAACATCTTTGTATGTTTTTATGCCCTTGTACCCATGTTTGTCTAGGGTAGATACCATAAAGTGGAATTGCTGGGTCATATGCTGACACCTCTGGGGCTTGGCACACCCTGGGACTTCCGCCTAGAATGCCTTTCCACATGACTAATTGCTGCTCATCAAGACCAATCAAGTGTCATCACCTTGTGAAAGGCAGTCTCTCCTGTCACCTTTTCCATAGTACTTCATGTCCACATTGCATCATTGTTGTACACTTAGGGCTCTGCCTTACTTATCTTTGTATTCCCAACACCCAAGCATTGAGCTTAGCAGAGAGCAAAAACTCAAATGTTTTCTTGATTGGATGAATGAATGAATAAACAAACAAGTGAAGGCACAGTGGTTAGAACATTCCGGATGCACAAGGTGAGTGAATCCGTGAATGTTGTGAGCTTGGGCTTTGGACCAATCTGCCACCTGGTGTCCTGAGCCAAACCACCTCTCTAGGTTTCTGTCTATCCACCCCTCTGACCTTGGGCATCTCATCTTGAACTCTGTTCAAGCTGGGTACCCCATTCACACGGGTAGAGCAGTGTGAGTATGTAGGGGCTGTGTCAGTAGAGCATAGAAATCTGAGGCCTGGGGGCTGGTACTAGCAGGAGCCCCCTGGCTTTCCAAGGGCAGCTCTGTCTCCTTTTTCCCCCTTTGAAGTAGCTCGGTATGCTCTGGGTTTGGGTTTATTTTTTCTCTCTATGGTACCTTAGGAGCAATTAAGATCAGCTGCAACATTTCTGCTTTCTGCTTCCAGATTAGACCCAAGGGAAGCCAGATGTTTCATACCTGGCACCCACTCCTTGAGGTCTGATGAACAGCTCTGTTTTCTGAGTCTCTCTGTGACCTCACTTCCCCAGATCCTGGCTTGCAGCCTTTATTTTTAATGGGGTTTTAATAAGTGGCTCCTATAATGACTTTCATTCTTGTGTTTTCACACTTTCTGTCTAGGTGCCTAGAGGCCCCCAGGCACTAGGTGGGATGTTAACAGATTTTAAATAATACAAAACACTATGGCTGTCATTAGACACTACCCCAGCTCCTCTCATTTGCAGTTGTTTTACAATCATTAATTAGCGGGGGCACGTGGCCCATTTGGGAGGTCAGCCAGGTCACCTGTAGTGTTTTATAGAGGTAGAAACAGAGATATGGGGAAAAGGGACTTGTCCATGCCCCGAGAGAGTGGGTGTTGAAACTGGTTTCAGAAGCACAAAGCAAGGACCAACTACACTACTCAGGTACCATTTGCCAAGCGGCTGGGGGCCTCAGGCCAAAGGAGGCGCGTCTTGCGTGCCTCACAGGCATCTTGGGAGGCAGTTTCACCCTCCCACCGGGAATGCGAAGCAAGTCCGCCCTCAGTGGCTAAAACTACCACCTGAAGTTACCACCCATTCATTCTCTTAGGCGTTTTCCATTTTATGAGCGAGCGGATCTATCTGCATAAAGAACACGTCAGTGATTTCTCCCGTAGAAACATAATTTGGCTAGTTTTAAAGGTACCGTTTAAAAATCCGCGTATACGTACTCAGATTCCTCTGGGACTGTGTGTGTGGCGGGGTGGGGGTGGGGTGCAGGCGGTTGTACTGAGTCGGTAGGAAGAGTACGTGCTGCGGAGAGAACAGCGTGACCCTGGGCTTCCCAGAGCGCCGCGCCGGCCCCCTGGGGGCGCACTCCTCTGAGCGCGTCTGGGACTCTCCAGCCACGAGCGAATTTGCGTCGTCTGGATCCTCGGAGCGCCCAGGACGCCCGACTCCGCCTGCCTGAGCTGGGTCTCCCTTGCCAGGCGGAGGGCACGGCCACCGGATCACCGACCCAGGAACGAGTGGGAGAGGAGGGGAGGCCAAGCAGGTGGCGATTAGGTCAGCTTCGGAACATTCTTGGACCGCTCCAGTGGATATAAATAACAGACGGCAGGCTCCAAAAAATGCCGGGGTGGGGGTAAGGGGTGAGGAAGAAGGGATTTATTTAGGGTGGGGTGGCATCGTGGCGATCTGGACAAATCCACCAAAGGCGCTGGAGGGGCGAAGGGATTTAAGAGTGAATAGTGGCATAAAATCTGGGAATAAGAACGCGGCGGGGGAGGAGCTCATGCTTTTTTGCCCCACCCCCACCGCGTGTCTGTCCCAGGACTCAGAATACGCCTCGGATTGGCAGGCAGGGCTGTTCTTTGAAAGGGCACAGCTTTGGAGTCCTGGCCCTGCCCCACTGTAGTTTTTGCGCGAGCCGCTGAAGGTATCCGACCCTCAGTTTCTGTATCTGTACAATGGCGATCCTAATGCTTACAAAGGGATGGTTGTGAGCCACGCCGGAGCTAACTTCTAAGAAATCTGTGATCTGCAAAAAATGTAAGGCAGTGTAGCCCCCAGGCCTCCCTCCAGAGGGTGTCCATGCGGGCCCGATCCCTTCCCGCTTCCACAGGTCTCTCAGACTCTGCAAAAGCAGGGGAGGGGCAAAGCTGAAATCGGACTCCCTGCAGCGGCTCGGCGCCACCCTGGAGAGTCGGCCGCGGCGCTTCTCAGGCCGTAGCCGCGACCCACGGCCCGCGTCCCGCTGTTCGCCGCGATGCCTGCAGCTCCTGCGCCCGCCGGTGGACTGTGGAGTTGGGGCCGCGGTGGCGGAGAGGGCGGGGCCTGGGGCTGGGCTTCCCGGGGGAGGGTCCGGTGCGCTCCGGGAGGCGGCGGCCCGGACCCGGGAGCGCCGGGACTTGGGCCGGACTGTGGCCGGACCCCAACTCACTGAAGCGCGCAGGGAGGCCGCGGTGAGTGCTGCCGGACGGGGGCCGCGGGGAGGCGGCGGCGGGAGCGCCGGCTCGAGCCCGCCCACTACACTGTCCCACTCCTGAAGTTTGCAATGGGATCAACTCCTGCCCCGGGAGCCCCAGCCACCCTACTCTGTGCGAGAACGGAAAGAGCCGCCGCCGAAAACCGGGGGGCGGGGGGGGTGCCTCATCTGCGGCGTCGCGCACCCTGCATTTTTCCGAGGCAGGCCGAGGGGAGGGGGCTTCGGGACTGGAGGGCCACACCATCTCGCAGGGCTTCTTAAGGGCCCCAGATCGCCCTGGGGCCCCAGAAAGGGCCTTCGCTCCCCGGTGACCTTTTTCCCTCGGCAAAGAGCTCCAATTCGTGGGGCTGCTGCCCCGTCCACTATCTGGAGCCCACGGCGGGACCCCCCTCCCCTCGGCGGCGATCGGCCAGCCCCACCCCCGCCGAGACCGAGTTCAACAAGTTTGGCCAAGAGATCCTAGAACCTCCATTTCTAGGCCTGGCCAGGCAACTCCGCATGGGCTCCGTGGGCTCCGAGTTGTGCAGTGCCCTGCGGGCAACAGGGGCCGGTGGAAGGGCGCCGTCCAAAGTGTTGAGACTAGAGCCGGGCAGCCCCTGGACTCCGAGGTTTGGTGTGGAAGCCCGGGGTTTGGAATGCGTCATCAGGGAGCAGGCACCTCGGCCGGCAGGTCAGGTTTCCAAAAGTGCCCCTTTGTTATGCCCCTCCCTGGCCCTGCCCCCCCCCCCCCCCGCCCGCCCCGCATCACCCCTCCCCCACCCTCCCGGGCCACTGGTTACAGCCGCTCTAGTCTAGGTGTCTCTGGACCGGTCTACCGCCCCCTCCTGTGCCTTCAAATCCTAGGGCTGCCGGCCTACCGGGAGGGGCTGGAAGAAGAGGCCCTTGGGCGCAGCCTGTGACTCAAGACAGGATGGATAGGCAGGGCGCGATGGCAGTGCTCCCGCCGAGGGCTTGCCCCCAGCTTCTGGGAGGGGTGGGGGCTGGTCTGGGCAGGGGTCACCTACCTGCCTCAGGTAGGGAGAGTGGGTTCTTCCCTGAACCCCGGGATTCCCTACCTTGGCCCAGGCAGCTATGAGGAGACCCTGCCAAACCCCAGCAGACTTCTCTGGGCCCGGTAGGTGCTGACTCCCTGGGCAGGGAAGCTTTCATATCTGCTTTCTGAGCTCTTGCCTGTGGCTGAGTGTGTTCTGGGGTCCCATCTGCCTCTCTGCTGAGGTCAGCAGGTACGGGTGCTGGCCCACCCCTACAGCTAGATCAAGCCAGGGCTGTGGGGCCTGGCTGTGCCTGGGGCTTGGGCTTGTGTTTGCTCTGGGAGGCCAGAGGGAGCAGTGCCAGCCCTGCACACACAGCTTGCTCTGTTCTGGGGCCAGAGAGAGGGAATGGGTGGGGGGCAGCTCTCCCGGGAGCTGGGACCATGGAGGCTGGAGCAGGCAGAGGGCCCAGGCCCCTAGAAGCCTGAGGGGGCAGCACCGAAGGCTCGTGATTTACAGCTGCAGCTTGGTTCTCTCCATCTGGTTGGCAAGGCCTTTCTGGGCAAATGGGACATCCTCAAGAGGAAGCAAGGTGAAGTGCAGAGGACCTGGTGGGGCCAGCTGCTCTGCCCTGTGCCCGGGCACCTCCCTCGCAGGCCTGGGCTCTCCCGTGGGCCTAGGGGTGGAAGCCCACTCAGGCTGACTTTTCCCACAGCTGCTGTAGCCAGCAGGTTCCCTGGCCTTCAGGGGGATGGCATGTTTTTTAAATTCAACTACTAACTCCAGTGTCTGGAGGAACTGAAATTGGACCCCCAGGAAGTCTCTGTCAATGATGCAGAGAGATCCTGTCCTGTCAGTCACAACCCAGTGGGATTTATACCCTGACCAAGGGGTCACAGTAGCTGTGGGCGTGGGGCTGGTGAATGGGGCTGTGTGTGACTGTGGAGAAGATGCCTCAATTAGAGTTTGGAAGAATGGGTGGGGGTTCGTCAGTGTGGAGGGGAGCACAGTGATGAAACCCTGCTTTGGGGTCAGCAGGCCCACTCTGTCCTCATGGGGCCTGGTGGTGTCCTCTGGGTTAGCTCAGTGGTGGGAGTGTTTTCCTTCTAGGGGCCTGAGTCAGTGCCTTGGACAGCTGAGACCCTGCCCAGAGGCAGGAAGGGAGTGACCATGGGCCACTGTGTCCTCCGGCCCCTGGGGTGGTGGCTGTGTGTTTGGAAACCGCCTTGCTCTCTGGAGAATACTCTTATAACTGGCCAGCCACTTGTCTGGCGTCCTCACGCTGCCCTGGACTCCGTGCTTTCCGAGGGCGGGGCTGAGTCGCTCATTCCTCACTGAGCCCCCTGGGACTAGGATGCTGTGGAACAGGATGAGTGTCAGGCCCCTCACGTTGCCGTTTGTTCATTGCTTGGTTTGAGTGTTCCACCGTCCCTGGTGCAGAGGCAGACCAGGAGGCGTAATTTCTATCTTAGGAGGGGGCCGAGGCTCCTTTAGGAGGGGAGTGTAAAATGCACTTGTTCAAGCTTCTTGGCCAGGACAGGACTCGGGTTTCTTGGCTCCTAGTCCTTCCCAGCACAGGGAGCTACTTGGGTACTGGGGTGTGGCTGGGTACCCTTTGACCTGGCCTGGTCTGGAAAAGGGTCACCTTGTTCAAAGCAAGGCAGCAGGGCCCCAGCTTGGGAAGGCATCTTCTTCTCTCATCTGCAGTCGGAGGACTGGGGCCCTCTGCCCACGCCCACCCCCGCCTGCCATCTAATCCCCCGCTGGATCGTGTGACCTGCCTGGCATTCTCCTGGCTGGAATCTGGTGCTTCTGACAGCAGTTGCTATATTGGGGGAGCCGGGCACCGCCCTGGACGCTCTAGGTCTCCGCCCTCACCCCCTGCTTTGCTCTCATTAGCTTCAAGGCAGAGTCGCAGTGGCAGCTTTTGAGAATTGGACAGCTACGTCCCCGAAGTGATCTCTAGGCTCCAGGTACATGGGGTGAGGTGCGGAGGAAGGGCAGGCCCAGGGCAAGAGAAGGAGCTTTGAAACTGCCATCCTTGCCTCTTATCCCAGTCCTAGCCTCCTGGGGACTTCCAGACCCCTGCCTGCGAAGTCCTAACTCCTGCAGCTCCTGGATGGTGGGGATGGCAGTGGGAGTGAAGCCCAGGGCCTTTTCCTATCCCCAAAAGCCTATTCCAGCTTCTCTGCTTACGTTATCTCTGCACTCCACAGCCCCAATCCGCCACCATTCCGTGCTGCAGGGACACCATGGCTCCAGAGGAAGATGCTGGAGGGGAGGCCCTAGAGGGCAGTTTCTGGGAGGTGAGGATCAGGGTCACTGAAATGCCCACCCCTCTCTGGGCCCAGCCACCTGTCCAGGAGAGTTGTCTAGCTGTCAGCCCCAGCCCTTGAAGGGGCTTCTTCCTGGCCACACTGCCCTTTCCGTGTACGCCCCAGGCTGGCAACTACCGGCGGACGGTGCAGCGGGTAGAAGACGGGCATCGGCTGTGTGGGGACCTGATCAGCTGCTTCCAGGAGCGTGCTCGCATCGAGAAGGCCTATGCCCAGCAGCTGGCCGACTGGGCCCGGAAGTGGAGGGGCACCGTGGAGAAAGGTGAGCCAGCATTTGGGCCTAGCAGGCAGTGGAGGGCCCCCAATGTAGGGTGATCAGGCAGGGCAGCTTTTTTTCTTTTAAAGATTTTATTTATTTTTTAAAGAAAGGGGAAGGGAGGAAGGGAGAGAAACATGGAAGCATGAAAGATACATTTGGTCAGTTGCCTCTCACACACCCCTGAACTCAGGACTGGCCTATAACCCAGGCATGTGCCCCGACTGGGAATTGAACCGGTGACCTTTCGGTTCACAGATCAGCACTTAATCACTGAGACACACCAGCGAAGGCAGGGGCATCTTTTTTGCACTTCTTGTGGAAAGGTTGAGGCTTCCACGTCTGCCTTCCCTTTAAAGGGAAGATCCTCCCAGTAATTTTCACGGTAGTGCTGTTAAGAGTTTGCAAAGTACAATCGTGAGTTCACTTGATATTTCTAACAACCCTATGATGGACATAGTTCTGATCTACACATTTTCTAGAGGACAGTCCAGAAGTTCAGAGAAGCTAAGTGACTTGCCTGAATCCACACACAGCTAGGAAGAACTTAAGCTTGAGCCAGGCCTCCTGATTTGGGATCTTTCCACCTTAGCAAGCTGCCTTTCTTGGGGACAGACACCGGTTTCTCCTTCTGAGGCAACAGAATATAGTGGTTTATGCTGCAGACCTGGGTTTGAATGTCAGTTCCCTTGTAGCTGTGATGCTTCACTTTTCTGGGCTGCTGTTTTTTCTCTTGTTAAATGTTGATCACAACACCATCTTTATGGTGGTGGATGAGGCAAGGATTCAGTGAGATCTGGTAAGTCAAGGCACAGAGCAGGTGTTCAGGAAGCAGCTGCTGACATCGTGGTTCACCCTTGCCTTCCTGCCTCACGCCTGGCCCCGGAACAGCACCCGGTGAGGGGGGTGGGCTTGTTTCTGGTGGCATCCCTGGCCTGGTCCAAGTCTCATCCCTCCCTGCAGGCCCCCAGTATGGCACACTGGAGAAGGCCTGGCACGCCTTCTTCACAGCGGCCGAGCGGCTGAGCGCGCTGCATCTGGAGATGCGGGAGAAGCTTCATGGGCAGGACAGTGAACGGGTGCGTGCTTGGCAGCGGGGGGCCTACCACCGGCCAGTGCTGGGGGGCTTCCGAGAGAGCCGGGCTGCCGAGGACAGCTTCCGCAAGGCCCAGAAGCCCTGGCTAAAGAGGCTGAAGGAGGTGAGCCTGGGGTGGGGATGCACATCAGAGGCATGCCCCTTCCTAAGTCCGCAGGCCAGGGCATGGCGTGCAGTGTCCGGAGTTTTCCTGGTGTGTGCTAGGTGGAGGCTTCCAAGAAGAGCTACCATGGAGCCCGAAAAGAGGAGAAGACAGCTCAGACTCGGGAGAGCCACGCGAAGGCTGACAGCGCGGTCTCCCAGGAGCAGCTGCGTAAGCTGCAGGAGCGGGTGGACCGCTGCGCCAGGGAGGCTGAGAAGGTACCGGCCACAGGGGCGGCCGGCCCGGCTCAGGGCTTCCTCAGTGCCTTTCCCAGTCCCCACACCCTTCCTGGTCTCATCCTCACCTGCCACCGTCTCTCCAGATTACCATTTAAAGGAGGAACCTAAGAAAAGATGATGCTCTACCCAGAGAAAGAAACAGAGCAAGGGCAGGCATTGGGAAGCTTTTAGTGATTGAGACCTTCCAAACCCCCTTCCTTTCCCACCTGGGACAACTTCTTACGTTGCTTCCTCTGCCAGAGTGCCGTCTCCTCCAGCTCTGCATATCCAGACCCTCCCGTTCTCTGAGGTGCTGCTCAGTTTCCACCTCCTCCATGAAGCCTTTTCTGATTTCTCCCACGCTCCCCACCATGGACCTCACCTCGCTCTCCATCTCATTTTACTCTCGCTTTTAGCCTTCACTCACCAGACTCTTAAAAGCTGCTGTGCCCAAATGTCCCCTCTGTTGTTAGGATGCTGGAGTCCTAGGGGTACGAACTGGGTCTTGTGACTGCCTAGCCCAGGGTCCAGCCCATGGCAGATACTCAGTAAATACTAACGGAGTCCTGAGTGGAAGAAAGTCTTGTGCTGACCGGGTCGCCTCCTCTCCCACCCAGATGAAAACCCAGTATGAGCAGACGCTAGCAGAGCTGCACCGCTATACCCCACGCTACATGGAGGACATGGAGCAGGCCTTTGAGTCCTGCCAGGCCGCTGAGCGCCAGCGGCTTCTTTTCTTCAAGGATATGCTGCTCACCTTACACCAGCACCTCGACCTCTCCAGCAGCGAGAGGTATGGCCAGCAGGGTGGATGTGGAGGTCTGGAGTGATGCTGGGTCTCTTCCATCTCCCCTGGGCTCTGGCTGGGCTGAAGGAGGCCCAGGGCTTCCTAGTTTGAGGGTTGTGCCTTGGGCCACAGGTTCCATGAGCTCCACAGAGACGTGCATCAGGGTATTGAGGCAGCCAGTGATGAAGAGGATCTGCGCTGGTGGCGCAGCACCCATGGGCCAGGCATGGCCATGAACTGGCCACAGTTTGAGGTACAGGTTCTGGGTGGGGTTGGGAGGTGGGGTGGGGTCCCACTGGGCTCAGCGTGGACTTCAGGAAGGAGGCTAGGACTTGGGATGAAGTAGGTGAAGGTGGTTTGGATGCCCCTGGCTGCCACCACAGCCTGTAGCCCAGCCTGACCCCAAGCACTGTCCCCACAGGAGTGGTCCCTGGACACACAGAGGACAATCAGCCGGAAGGAGAAAGGTGGCCGGACCCCTGATGAGGTTACTCTGACCAGCATCGTGCCTACAAGAGATGGCGCTGTGCCCCCACCTCAGTCCCCGGGGTCCCCAGGGTGAGAGCCAGGAACCTGGCTGTGCAGCTCTGGCCCCTGCCCTGCTCTCCTTTCCTTCATTCTCTTCACACCTGAAGTGGGTTGAAAATGTGCTAGAGACCTTAGGACCACCTTAGTGGCCGTAATGCCAGTTTTCAGGGTGGTTTAGATTTGCCAGGTGTTTCCCACGTTCCCGCTCATCTACTGCTCACATCAGCAGCAGGGCAGGAAGAGCACCTGAGCTCACAGGGATGTGCCAGAGGTCAGATGAGACGCTTTCAGTTCTTCCCCATCTGCCTATCCCAGGGGTCCTCTAGTGGGTGAGCCCTTGGCCGTGGGGATCAAGGTGTTCCTTGCAGCCTGAGCCTGTCCCCCTTCTGTCTCCCCTCTCTAGCAGTGGGCAGGAGGAGGAGTGGTCAGATGAGGAGAGTCCCCGGAAAGCTGCCACTGGGGTGCGGGTGCGGGCACTCTATGACTACGCTGGCCAGGAGGCTGATGAGCTGAGCTTCCGAGCAGGTACCCTGGGACCCCTTTCCTGTACCTTTCCAGGCTTCAGCTTCCTCTCCCCCATGTACTATCCTGAACAGGGGTGTGGAAAAGGGAAGCCAGACACTTACTTCTCAAGGGCCAGTCCTCTGACTCTTAAGATTGTTCTGGGTCCAGCCTGCAGGAGTCAAGAGTGTCTGCTCTGAGCCTTCACCTACCTCTCAAAACCACCATCTGGGGCCTGATTGCTGCATTCAGGGTCTGGGGTGGGGTGGCTTGCTGGCCTGACCTCCCTCTGCCTGAGCCATGTCTCTTCCCCTAGCTGGGTTCTCTGGGTTACTGCCTGCCCCCCACCCCCTTCAAGTCCTTGACCCAATTGTAGGAACGGGGCTGGGCCAGGGGAACTGGCAGTGACTGACCCCCCCCCTTCCCCCAGGGGAGGAGCTGCTGAAGATGAGCGAGGAGGATGAGCAGGGCTGGTGCCAGGGCCAGCTGCAGAGTGGCCGCATTGGCCTGTATCCTGCCAATTACGTGGAGTGTGTGGGGGCCTGACTGCCCTTCTGCCAGGTTTCCCCACCTTGAGCCAGAGCCCAGCTTCTCCTGGACTGCGGGACCCGAGGGCCCTGAATCACTGTGCCCCTGCTGCCCCTCTGTCCCTTGAGGAGGGAGGGACGTCCTGGGAGCCAGGGAGGGGAGGGGCTGTGTCTAGGAAGGGAAGGGCCAACTGAGTCTAGGCTGAGGGCAAGATGGGGAGGTCAGGAGGTGACTAAAGGGTTCAGGGATACCTGGGCCTCCCCAGGAGTGCTTTGGTCTCCCCAGGACCCATGGACCCACTTTCTGGTCCCTGTGTTTTGGAGTTCCTGGGGTGGGCTTGGGGTGAGTGTAGTTCTGGGCTAGCGACAACTCTTGTGGCTTGTTCTAGTGTATTAAACTTGAAAGAAAAAAAAAGCATTTCAGCCTTGTGTGCGTCTTTTTTGATACTTCATCCTTGCCTGCAGAAGGCATCGGGGGAGAGGCACTGGTGGGAGGTCCGTGGGCTTACAGTATGAGCTATGGGGGCGGGGGTTGGGCAAATGTTGCCAGGTGGTACCTGCTCTGGAACTTCGGGACCCTGACCTGGGGTGAGGCGGCCAAAGCTGGAGGCGGGGTGCTGAGCTGAGCTGGGCAGGGACCCAGCCCGTCCGTCTGCCCGTTCAGGCCGGTGGGATCCTGAGTGCTTGGAAGGACTGTTAATCATTATTCCTCCATCCGGAACCGGCCTCACAGCCCACGCCTTCTGGAAAGCGGCTCCACCTTCCCGGGGCGGTGCTCCTGCGCCGCTTGGCCGGACTGGGAGTCGTCGCGCGCCCCAGCTGCCGATGGGTCCCGGTGCGGCGTCGCGTGGGTTCGGGAAACTTGCGGAGGTGGGGCTGTGACGTTTGTGCGCCAGCTCCGCCGGCCGCTCATTGGTCCAGCTCAGGACAGGTCGCCCCACCCCTCGGCTGGCAAGGGCGCGGCTGAGACCGACCTGCGTGCCCCGCCTCCCCGGCCGCGGATTGGCCCGCGACGGGGCGCGTCGGTCGCGCTGGTGTCTGGGAAGGAGAGAAAATGGCGTCCGAGCCGAGCAAGACCGAAATCCAGACCTTCTTTAAGAGGCTTCGCGCAATTCCGACCAACAAGGTGCGTGAGCGGCAGGTGCACGAGGTCTGGCACCAGCCGAGAGAGACTCTCCCGGCTTCCCTGGGGCCGAGGGAGGGAGAAGGGCGGACATGGGCTGTTTTCCGGGGGTGTCAGTGCCTGGCCACGACTCGGGCCCGTGATGATTCCGCTCCTCGCCTCTCCCCCCTACCCCAGGCCTGCTTCGACTGTGGCGCTAAGAACCCGAGTTGGGCAAGCATCACGTACGGTGTGTTCGTGTGCATAGACTGCTCTGGGGTGCACCGCTCCCTGGGTGTCCATCTCAGCTTTATCAGGTGGGCTCTCCTTGCGACTGCTGTTGCTACCCGGCCAGGGTTTTGTGCTCGGCGGAGCAGAGGGGAGTCTTTGGCCCTCTGAATTCGGTGTTCGGAAACCTCCGGCGGGGGGATCTGGTAGCTTCCCGACGGAGGGAAGCGCCTGTGTGGACGGACCCCTTGCCACGTACAGTCCGTCTCCGCGTCTGGGTCAAAACTCCTTTCCTGGTGGCCCAGCTCGGCTCTCCGAGCATTAGTTTTGGGGACAGTTAGGTGCACCGACCCTGTTCCTGGTGCATGGGTCGAGTATGTCTGAAGTGACACCATGGCCGTGCTCGAGGAGAGAGCCAAATCCAGGCTCACGCACCTGAGATTAAGACCTCTTTTCGGATCTGGAGAACAGCTGGCGCCCTTTTGACTGCCCGAATGGAGAACAAAGCTGTCCCGGACGGGCTAGAGGGGAGGAAACGGGGTGGCGGCCGATTCATGGGTCCGGGACGCCTGTTGCAGCCCGAGGCCAAACAACACGTGTGGGTCTGCCGGGGACGCATCTCCTGGTGTCTGCTGGCGGTGACACGCAGCCCTTGCACGCAGGTCCACAGAGTTGGATTCCAACTGGAGCTGGTTCCAGCTGAGGTGTATGCAGGTCGGCGGGAACGCCAGTGCGGTAAAGCTCCTCTTCCCATGCTCCCTGCCCTCACCTGCCGCCTGGGCTCTGACTTTGCCGTGACCTCCGAGGAGGCCCTCTCAGTTTCTCTGGTCTATGGCAACACTGGACACTGTTCTCTGAACTTGGGAATTGGGCCCTGTTCTCAGACGGCCTTCGGATTAAAACTAAACTGGACAGATGTTCTTGGGGAGAGGCCAAGGGAATCAGGGCCTCCACAGTTGTCCAGGTCTCGGCCTGGGTGGCTGAAGGGTGGGCAGAGTGGGTATGGCCTGTATCCCCAGGGAGGGTTGAGAGAGGATTGGGCTTCAGTCCGTCCTCCAGAGGATGGGAGGCTGCGTTTTCTGCAGGAATTTCTGAGAACCGGTCCTTCTATGAAGAAGGACCGATGTATATTAGGGTATAACAGTATATTGTCCTGTATAAATAATAGCTGGGCTCTTATAAGGGTGCCTTTTTTTTTGCTCTGGGGAGAATCACCTGTAGCACGTTGCCCTTTCTCTGCTCTCCAGACAGCTTTCTTCCGCCAACATGGATGCACAGCCAGTGATGCCAACAGCAAATATAATAGCCGAGCTGCCCAGATGTACCGGGAAAAGATCCGGCAGTTGGGAAGTGCGGCCCTGGCTCGGCACGGCACCGATGTAAGTGTTTGGTCTCTGGGGCTGGGGTGGCGGGGTGGCGGGGAGTATTCAGAGACCTGTTTCAAGCGTGTATTCTCCCATTTAGCTTTGGATAGACAATACGAGTAGCGCTTCCAGTCAGTCCCCGGAGAAGAAGGACTCTGATTTCTTCACAGAACACACTCAAGTGAGTGCCCACAAGGACTGTTTCCCATGACTCTTCCTGACAGGTGGTTTATTGGCCCAGGCCTCCTGTGATCATGGGCGTGGATTTCATTCACGTTTGTGTGACGCCTCAGACAGGGAACGTTTGGGGCTCCCTGCTAGGTGGGCCCGGGTGTTTCCTCCTCCCGTGAGTAGGCGTGTGTGGTGCTCCGTAGGAACAAACCCCTGTAGACTGCGCTGCTAGAGAGGAGGAGGAGGAGGAGAAGCTTCTTGAAGGCCCAAGAGGTGTCGGGAGCCTTGAACAACTTTTCCTGGATTCTTCCCCTATGAGAGATGCACTGTGGCTGGGGACAATGAAAGGAATCCTCTCCAGAAACCCACCCTGTGAAGAGGTTTCTCCTCGACCGGCAGTGGGGGCTGACCTTAGACTCTCAGTTTGAACCCCAGTTCTGCTTGGCATTTCCAAGATGTGACTAACCCCTTTAACCTGCCAAAACCCTAGTCTTTACAGTAGAAATGTATACCTCACAGGGTTTGTTGTGATAATGAATGTGTTTGTATATGAAAAGCTTAGATTTGTGCCTGGCATATGGTAAGTGCTCAGTAGTTTTTAGTTATTAAATTAGGGGAACAGGCTCTGCTCTTAAGTAAATAGCCGAGGGGTGGAGCTGGCTGCTAGTTCCCTACTTCTTTCCATAGTGAGTGGCAGCTATAATTTTGCTTGCTAACCTGAAGTCTCCTTTCCCATGGGCTTGGAGTAGGGCCTTGTAGCCACAGGTACTTGTAGGTTCTTGCTGCCCCTTGCCAGCAGGAGTAGCTCTTTGAGGCTTCTGTGATCTGGTCTGCTTTGTAGCCCTCTGCCTGGAATGCACCAGCCACCGACCTAGCAGAGACCCAGCAGCCAGCCCCGTCTGCAGAGAGCAGTGGATTGACACGTGAGTTCAGCCCAGATTCCAAGCAAGTGCCCTGGACCTGGCAAAGCCTTGGGGGTGGAATGGGACACCTGCTCAATGGACTAGGAGTGGGGGGGGGGGGGGCTCTGCTCTATCTCTGGGTGGGCAGGGATTCATTTCAATGTCTTGGAGGAAGTGATGGGCATTCCTTTTATCTTTTGACATCCTCAGGCTGAGGAAAGCCTGTGCCCCCTACTCTTGTCCCGTCACTCTTCTAAAGGGGTGGTCACAGCAAGCTCTGAGCCTTACACCTGTCTCCCACCATTGCATCCACAGAGACAGAGTATGGCCCCAACACGGACCTACTTGGCACCTCACCCAAAGCTTCTCTGGGTCAGTATGAGAGCAGGCAGGTGTGGGGTGACCGGGAGAGGGTGGGCCTCGAGGTTCTGAGATCTGCTGCTGCCTAGTGATGTGGACTGAGGCCACAGGAGACTGAGCATCTTAACTCTTTGGAGCGGGACTGGACTTGAGTTCGTGGCTGCAGTGTTGACTGCAAGGACTTTAGAGCCAGGACCTTTGAACTGGTGAACCTGGTGGGCTGGTGGGTAGGGCCTGGGTCTGCCTCTGGGTATGGGACTGGTCTGGCCCAAGTATGGGGAGGCCAGCATGAGACCGGACACCTAACCCTGGGGTCTGAGGAGGGTTGGCCTTCTGGTCCATTTCATGGGATGAGGGGACAGCTCTGAGCTGCTCATGGCTGGAGGTGACATTGTTCTTTCTTAGCCAGTCCCTGGTCTTTTAGCTCCTTTCTACTCTTTCCTTAGCATCCTCTGGTTCAGGGTGAACAGTCCAATTGCTGACCGTGGTTAGTTCTGTTGACCCTTGAGGGTTGGGGCAGGAGGCCAGCAGAATGTCACGCTGACCCCATGGGATGGCTGGCACAGCTGGTCTAAGACAAGGCTCCGTGGAGGCTTCTGGGCTTGGGAGCTATGTGGATGCTCTGGATGGGCCCCTTGTTAGCCAAGTCTGTTTCTCTCCAGAGTCCATGTATCTGTCACCTAAAGGGGCTCTTCCTGCCAGAGGTAACCAACAGCCACTTGGGGAGCTGGCCCCTTGCACAGCAGCTCCCTGCTTTAGGAACTGAGGCTGATGTTTGGCATCTGCTCCCTGCCTAGCAGTCTTCATGTTGGTTCAGGGGCTTTGACTGTCTCTGCTGCTTCCGGTCTAGTTCTTGTCTCTGTCTGGTGGGAGTCAGTAACCTCCCCTGATCTTGTCCTTGGCCTGGACTGTCCCAGCCCCGGTGGTTGGAACTGGTGGTGGCAGCTTTGCCTTTCCCTGCCTGAAGCTGTTCTTTTAGAAGCTCTTGCCAGAAACTGCATGGTGTGAACTGAGTTGCTGCCTCTGACCTCCCTTTGTCTTCACTCATGCCTCACCTTCTTTCTCACGCAGAAATGAAAACCTCCCTCATTGGCAAGAAGAAGCCAGCAGCAGCTAAGAAAGGGGTAGGTGGGGGGAGGCACTGTGGTTCAGTGGTTGTGAGCTGAGCCCGACCACCTGGGTTCACCCCTGGACCCCACCACTCCCTCCCTGGCTGTGTGGTGTTGGCAGAGGCACTCGGCCTCTCAGAACCTTACCTACGCAAGGGCTATCAAGGAGCCTGTCTTCAGGGGCCTCCTGGGAGGAATCCGAGATTGTGCACATAGAGTGCTTGGGGCGTGCTGGGCCCCGTAAATGCCGGCTGCTGTCAGGCCCTGAGGCCACTGCTGGGGGTTGTGAGCCACCTCATGCCCAGCTCTAGTGGAGCCCCTGTTCTCCCTCTCAGCCATGCTCATGGGGGGCCTATTTTTTTCTACCCTGAACTTTAAGAAGGACCATGTTCCTCTGGCTGTGCTAGAGCACCCCTGCTTGGGAGGGAGTGGAGGGCCTTGTGGATCTTGTGGTCCTTGGCAAGGCCCCCATCACATGACTCTCCTCCCAGCTGGGTGCCAAGAAAGGTCTCGGGGCCCAGAAGGTGAGCAGCCAGAGCTTCAGCGAGATTGAGCGGCAGGCCCAGGTGGCGGAGAAGCTCCGTGAGCAGCAGGCAGCTGATGCCAAGAAGCAGGCGGAGGAGTCCATGTGAGTGTTTGCCAGAGGGGCCCTGGCTCAAGTGGGGCTGGGTGGGCAGGTAGGACAGGTGAGGATGGGTGCTGGCCTCTGATGCGTTTGTTCCTTCCAAGGGTTGCATCCATGCGTCTGGCGTACCAGGAACTCCAGATTGATCGTAAAAAGGAGGAGAAGAAGCTACAGAATCTGGAAGGGAAGAAGCGAGAGCAGGCAGAGAGGCTGGGCATGGGCTTGGTGTCCCGAAGGTGAGGCTCCGCTCCAGGGTGTGGCAGGGAAATGCCATTGTCCTCCTGGGAACCCCAGCAGGTTCTCCCCTGCAGTTTGGAGTTCTAGGCTTAGTCTTCCTTAGAGGCTGAATAAATTGCTCTGCTTATTGTCTTAAAGCACCTAATACAGTGTTTGGCATAGTAGGTATGTGCCCTGATCCCTGCCCAGTAAGTGCCAGTAGTGCTGCCAGATACTAACACCCGAAATAACCCCAGCATTCAAATGCCCTTTGCTTGGACAGTATACTTCCTGTTTCAGGACATTGTGTTGCTGTGGTTTCCTTAAAACAAGGACTGTTTGCTCTACACTGAGTTAATATCTACTAGTGTAACACAGCTAATCAGGGAAATAATTTTGACCCCGAAAAGAACTTGAGGTCTCCACCCTTTCCCTGTTTTGGTCACAGGAATTACTGAGTTAAAGGGTATGAACAATTTGTAGTTTTTTTCCCTTTTTGTAGTGCAAGAGAATCTTTATTATTTAAAGCCAGCCCACCCTACTTAATGCCCTGTTGCAAAACTTTGACTCCTTGGGGATCTGTCAGCTAAAAACTGTAGGTGGTTTTTGAATGGATTTATTTTAATGAAATCAATCCCTAAAATGCCTGCATGGAGCATGACACAGGAGGGAAGTGCGGCTCTAGGAGTTGGTGCTGCCTGCCCACTCGGTGCCTCTTCTCACTGGAAACCAGGCGCAGGTCCAGGGCTTTGCACATAGCGCCAGGCTCTGCACTTGGAAATACTTTCGTCATCTTAAAGATCAGATGGGATAAGGAAGAACTCATCTTTTGATGACATTCGATTTGTTTCCTTGGTTCTGGGGCACTTTCCTCCTTTTGCATTTTGTATGTCTGTGTCTGTCTTGGTGAAGGATGTGGCTCAGAGCAGTGCACGTGTGTTAGCTGGCACCTGGCGCACACGGTAGTTACACCAGGCAGATGGTCGTTTGTCAGGGAAAACGTATTCTGAGAAACCAAAGCAAACGTGCTATCCAGCTCAGCTCAGCTCTGAGCACTTCCTGCTGGGTCTGGCCCTGCCCTGTGTGCAGGCGGCGGGAGAAGGCTCTGCGGTGCTCAGGGAAGGAGCACCCAGGCTCGTGCCAGCAGCTGGGCACCTCTTGGGGGGTGACACTCGTGTTCACCACAGCTCTCACACCTGGCTCTGCCTTCCCCCGCAGCTCCGTCTCCCACTCGGTGCTGTCTGAGATGCAGGTGATCGAGCAAGAGACCCCTGTGAGCGCAAAGCCCTCCCGCTCCCAGCTGGACTTGTTTGACGATGTTGGTACTTTTGCGTCTGGACCCCCAAAGTAAGGCTATTGTTGGGGCGAAGACTTGGCCATCGTGTTCCTTGTCAGGCTTCTCTGAGCCACTCACTGTCTCCCTAGGTACAAGGACAACCCCTTTTCCTTGGGGGAGAGTTTTGGTTCCCGCTGGGATACAGATGCCACCTGGGGTGTGGACAGGATGGAGGAGAAGGAGCCAGAAGTGACCATCTCGAGCATCCGGCCTGTTTCAGAAAGGTGGAGTGGCCTAGGGCTGCACTGTCCTGTAGAACTTTCTATGATGGGAGAGTTCCATGTCTGCACTGTCTGGTGTGTGGCTGCTGAGCCCTTAAAATGTGGCTAGTGCAACCGAGGATCTACATTTTTAATTTCAATAAACTTAAATGGCCATGTGTAGCTAGTGGCTACCGGATCAGACAGTGCAGGAGTCGGGCTTTGGTTTTCTGTGCTTACTATCACAGAAGGCTCCGCAGCGTCTTGTCTAAGCTCTGTTTCTCTGGCAGGAGGGGTCTGATTTTATGCTCCAGTCCAGACCTCCCAAGGGTTATGTCTCTGGCCCCCATCTTATTTATTTTTTAAAAAGCTTATGCCATCTTAATCTGGGCAGTATGCTTAATTGATAAATTATCTGCATATCATCCATTTATAAAAGGGGACATCAGTAATGACTTCACAGGGCACTGGAAGGATTAAATGCAATGAAACTTGAAAACACCTACCCGGCATCTGTACCTATCAGTGCTGGGTAGGAGTGGCCTTACGCCTTCTTATCCACACCGGGATGCTTTTGAGAGTAAAAGGGGGTACTACTACTAATTATGCCAGGAGAGCAAGCATAAACCCAGGCAAGTCGAGACATATGGTCACCCCAGTGTTAGGCCAGTGGTAACTAGGAGTAGAGTAGCTATATTGACATACGATGCCCCTGACCTTGATGAAGCTGTACTGGTTGGGACAGAAGCCTGGGCCCGTCCACACCACCTTTCCATGCTGCCTGGGGGAGCTGACGTGAGCTGTCTGTGCCTTGGCCTCAGTGTGGAGGAGGGAAGGGTCTCATCCAGGGGAGAGGGCCCCTGAGTCTCAGAGCCAGTCAGGGCTTGGTAAGCATCCCCAGATTTGCCTCTTGATAGTAGTGGGATAGTAATACTACCCCGGACAGTCACGGGAAGGGTCAGACATATTGTCCCACTTCCACCCTCAGAGTCACAAACCGGAGGGAAGTGGAGAGCCGGAGCTCAGGCCTCGAGTCCAGCGAAGCACGTCAGAAGTTTGCAGGAGCCAAAGCCATCTCATCTGACATGTTCTTTGGGCGGGAGGTAGATACTGAGGTAAGTAGGGCTGTCCCCCGAGGCTGGGGGCAGCGCGCAGGAGCAAGACCTTCCTCCCTGCCCCGTGTTCGGGCTTTGGCACTAGGGTGGCTGGTCTGTGTGAGTTCTTGGGACGTCGGCCCGGAGGTCACCAGGCCTTGCCTTTCCTTCCCCACAGTACGAAGCCAGGTCTCGGCTACAGCAGCTCTCAGGCAGCAGTGCCATCAGCTCTTCAGACCTCTTTGGGGACATGGATGGAGCTCATGGAGCAGGTGGGACGCCAGAAGTGTGGCGGGCCCCTAGTGAGGCTGGCGAGCAGAGCTGGAGGGCCCAGCGGACCGGGCAGGGTGTCCTGCAGGCCTCTGGGTCACTCCTCCCTTTGCTTTTACAGGTAGTGTGTCTCTGGGGAATGTGCTCCCGACAGCTGACATTGCCCAGTTTAAGCAGGGTGTCAAGTCTGTGGCTGGGAAGATGGCTGTGCTGGCCAATGGTGTGATGAATTCTTTGCAGGTGAGGCTGGGGTTGCTTGGCCAGGGGTGGGAGGGGCCTAAAGAGTAGGGCTTGGAGGTTGGCCTACGTCCTCTCCACAACCAGACCCTGAGATGGGGCAGCCCCGTGAGCCCGAGAGCACTTTTCCTGGAGGGGCAGCTTCCTTCCTTTGAGCTCAGTACCAAGGCTTGGCTTCTCCCTGTGAAGATGTCATGTCTGCCCCGATTCTCCCCCAGTCTTATCACCTGTACTGTTCTCCCTCCCTGGCTTCTCTGAGGTTGGGCAGGGCTTCTCCCCTGGGATTTGGCCACAACCCCTTTCCCAAGGCACAATAAAACATAACAGTCTCTGCCATGTGAGATTGGTGCCCGCCTGCCCCCATCCCAGTCCTGCCTGGTGTGCTGGTGGAGGGTGCCCCTGTTGGGAAGCTGCTGCATGTTAGAGATGCCGAGTTGTTTTTTTTCTTTTTTCTTTCTTCCCTCATTTCCAGGATCGCTATGGTTCCTACTGATCCAGGCTCCATGGTTCATGCATATGGTGGTGATAGCAGCAGAAACCCATGATCACCAGGCCAGGGCTGCTTGCCTTATGGAAGCTGGGGAGGCATTGTTACTGACACGTGTGGTGTGTGACCGGGGTGGCCTTTGAGGATCTCTGGTGAGGGGATGGGCGGTGTTGGCCCTTGACCTCTGCCTGTAGATCGAGCCCTTTATTCTCCCTCATGCCCTGTCCCCTATGTGCTAGATTATCGTCCTCCAGCCTTGCTCCCGACGCTGCTGCTCACTTGTCCTGCCGCACTGGGAGTGAGGGGCGGGCGTCTCCTCAGGATGGCTTATTCTGGGTCCAGCCCTTCCCCCAGGAGGGAAAGTGAAAAGTCTAAGGCTTTTTTGCCAGCTCTAGGATCCTTTCAGTTGTCTGGGGATTTGGCCCCCATCCTCTGGAACCAGTCGGGAGGTCTAGGAAGAGTGCTGCTGCAGACCAGCCCCCAGAGGAGGCAGGCTCTGGACTTGCTGCTGCTGTTGCTCCAGTGGCCTCTTCTGGGCCTCAAGAGGGGGCAGGGGAGGGGAACGACCTTCGTTTGGGCCTTACTAAGGGCTAGAACTTTACCTGGTACCTAAAGGTTTCATTTGGGATCAGACTGGAGGCCCGAGTGATGATCTGTCTCACCACCCCTTTTTACAGTGGTCACTGGGAGGGTTACTTTTCCTCCTGGGTGTCTCATTAGAATCCGTCCTTCCCATCTGAGTGGACCACAGGACCCTCTGTCCCCTCCTGAGACTGTCCTTTTTCCCTGTTTGGTGGCCATGGTGAGTCTCATCTGCACTGTGGTGTCCTGCTCTGGATACTGTGAGCATAATGATGGCCAAGGAAGCAGAGGACATGAGGGACAGAAACAGGCTTCTGGGCTTAGGGGGTCCTAGACAGCACCCCCTTTCCCCCCAGTAGAGCTTGATGTGCCTACAGAGCTGCAAGCCTCGCCCCCTGGCTACTGAGCCATGCACTGTGCCATCCTTGGTGCCATCTTCCCCTGCCACACTGGGCCCACCCCACCCGTGGTGGGTTGAGGGTTGGGCTCCCAAGCAACACAGACCACTCTTCCCATCACCCCCTCCCCCAAAGGGACTTGACTTTTCTTTCTGGACTGTTTGTATTGAAACATAGTGGTGTCAAATAAAGCCCCGATGGGGCCCTGGGCCCCTGTTGGTCTGAATAAAGTAGTGTCTTCTCTGGATCCTGCCTTCCCGCTCCCAGGTAGGCCCCTGCCTCACTGTCTGGGCTCCCACCGGTACGAGTAGGGCGTTGGTGCCAAAGCTGAGGGCGCTTTTTCCAGGGCCTCTAGCTTGTCTCTTCTCTGAAAGCCAAAGTCCCCTGGCTCCTCGGCCCTGTGCTGCCTTGACCTCACCACCCTGTTGCACGCGGAGGAAAGCTGGTATTAGTTGGCTCTAACTCATATGCTGAGCCATGTGGCTGCAGGCAGGCAAACAATGTCAGCAGCCCTGTACCTCATTCCAACAGTAGGCTGGACAGGGTGTTAGTAATAAAATACACAGACCTTAAGGAATCCATTTAAATCCAGGAAGAAAAAGTGTGTGTAAACCCCTGGCTTGGCACCCCTTTTCCCCTATAGGGGTTATTGGAACAGTACCACCATAGGGGTTGTTGGGGTAAGTTGTAAACCATCCATCTGAAAGATGGATGATTAGAAAGTGTGGGTGGAGGGAACCATGGGAATCGTACTAAGCCAGTGATTTCTGAAGCATGTATCTGGGACTTCCAGTTTCTGAATGGTCTGGAGTGTTCATAACCTAGATTCTGTGCCCTGTCCCAAGCCAGAATTTGGTAATTTGCGTTGTAAACAAACTTCCGAGGTCATTCTGATGCACAGCAGGGTTTTCCAACTATTAATCAGCTGGTGGGTGGCAGTGTCTGTGGGCCTGGAGGGCTCTCCGTGTCCCTGGGGCTTCAGCAGGTCTGGAACTTGAGTCCTAGCCTGGCACTATTGCGCTGTGGGGGTCAGCTCTGTAACTCCAAGGGGGCTGGTCTGGGCGGGGGTAAGCCCAAGAAAATGTGTGCCCAGTGGTGGTGACCTGTGACTTTGCCTCAGAGGAGGAGGCCTACTCTGCTTGGGTCCCTTGGTGGGTTTTACTTTCTGGAGGGCTCCTGCCCAATTCAAGGAAGTTGAAGACCACTTGTCCTTGCCTCCTTCAGTTTTGGCTGGAGGCTTGTGCTCCTCAGGCCTGTGTTCACAGCTGCATCCCACAGCCCTGATCCTGAGCAGGTGCTTGGCAAATGTTGAACAAAACTGGCCAGAAGGCGACCTCTGGCGAAGATGGAGGAGTAGACACATGCCGCGTCTCCCTCCACAACTAAGAAAGAATACAACTCCCTCAAAACTAGAGACAATCAGAAGTTCTAGAAAGTTGAGCTGCATGGAAGTCCATGCAAGGAAGTCCATAAAGAAGAAATACTTATCCACACAGGTAGGAGGGGTGGAGCCGGGGTGGAGAGGATGTAGTGTGGCGGTGGCAGCAGTGGCAGCAGCAGGCCAGTGGAAAGCGCAAACATTTTTTAAAATCAAGAGGAACACCGGGGGAGCACTCCCAGCACCAGAACACCGAACAGCTCATGGTTCCAGTGACTGCAAACCAGTGGCGGTTGGGGCGGAGCTAGAAACTGCTGGTCGCTCAGTAGAGTGCTTGTTTGAAGGGCCCCCACAGTCCTAGAACATCTGCAGACCCATCCACTGTGGGAACGATGACCAGGGCAACTGCTAAAGAGACGCTAGTCATATATGGAAGTGGGAGAAGTGCTTGGAAAAGGGGCGAGTGCTGAGTAAGCAGTATTGTTCCCTTTCAGACCCCTCCCCCACATACAGCGCCACAGCATGGTGAAACCGGTTGCCCTGTACTGACAAATACCTAACTAGGCTCTGCCCCTTACAACGTAACAGGTGTGACAGTTCTACCTAAGACACAGAGGCAAACAGGGGTCAAGATGAGGAGACAGAGAAGTATGGCCCAAGAGGGAACAGATCAAGGATCCAGTGGGAGAACTAAGTGACAAGGAGATAGCCAACCTAACAGATGTAGAGTTCAAAGCACTGGTGATAAAGATGCTCACAGGCTTGACAGATATGCTTAAGTATGGCAAACGCATAAGGGAAGAAGTCCACACAAAACCAATGGTGAAGGGAAGGACATGGGTTCAAATCAGTGATTTGGAATATAAGGAAGAAAAAAACAGTCAACCACTACAAAATGAGGAAACAAGAATTGGGAAAAATCAGAGGCTCAGGAACCTCTGGGACAACTTTAAACATGCCAACATCCAAATCATAGGGGTGCCAGGAGAAGAGGAAGAGCAAGAAATCAAAAGCTTATATGAAAAAATAATGAAAGACAACTTCCCAAATTTGGTGAAGGAAATAGACATACAAGTCCAGGAAGCACAGAGAGTCCCAAACAAGCTAGACCCAAAGAGGACCACACCAAGACACATCATTATTAAAATGCCAAAGGAGAAAGATAAGGAATCTTAAAAGCAGCAAGAGAAAAGTAGAGAGTTACCTACAAAGGGTTGCCTATAAGATTCTCAGCTGATTTCTCAAAAGAAACTCTGCAGGCAAGAAGGGACTGGCAAGAAGTTATTCAATGTGATGAAAAGCAAGGACCTGCAACCAAGATTACTCTATCCAGCAAAGCTATCATTTAGAATGGAAGGGCAGATGAAGTGCTTCCCAGACAAGGTAAAGCTAAAGGAGTTCATCATCACCAAGCCATTATTATATGAAATGTTAAAGGGAGTTACTTAAGAAAAAGAAGGTCAACACTATGAACATTAAAATGATGACAAACTCAACTATCAACAACTGAATCTAAAAAATAAAAACAAAAACAAACTAAGCAAACAACCAGAACAGGAACAGAATCATAGGTATGGGGATCATTTGGAGGGTTATCAGCTGGGAGGGGGAAGGGGGAGAAATGGGGAAATGGTGCCAGGACTAAGAAGCATAATTGGTTGGTACAAAACGGGGAAGTTAAGAATAATATAGGAAAGGGTGAAGCCAAAGAACTTATATGCATGACCCATGGACATGAACTAAGGGGGGTGGGACTGCTGGAGGGAAGTGGGGCACTGGGAAGAGGGGAGCAAAGGAAAAAGAAACTGGGACAACTAACATAATAAAATATACTTAAAATTTTTTAATAAAAAAGAAAGGAACTGGTTAGAAGGCTCTGCAGTGCTGACCCTTTGTGGCCAGGGTCTTTAAAGTTATGGGAACCTGGCCTTGAACCCTCTGAGCTTGTTTTTGAAGGCCCATTCCGGCTGTGAGTATCTCTCCTCTGAAAGGCTGTCATGCAAGAGGTAGACCCCTCTGCCCGTTATCAGAGGCAGGTCTCCAGGCTGAGTGGTCCTCTGGCCCCCACCTACTGGAAAAGCTGGGACTCCGCACCAAAAACCCGAACTCACCCCTTCCCTTCACCCCCTCCTCGGTCTAGTGGGTTTAGACTCACCACTTAGCAGACACAAGGGACTTTATTCACTTCACATTAAACTCAGACATAGGAGGCTTGAAGCAGTTTTTGAAAGTGGAATGGTCTCCTTGCCCACCCTTCATCCCATTATGACCAGTGGCCTTCCTCCAGTACAAGGCCACTGTGATGTCCTCCCTTACTTGCATCTCTAGTGTCACCCTGAGCATGCAAGGCCCTGCATGGCTCTTTCTGGAGTGGCTGTTGAGAAGAATCTTAGGTGGTGACTGTCAGTAAAAGGCAAAGGCCATGACCCTTCCTGGTGGCCTCAGTTCAATGTGCTGTCAGCCTGGGCCTGACTGAAGTGCAAGGGCTGACGGGGACAGGGAGAGGAGGCTAACTTGCTTGAGTCACTGCTTGGGTTGCCCAGTAGCAGAACCCCCATGGCAGGTCTTAGACTGGGGCTGTTATGTGGCCTTTTCCCCAGCAGAGGGCAGCATGGCACAGGGGCGGGCGAGTAGTTGTCGACGGGACCCTTCTGAGTCCTCAAGTCTCAGACTCGTCCGTCTCTTCAGTGGAGCCATCGCTGTCTGCATCCACTTTGCGGGCATGGTGGAGGGGTCTCCAGGAAAAGCCAGCCCGGTGAGGGGTCCGGGAAGGCAGGCAGCTGGCCTCTGGACTGGCAGTGACCGAGTTGACCAGGTCTGGGAGCTGGGCCAGCCTAAGGAGTAGAGAAGCCCAGAGGGCAGCAGGCTACCTCCTGCCCAGAGACCAGGACCTCCACACTCACTCCTGCATATGAATGAAACCGTGGGCTACCTTCCCAAGGGACTCAAACAGCGGCTACCTCAGGCATCTGCTGGCCCCTAAACCCTTCCCTGACCAATGGAGATGTTATGGACAAGCACTGTGCGACCCCATGATGCGGCATTGCCAGGTCCGGCTGAGTTTTTCCCCCACAAGGGGGCTGCGCCTTCCCACTTGACACTTACAGTCGCTCCAGCTCCTCATCCATGGCTGGGTCATGCAACAGGTCCCCTTTGTCAGGCAAAGCTCCTAGGAGATAATTGGGGGGCACGAAACAATCTGAGGGTCCTCCCACCAGGCTCTGGTCAGACAGCCCCATTCCCAGCAGGTGCGTCTGTGCCCCTCATCTTCATAGCTGCCTATGTGAGCTGATCTAAAAGATATGGGGAACAGCCCTGGCTGGTGTGGCACAACGGATCGAGTGCTGGCCTGCAAACCCAAAGTTCACTGGTTCAATTCCCAGTCAGGGCACATGCCTGGGTTGTGGGCCAGGTCCCCAGTTGGGGGTGTGGTAGAGGCAACTGATCAATGTACCTCTCACATGTTGACACTTCTCTCCCTTTCTCCCTCCCTTCTCCTCTCTAAAATAATAAAAATAAATAAAAGCTAAAAAAATTAAAAAAAAAAACGATATGGGGAACAGGTTTTAAAAGAAATTTAAGAGGAGTGCTATCAGGGCAGAGTTTCGGGTACCGCTAGATACATTTAATGTTTAAAACATTTAATAGCCTCCTGGTCTGGTGCTCCCCCCCCCCCCCCCCGATGTCTGGCTAAGCAGACATCGCCAGACCCTAAGGTCACCGCACAAACGGCAATCCCTTCCAAGACTAGGTGGTGGGTCCCGGGTTGGCGCGGGGGGTTTAGTCCTTCCTTGAGGCCCCGCAGTATTGGGCTGAAAAGGAGCCAGAGATACAGGATGTGGCCCAGGCTGACCACAAAGACCTCTAGGGAGGGTCCCAGGGGTGAGAAGAGAAGACTGGGTCAGGAGGAGCCCACACTCTTCTTGGCATGGCTGAAGCTACCAGGAGAGCTGTTCCATCTTTGCTGTCACAAATCTCTCTCAGCAGGCTTCCTCAGCCAGAAACTAAGGGGATCAATTCTTTGATCCTGGAGAAAGGTGAGGGGAGAGAGTCTCAGCTGCTCCCTGGAGCCCAGCCGTTAACAGTGGGAAGAAAGGTGGAGCTCAAGTTTGCAGACAGAAAGATTCTCACCAACCAGTTGCTGGGGGAGAAGAGCTTGCTGGTGCTCAGAACCCCGATCTGGCAATTAACAATGCTGGTCTCCAGAAAGCCTCGATCTTCAAGCAACCCATCTGGCTCTAGTTCAATTCCTGGTTTTTCCAAAGCCTTTTCACATGATGCCTCCTGGTTCCTTTTGCTCTAAGTTAGTGGTTTTCAAACTATGTTCCATGGCACCCTCTCATTTTGTGGTGGTGGTGGAGTGCCCTGACGACTAAAGAGCAGGCTGACAACTGTTGCAGCCAGGGACCGCCACATCTCTGTCTTAGGTCGCAGGTGAGGGCGGAGACCACATGCTTCTTCCCGTCTCCCACTCCACCCAGCACTAGTGTTCCATAAAAGTGGTTGACTGAGTGACTGTCCTTTTTAAAGGCCCTAGAAATAATGAGGGCATGCGGTTAGTCTAGGCTATGACTCAGATGCTAGTTAGCTTTTCCTTTTCTTTCCTAGTGGCTGTAATTGGTGGAAAGGAAGGGAGGGTGGTCAGTTTCCTAGGAGTGTCAAAGAAAACCTAAGCAAATTCCCACCTGCCACTCCCTCACTCTTGACTTCTGACTCCTATTTGTCTCCTTTCTATTCTCTACCAGTCAGTGACCTTGGCTTCCAGCCTCACTTGGCCTCCAGACCTGTGCATGACCCAAGATTAACTCAGGATAATGGCTGCCAGGTGGCATCATGGCTGCATGGGCTCGCAGTCAGTCCTGCTGGGGTGTGCGCTCCCATGTACCCCAGAGCACCCCAGTAGGCTCTCTCTTGAGTAAGATCTAAAGCATCTAGTCCAGTATTGGCCTGCTGTGGCTGCTATTTAACGAATGTTAAATTTCCTTCCTTTGACCCCATTCCCTCAACTGGCAGAAGGAAGGGGAACATGGTGTGTCTCTTCTCTGAGATTCCCAGCACACCTGGATCCCTCAAGGAGAGACAAAGAAGACCCCTCAGGCTTCCCCTAGGAGAGCAGCGGGTGTGGGAGGGGGTTTGGGGGGATGGCCCAGCAGTGAGAATAAAACGATGGACAGAAAAAACTGGGTCAGCGCAGGTATCCCCCCGCCCCCTTTTTTTGCTCCCTTTCAGACTAATCACATTTTTTTCCGGCTGGGAAAAAGGCCTCCCCAGACACACCTTTGCCCTTTTTACAAATGGGATCCAGGGCTTTTTTAAAAATTAAATTAATTTTTAGAGAGACGGAGAGAAACATCAATGTGTGGTTGGTTGCCTCTTGCGTACCCCCACCTGGGGACCTGGCCCACAACCCAGGCATGTGCCCTGATTGGGAATCGAGCTGGCGACGCTTTGGTTTGCAGGCCGGTGCTCAATCCACTGAGCCACACCAGCCAGGGCCAGGGCTTTTTGATATATAATCTCCAGAGCCCCGGAGTAAACAGCCCTAGGTCTGCCAGGCCACCCTCCAGACAGAACTGGGGATTCTATAGGGAGGGGCTGAGCACACCTCTGCCGTGGACAAGTGCTTCCTGTTGGGGCAGGGGTGGGCAGGGAAGGCTGTCCCCCCACATGGGAGTGTGAGAGGCCTAAGAGGGCACAGTCTTGTGTTGTGCACATTCTGGCTTCCCAGGCCTGAGTCTGGCCCTGAGAACTCACGGCAGATAGTGGTGCCCTCTCCTCACGGGGCCGGTCTGCCAACAGAGGCCAGCTCCTACAGGGCTTTGTACTGTGTGGCCAGAGGAGGCTGGCCACAGCGAGCTCCGGCTTACCTAGGGCTTGGTTGATTCCGTGATGCTTTGAGAGAGCCACAAGGAATCCATAGAACGTCAGTCTCTGAACGTTGCTCAGGACCTCTTTGACAAGAGCTGGGGGTGGGCAGCTAGGAGAGAGAATGCATGCTAGGTTCACAGATGTGCAAGTCTGAGTGTCCTCTTTCCACCCATACCTTCAGGCCTGGAGGACACTACAAAGGGACTAGACATTCCTGGGGGCCTGAAGACCCTGGGGTAGGATGGCCAATGGCCAGGAGCAAGGAGCGAGGCCTTGACTGTGACCAAAAAGGGCTGGCAGGCTCACCAACTGGTGCTTTCACTAGGAGGGGGTGGGAGGGAGGGGACGGGGAAATGGCAGTAGATAACAAACAGCCTCTTCTAGAAAGAGACCCAAAGTGGCTGCTCTGTCTCTAAGCGGACTTCGTGCCACAGAGGACAGCTTAACCCTCCCTTTCTGTAGAGGGAATTCTTCATACAGTGAGTGTTCCTCCCTCTCTCTAAAATGTCAAGGCCAGTCTATCTCCCGAGAAGGAGAAGGGGCCAAGCTGGTCATGTACAGTGGTCTTGCCCAAGGGAAAGCAATTCTCCCTAAGTGACCCGGGGAGCCTTGCTGCCAGCAGCCTGCCTGAGGGCAAACAGCCCTGTTCTAGTTGACACTATGACCATCAGGACCCTGGGAGCCCTGGACCAATGAGAACAGCCTGCCACAGGCCTGCGCCCGGGCTGCAGCCCACAACCCCTGGGCCCCGTTTCTCACCTGTACTTGTGCCGGTCACACAAGCTCTCCAGGCGCTGGTAGAACAGCGAAGCCTCAACCCCCTCCAGCATGCTGGGCTCGCCCAAGGGGGGCCGCTGGCGGTGCTGCCCTCTGGACGACGTTGGCACGATCACCGTGTTGGGGTTCTTGCCCGACAGCAGGTCCTGGTAGATAGCAGCCACACTCTCTAGGAACTCTGGGAACCAGGATGGAGGGGGCACTGGTCAGCCAGGGAGACACTTTGTCCCTTCACTGTGCCTGCCTTTCGGTTAGCTCAGCTCCACCCCAGTGCCAGTGTGCAGGGCATGGCGCGCTGAGATCTGGCGCCCTTGTAACCTTGGCCTCATGTAACCACCACACTCATGCGAGATGACACTAATATGTGCTTCAGCTCCAATGTCCCCTCTTCTGGGCAGCGGTTCCTAGACCACGT
Organism: Furipterus horrens; assembly: GCF_987537825.1. Lineage (NCBI taxonomy): Eukaryota > Metazoa > Chordata > Mammalia > Chiroptera > Furipteridae > Furipterus > Furipterus horrens. The sequence goes on from NW_028327172.1 coordinate 11,741,224, forward strand.
GAGACCCCCCATTACACACTCGCACAGCACCCTCTACTCTTCGTAGCATTATCTAGTGATGAGTTTTCTGAGCAATTGTTTGTTTACGCTGTCTCCTTGCTGGCATGGAAGAGCCTCGAACAAAGGCGGGCACCATGCCTTGTCAACTACCTCCCCAGCGCCTGGCACTGGGCCTGGCACATATTAAATCACGATAAATGTTTTTAAGCGAGTGGAGGCGTGCGTGCTCCCACTTGTAAGCCCCCTCTTCTGAGGCCACCTGCCTTTGTGACGCAAGAATGCATGTTGGAGCCCTGGCCAGTGTGGCTCGGTTGGTTGGAGCATTGTCCCATAACCGAAAGGGTTGTGGGTTCAATTTCCAGTCAGGGCACATGCCTGGGTTGCGGGTTCGATCCCAGGTCCGGGCATGTACAGGAGGCAGCTGACTGATGTTTCTCTCTCTCTCACACTCTCACATTGATGTTTCTCTCTCTCCCTTCCCCTCTCTCTAAAAGCAATGAAAACATGTCCTTGGGTGGGGATAAAAAAAGAATGCATGTTGGAATACCAGTGTGGAAGAGAAAGCCTGCAAGCAGAGGATTTATTAAACATTTGAAATCGATTTTGAATTTTAGTAGTCAAGGCATGTCAGTGAGCAGTGACCCAGGGCCCATCTCACTGCTGACTGACACCCACGGCTGGGCAGGAGCGACACTCGGCCCAACGCTGCTGTGAGAGGGGGGCTTGGGGAGGTGGCAGCGGGGAAGGCTCTCTCAGATTTGGCTGCTCCTGCTCTAGAGCCCAAGAGCTTTAGACAACGGGAAATAAACGCCTGGAGCTGTGAAGGGCAGGCGGTGAGACCCAGGCCCCAGACCCCTGCCTGACCAGGCCCATGGGTGGCCATCAAGACAACAGAATGTCAGGTCTGAGTGAGGCCAGGCTGGCTGGGCCACCAGTTGGCAAGAAGGCCATGTCCAGGCCTGAAGGACAGCCTTCTGTTTATTGGAAGAGCTCGTTTTAAACAAGTTTGTTTGTGGACATGGTCAGCAATTTCTAAACCCAACATTCCATTTGATGTGTGTGTGAGCTGCTATGCATTTGTATTTATTCATCTATTTTTATTCACCCGATTCCAGAGGGGACTTAAGGGCACAGCTGGTGTGCACTGGGGAGCAGGCTGGGGGTGTGAGGCAGGACTAGTGTGTGCTTATCTAAAGCCGTGTGGAGAGCCCTCCGGACAGGGCTGGCTTGGGAGGCGGCCCTCTGTCCAAGTTTGGGCTCCACCACGTATTAGCTCTGCTACTTACCTCTGTAAGCTTACCCCTTAAAGCAGGGGTCCCCAACCTCTGGCTGCGGACTGGTACCGTCCGGGCCTGTTAGGAACCGGGCTGCACGGCAGGAGGTGAGCTTGAATGTAATGCGCTTGAATCACCCTGAGACCATCCCCTCCAACCCTGGTCTGTGGAAAACTGTCTTCTATGAAACTGGTCCCTGGTGCCAAAAAGGTTGGGGACTGCTGTCTTAAAGGCCCTATCTCTTAGGGCTGTTACACGGATTAATGTCCTTAGTGCTTGCTATGCCAGGCACATACTAAGTTTTCGATAAATACTGAATTTGTCAGATATTGTAACAATGGCGTGTATTGCTGTTGTTATTGTCAGTATCCCTTAAACTGATTTGCTGCACTGATGACTGGTTTTCTGTGTCTTGCGGACACTGAGGAAGCAGGCTCTGCACACGGAATCTTGTGCCCACCAGCGACGAGAAGTAGACATCCTGTGGTGACCCGCGGAGAAGCACACCATGGAAGGAAGTGCGGGAGAGAAGCATGTGTGCCGGGCACAGAGACAGAGGGGGCAGTGGGGCAGGAGAGGGAGATGCGGTGTGACAGGAGCCACGTGCATCCTGGAGACTCTCACCTGAGTAGCAGAACTGGATCTGGAAGGCCAGGAGGAAATCTGAAAAAGACATGAGGCAGTCCATGGCATCGTCCATGAGCAGAATCCTGAGGGGGAGAGAGAAGTGTGTGTGAGAGAGAGAGAGAGCCATTCCTGGGGCTCTAGTCTCCCTCGGGGCAGCAAGACATTGGGAGAAGGCTCCCCAAAACAAGTTCCTCTCAGTCACCTCACTTCTTCATCAGTTGGGTGCTGCCACCACACTGAGCTGACCACAGGACCAAGGGCAGCTCCCAGTTTGGTCTCTGTGGATGGGGCACGAGGAGGGAGGAAAGGGGGCTGGGCAGCAAGGAGAGGGCACAACTGTAATGCAGCCAAGACTTCTTTTCATGCACTTAAGCAGCAAACCCTTTCATCCTGCAGTGAGGACCATTTAGTTCAGAATAAATACAGCTGATCAGAAAAGGCAAAAAGAACAGCCAAGAGGTTTAAAAGGGTCTTGGCAATGGTACTGAGATTGAATAAGCTCCCGAGGGCCCGAAGAGCTACAGGCACCTCCAGTCCTGGGACACAGATGGCAGACGAGGGAAGGGGGTACAGAGCTACTGGGGACTCTGCACTTGAGAGGGCCAAAGAACGCAACACATCTGGTGACATGACAGCAGCCACTGCTCCGTTCTGCCGTCCGCTCTCACAAGTTGACTGCCTCCTGGTTTTTCCTCTCTCCTGCTCCTCCCACTGCGCATACACTGCACAGGAAAAGGATCAGACCAAAGTCATATTCATACTCTGCTCAGGGCCTGCCCAGGGCCTCCTCAGAGCGAGAACAGGAGGGAAGGAAATGAGCACTCGCTGGGCTCCATCCATGTGCCAGGCAGGGTGCCAAACCCATCCACTGAAAAGGCGCTGGGACCCCAGTCGGTTTCTGACTGGGCCTGGCTGGCTTTATCTTTACACTTTCAAAAAAAAAAAAAAAGGTTTTATTTTGCTCTCTCACATATTTTTCTAAACCTCTCTGCACAGCCCCGTGACAGAGGGACCGCGAACTGGCAATAACATCAGCTCCAGAGCGCCAGCATCGCTCACCTCTGGGGAAGGGGCTTTAGAGAGACTGCAATGTGAGCAGCACCCCTGGAATGTTTCAAGGCAGGTGGCCCTGGTTTCCGATCTGCCCCGAAGAGTGAAAATGGTGGAAACAGGTATATACTTACTGAGTACCTACTTTATGGCAGGCCCTAGACAAGGTATTTAACCCGTATTAGATTTTATCCCACAACAGTGGGGCAGGTCTTGTTATCGTTTCCACTTTACAGGTGACTAGATTAAGTCTTGGAGAAGTTAACTTGCTAAAGTCACAGAGTTGGTGAGTCTGCTTGGCTCTACAGGCCGTGTGCTTTCCATGAGGTCACACTGCCTCTTTTAAAATAGAGTATACAGTATTCCCTCACTTATCGCGGGTATTACGCTCTAGACCTCCCCTGCGATAGGTGAAAATCCGCGAGGTAGGAACCTTATATTTATTTTAGTATTTACATATATTTTAAGGCTTTAGAAACCCTTCCCACACACGTATAAACCATTCCCAGTCCCTTATTAACCTTTTCCACACTTTTATAAACACTACTTATGTTCTTAAACATATTCTACACTCTTAAACCTATGTAACTTTAACAACATTTGTATACAGTACCACAAAATCCCGTGATAGAGCGAAAAATCCGTGATAAATAATTAAATATAATATTTTTAAAAATCCCGTGATACAGTGAGGCCGTGATAAGTGAACCGCGATATAGAGGGACTACTGTAAACACTAACCTTTATTCCTTAGTTTCTGTGGCTAATTTATATTTTTTATTTTCATCTATATCTGAAGATCTAGCTGTTTCTCATATATCTCTTGGGGGAGAAAAAAACTGCCCCAACTACCAGAGCTGAACATTAAAATTCTAGCTGGAAAAATTCAAGGCCAAAGGTTGGGAAGAAGCAATGCTGCCGAGGACCACAGGAGGGCGCCCTGGTCCCGCCATCAGTGGTTCCTGGGACCCAGGACTGAGGCACAGGCACGTAGTCACCCCGGTTTCTCACACGGGCAGACACAAAGGAACCGAGAGGGCACAAAGCCCAGATTCTATCTGGATGCGCAGGGAGGCAGGAGAGGCAGAGAGTGAGCTCTCCCAGTGCCCCGGGAAGAAGAGGCACCAACACCTCAAAGCTTTTCCATTCCCGGCTCAGCAGCGAAGTCCGCAGAGGAGAGAAGCCAGTGACCTTTCCTTCCTGTCCCACTCCCAGGACAGCTAGAACCCAAACGGCCTGACGTTAATTACTAAGGAAGAGCGCCGGGCTGAGAACATCCCCTCGCAGGAAACCACGAAGGGGAGCCAAAGCCTTTGAAGATGTTACTTGGCTTTTCTTGTTTATCATCAACCTGGACCCAGTGCTCCTGTTTATAGCATTTATCTCCATTTACTATTTTCTAATTTATCTGTTTGCTCATTTGTTTATATTGCAAGACAATTCAAATACCATAAAATCCGCCCTTTTTAAAAGTATATATTGTTTTTCAGTATATTAACAAAGTTGTGCGACCATCGCGCGGTCTAATTCCAGACGGTCTAATTCTCGCTCACCTGCGTGCTCCCAAGGCGAGCCTGCCGCACTCCGGAGCTTCGAGGACAACTCCCATAAGCACCTTCCTCTCTCAGCCACACATGGGACCAGAAGCTGCGAACAGGGCCCGCCCTTGCAGCCTCAGAACCTGCCTGCAGCCTGCGGTCAGGGACCGTTCTTCACTGTGAACATTAACACCCTCCTTTAAGACGGGCAGCAGGGCATGAACACGAGCACGGCCGGCAGAGGGCAGCACACCCACCCTGGGAGGGTGGTAGTCTCTCGGGAGCAGGGCGGCTGTGTGTGCTCCAGCCTTGACCTCTGCTCCTTGGTGAGCAGAAACTTACCCCGGTCCGGTGGGACCAACAGGCAAGCTGGGGCAGGGTGACAGGGCAGGGGCTTTCTATCTGAGGGACATGTGGCTGGGTCCCAGCAGCACGTGTGAGAAGGATTGAGGGGTTTCCTTCCTTCCTTCCTTCCTTCCTTCCTTCCTTCCTTCCTTCCTTCCTTCCTTCTTCCTTTTTTTTTGAAAGAGAAATGTGTGGGGAAGGGAGAGTACACACTGGGTTCTTGTCTTGAGGATTTTATTTATTTTTTAAAAAGATTTTATTAATTTATTTTTAGAGAGAAGGGAAGGAAGGAAGAGAGGGAGAGAAACATCAATGTGCGAGAGATACATAGATCAGTTGCCTCGCGCACACTCCCCAAATGGGGACCTGGCCCACAACCCAGGCACATGCCCTGACTGGGAATCGAACCGGTGACTTTTGGGTTTGCAGGCCAGCATTCAATTCACAGAGCCACACCAGCCAGGGTGGACTGAGGGGTTTTCTTGATTGCAAGCAGTGAGACTGGTTGCTGGAAAAGGCCCCTGGATCTCAGCTTTTATTACCAGCAATACCTACTACCCTGCTCAGCCAGAAACCTGGGAGTGAGTCTTCCTGGCATCCTGGACACTCCCTCCTTTGCCCACCCACATCAATCAACCACCACGTCCTATTAGTCCTACCCCTGACATTTCACTTGTATTTCTCTACTTTCCTTCACAGCAACCATCTGATGTCCACCTCCACCTCTCAACATTTTTTTTTATTGATTGATTTTAGAGAGAGACAAGTGGGGAGAGAGAGAGAAGAAGCGGGGAGAGAAAGAGAGAAACATCGATTTGTGGTTCCACTTACTTAAGCATATTCACTGGCTGATTCTTGTATGTGCCCTGACTGGGGATGGAACCTGCAACCTTGGTGTATCATTGGGATGTTCTAACCAACTGCCAGGGCTCCACCTCCACCTCTTCGTCCTGGACTATGGGATGACCTCTTCCGGTTTCCTGCAACTTCTCTTGCCTTCTTCTAATTAAGTGGCCATACTGGGGTCAGAAAGATCTTTTTTAAGATGCAAATTTGACCATTTTACAACTCATGGGGCTCCCATCACCCTCAGAACAGAGTCCTATTGTTACCCACATGTTCTACCCTCTGCCTCCCCTCTCCTTCCAGACTGCTCTCTATAGGCAGTGACCCTCATTATATTTCAGCCAGAGCGATCCTTCAGTTCTTCCCAATGCTGCCTCCTTCCTCAGGCCCTTCAGACAAGGCAGTCCCTCTACCTGTGATGCCCCCCGCCCTCCAGGCCCCTCTCCTCACCTACCTGAGGCCCACTTACCCTTCAAGGTTGCAGCCTACACTGCACCTCTCCGGGGACCCTTCTTTATGCCAGACTAGGGAAGGCCTCCCTGCTACTGGCTCGCACCGTTCTCTGCTGCCTCCTCACACTGTTCACGTCTGTCTTTGCCCTGGAACTGTGAGACCTACCAGGTGACCCTGCTGTCTCTCTGTTGCTCGACTCCAGGGCCCAGCACAGTGCAGGGTACGTAGCAGTCACTCAGTAAATACTTGTTGAGTGAAGGAAAGCATGAACAAATGAATCAGAGAGGCCACGGTGCCCTTTCTTTTCCCCTGGCCGGGTGAAAGCTGGATGCTAGATTCAGCTGTGGACAGTCCACTCAAGAGGAATAAACCAGAGCCACAGAACAGGGGGCCAGAGAGGGGGAGAGTCTGCAGACCATGATACCAGACAAATGACTGCATTAGACCCTGCAGCTTGGAAGAGGGGTCTAAGGCGAAGTGAGGGCTGCCTCTGAGGTGATGTCACAGGGATCTAGCGTTTGGCTCCAGGAGGCTTTTCAAGCTTCTCAGCTCTGGGACCGTGGCTGCCTTGTGAAGCAGGGAGTTTCCTGTTGCCGGAGATATCCAAGCAGAAGCCTGAGAAGGCTCGTACTTCGCCCAAGTATGGAAGAGCTTCGGCCCGCTTTGACAGCCCCCAGCGTGGACAGAACTGACGGCTTCTTGTGTTAGCCGGGCGCTGGGGGAGAAGTAGTGTGCTGTCTGGAGGACTGTGGCGGCAGAAAGGCTGGAAGACTTAGAGAGAGTGATTTTAGAAACGTCATATGCTCGCTGTCCATCTCCAAACCAGTGCTCTGAACCGTAGGAAAAGGCAGGAAGGAGGCTTTCCAGGTCTGCCTTTGCCTTTGGTGACAGCGACAACCCATATCCCACAGACAGCTAGCTCCTTCATCCTGAACTCAAACTTGTCCCCACCCCCAGCGGCCTCAAGAAGGACTCTCTGGGAGAGGAGGTCATCCACATGTGCTGTTTTCCCGTTGATGGCAGTTGGCTCAACACCCCTTCCTGCCAGAGGCCTTCGGCTAACGTGCCAGCTGCTTCTGACACCTGGAGGAGCCGGGCCGCCCCTGCTTTGAAGTGCAGCCAACGTGGGGTTGCTGCCAGCGGGAGTCTGTACAAATCTGTTGGGTCGCAGAGGGATCCTTGCAGGCCATGCCTCCGGGCCAGAGAGAGGGCCTCTGGGGGAGAAGTAAAGGCGCCCCAGTTCAGGCTGGCTCGGAGCAGAACCACGTGAAGGGTGGGGTCCAGCGGCTGCGACTGGAATGGAGAAAGCACTTGGCAGGGTCCGAGCTAATCCTGCGGGGCTGGCCGTTCCTGCCCTCCCTCGCTGATTTCCAGCAGCTGGGGGTGGGCTGGCTGGCCGGCTGGGAGGTAAATGAGTGCCCAGGAAACAACAGGTTCCAGGCCAAACCTGCTGACTTGCCAATTTCCTATTCACCCTTCAGGGTCAGTGTTCCTGGGCTGGTGGCTGGAGCTGCACCCATTTTCCTGGAGTTCTGAGTCTGCAGCCCTGGGATCAGACGCCAGCTCCGGCACTCGCTGGCCAAGTTACCTTTTCTCCCCGAGCCTCAGTTTCCCTCGTGTAAAGAGGAAAGATAATCATCGTTCCCGCTTCATAGGACCCTTGTGAAGAGTCAGTATGATGATGTATTTTACCTAGTGTATAATGAGGAAACTGAGCCTCTTCTAGCTTGTTTAAGGTGCTGCTGGGAGAGCTCAAAATAGCAAAGAAAATATAGCTCAGAGGAAGTAAGTGCCGCCAGCACCCAGCCGGGCAGAGGCTCTTGGGCGGAAGCTGCCTTGATTCGAGTCCACACTGGGGGCAGCCAGCGCAGCCAGGGCCAGAAAGAAGAGCCCCCGTCCACGACTGCCCTGCTTGTTGGGGGTCACATGACCACTGTCCTTCATGAGTGTGTCCGCAGTCCGTCTGGGCTCAGTGCCCCTCCGCAGTCTGCGCTTTAATGTCAGGCCCATGAGTGAGAATAAACTGCACTCTGGTTCCCTCTTCCGGTGGGGGGGGGGGCGCAAAGGCTGTTGTCAAGGCTTCCTGGGTGACGCCTCCTTATGGTGGTCTGTCTTCTGGTCTGGGTGGGAGGTGACCATGTGCCACACAAGTTGCCACAGGTCCAGGCCCTCCCAGCAGGGAGGGATGTCCAGGTCAATGTTCTGCCCTGGCCCAGTCTGCACCACCAGGGGACCCCAAGCGCCCCCTACCCAGCGGTGCCTCGGAAGCTGATCCAGAGCGCGGGCAGTAACGGCAGTGGCGGCAGCGGTTACTGTGCCTCAGGGGCCCACTCTGTCAGCACTGCACAGCCGTCCTTCCCTGTCCCTCCACGTCAGTCCTGCGGGGCGAGCCCAGTGAGCATCCTCATGGACAACGGGGAGGGTCAGGGAGGTTCAGAAATGTGACCACCGTCACAAGCTGGCGGTGAAAGACCTGCGAGCCGGGCCGAGCGCAGGTCCCTCTGCCTGGAGTCAGTTCCTAGAGCGCTTGCAGCTGCGCCTGGGTTGCAGCAGTGGGCTCGGGGCTCTCCCGTGGCCGTAACACCTTCCTGCTGGCGGCGCTGTCCTTTCTGCCGCTCTTGCTGTTCGTTATCAGTGTACGTATAGCGACTGCCCTCAGGAGGGCTGGAAGCTCAGGTCCCAGGGATGTTTCTTCCAGCAGACAGCTCGAAGGACACAGTCACCGTTTAAACTCCATGCCCGGCCCCTCCCAAGAAGCCTTGCGTTACAGCTGGGGGAGAGCTGCTCCGTTCTCTTGGGGGAAAGCATACCTCGCTTCCCTGCACCTCACTGTAGGCAAGACCCTCCACTCCTAAAAGGATTACGACTCACTTTATTGCAACACGCACTTTACTGCAGTGGTCTGGACCCGAACCCACCATGTCTCCAAGGTGTCCCTGTACCCAAATACAATGCATGGCCGCAAACTCCTCAAGCTCTGGGCCTCTGGCTTCTTGGGGTCCTCTAGGCCGCTGCTGGTGAGAGCCTGGCTTCCTCCCGGGCTGCTTACCCCGGCACTGCCTTTCCTTTCCCTGCTCTCTACCTACACCTGGCCCATCCTTTTGGTTTTCAATGAAATATTGAAAACTTTAGAAAATTACAGAGAATAACATAACAAACACCTGCCTACCCACTAGCCAACTCGATCAAACCTTAACCTTTTCCATCCTTGCTTCCCTCTTTAAAAGCTTTGTAAACCATCACACATACTGTTGGAGCCACACGCAAACCCCTCCCTCCTTCCTCTCCTCCACACTTGGGGGTCTGGCCCTCATTTACTGAAACGTGGGGGCTAAGCATCCCTCTCTACTAACTCACACAAATGCCTACATTCTTAAAACATTAGGTAGCTGGGGTTTTTTTGCTCGTTTTCAAATCCTGTGTATCATTCAGTAACTTGATATTTTGCTAGTAGAGTAGATCTTAAAAGTTCTCATCACAAGAAAAAAATTTGTAGCTATGTATGGGGACAGATCTTAACTTGACGTATTGTGGTGGTCATTTTGCAATATATGCAGGTATCAAATGATAGCATACACCCGAAACATATAAAATGTTACATGTCAATTGCACCTCAATAAAAAAGAGAACGACAACAACAAAGAAGTCTGGCCGTCCCTGCGTGGTCTGAGCCATCAGGAGACCCCCGTCCACGAGGTGGCCACGCGGGAATGAAGTTCCTGAAGGACTCGCTGCTGCAGGGCTGGGTACTGCCTGGAGCTCGTTGGTCCTCCCCCTCCGGGGTGCCCAGCTCACGCCCGCCGCCACAGGACCTGGCCGCCCCCCATGCTTGCGGCGCTTAAGTCAGGCGCATGTGGAGGCGCCGCGCTCCCGGACAGGCGCCAGTGTACAGCTGCCCGGGACTCACAGTCTTTCACACACGTCCTCACAGGCTGCAGCCTCCTGCTGTGGCCCGAGCAGGGTGAGTCCCGCAGTGAGCTGGGACAGGCAGCGCCTCGCCTGGCAATAGTGACTGCTGTCAAGGCCCAGGCACCCCCATTTGCCATGCCGGGCAGAAGGCCGGGCTTGTGTGGGGGGAAGTTGGGGTCCTGAACAAAATGAGACTGGCTTACACAATCAGCGCACTTTCCGGGATACATACACTTTTTCTACGCACACCAGCTTGGGTGGCATTGGGGAAAGAACGGCATGTGGCGGGGAGGTGGGACGTGGCTGACAGAGAAGCCTGATGCTCCCACGTAGGCAGAAAGCAAACTTCCCCTAGTTCTGAATTCACCTCTAATTTGGCAGCCAGTGTCCTGATTATCACCCTAGGCCGTTCTGTCGTTCATGCTCACGTTCCCACAGTTCCCTCACTCTGCTGTTGGCACAGGCTGGCCACGGTACTTCCCCTTCCTCCCACCTAAAGGTCTGAAGCTTCGATCAAACCGTAGGCCTCCTGGTGAGGAGCGGTAAGCTTCTGGCCACAGCTAGGCAATATCACTCCAGGAGCCCTTGGTATCACTAACTGTAAGAATCTGCGGATTTAGAGGATTCTGTTACTTCTACTCTAACCTTGCAGTACTTACAAGGACCCGGGAGACAGGTGGCGCAGACACAGAACTGCGGGCTGAAACTCAGACAGAAGGCTCGCACTCCTAAACAAGCCCCCTGCCTTTCAGGAACAGGGAAGGAGGACAGTGACAGACACCAAGGTGATACGTCACGGAGTGGTGGCAAGCAGCAGCTGGTACCCGAGTAAACCAAATGTCGAGCTCCTTGAGCAGCAGAATCTATAACTTACTCATCGCTGTATTCCCAGTGTGTAACATAGCTCCTGGCACAAAACTGGCACTCAAGAAATACTTCATGAAATACTGATTCATGCTACAACATGGATGAACCCTTAAAACATGCCAAGGGAAAGAAACCAGTCACAAAGGACCATATAGTATATGATTCTATTTATTTTAAATGTCTAGACTTTAAAATAAATGGCTCATTGATAGGGACAGAAAGTAGGTTAGCAGTTGTCTAAGGCTGGGGATGATAAGGGGGTTTGGGCGTAATGACTAAAGGGTGCAGGATTTCTTTTTGGCCTAATTAAAATATTCTAAAATTGATTGAGGCAATGGATATAAATATATTTTGGGAATATACTAAAAGCCATTGAATTTAACGCTTTAAATGGGTGAATTATATGGTACTCCAAAATGCTATTAAAAAAGGAATATTTGGTTCTTGCTGGTGTGGCTCAGTGAATTGAGTGCCAGCCTGTGAATCGAAGGGTTGCAGGTTCGATTCCCAGGCAGAGCACATGCCTGGGTTGCAGGCTGGGTCCCCAGTTAGGGGTGTGTGAGAGGCAACCATACATTGATGTTTCTCTCTCTCTCTTTCTCTTCCCTTCTCCTCTCTCTAAAAATAAATAAAATCTTAAAAAAAATTGATCAATACATAAATGAATGAACAAATGAATATAGGATATAGTTCCTGACTTGTCCTTAGTTCCTTAGAACCATGTAAACTTCCAGACAAGGAATATTCATTGACACATCCACTCACTTGGGAGACACCTACGGAGTGCCCAGAACATATCTCGCTGCTACACTAAGCGGTAGTGATCAGCAGCAAACAAAACTGGTATGATCCTGCCTGCCGTCACAGAGTACACATCCACTACACTTCTTTTTTTAAAAGAATTCTTTAGGAATTTCTACTTAGAGACCACAGCTGATTTCTTATTATTCAGCTATATAGAAACTGTAGCTGATTTTTATTATTAAGTCCAGTCTTTAAGAATGCTAAATCCCTCCCACTAGACCCCCCCAAAAAATTTGGGGCTGAATTTTCCTTTAAATGATCTGATTCCAAAGGAGGAAATATCATTGGAAATTTGAAGCTAACTCTACTTGGCTGTTTTTAAATTACAAGAGATAATCTCCCACACCCTTTTAAGCTAAGGAGAAAAAAAAAATCTAATCCTCCTTTGGAGAGCAGAATAAGTTAAAATTATAAAACCTGAATTGCAGCTTTTACCAGTAACCAGTTGCCACAGCAAAAGGTAAGTATGCACTGGACAACGAGGGGTTCAAAAACCTGTAAAATTTTGGGTGTATGAACACTAAACAGGTTTTGCACATGACCAGCAAAATTAACAGGGGTGGGAACTGCAGGGCAGCCGCCCCGTGCGAGGCTGCTGTCAGCTGCCGGCAGCAGTGGATTTCCTGTCTTCCTGGTCAGCCAGGGGTCTGCTGGCTCATATTAGGAATGAGGGGATTCTTGGTGTAGTGTGGCCCATGCAGCTATGGTGTCAGGGGGTCAAGCCACCAAGCAGAAATGATGTCATGAAGTGTGAGGAGGTTGACAGCAAAGTCTTTGGATTCAGGTGAACCTGGGATTGTTTGTTTGTTTATTTAATCAATATGCTTTATTGATTTTAAGAGAGACAGGAAGGGGGACAGAGAGAGAGAAGCATTGATGTGAGACAGAAATGTTGATTGGTTGCCTCCCATACTTGCCTCGACTGGGGATCGAATCCGCAACCTCTTGGTGTACAGGATGATGCTCCAACCAACTGAGCTATCAGTAAGTCCAGGCAACACACTTAACGACTCTTTGAGCTGCGGCTTCCTCTTATTTTATTTTTTAATTGAGATATATCACTTTATTTTTCTGTAAAATGGGAAGTGACTTTTTATAAGGATTAAGTGAGATAATTAAGGTAAGTGGATTTAAATGAAAGAATAAAGGTAAATGCATTCATTATGATTTAGGGAAGCTGGGCATTTCAAAAAATTATTATTAGGACTTTGCTGTTGGAAAAATGGTGACGGTGGGCTTGCTTAACCCAGGGTTGTCTTAAACCTTCAGTTTGTAAAAAACATAGTATCTGTGAAGCACAGTAAAGTGAGGTGTGTCTGACCGAGTATTTTCCTAAAAATTCTGTTATGACACTTTTTAGAAAACAAGATTTTTTTTTTTTGCTCTACTGCCATTTGCTACCTTAGCTCAGGTTTTGTGTTAAAAGTTCAACTCATTTGATTAAAAACGTGAATGACAGTGACACCAAACCAGAAATTAGGGGGTTGTAACTATTTCTGCCAAGTCTTCCTGGTTCTGGAATGATCTTGAAAACCTCCTTTTAGCCTAAGGAATACAATTGACCCTTCCTTCAGTTGCACTTTATCACCTTCATGTCTCCCCAGTCTCCCACACCAACTCCCTTCCTCATAAGGCGCCGCCAGCCCTCGCCCCCTTTCTCAGAATATCCTCGGGGGTTTGTGTGCGCGTGTGCGCATGTGTGTGTTTGCCTCCTCATTTTGCCAGCCTCCAGCTCTCTCTGCAGACCCTACGGCTCCCCACAGAAACCACAGAGGATCCTTTGGTTTCCGTATGGATGCGTAGCAAGTGAGTATTATGTTTCTGGGAAAACCCCAAACAGACCTCTCTCCAAATGCCGGTTTCTCTCCTAATGGTTTTATTCTCCCCTAATGGTTTGTTTGTACACAGTTTGGCTTTTTCTAAAAAGCCTGGTTGCCCAAGGGGCTGAGCTGGCTCCAGGAGCCCGGGAGACGTACCTGGCTGCTTTCTGAGTCAGCTCCAGCGGGAAATCCGGGCACAATAATTGCAGCAAACAGTGATATTCTTTCATGGTCAGCAAGTCTGAAGTGGAAGTGGAGAGAAACACATTAGGTCTTTGCACGTGAACTTACTGCTCTCTTTTGGCTCATTTCATGGGTTTCGGGCCCAGTCTCAGTAGGGCTCTCTTTTGAAGGTTAGAGTTAAGCGTGTGTTAGCCACTAACCTCCAGGTGTGAGATTTTAAGATCAATATTTATACAAAGCTTTTCCTGGGGGGGAGGCCACCCAGCCACAACATTTTAGCCAAAGGAGCTTCACTGGTTTGAAAATTGGCAGGGAGAAGAGGGAACGAGGGGGCACCTTTATCAGCCTTCTTAGTTTGCTCTTCCTTATGTATAAAAATCTTTAAGAAGGAGTTATTTAAAAGCTGGTAAAATTTGCTGGAATTGTCTGGCACCGTAACATTCACCACAACATGCCCCCAAACCATCCACAGAATATCTGGAAGCAGTACTAAGGCAAACTCGGTCTTGCAGTGTATGGAGGAGAAGAATACAGTGTAGCGACCCGCAGGCCTTATTACTCTATCATCCAGTATTACGCAGACTGGCTTCTTTTCGGTGCCTGCACACAAATCTGGTCATCATATTATATAGTAAGCCAAGTTAGTGGTCTGAGGTATACAATCAAGGCAGACAAATAATTCCTGATATGCAGAAGCAGTGCTTTGGGAGAGATGAGCCAGGATGAGGCTCTGTGACCCCACAGAAGACTCAGAAAGGCAAAGCTCAGGAAGGTTTATAAGACCCCAAGGGAGAGGAAATACACTGATGCTTAAAAGTCATTTTGGTACTACATGTACCAATCCAAAAGGTTTTAGGTCAGTCATGCAGCAGCAATTCACAAGCAGTATTCCACAGGCATTTCAAATACGGAAGGACAGACTAATGGTAAAGCAAGAGCCGGCAACCTGGAAGCCATCCTAACTGGGAGAATGAGTGAGAGAAGGCAGTCCAGAGGGCACGGCCACATTTGGGGAATGAAGATGATCATAGGCACTTGGTTTCTTTGGACCTAAGTTAGCCCAAGCCACAGGAATTCAGATCTCCTGCCCCTGCTAGTTCGGTTGATGCTTTTCCAAGACAAAAACCCCAAATCCCCAGGGACCGGCCTGGGTTCCTACTCCTTTTTCATCAAAGTTCAATTCAAGGTGGGGGCAGAGAGTTAAACTAACCACACTGCCAAAGTCAAGGACACCAAGGAACAGAATCAGCGTCAATGTAGGTCAAAGGATCAAGATGGCTTTTGTGGCCTTCGTCTTGGCCACAATAGGGTGTGTACTTTCCTCTCCTCACTAGCCTGACCTCGGGCACAGCCCAATAGGAGGTTTTATTCTTCAACAGAAGGAATAATGGCCACTCGTCTCGTAGACTTGGGGTGAGGGACAGGAAAGGCAAAGGGAAGGGAGAAAAGCCACTGAATCTAATGTGTTCCCACTTTAATCTCACTCCAGAACTCCTTATATATGTGTAGAGAGAAGAGATTTCTTGCAGGAAGTAAATAAAGGGAAGTTCCATCTTTGCCTCATCAGTGCTTCTCCAGACTAAACTTTGGGTATACCTGATACCATTCTTGGAGGTGGGGGTCAATTTGTCTCACAGGAATTCACATTTATCCTCATAATTACCTGTAAAAAATCTTTGGGAAGATAAACAGGGTGAAGGAAATGAGAAGGAGAGAGAGAAAGAGTTGTGTAATCCCAAATGTAATCAAGAAGGACAAGGCTGGGAATCAATCTCCTGGTTCCAGATTCTTGGCTCCCTTTGGGTTCTTGATTGTATTCTAATTCATGTATTTCAATACCTGCTTCCCAAGGACAGAAAATTATTTACAAAAACAACTCTACTTCTCTAATGTAGTAACAGTCTCTCAGAAAAACAGAATACATCCTGCCCATCACTTGTGGAGCTTGACTTTCCCAAATGCAAAGTAAGGAAGATAGAGAGATGAATATAAGTCAGGCAAATAAACACTTGTACCACCCTGACTGTGGGAGGAAGGGGCTCTGCTTCTGTTGAAGTAGTGGTTAGAGAGCATCTAGGCCTGGTGATCTCCACGGTTAGAGAGCATCCAGGCCAGCTGATCTCCGTGGTGAGAGAGCATCCAGGCCTGGTGATCTCCGTGGTGAGAGAGCATCCAGGCCAGGTGATCTCCGTGGTGAGAGAGCATCCAGGCCAGGTGATCTCCGTGGTGAGAGAGCATCCAGGCCTGGTGATCTCCGTGGTGAGAGAGCATCCAGGCCAGGTGATCTCCGTGGTGAGAGAGCATCCAGGCCTGGTGATCTCCGTGGTGAGAGAGCATCCAGGCCAGGTGATCTCCGTGGTTAGATAGCATCCAGGCCAGGTGATCTCCGTGGTGAGAGAGCATCAAGGCCAGGTGACCTCCATGGAGAGGCATCTGTCACTTCGAGACACTCCTTGGCTGTACAGTGGGTACCTGGGAGAATGGTGAGTGGAAATGGTGAGTGGTATTTGTTCCAAAATCAGAACAAAGAAGAGCAAGTGGGAGCTAACCCCTTCCTGCCCCACAGGCTAGGGTTCAAATCTTGGTTTTGCAATTTACCAGGTGTGTAAATCTCTTTAAATCTCAATTTCTCATGTATAAAATAAAAATGATGATGCCTACCTTTCATGGTTGAAATCAAGATGAAAAGAGATGATGTTTATAAAGTACTCAGCAGAATGTCTAGAACATAGTAACTGCAAACAATGAGAGCTATTTTGGTTTTGTTTTTCAATCCTTGGAGCAAAGACAGGAGAGGAGAGGAGGAGGGTGTTTCTTGCTGATTTTAAACGCTAAACACCTAGGGGTGCTTTGCTTTGATTATTCTCTGTCTGGTTGCCTGAGCCAAACCTGTTTTTGAGTCCTCTCCTGCAGTATTCATTCGTATGATATTACCATGTGCCTCCTGGGTTCCAGGCGCCGTGTGACACAAATGAGCACACCAGCAGTCTCCCCAGTACCCAGGACTCACACTTGGGCATTAGTTAATCCTAAATGCTCCTGTCAACTTTGGGTCCCGGGGCTTTTAGAACTCTCCCAGATCTCCAAGGCTCTTCCAGACAGCCCTCTGTGCTTTAGGACTAATACTAGTGAGACTGAACAGTCCCTGAGGTCTCTGCTCAGGCCTTGAATTGGCTCACTTAACCTTCACAACAACCTTATGAAATAGACTCCATTATTCTCAGCCTCATTTCACAGGTAAGGGCATGGAGGCTCAGAGAGATTCAAGTACCCGGTGAGTGAGGAGAGAAGAGTCTAGAGCCTGGTGGACAGACTGGGAGGGAAAGAAGGGGGACTGAGGGCTGGCTGGGTGGGCTTAATAATGATAATACTAACAACTAACATTCTTTGAGCCCTTGCTGTGAACCAGGCGTTGTTCTCTCAAGGGTTTTACATGTGTTAACTCATCTAATCTCCACTATTGGTATTCCCATTGCACACACACAAACTCGGGCGGCGCATGCTTAAGAGGCAGGACTGGAATTCAAACTCAGGCATCTGGCTCCAAGGTTTACCCAACTAACATGTTCAGGATCTTGATCGTATCAGCCATTAATGTGTGAAGTCTTAAGAGCTTGCTTTCCCCTCCAAACAAACTGCAGAAACTAAATAGCTCCAGGTGAACTGGAATTTTTTTTTTTTCAGGTGAGAAATTGAGTCTGAGAGTTTCTAATTACTGTCAACAGGAAAGACTGCACCTCCAGCACCTCGGCTTGTGCTGGGGCCACAGGCCACGGGAGGGCTGGGGGTGGGGGGCAAGCACACCTGTGCTGGTGGCCACTCCATCATTGCTCACCCCAGCCGCTCAGCAGCCCGGCAGGTGCAGGGGAGGTAGGTGGTGAGTACCGACAGATGCCTTCTCTAGAGGAATCCCCACAATTAGGAAAGTTTCAGCCAGCCAGTCCTGAAAGTTCAAAGGCAAAGACATAAGAAGTCTTTGGTATGAGATCAAAATCAGAACACTCCACAAATTGGTGCTTCTTGTTTCGTGGGTGGTCAGAGCTATTCAACTTTCTTATTCTAAATCTCGTAATTGTCCCATCAACTCTGTCCCTGGCTCTAGACCAGAGGGTTTTGTGCATCTTTGATCCTATCATCTCTGGAGGCCGTACAGTGTAGGATTGTGGCTAATAGCATGAACTTCAGAATTACATCATCTGGGTCCAAATCTGAGCTTTGTCACTGATGTTGAATTACTTGCCCTTTAAGCACGCAACACCTCAGCTTCCCCATCTATAAAATGGGGACAATGATAGAACCAAGATCATATAGTTGCTGTGAATTAATGTGAAGTACTTAGAACAATGGCCATCATAAATGCTCTGTTAGAATTATTTTAGAAATAAAGAAACTGGGTTTTCTTTAACTCAAGTTAATTACTTTCTGAAGGGAACAGCTAGTGAGAGGAGGGAGGACTGAGATTCAGACCTACGCCTGCCTAGCTCCTAAGGTCCTGCGAGTTCTCCTCTAGCAGGTGGGATCCAGCTGGTGAGTGAAGGCCTTGACGTCTTCTTTTTTTTTTAATTTAATTTTTATTTTATTTTTACTTTAAAACATTTATACTCACCCAAGGACATTTATTCATTATTTTCAGAAAGAAAGGAAGGGAGAGAGAGAAACATCGAAGTGAGAGAGAAGCAGCTATTGGTTGCTGCCAGTACACGCCCAGACTGGAGATTGAACCCCTGCAATCTTGGTATGTTCCCTGACTGGGAATCGAACCTGCAACCTTGCAGTTACAGAGGATGCTCCAACCAACTGAGTCACACCAGCCAGGACAAGGCCTTGGCTTCATGCCAGGTGACTGAGAGAATTCACATCTAAACAAAACATATAGATACGCTGCAGCCTGCACATTACACAGGGCAGAGTAGTCAGGCAGGGCAGTTGTATGAGTGCAGAACCCAGACTTTGAAACCAGATGACCGGCTCTACTACTTACCACCAGTATGACTTGGAAAAGTTATACAACTTCTCTGAGCTCTGGTTTACACATTTAAAAATGTGAGTAACCACAGTACGTACCTAATAGATTGCTGTAAAAATCAAGTGAGGTCATTTATATATAAGACACTATTCTGGAAAATTAGCAAAGTGCTTAATAAAATGGTAGTATTATCTTATAATTATTAACCAATTAAAATTTGAAGTTCTGAAATTGAGAAATGTTTGAACTTAACTGAAGTCCTTACCATGATGCCTGGCACATACAAGTAAATATCTGTTGAAGGAATGAATGAGTGAAAACACACTTTGCATAGTGACTCAGATGAAAACTCACAGGGATGGGCTGACCTTGGCTTATACCACCCAGAAACCCCAGGGCCAGTGCACCCAGTAGACAGCTACAGATCACATCGGTACACCACCACCCTGCCCCTGCACAGCTGATCCTCTACGGAGGGAGGAGGTGGGCGTCATGGGTTACAGCCAGTGCTTGCAGCTGACTGGCCTGGGTAAATCCTTCCCATTGATCTGCCAACAGCAACCAGGACTGAACTACAAGAGGAGGGTGTACTCAGCCCACATGAAGGGCACACCTGGAGTACCCAGCTTGGGTGACAGGGGAGGCTGTGCCACTGGATCCTACAGACACCTACTACATTAGGCCATGATACCAAGACATGGAGTCATAACAGCTCTACCTAACAGAGAAACAAACACAGGGAGGCTGCCAACATGAGGAGACAAAGAAACATGGCCCAAATAAAAGAACAGCTCAAAACTCCAGGAAAAGAACTAAATAAAATGAAGATAAACAATCTATCAGATGCAGAGTTCAAGACATTTGCTATAAGGATACTCAAGGAACTTAGTGAGGACCTCAACAGCATGAAAAAGATCCAGTCATAAACAAAGGATACACTAATTGAAACAAAAAGCAATTTACAGGGTAACAACAATTTAATGGTAGAAGCCAAGAATCAAATCAATGATTTGGAACATAAGGAAGCAAAAAAATAACCAATCAGAACAAGAAGAAGAAAAAATAATTTAAAAAATATGAGGATAGTATAAACACCCTTGGACAACATCAAGATGTCCAACATTCACATCAAAGGGGTACCAGAAAGAGAAGAGAAAGAGCAAGAAATTGGAAATCTATTTGAAGCATAATAAAAGAAAACTTCCCTAATTTGGTGAAGGAAATAGACATGCAAGTCCAGGAGGCATAGAGAATCCCAAACAAGATGACTGCAAAGAGGCCAACTCTAAGACACATTATAATTAAAATGCCAAAGGTTAAGGATAAAAAGAGAATCTTAAAAGCTGCAAGAGAAAAGAAGCTAGTTACCTATAGGGGAGTTCCCATAAGACTGTCAGCTGATTTCTCAAAAGAAACTTTGCAGGCTAGAAGGGCCCTATTGGCAAGAAATATTCAAAGACATGAAAAGCAGGGAGCTACAGCCAAGATTGCTCTACCCAGCAAAGCTATCATTTAGAATCAAAGGGCAGATAAAGAGCTTTCCAGACAAGAAAAAATTAAAGGAATTCATCACCAAACCATTATTAGATGAAATGTTAAAGGGATATATTTAAGAAAAAGAAGATCAAAACTATGAACAATAAACTGGCAAAAATACAGATCTATCAACAATTGAATCTAAAATACAAACTAAGCAAACAAGAACAGAGACAGAATCATGGATACTGAGAGCATTTTGATGGTTGCCAGATGGGAGGGGAGTGTGGGAAATGGATGAAGAGGTGAGGGGATTAAGAAGTACAAATAGGTAGTTACTGAATATCCGTTGGGATGTAAAGTACCATATAGAAAATGGAGTAGCCGAAGAACTTATACGCATGACCCATGGACATGAACAATGGTGGGGTGACTGCCTGAGGGAGTGAGGGGTGCCGGTAGAGGAAGGGCAAAGGGGGAAAATTAGTACAACTATAATAGCATAATCAACAAAATATAATTTTTTAAAAAAAGGAAATTCACAGGGACAAAGTTCTGTCACTGTGTGAACACAGAGAGTGGGACTCTTTAGGCAGAGGAGGCATAAGGGGATTCAGGAGCTAAAAAGTGCTGAAAGTGGAAAACGTGCTGTGTGGGAGCCACCATAACTCTCAGGAAACACAGTAAGTCATGGGCTTGCTGACTCCTAGCACCTTCTCATCAAGTGCTCAGCTCAATCAACCTGAATATTTATTTTCATAGGGGCAACAATTTTACCTTGAAAATCAGAGAAAGCCTAGGAGTTACTTCCTTGTAATTCGGTTTCCCACTGTTACAACTCTAGCCTGAATACTGTAGTTTCTAAGATAAGCAGTCCCTGATGCAAAATATTCTTTCATTGGTTATCTTTAATCCTAGGGGGTGATAGATGAGGTTACTTTGGCTAAGAAAATGAATCTAGTAAGAAATTACTGATGTCCACTATATTCAAGGGCTAACTTATTCTCCCTTGTTTTCTTGGAAAAGAAGCACAAAGATGTTGTCTTGTCTTTTCTACATCTGGTTTGCCTTCTTGCTGTGGAAATTCCTGCCTCTGAAGCTCCGTGGGGGCAGCTTAGTCATCTCTCCAAACTCCTCACAGATCGCCATATGTGTCCACAGCATTGGCTCAGAGGGGCTGCGGCGGTGTGTGGTTGTAGACTCAGATGCCTCTGCTCTTCCTGGGAAACGGTGTGTTTTCCAGGGTCAAAGTGGTGTCACTAAAGGAGATCGATCAGTGGAGGAGTGCCAGATGGAAGAAACGGGGGCCATTTCTTTGTCCCTTACTAAGAAAAAGCCCTCCTCAAAGCCTGAATCAAGAGTTTTTAGCTCCAAAAGTATGTGGACAGAATGAGGTTTAGTCTGAATTCATTTGTATGAGTGTCTACATGTTGATGGCGGGGTGAGCTAGCGCTGGGACAAGAACTGGGAGTAATGAAATGCTACCAAG
Organism: Furipterus horrens; assembly: GCF_987537825.1. Taxonomy (NCBI): domain Eukaryota; kingdom Metazoa; phylum Chordata; class Mammalia; order Chiroptera; family Furipteridae; genus Furipterus; species Furipterus horrens. Next base: position 11,762,871 of record NW_028327172.1, read on the forward strand.
CCACGGGGAATCCCAGAGGACTGAGCAACTTCTAGTTGGTTGGCTGCATGATCTCAATAGGAATGACCACAAAGGCCAGAGAACACCACAGCCCATGAGTGGACTCTCCAATTTTCAGTTGCAATTGTGTTTATGTTCTTTTAGGCAGGGGTTGTGAAGGCTCATTCTAAATGACACTCACCCTCAGCTAGGCTGCTGTGCCAAGAGGTGCTCGGAAGGACATGGATAGTTCAGGGCATGACCATATAACCCCTTCCGGTCCCCAGGGCCCTGAGGCTTTGGTACCAGTCCGCAGCTGAGTAAATACCCCTCAGTGCTACTCTGCAAGAATGGGGAAGGGAATGAGGGAGAGTGGGGGCAAGGAGAGGAAGGAGGCAAGACATCCGACGGCTTTGCGCCCCATGTAGCGCCTGGTACGACAAATCACAGGAAGGTTCTCACATCCCAGGGCCGTGTTTCTGTCAAGCAAAGCCCCAGAAGAACAGCAGGTTGTGTTCTTCAATTTTATCTTCTTTGGCAGCACTGTTGTTTTATGTTAAATGGAGGGAAATAGTAATTAGTTTACTGAAAGGGAAGTGATTTTACAAAAGAAATGAGAAGCAATGGTTTCCAGCGGCACCTGTGGGGGAAAGCACGTGGGCCGTTATTAACACTACGCCTTGCCAGCCCGTTAGTCTCCAGAGCATGATTGGTGTGTTCAAATAGGGGCAGAAAGCCAGACGCTTTAGTTTTATATTTTATTATGACTAAGCCCAACATCAAGTGACTGTTTCTATTTGACTAGTGTATATGTTCTAGGCAAAGTATTAAATCATACATAAATAGTAACAATTTCATGGCAGTTTTGAGAATGAACAAAAGCAACTCCCCAGGAACTGTTTCTAGTACGCAAAGATTAAAGAAACGGGAGCACTGCACATTTCTAACCTGGGATGGTGTATGGCACATCATGGCAATCTGATCAGGTTTACAGGCTCATCATGGCCGTCCCTAGCCACTACTGTGGGACTGAACTAGAGGCCTGGTCTGATATGATAAGAACCCCCATACCGTGTCAGACCTGCGGGAGTGTTGCCCTGTCTTCTGTCCATCATGATGGGGCTATTGAGAGTTGGAGGACCAAGGCAAGGCTTGGTTCTGGGGAAGGTCACTGTCTTAGACAACTTTGGTGACGTGAAACATAAGCAGGCTTGCACATGCCCAGAGTGGGCCCACATATGGCAGTAGGAAAGGAAGTACCAGTGCCAGCAGCAAAAGGGCTGGTTACTCTGGCATGGGCAGAGTCTCCTGACCATTTATTGGGGAAATGGCAGGCAGCTCTGGACATCAAAATGTGGAGCAAGATCTTGGCACCATAAGTTCCCCCAGGGCCCAGCAGCCCATTAGGGAAGTTATTTCAAGCCTAGTGTGTACCCTACCATTCATTCTAATCCAGAGACCAACTAGTCCAGCTTTGCCAGGTGTTGCTGCTTCAGGTTTTTGTTTGGAAATGAGAGGGTAGGGTGTGTTCTTTGAAACAGAGACCTCAGAGCCAAGATGTAATTCTCATCCAGGAAGAAGCAGGTGCCGTGGCAAACTCCTGCGACCCACTCTTATTCTTAATTGAACAGAAATGGTTCAACGGGCATGAGAGCTGGAGTGGAAAATAAACTCAGTCCCTCCTCATGGTAACTAAAGGTGTGTGTCTGGAATATGTCACTCAATCTTTGAAAGAGAGGCAGTGTCTTACATTTCCTATATGGGTCTTTATGGCCAGGGTGAGGGCTTTCACGCTGGTTTATTGGGGGATATTCTGTTCTACCACAGAGACATATTGTAATATAGAGAAAAAACTTAGGTCTGAGTTCTGCAAAGAACTCATTACATTTTTCGGGGTCTCCATTTTCTCACCTATAAAATAAGGAAGTTGTGGTGTGTGAGGGTTGAAAAGAATTTTAAACAGATATACTTGTTTCTCCCAGTGGGAATCTTCTAAGGAAGGAACCTCAATGTCTAACACAGATAAACAGTCTTTCTTGCCCAACTTTCTCCTCAGCAGCTCTCACCCAGGCTAATGTTGTGAGGAATAAGGTGGGGGGGACAGAAGGCCTGAGGTGCCGCTTTCAAACTCCAGGGCTCTGCAGAGGACAGTTAAAACACCTGGCTCTAACCCCTCAGTGGGTCTGATAACACATGGCTATGAGTGCAGGCCCCGAGTCAGCCAACCAGAATCCAGATCTTGGTTCTTCAGCTAGCTAGTCATGTGACATTGAGTAAGCCAGTTAGAAATCAGTGAATATTAATAATAATAATATTGTTATTATAACAATATAATACTAATACTAATTATGAAGAGTTCTTGAGAGGATTAAAAGAGATGATTGAGAGAGAGAGAGAGAGAGAATGGAGAGTGCTAGCTAGTATATGACACAGGGGAAGCGCTCAATAAACAGGACCTGCTCTTGTTACGGCTCTCCTTCATCTGAGGCACACAGGTGGGGCAGCACCTGCATAACAGAAGGCATAATTCACGGAGACCTCCAGCTCAAGCCAGTGGGTGGCTAGAACAATCTTATGTCTTATCTCATGATTATTTTATCTTGCCTCGTTCTTCATTGATGAATGAATGAATAGACTTCCTTTCTGAAGGCAGGGGCACACCACTTTTCTTGATAGCCAATGACTGCTAATCCTCTATCATCTCACTATTAAAAGTGCCAACGAGCCCTGGCTGGTGTGGTTCAGTGGACTGAGTGCTGGCCTGCGCACAAAAGGTCGCCAGTTTGATACCTGGTCAAGGCACACGCCTGGGCTGCAGGCCAGGTCCCCAGTTGGTATTGTGCCCATCAGTGCATTTCTTGCACATTGAGGTTTCTCTCCCTCTCCTTCTCCTTCTCTTCCCGTCTTTCTAAAAATAAATAAAGTCTTTAAAAGAAGTGCTGATGAGTCATATTGGTATCATTTGCATTATCACTTTTGATCCCCATAAGAATCTTATGGGGTAGGAAGAGGCTGCCGGTATTGTTTCTATTTTTATAAGCAAGGAAAATGAGCCTCAGCAAGGGACAAAATCACCAAGTGAATGGCAGAGCCATGATCAAACCAAGCCTTCTTGTTCCAGGGCAAGGCCTCTTCCTACCACACAGGCTCCCTCCGTCCTTTTCCTTCCCTGAGCCCCGGGGAACTAAGCCACTTTTATTTCTGCTGTGGATGAAGAACACCTAGCACAGTGAATTCCTCAACGAGAATGCAGTAAGCCTTAGCTGCAACTGCTATTATCGCTGTCATTGTTAATTTTTAAATCTGCCACCAGCTAGTCCGTCCCCCTCATCCTTCTCAGCTGGCTGCAGGGTCAGACGCAGCCGATCTGGCTCCCCACTTCCTTGCTGTGGGTAAAACAAACCGTCAGAACTTTTCTAGTTCAGGTGACTTGCTTTAGAGAAGGGATAACAAAAGTAAACCATTTTAAGCTATGATAAGCCAGTATCTGAAAATGTAATAGGACTAGACACAGATTAGCAAGAGAAAAGTATATTTAATACACACAAAAAATACTTCCTAAAAAGAAAAATAAAAGGAAAATAAAAGAACTTAAAAAAATACTTCCAAATACTTTTTTCCTTTTCAGTGTAAAATCAGGCTGATAGTTGGAATGGAATTTTATAAGCTATCAACAAAACTGTCTGATGAGGACTTGTCTGAGAAAGCAAGCCATAGAAAACAAAAACCAATAAAAGTTATTATATCTCTGGGCTTTCCACTGTCCAAAGTAGCCACAGAATAAATAAGAAGTGAGACAGATTATGCATTTGATTTGCTTAAAATGCATTTTCTTTCTTTTCTAAGTAAATATAAAAAGGAGCAGTGGCTGACAGAGTTACTCACTGAGGGTGAGTTGAACCAAGATGGACTAAAAATAAAAAACCAATCTAAAGTTCCCTGGTTCTCGATGGCTGTGTGAGCAGGGAAAGACTGTTGCCAGCATGTAGGCGTATTTATAAAGACCACAGCCTGTTCTCTTGTCAGAATCCACTAACTTCCACCAATAATGATGGATTTATGGCTACCCATCAACTAAAAAAATAGACTGAGGGAACAAAAACAGCAGGAACCAGAAAAGAGGGTTGGATATAGCTAAGCACACACATCCCTCCCGATGAAGCCACCTTTGTCTTTCCTGCTGTGTTCCTTTGTGGGCATATATAATGTAGCATATCTATAATTACATGTATATGTGTGGGTAAGAGAGAGAGGCAGCTAGGGACAGAAGGGTGTTCGACTGTTTGGGGACTGGATGTGAAAGGAAATTGATGTTAGTAGTTACTGTTCCTTAAAGCTATCAGCTTTGTTTTTCAAAGTATGGTTTTCCTGGTAAGAGACTCTCTGCCTGTAATGTGGGTGGGTATATCACTCATCTTATTTTAATAAAAATGTGAACCAAATGATAGTGGCTTTCCATCCTGGGAAGTGATACAATGGTTAGGTTTTCCGAATCCTGATCCTTATCTTTTAGTAGGACTGGCAGGCACACAAAAAGAAAGGAAACACATGAAAAATACTCCAGTGGCATCAAAGGATGAACCCACGCAATTTCTTTTATGCACAAGTATTCTAAAAGACGAAGTCTGGCCTTACTCATTGGAGTCCGGATAAGGTACCTGCTTTCTTCATTGACAAGTGGCCTTCAACTGGGCACCAACTCTTTATGCTTCAGTTTCTTCCTCAGTCATGTCTCACATATAGTCAGGGTCAATTCCATAGAGTTAAATTTATTTTAAAGTATGTTAGATTATGTACCCTTTTGAGCTTTTTAAATTTTGTCACATTCATGTTAAATCTATTTTAAAAATTAGGAAAACAAACAAAAGTATGAACACTGGGAAGACGTCAAAAGGTCTGAAAAAAGCAAGACCATCCAGAACGATTTAAAAATGTGCAAACTTTTTGTCTCATAATCCTCAGGGTTCTATTGGGGTCTCACATTCTAGGATTCTTTTATTGTAGTTCTCTGTGGTTTAGGCAGTAGCATAAAGAACAGGTGGGACATAATTTGAATCTAGGTAGCACCTAATTTGGTACAAGAATGGAATGCTATGAAACCCATGTTAGTGCTTTATTGTGTAGCGGAAACAGTAGCTAAGAACATGAGATTTAGAATTAAGACAGAGTTCAAAAATGTCTGTTATTTCCTGTCTATGTGGCATGGGTAAAATTCTTTGGGCGTCAGTTTTCTCATCTATAGAAAGCGTTAATACTTCTTTCTTCTCACACTCTACACAACGGGGGACCCTGCCATTGCCCTAAATGCACCTTCTTCTATTCTCCCCTTGCTCTGATCATCCCAGCCACACTGGCTTTGCAGTTCCTTGAATATGTCAAGCATGCTCTTGTCTCAGGCTATTGTACCTGCTGTCACCTCTGCCCCTAGATGTCTGTGTAGTTCTTAACTCTTTCAGGTCTCTGCTCAAATACCATTGTACCAGTAAGCCCTCCCTGGCCATAGTATTTAAAACAGCAACCCTTGCCTTACTCCCTGTCTCAGTTTTCTGCTTCATTATTCTCCATAGTCAGAGAAGGAAAACTCTGACTCCAAAAAACCTCCGCTGCCTTGCGGCATACCTCTTCAGGGGAAAGGCTAAGGGAGTAAACCCCGACAGAAAATCCGGAGCCGGAGTCCCTAAGGCGGTTTGACGTTGTAGTCAACACCGGCAACTCCTGCGGCGCACCTGAAGCCAAGCTGTATTGACTCCGTCTTTCCCTTGGACCCTTCAGCTGCGAAGAGAGGGGGGGTCTGCTGCATGGGCAACAGCAGACCCTCCATATTACCCTGCCCAGGCTCTGTAGCTTCAGCGTCATCACAAGATGTCGATTCAACACGGGAGGAGACAGATACCGTGTCACTCCCGAGTCGGACTGCACAGCCATTCTCGGCGGTGCAGATAGACTCTTAAGAAGCTACACCATCGTCTCTCGAGACGGACGGCTGCCGACGACGATTCTCCATAGTATTTACCACTGTATGATGTTTGTATATGTTTTAAAAAATATATTTTATTAATTATGCTATTACAGTTGTACCAATTTTTCCCCCTTTGCCCCCCTCCACTCAGTAACCCCCTTCCCTGCAGCAATCTCTCTCCTTAGTTCGTGTCCATGGGTGGTGCGTGTAAGTTCTTTGGCTTCTACATTTCCCACAATGTTCTTACCATCCTACTGTCTATCTGTAGTTACCAATTATGCTTCCTAATCTTTGCACCTTTTCCCCTATTCTTCCCCTTCCCTCTGCCCTCTGATAACTCTTGATATGGTCTCCATATCTGTGATTCTGCTCCTGTTCTAGTCGTCTGCTTAGTTTTTTTTTAGCTTCAGTTGTTGATAGTTATGCATTTCTTGCCATTTTAATGTGCATTGTTTTGATCTTCTTCTTATTCTTAAGTAAGGCCTTTTAAAATTTTATGTAGTAATGGCTTGGTGATGCTGAACTCCTTTGGCTTTTCCTTGTCTGGGAAGCACTTTATCTGCCCTCCCATTCTGAATGATAACTTTGCTGGATAGAGTAATCTTGGCTGTAGGTCCTTGCTTTTCATCACTTTGAAGACTTCTTGCCATTCCCTTCTTGCCTGCAAAGTTTCTTTTGAGAAATCAGCTGACAGTCTTATGGGAACTCCTCTGTAGGTAATTCTCGTCTTTTCTCTTGCTGCTTTTAAGATTCTCTCTTTAGCCCTGGCTGCTGTGGCTCAGTGGATTGAGCATTGGCCTGAGAACCAAGTGTCACTGGTTCAATTCCCAGTCAGAGCACATGACTAGGTTGCACGCCAGGTCCCCAGTTGGGGGTGTGTGAGAGGCAATCGCACATTGATGTTTCTCTCCCTCTCTTTCTCCTTCCCCCCTCTCTAAAAACAGATAAATAAAATAAAATAAAAATAAAATAAAGTAACCTTGTTAAAAAATAAAAATCAATTAATTTTAAAAATTAAAAATAAGATTATCTTTATATTTAACTTTTGGCATTTTAATTACGATGTGTCTTGGTGTGGTCCTCTTTGGGTCTAACTTGTTTGGGACTCTCTGTGCTTCCTGGACTTGGATGTCTATTTCCCTCACCAAATTTGGGAAGTTTTCCTTCATTATTTTTTCAGATAAGTTTTCAATTTCTTGCTCTTCCTCTTCTCCTTCTGATTTGGATGTTGGTATATTTAAAGTTGTCCCAGAGATTCTTAAGCCTATCCTCTTTAAAAAAAAAAAAATTCTTTTTTCTTCCTGTTGTTCTGATCGAATGCTTTTTCTTGCCCTGTGTTCTAAATTGTTGATTTGATTCTTGGCTTCATCTTCTCCACTCTTGGTTCTCTGTAGATTTTTCTTTATTTCACTTAGTGTAAACTTCATTTCTTCCCTTTATATTTTTGCTCTACTCAATGAGTTCTTTGAGCACCCTGATCATCAGTGTTTTGAACTCTGCATCTGATAGGTTGGTTATCTCTGTTTCATTTAGTTCGTTTTCTGGGGTTTTGTTCTATTCTTTCATTTGGGCCATAATTCTTTGTCTCCTCAATTTGGTAGCCTCCCTGTGTTGTTTCTGTGTATAATGTAAAGCTGATTTGACTCCCTGTCTTAGTAGCATGACTTATGTAAAAAAGGCACCTGTTAATTGTGTGGGGCAGAGCCTTAGGTGTTTGCCAGGGTGGGGCAACCTGCTTCACTGCTTTGTGGCTCTGTGTGAGGGGATGGTTCAGAGAGGGAACAGTGCCGCTGCGTGGTTTTTGGATGTTTGTCTGGCACTCACCCAGTTTCCAGTCACTTCATCCACTTCCTTTATGTGACTGGCACCCTCCAGATGCTGCCCTGGTGGTAAATGCCAGAGTGGGGGTGGGGGGTTGCGTATGTTCTAAGTCCATGCAGGCCCTTTATATGAACTCTCCTGAAAATCCAGCAGTTTCTTCCACCACCCCAACTCCCACTGGTTTTTACAGCCAGAAGTTATAGGAATTTATCTTCCTGGCTCTGGAACCCTGGGTTGTGCGGTCTGGCCTGGGCCTGGGATCGCTCGCTACCAGGGTAACCCTCCTGATTTGTATCCATTGCATGTGAATGTGGGACTGCCCGTTTGGTCACCGCCGCTGCTGCCTCTCCTCGCCACACCGCACCTCTGCGCCTCTCTGCGCCTCTCCGTGCCTCCTACCTATCTGGATGAGTGGAGCTTCTTTAAATCCTTGGTTGTTGGGCTTCCATACACCTTGATTTTCTGATGGTTCTGGTTGTTATTTGTTTTGAGAAATAGTTGTGATTCTCTCTATGGTTGCATGAGGAGGCAAAGTGTGTCTACCTACACCTCCATATTGACTGGAAGTCTCTATATGTCTATTTTTAACATATTAGAATGTAAGCTCCAGGAGGGCAAAGATTTTCACTCTTTTTTATTCACTGTAGGTTCTAAACAAATAATTGTTACAGGAGCAAGACTGCTGTGAGGTTAAGTGAGATAATGCTTATAAAGCTCTAAGCGCTCACTGATGGAGACACAGGTTTTATTTGGCTTAAACTATATTTAAAAAAAACTGAACTAAAACGTTTAAAAAATAAAGACATTTCCCACAATACAACCTATATTTCAGATATCTCTGAAGAAAAGACCAGAAGGCCTGGCAATACTGGGTCAGCATTCCTGCAAGGCCATGCTCCACTGAAGCTGAAGGCAGAGCATGTCCTTGTCTGTGTGTCACAGTCCCTGCTGCATCCCACCGAATAACATCTGAGCTTCTTTCTTACATCACGTGTCTGGCTGCTGCTGCAGGCATCTGAATTTTCAACCTCAGATGTCAAGTTTCCCTCTGGAAGCATTTACAATAAATATTTAATTCATCCATCTAAATGAGTTTAAGATAAAAGAAACTAGATGACCTTATAATAGTAAGGGGAAAGAGCAAATAAAAACTGTTGGATAAAATATGGTCCCATATTTGCTTTAAAAGAAAAAATACAGTAGTCCCTTGCTATACCAGTTCACTTATTGCAGCCTCACTCTATCGCGGGTTTTTAAAAAATATTATATTTAATTATTTATCGTGGATTTTTTGCTATATCGCAGGATTTTGTGGTACTGTATACATATGTTGTTAAAGTTACGTAGGTTTAAAAGTGTAGAATAAATGTAAGGTTCCCACTTAATGGGGTGTCTGGAACGTAATACCCGCAATAAGTGAGGGAATACTGTATATATAAATTTACACAGGAAAAAGAATGGAATACACCAAAGTGTTAATAATGGTAGTTAACTCCAGGTTTGCAGATTATGGGTGATTTGTGTTTTCTCGCAATCAGAAGAATAAAATTCATATTTCATTAAAAGACAGATTTATGGTGTAAAAATTATATATCAATAAAGCTGCCAGAAAGGAAGGAAGGAAGGAAGCCACTATTCAGAGAAACTGTCAACTCCGTACCTTCCTTCAGAAACCTATTTCTATGTCCCTCATTCCCATTGGCTCCATCTTTCCCCTCTAAATCACCTTGGACACATGATGAAGGGTGCAAAGCTGATAAACATCTTTTATAATCCTTTATATGCTTCTGGATCTTATTATAGTGCCCCCTGGTCCTTCCTCACAGTTTAGGCTCATTGGGGGGCATAATAAGGTTACACATTCCTTCAAGTGATGGCAGGGGTGGGAAGAAAACCACCTATCAAAGTCATGGCTAAAACTGATGAGTTATAATACCAATCAGATTTCACTCGTTTAATCTTTAATCATATTTAGTGATGGTGGTTCTTCCCTTGACAGACTAAGATCATAGTTTTCCTCCTAGGAACAGTGTGGCTGAGCAGAAGGGAAGGCTCGGGAGACTTGGAACCCTGCCTTGGCTCTGCTGGACTACCTCACTTGAGCAAGCTACCTACTCTTTCTTTCTTTTTTTTTTTTCAAAGATTTTATTTATCTTTAGAGAGAGGGGAAAGAAGGGAGAAAGAGAGGAAGAGAAACATCGATGTGTGAGGGAAACATCAATCTGTTGTCCCTTGCATGCCCCAAGCTGGGGACGTGGCCCACAACCCAGGCATGTGCCCTGGCCATGAATCAAACCAGCGACCTTTTGGTTTGCAGGACGATGCTCAACCCACTGAACCACACCAGTCAGGGCCAACCTACTTAATCTTTAGGCCTTAGTTCCTTCATCTGTAAGATGAGAATATCATCTACTTGAGAGCAGAAGGCCAGATCTATGATCCTGTGATTCCCAAGGCTCTTTGAAGTTGTGGAGCCACAAAATGGACTAACTTCCAGTGCTGAGAACAATGAAAATGACTTTTCCAGGTGTCTGTACCCTACACAATCATACTTAATGTATTTACAACTAAACTGATAGGCAAGCTCAAATATCTAAATGCCAATAAGTCTTTAAAGAGATGTCACAAAGTTCACAGACTAAAGCTTCTGTGGTTAACTTACAGGCTTCTGAGAAAAGCTCTGATTATACTCACAGTTTTAATAAACTTGGCTATCTAGTTTTTAAGCCCAATACAGGCAAGACGAGAGGAAACTGGAAGAGGAAAAGGAACTACAAAAGGCAGATGCAAGGACATCAGTGAGAAATGAGGCATTAACAGTATGATAGAAACAGAGAATCAGGAAAAATGTTTAAAATACAATCTAGATGCATTTGGGGTGCACTGCAATAGGCTCTGAACACAACAGAGTTTTCCAGCACAGTGAAATAATTTGTTTATAAAGTTGATACTTAGATGCCAAAATAAGTTATACTTAAGAATGAAGGGAAGGGTATCATATTTAAGTATATTTTGAAAATATTTCCATGTAAATTATATTAAAAGCAAAAAATAAAAATAAATTAGTACTCAAACTTTAACTATAAAATAGTAGGCTGTAAAAGTGTAAAACTCTTCTTCTGAGTTTTTCTGTTATTTTCTCTCTCTCGGCCACTCATTTATTACTTTGCATACACAGCCTCCTGGTGTTGGTTATCTCTTTTGAAGCTGCCTCCCTGAGTAGGTAGCTTACACCCATTACCCGAGTGCTATACATCCATCACCTCATTTAATCCCTTATAATAGTCCTATTGAGTAAATATTAGTCTCATTTTACTTGCTGACACAGGGAGGTTAAGCCATTTTCCCAGTTGCATAACTAGCAGCTAGCTCATTTAGGCCCTGTCTAAATCCAAAGCATGCGCTTTTAAGTGTATCATGATTTATTAATGGTCTATGATTATGTGTCTGTTTGCCCCATCACCACCAACAGACTGAGTCTTGAGAGTAAGGACCCATCTAACTTGCTTTCATAGGCCACAGGGACTGGTACGTGGTAGGCACCCAAAGATGTTCAATGGTTGTATCTCTGTTCCTCCTTATGTAGATCCCAAACCTTAAAGGCAATGTAGTATATCCCAATGTATCTGATTATGATTCATGGATCATCTGTGTCCCAGACCTTTGGAATCAGAATCAAATCCTCAGGGTCACAGTGTACGAACCTACATTTAAACGAATAGCTCAAGTGACCCTTAGGTGCACCAAAGATTGAGGACTATTGATCTAGTGCTTAAAAGCACATTCCTTGGAGTTAGTTGATCCTGATTTCAGATCCCAGATCCACTACTTATGAGCTGAATGATCTTGGGCAAGTTAGTTACTTAAATTCTTCAATCTTCAATTCCACTGTCCTTAAAATGGGGTTACTAGAGACACCTACCTCACAGCGTTTTGGAAGGGGCGAAGTTCTTTCATACATCAGTAATTATGGAGCACCTACTATGTGTCAGATATTGTTTTTAGGTGCTTAGGTTACATTAGGGACTAGACAAGCTTCTTGCCCTCACGAAGCTTACCTTATATTGGAGAAGACAGATGATAAATGATGAATAAACAAATAAGCTATATAGTAAGTTAAAATAGTAGATAGTAAGAAAAAAATAGAGCAAATTGGAGAGGGAGTGTGCGGTGGTAGTAGTGGCACAATTTTATAGGGAGTAATTTAGGTAAGTTTCATGGGGAAAGTAACACCTAAGGGAAGATTTGAAGGAGGCTAAGAAGTAACCTAGGCAGACATCTGAGGGAAGAGCATTCCAGGCAGAGGGAACAGCCACTGCAAAGGCCTTCGGGAGGGAGTATGCCTATTGGGCCAGTGGAACAGCCTAGAAGCAATAGAGCTGGAGCTAAGGGAGCAAGGTTAGAGATGAGGTTAGAGAAATAACCAGGGTCAGTTCATGTATGGCCTTTTAGGCCTATATGTAAGAATTAAATGACATAGTCATGTTGAGTACTTAGAACAGTATATGATACATAGTAAACATTTAATGGATGGTATCTCCATTTGCTATTTATATTAATATCTTCCAGTCCCTAAGCAGAGCTAATCTGGAAGGTCAGGCTACAGAAACTATAGAATCTTTTATGTACTTTGGTGAGGTTATAGTCCTTCAACATTTCCAAAAGTATGGAAATCAAATAGATCAAAGGCGCGAGTGATCCCCGGCAGCAAGCAGAGATGGCTAATTCTCTGCAGGTGCTCAGAAAACTGAGCTAACAGAGACACACAAAGTCAACACAGCATCAATAAAAGACAGGGCAAGAGTGGGGTGTGGCTGGGGTGGGCTTGGCTGAAGGCTGAAACCAACAGAAGAGTCGTTAGTATCTCAAGAGAAAAAGCAGTGGAGCATGGAAGCATCACCTCCAGCTGTTGAAACACATTCTAATATCAATGAGACCACAAAGTCATGAGAATAATAACTAAAAACTGCCGGGAGTAAGCCAGGGAGCCCAGCAACATGAATGCACTTGTGTGGGGGAAAAACAAATTAAGAGATTCAGGCAAAACTATCCCCTTTCCTGGTGGAGGCCCTTTAATCTTTAATCTCTCTCTCTTGACACTAGGCATTGAGCTTGCCCCAACAAGACAAAGGATAACTTCTGAGAAGCTAATATTTCTCGTTTGGGAGAAGGACTTCTGAGGAGATGAGGGTCATGTGTCTGTTAGGCTAAAAGAAGTTCTTTCAGTCAGACTGTCACAACTGGGCAGGTTAAAACTAGGACACCCCCACCCCCCACCCCACCCTCTCTCTCTCTCTCATAACAGAAAGAGCTGCAGGGCCCCTGAGCTTCGAAGAGGAACGTGGTCTCTTTGGGAGCCGGAAGCAGGCAAGACTATAATAAAGGCAGGATGAAGACACTGGGCTGGGCTTTCCACTGTCTCAAATTGGTGTGCCAGTCTCCTCTGCACCTGCCCTGGGGGAAGCAAAGCTCAGTGCTGTCCAGTAGAAATCTAGAAGTGGGCATCTCTTGTGGCCTTGATTATGCCAGTTTGGCAAGGAAGAGCATTGCACTTGGTCTCCATGACCCTGACTTAACCTAGTCAACAGGGAGCAGTTTAGTCTCAGAAGAAATGAAGAGCTACTCAATTTATGTGATCTTCAACTCAACACTTTCAATTTGTAACGAAAACCATTACGAAAATGAATGAGAAACCTGGTATTTTTATTCCATTCCTCAAACTATTTGTCTGTCTGTCTTTCCCATCTCCTGATAGCAACCATATATTTGCTTTGGAAGTTCTTAATTGCTACATTCCTGCCTATTTATTCACTGCTAGGTTCTGTGGAAATAGCAGTGGAAAAGACAGACAAAAATCCCCATTTTTATGGAACTCACATTCCAGTGTGGGTGGGATGGGGAGATAAACAGTAAACAGATATGCAAACAAGTGAAATACTTGTAGAAATTGACAGGGCAATGATATAAGTAAAACAGGGTGGTGTGACATGGCTTGACTGCCAGGGCACGGGGTGGGGACATTAGACAGGGCGGTCAAGGTTAGCCTCTTAGAGACCGTGTCATCGGAGCTGAGTCCTCACCAGACGAGAGGGAGCCAGGCGTGCAGTCTGGGGAGACAGAGGGCAGCCAACGCAAAGAGCGGAGACGGGAACCGGCAGCAAGCGTGCTCTGCCTCCCACTTCCCTGTTCTGCACATAAACGCTGTTTCTCTGTCTCTGGCACGTTACAATCTGGTAAGGAAATGGTGCTATGAGGCTCGGGAAAGGAACAATATTGAACAGAACAGAACTCCAAGGCTTACCGATTATTGGAGACACGTATGGGCATTGGGGGGAAGGGGGGAGCATAGCAGGCAGTCGGATCCTAGCGGGAGGATAAGGCAAGGGCCGCCGAAATGGCGCTGTTCCCCTTTGCTGCTGCGTTTCACTGCGCTCGTTAACTGGGACAGCAGTCCGTGTGCGCGAGTGCAGGATGTCCAATTCGCAGCACTGTGTCACACGTCGTCATTGCAAGTCACCGACTGACAGGATTTAGCGCTCTGTCTGGCAGCGACCAGCAGTCAAGCAGAGAGAATTCCACTGGATTACCCAAAGCACCTGACCCACAAATGAGGAGTGAGGAGGACATTTTTAAAAAACAACAACTCTTGAATGGTGCAGTGAGCCCATTCGACATCGAATCAGAGACAGGAATATGCAGCCACCTCTGAGGGATAAGATCAATTTCTGGTGCTTGTCGCCTGACCTGCAGAATCCACGTTCTTGATCTATGCTCAGTCCTTCATTGTCTTAGCCAAAGGGGCAGATGTTAAGTGGAGGTGGGTGGATGGGCTGCTCTAGGGCAATATTCCATTGTCTGACTCCAGAGGAGCCTTACAGGGTCAGTGGGAGAGAAGGAGGGCACCCTCGGAAACACAGGCTATGTCACTACCGAAGCTGAGACGTGCAGCCAGATTCTTATCTTTGGCAAGCCCACCGCAGACCCCAGGTTTGGGATGAGGGGACAGAATGAAGGAAAGAAGCTCATTTCCATCTCACAAGAAGTGGATGGTACTGAACTGCCCACGCCTTGTGGATTTCTGAACGTTCTAATTCCCCTAATCAAGGCCTGAGACCCCCCACGCCTCATCCTGCTCCCCTCCAAGCCCTTCCCACACAGCTGTTAGGTAAGCTTTACTAGATGGAATGTGTTTGCAAAATCTGTTTTGTTCATTGGAACATGTTTATCTAGAAAGAAAGAAAAAAAATCACTGTCCCTTCTCACTATTTACTTTTTGGTGACTGCCTTCTGGGATTTGGAACTGGATAAACAGATGGACTTCACGGAAGGAACCAGGCGCAACGCCAGGGTGTGTATATATATCTTGGTCTGAGTGTATATATGGCAAATAGTCCTCATCCACAGCTGTGCTGCTTTTGTAGGGACGTGAGGGGACAGCAACTTTCGGATGCGAGCACTCCCACTGCTCCAAGGTGCACCTCCCGGGGGGAACCTTGGGCTATGGGATGCCAGATGGCTCCTAGAGTTCTAACCCCAGATTTATGACCTCAGTGTCATTTTCTGGCCTCTGGCTGCGGTAATTAAGCGCTGCGCCAGATTCAGAACTATTGCTCGTGAGTTGTACTGCATTTGTCTGACATATATGGGTGCCCATAATGTGTGAGTGTTTGCATTGTCTATAGTGACTGGTGAGCTACCAGCACTCCTGCAACAAACTGGATGCCTCTGTGTTACAGGCCCGCCCCCCAGGAGTGTAATCGTGGTGTGTGTGTGTGTGTGTGTGTGTGCACGCGCGCACGCAGAGTTGTGGAAATCCTGAGATGCAATATTTTCCAGGCCACAGGAAAAGCATAACTGCCAGAGGGAACAGAGAACAGCGGATACTCACGGGATAGCACGCTGCCGCTGAAAGGGAATCGGAGGGGAGTGGAGAAGCAGTTTTCCTCCTAAGTTTTTGACCTTCTCCAATATAAATCTCTATTGCAGTGGGTGGTAGAGGAGGAATTAATGCTTTCATAACTCAATATACTTCAGTGACAAGGTTTGAAGACACTTCATTATATTTCAGGGTAATCTTCTAACAGCCAAAAGACTTCAGTTGCTTCACAGAATAGGGTTCAGGTGGATGTTTCTTTCCCTCCAGGCAAAATTCCTTTAAACAGCCATGAAAAAATAGATGACAACACTGCCCAGACAGAGAACTAGTGCCAAACAGGGCCAACGAAAAGCAAACCAAACCGAACCCCCTCCAAGCCCCCCATAAGGACTCCCTGAGGTGGAGTGGACTATTTCCATCAGGTTCAGGTAGCTCAAAGGCAAGAACATGAAATAATTAGATCCCAACAGACCGAGGTGCTGTAGGTAATGGGACCTCATACAGACAGAACAAAAGATTCTGCTGCTAACAAAGGCTCTGCAGACCTTTATCCTGCAGCGAGCAATGAGCGTGAGGGATGCTGCCCAGGCAATGAAAGGACTCAATCGTTCCTCTTCAGTGAGCGGAGCCCAGGAGGAGTGTTCCAGGGCACTCTCACAAACACTCTTTAATAATACCATCCAGAGCCTTTGATTCAAGGAACATGCTGAAGAATAAACAGCCTATTAATCTGAGTTTTCTGGTGCGCCTGAGTATACAAAGCAGCAATGAACTAACCCCTTGGCTCTCGCAAACATGCCGACTGCACACCATCCACTGCTTCGCTGCACAGCCCAGCCCCTCCTCTCCACCACTGCGTGCAGTTTGTCCCTGCAAAAGCTTCAGGGTTTGGGGGCCCTGAGGGTTGCTGCTAAGGATGCCCAGGCCAAACCCAGGGTGCAAAAGACTGGAGACAGCGTATCCTTGTTCGGCCATAAGCGGCACAGCCATGTGACTTCAGGCTCAAATGAGAACTGTGTGGTAGCGTGACTGGGTGAGGAGACCAAGTCATCAGTCTGCCTCTTTCTGAGCCAAGTTGACAACCACAGGCCTGGGAAAGGAAGGCCCAGTTTCAATTGCTTCCCAGTCTTGGTTACCTTGGTGGCAGGAAGGGCTCCTGCATGGGTGGGCTTTGGGTGCCATTCTGTGGAAACATTCCTGGGCGTTCTGCCGAAGTAAAAATTACCAAGTAAGTAAGGTCCCTGAGTTTTCAAGGAGGGCAAGGAGAGGAAAGATAAGTGGCTGTTTCACTAGCGGGTCGGTTCACTAAGAGTTGCTCTTTAAAAACAATCAGGTGTAGCTTTTGTGATAACAACCATTTGATGAAGCATCAGGTTCTCCTCCCTGCCCCCAAGTAGATCATAAACAAAGAAGCTCATAGTATGAACTTTAGGCAATAAACCAGGGTTCAATCCTTAAAACAGTGTCATTGAGGTTAGGATAATAGGCTTGAATCCACCGTGAGAGCCAGGCGGTCCCTTTGTGTTCTGCAGTCCTTGACCTCACGCAAGGTGTGTGCTTTATCATAAAAGAAACTGGCCTGATAAGGTGTATAAGTCAGTATTGTTGCTACTGAACACATACACTCTCGAAGCACAGATACTACTGCCCCAAATTTATATACAAAGAAAAACACATCCCCCTTTCTAAAAATGGCTTCAAAAAGGTGCTTTTGATTAAAAAAAAAAAATTAATTCTGAAGTCCCCTGGTTCTACTTCCAGGGAACTACTTTATGTTTGGTCTCTTCAGCTGGCAGAGAAAGGGCACATATCTTACAGACGAGAAGAAAGAGCACAAAAGCTCACATACTTTACATGACTGACTCCGAGGTGCTGGAGAGTGCGGTGATTAAGAGCATGATTAAGTTAGAGCCGGGGGTTGTTTGTTACATATGTGATCTTAGAAATGTTACATACAATCTGTGAGCTTCACTTTCCTCACTTGTGAATCAGCCTCACAGGATTAGTGTGCAGATCATAGGACATCAAAAATATTTCGTGTAGCTCTGGCGGCTGTGGCTCAGTGGATTGAGTGTCGGCCTGCGAACCAAGTGTCGCAGGTTCAATTCCCAGTCAGGGCACATGACTAGGTTGACTGTCAGGTCCGCAGTTGGGGGCGCGAGTGAGAGGCAACCACACAGTGATGTTTCTCTCCCTCTCTTTCTCCTTTCCCCTCTCTCTAAAAATAAAATAAAATACAATAAACAAATAAATTATTTAAAAAAAAATTTCGTGTAGGGCCTGGGACAAAGTAAGTACTCAGTAAATGACAGCTGTACTTGTTACTCTGAGTCTTCCGAGAGGCCCAGGAATCAAGTGTGACCCTGTGGAGGGACCAAACTGTTGGCTGGCACATGAGCTGCGCGAAATGGGAGTTTCCTCATTCCTTCATTAGGCTGAGTTTAGAAGGTCTCCAGGTCTCCCACCAATGCACTGGAAACAAGTTTGAGTTCCATGGGGTTACTGATGAAAGGGGCAAGGAGAGATCAAAGCCTAGTACTCTGGGACCTCATTTTTGATTTTGGAACTGCAGATTGACCAGGGCTTTTACCACCCCGGGGACTGGGTTAGCGGATACAGCCTCCTTCCTCTGGCCTCCCCCCTGTTTAGACAAACAGATGTAATCTGAACACAAGCGGGGCCTTGCAAGCACAGATCTGGTACTGGACAGCCTTTCTCTGCAGCGTTCCTGGGGCTGTCAGGTGACATTCATCTGAAGGCTGAATCTAACCCTGCCTGCGGGTAACGGGGGGCCTTAGGAAACCGCTTCTCATGACCACAGCCCTGAGCACCTCACTCTGAGGCTGTGAGGTGAACACCATTAATATTGATGAGCTGCAGCTCCTTCACCTCATTTAATGTTTATTTACAACCATTCTTCTCATATGCTAATGAGGGACACTGGGCTCTTCAGACAGAAAGGAGAGTACTGGACCCTGTCTGCCAGCATCTCCTTGGCAAACTCCTGTCCCTTGAAACAGAAGGTTGCACAGAGGGAATGATGCCAAACGGAGGGAATGCAGCAGAGGGGACAAAATGATGTGAAAAGAATGTCTGCAATGCGGTGGGGAGAGAGAGAAGCCCAGCTGCTGGGGCCGCGGCATGACAAAGGTTCAGTTATACCCACCCAGCGGGTAACAAACACAAGCTGAAGGGCGGGGATCTGAGGAACTATGAAAGGGACAACATGTTAGATTTTGGAATTGGGGGTGAGGGTGGAGAGGAGTGGGCCCACGGGTGTCAGAAGGCTTGAAGGCCTCTCTCTAATCCATTTCACTTTCTTCTACGATCTTAACACATTGCGTATGGATGGCGAGAATTCTCGTCATTTCTAAAAGGCATTTAAATTTCCTGGTACGCAACGTGTTAAGAAATCAATAAACAGGGGACTGGGGTAGGTTTTTTATTAATCCTCACCCAAGGACATGGTCATTGACTTTAGAGAGACAGGAGGAGGGAGGGAGAAAGGAGAGGAGAGAGAGAGAAAGATCCGTGTGAGACAGAAACATCAGATGGGTTGCCTCCCATATGTGCCTCAATTGGAGATCAAACCTGCAACCTAGGTATGTTCCCTGACCAGGGATTGAACCCACAACCCTTTGCAGCATGTGACAATGATCCAGCCAGATGAGCCACCCAGCCAGGGCACTGGTGTCGATTTCTGTAAGGCAGTTAAGTGCCCACAGCAACTAAATCTTGGCAAATGTTTGTTTGGATAAAAAAATACTCATTAGTACGAAGTGGATAAGCAGAGAGGAAAAACCACCGTTTCTCTTTCCTCCACGTTATGGGTATGAATATCAAAGAATAGGATGATTAAGCAACAATGAGCCAGAGACCAAGGGAAAATATACATTTAAAAAATATAGCCATTCTCTTACTTCAGGGCTTTTGAGCCTAACAGAATACAGAGCCTCTTCCAAATTCCATAGTACATAGAAAGTCAATTTTGGGTCATCCTATCCATTCAAAAGGTATGAAAAAATTAGATAAGACATTAGGAAGATGAAAGAAAAATACTTGGGATATATTAATGTTTATTAATATCAGTAGCAACATCAAACTTTAAATTTCTTACATGCCCTGGCTGGGTGGCTCAGTTGGTTGGGGTGTCATCCTGTGCACCAAAAGGTTGTGGGTTCGATCCCTGGTCAGGGCACATACCTAGATTGCAGGGTCAATCCTCGGTCAGGGTGAGTATGAGAGGCAACTGATCAACGTTTCTCCCTCCCTCCCTCTCTCTCTCTAAACTCAATAAACATATCCTTGGGTGAGGATTAAAAATTTTTTAAATAAAATTTCTTACATACTTAAATGCCAAGTCCCACTGTATTTTTGGTCTTTGCTGCCTTGCACTTTACACTCCTATTTAGATAATTATTCCCTTCCTGCCTGCAGGGTCCACACCGTCTCCTTTCTCCCATTCTGGCTTTTTCTGTGAAGTACTTTGAAGATCATGCCTACCCTTGATGTGCCTTTCTGTAAAGCTAAATAGGCAGGAGAAAAAAGGACTCTCTTACCTTAAAGATTTAACCACATTTATATAAGTACAAAGTATTGGTTCTAACGGGTAGATTTTATGTTTGAGTTGTCTGTCTGAAATCATCATCCCTTAGGGTACGATTTCATCTCTTTCAAGTTTTCTATGAACTCAGTTCCTGTTGGACTGAAGGAATCAATAGCAACATGCATTAGGCCCGACAATCTGCAGCTCAGCTATGTTTAGGACGAACATGTCTGGGAGAGTAACTGACAACCATATTCTTCTCAACCATTTTTTTTTTTCTGTATTTATTGTCCACCCTCGCCTTCTTAGATATTTTTTCCAAGTGCCCAGCTCCATGAAATTTTACTACCATATACATACTTTGTGTATGTGTGTGTGTGTGCTGTACTGGAGGGCCATGGACCCACAAACCATTGAAATACCCAACTTTTTTTTTTGCCTCTGAAAGAATCAATATTTACCCCCTTGGGGGCAATATTGCTCCCATTTAGAATGTATGTTCTAGAGATTTGTAAAAAGTATATCATCTGATTTAATGTGTTCCAGGATTGAACCTAACATTCTCCCAAACTGAACCATCAAACACAATTACACCTCTGTTCTGATTTAAAAGAAAAGAAAGAAAGAAAGAGAGAGAGGAAGAAAGAAAAGGCATCTTTGTGCCTATCTAGTGCTAGTTCTTCCCAAGAAGAGATCAAGATCCTTGTTTTCACATTGGGCCTGATCTATCCACACAATAAATGACTTACTTTTTGGCTGTGGGTTCGCTTTTTACAATAGTCCTATTTTAGTGCTGGAAGAGGTAATAGATTGTCAGGTCCCTTAGGGACTCCCAAATAGTTCATTTACCTAAAAGTCAACAATACAGTCCCTTGTAAGAGTAGAATTAAGTTCATTATCTCATTAAATTTCTCCCAAACTCCAGAGGAACATAATGATTGGTATTGCTATTCCCCTTTTACAAGCCGAGAAATAATGACATTGAGAGATTAGGTAGCTTAATTTAGGTCACAGGGACTGATGTTTCTTTATATAAAAATCTTATCTGTCATACAAGGTCACTCTGAGGATTTCTGGACTTTATGACTTCTAGTTCCTACTTAAATCTGGGATCATGGTATCCTGGTAGAGAAAAGTTTACAAAGGTGGTTCTGCCTCTGCCAACCCCTTTTCTCCATCTGACAGCACAAAAGCAAAGGAAGGCACTAACAAATAAGAACCGACTGATAGGGAGAGAGGAAGAGAACCAGGCTATTGTCCTAAAGGTTACTGTTTCACAAGCAAACGGCTTAGGTAGCACAGAATACCGTACAGGGAGGCATACAAAATGGTTTCTTTCGTAAGATGGATACCACCATTTTATAGGGCTCAGATGAGATATTAAACCATGATTTGTCCCTCAGAAGATGCAAAGATCCAAAGAAGACCTCCCACAAGACATGAGAAATCCATATTTTATTTCGCAGTCATGGAAACTGACCACATCTTAGAACATATCCATGTTTGAAACTTACCGTAAGTGAGGGAAAATTAGAGGTTGGTAAACTCACTAAAAAATACTATCTAAGAGGGCTCTTCTCTGTAGACTAGCCTTGGGCTCATTTAATTCTCCCAACTAAACCCGTGTTAAAATCCCCTCAGAACAAAATACAACTTATTTGTTCAAAAGAGTAAGTGACTTCAAGAGATAACTTGTCCATCTCATGCTTTCAAGCAGCTGTGCACAGAATTCATTCCTCACAGCCAGACTCTACCTATTAAAAATAAAGCAAAGAACTTCAGTGAAGCGCATTCTGCAATACTGCTTAGGAACTCAGTATGACAATGAAATACATCATCTCTAATAAATTTGCCCTCGTCTGTGAACTTAGTCCTTCACAGTGCAATCAAAGTTTGTTTCCTTTTTGTTTGAAGAGATGGAGATGAGCTAATGATGGGTTAAAAGGCTTTAACTTTAATTCAGAATTTCCAGAGCCAAAAGATACACCCTAGATCAACACAAACACATTAAGGCAAAGATCAAAGTACTGGATACATTAAGCTCAACTAGCTTCTGATACAGAAAACTATTATGCTGGTGGCTTCTTTTGCTGCAAACAGGTTTGAGAAAGGGGGAAAAAAAACCTCAAAGGAAATGAAACTACAACTTTTCTGGACTAAAATAAAAACAAGAATATTCAAGGTATGGAAATCAAAAAAGTGACTCTTCAGCCAAGATGGAGGCCTAGACTGACATGCTCTGTCTCCCTCCACAACTAAGAAGGAGTGCATCTACCTCAAAACCAGAAATAACCAGAAGTTCCAGAAAATAAAGCTACATGGAAGTCCAACATATGAAGTTATAAAGAAGTGGTGCTCGTCTGGATGGGTAGGAGGGGCGAATCTGGGGTGGAGAGGTTAAGTTGTGCTGGCGGCGGCGGCAGCGGCGATGGCAGCAGGACAGCGGTAAGCACAGACACCCGTGTTTAAGGGGAGGTGAGAAGCACCTGTGGAGCACCCCCAGCTGCAGACCAGACGTGTCAGCTCACGATTCCAATGCCAGGGAAGGTAGACCCCCTCTGCCTCAGATGGTGAGGGCCAGACGGCATGGGGATGGAGGAGGAAGCTACTGGTTTCTCAGCAGAGAGTAAACATCAGGAATCCATCTTGGACCCCCGCCCCCACACAAAACGCCACAGTGTGGTGAGAAGGGTCACCCAGTAGTGACGAGTGCATGGGGCTCCACCCCCTATAGCGTAGGAGGTGTGACAGCCCCACCCAGGAAGCAAAGGTAGACACAAAACTGTCAGGATGGCAGCGATCATGATAGAGATCCCGGTGACACAGATGACCAGACAGCAAATATCTAATCAATGGCTCAGCAGATAGGAAATCTTTCTGAGGCTCAGTTCAGAGCTTTGGTTATACGGATGCTTACAGACCTAACAGCAGATCTTAAACAAGACGGGGAAGGAATGAAGGCTAGTCTTGCTGAAATGAATGAAAACACATACGAAACCAGTGGTGAGGGAAAGAAAACCAGGGATCAAATCAACAAATCAGAACACAGGGAAGGAACAAACAGTCAACCAGTGCAGAAAGAAGAAACGAAAAGTGAGAAAAATAAGGAGAGGCTCAGAAACCTATGGGACAGCTATAAGCAGGCCAACATCCAAATCATAGGGTTGCCAGAAGGTGAAGAAGAACTAGAACTTAAAAAATTATGTGAAAAAATAATGAAACAGAACTTCCCTAACTTGGGGAAGGAAATAGACTTACAGGTCCAGGAAGCACAGAGAGTTCCAAAAGAACTGGACCCAGGGAGAACCACACCAAGATACATTATAATGAAAATGTCAAAAATTAAGGATAAAGAGAGAATCTTAAAAGCAGCAAGAGAGAAGAAGGGGTCCCAATAAGACTATCAGCTGATTTCTCAAAAGAAACTCTGCAGGCAAGAAGGAACTGGCAAGAAATATTCAAAGTAATAAAAAGCAAAAACCACGATTACTCTACAACCACGATTACCCTATCCAGCGAAGCTGTCACTCAGAATAGAAGGGCAGAGAAAGTGCTTCCAGGACAAAGTAAAACAGAAGGAGTTCAACAGATCCAAACCACTGTTATATGAAATGTTAAAGGGACTTGTTTAGGAGAAAGAGGATCAAAACTATGAACATTAAAGTGAAAACTGTATCACAACAACCAGCAACAGAAGCTAGGGAACCGAAACAAAGGCAAACTAACTAGGCAACAAGAGTGGGAAAAGAATTATAGGTATGGGGAACATTTTGGGGGGAGGTCAGTGGGGAAGGGGAAGGGGGGAAGAGAGGGAGATGGTACAGGAATTAAGAAGCATAGTAGGAGGGAGTGGAGTAGACAGGAAGATGTTGAGAAGAACTATATGCACAACCAATGGGCATGGACTAAGGGGGGGGGCAACTGGAGGGACTGGTGTGACTGGGTGGAGGGGAGCAAAGGGAAAAGAAATTGGGACAACTGTAACAGTGTAATCAATAAAGCATATTAAAAAATAAAATAAAGTCTTTTTTAAAAAAGTGACTCTTCACTATAGAGGAGTCACGTAAATGAAAAACCATTTCCTACTGGATGCCACAAACCAGAAAAAAAATGGGGTTGGGGGCAAAGCCTTTAAAGTCTTGGACACCAGAGCAAAGGAACAAAACTGAAAATATTCCAACTTGGACTAGGTGAGGAAGGAGAACCGCACCAAAACTTTGCTCGTATTGGTTGCAGCATCTGTCAATGAACTGGGAAGGAGAGTGAGCAGAAGTGAGCATCACCATGTCCAATCTTGATTTGTTAATTTCCACAGCTTTTGTCCGTCTTACTCTACCAACATAACTAGTTAAAAAACAACCCTAGATTCAGGAAAAGGCTAATCTTTTTCACTGGCACGTGCCCAAAGAAAACACATTCTCCAATGAGCAGTATAATAAGGCAATACAAATAAGACTACTTATCAAACATTTTATCTGAGGTGCTCAAAGCACTTTTGCCAATATTATATCTAGTTCCCATTTCCCCTTCCCCACCTTCCCCATCGCTGCGGGAGTAAAAACAAGCTTTTTATAGGAAGGATGTCTTCTCTGCATATTGATATAAGTCTGAATACAATTTTAAGAAAGGAACTTCCCAAAGAGGCTGTGGGTGGAGACTCCTCGGATTCTCTAGGGAGCCAGATCCTCCAAGCACAGAGGTAAAGGCTGTGTTCCGCCACTTCCAGACAGTGCGGTAGAGTTCCTCTTGACACCATGGATGCTGCCACGAAGAGCCATTCTTTGTATCTGGCCCAGGGGCCAAAAGAGAGAATTCAGAAGGAAGATTAAGAAGGCATTTTCCCATCCAGATATAAGTAAGGAAACAGTCCTGCTGACTCACTAATCCTTTTTTTCTATAGGTGGTATTATTATCCTGGTTTTATGCTCAATGAACAGTGGAATGGAAAGTTAAAATTTTAAGATAAATAAATAATTCTTTGAAACTTCCTTCTAAAGTTCTGTGACAAACAGTCATGGAATCCAGGGATCAATTTCAAACAGTGATTGATGTAGGTTATCAGAAGAGCCGTTAAAGGTTTGAGAATTAGAAGCTAGAATACTTTTTTTTTAGTGGAGAACAGAAGGAAATAGGAAGACCTAACAGACCAGTGGTTTCTCACAATACAGGGTCCAACCTCAGGGGAACAGATATCAAACACAATTTTACAATGCAAGGTTAAGTGTACAAATAGTTCTATTTGATCCATGGTTTTGTACAAAACATATAACTATGTGCTGTTACACTACACTACTGATGGGTTGTTAGACTTCAACTGTCAGGCAATAGTCAGTGAGTATGTCACAAGCTGTGGGCCTGAGAAGTTTGAGAAATATGGTTAAGATAGATAAAACAATCATTTTCTTTGCTCTGTATTCCAAGTGGTAGGTTTTTCCTGGGCCTCTGGCATGGCTGTCTGAAGTCCTACTCTAGACAAGATGAAGAGACTTTCTCCCCCGAGTAGTATGCTGGGCACTGAAGAAGTTCCTTGCTTCCCCGGGGCATCTAGAAGAAGCCAAAAGGGCTGTATCAAGTGCTAAATATTGTGGGCAGGATGATTTGAAATTTCAGGTTTGTGATGGCCTGAAGTAGATGCCTTTTATAAAAAGAAACTATAAAGTCCTAACTCTCTGTGTTTGAATTTAGGAACTATTTTAATAATAATCTTTTATTTTTTTCTGGTAGGCCTTGATATTGCAGAAAAACCTTAGAGTGATATAATTGAGAAGAGATTTTTTTTAAAAAGATGCTTATTATATACAAATTGCCATTTATAAAAAGTCATGGGCATGTAAAGTACAGCATGGGGAATACAGTCAATAATACTGTAATAACTATATGTACGGTATAATAATCATATGTATGGTGTCAGATGGGTACTAGTCCTATCGGTGAGCACTTGGTAAGTTATATAAATGTTTAATCACTATGTTGTACATCCAAAACTGATATAATATTGTATGTCAACTGTAAGTGAAGAACAAAAAATTATTAAAAAAGAATAAGGACAACTTCTATACACACAAAAAAGATTATTATTTTTATGGAAAATTGGATTGAATATCATCAACTAATCAGGACTATTTTGAATGAATAGACTTTATGATGAACACATAGGTCATGATAAAAGTAATTAGGATGAAAGGAATCTTTACATTTCCATGAAACCAAAGTTTATAAATACAATTTTCTATTGCTTGAGAGAAACCAGGAAATCTGAATATGACCTTGGCTGATCATGTCAAGACACCCAATTAATGATTGCTCCCCTTCACCCAGACTCAGGCCTCTAGGCAAGAAAGCAATTAAACTTCCATTAAAAATCAATTATCTGCCCACGTTTATGAAGTACCTAGAATAGGCAAATTCATAGAGACAGGAAGCAGAACAGAGGTTACCAAGGCTGGGGTGCATTAGGGAGAAACGGGGAGTTATTGTTTAACAGAGTCCAGAGTTTCAGTCTCAGATGATGCAAAAGTTCATCATGGCTACACAACACTGCAAATATACTTAACGCTGCTCAATTATACACATCAATGGTTAAAATGGTAAATTTATTCCATATATTTGTCACAATAAAAAATACTCTTATTTAAAAAAATATCCAGGTAAAGGTTCTTCAATCATTCCCTTCACAATAATGTAGCCTAGGCAGTTCCCCAAATTTGGGTGCTTATTAACGGTACAGCTCCTCTGGCCATACCCCAGACTCGCTATGTGGGGTCCTAAGGCAGGATCGTGAAGAGCTAGTTGGCTGCTGTCTCTACTGGCGCAAAGCGGTGCCGATTCAGGACGGTTACGAACCATTAGACTTCTTCCCAGTCCTGTGTTTTCTTTTGCGTTTTCAATTTTTTATTGTGGTAAAATGCATGTAACAAAAATGTACCATCTTTACTACCTTTAAGTGTACAGTTCAGTGGCATTAAGTACAGTCACATTGTCATGAAACCATCACCACCATCCAGCCCCAGAATGCTTTTCATCTTGCAGAACTGAAACTCTATACCCATTAAATGACAACCTCCCATTCCACCCTTCCCCAAGCCCCGGAAACCTCCTTCTACTTTCTGTTTTTATGATTTTGACTACCCTAAGTACCTCATATAAATGGAATCACACAGTATTTGTCCTTTTGTGAGTGGCGTATTTCACTCAGCATGATGTCTTCGGTTCATCCATGTTATAGCATGTCAGAATGTCCTTTCTTTCCTAAGGTTGAATTAAATTCCGTTAATGTATGTGCCACAATCGGCTTATCCATTGATTTGCTGATAGACACTTGGGTTGCTCCCACATTTTATCTACCGTGAATAATGCTGCTATGAATACGGGTGTACAAATATCTTGTCGAGACCCTGCTTTCAATTCTTTTGGATACATACCCAGACGTGGAATTGTTGAATTATATTGCAATTCTAGATATAATTTTCTGAGGAAGTACCATACTGTTTTCCATGGAAGGTATACCATTTTACATTTCTACCAACAGTGCACAAGGGCTCCAGTTTCTAGACATCCTTGCCAACACTTATTATTTTTTTAATACTAGCCACCCTACTGGGTGTGAGGTGTTATCTCGTTGTATTTTGATTTGCATTGCTCTAATGATTAATGGTGTTGAGCATCTTTTCATTTCATTCACGGCTTATTGGTCATTTGTATATCTTTGGAGAAATGTCTGTTCAAGTCCTTTGTCCATCCTGATAGAGTTGGTTTTTGTGGTCAATGTCCTTGTGTTTTAATAGTTGTCAGATTTAATTTACATAGAGAAGGGTGTGATTTAACTCTCCGATATAAAAGTTGTTTTCGAGAGACAGCACACTGTTGTTTCATTAAGGTGACACAGTTATTAAGAGCCCTCTCTGTACCAGGCCTTGGGCGAGACATTAGGATCAAAATGCTCAACAAAGCATGGGCTCTTGTGATTAAAGAACTTAAATCCTAATGGAGAAGACAGCTGATTTCAAAACATGCTGATAACATAAGGACAGGGAGCTCAGGAACAAAGGACAGGATTTAGCCTACTTGATGGGCTGAGGCAGAGGACTGCTGAGGGAAGGTATTCTAGGGAAGATGAGGACTGAAGTGGGAGTTTATCCAGGTGAAAAGATGGGGTGGTGGTGCTACAGGCAGAGCCCAAACAAAGGCATCCTGACAGGAAAAGACACGTGAGGTGAGGGGAACTACCAGTACTTGAGCTAATATAATTGGAAGAGTAGATTTTAAGGCAAGGAGTTGCTGGAGTTGAGGTTGAAGAGGGAAGCAGAGATCAGGTCACAGAGAGCCTTGTGTGCTTCATTCTACAGGTGATGGGGCACATGAAATTGCTTTAAGTAGAAGAAAAAAAGCAGCATAGTCAGATTTTCTTTGTATGTAGATCACTTGACTCTGAAAAGGAGCAAAGTGGATGGGAGAGACTGCAAAGGTTCAAATAAGAACTGGGGCAATGAAAATGGGAGCCAAGAGGAAAGGTCAGGGATTCAAGAACTATTTTGAAGGTAGGATCAATCTAACTCCTTAGTGGACTGCGTGTGATGGGGGTGGAGGAAGGAGGCATCTCGCATGATAAAAGTAAAACTCTGGGAACTGATTTGGGGAACTCAAGAAGGTAGGCACATTCAAGGGTAGAAGGGGAGGGGATCTGTCTCTGACATGTTGAAAATGAGGTAACTGTCAGACATATCAGTAGAGAAGTATGAGGACACTATCCAGTGGGTCTGGTGCTCAGGGGGAGCTCAGGACTAGAAATACAGTTTAGAAGTCATTCGTCTAAGGTAGTAGGAAAAGTCAGAAGAAGACAAGACTTCTCAGTAACAATATTTAGTGAGAAGTCATGAGCCAAGCATGGAACCCTGGGATATACCACTATTTAAGACGAGGAGAAAGGAATAGTAACTTGTGAACGATACTAAGGAGAATTGGTCAGAGATGAAAGAAGAGGTAGTGGAAAGGGTATAACTTTGAAGCCAAACAGAACCATACTGCTTATTGTATGACCTTGAACAAACTAGTCGTGAGCCTCAGTTTTCTTGTCTATAATATAGAGATAATAATACCGGAAGGATTGTGATGAGGATTAAATGTGATACTGTATGAATTATAACTTTAAAAAGTGCCTTTCATGATGCCTGCCTCATTGTAGGTACTCAACAAATATTATTTCCTTTTTGTGTTAGTCTGGCCATCTTAGGTTTCTCTCTCTGGAAGTAACTGAAAGTAGGGTATTCTTAGTTGTTATGTAGTTTTTAGCTTAACCAAGAGTCAAACCTAGAGATGGCCTGGCCTCTGCCAATTTACAGTTACTCTAAACTGAAGCCATAAAGATACAAAAAAATTCAGGTTTGCATTGGTATTCTCAATGTATGTGTAACTACTGCTCTTCTACTGTGTTATGACTGTTTTTTCCAGAATACTGTTCCTTGGGAGTTGCTCTGCAATGAATAAAATGGGTAAATAATAACATACTTGGGAAGGACTAGGAATCCATAGTTAATTAGAGATGACACCAGGTTCATTTTTGACTCAAGGAAGAGATGGGATTTTTGTGTGTGGCAGGTGGTGAAAAGGTCCTGGAATGCCCCAAAACACAAAAATCAGAAAAGAAAAAAATTATTTGTGACTCCAAGATTAGTTTGGTACAGATTTTTTTTTTTTCCTTACTGGAAGCTAAAACATGTGTTACATCACCCTGGCAGAATTGCTTTTAATGATCTGTAAGCTTCAATGAAACAAGTATCATTTAAGGCTTTGAAGGGAGAGAAAAAAGGGTGTTTCAAGTCCCTCAAACAACTTACTGCTCCAGGATTTCTAATAATCATGTCAGTATTTTTCTCTTTGACTAGAGAGCAAAGGAAAACAAACACCTCTGGAAACTGGAGTTGGACAAGAGAACAAAGTTTATTGATGAAATCCTGTTAAATACTGGCAACTGAAACAAAACCCAACCCTTACGTCTTTTAAAAAACTGACCCAGCTCCATCTTTCCTCTCCCCCTCAGTGATTTTTCAGTGCCACAAAAGGCTCTTAAGGCCGAGCTAAACAATCACAGGAAAGTTCTTTCAGGAAAAAGATGCAATGGTAACTGCACTGTGCCTTGGTCATGCCATTGGTAGGCCATTTCCCCTCAGAAATTTATTTCTTGGACTTCTAGCCAAGATGGTGGTGTAGGCTGACATGGCCAAGCCCTTTGCTCAACATCAAAATTACAACTAAAATATAGAACAACCAGCACTCGGAACCGTCAGAAATCGGACTGAATAGAAGTCTCACAACTACAAAAATAAACCATATGCATCCAGACTCGTAGGAGGGGCACAGATGCAAAACTGGCTCGTCTCACACCCATGTGCGGTGGATAAAAGTTCGGGAGGCATGTCTTGGGAGCGAAGAGTCCCAGCCCCCATACCAGACCTCCAGCCCAGGGTTCCAGTGCCAGGAAGATAAGTCCCCATAACTTCTGGCTGCAAAAACCAGGGAGAATTGAGTCTGTAAGAAACTTCTGGAGCCCCAAGAAGTACCTCTTAAAGAACCCACACACGAACTCAACTACTCTGACTCACTCCCTCTGAACTCCAGCACTGGGGTAGCAGTTTGAAAGGCACCAGTGACATACAGGGAGGAAATGAAGTATGTCTGGCATCAAGGTGAGCAGAGGTCATTGTCTATTTTCTAACCCTGCCCCCCCCCCCCAATACACACACACAGAGCCAGCAAGCTGGTGCCATATCTGAGAGTCCATTAACCTGGCTAACACTGTTTGGCCCGCCTTAGAGATCTCCAGAGACTCCACACCATCTGACTTATGAGCCCACCCCATCTGCTTTTCCATATGAATAACTGGTTTTGATTCTTGCTTCACAGCTTCCTAAATTCCTCTCAAATAAGCAACAGCTGGCCTCAGTGAGCCCCACACCTGGCACTAGCAGCAGCCAGCCTAGATTCACAGCTTGGCTTCACCTGGGACTCTCCAAGCCCAGCACAAGTAGCAGCCATCTCAGATTGCTTTATAGCTCGGGCAGGGTGGCCTCAGACAAAACACAGGTGGGTTGGGGGCTGACCTTGGCCTGCACAGCCAGGAAATCCAGGGCCAGCACACCCAGTGGACAGCTACAGACCAACATTGGAGCACCACCACCCTGCCCCTGCACAGCTGATCCTCCATGGACGGAGGAGGTTGATAGTCAGTGGTCAGAGCCAATCCTTGCAGCTGATTGGCCTGGATAAATCCCTCCATTGACTTGACAAAAGCAATAAAGGCTCAATTACCAGATAAGGGTATACTCAGCCTACATGGAGGGTGTACTTAAACTACCCAGCTTGGGTGATAGGGAAGGCTGTGCCTCCGGACCCTACAGGACACCTACTAAATTATGCCACACTACCAAGACACGGAGTCAAAGCAGCTCTACCTAATACACAGAAAAAAACACAGGGAGGCTGCAAAAACAAAGAGACAAAGAAACATGGCCCAAATGAAAGAACAGGTCAAAACTCCAGAAAAAGAGCTAAATGGAGATAAACAACCTATCAGATTTAGAGTTCAAAACACTGGTTATAAGGATGCACAAGCAACTTCGTGAGGACCTCAACAGCATAAAAAAGACCCAGTCAGAAATGAAGGATACAGTAGTTGAAATAAAGAACAATTTACAGGGAAACAACA
The DNA here is from genome assembly GCF_987537825.1 of Furipterus horrens. Lineage (NCBI taxonomy): Eukaryota > Metazoa > Chordata > Mammalia > Chiroptera > Furipteridae > Furipterus > Furipterus horrens. The sequence goes on from NW_028327172.1 coordinate 11,794,753, forward strand.
GTAAAGTGGATGAAGCCAAGAATCAAATCAATTATTTGGAACATAAGGAAACAAAAAATAACCAATCAGAACAAGAAGAAAAAAGAATTAAAAAAAATGAGGATAGTATAAACACCCTTGGACAACATCAAGAGATCCAACATTCGCATTATAGGGGTGCCAGAAGGAGAAGAGAAAGAGCAAGAAACTGGAAATCTATTTGAAGAAATAATGAAAGAAAACTTCCCTAATTTGGTGAAGGAAATAGGCATGCAAGTCCAGGAAGCACAGAGTCCCAAACAAGATGGATGCAAAGAGGCCCACTCCAAGACACATTCTAATTAAAATGCCAAAGGTTAAAGATAAAGAGAGAATCTTAAAAGCGGCAAGAGAAAGGCAGTTAGTTACCTACAGGGGGAGTTCCCATAAGACTGTCAGCTGATTTCTCAAAAAAAACCTTTGCAGGCTAGAAGGGATTGGCAAGACATATTCAAAGACATGAAAAGCAGGAGCTACAGCCAAGATTGCTCTTTCCAGCAAAGCTATCATTCAAAATTGAAGGGCACATAAAGAGCTTCCCAGACAAGAAAAATACTAAAGGAGTTCATCATCACCAAACCATTATTATATGAAATATTCAAGGGAGTTATTTAAGAAAAAGAAGATCAAAACTATGAACAATAAAATGGTAAAATATACAAATCTATCAACAATTGAATCTAAAAAACAAACTAAGCAAACAAGAAGAATAGAGACAGAACCATGGATACAGACAGCAGATTGATGGCTGCCAGATGGGAGGGGGTGTGGGGGAATGGGTGAGGAGGTGAGGGGATTAAGAAGTACAAACAGGTCAGTACAGAATACCCATGGGGGTGTAAAATACAGTATAAGAAATGGAGTAGCCAAAGAGCTTATACACATGACCCGTGGACATGACCAATGGTGTGGGGATTGCCTGAGAGAGTGCGCAGTGCTGGGTGAAGTGGGGCAAAGAGGGAAAATCAGGACAACTAAAATAGCATAATCAATAAAATATAATTTAAAAAATAAAAGTAAAAGAAAAAAGATTTTTTTTCTTTAATCAGAGTGATGAGCTGAAAAGGAGCAATGTTTAAGTCAATCAATAAAACAAAAATATCTCCAAATAATACAACAATTTCATTTCTGTGATAACTACCTTCCTTTATTCCAAAATGAAACTGTGACTCTTTCTCTACTATTATTGCATGATTAATTTTAAAAGATAACCTTCAAGAATCTATAAAATAGTGCCTGGTATATAGTAGGCACTCAATAAATACTTGCTGAGTGAAAGAATGAATAAGTAAAGCAAAACAATCACCATCTCCTTATGGCCTCTGTCCTTTTTGTATTACTCTAAGGCTAATTTAGCTCCTTGACAGTCACATCACCTTGTTGTCCAATACTCAATTTCATTGTCTGCTAAGGGGCATGTATGTTATCGTGCCTCTTTTTCTTGACCAGTTTTTTTACTTGGGTACTCTACACTATTTTATTTTAATTTTTTATTTATCGATTTGAGAGAGATGGAGAGATGGAGGGTGGGAGGGGGAGGGGGAGAGAGAGAGAGAGAGCAACATCAATTTGTTGTTCTACTTATTTATGCATTCACTGGTTGGTTCTTGTAGGGTCCTGACCAGGGATCGAACCTGCAACTCTGGCATTTCAGGAGGGGACTGTGCTCTTACCAACCAAGCTATCTTGCTAGGGGTAAACTCAACTTTTAAATTGTTACATTCATATTTTCCCACTTGATTTGTAAAATAAGCCTGCTGCTCAAGCTTGGAACATGTACACCTGGAACAAAGAGTTACACCCAAACAGCAGCTTAGATTCTCAGCCTCCTTGGTGCTCCCTAAATCACCTTTCAGGACATTCATGATACTTGTATTACTTATCCGTTCACTCATCTATTCAACAAATATGTACTAAGTCTTCCTATGTGCCAGGCACCATTCTCAATGCTGAGGATAGAGCAATGAACAAAAGGGACCAAAATCCCTGCCCCTGTGGAGTTTACATGTGAACGCAGGGAGGGTCAGGCAAAACACAAGAAAAACATGCCATGAAAAATAAATTTCTTCTCTTACAGTTCTGGAGGCCAGAAGTCCAAAATGAGTCTTCCGGGGCTAACAGCAAGGGGTCAGCAGGTCTGATTCCTTCCAGAGGTCCTAGGGGAGAGCCTGCTTCCCTGCCCTTTCCATCTTCTGGAGGCCGGCTTTCGGCCCTGTGCCACCTCATCTTTCCCCACCCCCTTGCACCTCTTTTCACACTGCCTTTTTCTTCTTCTCTCCTCAAGTCTCCCTCAGTCTGCCGCTTGTAGGGACGCCTGTGATTACATTTAGGGTTCATCTGGATAATCCACAATAATCTCCTCCATCTGGAGATCTTGAATTTAATCCTATCTGCAGAGTTTTTCTTGTCACATAAGGTAACATTCACAGGTTCCAGGGATTAGGACCTGGATATCTCTGTGTACCATTATTCAGTCTATCACAGAGTGAGAAGAATTATAAATTTTTATAGTTGTTCTCCCACTTGATATGGGAAAAGGGTCACATGAATAAGTAAGAAATAATCCTCACTCATTTTTTGAAAATGAGTTAGGAGGTACAATATCTTCCTCCTCATCACCATAAAACACTTAGCCTGAGACAGTAAACCTGGGTTGGGGTACTTAGGCCTCAGTGTGATTCTGGGCTCTGCCGCTTCCTATATGAATCATGTCGAGCAAATTATTTAACTGCTATGCTTCCATTTCCAAATCTTTTTAAATGGGGGTAATAATAATACATACTCAAATGGTGATTGCAAAGATTCAATATTATAATGCACGTGAAGATTGAACACAGTCCCTGACACACAGTAAGTGCTCATTAAACGATAGCTCTTGCTGTAACTATTTTATATTCACAGAACAGGCTGTACAGCTCTCATAATGCTGGATCAGTATGTACACGGCATTTCCAGAGGCCTCTACATTCTATATGAGTCAATAAATAAACCTTCCTCAAGTGTCAAATCTTTTTTATTTTAAGCATTATTTGATACAATATTGTTTATTGTCTTAGATCATAATAGTGAGATACCCTCAAAGAACAAAAAGATAAAGCCATTTATTTGTCTCCTGCATGGCAAATGACCTTAAAATACTGTTTGCTCGCTTTTAATATGAATTTTCTCTTCACTGTTTGATCTTTAGTGACTTTCTTCCCTGATAACATTTATCACAACTGCCAGAAGCTAAGCCTAGCAACACTTTCGGCCCCCTCGCTGCTTTTTATCTTCTGTAGCAGACCTGATCAGTACTTGAGGGTTATGCGCGTTGCCTGCAAAGACACATATAAACTCTGTGATCACTGGCTCCTCAGAGTCCACTCTGACTTACTTTCAAATTGGTGGCTATGTTCTGAAATCTTAGAAGCTTGGTTGCTATGTTGGTGAGATACTGAGAGTTCCAACATGTCAGACACCAGCCCAAGGATCTGTCTAATGTTTAATACAAATCAAACACTAGTAAATTCACCAGTTTAAGGTGTGACAGATCTCTTGAATTTAATGATCTTATCTTACCAAAGTGGCCCAGTAAATTACCCTGTCCACCTGGGATTCCAGGTTCTTATGTTTGTGTTTACAAGGAGCCTTAGATGGTCCTTGAGGCTGATGACGGACAGGAGGTAGCTGTATGCATACAAATGTACACATACCCAGAGGAAGCCTAGGTTACCCAGTGACTTAGCCATATTCATTCTTGCTTCTACATTTCTACTGTCAACACCAACTCTCCTGCTTCACTGAGTCCTTTTGTTTGTTGACTTACCCCCAATTACTCCTTGCCCACAGGGAAGGAGTATAAACTAGCAAGTCTTATCTTTGCTGTGGTCCAGGGCCTGTCAGTCTTAGCTGGGGCCCATTTTTAAACAGAAAGAAGAGCAGGACACTCAGACAGACAAGCTGGTATATTACACAGTTAAAATTCAGTGAATTCTCAGATGAGCAATACCCACATGTATTTAAATGTAAGTATAAAATGCTTAACAAAACCAAACAAAATCAACTTTTGGATTAACTATCACTCAAATAATCCACGTCACGGGTAGGTGCGGCTGACTAGCCATTTTAGGTTTGCCTATTAAGTGTTACCGCAATTTATTTTTATAAGTACTGCTCTCATGCAATATATGCAGTATGTTATTTTACAAAACAGATGTAATATTATATAGTGATATATGGTGCTTCTTTCTTTGGATTTTCCAGGAATTTGAAAAACCATGAGTTTCTCTTGTCTTACCCACGCTGACTTTATAGTAAGAAGCACATATATTAGGTGTATTTAGTAACAGCATAATAACAACTGCATTTTATGGAGTACGTACTGTGTGCTCGGCTCTGCATAGACTACTTTTTACACTGTGGTGGTTTTAAGATACGTCCATATAATTCTATGATGCTCCTCTCCCTTCAAGAGGCGGATCTGAATTCCCTTCCTCTTGAGTATGGGCTAAACTCATTCACTTCTAATTACTAGAATAATGAGCGACAGTCATAAAAGGCACTGTGGCTTCCTTTTTTTTTTCTCTCTCTCTCTCTGAGATCACTTTTTCTGGGGAAGCCACTACCATATCATGATCTGTGGTGAAGGGCGTAGGCTTCCTGCCAGCAGTGATAGGAGGGAGCTAAAAAGCAGATCTTCCGGTCCTACTCAAGCTTTCAGATGACTGCAGCCCCAGCCCAAAACTTGATTTCAACCTTATGAAGGGCCTGGAGCCGGAACCACCCACGTAAGCTGCTTCTGTATTCCTGATGGTCAGAAACTGTGCAGATTAATAAATATTTATTGTTTTAGACCTCCAAGTTCTTGGGTAATTTATTATACAGCAGTACAGAACTAATTATCATATATGAGTTCATTTTTTATTCTCACAACCATGGAATAATTGGTATTATTTCCATACAAACAAGGAAACAAAGGCTCAAGTGGTTAAGTAGTTTACTCAAGGCCACAGAGCAGCAGTGGTAGAACCATGACACCAAGCCCATATTCTCTGCTCTGTATTATACTCTCTTTTCAGATCCCGTTTTCTTTCAGCCAGTTTATTGGCTCTCTCTCCAAAACTTTGATTAGCTTGCTGTCAATGCTCTCATGAAAATAATGGATTAGGAAAAAAAGACTGGCTAAGAACATAGTCCAGAATAATACTTCTGGAGATTTCCCTCCAGCATGACATGAACCATTAACTAGCAATTTTGTTATGGTTGTTCAACCAGTTCTACATCATCCAGCCTATATTCCTTCTGCTTATTTGCAAGGATATCATGGTGATGTTGCCAAGGTCTTGTTGAAATCCAATGAAACTAAACACATATAATAAGTATAGCTATATTAAATACAGCTGTCTCCCAATTTAACAGTATAGTAATCCCTTCAAAAGGGAAATAAGTCTGTGTTGACTATTTGACTTCCCCCTCCTTCAGTTTTATTGCCATTACCACCATTCACCATTATAAATCCCTTTACAATTATCACTGATTTCAATAAATAAATAAGTTCATTATATGCATTATTTGATTTAACTCTCAGGAATGCCCTGTGAAATTTCTATTTTACCAATAAGGAAATTTGACCCTGGCTGGTGTGGCTCAGTGGATTGAGCACTGGCCTGTGCACCAGGGGGTCGCCAGTTCTTTCCCGGTCAGGGCACATGCCTGGGTTGAGGGCCAGGTCCCCATTTGGGAGCACACGAGAGGCAACCACACACCAATGTTTCTCTCCCTCTCTTTCTACCTCCTTTCCCCTCTCTCTAAAAATAAATAAATAAAATCTTTAAAAAAGAGAAAAAGGACGTTTGGCTTATAGAGATTCAATAACTTGCTCAATGTCACTTCACTAAGAAGTGAAAGAACTGGGGTTGAAATCAGGCCTTCTTTACCCACCAAGCTAGGGCTCTTTTCCTTTTCCTCTTCTCTTCTCTTGTCTTCCCTTGACTTGTCTGGTCTTGTCTTGTCTTCTCTCCTTTCCTCCCCCACCATCTCTTCTTCAAAAAACTCTGACAGCCTTACAGTGATTAAAACTTCCTTTTCTGAATATTTACACAATTTATTCTTTTTCATCAATAGATGAAAACTATCACCCAAGGTGAACGTCAAGGCCACCACCAGCCTTCGGTCTGCTGAAATGACCTTCAGAATATTAGTTTTTTCACTCCAGTGCTCTGAAACTGCCCGCCCACCATCCCCATCCCCAACCCCTCCCCACGCCATGCATACTTTCTCAAAGACTGCCAGCAGGTTCAGCCAGCTCATCTACCACTAGGCCTCAGAACCCTGGGATGTAAATTAGGTCCAGGAACTTGAGTTCATTTAAAGCAGCTAGGTATTTTCTTCTCCTTTTTTAAAAATTATATTTTATTCATTATGCTATTACAGTTGTCCCATTTTCCCCCCTTTGCCTCTCTCCACCCAGCACCCTTCAGCCTTCAGGCCCCCTCCCCCACCATTGTTCATGTCCATGGATCATGTGTATAAACTCTTTGGCTACTCCATTTCCTATACTGTACGTTACATCCCCATGGCTATTCTGTACCTACCTATTTGTACTTCTTAATCCCCTCACCTCTTCACCCACTGCCCCACACCCCCTCCCACCTGGCAACCATCAAAACGTTCTCTGTATCCATGATTCTGTCTCTGTTCTTCTTGTTTGCTTAGTTTGTTTTTTAGATTCAATTGTTGATAGATTTGTATATTTTACCATTTTATTGTTCATAGTTTTGATCTTCTTTTCCTTAATTAAGTCCCTTTAACATTCCATATAATAATGGTTTGGTGATGATGAACTTCTTTAGTTTTTCTTGTCTGGGGAGCTCTTTATCTGCCCTTCAATTCTAAATGATAGCTGTGCTAAGAACACAGGGGTAAGCAAGACAGACAAAATGCTCTCATGGAGCTTATAGTTTAATGAGGAGGACAGAATTTAAGCAAATAATTATATGTATGATAAGTGTTGGAAAAAGAGCTTACAAGAAGCATATGTGCACAGCAGCATTATTCTTAATAGTCAAAAAGTAGGAACAATCCAAATGTATATCAATAAATGAATGGGCAAACAAAATGCGGTATAACCACACAATGGAATATTAGTTGGCCATAAAAAAGGAATAAGATAAATCTATGATACATGGTACAACATGGATGAACCTTGAAAACATTAAGTAAGTGAAAGAAACTAGGCACAGAAGTCCACATATTGTATGATGCCATCTATCAGAAATGTTCAGAATAGGCAAATTCATGGAGACAGAAAGTAGATTAGTAGTTGCCTAGGGCTGGGAGTGGGTAGGTGGGGAGAAAAGGGAGTTACTGCTAACAAATATGGTTTTAGGGAGGGGGCAGGTAGGTGATGAAAATATTCTGAAACTGATTTCTGTGAATTTTCTATTCATTTGTTTCACTCTATTTTCTGAATTTTTATAGTATATTTCTTAATAATTTTTAAGAACTTAGTATGTAAGGAAATTAGCCCTTCATCTGTGATATATTTTAAGTTACAGATATTTCTTCCTGATTGTTGTTAATTGTTTGTCCTTATTTATAGCATTTTTTTGTAAAGTGGATTTTAAATTATTTTTATCTAATGAAATATATCAATCTTTTCTTTTATGGCTTCCAGGTTGTCAGTCATAATTAGAAAGGCTTTTCTCTCTATGAGATTATAGGAATATTTTCCTGTGGTTTCTCTGAGTTTGTTTGTGGTTTCATTTTTTTACAATGAAAATTTTGATGTAAGGTGTGAGGAAGGAATCCAACTTTGTGGGCCTTAAAAGAAAAAAAAAAAAAAGATGGCTACCAGTCATGTTCCTTGATTTAAAATACCCTTCCTCCCCCAACATGGTTAATCCCACTTTCACATTTGGGCCACTTTCTGGGCTTCTCATTCTGGTCCATTGATTTCTACCTCTCTGTCCACGTGACGATGATGAACATTTATAGGGCATGGTGATGAAGAGCATGTACACTAGAGCCAGAGCACCTGAGTTTAAATTCAGCCTCTGCATTTATTGGCTCTGTGAGTTTGAGCAAGTTAATTTCAATGGGCTGTTGTGAGGATTAAATGAATTATTACATCTAAAGTGCTTAGAAGCCCTGGCTGCTGTGGCTCAGTGGATTGAGCATTGGCCTATAAGCCAAGTGTCGCTGGTTCGATTCCCAGTCAGGGCACATGACTAAGTTGTACGTCAGGTCCCCAGTTGGGGGCGCAAGTGAGAGGCAACCACACAGTGATGTTTCTCTCCCTCTCTCCTTTCCCCGCTAAAAAAAATAAAATAATAAAATAAACAAATAAATTATTAAAAAATAAGAAATAAAGTGCTTAGAACAGTACCTGGCACATAGTAAGTGCTGTGTGTTGGCTATTATTGGTACAATTATTATAAGCTCATAATAGATTCTAGTATCTGTAGAGATAATACCCCATTTTTTCTTTTCTTTCTCAGAATATTTCTGGTTATTCTGAATAAGTGTAGCTTGTCTCAACCAAACAACCAAACAAAGAGAATGAAATCCTGTTGTTATTTTTTTTTACTGAGATCATGCTAATTATAGATTATATTAGGGAGCACTGAGAGCTTTATGGTTTTTAAGTCTTCTTTTCTTAGAACGTGGTATGCTTTTCCACATGCCTAAGCCTCCTAATGGGTTCCTGAATAGTGTTTTGAAGCTTTCTTCATATGGTTCTTGCAAATTCTTGTTAGATTTATTCCTAGGTGTTTTCTCTTCTTTTGCTATTAAAAAAAAGGACTTCTTGCCTGAATATATGAAGACTATTATTTTTAAAATAAATTATTGATTTTAGTATATTTTGACCAATCACCTTGTTGAATTTTCATGTTTATAATATACTGCAGATTGGTTATCTTGGGCTTTCAACGTGAGTAATCATATCACCTGGAAATAATGTAACTTTCCTTCTTCTTTAAAATTTTTATGTCTCTTAATTACTTTCTCCTTCCTAATAATATTGACTTGTATCTTCAGAAAAATATAAATAATGGGAGAAAGAGTAAATAGTGAGATTGTTTTCATAGTTATATCTAGAAGTCCTATCTCATATTTCCTCCTTCTGAGAGATGAATATGGCCTAAAGATAAAATTTAAAAAGAATTTCAGGTACATATGGATATATGAGATATATGAAAAATATACATGAGAAAAATTTCTATGTTAAAAACCTCCAGGTTATGCAAATATGTTTTCTGCGTAATCTTTACTATGTAAAAACAACAATGTATACAAAATATTAGACCAAGAAGAGAGGCCTCAGAAGAAACTAAACTTGCTGATACCCTGATTTGGACTTCTAGCCTCCAGACTGAAAAAATAAATTTCTGTTGTTTAAGCCAAAAACAAAACAAAATTAGAAATAATAAACAAGTATATTAATAGTGAGTGCTGTCAGTAGTGGGTTTATAGGTATTTATTTTCCTGCTTCATTATGCTTGTCTGTACTACTACATTTCTATAATAAGTGTTTCTTTAATGATCAGAAAAACATAAACAGGGAAGAAAGAATCAAATATACAACTTTTTGGCTGAATGTGACTTGAAGCTTTTGTCTTGATGCTTAAAATCCCTATTACCATGTTCTCCTGATTCAGGCCAGTTTTGTGATCCCTTTCGGGAATGCTTTATCTATTTTTTCCATCTGGCTAGGTAGTCTACAGTGCAATCCCACAGTGATGTCACTTCTCTTCCGCTCTCCTTTTATCTGAATCCAGATGTTCTCTAACATGTTCCCACCCTCTGATTTGTGTCTAGCCATGCAGCTATAGATCTTTTTGAGACTTAAGTTTCCCTTAAGTCTCTTAAGTATATATTTTTTGTCACCCATGACTCTCCCCATAAGACCTCTGAATGACCCACAGATGGAAGTATCCCACATGCAAACCTGCTCTTTGGTTCTCTGGAGCATTAACTCTCCTTGCGTAAGCAGTTTTCCAAAATTTTTGAATCCTGGGATATCTCCTAAGACACTCCAAGGAAACCCCTCCCTAGATGACTAATACAACTTTTGGAGATATAGCGTTTTTGGAGGAAGTTCAGAAGCCATATCGATTGGCTTTATTACAAACTCATGCTATCTAATCTCAAATGGACATTCATGGCTACTGGGTAATCCTTTTAGTCACCTCCTTTCAATTTTGTATTACATTCCTTACAGCAGCTGCCACACTTTCCATTCTCAAATTTCCAAACTAACCCTTTGCCCCAACTCTCAACTGTAAGCAGGCAAACCATTTAGTTGAGACGATTGAAGCCATCTGATTTTTAATCCTTCAATTTCCATCCTCCACACCGTAATAGTTCTCTGTGTCTTCACAGATCCTCCCCTCTTCCTTTCCTCTTTCAGAGACAGAGATCTTTCCCTTCTCTCACTAGGATTAATGTCCCCATGTGTGCTCTAGAGTCCGTGTGGTCTCAGTTCCTCTGGGACCACGCTCTATCAGTCACCCCCCTTACACTCGCATCTTTAATCTCGCCTTGTCCATTAACTCCTTGCTATCTACCCACACATGTTTGAGTGATTACTTAATCTAAAAGGTCTTCCATGCACTACTCACTAAAGCTACTTTTCCCCCTCCTTTGGTTTTCAAAGTCAAATTTCTTAAAAGAGTGTGTGATAGCCATTATTTCCTCTTTCTTCCCTTCCATTCATTCACTCAGTGGCATCTTCAATGTTGCTTCCATCACTCAACGAAACCTGTTCTCTTGAAAGTCATGGATGATCTCCCAACAACCATATATTCAAAACATCTTTTCTTAGTTCTCCACCTGTGACAACTGATAACTATTACCCATCCCTTCCTTGAAACTCCTTTGACTTCTGCAATTTCATGCTACGCTGTTTCTCTTCCTCTTCCTACATTTTAATTGGTTCTTCCCTGATTCTTTCTCCTTCCTTTATTTTTAAATATAAGAATTCCCCAAAGTTCTGCCCTCATCCCTCTCTCTCACTACACTTTTCATTTGTCAGTGATCTCATCCATTCACATGATTTAACTACTGACAATATTTCCTTTTCCAATCTCTGTATCAGTCTTGAATCCCTGCTGGACAAGTTCATTTGAGAGGTTTACGGGCTTTCCAAACTCAGTTGATTCCAAACCAAACTACACTAGCAACTCTTTTAACCGGCTTCACTTAATAAACTCACTGAGTCTTCTGTTTTTCACTTTGCATTTTTAATTAATATGTTTATGCTGCTATTTCTTGATTTTTAAATTTTAGACATCATCTTTGGATTCTCAGTTGAAGATGAAAAATGACCTTTTTCACTACCCACACAACTTCCCATCTCCCATCTTTCCAATATAGATATAATACCAATTTTAGCGTAAAATATTTAGTACTTACATTTTTATGACTATGTAAATACTATTCACAGCCAAGCCACAGAGTATATTATTACATTTTCTTTCTTATACAACCTTTTGTTTTTCTCGGAATAATTATCTCTTTCTTGATTTGCTCGTAGTTTCTAAGCATTAATCACTACTTCTTCAGTTGAAGTATTAATCTCTAAGTCTTCAACTGAACATACTTTAACACAACAGTTTGAACAGTTCTATTTTTTAATTTTCCTGCAGACATTCTCCTGGAGCTTACTGTCCCGCTGGTGCAGTCTGAATTGGTTGCTTTCTAGCTTTCCTGCCCAACTGGCTGTCCTGGGCCGTCCTTCATTGTCATCATAAGAATGCTCTTTACCTCCTTCCTGTGTTGGATCCCTTGTTTCTATATCCCATAATTTCATCTTCTTAAATTAACTCCCATTTCTTGATGAAACACATCATCCAGAGTTTCATGAGAAAAGCTACATGGGAGTTAAAATACAGGTAATCCCCGTATAACACAGTTGTTAGGTTCCTAACAAATGCTGTGTTATGCGAATCCGTGTTATACAAAACAAAGAACTAGTACGTAAAGGGGGATTAGGTTCCAAAAAAAAAAAACAAAAAAAACATACTATTATATTTTTATAATTAAGAGAAATATCTTTATTAAAGCAATTTCCATCAAAAGTATTACGTATTGGCCCTGGCTGTTGTGGCTCAGTGGATTGAGTGTCGGCCTGCGAGCCAAGTGTCGCTGGTTCGGTTCCCAGTCAGGGCACATGACTAGGTTGCACGTCAGGTCCCCAATTGGGGGCGTGAGTGAGAGGCAACCACACAGTGATGTTTCTCTCCCTCTCTTTCTCCTTTCCCATCTCTCTAAAAATAAAAATAAATAAATAAAACAAATTATTTTTTTTAAAAAGTACTGTGTTATCTTTTAAAAAAAGTATTACGTACTAATAGGAATTAGGTAATGTTTTCTTCATCATCACTACTAAGTTCCATTAAGCAAATGCGTTTTCTTTTTGACAAGATAGCTTCATCCTCTGAACTTTCTTCAGCATTATCTTGATTTCTATGCTCTACTTTTTGCAAGAAATCTGTTATTTTAGATTGCTTGCTTTTAGTTGAGAGGTCATCATAAATTTTGTTAGACGGTGCTAAGCACTTCTAAAGTTCTCTCTTAAACTTTGTGCTCCTTTCAGTGCAAGGATCTGCATTTAAGAAATATGAATCTAACTAACACTCCATGAACAAAATGGGTTTAAAATTCTGATTAATTTTAAAATTCTACAGGCAAATCTGACATGAGGTATGTGCTTGAATGAAAATTTTTAAATGAGTTATCTTTTGCTCTTAAAAGTTTTTATCATGTTCAGTATTATATGAGGATTTCCCTAATTTTGTGTTATATGGGGGGGGGGTTTCCCCAATTCTCTAACCATGTTAGAGCAAAATCGTGCTATAGAAGTACCATGTTATACGGGGGATACCTGTATAAGCTCTTGCCCATTTAAAAATCTATATTCTACTCTTACAGTTGATTGATACTCTGGTTTGATATAGAATTCTAGGTTAGAAATAATTTCCCCTTAGAATTCTGAAAACATTGCTCTATTGCATTTAGCTTCTACTGTTGCTGTTGAGAAGCTTATGGCATTCTTGTTCCTCTGTTCTCTCTTTCTGGAGTTCAGTCTTTTTAGATGTTATTCTCTTGGACTGGGCCACTAATTTTCTTCTCTTATCTTCTATTTTTTTCTCTTTTCTGGGCAATTTCTCAACTTCACTTTTGAATTTATATTGAATTTTTTATTTTTGCTATTTTATTTTTAATACCCCAAAACTCTTTCTTGTTCTTTTAAAACATTTCCCCCTTTATGTTTGTTGATTTTAGAGAGAGAGAGGAAGGGAGAGAGAGGGAGGTGGGTGGTGAGAGAGAGAGAGAGACAGAGAGAGAGACACACACAAACACACATCAATGTGAAACAGAAACATTGATTAGTTGCCTCCCATTTGTGTCCCCACAGCCTAGGTATGTGCCATGACCAGGGATCGAACCTGCAAACTTTTGGTGCATGGGATGACGCTCCAACCAACTGAGTCACACCAGCCAGGGGCCTTCTTCTTCTTCTTCTTCTTTTTTTCCATAGCATGCTAGTCTTATTTAATATCTTCTCTCTTTTCCCTGAGGACATAATGATATGATATGATAGCTTTCTTAAAAGTTTTCTTCTGCTCCTTGTATTGTCACCACTTCTTCTGAGTTCCCCCAGCCTCCATCCTGTTTGTTTTGTCTTGGCTCTGCTAGAGACTTCTCCCAAATGTCTGGTGATCCTTGAATATGCCCTTTCATATTTAGAATGAGACCACTAAAAAGCTGGTCATCTAAATGGATGAAGCTTGTTGACATTGAGTTTCATTGTAGAATGAATTGGTTGAGATCTGGTCATTTCACTGTAGAACTCCTAAATGTGAACATTTTTCTGGGGCTAATTCAGTTTCTAGAGGGTACCCATTTGGCATTTGGCAGCCAGCATTCTGAGAGGTGAGCAAGGGGAGGGAATGGAAGGAGATGCTAACAGGCAGTATATCGACATTGGCTTGATCTCCTGTTTTCACAAAGGCCGTCTCACCTCTGCTCTGGTGTGCTATTCTTGCGTCAAGAGCTCATCCAGTTTAGTTTCTCCGACCTTCCACCGAATAGAGAAGGGCACTGGCCTTGGTGCTTGTTGTGGCAGAGAGGATGTGGGAATTTATATTGCTCCTTATAAAGACTTTCAACAAACCCTCCCATTTTCAGCTTTCCTGTCACCCTTGATTTCAGATTACCCAACACCTCCAATTCTTGAACCTTCTAGGCTTCTGTGGCACAAGATGCTTTTCTCCTTTTTAAGGACAACAGTGCTAGTCATCAGCTTTTCCGGCTAAGCCAGTTCCTGCTTGCGCATCTGCTGCCCATCTTCTGAAGTTTGGTTGACACCTATCATTTTCATCTCTTGTTCTCTTTGCCCTTTTAGCTTTATATCCTTCTCCCCTTTATTATAATTTCAGTGTGTTCTACAAAGAGAGCAAACAAACACACACATTTGCCCTGACACTTTCTGCCAGCGGACTGTAACTGTTTATTCACATGTCTATTTTCTTTCCAACTACACTGAGAGCTCCTTAAAAGTAGAACTATATCCTCTTTATCCTTTCAGTTCTAGCAACTAAAATAATATCTGGCCCAGAGGACACACTCAACAAATATTGCTGAATGAATGCACAGATGAATGAATGAGTTCTCTGGATACCTTTCATCACCTAGCACAGCGCTGTGAACACTGAAAGTACTTAATAAATAAATGAATTCAAAAAGGAAAGCTTTATGATTGACATTTATCTTTAAAATTTCAAATAGGTGGTTCTCAGCAAGACTTATTTGCATGATAAGTATAGCTTACATGGCTACAGTATTCAGGGTATATACTACATATTTAACATAGTCATGTTAACCAAGTAAGTACTGACAGTGAATCCTGACTCCTTTGCTTTAAAAGTCTCAATCTAAATGCCTTAGTTTTGGCTCTCATCCTTTGTGTCCTGATTTTTTATTTTTTAATAGAAGAAAGGTATAGGAGTATATTAATTACAAATTAGAATACTATGCAAAAAGCCATTGACTGAATTAAGCTTATGGACAGAGATGACAGGATTACACAGCACATGTACAAAAGTCTTCTATCCTCAAATACACTAAAATAATGAAATGTAGTTTTTATATCACTTTAGAGCAGTGGTTCTCAACCTGTGGGTCACGACCCCTTTGGGGGTCGAACGACCCTTTCACAGGGGTCACCTAAGACCATCGGAAACATATATAATTACATATTGTTTTTGTGATTAATCACTATGCTTTAGTTATGGTTGGGGGTCACCACAACATGAGGAACTGTATTAAAGGGTCGCAGCATTAGGAAGGTTGAGAACCACTGCTTTAGAGTTATACAGAATAATTATATTTATTTTTCTAGGGCCTCCTTTCAAAAATGCTCAAGTACAGTATTCCCTCACTTATCGTGGGTATTACGTTCTAGACCCCCCCCCCCCGTGATAGGTGATAATTAGCGAAGTAGGAACCTTACATTTATTTTAGTATTTATATATATTTTAAGGCTTTATAAACCATTCCCAGTTCCTTATTAACCGTTCCCACTCCCTTATTAACCTTTTCCACACTTTTATAAACACTACATATGTTCTTAAACATATTCTACACTCGTAAACCTACATAACTTTAACAGCATACGTATACAGTACCGCAAAATCCCACAATATAGTGAAAAATCCATGATAAATAATTAAATATAATATTTTAAAAAATCCCGCAATACAGTGAGGCCACGATAAATGAATCACGATATAGAGACAGACTACTGTACACTATAATATAGTTTACAATATATCAAAATAAATATATGGAATAAACTCGGCAATAAAGCAAATTTCTCCACCACAAATCATATTTGCTTATTACTCTAGATAAGCTGGTTTCCTGGCTGTCTGTTCAAACAGTAATTATTCTTATTTTCACTTCTGTGCTCAAGCTGCCTAAAACGTCCTCTTTCTTCCTCTAGTAAAACTCTGCCCATCTTTCAAGGTCCAACCCAAATCTCCTCTTTCAATGAAAGCTTCCACGTGAGTGCTCCTCTTCCTGGTGGCCTGCAGCGCTTCTTTGAATGACACATTGTGACACCAGATGAGACTCGACACTAGACCACTCTCTAGTTGTCTTCCCAACTAGATGTGGTCAGGCCGCAGCCTCCTTTTCTATACCTCATAACTTCTACTTCCACTTTGGGCACATAGCTGATGGCCAGACAAAATTTTTTCTTTCAAGATAAAAATAACTTTATTTTTATTATGATTATAAAAATGTTACATGGTCATTTCTTAAAAACTCAAACCATATAGAAAAGTGTGAAGAAGAAAGTAAACTCCAAGCACTGAGAGGAAACCACTAACAACATTTTGGTAAACCTCTTTCCAAACATATTTGTATGCATATAAACCTATACAGACATAAAAATATATAATTTTATCTAAGCGGTACACCATATCATGCTATATACCGTAACTTGAGACAATATAGATTTTAAGTGTCTGCCTAGAATTTTATCACTTCCTTGTCATCCAATGATGCTTCCTGAATTTATTTTAAAAGTAGATATGTACTTCCAAGGAATTATTGGCCAATTAGCATGAAAAATAAGTTTTTAAACACTGAAATTACATATTTTTCAGAATACCAATTCTTCTGATATGCTTAAATTCATTCATTTATTCATATTTTATTTTTAGGGGTTTTATTTACTTTTTAGAGAGAGGGGAAGAGCAGGAAAAAGAGGGAAACACTAATGTACTAGAGATACATCCATTGGTTGCCTCTCGTGCACCCCCAACCGGGGACCCTGGGCCGCAACCCAGGCACGTGCCCTGACTGGGAATCGACCTTGCAACCTTTTGGTTTGCAGGCCGGCACTCAATCACCTGAGCCACACCAGGGCATTTGTTCATATTTTAAAACATATCAGTCACCTGGTAAACATTTCCATGGACTACCCATTAATCTTTGTATGTTTTGTTACATATCTTTCCTGAAGTTTTAATCAGCTAACATAGTCTTACATTCCTCCTGTGAGCGTCACAGGTGGTGATAAATGCGTTCCGGTATCAGTTTCATCTCATTTGCACAGCTTCTTAGCACTAAAATGCTTTTAAATGATAGTGGTGATGGCAGAGCACACTTTGTATAATCTGTCCATGTAAAATCCATCAATATTGGGTTTTTGAGAAATGATCATTTCAAGTTCTAAAAGTCCTTTTTGGTGCCATGTATCTAGAAAAACAGCTTGCAAACCACAGAGTTCCTTCTCATCAATCTCCAGGCCAGATGAGAATTTCCAGAACTGTTTTTTAAATCAGGGCAAGAGGGAAAGAACAGGGTAGGGAATCCTTGGCTGCAACAACTGGCTTCAAAGAATTCAGTGCTGGGAACAGCAGCCAACTGGGTGCGACCGGCTGCACCCTTGCGCCAAAGCCAGAGAACAAAGATGAAGGGCGAGGAAATTAAGAAGATTCTTGAAGTGACTTCCCAGGAGGAATCTCAGACCTGCCACACCCAGTCCCTTCATCCTAGTAAATAACGCAGCAAAACTGCAAGGGGAGCGAGGAGTCCCTGTAAAATCTCTCCCGCAGAGCGGGGGATTTCTCCCTATTGCTGCTACATGCAACTTCCCAGACCCACGCTTGCCTGCAGGGGAAGTGTGTGCCCTGCCCAAGTCCCAGCATGTTTATCAGAAGATGAACAAACAAACAGCAGATAACTCTTGGAGGGTTTTCCCTATTTCCTGGCAGCAGAACGAGAGCAGCTGTCGTATGGTTAAACTGGGGATTTGACCTTTTTTATATCGTTTTTAAAGTTTGTAATAGAAGCTCTACTTTCTGTCTATATCTAATGGTTAAATTGAAATTTTAACTGCTCCTTCTAAGACAGGCTGAATGACTGGAAAGGGACTATAAATAAGCACAGCCCATCCAATCATCCAGCAGGCATTTATTAGCTTATTTACCCAGCATTTACCGAGCACCTACCACGAGCAAAGGCACTGGATGGAGACTCAAAGATAAAATAGGCTGTCTCAGCCCTCGAGGGAGCTAACAATGATACTTACAACAATGACAAAAGCAACTGGCATTGACTGAGCAGCTCTGATGTGCCAAAATTACCAAACGCTTTAGTCTGTTATTTCATTTAGTTCTTACAATGTTGAAATAGTATACGATCCATATAACAGATGAGAAAAGTAAGGCCTAGAAAAAGTAACTTGACTATGGTCACATGGCTACAGCCAATAAAAAGACCCTTTGAACTTAGGGCCACTTAATGTTAGAAATAGTAAAAACCGAAACCAAGGAAGCTGAGATGCAAGATTTATTAAGGGGAACCTGCCGGGCTGTCTCAAAGGAGAGAACAGCAGCTGGCGTACAGGCTGACAAGGTTTTAAAGGGAGGGATAGAGGATGACTGGAACAGGGTATCGGGGCGCCTAGTGATTGGTTTGGCCTGGGGGTAACGGCAGGAACAATGGGTTGAGTCTGGGGGTAACGGCGGGCACAATGGTGGGAACAACGAGGCACTTGGTGTTCTGTTGGGAGAAGGTACTTGGTGATTTATTGGGCATGTTGCTGGGGAGAAGAATAGAATAAGGGAGTAAAAAATTTTCTACCTCCTACTGGTGCTTTGCAAGATTTGAGGAACTTTTCACTGGACTGCTCAATAGCCATTGTTCGTGGTTTTTACTTCCAGCTAATCAACTTATTGGGTGGGGGTTTTTGAGGCTCTTACTGAACCTAAGACTTAACTCTTGAGTCTTTCTCTTTAGAGCTTCCCATGAAGCTTGACAGTACAAATTTACAATCTAGATGGGAAAGTAGCAAAGACATAAAAAATGATTTATTCTGAATCCCATGCAATATCTTAGTAAAGAGATTATATGCTTTCCTGTAACTAAATACAAGATATGATAAGTAAGTACCATAAGAGAACTCACTTTTGAGTGGAGGGATGGGAGAGCAAGAAGGGGAGGAAGTGGGGATCACAAGGACTTTTAGAAGATGTACTACGTGAGCTGGGTCTACTTGAGGATGGGCAGGAACGTGACAGACATTTGAGAAAGCTCTGCACAGATAGAAAAGCATAAACAAAGGTGTGCAAAGGGAAAAGCTTAATCAGCGTTGGGGGACACTGAGTGTGTGGTGAGAGGGTAGGTTATGACTAGGAGGGCAGGGTTTGGAAAAGCCAGGGTTAGATCATGAATGGCCTAAAGTGTAGGGTAATGGAATTCATACTTCATTAGTAGGCAAAACAAAACCACTGATGTTATAAGCCAGGGTGACAAGCCCAGGCCTGTGCTTTACAGAATTATATTTATAAAAAGCCTTGCAGTAGTTCTCAAGCTTCCCTGTGTACTGGAGTCACTCGCAGAGCTTTTAACATTCAGGGGACCCACAGGAAGTGGCAGAGCAACAGGGACTCTCACAGACTGCAGTTAAATGGAGAAAATGGTGCAATCATTTTGGAATTCTGGGAATATGTGCTAAAGCTGAATATTTACATTCCAAACAATTGCATTACTAAATACGAGGGGGGACTCCCCCCAAAACAGAATTATCTTCTGGAGGACAGGCCCCCTGTAGTAAAGTCTTCCCCAGCTAAGTGAGTGTTCTAGGAACCCATCTGTGTCAGTGTACCAGCTGGCGTTGTTGTGAGAGGCTGCGTTCAGCTTTAGTAAATTTTCTTTGATTCTTTCAATGTGTTTGCCCATTTCACGACGGGTGATTTACAAGCACACCTGCCCACATTGTGTTGAGTGTTCAGCAGTTTCTGACCAAACATGGCATGACCCACACTGCCCCACCCTCCCTATTCACCTGATCTCACCCTGAGAGACTTTCTTTTTTGTTTCCCCAATGAAAAAAGTCCTCAAAGGACACATTTTGCCACTGTGCAAGAGATGAAACAAAAAACGGCAGAAGCACTGAAGGGCAGCAAGACCGATGAGTTCAAAACCTGTTTTGAGCAGTGAAAAAAAAGTCTCGATAGGTGTATTGCATCAAATGGAGACTACTTTGAAGGTAATTGAAGTTTAAACATGTAAGAATAAATACACAATTTTTTATAAATAAATTCCGGGGTTTTTCTGGGGGCCCTCATACATACCAAGAGACATGTAAAAGCGTGTTTATAGCAAAACTGTTTGTACTAGTCCAAACTGAAAACAACCCGAATGCCACCTACTGTAGAATAAATAAACAAACTGTGGTTTATACATAAAAAGGAATTCTGTACATAAAAAGAACAAACCTACAACAAGCGAGAAATATAATGTTGAGCAAAAGAAGCTAGCCATCACTGGGTGCGGCTTGGTTAGAGTGTCTTCCCAGAAACCGAAAGGCTGCAGGTTTGATTCCCAGTCAGAGCACATACCTAGGTTGTGGGCTCGGTCCCTGGATGGGTGTGCACAGGAGTCAACCGGTCAATGTTTTCCTTGTATCAGAGTTTTTCTTTCTCTCTCCTCTCCCCTCACCCCTTTCCTCTCTCTTTGGATATATCTTTGGGTGAGGACTTTTTAAAAAGAAGAAGAAGAGGGTAAACACCTACAAAAGAGTGCATGCTCTCTGGTTATGGCTACATGAAGTTTGAAATCAGGCTCGTCTAGTTCATGGTGACAAAATTTAGACTAGAGGGGATTAATGACTGGGGAGGCCTGAGAGAGGCACCTAGGGTGCTAGTGAGGTTCTCTATTTTTAGCTAAATGGACATTACGTGAGTATGTTTATTTTGTAGAAACCCATTGAACTGTACATTTACTATTTTACACATTTATCTACGAATGTTATACTGCAATAGAAATTTTTTTACTTAAAACATTTTTTAAAATGTAGGCTCCAACCTAAAAATTCTGATTAAATAGTCTGATTAATTGGCCTGGGCATTAGCATTTTTAAAAGCTCCCCAAATGAACTTGATATGCAACCAGAGTTGAAAACCACTAATATAGAGCAAGGAATGGAGCAAAGAAAAAAGTTATTCAATATTTCCCACATTTGAGCGATAATAAGAATCACCTGAAATGCTTGTTAAAAACTAAATCACCAGGCCCCTCCCCTGCTGACTTTGATTCAGTGGGTTGGAGATGGGATCAAGAAATCTGTCATTCTGACAACCTCTCCGATGTGTTTAATTAGACTTCTAAATCAGGGTCAGGTGGTGGCAGTGGGAATGACGAGCAGGTTATGCCAAGCAAAATAAAACTGGAAAAGATTAAATTTTCAACACTAGTTATACTTGCTTTTATATCCTTCCAGCTTAAAACCCACCAAAACAACCAAATTAGAGCATGGTTTATTTAATTGACATCTTTAACCTAAGGTGGTTTTATTTTGATTCATGGTGTGTAAACTTTAATTTAGTCATTTACTTTCTTTTCTAACAGGACCAGAAGAGCAAGGGATTTCTGAAGCCTAAGAGACACCATTCCATTTTCTGGTAAATCTACTTTACAGAATAGGTTTGATAACGTCTATGGATGAAAAAGGGGCCACATACTGAACCTGCCAAGCTCAGGGGAGGCCATCACGGCAGGCAGTAAAAACTCGGAGACTGAAAGTAACCACGTAGGATGATTTGAACATAAACATTTCTAACTAAAAGTGAGTCGTAGTGGGTAGCTGCATCCTAGGCCTGTAGCTTCCTTGACGAAGGTCAATCTTTACCTTAAGTGAGCCTGTCTATTCGTCTTTTTGGATCTAAGATGACATACCTTTGGAATGTGAGAGTCCATCTTCTTTTCCAGACCCCTCAGGGTACACCCACCAAACCAGAGCAGGAGACCACAGAGCCCCTCACTGTTACCTTGTTCCCCCGAATACTATCTCTAAGTGCTGTAAATGTTAATTATTAACTATCCTGTACCCACTAATTTAAAAGAAGTGTCTCTCTGTTCTACTTTTTATCCAATCCCAGAGGTTTCCCCACTTTGCTTTCTTCTGCCCCTTAATCTACCACCAATGAATTTTGTGTAACCCTCTTTTCACCTCCTCCTTTGATTCAAATGTATAATGAGCTGCAAAACTGCCATTCATTGGAGTATTTTCTCAATCTGTTGAGATTTTGCTTCCTAGCAATTGTCATCAGTTTGGCTCAAATAAACTCATAAAAATTCTCCACAGATTTGGATGTTTCTTATGCTGACACACCTAATGATAAAGTCTCACTTCAGCCTAACTTTTTTAAAAAAAACCTTGGTTGTCTTTTCAAATAATTTCCAAATTCTGTTTATGTTCTTCAAAGCATAGAATCAAGTACTATATCCCCTTCAGTTATAAGGATCATGATTTTTAAATTTTAATAAAAGATGGAATAAGTATTTTTAATCTTGAAGACAGGTAAAATGGAAGTTAAAATTAAAGCACTTGTAGCTGCCTTTCCTCCATCTGTAAAGCAACGAAAGAAGATATAAAATCATGGACAATATATTCTTCTGCCTTAACTATGTTGATTACATTTTAGACTAGGGAATTATATATTGATCTCAGAGACTAAATGACAGAAAATATATTTGTGTTCAGTTAGTATCAGGGCAAGAGCACCTTGATTGAGAGTCAGAAGACGTGAGCTTATCAATTAGCTGGTAGACCTTGGGCCTCAGTTTATACAGTATCTATACAAAGCGGTAAGGGTTGAAGTGCATCAGTAGTTTTCAAACCAGAAGGCTAGAATTTTCAAGAGGCATTTGTAAGGCTATACAAATGTTTAATGTTAATACTTTTCTTAAGAACATACCTTTAGTTAAAATCTCTAAGAAATATGTTACACAGTAAATTTTAACATATTGATACAATATTTGGATCAACATAACTAAAATAAAGTGACTTATTTCAAGATGTTAAAAACAAACTAATTAGTATTTGCAGCTAGTTATCTGTGTGAATCACAATTTTCTTGACACACTTTTATCTTAAAGCCAAATGCTGGAAAGCTTTCCCCCAATGTGAAGAACAAGACAAGGATGCCTACTTTTGCCACTTCTACTCAACATAGTACCCCTGGCTGGTTTAGCTCAGTGGATTGAGCGTCGGCCTGCGAGCTAAGTGTCGCTGGTTCGATCTTCCAGTCAGGGTACATCAGAGAAGGAAAACTCTGACTCCAAAAAAAAAAACCTCCGCTGCCTTGCGGCATACCTCTTCAGGGGAAAGGCTAAGGGAGTAAACCCTGACAGAAAATCCGGAGCCGGAGTCCCTAAGGCGGTTTGACGCTGTAGTCAACACCGGCAACTCCTGCGGCGCACCTGAACCCAAGCTGTATTGACTCCGTCTTTCCCTTGGACCCTTCAGCTGCGAAGAGAGGGGGGGTCTGCTGCATGGGCAACAGCAGACCCTCCATATCACCCTGCCCAGGCTCTGTAGCTTCAGCGTCATCGCAAGATGTCGATTCAACACGGGAGGAGACAGATACGATGTCACTCCCGAGTCGGACTGCACAGCCATTCTCGGCGGTGCAGATAGACTCTTAAGAAGCTACACCATCGTCTCTCGAGACGGACGGCTGCCGACGACTCAACATAGTCCAGGAAATTCTAACCAGAGTAATAAGGCAAGAAAAATATATTTAAAAGAGCATTCAAATTGGAAAGGAAAAGGTAAAATTATCATTTTAAAATGACACAATCGTCTACATAGAACACCCTAAAGATTATGCACACACACAGACACCCAAACTATTACAGCTAATAAGTGAATTCTGTGAAGATGTAAGATACAAAATCAATATACAAAAATCAATTACCACATTTTTCGCCCCATAAGAGGCACCCCCCCCTCAAAGTGGGGATAAAACGTCTGTGCGTCTTATGGAGCGAATATTGCATCACAGACTGTGATGTGTATTACCTGACCTGTCAGCGGTGGCGACAGCTGTTAGAAGAGGAAGCGGTGGGCCCATACGAAACCCCTGGGGACGCTTAAATGTCCCACTTTACTGCTGAATCTCAGGGTGTCTGGTCAGTATGAAGATTGTGAAGAAAGTGATATCAGTGACTGTGAGCACCTGAGCTTCATAAGTTCTGACACTAACGATGAGTTCTTGGGGTTCCCAGAAAACTAGAAGAGTACTTGAACCTTAAAGTCTCTCCTCATTTGTTAGTGATCGTGATGATGGTTCTTAATGCCGCTGTTGACTGCTGTCCACTTTACATGGTTGAAATATTATTCTGTTATATTTTATTAAATATTTTAGTACACCATTTGGTTCAGAATATTTTTTTTCTTGCTTTCCTCCTCTAAATCAAGGTGTGTCTTATGGTCAGGTGCGTCTTATAGTGCAAAAATATGGTACATTCCTATAAACTAGCAATACAAATGCAAAAAGAAAACTAAGAAAAACAGTTCCATTTATAATTGTATGAAGACAATAAAATACTTAGGGATAGATCTAATAAAGGAGGTGCAAGCCTTGCACACTGAAAACTGCTGAATGAAATTAAAGAAGAACTAAATAAATGGAAAGACATCCTATGTGCATGGATAGGAGGGCTTAACATTATTAAGATGTCATATTATACAAAGCAATTCACAGGTTGAACACAATCTCTACCAAAATTGTAACAGCCTTTTTTCACAGAAATGGAACAGTCAATCCTCAAATTTATAAGGTATTACAAGGCGCTCCAAACAGCCAGGACCATCTTGAAAAAGAAAAATAAAGCTGAAGGACTCAAACTTCTCAACTTTGGAATTTAATGCAAAGCCATAATAATTAAACAGTATGACACTCGTATAAAGATAAGACATATAGACCAGTGGGACAGAATTGAGAGCCTCGAAATAAAGCCTCACCTACATGCTCAGTTGATTTTCAACACAGGTGCTAAGGGTACTTACTATTCATTGGGGAAAGGACTGTTCAACAAATAAGTCTTCGTAACAAGGGGTGCTGGGAAAACTGGATATCCACATGCAAAAGAAGGCAGTTGGACCCTTACCTTACAAAAATTCACTCAAAGTGGATCGAAGACCTAAACTTAAGAGCTAAGATTCTAAAACTCCAAAGAAAACAATATAATATCTTCACGATATTGGATTTGGCAACGATTTCATAAATATGACACCAAAACCAGAGGGAAGAAAAGACAAATAGATAAATTAGACTTCATCAAAATTAAGACCTTCTGTGCATCCAAGGATACTCTCAGGAAAGTGAGAAGACAAACTACAGAATAAGAGAAAATCTCATATCTAATAAGGGATTCCTATCCAAAATATATTAAGAACTACAACTCAAACAACAACAAAAACAAAACACAGCAACTGAAAAATGGGCTAAGGACTTAAACAGACATTTCTCCGAAGGAGAGATATATGGCCAACAAGCACATGAAAGGATGTTCAACATCATTAACTAGTCATTAGGGAAATGCAAATCAAAACCACAATGAGGTACCACTTCATGCCCATTCGGATGCCTATAACCAAAACAACAGGAGACAGTCAAGAGTTGGTGAGAACTGGGAGAAACTGGAACCCCTGTGAATTGCTGGTGAAAATGTAAAATGGTGCAGCTACTGTGGAAAACAGTATGGCAATTTCTTAAAAAAATTAAACATTGATGTATCCAGCAATTCCACTCCTAAGTATATACCCAAGAATCAAAGACAGAGACTCAAACAGATAACTTGTACATTCATGTTCATAGCAGTGTTATTCACAATAGCCAAAAGGTAGAAACAACCCAAGTGTCCATCGACAGATGAATGGTTAAATAAAATATGATATAATTTACACAATGGAATATTATTCAGCCATAGAAAGGAAGGGAATTCAGATATATGTTACAACAGCTGTGAAACATCATGCTTAGTGCAATAAATCAGACACAAAAGGACAAATATTGTATGGTTTCACTTAGATGAGGTACTTATAATAGTCAAATACATGGAGACAGAAAGGAAAACAGGGTTATCAGGGGACGGAGGAGGGAGAAATGGGGACTTATTTTTTAATGAGTAAAAAGTTTCAGTTTGGACAGAAAAAAATTAGGGAGATTGAAGGCAGTGATGGTTGCAGAACAATGTAAATGTAGTTAATGCCACAGAACTGTACACTTAAAAATGGTTAAAATGGTCAATTTTATGCTATTTATATTTTACTACCAAAAAAGGATTTCTCAATTTAAAAAGTGGTAAGGATGGTAAATTTTATGTTGTATATGTTTTATCACAACAGAGAAAAAATATATAGGTATATTTAAAAATCGATAGACCTAGTTTCAAGACAAGATGACTTCTGAGGTCCCTTCTAATTCTAAAAATTTTTAACACATCATGATAACAAGGAAGAAAATGAGAAAGAGAATCTAGATGAGGACTAAGCTCCCAACTCCTTGTTCTTCTGAATTAACAGTGTAACTCTACCTTTCTTTCAAGTGATTATAAATGGACCAAGAAGTTCTAGCAATGGTAGCAAACTCAAATGCCTACAGAGGCGAGGCAGGAAACACAAGCAGGTGAAGCAAGGCAGCTGGGGATGGTGGGAAATCTGAGGCCACATGCCCAGTCTGAAGGGAGCAGCTGTACCTCTGCCCTGGCGCACTGTCTCCTGTTGGAATGTGGGCATGGTACCAGATTTTCCATTCTGTAAGTGAAACTGAATTGAGATTTTTTATGTCAAATGTTGGCATCTAATTTTTTAAAAATTATTTTTAACACTACAAACCAAAGAAACCATAACTGCAGTCCAAGTCAGCTGACTACTAGCTCGTGATCTCTTTCATAACATAAAGGCTGGATCCAGAATATAAAGAAGGAAAAGAGGTACCATTAGTCAGATCCTCACTCATGTTTAAAGTTAGCATATAGATCATGATCTAAATCTTTCAAATTCTTGTTTGTAAGCACCAGTGTGTACTAAATATTTCAATTAGGTGTCATTTAATATAGTATAGCTTTTAATGGACCAGTTTTTAGTGGGCCACTTTGAACATAATGTTCAAACATGGAAGTGCCTTGCACATAGTAGGTGGTCAATAACTGGTCGCTATTATTATTTTAAATCAAGGCTCCTATACGATTTGAAAAGTTCGTATAAAGCAGATTTTCAAAACCAA
Source organism: Furipterus horrens (assembly GCF_987537825.1). Lineage (NCBI taxonomy): Eukaryota > Metazoa > Chordata > Mammalia > Chiroptera > Furipteridae > Furipterus > Furipterus horrens. The sequence continues at coordinate 11,821,845 of NW_028327172.1, forward strand.
CCCTACCCTCTAAAACAAGAGATGATAATATATTTATCCTCTGTATAGTGACTGGAAAATGGTGAGCTTTCATATTAAATGACAAAAAAATATATCATTTATATATCTTAGGTGCTAGGAATATAGCTATTGGTACAACAAATATGGTTTTTGCCCTCATAAAGTTTACAATTTAATAGGAGAAATGCACATTAAGTAAAGAGTCATCAAAACAATATGTAGTCAGAAACTGTACTAAATGATATGACTAAACATTACAGGGTGATGTGAAAGATATTCAGATGAGAAAGGGAGTCATGGAGAAGGCTCCTTTAAGGAGCTGACCTTTAAACTAAGACCTAAAAGGATAAAGAGAACTTAGCAACCTAGGGCTATTATGTGCAGAGCATGAGGAGGGTTGGGTGGGAGAGGAGGTGGTGACAAAGCATTACAGGCATGCTTGTGTGACATGTGTGACAGCCCCAAATAACCAAAATAGAAGAAAGGGAAAATTAAATAGAGGGAGAGGTTAAAGTCATTGAAGGTAGCGAGGTGAAAGCTTTGAGGGGACACCAAATGTCAATGCTCTCCCTGGAGAAAAGATTCTGATGAAGGAAGTAAACATTAAAAAGAAAAAAAAAGGAAAAGAAAAGAAAATGAGGAACTGAGGAGAAATAAGTGGATCGGGAGACAGGAAACAGGAATTTGAGGTTGAAGACGTTTATTGGCCACATCAGGTTTCCCGGGAAAAGGAGGAGAGGCGAAGCCCCGGTGCCAGCAGGTGACTGGCTTGCGGCCACCACAGGAGTGAAAGACTACACGGAAGGATTTGTGTTTGTTTATTTAAAAAATTACAAAAGTTACAAATATTGTTTAATATTTCAAACCAGACAGCCACACTGATCCAGAAGTGAGTACTGCTAATCCTCACAGAACGGTTTTTAGTGGTAAGGATGAAGATTAGTGACAAGTAAAAGCAAGTGGAAGTTTGAGGCAATTACACAGAGAAATCAGACCAAACCTTTATTTCAGCCTAAATCGCCTGTCATTTTCCTTGAGAGCACTTTACCCACTATAACATCAGATATTTTAGGAAAAAAGTAACAATTTTTATCATATGATCATTCAGACCCACTGCAATTCCCTGATTCCTAGAACGTGAGGTCTTTTTTAAAAGGCAGGAATTTTGTTCAAATCTCAGGTTATTAGGCCACAACTCAATGAGAGCAGGAATATCTGTCTCTTCAACTCACTGCTTTATCACTAGGAACTGACAGATTAATGTTTGTTGAATGAATGAATATACCCATACCATGAAGGTAAAATCACAGTGAATTCAGGGTAAAACATAAAAAGTGGAAAAAAAAAAAAAAAGGAAAGAAAAAAATAAAGGGATGGATGAAATTGGTGATACTCTAGATTCTGGAGTTCATTCTGGACTCTTCTCTCCCACACCTCACCCCCAATCAATCGGCAAGTCCTATCAAACCAGCTCCTTAAATGGGTCTGTGTTTCCATGCCACCGCCTGCTCTACTGTAGCCGGCCCCTAACTGGTGTTTTGTCTTCAGTCTTACTACCTGCCTCCCATTCTATCTTCCCTACTTTATGAAAACACTGCACATATTCATTCATAAGGTTCCACCTATTCCCTTCTTAGGTGCTAAACACCATCACAATGAACTTTAAACTTAGTGTTTCCCAAAGGAACCGTGTTGTTTCATGTCATCATGCTTTTAAAAATATTGCTTTCTCTTTTGAGAATGTACTGTGCTCCTTATTTGCTTAACAGCTCTCACTCTCCAAGATCCATCCCAACTGCCTCTGTTTTTTGTAGCCTTCCCCAGCTTCTGCAGGGAAAATTACTTCTGCCCAGGTCCTCTCACTGAATCTTATGCTAAGCTCTAATCATCACTTATACTCTAGGGAAACTATTTCTGGACTGCTCCTTGAGGGCAAGTACTGACACTCACTCACTTGTATGTCAAGCATCTCATATGCTATCTGACAGAGAACATATTAAAAAATAATATCCTCCCAAGCCAGCTTTCTGACTTCTTTGGCTTTTGTTTTTTCACTTATTACGTGTGGGACCTAGAACAAGTTATTGAACTTCTAAATCTCAATTTCATTTTCTATACAAGAAATATACAATAAAACTATCTACCTACCACATAGGACTGTTGTGAAGAAAAATGAGATAATTATGTAGGAAGCAACAAATATTAATTGCTGTTATTACTATTACTTCATTTCTGATATTGTATTTTTTATGTTTAGAAATTCCACTTGGATCTTTTTAATATTTTCCATTGATCTCTTAATCAGATTCATATTTTCCTTTACACATTTGATTATATTAATATGACTTAAAATAACTGTTCAAAGGTCCTTCTTAATTTGCTCATCTCTGCCATTTCTGTGTCTGTGTTTCTTAGACTGAATTTTTTCTCCTAGTTTATGGGTCATATTTCCTGCCCCTTTTTAATGTCTAGCAATTTTTTTTTTAAGATTTTATTTATTTACTTTTCGAAAGAGGGGAAGGGGGAGAGAGAGAGAGAAAGAGAAACATTGATCGATCGCTTCTCTCACACATGCCCCAACCAGGAACTGGTCCCGCAACCCAGGCATGTGTCCTGACCAGGAATCGAACCAGTGACCTTTCTCTTTGTGGGAGGACACACAACGAACTGAGCCACACTGGTCAGGGCTTGTCTCGCAATTTTTAATTGGATGCCAGACTTTATGACTTTCATGTTGTGGAGTGTTGGATGTTATTGAATTTTTTAAAGGAATATTAATTTTGTTTAGGAATACAGTTCAGTTCCATGCATATCAGTTGAATCCCTTTTTTTGCTTTTAAGTCACTCAGGACTCTATCCGATGCCAATGTTCTGTGTATTTTGAGGTTTCTCAACTCTGACTGGTAGAAGTGAGAACTACCCCTAGCCCTGTGTATATTCCAGGAATTGTTTGGCCTACTGTTTTCTGGTGGTTCTTTTTCCAACCCACATATGTGCAGAGTTTATAGCCAAAGACTCAAATATTCGCTTATAGCTCTCCAGAACTTATGAGCTACTTACTCCCTCCTCTCTGGTACGCCGCCCTGTAAATTCTGGCTACCTTGGTTTCCCTAAACCGCAGTTTCTGTCTCTTCAACTCATCTCCTCAGCAGTCAAAGACTGCTGTGCTCTCTGACAGTCTTCTTTCCTGCACTGTCTCTTGGCAACTGCCTCCCAGGGACCACAGTCCTGTTTCAGACACTGGACATTGTCTGATTTTCTAGTTGTTTATGGCAGGACAATTCCCTCAGTAGGCACTTCTTCATGGGCAGAAGAGGAAGTACCTATCATTTTATTAAATGAAATATATATATTCATTGGTAAAAGCACAAAGCTCAAAATTAAATTCTAATAAACTATGAAAATAAACCATGGACAAAAGCACTTTTGAGTCAATATTCCTAAACAGAAGTGAAGATTTACTTTAGGGGAATTTCAATCTTTGTCAGGCTTGGAAAATTCAGATTCATCTTTCTACATTGAAAAAGTGAGAAGTTGAATTTTAAAGGCTTATTGTGTTTGAGAAGATCTTTTTGTTTCCAAGAGTCTAAAGTTGCCTAGTAGCAAGAGTTCATTATAGTCTTCATGAGGCTATTCAAAATTCAGACACAGGAAAATTAGCATTGTTCAATACTCAAATATGTAGAAATGACATTGCATCCCTGTACTTGCTAAAAAACTTGGATAAACTATTTCAGAAGGAATCAGGTCCTTAGTTTTCTACAAGCGGCTTCATTTTTAGATGTATTATGCAGGGATTCTGCTCTTCTTCGCTACCTCCCAGAAGAGTTATTTCCTCTGGATAACGCTATAGTACGTGCACGGTGCTCTAAGGAAGTTGTCTGCAGGAGAACAATATAGTAGAGGCTCCACTGAGTAGAAGTCTGGTACTTGGAATTCTAATTGAAAAAATGGGGCTTAATACTTTCTTCTGGAACCTTGCCTCTGAATTTTTTTGTTCGTTTTGGATTAAAATTGGGGACTGGCACATTCTGGGACTGAAAAACATTCCAAAGTTTCTTGGAAGAAACAGGGAATAGAGTAAAACTATTTAACCAAAGGTTTTAGTATCACCTAGACACAAATGTTGCATTTGGTCTTTAAGAAACCAGAAACTGTATGATTAAGACGCATAGCAAAAGATATCCAGTATAAAATCTAAGTCTTGTATAGAAACAGGGAGAACTTGGAGGTGCTCCCTCTCAACAGCTGGATAAATCAATCACTGGCAGCTGTTATAAGAAAGATAAAGAGACCCACATCTGCTTAGAGTCCAAGTGCTATATGGATCCCTTGTGATAGTAAATAAATTCTTGAAGAGGCCCCAATTCTAAATCAGGAAGAGAATTAAGGACATTTAAAGACTATTTTCCATAGTTATCTACCTCCCTGTACTATTTCACAGAAACCAGCTTTTTAATATAGTGAGCATTCGATACATTTGCTGACTGATCAGGAAATAGTACAAACCTCACCTATACATTCAAGTTCCCGGTTTTGCTTACGTAGGGACCAATGGGTTAGCTTTTCTGAGGTAGTTTGCCTAAAGCTGGGTCACGTTGGTTTTTGCCCACAAGTACGTCTGTAAAGGAGACAATGCTATGCTCAGCACACTAAATATTTCTTGTGCAACAGTGTGACTGAGATGGATGATCTCTAGAGCTCATGTCACAGAAAACTGTATGTGACTGGACTAGCAGAAATAGTAGAAATAGCACGTGAGCAAATTAGTAAGTCTGAGTTCTAGTTCCAAATCTGTTACTAGTTCATTGTGCAATTGTACAAGTTATATAATTGCATTGTTTATAAAATGGGCACAAGAATACCTACCTTACCAATATTTATTAGGAGAGTGGGAACGGTCTAATAAGATGCGAGGCAGAAGAAGTTTTAGAAACAAAGTTTTAGTAGCTATATATAAAGTAGCAGTAACATCCATTAGAGCAGGACGGGGGATCTTATAAATTCCACAAGCAGGGAGTGTACCTGTTCACTTACTCTCTAACCCCTGTGCCAGGCACGTGGTAAGTCTACCAGAAATACCTGTTGAATGAATGAGGAAATGGTTTAGGCCTTCCTCTATGTTACAATCACTAAAGAAACTGTTCTAAAGGTATTCAATACTAATTTGGAATAACACAATATGAAGGTGGGAACACAAACATGGCCTTAAAAGCAGATGTGAATAAAGATTTTGATGTAGAGATTCTAAATCTTAAAACTTCTGAGCAATTTAAACTAGTTTAATATTTTGAATGTAAAAATCTAATTCCATTTAAAAAAAATAAGTTCTCAGTGAGTCCCTTTTGCCCTTCATCTCAGCAAGATCTTTAAAGTATCAATAAAGACATTTTTTAAAATTCTCACTTCAGGATATGCTTTTTAAAAAACATTGATTTGAGGGAGAGAGGAAGGCGGCGAGAGAAAGAGCGAGAGAGGGGAAAGAGAGAAGTACAGGGAGAAAGAAATATCAATTGGTTGCCTCCTGTATGCTCCCCAACCAGGAATCGAACCTGTAACCTTTTGATGTACAGGACGATGCTCCAACTAACCAAGCCAATAAAGACATTTTTAATCAGTGTTTTTCTTAATATCTTCCTTAGAATCTAATCAGAATGTGTCATACCAACAGTATGCAAATACAAAAATGACTTGCATTTCCCAGTGTACATAGCTCCTCTCAAGAATTTGTAAGGTGAAATGAAAAACTTACTTTAGTTCATTTTATCCTACTTCCCAAAATCTATATTTCTAAAACCTGCCCTATATTTCCTGCCGCTTACTGAAGCTTTTTAACTGTGTCCCAAAGAAATATCAACTTTTCCAAAACTTATATTGTATTATTCACATTAACGAAAAGGTGGAAGCAATCCAATGTGCATCAGTGGATGAACGAAGGAAGGAAACGCACACACATACAATGGGATGTTATTCAGCCTTAGAAAGGAGGGAAATTCTGACACTTGCCACAGCAAGCATGAACTCTGAGGACATAATATTAAATGAAATAAGTCATTCACAAAAGGATAAATATAATATGATTCCACTAATATGAGATACCTAGAGTAGTCCAGTTCACAGAGACAGAAAAGTAGAATGGTGGTGGCCAGGAGCCGGGGGAAGGGGAGAATGGAGTTAGTGCTTAATAGGTACAGTTTCAGTTTGGGCGGATGGAAAGTTCTGGAGATGGACGGTAGGGATGGTTTCAGAACTATATGAGTGTACTTAATTCTACAGAGCTGTACACTTACCTGGAAATTCATCACTGGCCTTCTTATCCCCCTTCCATGGCCAATCCTGCAGATTCTGTCTAAAAGTACCCCTTTCCATCCCTGTGATGCTGCCTTAGTTTTGGCTCTTGTCATCTCTCACTTCAACTCATGCAAGTCTGCACACTGTGCTCCCAGCTTCCAGTCTCGCCCGCTAAGCCACTTCCCTGCTGCCTCTAGAACGCTCTTTGTAGAACTCAGGTGTCATCACACCACTCTTCTTTCTAAAACCCCTCATATAGTACCTACAGAATAAATACAGCTTCTTTTTTTTAAGTTAATTTATTTGTTTGTTGTTTTGTTTATTTATTTTTAGAGAGCGGGGAAAGGAGAAAGAGAGAGAGAGAAACATCACTGTGTGGTTGTCTCTCACTCACGCCCCCAACTGGGGACCCGACGTGCAACCTAGTCATGCGCCCTGACTGGGAATCGAACCAGCCACACTTGGTTTGCAGGTCGACACTCAATCCACTGAGCCACAGCAGCCAGGGCACAACTTCTTTTTTATGGCAAAAGAAAGGTCTTTGTTTATTCCTTTATAGACTCACCTCCCCTCACCTCCTCCACGAACTCGAGTGATTCTGATATCAGTTTCTTAAAATTCCAGGTTCTTTTGTGCTTCTACACCACAGCACATGCTCTGCCTAGAATGCCTTTCTCTCCTTTATCCATGTGGGCAGCTCCTACTCCTCCTTCCCAACTTAGATCAAACAGCCAGTTCTCAGGAGCCCCTTTTCTAATCCACTCTCTTGCCCTTTTCTAACAATAGTATCCCCATCCCACCCCCCTCCTCAGGAGTTTCCTTCCTTGCATTCACATTAATTCTTGAATTTACTGCATGGTATTTTAATATTTGCCAAGAGTAAGGGCTCCGGAGCCAGACTGCCTGGGTATGAATCCAACCCAGTCTTTTGGTTTAAACCTTGCCAAGGTACTTAACCCCTCTGATCCTCAGTTTCATTAGTTACAGTATCTACCACAGAGAGACGTTGTGAAGAGTAAGTGAATTACTACACGTAAAGGGCTCAGAGCTTCCCCTGGCTCTTAATATACTCATTAGTGATGGTGATGTAATTGGTGGTAGTCCTGGAGGTAATATCTCGGACACAAGACAGACAGCTCCTCAAAAGGAAGGTGTGCCTGAAGCCTTGAATAGCATGCATTCAAACAATATTTACAGGAACAAAAGAAAGAGAGAAGTGTGCGAGGAAGAAAAGAAGGCGAGGAAAGAATTTGGGAAGACTTACCGCCGTTTTTGCCCACAGTTCGGAAGCATCTCCAGAAAGCCCGTAAGAATGAGGCCCTGTTGTGAGGGGTGGCTTGGATGAAGCTGAATTCCCGAAAGAGAATGTGAGTGCCCTGACATACGCTGTTAAAACTGCAAAAAGAAAAATCAAGAAGTCATCATTAGATAGGTAGTTACAGGAGGCTGAAATCAGAATGAAAAATCAAGAACAGGGAGAACCACTGCCAAAAAGGGGGAAAATATTTTTTCTTCAACAAAACTGAACTATAGCCCTGGCCTGGTAGCTTAGTTGGTTAGAGCATCATCCCAATATGCCCAGATTGTGGGTTCGATCTTGGTCAGGGCACATACAAGAATCAACCAATGAATGCACAAATGGGTGGAACAGCAAATTGAAGTTTCTCTCTCTCTTCCCCTCCTTCTCTCTCTCTCAAATCAATAAATAAAAATATTTTTAAATATAGGAAATCTCTGAACTATAAATTAGACTAAGTCCTTCCAGAAGGAAGTCTCTTCACATAACCACATCTCTCCTAAAACGGTGAGAGTCCAATTCCCCCGAATGCTTTCCTCCTCCCATATACACACACTGAGGGTATTTTAACCAGTCATGAGAGCATCTCTACAGAGGGAAATCTTTCAGTCTTTAATTGAATGACATTGGCACTCGTATCTTTTTGGAGAATACTTCTCTCCCTACATTTTTTTGAATTATGTTTCCTTAAAAATATTCTTTCTGTACTCTGACCTATATCAGCTGCCATAAGAACAACATAGCTTATGGGACATAGCTTAGCTGGTCTGTTCCAGTTTAGGGGTGGTGCTGCATACTTCTCTGACAATAATCTCAGAGGAAAATCCATGTGCCAAAGGATATAAAAGGTTCCAAACAGAACACTAAAAGCGAATAAGGAGAACAAGGGTAGAAAGTGGCCTCTGAATGAAAGTATGAAGCAAAGCCCCAGGGCCCAAGTGAATCATGGTTTAAGCTGGGCTGGGGAAGGGGAAAAAATATACTCCATTGCCTTTGGGTTCTTCTGCCAAAGAAGTAAGTAGAGACTGTAGAGCCTCGCATAATCTAAAAATGGAAATTCCACCAAAGAATAGGCAATTATCCAGTAATAGACACTACCAAAGGCAGCCTTCAGGTTCCAGAAAACTCCTCAATTCCCTGACAGGTATTGTAAATCATAAGTGGAAAACGTGTTAATTTTTATAGAGAGGCAGATATCAAAATGAAGATGGCAAGCAACAGAGGGACAGTGGTAATTCCAAATGCCACTTTTAATTTGTCGACTAAAAGGAGAAAAAACGTTCTGAATCTCTGAACTGAATAGGAAAAAAATTTCAGGAGCCATGTATTCCAGTTTTCTTTTTCCTGACCAAGTTCAAAGGGAAGTGTCTCACCTGTCTTTAACATGTAGTATGCTAAAAATTAACATCTTCCTTTTAATATTAACAGTGCTATATGAAAAAGCAAATTACACACTCTTCTTCCCTCTTGGAAAAGGAGCATAGAAATCTACTTCTAAGACACTATGAGGAAGCATGAGGACAACACGTGGCAAAGAATTAGGTTAGAGGAGAGCTTTTTAAAAAGCAGTGAAAGCGTTAAGCTAACCATACAGTTTGCGACAGTGCTATTTATTGTCTTGAGCAAAGGAAAATTAAAAAGAAAGCGTATGATCTGTTACAGGTGAATGGAGTAGGCTACATTTTTAGCAGATGAAGTCTAAAATGATAAAATTCTAGCCTAAACTTAGGAAGCTATGCAGCAAAAAATTAGCCCCAAAGTGTGCTTCATACCCCACAAGAGAAAAATGCCGGTATCTAGGTCACGAGACTCGCTTTAAAGGAGCTAATACTAGTAAAATTATATCCTTAGTGTAGCTTTTAAAAAATATCTTTAAAAAAAAAAACTAGGAAATAATTTATGCATTAAAGAATCTGGCTGAGCTTCATTATACAAATAAGTACAAATTTACCCCAAAATTTATAAAATAGAAATTTTATTAAACAAATTGATAGAGTGAGAGCATATAATATTGAATAGCAAAAGGTTTACAACTATATTTACACCACTGCCTTTAGATAATCTGTACTGATAAAAATCACATTTAGAGCCACGGTTCTTCCAAAAAAATTTCACATTTAACTAAAAATAAAAATAATTAGAAACATTTGATTAGGATGGCAGTTGGTTAGTACAGGGCTCATAATCACTTTACCTAAAGAGTTAACAGATAATCTTATGATCAGTGAAAATTCTTTTAGATAAAATGGCTACAAGGAAAAAGCAGAATAGGCAATATTGCTCAAAACTTTGCTGTTCCTCTTCAACCTGAAGTACCTTTTTTCTACCTCTATTGGTTAAAATTCTATCTAAGCTTTCCATACTCTCACAAATGCCATGTTTTACACTAAGTCTTTTCCTGAATCTACCTCCCACGCTCAATTCCCAGCACACCTCACTTGTAATTCTCTAATGGTGCTCACAATTGCTGCCTTGTTGTAAAGTTACTGGACTTATTTCCCCTACTAGACTCTACCTTCTACGGAGTAAGCAATTAGGTTGTACTTCATAAATGTCTTGTGGGGAAATATTTTGAAGCTGTGAAAATAGACTGTTAACTTGTCCAACTTTCATTTACTAGTTTCAACATCTATTGATAATTCTTGCCAGAAGCAATAACAATGAGAGTTTGCCAAGTGGCAATTTTTCTAGTTACGTCATTTCATCTACATTTATAAATTGACTTTCTCTAGTAAGGAAGAGCTTGCCTTTCTCATTCATTAATTCATTCATTATTTATTTACATTAGTCTGGATTCAGGGATTCTTACTTTATTCATTAGGTTATAATCCTTTATTATCATATTAATTTTGGAGCTCAAATTATCCCAGCTATAGCAGTGGAAGCTACTTCAAATTGACTTCTATATTCTTTTACATGTTCACAGAATTCTTTGATTATTTCTTTACTTTTTGATAGAATAAGATGTTCCAGACTCATCTTGTTCTTTCCCTACCTCATTGTAGAACCAGCCATTTCTCCAAGGAGCCCAAGTTGCTTTTAGTAGAAAACAGTGTTTACAAACCAAAATCTAGGTAGGTGCTGAATGTGCTTTTCGCTCCAAATGTGATAGTGCTTTCAGGCTCTCTCAGAAGACAGTTACAGAAACTGATGAAGGCATATACACACATGCGCCCTCACACACCCACACCCCCTATATTCATTTCTATATCCTCGCTATCTACATATATTAAAACCCATGGGTTTACACTGACTCAATTCCAATTCACTGCTGCAGGGTACCTTCTATTCTTTTCCCTTTTTGTATGTGAAAATTTTTCTTCTCATAGAGGGAAATCTGGCTCCCATTATCTATAATATATATTTACTTATTTGCTCAGTCCTAAAGTGTACAACAATTGATAACCTATACTTCTGTGAAAAAGGAGCCTACTAATTATAGTTCAATGCTTGCTTAGAGCTATTTTCGTTTTTGGTCTGAGAGAGGGGATATAGTCCAAATACTGTGTTCCAAAATTGCTTAGTCTCCCCAATTCCCTCAGTGTGTTTACATTATTCACTTGAAATACAGTTTGTTTCAGTTGTTTCTGTTTGTAATCAATTTTAGGGCCCAATGTCCTTGTTAATTATATATATAGATATCTTGCCAGGGCAGACTGGACCCATAGTGTGGCAATACCTTCAGATTAGGAAGACTCAGAATAAATTACACAGCTGGTAAGAGACAGAGCCAGGATTCAAACCCAGGAGAGAATTACAGCAGTTCCTCTCTATATCACGGTTCACTTATCGCAGCCTCTCTGTATCGTGGGATTTTAAAAAATATTATATTTAATTATTTATCACAGATTTTTTGTTATATCATGGGATTTTGTGGTACTGTATACATATGTTGTTAAAGTTATGTAGGTTTAAGAGTGTAGAATATGTTTAAGAACATATTATAAAAGTGTTTATAAAAGTGTGGAAAAGGTTAATAAGGGACTGGGAAAGGTTAATAAGGGACTGGGAACGGTTTATAAGTGTGTGGGAAGGGCTTATAAAGCCTTACAATACATATAAATACTAAAATAAATGTAAGTTTCCTACTTCGCAGATTTTCACCTATCGCAAGGGGGTCTAGAACGTAATACACGCGATAAGTGAGGGAACACTGTATTCAATATGAAGTTGAAAGCACCTGCCCCTCTTGCTGGCAACTAGTTGCCTTCCTTTTATGGGGAGGATGCTTACTGTGATCGCTATGAAGGTGTTTGCAGCACTGGCAATCCGTGATCCTGCAATTCTGTTACAAAACAAATACTTTATCTTATAAGTAATTCTGTGGTTGTATATATCTTTTTGTGGTCATATAATAAGTTTTTATTTTTATAAGTGAAATTTAAATGCTCCCCTTTAAATCAGTAATATTTTTTGATTAAACACTTAAAATGGTGGGCTGACATTAACACTTCTGAGCCTGAATGCCTCATAAACTTGACACTTAAAGGATCCCATTGTAAGTCTCCTGGTTAAGATGGCGACGTAGACAGACATGGCTCACCTCTTTGCACAACCACATCAAAATTACAACTAAAATATAGAACAACCAGCACTCAGAACTCTCAGAAATCGAGTTGAATGGAAATCTGACAACTACAGAATTAAAGAAACTACATCCATCCAGACTGGTAGAAGGGGGGCAGATGTGGAACAGGGTGGTCCCACACTCCTGTGTGGTGGATAAAAATTCAGAAGGCATGTCTCAGGAGCAAGGAGTCCTAGCCCCACACCAGGTCCCCAGCCCAGGGTTCCAATGCCAGAAAGATAAGTCTCCACAACTTCTGGCTTCAAAAACCAGTGGGGATTGAGTCGGTGGAAGAAACTGCTGGAGCCCCAAGCAGTTCCTCTTAACCCACACATGGACTCACTTACTCAGACTCACTCCCTCTGAGCTCTGGCACCAGGGTAGCAGCTTGAAAGGCACCAGTGGCATACAGGGAGAAACTGAAGTGTCTGGTATCAAGACAAGCAGAGGCCATTGTCCCTTTTCTAAACCCTCCCCCCACAGAGCTGGCAAGCTAGTGCCATATCTGAGACTCTTATCAACCTGGCTAACACTGTTTGACCCACCTAGGAGATCCCCAGAGACCCTGCCCTACCCAACTTATGGGTGCACCAAAGCTGCTTTTCCATATGAATGGCTGGGCTTGGCTCATGCTTCACAACTTCCTAAATCCTCTCAAATGAGCAACAGTTGGCCTCAGTGAGCCCCAGGCCCAGCACTAGCAGCAGTCAGCCTAGAGTCACAGCTTGGCTTCGCCTGGGACTCTCCAAGCCCAGCACAAGTAGCAGCCATCTCAGATTGCTTTGTAGCTCAGGCAGGGTGGCCCCGGGCAAAACACAGATAGGGACTGACCCTGGCCTGCACCACCTGGAAACCCCAGGGCCAGGGCACCCAGTAGACAGCCACAGACCACAGTAGAGCACCACCACCCTGCCCCTGCAGAGATGATCCTCCACGGAGGGTGGAGGTTGGTGGTCAGTGGTCACAGCCAATCCTTGCAGATGAGTGGCCTGGATAAATCCCTCCCATTGATCAAAAGCAATAAAGGCTCAACTACAAGAGGAGGGTGTACTCAGCCCACACAGGGCACACCTTGACTATCTAGCCTGAGTGATAGGGGGTGCTGTGCCACTGGACCCTACAGGACACCTACTATATTAGGCCACACAACTAAGACATGTAGTCAAAGCAGCTCTACCTAATACATAGAAACAAACACAGCGAGGCTGCAAAAACAAAGAGACAAAGAAACGTGGCCCAAACAAAAGAAGAGCTCAAAACTCCAGAAAAAGAGCTAAATGAAATGGAGTTAAGTAATCTATCAGATGCAGAGTTCAAAACACTGGTTATAAGGATGCCCGAGGAACTTAGGGAGGACTCAACAACGAGGAAAAGACCCAGTCAGAAATGAAGAATACACTGACTGAAATGAAAAACAATGTACAGGGAAACAACAGTAGAGTGGATGAAGCCACGAATCAAATCAATGATTCTGAAAATAAGGAAGCAAAAATAACCAATCAGAACAAGAAGAAGAAAAAATAATCCAAAAAAAATGAGGATAGTATAAGCAGCCTCTGAGACAACTTCAAGAGGTCCAACATTTGTATCATGGGGGGGAGGGGGGCGAAGAAGAGAAAGAGCAATTAATTGAAAATCTGTTTGAAAAAATAATGAAAGAAAACTTCCCTAATTTGGCGAAGGTAATAGACATGCAAGTCCAGGAAGCCCAGAGAGTCCCAAACAAGATGGATACAAAGAGGCCCACTCCAAGACACATTGTAATTAAAATGCCAAAGGTTAAAGATAAAGAATCTTAAAAGCTGCAAGAGAAGAGCAGTTAGTTACCTACGGGGGGAGTTCTCATAAGTCTGTCAGCTCATTTCTCAAAAGAAACTTTGCAGGCTAGAAGGGATTGACAAGAAATATTCAAAGACATGAAAAGCGGGGAGCTACAGCCAAGATTGCTCTACTCAGCAAAGCTATCGTTTAGAATCAAAGGGCAGATAAAAGAGCTTCCCAGACAAGAAAAAACTAAAGGAATTCATTCTCACCAAACCATTATTTTATGAAATGTTAAAGGGACTTATTTAAGAAAAGAAGATCAAAACTATGAACAATAAAATGGCACACACAAAAAAAAACCAAATCTATCAACAATTGAATATAAAAAACAAACTAAGCAAACAAGAAGAACAGAGACAGAATCATGGATACTGAGAGCATTTTGATGATTGCCAGATGGAAGAGGAGTGTGGGGATGGGTGAAGAGGTGATGGGATTAAGAAGTACAAATACGTAGGTACAGAATAGCCAGGGGGGTGTAAAGTACAGTATAGGAAATGGAGTAGCCAAAGAACTTACATACATGACACATGAAGATGAATATGGTGGGGAGATTGCTTGAGGGAGTTGGAGGTGCTGGGTGGAGGTGGAAAGGGGTCAAATGTAGAAAAATCAGGACAACTGTAATAGCATAATCAATAAAATGTAATTAAAAAAATAAAAATAAATTAAATGACTCAGTAATCAGATATTTGTTATCATGTTAAGCTAGTGTGAGTCCTGGATGCAATTTTATTTTCTCATTAAGTAACTAGAGCTTCAGGGGATGGGTGAAAAAGGTAAAGAGATTATGAAGTACAAATTGCCAGTTATACAAATAGCCACTGAAGGACTACCAAGGACATTATTAAATATAAACATAATAATAGTAGATCTATCACGCAGACATGTACATTCCACATATAAAGAGCAAAAGAAGCAAATTAAAATATTCCAACTCATTCTAGATGTGCCATGAAGCAAAATGTTCAAAGCTCCTGCAATGTTGCATATCTTCCAAATGCTCCTTCCTTTTACTCAAACTGAAAAAGGTCAATGGGCCTTGATCTACATATTTAGACTTGACTGTAGCAGTGCAGAGTCTTCTTTAGGCCGTTCTCTTACCCTTTTTTCTTTCTAAAACCAGGCCAGCTCACTAGAACAGACTTCTGTTAGAATCAGAGTTGTCCTCTGCTGTTTTGAGATGAGCTTTATTTGGAAGGAATCCTAAACAGATCTGCCAAAGAAGCAAAATATGAGGACAAATCGCATCCCATTATGGAGCGCAAATTGGCCACACCAAGGTGGTACAAACACAGAATAGGGATCAGCCTTTGAAAAATCAGTAAGATCAAAGATCCAAAACAGCTTAGGAAGAATCCCGACAAAGTAAGCTTCTGTTGCTTCTATAAACAGAAGGAAGGACATTCTGTGTAGAGGGAAAAGAAAACTTTCATGGCATATTTCCCACTAACGGACTGACAAAATTAGCAGACTGGAGTTTTGTTTTGCAGAAAGTCACCGAACCCTAAAGATTATATATATATATATTCCTGCGGCATGATTTGTCCCAGGAACTCACAATCCCTGGATTTGTTCTCCTTCCTTGTGAAGTTCGGATGAAGTCTAAGCCCTTAAGTGTTTTCTTTCCATTGCCTACCTGCCACAGAATCTGGCAACGCTAACCCGATGAGAGAAATCAGCAGAGCATGTCCGCTTTGTCTGCGTTGCAGAGCCCAGTGGGGTTTGGACAGCACACTTGAACAGAATTGCCTCACGCCAATCCCTTGCTAACAGTGCTACAAAGAAGTTTGTGCACAAAAGTTTAATGCTCAGTTTCTAAGAACTTCTAATTCTCTCCTGCACTGTTGTTATCTCTTGTTCAAGCATACAACACATCTGTTAAAGGAAAAAGTAAGTGAACAATATGATAGTACGTCCAAGGAGAAATTTAACAAAGTGTGGCATTAACATGTACATTTCAAATAAGGTTAGATATGCATCAGGTGAACCAACGGCACATTCTCCATTGACCAGGAAGAACCAAGTGTAAAAGTATAGAAAATAGAAATAGACCGCACTGCAAATGGGTACTCAAATCCTCTTCATCTTCTCATTCCAGCACTGGCTAAATTAGAAGTAGAATGTCCAAGATCTTTGGCTTCTAAAAAAATGTCCCAATTTTAGGAAGAAATTCAACAGACACTAATCAATCTTCAGTCACTTTCTAGAATAGGCAAACCAATTTGTGAGAACTGAGTTGTCACTGAGTTGAATGGGATTCATAATTTCTGCACAGCAAAACAACTCCATCAGAGGCTTATTGGTTCACTCTAATGCCTTAAGCACTGGTATTGCATACCGAGATTTCTTCTGCCTGAGTAGCCCTCAGCAACAGAGCTAGTTTTCAGACCATGACATCAGTGATATCACATTTGACTGCATTTTGAAGAAAAGAACTCACGAGACAGGCCCTGAAAGCTGTGGAAAGCTTCTGCAATGGTCAGTATAAGCAATGTTGAGTTTTCTCTCCTTGCTCATATCATCAAGTGTTCTTCTGTCACCAAACCCCAGAAAGAATCTTCTTAAAGCACTTGTCCCACGCACGCTGGGCTGATGCTAAGGGTGAAGGAGAGTGTTTGCAGACAGGGTTATCTCCAAGCGCATTCTCCCCAGGAAGGCTAACCAAAGGACTTAGTTCTCATGTGCTGTTTCCTGAAAGTAAACTCTCTTCCTTGGATCTTTGTTTTTAATTCAGTGAGGGCCCCTGCCAGAGTTAAAAATGTTTCAAACTCCCCTTTCAGGACTTCAGACTTCAAAACTTATGGCTGAAGGCCTGGCATGCTGTGGTAAACTTGCAATTGCATGTCAGTGGGGAAGCAGGATGATTCATTCACATCTGCTTACCCCTTGCAATTTAAGTGTTAAGGAACTTCTCTTATAAGGTTGTTTACTCCATGCCAATAGAAAAGAGGAAATAAATACATGTACCTCAGGATGGGAGACCAATGCACAGAGCACTTGGAGAAGGTTACTATATACATGCTCTTTACAGCATGTTAGAAATTTAAATTATAAAAAGACAATATAGCAATTTATAAAATGCTTTCCATACACTATAAAAACAGAAAAAATGTATATAAATTATAATTTTAACTACATTAAAGGAGGTCTGCATAAGGAATATATTAAAAATTTAAAAGACAATTGTATTCACTAATTGTATTAGGTTTGTTGGCTTATAACTGACTTCTTCCTCTGTCTCCCAAATATCCTGTTAAATTTCTATAATAATTTTTTTTTAAAACAACACATACCATAAATATCTCGTTTGTCTCATTCCTACAAGGTCTCTAAACAGATCTCTTGATAACAGAACTTCCAGGAGCTTGCCTAATTTCACTTGAAATTCAGAGCAATCGTGTTTTCATGGTCTCCCTGGGGAAACATCCCTGGCCTTACAGGAAAAGTTCCTGGACAAAGAATATTCCACTAGAAGGTTGCAGTATTTCTGTTATCTCTCGCCTCCAGCTACATGTTACATCTCACGTTCATTCATCTGTGGTCTCTAAACCTATCACCTGTTATTTCTTTCTCTTCAGCTCTACCTTTTAACATCCACATCTCTTCTGTCAACTGGCTCACCCCATCCTTTAAGTGAGAAATGTTTTTTAAAAGGGGGGTGGGGGCTGGGGAACACAGACAATAGCTTGAAAGTAAACATGTATCATAGAAAGAAAAATATTATAGAAATACCATATGATCCAGCAATTCCACTTCTGGGTTTACAGTAAAAAGAAATGAAAGTAGAGACTTAGATATCTGTACACCATGGTCATGGTACTGTTGTATTATTCACATAGCCAAAAGATGGAAGCAACCCAAGTGTCCATCAAAAGATTAATAGATAAACAAATGTGATATATGCATACAATAAAATATTAAGCCTCAAAAATATATTATTAAGCCTCAAAAAGGAAGGAACTTGTGACACATGCGACCCAGGTGGACCTTGAAGACACGGTGCTAAGTGAAATAAGCCAGGCACAAAAAGACAACTACTCCCTGACTCCACTTATCTGAGGCGCCTAGAATAGTCAGATTTACAGAGAGAGAACGTGGCATGGTGGATCACCAGGGGTTGGGAGGAGGGAATGGGGAGTTAGGGTTTAATGGGTGTAGGGTTTCAGTTTGGGAAGATGAGAAGTTCTGCGATGGAGCGTGGTGAGGCTGCGGAAACAGTGTGACTGTGCTGAGTGCCACCGAACTGCACACTTAAAATGCTCAAAGTGGACATTTTTAGGTTATGTATATCTTACCACAATAGAAATTAAAGAAAGTAAGTTATTGGTGTCAAATAGTCAGTATGTATACTTAGAGTTGCCTGATGGAATGAGGAATTGGAAGTTATAAGCAAAATGTGACTTAGAGTGGTTCTGAAGTAGAAATGGCTACAGCACTGCTACTTAGAGTGTGGACCAAAGAGAGCAGCTTTGGTATCACTTAAAAGCAGAATCTCAGGCCCCATTCCAGACCTACTAAATCTGCTTCTGCATTTTAACAAGATCCGTAGGTGATTCACATGCATATTAAAGTTGAACCCTGGCCAGTGTCGTCGTCGGCAGCCGTCCGTCTCGAGAGACGATGGTGTAGCTTCTTATGTGAAGCTACAGAGCCTGGGCAGGGTGATATGGAGGGTCTGTGGCTCAGTGGATTGAGCACCGGCCTGCAAACCAAGGGGTCGTTGGTTCAATTCCCAGTGAGGGCACATGCCTGCGTTGTGGACCAGGTCCCCAGTTGGGGGCATGTGAGAGGCAACCACCCATTGATCTTTCTCTCCCTCTCTTTCTCCCTCCATCCCCCTCCCTCTAAAAATAAATACATAAAAATCTTTAAAAAACAAACAAACAAAAAAAGTTAAGAAGCACTAGTCTGGGGTAAATCTAATTACTTTCTAGCTGTGTGACTTTGGCCCAGGTACTTAACCACTTCTGTGCCTCAATCTTTTTTTTTTTAATCTGTAAAATGGCGGTAATAGGAATACTTACTACATAAGGTTGCCAAAGGTTAAATGTGATAATAATGCATGTTGTATAATGCCTGGCACATTCAGGAACTATTAGCTATTATTACTTTGCTGTGCAGAAGATCTGTGAAAGTTGATTTTCAGGGCTCTTCTAAAACATAGTAGACTTAGGAAGTCAATATTTCCCAGAAAATAAGAATAGTGCATTGCTTCAAGAAATAGTTTAAAAAAAAAGAATATCTGGGAGATTTGGTTTTGGAAAAGTCCAAAGAAACGGAAATACTTTCTTCAGAAGACCCAATAGAGTAGAGGTGTCAAATTCATTCACAATGGGGCAATTCTTTTTTCTCGGTAAAGTAGGGGAGGACCAGCCTAATATCATTTACAAAGTGTAAATGGAATGGAAGCAGTTTTTAATGAAATAATGTCATGTTTTTAAGATATTTTGGGGATCGAGTGGTATGTTTTCCACATGGCTGAAATCCTCACATGGGATATAAACTTTCAGCTGAAGTATCACAAGTATATTTGGCTCATGTGATAAAGGACCAAATATTTGTCTGAGGGAGCAAGGTGGAAGAGAGTGAAATAACGACAAGGGAGGAGACACAGGGGACAGCTACACAGGAACCCACGGACTGCTGGCTCCTGGGCCACAGCTCTCAGAAGATGTCGTTGCGTTCCTGATTTCTCTGGCAGACCTTTCCTTGTCCCAGAAAAGACTTCTGGAGACAGAGAGGATTAAAAAATAATAATATTGTTAAGAAGTGAGGTTGCTGGGCTTGCACTTTACTATCCGGAATCCCTTTATCTTTCTTGAGAGCCCCCCAGATCTCTTTTATTCTAGGTCAGTAATTTAACACTCTCAGCTCTCAATTCAAAGCCTGTAATGACCTTGCTGTGCTGAATTATTAGCCCAGGATATAGAAAAAGTGAGAGAGGGAGGGAAAAAAAAACACTAAAAACAACAGAGGCCTTTTGATCAGAGCACCAAACTGCAGTTCGCTGTAACTCAAGCTGCCTATTCTTATATGGCAGGAATTAAGGACTCACCCTGCCAGGCAGGACCCTATTAAAAGACAATAGCTGTTTGAAAAGGGTAAGCAAGTTGATATGGATATAATAGGCCACATATGGGGGCCCCTTTATACTCTGAAATAAAGCTCCTTCTTAAGAGTTGTGAGCTGAGAAATCCAGTATTCAGTAGGCAGGAGGAGGAGGCGTAATAGAAGAGAGTGGGTAGCCATGCAGAAATGCTTGACGGGGCTCCAGGAAAAATGGAGGAGAGCTTTGGGGAGCCTGAAGAGATGAGCATCAGTCGCTGAGGAGAGAGGATTGCAGGATGGCCAGGTGCGAGCTTTTTAGGGCCAATGATGACAAACGTTTGGCTGGAACTGATATAACGGTTAGTTTCTCTAATGGGTTAACAACAACAACAGAAACAAGCAGCAAAGTAGTACGCTCTTGCCAGGAATGACGCAGCTGGCAAAAAGTAATCCTTTCTGCCTTGTTTTACACAACCCAAAATATGAGCATCTTAAACTCCAGATGAGTATCATCCTAGTGCTACTAAATGTTCTTATTGTTTTTTTTTAAAGAAGGCCTGCAAAACATAGACAACGGACCCCAAAGATTTCACCTCTTGCCTACAATCTAAGCCCTCCTCAGATACAAAGAGGAAACCACAGGACACAGGACTTCTTACTCTATTAGTTAAACCATGTTTACTAGTTAACTCATGTTTGCTAATCTACCACCAAACGCTCTGCCCATTAGTGGGTGATGCTTCTAGAGAATCTTAAATCCACACAACAGAATTTTCTAAACACTGTTTTAGCTATCTGTAAGATCTTGTTAGTGTGTTATGAAACAAGGAATGATTTAAGAGTGATTCAAGGTATTTAAACGCTTTAATCTAGTTGTTTATGACTAAATTCTAAATCCCCAAACTCCTAAGCAAAAAATACCAGAAGGATATTTTTCTTTCCTTCACCACCATGTGCTACTTGCCAAATGAACAATTCTCCAGCTCCCATGCACTGCACTAGCTTGATGGAATCGTGTGTGCACACACAGATACACACACACACACACACACACACACTCACAACAGATCTCTAACACTTGTTCTACTAAGTGGTCAACAGGACACAAAACTGATCTTCAGCAAATTAAAGTGTTTTGTTGATTAAAGAGACTATGTAGACTCTGTTTCATTTCAGATGGTGTCGTCATGTAGGAAGGGAGGGATGAGAAATAGAGAGCAACGGAGAGCACCAAACACCATGCTCATTCCCCAATTCAGGCCTTCGCATATGGTGACCATATTTTTAGAAGTTCAACTTGGGATAGTCTAAAAAGGTTTTATTTGGTTTGCGGTAGGCCACTTCCAGGAGTGAGAAACAGCCTAAAGAGTACATATATACAATGGCTGGGTATGTTTAAATGCCATATTAATCGATAAATATTAAGAGATATATGGCCCATGTAACATAAAAAATTAAATTCATTAAACAGAACAGCATGTGTAGTATGGCACCATTTATAAAAATCAACATATGTCGGGTGTGTATATAAGCAGACAAGATGTTTGAAAGAACAGAGAAAATGGAGTAAGGATAAAAAATTGAAGAAAATTTCTCAGAACTGAAAGACACGAGTTTCCAGATTGAAAAGATCCTTTAAAGCCCAGCACAATGAATATTGATGCATATCAAGGCAAATTACTGCAAAAAATTAGCCTACATCTTTGATCGGGGGCGTGGCAAGATCACTTTGTAGAAGAGCAGGTAGGAGAGGAAATATTGGTGCAACTATCTTTGGAAAATATAATCTGTCAAAGTTGCCCTCTGGCCACAATTTACATTCCTCTCAAATGCAAAATACACTAACATCCTACCAATAGTAACATACGGTAGAAAATGTCTATGACCAAACTATCTTTCTAACCCCTCACTTACATGTCTTCCTGAGCCCTATTACCTCACTGTTACAGATTAAATATTTGTGTCCCCCTCAAAATTTATATGTTGTAACTTGTTGCCCAATGTGAAAGTATCTGGACGTGGGGTCTTTGGGAGGTAATTAGGTCATGATAGTGGAGCCCTTGTGAATCAATTAATTCCCTTATAAAAGAGGCTCAGGGGGAGCTTGCCTCTTCTGCCATGAGTACGCAGTAAAAAACAGCTATCTATGAACCGGGAAGCAGGCTCAAGAGACTCGGAATCTGCCAGAGCCTTGATCTTGAACTTCCAGTCTCCATAATTGTGAGAAATAAGTTTCTGTTCTGTATAAGCTACCTAGTCTACAATCATTTGTTATAGCAGCTTAAACAGACCAAAGCACTGACCACAGACCTTTTGTCATTCTCTAAATACACCATGCCTCTGTGTCCTTGCTCACGCTACTCCCTCTGCTAGAGATGCCCTCCCTGTTCAGTTTCTCTTCTCTATTATTCCTCTTCCAAGGACCACTTGAAGTATTAAATACTATCTCTTTCATGAAGCTTTCCCTGAAATTTGTAGCCGGAATAAATCTCTACTTTATTTATCCCAAAATATGCTGCATGAAATTCTACTCGGCACTTATTTACTAGCATCTTAATAATTATACTTACACCCTGGCCAGGTAGCTCATTTGGTTAGAGCATCATCCCGCTCTGGCAAGGTTGCAGGTGCAGCCCCCAATCAGGGCATATGTAAGAATCAGCCAATGAATGCATAAATGGGGTGAACAACAAATTGTTCTCTCTCTCTCTCTCTCTCTTCGTCTCTATCTCTAAAAAGTCAATAAAAAAATAATTTTTATGCTTACATCTGATTCTCCCTGAGTTCATAAGTTCCTCAAGTTCAACTGGCTCATTCATCTTATAGTCTTCACTAGCATGGTGTCTAGCATGTAGTAGGTCCACAGATATTGTAGAATAATAGTGTTTTTCTGTTATATAAATTGCCATTATTTCTGCTTCCCATGAGAATGACAGTGAATTCCTTGAGGACCATGTCTGGTAGAGAGATTAGCATATAGTAGGTGTTTAATAGGTACTGAATTTTAAAAATTAAAAGAAGACTAGGTAGTAAATGTCATTTCTCAGACTTTATTTTACAAGGTGCTGTCTTTCACTCTGCTTTTCTTCTTATCTCAGCATAATTGAGCCTTCCACAAACTGGCCCTATCCTAATTACATATTTTCTGTTTGTTGCTTTTCAACATGCACTAGTCGTCCACAAGTCAAGTTAAACTTTATAACTCCTTGCAGTGGATGATATTTTCTACTTCTGCTAATATAATTATATTCCACTAGAATGAAAGTTCTAAAATACTTTCAGGTAATTTACACTAACCCTCCTGGCTGAGAAAAACTGGACGAATTATTAAAAGCATCTGTTTGAAGCCCCTAGGCAAATGAAGAATGACAAGGCCACGTTACAAGAGGAGAAAACACAAAGAGGTGAGCCCAGCATTTGGGGCCACTTTTCCCCGTGGGCAGGGATGCTTAACAGAAAGGTCCATGCATTGAATTCAAGGGATTCCACAAAATTGGATATGAAAAAAATTACATTTTTAGAATTTGGATAAGCAAAAAAGAAAAGAGAAGTATTTTTACGTGACATAAAGCACTGGAGCATGGTGGTTAAGAACACAGACATTGGAGTCAGGCCTGCACTTACTAGTCTATGATCTAACCTCTAACTGGAATTTAGTATTTCCTTCAATTATAAATGTAAACATAGAATCAGTAATACCTGTGATTTTTTTAAACAATAGAAGTCTCAGATATTTTCTTATTACATTAAAGTTGTTTCAGGTATCACACAATATCATGTATATTCATCACCACTTCAAAAATAATGTATTATTGTACCCACTATTAGTTCTGGGGACCTCTGCCAGTCATAAAAGAGTCAGCCAATAGATAGAGTAGGTAATAATTTTGAATTAAAGTTAAGTTCCTGAGTTTTCAAATGATTCTTGATGGTTGGTGGTCAAAAAACTGGAGCTCAGGGCTCACGCAGGCTAGAGACAGGGGCTCTGGCTGGCACTCTGAAAAGCTATATCTAGAAATAGATCAGCCCTACCTGATGCTTACACCTAGCTTCAAATGATTTTAGCCCCTGATAGGATCAAGGTAATACAGGATTGCTAGTGCTCAGAAACAAATGTAAATCCTCCCTGAAAAAAAAAACGTTATTCTAAGCCTCACATTACCTCTCTAATTTTTCATATACAATGTACAGCTTTCAACTAAAGGGAGAAAAAAGTGTACTACAAGGTAAGACACTGGAGTAAAAAACCCAAGAGATAGAATAGATAATAGACACAGACCCACAGGGAATCCAGATAATGAATTATGGACTTTTAAGAAATCACGCTTTATTATGTTCAAGCAAATGAAAGATAAAATCTAGTAAAGAGACCATAAAAAAGAATTGAATGGCAATTATGAACTAAAATATACAATAACTGGAAAAGCTATACATTGCGCAATTTCAACCATATAACATCCTGGGAAAAGCAGAGCTATGAAGACTATGGACACTGGGGTGAAGGTGGGAGATAAACAGGCAGAGCACAGAGGGTTTCTGGGTCAGTGGCAATACTTTGTGTGATACTATAATGATGAATGCAAGTCATTATACATTTGTCCAAATCCACAGAACATACATCAAGAGTGAACCCTAAGGCAGACTATGGACTTTGGATATAATAATGTGTCAATGTAGACTGATCAACTGTAACAAATGTACCACTCTGATGAGGGATGTTGGTAATGAGGAAGGCTATGCATGTTTGGGGGCATGGAAAATATGGGAAATCTCTACCATCCTCTGAATTTTGCTGTGAGCCTAGAACTACTTTTTAAAAACAAAGTCTTTAAAAAACAAACAAAGAAAACATATTTAAACTACATGAGGTTTTCACAATAAACTACAGGAATAAACTATAGAAAGTAAAGCTAACTAACATCCTCTTTGTTGCTGGGGATAAAAAGAAGAAGGAAGGAAGCACCGGGGAGGGCAATACTAAGAGAAGTAAATAAATCCTAAGTTTCTTCATCAGTTTCCCCACCTTGTAATTTCTTTTTTTCCTTCTTTTGTATTTACAACAGACGTGGATTAGAAGTGCCAGAGTAAGATACAAAATGAAAACAAACAATAATTAGAATTAAGAACTCAGTAAATGGGTTTAACAGCAAATTAGACATAAATGAAAAGAGAATTAATGAACTGGAAAATTGGTTAAAAATATCCAGAATAAAGCATGAAAGACAAATGATAAAAATAACAGAAAATTACATAAGAGATAAAGGGTATCATGAAAAGTCCTAGTGTTTATGTAATCGAAATCCTTGGAGTGAAAACAGTGGAACATAAGTAAAATTGAAAGGCTAAAAATTGAGAACTTTCCAAAACTGGTAAAAGACATCAACTTTTTGATTCAAGAACTCTAAGACTCCCAAATAGTGTGAATATAAAGAAAAGCAAACCTAGGCACATCAGAGTAAAACCACCAAAAATGAATGACCAAGAATAAATATCCAAAAAGTAGCCAGACTATTTTCAGAGGTGTAAGAACAAGACTGATAGCTGACATCTCAACAGAAACAGTGGAAACCAGAAGATAATGGAGTGGCATATACTAAGTGCTAAAAAAAAATAACTGTCAACCCAAAATTTATAATAGAAAAAATTCCTCTTCAAAATGAAGGTTTATATATAGTTAATGGTTTTCAATTAATAAGTTCAAAATTTTCATAATTATGCTATGGTTATAGAAGATGTTAATATTAGTGGATGCTGGATGAAAGGAATATGGGAACTTGATATTATTTTTGCAACTTTTTTCTAAGTCTAAAGTTATTGCAAGAGGAAAAAGGGTGAAATAAAGATACTTTCAGAATGAAGGCTCCATGAAGGCTGGGATTCTTGCCTGTTTTGTTCACTGCTGTATCACCTAGTGTCTAGAACCCTAACACAAAGGCACTCAGTAAGTATTTGTTGAATGAATGAACAACAGTAGCAGTAGCTATCATTAATTCAACATAATATATCTTAGGCAGAATGCTAAGCACTTTACATTCATTATCTCACTTAATTCTTCCAATAATCATAAAACATGGGATTTCATATTTTATATATGACTGTCTCTATTCTATAGATGAGGCTATGCAACCTGCCCAAGATCACAGACTAGTAAGTGGCAGGCCTGACTCCAATGTCTGGGTTCTTAACCACCATGCTCCAGTGCTTTCATGTCACGTAAAAATACTTCTCCTTTCTTTTTTGCTTATCAAAATTCTACACACCCTTCCAGGTTGCATTAGTTAGTCAGTATTCTCCAGAGAAACAGAACCAACGGTATATGTATAGTTATATACAGGAGGAGATTTAGCTTATGTGATTATGGATTTGGCTTTTGTGATTTTGGAGGCCAAGAGGTCTCACAATCTGCCATCTGCAATCTGGAGAACCAGAGAAACTGATGGTATAATTCAGTCCAAGTCTGAAGGCCCAACCAAGAGCCAGGGGAACTAGTGTTGTAAGTCCCAGCCCAGGTTCAAAAGCCCAAGAATGGAGGCGGGGGGGAGGGTCAGTGGCATAAGTTCTAGTTAAGAGTTTGAAGGCCCAACAACTGGGAATGCTGATGTCCCAGCACAGAAAAAAAAAGGATGTCCCAGCTCAAGGAAAAAGAGCGAAATTCACCCTTCCTCCATCTCTTTGTTCTAGTCAGGCTCTTGACGAACTGGATGCTGCCCACACACATTGGAGAGGGCAATCTTCTTGACTCAGTCTACCAATTCAAACGCTAATCTCTTCTAAAAACAGCCTCACAGACACACCTAGAAATAATGTCCTACCAGCTATCTGGGCACATGTTAGCCTGGTCAAGTTGACACATAAAATTTTTGAATGTCGGCCCACGAACCAAGTGTCGCAGGTTCGATTCCCAGTCAGGGCACATGACTAGGTTGCATGCCAGGTCCCCAGTTGGTGGCGCGTGAGAGGCAACCGCACATTGATGTTTCTCTCCCTCTCTTTCTCCTTTCCCCTCTCTCTAAAAACAGATAAAGTAAAATAAAAATAAAATAAAGTAACCTTGTTAAAAAATAAGTTAATAAAAAAAATTATCAAAAAACATCAACTATCACACATGTCAAAACAAACTCTTCTATGCTTACTTATTTAACTATTTTATTTCCAATTATCTTCTTACTCTCATAGCACAACTTAATGCCATTAGATAAGGTCTTAAATTGCTCTCTGTTTGTTAATCAACAAACATTATCTCTACACTTAGATAGTATAGCCTGCTATGCACCTAGCTATGTAGTATAGTCTTATGGACCACCATGGCACATGCGGTTTGTCGTTGACCAAATTGTCATTATTATTATTTTTTAATTAATTAATTATTTATTTTTAAACAAGGTTACTTTTATTTTTATTTTATTTATCTGTTTTTAGAGAGAGGCGAAAGGAGAAAGAGAGGGAGAGAAACATCAATGTGCGGTTGCCTCTAATGAGACCCCAACTGGGGATGTGGTGTGCAACCTAGTCATGTGCCGACTGGGAATTGAACCAGCGACACTTGGTTCGCAGGCCGACACTCAATCAAATTGTCATGATTATGCAGCACATGACTGGGACGTCCTTTCTGCACACTCACCCAAATGCCCTTTTCTTTAAGTTTCCACTAACAATACTCTAGTAATTTCATTACAAACACTAGTTCTGAAGCGACAACAGGGAACTCGACTCAGGTGCCCCGAAAGCAGAGCCCGAGACGAGGATTTGGCGCCCGCGGCTCCCTGAGGAGTGCGCTGAGAAGGGAGACAGAAGTGGGCCGGGATCCGAGGAGGGTCCCAGTAGGCCTGGTCCCACTGTGAGCTCTGGAGGAGGAACCGCACCTCCACAGCGGTCCCATTTTGAGGCAAGGGGACCAGTCCTTTTAACGCCCGTGTGTCAGTCAGTTATTGGCTGTGTGACACCCTTGTGGTGGTGGGGAGGTGTTAAGAGCTCCTGTTTGGCGGAGACTAATTTTCTGGAGAACTGACAGCTGACCCCAGCAGGAAATTAAGGACGGACACCAATAAATGGACTACTTTGTCCCATCCCCATGATTATCACATATGAAAAAAGTCGTATTAATCACTTACTTGTTTTAAGCTCACTGTGATGAAATTTTGAACTACATTTTTAAAAAAGTGTTTCAAATGATGCTGTAAAGCCTTCCTCTTACTAAAAGATCTTAGAACTTGTTTACCACTTGGCTTTATCGAGCTTAGAATACAACGTCTTTTATATTTGCAAACATATTTTTAATAAAGTGCTTTATCTTTAATAAATAAAAAATAAGTATTACATCCTAAACCAGATTATATCCTCTTATAGGCGAGTGACCATCATTTATAATCCTACTGGTAAAGGCCACATTTGAAGCTTTGTAACAGTCCTTGATATTGTGGTAAAGAGATTAAAAATTTTTATTTGGAAAAACCATGCGAGGAACAGGGTTTGGGGATGCTTTAAAGGGCAGGCCTATATGGTTTAAGATTGTAAATATTAAATTTGATTCCGAAAAGTACTACCTTAAAAAAGTGGTTTTTACATAAATTTTTTATACTACCTTTTTCTCCTCATGGCAAGTTCAGGGCGATTTAAGTTCTGGCACAGCAGCATAAATCTCTTGGTTGAACCCCCCTGAGAGGGCATGTATGTTGCATAGAAGGTGAAGGATGAGAGTGTGCAGATGAACAATTATCCCCACACATGTAAACTGCAGCTTGCGTGGTGTAAATACACTCTCCCTGCCTAGAGCCTGTCTGTGTAACGTTCTCTCTTTGGGCTCTGTGGTTTCTCAATACATTCCAACCGTTTGGAGGCTGGAACTTGGCTCAGCAAGCACAGATAAACAGCTTCCTGGAGCAGGTTGCCAGCACGAGGAGCAATGACCTCAGCAGAGAATGTCTGCTTTTCATTACCCCGAGCACATCACTGTAGCACTAGAACTGAGGTAGGAACAATACAAGTTAGCTAGTCTTGACTGGCTCGGGTCTCCCATTACACTTGAATTGTTTGATGTTGGCAGCCAGAGGAAAGAGGGTATAGACAGAAAGTGAGGAAATGGCTTATAGGTGGGGAGCGGGGAGGACAGAAAAGCTTTCTTAGGCTATTCTCTGAATGAATGAACTAATGAGTGAAGCGCATAGCACTACACGGCTAATAGTTGAGCAGGAAATCATCAAATGCTTTTAATCTCCAAAAACAAACAAACAAACAAAACCCCACCAAATGCAAAGTAAGCAAAAGGTGATACAGAAAACAAGAGGGATTGACAAGTCCTCAAGATTTTCAACTCTGACACCATTTAAAGAGAAAGATCAGGAAGGGTATAACTTTCTAAGACATCCATGAAGTAGGAGAAGCAAAAATCCCACAAAACTGGAGCTAAAGGGAAATGAAATATAATGGAAATGAATTATATCTACCTAGACAGTTTACACATGCCATTTTGCTTGATTTACACAACCGTGTGATAGGTATTATTCCTAGCAATGATCTTGACTTGCAAAATATAACATAAAGACATTAACAAAGACATTTGTTGTTAATGTTATTAATGATAAAGAGATGAATTTAAGACTGCTCCTACGGACACCCTGGAAACAGTATTACTACTGCTGCAGTCCCAGAACTCAGCAACCCTGGATCAATGTGTCCTAAAATGAATTTACATGCTCATGACATTTTCTGATAAGATAGTTTCCACTACGCTGGTCAGAAGTGCATCTGATAGCGGAAGAAAGGAATCGCAGTTATGTCCTCAGACAGGAAATTAGTTGAACATGACCCCTCTTGAGGGATCCTGAGAAACAATTTGTTTTGTGAGGAAGTCATTGACTGTAAAGATGCACCTGCCATGGGGCTGGAAGCTAAGAGACAGACAAACATCTTAGCAAATCAGAGGAACAGAGAGAAGATTCATTTGACTTTCATTTCATTTTCTCAGGGAAGAAGAACCTTTGTGCGGCTGCCAAAATCCTAACTGTCCCTCCTCCTTCCCCTCTGTCCCCGCCACCCCCAGCCCAGTTCATTAAAACCTTCTGGTTAAAGGTGCCAGATTGTGTCATTGTTTCCTGCTCCTGTGCCAGGCCTGTGTGCCAGCAGCACAGAGCTAGAGTTCTGAGCAAGTCATGGAAGAAATTAAAAGCACTGGTGAATTTACATTGTTCTATTGTTGACGAAGCAACGTTTCAAACTGTCAGAGTGGTGGTACAAGAAGGAATATCAGGACTTGGGTTAGACCAAGTAAAGATTCTTTATATTATTGATAGATTAAAATAAATCAAGTAATCTCCCTAAGGGAAAACATTTTAGTGTGAAGAATTACAACTAAATTTTATACTAACTCCCACATAAAAGCAGCTCCCATGAAAACAGAAATAATATCATTGGGTCTCGAGAATACTTCAGCCAAGGATGGAGTTCCTATACTTCTTAAAGAACAGTTTCACAACAGCTAAGTTTCTCTTCACTTGTAGAGGAGAGGGGGTGGGGACGTAAGGACTTTCCTGACAGGGAGAATCTGGGCCCAATTATTACTTCCATAACCTTTGACTCTGATTTCTAAATGAGTCAGGGGACCAGTGGGCTGTGAAATGGCTTCCTCAGTTACCAGGTCAAGTGCTGCTGGATGGTTTCCTGTAATCAAAACATGAAGGGACTGAAGAGGAGGGATGAATTCTAAGCAAATAAGCAGCTTCTTATATCCTCAATGGACCTGGGTTTTAAAGTTCCAAAATAGATTTTGGTGACTCTAAATTCACTACCAAGTCTCACTGGAATCCTTCTGCTATAGAATGCCTCTGGTAACATAGAAAAGAACCAGAACACTCTATAGATTTCACAAATAACAGCTTAACAGAAGAGCCTGGGCCAATAACACTGAGGCTAGGATTGATTTAGCTCAAGGCAAAATCTATTCCTGGCACTTATCTGCCGTTTGTGAGAATCCAGATGCTGACAATGAGAAATGGGTAATTTTCTGTTACAGTGTGTTAACTCCAGCTAAGAACGGAACTGTGGAAAAAAGACGGGGTGTGGGGAGAAGTATTACCCTTTTTGAAGAAACCTATAATAGAATCAGTCACCATTACTTCAGCACACCTTATTTTGGCTCAATTTGACAACAAAAAGTAGGGAGAACATGGAGCAGAAATGGCCCAGAAAAGTCTCAAGTCCATCCCTCATTCAAAGCTCTGAGCCTGGAAATCAGTGAAGTTTGGTTTGTTCTGTTATGTTTCTTGTTGCTCCAGATCTCCACTCCTCTGTTACTATGAGCACAGGAAGAACCCAAAACAACATTACTTAAATGCTGGATAGTGGATAATCCTAACAAAAAAATCAGCCAACTTTAGAACTGAAAGTTTATACCCTGATTACTTAGGAGAGAAGTGGGTCATTTTGTTTATAGGGTTTAGAGCACCTGTTAAAAAAAAGGAAATAATACATATTTTATAATCATGGATTGTTTTCATTAGAGTTATAGTTCAAAGATTTAGTGGCATGCACTATTGGAATCTACTTTTTTTTCTGAATAAATTAATGAAGTTCACATTTCATGGATTTATTCTAATCAAAACAATAAAAAAGGAGTTTGATGTTGGTACCTTTTACAAAAGTATATACATTAAAAAAGGTATGCAACTTCCCAACTGAATTCTGATGATTAATATGTATCAGAATGAGTTTTGTAAGACCTGACAAGGATTTTCGTCTCCATATTTATACCATATATTAGATAACAAATAATTTTATTACTTTTGCATATAAGTTGTGCATGAGAGAGGCCAATTACCTGTAAGGTAGCTCTCTGTGACCCCACTTATTTGGGTATTCCATTCTGAGTAGCAGCCAATAAAATCATTCAAACTATCTTTTTTGTACACAGAAAGCCTAAGTAATAAAGGTGGACAAAGAGAAGGTGAGTCACCTGAGCTAACATTGGCTCTCTGATGGGATGCGCCAGCCATCCCACGGGATAAGCCCTCAAATGCCATCTCCTCCAACAGGCCCTCCTGGACATCCTGTATAGCACATTACCCTAGTTATTTCCTTGTCATTGATCTCATTACAGCAATCAGCTACGTAACTTAGGAATATCACTCCAATACTTTTGTGTGCCTGAATGTCCTAATGTGAAAAAATGGATTGTGAGACTTAAATGAGATAACGCATGTCATATGCTTAGAACAGTGTCTAGGACATAGCAAGTGTTAATTAACTATTAGCTATTGTTGTCATCATCAATTTACTTCTTTATTGACTATCTCCCTCACGGAAACTTTAGGCTCATGAGAGTAATTATCTTATTTGTCTTGTTCACCGCTATATTTCCATTGCCTACTACACACAGGCACATAGTAGGGGCTCAGAAATAATTACTGAATGAATGTTGTCTCCTATTCTCACATATCCTTAAAATAAACCTCCACCAATGAAGGTAATTTATGTCCTTATAACCAAAACAGTCATCACAAAAACTTGCCCAAGAAGCTAAAATCATCATTTAAAAAAAAAACAAAAAACAAGACACTTGATCATAAGAAAGAGGCCTCCTGGGCCCACCACCCAAGACCACAGAGTACCATTCTTTTCTATATTAGTGTGTGGAGGTCAAGCTCCCCGATGCCACAGTATTGCAACTATCAATTTAGCCTGTAAAGAATGGTTCCCAATTCTGATAGGAATTCTCAGATTTCAGCCTGTTTTTCTCTCATCATTATTTTCCAATGTCTTAAAAAAACACATTTCTCATTTTATCTTTACCACAAAACCTGGTCACACTCTGCTGTGGTTTCTAAGTACAGCTACTCTAGCCTCATTTTCTTGGATGTACTTCTTCAGAGGTCTGACCTGGTGCTGACACTTGGTCTATTCTTAGAGTGGCACCTCTAAATATTAATTCCTTTTACTTTTCACTGGTTGAAAGACAACACTCAGAGATAGAGGTTATATACAACATAAAGAAAATCCTCTGGGATTTAGAATCCTTCTTTCAAGTGTGTCCAGAGGAATATGCTAAAGAGCATATTCCTTTGGACACCCATGCGCAGTCCAGTTTAGCTACTCATGTTTTACAGCTTATCCAGATTCGCTGGAACAATCAAAGATTTGTTGGAAAACACCAACAACCAAGGAGTGACAGCACAGGCGAGAGGGCAAGCGGACCCAGAAGAGAAAATCAACAGAAAAGCCTTCCAACAGTTTTGAAGAGTATTTTTATCATTGTTTAAAGGTAAATCATCCATCATTAAATTTATGAAAATCTCAATGTGTGAACTTGAAACTGAGAGATGAAAGTGTTCAGTTAACATATTTTTAAAAAAAATGCTTCCTGCCCTGGCTGGTGTGCCTCAGTTGATTAGAGAATCATCCCATAACCAAAAGGTTGTGGGTTCGATTCCTGGTCAGACCACATGCCTAGGTTGCAGGTTTGATCCCCAGTCCAGGTGCATATGGGAGGCAACCAATTGGTGCTTCTCTCCCTTCCTCTCTCTCTGAAAGCAATGAGAAAAAAATGTCCTTGGGTGAGGATTAAAAAAAAAAATGCGGAAGTATTTTTGGTTTAGAGCCAGCTCCAGATAAATCCCCCCCAAAAGGTCAATACTAAATATTAAAACTAAAATGAACTGAAGTCACCAGACAAGACTATGTAATAGTTCATAAGGGGAAATTCAAAGAATTTAGAAAGTATACCTAGAAGAGACCTCAAAATATTATCTGGTCAGGCCTCCAGCAACATTAGGCGGTATAGTGACTTGGAGGCAGTAGAGAATACTGCTTTGCACCACACACACGACTTGGTTCCTAACTCCATCACTTATTAGCTTGTGAACTTACAGAAGCTATTTTAAGCCCTGGGTGGTGTGGCTCCGTGGGTTGAGCGTCAGCCTGCAGACTAAAAAGCTGCCAGTTCGATTCCTGGTCTAGGCACAGGCCTGGGTTTTGGTCCAGGTCCCCAGCTGGGGACATGCAAGAGGCAACCAATTTATGTTTCTCTCCCTCTCTTTTTCCTTCCTTTCCCCTCTCTCTAAAATAAATAAGTTAATAAAATCTTTTAAAAAATAAAGAGGCTATTATTTTAAGCTTCTTAAGTCTGTTTCCTCATTTATAAAATAGAGATAATAATAGTACCTACTTCAAAGAATTATAGTGGTAAGACACAGTATGAGTTTAATAAAAATTGTTTATTATAAATATAATTATTATGTTATTATTAGTATATAAGACTTTATTATACCCATTTTAGAGATGAGGTCATTGAAGTTCAGAAAATTTCAGAAATTTGCCCAAGATTATAGAGCAAGGACTTACAAGAATAAGAATCTCTGATTCTTACGGCAGTGCTCTTTTCACTTCATTATGTTTCTAGGAATCAATACAAAAAGAGGACTAAGAATTCTTTTCGCTAGATAAACAGAATACACAAATCAAAATAAAATCAATAGTCTCTACCATCCAGGTCTCGTCTACAAAATACTACTTCCTGTTCCATCAGACATCCACAACTTTCAAGTCTTTTTTTTTTTTTTTTTTTTTAAATAAGGATTTTGGAGCTTTGATGCTAGCTCACTTCTCAGAATAACTTGCCTCAGGCCAATGTGGTGTTTTAGAGTTACAGATGTGTCAGGTACATTGATTATGGAATTTTAGTCTCCTGAGGAGAAGAAACAGATCATGTGGCAACTAGATTTCTCTCAGTGCTGTGGAAAATCTTAAGTTTTTTTCAAGTGTATTGGTAGATAAAAGCTATAGTCAATAGCATTCTGAAAGTTATGTTTTACCATTGAATCTCTAGAGTTCAGTATCAGTTACAAAGACCAGTGGGGTTCACTTTTGCGTGCTATACACATGGCCTCTAAAATGCAAAATATAGAGTGGTATCAAAAAGAATAAACAAAAAAGAGAAAAAAATATTCTTTATTAATAACAAGATCAAGAATAAGAGTATAGTCGTCGGCAGCCGTCCGTCTCGAGAGACGATGGCGTAGCTTCCTGAGAGTCTATCTGCACCGCCGAGAATGGCTGTGCAGTCCGATTCGGGAGTGACAATCCCTGCCGCACTTGGTACAGGTGAAGGCAGATGGCCGTTGTTGCTGCTGTTGACGCTGCTTCCGCCTCGATCTTTTCTGGGCCGCCTCCTCGTTGCGCGCAGCCTCTGCACGTGACGTACCTTGCCTGACCGCGAGCCTCCAGGCTGGGCGGTCGTCTGCTTGAACTTCCCATGTGTTGAGATTGATGGAGCATTGTGTCATGTCCTTTTTGCAGATGTCTTTGAACCGCAGTTTTGGGCGCCCTGTCATCCTCTTGCCTTCTGCTAGCTCGCCGTAGAGGAGGTCTTTGGGGATACGGCCTGCATCCATTCTTTTGACATGGCCGAGCCACCTGAGGCGTCTCTCGCTAAGAACTGCATGCAAACCGCTCATATTGGCTCGCTTCAGCACCTCGGTGTTGGGGACCTTATCCTGCCAGGCGACATGCAGGACGCGTCGCAGGCACCTCATGTGGAAGCTGTTGAGTTTCCTTTCGTGCCTTGTGTAGGTGGTCCACGTCTCGCTGCCATAGAGGAGAGTGCTGAGTACGCAGGCTTGGTAGATGTGCAGTCTGGTTTTCTCAGTGAGGCTGGAATTGTTCCACGCTCGCCAGTTCAGTCTGGCCATAACTGTGGCTGCCCTGGCGATTCTCCGGTTGACCTCCAAGTCGACTGACAGAGAGCTCGAGATGGTGGACCCGAGGTAAGTGAAGTCGTTGACAACCTCCAGGGTGTATCCGTCGATGGTGATGCATGGGGGAGTCCCTGTGCCTTGAGCCATAACGTTCGTCTTCGTCAGGCTGATGGCTAGTCCGAACTCCTTGCATGCGTGGGAAAGGCAAGTGACTAGCTGCTGGAGTCCCTCTTCGGAGTGTGATGTCAAAGCTGCGTCGTCGGCGAAGAGCATCTCACGGATGAGCACCTCTTTGACTTTGGTCTTGGCTCGTAGACGGGCCAGGTTGTAGAGCTTGCCATCGGATCTGGTGTGAATGAAGACACCCTCGCTGCAGTCCTTAAAGGCGTATTGGAGGAGCATGGAGAAGAAGATTCCGAACAGCGTAGGCGCGAGGACGCAGCCCTGCTTTACTCCGCTGCTGACTGGGAAGGCCTCAGAGGTTGCGCCGTTGTAGGACACCGTGCTGTGCATGTTGTCGTGAAAGGACATGACCACAGCAAGCAGATGTGGTGGACAGCCAATCTTCCGTAGCAAGCTGAAGAGTCCGCTTCGACTGACCAGATCAAACGCCTTCGTGAGGTCGATAAAGGCGAGGTAGAGTGGTTTATGCTGCTCGTGACACTTCTCCTGCAGCTGGCGTAGGGAGAAGATCATGTCCACTGTTGATCGGCCAGCTCTGAAGCCACACTGGGACTCTGGGTAGACACGGGAAGCAAGGGTCTGCAGGCGGGCAAGAGCGACCCGGGCGAATACTTTGCCGACGACGCTGAGGAGAGAGATGCCCCGGTAGTTGTTGCAGTCGCTGCGGTCTCCTTTGTTCTTGTACATGGTGATAATGTTGGCGTCTCTCATATCCTGGGGGATGTAACCCTCCTTCCAGCAGAGACAGAGTAGATGGTGGAGCGGCTGTAGCAGGACTGGTTTCCCGCTCTTTAGGATTTCTGGAGGGATTCCGTCGCTTCCTGGTGCTTTCCCACAAGCAAGGCGGTCGATGGCTTTGTCGAGCTCTGCCGCAGTAGGTGGGGTGTCTAGCTCCTCCATGACTGGTAGGTCTGGGATGGCTTTAAGAGCAGTGTCTGTTACGGTGTTCTTCGTTGCGTACAGCTCGAGGTAGTGCTCGGTCCACCGCCGCATTTGCTGTTCCTGGTCAGTAATGACCTCACCTGTCTTGGACTTAAGGGGGGCGATCTTGGAGGGGATTGGGCCTGTTGCCTTCTTGATACCCTCATACATTCCTCGTGCGTTGCCTATATCGGCGGCTTCCTGGATGCTTCTGCACAGGTTTAGCCAATAGGTGTTGGCACAGTGGCGGGCGGTCTTCTGGACTTTGTTCCTGGCAGCCCGTAGAGCTTGAAGTGTACTGGGAGTGGGCGTGACCTTGTAAGCCAGTAGGGCCTTCCTCTTAGCCTCGATCACGGGTTCCATTTCTTCCCAGTGAGCCTCGTACCAGTCAGCGTTCTTCCGCTCTTTCTTCCCGTAAGCAATAATGGCGGAGTTGTATATGGCGTCGCGGAGACGTGGCCAATTGGATTCGATAATGTCATCTGCCGCCACTCCCTTGCCGAGTGCATCTTCCATCTTGTTGATGAATTGCTGGGTCTTAACTGGGTTGCTGGCACAACTGGTGTTGATGCGTGGGCGACCCTTCATCTTGGAGTGGTGCAACCTCTTCGGCATTATGCGCACCTTGCTTACCACGAGGGCATGGTCCGTGTCGCAGTCTGCACTGTGGTAGCTGCGGGTGAGCAGGGTGCTGCCAATATCCGTTCTTCTGGTGATGACGAGGTCAAGCTGGTGCCAATGGCGGGAGCGGGGGTGCCTCCATGACACCTGGTGGATCTCTTTGCACTTGAAGAATGTGTTTGTCACGCACAGGCCGTGGTGACACAAAAGCTCAAGCAGTCGCTGACCATTCTCATTGATCTTTCCTCTCCCAAAGTTTCCAAGGCAGGTGGGCCAGGCCATGTGGTCGGCTCCTACTCTTGCGTTGAAGTCTCCAAGGAGATAGAGAGCGTTACTTCTGGGAATCTTGGATAACGCTTCGTCCAGTGCATGGTAGAACTGTTCTTTCTCTTCGGTGGTGGCGCAGAGGGTTGGGGCGTACGCGCTAAGAATGCTGACTGGGCCGAAAGTTGTTGACAATCGGAGGGTAAGTAATCTCTCTGTGCCTCCTGTGGGTGGCTCTATGGAGTTAACAAGCGTGTTCTTCACAGCGAACCCAACACCGTGCTGTCTTGGTTGGTCCGGAGACTTCCCTTGCCAGTAGAAGGTGTAGTTGGTTTCTCTGATAGTTCCGTTGTCGGCCAACCGGGTCTCCTGTAGAGCCGCAATGTCGATGTTTAGTCGTGCCAGTTCCCTATCGATGACAGCGGTTTTCCTAGCACCCTTGATCCACGGAAGGTCTGCAGTAAGTCCGGGGCACATGGTCCTGATGTTCCAGCTAGCGAGGCGAAGAGCCGGAGGCTTCTTTCTTGTTGTTTGCTTGGAATTAACTGGTGCGGGTGTTTTGTGGCCCACTTTTCGAGAGGCGCCTCTCTGATCCCCACGCACCCAGTGGGGCAGGTGAGCCATGGCAAGACGGTAGCTGTCCAGTGAGGTGCGATGACCTCTCCCACCGTCAGAGGAGACCCCTGGCGCTCGTTTCCTTCGCCAATCGGATGAGCTTATAACCGGTATCTGTCTCCTCCCATGTTGAGTCGACATCTTGCGATGACGCTGGAGTGTCCTCTCAAGTGAAACTGAAGCTACAGAGCCTGGGCAGGGTGATATGGAGGGTCTGCTGTTGCCCATGCAGCAGACCCCCCCTCTCTTCGCAGCTGAAGGGTCCAAGGGAAAGACAAAGTCAATACAGCTTGGCTTCAGGTGCGCCGCAGGAGTTGCCGGTGTTGACTACAATGTCAAACCGCCTTAGGGACTCCGGCTCCGGATTTTCTGTCGGGGTTTACTCCCTTAGCCTTTCCCCTGAAGAGGTATGCCGCAAGGCAGCGGAGGTTTTTTGGAGTCAGAGTTTTCCTTCTCTGATTTTAGAGATGTCCTTCCTCTTTCCTCCTTTACAGTCTTGAGGGCAGCATTTACAGGCTAAAATAGAAAACTGGCAGTGTAACCTTCTAAGCAGATACTACCAATACCCTGCTTGGGTATACTCACCCAACAATAAACATCTCTTAAATGTCCTCCAAGTGCCATGCCTCGAATTAGTAAATGGCAGTGCAATGGCAGCCAAACATTTGGATCAGTTTCACTAAGTAAACCACCAACACAAGTAGGTTTTTAAAACAATAGAATAGTGTCTCATTTTATTAAAAATAATAACTATTTTTAAGCAACTTACCAGCAACACTGAATAAAAACCTGGCTGTGTTTCCCACTGTTTCAACTGCTCCTCAGCTGGCTTTAACACAGCAGTATCCTGACTGGTGGCCTGAGTTAAGACTTGAAGAACAACAGTGCTGGCACTATTGAGATCCATGGAAACCAATTGGCTCAGTCCGAATAGCCCGGCTCTCCAGCTTCCACTGTCCAACACGAAGTGGCGTCGGTTGGTCCCGCGCCCCACGCTTGCAAGTCCACGCGCCGCCGCCCACTGATGCCGAAAGCGGCTTCTAGGAACGCGCCATGTTCTGAGTCGCAGCTCTAAACGATGCGGACGCTAGAATATCGCGTCACAGACATCCACAGCAATAAAAAAGATCAAAATACTGATACACAAAACAACACAAATGAATCTCAAAAAGCATTACGCTAAGTGAAAGAAGCAAAGCATAAAAGTCTACATGAAGTTCTAGAAAATGCAAAATTATAGAGACAGAAAGTAGATCACTGGTTGCCTTGGGCTATGGGGCTAGAGGAAAGGATGATACAACAAGACACAGGATAATTTTTAGGGAGATGGAAATGCTTTAATCTTGATTCAATAGTAGTTATGCTACCGAAAAGCAATTTGGGGTCCTGCTGCCTGCCGCCACCCTCTAGGCAAAATTCCAGAAGCAAAGGTTTGGTGATAAAGAAAGTCTATCCAGTCACAGCTTCAATTACTTAAGCCTCTCAATTAAGGCTAAACTCTTAACACCTGGTCCCTGCTATCATTTCCCCCTGTTTTAATCACCTTATTTCTATAGGGCTAGTTACAAACTAAAACAGCATAAAATACAAAAACTACACGACTTTGGAAGAATGACAGGCTTCTGCCTCATAGCCTGTTCCCTCTAGAACACCCAAAGAATAAACCAGGGACCCTCTGCCAGGCCAGCCCAATCCTTTAGAAAAATAGGAAGCCCCACACTTTGTTCTTCCACAGAGACACGAACTTAACAATATACTGTCTAAAAACGCTTTAAGAGAACTCCAGAAACCAGTTAAAAAGTCATAATATCCCAGGAAAGTGCAAAGCCAAAACCAGCTACATTAAAATGGTTAAAAAAATTATTTCACCCATGAGAGCCCCTCCCCTAAGCCAGCACAGAAACAACCTTAAAGAAATGAAGACCTAATAATTATGAGACAAAAATAAAAACGACCATCTTAAATAAGTTCAATGAACTTCGAGAGAAAACAGACAACTAAGGAAAATCAGGAAAATGATGCATGAACAAAATGAAAGTATCTTAAAAAACAGAACTTCAGGAATTGAAGAATATAATAATTCAATTAAAATATTCACTAGGAGGACTTCTGGCCAAGATGGAGGCACAGACAGACATGCGGCGTCTCCCTCCACAACCAAGAAGGAATACAACCACCTCAAAACTAGAAACAACCATAAGTTCCAGAAAATCAAAGTGCATGGAAGTCCAGCAAACAAAGATATAACCTGCAACCAGGACCACCCTATTCAGCTGCACGTTTACATACTACATAAAACACTTTTAACTTTGAAATAACTGTAGGCTGAGAAAAGGGAATCAAAGTTGCAAAGACACGACCTGAGTTCTGCACGTCCCCTCACAGCGTCCTTACGTGTTCTTGGCCTGCCGTATAGTATGCAATAAATTAAAATATAGATACAGCTATTGATTCAACATTTACCTAACATCTACTATATGCTAAGCATTGTGCCAGGCATTGGGAATACAAAGATGAAGACGAAATGATGTCTACCCTCAAGGAACCAATGTAATAAGGAAAAGACTTATAAAGGAGATGGATGTGGCAAGGGGGCGGGGGAGGAGGGCATGAATGAAAAGAGCCAGGAAGAAGTATTGCCCCAGAAGAATCATATTTCGCTTGGCAAGGAGTCTCAAGAGTCCTGGTACAGATTAAATGGCCTAGAAACTTAACCCCTAGGCTTGTCAGTCCCGTAAAAGCAAGCAGGGCTATTCAATCTGTCTTTATTCCCTCATTTGCTTCCCACACCCTGAGAAAGAGTAAGATTCCTTTCCTTCCTCTATTTTATCCTCTTTAGAAGACTGGAGGCAGAGACCAGGTCTGCTCCTGGAAAGCCTGTTTCTCCCAGAAACATGAAATTCCAATCCATAAGAAATCTAGATTTTATTTGCAAGATCTATAGTTCAGCAAAGTGTTTGGGAGAGTCAAGAATTCCCCTAACAACAACACATATTTAGGCCATTGGAATACTTGTCTGATCCCCAAGGAACCTCTGGAGAATAGAAAGGAAAAAATCTGTTTTCAGGAAGGATGGATTTGAGTTCACAATTTACCTTAAATAGAAGCCTGTAAGACGTGACTCTTCCTTTCTTAGATGCTCCAAACAAAAGAAAGGAGATGTCATATAATTATATAAATATATAATGGCATGTCGGTAATAAAAATAATGCTTTGTATGTCTTCAGCAAATCTTTTCAGGATGACCAAGGTGTTTCAAAGTGATTATCTGATTCAGCCTAAAAACAGTTTTATGACGCTAAAAAAAGTAGTAACCATGTTGGCTTTTATGCACTCCAAGCACACTTCACAAAGCAGGACAACCCTTCAAAGAGATCATCTGTGAAAGCTTTCCTGCCTCTAGAAATACTCCTAAATCATTATGTAATTGACACAGTATCCTACAGAAAGAAAACTGCAGAGGAACATCGTCCTAAACATTTCAATGAAAAAAGCCAGCCATAAAAAACACAGGCTAAAGGTACACCAAATAAAGGAAACCAGGGTGAATATTTTGAATCACGTAGAAGGTTAAAAATTATGAGGGACCAAAAGAAACAGATCTAATAGATCAAACAAGCAGCTGTCAGGCTTCTGTAGTCCTGACCACGATGATACTTACCAGTGGACAAAACTAGCTGCTCCAAAAGCATGTTCCGAAACGTGTTTGGGCCGCCTGGGACCAGCCTACCAGAGCTAAGCATTCACTGCCACTACCTTCTCAGCCCTATCCTGCTCTATTCTTCATGTACCTTGCCTTCTTCCAAGTGCCTCCTCTGGGTTCACCCTATTAGCAAAGCATCCGTGTACTTACTATTCAGTGAAGAACCTGGCAATGCCATACTGGCTAATATCTTCCTTATTTTCTAGCAGTTGGCACACTGCATCCTCCATGTATGTGAGGACATGTCGCTGAGCTGCAAAGAAAAGCAAGAGAGAAAAGTGAAAGAGAGACAAAAACATAAAAATCCTCGCAATCCCAGTAGGAGGCCATGAAAGTCAACCAGGGTGTTGGCTCTACCCTAGGAAGTGGACTGAAATAGGGCAACCAAACTTGCTGGTCCTAATGGAGCTATGGTCCCAAAGGGTAGAATGGGACATGATGTAGCACATGACTTAGTGCCATCTGATTGGCTCTTAGTATCAACCCTTCATTTCAGTGATGAGAGTGAGCTGGAGAGGCGCTTTAGCACCATTAAGCAGATACACCTGGAAATTCTTTTCTTCCCACCCCCTTTCCACCCTCTTCCACTTTCTGCATGTCTCAGAAATGTATCCCAGGGAAGAGTGTCTAAAGCATAAATTATCTAATTGCAAAGAAAACTCAATTCTTTAACTTAAAAAAAAAAAAAAAACAGGTCACAGAAAACTTTAAGGACAATGGAAACTGGTATATAAGCTAGTAACCTTGGGAAATAACCAGACCATGAAATCTGTGTTGCTCAATTTATCAGAAAGTATGTTTTCCACATTTGTTGTGACTCATAAAGGTGCGAATTAATCACCGGCTTATCAGAAAGGGTCTGAGTATTTGAATTAGAAAGAAATGGGTTTGAGTCATGGCTCCAACTTTGATAGCTTAACCTTAGATAGTTATTTAATCTGCACCTATGTGGAAACATAACTTAACTTTTTCTCAAATATGATCAATCAACTTGCTGAACTGAATCACCTAAGATACCCTGTTGACTGCCGATTTACAAGCTGGCAGTATCCCAGACTTAGCGACCTGAAGTTTCTAACTGGAGCCCCGCAATTTTAGCAAGGACGCTCAGTGCTCCTTATGTATGCTGAAGTTTAAGCATCACTTGAAGTGCAGAGAGACCTGAGTTCTATTTTCAGCTCTACCAATTCCTAGCCGTGTGACCCTGAGCAAACTACTCATCAAGCCTATTTCCTCACTGTAAAATGTGGATAATAATGCTATCATTGTAATAATACTATTAGTACCTACATCATGGGATTATAATTAAGTAAGGTAATGCGTGTAAAACGCCAGAGTGCCTGGCTTGCTTGATAATATATTTTCTTAAAAGCCCATCTTAAAGGGCTATTGAGGGTCTACTTCAGGAACTAGCCCAGGCCAGAGCTTCTAATATAGCTGGTGCTCAACAAATGATTGTTCCTCCTCCCTGAATTTTATCTTTAGGTATGACA
The DNA here is from genome assembly GCF_987537825.1 of Furipterus horrens. Lineage (NCBI taxonomy): Eukaryota > Metazoa > Chordata > Mammalia > Chiroptera > Furipteridae > Furipterus > Furipterus horrens. The sequence goes on from NW_028327172.1 coordinate 11,865,358, forward strand.
GTGGCATCAAGACATACTTCCCATGAAACCTTCCAATTCAGCATTTTCCATTTACCATCCAAAAACCTTTGTTTAAAAAAAAAAAAAAATCACAACTCTCTTTTGGAGCAGTGAGAATAAAAAACCCAAAAGTGATGAATATCCTGACTAAACACAATTTCACTGAATTGCTGCCAAGATGGACATCTGCCTCTTTCATAACTTTATCCCACAAGAAAATATGGAGTAATTATCTAAAATTAATAAAAATTAGTACTTCAAAAAATGATTCAAGTCCTGGTGGTCCAGTAAAACTTATAAAGCAAATAACTTTATCTCCCCAAGCTGTGCTCAAAATCGTCTTCATGTAACAATGGTGACCCAGGGTTCTACCATGTTTGCACCGGCCTAAAGTCCACATGAACGACATGTTTACATTCTGTTACTTATTCTGTTGATTTGAGTGCTTCCCAAAACTAACAACCATCTATCACTGCAAACATTCTCCAGCCCTCCACCCCCAAAAGAAGTGAAGACAAAATCAGGGCTTCATCAACAGTTCTTCCAACTGGAAAACCTTCTCTAAGAAATGGCCAAACTTAGTGAGGCTATGAGATAATACAAGCCCATTACTGGTATTAATTGTTTTATAATTAAGTGCATATTAAGTTGGGAGAAGAGAGGACCAAGCTAACATTAAAACCAGCTCTATTTTCACCTCTGTATTCTCTTTCCCCACTCACTTATCCTGATCTTGAGCTATATGGGCTTCTATGACTTAGAACTATCTAAAGCTAGCAAAGAATTTTTTTTTTCTTTTTTTTTTTATGGTAGAAATGAAAAGAGCTAAGCCATACTTAGAAGTAAGTCATACTACTTTTCCCTAGCTCCAAGGGCTAAAAGTCAGTGTGAAAACTCTTTAAGGAAGAAATGTTTTCAAAGCAATTAGAATCAAAGTAGTTTTATATTCCTACAAAGAAAGTGGGGGAGAGAGAGAGAAAGAAAAATCAAGAACTATAGCTGTTCAATATTCATCAACAAACCAGATGTTTAGAGTTCAATATTACATATAATAATGATAATAAAGCTATCACTTTTGAGCACCTATGCAATGTATTGAACAACAATGTGCCAGATACTATGCTAATTATTTTACATGCATTATTTTATTTAGTCTTCACAACAATCCAACAATATGTACTTTGATTACTTCCGTTTTACAAATGGGAGAACTGAGATCTACAGACTTAGAGTAACTTGCTCAGGATCACACAACTAGTAAAGAGAAGTCAAGATTCAAACCAAAGTTTGCCTCTTACCAAGAACTCATGCTCTTAACACTATATCATTATTGCCTCATCACTGACATTTTATAATTAGTTTGGAAGTAAATGTGATCTTTACACACAGCACAAAGGCAGGGCTGTATGTTGATAATAAAATCATCTGAGAGATGTGGTCCATTTGTTTCTATGTGAATTCACATGTGTATGTGTGTGTGGGGGGGGTCCTGCCCCCACCTGCATAGGTGTGCAAGCCAATCAACATTTGTCTGAAATTAGAGCTTGTCCACCTCACCACAAAATAGTCACCCATCCCTAGTTCACAAAGTGGAAACAGAAAGTCCTGGTGCTCTTTTCATCTGTGGGAGAAGAGAATTTCACATAAGTCAGTGCGAAGAGCTCTCTCTAACTGCTGCTTCCTGGCGGTTTCCTTCACCTGCAGCTCTTATCAGTCCAATGTTCGCTCTGTGGTTAACTGTACCACCCAACCCTGGAAATCCTTGCAGTTTATCAAACTTCAATGAGACAGAAGTTCAAAGCTCTGTCCTGGCAATAAAACATGGAGATTGTCATTTTATATTATTCTGTAAATGCAAAGGAATAAGCTTTAATTTGTGTGAATGATTGAAGAATACAAACTGCACACCTGCACCCCTGGAGGGCAAAGATATCTGGGCACCTTAGCTGCCCTTTTGGAAAAGAAAAAGCACTTCAGAATGGATTTTTTTCTTCTGCTTTGCTGCAACTTCCACAAGAGCAGAATTAAGTACGTTTTCTAACATGTACCAAAAGGCTCTATTGTTCTGAAATCCACACTGAGGCCCAAGCAGCCATGTCTTGCTCAGATACCATCGCTGAGATAAGCACATAACTTCAACAGGCTGCACTGACAATCTAAGTGAAATATGAGTAATCACTGTATGATCTTTACATGAACCTCTCAAGTGTAGGCAACTGTAGATTAGACACTTCTTGGTTCCACCCTGGCTGGGTGTCTCCGTTGGTTGAAATGTCATCGGATGGACCAAGGTGTGGGTTTGATCCCAGTCAGGGCACATACAAGAATCAACCAATGAATGTAGAAAAAGGTGAAACAGCAGACTGATGTTCCTGTCTCTCTCCCTCTCTTTTCCTCTCTCTTTCTAAAATAAATTTTAAAAAATTTTTTAAATAAATTTCTTGGTTCTTTTGAATCACCTCCTGCTGATTGCTTAATCTCTATACCACAGACATTCCTGCTATAAAATGGGTATCATATTAAGAATGATATGTCTAATAATAAACAACTTTTTAAGAAAAAGTCATATATACGAAAGGTAACATATTAATGACTGTATTATTTTTGTCACATACTGAGTCTACAGATTAAAACGACATAGTAACTTACTGCAATGGTTAAAAGCACGGGCTCTGGAGTCAGGCTGACCTCGAATTGATTTCTAGCTCTGGCAATTATTAACTATGTGACTTTAAGCAAGTTACCTAATCTGTCTGTCTGTCCTTTTCTATAAAATTGGGGAATAGTACCTACCATCTAAGGTTGTAAATAAATTAATGTATGTAACAGTCTTAGCATAGTGCTTGGCACATAAGTGTGCAAAAAATATTAGCTATTTTTATTACTGTTGTTGTTATTAATTGTTACTATCTACCCTCCCAGACACTGCAAAACTCATGAGACAACAGGGTTTCAACACTAATGGACACCAAGAGACCAGCCTACTGTAGTCCTCTTTCACTTACTGAGTTCCGTTCATCCAACCAAGGATGTTTATAGATGATCTTCAAAAATTCCTGGGCTGTAGGAAACCCTACACATATAGTAATACACATAATCACACACCTATTTCTGCTATAGCCTTTAAACTTGTGGGAAGCATTCCCTTATTAACTGCTACTCAGAAGGCTCTAATTTATATGGGGAAAGTCCAAAACTATTTCTTTTTACTCCCTTCCAAGGCATAAATACCATCAAAGTATCAGCTGTTTGTTTTGCAATTAAATGATAAGGGGTCCCATTTGGAAAATTTTGCTTGAGGGGCCTAGAATTTCCACCTACAACATTAGTTAGATCACTCTTATTATTACTTAATACTGAGTTCCTATACTAGAATAAACAAGTCTCACCAGAAAAATATTCACATAAATTACTACATGTGATATTAGTACATACACACAATAGTGATAGCAGTGTAAGAGAAAAACAGAGTATATACATATATCCAACTTTAAGTCTGACTTTTTCCAAGTGAAGGGATTAAGCATACACACACATACACACACACACACACACAGAGAACCTCATAGACACAGACAACAGTATGGTCATTACCAGAGAGAAAGGGGGTGAGGGAGGTAGAAGAGGGAAAAAGGGGATAAATGTGATGAAGGAGACTCGACTTGGGGTAATGAACACACAATACAACATACAGATGCTGTATTATAGAATTGCACACCTGAAACCTATGTGCTTTTATTAACCAATATCATCCAATAAATTTAATAAAAAAGAAGAAAATCTAACTTTTTCTCCCTTGCCAGTCCTTTTGAGACACATCTTGGTTTTTGAAGCATCTGAGCTTCAGATGCTGGATGGCACAAATATAAGTGGAATTAAATTAAGAGTGTCCTCTGAGATAAGAAAATTATTGTTGTTAACTGACAACCTGTCATGTAAACTGTAAAGAAACGTTAAGTTCAGTATCATTTATAAATCACTAATATGATGCAGTACTTGAGCTTGTGAAGCGCAAGTAGATAGCTTAATGGTTTAAAAAATTAATAGGCCTCTAAAATTAATAATTTACATCCTCTATCTTTACTAATATGTCCTGATTTAGGGATACAGTATGTTCTGGGGAAATACTTTATCACCCAGACATGACTATCTTTGATCTTAGACCACACTAGAACAATTTCCTTTAACCAAAGGAGATGGGGAAATGAGGAAACACATGCAATCCTTACACAACCCAACGAGGTAGGTAACAGACTTCTCTGAAGCTCGGAGAGGTTAAGGAACCTGCTGAAGTCTTAATAAATGGCTGAGCTAGGATTCAAATTTAAATTTGACTCCAAAGCTCATGCCTCCCCAAAACAAAAATAAAAACAAGAAAAACCTAGACAGCTACAATGTATCCCATTAAGCACTGTATTATCTAAAAATTGCTGGCTCTCCATTGTTAATACTAGAAAAGAAGCTTAAATTGGTAACTCAGACTGTTGAAGTACTGGCATGATCTTTAAATTAAAAAGAAAAACAATTTATTTCTAATTACACATGTAATTCTTTTTAAAGATTCAAACAATACAGGAAAAGTTAAAAACCAATTCCAGTTCCCACTGAATAATAGCATTCTAGACACTTTATGGGTATTAATGTATTTAATTCTCAGTACTATGAGATGGGTACTTTTATTTTAGTTCCATTTTATAGATAAAAAAAGGAAGATTCATACATGTAATTTACCTAAAGGTTAAAGGTCTAGTAAGCAGCAGAGACAGGATCTGAATCCAGGCCTTTGGTCTGCGCGACATTACGTTGCAGCCCTTAAAGAGCTATGCAGCATGACATATATCAAATGGACTTTCCTGAGAACGAACTTAAAAATTAAGGAAAGACCTTTTACATTAATAGTTAATTATAAAACAGACAAACTAATACCTTGTTTTGGGGAATCCAAACCACCAAAGTGCTACTATACAGCTAGTCAAGCTCAAATACTAGAAGACAAGCCAGGGACACACAAAGCATTACACATGTGTTAACATCACCTGTGACAACCAGAAAACTACAGGTGACAAAGACCTGTATGTAAAGCAGGAGATGAAAAGCTCAAGTTTACTTACCTCCACCAGTAGAGGTCACGTACAAGTTAACAGCTGTGCCAAGCTGAGTGTTCTGGCGTTCAGTCTCTGGTTGACCATTCATCCCTCCTCCCTCCTCCCTCCTCCTTCCTCAAACTAGGGAATTTTGATATTTTGGGGATGCCAATTCAGTGCTTAAATCTTTTTTTATTTTTTAAACTTATTGTTGCTCTATTACAGTTGTCCCACTTTCCCCCCATTGCTCTGCCCCGCCCCGCCCACCTCCCCCCTGCTCCCACCGTCAGTCCCCACTCTGTTGTCCAGGTCCGTGGGTCATTTATACTAGTTCCTTGACCAGGCTCTTCTCCTTCTTTCCCCCCTTCTCCCCCTCCTCCCTCCCCTTAAGTGCTTAAATCTTATTGCTTCCATATTTCCAGCCTAAATCTCATAATGCAGAATTAGTCGGTTGGAGTCTTGCATTTTTTTACGGAGGCTTTTGCAGAGGTCCAAACTTAAAGCACTCAGCTAGCTCACCATAACAAAATGTAATGCTTGAATGTCAGAGAAATCTAAAGTAGCACTTACATTTCCCACAGTTACAATCTATGGGCACATGGAGAACCCAAGTAAAATTTTCATAACAATGGCTTTGCAAAAACAGTTACTCGAAGAGCAGTCTAGTTATCAGATCAACTCCATAAACATTCAAAAACTATTTTCCAGAATGCATCACGGGTAAAAAAAAAAAAAAAAACCCTATAAATTGACAAACATGGAGTAAAATCATGTACCACTCATGTCATGTCAGGCCAGGAAATATTAAAGTTACAGGGTGAAAATTAATTGTGCTATAGAGTCATCAAAGGCTGTAGCCTTTGGGGCAAACCATGCATTTATAAATTATTAGCAGTTATATTCAGTAATATTCAGTTTCACTATGAATGTATGGATTAGTGATATTACTGCAACAACATATTAATGCAATAACATTAATTACTTGACATTTTACATTCAAACTATTTCACAAAAATTAGCTGGCACTCACAACAACTTACGGAAGAATTCTAATTAAACGCCACTGAAAATTCATGGGCTTAGAATTCCTGATCCTCTCTCTTCTGGATGATATCTGGATGATACCGCCTCTGTATAAAGGTGGGAATTCTTTTTCAAATGAGTCTCATGTGTCAAATTCCCACTCAGAACTATGTCTACACCATACTTACGGAATATGGCTTGTAATAATGCTCAAAAATCCCTGTTTCTATTTTTGACATGAAAGTAAAGGATGCTGGGATAGGTCTTTATAGCTATTTATAGCCTCGGCCAAAGTGCGCAACAGTCGTATAGCGTGAACAGCCGAGACCAGCCAGAGAGACCTGGTTTAGTTTACATAGAAGACACATGCCAACATATTAATTTAGCTGAACATATCATCTAAATCAATGGTAAAACATCAAAGTACCCTATAATAGCTTGGACTTTATTTTCACCAGACTAACATAATTTTTGACTCATCACTCTTAAGAATCAGAGAAGGAAAACTCAGAAGGGCACATCAGAGAAGGAAAACTCTGACTCCAAAAAACCTCCGCTGCCTTGCGGCATACCTCTTCAGAGGAAAGGCTAAGGGAGTAAACCCCGACAGAAAATCCGGAGCCGGAGTCCCTAAGGCGGTTTGACGTTGTAGTCAACACCGGCAACTCCTGCGGCGCACCTGAAGCCAAGCTGTATTGACTCCGTCTTTCCCTTGGATCCTTCAGCTGCGAAGAGAGGGGGGGGTCTGCTGCATGGGCAACAGCAGACCCTCCATATCACCCTGCCCAGGCTCTGTAGCTTCAGCTTCACTGGAGAGGACACTCCAGCGTCATCACAAGATGTCGATTCAACACGGGAGAAGACAGATACCGTGTCACTCCCAAGTCGGACTGCACAGCCATTCTCGGTGGTGCAGATAGATAGACTCTTAAGAAGCTACACCATCGTCTCTCGAGACGGACGGCTGCCGACGACTCTTAAGAATGTTGCACCCTCCAAGCCTGCCTCTCCTGCCAGGCTCAACTGGCACGCCAGCTTCTTCACGAAGCGTTCCCTGATTCTCTCCCGGCCAGAAGCAACCTTCCTTTTCCTGACCTCCCTAAAACACCTGCTTTAGTATTTTCAATGGCATTTTCTACCTTGGTATAGAGTTCTTTTTGTTATAGAGTTATTTCTGTTATATTTCTACCTAAATATAGTTATTTCTGTCCTACTCCTTAAATACAGAGAAGAACCATGACTCGTTCATCTTTTATCCCCTTTCACACTCAGGACCGCTCGATGTCTTCCACATAGCAGCCATTCAAACATTTACTAAATGACCACATAAAGTGCATCATTATTTATACACTGTGATGCTATTCTTTACTCGGCTCAACCCGTTTAGGACTATGCCTCCCAGGTGGAAAACACTAAGTACCAAAACACATTCCGTTACACTATTAGGGTTCTTACGGGAAGCCACTTTTGTCCTGTCCTCAGCTCCTCCTTCCGTTGCCTTTTTCCTGTTCCTTCTCTCTATTCCAGTGAGAAAGCACTTGTTCCCTCCATTGTTACTAAGAGCCTCATTATGTTCAAGGTAAAGTGAAAAAAAAAAAATGCATTTGATGCAATTACCAGTTCCTTACAAATTTGGGGGCTCCTTGTCATTTCGACATCCAGGACTCGAATAAAAGAAAGTCCAAATTCTTTTCACTCCTAAGAACTATTTTCTTTCTTTTGCTTTTTAGACCAAATGGAAGCACACAGCACAGGAAGCAGCCCTCGGGAAGCCACCGTTCATAAACAGCTTTGCTGAAAGGGTAACAAAGGTCCTGTTGTGCTCCTGCGTGGCAGGGCCAGCAAGCAGCAGGGGCAGATGAACTCTTTAAGAAACAAAGGTTCTGTCTTCATGCAAATGTTTGCATTAATAAAAAACGAAGAAAAAGATATAGAAAATGCAGGCTAGCTGGACATAATAGGTCTCTAAACGGGAGGTTTTTCCCATTTTTCAGGCGGAGTCAGCAGGTCTTTTAAAAACTTTGTCATTCTAAACATCTCACAGACATCACAAGAAAGACATGCAAATAACAGAAGCAAATCAAAGGACATCCCGCTGCTCTGCTGGCGCCTCCCTCACCCATGCCTGGTTTGTCATTTTCTGTTAACCCTAGTGCTGGCTGCTGTTTTGTTGAGGAATGGAGTGCCTAGCCCATGTGGCAGTACATGTCCAGCCAGCTGGCCCCTGCACTGATGACATTACAATGCAAACCATGTACTGCCACTCAGGGACACGTGCTGCCAGGCAACAAGTCCCATGTGTGATTATTACACACCCAGCTTACAAATCTGCGTAGAAAAGAACCTCTAAACTAACCACTTAATAAGATACAATCACCTTGAGTGTGAGCATTACTGAGTAATTCTTTGAAGACGGACTTAACAGAGGACCAGTCCTTCAAAGTGAAATATACAATAAAGGCCTTAAAATAAATATAGAAAATGTAAAACCTTATGAAGGGAGAAGTTTACCTAATACTATATGCCAAGCACTGTATTATTAAGCGCTCAACCTGCATTATTTCAATCTTCACAAACACCATTTAAGGTAGATACTTACTATTCCTATTTCACAGCTGAGGAAATTGAGGCTTAGGGAGCTCACTAACTTGCCAAGGTCACACAGCTAATAATGGCAAGCCGAGACTCAAAACTGTCTGGTGGCAAATTCCTCTCCATTCTATACATTTTTCTCACCCCTTATTTCTGTGTCTTTTGTGATTGAAGCCTAGCTTACTCTGAAAATATCACAACGACCATATTCACCGACAAAAGGACTCAATTTCCATTTCAATCATTTGGAGTCCTTATCATTAATTTTTAAGAGTGCATGGCTTTTTTCTTAGATCATAAGACTCTGATTAAGCTACAAAAGTTTTCTCACAGAAAAATGGATATAACTTAGTATGTCGTGTATAATTTTAGAGCATTCAGGAACCTCCCAAGTTCATCCATAGCTCCCCTGAGAGTTCCTGGTCTACAGGTTTAAAAAAAAAAAGAAACAAACCCAAAACTCAGAACTTGCATCTCTCTTCCTTCCTGACCCACCAAATCCCCTGACCTGAAAATTCCTTGTCCTCCTCAGTTTCCATTGAACACACTATTCCTCTTCACCAGGACTTGAAATCACTGTGTCCTTCCACAGACTGTCCCATTGGCCTTTCTTGGTTGTACTTAACTTGAAACGGGTAGCCAGTCGCTTCATTTCTATTCTTACCACTGCTTCTGAATTACAAAAACTTAGGAGTAGAAGGACTTTAAGATCATATCATTCAACTCCCATTGTTTTACAAATAAAGAAACTGAAGTCTTTCCTCATTGTTTTCCCTCTTGATTCAATGATGGAATATTCTTGGGCTTGCTCAAATGAAGCCTGAAAATTCTCCCCACTTCTTTCTATAACCACATTGCTGAAGTTTTTCTTTAAACAAAGCAAGCAAAATAAACCATTGCAATGACTAAATTATTTTCAAATATTTTTTTATACTCCCTGAATAGACATAAGTTTTAAAATGGAAGAGTCAAATTATATTATCCAGGCTTCTTTTATCCTACTGAGAGTTCATTCAACTCTCTGGTGTCAATCATAATCACATTTACAAATCATTTTTGTCTTATAATAAAAGTGGTATGTGATATAAATAATAAGTATAATAGTGAGATGATTAGTAAAAATAAGTATAATAGTTAACTTTCTTTAATATAATGGTTGGCTGGAAGATGATCTAAGTACTGATAATCAGATTATTGAATTATACTATGCCTTTAATTTGGAGACAACCAGAGGAAGCAAAGTATTACATGACTTTATGATAAAAGGCAGAAAAAGAGAGTATTCTAGAAACAGTAAAGAAGGAGGTTATTTCAGAAAAACAATGGCAAAGCTCAACAGTACTGGAAACTTGGGGAATCAAAACATAATTCTATCATATGGATTTAAAAGAGCTGGTTGAATAAAATATAAGCAACTGTCTTGTCTATAGAGCGCAGGAAGAGAGGGGTAAACTGGGACAAGGTGGGAACAATTCCTCTCAGTGTGTGCCTTATATATTTTTTGGATCTATGAATGTGTTACCTAGTCAAAGCATGTGTGTGCATATGTGTGTGTGCACACATGCACATGTTAGGAAGAGCAGGAGAGAAAAGTTTATAACAAACCATCCATTATTTATATACTGCTGTGACAAAGACTGCTAATTGCCAACACCAGCAACCTCTTCCTCCTTGGAAACATACTCTGATTTTTCCTGGGTTCATGGCTACTGGCAAAAAGAGCAAATTTCTCAGCTTCTCTTGCAGCTAGGCTTTAGTCGTGTGATTAAGCTATAAAATATAAGCACAATATTGTGTGGGTCTTGTAGAAAGTATTTAAATGGAACTGATTCAACTGAAAGCTGTCTCTTATTTACTCCAGGTGATAACAAAAAGCTCCATCAGTCCTCATGGATCATGAGATAAAAGATGGCATCTAGAGTTAGGATGTTGGAGGAAAAAGAGAGAAACCTGAGTCCCTGATTATACCTTGAAAAATACCATACTAGCCATGAACTGACTGTCCTCAGGCTTCTTATCCACAAAAGAAAAATAATCTTCTAACATTTTAAAACCATGTTATTTTAGGTTTTTCTGTTATATGTAGACAGACTTAATGTTAACATAAAGAAGCATCTATATATTTTCCCACTGGTATAAATAAAGGGATCAAACTAATTGTACCATTCCGAATGCTCATTGACCTATTTATCTACCTGGGTAGGAGGCTAGGATAGGATAGTGTTTCCAGATACTACCCAAGCATTTAAGAGATGGACTGCTATCTTCAATACTTACCATTGTTGTAAACAAGGTTAAGGTCTCAATGACTTTCATAACCTGAACAATAGATTACTAAATACTTTCACATACACTATCTCATTGACACTTGCAATCAACCTAGGAGTCAGATAAGACTGGGATTAATATCCACATTTTACAAATGAGGAAATTGTCTAAGGTCATACAGCTTGTAAGTGATAGGGCAAAAACTTGAACTTTAATCTCATGACTATAAATATTTTCCACTGAATCAGAGAATTAGAAACATTCTTAGAAAATTTAGACGTTTAAAATGACTATGATTGATACTAATTAATTGATATAAATATAAATGTCATGATTGCAAAGTAGACCCACAAATCAACATCTTCATATTTCACAGACCTTATATAAAGATGTTTGAAAATTAATTTTCCCATTTACTAACTGAGGAAACATTCTGATTAATTTTAGAACTGATGACAGCACCATTTCCCTTTCAGAGCCTGCATTTTGCAGTAGACAGGAAAATAACAAATGAGGGGCAGCACATAAAGTAACAGGTAGCAAAAACGTAGAACTTCTCCCTAATGGCCACTTCCCTTTGGACAATCCACATCAGCTTCTATCCAATTTCACCTGTTGGTGATACAAGACACTTCTGCAATTGATTTTAGAAACCTTCCTTCAGAAAACTTACTCAGCTCAAATAATCTGACTCATCAAAGTGAACTGACCTCCAGTCCAGGTCTTCTATAGTGAATTGGTCCCAGCCCTGCACTGCCATCCCAAAAGGCAGACACACTCAACAACCTAAGCAAAGGGTCTCGTTATATGAGACCTGTTTCTAATCCCTGTTCTATAGATGACTCCTTGGGGCATTACGGGACATTATGCAAGGTATTTACCCCCCCACCCCCCACTTAATTTCCACAGTAGATTGTGGAGGAGGACACTTCACTCTCCAGAACTATTTGGAAACTTCATTAAGCTTAAGTGAACGTTTTGCTTTTATAATGTATAATATAAATAGATATAGAAAGTGAAATTACCGCATTCTCTTCTACTTCTCTGGATTTATAATTTGTCTTTTGAAAACAAAATAACCCAGTAGAAACCTCATTAATGGACCTAGTTTAAGAAAAATGTTAAATTGTGGAGAAGAATTTGAATGAGGAGGAAAAGATAAAAAAAACTGTACTTTCAATTTCATTTTCTTGCGGTTTCATAAGCATGGAGCTGAAAGCAATCTTATTAAGTCATCTAATTTAATATTTTAAAATCATAAGGTCAATATTATTATTGCATTTTAAAATATTACTTAAACACAGAATTCCTGTATTTTAAAATAGCAAGAATTTACATATTTCTATGATCCCATCTCATCTTCATCAAATGTATACATAGGTTTCTACTGAACTTCTACTTTTTAAAAAAATTTCATTCCCACATGTTTTATATATATATATAAAGTTTTCTTAGGAATTATTTAGTGATATAATATTTCACTATTTACTACCTCAGGTTGGACTATTTCCAGTTTTTTATTAAAAACTAATGTGGCTATAAATATTTTTATGCAAACAATTTATTTTCTCTTTTGAGTAATTTCCTTAGGAATTCCCAGAAGCAGGGCTTCAGAATCAAAACAGAGCTCATTTTTATGGCTCGTGTTATGTATTGCTAAATTGCTCTCCAGAAAGACTACCATCTTCAGGAAAAGGAGCAGACATACCAATATAAAGCTTTTTATTTTAATTGACTCAAACTGTCTTAATTTGCCCTAGCTGGTATGGCTCAGTGAACTGAGCGCCAGCCTGAGAACCAAAGGATCGCCGGTTCGATTCCCAGTCAGGGCACGTGCCTGGGTTGCAGGCCAGGTCCTTGGTTGAGTTGAGGGTGAGTGGCAACCACACATTGATGTTTCTCTCCCTCTCTTTCTCCCTCCCTTCCCATCTCTCAAAAAATAAATAAGGAAAATCCTTTTTTAAAAAGTGTCTTAATTTGCAAAGCTTAACTTATTGATGAACCTGAATACAGTATTTAGCTAGGTTAGCTTTTTCCTTTATGTGGATTTAAAATTTTAATTGTAGAAGCAACACATAAATGTAATGGAACAATACAGAACAGAAAAAAGTAAAAAGTGAGGCTTCCTGCCTTGTAAGCATTCTCTTATTTCAGTTTCCCAGAGTATTCACTGTTAACGGATTGATTTATATCCTTCCAGAATGTTTTCTATGTGTAATCTTACATATATTTGCAAACATTCATTAACTTGTTTTTATACAAAAATGTAATCACACTGTACTTACTCGGTAACTTATTTTTTCACTTAATAGTTTCCATTCTTTTTAATGGCTGGATAATAACTCATTCTTTTTAATGGCTGCATGGTAATATTATAGAAATATGATAACTCATTAACCATTCCCTATTGATGAGCATGCCGATTAAATCCAATTTTTCACTTTTACAAAGAACACTGCACACTCATAAACTCTAAGGTCATTTCCTTTGACAACTTATCCTAAAGTGGCTTAGTCCTGTGACATAAGTTTGTACCATTTATTTTCTTTACATCTCATACATTAACTTTATTTATCATATTCATCATGATTTTCCTTATCCTGTCACTTTTCTATTTGTTATTTTTCCATAGAAATTTAAAAAACAAATTCTATCTACAGATGTATCTGCCCTCAAATATCTACTATTTATTTGTGCCATAAAATTATCTCAGGGGTAAGCACACTTCATTATTTTCTCCTAGTTATAAAAGTACTTTAATGTTTTAATTCAACTAGAATTCATCTCACCATATGGTGAGGTGTGAATATAAATTTATTCCTTTCTAATTCCTTCCAATTCATTCTCAACTAATAAATTTTTCACATTATTTTGTTGCACTAAGTTTGTCACAAATTAAATGGGTCTGTGCTTTGATATCTATTTCTGAGATCTCAATTCTTTTAGTTGCTTATTTTTAAGTTAAAAATTACCACATATTTTTTAAAAACTTTCTACTTAAGTATAATAATAGTACTCTAGAAAGTCTCCTAGAATCTCCTTCCAGCTGTAACCTCCATCCCCAAAGCTAAATACATACGTTTTTAATGTTTTTGAGATATATATTAAATCATACAGTATGCAGTCTTTTGTGTCTGACTTCTTTCATTCAACATTATGTTTGTGAGATTGATCCATATAGCTATGAGGAGTTGTTCATCAATTCTCACTGCAGCATACGATTCCATTGTTGAATATACTACAATTTATCAATCCTTTTGTTGTGGCAAGAACTATTTATATTAAATGTCCAGAATAGGCAAATCCATAGAGACAGAAAGTAGGTAAGTGCTTGCCAGGGGTTGGGTGTAGGGAGAAATGGGAGTGACTGCTAATTGGTATGAGCTTTCTACCGGGGGTGATGAAAATGTTCTAGAATTATCGACCATGCTGGTGGTTGCACAATCTTGTGAACACATTAACAAATCCTGAATTGTATATACTTTTTTAATCCTCACCCAAGGACATGCTTATTGATTTTAGAGAGAGGGGAAGGAAGGGAGAGAGAGAGAGAGAAACATCAATGTGAGAGAGAAACATCAATCAGTTGCCTCTTGCATGCACCCTGAATGGGAACCGAATGTGCAACCTACATGTGTGTCCTGACTGGGAATTGAATCTGCGACCTTTCGGTTTACGGGACAAAGTTTCATCCAACTGAGCCACACTGGCCAGGGCTGAATAGTACATATATATATATTTTTAATCAATTTATTTATTTTTAGAGAGTAGAGAAACACTGATGTGTGAGATATCGATTGGTTGCATGCCCCTAATCAGGGACCTGGCTCGCAACCCCGGCATGTGCCCTGACTGGAATAGAACTGGTAACCTTTTTGGTTACCAGGCCAGAGCTCAACTCACTGAGCCACATCAGCCAAGGCTGAATTGTACAATTTAAGAAGGTGAGTTTTATCGCATGTTAATTATATCTCAATAAAAGACAGACTCATAAAAACAAAGAGTTGAAGATGGCATTATATCAGAGACCTTAAGAAAATTTTGGAAAATGAAAATGAGACAAACAAGTAATAAGTACTACAGTAAACTAAAAAAAGCTAAAAAATCAAGTGCAGTGTCTATATTAAGGAAAGATGACAAAAGGCAAGCCCACTCTCTTACCTAACATCAGAAAGGCTTAGGAACTATAGGTACAAGTACCTCTGAAGGCATAGGTATGAAACAGAAGGCTTGTGTTATGGACTCAATGTTTAATCTGCACAAACTCGTATGTTGAAGCTCTAACCCACAGTTACATGAAGTCAGAAGGGTGGGGCCCTGATCCAATAGGATTAGTATCCTTATAAGAGACACTAGAGAGAACTCACACACACACACACACACACCAAAAAAGGCCATGTAAGCACACAGGGAAAAGGTAACTGCCTGCAAGTCAGGGAGAGATTCATCACCAGAAACTGAACTCTGATTGACCTTAATCTTGAACTTTGCACCCTCCAGGACTGTGAGAAAATAGGTTTCTGTTGTTTAAGTCATACCGTCTGTAATCTTTTGTTGTGGCAACCCAAGTTAATTAATATAGTTGGGTGAAAATCTACAATAAGAAGCAGTTCTTTCTAGATTCTCTCCGCAACCTTGTATAGCAAAGTTACGACCCTTCCTCCACCCAGATCTAACATTAAAGGTTTATTCTCTATTAAGAAGATGAGTCATTAGGCCTCTGAATCTGAGGATACCTGGAACAGATGAAGGTAGAGATAACCTACTAAAAACAGGATGATTACATTAAAGTCTTCGTACTTATTTGTAAGACCCTCCCCTGCTCAGCACTTGGACAGACATTCAAGAAGCTCCAAAAGCTTATGGAAAGCTTCTTACATTAAAAAAACTGCATCAAAAAAACCAACAAAAAAAACTCAAAAGAAAAAATTCAGGAGGCATACACATGAGCAAAAACAAAACACAAAACAAGACCAGAACAAGAAAAGAAATAACCCATTGAATATTCTCCAGAAGGCAGGCTAAAATCTTCTATTCATGAATTCAGAAAACCAAAAAAATAGTGACTAGAAATCTAAAATATAATAGTATTTTTAGAATTCCACAGGATTGAAAAGGTTGAAGAACACAGAAATTACAACCAAAAAATATGAAAAAGAGAGAGAAAAAAAATTAAAGCACAAATCCATAAGGTACAAAGTTTGAGTAACAACAGTTCCAGAGATAGACATGAGAAAATATCAAACATGTAATTCCAGAAAACTTTTCAGAACTGAAAGATATGAATTTCCACATTGAAAGGATCTCAAGGCAATGAATGAGCAGTGCCACACCAATGGACATCTTGTTAAAGATCACAAATCAGAATGGCATTAGATTTTTCAACAGCAGTATGGAAAGCTAAAAAATAACGGAGAAATGCCTTAAAAATTCTAAGGGAAAGTTATCACCAACATAAAACTTTATACCTACACAAACTATTAATCAAGTGTGTATAAAGCCATTGTCAGAGACACGAGATCCCTCAAATTTTATCTTATTTTATTGTATTTTTTGGTTTTAGAGAGAAGGGAAGGGAGGAAGACAGAGGGGGAGAGAAACATTGGTTTGAGAGAGAAAAATCAACCGGCTGCCTTCTGTTTGCACCCTGACTGGGGACTGAACCTGCAACCCAGGCATGTGCCCTGCCCGACCAGGAACAGAAGCCACAATCTTACGGTCTGTGGCATGACGCCCGACTACCTAAGCCACACCGGCTGAGGCCCTCAAAATTTATTTGACATGCACCCTTTCTCAGAAAGCTAGGGGGAGAAATAACCTAACAACAAAAAAAGGAGTATAAGGGAAAAGAAAAACATCAGTTTCAGGAAATATGGAATATAGCTTGATAGACACAAGCAATATCCATGATAAGGATCAAGGACTGAGAGAGCAACCAGGCCAGATCAGAGCAGGAGGACCAAGCCGGTGAAGGAGTTCTTCCGGGCACTTATCTTGAAGAAAATAAATTGAAACTTAGGGAATACTTGATGTGTTTACATAAAGTGACCTTCTGTTTGTAGAGTTTAAACATAAATTAGAGACAAGTTCATAGAAAACTAAACAAACAAAAGACAAGGCAATTATTAACTCCAGGGAAAAAAACTGTAAAGGAAAAATATAATCATAGTATACTACATAGCTTTATATATATATATATATACACACACATATATATCGGCGGCGGCAGCCGTCCGTCTCGAGAGACGATGGTGTAGCTTCTTAAGAGTCTATCTGCACCGCCGAGAATGGTTGTGCAGTCTGACTCGGGAGTGACACAGTATCTGTCTCCTCCCGTGTTGAATCGACATCTTGCGATGACGCTGGAGTGTCCTCTCCAGTGAAGCTGAAGCTACAGAGCCTGGGCAGGGTGATATGGAGGGTCTGCTGTTGCCCATGCAGCAGACCCCCCCTCTCTTCGCAGCTGAAGGGTCCAAGGGAAAGACGGAGTCAATACAGCTTGGCTTCAGGTGCGCCGCAGGAGTTGCCAGTGTTGACTACAACGTCAAACTGCCTTAGGGACTCCGGCTCCGGATTTTCTGTCGGGGTTTACTCCCTTAGCCTTTCCCCTGAAGAGGTATGCCGCAAGGCAGCGGAGGTTTTTTGGAGTCAGAGTTTTCCTTCTCTGATGTGCCCTGACTGGAAGATCGAACCAGCGACACTTAGCTCGCAGGCCGACGCTCAATCCACTGAGCCAAACCAGCCAGGGTCACACATATATATATATATACACATATATATATACACACACAATTTGCATAGTCATAATAAATACTGAATACTGATTTAACCAAAAATCATAATTGTATTGGAAGGCTAGGAAGAAGGGAAGTTAGCGGGGTATAAGAGCACTAAATTCATCATAGGAAAAGCCCAACACCCACTGGTGTATCTGTGCTTTACCTATGAATAAGGACAACCAGCCACCAGTAGTACATCTCACCTTGAGTAGAGAGACATCTCCACTGTACGTACTAGGTATGGCAGATTATTGTGTACACCCTGCCCCCAAATCTGTGCTCCTTTCCTTCTTGCACACATGATTGTCTGTTAGACGTCAATCCCCAGGCTTCTTTGCAATTAGCAGGGGTCTTATATTAAGTTCTTTCTTATGAAATGTAAGCACAAGTGATATCTACAAATCCTGCCTCACATGCTTACAAGATGTTCGCCCTGGATTCATCCTTCTCCTTTTCCTTTCTACAGGCTGGAAATGGCTACAACTGAGGCACGCTCAGAAACCACGTGTTTCAAATGGCATGGCCGTCCTGCTAGCCTGAAATCCTATGTCAGCTTCCTAGAGAAGATCCAGCCTTCTGTATCCGGGACTTGGTTGAAGGTAGAAAGAAATAAAGTTCTCTCTTGTATGAGCCATCGCTGGAGGGACAGGGGAATTCTTTCTGTAACGGCAGCTACGCCATCACCCTAATACCCTGAGAGATCAGGGGCCCAAAACCACCTAAAGTACAACACCTCAGTATACCTCAACAGTTTACTGACCCAGTAGGAAACATCAGAACGGAGAGCGGGGATTTGTGAGCATAGGGGGAAAACTTATCATTAATGCACATCTATAAAGTCATATTTAACTAACATTTATTGAGTAGCACCTAAACCACTGGATTCTGAATCAGAAGAACTAGAGTCAAATCTAGCTTCACCAACTGCTATCTACATAAACATTGGAAAATTACCGAAGTTCTCTGAGCTCCTGTTTCCTGACACCCATCCTACAAATACCTGCCATATCGACAGCACAATATAATAAATGATGTCTAAAATAATGAAACCACATCATCAAGAAAATGTTAAATTATGTTCTATATACTATACCAGAGAATCTAGGGAATATATCACACATTCTATAGAAATATCTGTTAAAATATTAAGTTCTGACAGTTTATCCTTATTGAACTGAACAGGAAAGAGGGCCTATAGAAATAACAGTACCTAAAAGAAAGCAAAATAGCTAACAAATCAGGCTTTCAAGTCAGATAAACTTCCTCAAGCTTCACCTCCACATGTACTAGTTCAGTGATCCCGGGCAAGTTCCATAACCTAAATCACTGTTTTCTCACGGAAAAGTCGGGATTAGCCCAGTGCCTACTTAACAGATCTCTTGCGAGGGCTGAGTGAGATTGCTGTCCACCTGCGGTCCTCCTGGATTTGAGACTGACTCTAGCTGCCACACCAAGAACATCTGTTCTAATACATTTCTCACTTAAGACAGAATTTGGGGGCTGTACTATTTAGAAACTAGACTATTACTGTATCTCTGTATTTCAAAAAATAATAGAAATTAGCCTAAGGATTTAGAATCTAAATGAAACAGCATTTCCCACTTTCTGTCATCTAACAGAGATGATAACTGGGAAATACAATTACCCAAATCCTACTGTACTTGAAAACAAAAGAAGTAATTCTGAAATTGAAAAATTACTAGGAAATACCAACAAAATGGAGGAAGAGATATCAGTGATAATTTTGTCAATTAAAAATATAAAATTTTTTAACCCTGGCTGCTGTGGCTCAGTGGATTGAGCGTCGGCCTGCAAGCCAAGTGTTGCTGGTTTGATTCCCAGTCAGGGCACATGACTAGGTTGCACGTCAGGTCCCCAGTTGGGGGTGCGTGAGAGGCAATCACACAGTGATGTTTCTCTCCCTCTCTTTCTCCTTTCCCCTCTCTCTAAAAATAAAATAAACAAACAAATAAATTATTTAAAAAAAAAAAATATATATATATATATAATTTTTTATAGTATCCCTTCCCCTCTAAAGATAACAACCAAAGTTGTTTTTATTACTTGGCTGAGTTTAAGAACTTTCAGCTGGGGAACCAATATCAGATCCTTCAACAACAGTTATTTTCTCTTAACTACTAGAAAATAGGATAAGAAAAAGTTCACATTGTGAGACAAATCAAGCACTTCTTTTCTTTGTTTGTTTTTCCTTAGAAATATGAGATAAAAAACAAATATTTAAAGAAGAGCAAAGGTCAAAATAATTCCTATGTCTAGACATGGCAACAAAGATTAGCAAGACTCCAGTGGCTATTTCTAGGCATAACCTTGAAGAGAAAAAAGGCAGGGACACTCCCCTTAAAGACCTAACCTATTTTCTTCTAACTACTACACATTCTGCATTTTCTATCATCCAACACTTCAGGACAAGGAAAAAGATTGAGCAGTGTACATACAAGACTTTATAACTTAGTCATGTGTCTAAACATCAGGTTTGGTAGTTTATAGACTATCTAGGAATACCAATTTTACTTTTTAAGTATATTTTATTGATTATGCTGTTACAGGTGTCCCATTTTTCCCCCCTTTGCCCTGCTCTACCCGGTACCAACCTTCCCTTCAACAATCCCCCACTTAGTTCATGTCCATGCATGTAAGGTCTTTGGCTTCTCCATTTCCTATACTATTTTTGTCATCCCCCTGTCTAGTTTGTACCTACCAATTATGATTCTTAATCCCTGCATCATTTCCCCCATTTCTCCCTCCCAACTGATAACCCTCCAAATGATCCCCATACCTATGATTCTGTTCCTATTCTGATTGTTTGCTTAGTTTGTTTTCATTTTTTTAGATTCAGTTGTTGATAGCTGTGAGTTTGTTGTCATTTTAGTGTTCATACTTTTGATCTTCTTTTTCTTCAATAAGTCCCTTTAATATTTCATCTAATAATGGATTGGTGATGATGAACTCCCTTAGCTTTACCTTGTCTGAGAAGCACTTTATCTGCCCTTCCATTCCAAATGATAGCTTTGCTGGATAGAGTAATCTTGGTTGCAGGGCCTTGCTTTTCATCACTTCATATACTTCTTGTCAGTCACTTCTTGCCTGCAAAGTTTATTTTGAGAAATCAGCTGATAGTCTTATGGGAACTTCTTTTTAGGTAACTCTCTGCTTTTCTCTTGCTGCTTTTAAGATTCTCTGTTTATCTTTAACCTTTGATATTTTAATTACGATGTGTCTGGGTGTGGTCCTCTTTGAGTCCGACTTGTCTGGGACTCTTTTGTGCTTCCGGGACTTGCATGTCTATTACCTTTACCAAATTAGGGAAGTTTTCTTTCATTATTTTTTCAAGTAAGTTTCAATTTCTTGCTCTTCCTCTTCTCCTTTTGGCATCCCTATGATTTGGATGTTGGTATGTTTAAAGTGTCCCAGAGGTTCCTAAACCTCTTGTCATTGTTTTGCATTCTTGTTTCTTCTTTTTGTTCTGGTTGAATGTGTATTTCTTCCTTTTATTCCAAACCATTTATTTGAATCCTGGCTTCCTTCCCTTCACTTCCCTGTGGATCTGTGTAACCTTCATTTCTTCCTTTACTTTTTTTATGCCATATTCTATAAGTTATCTGAACATCCTTATCACCAGTGTTTTGAGCTCTGCATGTGATAAGTTGGCTATCTCTGTTCCATTTAGTTCTTTTGCTGGGGTTTTGTTCTGTTATTTCATTTGGGCCATATTTCTCTGCCTCTTCCATTTGGCAGCCTCTCTGTGTTTTCTTCTGTGTACTAGGTAGAGCTGCTTTTACTCCCTGTCTTAGTAGCATGGTGTATGTAGCAAAGGCACCCATAAATTGTGTGGGGTGGAGCCTTAGATAATTGCCAGGGTGGGATTCTGTTTGTGATGGGGGGCTCAGAGAAGGGACAGTGCTGCTTCCTGGCTTCTGTTGATGTGTCCGGCACTCACCCCATTGCCAGTCATTTCATCCACTACCTGTATGCAGGTGATGCCTTTCTAGTTTTGCTGCCCTGGGGGTTGCATACATTCTAGGACCCTGCAGGCCCTTTAAGCAGCAAAAATTTAGCAGTTTCTTCCACTTCCCTGCGCAGGCCCTTTAAGCAGTGAAAATCTGGCAGTTTCTTCTGCCGCCCCTATTCTCACTAATTTTTACAGCCAGAGGTAATGGGGTTTTATCTTCCTGGTGCTGGAACCCTGGGCTGTGCAGTCTGGCCTGGGGCTGGGATCACTTGCTCCTAGGATACCCTTCTTGATTTTTAACCACCACACGTGAATGTGGGACCATCCTTTCCACCAAGTCACACTGCCTCTCCTCCCTGTCTCTGTGACTCTGCCCCTCCTACCCGTCTGGATGAATGTGCCTTCTTTAAACCCTTGGTTGTTGGACTTCCATATAGCTCCATTTTCTCATGGTTCTGGTTATTTGTTTTTGAGATCTGGTTATAATTCTTCCTCTGGTTGCATGAGGAGGTGAAATGTGTCTACTAACACCTCCACCTTGACCAGAAGTCGTAGAAAGATCAATTTTAGATTTTATTAGTTTACTTTAGAATACTTGACATATATTAATTAACTCATCCTCTCAACCCCCTGGGAGGTAACTTTATGAACTCCATTTGTTGGGGAGATTTGATCAAGGAAAATAATAGCATTATCTATTTACAAAACATCTTCCTTGTAAAGAGCTCCACATGCTTATCTTTTCGATTTTCTAACATTCCTGGGAGGTAGGTGGCATTACCTTTTCCTTTCTAAAAGGTGAAATACTAGGAGCTTAATAACTTACTTACATGGTAGCCTATGCTTTAGCCAGTAACTAGAACATACTGCTTAGCGTTAACGCTAGACCATGGACTCAAGTCAGAACTGCACACAATTCAAGAGCTTCCAGCTTTCTCTACAGCCATCTTTCAAAGCATCACATTCCAAAAAGGACTGGGATCATGCTTATTGCTTAAGCTCATGCGCTCGCTGTTTATAAAGTTTACTATCACTTTTCTAAGTTGGATGATTTAAGTTTTGTCTGGATACCTGAAAGCTAAATTATTTTTTGTTTACTGTCTGCACACTAGCATTGTAAATGATGTCATCGGGAATGACAAAACTCTTAGACAAAGCTGCAGGGCCAATAAGGGCAAATCACTTGAGGAAGAGTGCATCGTTTCTTTTTCTTTTCTGAAGTAGGCATTGCACAAAAACGTGACTCATTAAACCCACAAGAGCTGACTATGCCAGTAAGGGCTCCTTCTGCAGCCCTCCACAAAGAGGCTTGAGAGGCAGCATAAGGCCTTCTCTTCTACGCATTTTCCTCCAGGCAGAATGTGCATTTGTGTGGCTACATCCACAATTATAATCTCCCCTGAAAGACAATTCCTTCCATATGACAGGCTGAACAGTGGCCTGAGTGCTGGCCTCACGTCGCCTGTGCCGTTAACATGCTGAAATACCAGACACATTTAATCTTTCCTTTCTGAAAAACTAAGATGGGACAGAACGGAAGCTGGAAAGAACTCCATGCAGAGAGAAAGGAGGCCCGTCCAAGAGCCCAAACGCACTCTCTCAATGGGCTGAGCTTCTTTGTGTGTTGCCTACTTACATGTCAATTTGAAGGACTTTGAGGCATGAGAACCATGGAGCAGAGTGGTTCTGGCAGCCTTTCCACGGGACAAGCAAAGCCAAAGACATGTGGCCTTTAGTCGCATTCAGAAGTGTTATTGTTTCAAACATGCCTATTTTAAAATACATAATTTTCCCATTTTGTGCATTGTATATAAGTTGGCCACAGGAGTTCTGCCACATGATTTTTTTTAAAAAGAAAGGCAGTGGCCCTTGATGCAGCTTTATCTCTGCCGCACACCTGTTTACTGGGGGCCGGCGGGGGTTGGGGGTGGGGGTGGGGCTATTCCAGGTGAGAGAAGTCTGAATTTAACAAACACCTGATATGAAGGCCTGGGGCACAAACAGATTTGTCTGCGATTACAGAAACTGAAGCTTGTGTTTTATCACAGTTACCTATAATCTCAGGGCTAGATAATAGTATTAACAAGACCTTGAGCTACATAATAATAGGACAGCTGGAAAAAGGCTCTTGCTCTCTCCAAAGAATTATGCTTTAAAAAGCTAATTCAACGAAGAAAAAGAAAGGGCTCTAAAAGTACCTTCTCAAACAGTATTTACTTGTACTGGATTCCTGCTAATCAAACAAAATTTAGTCAAAAGCTTTTATGAAAAATACATTTGATGATTTCAGCAGTAATTGCTTTGTTTAAAGAGAGGTGCTTAAAAGAAAACATAACTAATGGGATCAGTAATCTGGTAAATTCAGATGTCTTTGGGAAAAACCCTCCTCTCTTTGATAAATCATTAAAATTCTGTTCAGGTAAATATGTTTTGACTTGAAATTCCAATCCTAGAATGAGCTGTTTCCTAAGGCCCTTGGGGAAAGAGTGCAAGGGTGACCCCGACACAGAGGGCCCAGGGATTAGTTTACCAGGGTAATTCCCGTCTTAAAGCACATTACTCTGCCCAACTGAAGGGGGGGAGCTCACGGAGATGCCTCCAAATTATATAAAATTTCCTTCCTTTCTAAAATACTATTTTTAAAAACTGGATTAAATCTAACTGTTGTGTAACCAAAACACAGAAACTATAGTGATTAAGAAACTAACCTTAGATATAATCAGAGTTAAAAACCAGAAGGACCCTGGTGCACTCTCTCTTGGAAACACGCCCACGCTTCCCTTCCCTCTCAGGGGTGCCCCTCCTAAACTCTAAGGGTCCCCATGAGACTTGCAACCAGGAGAGCAGTGGGCAGCGGCAGCTCACCCAGGCTAAACCGCCCCCACCAAACCTGTCTCCAAGGCCTCTTTTCTCTGACTTTCTAATGAGCCAAAGCAGCCCCGCCCAGGCTCTGTTCTATTGCTTCTTATAACCTAAACCCTTCCTTGTTCACTATCCCGGCTTTAATAAAGTACACACACACACACACACACACACACACACACACACACACACACACACAAAAAGGATCCAGGGCAGATTTTAATCAGTCATCCCTTTTTCTCATGCATGGAAAAAGGGGGAAAAATCCTAGTGTCTCTCATATGACAGAACTGAATTCCTTCCTCCCAGTTTTAACACAATTTCTCCTGCTACTTAAAGCAGACCATTCATTTAACTTGGGCCAAGCACTGTATGAGGTTTTGGAGATACTAAGAGAATAAGCCTGCCCTTATGGGTTCCCATTTGAGTAAGAAACAGACAATAACCAAGGATACAAATAGATAAACAAGATAACTGTGATAACTTGCTAGGAAAGACAGAAACAGGATGATGAACTAGAGATAAGCTAATGGATCATTTGTCTCTTCTGATCTACTATTATTACTTTTAAAACTTTACCTACTCAGCCTCTTAAGATCACTTAACTAGCAAACATGGTATTCGTGTAATATAAAAGTGATCCTCAATTTTTAGACAACATTTGGAGGAAAGATTTTAATATTACTTGAATATATAAAGGATAAGCAAGGTAAAAAATTTACAGAACTATCATAAAGCCCTAGAATAACCCTGAAATAACCTGCAATTTAGTTGCCTCGGAGAAATGGGGGTGGGTGAGGGTCAGGAACAACATGTCTTAGAACGCACTTACCCTTTTTCTTTTTTCCCAACAAAAGGATATTTTATTCATTAAATAGCCCACAGACTCCTTGAAAAGGTGGAAGAAACAGAGTCTGAACTTCCAGGAGCAACTCCCAAAGGCACATCCCAGGACCGGGCCGCCTAGGGAACCGCTGCCCCTGCCACGACTGAAAAGCTGCCGATCCAACTGGAAAAGCACCAACACAGCAGCATACAGAGCTTCACCGGCTCTGTAACAGCACTTACTACACTGTCACTTTGTGTTACAGTCATTTCTGAATATGTCACACATCTCAGCGTCTGTCCCACTCAGTCACTGGCTGGGAGTAGCCGGTGGGAATTGTGACCCCAGGGGGAACAAGGTGTTAGATTCAGAGCTGGGGTTGTGAGTCCAGTTACCCTCCCCAAAGTAGGAGATCACAGAAGCAAATTTTCATTTTTATAAAAGGATAGTAATAATAACAGTAACTAATATTTAATGAGCACCTACCCAGGTGCTCTAAAAAGAAAGATATTTTACTCATTTTGTACATCCTCTTTTCACAATGTAGACCCCATGTAGCAGCCAGGCACTGATCTAAACGTTTACATGTATAAGGTAAGTACAATAGTACTATTATCTACATTTTGCAGATAAGAAAACTAAGGCACAGAGAGGTTGAGTAACTTCTTTAAGGTCACACAGCTCAAACTACATGGATTACTGTCAATAAAACTATACCAAATGGTGTCTTTTTAGAAGTTATCTTCCTCATTGCCTGCCTCTAGTATATGAGTCCAGTGGCAAGAAGGAACTGAAATTTTACTATTTCCTGATCCATCCTGACTCCTAGGATGCCCCCTCCTGGCAGAAATGTTAAATTAAGCCCTTGGAGCCTACTGAATTTATTCCAGGATCCATGCATAAGTCTATGCAATAGCTGGAGCCTCATTTTTGGAGTTGCTAAAGGTATTTATAGCATGGAGTTTAACAATATGAACTCTGGAGTCAGAATGCTGGATTAGAATTCGTCTTTGATGATTTACCTGCCAGGTATTTAATATCTTTGTACTGCAGTTTCCTCATCTGTGAAATGGAGGTAACAATTGAAACTATCTTATATGTATTAACATATGTAAAACACTTAAAATATTACCTGGCACATAGTAAAGGCTTAATAAGTCATAGCAGTTGTTGCTGGCTGCTCACACTGGCGGTACCCTAATGTCAGGTTTTTCATATTCACTTTAACATATATGAGTAGGTATGTATTAAGTGTTTACACCATGAAAGGCAGGTGGGTACCCAAGATGAGTAAGATACAATTCCTGTTTTCAGGAAATTTATCTGCAACTAATAAACTCCATTTGAAAAGGGAAGCAAGGATCATTGCCCTTCGCAGGCAATAGGCGTTTTGGTTTGTTTGTTTTTATCTCTTGGTGGTGAGGAAAAAACAGACTATGGAATCCAACAAACCTGGGTTCAAACCCCGGCTGTGTTGGCACCATCCCCTAGGTGACTTTGCAGAAGTCAGTTAGCCTTTCTAAGCCTGTTTCCTTCTTTGTAAAATGGGATGATATTAATAACTACTAAGTGGAATTAATAATAAATACATACTTCTTCCTGTGGTTGGGAAGATTAAATAAGATACAGCACAGTGCTAAGCATATATGAAATGCTCGATTTATTGTGATTCCTCTAGAAGTACAGCCTACAAAGGAGAAAGACCACCTCTGATCTCCAAGGGTTATCCATTATGCCAACCCTCTACCAACAACCCTCATGAGAATGAGCAGTTTCCATGGAAATAGGAGAGGCAGCTGAGAGCAAGAGTGAAAGCACACACCCCACCAAATTAGGTGGGGTAAGAAATAAACCTCACGCCCTCCTTCTTGTACTCAGGTCAGCACGTAGGTGGTGTTTTGTACACCTGGGGCCAGAACAGGCTGCCCTTCAGCTCTACAGAGCTCTCCACGCCCAATCAGATACACAGACACACCTCAGCCTCTGGCAGAAGCTTCCAATAAGTATGCATATAGCTGGAAATCTTTCAAGGACTCTATACTTCATCTCCTTACCAGACTCTCAGCTCTCTGTTCAGGCCTGAGCATTAACACAGTTTCTCACTATATCGGAAGGTTGCAAGCATAAACATCATTGAGTTGATTCTATAATGATGATCTGAAGATCCTAAGCCAGCGATATTCAACCTTTTTTATCTCATGGCACACATAAACTAATTACTAAAGTTCTGCCGCACACCAAAAAAAATTTTTATGCCTATCTGACAAAAAATAGGTATAATTTTTATTGGTTTACAAAATAATAATAATAGTAATTACCTACACTTTTCACTCCAAACTGACTTTCAAAAAAATCAGATGCCTATACTTGTATATATTTGGTACCAAGAATTAACCAATCAGACACAATCTTATTATGTGATGTGATCAATGAGATGCAACTCTGTTATAGGACGTATATATTTATGGTTCAAGACAGGGCATTCACACCAGATGGCTACTGTTGTCTTGGCTGTTGTCATTTTCTTTTTATATGACAATCTGAAGGGAAAAGATATCAGTGCTCCTGACTAAATAGTCAAGTATTGCATGTCTTAAAAATTCTTAAAAAAAAAAAAAATTCTTGTGGCACAGTGGTTGAAAATTGTTGTCCTAAATTATTCTGGGTTTACGGTCCTAATCCACAAAGTCACTGGGGAATGGATCAGTTTTTCCAACATGCTGAGAGATTGTTTTCTTCACTAATAGTTGAAAAGGCTAGCAGACAGAAAGAGAAATCTGTACACAGTAGTCCCTCTCTATATTGCGGTTCACTTATCATGGGCTCATTGTATCATGGGATTTTTAAAAATATTATATTTAATTATTTATCGCGGATTTTCGCTATATCACGGAATTTTGCAGTACTGTATATGTATGTTGTTAAAGTTACGTAGCTTTAAGAGTGTAGAATATGTTTAAGAATGTAAGTAGTGTTTATAAAAGTGTGGAAAAGGTTAATAAGGGAGTGGGAAAGGTTAATAAGGGACTGGGAACGGTTTATAAGTGTGTGGGAAGGGTTTATAAAGCCTTAAAATATATATAAGTACTAAAATAAATGTAAGGCTCCTACTTTGCGGATTTTCGCCTATCTCGGGGGGGGGTGTCTAGACGTAATACCCGCGATAAGTGAGGGAATACTGTATTCATTGAATAGGTATTCCTGTGCTTTACACTAGAATACTAACAAGAGGTCCCTGACACCTTACCAAGGGGTACTCAGCTTTGGATTTTGTTTTGCTCAATGCTCAGAGCTTTCCAGTCCCTGCAATTTTCTTGTCTCTCTACATATTTTCTTCTCTAGATCTGCACATGCGACTTTATACTTTTTTTAAAAAGGAAAAAGAATGAATGAAAACAAAAAAACAAAGCCCCCCATAGGAAATATTTCATTAAATTAATCTACAGGGTATAGTCATTAAATTGAGGGTGAATGCTTCAAAACAGCATGCCTCTAAAACACATCAAATTGTAATGGGCGGGGTTGTTCTCAACTAAAGACAAATGCATGTCAGCAGAGTTAATGGCTTGATGCACCATGAAGAAGCCAGTGAACAGGATGACCCTGCTCATGGCAGTCCGAATGTCCAGATGGTGATTAAGGCAGGGAGTTAAGACACTTAAATGTCATAGAGCCTCAAGGAGCACTTGTTCAGGGTTCAACATTAGGGAGACAGGTGGACACTGAAACTTTTTAACCAACCTGAGACTTGGTCTGTAGACTCATCACCCACACTGCCACTGAATTAAGTCTTCCTAAAAAGCCACTTATAGAGAGACCATCAACTTCTACTCACCAAAGCACCAGTATATTAAATATGCCAAGCCTTTGAGACATAATTTAAATGACAATCAGCCAAGAAAATGAATAATGGACTAGGCATTTTGAATATTTCATAGATTCATGAAGTACTGGGTATATAAGATAAAATATATTAAATCCTTAGTAAAAGTCTAGGTATTGCTAGACATTGATATTGTTATTCATGGGGTGCAAACTTATCTGTGACATTAACTATGCCCTTTTGGCTAATTACAATCTCTCTCTCTCTCTCTATATATATATATATACACACACACACATATGTGTATACCTATGTACATACCTATATATGTATACATATACATGCCTTTGAAAAATCAAATAGTCCTTAAACCTGGTGAAAAGATGCTCAACTTCATAAAAGAAATGCATATTAAATCTCCCTGGGACTATGTGTCACGTAATAGGTTGCAAATACCCAAAAGCTTGATATATTTTATTGGAAAGACTATGGAGAAACAGGCATGCTCTTACATTGCTGGCACAACCCTTAGGAAGGGCAGTTTGGCAATATCTATCAATATTTAAAATGTCCTCCAGTGAACTGAAAGGTCACGGTTCGATTCCAGTCAGGGCACACGCATGAGGTGCAAGTTCCGTCCCTGGTCCAGCTGCCTACGAGAGGCAACTGACCAATGTTTCTCTCTCACATCCATGTTTCTGTCCCTTTCTCTTCCTCCGTCCCCTCTCTCTAAAATCAATGGGCTTGTCCTCAGGTGAGGATTTGGCTTTTTTAAATGAATTAAAAAGTTTATTAGCCATACAAAAAAAAAAACTGATCCTTAAAATCAATTCTCGTTAAGTTCCCTGGAAAACAGTAAGCTTACAGAAAATTTCTTTCTCATGAACAGAAAATCACTATGCTTTTGGTCCAAGATATATTGGGTTGTTTTTTTTTTTTTTCCTTCTTCAAATGACAGACAGATGGATGTAGCCAAATCTATGAATGAGTGTACTTGCCCCAAATGTGCAACATAAATACAGCAGCGATGAACAGAAGACTCATAACCAATACTAGAACAGGGCCAACTTTGAGGCCAGGCGAATCTTCCGTGTAGAATCGCCACATCCCCCCAGTGCCTGCTGAGGTCTTACGGCCTGCGCTCCTAGTTCCGCAGCTGGCATTTGTCCTCTGCCAGACCGTGGAACCCGCTACTTTACTGGGAGAGTGTCCTGAGGAGCCCACGTTAGTGCCACTGGGGGTCGGACCAGGCATGCTGGAAACTGGAGGGTGGCAGGTGACCGAAACACGGCTGCGAAAGCCCTGAAGCACCCAAAACACCGGCGGCTGGAGAAACTAGTTCAGGGACTGGGTCCTCAGGTGAGGATTAAAAGAAAAATGCATATAACCCCTGACCTGCCAATTCTACTTTGGGGAATTGATCCTTGCAGACCTAGCAAAACAACAAAATTGCAAGTTATTCAGTGCAGTGTTTTTAGTAATAGCAAAAGGCTAAAAACAACTTATTGTCTACCAATAGACAATTGGTTAGATGAAGTATTTAAATACTATCCAGCTAAATTTTTTTTTTTACAAAAAGAGGACTCTCTACTGATAAAGAAATTACTCTGAGATATATTAAATTTTTTAAAAGTTTGCACTGTATTCTCCCTTGTTTACATGATAAACTCTGGAAGGACACAGGAAACCAGGAATAGTGGTTACTGGTGGGGGGCTAATTATAGATGAGAACTGGCAGATGAGGGGAGAGGGGTGGGAGAAGACTTCTTACTATAAACTTTATATTTTTAAATCCAGTTTCCATATTACCAATTCAAAAATTTTAACTAGAATTGTTTTTCATTAAAACTGTGGATAGTACATTTATACAATTGAATATCATTCAGTGATAAAAAGAAATGAGCTATCAAGCTGGGAAATGACATTCAAGGACCTTAAATGCATATTGCTTAGTGAAAGAAGCCACTTTACTGTCTGACTCCAACTTGATGACATTCTGGAAAAGTAAAACTTTAAAGACAGCAAAAAGATTAGTGGTTGGGGTAAGGATGGACAGATAGAACACGGAATTTTTAGGGCAGTGAAACTATTCTGCATGATACTATAATGGCAGTTACATGACCTTATGCATTTATTAAAACCCACAGAACTGACAACACAAAGACTGAACCCTAATGTAAACTCTGGACTTCAATTAATAATAATGTATCAACATTTGTTCATCAATCATGACAAATGTACTACACTAATGCCAGGTGTTAATAATAAGGGAAACCGAGTGCAGGAGAGAGTATGTGGGAACTCTGGATAATACTTGCTCGATTTTCTTTTAACTGCTCTAAAAGATAAAGTCTATTAATACTTTAAAATTTGTGTGCACACATCCTTTTTTTCATCCAATAAATTCCTTACACACGGAAGGTGCTCAATAAAATACTAGCTACAGCCTTAGTGGTCAAGAGCTCAGGTCTTGGAGTGCGTAAATTAGGCTCTGATCCTACTCCCTAGCTCTACCATTTCTTAGCTGTGTGGCCTCATTTGTGCGAGTTACCTCTTCAGCCTCAGTTTCTCCGACTGCAAAATGGAAGAAAAACACAGTAGTTCCTCCAAGGGCTCTTGTGACGATTGAATAAAGAACGCATGTAAAATGTTTAGTACAGTGCCCAACGTAAGAAGAAACGCTCAAAATTGTTAGTTGCCGCTATAACGGTAACATGATTATTCACAGCATGACTGATTTGGCACTTCAGGTTTCAAGGTTACTCTACTGCCAGCACATCAATGACACTCCAGTGGGCCCGAAATTCTCAACTCCAGCCTATTCCACTTTGAACACAATCCTCACGGCCTGAGCTGCAGCCCGTCCACTTCATACGTTCGTTACTGCCCCGCTGCTGTTTCCGCCTTGCTCGGCCTTACAGGCTCCGGACCCCGAACGCACCCCCTTCCCCGCTGCTCCCCACCCCACCCTGACTGGTTCCACCCAGACCCCGCCCCCGCCAGATCGCGGCCCAATTAGTCTGCACTTCTCTCCTTCCCCGAAGCTCCTACCCAGATACTCGTAGTCCGGTAGGGCTAGGCGCTCCGGACTCAGCATCATTGGACTAGGGGAGCTTCCAAGCTTTAGCTCCCCGGCTTCCGTAATCCAGGTCGCCCGCTCTCTCCGTTGCCATGGCACCGACAGAGCCGGAGGAGAGGCAGGAGGCGGAGGGGGTGTCCCGCAAACAGTTTCCGTATGGCAACGCCAAGCTGGCCGCACCGGTTCCGGGGCCGGTTGCTTCGCGGTGGTCGAAGCTTCATAGGGCTCAGGAATTCTTGAGGAGGTGGTTTTAGAAGAATTTGAGTGGAGAACCCTTTTGAATCATCACATTTCCCGGTTTCGAAGAATTATTGCCGGCCTCCTATGTTCTCAGCTTCTGAATTTCATAACTACTCCTGCGTTACACAGCTGTTACCCTCACAGTAGGTCCCATCCCTAAATTCCCATAAACACGTAGTCTCCCGTTACCCATTTTTATCTCTTTGTTAATTATCTTCACTTGCTACGAGTGTTTTCACGTGCGTATATATTGACTGCTCCTATAACAGGGCTGGACGCACAGAAGGTGCTCTTTAAATCCTCTAAGAGTTCACTGACATTTCCTCCCAAATTCCTCTATCTTTAGTCCCTCCTTTTAGTCCTATCCCTTACTGTTTGGTACCCTTCCCGAGTGTTTTGTTTGTTTGTTGGTTTGTTGTTTTGTTTTTCCTACCAAGACAGTTCACTTCTGGAGGGGATGGGGTGCACAAACTAAGACATCTATTAGACCTTTTTCCTCATATGCCTAATTGCTCACTTCTTTACGAGGGAAGAATATTCGTTGGTTTTTATGTTTCCAGAGATCCAGATAGTTCTCTTTTTGCTCCCCTTCTCTCCCAACAACAGGTTAGTGGTCTGTAGCACTTGTCATAGTTGAAACCTGTTAGAGAAAGCCACTCTTGTTCTCACTTTTTAAGTTTGTGCCTCCCCCCCCCCCGCCCCAAACAAACAAGGTGAGGTTTTGTGAAAAGAAAACAAAAATCATGCTATCAAAGGGATGACTGGGAAACCAGTGGGCCACCTACATTGGGAGGAAAAAGAAAGAGGAGGTTCTTCTCTTTGTGTTTTGAGTGGTCTATTCTTAGCCTCCTCCAACAGGAGCTTCAAACCTCCTAATTCTCCCTTTCCCTTAAAATTGTATATGTGTCTCATTTCTAGGCTCCTGTGAGTCACTCTGAGTTTAGATGCGGTAAGGATAAAGGGACAGACCCAAACTAGGAGCAGCATTATCCTGAGGCAATGAATTTACTAATTTGATATTTGATGTGAAGTTCTGCAAATACGAAAATATTTGCCTTCTCCCCCCACCCCCATTCCCCTTCCCAATGCAGCTTAAGGGTATAGGAAGTTTATAACTTTCACACTTGTGGCCTTTCTAAGTAGGAAAACTGAGGAACATATCAAAAAAATGCATTGACTAGCATCATCCAGCCAATAGTGGGAGAGCTGGAGCTGGATCTCAGCTATCCCAACCCCCAGGCTAGTGGTCTGACCACTAAACCACACAGCCTCTTTTTTTAGGGTTTATTGGCTTGGTATTTATTTATTTATTTTTCAATTGCTCTGCCCTGCCAGCAACTGGAAGCTACCAGATAAAAGAAGAGAATTTTCAGTCCCAGCTGAACATTTGACATCCTCTTATTTGTGGAGCATTATCCTGGGACTTGGAGGGTGCTGCCGCTGAGGTCTGTGTGGTGGAGCTGGGAACCAGCCCCAAGAATATAGCTTTGTTTGAGCATTAACCCATTTGCGGTTATAATAATGATAAGTTTCAGCACCAGTGGCGCCCGACTGTTAATGACTCAAAGAAAGCTAAATAAGAACAAGATGTCATCTCTGGAGCAATTTGTAGGTTTTTCCTACAGCTCCATCCCTTCCATAAAAATCCTAAGGATCCTTATATTTAAAGTCAGTCTCTATTCTTAATGTCCTGAATGGTCTGTTGAAGAAGATGACTTAGAAAACGGTAGGTGGTTACTAGACTAAGTCTTCAAGAAAATTTGGGGTTGCACAGAAATAACAGGTAGCCTTTTACTGGTGCTGGAATGACTGCTGTCTACATTTTTCTTCTTTATACTTGTCTATATTCACAAAAGTTTTCTATAATAAGCATGTATTATAACCTGAAAACAAACAAAAACAATAAATGAATGGCTTGAAAAATTTTTAAATATTCTTTAAACAGAAGAGATGACCTTCTAGATAGTGGTTGTTTTTCCCAAGAAAGAGCACTACTTTTAGATTTACCTTCTGCCATAGATTACATGATAATAGATTTCGCCAACACATCCGTGGTGGAGGAAAATTTTCAGTGAAATATAAAAACATCAGTCTTAAGAAAAGTGGAAATACACAAGAGTTGTTAAAGCCAAGTGTATTTTTGTGACCCTGTTGAATGTTAAGGAAAGAAAAAGAATGTCAGCCCTCAATTTAGATATTTTCACAATCCTGAAAATAAGCAGGTGATATAAAATTGATTAAAAACATAGAGAGGGCATGAGATGTAAAGAATGGAAACATCAAACTCAAAAGAACAGGAGAAACACCCAAGAGAGAGGATATGTTAAGATGTCAATTTATCAGATTATAATTACTAATTATAAAGAGAAAAGTAATAGCCCCATTTGGGTAGAACATAATCCTGAAACTCCAAGGCTGTGGGTTCAATCTGGTCAAGGCACATACAAGAATCAACCAATGAATGCATAAATAAGTGGAACAACAAATTGATCTCTCTCTCTAAAATAAAATAACTTTTAAAAAAATCAATAAGATTTTTTAAAAGAGAAAATTAATAGAATTGCTGGCTCTGCCAAGGACTTAGGAAGAAATTGATAGGGAGAAAAATCCTCCCTGGAATTGAAAACTTCATAAAAACAAATATAAATGTACTAAATAGTTTTAAATCTCAAGGAAACAATAAGGAAAAAAGTCAGGCTGAATTATTGCTACAAAACAGGTTCAAGAAACTAGGGCAAGCTTTTATCAACTCATCAAGCAGAAAAGATGCTAACGGCAAAATAGCTGCTAAGAAATGCAGGTCATGAAATTCATCCTAAGCTATTAGGCTCTTCTTAAAAGACTTATCCTCCTTAGGAGCCAAGCAGAAACTAAGTGTGATACCACCATATGGAATTAGCATGTTTAAATTAAATGTACTATTTACATACAAGCCATTTTGAACTAGCATGGGTCAACAGACCAGAGCTTTGGGAGAATTTGCAAAGAAAATGTTTACTAACACTGGGACAGTTAAAATGAACTAATGCATTATAAGAAAGTGATTAGGAGGATATGGCTTAAATTGAACTGGATGTGAAAGGCAAATTACAGACTTGTACCTTCTTATCTTATATTTTCAAATGATGCAAAAACAGGAATTACACTTTCATATAGTTTGAAAGGAAGATTTTCTGATTCTTCCTAGTAATCCACAAAAATTAACTGTGCCTTCCTGTGTCCTAGACTATGCACTTTGATAAGGACTTACGATATTTTTTAAAAATTCTTTGAATTCTCCTAGATTAAGAATTCCTTGAGGCCAGAAACAGTCTTCATTCATCTTTAAATTTCTAGTATCATGCACAGTGCCTGATAGAATAAATGCCTGAAATACCATAAATAGATTCTTCCTGTAAATTAAAAGTATAGAAAATGAAGTCCATTCAACCCATAGGACTTATGGTTGTCTCGTAGGAACTAATTCATGAAACACATTTATGAAAGAAAAAGTCCCCACCCCCCAAAATAAAAATGAGAAGGGCATTAAAAATCAACCAGAAAGCACTGACGTATCATTCTTACACCTAAATACTGTACGTGACAGATCATCATATCTTAAGAAATGCCTAGAAAAAAAAACAACAAACCCAACAAAAGGCAGAGAGGCAACTCTGTATGTAAACAAGCTAAGAGAATTAGTTCAGGAGTATGAAAGGGAATATACGAGGAATCATTAAAGGAATTAGGACATGAACTGGAAGTCCCAAATTTCAGAATCTTAGGACAAAAAAGCTACCGTCTCTATGCCTATTTATTTTTATCTTTATTTATTGATTTTAGAGAGAGGGAGGGAGGGAGGAAGAGAGGAAAAAAACATTGATTTGTTGTTTTATTTATTTATGCATTCATTGGTTTATTCTCGTATATGTGCTGATTTGGGATCAAACCCACAACTTTGGTGTATATCAGGATTACGCATTAATCAGCTGAGGAACCCAGACAGGGCCTGTGTCTTATTTTTAATCTGCCAAGCCATCCTCTACATTGTGACAGGAGTTTATTGTTCTGATATTCAAATTTGACCGTTTTACTTCCTTACTTAAAAAGCATTGCTGACTCACCATTACTGGGATGAAGTAAAACTCCTTAACTTACATACATATATCTCCCTTCACAGTCTGGCCCCAACCCACACTCTTCCCTACATAGTTAATACTCCAGCCATACTTTCCTGCTCACCATTCTGAAACATACTGAGCTTTTTCACACCCTCTTGCTTTGGTCATAAGCTCTTCTCTCTACTGAGAAAGTACCTCTCCCATATTTGCTGCCTAGTAAACTCTTACACATCCTATAAGACAGGCTAAATGCCACCATCTCTGTGAGAATTTATCCAATCTCTTAAATAAAATAAGGTAAAGGTAGTGCATGAGAATAAGGCAAATGTAGGGTGGTGAGATGAACCTTGTCTGAGGCTGTGACATTGAGCTGAGACACCAGCCACGGACGGGTGTGGGGAAACAGCATTTTAAGTTGAGGAGACAGAAAACTCATGCAGAAGGTGGAAAGAGATGATAGCATGTTACTGAGCTGAAAGCAAGCCAGTGTGACTCGAGCAGAATGAGTAAGGGGAGACGTGGTCAGAGAAGTAGGCAGAGGCCAGGTCATGAAGGACCCTGAAGGCCAGGGGAGAAGTATGGATATTATTCTAAGTGTAATAGGAAGCCACGGGAAGGGTTGATGCCAAGTAATGACATGATCTGATTTGTGTTTTTTAAGAAGTCATTTGGGTTGCTTTGTACAAAATGGATTATAGATGGACAAGTGTGGAAACAGACCACTTACATAGATACTTGATCCATGTTTGGTATTAAACAAATATTTATTCATTGATATATTTGTTTATGCATCATTCTAAATTTATCTTTGCTACTGAAATAAGCAAGACATATTGAGATACTTGTTGCAAAGGGCTCTACTTATATGTGCCAGATATGTGACTATAAGGCTTTCAGGAGATAAAAATGTGCCAGAAAGTCCCACTGTTCAGGGTGTGCCCCAAGTTCGGCCAGGGAACTGAATCAGCTACTGTACCCCAGATCCTGACACGAATACCACTGCTAAGCTGGAACAGGAAAAGTGTTGGTGCTAGGAATGGTGGTATAGAAGAGGTGCAATTAAAGAAAGCACAGAAATGTAAATCAGATTATTCCCTTACATGTTCATTTTTCCCCCTCTGGTTTCCAGTAGGTACCCCCTGTACCTAGATAAAAGCACCCCCATTCCTAAAAGTTAATGATACATTTTCATAAATCTTGTGGACATATTTCCTGGCTCACAGCCTTTGCACATACTCTTCCTTCTGCCTGTGAGACCCTACCCATCAACTCTTAGCCTGATGACTCTTGATCAACTTACGTGCCAGTGCCTCTGACAGGCCTTTCTTGAAAATCCAAATCTAAATCAAGTCTCGTCTACAGTAGAACCCTGTAGTTTTACTTGAATGCCTGTATCATTTGTAGCTTTGCATTCATTTGTGAGATCATTCTTTTAATGCTTCTGCATACTTGTAGCCTCCACACCCGTCAGACAGTAAGTTCCAGAGGTCCGATATATCTGTTTACCACTGCTTCTACAGTGCCTGGCACATAATACACTGTAATAAATAGATTCTATTCCTAAGTGAATGAATACTGGAAATGAGCTTCCCAACGCACAGGTAGAGGACTCCTTTAGCTTCTTTGGCTGTACTTTCTCCTGTTTTCCCTTCTATAGCTTTAAGAATTCCTGCCCTCCATTCACACAACATGAATTCTAGAGACATGATGGAGCAATTCTTTGCAGACTCATGTTCTTAATCTTTGAAATCAGAGTCTCTCAACCTCAGCACTATTAAAATTCAGGGCTGGA
Source organism: Furipterus horrens (assembly GCF_987537825.1). Taxonomy (NCBI): domain Eukaryota; kingdom Metazoa; phylum Chordata; class Mammalia; order Chiroptera; family Furipteridae; genus Furipterus; species Furipterus horrens. Next base: position 11,903,796 of record NW_028327172.1, read on the forward strand.
TAATTTTTTGTTGTGAGAGTGATGACCTGCTCGTTGTAGGCTGTTTAGCAGGATCGCTGGCCTGTACTCATTATTGGCCAGTAATACCCCACTCCCAAAAATGTCTTCACATATTGCCCTGTGTCTGTAAAATTACTCCTGATTGAGAACCACTGCTTTAAAGTGTGAAACTTCAAACATTTTACTCTTTTAGAAGAATTATGTTTAGAAAATCAGGTTTTTGAATGATTCCTCAGTTATGGGAGAATTCTACCAACCCAAGCGGATCAAAATCACACCCATTTCTGTCTTGTTTCTATAGCATTCCCTGTGTTTTCTGTGAAAAGGCCATTTAGGGATGGTCTAATTCAGGGCAATATTCTGATCTTGGAAATGCAGTTCCCTGGTCTGTCCTAGAAGGACGAAGAAAAAGGGTGGTGTTTCTGAGGAAACCGATGACTCTGAGACCCCTCTGGGGTTGGCAGTCCCCTACAACTTTTCTAGGGGCATGTCCCAGAGGACAATAAAAGAGAGACAAACAGCTCACTCTGGCATGCTTTTCAGGATCTCTCACTCCAAACAAGAAAGTCTGAGAGGCCTGGTAAAAATAAATATGGCTTCGCTCTCCTGGCACCAGAGCAGTTTCTGACAGCCAAGATTTAACTCACCCTAGTGGGTGACCCAGGCAGGGACTAGGCACAAAGTTCGTTTCTACCCATTGATACTCCCAGTGACTAACAGCAGCCAGGATGGCCCTGCGCACCAGAACAGTGTTGATCCATGGAGGAGGAGGAGGAGGAGAAAGAAGAGGAGGAGGAGGAGGAGGAGGAGGAGGAGGACTTGGGACATACACAGAAAACACCGCTTCCTGTGCCTGAGTCAGACAGGGATGGCCGGCCTCCCCTCCTCCTCAATCCCAGAAAAACAACACAAATCATGTCTTCTGGAAAGGAACCTATCCTTTGCATACAGAGTGGAAACTGTTTATAAATCCCTAATCCCTTGACATCGAAAGTATGGTGACCGCCTGTCTTGGATTTTTTTTGGGGGGGGGGGATAAATGTATTCATTACACCACATGTCCTTAGTTTTCATGTGGAAAAAAATATGGTCTCCAGAATCATAATGTCTTTTTCGGCAGATTGGAAAGCAAGTCTTCATAAGCAACATATAAGGAATTCCTATGACCAACCAAGGCTGCATCAAGAATGTGGGAGGGGGTGCTTTAGGGGGAGGCAAGGAATATATTACTAAGAATCAGCCTCTACTTCTCACTTTTTCTCCTTGGATTTTAGGCTAAGGTGACATAGGAAAGATCGACTATCTTTCCCAGCAGTAAGCCACTGTAAAACTGACCTGACTTGCCTGCCCCCTTCAGTCAGCAAAAAGAACTACACATAGAAAATGCCTCATATTAGTTACCATGGTGATGCTAGTTCAACCACATTTCATCCGTGTAAAAATTTCAGGCAAAACAGTATAGAGAGAGGTACTGGCTGAGAAGGAGTTAACATTTCACATTTTTTGGTTGCTGTTGCAAAGTTAATGTTAGCTTTGGTCAAAGATGGTAATTTGAAGTGAATCCTTTGAAAAATTGGGAACAAGCAAGGGTGAAGTGGCAACCAATCCATTGGAGAAATCCTTTTTGTAAGAAATCTTCTAATATCCGCTTTGCACTACACCAAGTTACTTTTCCCTCGGCTAACATGGGACATTTGGGTCTTCCTGACTCAATTTACTAGTAAGAGGAAAGTGGCTTAACAAACTGACATGAGATTCCAAAGCCCGAAAAGCTGGCCGACCCACAGGGAGGGAAAAGTGATACACAGGACCCTAAGGAAGTTACTCCGACAAAAGTGACAAGACAAGAGCCAGCCTAGAAAATGGAAGATGGTAAATGGTGATGGACAGAGACTCGATTTGGAGTGGTGAACGCACAATACACTGTACAGATGATGTGTTGTAGGATTGTGCACCTGAAACCCGTGTGCTTTTGTCAACCAGTGTCACCCCAAAACATTCAATAAAAAGGAAAATGGGAGATGATAACAAAATTAACCCATATTATTAATAGGCACTGGGGAGAGAGCCCTGGGCCACAAAGCTGAGCCAAGGTAGGAGTTTATCATTTCATGCAGTAAAACATGGGGGAAAGCGCTACAGACTGAAGCCGGGAGGAGGCTGAGGTCTTTGGGAGAGTGAAATTGCAAGTAAGGACTTACTTCTTCACCCTCCTCTTTCCTTGCCAGGGTCAGAAAGTTAAAGAAGGTGAAGAGGCCAACAAAGCTGATTTACAAAGACAGCGAGGAGGATCGGAGTCTGTCTGGGCCAATTCTGGACGTCTGACCTGGGGCGACAGGACCCAGACAACCACCTCAGGAAATGAGTAAACGAAAAGCGGAGGTCGTGGAATTATTTAGCCCTAGAACAACGCTGCCCACACGGGGGTGGAGAGTGGGGAGTGGGGAGTGGGGTAGGGGCGGAGCAAGAAGGAAATCTCAGGAAAGGAATTTTGACAGTGAGAATGCTGGTTAAGACAGCACCGCAGGCCTCCTGATGCCCCTTGTTTGATGTCAGTAAAGCCCGAGAGGATTATGTATTAGCAAGCCTTGCGTATTCTTAGACATCTAGGGGGCTCGGGGTCACGTCCAGGAGACTAGACTAGAGTCACCTCGGGTGCTCCTCTCTGGCATAGAGCTAGCGTGACCGAGATGCGAGAGCTGCCGGTAGGATAATATTTTTAAGTTAGGGACACTGGAGCAGTAGTAATGGGCACAGGGAGGGGGGCTCTCTCGAAGGCTAGGAATGTGGGGGCGGCCTGAAGAGGAGCGGGGCGGGCGCGCGAGGCGCGGGCGGGTGGGATCCGGGGACCAGGGGGCGGGGGCCGAGGGCGGGAAGGGGCTGGGCTGGCGCTGGGGGCGGGACCAGGCGCGGTGGCGGTGGCGGGGACTGTGGCGTGGGAGGCGGGGCGGCCGGGCCCGGGACACCCCTGCCCGGTCCCCTGGCGGGGCGGCTTCGGCTCCGGCAGCACTGAAGGCAGCAGCGGCCGGAGAGCGACTTGCGGGACGCGCCCGCCGCCGCGGTGGACCGGGACCCTTCCCCTCCGGGACTCTGCGCCGACTCCCTCCGCCGTGCGTCCCGCGGGAGCCGGCGGGACCCCCGGGCGGCTGGGAGCGCCCGCGGCACCATGAGGCGGCCGTGGGGCGTGCTGCTGTTTGGCGCCCTGCTCTGCGCACACGGTAAGCGGCGCCGACCGGCCCGCGGGGAAAGTTTGTCCCTGGGTCCGGCCGCTGCAGGACTGGCCTCCCGAGAGCGGGACGGCGCCGGCTGGGGCCTGAGACCCCCTCGCCTTGGCTCCAAGCAGTAGCCCTGAGCTTGCGTGCCGGGGAGAGGAGCACGGGCTTCCCCAGGTCCCCGAGTCCTAGAGGGGGTAGCGGTGCAGCAGCTCCCCGGGCCGGGTCTGGGCCGGGCTGGGGGAAGATCTGGGGCGCGCGCTCGCCAGCCTGCGCCCCTCTTTAAGAGCTGGGGGCCGCTTCCGTTTCAGGTTAAGATCCAGTGTGTGTGTCCTTGGTGCGAACGAGTGTGTGCGAAGAAAGGGACGCGGGGGAGGATGGTCGCTAGACCATAAGTTGTAAATAGCACTCCTTCCACGGCCGGGGGTCTCGGGCAGGTCGCGGAGAGGGGCCCAGTGGAATCTGAATACTTGAGCTCCGGGGATTCCTGTAAGAAGAGCAGTTCCTTAGTTCCTTAGACTCCAGATCTTGCTCCCACCGGGGGTCTTCGGGCGCTGCTTACTTGCCGCATCTCCCCCTTAGTAGTGTTTTTGGGTTCCCTCTCCTGGCTGCGACCAATCAGCTCCCTACCCTAGATCCTTCCCGGAGGGGGTGGGGGAGAGATAGGGTTGAAAAGGGGGCAGAGAAAGGACTCTGGGAAGAAACTGCTGGAAGGCTCCCGTAGATCCGTCCTGTCCCGGGTAGGGGAGCGGGCGGGCGGGGGCGGGTATCGCCGAACCTCAAGAGGGCAGCCTCCCGGCCCGCGCGGTGCCCCTCGAGGAGGGGGAGGGGGTGGCTGGACGGACGGCAGTGGAACGGCTGCTTCATCTGCTCCTTATTAATAACTTGTTTGGTCCTTGTACGCAACTGTTGTGTGTGATTAGGGCTCCGGTGGAATTTGTTTCTCCGCAGCCGCCTAGGGCCGGGGTGCCCCCCGTGATTTAGCAGCTGCCTCTAGTTTGTGCCCTTAGATCAAAGAACTTTGATCTGGGAACCCCCAACTCTGTTCACCCACCACTATTCAAGGGCGGGGAGATCCGAATTTTCCCATTCTCCTCGCAGCCCGGGTGAGGGGGTGGGGTTGGAAACGGGGGGCGGGGGTGGTCTGTGGACCCTGGCCTCGCACCGGTTCTTTCTTTAACATACGGGAGCTCATGTGGAAATAGTGCAGATTTCGGAACTTGCCTGGCAGGGCGTGGAGATGCCTCGGCACTTGTTTTAAAGATTGGCTTACCTCCCAAATCCAGGACGGAGTTCTCACGTCTGTTATTTGAACTCCCCGTGGGTTTTTAATGATTTTTTCCGTGCCCTCTCTAACACCGGCGGAGCGCTTTCTCTCCGCTCCGCTCTTCCTCTCGGAGTAGCAGCCTCTCCGACCCACGTTCCTCTTCGCACTGTGCTCTCCCCCTCCCGGGCTCTCTCCTGGAAGGTTATTTGTAGCCTCTTTGGCGTGTCGGGACAGCGGCCCTACTGGGGTAGGAATGTAGCTGCTCTTCCCACCACATGGGCCCCTTAAAGGGACAGCTATGCTTTTTGGGGGTTTCCCCCTTCGGGCTGCAAGGGAAGGGGATGGAACTTTCCTTTCGGCCCCCTGGAGGAAGTTTTGAAAAAGATCAAGGGAAATGGCAAGGCACTGAGAAAAAAAGGGAGTGGGGGGACTAAAGCAAATACCAACAAAGCCAGAGAGATTGACGCCTTCTGCCCTAGGGAAAGGGGAGCTGGAAGGTTCCTGGCTGAGACTGGCCAAGAGGATTTTACTGCTCCAGAGCTGTCAAAACTGCATTCACTGCATCTCCATTGAGAACGGAGCAGAGAATTGTGTATATTTCATGCTCCACCAAAAGGGAAAAAAAAAAAGGTGGGAGGGTTCTTGGTAACTCTTTTGGGTTCTTTTTAAGGACAGCAAGTTTAGTGGAAACTTCTAAGCATGAAAAGCTTTCTGTGCATGTGTGTAAGGACAGTCGGTGACACGACGAAGCTCTAAACGTTGCCTCTTGCTTGATAATGAGCCCTCCTTGGAGGCCTGGAGGGGACAGATTCATGCTTCACCAGTGAGAGTGAACAGTTGCTCAACCAAAAATACCACCACGAAGATTCCTAACACTGTTCCAGGGGCTCCGGGAGAAGACAGTGTGTCAGACAGTGTGACCTCAGTCCTAACTGAGGTCAAACAGACCTGACCTCAGCTAGGACTGAATTAAATACACTGACATTTAAGGTGCTGTTCGGATGCTGCTAGTCCTTTGGACTTTGCCTAGAGCCTGTGGGTTTGGCCTGAGCCTGCCTAACACTCCAACCTTATAAATTTTGGAAGGAATCTTGAGTGCTACTAGGGCCCAGGGTATTTTTCTCCTGAGGGTTGAGGTGAGACCTCAGGCAATCTACCACCATTTGAAGGGTAGAAACCATGTTTAGCTTGGAAGTCTCTTCCAGGTGTGTGAAAAGTTGAAAATTGTGCCTACGAGTAATTAGGTAGATAGAGGGTTGTTTCTGAGGTTGAGTGCAAAAGAGTGGAGCTGTTGTCATGGTGCTTAGTTGACCTTGTCCCTGATCTTATTGGACTTGTGAAAGATGCTTGGCTTGTCACTGATTTTGGATTTCCTCTCCTGTCCCCTGTTGAATATCAGATAACATCTTTGGGACTCGCACACGGAATTAAGAATGACAGGTGCAAGGGAACCAAGTCTGGCCATGTCTGATACAGAGCACGTTGGGCATGTCCATCTTTGGGTCAGCAAAGAACACAGGAGGTCACAGAGGACAGGGTGTGCTTTATAGGTCTTTGCTTATTCTTTCTACTAATTGACTGCTAATCTGGATCCCCAACAAGGAAAATAGGAGGGATTGGTTATGTTGATTCTGCTTTGAAGAGAAGATCAATACTAAGGGCTTCCTGAACAGGAACAGCATTTCAAGGACTGCTTTAAAAAGTAGTCTTTTTATTTTATTTTATTTTTTAAATTTTTATGATTGGGAACATCTCATCATTATGAGAATTCCATACCCTTCTTCGACTAGGCCTTTTAGTCTGTTCCAGCCACAGTTTCTACATTCCTTGACAAAGCTCAGCCATGAGTTTTGTTACAGTTGCCTGGGCGTGGGGCATCTGGGCCCCAGACTGTGTCTGGATTACCATCTCATCTTCACCATCAGAAGCCCTTCACCCCTACTCAGTCTGGTGGGATTCAGTGTCCCAGGGAAGACTTCGTGTTCACTGGTTGGTTGGCAGAGCCTGGGTTTGGCCCTATAAATAGCTCTGATGAATGCCTGTGCTTGTTGTTCTTCCTCTAGCTTAGAGCTGGCCGGGTCAGGTTCTTTCTCCTCACTGCACTCAGGAGCGTTCCCTAAACTGGGCTTTATACCCATTCATTTGTTCATTCATTCTGCAAAGGCACACGTGTCAAGCACTAATCACTGCATGCAGAGCTCAATGATAAAGAAGCACAGGCAGACCTGGGTTTTGAATTTTGGCACTTCCTAGTGACTCTGTGCAAAACACTTAATATCCCTGAACTTCAGGGTTCTTATCTGTAAATGGGGGGGTGGTAGTAATAAGTTATCACATGTGAGTATTGTAAAAATTAAATGAGATAATAGTATGTTCAAACCATTCAGTGCAGACCCTAACAACTACTGTGTTATGATAGGCCTGAAAAAATGTTAGCTGTTCGTTAGCAAGCTTGCATTAGTGAATTAGAGATGGTTCTTTGCTTTGGACCATGGGAGCCATGTAAACAAATCATTATACTACAGTGTCATGTGCTAAAATTGAGGCTCAGCTATTCATTTCAGCTAGTTTTTCCCCTGATTCTTTTAAAGATCTTGCTCTTTCTCCCCACACACCCCCCGCCCCCGAAAACCTAATGAAACCTAAGCATAGTTCCCTCCTGTGCACCCTTCCAGAAAAAAGGCCTATTAAACTATCCTGTGAGTCCAGGAGCCCACTCTACCTTAGTTCTCCTGGGAGAGGTCCTGGGAGATGGGGCTTTCCTCTGAGAGCTTCCCTGTTAGAGCCCTGTGGTCAGGGATGCAGCCCCGCACTTCTCTCCAGGGTTGCTTTGACCCGGGGTGAGAGGTGCTGGCTGAGGTCTCTTGTAGCTGGAACAGTTTAGAATTCCAAGCTCTCCCTCCCACTGGCCTGGGAAAGGAGTCAGGCCCCAGAGCTCATAAGGTAGTAATTGCCCCAATTTGGGGGTTGGGCTGTTGCGGAGCCGCCTTCCTTCGTGACTCCCGTCTTCAATCAGGAATCCTGTCAGTGTGCAGGGATAATTGATGTGGGTCTCAAGTCCCCGACTCACCTCCAGCTTCTCCACCCCAAAGTCTGACCCCTTTTGTCTCCCTTTCTTCCTTTTAACTTGGTGCCGGTTATGTGATGTTTTGGGGGGCTGCGGAAAGTTGACTGTAACCAATAGAAGCTGTTTAAAAGAGCTGATTCTCTGGCTTTCCTGGCAGTCATTTGACTCCATTTTCTGTTCTGCATTTTTGATTTAGCAGGAAACAAACATCCTAGGTGCCCCTGGGCACCTCTTATGCCCTTCCGAGCGAACTTCATTCTTCCACTGCACGTAGGCATTTCCATCCTTGCCACAGCTGAGTGGATGACTATAAGCGTCCCTAATGCATTGCTGTCCTGCTCACACAGGTTTGAGTGGGGAAGGGAAGGGCGCTGTCTCAGACCCTGCTGGGAAAGCTTTGCTGTGACTTGCAAGCCCTGACTTGGCCTACAGGAGCTCCCCACCTCACCTCTGTGCAGAGCCGAGGATCAGAGCTGCAAGCAAAGCCGGAAACAAAAGACTGGGAGCGAACCCATCTGGCTCAGAGGCAGCGACACAAAGGTGCTGCTGCATAATTTATCACCGGAGGTTTTCTGGGGCCAGAAAGCTCATGACTTCAGGGAGAGCTGCGGGGGGGGGGGGGGGGGGACCCTCCCCCTGTCTGAGTGTAGGGCCAGGCAGGTACAGAATACGGCACTGGAAGAGACACCTGATTATCACGTGAAATAAAGAAGCTTTGAGGTGGTCAGGGTCTCCAGTGATCTCTCCAAGCTCAGCAGTTCCACTTCCTGCCAGGTCTGCGGCGGGAAGGCGGGGGTTGGGGTGGGAGGTGGGGGGGGGCAGGGGGCGGGTGCTCCAATGTCCCCTTCGTTGGCCCCAGCCTTGGGAGCCTGACTGCCACCACCTTTTGGGCATGGATGAGGACGAGAGACAGTTTCTCTGCTAGATTGAATACAGCCTTCTGGAAACCAAATACAGATGCCTGGTTATAAAATCTATAAGTGTAGCAAATCAGAAAGGGGAGCTCTCTTCTCTTCTCTCCACCCGCCACCCCTCTCAACCAGGGCTGTTTAAACAAGAAGTTTCAGCTACTGGTTCAGAGAGACAGTAAGCGTGAATGGCTCTAAAGTGTATCTCCCTCAAATGAGAATTTCTGCTTTTCTGGGCATGATCTCCTCTGGTGACCAGTTTTGCACCACCAGCTGGGACATGAGATCTAAAAAATCCAAATGTGCCCTGGCTGGGTAGTTTAGTTGGTTAGAGCATCAGCCTGATAAGCCAAGGTTGCAGGTTCCAATCCCCCATCAGGGCACAAGAATCAACCAATGAATGCATAAATAAATGGAACAACAAGTCCATGTGGGTTTTTTTTTTCTTTTCTCTCTCCCACCTCCCATTTCCCCTCCCTCTCTCTCCCTTTCTCTGTCTCCCTTCCTCTCTCTCTAAAATCAATCAATAAGTAAAAATTTAAAAAACTAAAAATACAAATGTGCTTCTGGGGCAATTAACATATTTTATTCTTTTGCTATATAAATGTATAGCATGTGTTATCACCTTTACTCTTCACAGTACGTATCTTTATGAGGTAGATGCCTGTCTGACTGATGGGAAAGTAAGGCTCAGCAGTTTGCTGTCACACACTAGTGAGTATCTGAGACAGGATTTAAACCCAAAGCTTAAGCTGTTAATGTTCTAACCTATTTGAACAGAATTTTAAATATATTTATGATTTTATTTATGTATTTTTAGAGAGAGGAGAAGGGAGGGAGAAAGAGAGGGAGAGAAACATTCATGGAGAAACATTCATGTCTGAGAGAAACATCAGTCAGATGCCTCTCGGACGTGCCCAAACCACAACCCAAGCATGTACCCTTACTGGGAATCGAACCGGTGACCTTTTGCTCTGTGGGACAATGGCCAACCGAATGAGCCACTCTGGTCAGGGCAGTACAGAATATTTTGTAGCCAAGCTATTCCAGAAGATCTAGGTGAAGATCTAGGTGGGGAATATCCATATTTCATCTTTTCTTTTTTTCAAATATTTATTTTATTATTTATTTGTTTGATTTTGTTTATTTATTTATTTTTAGAGAGAGGGAAAGGAGATAGAGAGGGAGAGAAACATCACTGTGTGGTTGCCTCTCACTTGTGCCCCCAACTGGGGACCTGACCTGAGACCTAGTCATGTGCCCTGACTGGGAATCGAACCAGTGATACTTGGCTCACAGGCCGACGCTTAATCCACTGAGCCCCAGCAGCCAGGGCTGCTTAAGTATCTATTTAAGATATTTTATCTTAAATAGACCTCGCCTGTCTGTTTTTAGACTTCCTTTCCCAGGGAATCCCAATACATAATTACTTTTCAGATGCTTTTTGGTGGAGGGAGGCCTTAAAAGGCTCCCAGAAGGGAAGATGTGGTTTGCTTTTCCCTGACGCCATGTGTTTCTCGTGTTTTGAGATGTAGGGGGAGAGAGAAGCAATACTTTGAGCAGCCCCTTACAGACCACAGCCCCATTCAAGTCCTACTGTATTTGTGAAATCTGTTGACTGAGCTCCTGGGCAGGTTAAGTTGGCTTTTGATGACCTGTATGGAGGTGATGGGATTAATAATAATGTAATAGTCCCCCTTTATCCTCAGGGGATACAGGGAATATGTTCAAAGACACCCAGTGGATACTTGAGACCATGAATGATACTGAACCCTATACATGCTGTGTTTTTTCCTATACCTACATACCTGTGATAAAGTTTAATTTATAAATTAGGCACAGTGAGAGATTAGCAACAATAACTATAACATAGAATAATTATAACATTATACTGTAATAAAAGTTTTGTGAATGTGGTCTCTTTCTCTCTCAAAATACCTTATTACATTGTGTATATAGCGTGGATATGCTGGGAAAAAGGATGATTCACATCCAGGCAGATGGAGCGGATGTCGTGAGATTTTATCATGCTGCTCAGAATGGTATGCAATTGAAAACTTTTGAATTGTTTACTTGTGGAATTTTCCTCTTAGTATTTTCAGACCACTATTGACTGCAGGTAACTGCAACTGCAGGTAAGGAGAGGCTACTGTAATGGTAACAACAATAGTAGCTGCTTACTGAGTACTTCATCTATATAATCTCATTTAAACCTCCCCAAAGCCCTATGATATAGGTAGGTACTATTATTATTCCCATTTTACAAAAGAAGAAACTAATCTATTTCTCATTTGCTCTGTAATTTACGCTCTGAATTTAGGTTGCTGTTTTCTATACTTGCCTCCTTGGAGTTGACCGATGATAAATTAGGCAAGGATTTGTAGGATTCCATGTGCCTAGAGCTCCTCCAGAGAAAGGCAATGAAGCAGGACTCTTGCTACCCTGTTTTACCTCTTCCCGTAGTCATTCATACCACCAACTTAACTCACCGGGGTGACACACAGTAGGGGTTCTTAGACATCTCCAGACCCTAAATCATGGCGTGTCTAAATAAGACAGTTCTGAGTCATATTCTATCATGGTAATAGCAAGAGCTATATCATTTATTGAGAGCTTAATATGTGCCAGGCATTATGCTAAGTGCTTTTCATGAATTAACTGACTTAACTCTCATAGCATTCAGATGAGGCAGGGACTCTTGTTATCCCAAGTTTCCTGAGAAGGTAACATATAAAGGGATTAAATAATATGCCCAGGGCTAGGTAGCCAGGAATTAGCTTAGGTTTGTTCCCATGTGCTTAACATTATGCTCTTCTCTCTCATAACTTTGGAGGTTGACCATGAAGAACTTCTTTTCTAGTCCTGGCTGGTGTGGCTCAGTGGATTGAATGCTGGCCTGCCAACCAAAGAGTCGCCGGTTCGATTCCCAGTCAGGGCACATTCCTGGGTTGTGGGTCGAGGTCCCCAGTTGGAAGCGTGTTAGAGGCAACCACACATTGATGTTTCTCTCCCTCTCTTTCTCCCTCCCTTCCCTCTCTCAAAAAGTAAATAAATAAAACCTTAAAAAACAAAACAAAACTTTTTTTCAGTGTTTAATAGTGGCAAGAGAGGACTGAACTTGCTTGGACCAATAATCATGTGTCTTATGGTATCTGATAGTATGGCCCTTTTGAGAGGGCCTCACTAGGAGAAGATTTTACTAGGTAGATTTTCAAACCAATCAGGTAAGGCTGGCCTCTAGGGATCTAGGGACAAAAATAAGTAGAGTCATAGCATGTGGGTATCACAGTCTGGTAATACAGCGAGTGAAAGCAACTCTTGGAAGGGAGTGAACTGGGTAGAAGCTGCCTGAAAAAGAGGATTCCTATTTTCTTAAGTACAGGTTAGGTAGGAAATAAATACTTTTATCTCTGATATTCTAGGCCTCTCTTTTCCTTTGACCCCAACTCTCACAAGACTCTAAAGAAATGTATTATTGAGTCATTGATTCATTCATTCATTTTATAAACTTATATTAATCATCCACTATACCAAACATTGAACTATGCACTGTGGATATAAATACATAAAACTCTAGATCACACAATTCTATCTGCCAAGAGGCTTCTAGTAAGGGAACAGTGATCCCACAGTGTGCTAAATGCAACCATAGGAGGAGGTATGAAGGGCCTCTGGGGTGCAGAGCAGGGGCTTTTTTCCTTTTTTAAGATCTTATTTATTTATTTTTAGAGAGAGGGGAAAGGAGGGAGACAGAGAGGGAGAGAGACATTTAATTGGTTGCCTCTTACACACCCCCAACCGAGGACCTGGCCCACAACCCAGGTATGTACCCTGACCAGGAATTGAACCAATGACCTTTTGCTTTGTGGGATGATGCCCAACCCACTAAGCCACACTGGTCAGGGCCAGAGCAGGGGCTTTCAATTTGGCCAGGGCTGTGTGGGTGCAGGTGGCGTAGCATCAAGAAAGGGTTTGACCTCCTGCTGCTGCCCACCATTTACCTTTTTTGGTGTTGCTTCTGCTGTTTTCCGTTCAAGCGCTGTCCTTTCCAAAAGGGGCTGCTTGTAGGTACCCAGCTCGCTCCAGATTCCAGACATCTCTTGGCTGAGGTTAGAGCCATGTTCACGGGGCTCCTTGCTGCCACTGCTTTCAGTTCTTAGTTTTGTCCTGCTATGTGGGCCTCCCTCTCAGTGAGACGCTTACTGATTTGGCTCCCCAAGGAGCTGCAATCAGTGGCTTGGTCCCTCAATGAGCCTCGATGTAATTTAGGGTCATTTGCTATAAGTTATCCTCATTAAATAAGGTTTATATCCTCACCATTGCCGCTAGTGGACAAGAGGAAAGAGGTGAGCTTAGCGTGTTATAAGAAAAACAGCCTTCATTTACACGAGTAATGATTCCTCCTTTTCTCACTGTCACCCTTGCACACTGGGGTAGCTGTCATACTCCAGCGTTCACAGGGCACTCCTTAGCCTCTCGTCTCTGGTTCAACTTGAAAAAGCTGTTCTGTAGCTGTGTGGTCACTGCCCACCTTAGGTTTCCAAGTGGTAGGTGTGGTCCCCCTTCGGCTGAGCATTCTGTGGGCTGGTGGAGAGCAATGCCTCTCCACCTTAAGTGTGCCTCAGGGGACGTCAGGACGCTTATTGAAAGTCCAGATTCTGAGATCACGTTAAAAGAATAGCGCTGATCTCCTCAGAATGGGGCCGGTGTCCTGGCTCTCCTACTTCCTCATGACCTTGGCCAAAGCAGGTGACCTCACCTGGTAAAGGGGCTAACCACTCGGGGTATATTATAATGATGACATGAGCACGCAATTGTGTATGCAAAAGTAGCGAGAAGGTACAAAATATAATTATTTGTTGTCAGAGGCCTGTTCCTTTCTGGACCAAACAATACCGAGGCTCCAGGCTGTCTCTACTTTACTCCTTTACCTGAGGGCAAGAAAGTTTGGTCTTTGGCCGTAGAAGTAACCAGAAGGAGAGGCTACTGCTTGAGATCCATACACTCATTGCTTATATGCTAATCAAGAATTCATAAAGGAGAGGGACCCAGAAGTCTCAGTGTTGTAAATTCCCCTTTTCACCCTAAAGGATTTTGGAAAATTCTCCTCATAGCAATGCCATTATTGGGAAGCAGTATAATCAAGGGATTTAGAGCAGAGGCTCTGGGATTGACCTGCCTGGGTGTGAATGCCAGCTCCGGCTCTCCGTACCTGTGTGACCTGTTGACAGACTCCGCCTCTCTGTGTCTCAGCGTCCTCAACTGTAAAGTGGTGATAATAACAACATTGCCACCTCCCAGGGTTGGTGAGAGCTTTTAGTGACATAACATAGGAAAAGCACTTAGAAAGGTGCTTACCTGCTGGGTAAGTACTCAGTAAGTGATGGCTGTAGGTGTGCCAGCCCTGTGTGCTGGGCAGTTTACATGGGGTACTTAATCTTTGTTAAACCCTTTATGGTAGAACTATTATCATTCCCATTTTATGGATGAGAAAACTGAGGCTCAGAGACAATAACTCACTTGCTCAAGGTGCGTCGGTTAGTGGTAGGATCAGGATTTGAACTCTGGTCTTTTTGTCTCCAGAATCTGTGCCCTTTCACATAGTGCACAGTCTGGTATACCAGATGGCTGTTTCCCTTCTTTCCTTCAAAAGAGTGTGGTGAGAAATTGATAAGATGGTTGAGATTTTGGTAAACCTTTCAGGAAGGCCCCGTGTGCACATTGTATGCCCAAAGCTGGAAGACTTGATCTGGGATAATGAACACTTTGGGGAGAGCTCTTTCTTTGTTGAATTGCATCAGGTTGAAGGGCCCACACCTCTGCAGGCCAGTGGGAGCTTGCAGTGTGGATGGCCAATAACCTTCAAGGCCGGAAGCATAGCTAAGTATGCTAACTTAACACTTCTTAAAATGAGCACCGAGTTTTGCCACCCGCAGTCATTTGTTTCCTTATTTCACTCACCATTCTTTTAGTTAAAAGGGGTTAAAAGCTGTCCTTTATGATCACAGCCAGGACTTGAGTGAAAAGCCAAATTCCACCTCCGGGGATCCCAGAGGGGCAGCCGTTGTCCAGAAGAGCTGACTTTTTGGAGTATAATATGTCTGTTTACTGTATGAATGCCCAAGCCAAGGATTGGCCTGACTGGTGGCTGCCTGACCTTCACAGGCCGACGTTTAGATGTTGCTCTGACATGCAGGAAATCACGACTCTTCAGCCGCCTGCAACTAACTTGATGCCCACCCGATGGAATGCTTTGTTCCTCCAGTTTGCACAGGGAAATCAGGACTTTGCTATTATTCAGCCAAAGAGCCCTAAAAAGAAGCAGGGAGGGGGGTAGACGGGGGGCTTGGGGAGGGAGCCTGAAGGCTCCTCTTTACTTTCTGTATTCCTCGTGACTTGCGGGCAGCACCGGTACACCGCTCCCTGCTCTTGTTCTCTCAATCCTGATCCTAGGGTTCTTAAAATCAAGGCCTTTGAAACACTTAGCCCCTGTGTCCCCGCACCTGTGTGCTCTCATCCTGCATTTATGGAGCATCTTTGGTGTGCCAAGGCATGAAGTCAACTTCTTTCTCATTCATCTTCTCGTCCGGTCTTGTGGTCATTTTATTTTACAAAGGAGAAAACAGGCTTAAGAAGCTAAGTGATTTGTATAAGGTCGCACAGCTGGTCAGAGGGAAATCCAGGTCTGTCTGCTCCATGCCTAGTGCTTTTCCACTCTCCCCTCCCCCCAGTTTCTCTTTCGTCAGCTCTGTTCTGGTTACCCCCTTACCCTGAACTCCTCCTTGGTACAGCCTCGCTTCCTGCTGTGTGCAGCTAGCAACGTTTCTTAACCTTTATTGACATTTTGGGACAGATAATTTCTTTGTTGTGGGGCCTGTCCTGTACATTGTAGGATATTCAGCAGCATCCCTGGCTTTTATCCACTAAATGCTAGAAGTACCGCCAATCACAACAACCAAAAATGTCTTCACGCATTGCCAGACGCTCCCGGGAGGGAAAGACCATCCCTGGTTGAGAATCAGTGAGTTAGCTTTAGCTTTCTTCTCATTGCTCCCCCATGAAAGGGGTCGGCGCATTGGAGACCCCTGCTACATGGAGTCCTCTGGAATCCTTAGTCTTTACTGTTTCATCCAACCATAGCTCCCTAAAATAGTGCCTAAAGCCCATGAGATGGTCGCAGAGCCTCAGGCTCTGGAGTTCAGGGTCTGAGTGAAGAAAGCCCCATCCTCCCTTCTTAGTACAGAACAGGCCCAGGAGGATGGGGCTGGGTGGCTGGGCCTTCAGCTTCCCTGCTTGGGAAAGAGTCCTCTGTTGTGCACTTGCAGAGAGACCTGGAGAGACAGGGGCGCTGGGCTTGGGTAAGGCCTCCCTGTGAGGTGTGGAGATGCTGTACCTCTCAAACGGATTCCTTTGGTTTCAGTAGGGAATGCTGCATCTCTTCCAGGGCAGCTGATACTCAGCATGTGGAGGGGGAGAGCAAGGTCTCAGTTGAGGGTCTGGTAAGAGCTGTAGTCCTTTACTCCAGAAATGTACGTTTTGCCTGTAATTTCTGGGGTTCACAGATGCCCGTGCCATTCTTCCATCCATCCGTCCATCCATCCATCCATCCATTCACTTATCTCAGTTAGGAGCCCTGCCTTAATAGGCTCACACTCACCCTTGGGATTGAAGTGGAGAGGGAAGGGCTTTTAGAGGACCTAGCAATACAATAATTTATTTTTACCCCACCCAAGGACACGTGCATTGATTTTTAGAGAGAGGGGAAGGGAGGGAAAAAGAGAGAGAAATATCAATGTGAGAGAGAATCATTGATCATTTGTCTTTCATACGTACCCCAACCTGGGACCGAACCCACAACCCAGGCACCCACGCTGACTAGGAATTGAACCCACAACCTTTCGGTGTGCAGGACAGCACCCAACCAACTGAAACACACCTCCGGCCGGGGCAGTACGCTTTTTTATTCTAGACCCTAAACCCTAAGTCAGGCTGAGTCATTGTAACGTGCAGTGGGGGTGTCTATTAAAGAGAGGAGCCAGGAAAGAGAGGCTGGGTCTGGTAAATAGGAAAGGAAGAGGGGTGGCAGTTTAGGAGCTGACTCCTTCCTGCTCCAGTCTGGCCAGAGGGTAGGGCCCAGCGAGGGGAGGAAAGGGAGAAGGAAGCGAGGGGGGAAATGAGCAATGAGCAGTGGCCCCCTTCTTTCCCAGCTGCAGCAGCCCAGCGGGTTGGATGAATGCTGGGAGGGGGAGAGTGACCCTGGCAGAACCTTTTGTTCCAGATGAGGCTGGAGAAGGGGGCACCGAGCCATTCACACGCCATCCGAGGGCATCCTGCTGGGCACGCTGGGGAGGGGGGCACAGCAGCCGGTCATGGGACTTGGCCAGGCAGATAGCTGGAGGTTCAATAGGGAAGCCCAGCTGCGTGCTGCTGAGGATGGGGGAGGGGCTGCTTCTGCCATCCTTCCTCCGGGAGGTGGCTGGTCCCACAGACAGGAAAGCTGGGCTGGCCCCACGCACTGTGCCCTGAGGCAGCCTCGTCCCTTTCTCCTCGGGCCCCACTCCTCCCTTTCAAAAGTGGTTTCCCCGTCTCAAAAGTGAGCTCTGACTGGGACTCACAGCAGCCTGTGTTGCTTCCTGCTCCCCTGCGTGGATTCCTTATCCCTAAAGGGGGTCCAGCACTTTCATTCCGTTCTTCCTTCTTGCTCTCTGGCTTACACCAAGGGCCTGGTCCCGTTCAGAGGCAAAAGCATCTATATTTCAACCTAGCTTGGAAGGGAAGGACGTGGAGGTCTCATCTGCACCACCTCTCTGTCCCCTGCTCCCCTTCCCTAAGAGCACCAACTCTCCAGGTGACATCATTTGTGGGTGCTATGTAAAAAAGCTTGTCATGCAAGGGGGGTTGTCTGGACTATTTGTGAGCCCAGAGTCAGAGAGTATCTTCTTGATCATTTGTGCTTTGGAGGAGGGGAAGTCATCTCCCTTCAGTGTCACCATGTCGCCTGGGTGACAGTGGTCCTGGACTTGGCTCCTATGCCTTCTTCCCTGGAATGGGCTTTGGCTGGGTGGGAGCTGAGCATCACTGGTCCCTTTTCCCTCTGCCCAGGCCTAGCCAGCAGCCCCGAGTGTGCGTGTGGTCGGAGCCACTTCACCTGCGCAGTGAGCGCCCTCGGCGAGTGCACCTGCATCCCCGCACAGTGGCAGTGTGACGGAGACAATGACTGCGGGGACCACAGCGATGAGGATGGATGTAGTAAGGACCTTCCTGCTGGGCGGTGGGAGATGGTAGATGAGGACCCTGTGAGTGAGGGAGCTAGCACAAGTCTGAGAGAGTTTTCTGGACATCACGCTGTGTCCGGCTCAGAGCCTCGGACTCCTGCGAGGATGACAGATAGGACAGATGGGTGGCTTCCTCACGATATAGATGGCTCCAGCCCTTGTGTAGTTCCCCAATTTCCATGCATACATGTCCAATAAGACAAGCTTTGAAACAAGCATGGAGGAAAATACCCTTAAAGAGATAGGCAGTCTCTTTAAATAGAGCTGTGTGTATTTATGTGAATATGTGTTTGTGTATTTGTACCGCATGTTTGTGCATTTTTAATGTGCATACTATATATGAATGCAGATTGTTTGTTTCTCATATTAATATTCTGTAGAATCACGTATTTTCAATAACATAAACTTTGTAAGAAATCTGGTATTTCTTTTAAATCTCTCTTTTCCTCTAATGTAATAACATACGCACGGCAAGCGAGAGGGCCCTGTCTTGGATATATAGAAATATCACCGCTGAGTCAGTTGCCAGGGTTTAGGGGTATAACCTGCGGCACCTACATCTGAGGACGCCTAATTAGTCTAATAAGAATGACGCTACAACCTGGACCTTATTAACCCGAACCATTTCAGCTAATTGCGATGATGGTAAATGGCTCACTTGCACGTAACACTTTCATGAGCATTGTCTGTCTGTGAGCGGAGTATGTACAGTCAAAGAACCTACAGCTCAGAGAGAGGAGCCGACCTGCTCAGTGCAATAAGTAGTGAGTTCTGGGACTGGAAATTGAGCCCAGGTGTGTCAATCGTCATTTAATAAGAGGGGGGAAAAAAAACAAACACCACACTTCTTTCTCTTGCTCATGTTTTATTTACTGCTTTTTTAGTGGTTTTGAGCTCCTTGGGCTGTTCTGCCTTGTGAACTCCTCACCGCCTGCTAATACTGTCACTTCTTTGCTGCAGTCCCTGCTTTGCTTTTCCATCAGCTGGGGGCAGGGGCAGGCATCTGAGGAAGGACCGTAATTCAGACAGACCAGTTGAGCCTGAATACCACGCTGATTCCCTTTTTCCTTCTGTTTCCCGGGACTCAGTGCTGCCCACCTGCTCCCCTCTTGACTTCCACTGTGAAAATGGCAAGTGCATCCGCCGCTCTTGGGTGTGTGACGGGGACAACGACTGTGAGGACGACTCGGACGAGCAGGACTGTCGTGAGTGCTGGCCAGGCGGGTGCCACCAAGGTTCTGTTGGGAAGGGATTTTCAGTCAGAAAGTGATGTCCCCAGGCCCACATCAGCCTTCGGGTCTTCAGCTCTTGGTCCCGTCCTTTCACCTCCTCTAGCGGTCAGATAAGGCCCTCCCCCCAGCCCCCACGAGACAGCCACCTGCTGCGGATCTCACCGGCCAGTCTTGGAGCTGCCCGACTGCTGTGCTCCGCAAGGACTTCTGTTGGGCTTCCAGGCACTGGCCCCCACCGCCTGTAGCAGCCTGACTGCTCTCTGCCCACAGCCCCCCGCGAGTGTGAGGAGGATGAGTTCCCCTGCCAGAATGGCTACTGTATCCGGAGCCTGTGGCACTGTGACGGTGACAATGACTGCGGAGACAACAGTGATGAGCAATGTGGTGAGTGGTGCTCTGGGAGGCAGGCAGGATGGCTGGTGGATGGCCTGGCCAAGGAAAGAGAGTGTAACAAGGACTCGAGCACTGCCCAGACCTTGAACTACCCAGGTGTCTATGTGTCTGGAGCAGCTGGAGGCAGGCAGGGGGGGAGGGGTGTGGCAGAGCAGTCCAGACCCCCCAGCC
Source organism: Furipterus horrens (assembly GCF_987537825.1). NCBI lineage: Eukaryota > Metazoa > Chordata > Mammalia > Chiroptera > Furipteridae > Furipterus > Furipterus horrens. The sequence continues at coordinate 11,923,321 of NW_028327172.1, forward strand.
ATCATGGAGCAGGGCCTCAGCTTTTCCCGGAGAGTCTGCGCCAAATTTGTGGTGTCTTGCCAGCTGGGTCAGAACCCCCAGGGTCAATGAAGGTGGGAGTCAGGGAGGAGGCTAAGAAGGTTGCTTATAGGTCTCCCTCAGGATTGCTGTCCCATTGCATCCCCCAGACATGCGCAAGTGCTCTGACAATGAATTCCGCTGCAGTGATGGAAGCTGTATTGCTGAGCACTGGTACTGTGACGGTGACACCGACTGCAAAGATGGCTCTGATGAGGAGAGCTGTCGTGAGTGCCCCCGGACCTCGGGCTGTGGGGCTGGGCTGGGGCAGAGGGCCCCATTGCATGGGCTCAGGGCCAGGCTGAGGAGTGCATGTATAGTGGAGGGTGAGCTCTTAAGAAGCAGCTCCTCCTAGGCCGAACTTGGATGGAAGCAGGTTCCCCAGATGGGAAGGGAGGTCTCCCTTTGGTCCGCCTGAATGTGGGAATCTACAAGGACCATCTTCCACACAACCTGCTGCTGACATCTCACTTGAGGAAGGCACCCTGCCTGAGCATCTGTCTCTTGGAGGAGTCAGGGCCCCTCTCCTGTGCCCAGGCCTGAGTGCATGCCCCCCCTCGCCCCTGCCTTCCATCCAGCCTCAGCAGTGCCAGCACCCCCCTGCAATCTGGAAGAGTTCCAGTGCGCCTACGGCCGCTGCATCCTCGACATCTACCACTGTGACGGCGATGATGACTGCGGAGACTGGTCGGACGAGTCTGACTGCTGTGAGTGCCGCAGCCAGCGGGGTGGAGGAGGGGAGGAGGCCAGGCGGGGTTGCCAAGGCACAGGTGCCAGCTGGGGCAGGAGCACAGGAGAGGACTTTCTGGATTCCCTGGTCCTTCTTGGGCAGAGATGGAGGAGCCCGAGGGCTAGAGCTGTGGCTTTCTGGTCTGCCATGGGACGCTCTGTGTGCAGACTGGCTAGAGACAGAAGCTCGATCTGTTTCCCCAGCCTCCCACCAGCCCTGCCGTTCGGGGGAGTTCATGTGTGACAGTGGCCTGTGCATCAATGCGGGCTGGCGCTGCGATGGCGACGCGGACTGTGATGACCAATCTGATGAGCGCAACTGCAGTGAGTGGGGGACAGAGCTGAAGGTCTGAGCGGGAAGGAGGGAGCGGGGCTGTGGAGACAGAGAGGCCGCCACCAGCAAAGCATGAAGGCGGATTGGACGTGATCACCGAGTACAGTTGCACAGCCACACAGACGCGCCGTGTCCAAAGGAAGGCCAGTCATATAATAGACACATAGTCTATAATTACATAGGTTTGTATACTCATCATGGCGGTTTTCCAGCAGATGGCAGTCAAGTGTCTTAAGAAAAGGTCACCTTTTTCTCATCCACACAAGGTTGCTCCATAGACCAACTAGGACACTGGTGTCAAGAAGAGTGGCATGGGTGCTGGGATAAAGTACAGTTTCGGGTGGCAGGGTGGCGCTTTGGGCTGAAATGGAGCCAGCCTTTCATTAGGCCTTTGCTTTGCCAGCCACCTCAATGTGTACAGCTGAACAGTTCCGCTGTCGGTCAGGCCGCTGTGTCCGCCTGTCCTGGCGCTGTGATGGAGAGGATGACTGTGCAGACAACAGCGATGAAGAGAACTGTGAGAACACAGGTAGTGCCTCCCAGGGGTCCCCGAGACCCCTTAGTCTAGAGTTGGGGTGAAGGACAGGCAGAAAGAGAGCCGTCCTGCTGCCATTCCCATTGGGCCAAGGTGATGCTTTAGTTGGTCTTGCTCACGGCCTGGATTTTTCCTGCCTTTCTCAGCTACCAGACTCAGATCCAGGTGTATTTGCTGACCTGCAGCTGTACGGCCTGTAACACAGTCTCCGGGCTATGAGTTTCGGTTGCCTCTCACTTTCTAGCTCACACCCAATCCGTGCCTGTCGCTCTGGCCTAGTGAGCGAGGACTACTCTCTCCGTGGGTGACAGCTCCTTCGCCCCCTCCCCGAGCCACACCGGGTGCTAGGCACGCAGATGCGCTCTCTCATTCTGTCCCATAGCCCTCACCCTCCGCTGCGGTGTCCTGGTGAGAAAACGAAGGCAGACATCCCGCCAGCCCTGTCTGAGCTGTTTCCTGGCTGGGACCCCGACCCTCCCACCTTGAGTCTCATCTGTCTCCAGCGCGCCTTAGAAAATGACAGGCTCCCATCCTTTTGTTGACCCAAGCGCTGCCCTGCCGTGACCTGACTCTCCCTCCCTTCCACCTTCCCTCCCTCCTTTTCTAGGAAGCCCCCAGTGTGCCTCAGACCAGTTCCTGTGCTGGAACGGGCGCTGCATCGGCCAGAGGAAGCTGTGCAACGGGGTCAATGACTGTGGTGACAACAGCGACGAAAGCCCGCAGCAGAACTGCCGTGAGTGTCCCCAGTGGGTGAGCCTGGCCCATGGTTTGTGGCTGAACCCCACCCATTCGGTTCAAAAAGAATCTTCCCTAGGGACGCGAGCAGCCTTGGAAGCTGCTCTTCGTGGTCCAGGTAGAATGCCAAGTTGGCTGTCTGGGGGAGGATTCTGGGCTCAACTCCCATCTCTGGCTTGGCTGGCACAGGGCCCCGGACGGGCGAGGAGAACTGCAATGTGAACAACGGTGGCTGCGCCCAGAAGTGCCAGATGGTGCGGGGGGCAGTGCAGTGTACCTGCCACACCGGCTACCGGCTCACAGAGGATGGGCGCATGTGCCAGGGTGAGCTGGGCCGTGGTTTGGAGCAAGGCCAGGATGCTGGGTAGGGGGGGCAGACAGGCAGCTGTGTCTCCTACGGGTCAGGCATTTAACAGACATGACCTCATTTCATCATCGCAATAGCCCTAGGAGGTAGGGATTGTCCCTTCCATTTCCCACATGGGGAAAGCGAAGCTCGGAGAGGTTAAGTAACTTATTGAAGGCCACGCAGCTGGTGAGTAGCAAAGTTGGGATTCCGGCCCAGACCTGCATCACTTCGAAGACTTAACTACTTGTTACCTAGCCTTCCCACTAGGCCTGGAAAATAGAGGGGAATGTGGGCTGGAAAGCAGCTAGTCAGCCAGGGAGTAGAGGTGCGAGGACAGCAGAAGAAGGAGCTCCTTACCTGCTTGGTCCCCACAGATGTGAATGAATGTGCCGAGGAAGGTTATTGCAGCCAGGGCTGTACCAACAGCGAAGGGGCTTTCCAGTGCTGGTGCGAGGCAGGCTATGAACTCCGGCCCGACCGGCGCAGCTGCAAGGCCCTGGGTAAGGAGTGCTCATGTTTGGCCTGGTGGGCAGAGGGCTGAGTGTGGAGACAGCCAGGTGCTTCAGTGCTCAGCAATTTGCTGGGAGCTAGAAGGATTTTCATCTCAGGAAAATGGAGCTGCGAGGTGCATTCTGGCCCCCGCCCCTCCCAAAAGCCCTACTGGAGGTGGGGTGGGGTGGGGTGGGCTGGGCTGGGGGAGTATACTTTAGAAGCTCCCACATTTCTAGTCCTGATGCCAGCAGCCTGGGGCATGCCCTAGTAGGCCAGGGAAGCTGGGGTGCATGCTGAGAGGGTGCAGCTCTGGAGGCCAGTGGGGGCCCCATTTCTATGCCGTGTCCCAGGGCCGGAGCCTGTGCTACTATTCGCCAATCGCATCGACATCCGGCAGGTGCTGCCGCACCGCTCTGAGTACACCTTGCTGCTCAACAACCTGGAGAATGCCATTGCCCTTGACTTCCATCACCGGCGCGAGCTTGTTTTCTGGTCGGACGTCACCCTGGACCGGATCCTGCGAGCCAACCTCAATGGCAGCAATGTGGAGGAGGTCGTGTCTACAGGGCTTGAGAGCCCAGGTAGGGAACCAGGCTCTGTGGCGTGGGGCCGGCACACCATGTGCAAAGCAGCCGGGGAAGCGTCAGGCTAGAGGTTTGCAAACCTTAGACAATAGAACATCTTTTTCTTCTGGCAAAATCTGGGATGGGACGACTGTTGATAGCATTTGTTAGAATACATTAATGATACAGGTTCAGATTTGGCTCATTGAGCTCAATGAGTTAGAATAATGAGACTACTTTGATGAAGATAATCCTTTGAAATCAGAGCTGTATGGATGACAGTTACACTTCTCTAGCAGCTTTTGCATCTGGCTTAATTCTGAATTTTGTTTTGATTGCTCAGAATTAAGAGTATTCTGATCAACCCAGATAAATAGATCCAAACAGATGAAAAAAAAACTACAGCTCACTTTGCGGTCTTGGCCGTTCTACAAGCAGGTGAAGTGGGTTGGAATTCAGTATTGAGCACAGTTGACTCAAATTATGGAATTTTTGAAGTGTCTTTGCAAAACCCTAAGCTACAATTTGCAACCCCCTGAGCCAGTAGAGTGGAGGACCCTCGGGGTGGGTCAGGGAGCTGGAATTCAGGAAGAGGAATGGGGTTGGGTGAGAGCAGGATGTGTGTGACCCGGGACAGTTCCGTGACTCTTCTGTGCCTCTGTTTCTTCACCTTCATGGGGTTATAGTAAGTCCCTAGCTCACAGAGTTGTGTGTACATAACATGATTAGATTAGAACACTGCCTGGCCAAGCAACTGCTTTGTGCCAGAGTTTGCTCTTGTTTCTATGGCCCAGAGGAACCCAAGCTGAATCCCTGGCAATTTCCCACTGACTCTTTCCACCAGGAGGCCTGGCTGTGGATTGGGTCCATGACAAACTCTACTGGACCGACTCAGGAACATCAAGGATTGAGGTGGCCAACCTGGATGGGGCCCACCGAAAGGTGCTGCTCTGGCAGAACCTCGAGAAGCCTCGGGCCATTGCCTTGCACCCCATGGAGGGGTGAGTTGTGTCTTAAGTTCCTAAGTCCCTCCTGCAAACTCTAGGGACAGTCCCCAGGCCACTTGGGCCAGACTTCACAGTGTGGTGTTAATAGTGTGGGCTCTGCACCCAGGCACACCTGGGTTTGAGTCCTGGCTCTGCAGTAACTGGCTGTGTGGCCTTAGGCTGGTTGGTTAATCTCTCTCTACCTCCACTTACTCATGTCTACTCTGGTGATAAAAAACATGCCTACCGCAAAGCTGTGTGAGGATGAAATGAGATGGTGAATATCAACTGGTGCCATACACATTAGATGAGTTGTAGGGGGTTAGTCTTTTTATTATTAACTCATACCATTGAGCTTATTAATAATAATTTTTATTATTAGAAGAAAAATCTCCTGAAATGGAAGGTGTTAGTCTCTGGTTTTTAAAAATTCAATGCAGTCAATTGAAAGGAGTGTCCTCTAAGATCCTGCAGTCATAGGTCAGCTATTTTAGAAAGTGTGTATATGTGTTTGTGTGTGTATAAAATACAAAAGGTGCTGGTGATTATGACAAAGAATGAAGTGCCTTTTCTAATATTACATTAGATTGTCGATTCCACCGAGGGTTGAAATTTTTGTCTGTTGTTCACTGCTATACTCTCAGTGCCTAAGACAGTGCCCTGCACATAGAAGATATTGCGGGGGAAAAAAACAAACACAAAAAAACTTAAATGAATAAATGCCGTCTAGAGACATTTAAATTACAACAGTTAAAAAGCACTGTCTTGTCAAGGAACTAGTATGAATGACCTATGGACATGAACAACAGGGTGGGGATTGAATGTGGGAGGGGGGAGTGGGCAGGGTAGAGGGGAGCAACAGGGGAAAAAATGGGGCAACTATAATAGAAAAACAATAAAAAAAATAAAGTAAAAACACTCTCTTGACCAAACAAGATGTATCTCCTATCAGTTGGCGTCCCCTGAGTTGGCTGGATAAAAGCCCCTGGCCTGTGGACTGCCACAGTTATCACTCCTCCCGCTCTTCCTAGTACCATTTACTGGACAGACTGGGGGAATACCCCCCGCATCGAAGCCTCCAGTATGGATGGCTCCGGACGCCGCATCATCGCTGATACCCACCTCTTCTGGCCCAACGGCCTCACCATTGACTATGCCGGGAACCGCATGTACTGGGTGGATGCTAAGCACCATGTCATCGAGAGGGCCAATCTGGACGGGAGTCACCGCAAGGCTGTCATTAGCCAGGGTGAGGCACTTCTTCCGCTCTCCTTCCTCCTCATCCTCCTTTTCCCGTCCTGGCCCCCTCAGAGTCTTGGCAGAAGGTGAGCTTTGTGCAGGGGCCAGGTGGGCCATGTCTGGACTGAGGCCCTCTTGGACTTTCCCCAGGCCTCCCTCACCCCTTTGCCATCACGGTGTTTGAAGACAGCCTGTACTGGACAGACTGGCACACCAAGAGCATCAATAGCGCTAACAAATTTACTGGCAAGAACCAGGAGATCATTCGCAACAAACTCCACTTCCCCATGGACATCCACACCTTGCACCCCCAGCGCCAACCTGCAGGTAAGAAACTGCCCACCTGGGGAACCTCCGGTGCCTCTGAGAGCCTTCCCTGCACCTGTCACACTTTCCAATGTTTCTGGCCAGGACACTTGAGGTTGACACTGACGTGGGCTAATCTCGCCCTCTGCTGGACATTTAGGGTGGTACAACATTGAGGTCCTTTCAAGACTCCTTCAGCCTCCCTGTCTCCCTCTAATTCATGCAAACATTTACAGAGCATCTCCTGTGTGCCAGGTGTTCACTGCTCACAGCTGGGACCGACATAAAAAATAATAAGACATGGCTCCTCCCTCCAGGGAGCTCACACCTAGCTAAACCCCTAGCTTGGGGCCTCCCTTTAGTCTTACCTGACCCTCTTGCTCTGGGCTCTTTGAGCAGGGAAAAACCGCTGTGGGGACAACAACGGAGGCTGCACCCACCTGTGTCTGCCCAGTGGCCAGAACTATACCTGCGCCTGCCCCACTGGCTTCCGCAAGATCAGCAGCCACGCCTGTGCCCAGAGTAAGTGGGTCTGGGGCACTTGCCCCAGTGATGCGCCTTGTGAGGGTGGGTGGAAGGAACAGGGATATGAATTTGAAGGATTGCCTGTTGTGGGAAGGAGCCAGGCCCCTCAGGTGGCCCCTGGAGAGGAAGGACTTATGAGGCTGAGGACCCAGGAGTAGTTGCTAAAGTTTCAGTGACACCACCCAGTCAAGTATGGACACCTGTAACCAGGCTTCTTTATCATTTCACCAGGTAGGCTGCTTTTGCTGTAGGCAGCAAGAGGGTTCCAGACCCTTCTAGGAAGCAGGGGTATGGTTTCCTACCTCTTTACCTTTGGTCTCACCCTGTGAAAGACTTTCAGCCCCTAAACCAGAGAGCCAAGGTTAGCACTTCTGCTGATGCTCAGTATACACAGGCCCTGGATAAATTTGTGCCTCACGGTAAAAGACAGTGGGATTCCCTGGTCACTCCTGAAACTGCTACTCTGTCTTCCTTTAAGCTCTTGCAGGGATACTGCCTTAAGAGGGTGTCCCTATCTAGCTAAGAGTCACAGGTGACTTTTCCTAAGAGCAGTCCAAAGAGGAGCGATGCTGTCCTATCACCAGCAAGGGTCCCGGGGTAACTCCTCACACATCAGGGGCTTCCCTTACTTCCTGCCATGTACCTACTGACCCTCTTATCTCAGGCTAAAATCAAATTTCTCTTGGGATCTGGGTCCTTTCTAGAGATTAGGGAAAGTATTCAGAGGAACAGGGATGATGTTTATTCAGCACACATTGATTGAAAACCTAGTTTCCTTGCATTCTTTTGTGCCCAGCTCTTCCCATACTGTCTTAGTGAGATACAAGAGGTTTCCCAGGAGGTCCCCATAAGGTTACCCAGATCTTAAAAGAAGACAGTAAAGTTAGGTAGGAAGTGGCTTCCCAGGCAGAAAAATATACTGGGAAACATTCCGACAGACCAGAATAGGAGTAGGGGATGGAAAAAAGCGAGTTGGGAAGAAGCTGTATACGGGAGTGGCCAGAGCTCCTTCTCTGGAGTCAGACCTGAGTTCAATTCCCTGCTCTCATGCTCTGTAGCCAGGGGATCCCCCGCAGGTTACGTGACCTCTCCCAGCTTCTAGAAAATAAGAATAAGAATAACATGAACCACAAAGAGTTGCTATAAGGGTAGAAGGGACAAGACAAGAAAAGCCCCAACCAGGCTCAGTACCTGGCATGGAGTAAGCGCTTAATGAATAGTCACTATTGACTGAAGAGAAGAGCAAGGGGAAGCGACCTAGGTGACGGAGTGCATCCACCAAAGCCCTCACGCAGACAGGGGAGTCAGAGAGGTGGAGGTGGGGGTCAGTGGTGATCTCGCCAGTGCCCTGGAGGGGACGGAGCAAAGTAAGAGGTGAGAGAAGTTGAGGGGAAGCTGACAGACATTTAAACAGGATGCACTTCTGGGCCCTGCGGAGACTCTTATTTCCATTTGATTCTCAAGTCTGATTCTGCCAGCATGGGCTGCCCGGTGCTCAAAGGGGGCTTGGGGTGTGAAGAGTAGGGGAGAAAGGGCACCAGATCCCAGGATGTGTGATTGAACCAGATGTCACACAGGTGAGCGTCTGTGTCTGTCACCATTACTGGATTTAGAGCATTAAAAGAAGACCCCTTTCGGCCTTTGATCAGGTCTTGACAAGTTCCTGCTTTTTGCCCGAAGGATGGACATCCGTCGGATCAGCTTCGACACAGAGGACCTGTCCGACGATGTCATCCCACTGGCTGACGTGCGCAGTGCTGTGGCCCTTGACTGGGACTCCCGGGATGACCACGTGTACTGGACAGATGTCAGCACTGACACCATCAGCAGGGCCAAGTGGGATGGAACAGGACAGGAGGTAGGGCCCAGTGTGGGCCCAGGCCCTGGGGGCAGGCAGAGATTAAGGGATGGAGTCTTTCCTCTCCTGGGTAAGGGCTTCCCGTACTTTTCCCAGCCTGAGAATTGGCGAAGTTCAGGCCCCAGAGCTCGGGTGCAAGTTCAGTTGCTGATAGAGCTTTGCTTCCTGTCCAGGTGGTAGTGGATACCAGTTTAGAGAGTCCAGCAGGCCTGGCCATTGATTGGGTCACCAACAAGCTGTACTGGACAGATGCAGGTATGTATAGGGCAGCCAGGGCCTGGCTCTCTGGCACTCCTCTTATTCAAAATCCTGGCCTCAGGTAGGAGTCCAGCGCCCCTCCTAGACCACTGTTATCTTGACCTGAAGTCCTTGGTAGGTCAGGAGTGGTGGAGCTGAAGCTAGAAGCTCACATCTGACCGTTCGGCATTTGCCAATCAAACGGCATCTACTTATGCTATGTAGCTGATGCTTGAGAATGTTCTGAGGCATTTCATATAAGGAAACCGTGCCCTTTGATTTTTCTTCCATTACTGTCGTGGTGAAACGGGCATTTTCTATCAGCCAGGTGAGCGTGGCGGGCCAGGGGAATGAATGCCTTAAATCAGAGTTCCTCATCGTGTGGTCTCTGGACCAGCGGCATCCGCATTACCTGGGAACTTGTTAGAAGTGCAAATTCTTGGGCCCTACCCTTGATCTGCTGAGTCAGAATCTTTGGGGGTTAGGTTTAACAGGCTCTCCTGATTCTTATGGACACGAGTTTGAGAAGCATGGCCTTAAATTACAGGACAGTGTGGGTTGCTTGGGTTGAGAAAGTCTTATTCTTCAAAGAAATGGAACTGACCCCTTCCTTGAATTGCTTCTCGAAGTCCAGTTCACTAACTATTCGTTGTGCATCTACCACAAAGTCCTTCTTGTGCCTCTACTGCATGCCAGGCTCTGTGCCGGGCATGGAAGGTAAGGGGGTGAATGACCGAGACTAGCGTTGATATCTTTGTCCCCTGCTTCTCGTTAGGGACAGACCGGATTGAAGTGGCCAACACAGATGGGAGCATGAGGACGGTACTCATCTGGGAGAACCTTGATCGTCCCCGAGACATTGTGGTGGAACCCATGGGCGGGTGAGCACCTGCTCCCGTGGCGTGAGCCCCACCCACCTTCCAGACCTAAGTCTGGACAGGGGAGTCGAGGTTAGCGAGAGCGGCCAGTCCTTACGGGCACACCAGGCAGCAAGGGCAGCTGTAGAACCCACAGAGCATAGCGACAACTGTTTCCTCAGTGGACAAGGAAACCTTTACATTTTCTCTTCTTTCGGTCTGCCTATCAGAATAACTCATTGTTTAAAAAAAAATAGAGAAATAAATCTATGGAAGGTAAAGATTCTCTATAATCTCACTTTTCAGCAATAACCATTGTTAACAGTTAAGGGTATTTTTTCCAGATTTTCTTCTATGTGTACAGTATTTCCTCACTTATCGCGGGTATTACATTCTAGACCCCCCCATGAAGTAGGAACCGTACATTTATTCTACACTCTTAAATCTATGTAACTTTAACAACATATGTATACAGTACTGCAAAATCCTGCAATCTAGCGAAAAATCCGTGATAAATAATTAAATATAATATTTTTTAAAATCTCGCGATACAGTGAGGCCATGATAAGTGAACCGCATATAACGAGAGACTACTGTAGATATACATTTGGGGGTGGGCGTTTATAGCGATATACTGTTTTTTCATATGCTATATGTCTTGGATATCATTCCACTTGATTATATTATTTTCATTTGATTATTTAGGTGTATATATTGTTCTTCTTAATGGTTATATAGAATTCCATTAAATTTCTGTGCTATAATTATTTAACTCATTCAGTTGAGGAAACATTTATTATTCCCCATCCTCACTTCCCCTCTTTCTTTATCCTCAAATAGGCCTTATTTGCTGAGCATTGCTTGAGCCATAGGCTCTGCCTTTATTAAGACCCTAGGTGTTTTCTGATAGTGATAGAAGATACCAAATGTTCAGATAGCTCTGAGCCCAGAACAGGGCTGGGGACGGAGCCAGGAAGCTGGGGCCACTATTGTAGGCAGGAACTCTGAAACTCTAGGCACTCTGAATCCCCACTGGGTGTTAACTGGAATGCTTGTAAGACCTCCCTTGTCTTTGCCCAGGTACATGTATTGGACTGACTGGGGTGCAAGCCCCAAGATTGAGCGAGCTGGCATGGATGCCTCAGGCCGCCAGGTCATCATCTCTTCCAACCTCACCTGGCCTAATGGATTAGCCATTGACTATGGGTCCCAGCGGCTGTACTGGGCTGATGCTGGCATGAAGACCATTGAATTTGCTGGACTGGATGGCAGCAAGAGGAAGGTAAGGGCAGTGCTAAGGCACCCTCCTGTAGCCCTGACAGCCTCCAGGGCACCACTCCCAGGCTGGCAGCTAACAGGAGCTGGGGAGAGTGAGGGCTGACCCAGCATTGGGGTGTGCTGGTTTCTCTGAGTCTCTGGCTGCCCTCCAGAGCCTGGGGTCCCCACTGTTTGATGCTGAGAGGATCTAGGGATTAGTGTGGATTGTGGGCTGGGGGTATAAGGGCTTTCTTAAGAATCATAACAACAAACACTAATTGTACCATGATCTCTCTTTCAATTTGTTTCTGTTATTGTTTATTTTGGTAAAATGTCAAACTTAGAGAAAAGTTGCAAGAAAAGTCAAAAGAACCGATAACTAACATTTTGCTACTTTGTTATATCAGTCTCACTCTCTATTTCTACACACACACCCTTACACACATACATATTGTTTATTTTTATGAATCATCAGAGATTAAATTGGAGACATCCTGCCCTTGACCCCAAAATATTCCAGTGCATATTTCCTAAGAACGGGGACATTGCCTTAATAACACAGTACAAAGATCAAAATCAGGAAATGTAACATTCATACAATGTTACTATCTAATCCACGGCGGGTATTGAGTTTCACTGCCAATTGTCCCGCTGATGTCCTTTACAGCTTTTCTTTTTCTGTTTTTAGCCCAGGATGCAATCCCCAACCACAGTTGTGTTTAGTATCACGCCTCTTCAATCTTTAATCTGGAATACTTCCTCAGCCTTTTTATGTCTTTGTTGACCTTAGTATTTTCAAAGAGTAAATGCCAGTTATTTTGTAGAATATTCCTCAATTTGTCTGATAGTTCCTTGTGTTTAGATTCAGATGATGGGGTTGGGGGCAAGCATACTATCAATACATTAGGTGAAGTCATATCCTGAATTTTCAGTGTGTCTCATTAGTAGGCACAGATGCTGGCTTGTGCCATTATTGTGACATTAACTTAAAATGCATCATTAAGATGCTGTCCACTGTAACGTTGCTGTTTTTCCTTTTGTAATTAGTAATTTGTGCAGAGATACTTTGAGATTACAGTATTCACTCACTTATCGTGGGTATTACATTCTAGAACCCCCCACGATGGGTGAAAATCTGTGAAGTAGGTACCTTACATTTATTTCAGTTTTTATATATATTTTAAGGCTCTATAAACCCTACCCACACACTTATAAACCAATCCCAGTCCCTTATTAACCTTTCCCATGCCCTTATTAACCTTTTCCGCACTTTTATAAACACTACTTACGTTCTTAAACATATTCTACACTCTTAAACCTACGTAACTTTAACAACATACAAATACAGTACTACAAAATCCACGATATAGGGGAAAATCCACAATAAATAATTAAATATAATATTTTTAAAAATCCCGCAATACAGTGAGGCCACGATAAGTGAACCACGATATAGAGAGGGACTCCTGTATATAAACAATACATGATCCTTCACCGTCATCACACAACCCTTGGAGCCAGGCATTCTCACAGTCATATCACAGGTGGGCAGACCGAGGATCACAGATTTTATAACTAGGTCATGCTCAAGGTCACACAGCAGGCAGCAGTGGCCATGCTGCGTTCTGACTCCTCGCCTGAGCTCTTGGCCACTGCTGTGTACTGTTGCATCTTGCGGGGGGATGACACCATGCTGGGTCCCTGGTAGGTGCTGATTGGAAGCGAGCTCCCCCACCCATTTGGGCTGACCCTCTACGGAGAGCGCATCTATTGGACGGACTGGCAGACCAAGAGTATCCAGAGTGCTGACCGGCTGACGGGGCTGGACCGGGAGACCCTGCAGGAGAATTTGGAGAACCTCATGGACATTCATGTCTTCCACCGCCGGCGGCCCCCAGGTGAGCAGCCCTTGGCCCACACTGGCTTCTTCTCAGCCCCCCTCTGCTCCAGTACTCATCACTGACCCCTCTCCTCCTCCTACCCAGTGCCCACGCCATGTGCTGTGGAGAATGGTGGCTGCAGCCACTTGTGTCTTCGGTCCCCAGATCCAAGCGGCTTCAGCTGTACCTGCCCCACAGGCATCAACCTGATGCCTGATGGGAAGACCTGTTCACCAGGTGAGTCTAAGCATCAGAGACCTGGAGAGAACCTCTGAGAGAGGGCCAGTGGCTCTCTTTCCTCCCTGTAGATGGACATCAATGTGGTCTGAGAAGCTGCGAGTCCCAGTGCTTCTGGAGGCTTAGGGGAGAGACAGAGCTTTTAGAAAAGAGGAGAGGTCCAAGACAGAGGACCAGAGGAGCAGGTAGGCGGGATTGGAGGCAGGCCCCAGCTTGTTCTTACTGTGTCTCTGTGCACATTCATAAAAGATGCTCCTTCCTCAGACACTTCGCTTATATCCTGATTTGGTCAGAACAAGTTACTTTAGTTCCAGCTGCCCCAAATTGCTCATAATAAATATTAAAATGTATGGTATCTACAGTGTGATGGTACTGCCCTTGGATGAGGCACTTTTGTGAGTGTATAACCAGCCCAAGCTGTGTGACCACCTTGATGGTTGGGTCCCAGAAGCAGGCCCTGGCTGCCCAGATTTTGGAAGTCGGTGTTTCTCCCGAGGGGATGCTGTATGGTAGGCTGCAATGGAACCCCAACTTCCCAGGGAATTTAGTTAAAACGGAGCCGTGAATTGTGTTTTCCAGGCTTGGGGGAAAGCCCTCTTTGACTTGCTGTCTATAAATAATCATCTCTTTTAATCCCATGAACTGTGTCTCTCAGCCCCCCTGTTATTGTCCCCATTGCACAGGTGATAAAATTGATACGCAGTTTAAATACGTTGCCCAGGACCACTCGACTAGAATCTAACACAGCCAGAGCACGTACTTCAGTGTGTCTTACTCCAGATCGTCTTCCTGGCTGTGCTAGGGTGACTGTCCTCTTCCCTTCTCTCCCCACCTGGGCAGGCATGAACAGTTTCCTCATCTTCGCCAGGAGGATAGACATACGCATGGTGTCCTTGGACATCCCTTACTTCGCCGATGTGGTGGTTCCAATCAACATCACCATGAAGAACACCATTGCCATTGGCGTGGATCCCCAAGAAGGTCTGTGTGGCCCTCTTTTCCCGCCCCCCCCCCCGCCCCCCGGCCTTCTGTCCCTGCCCCATAGTAACTATTGTCCTTTCCTTCCTACCCTCTCTGTCTCCTGGTAAGAGCCTGGTGTTAGTGCCTGTCTCTACAGCACCTTCTCTTTAGTTATAAGGGTGTGGTTTCTGGCCCACGTCTCCCTCTCTGCCAAGAGGTATCCTGATCTGACATTTCTACGTTTATTGATTTCCTCTGCTACGGACACAGCGCTCTCTGACCTGCCCTGTTGTCTCAGGGCCTGAGTCAGCTGCAGATGGCCCTTTGTGGGGGTTGAGGGTCCAGGCTGAGCCAAGCCTTCCCTTTCCAGGAAAAGTGTATTGGTCAGACAGCACGCTGCACAGGATCAGCCGTGCCAGTCTGGATGGTTCACAGCAGGAGGACATCATCACCACAGGTGGGCCTTGCTCCCAGCCTGGGGACCACCTGTCTGGCTATGGAGCTGGGGAAATAGCCCATCTGTTTTAAGGCAGGAGCCAGTGTGCTCTCCTGACTTCCTGCAGGGCTGCAAACCACAGATGGGCTCGCCGTGGATGCCATTGGCCGGAAGGTGTACTGGACAGACACTGGGACCAACCGGATTGAAGTGGGCAACCTGGACGGGTCCATGCGGAAAGTGTTGGTGTGGCAGAATCTTGACAGCCCCCGGGCCATTGTACTGTACCATGAGATGGGGTGAGAGCGGTAAAACAAACAAACAAACAAATAGACAAAAAAGCAACATAAAGTTACCATCTTAACCATTTTTTAAGGGTACAGTGCTGTTGTGTGAGGTATATTCATATCATTGCAAAGCAGATATCTGGCACTTTTTTCACTTATAAATCCGGAACTATACCCATTAAACAACAACTCCCCTTTCTGCATGCAAAATATTTTCCACAGGGTTTGGCATACTGTAAGTACTTACAGTATCCAGGAGCGGTGGGAATAACCAGCGAGGACTCTTTGCTCAGGTTCATGTACTGGACAGACTGGGGAGAGAACGCCAAGTTAGAGCGGTCTGGAATGGATGGCTCGGAACGGACTGTGCTCATCAACAACAACCTCGGGTGGCCCAATGGACTGACTGTGGACAAGGCCAGCTCCCAGCTGCTCTGGGCTGATGCCCACACCGAGGTGAGAGTCCTGCTCCTGCTGCTTCCCAGGAGCCTGGGAAGACAGGAGGGGCCCGTTTTGCATCTCCACTGAGAGCTCCTAGTTTCCTGATAGCCAGTCCTACCCGCTCCTTCCTCTGCAGAGAATTGAGGTTGCTGACTTGAACGGTGCCAATCGTCACACGCTGGTGTCGCCTGTGCAGCACCCATATGGCCTCACCCTGCTCGACTCCTATATCTACTGGACAGACTGGCAGACTCGTAGCATCCACCGTGCTGACAAGGGGACTGGCAGCAATGTCATCCTGGTGAGGTCCAACCTGCCAGGCCTCATGGACATCCAGGCCGTGGACCGGGCCCAGCCCCTGGGTGAGAAGACCCCTAGGGCTGTGGGCCGGAGCCTCTGGCTTTCCGGAGGTTTCACAGCATCAGGGAGCACAGAGATTTCTTTACAATCGCAGAGACGGGGACCTACCTAAGCCCCCTTCCAGGAGCAGGCTATGTTCCCTCTGGGTATGGCTGGTACTACGACTGCATCATGCTGTCACTTTCAAAGGACCCCTGGAAACACTCCTGCCCCTTCTGCCTCATCCCTGCCAGGCACCAAACCCTGCTGTTGAGAATACCAGAAAATCAGGCCCAAGAACCTTGAGCCTTTGTAAGATGTAGGCATTATTCCAGGCAGGGTGTCCAAACTCGTGGTTCTCTCTTTCTCATCACCAGGCTTTAACAAGTGTGGGTCAAGAAACGGTGGCTGCTCCCACCTCTGCTTGCCGCGGCCCTCTGGCTTCTCCTGTGCCTGTCCCACTGGCATCCAGCTGAAGGGAGATGGAAAGACCTGCGACCCCTCTCCTGAGATCTACCTGCTCTTCTCCAGCCGCAGCGCCATCCGGCGTATCTCACTGGACACCAGAGACCACACCGATGTGCACGTGCCAATTCCCGATCTCCACAATGTCATCTCCCTAGACTATGACAGTGTGGATGGAAAGCTCTATTACACAGATGTGTTCTTGGATGTTATCAGGTATGCGGATCTCTGAAACCTCCAATCCCTGATGCGTGAGGTTAGCGTCTGTTGGCTTCTAAGTGGATTCAGCGGTTTGACAGCTAGCTGAGTTTGAGCCTGACTTGTTCTTCACTTTGTGGTGCTATCTATCCCTTACAACAGAGTTTCAAACGTCGGCGGGGGGCGGTTCTTGTTGTTTATTTAAAGATCAATAAAAGCCCAGGATGTAAAACAAACAAACAAAAACATCAGATAATGTTGGGCTGGGGACCTGGAACCTTCCACTCCTGTCACCAGGCCCTGGGATTGCTCTAAGGATCTTCCGAGACTCATTGAAGAATCGGCCACGTAGCTAAACCATGTGTCTGTATTGTAATACCGGAGCCCTGGACGAATGCTAAGGCTGTGGTTGTTCACCCAGTGTTTGTTTGTTTTATTCTTTTTGTTTTATTTTTATTTACTTTTTTGTACCCCAACACAGCTGAGGACTGTGATGCCTTGCCACCAGTGAGTAGGTTTGCTATGGCAGAATCCCACATGTAGAAACAAAGGCATTCATTCCCCTTTGTTCTCCCTGGAGAACCTCACACTGGGGGCAGGTGGGCATATGTTTAAAGAAGTCCCTCCTGTGTTTGTGACATGCCCCCCCCCCCCCCCCGCGGCTGAATTTCCTGGCGTGGGACTTCCGTAAAAACGCATGTGTAGGTTTTGCCAAATTGGCCTTTTTTATAAAGACATCCTAGTAATCCTTGTCCCTTCCCTAAGGCATGGGGGATTATTAATCCTCCTCCTGGCAAAACATGGACCTCAATGTCCCTTATTTAGAGCAGGAAACATTCGATCCTCCTAAGAATTTATTTATTCTACAAATATTTTGTGGACCTACTGTGCTAGGTACTTGGTCGCCGCTCCTGTGGAGCTTACGGTATAGTGGGGATACAATCATGGGAACATGGATCAAAGGGGTTTCAGTCTATTGCCGTTCCATCTGGTCAGTCATCCAACCCCGGGTTCTTCCCCAAGGCGAGCAGATCTGAATGGCAGCAACATGGAGACAATGGTCATGCATGGCCTGAAGACCACTGACGGGCTGGCAGTGGACTGGGTGGCCAGAAATCTATATTGGACAGATACTGGCCGAAACACCATTGAAGCATCAAGGCTGGATGGTTCCTGCCGCAAAGTGCTGGTCAACAACAGCCTGGATGAGCCTCGGGCCATTGCCGTTTTCCCCAGGAAGGGGTAAGTTTATGGCCAGCAGGAAAGAGACCCGGGGAAGATGGGCCTCCTGACGAGGCCCCGGGAGGATGCGTCTGTTAATGGTATTTGGTACGTCTCTTAATATTCTCTCAAGCTCTGGGTGCCATCTTCTCGGGCCTCGGTGGTGATGTCACTGTTGTGTCTCAGGTACCTCTTCTGGACAGACTGGGGTCACATTGCCAAGATTGAGCGGGCAAACCTGGATGGCTCTGAGAGGAAGGTCCTCATCAATGCAGAACTGGGTTGGCCCAATGGCCTTACCCTGGACTATGATACCCGCAGGTGGGAATCCTGTCCCAAACAGCCTCCAGAAATAGGGTGGGCAGAGGAGAGCATGCTTGAGATTGAAGTAGCGAAAAGCAAAAGAGAGAAGCTGCTGGCAGGTGGGGAAGAGCAGAGCAGTGAGGAGGCTGCGCAAATATATTCTGAGAGCAGGGATTGCTGAGTCCAGCCCTCACCTCGGGGCGGGGGGGGGGGGGGTTCTTTGTCTGGTTTATGTGGCTTTAATTTGAATGTGTTTAGCAGAGCACGTCCTCTGGCTGGACCACAGGTCACACTACCCCCATCCATTTAAGGGCTGGTTCTGCACATTTCTTACTGTCCTGATCCCTTCAGACATTGGAATTTGCAACTGCCTAGGTAAAAAATGCTAAAGGGCAGAAGAGGGAGGAAGGAGCTGGGAAGCAGTCAGTTCCCCTTGCTGCCCTCAGAAGAGGGAAAGGAATCAGTTACCCACCCGGGGAATTAAGATGGAGAAGAGGAATGCCCTCTTCCTTCAGCCTCAGAGACCTTCTTGGAGACCAAGTCTCTTCTTGAAGAGCATTCATAGGAGTGTGGGCTTAGCTTCTTGGGTAGGAACCAAAGGGTGATCAAGTTGCTGAAGATGAGACTGGGCGGTAGCTCCTCTGAGGTTATTAGACAGTCTACCCCCCGCCTCAGATCAGCCCTGGTCTCCACTTACGAGTCACCAACTTCCCCTCTTCAGCTTTGGGACTCATGGTGACCTCTCATCAAGGGTTGCTTCTTGCCAGCTCAGCTCAGGAAGGGACAGACCGCCGCTTTGGGGCGAGGGCTGGGCTCCCCGGCAAGCATTTTGAGCAGTCCCCCTCCTCTCCTTTCCTGCACAGGATCTACTGGGTAGATGCGCATCTGGACCGGATTGAGAGTGCTGACCTCAGTGGGAAGCTACGGCAGATCTTGGTCACCCAGGTGCCCCACCCCTTTGCCCTCACCCAGGTATTAGCTCGGGAGAGGTAACAAAGCTTCCTTAATGCGGGTGTTTCCTGGGGCTTCTAAGTCGGCAGCCTCAGCCCTAGAGGCTCCGGAACAGGTGTACTATAGAAGCTCATTTTAGGGGTGTTTTCCTGTACCCTGAATCCTTGCTACCAGGTGCCTTGTTAGTCCTGCTCCCACCACTCCTGTTGCCAGCATTTGAAGCAGTAGCTCTTCGGTGGTGATATACAACAGCAGCCCCCAACCTTTTTGGCACCAGGGACTGATTTCGTGGAAGGCAATTTTCCCAAGGACGTTGGGGGGATGATTTCAACATAACTCAAGTGCATTACATTCAAGTTCACTTCCTGCTGTGCGGCCCGGTTCCTAACAGGCCAGGACCAGTACTAGTCCACAGCGCAGACGTTGGGGACTCCTGGTGTACATGTTCTTGGATTTAAAGAATCTGGTTCATGAGGGTTGGGCCCAGGAATATTCATTTTAACAGATTCCCCAGTTGATCCTAATGCTGCGGTCCCAACACCTGAGCTCAGGCAGTAGGGTAGAGTGGCTAAGAGCCAGAGTTTAGAGGCAGCTAGCCGGTCAGTAAGTGTTTATCGAGTACCTCTAATGTGCCAATAACTCTCTGGGTTCAAGTTCTGTCTGTGTTATTAAGGAACTGCAACTTTGAACAAGGTACTGAACTTCTGTAAGCTTCCCTTACCTATATATAGTTTAACAAAGTATCCTCTTCAAGTATAAACAGAGCATTAGCACAGTCTCTGACACTCAGTGCTTACTCTAATCATTTTAATTATTACTGGCTGTCAGCTTTGAGAGTTCTAAACCTGTAAAATAATGCAGGGAAGGACCAAAGGAGATCTACAAAGCCTAGGACCAAAACAGGAATTCTCAATCATTTAAAAATATTTGTCCCTTTTTGACAAACGTCCACTTATCTCTATTCTGCATTATATCCTACCAGCCAATAACATTTTGTCTGGCTTACTTAATGATAGGCTCCCCCCACACCCCATACTCCAAAAGTAAAACTACAGGACAATACTGAATATGGTTTTTCCATCTACAAGTTTCCCTTGTGGTTTTTTGATGTGTATGCCCGAGGGGCAGGAGGGGACCAACTTCATTGCCCCTCCCCTCAGGATCGCTGCATTAGAAGGCAGCTGCCCACAGAAGTAACGAGAGGAGTTGTCAGGGGGCTGAGTGAAGGGCCTGGAAGAGCAGGGACCTTAGAAGGACCCTCCAGTGTACTCCTAGAGGCTAGGTATGGGAACCCACTTACTTGCTGAGTAACTGACCAAGTACCAAGGGAGTGTTAGGTGTTGGAAACTGAGAGATGAATGAAATACATTCTTGTCCTTGAAGAACTTGACCTGGCAGGACAGACAGACCAGAGTGTCAACACTCACTTGTTAGAAGTGAGGACAAGGCACAGAGCAGCAGGGAGAAGAGACTGGTAAACCCTATAGATGGGAGGAGATTTCCTGGCCAGTGTCATGTCTGGGGATGCACAGAAGCCAACCTGGTGGGTTAGAGATGAGGGCATTTCAGCACAGAATGCACATGCGGAGGCCCGGAAGCTGCACCGGGGTCTGACTGTTGAATAATGTTTCCTCTTTTTTGGGTTTCCCTATTGAGTAGCAGGACAGATGGATCTACTGGACAGACTGGCAGACCAAGTCAATCCAGCGTGCTGACAAGTACTCAGGCCGGAATAAGGAGACCGTGTTGGCAAATGTGGAAGGACTCATGGATATCATTGTGGTTTCCCCTCAGCGGCAGACAGGTGGGCTCCTGGGTCCTGAGCCTGCTTCCTTACCATTGGTGGGGCTGGTGGTGACCCCAGGGACTGTTCATGACCAAGACAATTAGAACCACAGCAGAGTCTTTGGTGCACATTTTAAGCTGTTTGGTTATATGCCTCCTGCCCTTCTGTCCCTGGGAATGAGGTAGCCCTGGATTTTCTCCTTTTTGAGAAGTGTCAAATTGGGAGATTTAATCCTGCCGCAGGCAAGCTGTTCTTCCGCTTTGCCCCCAGGGACCAATGCCTGTGGTGTGAACAACGGAGGCTGCACCCACCTCTGCTTTGCCAGAGCCTCAGACTTTGTGTGTGCCTGTCCTGATGAGCCCGATGGCCGGCCCTGCTCCCTTGGTGAGTTGGACTGAACGGCCTCCTGAAACAGCAGAGCCCTCGGAAGGACACGGGGTCAGCAGCCTCAGCTTTGTCCTTCTGGGTGGGATCCCCCTCAGAGGGTCTTAGAGGGCAGTGACTGGGAGTAGTAAGTTTGGCCCCTGGCATTTACTAGAATGGAATTGGCCTGTGCATTACTCTCTCTTCCTGGCCTTTGTGAGTCAGCTGGCCCTTCCAGAGCTATTAATATTGGAATTCAAATCCTTCGTAGTTACAGTACAGTAGTCCCTCTCTATATCATGGCTCACTTATCGTGGTCTCACTGTATCGCGGGATTTTAAAAAATATTATATTTAATTATTTATAGCGGATTTTTTGCTGTATCGCAGGATTTTGCGGTACTGTACAGTAAATACTAAAATAAATGTAAGGGTCCTACTTCGCAGATTTTCACCTATCGTGGGGGGTCTAGAACGTAATACCCGCGATAAATGAGGGATCACTGTATTGAGACAGACCTCTAATGAGGGTACCTAAGATCAAAGCAGCTAAAAGATTGCTTTGTCAAGTTCTCCTGATGCTGCTCTTGGAGCATATGTAGAGATTAGGGGCTTCAGTGTTCTACTCCAGTTCTCTTTTCCTCTCCAGTACCTGGCCTGGTGCCCCCAGCTCCCAGAGCTACCAGCATGAGTGAAAGGAACCCAGTGCTAACCAACACGCTACCTACCACCTTGCATTCTTCCACCACTCGGACCCGCACGTCTCTGGAGGAGGTGGAAGGAAGGTAAGTGGGTTCAATGTGACTGAGGGCTGGCCCTTTGATTCACACCATCTCCTGGCAGCAGAAAACCGATGTCCCACCCTGATTCTGGCAGATAGGAGGTAGAGCACATCATTAGCTCTCAGTCCTTGCTATCGGGGCGGGAGATGATATTTAGACTTAAAGATTATTGCAGGTGACTTGAGGGCAAGAAGCTTTAGGGCAGCTTTATAGAGAAGTCACTCAGTTTCCTTTCTGTGACATTTGCTCTCACATCACATGTTTAGTGTATGGTCTGATCCTACAATTTACTTACACCAAGTCACCGCACTGTGGGTTTATGACTTGGGACATGCCCAGGGGTGTTATGGCCTCAGCTTGTCATGCCTTTAACATTCAAACACCTGTGCAGGCATGCGCACATGCACACATACAATATTAACTAAGCAAGCATAACTATGTACAGGTCTCAAGTGAAAAATAAAATATCGTATTTCATTGAATTGATGGTGCTATCAATTTAAGATGCATCCTGGTCTGAGAGATTAAACTAAAAAAATGACCAATAGCAATTGTGAGATGCTATTGATTGTAAGACATGTTCCTATTTCAGCAACATCAGAACGTAGAAAAAAATGCACATCATAAAACTGATGAAATGGGATATATTTAATATAGAGAATTTTTTATTTTTATTTTTTGCAATTTAGAGAAATTCTTTTTTATAAAGGGTAAATTTTTTATTTACAGTCTATAAAAATAATTTGGAAATGCAGATAGAAATAAAGAAGAAATAAATACCCATATATAATTATTTCTAATATTTTTAATTTGATATATGTATATATTGCAAAATGATTACAATAAGTTTAGTTAGCATCCTATCATCACACATAGTTACAAGTATTTTTTCTTATGATGCTAAGTTTTTTGATTTACCCTCTTAGCAACTTTCAAGAATGCAATCCAGTATTACTGACTATAGTCACCATGCTGTATATTATATCCCTAGGACTTATTTATCCTATAACTGGAAGTTTGTTCTTTTTCACTACCTTTATTAATTTAGTCTCTCCCAACCTCCCACCTCTCATGATCACCAATCTGTACTCTGTATCTATGAGTTCAAGTTTTTTTGGATTCCACATGTAAGTGAGATTATATGGTATCTGTCTTTCTCTGTCTGACTTACTTCACTTAGCCTAATGCCCTCAAGTTCCATCCATATTGTCTAAAATGGCAGGATTTACTTCTTTTTTATGACTAAATAATATTCCAGTGTGTGTGTATGTGTGATCAATCACATTTTCTTTATCCATTCATTTGTCGATGGACACTTAGGTTGCTTCTATGTCTTGGCTATTGTAAATAATACTGCATTGAACATAGGAGTGCAGATACCTTATAGAGTTAGTGATTTCATTTCCTATACTTACTGTTTTGATGTCTGTCTTTCCAATGTTTTTCTATTAGAACAGTTTCTTTCATTGTAATATACTGATCTTTTTATTTTGAATATAAACTGTAGCTTAGAAGATAATTAACACTTGACTGCAATTCTGAAAACAGAAACATAATAATCCCAAATAAGAACTCTAGACTCATGTCCCTAAAATTGTAAGATTTGCATATGATCAAATTCATTCCAGATGTCCCATTTTCTCTTTTTAGAAGTGTTTATATAGAAAAGCAAACATGCAGATATAAACATGTGCCCTTCTCCCTAACTCTTAAGTATTGTACTTAGTGATTAATAATTAATCATTATTAATCTCTGATTTTCTTTGGATTTATTTAGAAAACTTTTGAACCGTCCTCAGATATTTTCTGTCAGTTCTGTTTGAAGATTCAGTGCAGCTTGGTTTCAGATGTTGAAGCAAGTATCCTTACTCTAGGCTTGTAAGAGATGTCTGCAGTTGCCCGCTCATAATGTGCCACAAAGAAGTTACCTATTTAGGATTTCAAGTTCGTTATCTGAGCCCTCCCTCTGGATGTCTTGCACATTCCCTTGTGAAAGAATAAAGGGAAAAAAAGTTTGGCTTTTTGGGGTTTTTTTTTTTTTTTTGAGATCTATTTAGACCTTGTGATAATCTTTATCTAATCAGTTTTGCTTGGCTGGTAGCTTCTTTCAACTCATCCTGGTAGTTTGATAAAGTCCACTATTGATATTCTTATATGTATTCTTTCAGCAGACTTCCAGCTCATTCTCAAACCCGCTTCTCCTTTTAAAAAGATATGTACTTTTAAACACACTTAAACACAGTATAGCCTCTTGAAGACAGTGACTTACGTGGATTTCTTGTATGTCCTGGTCCTGCCCTCTCCATCCTTCTGATGTCTCCCATCTGGTACAGTCTTGTATCTGAAAGCCCCACTCACAGGACTTTCCCCTTCCCTGGAGGAAGGCAAGATCTTTACCAAACAACAGGAGTCTTCACGTTTGGTTTTCTGTGCCCCACAGATGCTCTGAAAGGGATGCCCAGCTGGGCCTCTGCGTGCATTCCAATGAGGCCATACCTGCTGCTCCAGGTAAGCCGTGAGTGCCCAACTGCTTTGAAGAAGAAGATGTAGGGCATATAAGTCTCCATTGACATCATCCAGAACCCTCATGGAGACTCTTTGGTGTTAATGAACCCTTTTCTTAGACTAAGTCCATAGAACAAATAATCATAATAGCCACTACTTATGGAGTACTTTCCATATGCCAGGCATTTGTTAAGCCATATGTGTGTGTGTGTGTGTGTGTTTGCGTGCGCATGCGTGCGCGCATATATATATTGGTATATACGCACATTTAACCTCCACCAGCCCTATGAGCAATGTATCATTTACATTTAGCTGATGAGAAAACATAGGCTTAGAAGTTAAGCATCTTGCCCTACATTCCACAGCCAGTAAGTGGTGGAATTAGAATTAGAGATGCTGACTGACTGATAGCTTTCTTCTCAGCCACCTACCCCTGCGGCCTCGCCTCTGAGAAGGAGGCCCAGAGCCATCCTCAGATGGCATGGGACCCAACACCTACGCAAGGAGCCCTTCATTTTCCCAGCCCTCATACCAGCTAGAAGTTGTCGGTGGTCCCCGCCTAGCATCTCTCTGTTCTTCCTAGGGGAAGGGCTTCACGCCAGTTACGTCATCGGCGGGCTCCTCAGTATTCTGCTGATCCTGGTGGTGACTGCAGCTTTGATGCTGTACAGGTAATATCCGCCTCTCTGCAGGGGCCGCGTGCTTGTTGGTCCCCATCAGCGCATTGGGATTCCCCCCAGCTCCACAGCTTGCTAATTCGACCTCATTGCAAGGCTGGGCTCCTGGTCAGAGCGTCAGGGCAGCAGAAGGGAAAGGCAGGAATTGCAATTCTTACTCTTCTGCAGTCACAGCTCAAGCCGTTTCAGGGCCGCAGCAGCCCTTGGGGTTTTTCTTCATCAGCCAGTATGCTGAGGGCACAGCGGGTTTACCCAAGGTCACACAGCAAGAGGCAAAGCTGGAACTGCCTCTAGCACCCGCTTTTCCGGACCCCCTCCCACTACTTCCAACCACTGAAGTTGGAAACGATTGTCTCTTCACACAAACACAGCCCTTTGCTACAGTATCGGTTGATATGCCATTGCTCAGTAGGGATCTTCCCAGGAAGATGGAATGTGTCATTTTCAATTTATAATCTTTTTATGACCATATATATATCCCCCAAATGTCTCAAACACAACTTGCAGCAAAAAAGTCAGGATTTTGCGGCTGTTGCTGCTGCAGTGGCGGCTACAGCCCCTGCTGACAACGGCAACAACAACAACAGTTGCCATTTAATAAATATGTATCAATGCCACGGCAACCTTGTAGTACAGGTATTATTATCCCTTACTTTACAGGTATGGGTCTGAGGTTCAGAAAATTTAGATTACGTCCAGCTGGTAAGATCCCAGCTAGTAAGTAACAGAGTTGGGCTGAAACGTAAATCTGTCTTGATTCTAAAGTTCAGTGTATTAGTTATCTACTGCTGTATAACAAATGACCCCAAAACTTAGCAACTTAAAATGACAACCATGTATCACCTCACAGTTTCTGTGGGTTAGAAATCTGGGTGCAGCTTAGCTGGATACCTCTGCTTTAAGGTGTCTTACAGGGCTGCACTCCAGGGATTAGCCAGGGTTGTGGTCTTCTCCAGGGCTTCACTGGGGAAGGATCCCCCACCTTCCCAGAGCACTCAGGTAGTTGCTGGCATGATTCAGTGCCTCACAGGCTGTTAGGTGGAGGGCGTCAGTTACCTGCCGGCAGATGGATGGGGACTCCTGCATCAGTTCCTTGCCTTATGGGCTTTTCAGAGGACAAGTTACAATGTGACAGTTTGCTTCCCCCAGAACAACAGTGAGAACAAGTAAGAAAGTGAAGGCAATGTAAGATGCAAGCCATACACTTCTTGTAACCCAATCCATTCAATAGTATTCATCACTTCTGCATTATCTGTTCATCAGAAGTGAGTCACCAGATTCAGCCCACACGCGAGGGGTAAGGCTTTAGAAGGTGTGAGTACCAGGAGGCAATCATTGGGTCATCTTAGAGGCTTCCTACCACACTCAGGTTACGACTTCCCTGGGTATCACCCTCATAGAGATCTGAACTAATTCCTCATCGTCTTTCCTTCTAAAGACACAAAAAATCCAAGTTAACTGATCCTGGAATGGGGAACCTGACCTACAGCAACCCCTCCTACCGAACTTCTACTCAGGAGGTGAAAATTGAAGCAATCCCGAAACCAGCCATGTACAATCAACTGTGCTACAAGAAAGAGGTAAAAATTAAAATTTATATTGAAGGGGTGTTTTTGTGGAGGGGGGGAGAATTATTCTCCAATTGCCTGAATAAATCAGTAAGGGATGGTGGGTAGTCCCATCCAGCACTTTGGAAGTTATAGTGAACAGAAGAACTGAATGTGATTTAGGGTTCTAGAATCTAGAATCATAAGTCTGTCCGGTTTCTAGGCCTAGATTCTCTGAAGGACCCTAGTGAGAGCAGGTGAGAAAACAGATCCCAGAAGGTTTAGATCTGAAAGCATATGAGTATACACAAGAGATATTATGCCAGGTTCATAGCTTCTTTCCCTCCTGGGGTTGTCATTCCCCTGCAGTGAGGCTGTGCTCCGCCCCCAAGAAACAACCCCCAAACTCCTAGACTATTCCCACAAAAACCCAGGAGTTTGTGGACTCTTCCTTTTCTAGCATCTGATCCGAGCTGTTGGCACCTGTGGCTGGGAATGCCTGGTGTTTTGCTATTCTCTAGAGTCTTAAGGGATTTCTCTAGAATCCTGAAGGTTTACATGCTTTTGTTCTTTTAACTCCTTTATTGCTCCAGTGAAAAATTATTTGCTGGCTGCTTGGGCATGAAAAATAGTCCTGTTTCCACTAGGGAACTATAGCCTGGGGTTTCAGATTTATCTAGTTTTATATGACCCTTGTTTTTTCTAAACTTCTGTAAGCCTTCATCAAAAGTTATCCCTAATGAGACCTTAATCAGTCTACTCTCCTGGAACCTGCCTAGCACAGCCAAAACCTGCCCTCACACCTATAGGGCTCCCATGCATAATGTATATACTTTACATAATAATCAGGTACGTTCTGGATCCATGAATTTCCCTGTTTAAAAAGCTTCAATTACAAGCCACACAGAACCTGCAGGATGGCTTGCAGTTTGAAAGAAAGACTTAAAGATTCCTGGGTTCTTGGAGTGTCTGATACTCCAGAGGACGACCCCAATAAGGGCCAGAGGTTAGGAATAAAAATCACGTGACCTCTTTCTTCTGTTGTATGCTTTTTCCTCAGCAGCTTTTTCATCCCTCTGATAGTCTCTCACCCTTTCTCTTCTGATTTCCTCTTGATTTCAGGTACCTGTGTGTTTGCAGAGGGAGTGCTATCCCCCAAATTGCTAGTGCCATGTCCCTCACCTGTCCCTAACTTTCCCAGCGTGTCTCTGTGATGAAGACTCTGAGCCGCCTGCATCCTGTCCTTACACTAACTTCAGCTTGGAGGGTGTGCTGGGCAACCGGGCATTCGTGTGCGTGTGCATGTGTGTGCTTGCGTGCTCTGAGTCTCTCTCTGCTCAATACAGGGGGTTATCACTCCCAGAGGGCAGGGACCATTCATTCTGTGTTGTGTCATCATCAAAGCATCCTGCTTCATGTAGAAGCTCAATAAATATCTGTAGGATTGCATTGTTCTTAAAATAGAGCAGCATTTGCAGGGCTCTTGGCAAGAGCACTGTGCCAGGGATAGAACCCAAGCCATGGCCCATTTTCTCCTGGCACTGGTGGCGTGTTGGTTGGTATCCCCCAGAAACCAGGAGTACGGCTACCCTTTGAAGAACCCATAAAGGGAGGAGCCTGGGTAGAACTTAAGGCTGTCCTTGGACTCATCCCAGGTTGCTAGGGAATGGCCCCAAGGCCCATGAGAGCAAAGCCAGAAGAACCTCCCACAAAAGCTTTTAGGTTACAAGACCCCAGTGGATTGACACTGAGAACCCAAATAAGAGGATTTCTTAGGTTTCTCCTGTCTTACCTCCCAAAACTGTTCTCCGTGACAAAATTAGAAAGAAGAGCATTAAGAATCAAGTAGCACAAAAGTAGCTTAAAATCCTGGATAAACATACGTTTAATTGCTCTTGTCAATTGCTTCTGATCAGGTATATCAGCATTATGTTCCATTAATAAATCACAATAACAATGTAATAATAGCTAACATGATTCAGCGCATCTTCTGTGTCAAGCACCTACTAACTGCATTCTGTGCATCGCCTGGTTCAACCCTCACACCAATCGGTTATTCTCCCCACACTGCAGATGTAGAGACAGAGTTTTAGAGATGTTAAGTAATTTGCCCAGGGTGGCAGCCAGTGCGTGAGTGATGCAGGACTGGAAGCCATGATTCTCCCTCCTCCGTGTGTGCTAATGGTAACAATCTCCATAGCTGCTCCTCTCTTTAGGCTAGGCCTCGTGTATTTGCTCTGACCCAGTTCCCCCATTTGTTTGTAGGGTAACTCTTCACACCCACTCTTACCCCATCTCCTTCCTTTTCAGTTCACCATATGAGATCCTCTAGAGAGAGCCAGCCAACTGACCATGTCTCCCCCTCTCCACCCTAGGGTGGACCTGACCATAACTACACCAAGGAGAAGATCAAGATTGTAGAGGGAATCTGCCTCCTGTCTGGGGACGATGCTGAGTGGGATGACCTCAAGCAACTGCGCAGCTCCCGGGGGGGCCTTCTTCGGGATCACGTTTGCATGAAGACAGACACAGTGTCCATCCAGGCCAGCTCGGGCTCCCTGGATGACACAGAGACAGAGCAGCTGTTGCAGGAAGAGCAGTCTGAGTGTAGCAGCGTCCATACCGCAGCCACTCCTGAAAGACGGGGCTCTCTGCCAGACACGGGCTGGAAACATGAACGCAAGCTCTCCTCCGAGAGCCAGGTCTAAGCGCCCACGTTCCCCTCCCTCCCTGCCTGTTCCTCCTCTTTATGGATGTCCAGTCTTTGTGCTCGCTTACACAACAGGCCCCCTTCCTCTGTGCTTGTCCCACTCCTCCTCATCCCACCTCGTAACTGCTCCCGAGCCGGGAGCTGTTTCTATCTGAGTCCATAACTACCTGTGCACAAGAAACGATGGCGCATCCTGGAATTGACCACGAACGTCACCTCTTGCATTTCATCCTGAGCCCCCCCAAAACTAGGCTCAGTAACGATTCCTCGTCAGTACAGAGCTCCACCTCCCCCTCCTCTGGTGCCTTCAGTGCCTGCTCCACAAAGGCTCATGATCCAAGACTGCACTCTCCCCCATCAGAGCTGACCTGACCACTTCTCTGAGAGAACTGGCCCCCCAGGGGCTGAGCAGGGGATCATGGGTAAAGAGAGAGATGAAGGAGAGAGGCTGAGAGGAAGAGGAGTCAGCTCAGCTGGTATGGGCATCTGGGAAACCTCTAGCCTCAAGCGCATCGGTAACATGGAAAAGCTTGGAGGGACGGTTGGGCCTGGGTGTCCTGTCCATTGCTGGCAATGGATACTATTCTCACTCTAAAAGCTGCTGTTGCAAGTGGTGAGATATGGGTGTGGCTCCAGCTATTCTTCCTCCTGCTAGAATGTCTGGAGCCTTTTCTTCAGATGCTTGGGGGACCCAATGTGGCCACTGGCTAATATGAATTCCCTCCTGATGCCACCACGGCCAGTACCTTCCTAAGTCTTTGACCATAAACAACCAGGTTGTGAACCAGTTGCTTGAGTGAATGTGGGGCCCTGAGGGCTGAGTCTGCTGCGTCTAAGAAGCACTGCCTGGACTGAACACAGCATACCACCTGAGTTTTAATATTCTACCACTTTCCCCTCATCCTCTGGGATTTTTGAGCACAGAGATCCTGAAACAACCTTTCAAAGAAGGGGCCGGAAGTGTTCATAAATGGCCCGGAAGAGCCCATTGGGTTAGACTTGGAGGCCCCCAGGGCCTAAAGGGAAGTATCCATGAGTTTGAACTTCCTGTGTTCTCTCTCAGGTGCTCAGGGATCTAAGTTAGTGGACAGAGAGCCTGTGGCTATGGGTGGTGAAGTTCCCATTCCAACTCTTCCCAGCTGAGTGACTGCCTTTCCATGCTGAGATGCCACCTCTTGGTTCATGCTTATTCACACAAAAGGGCATGTGTCTCATGCTAGTATCAGGAGAGTTGAGAATTTTTTCAGTCCTAAAACACCTATCTAGTTATTTCTTTCTCTCTCTCTCTTTGACTAGTTTGCTTTTTTGGACCTAGCCTTGCGGTGCCTGTGGTGAGCAGAGCTAAATAAAAATGCAAAGTGGGCGTGGGTAGGCAAGGGCTAAAAAGGTAGAGAGAGCCACTGATGAAGCCCTCTCAGCCCAGGGCAGATCCAGACCTCTTCCACGCAGGAATCAGAAATGATAAGAGAGGACAATGGGAGCTGAGAATGGAAGCGAGGGCTCCTAGGGGTAGTTTCCTGATTTGAAACATCTCTTATGGTTATTGGTATTGAGAAATAAGCTGTCAAACGCAAGGGAAAAAAGAAAATAAGAGCAAACCTTTTCTGGTCAGTTCTAAAACTAAGACAGGTGCCAAGCCCTTAGCCCTGCCCCCAGCAGCCAGCCCCAGGTCTCTCTACAGGGGACAGCCAGACCAGGCCAAGACAGCTTTCCCAGAGCACAGCAATGGAAAGGTGAGGTGGCCCTTCCAGGAGGAAAGGGGGGTATTTCAGCCTTAAGGGGGAAGTAAAAGAAGGAGCACTTTGGGTCCTCAGATTCAGTCGGGGACAGGAGAAAGTAGAAAAGTGATCTTTGCTTGATAGGGGGAAGGATCTTATTGCACTTGGGCTGTTCAGAATGTAGAAAGGACATATTTGAAGAAATATCTATTTGAGCACTGATTTACTATGTAAAAAGCAAAATCTCTCTGTCCTAAACTAATGGAAGTGATTGTCCCGCGCTCATATGTAATGGTTTTAACGTTACTCACTGGAGAGATTGGACTTTCTGGATTTATTTAACCACTATGTTCAGTATTTTAGGACTTTATGGTAATTTAATATAAATTTAGCTTTTCTTAATCACCTCGCCTGGCTTGGAGTCGTGATTAATAAGTGCACCTGCTCTATCTGGCAGACCCATGCATGGGAAACCAGCCTGCAGATACCACCTGTAAGTCCTTTGGGGATGTGGAGATGGTGAAGAGCAATAAAGAGTCTGAGGTTCCTGGCTGGAGGTTCAGCTCATCTTGAGAAGATAGGTCAAGACCAGAGTCCGTTGGCTTCTGCAATCCTTATTTCCTCTAGAGGAGGGATAGCAGATAGGTTTCATCTTGAGTACCTACTCTGATTGGTAGGTGATGGCTGCCTGAGATCCTGTCCAGATTCAATGGAAAAAGTGTCATGATCTTTAGTGATGTATCATTCGAGCCAGAGGAAAGTGTCATGTATCTTCTATTTCTGTTCTAGGCCTATGAGGACTTCATTGCCATAGAACTTGACTTTGCCTTACAGTGATGGTCACTGGCAAGACTGTCTGATGTAAGGAAAGTATTGGAATAGGGACAAGGAGAGCTAATTCCAGTCCCAGGTCTACCACTAGCTCTGTTTGATCTTAGCGAAGATTCACAGTTACTCTGAGAATGGATCAAATGAACATTAAGATTCCTTTAAAAAAAAAATTTTTTTTTAAATTTTGTTTTAGAGAGAGGGGAAGGGAGGGAGAAAGAGAGGGAGAGAAATATCGATTGGTTGCTTTCTGCCTTCTGCAAGCACCCAGATGGGGGCAGAGCACAGAGCCCACAACCCAGGCATGTGTCCTGACCGGGAATCAAACTGGCGACCTTTCGGTTTGCTGGACACTGCCCAATCAGCTGAACCATGCCAGTGAGGGCA
Source organism: Furipterus horrens (assembly GCF_987537825.1). NCBI lineage: Eukaryota > Metazoa > Chordata > Mammalia > Chiroptera > Furipteridae > Furipterus > Furipterus horrens. The sequence goes on from NW_028327172.1 coordinate 11,955,400, forward strand.
GATTCCTTTTATTTTTAAAAGCTGTCTTCTCATAGCTCATCCTCTACATCTCAAGGCTAGAACCACAAACCGGTTATAGAATAATGCTCTCATTCATTCACCTGTTATGGGTCAAGCACTGCCCATGCCTGACCACAGAGCTTTGAGTCTGACAACAGCGCCCCTGCCTCACAAAAAAAAAAAAAAAAAGAAGAAACAAAAAGTAAGATATACTGAAGCCTCTTATATTTAAATGACAAGAGATTTGAGTATAAATTATAGTGTATAATTCTTCCAACTTGGTGAGGGATAGGTGTGCTAGAAAAAAAACAAGGGTAGTAGCTCAAGGACAACCATCCCCCCATTCCGCCACTTCTTTTTTGGCAGGGGGTTGTGGGGGACTCACACAAAAAGAAAAGGAAGGCATTAAGCAGCAAAATCCAGCCTACAGCATAAGCTTATTTACCTATACTAGGAAGCTCCCCTTCCCAAAGCCTCAGGGTAACAGGCCAAGCCATGAACAGTTGACCAATGGAGTTGGAAACTTTTCAAATGGGAGGGAAAAATGAATGCGTTGAACATACACCATATGCTTGGAAAACTGGTGATGTTTCTGGGAGAACAAAGTTTGGTGAATGCATTTTGCTACCTTGTGACATGTCAGCCGGTTTAATGAGGCAGTTCAGCACTGTGTAGCCTTAGAGGTCCCGCTAACCTTTGACCGTCCTGTCACTTCTTGATAAGAACTTGGTCACTGGCAAATGAGAATTTATTAATAGTGTCAAGGACTAGCACCCCATTTTCAGGTGATAAAAATGTGCTGGCTCCTCATGAAACGCAAAGGTTAAAACAGGTGATTGCTACAGGCATTTCTAGCCTGAAACCTGTACTATGTTCCTTCCAGGAAATCTTGGGTATGAAACAAGGGTTGAGAACTCCTTGTCTGGTTCTCTGGATATAAAACCTGAAACTGATCAATAGGGAGATGGTGAGTCAAATTCTAACAAACTGGGTATATTTTTGCAAACTAATTACATTTCACAATATAGTCACTGCCCTTCTTTCTAAATTATATGAAAAATTATGGAAGCCAAGATGAAAAGATCTCTGTGACCCATAGAGAGGTCTCCATGGCATGAATTGAAGCTTTCACCAAACCTAGGCCTGTGGGAAACCAAATCAGTGCTGCAGAGGAACTTAGAAACAGCATGTACCAGAGCTGAGGGCACACACGGTTCTAAGATGACATTCAAGGGCATCAAATAAGCTTTTAGTTATTTCTACTTATGTACACTGACTTTAAAAATGTGGTTGAGCCCTTTATACAGCTAAAGAAACAGTCTATAAGTTTGTCTTTTCTTCATATGTGAAGATGGCTCAATTGATCCATTTAATATTGATGTGTGTTGGGGGATGTTTCAGGCAGCCTTTGTTTTGAAACATTCCCTCACTCACCATTTATTTTCTCTCCAGATCCTTCTCCCATTAACCAGCTGGCAGAGGCTAAGCAGAGTTTTATTTCCAGCCAAGGCTCCAACTCACAACTTTGGACTCCTGACATGATGTTAAAACAGATCCGGGCAGCCTAATTAAGGGTCTGAATTTAAACCCAAGGCTGAAGTTAGCCCCAAGCTACACGTTTCATTTTATAAGACACAAAGAGCAAAGAACTCACATATCTTGCCCTTCTCAGTGGTTTCTTTCCTCCAGCCCTTGCTAACAAGGCCCCTATCTCTCCCTTCTGCCTCCCTCTTGGTGGGGCTGATGCTACTGTGGTCTAAACTCTTGGCGAGTCTGCCTTTTGGGGGCTGTGGGAAAATGAGCTGTGAAAAGAAAACACAAAAAAAACAAAAAGCTATTAATTCCTTCATTCAAACAGCACCTATTAAATGCAATCAAGTGCAAGCTGGGATAGACCTTGCAGTCTTAGGAACCAATCAAGGCACTGAAACCCATAGCCACTTGAGATCTGAGTTAATGTCACTACTGCCATCTCCAGAGAATAATGCGGGGGGTACCTGGACTGAACGTTGAAAGGGAGTTAATCACTGAAGCTGCTCCCCTTAGCCTGGAAATATGGACCCGTGTCCCACGGTAGGGCGCAGAACGCAGTTTGTAATTATGATGGAATGAGCACTGTCCCAACCCTAGCAGGCTTTTCAGAACTACCCAGCAGTGACTCAGCAGCCACAATGTTTGGCATTTCTTTCCTGCTTCCAGTTGCAATGATACAGTGTTCACTTTGCTCTCTAACCCACACAAGGGTTTCTCTGCTCTTCTTAGTGCTTTCCTGATGTAGAACTATTGAGAGGCCCCCGGAATAAAGAAGGCACGCATCACACCAATAAATACATAGATAAATGCTATTTGGTGATAATCCTGGACAGCGAAAGATGACTGGCCAGACACTTACTGAACACCTATTAAGGACAAGGTACTGTATGAGGTTTCTATAAGGCCCGACAGGATCTGCCACTCCTCACCCATTTTCTATCAGACCTCATCTACTACTCTACGGCCAACTACATACTCTGCTCCAGCCAGCTATCCTGGCCTTCCTATTTCCCAAACCTGCCAGGAATGCTCCCAACTTAAGTTCATTGCATAGTTGTTCCCCTGGCTGGCACTTTCTTCCTCTAGATCTACTCAGGGCTAATTCCTTTCCCTCCTTCAAGTCTTTGCTCAGATGTACTCTTCTCAATGAAACCTACTATGATCATCACCCTTTATAAAATTATAGTCTTTCCAACTCCCAATCCCTTTTACCCTGTATTCTTTTTTCTTTTCCCATTGCACATATTGTCTAATAACATACTATATATTTATGTCTTGATTGTCTATGTGTCCTCGCTATAATGTGAGCTCCACAAGAGGAGATCTATTTTGTTGTTTCTTTTTTGCTCACCAGTTATCCCAAATGCCTAGAACAAGTCCCTGCACAGACAAGGGGCTCAATATTTGTTAAATGAATGAGTGAAGAAATTAATGGAATCAGACATCTATTGCCCACCTTCCTGTATGGCTTTACCCAAACCATGTAAAACAAAGAGGTGTTTTGACATCTTGTTCTAAAACTCTCTGGGACCCAGACTCTACATGTGCTTTATTGAGCAAATATCAGGTTACCATCATCCTCTCCTTAAATGTAATCTTCCTTTTATTTCCAGTAATATTTAAATAAAGTAAACATGTCAATGACCAATGACTAAAGAAGACTATTTCTATATATTCATAATCCATTTCTCAAAGATCACTGTGACTTCTTTGCTCTGGTTCCTCTCTCCTCCTACCTATGGATCTGCCATCATCTCCCACTTTCATTTTCTCCACTTTCCCGCTGTGTGGTCTCATCCACTACCACAATTTCATTTCTTTTTCCCTCTAGAGAGATGATTGCCAAATCCGTATCACTTGAGTCCTAGTTGCTTCTCCCAGCTTTCATTCTATAACTTCCTGGGCCTACTTAGATGACTCCATTTGAATGTCTCGGTACATAAAAGTAAACAGATTAAAACTAAACTCCTTGCCTTCCCTTTGAGACCGGCTTCTCCTGATTTTCTGCTTTCCTTTGGGCAATCACCGCCTCCCAGTTCCTAGGCTCAATCCTAGCATACTTTTAGGCTCATCTCCCTAAATGGGCCCCACCTCACCTTTGCACCTAATCTAATTGGTTGCCAAATCCTTCCCTCTCTTGAGTCTGTTCTCATCATTTTCAGGGCTATTACCTCATATCAGAGCCCCAGCTCTAACCCATTTTGGACAACCAAGCAAATTAGTTTTTCATAAAGCGCAATGCTGACTTTGCCACTCCCTTGCTCAGAAACTTACTCTCTCCCACTTCCTACTTACAGCACAAATTCCTTGCCCTAGTATTCAAGACCCTACAAGAATTGTTCCTAATGTTCTCTGTCAATCTGTCCTACTACTTCCCAACAATCCTGCTCTAAAATCAAATTCGCATGTTCAATTCCTACATACAATACACTTTCTTGTCTCCGTGCCTCTTACTTTCCTGCTACTAGGAATTCTCCCTGCTCCTTCTATTAAAAAAATAATAATAATAATAATAACATCAATGGGAAAATTTTTTTTCCCTCCCTACCAAGTCCCCCTATTAAAGTTTCTTGAAATTCCAGGTTGCACACAAATACACATTTATATCCATATATAAGAAAATCATTCCATATATGCTTTTTTGCAACTAACCTTTTTTCAATTAAGCACAATTTGTACATTTTCTATACTACATACCTAGATTAACCACATTTTTTTAATCCTCACCTGAAGATATGTTTATTGATTTTTAGGGGGGTGGGGAGAGAAAGAGAAACATCGATTGTTTACCTCCCATATCCACCCCAACCAGGGGTCGAATCACAACCTAGGAATGTGCCTTGGCTGGGAATCGAACCTGAAACCTTTCAGTGTATAGGATGCTCCAACCACTGAACCACCTGGCCAGTGCAACCACATTCTTTTTAATAGTTGCATATACCATCATGTATATAACAAGTTCCTTATGAATGGACAAGCGATTTCCAGTGGGGCTTTTTTTTAGCAGTGCTGCAGTGACTGTCTTGGAACACTCTTGTTTTTTGCATTCTTGCATAGATCTGTAGGGCAAATTCCTAACAGTGGCGTTACTGGGCCAGAGATTAGGTACATTTTACAATAATAACTGCTAACTCATCCTCCTAAAAGTTTGTACTAAGTGTACTGTCCTGCTGGAGAAACTTTCCCCTTATCCCGTTAGCTGGTCTAGGTCTAGCTGGTCGAATAATTCAAATGACACACAACAGATTAACAGGAGAAAAACAAATTTTAATACATGCCCACATGGAAGTTCCATAAGCATGAAAACTCCAAAGACAGGTCAAACGAGGGGGAGGTAGGCAATTCACAGGTAGATGGGAAAGCAAACATTTGGTAAAAAAAGAAAAAAAGAAAGAAAGAAAAAGAAAATTCTCACGGGGCCACCCAGATACAATGGAACAAGGGAATCTAGCGGAACAGATTTTTGCTTGGATTCTCCCTGTCAGCCACACTTCATTCATATGTGCTAGGGTGAATACATTTATGCTAAGGTTCCCTTCCTGAAGCATGTTTTTACATCTTGGCTAAAATGAGAGATTAAAAAAATAATTATCTTATTACTTTTACCCATTCCCGTTCAATTTTTTAGCATGTTGGGTAATTACATATCCTTTAAATCCCAGATTCAAAAAGTCCATCCCCTTCACAGATCCTCCCTCATCAAATTTCTCCCATTGCTAAGTACCCGCAGCTTTTCTTTTATATAGTCTCACACTACTTTGAATTTTAGTGACTAGTCTATGTTTTATTCCTGCGCAGTTTGCAAATCCCTGGGAAGGAAGGAATTGATCTTATTCTTGGAGACATTGAGTGTAGAGCTGAACAAAAATTTGAGAGATTATATTAACCTCTCATTTTTATAAATAACTGGAGTATGGTGCTTGCAGAATGCATGACTGTTCAAAGGGCTTTCAATTCGTTGTATTAAATCTTCACATTAAGCTTGTGAGGAAAACATTGTTATCCCGTTTTACAGATGAGGAAACTAAGCTCCAGATGACTTACTGGCCAAAGTGGTTTACTCAGAGCAGGTCCAAGACCAGAAGCTAGCACCATGCTCCGCTCACTGCTCCTTCCACGGTATCCCTGCTGCTTCTCGTTCCCTCACGTGCTTAGCTGCACAAAACAATATTTGGTGAATGAAATGACATTTTAAAAAAAATCGCCAGACGTTGACAGCAGCCTAAATATAGTAATCAAATAAGCACACATACTGACAGCTGTGGATGCATAGCTCCCCACACACCTTTTTGTGTGTGTGTGTGTGTGCTTCTTCGCGGGAGGCTCGCCGGCTTTCGCTCCCGTAACGCTCCTTGTCCGGACCTGCGCAGGCAGCTAGGATCCCTGAGGAAACAAGAGTTGCGCGCGGCCCCTTTAAGGCTGCGGACGGCGCGTGCCCACAGTCTCTTCAAATGGACCAATAACAGAGCAATGGGCGGTCTGTCGAGAACCAATAAACAACGAGGACACTGCGGGGTGTGCGGCGGCCCAAGCGGTTTCAAACGGCTTAGTGAAGGCCCCTAGGTTCTGACCCGGCGGAGGTGAGTGGCTGGTGGGTGCGACCCACCTGCTCCGGCTCCCGGATCCGGGTGTCGCGTGCGCGGAGGGTCCCTGAACCCCGGGCGGGGGGCCTCCACGGACGCGTGCCTTCCTCGCCTCAGGAACCCGGCGGGTCTGACGCGGCGAAGCGGGGCGGAGGCCCTGGACCCACACGGCTAGGAGGGCGGGGGGCGTGGGCGCTCCAGTGCAGCCGAGGCCGCGGCTGGGATCCGGGTGACCGGAGCGTGCGGTGGCAGGATGCGGGCGGCAGCGTCCGAGGGATGCGGGCAGCGTAGGGCCGCGCCTGGCGGCTCAGGGTGTTCCGGGACTGGGGCGGGGGCCCTGCGAAATGGCCCTGCTGCGGTGACCGTCGCGTGATTGTTAAATGAATGAACGAGTGAATAAAAGCTTCTGAGGGCTGTACGGGTTGTGAAGGCCCTGGCCGCCTCAGAGCATGACAAGGACAGCGGCGTCGGGCCTTCCTGTGCACCTGTGTCCCTACCGGTTTGCTGCGATTTTAACAATTCCGATCATACTGCTCCGCCCTTACGCCTGCCTTCTGTCTCAGAAGGTGTCAGTAGAGTTCAGGTATTTTTCCAGCTCGGAAGGTTTGGGAGGCCAATACAATAGCCGGCGGCTTAGGTTAGGAAAGGCTTGGCACTTTAGGGTGGGAGCTCGGTTAGCTAGATTGCTTACTTGTTAGCTCTTAACCAGTCTTTGGCTGTTGAGATAGTTATCCTGCGATCGTGGTCATTGTCAGGCAGAATTTCAGTGTATCCCGTTTTTGTATCTGGGATAGAAGAGGATGACAGTGATGTCGTCACAGTGGCTACCGCGTGTTAGAAAACATTCGCATTGATAAATCTCCACAAATGAGTTTTTTCATTCCACATCAACGGAGGGTGAAGTAGTTTTTGCAAATCTTGCCCCAAATTTATGCACGTCTCTAATTTAATTCTCATGGGAACCAAGGCATCAAATCTTGGCCCAGAAAGTCTGCCTGTCTTATTTAATACATAATTATAGTAATAGGAAACTCATTTTTAGAGAGGTGAACGCCTCCTTATCTTCATTTTCATCACCCTGAAAAGTCCTTCTTTGACCTAAAGAGCCAATAAATCAAGCTACCAATCTTCTGAAAATTTTAAGAAGCCTAAAAGATTTGGATATGTCTTAAGTGACTTGACAAACTGTAATGTTTTTATAAAACTTGATGTAGAAAGGTGAAATGGATTTATTTTGCCAATGTAAATTAAACCTAACTGGTAAAGTCATGAGAAAAAAATTCACACAAGTTTTTGAAGTCTGTTCATTCAGGCAATGGGAAGCGAAGGTAGTTCGTAACACTATACCTTATACTGTATTACTTTTAAAGTTTTGGTCATCCACTTTGAGTTATGAGGAGTGGTATAGTCTTCTACAGCCAGCAGCTCAATTTTAGCAGCCGAGTTTTAATTACAGTAACTTTGAGTACCTTAATATTGAATGCAGTTCTAGGTTTGGGGGTAGCAATTAAAATTAATAAACGTCTTTAACAATGCCTTAGGATATTGTTAAGAGATCTTGAGGAATGAAAACTTTTCTTTATATTGGAGTAAAGCTAAGCTTTCGTAGGTTCCTTTGACTGGATGGAGTCTCATTCATTCATTCAACAAATATTGAGATTGATGTCCAGCATTAACAATGTGTTAAACATTGTTCTAGATTCTGGGAATACACTAGTGAACCAGAAAATGACAAAGCCCCTGACCTAAGGGAGTTTGACAATTTTGTCTCTCAAACAATTTGTTTCTATAACTTCTCTGGCCCAGCTCGGGTTCTGGAACAAAACAAATGCTCAAATAATTTAGTAGCAGGGGCTAGCATTTATTGAGTGAATGCTCACTGGGTGCCACACATTTTATCGTTTTTCATCCAAACAGCTTTTTACAGATGAGGAAGACTGTCTTAGAAAGGTTTTGCAACTTGTCCAAGGCTGCACAACAGATAGAACCTGAATTTGAACCTGAGTTAGTCTGTCTCCAGGGCCTTTGTTTTTAACCTGTGGTTGTACTGTATGAAGTAATGGATCTGTTGGGGAGAACTCATGAGCATTTCTGAGTAGGATCTCCCTTGTTTTGTTAATACCTCTATCAGAGACATGAGAAATATGGATGATAGACGTGGTAGTTTTTAGAGGGAAGATGGTCCGTTTAAAATACAGTATTTACCATAGAAGAGAGGTACAGCTGTGGCAGCTGGGGAGTGCACTAAGGGAAAGCAAAAAATTAAGATCCTGATCTAATTATCATTGGTGGATTCCTGGTGGTCAGTGTTGAAGAGTTTTGAGATTCTTAAACGATTCTTGTATTCTTACCTCTCGAGTTGAGAATGTGTTACTTAGTTCATTCCGATCAGGGCAGTTGCCCTGTCTACTTGGTAGATCGCCAACACATTAAGCTTATTCTTTTTGGCTTTTGAATTTGCTGTTCTCTTCCTGGAAGTTCTCACCCTGCTGTACCCCTGCCTCAAGCCTGTCTTTGTATGCAGGCTCCACTCAGGCCTCAACTCAAATGTCATCTCCTTAAAGAGGCATTTTCTCAGTGCCCAGTTAGAGTAGCCCTCTTGGTCACTTTTACCCTACTTTTCCTTTTGATTTACTTTGTAGCATTTATCGCTCCCTGATAGGTCATTTATTATTTGCTTGTATATTGTCCGAGTTCTTCACAGAAATCAAAGCAGAGCACAGATATTTTTCTGTCCATGCAGTTACCTCAGTGCCTCAGACAATGCTTGAAATGAAAAAGTGGTCAAAAAAATATTTGTTGAACATAATTAGCCCACACCATCATAGTCTTCTCTATGTAATCAAATGATAAAGACAGAATACAACTAAAGCTGGCTCCTACCATGACGTTCAATGTGAGCAATGTCTCAACAGACGAATTTGGAAAGTCTTCAACTAAGAAAAGTGGAAAAATGATAGTTTTAATGTTCGTGTCTACTGAAAGGGAAGGTATACCTGGCTCCCCATCCCCCTACTTTTATTTTTTTCAGTTTTTAAAAACTTTCAAATTTATAGAAGTTTTTAGGGGTATTGGTCAAGTATATTGTGGGATGCCCCTCTATTGAAATTTATCTGATATTTTTCTCATGATTAGAGTGGGGTATGGGTTTTGGAGAGGAGGATCATAGGGATAAAATGTCATTTTCATCAAATACCAAGGTTAAATACTATCACTATGATTTATGACTGTTAATATTGACTTTGATCACCTGCTTAAAGTATTGATGGTGTCTGTTAGTTATCTCTTCTGTGAAGTTACTCTTTGTTCTCTTTCCACACTGTCCTCTTTGGAAGGAAGTAACTATATGCAGCCAACATTTAAGGAGTGAGGAGTTAAGCTCCCTGTCCTTTGGGGTATTTGAAATTCTTCTGCATGAGAAATTTGTCTCTATCATTTTAAAATGTATATATTGATTTTTAGAAAGAAAGAGAGAGGGACGGAGGGAGAAATAAACACTGACTTGTTGTCCCACTTATTCATGCAGTCATTGGTTGATTCCTGTATGTGCCCTGACCAGGGATCGAACCTGCAGTGTTGGTGTATTGGGACGATGCTCGAACCAACTGAGCTATCTGGCCAGGGTTCTTTTTATCATTTTTTAATTTAGTCAAGTATTTATATAAGTGTGGATTAAAGAATATACCTTTCATATTTGGAGTTACATTCCAAATACTACTTTATTCTGTTGCTCAGATTGTTGCAGCTTTCTTCTTTGGGAGCTCTTTTAGTTGGCCCCTGTGCCCTTTTAACATATGCACATCAGCGTTTCTGTGTGTGTGTTTGAGGGGTGTTTGTTTAATTATTTTTTAGCATTTCCTTATGGCACTGCAAGATGCTGTGGACTCACCTTGTACATGTCTTGTCAGAGTGCCAAAATCAGCATTTCTCTGAGGAACTCTGGTTCCTTTTATTGGAAAGTGGTATAAGAAACCAAGATCTTGGCACTAAGTGTTCTGATTGCTATTGGAGTGTTGTTTCTTTTAGGCCTGTCAGCTAACAGAGCAAAGAAATATAGGTGTGTATGTTAACTGGTGTAAATAGACATGTCTAAAAATATTTCTGTATGTAGCCATCTATAACTACATTAAGTTAAACATGAGTTCTTACTGATATCTGCAACTCAAATCAATCTACCACATAGATCATTATAGCCTTTTTCCCCTTGCTGATGTGTGAATTTCCACTTCAACAGTGAGAAACCTGGCTTTCACCATCCACCATTCATTTACAACATTGTTGAGTTCCAGTATATACATGGAGCAGTATCAGAATTGTTAACCCATACTCCCATGGGAAAGAACTTTTTCAGCAGAGTACACTGCTTCTGTGCGGTTCCTTTTGCCTTTAGTCTTACAGACTCCATTAATTTCAAAAGTTACCTAGACCAGCATCTTTTACCCCACCCCCTGCAGTGAGGTAGTTTGATTTGTAATACAGTTATACTCTTTTGTCGCAGTCTGCATTCTTTTCTGAGGTCCCCCAACCTCTTAATCTTAAAATTAGTATGCGTTAATGTTCATTCTTTATGTTGTAAAATACTGTAGATTTTGGCAAATGCATAATATTTATCCACCATTACAATATCATGAGAATAGTTTCACTGCTCTAAAAATTCCCTATACTTCACCTATTTGAGCTTTCCTTTCTTCCCTATCCCGGGGCAACCCCTGATCATTTTATTGTTTCCATAGTTTTGCCTTTTCCATAATGTTATATAATTGGGATTATACAACATGGACCCTTTCAAACCGGTGTCTTTCACTTAGCAATGTCTATTTAAGGTTTTTTCATGTCTTTTTCTGGCTTGATGGCTCATTTCTTTTCATTGCTGAATAGTATTCCATGATATGGATGTACCAAAGTTTGTTTATCCATTCACCTATTGAGGGATATCTTGGGCATTCTAATTTTTTACTGTTATGAACAAAACTGCTCTCTACACATTTGTGTGCAGGTTTTTGTCTGCATATAAATTTCCAATTTATTTGGGTAAATACCCGGGTGTGTGATTGCTGGATCATGTGGTAAGACAGTGTTTATTTAGCTTTGTAAGAAATTGTCAAACTGTCTTCCAGAGTGGCCGTATCATTTTACATTTTCACCAGCAATGAGTGAGAGTTCCTTTTGTTTCACGTCCTTGTCTGCATTTAATTTTACCTGTTTTTTTTTTCTTTCTGCCATTTCTAGTAGGTGTGTAGTGCTCCCTCTTTTTAAAAACTTTGGTTTTTCGTGACATTGACTTTTTTCAAGACAAATGATGTCTTTTTAAGGAAAGAACTTTCAAAAATACACTTAAAAAATGATTTTAGAAGGAGAGAGAGACATCAGTTTGTTGTTCCACTTATCTATGCATTCTTTGGTTGCTTCTTGCTTGTACCCTGACTAGAGATCAAACCCACAACCTTGGTGTGTCAGGATGATGCTCTAACCAACTGAGCTACCCAACCAGGGCCAAAAATACACTTTTATTTTGTAATAATTTTAGATTTACAGAAGAGTTGCAAAGATGATACATAAAATTTCTGTATACCTCTCACCCAACTTTTCCTGTTGTTAACATCTCACATGGTACATTTGTCAAAAGTAAGGCACCTATATTGATGTGCTGCTTTTAAGTCAACTCCAGATTTTGTTTGGATTTCTACAGTTTTTCTATTTATGTTGCCTTTCTGTTTCAGGATCTAGTTCAGGGAAACCCATTGTAAATAGATATCATCCCTCTGAGTCTTCTCTGATCTTTGACAGTTTCTCAGTCTTTCATTGACTTCAAGACCTTGACAATTTTGAGAAGTATTAGTTATTTACTTTGTGGAATGTTCCTCCTTTTGAGTTTGTCTGGTGTTTTCTTACTATTTGACAAGGGTTATATGTTCTTGGAAAGAATGCCACAGAATGCCATCATTTCATATTGGAGTATGTGATATACACAGGATATCGCTGATGATGTTAACCTTGATAACTTGGTTAAGGTAGTGTTTGCCAGGTTAAGTAGTAATGTTACTGTTCTTCCTTTTCTTTTTAAAAAAATATATTTTATTGATTATGCTATTACAGTTGTCCCAACTTTTTTCCCCTTTGCCCCCTTCCACCCAGTACCCCCATTCCCTCCAGCAATCCTCCACATTAGTTCATGTCCATGGGTCGTGCCTATAAGTTCTTTGGCTACTCCATTACCTCTACTGTACTTAACATCCCCCTGTCTATTTTGTACCTAACAATTTGTGCTTCTTAATCCCTCACCTTTCCCCTCATTTTCCCCTTTCCCCCTCCCAGTTGATATCCTTCCAAATGGTCTCCTTATTTATGATTCTGTTCCTGTTCTGCTTGTTTGCTTAGTTTATTATTTGGATTCAATTATTGATAGTTGTGAATTTATTGCCATTTTAGTATTCATCGTTTTGACCTTTTTCTTATATAAGTCCCTTTAACATTTCATATAATAATGCCTTGGGGATGACGAACTCCTTTAGTTTTACTTTGTCTCTGAAGTACTTTGTCTGCCCTTCCATTCTAAATGATAGCTTTGCTGGATAGACTAATCTAGGTTGTAGGTCCTTGCTTTTCCTCCCTTTGAATGCTTCTTGCCAGTCCCTTCTTGCCTGAAAAGTTTCTTTTGAGAAATCACCTGACAGTCTTATGGGAATCCCTTTGTAGGTAATTGTCTGCTTTTCTCTTGCTGCTTTTAAGATTCTCTCATTATCCTTAATATTTGGCATTCTAATTATGGTATATATTGATGTGGTCCTCTTTGGGTCCATCTTGTTTGGGACTCTATGTGCTTCCTGGATTTGTATGTTTATTTCCTTTGCCAAAGCAGGGAAGTTTTCTTTCATTCGTTTTTCAAATAAGTTTTCAATTTCTTGCTCTTCCTCTTCTCCTTCTGGCACCCCTATGGTTTGGATGTTGGTACGTTTAAGGATGTCCTAGAGGTTCCTAAGCCTCTCGTTTTTTTGAATTCTTTTTTTCTTTCTCCTGTTCTGATTGAATGCTTTTTTTCTCCCTTGTGTTCTAAATCATTGATTTGATTCTTGGCTTCATCCTCTCCACTGCAGCCTTCATTTCTGCCTGGGTCTTTTTTATGCTGCTGAAGTACCCTATGAGTTCCTGGAGCATCCTAATAACCAGTGCTTTGAACACTGCATCTCATAGGTTGTTAATCTCCATTTCATTTAATTCTTTTCCTGGAGTTGTGATCTGTTCTTTCATTTGGACCTTCTTTCTTAGTTTCCTCATTTTGGCAGCCTCCCTGTGTTTGTTTCTGTATATTAGGTAGAGCTGCTTTGACTCCCTGTCTTATTAGTGTGGCCCGTTGTAGAAAGGCGCATGGGTTAAGTTGTATAGGGCAGAGCCTTAGGTAATTGTGGCAGGGGCAAACTGTGTCACCACTCTGTTGATCTGTGTGGGGGAGGGCTCGCAGAGGGGACAATGCTGCTGCCTTGCCTTTGGAGTTTTTTCCGGGAGAAATCTGTCTCTGGCACTCAGACTTCATTTTCTCCCCATAGGCCACTGGTGCCTTTCCAGCTGTTGCCATGGTGCAGAATCCCAGAGGAGGTGGGTCTATGTGAGTTCTGAGTCCTAAGTCCATTGTGGGCTCTTTAAGAGGTGTCTCTTGAGAATTCGGCAGTTTCTTCCGCTGCCCTAGCCCCCCCTAGTTCTCACAGTCAGAAATTATGGGCAGTTATCTCCCTGGCTCTGGAACCCTGGGCTGGGTGGTCTGGACTGGGGCTGGGATCCCTCCCCCCCAGGTATACCCTCCCTTTTTTTATCCACCATACTTGGATGTTCGACCACCCATTTCTATCTCCATGCCTCGGCCCCTCCGCCCCTCCGCCCCTCCTACCCATCTAGATGAATGTAGCGTCTTAGATCCTTGGTTGTCTGACTTCCACACAGCTTGATTATCTGACAATTCTGGGTGATACTTGTTTTGTAGTTTGGTATCTTTTGTTACAGTTGTGCGCCAAGGCGAGGCATGTTTACCTACACAGCCGTCTTGACTGGAAGTCTATTTTCCCTTTTTTATACCTATTCTTTGGAAGTGAGTCATTAAGTCTAGCCCACCCTCGAACTATATTATTAGGAATTTTATAAGGAAGATTTAGCTCTTCTTCTCCCATTTATTTCCTCTTTCTTTTATTTTCTTTCTTTCTTCCTGTTTACCCATTTATTTTTAGAGAGAGGGGAAGGGAGGGAGAAAGAGGGAGAGAAATATTAATGTGTGGTTGCCTCTCATACGCCCCCAACTGGGGACCTGACCCATAACCCAGGCTTGTGCCCTAACTGGGAATCGAACCAGCAACCCTTTGGTTTGCAGGCCGCACTCAATCTACTGAGCCACACCAGCCAGGGACCCCATTTATTTCTTTATTCAACCATTTATCTATATTATATATCTGTTTTGTACTGAGGTATAATCCGATTGTTATTTATTTTTTTTTACTCAAATTGTTCCAGCTTTGACCATTGGGAGCTCTTTCAGGTTGGCTCCTGTGTCCCTTTCACATGCCAACCCCCCCTTTTTTTCTTTTTAAACATTTCCTAACTCTCTGGTACAAGATGCTGCAAGCTCATCTTGTAATTTCCCTGCCCCAACCCTAGAAACAGCCACTTCTCCAAGGAGCCCTGGTTCTTTTTATTGGACAGTTGTACATAGAAGCCAAGATGCAGGTGTTCATTGTGTTCATTGCTGAGGTGTCATTGTTCCTAGGCCTTCTCAGTGGACAGACCTTGGTAATATATGTATGTATACTCACCCCATGTATATGCACATACATATAATTGTTTCTCTGTCTTTCCTTCTGTATTTTTATTAAACTAAACATTAATTAATACAATTCTCAACTTTCAGAGGAAACTTATGTCCCAAACAAAAGTCCTTTTTGTAATGTACTTGTTGCAGAGATCTGACTTTTTAACTCCAGTAACACTTTTTAAGTGCCGCAGAAAATATTGTTTTCCATGACTTGATAATAGCAATTGTTTGTTCCTGGGATATGATCTTTGTTTAACGATGCATTCAAAGCATAATTCTGACTCAGTTGGAATGGTCAGACATTTTTGCATAGATATGATGTCAGATAAGCTATGATGGCCTGTCTCTTCAAAAATGACTTGTTATTTTATGGAGATAAGGAACCTCCTTTTTTGATAACTTGATTGTATTTCTTAGAGGTTTGTTAGTAAAGTCACTTTTAGATTCTTTCTATAAAGATAAGAAAAGAGTTCAGTAATCTCAAGTATTTCTTGAAATGAAATTCATTTGTTTAATGTGGTTGCCTTTTTTTTCTCTTTTCAGTCATAAGACTTAATGGAGCATTTTATTTATCTGAAAGTCAACTACAGGAAATAAATTTAAAAAGTCTTTTCAGCAGGTATCACAAGTTTTATTGACTTCCCTCAAGTAGATCCTATTCCCTCTTTATGCACAATTTTATGCATCATACTGCTAGGTTCTTTAAATCAAGAGCTAAAATTAGAGGTGGCACTGCTACAAGATAACTAGAAGTATTAGCCTGATCACAATGACTGAGGAAGGAAAGCTACAAAATATAAAACATTAAAATTCAAAAAAACAATTGAAACTGTTTCGTTTTGATGCAGGAGTTCCTTATACCTCTGTGGCAATAGAGCTTGAGGATATTGCTGCCTTGGTTGCTCAAATGAATTATCCTTAAAAATTTAAATGATTATCAATATACTTTGTTTAAGACTAAGAGGTTTATGTGTTTTCTTAGATTAAGATAAAAAAAGTTACATAAAAATAATTGGTGTTTTGGGGATAAATCTCTGATACTGGCAAACTCTGCTATCTAGAATATCCCATCCCCTCATTAGCTGTTTTTTCTTTTTCTTTTTTGTATATTTTTGTAGCATTTGTTTTTTTCATTTCATGTTCTTATCTACTTGCATTGTAAAGTCTCCCCCTTATAGATATTAGAATGTTTTCAGTACTGTAATTACACTCTTTTCTTTTGATCCTTTTCTTTTTTTTGTAATGTGCTACATTTTTTAAAAAGAAAAAAATGTTTCATGAACATCTCCCAGTCTAGAACTAGCACTCTTGAGTGCTTCATTTGGGAGTAAAGACCGAAGTCTTTCTATCCCTAGTTTCTTGATTTAAAAAAATATATTTTATTTATTTTTAGAGAGAGGGGAATGGATGGACAAAGAGGGAGAGAAACATTGATGTGCGAGAGAAACATTGATTGGTTGCTTCTTGCATGCCCAACTGTGGACCTAGCCCATAACCCAGGCATGTACCCTGACTGGGAATCAAACCAGTGACCTTTAGGTTTTCGGGAAGACGCTCAACCCACTGAGCCACACCAATCAGGGCTTGATTTTATTTTTTTAATCATGGAGGGTGTTAAATCTTGTGAAATGCTTTTTATTGCATCAACTGAGATGATCATATGGGTTTTATCCTTCATTTTTTTAGTGAAGGACAATGTTATGGTGTGCTAACTTGGTTAATTTTGTTATTTTGAATTATCCTTGCATTCTAGGAATGAATCCTACTTGGCTATGCTATATAATCCTTTTAGTACTGGGTTGGGCCAAAGTAGGTTTACAGTTGTTCAGATGGAAAATAATACAATAATTAGTAAATAATAAAGACAAGATTAAACTCTGTTTCATGTACTTAAAACTGTAAACCTGCTTTTGCCCCACCCTGTATACTGTTGGATTTGGTTTGCTAGTATTTTGTTGAGGATTTTTGCATCGATATTTATCAGCAATATTGGTCTATAGTTTTCTTTTTATTGCATCACCTGAGTACAGACCATAGGGAGGCCTGCTTGGAATGTGATACTGACTACTTGGTGCCACAGTTATGCTAAATGTTACTAAATGACTTAGAAATTCTTCTTCTTAGTACTAGGTGTATAGAGAAATCATAATATTATCAAGGTTAATCCACATTG
Organism: Furipterus horrens; assembly: GCF_987537825.1. Taxonomy (NCBI): domain Eukaryota; kingdom Metazoa; phylum Chordata; class Mammalia; order Chiroptera; family Furipteridae; genus Furipterus; species Furipterus horrens. Next base: position 11,972,483 of record NW_028327172.1, read on the forward strand.
AAGCATATATCAGAACTTCATTCCTTTTGATGGATGAATGATATTCCATTATATGGATATACCACATATTGTTTACCCATTTATCAGTTGATGGATTTTGGGGGGTTGTTTCTACTTTGGAGCTATTATGAATAAAGCTGCTATTAACATTTACTTACAAGTTTTTGTGGGGTTATATACTTTTAGGTTATTAATATCAAATATTTTCCCATTTACATGCTTACCAACAATGTACAAAAATTTCAGACCTCTTTTTGAAAAGCTTTCTTTTGGGGGCAATATTGGACATAGTATTTACAGTAAATTTCTTAATATTTTCTTGTAAGGTTCTTTCTGCTTCCTAATCAAGAGAATGATACTATTGATAAAGATATTTAATATGACTTGCTATATAAAGACATTGTTTAGGAATTTTAGGCTGCAGAAAAACTCATCTGAGTGTTGGAAAACGAGTCTGCCTGACAGATGTGTAATGTATGTTTTGGGTTATTCTACTTACTAGGGTGCGTTTTGTTTATCCTTATACCTTGTTGATCCAGACAAAATGACCATATTTGACTATTCTTGGATGGGATTTGAAAGAGTAATTTTCATTGATGTTTCCCTTTGGAAGTGTTATAGAATAGCATCTGAGATTCATACCAAATGGCCGTTGACTGGTTTGTAAATAGAAGAGTACAGTACAAACCATTAATACTAAATTGCAGAAAGAACTGGCTTTAATTCATTGGTACAAAAATAGAGATCCATACTGGAAATTAGCAGTAAGTAATAATCCAGTTACACTTGAACTCTCATACATTACTGGTGCAGGAGGAGTGCAAAATGTTTCATACAGCCCCTGTGGAAAACATTTTGCCAGTTACATATAAAATTAAACATACACGTATTGTACTACCCTGCATTCCCACTCCTGGATATTTGTCCAGGAGAAATGATAAGTTGTGCTCAAGCAAAAATCTGTAGCATTTTTTCGCCTAATTGATAAAAACTGGAAACAATTCACATGTCCTTCAACTGGGAAGTGAATTAACAGAACGTGCCAGATCATACAGTGGAATACCGCTTAGCAATAAAAAGGAACAGGCTGATATGTGCAACAACATGGGTTATCTCAGTTGGATTATACTAAGTGAAAAAAAGCCAGACAAAAGCTGCATACTGAATGATCCTTTTTTTTTTGAAGATTTTATTTATTTATTTTTAGAGAGAGGGGAAAGGAAGGAGAAAGAGGAGAGAAATATCAATGTGTGGTTGCCTCTTGCGTGCCCTCAACTGAGGACCTGGCCTGCAACCCAAGCATGTGCCCTGACTGGGAATCGAACTGGAGACCTTTTGGTTTGCAGGCCAGCGTCCAATCCACTGAGCCACACCAGCCGGGGCTGAATGATTCTTTTTATGTGGCATTGTGGAAAAGGCAAAACTGTAGAAACAGAATACTGATCAGTGCAGTGATTGCCTGGGGCAGAGAGGTTGACTACAAAGGAGCACAGGGAATTTTTTGGCTATTGGAAATGTTCTTGAATTGTGGTGATGGATACATGACCAAATGTTTGTCAAAACTCATAGAACTGTGTACTAAACAGAGTGAATTTTACTGTATGTAAGTTATACGTCAGTAAACGTGACTTAAAAGCTTTTAGCTCAAAGAATGTCTTTTCTCCCTCCCCGATCCTCAGTAATGCCACATTTGACATCTAGAACAGTCAGTGGGAGGGAACTATACATTTGCTTTCTAGTTTTAAAAGGAATGTGATAGAAAAGCTAGACAACAAATATAGGGTGGGGTGAAAGTAGGTTTACAGTTGTATGGAAAAGAATACAATAATTAATAAATAGTACAAGAATAGTGTTTCCCATACTACTCTAAAACTATTTTTGCCCCACCCTGTATTTGTTAAACATTGTACATATTACTTACCAAATACTTATATATACCACTATATATATTAGGCACTGTCTGGGTACTTTACAAATATTATGAATTTAAGTCATTTAATTCTAATAACCCAGTTAGGTAGGTAGTATTATTTTTCCCATTTTACATATAGAAAACAGAAGCACAGAGAGGTAGGGATTTGTCCCAAGCCACACAGCTAATAAATGGCACAATCAGGATTTGAACTAAGCATTCTAGTTCTAGAGTCCCTGCTCTTAATCACTAACTTTGCTTGTTTCCTTCATTGAATATGATTAATAAAGAATACCAGTTATGCTTAAAACTTCTTTTTTCCCTTCTGGTTATGTATGTTCTAAATATTTTCCTGTGGTTAATTTGTTGCAGAAAAAACATTACAGTGGAGGGAGATTTTTTTTTTAACATAAGAAATGCCATCTTTCTGATACATGAATTATCATTTTCCCATGTTCTTTTCTATGTTTTACTCATGTGTAGGTTATATTTACTAAATCATTTTCTAAACAGTTTCCGTTTTGCCATGTTAAGGAGAATATTACTACTTTAATTTATTGAATTAAAGGTTTTACATGTCCAGTTTCGTCTCTTAATGCCATCATAAAGAAAAGAAGCAACAACAAAAATAAGATGAGCTATGTTTGGACTGTGATATTTGGTAAGATATCTAAGAATTATTCAGAAATACTGTAGTTATGTAAAATGTCTATGCATTTCGGACAAAAGATAGAAATCCTTATGATAATAATCTTGAGCTCTGATGTCAGAGACTGAGCTGTACAATCAGTGGATTTTTTTCTCTCTAAATTTTTAATAAACACTGCACTGGGTATTATTCATTTGTGTGTATGCCCTGTACTATGCTCATTGAGATTATCAGGATTCTATGTCAGGGAAAATGTTGGTCATACCTTTTAGGATACATATTCAGTATTCATTTTATATAACACACAGGAAGAAAAAGGTGATTAAGATAATCTGTTGGCCAAAAAGTGCATTTGTTTTTTTTCCATTAGAAGGCCCTAGTAGCACTTAGTTGTCTTTAACGTCATTTGAAACAATTTTGTTAGATTGTATTGTGACAGCTGTCATTTCGACATACATTTTTTAAAAACTTATCAAAGTTGGTGAATTTTTGTGTAGCCATTTTAATATTGAAGATGGAAGAAAATGTGCTTGATTATTTCAAGAAAGGTAAAAATGCAACTAAAACGCAAAAAGATTTGTGCAGTGTAGGGAGAAGCTGCTGTGAGTGGTCAGCCGGATCAGAAGTGGTTTGTGAAGTTTCGTGCTGGAGATTTGTTGCTGGACGATGCTTCATAGTCAGTCAGGTAGACCAATTGAAGTTGATAGCGTTCAAATCAAGACATTAATTGAAAACGATCAATGTTATACCATGCAGGAGATAGTCGACATACTCAAAATATCCAAATCAGTAAAGTCATTGGTCAGAATAAAAAACATGTCTTTTATTTTATGGGGAAAAAAACATATGGACTTTTGCCCAATCCAATACATTTCAGCCCTTGCCCTTGAAGTGTTCACAATCTAGTGGAAGGCTGATCTACAAAATGTTATTACCCTCAGAATAGTGTGATATGCTCTATGAGGATACAATGAAAGAGAATCTTCTTTTAAATTTATTTTCCATTACCATTTATCCCCCTTATACCCTCCTCCCCTTCAGAAAGGAAATCTTAACTACCTAACTAAAAAGTATCATTTACTTATCCTTGAATTCTCTAAGACATGCCAAGTAAGGGTAACGTGGGTCTGTTCCCTAGTAGAACAGTCTTCATGCCTGTCCTTTGAAATCTAAATTTCCACTTTGAACCCCTATTTGGGATGGTAAATGTTAGGGCATTTATTAATGAATGGTCTTTAGCTTCACTAAATTGAGTCCCATACTGGTCTGGTGGTGGCTGAAAGCTTTAGTAAAGTGTGTTTAATTATCAAGTTTAGGTGGAGTAATACAGGCTTAAAAAACACACAGCCCTTGCCTGTGTGCCTCCGTTGTTTGGAGCATCCTCCTGTAGACCAAAAAAGGTCGAGGGTTTTATTACCTGTCAGGGCACACCCAGGTTGGGGTTCAATCCCCCGCTGGAATGTGTACCAGAAGGCAACCAATAAATGTTTCTCACATACATGTTTCTATCTTTCTCAATCTCTCTCTCTCTCTCTCACACTCTCTCTTCACCCCTTCCTCTCTCCCTCCCCCTCCCCCACTCCCTTTCTCTGTAAAAGCAAAACTGTGAACATTAAAATGACAACAAACTCACAACTATCAACAACTGAATCTAAAAAATAAAAACAAAAAAAAGCAAACAACCAGTATAGGAACAGAATCATAGGAATGGGGATCATTTGGAGGATTGTCAGCTAGGAGGGGGAAGGAGGAAAAAGGGGAAATGGTGCAGGGATCAAAAAGCATAATTGATAGGAACGAAATAGACAGGGGAATGTTAAGAATAGTATTGGAAGTGGAGAAGCCAAAGAACTTATATGCACAACCCATGGATGTGAACTAAGTGGGGGGTGGGACTGCTGGAGTGAAGATGGATTACTGGGTGGAGGGGGGCAAAGAAAAAAATTGGGACAACTGTAGCAGCATAATCAATAAAATATACTTAAAAAATAAATAAAAGCAATGAAAAAATGTCTCTGGTAAGGATTAAAAACACACACACACACACGCACACACACCCTGGCTTGGTAGCTCAGTTGGTTAGAGCGTCATCCAGATAAGCCAAAGTTGCAGGTTGGATCCCTGGTCCAGGCACTTACAAGAATCAACCAATGACTGCATCATAAATGGGTAGAATAGTGAATAAATGTTTCTCTCTCTCCCTGCCCCTTCTCTCAAAAAATCAATCAATAAAACACACAAATCTTTCTTGAGATATGAAGGAGACACAAAATGCAGTCAAACTTTGTAAGCTGAGATTGAGGAAAAATTCCTCCTATGAAAAAAAATGAAAACTTATTGATAACCTATGGAGAGCTCAGAGACCACTACTTAACTCTCTGAGATATTATTAATCTAGTTTCTCCTACACTTTTCTCAAGAACTCTTCATATTAAATTAGATGAATGAACAATTGTGTTTGCATGCAAGATTTCCTTATCTGGATACATAGATTTGTAATGAATCTTGGCCAGTTTTCGAAAGATTACATTTTACTCACAAGAAGAGTGTTATTTTTCTATTTCATCTCCTGTTACCTTCCTACCCATCTTGTATCATTGTCTGGGATTCCTCTATTGAGGGAAGAGAAAGAAGTCAGTGAAAGGGTGAGTGAAACAGGACAGGCTGCCAGAAATCTTTTCTGGGCCTTTGAGTTGCCATTTGAAGAACACTGCTCAAGTTAAAGAAGTAGGCGCTTACTTAATGGGGTCTATATGTTTATCCCGATGCTTTGACTATTTCCTGCATCAATTATTTTTCACCCCTGGAGGAAGGATTAGGATTGTGGTACTAGGAACTGATCATCTCCTTTGTTTCTGGAACATTACCTGTGTTGCCACCAAAAAATGAGGTTCACCCATCCGTGGTGGAATCTTCCTGGTTGGGCCTTAATTTGCCTTAGAAACCCTGTGGGCTAGAAGAGGCCCCCTAGTCCTGCAGACCTCTGGGCGAAGGGCAGCGGCCCCTTTAAACTGTTAAGAGTTTGCGGGAAGGGGGCCCAGGAGGGGCGGGCACTCAGCACGCTCGGGGCCCCGCCCCTGGAGGGGGTGTTTCCCAGCGGGCCAGCAGCACCGGTGCGCCAACCCGCCGGTGTTCCTGCTGATTCTGCCGGACTTTAGGGCCTCTCCCTGCCTGGGGAGCGTAAGTGTCAAACTGCGGGCGGAGGGTCACGCATCCCGTGCCTGGGCCGGAAGCCCTGGTGGACAGTATCGGGGACTTTCCTGGCCTATCAGAGGCTAAGGCCGGCGAAAGAGCATAAACAATGCGGGTTGCTGTGAGCTAAAGCCTGGGGCATCTGCTCTACTTCTGGGTGGCGACTGCGGCCCCAGAGTGCTTGTTTGGATTGACCGGTGCCCACGACCTGGCTGTGCCTCCCGTGGCCCCTACTTAGCGTAAGGAGAGGGCTGCTTTTTTTCCGAGTATAACCTTGTCGAGCTGGATGGGTGCAGCTGAAACCAGTGCCCTTGAGCCTTGGGTCCTTAGCCTGGGAGCTGGAGACCTGAGTAGCTTCGGGGTGAGTAGGCGTTAGGTTTTCACCTACGTTGGTACAGTTGAGCAGTAACTCTCAAAGTTGACCTAATTCACAGCCAGGTTTAGTTTTCAGCCTCCCCAGAGGCCTGTGTTGTTGTTGGGTCCACCTTTTGGAGACACTGACAGTGATCATCTGTCAGGGAGAGTCCAGTTCAGCTTCTTTCCTGCTGAGGTGTAGCACGAAGTGAAAGACAGCTCTTTACTCTTCCCCCTCTCTGAAGGAATTTGTGGGAGACCACCTTCCCAGGACTAGAACAGCAAGCATACCCAAGTTTGTCAAGATAACCTGCTAGAGGAGCAGTTCAGATTTCTGGTTCCCTGGTGATGCAGAATACTCCAGCAAAAGGATAATTCTCGTCCGTGTTTATGGGAATTACCCGGAGTCAGGGAGGATTTTTAAATTAAAAGGAAAGGCTTGTCATTTTGTTGCTGGCTACTTAGAGGCTTTGTCTGACTTGGCCAAGTAATAAAAATCTTAAATTTTGTATGTCACTTACATAATTGTTATGCTTCTTTAATAGAATTACTTGTTCCTAGACATGATTTGAGTGTTTGTGTATTCTGTTTTATCCTTGTTTTATAATTATTTTCTTTTTTGCAGTGGGACTATCATCATACCTCATTGGTCATTCAAAGGAGTTGTTTTTTGAGTGAGCAAAAATTTTTCTCAAACTTCCCTCGGACTCATTCTGTGCTTCTGCAGTAGCATTTCCTTAGCCAGAAGTGAGAGTCTAGGAATGGTAATCAGATCCAGATCTCCTGTATTTTGATAGTGAAGAGTTTTTGTAGGTCAAGGGCTTGGAAATGAGCCATAAAATAGTTTCACTGCCATAGCTTCTTCCCAGGTAGAAAGCTAAAACAATCTGTTTAATAGCTGTATAATTATTCTTACGGACTGTCAAGGTACAGGAGAGGATACCACACTGGGACCCTTGGATAGTGAGAAAGAATAGTGGATTGAGAGACAGGAGACGTAGCTCCTAGACCCAGCTCTAACATTACTCATGACTTAATCTCTTCATGCCTTACTTTTAGCTGGTTGATAAATGAGAAAATTCATAGATTGCTTGAGTCTATGTTATGATAGTATATATAATGCATATTCAGTAGGTAATTTGTTATTTAATTGAATACAAAACTGAAAAGTCAGACAGTTTGAAATTTAGTCTAAGTTCTGCCTTTATGTATGACCTTAGAAACATTTCTTAAGTTCTGGTCTAAAAATAAACAATTACATCTAAATCTTCTCAGCAGTAGTGTGAACTGTATGCTATTTGAGCTCTTTGGTAGACATTTTAGATACATCAATGGTGTAAGATTATAGTATTTTTATAGATCAGATGTATTTTATGACTGGCCCCCTTACCTTTGCCTCTGTTTTAGGCTAGGTTAAAATCTAAGAGAGCTGAATAATTGGAAGTTTCAGAATATTTGTAATATAGTCTAGATTGAATGAACCATAGCAAGCGTTATATATAGTAGTTCAAATTAATTTTATTAATGCTTTGTTGGCAATTTTATTCATTCTTAAATCATCAAACCTTGCTATGTATTGAAAAGTTGATTTTCTGTGTCTGTTTATAAAATCCAGACCCCTCTCTTCATCCCTGGTGCCATATTTCAGTCACTTGAAGATCATTATTTCTCATCTAAAACCAAACTTATATTCCTTACCTCTTCTTCACTTCCCCCAAACAACCAACCCAGAACTTCTTTCTGACATATTTTTCTGTCATTGGTACCACTGTTCCCCCATCACCTAGACTGGGGCCTCCTACTAGACTCCCACATCCTTAGTTGCTAAGGCTTATTGATTCTGCTTCTTTTAATTAACTCCCTTCAGTGTCCCATGCTCACCCTTTCCATTCCTAGTGCCAAAACCTCTTTCTGGCTTCTATTTATCTTTGCCCTGGAATACTGCAGTAGTTTCCTATCAAGACTTTTTACTTTCTTTCTCTTCCAATTCATTCTATATAGGCTTTTCTAAAGTAGAGAGGCTCACATCATTGCCCTTCTTCGGTTCATCAGCATCTTCTGCTGTTTTGCTTAATATTCAGGATTCTACATGACCTGACCCTGGTCTGCCTTTCTGGTCTTACACTCCAATAAATGGAGCCGCTCATTGTTCCCTAAACACGCTTAGGACTTTCCAAGACTTTGCCTTTATTGTTTTTGTTTTTTTAATTGTTTATTTCTTTGTTTGCTTATTTATTTTATTTTTAGAGAGAGGGGAAAGGAGAAAGAGAGGGAGAGAAACATCACTGTGTGGTTGCTTCTCACTCACACCCCTAACTGGGGACCTGACGTGCAACCTAGTAATGTGCCCTGACTGGGAATCGAACCAGCGATACTTGGCTCGCAGGCTGACAATCCACTGAGCCACAGCAGCCAGGGCTGCCTTTATTGTTATCTCAGTCTAGAACATCTTCTCTTCCACTCCTTTTTTGCTTTGTTTTGTTTTTTGAAAAAGCTCACCAGTCATTCATCACTGAGTTCAGATGCCGTCCTTTCTATGAGATTTTCACTGACCATCCATCACTCACTGGTGGTTAATCTTTTCTTTGAACTCTCATAATCTTTATTTGTCCCTTGGTAATGTCACTTCCCATACATACTATGTTTTTTATTATGATTATTTGTTTACACATATTATTTGTACTCCTGTGAACTCCTTGAGCACATCATGAAAATTCAGTGAATGAATCTAAAATTGGAATGGAGTAATTCCTTATTATTAGGTCCTACTATTAGAAAGAACTCTTAACTTTTACCGTCAACCTATGCACATGTAAAATGATTGGTAGCTTTAACAAATAATTCTTACTTCCTAAGAATTTTTGTCAGTAAACTGTGTTAGTTTGGGTTTTTATTTTTTAATTTAATTTAATTTATTTTTTGAGATTTGCTTTTATAAAAATTTATTATTCTTCATTTTTAAGTTTAATATTTGTTGTATTTTTTTTTTCTATTACCATTTAGTCCCCTTCTACCCACCTTCCCCGTGGCTTCTTTTTCTTTTTGTGTGTATTTTTCATTACCAAGTAGTCCTGTTATATACCCGCCTCCCACTGCAATCACCACACTGCTGTCCGTGTCCATGAGTCCTTTGAAAAAGTTTTAGTGAGAGGTAACTCATACACCATTCACTCATTTAAAGTGTACAGTTCAGTGGCTTTTAGCATATTTATAGATTTGTGCATCATCATGCTATGATCATTCCTCTCTTAACCAAGGACAGGTTAACAGTGTGTTAAAGCCCAAGTGGGTAGTTAGGCTCATTAGGCAGCTGCTGGTTGAGAGTGATTTCATTTTACCAAATAACTGCACTGTAAATTTCTCTAAATTACCTGAGCCCTTTTGAAGGCAAATAAACTTTTATATAAACTCTCATTTGTCATTTATATTTTCATTGAGTTGGGTAATCACCAAAGTAAATTTATTATTTATAAAGTATGAATAATTTTCACTGTATATTATCTAGAAACCAGATGCAGATAAATTGTAGGAATTTCACCAAACTAGGAATCAAGAACTCTCTTGTAGACCAGTCTCCCTTCCCTCAGTGGCTGCTGCACGCTTCTCTAGCGTTCATCTCAAACTCATCTTGTCCCAGACTTATCCTTATCCCTCTCTTCTACCCCTTCTGCATTCACTCAGGAAGGGGATTCTTTGACGTTCCTTAATCCATCCATTTTTCTCCATCACCATTCCTACAGCCTTTAGGTCCGGCTGCCATCATCTGCACTTAGACGACAGCCTTCTGATTTCCCTCCATTGTCACTGCCATCCAAGCCATTCTTTACATTGCTTTCTTTACATCACAGGGTCTTCAAACAATGCAAGTTTGATAGTATAAGCAATTTTTTCTACTTACAGTCCTTCAAAGTCTCCTTTTACCTTTGGGATAAAGTCCAAATTTCGTTCTTTAAGACCTCCTAAGGTCTGATCTTAATTACTTTGCAGCCTGACTTTACACCCCCTTCCTTTCCTTATGCCTTTTTTTACTTTACCCTCGCTGAACGAGTTTCAGCTCCTCAGACCGCCACAATAAAAGAAGCTAGAATAGGTTCTGTGGCTGTTTCTAAGCTCTTGCTTAGCTCTGTTTCTGTGCTTATGTCTGAATGATAAGTTTGTGAGCCAGCACAAGTCTTTAACCACACTTTGAGGAGCTCTGAATTGTAGTGCACCACGTGGGTGAATTTTACAAATGAAATTTTAAGTGAAAAAAATAAGTTACGGAGGATTACAAACAGTATAACTTTTCTAAAGCTCACAAGCGCAGTTAGTTTTGTTGTTTAGGGATGTGTGACTGTGCCTGTGGTATAGAACTAAGCAGACTTCAGGAAAGTGCTTCTGGGGAGAAGGATGGAGAAGGAAAGAAGTGCACAGGCACAATAATAATATTGGTAGTGTTCTGATTTTCACATTGGTTGGTAGGTCAATTTTATTAACACTTCACAACTCTTATTGTATATGTTTTTGTGTATATGTAGAAATTAAATTCTAAACTTAATTTTATAATTAAAATAATGATGAAGTGCTTTTTTTCTTAGTGTATCAATCCTGGAAGAAGACAAACACAGAGACGGAGCAAGAGTCCTCCGTGTCACATGCATACACGGACACTGCATCCATTATTTCAGTGGCTGGGGAGTTTTGGGAATGAATCAGGCTTTTCCTTTTAATAGAAAGATCGTAAATACCAACTTTTAAAAACTCAGACTTCATAGTAGAAGCCATTTCAGAAAGTGCAACACAATGGTATCTAAATTTTCTATGAGGCACTTAGGTTGGATAACCTGTTTTTTCATGTTTCCAAAAGTAATGAACAGGAAAAAAAGAAAAATGTTGTAAAAGTTATCTCATAGAACACCGACAATGGAATATTATTGTTCACATTCTATTAGTTGGACAGTGTTTTAAAAGATTTCATTGAGTGTTTCTCTTTGAAAAACAGATGGGGAAATACTGCTTTTGCAGCGCAAACTTGTGCCAGGAAAGTAATGTTAGAGGTTTTCAACCCAGGCTGCACATTAGATCACCGTGGGACTTAAAAAAAATAATTTATTGAAGTAAAATTCACATAACATAAAATTTAACCATTTTAAAATGAACAATTCAAAGGGCATTTTGTACATTCACAGTATTATGCAACCAACACCTCTGTCTAGTTCCAAAATATTTCCATTACTTTACAGTAAAATTCTTTACCTATTAAGCAGTTTCTACCCCAGTTCCCTCTGTCCCCAACCCCTGGCAACCATCAATCTGCATTCTGTTTCAGTTAACTGATCTAAAATAATTCTAGATATTTTCATAGAATGGAATCATACAGTATGGGGCCTTTTGTGTTTGGCTTCTTTCACTTAGCATCGTGTTTGTGAAGTTCATCCAGTTTAGCATGTATCAGTACTTCACTCCCTTTTAGGGCCGAGTAATAGTCCATTGTATGTACATGCCACAGTTTGTTTATTCCATCCATTGGTGGACATTTGGGCTATTTTTTGGCTTTTGAGAATAGTGCTGCTATGAACATGCATGTATATGTACTTGTTGGAATACCAGTTTTCAGTTCTTTTGGGTATAAAGCTAGGAATAGAGTTGCACATAGGCTGTTTCAAGGTAGATATTATCAAGGTATATATTCATTAAACAGATACTTATTGTCAGACCGGGACTGAGGATGGAGAGGAGAAATAAGCCATATTATTCTATTTTTAAGTTTTTAAGGAACCACTAAATTGTTTAACATGGTGAGTGGACTATTTTCCATTTACTTGGAGAACTTTAAAGATACAGAGCTACAATAATTAATTTTTATTGTACTTGACAAACATCAGAGTACAATTGTTTGAAAAATTAAAAAAATAAGGTCTGGTCCTTCATTATAGTGCTTGAGAACTCTACATAGTTAAGTCATTTTTGTTGCTGTATAATATTACACTGTGTGATATACCACTAGGTATTCATGCTTTTTAATATACCTGTGAAGTGCTTCCAACTTTTCACTTTCATGAACAACAGTGCTATGAATATCCTTGTCAAGGTCTTCTGGTGCAGTTGTCACCAGTATCTAGGGTATATACCTAGAAATGGAGTCGCTGGATAGTAGGGTATATGCATCTTCAACTAAAATAATGCCATACTGGTTTTCAAACTATTGTACTATTTTATCTCCTGCCATTGCTATATTAGAGTTTCTGTTCTCTGTTAAGGTTTGATTCCTACTCTAAAATGTACTGCTATTATTTTACAGGGTCCTGGGGATTTTAAAGTGTTCTTAATGAAAGTTCTACTTACTCTGATAAACTTTTACAATTCAGTCTTTGAGTAGTTAACTTTTCCTGGAATATTTCCTACATTTTCATAGGAGGGAACAGGTTGTAAAAGAAGAGGTGCAAACTTTGAATCTTAGTGTGATCTCATAGCCTGCCAGTTTTGTTGTTTTAGGCAAGTTACTTAATCTTTGTGGGCCTATTGTATAAAGTGGAGAGAATATCTTTCTTTCATGTAGTTAGTACAAAATGAATCAACATGCTTAGCAAGTATTTTGCACAATGCCTGATTCAAGGTAGATGTTATCAAGATATATATTCATTAAACAAATATTTATTGAATATATATTAATGTCTGACCAGGACTGGGGATGGAAGGAGAAATGAACAGAATCCCTTCTGTTATTTATGATACTGAAAAATTGGAAACAATTAAAATTCCAACAGTAGGATTGCTGATAAAAATGGAATGCTATGCAGCCTTTAAACGTCATGTTATCAAGTATAGGAGAATTGTTTGTGATCATATAAAAAAAAAGATTGCAAGAGGATTTCCTTTTTTTTTTTTTCCATGTAATTTATACACTGTATATGCATTGAAAGTAGACACACACTTTAGTGTTCATCAAGGTGGTGAAATTGTGTCTTAATCACAATTTTCTGTACTTCCCAGATCTTCTGCAATTAGCAAACATTGATTTTTTTGTTGTTGTTGTTACTCTTTGTTTATTCATTCATTGGTTGCTCCTTGTATTGTGCCCTGACCAAGGATCCAACCCACAACCTTGGCTTATTGGGATTATGCTCTGTTTGACCAACTGAGCTACACCTGGCCAGGGCCATCTTCTCTTGCCCTTTTAAAAGGCCAAGAAGCTCAGCTCTTCAGTTTTATTCTAGCTTTGTTATATATCTAAGAAATTTCCATTTGGGAAACTAAATAAACATCATTTTTTAAAAAACAAATATCTGTGCTTTCTAGATTTATTTAGAGTTTCGATTGACTTTTACTTTTAAAATGTTCTTTTAATGGGTATATAAACTAAAGAATGGGCTTTTAAAATCTTATTGGTGCATCATAATAAAACAAAAATCTCAGAAAAGTCATTTTGTCTTAAGAGGATTGCTTGATGCTAGAGTTAATAAATAATCAATTTTTATTTAATCAGGAATTACTCTTAACTCTAAGGAGAAACTGGAAGCACAATGGGAGATGATAGTGAATGGCTGAAGCTGCCAGTTGATCAGAAATGTGAACACAAGGTGAGACTTTTCTGGAATTCAAATTTCAATGCCATTGGCTCGTTTTGTCAGCAGTTATACTATGCAATATGTAGTATAAAGCTACCCAGCGATTACGCAGGACAACTGAAAAACAACATACTTGGGAGATTGGGTAGTTTTGGCAGGAAGATTCATGTCTGAATTGTCACATCTTTAATGCCATGTTCTAAAGAAGTAATAGCTAATACTTGAATACTTTGTATCTAACTGAGATACATTTATAATGGTCGGTTAATGAATTTTAGATGACCTTAGCAGAATATTATAAATATTAACCACTTAGGAGAAAAAGTTTATTAGCTAATCTTTTTAAAAAACTATCTGAATTTCTTAAACTCCTTTTTTGTTTGCACTTATTGGGTCCTTTATTCAGATATCCTGGTATAGAGTAGATATCCACTGCTTCCCATGCAATTACCAGTAAGTAATTATAGTGTTATTAAGTTTTGTTTTTCAAAATGCTACTTTTCTTCTAGCTGTGGAAAGCAAGGTTAAATGGGTATGAAGAGGCCCTGAAGATCTTCCAGAAAATAAGAGATGAAAAGAGCCCAGAATGGTCCAAATTTTTAGGATTAATAAAAAAATTTGTGACTGATTCCAATGCAGTGGTTCAGTTGAAAGGATTAGAAGCTGCACTTGTATATGTTGAAAATGCCCATGTAGCAGGAAAGTAAGTAGTTTCTTTTTAACTCTTCTGTTAAAAATCCCTGTCTGGTGCTACCTGGATTAATCTATATATTCATGGATTACTGTCCTTGGTTATTAGCACTTTTAGAATATATTAATTTTCTTACTTTCATAGTTCCTTGATACTTGGTTTTTGTTTTTGTTTTTCTTTTAGTCTTTATCTGTTCTCAGAAGTCTAAATGGTATATGAAATCTCTAAAAAGGGACAGATTAGAAATCAGATCTTGGGTTTTTACCCTAAGGTTTGATGAACAAATGGTATTTTTTTTCCTTTTCAGCCTTTCACATGGAAATTACTCTAGACTAAGAAGGAAAATCTTCAGTAGCTTTTAGAAGAAACAGAGGTTGTCAGCAAAGAAATGATCAGAATTTCACTGAAAATATTTGGGCTTTACAAAAATCTTTGGCTAAGATCCCAGCTAGTGATCTTAGAGTCACATCTTTCTCCCTGCGGTCATTAGGCACTTTTATCTTTCAACCTGTTTGACTTGAGCTGTGGATAAAGATGTTTCTAGTGAGTCCTCTCTCCCATACCTCTTAAATCTGATTTTTCTAACTCTAGTCTTTATGTCATTGAAAGGAGCCCCCCCCCCCCACGCATGTACACACCTGCAAGGGGGCCCTTGATTTGAGAGTTTTGTTAACATCACCACGTCTCCCTTGCCTTAGTGAAATCATTGTTTTTTTAATTTCTTTTTTTTTCTCATACCAGAAACTTTTTTTGACAAATGCTGCATGTAATGCCAACCCACTCAGTTCCTCTAATTTCCAACAGTACAGGATTTATTTAATTTAGAAGAGGTTCAAAGCAGGGAAGTTATTGTAGTCTTGCCAAGGAGCTGGGAGCAGCCCTTTGTTACTAAAGGTGGATACATAGCCGTTCCTTCTGTCAAGAAATTCTCTTAAGGAGTGTTTAAAATTACTTTTTAAAAAAATTTCACAAAAACAGTAACTTCATAATCCTATTTTTGTATAATGTGTGTGTGTGTGTGTGTGTGTGTGTGTGTATTCATATGCATATGCATATAGAAAGGTCTGGAAGGATAAATACCAGAAAGTTGAAAGTAGTATTCTCTGGGTAGTGGGGTTTCAGGGGATTTTTGCTTTCTTGTTTGAATTTTCTACATTTACAAACAATCTATCGTTCTGTGTTATTGTCTGGTGTGACATGTCTTAAACTTTTGCATAACGTTTTTGATATTCTCAAACAGAAATTTAAAAAATTAGAAACTCATTGACATTATTCCTGCGCATTTTAAAAAGTATATGTGTTGCTCTTCCACACCCACCCGCTGCCTTCTGTGACCTTTTTCCAGCTCTTTGTACTAAAGTGTGTTTTTGTGTGTGTGGTTGTTGTTTATAATCTATATTACAGAACTACAGGAGAAGTTGTATCGGGTGTTGTAAGTAAAGTATTCAACCAACCCAAAGCCAGAGCCAAGGAGCTGGGCATCGAGATTTGTCTAATGTACATAGAGATTGAGAAAGGAGAGGCTGTGCAGGAGGAGCTCCTGAAAGGCCTGGACAACAAGAACCCCAAGATTATAGTGGCCTGCACAGAGACACTGAGGAAAGCCTTAAGGTGAGATTTTTTTCATTTATCTTCAGTTCTATTAACTATACTGAGTTTGGGTTCCTGGTTTAAACAGAAATGAAAACTGCTAGACTTGACTTGGCATGTTATACCAACCAGGAAAGTGACCTGGAAAAGCTGAACTCAGTCCTCAAGTGTGGACTTTGTATTCAGTAATTTTAGCCTCCACGTGTGTTGCTTATTTTATCTAAATTCCTTTCTAATGAAGATCCACGGGATGTTTCTGACTCGTTCTCAGATTATGAATTGGCCTTTTTGTGGGGAAGCACTCCTTCGGGGATTTAAGCAGCTCTTTTTCTCTAGCTCTCCTCAAGCATACATTTATATACTTTGAAGTGTTGGCTAAAGACACAGTGTGATGGCTAAAGCAAACCTTAGTTTAGGTGCCTTTTTAAAAAGTAGAAGCAAATGCTATATGCCTTTAAACAATTATAGCAACATCAAATAAAAAATAACGTGTACTCTTGTGTAGTAAGTTATTTTTAACCCTAGAATTTCTTTCTTTTTTTTTTTTTTTTTTTTTAGTTTTTCATGAATAGGATCTCTTTCAGGAACAAGTAGTTGTAATTTGCTATGAAAATCTGAATTAAACAGGCCATTGATTTGTTCTGATTTGGCAGTCCTTCTAACCTGTATCCTGTCTCCAAAACCATTCACATGAGATGCTTTAGAAAACGGCTCTCATAAAACCTTAAATGTGTTAACTTCTGGAGTGAAGACCATCTCAACTCTCTTGTTATTTTACATGACCGACTTCTTGGAGAAATGCCTCTTTTGCTATTTGCCTTACATGAAAGTATCAAAAATTTTAAATTTTATTAAGCTATCTTCAATTTATAAGTCTAAATGTTTATATTGTCTTTTGGTTGGTTCATAATGTCCTTTTATAAAATTTGACTCTCACTTAGTTTCTTGTATGATAAATGCTTTCCTGTGTCTAGCCTATTATAGTAGAGTAGGCACGTGTTTTTATGAATAGTAAATAGTATGCTTGTCTTATCTTAAATATTATAGTGAATTGACTTGTTTATTAAAACTGTGCTTGTCTCAATAGATCTGTCTTTCATATTGGGTCTCTAATAAAATATATATTAGACTGTAATCTACCTCTTAATTAGAAGTATTTAATCTAGAATGCTGTAAATTCTGGTTACTTCATTTTAAGCCGACTAGGAGAATAAGGGTAGAAAAAGAACAAGTTAGGTGTGCCTTCTTACATCTTCCTTATAGTTGTTACTTAGCCGCATCCCTGTGTGGTTCTTCGTTTGTCCTAAAATATCCCAGAAGCTGTAAGTGGAACTAGATAGTTCTCTCAGACCTTCAAGAACCTTGAGGCCAGCTGTTTAATCCTAGGTTCCAGAGCCTTCTTCAGCCATCTATTTTAGTGATAATTTCAGGAGACCCAAATATGTCCTATGGCCCATAAACAGGCTTCTGAAATCCTTTCGTTTTTTTCTAGTCATATGTTTAGTGTCAAGATTAGCTTTTACTTTAAGATGTTTTCCGTGTGAACCTGCTCCATATGTTTGTTTTTTTTAATCTTTCAGAAGCAGGCCAGGATAGTGAAGCAAACAAACAAACAAATCAGATGAAATAGTAATAATGTAAAGGAAAACTAAGACTTCTAAAAATTAGATTTTTTAGGCACCATGATCTGAAAAGAATCTTTTATCATCACCATAAGGCAATCTTGAAGACACCTAGTTTAGTTTCATGTTAACATATCTGTATTTAAACTATTTACACAACCAGGGGTCTTATTAAATATCACTTTCTAAGGAGAGTATTTTTACAGTCTCCTTTGACCTATTGGAATATATCAGTAGATATTACTGAAAAGTTTTGTTGAGTTTATTCATGTGAGGTAAATCTGTACACATTAGATGATAGATAAATAATATATATGGCTGTTACTAGAGAATGTCAGTCTTTTTTTATAATGAAATTTCTCGTGTTCCAGAATGTTACTCAGAAATATTAGCAGTGAATCCAAGTGCTAAATTTGGCCAGTGGGAACTTAAAGATATAATATTTGACAGATGTATGAAGTTGAATGTGTTACCTTTTTAAAAGAAGTCAGAATGTAAATTTAAAAAGGAATGTAAATTAAAAGAAGTCAGAATGCAATTATTTTCCCCTTGAAAAACTGAAGCCAAAAGGTTTAAGTTGCCTGGAGGTAGAGTGTGATAGCTTCAAGGTCAGGAATGAAACACATGTTGCCCGGACTAGTGGTCTGTCAAGGAGAGCGAAGGACCTTCATTGTAAGAACTACTAAAGAGTTTATTAAAAGTAGGTTTTACTCATCTAAATATGTATACACTAATTTGTTCATATTTTTAAGCTTTTATATGTATATGCATGTATATTTAAGATATTACACATGTTGGTCCTTTATAGACTTGAATTATTTCTAGTCTGGTTGCCTAGAAAGTTACGTTTTAAAATGGTAATATTATTTTGGACCCTAGACATTAAATAATATTCTTGGAAGAATGACATCTAAACATAGATGTGGTTATGACTTTCCTTTTATTCTGCCTTAAAACTCAACTTATATAACTCTATTAATATATAGGTATGAAACTGTGTTTGGGTGAATGAAAGCTAACACTTTACCCAAACCAGCATGTTGACAATCCTTTTTCCAATTTTCCACTTCTAGTGAATTTGGTTCCAAAATCATTTTGCTTAAGCCAATTATCAAAGTGTTGCCAAAACTTTTTGAGTCTCGAGACAAGGCTGTTCGAGATGAGGCCAAACTAATTGCTGTGGAGATTTACAGATGGATTCGGGATGCTCTGAGACCCCCATTACAAAATATAAACTCTCTCCAGGTGAGGCACAAATATTTTTGGTTATCTTTGCATACGGTTAATATATGAAGATATTTCCTTCTTGTCATTGTCGTTGATATTCTGTCCTTACAAATAATTATTTTCCATTTTAATTTTGAAATCAGTTGATTTTTCCAAGCGTAGCTAACTCTCTGCTGTACTTCGTCCCTTCCAGTTACATACCATGCATTCCACGATTCCAATATGTTAGTGTTGAATCTAGAGCCGTTTAAGAGATCCCTTTATAATGCTGTTGGTAGCAGGACTTAATATCTGTTTGGACAAAATGCATTTATCCTTCTTAAAAATTATAATTGGTTTTGGAGACTTTATCTGATATAAATCTTATCTGAATTCATGAACTAATGAGAGTGTCCGGGGGAAAAATGGTTTTTCTTTTTTTCTGTTTGCTTAGTCATAATCTTTAGTGTAGTAAATATAGATCAGTTTGACTTATGCTACAAAATGTATGAAATTTAAACTTATCTTGAGTTTGCCCTTTTAGAGCCACATAAATAGGAAATTAAGTTTTATATAAGTAAATAAAAATGTTAAATGTATTCTCTAAGGATGGAGACGTAGATAATTTTTTAAAAATATTTTATGGTATTTGTAGTTGAAAGAACTAGAAGAAGAATGGGTCAAACTGCCAACAGGTGCCCCTAAACCAACTCGGTTTCTGCGTTCCCAGCAAGAACTAGAAGCAAAATTGGAACAGCAGCAGTCTGCTGGTGGAGATGCTGAGGGAGGTAAGTCAATTTTAAACACTGGTGTCTATAAAAATTTGCAAGAATGGGCCCTACCACAAGAACCTATGTTCACTAGTTGCATTTTATAGGAGTACCATTTAATGAAATATGTTACTTATAACACTAATCATGCTGATTCCTTCTGTATCAAGATTTCATCAGAGGTGTGAAAGGACCGGTAACTGAGAAGTAAAACCATTCCATCCATTTTTGAGGTTTGTTTTGTTTTTCTCCTGGAAGGTGGTGATGATGGTGATGAGGTGCCACAGATAGATGCTTATGAGCTTTTGGAAGCAGTAGAAATTCTTTCCAAACTTCCCAAAGACTTTTATGACAAAATTGTAAGTAATGGTAAACTTCTTTATTACTTGACTATAATTAGAGAATGTTCTGCTGAGCCATTTCCTGGTGTCCCCTTTCACTCCGTATCTTCCCTAATAGAGAGAATTAGTTGCTGTTTCTTTGCTCTACTACTTTGTGTATACACTTACTATTGCACATTTTTTATGTCTTGCCAAAAACAAAAACATTTTTCTTGATGTCTTCCTTTTCCTCATTATGTCTCTAGTTTTACCTTTAAATAGCTCTCAAATTCATCCCCTTTTCTTCATCCTGCTGCCAAGTAGTTACTCTAGGGTTTCTTGACCTTGGCACTGTTGACATTTTTTCTCAGATAATTCTTTGTTTTGGGGGGATTCTCCTGTGCATTGTAGGATGTTTAGCAGCACCCAGGGCCTTTCCTGGTCAGATATCGGTAATACCAATCTCCCAAGTCATGATAATCAAAAATGTCTCCACACTTTGCTGAATGTATTCCAAGCGTTGAAATTCTCCCAGTTGAGAAACAGTCTTATCCCAGCCACCATATGTGTGCCTTATGTGCCACAGTACCGCGGCAGTGTTCTTACGAGACTCTCAGTCTTTGCTCTTGCCTCCTTCTCCTTCCCATCATATTTCACAATGTAATCCGAGGTGTCATTTTCCAAAATGCAAATCTTCTCATATCACTGACTCATTAAAACCCTTCAATGGCTTCTGTGAATTTTAAGATGATGTCTGAGATCATCCTGTGGCCCTTGAGGCCTCTGCTTACCTTCCAGTCACATCTCTGAAGTGCCCTCGCTGTCCACACTCCAGTCAGACTGCACTTCTCCCAGTATCATATCTGCCATGTTTGTTTTGCTTCTAATCTCTGGAACTTAACACTGGTGTTCTTTCTGCTTATAACATTCTTCTCCTGCCCATTCAGCTCATAATACCCCTCTCTTCTAGATCTCTTTGGGCATCATTTTTTTAAGGCAAATCTTACTTGTCAGCCTAAACTAGGTTAAGACCTCTTGCTATGTTACCAGAGCAGCTTATACTTCTTTTATAGTGGTCATGACCTTGTAGCTATTTATTGAAGATTTTCCTAGCTCTGCCATCAGCTCCTTGAGTATCCTATAAACTTCTGATGAACAAACAAATATTTGATAAATTGAATTGAACAGTAATGTCCTCTACTAAGGTGACTAGTTTATCATCTTCTTTGTATCCCCAGTTCTTTCAAATAGTGCATATTCAAATTATTGAATGATTGTTTGATCTCTAGTGGAGCATATTCTGCTTTATGGCCACAAAACAAAAGATTTAGCATTTTATTCCCATTCTGGAAAATTAATCTTTAAGATTAGAATAGTTTTGATTGTTGGTTATGTGATTTGTTCTTTCATCGTCTTTTTAATGTTGTCAGTATGGAAATTCCTCTCTCCTGTGGTTGTGCCCCTGTCATACACTGGAACTGTTTTCATCAATGTTTTCCATTTAATATGTGCTTACCAGCATTTGCCTAGAACGTGAGAAGTAAAAGACTGGCATCTTTTTCTGTTTACTTACTATGAATTTAGGATTATGAAATGTTATGAAAATACTTTATATACTAACAATTTTATGTATATGAACTTAACATTCTGATTGGTTGTGCAATTTTGCAATTTTTTTAACCAGCTTTAGAAAAAGTTTGTGAAAACAAAAAATATCTTTGAATTAGTAGCATGAAAGAAATAGACTTTTATTTTGCTCTCTTATTTTCTGTTCTACAAATGACTCATGTTGTGTCTTGCAGGAGGCAAAAAAATGGCAAGAGAGAAAAGAAGCCCTGGAGGCTGTAGAAGTACTAGTGAAAAACCCCAAATTGGAAGCAGGCGATTATGCGGATTTAGTAAAAGCCTTAAAGAAGGTAAATGTGAGGAGTTCCCACAATGGTGTCCCAGCAACAGTTCAGGCCATTGAATTTGTGGGTTTTCTTTTTTAAATATTTTATTTATTAATTTTTAGAGAAGGAGAGAAACATCAATGTGCTAGAGATACATCTATCAGTTGCCTCTCCCATACCCCCAACCTGGAACTGGGCCCACTGAGCCACACCAGCCAGGGCATTTTTTTTTTTAAATAAGATTTTATTTATTTTTAGAAAGAAAGAGAGGGAGAAAGAAAGGGAGGGAAACATCAGTGTATGTTGCCTCTCGCATGCCCCCAACTGGGGACCTGACCTACTAGCCAGACATGTGCCCTGACTGGGAATTGAACCATCATCGCTTTGGTTCATAGGCCAGCAACCAATCCACTCAGCCACACCAGCCAGGGCGAATTTCTCTTTAGTGGTCATCCTTTTTTTATCATAACAACATTGCTATTTAAAGAACACTGTTGATGGCTTTTAAATTATAGGCATTCATTTTTAAAAGATTGTTTAAAATGCTTGTCCTAGATTAGTTTGGAGGGATTGGTTTTCAATCTGTGTTTATTATCACTGACTTTAAGTATGCTATTTAATAGCATGTACAAACCTCAAGAAAAAGAGGATCTTGCTGATCTAGACCCAAATATTCCAGTTTTATAATTTTGTCAGGTGAACTATTTAAATTGGCTCCATTTAATGGGACAGATTTTGAATAAAAAGAGTTATTTTGTTAGACAGCAAGTGACGCCGCACTGTGGTGTATCAGCACATACAGCAAAGGGTGCGGGACGTGTGGTCAGTTATAAAGCAGGCAAGTGCTAAATTATATTTTTAGAAAATATCTCTTTGCTATTGCATAGGTCTAATCAAGTTGATTGCTGTTGGTGGATATTTTTGCATATAGTGGTTTTTTCATAAAATATGAAAGTATAGATCAACACTGTGAATGTAGTTGTAGAGCTTAAGAACAAACTGAAGACCTTGTCTTGAGTACAGCAGGTTGAAAACTTTGCTTGTTTCCTCAGCCTGAAATTACAGAGGATTAAAATGGTGGGGCGAGGAGGTTAATCTTTAATTCTATACACATGTAAGTACAGTAATTCCCATTATTCCTGGTAGTTATGTTCTATAAAATTACCACAAACACTGAATTAGTGAATACTGAACCATTATTCCTAGGGGAAATACAGGGTTAGGGTCCTGCAACCCTTTGATCTTAACATTTTCATCAACCAATACATAAAACAATACTTAAGCATGTTTTATTCTTTTTGAAGACTTTCTATTTAATATATATAATTGATTCATTAACATTGAACTCATAGCCAGCCTCTCTATAGCTCATGCCTGAACAAAGCTTATCTAACACATAAAATTCCTGTGTTAGGCACGTAACAGCCTTCTTGCTCTTAGGAATGCTGGACAGAACTTCGGTACTATGCTTGGGGGCCATTTTAAACAGTGGAAGGACATACAAAAAGCACCAAAATGTGAAAAGCAAAAACAGAAACAAAAAACAACATGCTACTGAGTAGGCCATGTGTGAGCTGAAAGAGGAAAGCTGTGTTGCTCTGTTCGGTCTCAGCTGGGAATGTGCACCCCAGGCAGCTCAGAGTTTTCGAAGCTCCCTGCTTGTCTGTGAATGGCCAGGAGGGTGCGGCGAGTGAGAGAGCAAGAGCTTTGCTGTCAAAACGGACCGAGGTGTTAGCCTTAGCCTTACTGTTTGCCAGCTCCGTGACCTTGAGCGAGTTCATCTCTATTTAATTGTTGAAATCTACAAAATTGAGATAATAATAGCACCCAATTTATAGGGTTTGGGTGAAAATGAAATGAAATAAGGATTATAAAGCACCTATAAAAATGTCATCTAATTCGTTTTTAATAAATGTTAGCTTCTTAATCCTTACTCCTCAGCACTCAGGGAGTACACGCAGGTGCCAATTAGAACTTCCTTGCATGCTATGTGTTACAGATTGGTTAACTTGGAGAATTTGGAATGAAGCATTTTGCTTAGAGAATACCAGATCTTAGGGACCATGTAAAATCCAAAGTAAAATGGAAGCATTACTTCTACCTATAAAAAGAGTAAAACACCAAGGGTTTGGGGCACTTAAAAGTAAAGCAGCTTTTTTAACACCAGCTGACTTGGGCAGCATACCACAGTAAAATCTTAGCAGGAAGGACCCAGGCATAGTCACTGTCTTGCTAAAGTGACACAGGAGCAGCTCCTACCTGTGAGCTTTGATAAGTGCTGGACTCTGTGGGATGCAGTACAAGAGGGTAGTAGTGCAAACAGTGCTGGAGGAAGCTGCTGAGAAGCTCTAAATGCAAACTTGATGATCATTAGGTAATTAAAATGACAGCTGCAAAGCCAGAAGCCACTCAGAGAAATGGCTGCAGTGGCGTCTGCTGGTGCTCCTGGGGTATCAGTGTGAGAGCTGCTGCCCTGTGGAATCTTCCAGAGAAACCTTGTTTTAGCCTTCCCTGCCCCAAAGCAAAAGCAGCAGGCCTTCAGCTTCGCTGCCATTATCAGGGTCACCTTCTCTGACAGCGGAGACCACTGCTAATGGAGAGTTAGTGGTTGGAAGTTGTGGCTTTGTAAAAATCTAATGGGTAAACCTTCAAGACAGGAGACTAAACATACTGAACGGAAACTCCCAAATTTGATATTGTTAAAGGAGAATCTCCTCTTTTGTAAGAAATGTAATTGGCTATCCATTAACATAATAGCTGTTAGAGTTCTTTTAAGAGGAAGTTTTCAGTTTCCTTCTACAGGACTGTGACTGTTGTTTTCCTTTGTTCCCTTTTTGTAGGTAGTTGGAAAGGACACCAATGTCATGTTGGTGGCTTTGGCAGCAAAATGTCTTACTGGCCTGGCTGTTGGGCTAAGGAAAAAATTTGGACAATATGCAGGACACGTAAGTAACACTTCTTACGTCCAAATCAACAATATTATCAGGAATGTCAGGCTAGTTTGCTCTAAACTTTAAACAGCTCTTTGGCATAGATCTTTATCTATTGGATAAAGTAAATTTCTCACATAAGTTTTATTAATATTGAGCATAACTCCTCACAACGTTTCAGTGATGATGTCAATTATAACTAAATTCATTAGCTTTATGTAGAAGATCAGGCACTTGGCCTGAAGTACTTAGTTGAGCTGATTTGCTTATTACTTATTTATTAATATCTTGCTTTGTTCTTACAACATTATATATAGTATAATAGGATGAAATAAAACTTAGGATATCCAGGACAGAGCAAAAATGACAGTAGAAAAGGCAATATAAAACCGGAAGTGAAATTTATTTATAAAATGCATTATATAGTGTTTTTCTATTTGGAAAATAATTAACTTATATAGGTTACACTGCTTGTGATATATAAGTTTAATTCTAAGAAAATCTCACTGGAGACATTTGTTGAATATACTATATTCTTTGTATAAATTTGGAAGCAATCAAGTTTGGTAATAGTTTTAATAAATTGAAATGTTTAGCTGTGGCATCTGTCATTTGGCCTCTATATCTGAGTTACTTAGAATGGTTCAGCATCTGAAAATTGTACTGAACTTTAGGGTTTAACTTGATCATTTGATTCCCTAGATAAACTGAAGAGTCTCCAGATGGTCCATAACCATGTGTCAGTTTTATATTGTGAAGCTAATATTTAGCCTCACTTAGTTACAGTATTTGGAGCTTCGAACTCATAGCATTAAAAATAATTTCAGAGGACTTAACTGAAAAAGAGAAGACAGTACCAAATAAAAATAAATCATGACTAGCTTGTTACCAGAGAAGTAAAAATAAGGGTCCAAAAAAAGCCTTAGCTCTGACTGCTGTAACTCAGTGGGATGGGCGTCTCCTGCAGACCAAAAAGGTCACCAGTTCGATTCCCCGTCAGGGCCCATGCCAGGGTTGCAGGCCACGTCCTTGATTGGGGACGTGCAAGAGGTAAACAATCAACATTTCTCTCGCACATCAATATTCCTCTCCCTTCCTTTCCCTCTCTCTAAAGATAAATAAATAAAATATTTTTAAAAAACTTATAAATACAAATCATAAGTATAAATCATAAATTGAAGTTAAGTTATAATTAATATTTTTATAGCAATCAGTATGTAATATCTGTGTATACTATCTGTATTAGCTTTTGGTCAATTTTTTGTTATTAGAATATTTTATACTTTTATATTAGGAATAACTATTCAATCTAGTAAACAATTTTTAAAATACATTTTAATTTACTAAATTATAGTTGGATGATTGCCTGGCTCTCTAGTTTGAGTTCTGATTCTGGCTTTGTGACATTTTGTTGTGCAGCTTAAAGAATGTCTCTAGTACTTGGTAGTTTGGGGACCCCCCCCCCCCTTAAAATTATATTATATACAGTGTTTGATAACAAACATGTTAGTGGTTCAGCTTTATTTTCTTTAGCTATTTATAAACTATCTTTTTGGCAATATATATAAAAGGAACTTTAGCTTTATAACCATTAAAATATCTTGATTTTTAAGTTTATAACTAACTCCTAGTATTAAAAATCTTTTTATATTTCTTCATGGAAACCATACTCCTTTTTTTTTTTTTAATTTATTTTTATTGTTTTTCTATTACAGTTGTCCCACTTTTTCCAAAACCATACTCTTTATAATATGTATCACTTCTGTGAAATCTTGAAAAAAGTTTATTTTGGATGCCATTAACCTTTGCTTATATCTTTTGGACTTTAAAAAACAACTGTAATTTGCCTACTAGCACAGTGCTTGGCACTCAATAGCTGCATTAGGCATTCAGTAAATATTTCGTGAATTAGTGATAGTTTATAAGATAAAATAAAAATTATAAAAATTTCAACTTTACTGATCTAAACTGAGTTCTTGACTACAAGGATGTAATTCTGATCAAAATTGCTGCAATTTCTGATACTATTTTTTTTCTTTAGTGTAATTAATGTGCAGGAGACAGTCAGTCTAGTCCAGTGTGATGTGTCAGAATCTTGGGTGGGGAGAAAGAATTATGTACTATACCTGTCAATCCACCCAGTTGAGAATTATCTTGTCTCGTAAGAGATGTTTCTGATAGCAATGGTTTTATGGTAGCATGTAAGGTGTAGATACTGACAAAAGGCTGAGAAGCACCGCTGTGCTGGTGCAGGATTGGAGCCCTTAATTGTTCTAGCATGCGATTGTTGTGCCCTTCAAAGACTGAAATGACTTTTTGCCAACTGGGATATTCACTTTTTTTGTTTTGATAGAACCAAACATTGTTTTAATAACAGCTTTTTTGAGCTATAACTTACTATAAAATTCACCCTCTTTTTAAAATGTGTAATTTAGTGGTTTTAGTATATTCACAAGATTGTGTAACCATTACCACTATCTAATTCCAGAATATTTTTATCACCCCCAAATACAAACCCTATGCCCATTTTCAGTCACTCCCCATTCTTCCCTACCCCTAGACCCTGGCAGCCACTAATCTGCTTTCTGTCTATGGATCTGACATTTCATATAAGTGGAGTCATATTATGTGATCATTTGTGACTGGCTTCTTTGACTTAGCATAATGCTTTCAAGGTTCATCCATGTTGTAGTATGTATCAGTACCTCATTCCTTTTTGTTGCCAGATAATATTCCAGCTGTTCATTTTTATAGGTTGTGCCAACCATTTTGGAAAAATTCAAAGAGAAGAAGCCTCAAGTAGTACAAGCCCTGCAGGAGGCAATTGATGCAATCTTCCTTACTGTGAGTTGACAACATGAGTCTGTGCTTTTGTCTCATGTAAATTCTGTTAATGTGATATTTTGCTTTCAGTTGAAAAAAGCTTAGTGACCACATTTTATTTCTAAAGACCACACTACAGAACATCAGTGAGGATGTTTTAGCAGTAATGGATAATAAAAATCCAACCATCAAGCAGCAGACATCGCTTTTTATTGCAAGAAGCTTCCGCCACTGCACCGCTTCTACCCTGCCTAAGAGCTTGCTGAAGCCCTTTTGTGCGGCTCTACTCAAGGTATGGACTCTCTTGGAAATCGGGGGAATATTTTATATCTAGGAAAAATTTTTTTTCCCCTACTAATTACGTACAGTGACGATTTGACTTTCAGACTGTATATTGAAGTCTTTTGAGAAGCTTTGGAAACTGAATCCAAATTCTTGTATTGTTGCGTTCCTGTCCTTGAAGCACAAGTTTCACTAATTGCTAAACATTTTGTTTCTTATTTGGCCCCTTTACTGGCATTCAGCTGGATCTGGCCAAGCGCAAGCGTGCAATTTGGAGCATTTGAAGATTATTTGAATGTGAGGCACTTAAGATAGAGGGTAGGAGGAAAAGGAAGCGCAAACACGCTAAATGGATTATCAGAGGTTTCCTTAAGCCAAAAAGAATTTGTGAAACAGTAACTGTTAGTTGGTAAAAGGAAAGCTATACTTAGCTTCAATGAATTATAAAAGGCAAATTCTTTATCCAACAACCATTAGACTGACTTAATCAGTAATACCTAGAGAACCTTGTATTGAGACCATTTTGTTTACTTCCCGACCACAGCACATCAGTGATTCTGCTTCTGAAGTCAGAGACGCTGCGTTTGAAGCGTTGGGTACTGCTTTGAAGGTGGTTGGTGAGAAAGCAGTGAACCCATTCTTAGTTGATGTAGACAAACTTAAGCTTGACAAGGTAAGTTAGTAATAAATTATAGTGGAAATGGACAACAGTGCATTATGGTTTTATTTTCAATTTTGTCTGTTCTGTTTTATTGAGACAAAAATGCTGATATCAACTTGTGAAATTTATTTCATCACCACTGGTGGTTCAAACCTAGCGTTTGAAAACACAGCTTTTGAAGATTGAAATTTTATCCCAAGCTGCAATTATATTAGTAGGAATATCTTTCAAATTATAACAAAAAAATAAAGCTTAATGATCATCATCTGTAAAGGTGAAAACCGCGGTTTTAAGATAATTTTTTTTCTAATATCTGGAAAATTACCTTTCTAAATGTGAATGTCTTCTATCAGAAATGTGGTTATTGTAATTCAAGTTTGTATAGAAATAAAAATGTAAGAAAGTCTGGATAGTTTATTTTTGTTGAAAAGGAAACTTTTCTCTCTGAATTCTCACCTAATTGTGGTTCAAATGATCTATTAAGTAATAAGGTAGTGACTGTGTTTTACAATTGGGCTTAATGATGTTCACCTCAATTTCATTCTCTAGATCAAAGAATGTTCAGAAAAAGTAGAGCTGGTGCATGGTAAGAAAGCTGGACCGGCAGCTGAGAAGAAGGAATTCAAGCCTGTTCCTGGAAGGACTGCTTCTTCAGGGGCTGCAGGAGATAAGGACACAAAGGACATTTCAGTACCCAAGCCAGGACCCTTAAAAAAGGCACCTGCTACTAAGGTTAATAGATGACTTAGAAAATATGGTTTAAAAATTAGAATTTATATAAGGTAGGGTCCGAATCTCAGGTTAGTGGTTGTCCTTCCAATATGATTTCATTTGAAAAATGAACTCATTACCACATTCAAAATATAGCAGAACATCTGTTCATGAAGACAGAGTATCTCAATAATACATTTGGTTATTTGAGACTTTAATAGAGGTGAAAACGGTAATGGAAGTACAGGAGTGCATTTTAAGGGATCAAAAAGTATCATTAAATAATGAAATAAAATGTGGCAAGGCACTTAACATAAATAACATCCCCTTCCTCGTTTTGCTAGTAATGCTGCTGAATTGCGTCACTAAGTCTCCATTCCAGTCCAGGTTTTATTACCTTTGTACAGTGTGGGAGAGGCGAAAGTGCCCAAGGGCAAGTATGGCATTCCTTTAAGTAAACACGTGTCCTGTGGATTCCTTAAGTTCTTAAAATGGGGCCTACGGTTTCTCCCACAAATGGTCTTCAGAAGGCCTGTCTGCCTTTGAAACAGCTAAATTCTGCGGGCACTAAAAATAAGCTTTTGTTGTTGTTGTTGGTTGAGTTATCCCTCATTTTTAAAAAAAGTTTTATTGAGATATAATTCACATACAATATTGTATTAGTTTTGTGTGTATAACATAATGATTTGGTATTTGTGTATGTTGTGAAATGATAACCACAATAAGTCACCATACATAGTTCCAATACTCCCTCATTTCAGTAAAATTTTCAAGAAGTCTCTGACCCACAAAAATTTTAAGAAACGCTCTTGTAAGTCCTTAAGTGGTTTAATTTTTTTTTTTCTTTCTTTTTTTTAAATGCTTGCAGGCTGGTGGGCCACCTAAGAAGGGGAAACCAAGTGCACCAGGAGGCGCAGGTAGCACCGGAACCAAGAACAAGAAAGTATTGGAGATCAAAGAAATAGTGGAGCCTGAGCTCTCGGTCAGTATCATGTAATATGTCTCAGACTCATAAAGCCATGGGACGTCAATATACATGAGAAGATTTTAAGTTCTTTCTTTCCTGAATTCTACAACTTACAGTTATGTCATACTTTTCAGCTTCTTGTAACTGCCTTAGGTAAACTTCCCCTTTATGGTACAAAAATAGAAGCCTCAGATACTATAGCATACCTAGAGAAGTATTCTTGTGTTTTTACATTCTTGCCATTTGTTTCCCTAAGCAATTTTTAACTTTAATGCGTTTATATCTTACAGATTGAAGTATGTGAAGAAAAGGCTTCAGCTGTCCTTCCCGCTACCTGTATACAACTTCTAGACAGCAGTAACTGGAAGGAGAGACTAGCCTGTATGGAAGAGTTCCAAAAGGTAGGTGCATAAGGATGAATTGAGTGTGAAATAAAATTACATGATGTAGAAGTGATGAGATTGAAAATGGAAGGCTTGTCCTGGTGCTGTGTTTTAGAACCAGTGAACATGTTGCAGGGTGTTACTTAAAAATGAGGGGAGGTTTTTTTGTTTGTTTTTTCAGCTGTGTAGTGTTTATCTTTCAACACCTTCCTATGGTCTCTATAATTTCATAACTTAGTACTTGCCCAAGAAAATTAGGTTTATTCTGAATTAGAAGGTTTAGATGAATTTCAGTATTATGGTATTTATTTTTTAATACTAGTAAGCAAACAATCTCTCCACTTAAACTGCCCCCTCATCCACTTCTGTTTCCCTCTTTGTCGTCCTGATTCTTGGAGGAACAGATATTATCACTGGGTGTGAGAAGCTCCTGTCGGAAAGGAGCGTGGTAGTTCATCTCGGCATGTGCTCTGTGATTCTAATGAGGAGGGTGGAGAAACTGGAAGAGCACTGGGGCTTGGGGCAGGACATCCGGCTTTCAGTGCAGCATCTGCCACGTGTTGCGTGGAGACCTGAATTGGTGCATCTTCAAAAGTTAATACTTAACCACTTCTAACCTACTCTACTTTTCTGTGTTTTTAGGAAAATCAAATAAGTCAAAATATTAAGCAGTTTCTGCCACCACACTAGGCAAATGAAAACTATGTTACCATTACTTTCCTTGGAGCAAATTATTTGTGAATTCCTAAAATGTGAGAAAAAAAATTTCAATGTTACTCACATAACAACTATATATCAAACATCCAACTTAAGAAACAAAGCATTATAACAAATTATATAAGGTCCCCCTGTATCGCTCTTCATTTCTATTCCTATTTTGTTACATACTGTTCCTTAGAGCCACTCATTACCCCTTAGCTCTTATTCTCTGGTTCTGCTTCAAGGCTGTTGAACTAATGGACCGAACTGAAATGCCATGCCAGGCATTAGTGAGGATGCTGGCCAAGAAGCCTGGATGGAAAGAAACTAATTTTCAGGTATTTTTAAACTGGATTTAATGTCTTCTGTTGAAGTAATTTCTATTACATCATTGTATGTAGAGGGGTATAGTTTTGGTAATGATTTTTAGCTTTTTATTTTTTAATCACTCAGAAATGTGTCATCTAAATTTAAATGAATAAATGTGTATTGTTTGTTTAATTTTTATATGTGCATTTTCTCTTCATTATTTAGGCCTAGAAATCCTCTAATCTTTATATATTCAAAGGAGGGATAAACAGTGAGATAACTTTCTTATTTGGATAAAAAAATTAATGCAGTCTTTAAGTTGCCAGTGGAAAAATTACCACACAGTCTATTTAATTAACTGATAATAGAGATGAAATTTAGCAGTAGTTATTTGGTCTAAAAAGTTAGGTGTAAGGAAAGTGATACAGGAAGGAAAACAGGAAAAGATTTTCCTTCTCCCAGATATACATAGACATCATGCCAAAAAAGCAACGTTTTTTAATGTTTCAGGTCTGTTTTTGGCATCCTGCCAGTGTCCTTTTTGCTTCTTTTCTGCCTCCTCTTGTTCTCTCCATGGGATTCTTAGCTCCCTTTCACCGTGTCCCCTTAGTGCCGTTTGTAGTACCTCATCCCTTCTACCCAGCTCCATAAAAGCTTCCTGTGCCGAAAGGTTCTCAAACTGCCCTCTTCCCCTCATACCACTTCTAAACTTTTCTTTACGCCGCTGCTCAGGTAGGTGGAGGCAGCACACCTGGTTTCAGCTAATACCCTCCTGTGTGTTAGATCCATAACAAGGGATAACTTTATATACTTTTTCCTTTATAACAACTTTATTGAGAGTATAAAACTCACTGTTTTAAAGTGTACAGTGTAGCGGCTTTTAGTATATTCTTATAGTTCTTCAACTCTTACCACTTTATAATTATAGGATATTTTCATCACCCCAAAAAGAAACCCCATACCCATTAGCAGTCACTCTCTGTTCCTTCCCAAATTCATCCCCCACCTCCCAGTCCCTAGCAACTATTAATCTACTTTCTGCCTCTATGGACAACTTCTCCTAGACATTTCATATAAATGGAATGATACAAAATGTAGCCTTTTGTTGTGTCTAGCTTTTGGTTTGCATAATATTTTCACTATTCATATTGCAGCATGTATCAACTCTACATTCTATTTTATTGCTAAATAATATTCCATTGTATGGATATACAACATTTTATCTACCTATTTATTAGTTGATGTGCATTTTCATTGTTTCCACTTTTTGGCTATCGTGAATAATGCTGCCAAGAACATTTGTGCACAAGTCTTTATGTGAACACATTTTTAATTCTCTCGGGATCTATACCTAGATGTTAAATTGCTGGGTCATATGGTAACTCCATGTTTTAAGTTTTTTGAGGAACTGCCAAACTGTTTTCCAAAGTTGTTGCGCTATTTTATATTCACACCAGCAATGCAAGAGAGTTCCACTTTCTCTACATCCTTGCCACCATTTGTTATTTAAATATTCAAACAAAACAAAGGGAAATATTAGTGGGCAAAGGGGTCTCAAGTCCAATATGTCTGCCATCATTACATTAATATCGTTAAATTGTTTTCCAAGCTACTTTCTTCCTTCCACTTAAAAATCTACAAGTTCTTTAAGTCTCTCAAGCCCTGTTGTGTGTGTGTGTGTGAGGATTACAGTTTTTTTGTGAGCAACTCAGTTAGGAACTCTAAATTATGTGGTTACTATGGTCATTTGTTATGTATTGAAAGATGTGTATTCAATACTATGTGCAAATAATTATATAAGAACAATATAGAAATTATATTTTTCAATTCATAAAATTTCCATGTGGTTAAAGTGTTGATTTGATTTCTTTCTCTTACCTGCTACTTAGCTACTTTAATTGATAGTAATTAAAGGATAAAAATTATTTTTCTTTGTTTAAAATCCTAATTTTAGTTTGGTCATGTTCTCAGCTGTCCTTGACTATGTTACATCTTAAAGCTACTTTAAGAAATAAGTACATAAATAAATATCTTCGGCTTACTCATAAATTTATCATAACTATCCTTGTTCAGGTGATGCAGATGAAGCTTCACATAGTTGCTTTAATTGCCCAGAAGGGAAATTTTTCCAAAACCTCCGCTCAGATTGTCTTGGATGGCCTTGTAGACAAGATTGGAGATGTGAAATGTGGGAACAATGCAAAAGAAGCTATGACAGCAATAGCTGAAGCTTGTATGTTGCCATGGACAGCTGAGCAGGTTAGTGACACAGAGCTCTCTCTCCCCAGGTTTTCCCAGTTTTTTTCCAAACTGTAATTTAAGGTTACTAATTAAGCTTAGTTCCTGTCTTCTCAAGCAAAGCTGTTTTTGATAACTGTGTTTTTATTTTTATCTTTAATAATACACTATTGCATGGTAATTAAACTTTATCTTAGTCAAGAATATTCTGTTGAAGATGAGAGTAATTTTCTCTTAAGACATAATCCAGAGTGATCACTAATGAAAAGTTGTAAACAGTCCAGAATGCTTTTAATACTACTGTCACTTAGGTCAAGTATTTTATTCCTAAAGTCATTCTTAGAATTGTTTTAGCATCAGAAAAACTATGTTTCATCTACTTCTATCTTAATGTCGTGCTGTATTTCTATGAGAAATATGAGAGAAAATACAGATCTGTGGCTTTTTTTCCCTCCTGCTCCAGGTTATGTCAATGGCTTTCTCCCAGAAGAATCCCAAGAATCAATCAGAAACTCTGAATTGGCTATCAAATGCAATAAAAGAATTTGGTTTTTCTGGGTAAGTCAGAAAAAAATCCAGTACAACATAATTGTTTTGCCAGTCTCTAACTGGTGATTAGATTTGTTTTATCTATCTCTGCTTATTTTCTGAGAAACCAGAGTTTATATAAAACAAAACTTCATTTGTTCCTCAAAAGTCTGTACAAAAGCTCTTTGACTTATGATAGATTTGCATTCCAGTAAATCCACTGTAAGTTGAAAATGCATGTAATACACCTAACCCACTGAACATCGGAGCTTAGCTTGGACTACCTTACACGTGCTCAGAACGCTTTTATTAGCCTACAGCGGGACAAAATCATCTGAAGTTTGAATATCTCATGTTATATAGTATGTGTATCTCCACAGCATTGTAAAGTCAAAAAACCCTACGTTAAACCATCATAAGTCAGGGACTGCCTGCATTGGCTTGTGCACCTGCATTTTGACACCCACTAACATTAGAGTTCTCTAAGTTATTTTTCCCCAAATCTTAACAACTGTGTCACAGAAAAGCCATTTCCAAAGATTGCTGATCAAATACGTTTGCACATTACTGCATACAGTCGTGTTTATTTAGAGACCTATAGTGCACATTGGTGAACTAAGGCTCTCAGAAGTCATGCGATAGGGAAGCTTGTTTAACTTGATGTTTTCCCAAACTTATTTGCATATTAAACACATTTGGTTATTTCATTTAGCAAAATTTTATAGAGCTTTATGCGGGGCATTTTCTAAATAATTTATCTGATTCAATCATCAGGGATTTTTATCTCTGCTTTATAAATAAGAAAACTAGGGCACAGAAAGCTTAAGTAATCTGTCCAAGTCACAGCCAGGAAATGGCAAAAGCAAGATTTAAACATAGGCCTTCTGGTTCCAAGAAAAAATATTGCAGTTGCTATTTTGTGTTGCCTTTTTCTGTGTCATGTTGCTTTTTACAACATCCCTTTTAATATCTTGCACAACAGTTCTGAGTTCTACCAAGTGAAGAAACACTGCTCTAGAAGTTCTTCAAGTGTCATTCAGGCAAAGAATTGTTGTGGCAGTGTCCGTGGTGTCCTCCCGTAGTTGAGAGTATTGTTATAACTTCTTAATTGTATAGTTTTTGGTGTAAAATTAATCTCTTGGCATGACATAAAAGCCAGGTGAATAGTTTCCTCTTTTTATTCTATTCATCCATGATCTTTTATTCACTTATTCAACAATTACATATGTGTATCTATGATATTCCAGTCATTTGTTCCAGGCCCTAGGAATATATCATGGACAAGATAAAAATTCCTGTTTTCACAGAACTGTATTTGAGTAAGGGGATGTGACAATAAGCAATAAAAAATATATGAGGAGGTCTAAGAACAACAGAATTTTTAAAAAGCAGGTTAAGGGGTTAGTGCCATTGGGATGGAGTTTTTTTCTATAACGTAGAACAAGAGTCCTTCCAGAAACAATGACATTTGAGCAGAGACCTTCAGGACATGAGAGAGTTAGTTGAGACAATCTGGGAGAACATTCTAGACCAAGGGACAGCAAGTGCAAAAGCCCTGTGGTAAGAGCACATGTGATGTATTTAAAAATAGGATGAGTGATTGTTCTTCAGAATGTAGCTAGAGTGGAATAAGTGAGGGGTGGAGAGTGGTAGGAGACAAAATTGGAAAAAGACAAGGAAGCCAGGTCATATAGCACCTCCAGCTTTGTTTTGTTTTTATTTTTGTTTTTAATGCAGCAGAAATCTGGTTGGAAGCCCTTGTTTACAGCGAGAGAGGCACTGGGCTGCAGAAGAGCTATGAACTAAAATTTCAGAGAGGAGAGCAGTGGTTCAGAAGGTGGTCTGTGAAGCCAGACCACGTAGGGTCATATCTCTAACCTGCCACTTTCCAGCTGTGTAGCCTTGGGCAAGGGACTGCTCCTCTTTTGACCTAATTTCCCTTTCTGTAAAATGCCAAAATGGCACCTCATAGGTTGTTGTGGAAAATATGTGAAATGCTGAGAACTGGACCTGGCATGATAAGAGCACTAGAAATGTTGGTCTCTTTTGAAAGTGGGGATGGTGGGAAGGAATGGAAACTGATATTGGAGATTCAGAGGTTTGAGCAGAGGAGTAACAAGATTATTCTGACTCTAGTCGGAACAGATAGTGAGGACCAAGGGCAGAAGCAGGGAGACTACTTAGTAAGCTGTTGGAATAATCCTGTCAAGAAATTACAGTGACTTGGACGTTCTTTGTAGAGATGGAAGTGTTATGACTCAGAATATACTTTAAACGTAGAACTGAACCAAGATAGTGGGCATAAGAGAGAGGCGTCAGGATGGCTCTGGAGTCAAGGACGGCCTGAGCACATGGAAGAATGCTGGGGCTCTTCACTGAGGTAGGGAAGATTGTGGGGAGAATAGGTTTTGGAGTTGGGGTGTAGACATCAGGAGTTTAGTTTTGACAGATGTAGGGTGATATCTAGACATACAAATAGAAATGTCACCAAGGCAGTTGGCTGTCTGAATCTGGAGTTCAGGAGAGAAGTTAACACTGGATTTTGGAGGGATCAGCATATGGATAGTATTTAAAGCTCACTTCAAGTGAGTGCAGAAGGTCAATGGGTGCGATTCTGGGATACATCCAAAGGAAGCCACTTCTAGAGTCTGGCTTTATAAAACTGTTGTGTTTGTTTGTTTTTGATTCTAAATGTTATTTCTTCTAGATTGAATGTGAAAGCTTTCATTAGCAATGTGAAGACAGCTCTTGCTGCAACAAACCCGGTGAGTACACACCAGCATCGGTAGGCACAGCACAGCCACCTTCGTGGTTCTGCTCTGACTTGGAAAATTCCTTTCGTTCTGCCAGGCTGTGAGGACTTCTGCGATCACCCTGCTGGGTGTAATGTATCTGTATGTTGGTCCCTCTTTGCGAATGTTCTTTGAAGATGAGAAGCCTGCCCTCCTATCCCAGATAGATGCAGAATTTGAGAAGGTAAGATTTCACAAATGATACAATCTATTGGTGGACTTAAGAAAGCTTATATTAGTTAAGTTTAAACTTCTAACCCTTTGGAATGGACATTATATATGTATTTGCTTTTATATATATAAAGTATCCCTATGAAGAGTTCCTAAGAAATCTATGACTTGGACTGTCTAAGTGAACACGAACAGGGTAGCTATGGTATAGGATGGGAGACTCTCCTCTTTATGTCCTTTGTGCCTTTGGAATTTCAAATATTGCTCTGTGGCTGTCTTATGCTTTGGAAGATGCTTAGCAGCCCCCCTGGCCTCTACCCACCAGAAGCCAATAGCGGGAGATAGCCAACATACTCAAAATATCCAGATCAATAAAGTCATTGGTGAAAATGAGAAATGTGTCTTTAGTTTTATGGACAAAAACTAATGGACTTTTTGGCCAACCCAGTATTTTGAATGTATGACCTATTCAAAAAGTACATTAAATATAACATTTAAAAAATGTTTAAGTAAAAACTATTGTTCCTCCTTGAATAAACTTTGTGATGGAAATTGCTAAGTTTTGGCAGACTTGCTCTATATTGTCTTACAAGTCATACAAGTCAAAAGACAGCTTCAGAATTGAGAAGTCAGACTCTTAATAGGTTTTATAAAAATATCCTTGGCCATGTAGTCTCAAAATTGGAACCTAAATAGGAATTATGACACGTGCTGTGTAAATACTAAGTATTATGAAAGAATATGAAATTTTGACACAGGCACTGTTCTCCAGCTTATTTGTTCTCATATCCTTCATCAAGTTCATGAGCATCACTGAGTTCCTTGTTTGGGTGTAGATGCAGGGACAGAGCCCACCTGCCCCAACCAGAGGGATCTCCAAACACAGCACAGGTGGAGCAGAGGAAGGGGAGGATGGAGACGAGCCAGACGACGGGGGCAATGACGTTGTGGATCTTTTGCCAAGGACAGAAATAAGGTAGGTTTGTTGGAAATGGTTTGTTTGATTTAGTATTGTACTGAAGTTTTAATCTGGAGCCTTCTCTTTCTCAGTCCTGGGTACCTCTGTGACATCATTAATTTTTAGAAGTCTGGAATTAAGGTGTCTTCTGTTTTTTCAGTGATAAAATCACCTCAGAGTTGGTATCTAAGATTGGTGACAAAAATTGGAAGATCAGGAAAGAAGGCCTAGACGAAGTGGCAGGTATTATCAATGAAGCAAAATTTATCCAACCAAACATAGGTGAACTTCCAACTGCCTTAAAGGGCCGACTCAATGATTCAAATAAAATCTTGGTACGTAGAACGCATGCCTGTTCTTTTTTTCACCGCCTTCCCCTTTAGGAGGTTCCTTTTCTTTCTTTTTTTTTTTTTTTAAGATTTTATTTATTTATTTTTAGAGAGAGGGGAAGGGAGGGAGGAAGAGGGAGAGAAACATCGATGCAGGAAAGAAACACCTATCAGTTGTCTCTCACATGCCCCCAACCGAGGACCCAGCCCCCAACCCAGGCATGTGCCCTGACTAGGTAGGAATCAAACCGGAGACCTTTGGTTCACGGGATGACGCCAGCCCACTGAGCCACACCAGTCAGGGGCAGGAGGTTCCTTTTCAATGAAACCATCGCCATCAAAAAAAAAAAAAAGAATAGTCACTTTATTTGCTTTGAACTAGAAATAGCTTTCTTTAATTTCTTAGCTGTGCTGCAAGATATGCTGGTAGATGGCAAATTTATTAGTCAAATTTTTATGAAGCTCAGATTTGCTTTTTAAAGGACTCGAATGTTAAATATCTTTATATAAAACTGCTTATAATATACATAAACATGCTTAATTTCTGATTTTTAAGTTTGGATTTTTATGTCAGGATTTTCTTAAACTAGGCTTTAGCTTGCTTTAAAATTATAAAGCAGTATAATCTATGGTCTAAAATTCTAATACTCTGATTTTATGAACTAATGATAAAAGGAGAGGCTGCCGCCTAAAAATTACTCCTAGGTTAATTAGAGTAGCATCATAAAAAGGTGATTTTCCTTGTCTCTTAAGAACACCAGACTTCCTACTGCATTAACTACACAGAGCAGACTTGCAGAACTTCACATGATTGTTCATGATTTGAACATGAAGTGTTGGCTCTCTACTCAGGTGCAGCAAACATTGACTATCCTCCAGCAGTTGGCAGTAGCCATGGGCCCAAACATCAAGCAACATGTGAAGAACTTAGGCATTCCTATCATCACAGTCCTTGGAGACAGCAAGGTAACCTGACTCTTCACTACAGCCCCATTTCAGAATAAGCCAGCCATACTCTGGAGCTAAGAATAATTCTCTTTTCTCAAATGTGCTGGAGCATGTCAACAGTTTGTAAACTTTGGAGAGGATATTAAGAGGAAAATAGTAAACATCTTTACCTCCCAGGCAGTATTGACATGACCAGATATTATTACTTACTAGCTTTGTGACCCTTAGGTAAGTTATTTATCTTTTGATGTTCATTTTCTTTGTGTAATTTCATTATTACAGAATTAAATGAGTCTGTACATAAGGTACCTGTATCGGTTTTGTACAGTATGCACTCAAAATATGGTTCCTATTATGATTATGACATCATTGTTAAAGGTATCAGTGTAAAGAATGAATAAATAAATACCTTTTTGGATCATCACTTATTTTCTCCCTTATTTCCCTGACCTATTAGAGCAGGATCCTCTAGTCTCATTGAATGTTGTAAGCCTCTTAGGTTTAGCCCTAGATTGAGTATTTGAATGTCTCTTACATTTAATGTGAGGAATTGAACTATTTTCATATTTTTCATGTCAATAAGTCCTCATTCTATGAATAGAAGTTAATATAAAAGCATGAATGTTAAAGTTAGTAATTTCAGTATAACCATTATGCATTCTCTAATGTGTAGAATCACTACATAGACATAAGAGCCCCCAAAGGTTCAGGAAGCAAAACCAAAGAGTTAATTCCTCTTACATAATATTTTATGCCCGGGTCACTGTTTTGCCTAGTTAACTGGCTACAGGATCTGTACAATTTGGAGTTTTTTGTTTTACTGTAATTTAGAGGTTTCTTTTTTTTTTAATCCTCATTCGACAATATGTTCATTGACTTTAGAAAGAAGAAGGGGGTGAGAGAGGAACATCAATGTGGGAGAGAAACATTGATGTGAGAAACATCCATTGGCTGCCCCCCATACTCACCCTGACTGGGGATTGAACCCACAGTCCAGGCATGTGCCCTGACCAGGAATCAAACCCACGACCCTGTTGGTGTATGGGACAGTGTTCCAAGCAACTGAGCCACCCAGCCAGAGCTAATTTGGTATTTTAGTACAACTATAGAACTAGATTATGTTTCAAAAAAGATGGTTCCAAGTATGTTCATGTGGACCTTAGAGAAAGCTCCATGTTCCCTCTACCTGCAAACCGTAGTTAATGTTACCTTTACTGATTCTCTCCTCCATGCAGAGCAATGTCCGAGCCGCTGCCCTAGCAACGGTGAATGCCTGGGCAGAACAAACGGGCATGAGGGAATGGCTGGAGGGAGAAGATCTTTCTGAAGAGCTTAAAAAGGAAAATCCTTTCCTGAGGCAAGAGGTTAGTACTACAGATATCATGTGCCTTGCTCGAGTCTTTTACCTCCATAAAGGCTTGGTCCTACCTAATAAATACACATGTATGGATAGAATGTGTTTCATGATCAAACAATTAATAAAATGAAGTCACATTCCTGGAACTTTTGTCTTCATGTGCTTTTTTGTCTTGCCTTTCATGTGCCTTTTTTTAAATAAAACTTTTTAAAGGACTAGCCTTTTTGTGAAATTTTCTCTTTTCCAGCACTCTTAAATAGTAAAATAAGAGGTTTTAATCAGAACATAAAAATAGAATTAACACTAAAAATCTGTAATGTAATCCATCATACCAATAAGCTAAATACTAAGAAAAATCATAAAATCATATCAGTTGACACAAAAAAGGGATTTGAGAAAACCCAGCACCTAGTCATGATAAAAACTCTCATCAAGTTAGTAATGGAAGAAGGAAATTACCTTGACTTGATAAAGAGCATTTACAAAGACCTCTCTATA
The DNA here is from genome assembly GCF_987537825.1 of Furipterus horrens. NCBI lineage: Eukaryota > Metazoa > Chordata > Mammalia > Chiroptera > Furipteridae > Furipterus > Furipterus horrens. Next base: position 12,013,812 of record NW_028327172.1, read on the forward strand.
TAATACCATACTTAATGATGAAAGCCTAGATGCTCTCCCCCTAAGATCAGGAACAAGACAAGAATGTCCACTTTCATTACTATTACTTAGCATAGTACTGGAAGTTCCAGTCACTGCAATAAAGCAAGAAAAACAAAATCATACAGATTGGATAAAGAATAAATAAAATTATCTGTAACTGAAGATAACATGACTGTCTACATAGAAAATCCAAACTCCTAGAAGCTAATAATTACATTCAGTAAGATTGCAGGATACAAAATAAACATGCAAAAATCAATCACATTTCTTTATAATGAGCATGTGGAAACTGAAATTAAAAACATAATATCATTTATAATCCTTCCAAAGAAAATGAAATCTTTAAATATGCATATTTAACAAAACAAATACAGAACATGTGTACTGAAAATTATTGAATGCTGATGAAAGAATTCAAGGATAGCCTTCCTTATTTTTTTTTGGTTTTTTAATAACAGTTGTCCCCTTTTCCCCCAATTTCTCTCCCCCACCCAACCCACCCCGTCTCCCGCAATCATATCCCGCCCCGTTGTCCATGTCCATGAGTCTTTTATACGGGTTCTTTGACTAAACCCTTCCCTTACTTATCCCCCTTCTCTCCCTCCCCCCTCCCCCCTACTGACTACTATTCTAGTCTTTGCCTATTTCGTTCTTTTGTTTGTGTTGTTCTTTAGTTTCCTGTATTAGGTGATATCATATGGTATTTTTCTTTCTTTGCCTGGCTTATTTCACTAACCATAATTCTCTCTAGTTCCATCCATGTTGTCGCAAATGGCAGGAGTTCCTTCTTTCTCTCTGCTGCATAGTATTCCATTGTGTAAATGTACCACAATGAGATACCATTTTACACCAGTCAGAAGGACAGCCTTTCAACAGTTGATTCTGGAGCAACTGGCATTCAGAGATCAAAAAATCAACCTCATATATCTTACACAAAAATTAACTCAAAATGGATCATGAACCTAAATGTTGAACTTAAAACTATTGAGCTTTTAAATATAGTAGAAAGCCTTCAGGATATAGAAATTCTTCAGGCAAAGAATTTTTAGACTTGACACCAAAACCGCAATGCATCAAAGAAAAATTGATTAATTGGACCTCATCAAAATTAACCCTTTGAATGCCATGCAAAATTTGAAATTTGGATCAACATGAGAAAAAGTTATATCAGTATATAACCTGAGGTACATAAAATACAAATTATTCCATTGTTATTTACATTTATAGCCATCAAAAAAAAGAGTCGCTGGAAGCGACACTGGCATTTTTGGAAAAATTTGTCAGCGTCGCTCACAGTAACGTTGGCACTCAAAGGGTTAAGACCTTTTACTCTGCAAAAGACTCTGTGAAGAAGATAAAAAGATAAGGCTACTGAGTGGGAGAAAATACTTAGAAACTCTGTCTGATAAAGGACTATTATCTGAATATGTAAAGAACTCTAAAAACGGTAGAAAAAACTAATTAGAAAATGAACAAAAGCTAAGGAGGCTGCAGATGACAAATAAGCCACAAATGATGTTCAACACTGTTAGCCATCAGGGAAATGCAAATTAAAACTGCAATAAGCTATCACTACTCACCTATAAAGATTACTAAAATAAAAAATAGAGTTTACACCAAGTGCTGGCAAGGATGTAGAGAAACGAAAACACTACTGGTGGAAATGTAAACTGGTACAGCCACTCTGGAAAAACAGTTCGGCAGTTTCTTATAAAACTAACATGTAGTTACTATATGACCCAATAATTGTGATCTTGTGATCTTGGGCATTTATTCCAGAAAAATCAAAGTTTATGTTTATGAAAACTTATACACCAATATTTATAGAGCTTTATTCATTATAGCCATAAAGTCAGATATTCCTAAACAGTGAATGGTTAAACTGTTCTATGTCCATAAGTGTAATACTACTTAGCAATAAAAGAAACAAATTATTGATATAACAATTCAGATAAATCTCTAAGGAATTATGCTGAGTAGCAAAAACCAATCCCAAACAGTTGCAAAATGTATGATTCTATTTATATAAAACATGTTTGAAATGACAAAATTTTAGAAATGATTACCAGGGATTTTAGAGTAATGGTTACCAGGGATTGAGGGGGCGGGGAGCGGGGAGAGGAAGGAAATGGGTGTGATTGTAGAAGGGGCAACACAGGGGATCCTTTAAGTGGAGCTGTTCAAACTCTTGACTGGGATGGCGGATGTCCTAACACATGTGATGAAACTGTATAGATTATACACATATACACGCATGGGAACAACTAAAACTGGGGCGACCTGAATGAGATCAGTGGTTTGTGTCGATGTTGCTATCCTGGTTGTGATACTGTAGTGTAGTCTGGTAAAGTGCCGCTTAACAGGAAACTGAGTAAAGGGTGCATGGGATCTCTCGGTATTATTTCTTATAACTGTATGTGAATCTATAACCATCTCAATAAAGCTTTAATTAAAATATAGATATGAATTACTTTAGAGGTATAGAGAAAAACTGTTGCTGGAAGGCCGAAAACAGAAGCCCTAGTAGAACTTGTCATCTTACAATCAAATAAATGTTTCGTGTCTTCTCTAGCTGAATAGTTTTAGAGTTAAAAAAAGATAAGTAAAAGTTTTTCATCTTTAAAACGTATTAAGAACTATGAAAGCTTTATAATTTAATGCCCAAGTATGGTCCAAAGAATTGCATCCTTATCTTAAAGAAGATTGTCATCTTTACATATATGATTTAAATATAGCACCGTTCTTAAACAATGAAAATTACTGATTTCATATTGGAAAATTGTAGTGTGAGAACTAATTCAGTGTTTGGTTCTGATGGAATTCTTAAGCCTGAGTTTATAAAACCACTTCCACTTGAAATGTGTAACCAGTCTTTATTTTTTTTTGGCAGATTCTGGGCTGGCTGGCTGAGAAACTACCAACTCTTCGTTCCACCCCCACAGACCTTATCCTGTGTGTTCCTCACCTCTACTCCTGCCTCGAGGATCGCAATGGAGATGTGCGAAAGAAGGCCCAAGATGCTTTGCCGTTCTTCATGATGCATTTAGGATATGAGAAAATGGCCAAGGCTACAGGGAAACTAAAGGTACTGCTTCTTGTAGCTGCTGCTGCTGCTGTTAGAAACCATCAGAAAAATATTGAACATGAATTTATATAGACAAAAGATCCCACTACCTCCTAGGAGTTTCAGTTTGAAATCCTAGTAAGAGCAAAAATAAACTACTCAGCAGTGTAGAACTAGAACCTGCTGACTCTGCAGGGGTGATAATGTGGCCTTCTAGACTGGTAGCCAATGTAGTGTGACTTCACAATGTGTGTTACTTCTCTTGTACTGTGTGTGTATTTACTTCATTGGTATTTCGAAACTAGAAGCTCAAAGATTTGTTTGAAGGCAGATCTGTTAGTAAGAATAATATGAGTGTATCATTTATGTGGCCGCTCACTTCTGTTATATTGTCTCCCTAGCCAACATCTAAAGATCAGGTATTGGCCATGCTAGAGAAAGCCAAAGTTAACATGCCTGCCAAGCCTGTTGCACCTGCTAAAGCAACGTCCAAACCAATGGGAGGGTCAGCTCCAGCCAAATTTCAGCCTTCCTCAGGTAAATATTTTGAGAGGGTTAAAAGGGAAGGAACTAGGCCAAGGGAACTCTAATAAAAGAAATCCAGCCTTCCTTTTTTATAATATTTCCTCATGGGTTAAATCTCAAGCCCTTTCACCATCTCTCCTTACCCTTCGTTCACAGACATTTGTCAGGTACCTATTTTATACCAGACACTATGCTGACGGTTCAAAGATGATTAATTTGGTTCCCAAGTCCTATTTGCTATTATATTTAGAGGGAGAATTGGGACCATCTGAGGCTGATCTGCCCCACGTTGGGAGCCAGATGAGGCTGAGCTGCCTCCAACGCCCTGGCTCGGTTGGACACTTCTCTGTCCAGCAGAGGTTTCAAGACCACAGTGGAATAAATCTATCCAGGACGCTGTATATCGTCTGGGGGGAAAAGGAGGAGGCTGTTCCCTCTAGTGGAGAAAGCGCAAGACTTCCATTCCTCATGCTTTTTATTTAGAAGGGTACGCATGGGAGATACAAGGTCAACATTTATGAATCATCAATAGCTTTTAGGCACTTGGATTACAGTTGACAGCTACAGATTATAGATATCAATATAGAGGGCACTGTGACCTGTCTGTGTCAGGGTCTATTAAACGTCTTGACACCACACTGGCATTAGGTGCAAGGTTTCATATATTCCTTGCTAGAGATTGTCAATAGTTAACTAAGAGATAAGAAAAGCAGAGCAAGTTCCAAAGCATAATAAGCATTCCTTAAATCCGGTTCCCATGGAAACCCTCTGAGTGGCCTTCGGTCCTGTCTGCCACACAGCCTTCCAGTGTGCTGTTGAGACTCAGAGGCCTCCCGGGGGGGCCTGGCTCATGGCTTGGGCTACAATTCCCGAAACCACAGGAGCAGTCCCCCACAACCATCTTTATTAACTGATGAAGAAACCCAAAAGTTTTAAGTGACTTGCACAAGGCCAGACAGCCAGACAGCCAATCCTAAACCAACACAAAACTCCATTTACTCATTCCCAAATGAGTTCTCCTTCCTCTGTACTTGACCATTTACAGATCCATTCTAATATTTACTCATCATCTTTAAGGGAAAATCCTTGATTTCTTTATCTGTTGTTAAAATGCCATCATGTAAAGTAAAACTAAACTATAACCATTTTTCTAGACTTATTGCTTAAACGAAACAATGTTCTGTTTAATGGGACAGAAATTGTTGATTCTCTAAAGTTAGAAATTTTGCATGTGTAAAACTGTTCGTGTCGAGGTATATCTTTAATCATAGCATTTATTGGAACATTGCTATGTAGTAAATACTAAGTATCAAAGATCACAGACCCTGAAGTGAGTAGCAATTTTCTTTAAATGCTATTTAGAAAATAGTTTTAAAATTGCATTTTAAATGTTGGTAAAGCAGATGTAGATTTAGTGAATTAATTTCTCTAGGTAATGCTTAAAGAGGAGTTCAGAGAGAAAAAAGATTGGAGGAAAATCTTAACTGAAAACACTATAAATTGATACATTTAAAATTGCAGACTTTCTCATTATTATATATTTAACCTGCCCAGAATAAAGTGATGTTAGATTTTATAGTACATTCTTTTTTTCTCAAAGCACTTGTTGAAGATTCTGTTTCCAGCACTGTAGAACCCAAGCCTGATCCGAAAAAGGCCAAAGCTCTAGGAGTTTCCTCTAAAGCAAAGGTATGCTAACTGAGTACTTAGATATAGAGTTACTTTTGTGTGTTTTATACACTGAGTCATTCTACTAGGAAAGATTCTGTTATGTATAAATGAACATTACTACTCTTCATATTATCAAATTTTAAAGTACTTATCTATACAAATTTCTGTGGCTCATTTTTTAATAAGGCGCCAGAACAGAGACATCATGCACTCCAGACGTGCTATCATGGTTTCTGCCATGCATATCTTTGGGGAAGATTTGCAGTAGTGAAGAGAAAAATCATATGTAGCTCAGGCAGAAGAATCAGTTAAGCTGACTTTGATTTGCAAAAAGGAAGGTCATCGACCTTCAAATTTGGCACAGTTAAATCATTAGAAGGTGTTCTGGGTAGTCTACAAGGAATACTTTCTGTCCCCACACCAATGGGACTTAATTTGATGCATCACCAATTCATTAGTGTCCACGACGTTAGACAGTGTAAGGAAATGTGTTCAGATGCTTAACTTTAAATATTCCTGGATATCTTTTAATTTAAGTTTTTGAATCACAGCAAATTGTCATCAGTTTCTGTATCAAGATTCAGAGCTTGTCACTATTCAGAGCATTGGTTATTTAATACTTTCAAAAGGAAACTTGCATATCTAGGCAATAAGTAAATTAATAATAAATATAAATAGAGAAAACAGTTTCATTAACTGCATATAACTGATGAAAATATTAGACTAGGAATAGTTTTATTACCCAGTGTATTTATTATTCTGTGCTCATTATAGAATGGGCACTCTGTGGCCATCAATCTAAATACTATAATTATTTGTTTTCCTTCTCTATGCATGGGTCCTTTCATTTAGTAAGTTAATTTAAGTGGGTAATTATCTTTTACACTGTCCAATGAAGCTGCTCCTTTCTTGTCCTCCTCCCTGTCCTCATCCCAGATTTAACAAGTGCTTACGTTAGTATTTTGATCACAAGATCTTTGAAGTATTTTTGACTCAGTTCTTAATGCCATACTTCTTATGCCAGTCTTCCACAGTTATAAAGCAGTTTCACATAAATGACCTCATATTTGTTTTGACTAAATGATTTTAATGTTAGAAATAGAAAAAATTTGACCTTCTAGAAATAGTTGACTCTTGCTACATTTGTAATAATAGTGGTTCCAGCAGTGAAATCCAAATATTATCTTAACCATATATACTGAGTGTTCGTTATTTTCTTTCAATCTGATATAAAGATTCTACAACTTGGATTATTTTTAAAAACCACTGTAGTAACTTACATATTTAAAATGTTTCTAGCAACTTTTCTCTAGAAACAGGTTTAAAGGGTCTCTAGTTATAATTCTATGATAGAGATGTATTTTATATGGAGAGAAACAGAAAAGCTTTCTTAGCTAAGTGAGGTGAAACGTGTGACAGCCATCCAAAGCGTCATTAATATGGAAAGCTATAAATCGTGTGAAGGTTTCAAGAAAGAACCGAACTATCTGATAAATAAAAGTATTCTGTGACCCAAACCAGTGACAGATGACAGAGCTTTTCTGACTCTGTTATTTAATACATGCCAGTCCGAGGACCAACCAACAGCATGCAAGCATGTTATTAAAAACATGTCTAGGAACCCTGTACAAAAACATAATATATGCAAGGTTCTATGGTTCACCTGTTTCTTTCATGTGGAATATAATAAGGGGAGGGGTCTCTGGTTTGTGTAGTGCCCTTTACGGGGCAGCAACGCTACTCCCAAGGAGCAGCAGCCTGTCTAACCAGTGTTCCCTGAACCGTGGCTGTAGAGCGCACAAGGAAAGAAAGTGCCGAGCAAAACTAGCTTAAAGGAGGATGAAGACAAATCTGGTCCTATTTTCATCGTTGTTCCAAATGGAAAAGAGCAAAGAATGAAAGATGAAAAGGGATTAAAGGTAAGGAAGGAATAAGACTCCTCAGGGGTTTTTTGCTTGTTTTTGTTTTGTTTTCTTCAAGAATAATTTTGCTATCTGAAATTCATATCTAATAAACTAAATCTTTTGTTTATAAATTATATGTTGTTTCTATAAGACTATAGGAGCATCAATTCCTACAAAAGAGACTAGAATGGAGCTATTGCCTACTGTTCCTCCAAATAGAAAGAAGTTGTTGTTTTAACTTTTAGAATCAAAGAATGGAAAGTATTCATTGATTTTTATCAATTAGACATATGTAGTAGACTTTAATCTTCTTGTACCTTGTACCTTAAAAGACAGACTGGTGACTATATATGGCTAGTTCAGTCATTCCTCTTTTGATGTTATTCTAGTTTTGTTAGATAGTTTAAAACATTATTTTTAATATATACATTATTTTTTGTTTTTTGTTTTTAAGATTTTTATTTATTTTTAGAGAGAGGAGAAAGGAGGAAGAAAGAGAGGGATAGAAACATTGATGTGCTAGAGCAACATTGATTGGTTGCCTCTTGCACACCCCCAACTAGGGACCTGGCCTGTAACCCAGGCATGTTCCCTAACTGGGAATTGAACCGACAACCTTTCAGTTCTCTGGCTGGTGCTCAATCCACTGAACCACACCAGCCAGAGCTGTTTTGGGTTTTTGTTTTGTTTTGTTTTTTTTAATTCAAGCAGTACAAAAACTGCAGAGTGTAGTATAAAAAGCATGTCTCCCAGTCCAGTCTCCCTCCACAGGGAAGATATTATTACCAGTTTTTTTGTAAATTACTCCAGAAATATTAATATCCCATACCTATACAATTGTAAATGTATAAATATATAGCCCTCCTTTTGCACAAATGGGAGCATGCCATACCCTTCGTTCTATATCTCTTTTTTTTTTTTTAATTTTTTTTTTCCTTGTAATTTATTTTTTATTTTTTATTTTTTTTTTATTTTTGGTTTTTCAATTACAGTTGTCCCCCTTTCCCCCAATTTCTCTCCCCCACCCAACCCACCCCCTCTCCCGCAATCATATCCCTCCCCGTTGTCCATGTCCATGAGTCATTTATGCACGTTCCTTGACTAAACCCTTCCCTTACTTATCCCCCTTCTCTCCCTCCCCCCTCCCCCCTATTGACTGCTATTCTGCTCTTTGTTCTATTTAGTTCCTTTGTTTGTGTTGTTCTTTAGTTTCCTGTATTAGGTGATATCATATGGTATTTTTCTTTCTTTGCCTGGCTTATTTCACTAAGCATAATTCTCTCTAGTTCCATCCATGTTGTTGCAAATGGCAGGAGTTCCTTCTTTCTTTCTGCTACATAGTATTCCATTGTGTAAATGTGCCACAGTTTTTTGATCCACTCATCTACAGATGGGCACTTAGACTGTTTCCAGCACTTAGCTATTGTAAACAGTGCTGCAATGAACATAGGGGTGCATAAGTTCTTTTGAATTGGTGTTTCAAGATTCTTCGGGTATAATCCTAGTAGTGGAGTCGGTGGTTCAAAAGGCAGTTCCATTTTGAATCTTTTGAGGTAATTCCGTACTGTTTTCTATAGTGGCTGCACCAGTCTGTATTCCCACCAACAGTGCACCAGGGTTCCCGTTTCTCCACATCCTCGCCAGCACTTGTTGTTTGTTGATTTGTTGATGATGGCCATTCTGACTAGTGTAAAATGGTATCTCATTGTGGTTTTTATTTGCATCTCCCTGATGGCTAATGATGTTGAGCATTTTTTCATGTGTCTATGGACCTTCTGTATATCCTCTTCGGAGAAGTGTTTGTTCAGGTCCTTTGCCCATTTTTTAATTGGGTTGTTTGTTTTCTTGATGTTGAGTCGTATAAGCTCTTTATATATTTTGGAAATCAGTCCCCTGTCTGTAATGTCATTGGCAAATATGTTTTCCCATATGGTTGGTTTCCTTTTCATCTTGCTGATGTTTTCTTTTGCTGAGCAAAAACTCTTTAGTTTGATGTAATCCCATTTATTTATTTTTTCCTTTATTTCTCTTGCTTTAGGAGATGTATCCGTGAAGAAATTGTTATGTGAGATATCTGATATTTTCTTGCCTATGTTTTCCTCTAGGACTTCTATGGTATCATGGCTTACATTTAAGTCTTTGATCCATCTTGAGTTTATTCTCATGTGTGGTGTAAGTTGGTAGTCTAGTTTCATTTTTTTGCAGCCCTATCCAGTTCTCCCAGCACATTTGTTAAAGAGGCTCTTCTCACTCCATTTTATGTTCCTTCCTCCTTTATCAAAGATTAGTTGACCATAGAGGCCTGGGTTTATTTCTGGGCTTTCAATTCTGTTCCATTGATCTATATGTCTGTTCTTATGCCAGTACCAGACTGTTTTGATCACAGTGGCTTTGTAGTATTGTTTGATGTCTGGTATCGTGATTCCCCCTGCTGTGTTCTTCTGTTTCGAGATTGCTTTTGCTATTCGGGGTCTTTTTTGGTTCCATATGAATTTTTGGAGTATTTGTTCTAGGTCAGTGAAATATGTCATTGGTATTTTAATAGGGATTGCATTGAATCTGTAAATTGCTTTGGGTAGTATGGCCATTTTGATGATGTTGATTCTTCCCATCCAAGAACATGGTATTTGCTTCCATTTATTTGTATCTTCCTTAATTTCTTTCTTCAATGTTATGTAATTTTCAGAGTACAGGTCTTTTATCTCTTTGGTTAAGTTTACTCCTAGGTACTTTATTTTTCTTGTTGCTATAGTAAATGGTATTTTCTTTTTTGTCTCTGTCTCTGCTATTTTATTGTTGGTGTACAGAAATGCCTTAGATTTCTGTATATTTATTTTGTACCCTGCTATTTTGCCAAATTCACTTATTATATCGAGTAGTCTTTTAGTGGAGTTTATAGGGTTTTCTAGGTACACTATCATGTCATCTGCATATAATGAAAGTTTTACTTCCTCTTTCCCAATTTGGATGCCTTTTATTTCTTTTTCTTGTCTGATTGCTGTGGCTAGGACTTCCAACACTATGTTGAATAGGAGTGGAGAGAGTGGACAGCCTTGTCTAGTTCCTGAATTCAGGGGGAATGCTTTTAGTTTTTGTCCATTGAGTATGATGTTGGCCTCAGGCTTCTCATATATAGCCTTAATTATGTTAAGGTATGCTCCCTCTATTCCCATTTTGCTGAGTGTTTTCATCATAAATGGGTGTTGTACTTTATCAGATGCTTTTTCTGCATCTATTGATATGATCATGTGATTTTTGTCTTCCATTTTGTTTAGGTGATGTATTATACTTATTGATTTGCAAATATTAAACCATACTTGCATCCCTGGAATGAAGCCCACTTGATCATGATATATGATCTTTTTGATGTATTGCTGGATCCTGTTTGCCAATATTTTATTGAGGATTTTAGCATCTATGTTTATCAGTGATATTGGCCTGTAGTTTTCTTTCTTTGTTGTGTCTTGACCTGGTTTCTATATCTCTTTTCTTTTAATAATATTTGAAATATCTTAAAGATCATATCTGCATGCATATATGCATTTATTCTTTTTATTGGTGTAGCATATGTATGTGCCTTCCTTTATTCCCAGCTCACTATATTGAACATTCTAGCCTTTCATTATTGTAAACTGTATTGCCATAAGCATTTCTGAAGGTGGTCTTTGTGCACATGTGTGAATATATCTATATTAAATTCCTAGAAAAGTGTATACCTTTAAATTTTTGATATTCCAGTTTTTCCCTTTATTAAAGTTGTACCAACAGGGTCCACCATGTTATATAATAATAGAACACTGACTCTTCTAGAAAATAAGAATTGTCAAAAATTCTATTCCTAGATGATTTTCAGAGTTAAGCTTCCAGAGGTATGACAGCTTCAGAAGACATTTTCATTCATATTTAATTACAAATTAACCTTGTTAAATTTTAAAATATTCTATTAAGTGGAATCCTACAGCTGCTTTAAATAGAGTTCTCTACCTCATTTCAGTTGAACATGTTACAGCCCCTTTTCACTGGTTATTTTCAGGTGCTGAAGTGGAATTTTACTACTCCAAGGGATGAATACATTGAGCAACTAAAGACTCAGATGTCCAGCTGTGTGGCTAAATGGTTACAAGATGAGATGTTCCACTCAGACTTTCAGCACCATAACAAAGCCCTTGCTGTCATGGTCGATGTAAGTTTGCAATAAATAAACATGCATTTGTCTGATACATGTGGAAACGCTGAGCCCTGTGGCATAGTCAGAAGTTTGCATGACTTGAGAAGGAGCTGGAATACATTATGCTCTATTTTTAGAGCTGTTGTATTATTTGATAGAAAAAAAATTACCGTACGTTTATAATTTTAGGTCTTAAATGGAGGCTTACAAATTTATCAGTTTTATTTTCTGGACTTGAGTAAAATTTAAGAGGTAGTTGCCTAATAATAGAACTTAAAGGTTTATGCAGTCTTATTTGTTGTGGGGCTTTTGTTTTGTTTTGTTTTAAGCACTTGGAGAGTGAAAAAGACGGTGTCGTCGGTTGCCTGGATCTTATTTTGAAGTGGCTTACCCTGCGGTTTTTTGATACCAATACAAGCGTCCTAATGAAAGCCCTAGAGTATTTAAAATTACTCTTCACCCTGCTAAGTGAGGAAGAGTACCATCTGACTGAAAATGAGGCATCTTCCTTCATCCCCTATCTCATCCTAAAGGTAGTGTGCTTTTCTCCTCTGGGTGACTCCTCAAGTTTCCACTGAGTTCAGATCCTGTACTTGATTCCCTGTCGCTTTCTGTTTATTATATGATATAACTTCCACCGCTCATTTCCATGTCCCTATTCTTTTAAGATCTAGTGACCCATATGGGGGACGGGGGAACCTTCACTGTTTGAAAAACGGCTCACTTAATCATTATGTTGCTAGGTTGGAGAGCCAAAGGATGTCATTCGTAAAGATGTCCGTGCCATCCTGAACCGGATGTGCCTTGTCTACCCAGCCAGCAAGATGTTCCCCTTCATCATGGAAGGAACCAAATCCAAAAACTCAAAGCAGAGAGCAGGTGAAGCAACAATTTAAATTGAGGCATGAGTCTGTGTAGCAGCAACCTCTAAGAAAAATAACTTATAGTTAAACAGGGAAATGTTTTCAGTGTCCGTGTGGTTGATTCCAACCTCCGTATCTGCACTGTGAGAGTGATGAGTTGCACACTGGTGGGGCCACAGTATCAGGCGATATGGGCACTACTCAGTAACACCCTGGTGACAAAATCAAGTGCACAGGGGCCATCTGACTCACAGGCATCCCTTTCCTCCAGAAGCACTTGCTTTAACACCGTTGTTTTATTGTGTGTTTTATAAGAAGAGAGTAAATGAGGAGAAATTACAGGCACAGCCAGGATAAGGTTTTAGTCCTTAATTCATGCCGAGAGGAACGCATCTGGTACAGACAGGTCTCCATGCCAGATGTGTACTGAGTGTCCTTAACCTCGCTTTTCTCTCTCGTCAGAGTGCCTGGAGGAACTGGGCTGTCTCGTTGAGTCCTACGGCATGAACGTTTGCCAGCCAACCCCAGGGAAAGCCTTAAAGGAGATCGCGATCCACATAGGAGACCGAGACAACGCGGTGCGCAACGCCGCCCTCAACACCATCGTCACAGTGTACAATGTGCATGGGGATCAGGTGTTCAAACTTATCGGAACTGTGAGTAGCTTTTCTCTGAATATTGTCAGCATGTTGTGAATTGCGGAACTACTTAGGTGTCAGTTTTCATGCCGTCTCAACTCTAGCTAAGTTTTTACTACTTTTTAAAAAATTTTTATTTATTTTAGTTTTAGAGAGAAGAGAAGGGAGGGAGAAAGAGAAGGAGAGAAACATCAATGTGCGAGAGATACATTGATCGGTTGCCTCTCACATGCCCCCAGCTGGGGACCTGGCCCACAACCCAGGCATGTGCCCTGACTGGGAATGGAACCAGAGACCTTTCCCTTCTCAGGCTGGTGCTCAGTCCACTGAGCCACACAAGACAGGGCAGGCTTTACCACTTTTTGTTGAACTAAATCTATCAATGCGTCTTAGAATCCAGATAAACCCTGGAGGGTGTCTGATTATTGTAGGACATTTAGGCTGTGTTTGACTGGAAATCGGATTTTCTTTTCTGAGCATTCTATTTGTAGCAGTTTGCTTTCGAAATGAGTTATTTTTGAATCAAGACATCTGAGCTAGTCTGGAATTTAAATTCTACCTGACAATCTGCTCTGTGAATTTTAATGTATTTAGTTTTTAGTTAACTTGTGTATAATGTGATACTGGTACCTGTCACATTAGGTCCTGAGCTACAACCATGAGGCAGAGTTCTGCTTCCAACTCCTTACTTCCTCTGAGCCAGTCACTAATGTGGCTGGACCTCAGTTCTTCACTCCAAGTACCTCTTAGTATCACAGATATTTATATTGTGCTTATATATTTTTACTTGTATTAGTCTAATGAAATCCTCACTATAGGCCAGTGAAGGAGAGAAAGCAGATGGGAATTTCACAGAGGACCAAAAGCTTCCCGCCCATAGTCACACAGCCAGCTAGTGGTGACACAGCAAAAATGAAGATGCTTCATTTAATCTTTGATCTTTTTATTTGTAGTTATTAATAGCCTTCCTTTTGCATCCTGTCCTTCTTTCGTATGTTCTGTTATTATAGCAAGGGAGATTTTAACAGTTGTTGATTTAAAAATGTAGATAGTGCCCTGACCAGTGTGGCTCAGTTGGTTGGGTGTCGTTCCACAAAGCGAACGGTCACCGGTTTGATTCCTGGTCAGGACACATACATGAGTTTTGGGTCTGGTCTCCAGTTGAGGTGCAGATGAGAGGCGACTGATCAATGTTTCCCTTTCACCTCAATGTGTCTCTCCCCGACCTCTCTCTCCCTTCCTTCCCCTCTCTCTAAAAATAAATAAATCATTTAAAATAAATAAATAAATAAAATGTAGATAGTGTTTTGCAAGTAAATACATACATATCTTAACATAGCAGATTCTATTTGCTTCAATATGAAAGTGGGTATTCTTGAGTTTTCCAATTAATTAGGTTTTTTATTTTCCTCATATTGTAGTAGAGGACCATGCTAATAAATTAAATTTGGCCTCTTTTTACAGCTTTCTGAAAAGGATATGAGCATGCTTGAGGAGAGGATTAAGCGGTCAGCGAAGAGGCCATCTGCTGCACCGATGAAACAGGTGGAAGAGAAACCCCAGCGCACGCAGAGCATGAGCTCCAATGCCAACATGCTGCGCAAGGGACCAGCTGAGGACATGTCCTCCAAACTCAAGTATGTGGATGGAGATAGTTGTCTGAGAGCATCTCTGTGGGCTTTGCCTTGTGTGCTCAAAGCTTATTCTGAAACATAATCTTGAGTTCTTGTAGCCATTATCATGCATGACACAGTGTCTGGGTAAATGTCTTGTAACCAAATGTTCAACCCTTCAGTCTTCATTGTCTTTGTCTTTGTCTTTGTCTCAAAACCACTTCTAAATAGTCTTGTGCCTTCTTTCACTGCTTTTCCGTGGACAGAATTATGTATCGCACTTATAGGATGTAAGTACTGCCTGCTAATTTCTTGTTAGCAGGGCTCTTATATCTTTCTAACTTCTGACTTGGATTCATCCCCTCTGGAGGGTGATTGGCTTAGAATTTATAACCAGGGGAAAGGGTGTTCCTAAGTATCCCACAGGTCCAGCCTTCCATGGAAGTGCACTGGCTAGCAGAGTGGCAGCTTAATGTCATGTGCCTAAAAATATTGGTTCACCTTCTTCCGTGTGCTATATATTTGGTCCTGCTCAGGTTCCTGGTCTTGAGATAAGGCTAAGTAAAATGGCTGCAACTAAGAATGGGCTTAGGGACTCAAAATAATGCTTTTTAAGGTAGACAGCTCTGTTTTGGGTTGTATCATGAGTATATTTTGACAAATTTAAATTTTGCATCTTTGAATGTCTATTACTTGGAATGATGCTTATGATTAGAAAAACTTAAACACTGGTTCATTTGGTACAAAAGAACCAGCCAGTCCAGATTTTTCTTAAATTCTCGCCAGAAGTAGTAAGTCAATGTAAGTGTACTTTTATTAATTACTTTCTGCCCCATCTGGCATAGCAGTACAAGGTTTGTTGGCTTTAGTGAACTGGAAAGAATACTTAAAACTTGGCAGGTACTGGAAGTAGCAAGTAAAGTTCTCTGCTCTCAGAATCTTCATGAACCAGGGTTGTTGCCCATTGAAGGCACTTGCTCAGACTCAGACTTAAGTCATTCAGGGGGGCTGAAACCAGAAGTTGAACATCTGTCTTGAAGCTTTGGGGCAACTGGCAGTGCTGCTCTTGCCCTTTGGTTAAGAAGTCTCTTTTAGTTCAGGGGCCTCTGTTTGCTTCCTTAGCCAAGCTCGGAGCATGAGTGGGCACCCTGAGGCAGCCCAGATGGTGCGCCGAGAATTCCAGCTGGATCTCGATGAGATTGAGAATGACAATGGGACAGTCCGGTGTGAGATGCCAGAACTGGTGCAGCACAAACTGGATGACATTTTTGAACCAGTCCTGATTCCTGAACCCAAGTGAGTTAACCTCTTTCGTTTAAGGATAAGCAGTTCATAGTCCTCAGTGCATGTGTGAAAAGAGCTGTCTCTATGCAGTTAGAACTTTTTAGAACTGATTAACTACCTGGCTGTTAGCAATTCTTTACTAAGTCCTGTATCAAGTGGGAAATTGCATAATTTCAACTTACTGGGATAGCTTATAATAAAGATTGACTTTTTCCCTCTGCTCTGCTCTCTAGGATCCGGGCTGTTTCTCCACACTTTGATGACATGCACAGTAACACAGCATCCACAATCAATTTCATCATCTCCCAAGTAGCCAGTGGTGACATCAACACAAGCATCCAAGCTCTGACACAGGTAATGGGGGTATTGGCCATGACAGTGATCCCGCTGGTGGATATAAACGTTATAGGAGTGATGGCTGCATACTGGCTACAGTATTTCGGGAGGCAGGCAGCATGCGGTACCGTGCTGATGAAACAAGTACACAGGGAGCCCTCAGTCATCCCTTGCGTCACAGGATACAGCTCTTACAGAGCCTTGCTCTTTGTAGTTGCAGTCATTCAGCAGAGGCTGGAGATCCCGCAGTGAGTAAGTAGGGACCAGTTCTCGGAGAGCTTATATTTATATATATATTTCTTTCTTTAAGATTTTATTTATTTATTTTTAGGGAGAGGGGAAGGGAGGGAGAAAGAAAGAGAAACATCAATGTGTAGTTGCCTCTTGCACATCCCCAACAGGGGACCTGGCCCTCAACCCAGACATGTTCCCTGACTGTTAATCGAACCAGTGACATTTTGGTTCACAGGCTGGCGCTCAATCCACTGAGCCACACCAGCCAGGTCAACTTACTTAGATTTTAATGTACAGAGACAAATAAGTAATTTAAAAAGTATCAGAGAATAGTTACTACTGTAAATATAACTCAGATGGGTTGATTGGAGAAAGGAACTGAGTAGTTACTTAGATTGGTGGTCAGGGATTCAAGCAGAGGGAACAGCTAGTACAAAGGCTCTAGGGTGGGAATGAATTCAGTGTGTTCAGGGAAACAATCCAAAGCCCTTGTGCTCACAACCTAGTGGGCAAGGGAGAGAATGGTGCAGAATGAAACCAGATCATGGAGAGCTTCAAAAGCCCCAGGGGCCCTAGCCAGTATGGTTCAGTTAATTGGAATGTTGTCCATAGACTGAAAGGTTGTGAGTTTGATTCCTGGTCAGGGAACTTTCCCACATTGTGGGGTTTTATCCCTGGTTGGGGCGCATACGAGAAGGCAACTGATAATGTTTCTCCCTCTCTTCTCTAAAAGCAATGAAAGAATGTCTTCAGGTGAGGATTTAAAAAAAATTTTTTTTTTAAGCTCCAGGGTAAGGTGTTTGGATTTTATTCTAAATGAGATGAGAAATCATCAGATAATTTTAAGTAAAGAAGCAACATGTTTTTTAAAAAATCATTCTCTGCTTCCTCTGCTTCCCTTCCCTAACAGTCCAGTTCTAAAGCCAGTAGATGGATAGAGCAAGGTAGGCACCTACCTGGTGGCCGGGGAGTGGAAGTGGGGCCATAGTGGCCCAGCGTGATGGTCTCAGAACCCAAGGCCTACGAGGAGGGGTGATGCAGAGCTGGGAGTCAGAGCCCAAGCCAGTGACGAGGATGTCCACGCAGGCAGCCTAACTGGCATGGTGGTAGATCCCCACGCCGGGGGAGGGAGGCAGGGCAGCATGAACGTGGCTCAGAATGGGGAGTCAGATCCGAAGCAGAAGCTGGCACCTGCATGGGGGAGGGCTGATGGCAGAAATGGGAGATTGATTACATACAAAGGGATTGGCCGAGTTTCTTAGTGTCTGAGAACAGCAAAACAAATACGGGAGGAAAGCAGACAGAATGAACTCTTGTGTTGGACCAGAAATAAATACATTAGTATGGACTCATGGTTTCCAATATGTATATGTAGAAGTAAATATCAGTGTAAATGTATGTGTGGGTGTATGCATGTGGTATAAATGTATGTTATAAATAATATACATAAATTCACTAGCTCTTGGCACTGAGAGGACCTGAGAACAACATTCCCCCTGCAGCAATGAGCACCCCCAAATCTTCTTTATACTATTTTCTGCTAAAAGGAATGAGAGCCCCTTGGAGAAGTGGCTGATTCCAAGGGAAGTACAAGATGATCCTGAAACATCTTATGCCAGACAGCAAGGGTGGGCTCAAAGAATGATAGGGGCATATCAGAAGTACCCAGAGGGCAACTGGAACAGACTCTCTGAACAGGGACAGTTTCAGCATCAAAATAAATGGAGATAGTGATGACTTATAACCCAACAAACTGAATAAAATTGAGTAAGTTTGTTGGATTCAATAAAATTTAGTAAAATAGGAAACCACAAATCCATTCACATATAAATTAAAAATTTGAAGAGACATGGGATATTTATATAGTTCAATAGTACCTCCCCACAAAATGCAAAAGACATAGCCCTAGCTGGAGAGTCAGTTGGAGGGAGTGTCGTCCTGTGCACCGAAAGGTACGAGTTCAATTCCTGGTGAGGGCACATACCTTGTTTACAGGTTCAGTCCCTGGTGTGGTGAGGAGGGGTGTATGGGAAGCAACCGATCAATGTTTCTCTCTCACATTGATGTTTTTTGCTCTCTTCTTCTCTTGCTCTCATCTCTCTTTCTCCCTTTCTCTCTCTCTGTCCCTCTTCCCCTCTTCCCCTCTCTCCTCCTTCCTCTTCCTCTCTAAAATCAGTAAAACATATATTCCCATCAGGATTTTTTTTTTAATGCAAAAGACAAAAAAATGCAAAATATACTAAAATACAAAATACTGAGAGTAATTTGACAGTACAGAAGCCTGGCAGATAATACC
Source organism: Furipterus horrens (assembly GCF_987537825.1). Lineage (NCBI taxonomy): Eukaryota > Metazoa > Chordata > Mammalia > Chiroptera > Furipteridae > Furipterus > Furipterus horrens. The sequence continues at coordinate 12,032,429 of NW_028327172.1, forward strand.
TTAACCAAATGATCAAAATGAATATAAATAATACAAGATGAAATCTTGTGCCACCTGAGAGGATCCAGTAAGAATTCACCATTACTTTGCTGACATTCATAATGTCATTTAATCATGAGGAAACATCAGAAATATATAGATTAAGGGATATTTTATAAAGTGTCAAGTTCAAGAAAATCAAGGGAAGACTGAGGACTGGTCTAGACTGAAGAGAGACTAAGAGACAAGACAATTCAATGCAGTTCATGACCTTTAAGCCATAAACATAATCAGGGCAATTGGAGAAAATGGAATGGCGCCTGAGGATTAGATGGTAATCATGTCAATATGTTTTTTATTTAATCTTAATTATATTTTTTCCATTACCGTTTAGTCCTCTTATACCCTCTCCACCCAGTCATGTCAATATTAATTTCCCAATTTTGATTGTTGTCTCATGATTATGAAGGAGAATGTCCTTGTTATGAAGAAATATACACTTAAGTATCACAGGGGCATGGAGCATCAGATTGACAACTTACTCTCAAATGATTTTGGATTTTAAAAGGCTTCTTTACTACTAACATTTCAGGGTTAGAGTCCATAGGACTTGGTGATAGATTGGATATGAAATGTAAGGGAAGAGAGGAAACAAGAGTCATCTTCCTGGTTTTTGGCTTGAGCAACTGGGTGGATGGTGGCTCTGTGTACTGAGATGAGGAAGGCTAGGGGAAGAGCAGGCTTGAGGTGTTGGAAATCAAGAGCTCTGTCTTTGCTGTGTTAAGTTTGAACAGCCCATTAGACAGACCCATGAAGACAGGTTAGAAACAGAAGGGCAGAACTGGGCATCTTAGTTTGCTGTTGTGTGACAATGTCTCCTATTAACAGTTTTGATTTGGGGAGAAAAACAAACGGAGAAGATTCTGGAAAATAGTGACTTGAATGCATAGCATCCCTTGTTGCCTTTCTCTGTCAACTTTAATCCAAACCCATCTGCTTTTTCTGAGCAGAGAGCTACTGGCTCAGGTAGGTAGTGTCTGAAGTATGTAAGCCAAGTGTCAAGTTCTATCTTAATGTAAGTACAAAGCTTTTCCCCAGATGGGCCTAAGGAAAACCTGAGGTTCAACAGTGCAGAGCCCAGGGAAGAGGATCAAAACACCCGAAATCCTGCTGAGAGCTCTTCCTTCATCTGTGGAGATGGGTAGACGCCCTAAAGGACGAGTAACGGTGGCCTGTGTGAGTGTCACAGGAGAGCCTGGTGTGCCCCTGGCCCCCGGGAAACATCAGGAAGCCAAACAAAAGGACAAAACCACTTTTTGAGGCTGACGAGGCTCTGGCTTTTGCATATTCAGCGAACAAAGAGCAGAAATGCCTGCTCCTGGTGCCTTGCCATATGCCCGACAGCTCACCAGCTGGTGTACCACAGCCCTACAAGGGCAGAAACTGCTGCGTCCCCGTTCTCAGATTGCCGTTGTCGAGGGCTGTCAGAAGGCAGACCCAAGAGAATCCTGAAGAGGTAAAGAATAAAAACATAACACACTATGTTATGGCTGGATAGACAAATAAAAAATTACCAGACCTGAATGTCCTGGGCAAATGAAACTGCTGAAAGAGAGAAGATGACCATGAGGGGAGGGGAGGGGAGGGAGATGTGGGAAGAGTACTTAAGGTGAATTTATTATTACACGCAGATTCTTTCAAGAAAAAAAGAAAGAAAAAGGCATCATTATAGAACTTTAAAATTGAGTAGATGGACAGAAGGAGAGGACGATCACTGCAGAAATTAGATCAGTGGTCTGGGTGACATGAGTGAGAAAACCATTCAGTGGTGGAAGGACAGTCTTTTCCACAATTGGCGCTGGGAAAAATGTTTATCCACCCGCAAAGGGATGAAGTTGGACTCTAATCATGTACAAAAATGAACTCCAAATGGATCAAAGAGAGAAACATAAGAGCCCAAACTATAACTCTTAGAAGAAAACATAGGGGAATAATTGCATCGTACTGGATTTGGCAGTGATTTCTTGGCTATGACACCCAGAGCACAGCAAAACAAAAAATAATTAAATTGAACTTCAAACTTAAAAAGTTTTGTGCACCAAATGCACTGTTATGAGAGTGAAAATCCAACAAAATGTTTAATAAATAATATTAATATCACAATGCTTGATTTAAGAAAGAAAAAATATCAAAACTCTTAATAGTAAATAGGAAAGCATTCACTTTAAAACTGCACTGAAACTACTGGACTCAGAAACATATTGCCTGAAATGCATTTATTACTGAAGAAAGGCTAAAATATAGAAAATTAGTAAAAAATAAAATGAATTTTAAAGAAAGAATAAAGCTGAAATTCATGAAATGGAATTTTAAAATAATAAATCTAAAAGCTGGTTCTTGAGCTCTGGCCAGGTAGCTCAGCTGGTTAGTGTTATCCCGATGCACCAGGGTTGTGGGTTCGATCCCTGGTCAGGGCACATGGGAGTCAGTCATGAATGGGTGGGACAACAGATCAATGTCTTTTCTCTCTCTTTCTCTCTCTCTCCCCCTAAAATCAATAAATAAGAAAATATTTTTTAAAAATGAAAATGAAATGAAAGTTGGTTCTTGAAGTAAATAGATAAATAAATAAATACCCTGCTAGCCTGATTAGAGAGCAAAAATATGTGTCAAAATGTGGAAGGAACCAACCATAGATGTAGAGATTTTAGAAAAACAAGACAACAAACATGTAACCCTGTGGAAACTAGAAACAAGTGGAGATGTTTACAATATAACACATACAGCAGATATGCTGGAGAAAAACAATACTGATACATTAGAAGTAGAAATGTGTCTGTCCAGGTAGCTCAGTTGGTTAGTGTCCTACCAATACACCAAGGTTGTGTGTTCGGTCCCTAGTCAGGACGCATAAGAATCAAGCAACAAATGCATAAATAAGTGGAACAACAAATCCCTCCCCCTACCCCCTTCTCTCCCCACCTTCCTCTCTTGAAAATCAATAAAAATTAAAAAGAAAAGGAAATGTAAATGTGTTAGTGTCTCTTTAAGAAAGCAATAAAGTAATACCTATTATACCATAATTTAAAATGCTTTATCCTTCAGACTAAAATGTCAAGACTCTTGAGACTCTTTCTTTTATTTATTTATTTTTTTTTCAGATTTAATGTGTTTTATTGATTAAAATATTACATTTGTGCCAATTTCCCTTCCCTCTGCTCCCCTCCACCCGGTGGCCCCCCTCCCTCCAGTTGTCCCCCCCTTTTAGATTATGTCCATTAGTTGTGCATACAGTTCCTCCCAACCTCTCTCCGTCTATTCCATTCCCTCCTACCTTGATCCCCAATTCCTATATCATCTCCCTCCCTTTCCCCATTCCCCCTCCCTGTTGACCTCCCTCCAATATGCATCCCGTACCCACAGTTCCTTTTCCACTCTCGTTGCCTGTTTAGTTTGCCTTTGTTTCATCTCCCTAGCTTCTGTTTTTTTAAACCAGTCCCTTTAATATCTCATATAACAGTGGTTTGGATCTAATGAACTCTTTCAGTTTTATTTTGTCCTGGAAACACTTTCTCTGTCCTTCTATTCTGAATGACAATTTCGCTGGATAGAGTATTCGTGGTTGTAGGTTTTGGATTTTCATTACTTTGAATATTTCTTGCCAGTCCCTTCTTGCCTGCAGGGTCTCCCTTGAGAAGTCAGCTGATAGTCTAATTGGGACCCCTTTGTACATAATTCTTTTCTTCTCTCTTGCTGCTTTTAAGATTCTCTCTTTATCTTTAATTTTTGACATTTTGATTATAATGTGTCTTGGAGTGGTTCTCCCTGGGTCCAGTCTCTTGGGAACTCTCCTTGCTTCCTGGACCTGCAAGTCTATTCCCTTCCCCAAGTCTGGGAAGTTCTCCTTTATTATATTTTCACTCAATTTTTCAAGTTCTAGTTCATCTTCCTCATTCTCTGGCAAACCAATGATTCTTATGTTGGGCCTTTTATAGCTGTCCCAGAGGTTTCTGATCCTCTCATTGTTGCTTCCCATTTCCTCTCGCTGCATTGGTTGACTGCTTGTTCCTTCTCCATATTCCAGTTTGTTGAAATGAACTCTGGATTTTTTCTCACCTTCTATCTCGTATGCGGTTTTGTTCCTTTCGTTATGAAATTTTTTCGCTTCTTTCTTATCTTTTTCCTGCTCTTTTGTGAATTCTGTAAGCCACCTGATAACAATGGCCCAGAACTGAGCCTCTGACAGGTTTCTTATCTGTTCATCTGTCAGGTTCTCTATCTGCTGCCTGGTGAGCTGTGCCACCGGGATTTCTATAGTTGTCTGCCTCATTTTGACAGATGCGTTTTGTTTTCTTGGGCCGGCTGTCGGGGGCAGTGCCTGTGTACTCGTAATGACCCAGCGACCGGCGGGCGCCGTTTGGCGTCACAAATCAGCGACCGGCGCCTGCCTGTCCGCGACCTATTTCGCAGCCCTGTGGTGCTTTCTTTGGGGGCGGGGGTCCAAGATGGATTCACACAGTTATTCAGCTAGGAGACCGGGATCCGTCCTCCCGTCCCCCTGGGCCTCACTGTTCAAGGCGATGCGGCGGCCGCTCTCCCCAGCGCCGGAGTCGCGCACCGCCAGGGGCTTGCGTAGCCGGGACTCCTCGCCGGGGTCGCGCACCACCAGGGGCTTGCGCAGCCGGGATTCCTCGCCACCGGCTGCTCCGGGTGCGACCGCAAACAGCACTGCCCTCTTTAACTCTTACCTGCCCAAATGGCACCGCTGGTTTATAACTTCATATGTTGGACTTCCGTGTAGTTTTATTTTCTGGAATTTCTAGTTATCCTTTGTTTTGAAGTAGTTGTATTCCTCTCTAGTTGTAGAGGGAGACCTAGCGTGTCCGTCTAAGCCTCCATCTTGGCCGGAAGTCCCGAGACTCTTTCTTTTAGAAATAAAAACAAATACATTAAGATACATACACAAAGGTGTAACATTACTTACAGTGGACAAAATAAACTGGAAACACATTGAAAGTTTGTAGGTAAAGGAGCAATTGAGTACATTTTGGTACAAGTGTATGTGAACTATTCAGCCTTTAAAAACAGAACTACAGGCAAACCTCAGAGCTGTAGTGGGCTCAGTTACAGACTGCTGCAATAAAGGGAGTGTCACCGTAAAGTGAGTCATAACCTTTTTGCTTGTGGGGTGTCTTGCCTTCATCTGTGAAGTGCAGCAAAGCAAAGCGCAATAAAACAAGGCATGCCTGTATTCCTGTTGGCTTCAGGGATTTTCGTAATTTTCTGCTGAGTTAGAAAAGCTAGATGCAGAAAACTATGTATAGTTCATATAACTCTCGTCGAATAAACGATGCCCTAAACCTTGACCCCGTGTATGTGGGCATATGTGGTTGTATATGATTCTATAAACATGAAAGACTGGATACCAGGTTGTTAATGTTAAGTACTTTGGCCAAAGAGCAAGCCCCCCCAAAAAGGTTTTTTTTATAGTAGCTGTGTTGAAGCAGTATTATTGAAAAGTCCTAGTTATATAAAATATAATATTGTGTGCTTAAAGGTATACGTGCATAAAGAGATAAATGAAAGTCAGACCATTGGCTTTGTCAACACCAGGGGGCACCCTTCACATTGTCGTCTGTAGTATAAATGCTGCGCCACCCCGCCCGCCCGACTTGCGCGGTTCTGCAGCCCTGCACAGAAGGATGGTCACTGAATCACTGAAGATCGGCATGATTGTCTCAGGGTGTTATTACGTAATCATAAAAAAATGATCTTTTTACAGTAGTGAATAGGAAATAAATGTTTTTCCCATAGTAACATTTTACCATTAGTGACGATCAGTGTATCAAATCAAAAAGAACACTGAATCAAGATGTAGGAAACCTGAGTTTTGAGTTTGAACTAAGTAGTCTGGTCTTTCTGGGCCTCGCTTTTTTCACCCAGTAAATGGAGGTCTTAACTCTCAGCCTGTCTACCTCTCAGCGCTGTCGGAATGATTAAATGAGATACTGGGTATAAAAACATTCTAACAAATTAGACATTTAAACATAGGGATTATTCCCTGAACTAGACAGTGAGACCCAACAGGAGCTGCAGATAATTCACCTAGCAGTATCTTGTTTAGTAAGTATTCCTGGAATGATTGAATCCCTAAGGACTGGTTATTTATATGTAAAGATACTGGAAGTACTTTGCTAATATTACAGAGACATCCCTTGTAGTGTCTTCCTGCTGCTTTGAAGTATAAAGCTTGGAAAATACATCTTGGGTTTTTGTTACCAGATCGATGAGGTCCTGAGACAGGAAGACAAAGCTGAAGCTATGTCTGGCCATATTGATCAGTTTCTGATAGCCACGTTCATGCAGCTAAGACTCATCTACAACACACATATGGCAGATGAGAAATTGGAGAAGGATGAGATCATCAAGTTGTACAGCTGTATCATTGGCAACATGATTTCGGTAAGGACACCTGCAGATCACAAGCTTCCCTTCAGTCCCATCGCACCCAGGTTCTAGAGCCTGAGCTGGTGCAAATGTCCCAGTGAGTCCTATCATTTGTAGAAATGTACAGGTGATACCCACTGATGTTGGATGACACTTCAGCTTACCTCATTCTTAGGCTACTCAGTAAATGCTCACCACATACTACCTAGGAGTCTGCTTCTTGCCAGTTTCTTCATCGGGCACGATGGGCCCTGGCTGGCTTTTCACATGTAACTGCTCACATCAAATATACTCTTATAACAGGAAGGAAGCACACCAATTAATTATGGCTATCATTGGAGGTTTGGGGAAGTGTGGTGATTTTTATTTTTTCTAATACTCTGAATTTTTGAAAATACAGTAGTTTACTAGACTAGCCACCCATGTTTCTTTAACTTGCCCTAACAATTATGATTGCACAGCTGTTTCAGATAGAGAGCCTTGCCCGGGAGGCCTCGACTGGAGTCCTGAAAGACCTGATGCACGGCCTCATCACCTTAATGCTGGATTCTCGGATTGAAGATCTGGAGGAGGGACAGCAGGTGATCCGCTCTGTGAACCTCTTGGTGGTGAAGGTTCTGGAGAAGTCAGACCAGACCAACATCCTGAGGTATATCTGTGCTCAGTATCACAGCTATAACAGCCTCTCTTTCGTTACCCAGAGAAAACAGAGGCACTGGATCAGCTAACTTTAGGTTTGCCTAATAAAATCGATTTAACACTCTTTCCTCGAGAATCAAAGGCATTCCAGCCTTAAACAGCAGCAACTAATAACAGCTCGGTAAGCCAGTGAATATCAGGAGTTTTCTGGAATATGTACATTTCTCTTTCAGTGACCAGTGACAATGAAAAATAGTGACAAGCTTTACCGTTTATCAAGTGGTAATTTACAAAGCTTAAACAGTTGATGTTTATTTTCTTAATAACTGAATGTCAAGGCAGTTTTTTAATCCATGGGATTTCAATTGATTAGGTGGATAGAGAATATTTACTCTTGGCCTTTCAGTTACTGATTTTAATTGGAATGAAGGTTTCAAACTTATTAATGCTGTTTTGTTGGTTTTTTTCCTAGTGCCCTGCTGGTTTTGCTTCAAGACAGCCTGCTGGCAACAGCCAGTTCTCCCAAATTCTCGGAGCTTGTTATGAAGGTAAAGTTGAAATAATTTGATCTCTTTCAAAGATGTAGAACTTTATTGAAGTGTGGGGAAAGAGGAGTTGGAGCTAAGATATAGACTCAAATCAAGACACACCAGAAAAATATAGTTGGTCTCCATTTTGCCTTCCTCCATTTATACCCCTAACTCAGGCCCAACCAATTCCTGGCTTTGAAGAGTGAAAAGGAAGAACTATTTTTTAAATAGAATCAAAAGAAATATAGTTTCTTTTGAGGGAAAAGATATCTATAGCCCAATAATAGTTTGGTCTCTTTAATGGAAAAACTCCAAATGTACTATAATTTTTCACTGTAATAGTGAAAAATATTTTGTCTTCTCAGGTTAGATTTGGGTAAGGAACATGACTATCCTACTCTCAAGTGAGAATTTCCGCCTTTTCTTATTATGTAAGGCCCCTACCTCTAGGGAGTGGGAAGGGGGAGTGTCTGAGATGATTAGATGGATGGCCTATCACACTTTTTTAGCCAGTGACACGGTTAAAGTGAGTAAAACTGTTCATTTTTAGCAGCCACCCTTGAAGGATATCATGTGCCACATTTATATCCCTGACATCTTTTAGAAGTGATCCCGGGAGCTTAGAGAAGATGGTTGGTGACAGATGACCCTTGTTCTTCAGTCATTCCCTCTGACTTTTTCTTTTTTAAATAGTGTCTCTGGAGAATGGTTCGACTGTTGCCTGACACCATCAACAGCATTAACCTGGACAGGATTCTTCTGGATATACACATGTTCATGAAGGTCTTCCCCAAAGAGAAGCTGAAGCAATGCAGGAGTGAGTTCCCCATAAGAACCCTGAAGACGCTGCTGCACACTTTATGCAAATTAAAAGGGCCCAAGGTGAGTGAGAATAGCCATGGGAACCTGAGAGCCGTCATGGAGTTGGCACTGCTGCCATCAGAACGTGTGTGTGTCTCCCTCAGATCTTAGATCATTTAACCATGATTGACAACAAGAACGAGTCTGAGCTGGAGGCCCACCTCTGCCGGATGATGAAGCACAGTATGGACCAGACCGGGAGCAAGTCGGATAAGGAAACGGAAAAAGGCGCATCTCGAATCGTGAGTGTCCGGACTTGAAAGACTGAGGGAAGTGAGGCTCCCCGGGAGTGATCTTCGTCCCAGAGGCTCAGGGAACTGGTCCAGTCTCACTCTCCTGCTGCGGTGCTGTAACCATTTCCATCTTGACAATTTCAGATATAAACTGTTCATAACTATGTGCTTCTTGTTTCTGAGAAAGGCTTCTCTGTGCCTAAGGCAATCCACTGCGGGCTCTGTTTAGGGAGGGATGGGCCAGATCCTTCCCCTTCCAGTTTAGTTGAAAACCTGAGACAGTCAGTACCCCAGCGTGTGAGTGGGGCTCCTGCAGACCCTGCAGCACTGGTGTTTGTCACCTGCAGGGACCAACCAGAAAGGTCTGGATGTTGAGCTATTTTCAGTTCTTATCCAACCTTTGGTTCCTAATTAATAACGTCAATCTAACCGACCAGTCCTTTCTTGTGTCTTTCAACTCTTCAGGATGAAAAATCATCAAAGGCCAAAGTCAATGATTTCTTAGCTGAGATTTTTAAGAAGATTGGCTCTAAAGAGAATACTAAAGAGGTGAGAGGAAAGGGTGGAACCAGGCGGGGATCTGCGGTATGGAAAAGGGTCACTAACTAGCACCCCCCCCTTATCTCGTTAACCAGGGCCTAGCAGAGTTATATGAATATAAGAAGAAATATTCAGATGCCGACATTGAACCATTTCTGAAAAACTCCTCCCAGTTCTTCCAGAGCTATGTTGAGAGAGGCCTTCGGGTGATTGAGATGGAGAGGGAGGGCAAAGGCCGCATTCCCACTTCCACAGGTACGGTTTCCTCTGGCAGCTCCGGGAATGAGTCAGATTAGCCCCCAGCTCAGCAGCAGATTTTGATTGGTTTAAATTTATAACCATGCACCTCAGTACTTAATGATCACTGGTAATCACATTGCTATGGACAGTGGTCAGCGCTGTCACCTGCTTGACCCATCATCAGTGTTCAAGAATGGCAAGCTTCCTGCCCTTGAACCAGTTCCCCGTGCTCTTGGCTTCCACCTGCCGGGCCTTCTTCCTGCTCCTGAGGTCTATGGTGTCCCCTGGAGTTCAGTCCACAACCACCTCCTCTTTCTTGCCCTCACTCCCTTAACTAATCCATCTACTTTCATCACTTGAAATAGTACTTATGCCAGCAAGACCCAGTTTGGTTTGACGTGCAGCTCAGACCTCCTTCCTGACCTTGACTGATACATCCTGCGTGACGTCTCCACTTGGGCTTCTAATAGACATCGTAAACCCAACGTGTCAGAGGCTGTGCTCCTGCTGTTCCCTCAGACCTGCTCCATTTCATTCTTCTCTCTCGCGGTTGATGGTGCCTGTCCTTCCAGTTTACTCAGACCCAGAGTTTTAGTTGGTCTTCTTTTCCTCTGTCAGGAGATCTTTTTGGCTCTGTCTGCAAACTATACGCAGAACCCCCCCCCCCCCCCCTTCTCACCTCTGTGCTCCTGCCCTGGTCTGCACGGGAGCCCTCCCCTTCTGTCTGCTCTCCCGCTTCCACTCTTGCCTCCCTCTGTTATTTCCACACACAGCCTCAAAGCAAAGCTGCTCAAACACTTTTCCAAAGGCTCTCCCTTTCATTCAGTAAAGGCAAAAGGCCTTACACGCGTCTGTGAGGCCCTGCACCATATGCGCCTAACAGCTCTGGAACCTCCTCTGCTGCTGCTCTCCGACTTCCATCCACGCCAGCACCACCAGGCAGGGCCTTTGCGCCGGCTGCTGCTTATGTGTAGACTGAGCTTCCCTGCTCCCGGTCCTGCCCGAGGTCTTTGTTCAAGTACTACCTCAGTGAGCCCTTGCTTAAAACTGGCAGCCCACCCTCACTCTCCACAGCACACCGTACGGCGCAGAGTGGGAAATCCACCGAGGGTAAAGATGTTTGTCTGCTCTGTTGCCTGGCACATAGTAAACCCTCGGTACATATTTGTTGAATGATATGAATGAATGCTTAGCCTTGTGTTAAGCTGAAATGTTACTGTTCCCACGGGAAAAAAAGCCAGCGTCGGAGAATTGCTGCTACTTGGGAGGTGTCCGTTAATAGAAAATAGCTGTCAAGAGCCTTAAACCCCAGAAAGACCCAACTGCAAAAGCTTCCTCTCCCCGCGCAGGGTGAAACTCGCACGTTCGTCCTGCATTTAGTGCTTGAGTCCAAAGAACCTCACCTGCTCCTATGTCCCGGAATGCGTTGGCCTGTAAAGCTGTGTCCCTTTGTGATTTCAGCTTCCGGTCCTATTCTCTCACCGTGTATCTTGCTAGGCTGAAGCTTCGGTCGTGTTCTCAAGGCATTTTTGTTACTGTTCTAATGGCTTCCGGTCCTTTTCTCGATCCGCAGGGAGCAGGCTGTCTCATAGCACAGCACGTGAGGACGGGCTGGGGTTTGGCTGATGAGGGTGAAGCCTCCTTTTCTCATTTCCGAAGTCCTTCCTGCTGCTGTTGGGCACTTAATGGCCGCTTTGGGCCTGAACAGTGCATCGCAGCACAGGCGTGCGGCCCCACTCGGTGCCTCCGTGCCTTCAGGCGCTCGAGCCTCCAGCAGTGTGGGCTTTTACGTTATTCTTCTCTCATTTTTCACCCCTCGTGTCCTCATCTGTATGTCTGATGTTCTACTTTCCTGCTTACCATGAGGAAGGGTATCTTCCCTGTAAGTGATCTTTTTAGCTAATGCAGTGCCTTTTCATTGATGTCAAACTGGTCGTCTGAACTGTCTGCTTGTTGTGATTGTTCCTTCTGAGAAATTTAGGAACTGTGATGGATTCTTTCAGTTTTGGTTTTCCTCCCTCCTACCAGAATATTGATCTCAGTGCGAGGATTCCAGCTCCTAGTCCCTAGCCCTTCTTTGTCTCTTTGTTGGACATCTCGGGTTCCCCCTCTTCCTCATGAATATCCTGTAGGCTTGAGCTCCTTGCTCCCAGTTTCAATAAGAGCTTTCCCCCTTGTGTCACGTGGCCTGAACCTGGTCTAATTCTTCCAGACACGTTGGGCCCTTAGGTTCTTCAGTTGGGACCTGACCGTGTCCTCAGCAGTAGCTTAGGCTTTTTGGATGGCCCAGGTCAGCTGTAGGGTTATAGGCTACAGCCCCAGAGCCCACGGTATAGACGGATGGCCCGTCTTAATCTGCTCCTCTGTATCAGTTCTTGAGTTTCTCACTAATCTTATCTTGTATGTTTCTGCGCACCCTAAATTACCAACTCCAGACTGGTTCTAGTGGACTTTTAGTCATGAAGTCTCCAAGCCCCAAAGCGTTCCCTTTGGTGGCAGATTAATGAGGGCAGCCTAGAAGTGCGGGGGGAGTGTGTGTCTGAATACTCTTTTCTACATCTCCTCTAGGCATTTCCCCTCAGATGGAGGTCACGTGCGTGCCTGCTCCCACAAGCACTGTGTCCTCCATAGGTAACACCAATGGAGAAGAGGTGGGACCGTCTGTCTACCTGGAAAGGCTAAAAATCCTCCGGCAGCGATGTGGTCTGGACAACACGAAGGTGCTGCTCCTTTGCCTGGGTAGGGGGCGGGGGCGGGCCGGCCTGGAGAAGCGGCCCTTCTTCGTATGTGTTGTTCCGGGGCCCCCTCTTGGCCTCACACAGGGTCTCCTCTTCTCTCGACAGCAAGATGACCGGCCTCCGCTGACCTCTTTGCTCTCCAAACCAGCCACCCCTCCCGTCGCCTCCTCCACAGACATGCTGCACAGCAAACTCTCCCAGCTCCGGGAGGCCCGGGAGCAGCACCAGCACTCGGACCTGGATTCTAACCAGACTCACTCCTCGGGGCCCACGGCCGCACCCTCCTCCTCCACAGCTAACATTGATGACTTGAAAAAAAGACTGGAGAGAATAAAGAGCAGCCGCAAATGAAGCTGCCCCTCCTGGCCCCCACAGCTTTAGTTCACTAAACTAGAGTCCTCATAGTTTACAGGGGCCTCGGCGGGCCTGGTGGACACGAACTGGTCATTTGTACCCAACCGTGGATCTGGGGAGGAGCCGTGGCACAGCGTTTGTACATACTCTGCTTCTCCGTCAGCTCCGGCCTCTCTAGGAGACTGTCTGCGTATTAGTTTAGTGTACAGACTTGTAAACAGCTGCCCTCCGCTCAGCTCAGACTAGGTTCCCTGTCCTTTTTCTTTTTACTTGCTCATTTGTAAAGTTGTCTTAATCTTTCCTAGCTTTTAACTTAGGAACCCTTTGATAGTCTTCCTTTGAGTTCGTGAGCTCTTCTCCCTGTAGCCCTGAAGGGTCACTGTATTCTGTATGAATGCATGGCATGATACAACTAATTTAAGAGTCTTTTATAAATAAAGTTTGCATTAACTATACCTGTCTCCCAAGAGACTCCATATCTGGGAGTATTGGGAAACTTTCTGTCACCTGTTCTAGGAACCAGCTTGGTATTCAGCCGGTTAAAGAAAGATTAAAACAATTTGCCTAAGAATCTCCACCTTTTCTTGACTCAGATGTGGCCCTGACTTTTGCTCTTTTGGAACAGAAGGAACTCACCTTTCCTGCTTTCCGCATGCAGCTCCTAGGGGAGCAAAGAAACCTTGTTCTTCCCAGTTGAGGTTGGGTCATGGCTTCCCCCACAGCATCACTACGGTTCCAAGGAGCTCGTAGGCTTCCTGCCTTGTTGCTGCCCAAATGCACACAAGATTGTGCCGGGCTGGGCTGGGCTGGGCTACAGTGGTTCCCACATTGCAGCTGGGCTCGGGTCACTTAACTGAAGGAGTTGGCAGCCGTCCGTCTCGAGAGACGATGGTGTAGCTTCTTAAGAGTCTATCTGCACCGCCGAGAATGGCTGTGCAGTCCAACTCGGGAGTGACACGGTATCTGTCTCTTCCCGTGTTGAATCGACATCTTGCGATGACGCTGGAGTGTCCTCTCCAGTGAAGCTGAAGCTACAGAGCCTGGGCAGGGTGATATGGAGGGTCTGCTGTTGCCCATGCAGCAGACCCCCCCTCTCTTCGCAGCTGAAGGGTCCAAGGGAAAGACGGAGTCAATACAGCTTGGCTTCAGGTGCGCCGCAGGAGTTGCCGGTGTTGACTACAACGTCAAACCGCCTTAGGGACTCCGGCTCCGGATTTTCTGTCGGGGTTTACTCCCTTAGCCTTTCCCCTGAAGAGGTATGCCGCAAGGCAGCGGAGGTTTTTTGGAATCAGAGTTTTCCTTCTCTGAAGGAGTAGGGGAGAGCTTAGAAGCTTCCTGCCCGGGCATCGGAGTCACTGAGTCTGCGTTAACAGTGGCTTCCCGCTCAGTGTGCGTGAGGACTGCAAAGTGAACCGAGGAGCCATCTCTGGAATGAACTCCGCAGGGCCTCCCTCCACAATCAGAAACACTCTGTAAGGACTAAGAGGGTCTGTATTCAGATGGGAGACCTTTTGGCCAATCATCAAGTTTAAGGAAATTTTCTAGACTCCCTTTTGTTCAGGAAATGAAAGGGTGATGGAAAATGAGTCCTTTCTTGATTCTGGTCATGGTTTTCAGGTGGCCCCCACGCTGCCTGGAATGAAGCTTGCCTCTCCGTCAGAATGGGGACACGGGGGTAGGCGTTCCCTGAAGGGGAGGTGGAGGAGTTCATTGCTATAGTGGAAGGACGTATTTAGGAAGAATTACTGTGCTTGGGTCTGGAATTAGCTCAGCTAATTTGGAAAACAAGAGTGCCCTGAGCTCACAATGCTGACAGCAATGTGACAAGGGAGGCAGCCCTGTGAGAAGGCACCCTTGTTTATAAAGCAGACTTGGGGTATTAAAATTCTTAATCCCTCCTCCCTGCTCTGGCTCAAGCTCCAGGCTGGGAAGATACTGCAAGTTCACTGAATTCCCAGTTTTTACTCTGCTTTCTGGTCAACCGGAACCAAAGGATGAGGGCAAGGAACTCACACCTAAGTCTGTTCCCTGATGTATTATATTAAAGAGGGAAGGGGGGAAAAGGAGGAGTGGTAGCAAAGGTACCTACCTTAGGTCCCTTCCTGCTTTAAACCATGAAGTCTAAAGATCTTAGCTGAAGATCCCAGACCAAGAATGGTAACCATGTGGCATCCCGGCTCATCTCCCCTTCCTGCACCTAAGACAGGCATTCAGGCTTCACTCTTCCCCTCCGAGCTCAGGGATGACCCTTCTCCACACAGTCCAGAGAGTTACCAACTGATCAGCAGTTCACACCAGGCAAGACACTGCCATCCACATCTGCCGTAGGCTATAGTGCCTAGTGCCCCGACTAATACACGTGCACGCAACAGGAAGAGCCATATGTACGGACAGACCCAATGAGCTGAAAATTCAGGATATAAATGACCTAGACAACAAGGGAAATGGCACACTCATAACTACATCTCCCTTCTCATCATATCCAGTCATGGGACCAGCTCTGCCTGAGCCGCCCGTGAGCAGCACTGGAAGCACTGAGGCTCAGAGAGAGTCACTTTTATTGAGAAACGTCGTTTTAGGAACAAACCACGAAAATAATTTTCCCTGGATTGGTTTCTGTGATCTTACAGTGGGGAGCCTAGAACGTGGGTGGCCCCCTAACTTCCAGACCGATTAATGACCTTCTGTATCCACTTCTTTAGGCGGAACACGTGTGTGTAGAAGCCATATTTTCCATCCCTGTCACAGCCTTCACCCCACGAGACGATGCCCATTTGATACCAGCGGCCGTTAAAGGGGCTCTGAGGAAGAAACACGGCATTTCCAGTGGTCAAGTCCAGGGTAGGGTCAGCATTACCCTATTGGGCAGCTATTCCTGAACCCCGGGATCCCTCCTCACCCACCCTGGTACAACATAGCCCCACCAGCTCCTGGTCTTTAGAGAAGCTAGCTTACCTTCATGACGAAGGGTCCCCCACTGTCACCTTCACAAGCATCCCCTCGTTTCCCTTCATCGGGCTTGTAACCTTGAGAGAGAACAGCAGTACTCAGGAGCATACCTCATGCTCCAGCCCCTTCAAGAGACGTACCAGGTAAGTGTTCCCGGGCCCTTTCTAGTCATCCTTGACGCTTCTCGTTCCCTGGCCCGCCCCCACCACCAGTTCTGCAAATCTTGTCAGCTCTCACCTCACCATATATCCAAATCCAACCGTGTCTCACCAGTTCTAACCCTGGTCACATCACAGGTTCTACCCGGAACTAATTCTGCTTTCCCCCCCTACAATCAGTTCTCCATCCAACAGGCAGAAGACTTAAAAATGTTAGACTTGCAGGTAGCCGAGGACAATGGCTGCCTTTATCCAAACCTCCCCACATGTCCTCCTCAAACAACGCAGAACGACATGAACAACAGAAGCGACACAGAAAAACCACAGCACCCAAACTTCAAGTCAACCTAACATATCTAATTGGACACCTAATCTTAAAACTTATGGGGCGATGAGGATGGGAAAATATCTACATAGATTTAAAAACAAAAACGTGCAATTGAAATATAAACCCAATTGAAATGTAAACCCTTGTAAATAACCCTAAATCTACAAAATGACTAGATGAAAATGAAAGAGACTCATACAAAGATACTATAGGGAAGCAAAAATAAGAACAAAAACACCTCGGCTAATAAAAACTCTCCCCCAAAACACAACTATGAAACAGAAGAAAACTGGAACTGAATTAAATTTCCTCAAGCAAACTTTGGAACGTGACAAAACACCTCATCTCAAAAATTCAAAAATGTAAGATACATGGACAAAACAAGAAAAAAAAAAAATGGAAAAAAGGGGTTGAAATGAAACTCAGACCAAAGAAGAAATTTGAGTCCCTCAAGAAGAATAACAAAACAGTGAAAAAGAACTAATATTTACATTATCCAACCAAACTTCACAGAAACGCAAGATCAGATGTACAGATTGAAAGGTCCCCTGGGCACCTGGCACACTGACCTAAAGCCCTCAACTCTAAAATGTGTCCTAATAAAACAGACTGCAGAGAGGAAGAAAACCCTCAAAGGCCTCCAAGCAAAAGAATTACATTGACATCAGACTTTTCAAAAACAACATACAAAGCCCTCAACAATCAAGCTATATTTTCAAACAAATTCAAGGAAGGAAAATGTGAACCATGGATTTGGTATGCTACCAGGCTGTCAGGTGTCACGGCTACAGAAAAATAATTGTATAAGAACTCAGGAAATTCTACACTCAAAACCCTTCCTGGAGAATCTACTCGCAGACAAGCTTCATCCAACTGAGGCAGACGCTTCGGCAACAGGACAAACTGTTCTGACAAGTAGAAAAAAGTGCAGCTAAAAATGAGAGAAGAAACAGGAAATTAAACTCACTGACTGTTCATAGCCAATAAGTGGGAGTTACAACTAAAAGATTACAAAAGAAAAGGAACAAAGGGCATTTCGAAAAGGTGTAAGTCAGTCCAAAGATAATCAGTAGAACAAAAATGTAAACTTTCCTAAACATTTTTTTAAAGAAAAGGTCACATAGGGAAAAACACAGCAAATGAAACATGACACACGTAAATATTACAAAATAATTAGTTACTACTAATTCAATCATATATATATGGGCTTAATTTATTAGAAAAGAAAAAGGTTTTAATTTGACCCATAAAGCAAGACATAACTATGCTATATGTAACAAACAGTGATTCACAAAGGCTAAAATCAAAGAGATGGGCAAACGTGTATCAGGCCGGTGGAAACAAAAAGTGAGCAGAGACAGTAATCCTAAAAGTGAAAATAAAGGACACATATAAAGCTAAAAGCTACAATTTACAATGAATGAATAACAGTTATGATTATCTGCACCAAATAACACAGCAATCACATTTATTAAAAAAACAACTACAAGCAATGCAAGGAGACAGAAATACATTAATATTAGAATTTAACCCACCAAGCTGAATACAAAACAGGTCAAATGAACTGAAAATAAGGATATAAATAATAAGTGACAAGGTACATTTATGACTATATTTTAAATGACATGAGCCTAAGAGAACGCACCTACACACCTCAAACACATATATAATAGTCATAGAAATTAATCCAACAACTGTCTCAAAAAAAAAGTCAGTTCCATAAAGTAGAAATATTACAGATAATACTCTCAGATTGTAATGCAGTGAAACTCAAAATTATTAACAAAATTAAACTACAAAAGGCCCTCCCATCTGGGAATTTAAAAACCACTTATTAAACAACTCTTGGGTGAAAGATACAAACTGAAATTACAGAATTTCTAGAAAATAATAAAATACTATATAGTGTTTTCTATGAAGAGGAAAAATACACAGCCCTACTCAATAAAAATTAAGCATCAAAAATAAATTAACCAAAGTGTCAGCTCAAAAGGTTAGAAAGAGAACACAGTCAACCCAAAAAAAGCATAAGAAAATTTTTGAAAAGGTAAAAGCAAAAATTAATAAGGTATAGAATTGAAAAATAAATAAGCCTAATGAATAAGTCACATTCCTAGGTAGCTTTTGTTCATTTTTGGCACCACTATTTGCTCAAGAAAAATATAAATATATAAAATAAAGTGCCAAGGGGAAAAAGTCCTAATACACTGTATTACTATAAAAAGGTACAATATAGACCTGAACAAATGGGGAGACATTTCTCGTCCATGGATAAAATGACTCAATAGCAAAAAGATGCCAGTTCTTCCTAAATTAATTTCTAAATGTAACATAATCCCAATAAAAATACCGACAGTCCTTTCTATGAAGCTAGACAAGTTCATACCAAAGTTCACATGGGAAAACAAATAAGCAAAAATTTCCAGGAAAACCCTGGAAAAGAAACCACGAGAGACAAGCCCTACCAGGTGTTAAACATACTCTGAGTCCTCTAATTAAAACAATACAGTGTTTTAATATAATGAACAATAGACCAGAAGAACCAAATAGAATGTCTTCCAAATAGAAAGTCTGAAGTACACATAGAAATCTAGTATGCAACAAAGGTGATTTAAAAGATAGACTTTTTAATAAATGGTGTGGATAGCTGGTGAACCATTTGGAAAAAGATCAATTCAGTCCATACCTTGCATCATACACAAGCACAAAGTCCAAATAACTCAAAGATCTAAATGTAGAGAAAAGAAACCAAGTTCTGGAAGAAAGCACGTGAATTGCTCTACCACCTAAGCATAAGGAAGGATTTTCTAACTCTGTTAATAAATATGACTACATAATTTTTTTTAATTGCGTGGCAAAAGTTATGAAGATTAAAAAACAAAGTGGGAGAAAATATTTGCAACACATATCACAAATAACAGCCTAATATCACTAATAGGTGAAGAACTCTTAAAAATTGATGGGAAAGAGACAAAAACAGACCAAAAAAAAAAAAAAATGAACAGACAATTCACAAAAAATGATATAAAAATGGTCCCTAAGCATATGAAAAGATGTTCAATTGGAAACAACCTAAATGCCCATATACAGGAGATGCTTGAATAAACTATGGGTACCTCCACATAATGGAGTATTAAAAAGGTTTTTTAATAGCCACATTCAAGAATAAGGAAAAACTCTATAACCAATATGGAGTGAATTTCTAGGCTACATAAAGTAAAAAAAAAAAAAGCAAAGTAGAAGAGAATATCTATGGTATGCTACCCTATATATAAGAAAAGGGACTAAGAAAACATACATGTGTCTGCTCATTTGTGCAGAAGGGAACACAGGAAGAATAAACATTCACTGCTGAGACTAGCTAACTACAGGGCCTGGATGGAGATGGGATGGAAAGGATGCAGGGGGAAAGGGGTGTCAGTTTTCTGAGTGCCTGTTTCAAAATATCTTGAGTTTTAGAACCATGGGAATACTCCAAAAGTAAACAAATAAAAACAACAAAGATGGGAGGGAGCCCCAAATGAAACACAACTTTAAATAAGTAACACAGAGGTTGGGGTAGGGGAGAACTACCCCAAGTTACTTTTGAACCCAGTATTTCAATTATACACCCTCAGGCTAAGGACAGAAACAGCTGAAGAAAGGCTGAACTCTGTGAGATTGTTTGTCGCAGCTATGGAGGAGTCGGGTTTCTCGCTGTCAACAAGGAGTTATACATGTGCAAAGCGGGAAGCGAACCCTATTGGACTGCAAGGAGAGGTTTCAGTCTGAACTCATGGTTTTAGACAGACAGACAGACAGAAAGAAAGAACAGATATAGGTGGTGTGCATAATCCGCATTTCTAGTGCTTCCTGCTGAGAGGGCCCAGACACAGCAACACCGCGGTAGCAGCATACACACCTACCACCCAGATCTTGGTTGCTAACTACCATTCTCCCCTAGAAGGAAAGTAGGATGAACCAGGAACATCTTTCTGTGCCAAAAGTAAGAAAGCACCCAGAGAATGGCAGGGACATGTCCAAACGTCGCAGAAGCCTGGCTGCAGTGACTCCCCCTGGCCATGTCTGGGATAATTTGAACATCAAAACAGATAATGACCGTAACATGTTATAACCCTTAAAATAAAGCAAGGCCCCGTGAGACCACATGGATAGAATGAAAGAAAGAAGAGGTCTTCCCTACCATAAAATACTAACTAATAAATGCAGAAATGACAGAATTCGAAAAATCACCATTTGGCCGCCATTAGAGTTGGGAGAACAATTTGATAAGAAACAGGATAAACCATATCAAAGTTTCTGCCCACAAGATATTTATTAATTATAAAGAGAAAACAGAACTTGACAATGAGAAACCTGGCAGAGGCATACACCACCTTAACCAGAGGTCAGAGTTCATCTCACCAGTTATGAGACAGAAGGACATTCCCTGCCCGCTAATGGGACCCACTGAGAATACAACAGCCCTTAGCTGGGATCCGATCTCAAGGACACCTTAGCCAAACCCAGTGGAGAGTCCGTCTGCAGATTCACTGGCCTGCACTCGTGAATAATGTAAACATCATGGAAGACAAAGACTGACAATTAAATAGAGTGGAAATCCCGGATTGGATCTCAGATGACAGATACATTCTGTGTCTCTTGCTCTAAGAGACATTAGCAAGTCAGACAGTGGCAAGCATTTGGATAGCGCCTGCAGATGAGGCAATGGTATTGTATCATCATGAACTTTCTGATTTAGTAACAATACTGTGGTTATGTAAGAGAATGTCCCTATTTATGGGAAATACTCAATTACACGGGTAAAAAGGCACCATATGTACTATT
This sequence comes from Furipterus horrens, assembly GCF_987537825.1. Taxonomy (NCBI): domain Eukaryota; kingdom Metazoa; phylum Chordata; class Mammalia; order Chiroptera; family Furipteridae; genus Furipterus; species Furipterus horrens. The sequence goes on from NW_028327172.1 coordinate 12,053,252, forward strand.
TCCTCACAAAGTGGAGGTGGCAGAATCTCAGTGATGGTATACAGGAATTCTTTGTATTATTTTTACAACTTTTCTGTGAGTCTGAAATTACGCTAAAATGTAAACAAAAAAACTTTAATTGTTAGACCATATATTCACCTGTCCCAAACCCTCCAATCGCTTATCTCAGTAAAAGCCAAAGTCCTTCCAGGCCCTAAGGGAAGTACCCACCTCTCTCCCCTCATCTACTGCTATCCTTCCTGTATTTGCTACCAAACTCCAGACACTCAGGCCTCCCTGCTCTTCCTCAGACACACCAAGCACACCTCCACCTCAGGGCCTTTGCACCTGCTGTCCCCTCAGCCTGTAGGACACATCCCCTAGACTGGCTCTCTCCTTCACTTCTTCCAGCCTCTGCTCAAATGTCGGCTCCAACAGGGCTTCTCCAGCCTTCTGCAGCCATCTCTCTCTCCTTTACTCTGCCTCCTTTTTCTTCCTCGCAGGGATGGCTACTCTAGATCTGTTCACAGACACTCGCTCCTTAGGAAAGCAGCTCTCTGAAGACACGGGCATTGCCTGTTTGGGTCCTTGTTGTACACACTGGAACACTGCCTGGATCACAGCAGGCACTCAATAGCTTTTGCTGAATGACTGAACAAATGAATGGCTTTTTCTCTGCCCTGCCCCCACGGCTTCATGCCGCTCTCTGGGCTCTCATGTACCGACAACTTAACCAGGGAACCACACTACGCCTAACACTGTGTACCCTTACTGAACCCTCACACAATCTTCTGGAATAGAGGCTTTCATCTCCATTTTATAGAGGAAGAAACTGAGCATCCAAGAGGACAAATGCCTTTGCCCAAAGTCACATGGCTTGTAAGTGACTGGAGCCGGGACCTGAACAGGTCTGTGCTCTTAACACGTCTCCATTCCCCCAGCCCCGAGGCCCTGAGGTTCCCTCCTGCCAAGCCACCCCCAGGCACTTGCCAGCACAGAACATGTTGTCAGTGATGCGGATGCGAGTGGAGGCCTTGCACACCGGACGTTCCACGATGGGCACGTTCACCACCTGCAGGACACTGGGCTGCCCGTCGGCCTCGCTGGCTGTCCACACCTCCCTCAAGTTGCCCCAGCCAGTCACCCGTCCTTTGTATCCAGCCTGGAGCAGCCTTTGGGGAAGGGAAACGGACCTAGTGAGAACCGACCCCTCCAGGAGCCTCTGGCCCCAACACCACCCCTTAGAGACTTGAATCTCAAACAGCAGTGCAGAAAGAACTTGCGGGTTTGTTCCAAGACACTGAGGCCTGGAAAAAGGAAGGACCGTCGGCAAGGCAGGGGCAGGCAGGCCCAGAACCCAGCCCCGACTCCTCAGCTAGCGGCACCCCTGGCTGCCGCACCTGGCTGCCGTCTCCTTGTCAGGCAGGCACACGGGGTGGATGTGTTTGCTGAAGGCGATGGGCTTCTTCAGCTTCAGCAAGGCGATGTCGCGGTCCAGGGTATCCCTCCAGTTGTACCTGGGGTGGATGTAGATCTTTTCCAGCATGGAGATCTTTTCAATGCCTCGCTCATACCTGTGCAGACCCCGGCAAGAAATGGAGAAGCCATAAGTCGCTCAGTAAAAGGCAGCTGTTACCTGAGGAAGGAAACTGTCTGCCCTCCGGTCTGGGAGCCAGGGGGACTGGCAGGCCATCAGCAAGGTGGCACTTGGCAACTCCCTGGTAGCTTCCTCCCAGCCTAAAGGCATACAGGCCTTTGTCGTAGGCTCTGGTTCAAAGAGCCTCTTTTCAGAAGTCACCCTGGGCCTTGCCCTGGCATCTGCAGGGGAGCTAAGGACAGGCCGGGATTTCGCTCTCAGCCAAGTCTCAGTTTCTCTGCCTCCAGCTCCAAGCCTGGGTCAGGACGTGGCCACGTGGGCTCTGCGGCAGAGGCTGCTGGGCTTTCCACTGTGAGAGAGGTCCAGTGTCCCAGAGCCCTCGCCATCCCTCCGGAGGGCTGAGACCCCCGCCAGACTCCCCTCGGCCCCCGCTTCTGTACCTGGTGCGGGAATGCTTGCCGATGCGCACCAGGAGGTCATTCTCAGTGAAGTTCTTGTCCCAAGGTGGGTACAGGAGACAGTGGGCAGCGGTGAGGACCCAGCGGTCACTGATGAGGCTGGCTCCGCACAGCAGCCTCTGGGGGCTCTTCTGGAAAAGCATCACCTGCCTGCGGGGAGCATGGGAAGCCTTAGCGCTGGGGAGCTGCGCCTTCACCAGCCCTAGAAGTTGAAAGTCCCGTTTTTAAGAACTAACTGGACAGAACTGCCCGCTGGGCCCCGACCTCTGATTGACCTGGCCACTTTTGGGGACTGGGGTCTCCTGCTTTTGGCACCTGTCCCAGCTTCTTCCAGTCCAGAGTAGCGCTGCTCAGCCCACCTCTGGGGTCCAGTCCTGCTGTGGACTTGAACCCAGTTCTGCAAACCCCAGAGCTGTCCATTAGCAGTGTCCCTTAAAGTCCCCAGGCCTCAGCTATGCCTTCTGCATATAAGAAGCGATAAACCCAATCTCAAAAGGCTGCTGTGAGACTGGAGGAGACGCTGGCGCTGAGCTTCCATTATCCGTGAGCCTAGGCCCGTGAGGGGGGAGAAGCCTCCCAGCGCGGGGGGCAGGGGCGGGGGCTCCAGCCAGAGTGAAGGTAGCTGCGGTCAGGGACGCACCAGGGCGCCAGGCCGATCTCCGCGTCCCAACCGTGCACGATGCGCCCCTCGATGTACGACGCCAGAAGCTCCTGCTCCGTTTTGTCCTCCTTCGACTCCTTCTCGAACAGCGGCCGCAGCCCACAGTCTGCAGAGCAAGCCGGGCGGTGAGGGGCCGGGCCGAGCGCAGGGCCGGCCCCAGGGCCCCGCACGCACCTGCCGCCGCCTCACCTGCCTCCCCGGCGCCGAAGGTCTTCTCGTTGAAGAAGGGCTGGAACTCCTCGGCCGTGGTGCGTCCCTGGACGGCGCCATCTGGGTCCAGCTCCTCGCCAGCCACCTCTTCCACGGGCTCCTCTGCAGGAACCCAGGCTGCGGCTAGGGCGGGCCCCGGCCGCCGCTCACCCAGCCCCGGACCTCCCCGAGCCGCGGGCTGGCCTCGGAGTCGGGTGGTTTAGAGCTCAAGAGCACCTGGGTTACTAGGCAACGTAACCTCGGGGCCGCAGCGTACTCAGCTGTGGGACGGGGATAAAGCCCACTCCCACCCGGGTGAGGGACGGCTGCAACGGGCGGACTCGCACGCGGTGGCCCTGAGACTAGGGAGGGCTGTCCTTGGTATTCCCGCCAGCCGTGGCCGCCAGGCTCAGGCCCGCAGCCCTGGCCTCTCACCGCAATAGTCCAGGTCGCAGTACTCGAAGTCGCCAGGATTCCCGCCCACGTAGCACCACGCGCCCTCTTCGTCCCCGTCTGGGTTGCGACAGAAGTTCTCCACCAGCGGCACAGTCGGGCTGAAGTCCTGGGTCTTGCTCAGGGCCTTGGCCTGCTCGCTGGCCCAGCCCAAGCAAGGGGACCCAAGTGTGGTCACCGCCAGGCGACCCTGGTAATGACGGCCACGCTCAGGGACACACTGGTCTGATGGAGGTGACAGGTTCACCGTGGAGCCACTTGAGCGTGGGATCGGCTCCACAGTGACGCCTCCTTTGCCTGGTGGGTGAGGAGGCAAAGGAGCAGAGTGGGTGGGACCACGCATGGAGCCTGACTGTCAGGATCTGAATCCCTGCCTTTCGGCCTCCTTCCTGCTTAACCTCAGGTGACCACCTGTCTGAGCTTCAATTTGTTTGCCTACGAAAGGGCTCACGAGGGCTGTTCTTGCAGGCTTGTGGAGAGGTTTAAACAAAATAAACACCATTAATGTCAGCTGCCTCATAAGCCAGAGATGGTGACCAGGTTTCACCCCCTTAATCTATTACAGGGCTGTCTGTAATCTATTGGGAGTGACTGCCTGAGTTTTTGTTTAGTTTTGTTTTTAAACGATTTTACTTCTTTTTAGAGAGAGGGGAAGGAAGGGAGAAAGAGAGAGAGAGAGAAACGTCAATGTGTGGTTGCCTCTCATGCACCCCCAACTGGGGACCTGGCCCATAACCCAGGCATGTGCCCTGACTGGGAATCAAACCCATGACCCTTTGGTTCGCAGGCCAGCACTCAATCCACTGAGCCACACCAGCCAGGGCTGCCTGGAGTTTTTAAAGAAGGTCTCTGTGTTTTCATAGGGGCACAGTGGGAAATACAGCTGGGATAACTAAGGATCTCTATACCAGGCAGTAGGTCAGTTTTCAGCATGCTTTCTCTACCTCATGACCTGGACCCTGTGGTTCCTCTGGCCAATGGGCCGTAGACAGAACTGACTGCCAGTTCTAAGCCTAGGCCTGAAGACGTGTTGTGTATTTCTGCTCACTGTTTTGTATGCCATCCCCCACCGTGGGAAGACGGTGCCTTTTAGCCTTGGCCCCAGAATGAGTACGTGTGGAGCAGACCTGAACCTGACCCACACAGAAGCCAAGCTCAGCTGGACCCATCATTTGAAGCAAAGCCACCAGCCAAGCCCAGGTTATGTCATGGACCCCAAGACAGATGAGCAGTGCCACCCCAGCCGGTGAGAAATAAACGCCATCAGTGTATACCCCTGAGCTTTTGTGGCTGTTTGTGATTTTGTGGGTTTTGCAGCATTATTGTGGCTATAGCTAACTGACACGTCATGAGAACCAGTAATGACACAATCTTGCAAGACTGGGCTGTATGAGGCTTGCTCTGTGGTGCTCAGAAAGGGCACGTGGCCTTAAATGGTTGGGGAGAGCTCCTCGAGCAAGAAGGAAGATGTATCTGGAATGAGCCACAGGCTTGATCATAGGGAAGTAAAGATGGGAGAGAGGAAAGAAGCTAGAAGCCAACTCTCTGGTCTCTTGACTTCTCTAACCAACAGGCCCAAATAGCTGGCAAATGACTAACCCCTGCTCGAAAGCAGTCAAGATCTCGGCTCCTGTCCCAGGCTGTCAGGCCCCATGGAGGCCCCTTGGCCTTGGCCATGGGCCACTCATCACCCGAGCTCACCACAGACAGGGATGCTGCACTCCTCCCTCCGCATGGTGGGGTCTGAGGTGTAGCACCAGGGCCCGGTGATGCTGCCATCTGGGTTGCGGCAGAAATTCTCCTGCAGGTTGGCCCCGGGGTGGGTGGTGGAGTTGATACTGGAAAAGGAAATTGCTCAGTGGGAGGCTGTGCTTCCCCCACCCCAGAGCCCCATGTCTCCTTGCTCCCCGTTCTCAGCCTGCTGGTGGACAGGCCTGCCCATCACTCACTCAGGCTTATGTGGGTAACGACTCCTCCACAGCTGGCACTCAATGCCTGACCGGGTGAAGCTCTCGTTCCCTCGGTAGTTCATACCCAGACCTTCGGCACAGTTACCTGCAGAGACCCCAGTCCAGTTTTCTTATCCTGAAGATCTGTCCCTCCTCTCCTTATAAAGTTCCATCTGTCCACCCCCTCCAAGCTCCCTCTGGCTCACGACCCTTAACCTGAATTTACTCAGCACCTTCTCTGCACTCAACAGTTTCCAATCCATTTAACAGTAGTCAGCAAATGTTTGCTGAGTGCCCACCCTGTGACAGCCCTCTGACAGGCCCTGTGCCAGGACACAGATAAGTAAGACAGTCCTAGTCAAGGCGGTCCCTGCCCTCCTGGAGCCTATGTTGAATGGCTCCTCGTGGCCAGCAGGATAAACAAGTGAACAAGGCCTAGTCTGGCCCTGGTCTTCCTGTCCTGTCATCTTAGCTCCTCATGCCTCAGGGCCTTTACACATGCCATTTCCTTTGCCTTGGCATACCCTCTTGTTTGTTTGTCAGTGCGTCCCACAAATTCAGGTAAAAGTCTGCTCCTTCTAGGGAGCTGTCCCTGATTCTGTCAGCAAACTAAAGACTCCTCCTTCTGGCATTCTCAAAACTTTTCCAGCAACCACTTTGATTTTTGTGTTTTTGTTTTCCTATGAAACTGTGAGCTCCTTGGTTCTCTTAAGAACCCCATCACTTGACTTAGTGTCTGTCACATAGCAAGGGTTTAGTAAAATGTCTGTTGAATAAGTTATTTAACTAATGAAAGTATGGCCAGTAATTAAAGAGTTCCTTGTTATGAAGCCTACTGTCACACTAACAGTGTATTCCAGCGGTTCTCAACCTGTGGGTCGCGACCCCTTTGGGGGTTGAACAACCCTTTCGGAGGGGTCACCTAAGACCATAGGAAAACATATATAATTACATATTGTTTTTGTGATTAATCACTATGCTTTAGTTATGTTCAATTTGCAGCAATGAACATATATCCTGCATATCTGATATTTACATTACAATTCATAACAGTAGCAAAATTACAGTTATGAAGCAGCAACAAAAATAATTTTATGGTTGGGGGTCACCACAACATGAGGAACTGTATTAAAGCGTTGCGGCATTAGGAAGGTTGAGAACCACTGGTGTATTCAAAAGGCTCAGCGGGGCATTTAAACTAATCCTTGAAGGATAGGGAGGTTTTCACTAGATTGTAATGGCTGCTTCAGGGGAAGACAGAAACGTAAGCAAGGGCTAGGAAGTCAAACCATCTTGGCATGTTTCAAGAAGTTCAGCTGGGGGTCTGGGTTCATGGTTGGTGCGATAGGAGGTGAGGCTAGAAGGGGAGGGGAAGGCTAGAACCTGCAAAGTCTGCCAGCTAAGAAGCTGGGGCTTTATTGTGAAAGCAATGGGGAGACAGTCAAGGTTTTGGAGAATGACCGTGACATCATTGGAGCTCTGCCCTGGGGACATGGGGGAGCCAGACATGGACAGGAGCCCGGATGAGAGTGAGACCTTAAACATTAATTCATTATCCATTCATTCGTTTGTTCCTCTCATAGGACTCATCTCATTGACTGCCAGGCACAGAGGCAGGTGCAAAGGTGCATCCTTGACCACAGGAACAGGAAGGCAGTGTCAGATGCTAGGGGCTGTCACCGCTGGGCCACTGCTACTCTGGTCTTCTTCCAGGCTGTCCTCCTTGTATCTTGTCCCCCCACCCCCGCGTCAGTTTCTCACCTTCCAGACATTCACCAAGCTTTTCTCGAGATGTCCACACTGATTCACAAGCTGGAAAAGACCCAGAAACACCTTTGGGATTAGAGTTGGGACAGGATAGGCTCAGGTAAAGGGCGGGGCAGCATCCAGAAACAGAGTGATGAATGGAAGGAAGGAAAGAGGCACGGGTCGGGGATGGCTGAATGAGGAACCAGATTCTCTAAAGTAGAACATTCTCTGCCTGGTGTCCCCAGGACGCCCTTCCTGAAGCAGACCTTTGCCAGTGCTCACCTGTGTACTTGGCCCAGAACGCGTCCTGAAAAACAAGGGCTGAGTGTGAGGCTGTGGCAGGACCCTGTTTTGTTTTATTTCTTCGTAACTGTTATGTCTTCTCCTTATACTTTCCTTTCCCCTTACCCTGGGTGCACAGGGGCAGCCCTGGGACATCACTGATGGAGTTCCCTGCTTTTGTTTCCAAAAGCCCAAGCCCAATGAGGAGAAAGATATTTGAGGGGAGGGGAGCTCTACCACCCCCAACGAAGACTGAAAGGGACTCACTCCCCTGGGTGGGTAGACTGGAGAAGAGGGGGTGTGGGTCCCTGGCAGCGGGGCCCAGGCAGAGTCCCGGGAAGGGAAAGGGCTCCCAGCCTCACCAGAGTCCCACCCCCAAGGGTGGCACACAGTTAGCAGAGAAGCTGAGGCCATGGGGCCAGGGGCTCCAGGGATCCCAACTTAGTCACATATCTGAACACGGAGAGGTCTCCTGATGTCCTGGAGCCTCAACGGGCCCTGGGGCCAGGCATGGGGACCTCCAAGAAAAGAGGAGTCGTTCCTCTTGGCAGCCCAGTGAACCGGGGCCCCGAGATGAACTTAGTTATTAGCGAAGAGCTGGGACATCCCTGGCTCCCCTCATCTGCAGTCCTAGAGCTGGGCCCATGGAGAGGGACCCCGGCCCTCACTGTGGCGGTGGAAGACTCCAGGGCCTCAAAGGCCTCCTCGTAGCTGCACTGCTCCTCCAGGCACTCCCTCTCCAGGTTGCCCTTGCGCACCTCCTCCAGGAAGCCGCTGTTGGCTCGCCGGACCCGCTGGAGCAGCGACAGCGCTTGCTGAGGGGCCAGGAACACTGCAGTAGGAGGGGCGTGGGACATGGTCAGGGCAGGAAGCAAGCCTGGCCTGCCCTGCTGGCTTCCAAAAGGAAATGTCTGGGACAGCGGCAGGACCCAGAAGGCTGCTCACAGTAGCCCAGCAGCTCCCCTGCTTTGGTTGGCCGCCCCTGGCCCACTCCCCATATTGCAAGAGAGAAGCGGTCACCATCCACCCAGCCCTGAGCACCGGGTTCCTCCTCTCAGCGGGATTCCACGCGCAGAGGCCCACCTGGAGGCTGGCTCTGTGTTATCCTTTGGGCAAGAACCCCAGCCCATGGGCCCATCCCACCGTCTGCCAGTCTGTCCCAGCTTCCAAGCTCCCCTTACCGTGCTGGCTGTGCACAAGGCTAAACAGGGCAACGAAGACCAGGCAGCCAGGTAGCCACAGCCCTCGGACGTGCGCCATAGTGTGTCGGCTCCTGGGACTCTGCAGGCTTGTCCTGACCCCTCTGGGTTAATGTTAAACTCACATGAAGAAATCAGCTGAGAGGAAGAGGTCAGCAGGTCAGGGCCGTGAGGACAAGTGAGGAGATAGTCCACCCCACCATCAGGGAGGACAGATCCTCCTGGGACCAGGGATGGGTGGTCTGGGAGGAAGTCACAAAGGAGAGACCAGGGTACTCACCATCATCCAGCCCCTCCTTCCCAGAGACATAGGCCATGTTGGGCCAGCAGGGCCACAAGGTCTTCCTGAGGGTCTTTCCAATCCTAACACGTGGTGATGGCTGCTTTAATCTGTGTGCCTCAGTTTCCTCATCTGTACAATGGGAATAGTGATTTGATGTGAGGACTAACGGAGATTATGAATGTAAACCCCATGAACTATAGAAAGTGCTTAATAATCAGTAGCTGTATAGATGTAAACCAATGGGGAGGTTTGCGTAACCACAACACACAGACTTAAGAAAAGAGACGAGGGTGTGGCTAGTGAGGACCGACCGCCTTGCCCCAGACAAGCTGGGGGCAGGACTGGCCAACATTGCCCCAGCCTCTCCGCCTCTGATGGAGGGTCCGATTCCCCTCTTGCCCACCTGGGGAGCTGTGGACTTGTGTTTGTGTTTGTGTGGAACCAGGGCTCAGCCTCTTGGGCCTCTGCTCCATTTCCTCTCATCCCCCAGGACCTGCTGCCCCGCTGAGAACATGGGTCAGCCCAAATCCCTGGATCTCCGGGGCAGCACCCCACCCCTAGCCCCCCACCCGTCTGTAGGCCTGGGCCAGACTAGAGTACCTGCTGGTTCCACAAGCAACACCCCCCCCCATTTCCTGTTTGCAGTATGCAAGGTCAATATTAGTCCTGGCTCTAATTAGGACAGAGGGACAAAGAGCAGAAACACAGGCAACACAGGTTCTTGCCTCGCCCTCCTTCAGGCCTGGCCACGGCCAGCCGGGCTCTGGACTGCGGTCACGTAAGTACTGTCTGGGAAGATCACAGGGACGGACCAGGGCAGAGCGGGGAAGGGACAGGATTGGCAAGGACTGGGGACCAGGCCTCCCACAAGTCCGCTTAGTTCCTGGGTGGCCCAGTTCCTACATTTACATTTACATACAGTTATATGTTCCCATTTCTCTATCTATACACATATATATTTAAATTGGGGTTTAACCTATATGTAGTAATGCTAAAACATCCTAAGTGTTTAGCTCAAGTTTTTATCCATACGCTCATGTAACCACCAGGTCAAGAGAAAGAACAGTTCAGGCCCCCACCTGGCTCCTTGGTGTCATCCCTAAGATTAACCTACATCACCACAGATCAGCTTTGTCTGGTTTTGAACTTCATCTAAATGGAAATGTGCAGCAGCATTTACCTGGTTGTGTCTGGCTTCTCTCAATCAGTATGTTTCTGAGATTCATCCGTGTTGTGTGTGAGCAGTTATTCCTTTTGAAGCTGAGTAGTCCCTCGCTGCATGAATATCGCATTTTATTTATCCATTCACCTGTTGATGGGCATTTGGATTAGCTTCCAGTTTTTGGCTCTTATGAATAATGCTATGAATATCTGTGTACAAGTCTTATTTCTGTTGGGTGCAGGCCCAGAAGTGGGTTTGCTGGGTCATGAGGCAGGCGCATGATTTGCTTAAGTTGCTCTGACAAGTACCTTTGCTGCGTGGTTGCACTGGCTGACAATGTGGGACTGTTCCCGTTGCTCATGTCCTGACCAGCACTTTATATTGCCCATCCATTTCATATCAGCCTTTCTGATGGAGCCGTTAGTAATGACACTGAGCCTACTCTTTTTTTCTTTTTTAGTGGAATGCTGAAAAGATTTCATCTCACTAATTTCTTTAAAAATCCCACACTGAGTAAGGGGAGGGAGCAGAGTGACTAAGTAGAGAGAAGAAGGTGTGGTTTCATCCTTCCACCTGGTGACAAGTGACCCTCCTTTTTCTGAGGCCCAGGTTGAACCAGAGCCAAATGACACAAAGGAGTAGACAGATACCACCATAAGGAATGAGGGACATTCGACAGGACAGAAGACCCTAGCTTCTCTAACAAATTCATGACACAGAAATATAAGGGTTGGGGTGAGAGACACTTCAGGATAACAGGAATCTAAGAGAGACCTAACCACCAAATGCAGAAAGGGAATCGATTTACTGTGACTGCTCTAGACTTTTGAAAAAATCAACTGTAAAAAGACAAGAAAATTTCACAAACAAGAACATTTTTAAATTATTGTTTATTTAGTATTATATGACACAGGGTTATATATTTTAAATCCTTATGAGTTACAGACTGCACTGAAGGATTTATAACAAACAGATGAAACAAGCATGGCAAGGATTAAGTGGATCCTAGTCAGATAGCCCCCATGTTTTCCTGGCTGACAGGAAGACCACACCACGCTCTCTGCAGAGGATTGAGGGACAGCATCCAGCTCTGCGAGCGGCTCCGGAAGGATCCAAGAGTTCTGCCAGGCCAGGGTGGCGCCAGCAGGACCCCAACAGACCCACCACACCCTTAGTCCTCAGGGTCCGGTGCAAGCCCCCCAGCCCCCAGGGACTGGCCGTGGAACTCTGGGCCCAGCAGGCACCATGCGCCTGAGCACGCCCCTCCTGCTCTCTCCACAAACTGCACACCTGCCCACCAGAAGCAGACTGACCTCTCTCTAGCAGCAAGGGCACTGCAAGGGATTGCGTTTCTGCCCAGCAGGTTGGCATCAAACAAAATCAGTAAGACCCACCCTATGTTGTATACAAAACTCTACAATTACTGAAAACAGTAAAATTATGTTCTAAAACACACAGTTAGAGGATTTCAGGGATGGAAGAAATTCCAGATATTATTAAATGCAGACATTTCAAAGCCAAGGGCTCTGTACATGCACTACAGGGTGGCCTTCTCCTTCTGGATTTTTTTTTTTTTTTTAACCCTCGAAACTGTAAATTTACCCAAAGACAAAAATAATGTTTTTCCCTTTTGGCTAAAATTATGCCTCTTTTGGTGGTTAATTACCTTAAGTTTTTCTGAATCTGATCAGCAGTTTCCTGATTTAAAAATATGAATAAGTCTACTTCAACTTAATAGAAACCTTTTAAAATATGGGATCCATAGAAGAAAAAAATTAGCAGGGTTCCATGGTGAAGCCAAGATTGGAAACCACGGAGCTGATCCAATTTCCCATATCACTATGAGGACATGGGGGGCTCTGAGTGGGGAAGCTGAATGTTCGAGGTCATAGAGTTGGCAGTAAAGTCAGGGCTGAGACCCCGACTCCTGCCTTAGGCCATCTCTCCTCGCATGGCCTTTGTCCTGACCTTCTGGCAGAGTACAGCCTCACTGTACTATGAAGCATTCCCTGAGGACATGCACCTGAGTGCAAACTATTGTGTGAGTCACGCTGGCCTGCTCTAAACAAGCAATACCTATAGGAAACATGTATACACCTTAATTTTGCTTGTCTTCCAATTTAGAGTTGATTACAATACTATCAATAACCAGCTACAATTTATTAAGTGCTTGCCATGTGCCACGTACACAGTACTAAGGAAGTAGCTACATATTTATGCCCATTTTATGGGTTAAAAAACTGAGGTACAAAGAAGCTAAGTAACTTGCCTGAGTTTATGCAGCTAGTCAAGGGCAGAGCCGTGACCCACAGCTGAACCTGTCTACAGTAGTCCCTCTCTATATTGTGGTTCACTTATCACATCCTCACTGTATCGCAGGATTTTTAAAAATATATTTATCGCGGATTTTTTGCTATATCGCGGGATTTTGCGGTACTACTGTATATGTATAGTTAAAATTATGTAGGTTTAAGAGTAGAATATGTTTAAGAACATAAGTGGTGTTTATAAAAGTGTGGAAAAGGCTAATAAGGGAGTGGGAAAGGTTAATAAGGGACTGGGAATGGTTTCTAAGTGTGTGGGAAGGGTTTCTAAAGCCTTAAAATATATATAAATACTAAAATAAATGTAAGGCTCCTACTTCGCGGATTTTCACCTATCCCAGTCTAGAACGTAATACCCGTGATACGTGAGGGAATACTGTATAGATGGAACTCTCTAACAGTCCATGCCTTGCATTGTCAAAAGTCCCTAAATGTGATTCAAATTTTCTTCTAAGATTTCCTCAATATTAAAGTTGCAAATCAGCCCCTATGTTCATTGCAGCATTACAAACAATAGCCAAGATATGGAAGCAGCCCAACTTTCCATCAATAGATGAGCGGATAAAGAAGATGTGGTGCATATATACAAGAAAACACAACCCAGCCATAAAAAGAATGAAATCTTACCGTGTGCAACAACACGGATGGACCTAGAGGGTTTTATGCCAAGTGAAATCAGTCAGAGAGTGAAAGACAAGTACCCTATGATCTCACATATATGTGGAACATAAAGAACAACATAAATGCACCGACGAACCAGAAACAGACTCACAGATACAGAGAGCAAACTAAGGATTGCAGGATGGGAGGGGGTTAGGGGACTGGGTGAAAAAGGTGAAGGAACTGAGAAGTACAGGTTGGTAGTTACAGAATAGTCACAGGGATGTACAGTACAGCAGAAGGAATATAGTCAATAATATTGTAATAACTATGCATGGTGCCAGGTGGGTACAGAATTATCTGAGGGAATCACTCCGTAAATTATAGGACTGTCTAACTACTCTGCTGTACACCTGAAACTATGATATTAATGTAAACTGTAATTAAATAAATAAAGTTGCAAATCAGGACAAAAGATCCTTTTTTGTCCACACTTTCTAATGGCTGGTTCAGCAGGTAGGCACTGCGTGGTTAAACTTGCACCTGTGAAAAGGCGGTCAGTGATGTTTGCATAGCCCCCTCGCCCTGAGCGGGAAGCGGCCGACTCAGCACTGTATATGCCAACCTGTTACAAGTGACTTTATCAGGGGATGGAGGACAGGAGGAGGGAGCAAGGAGCTCTTGACATTGTGATGAACAAGAATTATTTTGAAATCAGGAGGAAAGTATTTTCTCAATTAAAGAAAAAAACCACATTCTAGGGACCTGCCTTTCCAAGAAGAGTCACTGCATTTTATTTTAGCTGGAAGAGCACTGCATCAGGATCAGAAGGCCTGGGCCCTCCCTGGTCCTGCCGCTGACTGGTGTCATGCCTTGGCAGGTGGCTTGCCTCTAGGCCTCCTCTGCTTTCTCATCTGTAACAAGAGCTTGAACAATGCTCTCTGACGCCCATTCTCGACGTTAGTCATGAGTGTTGGCAGAGCAGAGGCTCCCAAACTGGGTGCGTTCACATTTGTTGGCTTTGATCTGACTCTGCTTTGACTGACAGTTCTTCATCTGTGTGTGTGTGGGGGGGGGGGGGGTGGTAAGGGGGTGAGCATCCCAGCCCTGGGCCTGAGGCTGGTTGTGGAATGTCAACAGGCCTCCCCAGCATCCCAGAGCATCCCTGCTTCGCTGCCCAGTGCAGTCTCAGGCAACAAGCACATCCCCAGGACACCTAGCATCACTGGGCACATATTGCTGCATGGTCACCTGAGTCAAAATGACACCACCTGAAGCAGGAGCTGGAGAAGTTTAGGACCTGCCCAGCCTCAGGCAGCATCCAGGAAATGGCATGGCTGACTAAAAGTATTGGCAACTGTTCTTCAGGCTTTGGATGGTGTCGTTTTTCTCTCCACGGATCGTGATCTCCTGCGGTCCTCCCTCCCTCAGGAGATTCCGGTTACACTTTGCCAAGAACTTATTCAGAATGGTGGGTGGCTGGGTTCATGTCAGTGGCAAAGTGGGAGACACGGGGCTGCTTATGACATCGTGAGGCAGAGCGGGGAAGCTGGACAACACGCCGTGTTTCCATCCTGGCCCTGCTGTTCACTGATGTAGGGGCTCAGACAGGCCCACCCAAGATGTACCCCATTGGCATGTAGATTTGAGCTGAAGGTAATTGGGACCCCGGGATAGCAAAAGAAACTTTTACCTCTCCTTTTAAGAATTTAGATGTGAAGCCTTGTCCCTAAGAGTTATAACCAGAAATAATTTTTTATGACCCATCTATAGGGCAGAGCAAACTTCTAAGTATTGAACATCTGTGCTCACCATCCTGTGAAGGAGCTTCACCCCCTCTGCAGCCTCAGGACACCATATATACCTCATTTTCCCTTCATCTCTGGACCTCTCACGTGTGTGGGGTCTCTGACTCTCATTATGTGGGGCTCCTGTATATATGTATGTGATTAAACTTGATTTTCTCGTTAGCCTCGCACGTTGATTTATTAGACCAGCTGAAAGAGCCTAGGAGGGCAGAGGGACAACTCTTCCTCCCCAGCACTGATTGTGTGGTCTCAGCCAGTCACTCACCGGCTCTGAAACCAAGTTTTCATCTGTGATACAAGGATCGCACCTACTTTGTAGGACAGAAGGATGCAAGAATGTACGTTCTTCCTGTCTCTCTTGCCTCCCACCACTCAAAGCAATCCCATCTGGCTTCCAGCTGCTCTCACTCAGCTCCCCAGTGGCTTCCACACATTCCAACCCTCTCAACAGCAAGGGGCATTGTTCTTCCTCATTGAGACACTCTCCATCAGCTTCTGCGACACACCCTGCAGGTTGTTCTACTTTGTCTCCCCTGAGGAGCCTTCCTCCTCCCTTCTGTTCACTCCTTGCTTCCACAGCTTTAATGGCCACCTCGTCACTAGCGCCTCCTGTGACTCTCCCTCCAAGCCAGGCTCTTCTACCTGGGCGATGCCTATTTCCAACTGCTTACTTAACATCTCTCCCCCAGGCCCATCAACTCATCCCAAACAAAATCTTAACTATTGCTCTCACCCTGGTGCCACGGAACGGGCGAAGCCGAAACGCAGGAGCCAGATCTCCCTCCCTCCCTCAGGCTTTGAATCCTGTCCCTTCTGCCTCCCAGAGAACGTACCTCCCTGTTCCTTTCCACGGCCCACAGCGCTCACCCTGCCTTCACCCCCTTCCAAGGATGCCTTGGCCACTCTGCTCCTTGTGGTCCCGTGAGCTCACTGGGCCTTTGCTGGCACGACTCCCTCCCGCTCTTTGCAGACACCGACCTGGCTCGCCCCCTTCCACCGCACAGGTCTCGGCTTGCGCCACGTTGTTAGGGGCCTTCCCCGGCCCTCCTCTGCAAAACTGGCCGCCCACTTTAACTCTCCCCCGCAGTACTTTTCTTCTTCACCCCACTTACCAGTCTGACCTGTTTGTTCCCTCCCCACCTTTCCACACTGGAACGTAACCACGTAAGAGCACACACTATTACTGCTGCTCCCTAACGACCTACAGGAAGTGCTCAAGAAACATTTGGTGGCTGGGTGGCCCCATTTCTCTGCATTTTCGCTGCGACCATTCCATGCCAGCCACCAAGCAGCCTGATTTCCCTACAACTGCATCTGCCTGTCTATCTTCTCCAGTGGCCTCTTCACACATAAACCTGATCATGCCATTCCCTGCTTAAGACCCTTTGAGGAGTCCCTAGACGTCCTGAGACTAAAGTCCAAATGCTTGTGTGACCTGGCTCCGTCCCCCTCCCCGCATCTCTTCGCTCCGGGGACGCTGGCCTTTCTTGGTTGCTCATACCCTCCAGGCTCTCATCACAGGGCGTTTTCACACACAGCTCCCCACACCACGCTTGTACATTCTCATCCACCAAGTTGCAGCTGAAATGAGGGACAGCAGAGTGCAGAGCTTAAAAGCCTCACTCCAGCGCTAGACTATGTGGGTCTGAACCTCAGCTCTGCCACCTCGTAGCTTTGTTACCTTGGGTAGGATACTTGAAGATCTTTGTTCCTCAGTTTCCTCATCTGTGAAATAATAATACAACCAGCTACCTCACAGGGTTGCTGTAAGGATTATATAAACAAACTCACTCACTGGCCCACAACTGGGGCTGAGGGATGTGTTCCCTGATGCTCTGACCAAGTTAAATGGTCCCATGAAACATTGACAGCACCGTGTGATGCTCCTCTTTGAACTCCCATCCAGTGCTTTCTGCCCCCAGGGGATCCCAAGCTCCGTCAGGGGCACTGCCTCTGACTGTCTTGCTCAGAGTGTCGCCCCCAGAACCCAAGGCAGTCCAGGCCTGCAGTACATGCAAAACATATGTTAATTCCTCACTCCTTCCCTCAGCAGGGCCGTCTTGGGCCAGGGACACGGAAGGGCACCGATCAGGCCCTCCCTAGCGGCCTCCAATGACTTCAGTGCCCTTCAGCACAGAAGAAAACCAACTTCACAGCCCCTTGGGTGGTAAGAAAAGCTACTAAAGTAACCTACAGCCTGAATTACAGGCTTTTGGGCTGTAAGCTAAGCTCAGTCTCTGGCCTTTTAACTCTTAAAAGTCACTCAGTTTGGTTCCAAATAGAAGAGCTTGTCCCTCAGGGAACTCAATGGGAGGGACTCTCCCAGCACTGGGCACCCCGCAAAGCAGCAGGCTGCCCGCTACCTGACTACCTCACCAGGCAGGTCACTTCTGAAATGCTTAAACAGGCACTCTGGGGAGTTCCTAGGGAGTCAGAACAAGCTCTACTAGAAGTGGATAAAATTATTTTAAGAGGTTTACCTTAAAGTATTGGGAAACAATCATTGGTCCATAAGCAGGAAGGAAGTCCTTGACCTGCTTCTCCTAGCAGACTCTAATCTCTAGCAGGCAATCCAAAGAGAAAGAAGACTGGACACCCAGAAAACACTCGTCTTTATATAGAGCTCCGCTAAGGAAGGCAAGGGCGTCAGGTGCGCGTCTCCACCTTCACCACCTCCACCCAGGTGCTAAAGCCCAGGTCCTTATGGATGAGCACCAGGCTCGGGGCGGGGCCCGACTCCTCTGGCACCCCGAAGCGCTTATCCTGGCTCTCAGAAATGGTGACCTCGAAGACGTCCTGGGCTGGGGAGCCGTTCTGTTCGCTGCACGCGTCCAGCAATTCTGGCTTAGGCTGCAGTAAGACGACAGTGGGCTCAGGCACGGCAGGAGCCACGCACGGTGGGTTAGAGGGCACCCCTGGCTGGTGACTGAGCTGGTGCCGCTTGAGGCTTTGGGGGAGCGTATAGCCCATGCCACAGGTGGGGCAGCGGTAGGGCTTGTCGGCCAGGTGGGATTTGAGGTGGCGCCTCAGCTTGGTCGCCAGTGTGTAAGCACGGCCGCACTGGGGGCACGGGTAGGGCCTCTCCCCAGAGTGCAGGCGCTCGTGAGCACGCAGCGTGTGTGGGTCTCGGAGGGCCTTCCCACACACAGGGCACAAGTGGGCTTCCCCGGTGTGGGAGATGAGGTGGCGTCTCAGCTCCGGCAGCTGGGGGAAGGCATCGGCACAGTGTGGGCAGCGGTACGGGCGCTCCCCTGTGTGCAGTCGCAGGTGGCCGCGAAGGTTGCCCCGCTGGCGGAACGCCCGGCCGCAGTGTGGGCACAGGAACGGCTTCTCCCCCGTGTGGAGCCGCATGTGGTTCCGCAGGGAGCCCTGGCTGGCCAGAGGCCGCTCACATATGGGGCACGGGCATGAGGCGGGGGCAGCTGGCACCTGATGCGTCTTGCGATGCAGCCGCAGAGAAGGCCGGCGGGCGAAGGCCTTGCCACACTGGTCACAAGCGAAGGGCCGGGCACCTGAATGTACCACCTGGTGCTCTCTGAGGTCTCGCCGGGTGCCGTAGGCCTTGTCGCATTGCGGGCAGGGGAAGGGTCGCACCCCGCGGTGGCCCAGCATGTGGGCTTTGAAGCTCTCCTCTGAGCTATAGCTCTTGCCGCACTCAGTGCAGAGGAAGGGCTTGTGGCCCGTGTGCACAAACGCGTGCTTCTTCAAGTGGCACAGCTGCAGGAACGCTTTGCCACACTCCCCACACCGGTACCGTCGCCCCGGTCTTGGGGAGCTTCCCGCCAGGGCAGGAGGGCTCTGCAAGCGTGCGGAGAAGCTGGGGTGCTGCTCTCCGTCCTGCTGGGCATTGGGCTCTGACGTCTTTGCTCTGGGTAGGCACAGGCCACTGGGGCTATGTGACATCTTGACCAAGTGAGCATGTACCCGGGCGCCGCCGGCAGAAGATGAGGAAGTAGCCTCACTGCCCTGTGGGCCCCGCTGGGTACTGGAGCCGTCCTGAGGTTCAGCTGGCATCTGTGTCTGGGGTGGGTCCTCCCCATCCACGCTGCCATCCTCAGACAATGGACCAAGTGGTTGGCTCTCCTTGAAAAGCTGGTCCTGGGTTTGGGGTTTAAGTCCACAGCTCACCGTACTCTCTGTCTGGATGCTGGGAGGTGGCTGGTGACCAGCATCTGAAAAGCAAGAGTGCAGTGCTCGAGTCAGCGGAGGTTATAGCGAGTTGTGGCAGTGGGCGTCACAAGGAAATTACAGGTGTGTGTGTCTTCTCCTATTCAGCCCTTGAACTTCAGTGGGAGCAATGACATCAATCTTTTCCCCAGAACATGAGCCACACACCCTATTCATCTTCCTGTCCTGTCTCAGGTGCTTCCTGAGGAAGCACTCCTGGAAACCGCAGTGCCCTACACATCTGGATAATTCCTAGAGTAAGGCCATCCCAGGATCCCCTTGTTCTCCTTCTGGAGACATGTACTTAGGATACATTGAGACCACCACCTCCTCACCTTAGCTCATTTGAAATAAAGGAACCCAATCCCCACGCTGAACAGAAAAAAATGTAATAAATTGGAAACCTATACAGAGCTTGCTGTCTTCACCTACATGACCTTTCTATTCCCAGAAATTTATTAAAATAAAAGCTGCAAATATCTACATTGTTCATCCCAAGGAAAAGACTCATTACTAGTTTTAGAAAGCATCAAAGGACAATTTATATCTCAAGACTCTGAACCTCTTGCCTGAAAATTCTGGCCTTGTTGTGTCCACGAATCTTAAAACTATTATGTTATGCTCCTTAACCAATCCAAATCAAAACCTACCCTCATCCCATAATGAAAGATCCACCTTGTACCAGACTTCAAAACTTCAATCCATATTCAGGCTTTGCCCCGCCCCCTCAGAAAAGCTGCTAAGATTCTGCAGTGTTCTGCCTTACCTTCTTGGGCCATAAGCTCTGCTTTGCCTTATCAACAAGTTGTTCGGGTGATAATTTGGGAAGTCAGCATTTATTTGACACATACCTGTACTAGGTTCTCCTGCAGCCTCCCCAGGAGAGGACACTTCCTGTGGTACAGCAGATTCCACTTCTGTCACCACAGCCACAGCCGCTTCTTCTTCTAGCCTGGGCTGGGTGGGGCTGAGGCCCTCAGAGGGAGACCGGGGCCACAGGAGCAGCTCGAAGCCTGGCAGCACAACCCGGGACACCTGCAGGTGGAGTCTCTCGCTGATCCACACTGGGGCCACGTTTCCCTCAACCTGCAGCCTGCCCCGCTGCACCAAACTGCAAAGCAGAGCAAGAGCTAGCTCAAGAGACCCTCTTCAAGTGGTCCTCCCTGAAAGCCCCAGCTCCTGGTCAGTCTGAGTGCTAACAGACTCCCTGCCTTTGGAACACTCACTGCAAAAGACCACTGGGTGGGGGATTACAGTCAGCTTCTGGTTCCATCCCATGCCACAAAAGAAAGCCTCAAGGGAGCAACTTGACTTCATACTCTCCTGTAACTTACCTGGTCCAGCCTGAACTCTGCTCACAAGCACACACGTCTCCCCATGGGCCTAGTGACACGTCCTGAAATAAACCAATAAAAGTCCTTCTCCCATGTGTCTGAGGGGGCCAGAGTAGGGGAAAAAACATAAACAAAACAGATGTAACAGCTCCTGAGAGAGATCTAAGATGAGGCCCCTGGAAAGTTAATGGTCTCTGGTTCTGCCTGTATGGGACTGTGCTGATTTTTCACTCAGTAAAGACCAAAAGGACAGTCCCCTCACCTCTCTCCCAGGGTGTGGAGAATTACTAACTGAACAAACTGCCACCCTCCAGTGAATACCAAACAGGAAAACTAGAAAGAGGAATATAAACTTTTAATCTTTTTAGTACCGCTTATGCAATAAAACCCTTTACCTGTGCTGTTTCATCTATTGTTCCAAATAATCGTGGAGGATTAAAGGAAAGAGTCATTCCTTTATTTTACATAAGTTAAATGAAACATGCCATTTAACTAGCTTAACTGCTAAGGCTAGGATATGACCCCATGGCTCTTTACTAGCAAAATCTTTGCTCTCAACTTTCATCAGTAATGACACTGTACTAATCCAGCTTTAACAACTTTTTGCATCTGGATTCCTGAACTACTGCAGACGAGGGGAAGAGACAGTCCTGAAGAGAAGGAACTAAACCGTCTCCTATCTCCTGAAACAAACTGGAGAGCTGTCCAGAAGCTGTCGCAACCGCTTCCAAATTTTCAACGATGGAGATTGGCCACCCTATCCCTCAATACCTGCTTCTGCTGCGGTTTCAGTCCCTCGCCCTTCTGCTCGGAGTCAGACTCCTCCTCCAGCGGCCCCCAGAGCACTCCTGGCTGCAGAGGCTCCCCGACACACCAGACCCCCAAGCGCTGTTTCTCCACGAGTGAGGGGCCAAGGGCTAAACCCCGGGGAAGGCCCTTGAGAGCTTGCACAGCTCGGGTCGGCCAGGGCGGGAAGTCTTTGAGGCCCTGAGCACAGCTTTCTCCGGAGGGGCTCCATCCTGAGCCCGGGTCCCGGCTCGACTCGGGGGCTGCAGGAAGATAGAAAGGCAATGAGGGAGTGGTCCGAGAGGTCGTGAGGTGCGGGGTGGGGAGGAAACCGCACATCTGCCCCGGCTTCAGGAGTCTGACGGATCGAAAGAAGCTCCAAGGTAGCCCCTGAGAGGTTTGAAGGGGGCCGAGGATTGTGCAGAAGCCCCGCGAGACTCTAAGGGCACCAGGCGAGGCTCCCGGGCTCAGGAAGAAAAGGGTCGGGGGAGGAGAGTTAACCAGAAAATTTCAGGTGTATCTAGGCCAGGGCCGCGGGTCGGCGACTTCGCAGGTCACTCACCGAAGTGCAGTCTCTCCCCTTCCGAGGGCAGCTGCACCGCCTCCTCCATCCCGGTCGAAAGCCTCCCTTCGCCGGAAGTGAGCATCCTCTTCTCCGCTCCTCCCGGAAACAGTCAGGGGCTGCCAAATTTATTCTCAGGAAAGAATCGTCCGAGTCAGACCTCCTTGGTGCACAGGACCGGCAGTACTGGCGAAGCAAAACCCGGTTAAGAGAGCTGTGTTAAGTTAGGATTTCGGAGGTCCGCCAGAGATTCGAGTGTCAGGGGAAGGGAACTAAGTGTTCCTGCCGCCTCCAGGACGAGTCGGACAGTGATGCTTTCCTTAACCCAGACGGGCACGTTCAGGAAGTGGGCGTGGCTCCAGGAAAGACCAAGTTTGGACCGGGGAGCGGGTCGGAAGTGGCTTGGAGGTGTGGCGGAAGTGGTTGGGGAGTGGAGAGACCGAGAGGAGGCGGTTCCCGTTCTACAGCGGAGCCGGATGTTTGCCGACCTTTGACAGGCGTGGCAAAGAGAGCATTGCCGGACCACGGTGAGCTGCTGGGCGCGGGGTCTCCCTGGGTGGTGGGGGGTGGCGGGGAAGGAAAGGGACTGGCCTGATCATCTGAAGAGGTGGGATCTGGATGGGGAGGATCCGAGAGGGTCCGAGGTAGGGAGCAGGGGTGGAATGGGGCCTGGGAGCCTGGTCTTCCTGCTGCGGGAATTCTGCTCCTCTCCCGGATCTGCAGTGCAAGGACTCGGCTTCCTTCGCTGCGACGTCCTAGTGCAGAACCCCCGATTGCTATCACCCAGCAAGCCCATGGGAAGGAGAACTGTCCCTGGTCCGATCTGGCGAAGCGCGAAGAAGAATTTGGGGGAAGTGTTCCACCCTGCCACCTATTATTAGGCCACGGTTTCATCTCTTATTTCATAATCGGTGCACCCAATCCAGGTTTTGTAAACCATGGAGCTCTATGCAAACGTGATTGTAGTTGGAAGATCTTGCGGCTCTATTTGTAGGATTTGCGTTTTCACAGTTCTGGAGCTCCTAGGAAGACGATCCCAATGCCAGAGAGTGGGATTTCAAGTTGTCGTCTCTATTACTCTTGAAGGAGATTAGGGGAGAGGCTTTATTTTGCCTTTTTGTAGACCCTCTCTGAATCTTGAGAATTGCATGAAAAGACAGTCACTTGGAGAAGTCCTGAGAGATGGACCTGCACAATAAGACTGACCTGTCCGCCTTAGACAGACATGTATGAAAATCTTGACTGCTGATTTGTTTATTTTTCTGGAGCTCACTTTCCTCACGCTGTAAAATGGGCCTAGTAGTACATGCCTTTTTGGTGCAGTTCTGAGGTTAAAAGATAATTTGTGTCCCGTTTATGGTGCTATACAGCCCTCAACAAAGGTTGGTTCCCTTCTCTACTTAGGAGATGAATTAATTCAGTCAGTCATTCAACAAATGACCGAGCATTTACATGTGTCAGATGTAATTCTGAATAAGTTAGAGGTTCTTAATCAGGGATTCTCAGAGGGCATGTGAACCCCTTAAAATTCCATGCAAGATTTCATGCAAGTGCTGATTTTTCTTAGGGAAAAAAGACCACAAATTTCCTCAGAATTTCATAGCAGTCCAGATTTCCCAAAGGATAAAACCTCTAAGTAAAACTGCCTAACACGAGTCTCGAGATTTTTACCCAGGTATATTTTTACCTACTGAGAAGGGAAAAACCAATTCTCCCTGCCAGTACGGAGTGTTTTGCAGAGTGGAGCAGGGCTTGTAGATGCCCGGAGTCTTAGGCTGCCAGGATACTTCCCCTCACTAGCTTCGCTCACCCTCCCATTGAATGGGAGCTAAGCTTCCAGGCTCAAGGTGGGGGGTGTGGGACCACAGTTTTGGTTTGGAGAGTGGCAATAGAGGACACTCTGGCTGGGAGGTGGAAACAACTATGGCTAGTTATTCTGGAAAAGGAGGTTGTGAAGTGGGGGTGGGGTGGGGGAGTCAGTTCTGGGAGAACTGACAAAATAGAGGAGTTACTGGAAAAGAGGTGGAGTTCAAGTATAGCTCCTTTCAGAGGGTGACCCTCTCCCTCCCTCCCACATGCTTCAGTTTCTAGCTGTTTCTTCTAATCCTGTTGTTCACTTCTGCACAAGTATTTTAGAACACTGGAGAATTATATTTCTGGGAAGGTCCTTCACTTTTTTTTTTTTTTTTTAATTTTTAATTGTATTTTTTTCCATTACCATTTATTCCCCTTTATATCCTCTTCCACCTCCATCCATCCCCTCTCCCCCTCGATTACCACACTGTTATCTCCCTAAGTCCTTTTTCAGAGCCTTCACTTCTATAGATGAGGAAATTTAGGGTCAGATAGGAAGAGGACTATCCAGCATCTTTGCAACTCATTGGTTTAGGCAAGACCGTAATCCTTTTCTCCAAAGACCACATCGCGTGCCTTTCTCGTTGCATCAAGTGCCCACTGTGTGCAGAAAGACTTCTTGGGGTGGCTGTGGGCTGGGCTGAAGGAGCACTTGGTGCCCGGGCAGTGACAGAAAGAAAGAACGGAGAGAAGGCTCAGGTCTGGAGAGGATTACTTTGAGCTGAATTCTGCTCCTGACACCCACCTGGCTGAACACAGGAAAGAGTAGGTAGATGAGTTGGGTGGATTTGTTAGGACTGAGGTGTGCCTGCCTTCGAGGGTTGAAGGGGAATGGAGGAGCCAGGGTGAGGGGGCCACAGCAGCACTCACTGAGGGACTAGGAGAGGTTCCTGGGAAAGGACTTCTATTTTGGTGTAAGCAGAAGTAGTGAGTAAGGGTAGCAGAAAAGGCCAGAGGAGAGGAAGAGGAAAAACATGTATATATATTTTTGGCTGTTTGGCTGCTCAGCTTTGCCTCAGGAGCTTGGAACAGTTTTTGCCACTGAATCAGTCTGGTTGCCCTGGTAACAGGATGGTTGTTGCTAGGCACAGGGAGCCAGTTTACCATCCAGAGTCCTCGGCTGTGACATGTGTAGGAGGTTGTCATGTCGCCTCAGGGTCCAGAGGTGTTCCTGGTGTGACTCCCGGCTGGCAGCCCGTACCCGAGCCGGTTCTTGTCTGCACGCCTTATCTGCCCTGCTCGTTCTCTGACCATATATGTCATTTTTTTGACTCCAGGAATGCAGTGAGCTTAGAGCAGCCTCTTCTTTGGGGCTGGGCTGAGTGGGTTGAGTTGAAACTCCCCTCCCTCACCCATGTGGTGAGCTTGTGATGGGAGAGGGACTGCTTCCTGTTAGGGCTGGGGGCAGCCACCTTCTTATGGCCAGACCCAGTTTCCAAGTCGACTCTTCTCCCTCCCTGCCTGCTGTAGGTGCTGCTCTTTTCTACCTCCTGTATCTCAGCACTCTGATGATGTCCTGAACTTCCCCCTTGCCCATCTGTGCTGTCCGACCCTTGGGGTAGTCTTTTGACCTTTGCCACCTTGAAGTTAGTGTCTGGAGCACCCCACAGATCAGAGTGGGCTTGAGAGGCCTTGGAGCCAGCAGACTGTCTGCTATGACTAGCAGGCAGATTCCATGCTCTGGCTCCCGGTTCTGGTCCTGGGGCAAATCCAGCAGGGACCCTCAGTCATGGCCTATTTTCTGGGACCCTGTGGTCTCTGGCCACCTCCTCTTCCCCAGGACAGGGGTCAGAGATGGAGTAGCCAGGGCCACAGCTGACCTTTTGGGGTTTGGAACATCGCCATGCTCCTTAGATCCTTATACCGTCTCTCCCTCGTAACTGCTGGGACCCAGAAGTTCCTGTGCTCTCTGACCCCTGGGGAGAGGGGCATGGACCTCTACCCTCTGCAGCGGGGATTACATGACCGAACCAGCTGGAAGGTGGGCAGCACAGGGCCTGGCACGACTCTTCCCTAGCCAGCTGGAGGACCCGAAGGCAGGCCCTGGGTTGTGCCATCCTCGGCCCCAGCTGCCTTTTCTGGCAACAGGCCAGAAAACTGTGGCGCCAGAAGGACCAGGAGCTACATGGAGCTCTTGGCAAAGACAAGAAGTGTCGAGGAACAGGGACAAGGGAGAAGGGGGGCAGGAGGCTTGCTGTAGCGATTCTGGGTGTAAAGAGATTGTCACTGACCTGCCGCCGCTCTGCCCTCTCCCAGGTTTCTCTTTAGGCTCTGTGGGGTGAAGCGGTGGGGGACAGGCTCCGCTATGGACCCACTTTCCGAGCTGCAGGACGACCTGACCTTGGATGACCCCAGCCAGGCTCTGAACCAGCTGAAGCTAGCGTCCATTGATGAGAAGAACTGGCCATCGGATGAAATGCCTGACTTTCCCAAATCAGGTGGGCACCACTGGGTCTCAGGCAACCACAGGCGCCTTAGAAGGGGGACCCCTTCCTGTTGGAGCGAGACTCCAGGAGGGCAAGGTGGGGGCAAGCTGCTCAGCTTGAGTGGGACCGGGAGCACAAGCTTACTGGGGGGAGGGCCAAAGAGCACCCGTCTTTGGAGAACACTGTGCCTTCCCCCCAAGCTTATGCTGTGACTTTGCCCTGTTCCTCAGATGACTCCAAAAGCAGCTCCCCAGAAGCCATCACACACCTGAAGTGGGATGACCCTTACTACGACATTGCCCGGCACCAGATTGTGGAGGTGGCAGGTGAGCACATCCAGTTTTGCACCTTTTCCCTCATTGTTTGCACTCCTGGCTTAAGGAGGCCAGCCCCTTGTGCCACGGGGGAAGGGCCTGGGGGAGGGGCAGTGCCCATTCTGTGCTTGATTGTGGTGACCGCTTAGTTTGTTCACCTGCAACCACATCCTGATCTGTGACCCCACTGTCTCCATCAGTGGGTGGTGTGTGGGAGGCAGTGTGCCCTACTGGCTTCGCAGTCAGAAAGCCCTGGGTTTGATTTCCAGCTTTGCTCTCTGAACTGATTTCTCCCTGGTAGGGTTGTTGAGAGGATTACAGTAGTGAATGTAGGTCAGGGCCAAGCCGACAGCACATCAGTTGGCCCTGAGTACCTGGTCATGCACCTCCCTTCCCTCTGTTGTCACGTCAGCTTTTGTACCCCATCCGTTACTGGAAAGCGGGGAGGTTCCAGTTCCTCCCGGAAAACCCTACCTCCAAGAAAGTCCATGTGACCTCTGGAGCCTCAGGTTCCTGGCAGGTGTGCTACCCTACTGAGCAGGGGTGCAGAGCGCCCTTTGGGTCTTGGCCTCAGTGTGCTCCCGCCTTCCTGTCCATCATGCAGGATGCAGCTGAGGTAGCAGGGATGTTGATGGCCTGGTTTCTGCCCTTAGGGTTCTACTGCTATAGGAGGGGAAATGAAATGCAAGAGCCTCGGTCTTTTCCCTAATGGTTGTCTGTCTGGGCTGGTGAGGCCAGGCAGCTATATGCAAGGGTGACTACATGACCCTCTCTGAGGACTGGAGTGGGCAAGGGGAGTGGGGAGCATGTGGTCCCTGCGCCCAGTGTGGTGCTGGCTAAGGGGGCCCTGGAGGCAGCTGCCATAGGGAAGTAGCAGGGAGTTCCATCTCTCCTGAAGTCTGGGCTTGGGGTTATTCCTAATGTCAAAGGTGTTTCCATGATGTCTGTGTTGCCGGACCCTGCCCTGGTCTGGGTCGGGGGCCTTGGCTATGGCCTCTCTCCCCACCACAGAGACGAGGCTAAGAGTTCTTTCCTGACCTGGTCCCAGCCTGGGCACAGGAGTCACCTGAAGGTTCAGAGTGTCCTCTCCTCCCTACCAGAGGGGGATCTGATGGGGCATGGGGGCTGCCTGATGTGAAGGAATGTGTCCTGACGTCTTCCTGGCTTCTGTGGCCACATCACAAGGCAGAGCGGGCTCCCCGCTCCCCATAGGTGACCCCTTTCCCCTGCCAGCAGAGCTGCAACCTGTTTCTGTCTCCCCAGGGTGTGATGAGCCTGAGGGGGCGCAGCCAGGTAGGTGTGTTGTTCCTGGCTCTCCCCGCTTGGCCTCTCTGGCTGTGGCCTCTGGGCTGTGGATCAGGAAGGGTTCTTGGGGCCGGCTTAATTGCATCCCCACTTTAGGGAGCTGGCAGTGGGCAGTGCCTGGGAGCCGGAAATAGCAAAGAATTATGGGTGGGGGCAGTGTGGGAATGCATCCAGAGGCAAAGAGAAAAGAGCTTCAGGGAGGGGTGGGGTCATATCCGTGAGGGTGGGGAGTAGGTTGGCTGGCTCTGAGCAATGGCCTGGCCTGCATGCTGGCTCCTCCAGCCTGAGCGCTGTGCTGCAGGCCCACGGCCCCTTTCCTGGGGCCGTCCCCTGTGTGTGCCTCTGACTGCTGACAGCAGTTCAGATTGGCACAGCCAGAGTGAGATGCATCTGATGAGACCATGGTGACCTCTCGGGGGCCAGTCTCCTGGCATTAGAAACCGGAGAAAGAGCCCTTGGTGGAATGGAGGAGGGGTTAGTTATGTCCCCAACTCCTCTGTCGCCTGTTTCTCCTTGCTAGCGGTGGCTCTCATGCTCCACTGTTACATTTGACTCAGTCCAAGTGGGTTCTTCCCAGTGGTTGCTGGTAAATGTGACCCTCCTGAAAGGGGGACAAAAAAGGCTATTATTTGTACCATTTGCAGTTTCTACCATGGCAGATTGCAGCATTCCTGACAATTTAGCAATGTAACGAATGTGGGAGCCGGCTCCAGCACTTCGCCCAGCCCCCACCTCCCGTCTCCTCGGCCTGCTCTGCAGGTTGCCGCCGGCAGGGTGGGTGGCTCCCCGGCAGTTCCCAGAATGTGTGCTGGAGGAGCTGCGCTGTTGCTGATTAACACCCAAGCCACCCTGGGAGAGTTCCTGATCGGTATCTGGGGAATGTGGCAGCTTCATTCCCAGGTGGCTGGACTTTTCTGGTGCTTTCCACCAATGAGCCCTCTCCCCCAGCTCTGGACACACCAGTGCTGCGGCTCCGTCTGTCCCTCCCGACTCCAGGGCAGAAGTCAACACTTCTGAGATCAGGAGGGGGCTCTGGGCCTTCCTGCATATATTCTAGTAGCAGCAGTCGCCCTGCCTTCTGGCAAGTGCCCGGGTCACCCAAGGACTTGGGCACTTCGGGACGGTGGCGGCTCGACCCTCAGGTTGCCCATATCTCTTTCCTCTCCTGTCCAGGGGTGGGCTCTTGCCATCCAGCTCCTCAGCTCCTCACTCCTCCTCCTGTTGTCCGCCATCCCCCCCCCCCACGACTTCATCCAGCATGCCTTTGTAGAACACCCTCTCTAGAACCAGCCCTGTAGTCAGCCCTGAGGCTTCGTTGGGGGAGGGGACACATTCCTTCCTTCAAGGAGTGTACAGTCCAGTGAAATGGTTCTTAAAACCAGTCTTTGAGAATGTGAGAGATATGGACCTGTTTCCCTAGCAAACATGTCGTGCGCTTGGAATATTTTTTATATGACATCGCGACGTTGGTGGATGCCCATCAGTGGAGCCCTGGTTTCCCACGCGGCGCTGGGCCAGCTGAGAGATGCAGCACAGGCTCTGGCCCTTCACCCCCACTGCCTGCCTCACCAGTTACTAGCTCTTCAGATTCCAAAGCTGAGTGAGCTCAGACTTTCTGTCCTGCCTGAGTCCTCAAGTCTGCCAGCCAGTGAAGGCGGCTTTACTGTCGGGCGCAGGCCTGGAAAGGATCTTTTGGAATCCCATGCTCCTCCCAGCATTTTAACCCTCTTCCTGGGCACTTCCTCTGCTTTGAGGGGATTAGGCAAATATTGTCCCTCTATTCACCTGCTCCTGGTAGGAGGTCCAGGGGTTTCTTTCTTTTTTTTAAAAAATAAATTAAAGATTTTATTTATTTATTTTTAGAGAGAGGAGATGGGAGTGAGAAACAGAGAGAGAGAGAAATATTAATGTGTGGTTGCCTCTCATGCGCACCCAAACTGGGGACCCGGCCCGCAACCCAGGCTGAGCCCTGATTGGGAATCAAACTGGCAACCTTTTGGTTTGCAGGATGGCGCTCAATCTACTGAGCCACACCAGCCAGGGCAAGTCTAGGGGTTTCTGATGCTCCAGCTTGTACATGAGGCTAGGCAGGCCAGTCTGATCCTTTACCCCAGTCTGCTCTTCCTCCTCCTGTCCAATCCCATGGGAAGTGAATCAAAGCAAACCCCAGAGGTTCCCCACCTTCCTTACCCCACTGGTGGGGAAGGAACCCAATACCAGGGTCTAGGTCCGGGTATAAAAGAGCAGGTGACATCCAGTTCTTCAAGATAGACCTGCTGCTGGATGAACTCCACCTTCTCCCCCCAGACAGCTAGCTCTGCAGAGAGTTCTCTGCTTGGAAGTCTGGAGAAATTCTGCCCCAGGCTCTGGGAAACTCACTGCCTAAAGCAGTCTGATGACCTAGATACGTGAACAAACCCAGGAACAGAACCGTGCATACCATCCATATTATGCCATCCATATTATGCTGGCTGACGTCTTTGTGCAGGCTACTGACATTTATTCACGTGCTGGGCTCTGGACGGACGTGAGAGATTCAAAGGTGGACGAGACACAGTCCCTGTCTTTGAGTTGCTCACAAGCCAGCAGAGACAGGCACATAAACAGCCGTACAGGAGAGTCAAAGCATCATGGGTGACGGTTTATGCTTGGAGCCATGAAAAGGAATGCTAACGTGTCTGGGGGAAGGAGATTCTGCCTGGGATGAGTCTTAAAGATTCAAAGGAGTTAGCCTAGAGAAGGGGAGCAAAATTGTCCAGAGAAAGGACTGTCTGGCCTGAGAAACAGCAGAGGCTCCAAGCCGCCTAATGTGGACTTCTGTGTTGGAAGTATGCACAGAATGAGCCTGGAGAGAGGCAGGAGCTGAGCCTGGAGAGTTCTAGGAGCCATTCCAAGGACTGTAGCCAGCAGGGCCTGGGGCCACCTGCCCGCATACCTACAGCCTCTCCACTGATGCTGGCCCCAGCCCTAGGGAAGAGAGTCAGAGCCTGGCAACCACTTTGGAAAAGCACTGACCGCTGAGTGAAGTCACTGACTGAGAAACATCATTGAGATCATGGCTTATTAAATACAGAGAAGACACCCAGCAAGGCATGGTGGAGGGCACACTCGCTGCATTTCCTGGGTTGTGGAAGCAGTCCGGGTGAGCGAGTATGGTTTGGCATCTCTGGAGAGGCATGAGGGTAGAGATGCAGGGAAGGGCTGTGGGACATGGGAGAGTAGGGACCAGATCTTGTCCCCACTGAGCTTTGCTTGGGGTCCCTGATCCATGCTGACCCTGGAAGAACATCTTACTCTGTGGGGATGGGAATGGCATATGTCTCAGGAGCTCCCTGGCTTCATGACAAAACCAGGTGGTCAGACCATCAAATTGTGACAAGTTTTGGACATCCAGAGAGATTGTACCCAAATGAGCATTTTCCCACAGCATTACAAACTCCTCTCAACTTCATGTTCTTTGGAATATCCTTAATGAGAAAGGATATGATGCTTAGAAGTATCCAGAAGTTAGAGGCAAGTGTGGTCAATATTCTACTAATAAAATCAGAAAGTGTTGTTATGGTTAAAAATGAGACACTATTATGTAATCAGGCTGATTTCCTCAGTGAGGTTTCCCAAATACACGCTGCTTAGCGACGGGTGCTTCTGAAGTAAGTGTGAACTTACTTCAGAAGGTGATTCTTTGGCAAGACAATAATTACTTTGAAGGGCGTGGCTTTTTAAAATTGAGGTGAGACTTACATAATTAACCATTTTTAATTGTACAGTGACAATGGTGTATATCTGTATGCAGTTCCAGGATTTCATCCATCCCCTTATGGACCCCGTACTCGGAAGCAGCCAGTCTATGTCCTTGCCCCTCCCAGCCTTTGCTTTCTGTCTCTGTGGAGTTACCTGTCCTAAATAGCTCACGTAAATGGAATCATACAGTATGTAGCCCTTTGTGACTGGCTTCTTTCACTCAGCATCATGATTTCAGGGTTCGTTCCCAGGGGAGCACGTGTCAGTCAGCACCTCACTGCTTTCTGTAGCTGAACAATATTCCATTGTACGGCTGTACCACCCTTCCTTTACCCACTCATCTGTTGATGGACACTTGGCTTGATTCCACCAGGTGTGATTTTTCCTTTTTTTAAAGTCATGTTATGTCTTTATACCCCAGCCCAGTAGCCCTGAGAGCAACCTGTCCCTCCTTCTTCAGCGACACCCCCTTGAGGGCAGGCGGCTGCCCAAAGGTACCCGCGTGGGCTGCTCTGGGCCCTGCCCTAACTGCACAGGTCCCCGGGCCCAGTACCTTTTAGGTCCTCCTCAGCCAGCTCCTCCTGGTTCATGTTTCACCCACCATGCTCCTCTGTCTCCACACCTAGGAGATGACAAGTACGGGCGGAAGATCATTGTGTTCAGTGCCTGCCGGATGCCTCCGAGCCACCAGCTGGACCACAGCAAGCTCCTGGGGTGAGTAGCCACAGGAAAGGGGGTGGCACCTGGGCCCAGATCCCCAGTTTGGCCTGCCGTCCTTTTCCTTACTGTCCCTCCCTGCGTGGGGGTGCCAGGCCACCCCCCTCGGTGCCTCCCCTCTTCTCCTGAGGGAGCTGTTTTACATTTGGGGGTGTCGGACCTGGTTTCTAGTCCTCTTTTTCTTCACTTTCCCTAGAAGATAGGCATACAGCCCTCCTTCCTTGTAGGAGTGAGATACTGCATGTGAAAACGCTTGGAAAGGTAAAATGCTGTCCCAATGTGAGGGCTGATTATCATAGTGATACAGCATCTCATGTGGTTGTAGTCGTTCCCCGTTTATATGAATAAATAGTGTTATTTTGTGCCAGATTTGATGCCAATGACTTCTCTTCCTCTCTGGATTCTGTTAGACAAATACATATAATAGCTCTGGTTAGTCTAGAAGTCTCCTGACGCAAATCCAGAGGCTGATTGGAAGTGGGAGTTTGACAAACCCTGTTCTGATAAACATTCATTACTGAGCCACGGCTGAGCCCGCCTGGGGCCCCCCGCGTGTGTGGGACCTCACGGGGGGCAGAGCCGTACCCACCTCCTCTTGATGCTCCTCAGTATGGGCAGAGTTACCATCTCGCACTTCTCTCCCGACCAGTTTTAAACACTCCCTGAAATTGAAAATGCCTGCACTGCCCATTCCAACTCTTTGAAACCCGACTGGTTGTGTGTGTGGAGGGCGTGCTGAGGGGCTGGGACAGCCCAGGGTTACAGCAGCAGGAGGGGAAGGGCCTGAGTGCCGTCTGTGGGGCCCTAGCGAGCCAGGGTCAGGCCTGAGTCTCCCCAGCCTCCTGCTCCCCCCTCCCCCTCCCCCACCCCTCGTCAGACGGGCAGGCAGAGCCTTGTCCAGGCCCACCACGTGGTACAGCCAGCAACAGGCCAGGGAGCTCAGCCCGAGGGTGGCTGAGTCACACACCTCCTCCCCCTGTTTTACCACAGCTTTATCACATCTGATAAAGCAGGTAACAGACTCCTGGTCAGATAATTGTCAGCGCGGGAGGAGGTCAGAGGATGTGGATGGGAAAGCACCCAGTTTTCAAGAGAGACCCTGGTGAGTGAGGCGGCCGGAAGCCCTCTGCCGTCCGTCCTGTCCTGTGTCCGGCCCAGGTCTCCCCACCCCCACCTGGCCTGGTCACAGTCCCTGCTGGGAGCAGAGGCACGTCAATCAAGGATCAGTCCTGTCCTCTTGCTCTCAGTCAGACCATCTCTAACTTGGCTTCCCCCGCTGTCCACCCAGATCTGGGGGTGGAAGCAGAAAGTGGCTGAAGCTTGGGTGCAGAAGATGAAGCTCTGCCTCTTCCTCGCTGTGTGCTTCGAGGCATGACTCTTCTCAGCCCTATAGAAATAAGAATTGCACCCCCCTCAGGCTTGTTGTGGGCATTATGTAAGACATATACATGCAATGCCATTGTATACATTGCTAAGGTGTTACAAATTTCAAGAATTTTTAAAGACATAGGTAGCTATAAAGAAAAAATATAGACAACTATATTAAAAAACTCACCCATAACCCTATCTCCCAGAGAGAAAACGACTGTTAATACTTTAATGTATTCTCTTCCTACTTTTTAAAATAACATATACAGAGCTCTATAGTCAGTATTATATCTTCCATAATGTTTTTATCTTTTGAGCATTAAACATTCATCGAAAACATCCTTTAAAATTTTTATTGACATATGCAATGTACAGTAGTCCCTCTCTATATTGCGGTTCACTTATCGCGGCCTCACTGTATCGCGGGATTTTAAAAAATATTATATTTAATTATTTATCACAGGTTTCTCCCTATATCACGGGATTTTGCGGTACTGTATACGTATGTTGTTAAAATTACATAGGTTTAAGGGTGTAGAATATGTTTAAGAACATAAGTAGTGTTTATAAAAGTGTGGAAAAGGTTAATAAGGGAGTGGGAAAAGTTAATAAGGGACTGGGAATGGATTATAAGTGTGTGGGAAGGGTCTATAAAGCCTTAAAATATATATAAATACTAAAATAAAGGTAAGGTTCCTACTTTGCGGATTTTCACCTATCACGGGGGGAGGTCTAGCACATAATACCCACGATAAGTGAGGGAATACTGTATACAGAAAAGTGAACCAGTTATGTATACTATTTGATGAATTTTGAAAAACTGACCCCACCCCTATCAGCCCCACCCACAAGCCTCCCTTTGCTCTGCTAGTTGCTACCCCAAAGGGTAACACGTTCTGACATCTCACTTCACAGATTGGCTTTGTCTGCAGGAGCAACCTGTGAAGTATTCTATTTATAGGTGGCCTGTGATTTATTTAACCAGTTCTCTGCTGTTGGACACTTAGCTTGCTTGCTCAGTTTTTTTTTTTTTTTCCATTATGAAACAGGCTGCAGTGAACATACTTCTACAAAAAATGTTTCTGTTCATCTCTGCTTATTTTCTTAGGATAAATTTCTGAACATATTTACAAGGTCAAAGAGTAGAAACATTTTATAGCTTCTAATAGACAATACTTCATTGCCCTCCTAGAGGTCATAACATCCATCAAAGGATGAGTATACTTTCACTACAATTGTTTTTATAGTTGCAAAATGCCATCTTTTTTTTAAAAGATTTTATTTATTTTCAGAGAGAGGGGAAGGGAGGGAGAAAGGGAGAGGAACATTGATATGCGAGAGATACATTGATTGATTGCCTCTGGTATGTCCCCAACTGGGGACCTGGCCCAAAACCCAGGTATGTGCCCTGACTGGGAATCGAACCAGCGACCTTTGGTTCGCAGACCAGCACTCAGTCCACTGAGCCACACCAGCCAGGGTAGCAAAATGTCATTTTTTAAAAAAATTGTTTTAATCGCCACTCAAAGATTTTTTTTTTAAAGATTTTATTTATTTACTTTTAGAGAGAAGGGAAGAGAGAAAAAATGGAGAGAAATATCGATGTGAGAGAGAAACATCAATCAGTTGCCTCCCATACACAGTCGGGTTGGAACCCACAACCCAGTTATGTGCCCGGACTGGGACTAGACCTTTTAGTGCAACAGGACTTCCCTTGGAAACTCTTAGTATTCCCTCCCAGCCTCCAGTGGTGATCCTGCTGAGGCCTGGGGCTGGCCAGCCAGAAAGAGGGCATTCCGCTGGGCCACCCCCTTCTGGAATTATTCTTGGTGGTTCTCTTTAAATCTCTCTACCTCAGGGGGCTCCACACTGTGTGTGTGTTTCTTTTGGGGTGGTAGATAGCACGTGAGCATAGGGAACCTGAGATGTGGCTCTTCAGTCCACAAAAAGCCCAGTGATTGGGGCAGGGGAGGGGACCCTCTGACCACTCCATCCCCTCTCATGGGCAATGTTTTACAGCCTGTGCTGGGAGTTCCAGTATGAGAGGGCAAGCTGTGTTGTGGTCAAGAATGCAGGCTTTGGAGTTAGCTAATTCACCTCCAGGCTCCACCACATGCTCTGTGACCTTGGATAAGCACTTGACGTCTCTAAGCCTCGTTGCCCTCACTTGTCAGAAGGGGATAATATCAGCCTCGATTGTTACAAGGAAGGCACGCAATAATATATGCAAAGTGCTTGGCAGACACTATCAGCTTAATATTGATAAATGGTGACTATTGTTATTATTGACACGGCAATCCTGCGAGGGAAATGTTATTCCCATTTTTACTGCAGGTATGTGGGAGGGCTCCAGTTAAGAGTCCTGGTCTCCTGTCTTGTTGTCAGTGCTCAAAACAGAGTTGTTATTATTATTATTGCTCCGCCCAGCCCAGACACCACCCCTCCACAACAACATGGCAGCTGATTATGCAGCAATGACAGTACAGGGTCAGGGGATCATGGGGAGGGAGTGTGATACAAGCAGAAGATTCCTGGGACACCAGGTTCTGTCTCGTGTACAGGACAGGCCCGAGCAGGTCTTTTCCCTTGAAGGTACCTGAAGCACACCCTGGACCAGTACGTGGAGAGCGACTACACGCTGCTCTACCTGCACCACGGCCTGACCAGTGACAACAAGCCCTCTCTCAGTTGGCTCCGGGACGCCTACCGGGAGTTTGACCGCAAGTGGGTGGGGGCCTGGGGGGTGGGCTCCAGGGCCTGGGGCCGGGTGGCTCTGGAGCCAGCAGCTCTGTCAGGCTCTGGGCTGCCCTCTGCTTGGGCTGGAGCTTATTCCATGCCCGGGGGAGTCAGGTACCCACACCTGAGTGAATGCAAAGACTCTGAAGTCGAAACCGCCTGGGCTTAAATCCCAGTTTCTCTACTAACTCACTCCGTGACCTTTCATGTCACATAACCTCCCCAGGCCTGTTTCCTAATCTGTAAAATGGGGCAACAACGACACTTCGCAGGCTGGCCACGAATTGTCGAGTCAGAAAATGTCCACTGCAGACCTGGCTCTGCGGCTCCCCTCCCACGCCACCCCTGAGTGGCCGTTCTGCCTCTGCAGGTACAAGAAGAACATCAAGGCCCTGTACATTGTGCACCCCACCATGTTCATCAAGACCCTGCTCATCCTCTTCAAGCCCATCATTAGGTGAGCAGGCCGAGGGTGGTGTGGTGGCCCCCCCATGCTTTCCCAGAGGAGGCCAAGCATCCTGGGGACAGACCCGTTTGGGGCCAGGGCTGTCTGATCTGGGTGGGCGGCTGAGGGACAGCGGAGGCCTGCCAAAGCCGCTGCACTTCCCGACCCACGCCCTTTCCTCTGTCGGCAGCTTCAAGTTCGGGCAGAAGATCTTCTATGTGAATTATCTGAGTGAGCTGAGCGAGCACGTGAAGCTGGAGCAATTGGGGATCCCTCGCCAAGTGCTCAAGTGAATCTGGGCAGAGACTGCGTGTGCCCCTTGGGTGGCCCCTGTGGACATGTGCCCTGTTTGTGGGGGTGGGACATGCCAGCCAAGGGGAGAGAAAGCCTTGAGATCTCCAGGCTAAACAGAGGAAGCAAATGTCATGATTAAGAGACAGCATGGGGGAGGGGGTGGTCAGAGAGAGTGAGTTCAAATTCCATTCCTGTCATTTATAAGCTATATGACTCCCTCTCTTTTAAAGTCTTCCCTTTCTCATGTGTGAAGCAGGGTTGTAAAGAGGGTTGAATAAAATAAACTGTAAAGTAGCACCGTAAGTGCCTGACAAACAAGGGTTACCATAGTGACTACAGAGTCGGGCAGAGGGCCTGATGGTCCCATCTGCTCCTCCAGGTACGATGACTTCCTGAAGTCCACACAGAAGAGCCCTGCCACAGCCCCCAAGCCCATGCCACCACGACCCCCTCTGCCCAACCAGCAGTTTGGGGTCTCACTGCAGCAGTGAGTATGCGAACAGCGGGCACCTGGCACCTGGGGCCGGGAAGGGCTGCAGACCCCACTCGCTGTCCTTGTTCCCACAGCCTCCAGGAGAAGAACCCAGAGCAGGAGCCCATTCCACTCGTGCTCCGGGAGACCACCGCCCACCTAGAGGCCCACGGTGAGCGCCAGGGCCTCCCAGCCCCCTTGGGAAGCTGGAGGGCAGGGTGCAGGCACCCACACTGACCCTGACTGGAACCCCAAGACAGAATGGTGGGGGGAGTCTACACATTGCCCCCAAGCATGAGACTCACCAGGCCCCACTGCCCCCCAGCTCTCACCACTGAGGGGATTTTCCGGAGGTCCGCCAACACCCAAGTTGTACGGGAAGTTCAGCAGAAGTACAACATGGGTGAGTGGCCCAGGGGTGTGCACAGGCATGGGCCGGTGCGGGCGGCACTCGCGGGGGCTGGAGGTAGAGGGTGGAAGGGGTCTCGCTGCCTCTGCTCACCTGTACGCAAGGGTCCCCGATTCTGTCCCTGTCGGGGGCTTTCTGGCATTTGGCATAATCATATGGGCCCCACTCCCGCCTTTCTGTCCAGGCCTGCTCCCTCAGCAGTCCTGCTCCTGAGCCCTGGGTTCAGGTTCATTTGGAGACAAGTAATAACTGTGTGCTTGGGGCCCTACTCCACCCAGATGGCCTGAACCTGCACCCCTTGTCCTAGAGGAAGACGGGAGGCCTCTGGACAGGCTGCTGGCCTCCAGGCTAGGCCCAGCTCCTCTCCACCCCTCCCCCTGCCCCCACCTCTAGGGATGCCTGTGGACTTCGACCAGTACAATGACTTGCACCTGCCAGCGGTCATTCTCAAGACCTTCCTCCGGGAGCTTCCTGAGCCCCTGCTCACCTTTGACCTCTACCCCCATGTTGTGGGCTTTCTCAGTGAGTGCCCTCTCTCCCTCCCCAGCTCCAAGCTGCTTCTGCTGGGTCTGTGCTTGACTCGGGGGCACGCGGGCTTGGCCTATCCTGCGAGGACAGTGGTTGGGGTCCCCGCTCTAGTCTCATGCGTGGGCTTCCTGCAACCTGGGCCCTCATTCCTCATAGACATTGATGAGAGCCAGAGAGTGGAGGCGACGCAGCAGGCCCTTCAGACGCTGCCTGAGGAGAACTACCAGGTGCTTCGTTTCCTTACTGCCTTCCTGGTGCAGGTGAGACTCTTACCGCTCACCTGAAGGGTGGGAGAAGGAGCTCTGCCCTGGCAGGGAGGCGCGGGAGGCAGGGTGTGGTGGGGGGCAGGGCGCGGTGGGGGGCAGGGGCATCCCGCTGCAGCCCTCTGATTCGCCAGCACAGGTGTCTGCCCACTGTGACCAGAACAAGATGACCAACACCAACCTTGCTGTCGTCTTTGGCCCTAACCTGCTGTGGGCCAAGGATGCTGCCATCACTCTCAAGGCCATTAATCCCATCAACACCTTTACCAAGTTCCTGCTGGATCATCAAGGGGAGTTGTTCCCAAGCCCTGCCTCCTAGGGGCTCTGAGCCCCGCCCCCGCCCCAACAGCCC
Source organism: Furipterus horrens (assembly GCF_987537825.1). Classification (NCBI taxonomy): domain Eukaryota; kingdom Metazoa; phylum Chordata; class Mammalia; order Chiroptera; family Furipteridae; genus Furipterus; species Furipterus horrens. The sequence continues at coordinate 12,092,018 of NW_028327172.1, forward strand.
CTTCTCTGATCGCCCCAGTGTGGACTCTTCCTCCTGGCATTGGGGAGCCCAGGGCTCCTGCCTAGGAAGGGGTCATGAGGCCCTGGGAGCTAGAAGCCGGGGCCAGCCAACTGGGCGGCTCCTCCTCCCCTCCTTTCCAGCCCACCTCGCCAGCCCCAGAGGCCTGGCTGTGACCACGAGACATTTTTCTTGGCCTTATACTTCCGCCTCCTTGGATCCCCGGCTCCTGCGGGGCTGTGCAGAGCTGCCGGTGGCTCTTCCTGCGGCCCCAGCAATCCCTTTACTGCTTCCTTCTGCCTCTTCCCCTGGCAACTGTAGACGCCAAAATCACTGCCGCTGGGATGTAGCTGGGGCTGGTCCGCCCCCTCCTGATCGCTGGGGAATGAAAGGCTGAGCTGGCTTCGGCCGCCCTGCTGAGGCCCCTCCCTGTCTGGGTGAAGGCCTGGGTGCAAGCACCCTGCTCCAGTCCTCCCCTCTCCTGGCTCAGCCTTGAGTATTTCCACAGCTAAGGAATTACAGGCTGGAGTCTGCTTCCTGTTTCTGCCTTCTCTTCCACAAATCCTGGTCAGCCTTTCTCAAGTGGCCCTGCCCCTGGGATGTTCTGACCCCCTTTTCTGCCAGGCCTGGCAGCTCGGATGACATGGCTGAGTCCCAGCATCCATTTGAGATAGACATCACTCCCACCGAGAGACCCCCAGTGCTGGTCAGATGGACGGGCTCAGCCTCCAAGCCTTGTCTAAGGACGGCTTCTAAGCTTAAGGCTCAAAGTCATGTCTGCTGTGAGGTCACATGGGTCTCTGCTCTGGCCAGGGGTGGCTCTGCCTCAGGATCTGTGGCAGCTCCTTCCTCCTGCTGGGGACTCCTAGAGGGGCTGGGCAGGAATTTTTTTGAGTTAGGTTGTCTTTCAGAAAACCTGGACCCCAGTGATGATGGCTAGCCCTCCTTCCAGCTGTGTCCTTTAGAATTACACTCCTTGGTGAACTCTGGTGGACCACCCCCACCTGCAGCCTTGACCTCTGGCAGCAGGGAAACACCTGCCCAGTGGCCCTGTCCCGAGCCTGTGTGGGGCCCCCACTGACCAGCCCAACTCCGCTGAGAGCTGAGCGGAGCCTGGGCCCTGCCTGACCTCACAGGGCTCTCCCTGCAGGACACTGGCATGTCAGGACTCCCAGTACGTTGCTGCTGGTCCCATCAGTCCCTGTGTCTCTAGCTTGGGTGTGGGCCTCTGCTTTCTGCCCTCCTTTGTGTACCAGGGGTTCACAGCCCTGCTCACTGTGGAGCCTGCGGATCTATTTGGTCTTTCCCTTGTCCCCTGCCCCACTGGTCAGTACCTGAGAGGGGGCAGCTTGTACTGTGAATCAAGTGTTCACATTCACACTTAATGAATTCCTTGGCACCAATCATGTATTTCACCTTTGCACTTTTTATATCAATAAAAATGGAGATGAAAACTGCCCATCTGGCTGTCGAAGTGGGCGTGGAATTCGGACCAGGGTGGGAAGTGTGCGCCTGCGAAGAAGAGCAGATGGGGCGCCAGGAAGGTCCTGCCTGGTCCACCCTGCCTCAGCTTGTTCACTTGTGAGTGGCTATGAGGCCAGCTTTCTGACCATCTGCCAAGTGTGAAGTCACCTTCATTTTGGGCACCTGCAGCATTCCAACCAGCTGCCATGTGCAGCAGCCTATGACCAACCAGGGCCTCTTCTGTCCCCCAGATGGAATGGGCTGTGGTGGGTTTTAGAGTCAGACAGGGCTTGAATCCTAGTTCCATGACTCGCCACCAGGGCTCACTGATAACATGTTTGTGTGGCCCCACCTCTGAGACTGCTCCTCTTTTCTCTGAGAATGAGAAATGTTGTACACAGTACATAACAGTGCCCCCAGGGGTAACTAGAATGACCATCGCTTCACAGGTGGACAAAGTGGTAGTCCCAAGCTGTGCTGCAGCTGGGACTGAAACCCTCACCTGGCCATTCCTCTCCTTCCCCATCTGCCCTCAGCCTGAGAGCTGGCCCGTTTCCACCTTCCACCTGCTCACAAAGAAGTCATGAAAGATCCTGTTTTCCTTTCCTCTTTAGAGGTTTGGCTTTGATTTAGTTAAGATGGTAGTAGCATTTATGAGTGTTTTACTGCAATTTCTAAAAACTGGTTTATCACCGAGCAGGCAGGCCAGAATTTCACTTGGCACAGTGGTCGAGGTCAAGTTCAGGCGGTTAGCTGCTTGCCTGCCAATGGCAATCAGGAGGTGATGGTGGCCTCAGCTGGGCCTCTTCTTTCTCAGCGTTGCTTGCTTGGGCCAGAGCGCAGGGCTGGAGCCGCAGGATGAAGCTGTGTGGTTAGGGTGCTGGTTGTATACATGGGCACTGAACTCCAGGAGCCCAGTCCTGCTGCATAGCTGGGGCACTCACTGGGTGGCTCCAGCACAAGGCACTGGTGGCCTCTCTCACTGGCTCTCTCCTCAGCTCGAAGCTGGGTGACTGTTTACAACAGAGGGGCTGTGACCCAAGGCAACAAGGAGTGGAGCCGGAGACAGGGCGGGAGCTGTTTATTTGGGCTGGGCTCCTGGCAGGGCCTCTGCTGAGTGACTCAAAAGCCAGTTTACCTCTGCCATAGCAACGGCAGATCTCTGGGGATGGAGTGTAGGGACATGCTCTGGAGGGGTAGGATGGCATCGTCAGACCTGGGAACACTGAACGCTTTGCTTTTGAGGGATCCCTGTTGAAGGTGAGGACACCAGGGGATGTCTTGCCACTATGTCTAACCCACGGGCTGTCACCCCTGTCCCGCCTGGCTGAGGGGTCAGGCACCAGGATTAGGGTCATGTGTAGCTTACTAACAAGCAAGGACTCCCACAGCCTATTACAGGAGCACTGGGTGGGCCCCATTCTTTTCAGCCTCAGGTTTGGGCTGAAATGAGAATTTTCCATCTCACCCTTTTCTGCCCTGGGGCCAGGCTTCAGCCCCACAGGGATGGAGAGGCAACCCAAACAGCAGTTGCCAAGGGCTGTTGGGCAGTTGGTCTCTCACCTCTACAACTACCTCTGCCTCTGGCACACAGGCTCCACTTCAGCTCCCAGCCCCCACTGTGGGCACAAACTAGGAGGCAGGAGGTGGCTCTGCTGTGGCTGAGATGCCTACTGCACAAGTCCCCAGAGACCACGGCAGTGCCCTGGGCAGCTAGACTGGCACAGGCCCTTCACTTCCTGCTACTCCCTCAGCCCCTTCCCTTCAGTTTGGTTTGCTCAGCCACAACCCCTCCTGCTGATCAGCAGATCCCAGGCAACTTGGGGAGCCCCGCACTAGAAACATGGCGGAGACCTGTGTCTTTTTCTCTGAGCCGAAGGCCACCCATCATTGCCTCCAGGCCAGGCTGAAGGGTGAGCTCCGTGGCGCAGGGGGAATAAAGAGCCGATAATGGAGATCTGGCTGTAAGCCACTGCGCGGGCCCGTCTACTTCATGCACATCATCTCACTGAATCGTCACATGAAGGCCCCTGAAATGGGAACATCACAGCCCAGGGAACTTCGGCTCTAAGAGGTTTCCTGATCAGCCGGAGCCTGACCAGCCCCGAGACTCAACACAGCCTGCCTGCCCGACGCCCTTCTGTGCTTCGCTTCGCATTGCTCCTCCCCCCTCCGTGAAACCCGTGGGTGACCTGTGTCTGCACACAAGTGGGAGGTGGTGGGCCAGGATTTTAGACAACTTGCAGATCAGGAAGCTGTAAAGTACAGAAAAATTTTATTGGAAATCTCTTGAATACATTTTGAAGTATAACTCAGTATTTCCAAACAAGGTCAGTTGAAGGAGGGGAGGGGCTCTGCCAGCTGGAGACAGATGGCCGCTCCCAGCCTGGTCACTGGGTGCTGCAGACGTCAGTCTAGGGCTCACACCTTTGACTGTACAGGGCCGAGTGCAAGGGCTGGCTTTGACAGCTGATCTGCTCCTCCCAGGCTCAGCTCAAGCTCAGGGCTCAGCCTCCCTGGCCTCTCACTGACGGGGTCCTGAAGAAAGGCTGCTGCCTGCACAGGCCAACTATTAGAAGCCGAAGAGGACAACAGCTAGCACTACCAGGCCTTTCCATGCTTGGCCTCAGAAGGAGGGCAGTGGCTGAGACGCTGGGGCCGAGCAGGGGACAATTAGTAACTTACGATGAGCCTCGGCCCTTCTCAGTGCTGGGGCCTTGGGGGTAAATCTGGATTGGTTCAGCTGGCCATGGGTGTGTTCTGGCCCAAAGACAGGAGGGCCAGCTGGACACCGCTGCTGGGAACATTTCCTTGTGGCAGCAGAGCACACGCACAGCGGCAGGGCTCAGCCTAACGGAGACAGCACGAAAGCCCACTCAGGCCCTCAGAGATCAGTCTCGTAGGTGGGAGCATGTCACATGCATTTACTAACAAGCAGCTGAGGGCCACGTGCTCCACTGCAGAGCGGCTGCTGCCAGTGAGTGCCCAAGGTGGGCCAGGAGGGCTGGGGCAGGCCAGGACTACCAGTTAGGCTGGGAGAGGGGCAGATGGCATAGGTGGATGAGGCTAGGCACCTGACTTACTCAAGTAACAATACCCGAAGGGTTAAGTCAGTCATACGCCCCCCTTTAGTTTCTCCACAAGGAACCAATGCAGCCAGTAAACCTCAGGGCAGTACACAGACCCTGGGGCTAAAGGAAGGGGGTGGCCAGGCCCAGCTGGAAGGAGGAGAGGGCCCATTACCCAGCCCTGAGAAACAGGAACAAGGGCCCCAGAAGGAGAGGCCTATCTGGACCTCCCGGGGCTCATCAGTGGGCACTCTGTGGCACAACTCTAGGGAGCTGCCACATCGGGCACCCAAGGTTTCCTGGGCTGCCGGAGCAGTCCGTCACTCTGCAGAGGCTGTGAGAGGGCCGAGGCTCTCACCGGGAATAGGGAGGGGTCCAAGGTACAGCCTGCCCTCAGCTCAAACGCAGCAAGCCTGGGAGGAAGTGCTGCCCTCGCCAGCCCCGCTTTGGCTCCCGCTTTACATATATGGGAAGGAAGATCCCCAGAGCAGCAACCTGGAATCTGAGGAACCTCCACAGGAGGAGGTCCTGCCCCAGGAGGAGGCCTATCACCTTCCCCGAGTGAAAACATCTGAAACATATTTTCTCTATAAAATATCTGTCTTTGAAAGTAATAAATATTTGCCATGTTCTATAGCCAAGGAGCAGCAACAGGGGAGGGGAGAGAAGCACCTCTGCTGTGACTCCCAGCCCTAGACACAGGGCTGTTCCTACGCAGCAGAGGAGCTGAGCACGGGCAGCCGCCAGGGCTGCTCAGGCCTTCTGTGAAAGGGGGGTTAGCACAACCTTCAAGGGTGGGGATGGCTGACTTCCACGTTCTCATCTTGGGCAGAAGGCCTGTCATATTGCCAAAAATACAGGCACAGGGGCAAAGGGAGGGAGAGAGGAAGAAGATACCAGAACTGAGAGTCTGAAGGAGCACTTCCTTCTTCCTCCCACAATGTCTCCTTCCTTTCTGCCTCCACAGTGGTCTCTGGGCCACCAGCTGGAATGTCAAATGGTTGGTGGCAATGGCGGGCAGGCAGCCGGGCGAGGGGCCAGCTGCAGGGCAGACCAGGGGGGTGCGGTGGGGGAGGGGCCCAGCAGCAGGAAGACAGGTGACAGCCTCAGTGAAGCAGCTGCCCATGGGCAGTGGAAGCAGAGGCCCTGCAAAGGGTCCTCACATCCCCACGGCCAGAGGGTGAGTCCTCTCAAATGCTCTAACTGGGCTTCACTGCTGCCATGGAGAATCCAGGAGGTCCAAGGGCAGGGACTTCTGGGTCCCCATGGGGGAAACCAGCCTTCCTCCACCTGGCTTGGAGCAGGACGAGGGACAGGAGCAGCTGATGAGCGGGAGGCTCTCTGTCTCTTAGGACCACAAAAGGGGGCTGCTGCTGGTACTCAAGGACACCGACTTTTACTGCAGGGTTTCTACAAAGGCATCAAATTCTCGGACATTCTTCTCGTGCACAGCCAGCTTCTCTGGGAGTGAGTCCTGGAGCAGGAGGGGGAGAAGAGAGTTGCTCTTTCAGGCAGGGCCTCGAAGAGGCAGCCAGTCCAGCCACCCAGGCCTGAAGAAGGGTGCACAGCACGAGCTGAGCTCAGCAGTGCTGGGCTGGGGGAGCAGGAGAGGTCAGGGCGGCTGAGCAGGCAGCAGAGAGAGGGCCTCAGGGTTCTGTGGGGGCTGGAGACAGGGCTTGACAGGGCAGCCTAAGGACTTAATAAGATAGAAAAGGACCACACCACCAACAAAAGATTTCTTCACACCCTGTGCTGGGCATCAGAATCCCCTGGGAGGCCCACGAACAAGGCAGTCCCAATCATACTCCTGAAAGATTCTGACTCAGCAGGTCTGTGGTGAGGCCTAGGAATCTGCATCCTGACACCAGTGGAGGAGGGGCAGGGTGAGAGAGAATAAAAAAGAAGAAAACAGAACCAGAAGGAATAAGTTTAACTGCCCTCAGATACCAACCATTAAAAAATCTGACCCTAATCACTCTGTCTTTACCCTTGAAGAATTTGCGTGTGAAAAGTTGAAACTGTCACAGGTTTTCTGAGAGGCACCAGGTAAGTTTAAAAGAGTTGGGACAAGCTCTGGCCTGAGAAGACAGAAAGTGGTCCAGACGCAGCAGACAGCCCAGGCAGGTTTGGCAGGTAGGGCCCACGGCTGGGACGGGCAGCAGGGCCACTCTGAGAGCCTTCTGATGCCAATTCCTTCCAGCCCCATTGTAAGTTGGAGGGTTGGGGTCAGGGGGGTACCAGTGGTGACAGCCTAAAATCAGAAGCCAGTCTCTCTGGGATCAAAGCTCTGTTTTGCAGGTTCAGTGTGACTATGGGCAAGTTATTTGTTCACAGTGTCAGCTGTCTCATCTGTAAACTGGGATAGTAAGAAAAACTTCCTCTTAGGGTTGCTGCCGAATCATGTAAAGCACTGAGGAATGCTTGGCGCCTACGAAAGCCTCGATAAATGTTAATAATGTTATTACTGCGCATGCTCTTTTTGTTTAAAGCAAATGAAGGGCAGCTGTTCCAAGAATCCCATTCCTAGAGCCATTCCTCTAACCTAATGTAGGAGGTGATAGCCCTACTCCACGAAGGGGGACCCTGACATCCCATGGCATGGGACACCCAGAGTTTCCTCCGAGGCAGGAAGTGGAGACCATCCTGAGTGGGGAGGCGGTAACTGTAGTCAGCCTCAGGGCAACTGCCTGAACGCAAAAACCGCAGCAGAGGGCATGTCCTCTGTAAGGAAAGGGCGAGGACCCCAAGCTCGGGGCCCCTGGATTCTTCTGCCCTGGCCCGCGGGCATGCGCCTGGCACGCTGACCGGCCGCGTGCGAGCGCTGTTGGAGCAGCCTGGCTGAGTGGCATTAGCCGGTAGAAGACCTCAGGCGCCGAACAACGCGAGTGGGGGAGAAACACAGACTGTGGGGGAGAAAGACAGACTGTGTGCGAAAGGAGGAAGCGAGCACAGGCAAATTCAAGATAATGACCGCCAGGCAAAATGCAAATCTCAAGCAGAATCAAAAAAGGAAAACAGTCTAAAAGTGTCTCTTTCCTGTCACAGGGAAGATGGAACGTGTGGGGTGGGGGCGAGTGACAGGCATTTCTAAGACGGTGGAGCAGGAATGACATCAAAGGGGAGAGGGAGGTCAGAGGAGGAGGTGGGGTGGGGGAAGGGTTTCCATACCAAGTCCTCAGCCATGGACTGTGCCCCGATATCTATGGAGAGGCTGCTCAGCTGAGGGGGGTTCTGAAATTCACGATAGAAGGTCCCCAAGTCCATCGGAAGAATGTCGTCTTTAGAAAAAGCCGGTTTCTTCAAAAACAAGACCAGACTCAGTTTAGCTTACCATGGACCACAGAGGAAAACCAGAGCCGAACAGCCCTGTCTCTGTCCAGCAATTAGCAAAGAAAAGGCTGCTCCAGGCTTATCTTAGGAAGAGAAGTCTTTCCACCTTTTCTCTCTGGGCAGCTGAATTCTAATCCTGCTGGTAACATTCCTCTTCCTGATTAGGGCTGTGTTACTGTCCTTTAAACACCTGTCCTTAGCACAGGACTATCCATTCAGGCATGAATAGAACCTACTGGAAAATCCCCACTTAGAGCTGAATTGCATTAGCAATGTCAACCAAAGACATGGCACAGAACGCCTTATTGTTCACTGGCCTCTGAATGTCTCCCCAGACAGGCTATGAGGGCAGGTTTCCCGCATACACTGCCCAGCCAGGTGCCCACCTCTCCCAGCCTGTCTGTCTATACGGGCCCACCTGACCCCTGTGAAGGAGGTCCTGTCTGAGTGCAATGGGGAAGGTGACGGCAACTTACGAAGTCGACCATGACGAAGTCGTCGTGGGTGTGGCCACTGCTGCCCCCACTGGAACCTTCAGAATGCAGGCTGCCCTGGAGCGGGGACTCTGTCTCTGGGGAGTCTGGAGGGTTCACCTGGTGCAGGATAAGGCAGAGGAAGAGGCTGGTTCTGTGTGTCACGGGCCGTTAACAATCGAGGGTTTTGTAAGGGACCCAACCCTGGCCGGGGCATGGCTACTGGTCTGTGGAGGAACAGTGACATGCCCAGGAAGGCCAGGCATCATCTCACTGGGACCTTTCGACTCACCATGGGATCGACATCCTCCAGCTCTAAGTTCCTGGGGGCAAACATAGCAAACGGTATGTCCAAACTCGTCAAGGTCACCTGAGGAGTCACAGAAGAAAGCATTAGTGCCTGCCCCTCCCCCAGCTTCCATGCTTCCACAGAGGCCGCCACAAGCCTGGAAGCCCAGCAAGTCCACACCCAGGTTGAGCACACTGCCCTCAGGTTCCTGTGTTGGAGAACCCCAATTTCCACCACCTCCCATCATAGGCTCACAGCATGAACAGGCTCCCCGAGACCCCAGAAAGTCGGCTTTGGAAACCTGACCCACAGCAACCCAACAGCAACCGCGCCGGCAGGAGGAGCTTCCCGTTGTGAGTGAGGCCGAGGCAGCGCCGCTTCATGCACTGTTTGTGCTAAGCAGTGTCCAGCCTCCCTCTCCTGCGGGGGCGCCTTCGGAGACCCCAGACGAGTTCTCAGCTTTTCTGGAGGGCTGTCCCAGGCTATCAACCCTCTTCACAAAAAGTTCACCACACACGTATACAATCTGCACGTAATGTCAGTGGCTACACAGATCCCAGGTTAAGAGACCTGCCTGTAAGGCCTCATTCAGACATGACCCACAGATGGCAGTGGCAGAAAAGTCACCTGGTTGATGGGTTTGTTGACAAAAGCCCCCACTTTTCGGGCAAAGATGGTCTCCAAGACATCGTGGGGAGAGGCCCGTCCCTCACTGCTGTTTGATACGGTTTCAGTATCCTCGCTGGAGAAGAAAGGTAATGTCGAAACTCATTCTCAAACCACAGCAGAGCTTACTTGGTTCCCCATAAACCCACCCTCTGGGGGGGCCGCAGCCTAGGGCAGGAGGGGCCCCCGCCCGCCCCTCCGCGGGAAAAGGCGGTGTGTGGTCTGGCTGCTGCCCCTGGCACCCTCCCCTTTGAGTGAGCGCCCATGTGAATGAAATCCAGTGGCACAACTGTTTAAAACTTGAGTGAAATACCAAGTAGCTTTGGTTACCATGCAAATAGCAATTGTACACATAGGCAAGCAGCTCCATAAACTGCAATTTAAATATTAGTTACAGAGATAGACTCAAGATTTTAGCTGTTCTCCATCTTATTTTTGTTTTGCCAAGTTACCGAAAAATACCATGGGATGGTATAGTTTACAGCTCAATATTAAAGTCAAGAGTCCCAAACTTGACCCTCTAGATAGCGGAGCTTCCTCCACCTGTGGCAAAGCCCCTGGGCAGAGGTCCTCTGTGCTCCTATCATGTTTCCTGCCCTCTCCTCACCCCCAATCACCCCTCCCTCCATTCTGCAGGGTCTATCAACGGTGCATCGATTTGGCTGTTCCCACTGACCCCTGTCCCCAGCCCTCCAGACTGATGCTGAGTCCTGGATGATGGGAGGGCGCTCCCAGTGACAGAAATGGGGTCCCATATTGTGGGTGCCAGACCAGTAGTCACAGCCCTGTGAGCAGCAGGGGAAAGAAACACCCCTCTGGTGAAAAGCAGGGGCTCAGGGTGGGAAGGAAGGCTATGAACTCCAAATGGCCTCGGGACTCTAGGAGCAGGGAGGACCAGGGCTGAGCAAAGGCCTGCGCTCTGACCACCTGCATGCAAGAACCTCCTACACAGGGTCCTCTGTCTTCAGCCACTCCTGGACATGCGCCAAGAGTTGAGGCTCAGAAAACGAGTGTGCAAGATGACCATCCTTCCTTATCTAATGAGGAGGGATAAGAGGATGGAAGTCTGGGAAGTCAGGAATGAAAGTAATTATTTTTCCTGATGGATGGTGCAAAAATTTCATTTTTCCACTCAATTCCCCTCCTACCACTCCTCTGTGGGAATGAAAAAAAGACAAACAAACCCAGGAATCTCTATTATCCAAAAGTTCATTAGGATGTGGCAGGACGACCAACGTCATTACCTCTGGGGGCCTTCCAGTCAAGGGAGGGCAGGTCAGATCGAGGCAGCCGCACTTCCCACGGGACAACGCCGAGTGGAATGGAAAGAGTGAGCATGGACTTGCGGTCTGAGGAGACGGGCCTGTGCCTGGCCATTTTGCAAGCTAACTGCTCTCAGGGAAACTACTTGATCCTGAGATCCTGTCTTTTTTTTGCCCCACCCACCGCCCCACCAGTTGAGATCCGATCCCAACCCTCTGTCTTTTAAAAGTAGGTAAGAGTGGTGATTTTTGCAGGGAGGGATTATGATGATTTTCATTTTCTACCTAATCAATGTCTTTATAATTTAAATTTCACAGATCACTTCTGCAAACAAAAAAGACATAGATTTTAAAAAATATTTAATAAGAAAAAATAGCTGTTTCTAAAGGATCTCCATGAGGCACTCACACAGCAGAAAAAGAACATGGATCCGAACTACCATCACAGGCCCACTGTGGCTTCAGACTTCACGGTAAACCCTCGTTCTGGTTCTCAGGAGACAATGAGGACACACTCCAGGGGAACAGATCTCGGGCTCAAAGAAAAACCTTCACTGGGTGAGCCCCCTGCTTTTGGCTGTCAGGAGAGAATCAGCAGCGAAGCTGCAGGGTCAGCTTCCTCACGCACCAGCTGCAACATACGAGGCTTATCTGCAACCTAAAGGACTACACATTTGCAACGCAAATGCCAAGCCTGAGCCCAGGCTGAACGTTCCTCCTTACTAATACCTAGTAAGAGGGATGACGAGTCAGGAGGACAGGCCCCTGGCTGTCCTGAGCGTGAACTCACCTGCTAGAAGGTGTGGCAGCACAGTGGGCCATGTCAGAAGGGATGTAGGTTGCCAATCTCTCCTGATCAGCCTGGGCACCGTGGGCAGGCTGGTTGGGAGCAAGGGGGACCCCACCGTCCTTCCCAGGAACCATTAGCTTTAGAGAAAAATGGAAAAATACAGTGAATTGTGGCAGCCTCAGCCAGGAGAAGTCCCTTGGGCCTAGCATGATGGTGTCTGCTTTGAAGCTCGTCCGTCACCAATGCTGCCATCTAGTGAGCAGGAAGCCTTGGCTCCTGGCTCTCTCAGGGACTCCGTGATGGGGAGACATGCGTGAGGATGACTACAGAAGGAAAGGAGGGAGAGCAACACCCGGGAAGTGCTTCTTCCCTTCCTGCATTTAGGAGGCCCCTGCCTCTCAGAGTCCTGCTAGTTCTCTGAGCTCACAGAAGAACTTTGCTTCCAAACACTTAAAATGCAGCTGGTATCTGCAGAGGCCCCTCAGCCGCCTCAGGGCAGGGAGGCAGCACCGGAACCCAGCGTCCTCCCCGACTTTAAAGATACCTGGTGAGGATGAGTGGTGTTTAAGCCAGCAGCAAACACTACTGGGTAAGCCAGGTCAGCTGATCCAACGCCCAGGACAGCAGGCTGATAGGAAAGGCGAGAGCTGGAGAGCTAAGCAAGAGAAACACAAAGAGGGGCCAAGGAAAGGAGGGGAAAACCAGGCAGTCCCAGAGTACAGCTAAGGATCGGGACCAGTCGGGAAGTGGGGCATGGATCCCCCTCTACACCTTCGTGGTACAAGGGGCCTGGTGCGCGGATTAAAGACAGACCAGGCCGTTGCTTTTTGGGAGAAACAACAGACGCTGCAGTGGGACCGAGGTTCCCAGCTCTGCAGCCTTACAGAGGCCTCCAATGACTCCCTTGCTCCCCCTTTTCTACGCTCACTGTTTCTGTCTCCAGCCCAGTCGGTCTGTGGAGCACAAGCCTGGGCAGAACTTGGAGCCAAAGTCATCAGTTTTTCCCAGGTCATTCTATTTTCTACTTTGCCCTTGAGGTCCCTTAGAAGCATCAGGCATCTTCTCTAATCACCCCCCTCACCACTGCGCATCCGGGAGGGTTCCTATTTATGTTGAAAACGAAAGAATACCACTCTTGGGCTGTTTATTTGGAAATAAGATATAAATAACTCCATATATTTTTCACATCAGTGGGGGGGGGTGGCAAGTGAAAAATCCTATTTTGGGCTGCTCTGCTATGTCCTGTTAAAAATCAATTACCAACCCTCAAAATAACCCACCGAACACTTGGGGACATTTCAATAGCTCTACCCTGTACCTTATTCACAAATTTAAAACAAAATCAGATGCCATCTGATTTATCCCCTTCTTCCCAGTGGACTCACTTGATGGGAAAAGGCCAGTCCAGCCATGGGGACCCTCAGGGTATCCGTCACCACAGGAGTAGGGGTCTGAAAATGTGCCTTTGTGACAGTAAACACACACTGCGCACAGATACAAACAGAGACAAGGGAAACAAGAGAAGAGAGAAGAAAAGGGACTTGAGAAAGAAGTGAAAAACACTCCAAGGGGCAGCAGCAACGGACACTGAACCGCGCAGTGGGAGTCGGGCGGGAGGCGGGAGAGCTGCAGGACTGCCTTCCCGGAGGGCGGGGTGGCAGGGCCGGCCGGTGTCTGTCCCAGCCAGGGCGCCGCAGGGCGCGCGTTGTCTCCCTGGCAAGCAGGTGGGAACCACAGCTGAGTCAAGCTGGAATGATGTGGCAAAACAGAGAAACCTGAACCAAGCACTGGCCTGTCTTTAGTCAAGAGGACGGAGGACATAACAGAATGGCCTCCAACAGGAAGGGCCCAAGAGCAGCCACAAGGAGCACTCAGGATGAACGAGGAAACCAAAGTTAAAATGTTAGAATGCCTTTTTCTCAGGACCCAAAATCTACAGGGACAGGCTTAAAAAGTTGACATCTGTTGGCTGGTACTTTCTTTTTTTTTTTTATAATTTATATTTTATTATTTTTTTTTCTTTTGGTTTTTCAATTACAGTTGTCCCCTTTTCCCCTAATTTCTCTCCCCCACCCAACCCACCCCCTCTCCCGTAATCATATCCCTCCCCGTTGTCCATGTCCATGAGTCTTTTATACGGGTTCTTTGACTAATCCCTTCCCTTACTTATCCCCCTTCTCTCCCTCTCCCCTCCCCCCTATTTACTGCTATTCTGCTCTTTGGCTGGTACTTTCAAATATGCAGGTACCCCGCTGCACCTCCCTACATCATCCCAGGGAAGATGAGCAGGTGTGTAGAGATGTAGGCACAGGGCTGACTCAGTGTGTGCACGTGTGTGTCTGTATATTCTTAGTCCCTGATGGTGTAGAAGAATTTGATGGAACAAAGCTGGGGCACTTTCAAAACTCATGATTTCAAAGCTACTCAAGGACATGATGATTATCTTGGGTCTTGCTGCTCTATCTTTAATAAGTCTCACCAATTAGCTAATCAATATTTAGAATTAAAGACAGGACCTTAAGTCATAGTAGCCAGTTCAGGGTCACAACTATTTATTGACTCAACTCTGTGCCCAAATACAAAATGATCCTTATTTTGTTGGTGAAACAAACATCACATTAACATGTATTTATTGAACTCTAGCAAAAGCTCAAATAGACACGGTTGAAGAATTACGTAATTCCCTGACGGCAAATGACCTTCTGTGTCCAAAATGAGTATTTCTGCACAAAATTATACCAGCCTCGATCAGAAGTGCTCAGGGACAGGAACGGGGCTCACCCGTAGGGTGCTCAGTATTGCTAAGATCTTGATGTGATCTACTTTTAAACTGTGACAAGACACAACAGGCAACTGATATCATGAAAAAAGATAGGCTCTCCTTACACACAGGTCAACAAATTTTTTATGCAAATGTCAGGTGCAGAAGCTACTTGACGTCCCTCTACTTTTGGAGCTGGGTGAAATTTCCACTGTGTCAGAGGAAGAGACAAATTGACTCGTTAAGGCCCAGTGTCGCCATCCCTCACATCTCCCAAGTCACAACTTTATGTATTGATTGTACATTTATCATTTATAAAATAAAACTTTAATGAACATTAAACTTGACATACTCACATTTTATTATCTAAAAATAATCTACTCCCACGAATGTGCACTGTTAAGAAAGTGGGCTTCCCCTCCTTTTTGGTCAGTATTACTCCATGTCAGTAAGTGTACTGGAAGCTACCCCCTCCCAGAGCAACGGCAACACTCATGCCTACATATCTTAATGAGGAGAGAGGACTGATAATCCCCACACCCCCAAACCAAACCGCCTAGGCAACTTTACAAGAACCTCTTTAAAACTCTAAATTGGAACAACAGAAATAACAGTGATGCGTGGACTCTGCATGTCCTTCACACGCACTAAGTTAGCTTTTGTGCCTACCTTCTGCTTCTGAAACTGATTAGAACCATAATTTTAATCCAGTATCTCCTAACAACCCAGGATGAAACAAATTTAATTATTTGTTTTAATTTAAAAAACACAGAAAATAAAACTTATAGATAGCTCATTAATTTGCTGGGTCCCCAAAATAAGATGGTGAGAAGGAACAATCTGGGCCTAGTAGAAACGAAAAGAGGACGGAGTGGGTTTGGAAGAAACTGTCTGCTGTGACAGAAAGGAGGGAGCAGGGACGCTGGGCAGGAAGGGCAGGGACCTGCGGGCAGTGGGACAGAAGATGAGTGCCTTGAATGGGAGGGGAGAAGTGTGCCCGGAACTCGGTCAGCTGGCAGAGATGACCCCCCAGCCGACGCAGCCTCAGTGGCACAGACGTCGCACAGCAAGACCGCACAGGTGCTTCCTGGGAATCTGAGAGCACTGTTTGGAGCCTGTGTTTTACTGAAAACTCAGTTTGACACTGAAGATGGACTCATGGAAAAGTTAATGGTTAAAATAGTCAGGGAATATAGAGAGGCAACTATTAGGAAAAACTGCACTGCTGATTTCTTACTGGCATTTTAGGCTAACTAATTATTGGCTCCTTTTGTGCCCCTTCCATTATTAGGAACCATATTTACCACTTCAAATGAGAAAGAGCTACCAAATAACAAGTGCAGGTTAGAGTCTCTCTCTGGTATAAGCATGCATATGGCATTCTGTTGACACCATCCCATAAGACCTATACATGCACCAAATTAACGACAGCCCCCCTGCCTGAACCCATTTCCCCCTACCTGGGATGGCGGGGAGGTGGAAAAGGAGGTGGTACACACTTCCTGAGAATCTTCTACAGAAGGATATGTTACTCCAGTGTCCTCACCAGTGGTTCTATAGTGAAAAGAAAGGAAGCCATGAACTTGTTTGTTTCTTAAGATTTTATTTTCACTTATTTTTAGAGAGAGGAGAAGGTAGGGAGAAAGAGCGGGAGAGAAACATCCATGTGTGGGTGCCTCTCACACACCCCCAACTGGGGACCTGACCCACAACCCAGGTATGTGCCCCAACTGGGAATCAAACCAGCAACCCTTTGCTCTGCACGCTGGCGCTCAATCCACTGAGCCACACCTGCCAGGGCGGAAACCGTGAATTTTATGGTGATGACAGTTAATTTTAGAAATGACATAAAGGGGTACAAGTTGTGACAACAGTTGTTTCAGGCAGAGTTCATAAGAGTTCAGCAGGAGAGCTGTGTTGAGTCCTTCATAATTTCAAACATTTCCAGAGAGCAGCATCTAGAGGTTAAAAATGGCTTTTCTTTTTTAATCCACACATCTTACCTGACATATCATTTGAGAGTATTTGCTTAAGCCTGGCCAGTGTTGGGACCAAAGAATTGTCAGCAACAGGCCACAGTGAAATAAAAGTCTGGACTGCAAAGACAAACCTAACCACTTTCCGAAGTCCCTCACATAAAGGCAGTATCCTTCCCGATACACATCTAACCCAACCTCTAGAGAATTCTAGACTCCGTTTTCTGGGAACTAGGCCTGATGATATTTGATTCTTATGTACAGCTGAAATGTGCCAATGGTGACCTGAAAACCATTTCACTTGTGAAGGGCATTACAGAAATTACTGTCACTCTTGTGGTCTCAAAGTCAAATCTGCTGTCCATACCCAACATGTCCAAGAATTTTCTGACA
This sequence comes from Furipterus horrens, assembly GCF_987537825.1. Classification (NCBI taxonomy): domain Eukaryota; kingdom Metazoa; phylum Chordata; class Mammalia; order Chiroptera; family Furipteridae; genus Furipterus; species Furipterus horrens. The sequence continues at coordinate 12,108,487 of NW_028327172.1, forward strand.
CATTCTGTCTATCTTACAGGCAGCAGCAAAAAAGGAAGCTCGCCATTCCATTTCTCTCTGGGCGGGGTCTCCATCGGTGCCCCATGCCCACTGGCAGATAAAGGTGCTCTATGTACCTGTGCCAGATGGGTGCTCCTGCTGGCTGCAGTTTGGGAAAGTGCCTTTCACATTCCTCACCTGTAATTGCAGGGGTGCATGGGCGAGGAGCTGGGATAGGGTCGGTCCACAAAGTGATCAATGATAATCCCCATGATGGGTGGGGTCCTCTCAAATTGCCTGTAATGCAGTAAGCAGATTGCAGGACTCGTCAGAATGCCTCACCAGCCTCCCTGAAATCCTCAGAGGGCCCCTCGCTTAATATCTGCTAGCAGGAACCACCAGAGCCTTAATGGTCACATCCCTAATATAAACCACCATCTCTACATTGTCAGTTCTGGGAAACTCAGATTCACCAATGAAACTGGCTCTCCCTCTTTCGATTTTATTCTTCAGAAGGGGACTGATTTCAGCAATGGCAAAGCTGAACTGTAGGCTTAGCCATGGAGTTTGGGCGAAAACAGCTTTAGTATCTTTATAAGAGATCTTTTGGCTTCCAGTTCTCTTTCCTCACCTGGTGGACATGAATGCCAAGTTAATTCTGTAAGCACAAGAAAGAGTGATGGTGCCTACAGGAGTGCCCACTGTTCCAACACGAACTGTCTGGAAACCTGGGAGAAGAGAAATAATTAGCTTTTTTTCCAGAGAATACTAACACTGCTCCCAGTCTGTCTTTCCTTGAATCATTCAGTCTAGACCATCTCTGGCATTATCCATTTAGCACCTTGAGTGCATCAATTTCGTGTGTGTGTGTGTGTGTGTGTGTGTGCTATTTTTTTCTTTCAATGAATTCCCTATTGACCTAATATTAGCAAGGGGAACAGTACTCTATTTCCATATAAAGCCACCTTCAAAGAGGTGTTAATCCTAAAGCCTAAGCAAGTCCAAACCAACCCCACCCGGATTGTCCCATGCCCAAAGGGAGCAAAGGGAGACTAGGAATTTGTCGCACAAACACCTCAAATTTATGAAGTAACTGCACTCCTACTCCAGCTGCCACGCCAGAACTAAGTATGGAAAAGAGCCAGGGCCTTGCAGGTGATAATCCCAACCCAGCTTTCCTGGTTTTCTTGGTTTCACTTCTAATGTTTCAAATTGATGCCCATCAGAAATATTTAACATGACACATACCTTCTCCTAAGCCACTCAGCTGAACTTCCCCAAAATATATCCTGCAGGGAAGAAAGAAAAAGATATGTTACCTGATTCTTTATTCTAATGGCCTCTACAGTAAAACACCTAGAAACAAAATAAACAAAACAAATCTTTCTTTTCTTGTGTACATGAACACCTCTCCAAATGGAGTAATAACGCTACTACTTCAATCAAGCTGAAGGCAAAGGGGTGTATATGGGGAGGATTAGTTTAAAAAAGAAGTCTCTTCTTCCCTGTCCTGCTTGTTTAAGAGTATAGAAATAAAGAATATACAAATAAAATTGGCACATAGATTGGGACTACTATTAGAAAGTACTAGATTTTTAAAAATTGAGTATAATTTATATACAACATTATATTTGTTTCAGGTGCACGACATAATGATTCAGTATTTGTATATATTGTGAAATGATCACCACAGTAAGTCTAGTTAGCATTTGTCATCATACACAGTTACAGGATTTTCTTTTTCTTTATCTTGTGATGAGAACTTTTAAGATCTATTCTCTTAGCAACTTTCAAATATGCAATAGAAGACACTAGAGTTTGAATGATGGTCTTCAATTAAATGGAGCTCTCCGTGCTTGTCATAAGTCATTCCAAAAAAAACCAGTTAAAAAAATTAGAAAATATTTTCCAGCACAGAATAACTAGGTAAGACTATTCTGAAAAAATAAACAAATAAACACAATAAAACCTCCCATCAGTCTCCCTTGAAGCCCAATCTAAATTTGCTAAAATTCTAAATTATAAAACACTGAAAATGCATTTAAAATTTTTTCAAGAAATATTGTTAAAAATTAAATACATACATGAGTTTGTTTAATAAAAACTAAACCCCAACAATGTACAAAGCCATAAGGTTAGGTGTTAGGGACAAGATAAGGAGAAGTTAGGTATGAGATTCAGGATAAGTCTGAATCCTAGGTCTCACAGATTACAGCCTGGTGTGGGAGGAGGAAAATGCACATAAATATCTGAAATAAATGCACGAAGCGACAGCCACCATAAAGCAGGGGTCGGCAAACTTTTGTTTGTTAAAAGGATCAGATAATAAGTATTTTAGGCTTGGAGGCCATACGGTCTGTGGTAACTGCATAGCTTTGCTGTTGTCCTGCAAAAGCAGCCATTGAATGGGGTGGCTGTGTTTTAAAATAACAATTTATAAAAATAACAAAATGGCCTGCTGGACAGTTTGCTGATTCCTGCCATACAGTAATATATAAATGATGTTAATGAGATTTTGCTGGATACACTCTAATAAAAAACTGACATTTAATCCATTCACATTTATTTGAATACTGGTACAGTACTTAAAATAACCTAATTAAGCTGAATTTATCCTTAGCTACCCTCTTTTTTTTAAAAAAGTATATTTTATTGATTATGTTGTTACAATAGTTCCAATCTTAGCTAACTCTTTATGCCATTCAGTTGCTAAGTCAAAGTTTTCTACATAGATAGTAGACAATAAACTTTCAATTCAATCTTTAAGAACAACTTCAGAATGAGTTTTTGTAACATGATCAAAACTACGGGTGAGGAAAAAAGAAAATAATACAGCTTAAAAAAAAAAGACAAGGCTATTCTTTCATGTTATAAGTCTATACTATTAATCTGTTAACAATAGTATAAAAAGGAAAAAAAGCTAAGTCTACCAAAGAGATCACCTACTTCTCTCTGGTTTAAACCATAGTCATTGGCATGCAAAAGCACTCCTAAATGGTAAACAGTGAGCTATAAATTCTGTGTTACTCCAGAGATACAAGATACAGGAAGCCTTTAAATAGCAGGATGACAAGGGCTAGGAGTCCTAGTTAACCAAACTGATGACTAGCAGTATAATATAGCTACTTATAAAAGAACAAAAGCTAAGGGGACTTAGCATAGGTAAATGAGAAGTTAGAGTTAGGAAGCAATCTTTTTGTTGCATCTGAATAAAAATCTAGTCTAAATTTGGAACATTCAACTTGAAACCTGGAAAGACTGCAGAGAAGACAACAAAAATCTATCAAAGACTTGGAAATATAAACATGGGGAGGACTGCTAGATTATCGCTAAAAAGTTAATGACTTGATAATTATCCTCGGGTACTAGATTGTTACAACAGAACTAGTTAAGTCTCTAATCATCAATCTTTCCAACCTGCTATTCTAACTTCTGTCAAACTCAGCTCTATACACGTAAGCCAAAGGCTTAAAAACCAACGGCTGGCTGGTCACGGATACAAAAGCAAAGCCCTGGGTGATCTGGGACCCCTGGGTTCCCAGGCTGGGCTCTCCCCCTTTCCTACGTACCCTCTTCAGCACCACCTTGGTCTGTCAGACAATCTGTGTACGGTTCATACCCTGCCCCGCCTTCCACGGCCTGCCATCGGCTGTACTCCCTACCTGGAACATTCTTTCTCCTTCACGTCTACCAGCTGAAATTCTCTCTGCCTCAAGGTCTAGCTTGAAGGCCACTTCCTCCATGAAGCCTGTCTTGTATCTCTCACCCAGAAGAAAATTTCCCTTTCTCTGCTCTCCCAGTACTTTTTTCCTGATACTGCTAGGCAGTTTTCAAATCCTGCTTTCTGTTAAATTCTGCACATACCAAACCGTTTCCCCTATTAGATTAGAAACACCTGTAGGCTAAGGCCTCTGCATAGCTCTTTCTTGGACCTAGGACAATGCTTACATTAAAAAGGCACTCAATGAATGTGTGTTGAGGTGAAACATTCCAAGGAAGACACTCAAAGAACTGTTGACAGTTCTCTAGATCCACAAACAACTAATTAAGAAACAAATAGAGCCCTGGCTTATGTGGCTCAATGGATTGAGCACCGGCCTGCAAACTGAAGGGCTGCCAGTTCGAGTCCCAGTCAGGGCACATGCTTGGGTTGCAGGCCAGGTCCCCCAGTTGGGGGCATGCGAGAGGCAGCTTATAGATGTTTCTCTCACACATCGATGTTTTTCTCCCTCTCTTTCTCTCTCCCTTCTCCTCCCTCTAGAAAATAAATTAAAAATAAAAATAAAATGAAAAATTGAATTAGCAGTTTGTTAGACAAAATGTCTTAATTTAACTCAGAAATACAGAAGGCTAGAATCTGCTCAGGATAGTCTGTTTTTTAAAATCTTAAGTTCCTTTTCCTGCTTTGAGGTCCTACCAACAGAACCGCAAAATCCAATACACAGGAATTATGCCTGTGCACAGACAAAAGGACAAAGAACTTCGTAGCCTTGGGAAGCTGAGTTCTTAAGGGAGGATGGAGACAATCAGAGTAAAGCTATAGGATCAGGTATCCAACCAGCTGTCCAAAACTTAATCACAGAATACCTGAGTAGCACCTGAATGCCAGTCAGACAACATGCAAAGTGAGGAGGCTGACGCGCGATCAAGAAGGGTGAGCAGCCATGCTGTTTACCTGTATAATATGACATATTCATGCCCTTGTTTCCTGGACAGTCTGTAAGCTGGGGTCACCCTAGTTATAGCAAGGAGAGACTTCAGCAGCAATGAGAGTCTGTTGTACACCGTGTAGGAAACTTTGATTTCTTTATCACACCTGCGGAGCACAGACATTATCAGCATTCTGCTATTCGACTGACATAAAACAAAGAACAGAAATGTAATGGATAGCCCTGGCTGGATAGCTCAGTTGGTTACAGCATCATCCCAATACACCAAGGTTGCAGTTTTGATCCCCAGTCAGGGCACATACAGTAATCAACCAAATTAATGTATAAATAAGTGTAACAATAAATCAATGTCTCTCTCTCAAAACAAATAAATAATAAATAAATAAATAAAATAAAAAATGCAATGGATATAGAGATATTAGTTATGTTCCATCTATTGACTGAGATTAACTTGTTATCATTACTCATAAATTCTGATAGAACATAAACTGTTTTGTAGTTAAAATACACCAGAGTATGACAGCCAGTAGAGATGGTTGCAATTTAAGCATTACAATTGTATAAAATTAAATTTATTATTAAAAGATGCTCTGAACTAAAGATGTAGAGTTCTTTGTCAGTTTACCAACAGATGGTTGAGATAAACCAACAAACCAAAGTTTCACTTTCTCATGCACAGGATACAGGGAGATGGGCACCAAAAGGCACCCAATATATTTTTTCTAGCTTTGAAGCAGTTATCTAAGAAAGAAACACACTTAAAAACAGTAAAATTTTGGACTATAACCTGGCAATTGCTTTCTATTTTTAAAAAATGCCCATACCACATATACTTATTACTGAAACTTTTCTTTTGATGTGTTGCTATTTCCTCAATTTTCCTGCATGTATAATGTTCTTGCAAACTGAAACTTCAGGCAGGAAATAAGCTAATCTGCCTTGAAAGAAGAAAATGGAGGAAGGGAATAACATGCATTTCCAATCCATGACCAACACAGTGTATAAAAAGGAGCAGGGAGGGAAATCTTATTGGATTTCTGCCACACACACAACAGACAAAATAGAGTAGTCATGTTACAAGAGCTCCCGAGGGATTTAATCAGAGAACTATCTGTACTCTGGGAAAACAACAAACTCTTTTCAGCTTTCTCTCTGCTTCTTCCCCTGTGATGTCTGGGTCTCTGGACTAATGCTCCCTCTGAAGGTCATCTCCCTAATAGGGCTGGAAGCCAAGCATGAAGCAAATTGTAGCAAAGACCTACTGGTTTGGTTAAGTGAGCAGAGCACCCTCCATGACTGAAAACAAAGCCCTGCTTTTCACAGGATGTCAGCCGCTTTATCCTCAGCTACCAAAACCAAGAAACCTAGGACAGAGAACTTACTTTTCATTCATTTCAAGACACCAAATTTCTAGTTCCATGGAATCTCCCTATAGATGGGACAAATGAAAGATATTTCAATTTCATTTGTTTTTTAAAATTATCTTCTTTTTTATTACACAGCATTATAGTCACTATAAAACATATTATAAAGTATAAATAAGCAAAAAGAAAAAAGTTATCAACTTATAATCCAATCATCCACTTTTCTAAATAAAAGTGAGGTTCATACCACATATATATTTTATTAATAAATACAAAATGGAATTTTCATTATAATGAAAAATTCTGCATTATTTTAAATAGTTGCATAGTATTCCAATACAGGACCATCATTTTATCAAGTCAGTCCCCCCATACTTGGACATACAGGTTGTTTCTAATTTTTCACTATTACAAATACCATTATAAAAAATAGCCTTGAGACTAAAACTTCACATGTACCCCGAGTTAATTTTTTAAATTGTTTTTCTATTACAGTTGTCCCATTTTTTCCCCTCATTGCTCTCCCCTACCCCTCCCACCCCCAAATTAATTTCTTAATGCAAATTTCCAGAATTAGAATTGTTACATCAAAGAGTATTTATGCTGCCCTGGCTGGTGTGGCTCAGTGGATTGAGCACCAGCCTATGAACCGAAAAGTTGCAAATCTGATTCCCACCCAGGGCATGTGCTTGGGTTGCGGGCTGAGTCCCAGGTTGGGGGCATGTGAGAGGCAACCGATCTCTCACACACTGATGTTTCTCTCCCTCTTTATCTCCTTCCCTTCCCCTCTCTTTAAAAATAAGTAAATAAAATCTTTAAAAAAAAAAGAGAGTATTCATACTACTAACACTTTGGCTATATATATCCAAATTGCTCTTGAGTAAGGCCAACACTTCCAATGATGAAGAGAGCCTTTCCCTCCAATTCTATAGAGGGTGTTTTTAGGTGATGCTACAATTAAAGATTAACTTAACAAGGTCCTTAGTTTAGTATTTTCAGCTATCTGATGTCTTCAGCCAAACTTCAGTTTCTCCGTTACTCTGAACAGACTTAGTCTAGTGGGTAGGAAAGAAAACGAAAAGACTATAGCCAGAATCCCTCAGCCATGTAACACTTCTGTGTCACTTAATGAGACAACTAGTCATGTACTTTTGAACACAAGTAATCATTTTATTAATCCATTGCAAGAGGATTATTCTCTTAGGCTTGACAGTAAACATGTTAGTTTGTGGAAGAGACAACTGCATTTGTTCTAGATCAAATTTAAATATGTATCCTTAATATATATCCTTTCCATTATACTATCGTTTCTAAATAACATGATGAATTTGAATTCTCCCCATACCCCTATTCTCCCCAGGGGATGACTGGCTAATAGGAAGTATCCATGACAAAAGGGTGTGGTTTCTCCAGGACAATCAGAATAGCTGATAGCCAAATTTCACAGATGCCTGGCAGAGGAAAGAGTTCTTAGAGATTCCTTTTGGACTCCCTATGAGTCACTAAGAAAAATAATTTATAGTTTAAAACTGGCAATTCAATAAAGAATAGGAAGTTTAGTTTTATTTGGTTGTAAGGTTTCCATAGTCAAATAAATTCATTGATAGCTTACTACATGCCATCGCAGGCACTGTGTTAGGCACAGAGATGATTATTTACTTATATTCTGCCTCATTTCAAAAACAATTTGAAGAACTACAAAGATAAGTAAGACGTAGCATACTGCTGACCACCAGAACAGAAGTGTTAAGTAGGAAGAAAAACATGTAAGAATCTCCTACTCTATGTTATGTTAGACACTTTACAAACAAGGACTAAATGAAAAAATATTGCAGCCCTGCAAGATTGTGAAGTGTCATGTTAGTTTGGTGGTGCTGGTGGGGGTGGGGTAAGTAATTTGGCCAAAGTCACTCAACTGGGACCCGAACTTGGGTCTGTGTGGTTTCAAACTCCATCTACTGTTCATTATACCATGTGGCCTCACAATCTTGTAGTGGAAATAGATCAGTAAACATACAAGTAACAATACCTGCCTCAATCCTAATGTGGAATAAGGTGAGTAAAAAAAATTTTTTTAAAAACCCCACAATACAGCCCTGGCTGGTGTGGCTCAGTAGATTGAACGCTGGCCTGCAAACCGATTCAACTCCCAATCAGGGCACATGCCTGGGTTGTAGGCCAGGTCCCCAGTTGGGGGCATGTGAGAAGCAATCACATGTTGATGTTTCTCTCCTTCTCATTCTCCCTCCCTTCCCCTCTCTCTAAAATAATAATAATAATAATAATAATAATAATAATAATAATAATGTAAATAAATAATTTTTTTAAAAACCCCACAACACAGCAAGGTTTACTCTAGAAATAAATATAACAAAAGTACATGGAAGTCTAAAGAGAGTTGTTACCTTGCTCTCTAGAAGGGGTTGATTTTCTAGAGCAAGAATTTTTCGGGATAGGTAGAAACATGTCATATATAGACGATATATGTATACAAAGATGAAGTGATAAGACTATTTCAGGTGGTTGAAAGAATAAATGCAAAAACCGTGACCTCCTCAGAGAATGATAAGAACTTCAGAGAGGGAGGAGTCAGGAATAGGGCTGAGTGTGATCCGCAGTGTGAAGAGCTCTGAGTGCCCAGATAAGACGCCATCCAGCGATAGATAACCTTACCTCAGAAGTCTTGAGTGAGATCTCCACACACATAGATCTCCCGACGGCAGGCAGCTGCCCTGCCAGTGCCTTCTTTGCCTCATGTGTAACCTCTGGGATGTCTTTGATTGCTAAATTGAACTAGGAAACAAAAGGGAGTTGTCATGCACAGGAAGTATTATGGAAACGGCCCTGACTGGTGTGGCTCATTGGTTGGGCATCGTCCCGCACAGCAAAAGGTCGTGTGTTTGATTCCTGGTCGGGGCACATGCCTGTGTTGCGGGTTAGGTCCCCATCGGGGTGTTTATGACAAGCAACCAATTGCTATTTCTCTCTTGCATCAATGTTTCACTCCCTCTTTTTCTCCCTCTCTTTCCCTCTCTCTAAAAATAAATAAATACAATCTTTAAAAATAAATAAATAAATAATAAAAAGAATCTTTAAAAACAGAAGTATTATGGATTGTTTGTTGGGTAATGCAGGTATTGCTCTGACTGATTAAGGACATTCATTCACTTCTTCCTTCCCCGTAAGAGGTATCCTGCATCAGAGCCCCAAAACTCAGGTTTACACTTCTAACAATCTGGGTAAAACATTAGTAACAAGATATTTTTGTTTTCTAAAGACTAAGCTTTTCACCTAAAACAGTAGAAAGCTAAGAACCAAATAAATCCAGGGCTAACATTCAATGAAGAACATACTCTGCAAGTGAATGGATCTAATGGAATTATATATTTTAATGCTATGAATTAGTAATAATATAAACAGTATCCCTTATTACTGCACTGTGATTCCTTGTAACAAACTCCGCAGTATACCCCTTAGCAAAGAACAGGAACTTTACCCAATCTGAACCCGTCGGGGATGAAGATGAACGAGTACAAATCTTTTCTCCCAGTCGAGCCTGGACAATCACTTGAACAGTCTAAAAAAAAAAAAAAGAACCACAACAAACAAATAACAAACAAATAAATAAAAAATGAAAAGCCTCATATTGATTTGGCTCCAAATAAGGACTAAAACCCTTATAAAGCAGGGTTTAAAAGATGCCAACAATCATAGCTATCCTTTAGGAGCTTAAAACATTCAAGAGCGGGTAGAAAAACCACTATACAAAAAGAATGCTGTACATATTTCTGAGTACACAGTGCCAACTGATTAGAAGAATTATATAGCTTGAGGCTTGGAGTCTGTAATGTCACATGGCAGAAGGAAAGATGCACATGGTGGCTCTGACTTTCATAAAGAAACAAGTCCAACAGTGGGTATAAATATTCACTGCCATACACTTATGTAATCATAGTGGATTTAAACCAAGGATTCCACAATTATTCATATCTTTTGGCCCATATGGCAAAAGTCTTCCAACTACTTTTACGACCAAAATCTACTGCCTGAATTGTTCTTACATGGCAATGTTTGAGAGGAAGGAGTGATAGAGGTGGAAAAGATTTTTAGATTTAAGAAAACATAACTTCTAAAGCATTCAAGGTCCTGGCTGGGTAGTTGAGTTAGTTAGAGCATGGTCCCAATAAGCCAAGGTTGCATGTTCGATTCCCGGTCAGGGTAAATAAAAGAATTAACCAATGAATGCATAAATAAGTGAAACAACAAATCGATGTCCATCTGTCTGACCGTTTCTCTCCCTCTCCCTCCCTCCTTTCCTCTCTCTGTCTCAAATGAATAAATAAGTAAATAATAAAATAAAGCATTCAAAATTCAGCTTTAATTCCTCATTTACCCAGAATGGAACAACAAATGGAAGTTAAGACATCTGAGTTACGTGATGCTTAGGGACCAATGCCCAAAATGCTGTCCGTTCCAGACCCTAGTCTTTGTTACCACTACCAGGGAACACACTGTGCCGATAACCTGGCATAATAGTTTGACATTTCTGCAAACACTCTTGCCAAAAAAAAATTTTTTTTGAACAAGTAGCTGTGGAAAATTGGAAGCTTCTTTTTAGTTACACCCCCCAGTACCGCCCCCAAACTTCACAGCTTGGTTCACAACAGACAGAAGTCTCCATTAGAATGGGCAAGCTGCAAGCTGTTGTGCTATATTTCCAAAAAGGGAGAAGCATGGAAGTTATTTCCAACAGTTCTGGGCTCAAGAGAATGGATATATTACCTTGAGGGCAAAAAATTTAATGAATTTGTCCAGGTCCTTTCTGTCCTGGGAATTGAGATCAGTTTCCATTGCCTATGGGAATCTAAAACAGAGAAAAAATGTTGAAAAATTGTGACTAATATCTTTTCAAAGGGATTGCTACATCAAAGCATACAGAAACGGTATTGTCTACGAGCTCTGTAAATAGTCATGTGGGAGGGGAGAAAAAAATCCCCTCTAACTAAAGATACCAAAATGAAAAATACTAAGATACTATCTTTTGAGGAAAATAAATTTTACACAAAGAGCTAAATCTATAAAATGGATGAGGACAAGCTATTTTACCTGAATTTGAATCTTTGAGCTTTCAATATAACTTATGCATTAAAAATGTTTTATTACCCAGCATATTGAAAACTAAGTTTTAATGAGACAAAAACTTTGTTAAAATATAAAATGAGTTAATTTACATCCCTTCAAAGGCCACTAAACTAATTTAACTTTGGGGGAGGTTTATGGACCACTTTGAGAATCTGATGGCAAGACAAGCCTTTTCTCCAGAAAAATGTACAAATATGGAAACATTTGGACATAACTACAGGAGGTTCATGGATTTCATGAAGCACATCATGATACCCCCAGGTTGAACTAGTTTGAAATGGAGCTGGCATGAGGAAGAAAGCATTTAGGGAAAGAAAAACATGAACAAAGATATAAGCGACAAAGAGCAAAATGACTTTGGAATATAAGTATTCCCATTTTCCAGAGGACTGTGTATGGATGGGGAAGTCATATGGCTGGTTGGGGCCAGATAATGAGAGTCTTAATGCAATGCTAGAGCCTGATCTGCGCCTAGGACTCAGGAAGTGGCAGCCCCCTCAAGGCTTTGGAGGACAGGAAGTAACAGAGTACTAGCATCATCTGAATGGTGCTTTGGAGACGGCTTTGCTGACATGTTGTATAATAGTTTTGAGTATGAAAAGCAGAGAAACCAATTTGGTCTTTGGCAATAATTCAGGCTTGTGGGCAATGCTAAAACTCTAGTTACAGACATGATTTTGAAATAGTATGGATGGGAGATACTTTAAAAAGCTGAAAGAATTTAAGGACTGACTGCAAAAAGTTTAATAGGGATTCAGTTAACAAAAACAGGAAAGCCAGAGGGAGAGCTGGTTTTAAGGTGTAAAAAAAGTAGAAATGAAATAGGAAGTAATGAGTATAACTGTACATATATATGTGTGTATACACATATATACAATATGTATATGTATATAGGCATACACATGTATATGTACATGTGTATATATATTTAAAACCCCACTATTCTCTATTGAGATATAACTTACATGTAGTGAAATGTACCAATCTTGAGTAGACGGTTCAATAAATATTTTTATACGTATACACCCGTATAACTGCAATCCAGATGAAGTTATAGAACATCTGCAATAATCCAGAAGGCTCCTTTGTGTCCCCAGTCAATAAACCCACCAAAAAGTAATCATTACTCTGACCTCTATTACCATAGATTATTTTGTCTGCTCTGAATTTCTTATACATGGAATCAAATAGTATTAACTCTTTTGTGTGTAGCTTCCTTTTTTCCCCAGACAGTCACTATTTTACTCAAATGCCTTTGCAAATAGGTTTTATCTTAAAGATCTATGGAAAGAACTCTGACTTATTCTAAGATAGAGTTTTCTGAGAATAAATTTTCAGATTGTCACCGGATCAGTAGTAGTAGTGTTCTGAGGACCTTGGTTCTTGTCTTCTCAAAAGAAGGAATTTAGACGACAGATGCAGATAGCAAGGCAGGCAGTGGTTTATTAGCAAAGGGAGAGTACACTTGGGAGATTTCCAAATGGGCAACTCAGACCTGAGTGCCGCGTGTAGCCTCCTTTACTCAACATTATGTCTGTAAGAGTCACTTGTAATAGTACTACATGCAGCCATTTATTCTTTTCATTGCTATCTAGGAGTCCACTTTATGAATACACTACAATCTACATCTATTGTTGACAAACCTTTGGGTTGATTCCTATTTTTAGCTATCACAGTCTTGCACCAAGTCTTGGTGGACGTAAACACTCACTGCCAGCAGACAAAAAGCCAGGAGTGTTGATGATGGGTGACAGAGTATACATGTTTAGCTTTAATAGACACTGACAGTTTTCCAGGTTCTGCACCAATATACACCCTCCCTACGAGGGTATGAGAGTTCCTGGTGCCCCACATCTATATCACCACTTGGTACTTCTAATTCTTTAATTTTAACCATCCTGGTAGGGGCATTGAATGATTAAGGATTACATCAGTGGTTAAATGGTGACAGCATTTCTCCTACTCCTGCCTTTTCATATGCTTATTAGCCACTTGGCTATCCTCTTTTGTGAAGTGCTAGTTTAAACATTTTGTCCATTCAAAAAATTAGGTTCTTGCCCTGGCTGGGTGGGTCAGTTGTCTGGAGCATCGTCTGGATATGTCTAGGTTGACAGTTTGATCCCTGATCCCCAGTCAGGGCACATACAAGAAGTAACCAATGAATGCATAAATAAGTGGAACAGATCCACATCTGTGTCTGTCTCTCTTCTCCTCCCCCCCCCCCCCCGCTCTCTCTCAAATCAATCAATAAAATTTATTAAAAAAAGAAGAAAAGAAATAAAGACCCTAGGACAATATCTACATAAAAGAACCATAAAGAGAAATGCAAGAACTCATCAGAGAAATAGGAGGCAAAATTATTTCTGAGCAGTTTGCATTGAAATTGAGGCGAAATAAATGTTTCAAGTTTGAGGGATGGTCAAATAATATAAAGCTATTGTGGACGAGGCAAAAATTTAGGCCTACCCATCTTAGGTTTTCAGCTGGAATTCTTTAACAAGAAGACAGATTAACAAGAAAATTGGTTTATTAATGTGTACAGCACACATCAGATAGGAGAAATGTCAATGAAAATAACTCAGAGTAACAGCTTAGAACTGCAGTTTATACGGGATTATCAAAAAAGAACAATAAACTTGCAGAGAAATGACAGGCCAAAGGACAGCAGTTCTAGGCCCCCTAGGGCTACAACGGTAGGAAGGTAAACACATAGGAGGAAACTAGAGGAAGGTTTGTTTGCCGATTCCTCTGGTACAATACCTTCCCTGAGCTGGTTAAGAGTCTGTCTCAAGTAAAAGGAAAATTTAAAGCCTGCCTTTAGGTAGAAAAAGGGGAAGGTAAAGAGAAGTTATCCTACATTTGCTTAATTGCCTTCAGCTCATAATACAGCAGTCCCTCTCTATTTCGCGGTTCACTTATTGCGGCCTCACTGTATCGTGGGATTTTTAAAAATATTATATTTAATTATTTGTCGCGGATTTTTCGCTATATCGTGGGATTTTGTGGTACTTGTATATGTGTGTTGTTAAAGTTACGTAGGTTTAAGAGTGTAGAATAAATATAAGGGTCCTACTTCACGGGGCGGGGGGGGGGTCTGGACCATAATACCCGCGATAAGTGAGGGAATACTGTAATTTATTTGGGGTGACATATTCTGGTTTCCTTCATCCTCAAAAGGTGAGAAAAGGCCACTGGCATTGCGCTGAAGGCCTGTGAAAGGATGGTTTCTCAGAGTGAAGAATGGATCCAGCTACTTGGGAGAAGTTAGAGAGGAAAAAGAGCTCAAGCCGTTCTGTAAAAAGGATTTTCCTTGTAGGATAGGGAAATCCGAGCAAATGTATAAGGAGGGAGAAGAAATCAATGAAGGAGAAATAAAACACCTCCAAGAAAAAATTATTATCGGAATAAGATGCCACAGGCAAGTCCATTGTGATCAATACAGGTTAAAGCCTATATTGATCCAAATGATAAAGGACGTGTCTTTCAGGGCCTAACATTTGTATGTTTGACAGCATTTGCCATGTATACCTACTTCAGATCTAACTTTGGTTAAGGACACTAACAAATGTTAAAGCAAAAATAAGAGGACCTTTTAAAGGGTTAAATGGCTGAAGGCCCTGAAGCACCACTGAAACCTGAGATAAGATTAGTGGGGGGGTGGGGGTGGGGGGTTGTGCTGCCCTTAGTTTACCCTGAAGTGGGGAATTGTGTTCCCACCACCAGAGCATCTACCAATGCCAACAGTATAATGGCACAGTGACTCCTGGGACTTATCCTACCCCTGGAAGCACTAAGAGGATTATGTAACTAGAATTACCAAGGGGGCGAGGTGTCCACTGGGGGAAAAAATCATCTCTCAGGCATCAGAGCTTGCTGTTCCCTTAGAGCCTGGTCTAGCATCTCTTACAATGTGAATGTGACAGAAGTGTGAAGCGGGACATAAGTGGAGCCATTTTAAGACGGAGCTAGAGCAGCCACTCCAGAGGAATGTGCTGCATCCTGTTCCTTGAACCTTTGGATAGGACAAACCATTGGACTGGGCTAAACCACAACTGTTTTATAAACAACTGTTTTTCAAGTCAGCAAAAAAGCTGATATCCTAATCACAAATACTAATTATTACGGACCTTCTATCTGAAGATAGAATCAGTAATCAGCATGTATAGCCAAGAGAAGCTCAACTTGTCAGTACCCATAGAAATTTTTCTTCTTTTCACATAAATGAATGAATATTCCTTTTTTCTTGTAAAACCCCATTGCTTTCATCCTGTAATAGGGACACTATTTGGGTTTCTGCCTGAATCTGTGCTTATCTAAGTGCAATCCCCTGATTCCAAGTAAATGCTTGTTTCCTCTCATTTCGACTTTTTCACTTTAGGTTAATATAAGGTTTACACTACCCTTTGCTCTTTGTAAAATTCCTTCTTTGAGTGCTCTAAGGACTACAAAGGGAAATTTAGTACAAACATTAAATAAAAAGAGATCTGCAATTGAATTTTTTCTTTTTTCTGCCCTTTACTAGCCAGTAACTAAATCCTTCAAACTCTTGCTTGTACAAAATCCTTTATATTTGCTACATTTTCGTTTCCATAGCACCTTACTCAGGTCTCATTTCTTACCTGGAAGAGACTTACGTGGTTGGTTATTTTACATTTGAAGGAGAATAGCATATGCCGTTCCAAAATATGCCACTATGGCATAAAGATTATTTTAAGATGAAGACATTTGAGATTCAACAAATGTAGAAGGAAACCATCTCAGAGCTTCCCTTATCTACTAACTAGAAGCAGAAACTTCTGAGAAATAAAGACTGCCATAAATCTCCATTACAGGTTGGCCTCTGTTTCCAGGAGAGTGACTGTGAGTAAACATACCATCAACCCCTCTCTGGGGGAGTTTCATGGTCATGAAGAACATGGAAAGACCATTTGCACCTATGTAAACAAGTATTATCACAAACTTTCTTAACTCCTATTTATTCTCCTAAAAACCTATTTGTCTTTCCTAAAGACATACAAGTCTTTTCTCCCTGCTACTTACTCCTACTAAGTTAGCCACATAAGTCCTCAATTCTAACCACCTCTTTGAGTCAGTCATCACTGAGCTCCCAACTTTTAGCTAGATGAAGTCATAAGTTAAAAATTTACCGACTGCACATGAAGATAAAACACCAGGAACTCAACAGGATGAGACAATACGATAAACTGCACATCTGAAGCAAAGCGGGCAAGCTAAGAGGAAAAATGCTTATTTGTGAACTTGTTTTTTCTTTTTTTAAATTTATTTTTATTGTATTTTTTTCCATTAACATTTATTCCTCTATATCCTCTTCCGTCTTCACCGACTTCCTCCCCACCCCTCGTGTGAACTTGCTAAACATGTAAAAGACAGAATAGACATTGTAGATGGGTCTTTCTTCTTCCCTTTTTCTTCAACTATTTCCTTGCTTTTCACAGTCCTCTGTTTCTCCTTTCCCTTTTAATGCATAAAATACAATCCAATAAATGCTATTGTTGTACTTTCAATTTTTTTTAATTTGCAAAAACAGTGGGTATTTTTTTCTTTCTTTCCGAAAACTAAATGTAGTTGTAATTTATATTTGTTTAAGCTAACTTTTTAAGAAGTTTTTATTATGAGAAAATTTAAACATTGTGCAGCTTCAGTAATGTGGGATAAGGTCTGCCTTTATCTTGACCAGAAGCACCCATTTCTCCCTGGAAGAAAATAATGTTACCGTAGCCCACAAATTATCTCTACAATTTTTCATGTACAATGTCTGACACAGACACAGACTTTAAAATTATAATACTTAATGTGTTCAATTTAAATAAAGCACTAAATTGAGAATTTAACAGAGAACTAGAAACTATAAAAATAACCAAGCAGAAGTTCTAGAACTAAAAAACAAAAAACACTAAATGAAGAACTCAACGGTTGAGGCTAACAGATTAGACCAACATAAAGATACAAATATTGAAAGGGAATATAAGTCAAAAGAAAATATACTCAGAATAAAGTACAGAAAGGCAAAAGGATAGAAAACAGAGACAAACATACAAGAAACAGAAAGTAAACACGTACCTGTGGGATACTTTTCAGAGTGAAAGGGCCATATTTAAGGGAGCATCTCATGCAGCAGGTACAAAATGAGACATGAGGGTACCTGAGACATTGAGGACAAAGGGAAAGGTCTAACACATGTGCAAGTGGAGTCCCAGAAAACAAGAAAAAAAAAAAAGGGAACCTTAATTGGTGTTGCTCAGTGGATTGAGCACTGGCCTGTGAACCAAAGGGTTGCTTGTTTGATTCCTGGTCAGGGCACATGCCTGGGTTGTAGGGCAGGTCCCCAGCTGGGGGCTTGCGAGAGGCAACCGGTTGATATATCTCTCACACATCGATGTTCCTCTCCCTCTCTCTCCTACCTACCCATTTCTCTAAAAATAAATAAATAAAATCTCAAGAAAAAAAAAAAAGAATAGGAGAGAAACAAAATTAGGAAATATACAGCTGAGAATAGGTAAAGAAAAATTAAGTGGGTAAGTATGGTCTGGCCAGATTACTAGGGAGTCATGGAAGTGAGCAATAGACTCTAAGAGTACATTAATTGGAAGTCAATGTAGATTCTCCTGTAGGTAACGATTCAGGGACATTAATCTGAATAAGAGAGGGAGAGATGAAAAGTAAAGGAACTAGAAGTAGAGAGATCAGTGAGAAAGCTATTTCAGTAATCCCACCATTACTAAGATTATTTACACAATGGATTAAAGTGAATACATCAAAAAATGAAGGAAAGGGCAAATAATTTCAAAAACATAACTGAATAGTTTGACAAGAGATTACATAAAAATGGTTCTGGATAGTATCTGTAGTCCTTAAAACTGAGAAAAGTTAGTATCAATTACTGAAAAAATAATTTCTATGTTTTCCAATTTTTAACAGAATTTTTTAACGTGGATTCAGGCTCTAGAAGCTCAATATTGTATATTAAAAAGTTAAGAAAAAAATAGTTAAGTACAAGTTCAAGTGCAAACTGAACAAAACAGTATTTCCCCACTTTCAGGCATCAGCTATTATTAAAATATAAAGATCTTTTTTTCCATCTAGAAAGTTCTTTGTTGACAAATTAGAAATAGAACAAAAAGGTTTAACAATTGTAATTATCTTTCTACCTAAGAGTTACAAAGAAAGTTTGAAAGAAATAACTATATTCAGTTTAAAAAAAAAGAGGAAGAGGAAAGAAAGAGAAAGAAAAGCAGAAGTAGCAACATTTATACAGGCCAAAGGTGATGAAATGAGATTAAAAGGGATGCTGAGTAACAATAATCTCTGAAAATGTAATAGCCATAAACCTTTATACATAAGCAACATAGCAATAAAATAGATGAAGCAAAAATTCCTACCGACACTAGGAGAGCTTGTTATAACCAAAACTAAACCTGAAGATTCAACATACCTCTTTGAGAACTCAAATAGCTATGAACAAAAATACAGAGATCTGAATAATAAAACCAAGTCTAATATATATATAGTTACATATAGGACATTACTCAGTCTTTCTGTTTCTTATAAAATGGCGATACGTAATAACACCTATCTCATAGGGTTGTGGTGAGGATTAAATGATAGTGTCTATAAAGAGTTCTGATCATACATGCAATCCTCAATAAAACTTATTTAACTCTACCTTTCACATTCTTCTCAGGTTTAAGGGGCACTATAAATTTTTCCAGATGATGTATTACAGAATTGTACACCTAAAACCTATATAATTAACCAATGTCACCTAATAAAGTCATTAAAAATTAAAAACAAAAGTAAATCTTTCCACTCGAAAAAAACTTTTTTCCAATAAAGTTAACCCCATATACATTAAGCTTTTAATAATAAACACTGAAATAAAAATGAAAGTACAAATTATCTAGAAGTTAACAAAAAGGAGAATATTGAACGACAAAACAAATGACATACAACACAAGGAGGATTCAGAGGCTATGCCAAGGGTGTGGGTTTGAAACCCAGTCAGGGCACAAACTCTCATACAGGAATTAACCAATGAATGCAACAACAAACTGATGTTTCTCTCTCTTTCTCCCTCCTTTCCCTTTTCTCTAAAATTAAAAAAAAAAAAAGAAGAAGAAGAAGAAAAGACTACGAGGCCCTGGCTGGTATGGCTCAGTGGGCTGAGCGCCAACCTGTGTGCCAAAGGGTTGCTGGTTTGATTCCCAGTCGGGGCACATGCCTGGGCTGCGGGCCAGGTTCCCCGGTTGGGGGCATGCAAGAGGCAGCCGATTGATGTGTCTCTTGCACACTGTTGTTTCTCTCCTTCTCTTTTCTCCCTCCCTACCCCTCTCTCTAAAAAGTAAATAATTAAAAAAAAAAAAAAAGACTACAAGGATATACAGAATAAGAAATAGTCAATAATATTATAATAACTATGTATGCTGCCAGGCAGGTACTACAAATATTGAGGGGATCACTTTGTGAAATATATGATTGTCTAACCACTATGCTGTATCCCTGAAACTAATACAAAACGATGTTGATGGTAAACTGTAATTGAAAAATAAAATTTTAAAAATAACAAGTATTCACACACACCCCACCAAAAGACTTAAAAAAAAAGAAAAGAAAAGAAAGGAGAAAGAAACCAACCCTGATTGGTATGGCTCAGTTGGTTGGGCATCATCCTGCAAAGCAAAAGATTGCCAGTTCAATTCCTGGTCGGGACACATAAGAGAGGCAACCAATAGATGTCTCTCTCTCACATCAATGCTTCTCTCTCTTTCTCCCTCCCTTCCCTCGTCTCTAAAAATAAATAAATAAAATCTTAAAAAACAAACAAACAAAAAAAGCAACCAGAAAGTAAAATAAAGCAAAAGAAAATGGGAGGTGGGAATAAAGCCAATATCTGGCTTTTTAAATATTCCAACAGAAGCCCTGGCTGGTGTGGTTCAGTTGATTAAGTGCCTTCCTGTGAACTGAAAGGTCACCAGTTTGATTCTGGGTCAGACCTAGGTTGCAGGCCACATCCCCAGTTGGAGGCGTGTGAGAGGCAACCCACGGATGTTTCTCTTGTACATAGATGTTTCTCTCCCTCTTTCTCCCTTCACTCCCCTCACTCTAAAAAATAAACAAATTAAAAAAAAAAATTCCAACAGAAATAGATTAAGGGGTAAAAACACGTTAAGCTAATATTTAAAAGAGGATACCTAAATCTCAGAAAGCATTTAATATAATCTCTCTCCTAATGGTCTGACATCTGTGGGCAATACAGAAGGAATGGGGGTGGGGACAAAAGCTTAAGACTGTTCAAGAAGGTAAAATTAATTCTGTATTTCTTTCACATTTGTATGAATCAAAAGTGAAAGCAGTATTTTGTAAAATAGCAATACTAAATTATCACTTCTATAAGTTTTTTGTTTACCTTTACTTTTACTGAGAAGATAATACTGACCAACAGTCAACTGTGCATTGGGAGTTGTTCTTCTAAATTGGGGTAGTTCTCAATCTTATTCCTTCTCTTGTAACTGAAGGCAGATGGGAGACATCTTAGGGTAAGAGAGACTTCCTGTGCCACCTACACTGGCATTTAGAGGATTTCTCTAACAAACTGGCCCACATTTACTCTACAGTTAAAAACAACTATTTAAAATTAATCTTAAATCCCTTTAAAATCCTTTAAATATTTAAAACTAATTTTATATCCCTTTAAGTGTTTAAAAATCCTTTTAGGATTTAAAACCCGAACTTTAAGAAAAGTTTCTTCATTTCCCTCTGGCAAAGAGGACAAAACCTTCCTTGCATTATTCCCAGCTATACTGCCTTTATCATATCAGGGACTACTTGCAGTTTTTATTGGTCTCCACAATTTGACAAAGCATAAGTAAGGGCCAGCAACTCCATGCACCCTTTCCTCTACTAAAACATGCATGGTCCTGGCTGGTGTGGCTCAGTTGGTTGGAGCATCATCCTGTAAACTGAAAGGTCATGGGTTCAATTCCAAGTCAGGGCACATGCATATCTGGACAATGATCTAACCAACTGAGCTGCCTGACTGAAGAAGGAATTTTTCACGTGTACTCTTCATTCTCTGTAATCTAAGCAGTTCTTCAACCACAGTGTTATAAATACAATTATTCATTTCTATTATAATAGTTAAAGGATTTTAAAGAAAAACAAATATTTAAAAATAAAGTTTTAGGGATTTCTAGGCATTACTAAGATTAAATAACTTTTCTCCAGAAAAAAGATTGCAGAGTATTGGGAATGCACCTTATTGAGTGGGTACTTTTTCTAAATAGTAAAAAATATCCTTGGAAAATCACTTATATTGTAGTACTTAGGTCTTTGAAAGCTCAAAACTATTTTTTTGCATTTAGGTGATAGACATCCTGCTGGGTAGATGGGGGTAGGAAAGATAATGGAAAAAAAGAGATGTATTGCTCCCACTTCCATACAGTACAATTTCAGTACGCTTATTACGGTAGGATTCCACTGTGTCCAGCTGATTTAGTCCTTAAATAAAACATTATAATTTGGAGTGTTTAGTAGCTGAAGATCTGCAGTTTTTGCTTCAATATGGTTTGCAAATTTTATGAAACGTAACTCTCAACAGTTGCCATAGCCTTCTGAATTTAATACCCAAAGGAGTACAATTTGAAAACAGTGCATAAATTTACATGCATCTTACTATACAAATCAGTATATGTGACACTTGCTCCATCACTTATTCATCATCCACTGTGTCTTAAAAATATTATTAACTCAGGCCCTGCCTGGTGTGGCTCGGTGGGTTGAGCACCAGCCTGTGAACCAAACCGTCGCCAGTTCAATTCCCCATCTGGGCACATGCCCAGGTTGCTGGCAGCCCCGTTTGGGAGCGAGGAATCCATCTCCCTTTCTTTCTCACTCCCTTCCCCTTTATTTGTCTCTCTACAAATAAAGACATAAAATCTTTAAAAATATATATTGTTAACTCAGGATTCCATTCCACAAGCATTTATAAGACGTCTGCTCAGGTGAAAAATGGAGAGTTGAAAAGAAAAAACTTGTAATTTAGTGGGGGCCGCAATACCCACACATGCAAAGAACACTTATAAAACACACAAAAATCTGGAAGTCAGTTTAGCGCCAGAGAAGGGTCCATTGTTTCTTATTATTGCACATCTCCCACTGAAGGGGTTTAATTAATTCTACCACCTTCGGAGATGAGCATTAAACTAAGAATAATAGGTACTTTTTCCCTTTAATGTTCATTCATTCACGTTCCTCCTCCCTCTCTCTCTCGCTCTTCCTCCTCTGCCTGCTCTCTCCCCGCGGTGGGACGGCCAGAAAAGGAAGACATGCTGACACTGAAATGCTAGCTGAACTGGCGGGGCAAACTGAGAACCGACTGGGAAAGTGAGAACTGAGATGAGTTAGCGAGGAGCCCAAGGCGGTGCGTAGCCACTTACCCAGAGATTTATTTAATGAGAACGGGCCGCAGACTTCCACAGGTCGTTCCACTGCCAGTAAGAAGACAGTCGTGAACCTTGGGTCCCTTTTGTCACTAGTCAAGAGTCACCCTCACCTACACGCGGAGTACATATTTGGCACTCAGCAAATCTTGATGGAATGAAAACCTACCTCACTCATATTGGTACCCAGCCCCGGAGTTTTGGACCCAAAATCATCTCCAAAAACCCTTAGGACTTACTCCAAAGAACTGAGAAAGTAGAGACTAAAGCTCCGGGATCTTTGTCAAGACTGGGAACAATCACGGGCCGATGCAGCCGACCCCAACCCGACTCCCCAAAGAAAGCCCAGGGGACCGAACTGCGGCGGGTCAGCTTCAGCTTTCCCAGGAGGGGGCACGACAGGCCGCAGCTCCATAGCCTCCCACCCGGGGGCGCTCAGAGGTCTGGGGGCGCCCCTCTAAAGTTTGTACCTGCACAGCAGCGACACAAAGCGTGGCTCGGGGCTCTCATTACGGTGGCCGGGGCCTGGGGCCGGCCAGCTGCGCCTCCCGGCTGAGGGTTCTGCGAGCCCGGGCAGCAGTGGCAGCACGGATCGCAGACAGACACCTCGCGCCTCGAAAGGCTCGGGGCTCGTAGGCCCCAGGTATTCGCTCTGGGGACGGAGCGAGTTGTCGCACGCACGTCGGCCGGAGCTCTTTAAGGCTCGCTTCACAGCTCAAGCGATCACGCCCGCCTTAAGCCCCGCAGCCGGTGGCTTCCCGGCGCCGCCATCGTTAGTGTTTGTTTTCATCCGCTCGGGTGACAGAGGAGGGAGGAAGAGGCCTACAGGGGAAACGCAGCCGTGTAACTCCAGCCGCACTTTCGCTACCGACAAACGCCCGAGTTCATCTCTTTCCTCTTCGAAATTCCCATAAAAGTTGATTTACTTTCCATGTGTCTTTATGGTCAATATTTCTCAGCGTCTCAAAAGAAAATAAAAGCGTCAAGGACCGGCTCTTTGAAAGAGCGAGGACGCTTGGGCCGCGTAACGAATGTGCACTTGCGAAGCGCACGTCACTGCGGAGCGGCGGGGAGGGCGCCGCGTGGGCGCCGTGGCGGCGTGTGAGCCAGCGCTGCCGCCAGGGGAGGGCCCGCCGGCCGGCGCGGTGGGTGGGGAGTGTCGCTGGTAACCCGGCAGCCGTCTAGAGGTGGGTGACGGACTTCAGCTGACTTTGAGCGTGGCCGGCGCCATCAGGTTTACGAAATAGTCCGTATTCCGTATTTCTCAGGCGCCTCCTCCGAGCGGCAGAGTTGCCTCCCAGCCCTAGCTCGCTGAGCGGCTTCTTTCGCAGCTTCATTCTAACTTGTTCGTTCTTCCCTACTTCCTAGCCCCCAGCCTCACCATCGTTAGAGCACACAGCCTACGTCCATCGGCCTGGGTCGTGGGTGGTTTTTTCCCTTCTTCTCTCTTGTTCGACAACACACACCCATCCATCCCATACTTCTCGCTGGTGCCAGAAGGCTATGGGGAATGAAACCCGCCATGACTAATCCCTGCCCTGGGTCGTTACGACTTATGTCAGGTGCTTCGTGGCCTGTCTTGTTAGGAGCAGACCTCTTACCGTGTGGATAATTATGTGTCGCCTCCATTAATCTTTTGCTCCTCCCAGTTCAAATGCCAGGCGTTAAATGGGCCACTGAAATACAACTCCCAGTATCCTGGAAACCAAAACAAAGACTGTCAGCCATGAGTTGGTGGAGGAAAACCTAGAGTTAAAGTATAGCTTCTTTTGCTTGAACAAAATGGAAATTTGAGAAAAGGAGCTATTGTAGCCTTTGAATCACTTTAAAGTCTTGGGTAGGTTTCTAATTTTTTTCTTTTAACCTTTACAGAAAGAAGATTATAAATGCCAGAGCCATTTAACTGATGGTTAGCTGTTGCATTCTGACACTTCTTTAAATACCTTCTTGCAACAACGTCTTCACTGGGAAGAATTCAGGAAAAGTAGCCGAGGGAAAGAGTCAACATTTACGTGTACCATGGCTATACCAATAACGGTGCTTGACTGTGATCTCTTACTGTATGGCCGAGGTCACCGGACATTGGACCGTTTTAAGCTGGATGATGTGACCGATGACTACTTGATGTCCGTGTATGGTTTTCCTCGACAGTTCATTTATTACTTGGTGGAGCTCTTGGGAGCCAGTCTTTCTAGACCTACTCAAAGATCCAGGGCTATTAGCCCAGAGACACAGATCCTTGCAGCACTGGGCTTCTATACTTCAGGTTCCTTCCAGACTCGGATGGGAGATGCTATTGGAATCAGTCAGGCATCCATGAGTCGATGTGTTGCCAATGTCACTGAAGCACTTGTGGAAAGAGCCTCCCAGTTCATTCACTTTCCAGCTGATGAAGCATCCATTCAGGCTCTGAAGGATGAATTCTATGGGTTGTCCGGGATGCCAGGGGTAATAGGAGTGGTTGACTGTATCCATGTGGCAATCAAGGCACCAAATGCTGAAGACCTCTCCTATGTGAACCGCAAAGGTATGCATTCTTTAAACTGCCTGATGGTGTGTGACATCAGAGGGACACTAATGGCTGTGGAGACCAGCTGGCCAGGCAGCCTGCAGGACTATGCTGTGCTGCAGCAGTCTTCCCTCGGAAGTCAGTTTGAATCTGGAATGCACAAAGATAGCTGGCTGCTTGGTAAGTTTGCAAGTGGAAATGCTTCATTTTGTAGCCACAGAATTATGTAGCAGAGTAAATGAAATCTTGGAGTCTATAGAATTGAGTCACAGTCCTGCCCCCCCCTTTTTTTTGAGACCTCAAGCTGAAAACTCTTTGAGCCTTAATTTTTAAAAATCACCATTTTAAAGGACACGTATTAAAGTTTTAAAAGCATATTATTTGACCCAGATCTTACACTTCTAAGAGATTACGTGGAGGTGCATGTTCATAAATGTGAACTCTGGCGGTGTAAGACAAAATTACATATAAGAATTTGCATTGCAGTAGTGTTTTGTAGTTGCAAACAATAACAAGCCTACAAAAACAGTCCCTTAAGAGCAGCCAAAATACTTATCACTATAGATCTGGTTAAATAGCCATACAGTTGAGACTTAGTTTTTTATCATCTGTACAATGATGAAAATAATGTCAACAGCAGTAATACCTATTGTTAGGATTAGGCAATATATATGGAAGTTCACTGTAAAGTATTGTACAAATATATTATTTTTGCCATTAGTGATTGTCACTATATCTATATGAAAATGATAGCAGACAGTGCGCTTACGCAGTTGTTGCAGGAACTTCACGGATCTGTCCAAGTGCCATTGGAAAGCCTGGTGTTGTGATAAGACCCATTTCAATATTGAACAGTGCAAACTGAGGGGACTGTATAGCTATGAGGGATACTTCTAATAGTGATAAAAACCCTAGAGCATGGTAGCTTTGGTTGGTTGGTTGGTTGGTTTTTTTTCTTTCTTGTGGTTGGTTTTAAAATATGACTGATGTAAACAAGATGAGGGTTATCTTATATACAACATATGTGAGAGATGAAAAGATATATTAAGGATTTGAAGACATCTTTCAAAACCACTGATTACATCTTCACTGTACATGTTCATAACACAGTAACACATGATGGACACTCAGCACTTACTTCTCTTTAATGTGCTTTGTTTCTCTTTAATGTGCTTACTGGTTCATAAAAGAGAAACCTCTCTTGTTCCAAGTGGGAAGAGACTGCTGTCACACTGATTGGCTTAGAGCTGCCAGGGTGCCATGTGTAACATCTTGGAATTTGGCAATTTTTCTTGAGTTGTTTCTGCTTACCGTTTGCCTTCTCATTTCTGGACCTCTATGTTAACTCCACTGTGTGCCTACTTTGAACTTTGAAATTTCGTACCATTCACACCAAGAAGTGAAGGAAAATCTGTTTTTTGCAAGTGTTCCATCTAGCTATTTCCACAACTGTGGGAGTATTTGGGTTCCAAGCTCATTTCATACAAAATTACTTTGGTACCCTAATTATAAAGCCAGCTAAAAGTTACTGAGCATTTAGAATTTGTCAGGCAATGTAAGCACTTTCCATTGGATTATCTCACTTAATCCTTATAAAAACTCATAAGGAGTTAAATACTAATACTAACATTTTTACAGATGAGGAAATTAAGGCACAGATTATTTAAGTCACTGTATTTAAATATTAAAACTAGATTATGTGAGCCCCCCAATCCCTCACCCCAGCACCCTGATTCTTGGACTTACCAGCCTCCGGAACTGTGAAATAAATGTCTGTTGTTTAAAATAAACAACAACAAAAATAGATTATATGAGGGGTTACTCTATTTGGCAAATACCCCTTTTTTAAAAAGATTTTATCTATTTTTATAGAGAGGGGAGGGAGAGAAACATCCGTGTGTGAGAGATACATCAACTGGTTGCTTCTAGCATGCTCCCAACCAGGGACCTGGCCTACAACCCAGGCCTGTGCCCTGACTGGGAATTGAACCGGCCACCCTTTGGTTTGCAGGCCGCACTCAGTCCACTGAGCCACACTGGCCAGGCTGCAAATACTCCTTTTTTTAAAGGACTTCAAGGACATGTAGGAATTACTGATTTTCTTTCCCTTCACACTTTGGGACCTTAAAGTAGAGTGGAAGTGTGAGAGATGGCTATTACCACAATATTTAACAAGTGTTTATGGAAGCCAGTTTTGGTACCAGGCCACATGCTAGGCACTAAGGATGGGGAAAGTAGACCCATGTAGAAATGGATTCCCTTAATACTGTCTGTTCTGACGGAACTGATACATACACCCTTTGGAAAGCCTCCATGAGCTCTAACAGGAAAACTAGTTTGAAGACCCCCTAAACTCCTCTAGTGTTCTGCATATTTTCCCAAGTTATCTGAGGATTTATTAAAAATGTGTGTCACTCGGCCCCACTTTAAACTTTGAGAATGAGAATCTCCAGGGAAGGAATTTAGACACCTATTTTTAGCAGTTATCCTAAGTGATTCGTACAAACGTAAGTTTGGAAAACACTGGTGTCTAGAGGAACGAGTGGACAGTGGGGTAATGTGGGGGCAAATTGGCAGGATTATGAGGAATGTCAAAATGTTACAAAAAAGGGCCAAGATGGAGGCTTAGACGGACACGCTAGGTCTCCCTCTACAACTAGAGAGGAATACAACTACTTCAAAACAAAGGATAACTAGAAATTCCAGAAAATAAAACTACACGGAAGCCCAACATATGAAGTTATAAACCAGCGGTGCCATTTGGGCAGGTAAGAGTTAAAGAGGGCAGTGCTGTTTGCGGTCGCACCTGAAGCGGCGGGGAGGCGAGGAATCCCGGCTGCGGTCAAGCCCCTGGCGGTGCGCGACCCCGGCGCTGGGGAGAGCGGCCGCCGCATCGCCTTGAACAGTGAGGCCCAGGGGGGCGGGAGGACGGATCCCGGTCTCCTAGCTGAATAACTGTGTGAATCCATCTTGGACCCCCGCCCCCAAAGAAAGCGCCACAGGGCTGCGAAATAGGTCGCGGACAGGCGCCGGTCGCTGAATAGTGACGCCAAACGGCGCCGGTTGCTGAGTCATTACGAGTACACAGGCACTGCCCCGACAGCCGGCCCAAGAAAACAAAACGCATCTGTCAAAATGAGGCAGACAACTATAGAAATCCCGGTAGCACAGCTCACCAGGCAACAGATAGAGAACCTGACAGATGAACAGATAAGAAACCTGTCAGAGGCTCAGTTCTGGGCCATTGTTATCAGGTGGCTTACAGAATTCACAAAAGAGCAGGAAAAAGATAAGAAAGAAGCGAAAAACATTCATAACGAAAGGAACAAAACCACATACGAGACAGATGGTGAGGAAAAAAAATCCAGAGTTCATTTCAACAAACTGGAATATGGAGAAGGAACAAGCAGTCAACCAATGCAGAGAGAGGAAATGGGAAGCAACAATCAGAGGATCAGAAACCTCTGGGACAGCTATAAAAGGCCCAACATAAGAATCATTGGTTTGCCAGAGAGTGAGGAAGATGAACTAGAACTTGAAAAATTGAGTGAAAATATAATAAAGGAGAACTTCCCAGACTTGGGGAAGGGAATAGACTTGCAGGTCCAGGAAGCAAGGAGAGTTCCCAAGAGACTGGACCCAGGGAGAACCACTCCAAGACACATTATAATCAAAATGTCAAAAATTAAAGATAAAGAGAGAATCTTAAAAGCAGCAAGAGAGAAGAAAAGAATTATGTACAAAGGGGTCCCAATTAGACTATCAGCTGACTTCTCAAGAGAGACCCTACAGGCAAGAAGGGACTGGCAAGAAATATTCAAAGTAATGAAAATCCAAAACCTACAACCACGAATACTCTATCCAGCGAAATTGTCATTCAGAATAGAAGGACAGAGAAAGTGTTTCCAGGACAAAATAAAACTGAAAGAGTTCATTAGATCCAAACCACTGTTATATGAGATGTTAAAGGGACTGGTTTAAAAAACAGAAGCTAGGGAGATAAAATAAAGGCAAACTAAACAGGCAACGAGAGTGGAAAAGGAACTGTGGGTACGGGAAGCATATTGGGGGGAGGTCAACAGGGAGGGGGAGTGGGGAGAGGGAGGGAGATGATAGAGGAATTGGGGATCATGGTAGGAGGGAATGGAATAGACGGAGAGAGGTTGGGAGGAACTGAATGCACAACTAATGGACATAATCTAAAAGGGGGGGACAACTGGAGGGAGGGGGGCCACCGGGTGGAGGGGAGCAGAGGGAAGGGAAATTGGCACAAATGTAATATTTTAATCAATAAAACACATTAAATCTGAAAAAAAAATGTTACAAAAAAGAAGATGGTTAGCTGATTGTATCTGAACTCCATCAGATTTGTGAAATAGTTCTAGAGTTGCCAAATCTAGAATTAGCTGTGATTCTCCTTTGTTTTCTCTTGTTTTTTAAGCATATTTTCACCATAGGTGTCATGACACCCTTCATATTCTCCTTCTCCTCTGTCCTTTCAGAGTGCATTACATAATTCCCCTTTTCTAAATGTATGTGTTCCTGCAAACAAATCAGCCTGAGTTCTTATTTCTTCAGCTTTTGGCCTAGTCCTAGTAAGCAGTTTTGGTAAGGTCTGCCAGAATGTCTGGTGGATGACTGATCATGTAAACAATTGTAATCTGTTTAGCAATTCTGATCCTAATCCTCTGCTGAGTGTCTGACTTCTAGGGGTACTTGGATTATAACCAGTTAATGACCATTGAGCATTTGATTAAAAAAGCTTCCATTAACTCATTTGTCCTGTATGTCTCCCCATGTAAGGCTCATACTGTTTCTTGAAGAACTCATTTAGTATATCTGCGCTTTGGCATTCATGTTAAATGTTTATCTTATTCTCTTGTACTGCATTACACTATTGTTTTAGTGACACTGAATCTGACATTAGCATTAGTGACTGGCTTCCTCCCCTTCCTTTGCCTGACAAATCAAAGGATGGCTGATGTGTGTTTTGATCTTCTCATATGTAAAATGAGTTTAATATTATCTAACCTAGCAGAGTTGGGATTGGATAACAAGAGATAATATTTTCAAGGAGCATTTGAGATCTTGCTTCCTGGCGTATGTCATTGGTTTGGCTCAAATAAACTCATAAAAATTAAAAAAAAAAAAGGAGATAGTATTTTAGAATTGCCCAGCAGATTGCCTTCTACATAATAGCTATTCAGTGAGTCACAGATATTATTTTCATTATTACTTACATCAGTTTCTTAAATTCAGTATTTAGTAAGGGTGAGTTCAATTTAAGTAGATTATACTTAGCACAAATAGGAAAAAAGCCAGCCAAATCTAAATTTTGAAAATTTTGTGAGACTTCTTAGATAATTAATACAATGTATGTCAATTATATCTCAATAAAAGTTTTAAAATTACAAAACATATTAAAAAGATAATGTTAATCACCTTGATCTGTGTGGCTCAGTTGGTTGGGTATTGTCCCGGAAAGTGAAAGGTTGCTGGTTCTATTCCAGGTCAGGTCAGGGCACATATGCCTGGGTTGCCAGTGAGGTCCCGGGTTGGGACCATTCAAGAAACAACCGATTGATGTTTCTCTCCCTCTCTTTTTCACTCTCTTCCCCTCTGTCTAAAAATAAATACATAAAATAGTTTTTAAAAACAAAAAATGAAGTTAATCCAGTTCTTAGGAATGTAAGCTCCTAAAAGGAAGGAGTATTAGATGTTTTGGAACAGTGTCTAGCACGCTCCGTAACTATTTACTGAAATGCAGCTGTGCAAGTTGGGACGCCTCGGGCCTGTTTGTCTCAGATTTCTGAGAGGCTGTGCCTCTGTGAGACATTTCATCTGCCAGATGTAATGAGTCAGGACAATTAAACCTTATAGAAACATTGTGTTAGGACATTGCATCCCAGTTTTTGTTTTATTTTTAGCACTTTCCAAGATCATTTGATAGGTCGCCCAAGGGAAACGCCTTGTGTATACTGTATTATTTTAATTGACTTCTGATTTTATTTCCTTTCCACTATTACTATTTGCATCAGTACATTTATGCTCTCCTTGTTATTGTGAAATTCTGCCTGTTACAAAGGTATTGTTCTAGTGAATGTAGTATCTAGGAAGGCAGGACACCTGAGTTCTGGTCTGTACTGCAGATGCTGGGACCTTTTTTTTTTTGTTTTTTTTTTAAAGATTTTATTTATTTGTTTTTAGAGAGAGGGGAAAGGAGAAAGAGAGGGAGAGAAACATCAATGTGTGGTTGCCTCTCATGCACCCCCAACTGGGGACCTGGCCCACAACCCAGGCATGTGCCCTGACTGGGAATCGAACCAGCAACACTTGGTTCTAAGGCCAATGCTCAATCCATTGAGCCACAGCAGTCAGGCCCAGATGCTGGGACTTTTATTTTATTATTCTTAGCACTAGGAGGATGAATTATTATGAATTCCTCTGAAGTCCCCAGGTAGTACATTCAGACCCGACATTTTAATGGTAAAGCTATAAATTGTCTTTGCAAGTGCTTTGAGATCTCATGGCAGAATTCTCTCTCTCTGTCTCTCTCTCTCCTCTTAAGCTTTAGCTCTTTAGTAATTTTGAGGATTGGTTTGCTATGTGATAGTTTTTACTAACCTTTTATTATAAAAAAATCCAAGAATTTTATTTCCTCCAGTGCCTTCTTCACCTCTTTCCTACATTTTGTTTCAGAATTGGTTTTCTTTCAGTATCAGCCTTTTCCTCCATTGCTTTTAACCAAGGCTTTCCCCAGCAAAGACTCATGGCTACCTCCTTGTGACTCTGGCATGCTTTTTCTTGACCAAAGCAGTTCCCTCTTGGTTTTGGTTTTTCTGGTGCACTTTGGATCCAGAGGCTGTTGCATTTTCTTGTCCATTCTCTGTTTATGTTCCTGGATTTTCTGTTTTGTTTGTATTCCAATTGCAATCATTTATGATTCTTTGGGCCTTCCCCGCAGGTGACAGTTCCTTCTTTCTCCGTACCTGGCTCATGACCCCGGTTCACATTCATGAAACTCCAGCTGAATATCGCTATAATATGGCCCATTCTGCAACTCACAGTGTGATTGAGAAGACTTTCCGAACGCTCTGCTCCCGATTCCGCTGCCTGGATGGATCCAAGGGGGCCCTGCAGTACTCGCCAGAGAAGTCCAGCCACATCATCTTGGCTTGTTGTGTCCTCCACAACATCTCCCTGGAGCATGGGATGGATGTTTGGTCCTCTCCGACGACAGGACACATGGAACAGCCGCCCGAGGAAGAGTATGAGCACATGGAGTCCCTGGACCTAGAGGCTGACCGGATCCGTCAGGAGCTGGTGCTCACTCATTTTAGCTAAAGTGAAAGATGGGGAAGTTGTGACAGATTTCCCCCGTCGCTAACCCCTACACAGTTCCCTCATCTAACATAACTGAGTGTGGACACGTCACAAATTGACATTTAATCTGCGTGTTTCTTAGAATACCTTGATTCATTTGCAGTTTTATTAACTAAACCAAAACCAGGACAACAGTTCCCTACTATGCATTGAACTCCAGGTTCAGCATCAGTCATTTGAAAACTCACTTATTGTAGACATTGTGATTGTGCCTACAACATCAAAGCAAAGAGGAACTAGCTGCTAGCCAGAACACTTTATTTTTGTTTCAGTTATCTGGAGATTTCAAATGAAAAGTAGCTTTTCTACTTTGCTGCCAATGTAGGCATAATCTGAGGCAAGTGTAAAAAGTAATTTTAGGTTGGAGAATGGTCTAACATTGGTAAATGGCTACTAATCTGAGTTTGCAGCTTTGTGTTGTTAAGAAGATGTTAGGTATAGTGTAAAACCCGAGACCTTTATCTTTAGTCTTTCTGCGATAATTGGTCTATTACTCGGACCTGGTTCCTAGGGAGAACATCTGGGCTCCAATCTCCTATTTCCAACCCTGAGTAGGAGTTAGAGGCTAAATGGGTTAAGAACCTAATCGGTTTAAGGAAGAAAAGTCAAATATAGATAACATAGCATGCTTAAACTTCCCAGGGGATCTGAACACCCTGATAAATTATGGACAGAGGAGAGTCACCCAGGTTTTAACAGCTCACATCATAGATCACATGTCCTATGATTGTGATGTTAGAATGTCTGCTTGGCCATTCAGCTTTGAAATTCCTTGTACCGAATGAAGATTTAGGGAATAAACAAGGCATGTGACAGTATTAAGAAGGAGAGGTAAAAAGAACATAATTTCATTTGAAATTAATTTTGAAGTTAGGCCTACTTGAGTATCTTGTCTGCAAAGTGAAGGACAGAATTTCCTGGGAAATAAATAATCCCCCACCACATCTTATTCTAAAACTATACTGATATAAAAATAACCTGATTGGAATAATGAAAGTGTAAATTAGGTTCACACATTGGTGCCTTTGCTAGGACAAAAAACAAAACAAAACAAAACAAAACCAGAGGCTTTTCTGCGAATTGTCTTGTTCCCAGATTTTCATCCACTCACCATGTGATACCTCTGAACTGTGCTCTTGGATCATTTCCTACCTGCCTTTGGCAGTGTTAATCTGATAATGTTCAAAGTAAAGAAATGAGCAGCTGATGACAGAGAAATTTGGAAATAAATTGAGGGTGACTCATTCACAAGATTAAAAACAATTATGGATTATTATCTGCTGTTTATTTCTACTCCAAATGCTATTTTTCCATCATCGTCCTACACTATGAAGAGCAGGCCCATTTGGCAGGAGGCTGAGCCTACTATGTACAATGAAGTCATTGAGATGGGCGTGAACAACAAAGGGGCGCCTGTAAACCCGAGCTCTGCTCATTGTGCAATAGAGGTGCCCTGTTACATTTTTTTCTTTGTAGTTTAACTTGTCATCCAAGCGTGCTTTGTCTCCTTCATAAGGCAATATTTTAACTCTCACAGTCTTTCCAAGTTTCCTGAGATGGATATTTTTCCCTATAAGGTTTTGGTTCTGACTGCTGCACTGGGAAAGGGTTATTGCCACCCATGTATCCTAAGTGGCAAGGCAGAGTGTAATCTTGGGAAGTGCCTAGCATTTTAGCCTTAAAAACTACATTAAGGGAAAATTAGGGCTTTCACAACTCAATAGATGGTAACATGAAGTCTGAGTTGGAAAGACAGTCTTGGAGAGATTTCAAAAGCAATTTGAAGTCTTACATACCAAAGATAATTTCTAGGTGCTAAACTAACTGAACAATGGCTGGCAGTGTTTTTCCCTGGGGCCATTTTATTAATATTTCCTAATAATTCTACAGAGTAACTGTGTAAATATACTCCTTTAATTTCCTTTCAGTCTTGGATTTTGACAGGCCAGGATTTTTTCAGTTCATAGTCACATTTTCCCCAAAATGACCTAGGGAAGGGATCAGGGTCTGTATCTCCAAACTGTAAAGAGTTTGCTCATAGCAACTTTTTATATAAGTGCCTGAGAAGTCTCCTCTTAAGGGCCTTATTGTGGATTTATAGTGTCTTCCTGGTACAGTTTTGGGAAAGCATCAAGGATTTTGCCAGTCTTATGTAAGCCTCACCTTCCCGTAGATGACTGTCTGGACAGCATAAGAGTTTTCCAAGTTTGCCCTTAAATGTTTCAAGATGACAAAGTCTGAAGATACATTAAGGGAAAACTACAATATTGGGTTATCAGTGGTTTACCAACTCCAGATTATACAAAAGGGGGACAATAAACGTATTCTTACTTTAAAATGAACAGAAAACAGAAAAATTAACCGAGCAGAGAGGGAGCTCTTTTCCTGACCCTTGGACTATAAGGATCTATAGCAAGTTCATCTAATTTGGGGACAAAAAAAGCAAGACACAATTTTAATGGCGTCATACAGTGAAGATGTGTAAGAGGTGGGGAGGGGTAAAATAAAGGATAGACAGAAAACAGACATACTATGATTGTATCCCTACCTGAAGCAACTGAAAACAACTCAAGGACTGACCTTACCAGTCGCTTTCCCTGGCAATGGAGAAGAATTTAGGAGGAAGACAAGAAAATAAACCAACAAGCCTTAACCATTATGCTTGCACATGTCCTCAGCCTAGGACACATGGTCTCTAGATCCCACCCAGAACTTATGAAGTTGTGGACTCAGAATTAAGTAAGACTATTGATTGTGAGAATGGCCATGAAGGAGGAAAGGTAAAATACTAACTGAAGGCTGGGGACACCCCAGTTCCTAGCACGTATAATTCACAGGCTTTTTTGGAAAAAAAAAATATGACTGCAACCTAAAATGATCTTCAAGATAATCAAGTATGAGAGGAGATCTCCGGATACCAAATAGAAGCCAGGAAAGTAGACCTTGAAACACAAGTTAGTAAATTAAAAAAAAGAAAAAAAAATTAAAAAAGGGTTTGAAAGGAATCTCCATGTTTGCCCAGCAGAACATTAAGCATCTATCATTCTGTTGAGACTTACTCTAACCTTACATATAACAGTTTTCTTCATGGAAGGACTGATTTCTTGTCATTCTAGAGTTTTAAAATGTTCATGCACTTTAATCCATGGATAAATTCCACCACTGGAAAATTTATTTTGTATCTGAGTATCATTTATATACATCAGAAACATCCTCAAATTAAAATCCTACAAATTTACATGGATGCACGGAAATTTTTTTTTTTTTTCACCACTGCTGGAAATTTATTCAATATAAATTATTCCAAAGAGGGAAGAGCCTCCTTGGATCTCTCTTCTCTGGGCTGCTCCTGTATACACTGCTTCTAAATTCCCACAGTGCCATGAGACCAGTTTACAGAAGAAAAAAAAGAAAAAGAAATTAAAGAATAGAATTGCAACAGCAAAACCTACAACTGGCTCATCATTTTGGCTGCTTAAGGCCTAACTCTTCTTCCTGGACTTCCTAATAAGAGGACTCATGGCATTGCTAGTTATCTCATCCTAGGTTTAGGCCTGATTTCTTCCTCAGAGCCCAAAGCCAAGATAAGGATCAATATCCTTCTGTTCACTCCTTTCCTCTCCCTTCACCCTGTCTTTCCTTCAAGGGGGTGGGTACCCTAGGAGAATTCTATGACAATACAATAATCAACAATCAATATAACAATGAATTATTGAGTCTTAACATCAATATGTAGGCAGTGGTGGTGCATCCCAGGATGATCTTTACTTCTCTCCACCTGTTTTCCTTTTTTCCTTCCTGTAGGTTTGAGGGTTTCAACTGATCTCTTGTGATCTACTCTTTGTCCAATAGACTTCTCCATAAGAACAAGTGCACTGTTGTCGCACTGAAGCTTAACCCACACTTGGAAAGAAACAGTTCTCTAAAGAAATTCATCTGCAAAGCACTGGCTGGTGTGGCTCAGTGGATTAAGCGCTGGCCTGGAAACCAAAGGGTCACTGGTTTGATTTCCAGTCAGGGCATATGCCCGGGTTGCAGGCCAGGTCCCTGGTTGGGGTCTTGCAAGAAGCAACCACACATTGATGTTTCTCTCCCTCTCTTTCTCCCTTCCTTCTCCTCTCTCTAAAAATAAATAAGATCTTTTTAAAAAATTATTTTTTTGATCCTCACTCGAGGATATGGTTATTGATTTTAGAGAGAGAAAGGAGCGGGGGTAAAAAACAAAAAAAAACCACCGATGTGATTGATCAGTTGCTTCCTGTGTGGGCCCCAGGGACTGAACCCACAGCCTAGGTATGTGCCCTGACCAGGAATTGAACCCAAAATCTTTTGGTGCATGGGATGACACTCCAACCAACTGAGCCACCCAGCAACAGCAGAATAAGCCATCTTTTTAAAAATGATTTCACAGAGCAGTCTATGCTCAGCTTCTTCAAAATCTCCATTTTCAGATAGATTTTAGATTTATATTTGCATAACTTTCTGTTGTTTTTCCCAAAGTAAAAGCCTCCAGCCTTTGAAAAACTGAAAACTTCTTGCAGCCTTAAAATTACTTTTTAAAAAGCTTTTCTCACTGAAACCAAGATTTCAAAAATAATGTTATTTGGGTAAAATTTGAATGAGGGCTGTAGTTCTAGACACTATTGCATGTGTTCTAAAGCATATATACTAGAAGTAGAAACTCAACCCCAGGATGACAGCAAATAAAAATCTATTTGCCCATTCCTCATCTGGCTCCAGGAGTGTAGAAGAAACTGCTTATTTAATTGTCACCTAGTATTCATTTGCCCCTGACTTTTGGTGGGTTACATGGCTGCCCAGGATAAAGACTAATTGCCAGTTAGGTGTGACCATGTGACAATTCCGTTCAGTGGAATGAATATAAGTGGAAGTGTCCTGTGATATTTTCAAGATGTGTCTGTATGGTAGGAGACATGCCTTTCCTCTTTCAGTTTCCTGCTGATTGGAATGTAAACGTGATTGGCTAGAGCTTGAGCCACCGTCTTGGACCTGAGATGAAAATCGCTTATTTATTTATTTATAAAAAAGATTATTTTTAGAAAGCGGGAAGAGTGGGGGGGGGGGGAGAGAAACATCAATGTGAGAGAAAAACATCGATAGGTTGCCTCTCTTATATGCACCCAGACTGGGGACTGACCTGGCAACCCAGGCATGTGCCCTGATGGGGAATTGGACCAGTTTATTGGTTGGTTTGTGGAATGACATCCAACCAACTGAGCCATACCAGACAGCATTGATTGATTTTTAGAACAAGGAATGGAGAAAGAGACAGACCGACAGACTGATATTGATTTGTTGTTCCATTTATTTATGCATTCATTGGTTGATTCTTGTATTTGCCTTGAGGATGGAACCTGCAAACTTGATGTACTGGGATGACACTCTAACCAACTGAGCTATCCAGCCAGGGCCTGAAAGGAACTTATTGAAGATATCAAAGCAGCAAAACAGAAACCTGGTCCCTGACACTGAATGGCCACACCTTACCCTGGACTGTACATCTCTGTATTTCTTTTATATGACAGAGAAATAAACCTCTGCCTTGCTTCCTTACTCCTTTTGTTTATGTGTAGTAGGTCCTGATAATAAATAATGAGGTTACAATTGTCTCTTTCCAAGAGTAACAATATCCATTACACAGAAAACGTTTGGAAGCAACATAATATTCCACAATGGGGAGCATGGTCACTGTATCCTTTAAATGGAATAGTGTGCAATTGTTAAAAATAACAACTATTAAAGTCTTTAGTAGGGAAATAATATAATGCAAAACAATAACACCTGTTATTTTTGCTTAAGTTAAACTTTAAAAAAATATGTAGGATAGTTCCAAGGATAACAAGGGAACGTGAACAAATTAAAACTTCATGTTCTGGAAGCATATTATTAAATTATTTTGTAGACTTTGATAAATGTTGCTATAATGTTTACTCCTTTTAAAAGGCCCCTAAAACAGTGGTAGATAACAGAAAACGAAGGTTTTGTCCTCATATTATGGATGCTGGTCTCATCCTGCATTATATATATATGAATTATCCCTGAAAGGCACTTATTGAAGATGTCAAAGCAACCAAACAGAAGCCTGGTCTCTGATCCTGAATGGCCTCACCTTATCCTAAGCTGTAATCATCTCTGGATTTCTCTTATATGACATCTCTGTCATATTTTATATATATATAAATTGTCCCTTAAACATTTTTAGGGACTTAACCGAGGAGATTGTTTAAAAATAACAATCGGCACGCTTTCCCTCTGGGAACATGCCTGTCTTTCCCTTCCCTTTTTTCTTCCACCCAGGTGTGTTAGCTTGGCCTTTCCCTCTCCTAAACTCCAAGGGCCTTTCTTTTGTTTCTGTAACTTGTTTCCTGGGCCTAGGTAGCCTAGCTGGCTCAGTTCTACCACCTCTGCAACTTTCTAAATAAACTTTCTCTTATAATTTGAAAAAAAAAAAAAACGACGAATAAATTATAAAGCTTATGTTGTAATGTCTTTCATTTTGATTGGATTATAATCTCTTAAAGGCTGGGATTATCTTGTTTTCATTGTATAACTTTACTTTCCAAGTCTCCTTCCTTCTTAGGGGGACGTCAGGTAAACGGTATTATTGCTAATACTTGGTAATCCATATTTGTACTGACCTATGTGATTTATTTGAATTGTACCTAGTATGTACATATTAATCCATATTTGTGAATATATTTGTTTTTTTAAGAGACCAGAAAGAAGTTATTGTTGTGAGGATGAAAATGTCAACACACTTTGTCAGGTTCTGAACCCAGAGACTTGGTCATTTTGTAAGCAGCTTACCTGTGGTTGTAGGCCATTGGAAGAAAATAAAAGAGAAAGGCAGTCCCGGTGTAATTGTATTTTTTCTGCCTTAAGGATAGACTACAAAACCCTGAATTTTCCCAGCTTCTCTTTGCTATGCTTATGGGAGCTCGAATGGAGCTTAAATAGACTTTTCACTTCGTTCCTCAGTCTGGATTCTCTCTGTGCCTTTGACACATGTGTGTGTACACATACACATATGTCTATTTATCTATCTAAAATCTACACTTGATCTTAGCCAAAAGACCGAGAAGCGATCTATCTAAAATCTTTTATTTACCTCACTAGTCCGGGAGGAAACTAAGTATC
Organism: Furipterus horrens; assembly: GCF_987537825.1. Classification (NCBI taxonomy): domain Eukaryota; kingdom Metazoa; phylum Chordata; class Mammalia; order Chiroptera; family Furipteridae; genus Furipterus; species Furipterus horrens. The sequence goes on from NW_028327172.1 coordinate 12,148,148, forward strand.
AAATGTGCTCAATTGGGATAGTGTTGGGAGTCCATAAGGTAGTAGGTAAACTATAGTTAAGACAAGTGTTAACTGTGCTATGACTTGAGCTTCAACACTCTCAAGAAAAACTCCAGTTCTCTAAACAATTTAGCCGTCAGCCGACACAGAAAATGGCAGAAACACAGGTTTCTTTACTCCATGGCTTGTGATCGATCGGGGTTTGTTTATTTATGCCTTGGACAGGAGCCGGACCTTGAGTTGAACGGAGATGTTTTTCGGCGCTCGACTGCGGTTCCTTGAACGATTGCGCAGGCGCTCCTCCTTTGATGCCTGGGACGTTAGTGTATTCGGTGATCTTTTGCGCCGTCTTCTAGCTTGATGTCTCCTGAGCGGCGGCGGCGCCGGGTCGAAGGCTGACTTATCCGCGAGGCCCCGCGCTCAGGCTGCTTTCTCCCGCTGGTCGGTAGAGCGGACCCTTGCTTCCTTTCCGCCTCTTCTTCCTCATTGCGGCTCCGTCCACTCGCTGGGCTGCACACCGAGCCCCCGTTCGCCTTCCAGGTAGGCCCGGGAGGAGCCTGGGAGGCCCGGCCCGGCATCCTTCCTCGGTCTGGTTGAGAAGACCTTGGCGCCGGCGGGTGGGCGGGCGGGCGGGTCGGCTGCGGAGACGCGGCCAGAGGAGGAGCTACCCGGCTGCGTTCGGGGGCGCGGTCGGCGAGGCGGTGGGGAACTGAGGGAGAAGCCGGAAGGAGGGCGAGTCGTTGGGGCTGCTCCGTGTGGTTCGGTAGGGAGGGGATGTTGGGTCTGGGGCGGGTGTCGGCACCCCCAGTGTGGGGGGAAATCGCTTCCCAGGAACCGACAGAGCAGTGTGCACTTTGACCCTGCCTTTCTTCTCCCGGGCCCCCAAGCTCTCTTGTCTGGACTCAGTTGCACTGGGGACCCCCAATGAGCTCTGCCTTTGAAGGGACTCTCGAGTAGGTGCTAGGTACCTGGAACCAGGTCCTCTGGCTCCTCTGAACGAAGTGTGATGTTCTCATCTTTTGGGGGGAAGGGAAACTGAGGCTGAGGTCTGGGATGTGACTTTCCTCATACCCCCAACAGATCTTTAAATGCGATTTGTCGTTTGATTGTCTGTGGTTCCCCCTTCCTAGGAGTATAGATTTGTCACTGGAGACTTAAGAAGTGAAGGAACCGTGCTATCTTTTGTCAGTTTTGCTTTTCAAAGTCGGCATTATTTTCGCAAGACTAGCAGTGACAATTTCATTGTGTTTCTTGAAAGAAAATTACGCTTGTTGTTTAGTTTGCTTTCTAGCTGATACTTATTTCTCTTTCCCTTCAGCTTGTTTCTCGTGAAAATCCTTCAGTTAATGGTGTTAAGAGGTTAATGTCTAACACGGTGGTTAAGATTTTGAAGTCAGATATTTGTCCTGAGAGAGTTTGCTTTCTAAGAAGAATCAAAGGAAAACCCAGGATTCTTTTTTTTTTTCAGAACAGTTGCTTTATTTTGGAGTAGTGGTTTAGTCACTGCATGTACTAGAGTTAAAAGGGCTGAGTGTAACGCTCATTCAAATATTGAGATGTTTTAATTGAAAGTTAACATTCTGGGAACTCCCTTATGTTTTCCTTCTGTCTCCCAACTTGGAAGCTTTGGGGACTAAGTGTTCTTACTCATTTTATTTTCATTGGATTCAGTGTCATGATGCTAATTTGTGTAACTCCTTTGTTGAAAAAAATAATTAGCGGAGAGGTCATTCTAGGTTGAATAACTATTTCCATAGTACGTAAAATAAGTAGGAGAATAGTTTTTAAGATAGAACACTGTCTATCTTTGGATAGACACTATACAAGTCTTAATGTTCCTTTAACAATTTTAGAATCACGTGAGTTTTGGAAAGATTATTGTTCCTCTAGTTTATTTTTATTTTTGGTGAGGTCAGCAAGAATTAAGTGAAGGCCCTTGATTATGAGTGATTTCCTAGCTACCAGGACTTCAGTGCTCCTAGGAAGGGATTAAAGGAAGAGCCACCAGGCAATCTTTATGGGGAGTCTAGAGCGGGAAATTACGCTCAGAATATGTGTTCTCTGAAAAAGCTTTTATGGCAGAAGAGAATTAATATCAGAGGAAAGAATTTAGAGACGGGACACTGTCCCCCAGGGATTGATAGGTTCTGCCCAGAATTTAGAGGTAATGAAGTATCTCAGTGGCTCCTAATGAATACTAAGTACTAAACGCAGTTTGCTGTGAGTGTCAAAAAGAAATGTTAGGAACATTTTGTTATGTTTTTGTAAGAAATAATTAGCAGAGGATTAAGGTGAATTGAGGAGGAAAAGAAATGTGGTGGTTATGGCATGGAAATTTTACAGATACAGCTTCTTACCAGCTTCTCCCCTGCTTTGTGATAGAAACTCAGTCAGCTTTTATTTTTTCTGGTTAAGTCTTGTGATATTCTGTCAATGTCAGATCATGCTCTTTGCTGTCCTTTCCTTTCAGAAATTTACAGGCTCAGAATGAGACTGAATAATTCTATCTTCTCTTTCAGTAAGAAAGTTCCAGGGGATTAGTAAAGATGTCACCTTCTTTGAAATGTCTTCTCAAACTTGACCTGGAAGGAGTTATGTATATCACTTGAAAAAAAGTAGTTACTTTCATTAGCAAAGTAATAACTTAGCTTTATACTGTATGTTTTCAACATGTGTTAAGAAGCTTATAAAACTTTTATATATATGTTTTCAGCAGTAAAGCGTGATGCTACGAGTGACACTTCTATATTTTTGATCATGCTCCTTTAAGCTGCTTATTAATACTGAATCCATGCATTCCTGGTCTTCAGGGAGCTTCATGAATGTTGGCAATTTATGCTGACAGTTTTTCACTCTTAAAGGAATTGGGAGAAAAGGTTTTTGTTGTTACCACACTTTGGTCTCTTTTATAAAGCTATGCCTTAATAGAGTTTTCTTCTTTTCTTGGAAGATTTTATTTATTTATCTTTAGAGAAAAGGGAAGGGAGGAAGAAAGGGAGAGAAACATCCATCAGCTGCCTCTCGCACCCCCCCAATCGGGGACCTTGCCTACAACCCAGGCACGTGCCCTGGCTGGGAGTTGAACCGGCGACCTTTTGGTTCGCAGGATGATGCCTGACCCACTGAACCACACCAGTCAGTGCTGATAGAGTTAATTTGGAATGGGACGTAAGTCTTTTTGCCTAGTGGTTTGGTTTATAAAAAAACAACCACCACCAGAAAAACAACAACCAAAAACACGCCAAAACCTTAAGTTCCTTTAATCATAGTCATTCTTGTTTCTTCTCCAATTGTTCCTCATAAACCCAAAGAGAAGTTTCTGTTTCTTGTCATAATTTGTTTAAACAGAAGTACTATGGTACAACCTGTTCTGTGGTTTGAGGGTAATTTATATTTTACATTTTAAAGTCCCTTCTCTCCCTCAAGTTAATTAGACCTGTTTTTCCCCCTTTCCCAAAACTAAAATTAGTTACTGATAGATAAAAAAATTTTGTGATCAGTTTTTGTCAGAATGTATAATATTTATGTGCCCAGTAGTATGTGGCAGTCTGCCCAAGTGATGAGGTAAGAAAAAAAAAAAAAAAAAAACAGATTAAGGAATCAGGAGATGAGGGTTTAAGTCCTAGGTTTACCAGCTTAATTAGCTGAAAACTCTTGTACAAATTATTTAAGGAGGCTGTAGCGAAGGTGACTGACCTTTACGTGTGCTTAATCAATCTTATTTAATACTCATAATCGTCCTTCAAGGTAGATTCTATTTTCCCTATGGATACTGAACTCAGAAAGTAAATACTTTGACCAAGATCACACAGAAAGTGTATAGCAGAGCTGGGCTTCAACTTCAAGGCTTTGAATGCTTTTATGAGTCTATATTTAAAGAGTGGGAAAGATAACATTTCTATCATAATACTTCTGTTGAAAAAGTACAGGAAGCTTCTTTGAAAAGATAAAGTGCTCTTCAGATGAGATTGGGCGCGTCCAGGGCGGTACGGCCATAGCCAAGGTAAAGTGCTCTTCAAACGTTAACTTCTGTGCTATCTTACAGCAACAATGAACAGATGTCATCTAGGTTCTTGGACTACTTGTTTCTTTCAAGGCACCATTATGCTTGACTGTTAAGGAGGATAGAGAGGATAAACATTATACCGTCATTGAAGGAGCTTACTAACATGATGTAGAAAGGAGGAAGTGTGCGGAAGTGCTAGTGAAAGATGAGTTTTAGGTGCTGCATGTTTAGGTGGAGTGAGACCAAGCATCTTTACCCCATCTCTTCCACTCAGTCCCGGCTGTGTGTCTGTAGGTTAGTGTAGTACCTTTTCCAGCTTGTTCTCTGTCTCTTCCTTTGCTCTTAGGGTTATTTCCACTTCTCCATCTAAACTTTTCCCCTTCTTCATTGAGTGTTTTCTTGTACTGTGTTTATTCCTGAGGTATGACATACGCCTGTCGGACCTTTGGAACTCTTTCTTTATCGTGACTCTATATTTCAACCCTTACCTTTTCAGACTTCTGTTCCTCCAGCAAATATTTACTGAATGTGCATTAGATGCCAGAATACAGAGCTAGACATGCGGATTCTTGCTCTTACGGAGTTTATTCCGGTGGGAAGCAGAGTTGACCAGGTATCTGATAAATACTGACATTTAGGCTGTGCTCTGAAGGAAACAACCCAGGGCTGACAGGGAGAGATGCAGGAGTGAGGCGGGCACTGTGTATTCACAGGGATTGGGGTTGTCAGTCATGACACCCTTAATCCCCCTACAAAGTTATGGTTACAACATACCATTCAGTAAATTATGGTTGCCCGCTGCTGCCACCACACAATAGAAGTCTTCATTTAAGATTGCTACATGTAATGTTTGTCTGTTACTTAAAGTGTGATGACACTGGGTTTGCTGTGGCTTATAAATATCCAGCAGGCTTGACTAATGAGTTTAGTATTTTAATTCTAATGTGACCTAAATTTAATTAGTTCTCATTTTTTCCCCCCAAATAACTATTCCTTGGAAGTTGAATTCAGTGAATTTGAACACTAGATACATGCCATGCCTTCAGGTGTATTTGTAGCAGGGAATAAGCTGAAGTGCTTTATTTAAGATGACAGATTTAGGAGAATTGTCCTGAATTTGAGAGAAAAATGTAGGCATCTGCTAAGTGTTTATATAATAATATCTGTAATCTTCTTTGGTGCCTTTCTTCTAATAATAAAAAGTACCTTTTAAAAATCTATTGATTGATTTTAGAGAGAGAGAGGAAGGGGTGGAGAGAGAGAGAGAGATAGACAGACAGACATCGACACTGACCCATTGCTCCAGTCATTCATGTGTCCATTGGTTGACTCCTGTATGTGCCCTGACCAGGGATTGAACCCACAACCTTGGCATATCCAGATAATGTTCCAAGCAACTGAGCTACCTGACCAGGGACCAAGAATTAAAAGTATCTTTCAAACATTCTTTTTAGTACTACCTATTGGAATATCTTTTTTCCTTTCGTTTTTAAAAAAAAGTATTGATTTTTCTTAAGAGAGAGAGAGGAAGGGGGGAAGAGAGATAGAGATAGTGATTGATTTGTTGTTCCACTTATTCATGCATTCATTGGTTGATTCTTGTATGTGCCCTGACCAGGGAGCTAACCTGCAACATTGGTGTCTTAGGACGACAGAGCTACCTGGCCAGGGCCTTCCTTTTTTTTTAGAGAAAAGATGAGGGTAAGAACTGAGCTTTGGAACATAGCAGCATTTAAAGATTGAGTCAAAGGGGAGAAATCAAGGATTTTGAAAAGGAGACCCAGTGAGGGAACAGGAAAATCCCAACAGTGAGACATTGAGGGAAGCTGGGGTGGGGAAGGAATGTTTTAAAAGTAAAGAAGCTTGGGCCCTGGTTGGATAGGTTTCTTGGTTAGAGCTTTGTCCTGACATAACAAGGTTGTGAGTTCGGTTTCAGGTCAGGGCACATACAGGAAGCAACCAATGAATGTATGAATAAGTAGAACAACAAATTGATGTGTCCATCTCTCTGTCTCTCCCTCGTTCCCTCTCCCCTTCCCCTAAAATCAATACATTAAAAAAAATTAAAAAATAAGGAAACTCATTACTTGTTTGTATTTCTGCTAAGCGGTCAACATAGGTAAGAATATAGAATTAGCAGTTGGCTTTGGAAAGAAGATCATCAGTAATCTCCATAAGTGATCTTGAGGGAAGGCAAAACTGGATCAGTCTGAGAAGTAAACGTGAAGTGAGGAAGTGGGAACCAGCACTGCAGAGTGGAATCATACTTTTTTCTGTAGAATTAACTGAGATAGATTTCACATTTCATCATTTGTTTGTTTCAGCTTCCCAGGATAAGACATATATTATTCCATCAACCAGAGTTACTTTGTTTTAGGCATATATGCCAATCATATAATGAAACATCCAAAATTTTGCTGAGTTGAAGAGGATTAATATGCATGTTTGATTTGGGGAATATTTCAGTCTACCTGACAGGTGAAAACAGGGCAGAAAAATGTCTTCCCGAAGTCTTGAATAACACTATAGTGGCATTGACTCTAGAGCCAAGCAGTCTGCATGCAAAATCTCAGTGCCTCTACTTACTTCCTAGCTGTGCGAATTGAGCAAGTTGCTTAACCTCTCTGTGCCTCTCCTCATCTATAGAATATCATATAATTGTAAGAATTAAATGAGTTGATATATGTAAAGAACAGCACGTAGCACTGTATGTGCCGGTGTCATTTTCAATGTTGTTATTATAACAAGATAAAGACTACAGAGGCTGTCCAGAAAGTATCCAGGCACACAATGTGAAAAATAGAGGAATTTATTGGAGATGCAAGATACAAGAAACATTGTACATAGGACAAAGACACCTCAGTTCCCTTCAAAGTAGGCACCTTGGGACCTCACACAGTTCTCCCAGCATCTCTTCCACTGTTCAAAACATTCTACAAAATCCTATGTTGTAATCGCCATCAGCTGCCCTGTCTTACTTTCCTGAATCTCATCAATGGTTTGAAATCTCTTCCCTTTATCAAAGGTGATTTTAGTTTTCGGAAAAGCCAGAAGTCTCAGGGCACCAAATCTGGGCTATCGGGGCCTGAGACACCTGGGTGATTTTGATGTTTCGCCTAAAAACACTGCATGAGAGGAGTCGTGATGCATGAGGAGGCGCCTTGTTGTGATGAAGCTGCCAGTCACCAGTTCCCATAGCTGTAGCCTTCTGAAGCATCCAGATAGTTTTTATGGAGGAATGTTCAAGCTTAATGCAAGATTGGATGGAGATTGGTTGCTTTACTTGCTCAGTCATTTTGAATGTGAGGGCCACACAGTACACATGTTCACCCAGTGGCATCTACCACCCCCACTGACTAGTACAGTGAAGTCATCATTGTTCATGCATGTGCATTCCAGTCCACTCTCGTTGGCTGCCAGGTTACATCCATGGCACAAAAACCGTTCTTGTTACATTAACAATGACTGGACTTTTTCTGGACAGACCTCATCTTATATATCCTTCAAAACGAGAACAAATAATGGTGATATTTAGATTGAAGTTAAACATGTTTTGAGAAAACTTGAATAGGGAATAGGAAGTTGAAGCAGCATATATGCACCTCCTTCCCCTGAATGCCCTTCAGGCTAAAGTAAGAGGTAGAGTCCTTACTGGAAAAAAACCTAGAAAGCAACAGTGTCTGAAAGAGTTCCAAATATAAGATAGATGGCAAAAATTTGAGGATTTTGTAATATATGTAGCAAAACAGGCTAGAGCCATTTTAGGAGCAGAAGAACATTTCTTTGCAGAACAGGTAGAATATATTAGCACTTGAATTTTACCATCTATTTATTATTTTATTTTATTTTCAATATTTAAAAATTTTCACCGAAGGTCATGCTTATTTTTTTTCAGATATAAAACAAGTTTATCTTTAAAACAATGAAATTCTCATTAGAATATTTTATATATTCAAATAACTGGTTCAGATATCGAACTGTATCTGCATAAAGGTCGAGTTTTCATTCTATGGTAGTTCCATTAAATGCATTTTCATATTCTTAATGAGATAGTCAGTTGATGTAGTCACATATTAATTTTCTATTGAATGAAAATCCTTTTAGTCTCCTCCTCTGTGTGTGGAATTCCACATTTGTCAGAAGAATGCTGTCTGGACGAGTATTTCTTCTTTTTATCTTTGTTGGACTTAATGCAGCTCGATTTTCTGGAACTTCTGGTTGTCTCTAGTTGTATTCCTTCTTAGTTGTGGAGGGAGATGCAGCGTGTCTGTCTAGGTCTCCATCTTGGCTGGAAGTCTATTTTTTTAAAATATACTTTATTGATTATGCTGTTACAATTGTCCCAATTTTTCCCCCTTTGCTCCCCTCTGTCCAGTACCCCCCTTCCCTCCAGCATTCCCACCCACCTTATTAGTTCATGTCCGTGGGTTGTGCCGGTATGTTCCTTGACTTCTCCATTTCCTGTACCGTTCTTAACTCTCCCCTGTCTATTTAGTACCTACCAGTTATGCTTCTTAATCCTGGCACCATTTCCACATTTCTTCCTCTTCCCTCTCCCAGCTGATAACCCTCGCATATGATTTTAAAAGATTATTCTGGCTACATTGTGGACATTTTTGGATAAGAAAATTAGAAATTGTGGGAAATTTGGAAAGAGAAGAGGGGGAAGTATGCTAGTTGGGGTGGTGGTTTGGATTAGGCTGTAGGCAGTGGCGATGGAGGAAAGCAGAAAGGCCCTGTAGATATTTTAGAAATAGGACAGCAAGACCTAATGGATTGGATATGCGGGAAGAGGGAGGTGTCAGGTGTGATTTCCAGATTTCTGGTATGAGCATCTGGGTGGATAAAGTTGCCATTTCTGAGATGGAAACACTGGAGGAGGAGAAGATTTTGGCTAGAGTTGGGAAGTGGAATGAAGACCTCAATTTTAGTCATCCTAAATGTGAGCTGTGTGAAAACACACAAGCCAGGACGTCAAACCAGCAGTCTGAGCTCATGCTCCGAAGGGCTGGAAATAAATCTGGATGCTTTTGGTATATAGGTCATAGCTACAGCCAGGAGAAACGGAGGGGATTACCTAGAGGAAAGGTATGTATAGATTAGGAAGAGAAGAGTGCTGAGGACTTATCTCTAAGGAATTTAAGAGAAGAATCTCAGAAATGGAGAGAGGAGGAGCATGTGTCAAGAAGGAAGTGATTCACCTGTCTTGTTATTTTAGCAACATAGAGATCCTTGATGATCATAGCAAGAACAGTGTTGGAGGAATGGAGGGCCAGAAGCCAGATTGAAGTGAGTTTAAGAAGTGGGAAGGGAGGTGGTGGAAGTGGTTTGTATATTTTGATTAGTTAGTGTCTGTCTCCCCAAAAGGAGCAATACTTTAAGAAGAGGTAATATAGTAAGGTCCATGAAGACAGGACCAACATCTTTTCATTTTTGTGTTCTTCACTGCTTAGCTGTGGTGGGGTGCCAGGAGGGTGTATTAAAGGAGAAAGGCGTGAGGGAATGAGGATACTTGCAAAATGGGGAGAGTAATGATTCTCATGGTTTTTATTTGTGGCCTAGGAGTTTAAGGGCTTATGTACTTCTCAGTTTTGCTCTTACTAATCTTTCTTTTTGCATCCTTCCTACCTAATGGGTCTTTGTATTTTGCTGTTAGCTTTTTAAGTTAGTTCCTTACCTTTTTCTTACTGTTTTCCTGTGTTGTTGTTGCTATAGTTAATTAGCTGATATGCTTGGTTATTTACTTTATCTTTTTATTCATTTACTTATCTATTGGCTTTTATTTCCATACAGGATACTGTATAATTGTGACTCTAGACTTGATTTTGGTTTCTATTTTGTTTCCCATTTACATATTCTTTGCTCAGAGTCTAGTTGGCTATATTGAACTAACATTAAATATTTTGACTCTTCTTTTCTAAGCTTTTTTAAAAAGTATAGTTTATTGGTTATGCTGTTATAGTTGTCCCAAATTTTCCCCCTTTGCCCTGCCTCCACCTAGTATCCCTCTTCCTCCAGCAATACCCCACCCCCTTAGTTCATGTCTGTGGGTTCTCGAGGGTAAGTTCTTTGGCATCTCCATTTCCTATACTGTTCTTAACATCCCCCTTCCCATTCTGTACCTACCAGTTTGTACTTCTTAATCTCTGCACCTTTCCCCCATTCTCTCCCTTCCCCCTCCCAACTGATAACTCTCCAAATGATCTCCATTATCTATGATTCTGTTCCTGTTCTGCTTGTTTGCTTAGTTTTTTGTTTTTTTGTTTTGTTTTTTAGATTCAGTTGTTGATAGTTGTGAGTTTGTTGTCATTTTAATGTTCATAGTTTTGATCTTCTTTTTCTTAAATAAGTCCCTTTAACATTTCATATAATAATGGCTTGGTGATGATGAACTCCTTTAACTTTACCTTGTCTGGGAAGCACTTTATCTGCCCTTCCATTCCAAATGATAGCTTTGCTGGATAGAGTAGCCTTGGTTGTAGGTCCTTGCTTTTCATTGCATTGAATACTTCTTGCCAGTCCCTTCTTGCCTGCAGTTTCTTTTGAGAAATCAGCTGATAGTCTTATGGGAACTCCTTTGTGGTTAACTCTCTTCTTTTCTCTTGCTGCTTTTAAGATTCTCTCTTTATCTTTAACCTTTGGCATTTTAATTTTGATGTGCCTTGGTATTGCCCTCTTTGGGTCCAACTTGTTTGGGACTCTGTGCTTCCTGGACGTGTATCGTATGTCTGTTGCTTTTGTCAAATTATCTTTCCTTATTTTTTCACATAAGTTTTCAATTTCTTACTATTCCACCTAGAATTTTATATCATGACTTTTCTGGGGAAGGGCTAGGTATTTTATGCATATTGTCCTTGTTCTAGCATTCTTTAAAAAAAATATTGATGTAACACAAAATTAGCCATTTTGAAGTGAATGATTCAGTGGGATTTAATACATACACAATGTTGTGTAACTGCCGTTTCTGTCTAGCTTCAAAACATTTCCATCACTCCAAAGTAAAAGCTCTTTTCCAATTAAGCAATTTCTTTTCTTTCCTCCTTTCCACTAGCCCCTGGAAACCAGCAATCTGCATTCTGCTTTTATGGATTGGTCTGTTTTGGATACTTCATATAATGGAATCATACAATATACGTGTAACCATTTGTGAGTGTGTATACTGTAATTTGTTTATCCACTCAGCCGTTGAACACTTGGACTGTTTTTACCTTCCGGGCATTGTCATTCGTGCTCCTGTAAAGATGTGTGTACATGTACTTGTTTTCGGTTGTTCTGGGTCTATACTTATGCGTGGAAGTGCAGGGCAGTAGAGTGAGTGTGATTTGAGTTCTTGGCTGGGTTTAGATTAGGCTTGAGAATCTCTTTCCTGTATGTTTAATTTGTTGAGGGATGTGTTCTCTTAACATACTGGCTTTATTATTTGCATTTTACTGATGGTATAATTGAGGCACAACATCTGCATCATCTTCAGAGCAAGTCAGTGATGGAGCTGGGAGTTTAAGACTTAATCACGTTCTTTGTGTAAGGTGACCCATTTAAAGACATGTTGCATTTACATGAAGTTGTTTGAAATGGGCTTCCTGTATCTCTTCCTGAAGAGATATTGTTCAGGTGCTGGTAAGCAGATGTTCTCTTTCCATAGAGGACAAGACAAGAGGGAATATGTTTAAATTGCAAAAAAAGGGATATAGATTACAAATTAGAAAGGAACTTCCTGACTGCAAGATGCTGGAATGTTACCAAGGGGGGTTGTGAGATTATCTTCCCCCAAAGATTTAGTAACTATGTTTCTAGGATGATTTAGGTTTGGGCTTGTCGAGAAATGAGGGGGATAACAAAGATGACTTGTTGAGGTTCCTGATAACCCCAAAATGTAGTTGTTTGATAGTTAATCAAATCAGTATTTCTGGCATTTTAATAAGTATATTTTCATTTTCCTTATGAAGAAATAACCAATAATGAGTAGGTGAATTGCTCAAGGTCTTCTGGTAAAATAGAAGATTCACGTTCTGAATTTTACACTGAGGAATGTGTTCTTTATCATAAATGAGTTTTCATGGCTGCATGATGTTTATTTTATTTTACTTATTTTATTATTTTAAAAGAGGTTTTATTTACTTTTAGAGAGATGGGAGGGGAACGAGAATGAGAGGGAGAGAAACATCACTGTGTGGTTGCCTCTGGCGCGTCCCCACCTGGGGACCTGGCCTGCAACCCAGGCATGTGCCCTGACTGGGAATTGAGCCAGCGACCTTTGGTTCACAGGCTGGCACTCAATCCACTGAGCCATATTTTATTTTTTATATGATGTATTTTTGTTATGATTTTCTTTCTAAAACATGGGGATCAAGGCAGCATCTTTGGCTTCTGTAAAGTATGTGATTTGAGAGTTGTTGGCTCGGTTTAGATTCAGACTGAGACTCTCCTGTAAAAATTAATTTGGGCTCCTGTTATACATGTAGAAATAGGAACACATTATCAATAACAGATTACAGTAATAAATTCTTTATTACTAGTTTAGGAAGTGCTAGGTTAAAATTACTTAGATGAAGCTGCACATGACATAAATGTATTTTGGGTTTGTGGTGTCTGGAGAAATAGAAACCCAGAAGATGGGCAAGTGAACAGTAGATTCTATCGTAGAATATGAACATAAAAGTATTCATTAAATGCAATGTTAAGTTCCCAGCATATTTATTGTATTTATTGATTTTAGAGAGAGAGGAAGAAGAGAGAGAAACAAACATTGATTTGTTGTTCCACTTACTTATGCATTTATGTGGTTGCTTCTTATATGTGCCCTAACCAGGGATTGAACCTGCAACTTTGGTATATCAGGAAAACACCCTAACCAACTGACCTACCCCTCTAGGGACTGTATTGAGCTTTCTTGAATTGGCAACAGCTGTTAATCTCTGCAGGCTAGAAGAGAAGGGAGCCAACTTTTAAACATTTACAGTGTGCTGGAAATTTTATATTTGTTCCTCCATGTCATATTCATTACAAACCTATAAAATGGATGATGGTGTTTTTTTGTAAAGGACCAGAAAAATTAAAACCTCTTCTTGCCAAAGGTTATATAAATGGTTAATGGCAAATCTGAGATGGGAAAGGTAGTCTTCTGTTTCAAGCATAGTGTTTTTTCAAATTGTGTTCTCTGGAGATACTAAAGGATGGCTGTGAGAATAAGGAAGAAGTTTTGTCTTACCGCTCTGCTTAAATCAGAGCAACTCAGCTCTGATCTATTTTATATTTTAGTGTTTTCACATAAGATTTCATTTGGAAAAAGGGTTTTGCTTCTTAAAGAGAGAAAAGAAAAAGAAAGAAAGAGAGAAAGAGAGAGGGAGAAAGAGCGAAAGAGAAAAAGAGAGAGAGAGAGAGAGGGAGAGAGAGAGAGAGAGAGAGAGAGAGAGAGAGAGAGAGAGAGAGAGAGGGAGAGAGAGGGAGAGAGAGAGAGAGAGAGAGAGGAAAAGGAAAGAAGAAAAGAAAACCTGGAAGAGACCACTGAGGAACAGTGAAAGAAAATTAACCTGAATATTGAAAAGATGGCTAAATTATATAACTGTTAATCAAGAAATTGTGTCAGAGTTTGAAGTGACTTGATGTCACAGCCACATGTGCAAATGCAGTTATTCTGTCCTTAGGGAAAGTAGGGTAGTGGGAAACGAGCATGGACTTGAGAGTTGGATTTTTAGCCCCGCCCTTGGGTAGCTGTGGCATTTGGGGATACTTCTTTAAACCTGGTGTGCACAAATGTACAGTGTGGTGTTAACACTTATCTTTGAAGAATGATAAGGATCAGAAATAACATGTAAAGTGTCTGGCTCATAGTAGATTCCCACCCCCCACCCCCCCCAAAAAATACTAGCTATTGCTAAGATGATGATGTTGATGGCCATTTTTTTTAGTGTAGTATCGTCATTTCCCTTCCTAGATAGGGAGGGATCCTAGAATAGCTCCCAACTGCCTGAAGAGATTCTGCCATATCAGGGATAGGCAGCCCTTTACCTCTCTTTGTACCCTTGATAGGAGCTTAGCATGCTTGTTTTTTATAAAGTTACTCTTTAAAAACTGCACTTTAAAGTTGATCTTTAAATTGTTCATGATTATTTATTTATGGATGCCTTTATCTTTGATGAAATGAGAAAACTTGGATTTCATTGGACTTTGAAAGAAGCAGTTGTGGAAAGGAACCCCATACAATGAGTTGAGAGACCTGGTCTTTTGTCTCAGAGCTGCCCTTAGTGAGTCTTACAATGATGGACAGGTAGATTTAACTTTTTTAAGGTCTTATGTTCAAAATGATAGGTCTAAGTCACTTTTAATTCTTTGCATCATGATTTTGACCAAAAAGTTAACAAAACTTTAATTTCATTGCCAAAATTAAAAAGAAAAGTTACAGTATTATTTTTGGAGAAGGAGCCTTATCCTGTTTTGAGCTGGCAAGCTCTGGTTCATACTTACTGAGCATGTCCAGGGCAGTGTTTTGTTTAGAAGGCCGTTGTAGATCTTTTGCCTAGAGATCAAGAAGGGAAATGTGTGACTTGTAGACTATCAGAGCAGAGCCCTGCTGGGTAGTTTAGTTGGTTAGAGCATCGTCCTAATGCACCAAGGGTGCAGGTTCGATCCCTGGTCAGGGCACATAGAAGAATCAACCAAAGAATTTGTGAATAGATAGAGTAACAAATTGATATCTTCTCTTTCTCTCTCTCTCAAATCAATCAATAAATAAAAAAATATTGCCCTGGCCAGGTGGCTCAGTTGGTTGGAGCATTGTCCCTTACACCAAAAGGTTTTGGGTTCGATTCTTGGTCCAGGCACATACCTAGGTTCAGTCCCCTGATTGGGGTGAGTACAGGAGGCAACTGATTGATGTTTCTTTTCACATTGATGTTCTCTCTCTCTCTCTCTCTCCCTCCCTTCCTCCCTTCCTCCCTTCCCCTCTCTAAAATCAATAAACATAACCTTGGTTGAGGATTAAAAAAATTAAAAAGAATATCAGCAGAATCAAAACTAAGAACAGTTGTAAGGGAGCTAATTTGAGAGGTTATCGTTTGCTTTTGCGAGGATAGTTGGACTCTTTAAACCCATAGTATTTTTGTACTTCCTTGAGGATAGCACTTGCCACATTTCAGTATGGTAGTTAAAATTACAGTGTATTGATTGTATCCCTACTAGACTGAAATTTCTTTGAGGTTGGAGGCCTTTTGTATTTGGTTAAATTTTGCTTGTTTTGTTTCTTTCTTTTTTCATCTCTTTGTCCTTGTCACCTACCAATAGGGTTTGGCTCAGAGTATAGTACCTGCCCCCCCAATTATGCTAAATGGAAAAAAATGAATCAAAGTCAGCAGACATATTTTCAGATTGCTTCTACCACTAGTTTTATAGCTTTGAACTCCAACTTTACCTCTTACTGGCTGTTAGATCATGGGCAGTAATTTCACATTGGGCCAGGTTTGTTAAATGGGAGGAGGGTAGGAGGGGGCTTTAGAGAGAGTATATAAAACATTAGCACTTAATAGTGGTAGTAGCTGTTATTACAAATGGATATTTTAAAAATGATCAGTAATACATTTTGCTTGAATGAGGAATATATTTTCACAGAAGTTAGTTTGCTGTGGCTTGAGTTCGTGGTAGTATTATCTCCTCTTGCACTTTTCTACTGGAAAAGAGCCATTTAGCATTTCTTCCTTTGTGGGCCCACAGGATAGTTTCATGGAGGATTTGTAGAGGGAGTTGGGTTCCTAGAATAGCTGCTAAAGACCTTGTTTTTAGTTTTTTGCAGATCTCTTTAGAGTGTTACTTATATTACACAGTCTCTCTTTTATGCAGACCGAATGCTGCTGACTCAGCTATTGTATATTAGCATGGTAAACATTTGTCACATTTGCCCCAGTCAGAAAATATTCTATGCTTCCCATCCTGCTTGATGCTCAACGATTTTTGTCTAGCTGTCTATGATATAGTGATAGTAAGTGACGAAAGTAGGCTACAGGGTAATATGTAGTATATATGTTCCATTTTGATACAGGAAACAAAAACTATTACATGCATGCATTTTTGTATGAGCAGTGAGTTGCATGTTTATCTCAAGAGGGTGAAATAGGAGGGGTTGCGAGGGAGACTGACCACAGACTGTTGTTTTACCTGTTGTTAGGAGCATGTGTTACCTATTTTTTAAAAATGAAAGTTTTGACTTTGAGTTAATTGTAAATTTAGTTGAGATAATTGTACATTTAATTGAGGTCATTGTACAGTTGCTGAGAAGAAATAGAGAGAAAAAGAGATCCTGTGTGCCCTTTACCCAGTTTCCCTTAATGGTAACATTTTATAAATCCGTAGTATACTATCAAACTAGGGTATTGCCATAGATACAGTCAAGATGCAAGTCTAGAAACAGAACATCACCACAGACTACAGTATTCCCTCACTTGTTGCGGGTATTATGTACTAGACCCCCCGCGATAGGTGAAAATACGCGAAGTAGGAACCTTATATTTATTTTAGTATTTATATATATTTTAAGGCTTTATAAACCCTTCCCACACACTTATAAACTGTTCCCAGTCCCTTATTAACCTTTCCCACTCCCTTGTTAACCTTTTCCACACTTTTATAAACAACTGCTTATGTTCTTAAAACATATTCTACACTCTTAAACCTACGTAACTTTAACAACATATGTATACAGTACTGCAAAATCCCGCGATATAGTGAAAAATATGTGATAAATAATTAAATATAATATTTTAAAAAATACTGTGATACAATGAGACCGTGATAAGTGAGCCGCGATATAGAGAGGGACTACTGTACTCTCCTGGTGCCTTTTTGTAGCCACTCCCACCCCCAAATCACAAAGGTCTTACAGTGCAGAGGATAAAGTTGTAGTAAAGTGTTGTGCAAAGAATCAAGGAAAAAAACCCACTGGGGAAGGTGACTTATCTCCTCCTACCCCAGTCCTGCCTGTTATCCCTGGGGATCAGTGATCTGTGTCCCTTTGTTATTTCAAGAATATTATGTAAATAGAATCATATAGTATGTAACTTTTTGGATTGGCCGTTTTTTACTCAGCAAAATTCCCTAGAGACTCATCCAAGTTGCACATACCTGAGATTTAAAGTGAGGTGGTTAAGAGTGTGCACTCAGGCAGCTGATTTGATTTTTAAACTCTCTTCCATGTGGGCAAATCATTTCAGTTCTCCAAGCCTCAGTCTTGTGTTATGTGAAACAAAGATAATGATAGTACCTATCTTCATATGTCATTGTGAGAAATAAATGAGACATTGTGTGGAAAGTGCTTAGCACTGCAAGTGAGTAGCAAATGTTCAATGAATGTTACAAGTATTTAAAAATGTGTTATTTTCTGCCACTTTATCAGTTGGATAATTGGATAAATATTGGGATTTTTCTGTCATGTACTTATAGAACTTTTAAGATTATTGTTATTTTTAAGATAAGGATACTTTGAATGCTGTTTCAAATTTAATCTTATATGTGATTATTTTAAAATAGTAATGTTGGATTATATTTATTGTATTAATTTGTATGAAAATATTTTACACTTTCTCCTGCATTACTCATATTTCCTCAGACTCATATTCATAAAAAATAGGAAGTGATTCTAAACTATTGGTTTTCTCTCTTTAATCTGCTCTCCCTGAAGCATTACTTTCCATGTTTTCTTCCTAGTATTTATCAGTACTTGGAAGTATCATCAGTTTTTAATTACATAAATAATCATAAGCTTCTTGAGGGCAGGGATGTTCTTGTTTACTGTGGTATCCTCAGTGCCTAGAATAGTGCTGAGCACATAGTAGATGTTCAATAAACTATCATTGGTTTTGCATCCTTTCCCCTGCCCTTAAGTGTCTTTTAGTTGGAAAGTTGGGGAAATGGAATCCAGCTTCTAATGAGTAACTAGGATCTTAAATCCGGTGTCTTGTTTTGATTGGCTGAGAAATGTGATTGGTGAGGTGGAGGGGCACCTGGACCTTTTAGCATAAGAGCTCTGCATTTAATAATTTGACTTCTTTTCCCGAAGCCTTCAGGGGAATTTTTCCTTTCCCTATTCTAGTCAGCCAAGAACCTGACCTGGGCTGACTCCCCCGTTGGAGAACACTGAACACAGTATCTGCTGAGCCAAGAACTGGGAGTCAAGCCCTGATAGTATCTGAAGGAAAAGCCTGGATTCAAATCCTGCTTTGGCGACTGACCCATCTTATGAACCTAGATGAATTTCTTAGCCTTTTCCAGGTTTTGTCTTTATTTGCCTGGTGAGTAATCTCATCTGTCCTGGGGCTTGTGAGGGTTCCTGGGTTAATGTTCTCAAAGCTCTTTGCAGTACTGTCGCTGTGGCCCTGGGGGTTTCCAAGAACCTTTGGGAGCCATGTGGTGCTCCAGGGAGGAGAGTTGGACTTCTCTTTTTCTCCTCAAGACGGTAGAAAACAGAAAGCTGCGACCCTGTGTGATCTGGCTCCCCTTCAGCCTCAGTACTGTTGGTGGATGAAAAGTATATTGTTGCGAAAGTCATTCGGCCCGTTTGCCTGAGGCGACTGGGGTCCGTTCCCATTTCTGGGGTTAAACAGTTTTTTGCCTCTGAAATGTCTTTCATCAAAAGCTACCTTTTTTTCAAATAAATTTTTCTTCAAAAACTGCCTTTTTTTCTTTGCTTGTTAATAGAAAATCTCTTGCCAGTTTTGTGCACTGAAGGGTCGCCTTCCTGGTCTTGATTTTGTATGATAGCTTGGGACTCAAAACTTGAGCTTCATTTTTCTTTGGGTTCAGTGCTTTCCTCCTTGTTCTTCCTTGAGTTTTCTGGGGTTCTTGTGTTCTCAGCACACTGTTTCCTTCAAACGTCATTTCTTTTTTCTTCATTCTTCTGAGGTAAGTGGGAGTAAGGAGATTGTCAGCTTCAAATTTGGGCTGTATGGCTCTCTATTTCTAGTTTTGATCACTCTTTGTTTTTGAGCACAAACTTTCCTGTGTTTTGGACATTATGTTACATCATTGTAAGTTATTTCAGAAAGCCCTAGTAAGCAAAATCTGTAGCAGAAAAGTCGGTGCTTTTTCCTCCCCTTTATTATAATAATAGTAATTAGAATTTATTTAGTTTTGTGTTCTCAAAGCATTTTGTAAAGTTATTAGCCTATTTGTGATGTACTGTGTAGAGCTCTTCCTTATTTTGAGTTTGTATATTAAAAACGTTGTGGGTGGTAGTGGATGTGAGTACAAAAAAGAGATTACATGACTTACTTATTTATCTCTTGGTAAATTCAGGCTGACGATCTTTGTATCAGGTATTGGATTCATTATTACCTCTTAGCCTGACTTCCTGGATGGACAGACCACTTGTGTTTTAGAGTATTTGTAATTCTGAATGTAAATGCAGCAGAGGATGCAGGTTCTGTATATAAGCATTTTATTTCTGGGTTTTGGCTTTTTATAAGGGGACTGTGTATAATATTGGTTTGTGTTGGTTTTGAGTCTATCCAGCTGTTTGCGAACAGTTGGTAAGGCACCCTGGTTCTGCTCCGCAGCCCCTCTCTCAGAAGTGACGGCAGGTGGCCCATCTTTGTGCGCACTCCCACTTACCGTGTGCTCTGGGTGTTGGTTTCTAACTTGGTTTTTACTTTAAAAAGTGCCATAGTAACCCTGCCTTGAATTTTTTGAGCTTTGTTTCTTCTAAGATACTCAAAGGACATTTTTCCTTTAGGTTAGAAAGGTGTTATTACTTTTCAGTTCATCCATGGAGGAAAACTTGAAATTCAGCAAGAGGATTTGTCTAAGAATATGTAGCAACTCTGGTAAAAAATCAGTTATTAGAGCTTCTTCTTAGTCTTATCTTTACCCTTAAATCTGGTATTCTAAACTGTAACCTCCCCTATCCCCATCCCTACTCTCAGACTATCACTTCCTCTGTACTTTGTTGTAAACATGCTGTGTTTCAAATATGAGGGTAGAAAAAGTATTGGTGCCATTTCTGAGATATGTATTGTTTTTTAATCCTCACTAGAGGAGTTTTCTTAAAAATTGATATTAGAGAGAGAGAAAGAGAGAAACATCAATGTGAAAGAGAAACATGGGTCACTTGCGTCCTGTACATGCTCATACCAGGGATCAGACCCGCAACCTAGGTATGTGCCCGGACCGGGAATCAAACCCATGACCTTTTGTTGTATGGGATGGCGCTCTAGCCAGCTGAGCCACCGATCAGGGCTGAGGTATGTCTTTTCTTTTTAGAGATATTTGACTTGTAGAAATTGAATTTATAACCTTGAACTCGTTAACAGTACCCCATAACTGACCACATTTAAAGAAAAATCTAGATATTTATAAGAGTTTGGGGTTTGTTTTGGGTTTTTCTCATAACTGGATATAAATACATATACATAGTCATTCTTCTTTTTCCTCATTTTTCTTTTTCATTGATTTTTAAAAAATTGAATGTATTGGGGTGACACTGGTTAATAAGATTAACCGATTTTCTTGGGGACTCTGTACTTCCTGGACTTGTGTGTCATTTTCCTTCACCAGGTTAGGGAAGTTTCCAGTCATTGTTTCTTCAAATAGGTTCTTGATCCCTTGCTTTCTCTGTTCTTCTGGTGCCCCTGTGATGCACATGTTGTTACGCTTCATGTTGTCCCAAAGGTCCCTTAAACTATCCTCATTTTTTAAAATTCTCTTTTCTTTTTGCTGCTCTGATTGGGTGTTTTTCTGCTACTTTGTTTTCTAACTCACTGATTCGATCTTCTGCTTCATCCAACCTGCTGTTTATTCCTTCTAGTCTATTCTTCACGTCAGATATTGTATACTTTAATTCTATTCTTTTTAATGGTTTCTATGTTCTTTTTTATTTTGTTGTAGTTCTAAGTTCCTTGAGCATCTTTATAATCACTTTTTTGAACTTCTGATAAATTGATTTCCTCCATTTCATTTAGCTCTTTTTCCGGAGATTTCACCTGTTCTTTGATTTGGGGCATGTTTCCTTGTCTTCTTTGGCTGCCTCTTTGAGTTTGTTTATATGTATTAGTTAGATCTGTTATGACTCCCAGCCTTAGTGGGGTGAGCATATGTTGTAGGTGTCCTCTGGGACCCAGTGGTGCTGTCTCCTTGATCACCTGAGCAAGGTGCTCCAGGAATGTCCCTTGTGTGGGTTATATAGGCCCTCCTTTTGTAATTGAGTCTTTTATTTTAAATTTATTTATTTTTAATTAATTAATTTATTTATTAGAGAGAGGGGAAGGGAGGGAAAAAAATATTGATGTGCAAGAAATACATTGAGCAGTTGCCTCTCGCACGCCCCCGACTGGGCACCTGCCCCGCAGCCCAGGCACATGCCGCGACTGGGACTCGAATCCAGGCCAGCACTCAGTCCACTGAGCCACATCATCCAGGGCTAAGTTTATTTTGTATTGTACTTTTTTCCATTACAATTTGTCTCCCTTCTACCTCTCCACACACATGTAATTGATTGCTGTTGGCCTGTTCATTCATGGCGTTGACCTTCAAGCTTGGTGACTGTGAGGATCCGCCCTAACAGTGTATGAGCTGCTGTGCAGGTGCTTACCGCATGAAGTGGAATTCACGTCATCAGGGTCTGGTGCCTGCTGAGATCTTTCTTTGGATATACTAATTGTGAAGGTCATTGGATCCTGCTCTGACGTTGTGGGAAGCTCACCACTGGGTGTATTGGTTCTGGGACCTCTTGAGAGGGACTCTGGTGTAGCCCAATGTGAATTGCTGCCTGTGACTGGCCCTGGGCAACCTGTTTGGAGCTACAAAACAATCCACAATTTGTGGCTGCCTCTGCTGGGCCTGGGTGTGCATGGGAAGGACCAAGCCGTGCATCAGTTCTGGCTTTTACCTGCATCAGGCCCAAGGGCAGATCAGCTAAAGTCCCAAGGCACCCCGAGACCCGCCTCCGCCTGCCTTCAGCTGCTGGCTGCCTGTAAGGCTCAGTCACGGAATGAGCCTCTGGCAGTGCTCAAGTTGCCTGAGGTAGGTTCTCAGTGAGTTACCAGGTTGGGGCGGGTGGTGTTCACCAGCTTGATACAGGTTCAAATTCAGTGCCAGTGTTGGGTGTGAAGCCACTCTGCAGATGTCCCAGAGTATACCAAGTCTAGTTGTCACCTGCTCCATGCTCATGCACTGTTGTGGCGGGGCAGGGTCTCAGGGAGTCATCAGGGTGAGGCCTGCAAAGTTTATCCGGCCCAAACAGTCAAGACTTGCCTGTGTGAAGGGAGGGCTCTGCACTGATTGGGTGTGCTAGGGAGAAATGGACCCCATCCTAGAGCCGCACAGCTCAGTCTGTCCAAGGTTCTGCCAGGGGCCCTGTCACAGCAGGGCAGGGCGGCCGGGAGTCAGGTGGATGGGGCTAGGAGATCTCCCGTGATGGGGAGGTAAGGCTTGTACGAAGGTGGTGGGGTGGCCCCTGCCTTAGAGCCATGCAGCTCAGTCTGTCCCACATTCTGCCCGCACCACGGCAGGGTGGAGCCACCAGGAGTTGGCAGGGTAGGGCTGCAAGGAGCGCAGAGGGTGGGGCTAGAAAATTTCCTGTGAGTGGGAGGCTCCAGTCAGGTTCATGGGAAAGTGGTGGCATGGCCCCCTCCCCAGCACCACACCACTCAGTCACTGAATACCCCCCGAGGGTGCCCAGACCTCTACACTCGGCCCAGGCAGCTGAGCCGTCAGCAGGGTGCACCCTCCACAGGGTCGGGGGACGGGGAGTGCAGAGGGTGGGGATATTGCAGTTCCCCAGGCTGTTGCAGTGTGGAGGGGGGTGCTCTGCCCAAGAAAGATGGCGCCTGCGGTGTGGGAGTGACTCAGCCCAGGGGTCCTGGTGGCGGTCCCTTTATCTCTCTCCCCAGAGCCGCAAAACCCAGTGTCTCCTCACGTGACTAGGGTACGCTGCCCCCCTTCCCCTGGAGCCCAGGGTGAGTCGCTGTGAACGAGATTTTGTGCGTTGACCCTTTGAGAGGACACCTGTGTGTCTAGCCAATTCCCGTCTTTCCCTGGCAGACAAAATCCTCCCCAATTTTCACAGCCAAGATATTTTGAGGACATCTCCTCCTGGCTCTGGCCCTCTGGTCTGGGAACCTGGTTTGAGGCTGAGACCCCACTCTTCTAGGGGCAACCTTGGCGGCTGAGATTTCCCTTCGGCACCTCTGCTGCAGCACGTGGGAGCGGGGCCCACTCTTCTAGTGTTGCCGCCCTTCCTCCCAGCCTCAGTGTGGCTTCTCCTGTATATCCTTGGTGATAAGGCTCTCTTCAGCCAGGCTTCAGTTGGTTATTCAGGTCGGTTGCTCTGTATTTGAGTTGTCATTCCAGTTTGGCTGGGAGGAGGTGAGTTTAGCTTCCACTTACCCAGCTGCTGTCTTGGATCTGAGCTGCATATTCATTCTGTTTATTCACCTGTTCTGTGCCCGGCACTCTGACAGACGTGGCTGTTGCCCTCACAGAGCTTACAGTCTAGTGAGGACAGAAGAGGCCTAAGAAGAAATTACACCGGCTATTAGATAGGTAGTAGTATTTTAGTTATCTTATCACTGTGCAAAGGCTGCCTGTAATGTCTGTTTTTTTTTCAGTACCACCAAGCATTTCTTTAACTCTTGGCACACCATGACTGGGTGTTCTACAGTTTAACTCAGTTCTGATACAATATATACCTGGAGATGGCGTGTGATCCCAGAGGTTTAAGGCCTCAGTCCCACAAAGCTACAAACACCCCCCTCTCCCCATGCCATTTGAAAGTTCAAGTTGTCGCCTGTGCTTCTGATTGACTGGTGATAGTTGTGAGGGTTTCATTAATTTGATGGAGCAGCTCACAGAACTCAAAACATTTACTTAGGTTTTCCTTTTAAGTAACTGTAAAGTTTTCCTTAAGTTTATTATAGTGATGATGCACTGCCAGATGAAGAGGTACCTAGGGCAAGGCCCAGAAGGGTCCCAAGTGTAGGCGTTTCTGTCCCCACGGAACTGGGGTGCATCACTCTCCTGGCATTAGAGTGTGTTCACCAACCTGGAAACTCATCAAATCTTGTTCAAGAGTTTTTACAGAGCTTTATCTGTAGGCCTTCTCCCACCCCCTGCCCCTTCCCAGAGACTGTACATGGGGACTCCTTTTTCTCCCTCAGGTGTGTGGGTAAAAAAGGGGCCACATAGTGACCCTGCTACGCTCAGAGGAGGCCAGCTTGTCAAGCCCTACAAACTCCAGGATGGTCTGAACATAAAAATTCATAACTAGAAACAGATCATGGTGTATAATCACATTCTAGGCCTGTAAATTCCTTGGCAGAAGTCAGTCTTTTTACCATTAATGAGCCTGTCTTTTGTCTTTTTTGCATCTGAGATAGCATAACTTTTTAAGGTCAGAGTAATTCCCTTTTCCAGACCCCTCAGGGCACACCCACCAAATTGAGCAGGAGACAGAACCCATCATTGTATCTTGGTCCCTAGATACCATCTCTTTGTGCTGTAAATGTTAACTATCCTATATCCACCACTGTAAAAGGAGTATGTGTCTGTCCGTTTCAGTCATTTATCTAGTCAGATTTCCCAGCTTTGCTCCCCCCCTTAATCTACCGCTGATAAATTTCACATAACCACTCTCTTATGTCTCCTCCTTTTATTCTAGTGTATAAAATAAGCTGCAGAACTGCCTTCCTTGGGTGCATTTTCTCAGTTCATTTGCTTCCCGGCTATTGTTATCAGTTTGGCTCCAATAAACTAATAAAAGTTCTTTATTTGGACATTTCTTTTTTATGTCGACAGGTATGTTTGGATCATATTTCATGTCTGACAAAAGGGTATGCACAGGTTTGACATAGTATGCACAATCACATTCTCTGTTAATTGTATTTTTTAAGATTTATATTCTACCCTAGTTGCCAGAGAAAGGTAAATTTACTGTGGCATCTGTCTATTTCCTGATAATTTTTCTTACTTTGATGAGTTGGTAGTTTTGTAGGATAAATAAATAGCAGATGAATTTATTATCTAGTTTCAGTTGGTACTTTATCAAATTTAGAGTGATTTTGGTCAAAGGGTTTGAAGTCCCCTTTTCTTTCATAAAATATGTAAATGAATTTCTATAAAGGAAAGAGTGAGGTTTTTTTTTCCCATTTTTTTCTCAGTATCATTTAATGTTTTTCAGTTTTGAGGAATGAACATTAAAAATATAAAGGAAGCAGATTTCCAATTGATATTGTAAGATGATGAAACATTGATTGTGGGCCTAGTACATGAAATAGGAGAGAGACTGTATAGAAGGTTTTGTTTTAGGCATTGGGGAGTTTTCTGTAGTGACTAAGAATCTAGACTCTTGAGCCAGAGTGCCTACCTGGGTTTGAATCCTGAATCCACCCTGACAGTGTGACTTGTTCTCTTAGGGTCTCCTGTGTCTTATGGGGAGACTGAGCATTGTAAACAAGTGCTAAGAACAGTGCCTGGGCCATGAAAAGCACTATGAACCTGTTAGTTATTATCTTAACCATTGGCTCGCGGTTTCTTTTTCTTTTTTTAAGTGACAGTGGTAAGATCTTCTCTATGAAGTGGTTTGGAGACCTCTGTGGTGGACAGTCTCGATTTGCCTAGAAGAATTTGTCTGATTGTTTACAGGACTTTGAGCCCTAAGTTTTTTTGTTTTTCTTATTGCCATTTTAATTCTTCATTACAGCATAAAGTCATTCTAGTACAAACGTTGTAATTAACAAATAGTGATCTTTTAATCCTTGTTGGAGCCCTATTATATACATACTATCTGTACAGTGGTCCCCCCTTAAACCACACTTTTGCTTTCTGAGGTTTCAGTTACCCATGGTGAAACGCAGCCCAAAAATATTAAATGGAAAATCCCACTTCATTTCATGTTATCACTTAAACATTGTATCATCTCATCAGGTAGAGTGGACATTGTATCTCACATCATCACAAGAAGGGTGAGTGCAGTTCAATAAACTAGTTTTGAGAGAGACCATATTCACATAACTTTTATCACAGTATATTGTTATAATTGTTCTATTTTATATTAGTTATTGTTAATCTCTTACTGTGCCTAATTTATAAATTAAACTATCATAGGAAAAACTTTATCAAAGGTATAAGAAAAAACATACAGGGTTTGGTATTATCTGTGGTTTTGGTCATCCGCTGGGGGTGGGAGGTTGGGATATATTCCTTGTGGAAAAGGGGAATCTACTGTGGTTAACGTTTTTTAGATGAGAGAAGGGAAGTACGAGAGGTTAACTAACTGTCCTGGCCTGTGTGTCTCGGTTGGGTGTCATCCTGCAAACTGAAAGGTCACCGGTTTGATGCCTGGGGTACGGGCCAGGTCCCTGGTTGGGGGCGTGCGAGAGGTGGTGTTTCCCTCTCACGTTGACGGGTATGTCCCTCTCTCTTGCTCCCTCCCTTCCCCTCTCTCTAAAAGTAAAAAAGATGACAGTTGGCATTTAATCAAGCCAGTCAGATTTCAGGGGCCATATCACCACTTATACTATCTCTTATATTTACAAATCATGGATAAAAAAGTAAACATTACTTAAAATTTCTCTCCCTATATTTAACCAAAGTTAGCACTTTGGCATATGCTACGATATTCCCGAGTAGTGTGCTCACAGTAGAGACACAGTTCAGGTACTAGTTGGAGTTACTCTGCTTCCAGGTGTATTTGGCTTCAGAATGTGTTACCTGTTTACAGTTCTAGATTTGTGATGCTTTGCCCAAAATACCCTGTCCCTCCTTAAGTTCAGTCTAGTCTAGGAGTCAGGCGGGATCTGTATAGAGGCATGCATGGTTGCTGGCTGGGTGCTCACATTTTGGTCTTGGGTCCTGTAGGCTGTCATTTCAAGTGCCTGAAATGCTGTATAGGAAGTCCTATTAATGAAAACAAAGCTGATAATTGTAGAAAACCGTGTGTGTTTCCATCCACTTGCAGTTTCCAAAGAGTTCTAGGTCACTTTTAGGCCTCCGATGAAAGGCCTGACATTTTGTAGTTAATTATCCAGTTGTGGGAGAATTTTACTTACACAGGTGATCCAAGATTTTGTATATAAAGGATTTTTTGTTTGTTTGTTTGTTTTAAAGAGTTAATCTTGAGTTGAGTCCAGTATGTTATGGAGTATATGTCGGTATCACATAGCTGATTCTGTTCTTAGACTTCGCCTACACGGGCATAGGGACGTAGGGACAGATGCAGTCACTCTGATAAACGAGGTGATAGCGCTTCATGAACTCCCTTCCAGGTCTGAAAGTTTCCTGATTCACACCCTGGAATGCTACTGGAGGGAAAGACTAGAGGTCTGAAGTATTAGCCAGGTTACAGATACAGCTCCAAGTTCTTTATTTTGCTTCTTTATTTTATTTTATTTTATTTTAGAGAGAGAGGAAGGAGGTAATATTGATTTGTTGGTCCACTTACATTCATTGGTTGCTTCTTGTATGTTCCCTGGCTGGATATTGAACCCGCAACCTTGGCATATTGGGACGGCACTGTAACCAACGGAGCAAGCCGGTCACGGCCTAGTTTCACTTGACTTACGTGCAGGTTGTCCAAATCTCATGTGATTATTTTGTCACATAAATTATTTTGTTGAGTACATTTTACTTTGCTGTCTGGGAACAGCCTTTGAAATGTTTCTTCAAAATCTGCTCCCATTAGGAATCTGTGGCACATTGGGGGTCTGGGGTTTCATTGTTTGGTGGGGAACCACAGTGAGACCCGAGGAAGCCTGAATACTGATGCCAACAGTAACAGCAGGGGTGTTAACGGCTCCACCCCTCCTTTCACTGGAGCCTTACAACAATCTGATAAAGCAGATATTGCGATCCCTGTTTTATGCAGGAGGAAACTTAAGTCTCAGAGAAGTTAAGTCACTTGCTTGAAGTCATATAGCTGGAAGGTGGAGCAAAGCTGCTGGCGTAAGATGATCAAATTGCAAGGGAAAACTGGAAATCCAACTTTTAGTTCCCACCTGGGAACTGAACTACAACTATTAGTAGTTGTAAATATTGGGTTGGCCAAAAAGTTTATTCATTTTTTCTCTCCTGTAAGATGGCTCTTTTAGCACTTAGTTTTCTTTAACTTCATTGAAGATGATTTTGTTAGATTGTATTGTGACAGCTGTCATATCAGTGTGCATTTTAAAAAATCCCATCAAAACTGGTGAATTTTTGTATAGCCATTTTAATATCAAAGAAAATACAGTATTTTTAGCATATTTCCCTTTATTATTTCAAGAAAAGTAAAAACGCAACTGAAACACACAAAAAAGATTTGTGCAGAGTGTGGAGAAGGTGCCGAGACTGATTGAATGTGTCAAAAGTGGTTTGTGAAGTTTCGTGCTGGAGATTTCTCACTGGGTGATGCTCCACGGTTGGGTAGACCAGTTGAAGTTGATAGCAATCAAATAGAGACATTAATTGAGAACCATCAATGTTAAACCATGAAGGAGATAGCCGACATACTCAAAATATTCCAAATCAATACAGTTATTGGTGAAAATGAAAAATTTATCTTTTATTTTAAGGAAAAACCATATGGAACTTTTTGCCCAACCCAATATAATTATGTCCTAGAATTAAACAGGGAAAATCTTAAAGGTGGTTTATCTTCCTAGCTTTATAAATTGATCAGTCATGATCTGGGAGGTGGGGTGGAAATGGGGTAGAATCTTGGCATGGCATTTGCGTTATGTGTATAGGATAGTGCAAAAGTAGGTTTACAGTTGTGAGTACACAGAACACATAGTTTATTCTTGTATTATTATTTATTGTATTATTTTCCATACAAACAGCTGTAAACCTACTTTTGCCCCACCCGGTAGATGCCAGTTGCGTCCTTTTGGTTCTACTTGCATGAGGCCTTTGGTGGCTGAGAATTGATTCTGGGGGCTGTGTAATGGCTTTGCAGAGACTCTTCTTGGTACCCTTTGTTTCAGTCTGGTTTAAGGGACACACCGGGAAACTTAGTTTCTTTCTCCTTTTCAAAAAGAAGAATGAAAAGCACTTGACTGGCACTTCCTTCTTAGCTACAGCTAGTCTGACTTCAGTTTGATTTTGCTCCTTTTGTTCTTTATAGAGAACTAAGTAAACACTCTTCTCATGTGGCTGTAAGGAGTATATGAGGGCAGAAGTCTCGTATCCTTTTAGAGAAACACAAGCAAATGTTTTTCTTCTGACAAAAGAAAAACTGTGCAATTGTTTTAGTCCCTTTGACCTCCTGCCATCAGTCAGGCTTGCTCTTGTTTGAACTCTCACTGTGTTTAGGTCCCTGGGAATTTATAAACAAGCTCTTTGGTAATCCTGAGCTTTAGTTGTTTAATTTTCTTGATAACTGGTATTTATAGCACTCTTTCTTTTTCCTTCTGAAATCTGTAGGAACTCCAGGTTGCATCACAGTTCTGAATCATGTGGTGTTTGTGACCTATATTTTCTTCTTCCTCTTGAATTACATGAGGCCAGAGGTCAGATTTTTCTCCTTTTTCAGGAATTAGACTGTTGCTTTTTTCACATGTCTTAAGATTATAAATGGTTTAAATGTAGTTCTTTGAAAGTACTTTCATGTTGCACTAATAGGCAAGGGACCCTTAAAACAAATTTCTTCTGGCCCTGGCTGGTGTGGCTGGGAGATTGAATACTGGCCTGCCAGCAAACTGAAAGGTTGTCTGTTTGATTCCCTGTCAGGGCACATGCCTGGGTGGTCAGCCAGTCCCCAGTTGGGGGTGTGTGAGAGGCAACTGATTGATTGTTTCTCTCCTTCTTCCTCCCTTCCTCTCGCTCTAAAAATAAATTTTAAAAATCTTTTTTAAAAAAGCCCTACAGATAATTTCTTCTGAAATTCTCTATATTAGGTTAAAGAATTATAGGCTCAAAAAGAATTTCAGACTCTGTAAAGTGTTAAGGGGAACTGTATTTCTGCACCTTTCTGGTTAGTAATTATTCAGCTGTGAGCCTAGACATTTGGTTTTAAACCGTGAATTGCCAGGTTCATCAAGGAGATTCTTTCCTTCCAGTTGGTTCATCCTTGGTTTATTACAGCATGTTGACATTTTCAGTGTGTACATATTCATGCCATACACTAATCAGGGATGAGAGCTGTGTCATGAGGATACAGGCTACTTTGTTTCTTGGCCACTCTTTAGGGAGCCCTGTGCTCTATGTGACTAGGAACTTGGAGTTGTCTTTCCATAGAATCTTTCTATTTCAGGGAGAAACTCCTTTCAGCACAGCCTGTTAACATTTTTCCTTCTGTCTGTATTTGGATGCATCTAGTTGTGTACTTTTGAGATCACAGCCTTTCATGAAACGTAAAGAACCAGTTTGTTGTTTGACTGTCTACAATAAGCATTTATTACTTCTTAAGTTTAAAAAGTAAAAGGAACACTGCCTTTTCTAGTTATTAAATCACCTGTAGTCCCACCAATCCAAAGATAACCATGGTTAGTCTTTGTTTATATTTCTTTTGTATCATTATTCTCCAAGATCTTTTCTGTTTTTAAAAAGATTTTATTTATTCATTTATTTTTAGAGAGAGGGGAAGGGAAGGAGAAGGAAAGGGAGAGAAACATTGGTTGGTTGCCTCTCACACGCCCCCAAGAGGAGACCTGACCTGCAACCCAGGCTTGTGCCCTGACCAAGAATCGAACCGGCGATCCTCTGGTTTGCAGGCCAGCACTCCATCCACAGAGCCACACCAGCCAGAGCTCCAAGATCTTTTTCTTAAAATAAAATTGGGATCATATTGTGTATATAATTTTGTATTCTGGTATTTTTCACTTAACATGTATTTTTTTCACATCATTAAATATTTCAAAAATAGATTTTTAATAGATAATATACATTTCAAAAATAAAAAAATGACATAAACGAGCACGATGAAAGTCTTTCTTCCATCTCTCTCTCCATTCACTTTGTTCCTTCGGTCACTAATAAGTGACTGTTAATTTCTCCTCTTGTTCAAAAGGTAGCACTATTGCTCTGACTGGTGTGGCGTGGTTGGGCATTGTCCCACAGAGTGAAAGGTCGCTGGTTCGATTCCCTGTCAGGGCACGTGCTTAGGTTGTGGGTTCAATTCTTTCCCTATCCTTTCTCCCTTCCTTCCCCTATCTCTAAAAATAAATACAATTTAAAAAGTAAGTTTACAATTTTTTTTTAAAGGTAGCATTACTATATATATTGTTCTGTACCTTGCTTTCCCTCCTCTAAACAATGTACTTTGGGGAATCTCTTGTCAGTACCCAGAGAATCTTCCTTATGTAGATTAGTGTTTTTAAATGGATATTTGAGTTGTCCCCAGTTTTTGCCATTGCAAACGATAAGACAGTAGTAGTAATTAAGGGGAAAAAATTAACTATTTACTCCGCTTCAGTTATTAAAGGATCATGCTTTCCAGAATGCAAGCTAATAAATGTAGGAACAATAATGACATTAGGAAATCTAACATTTTTCTGCCCCCAAATGAAACAGTTTAAGAAAGAAGCATTGGTGACTGCTAAACCATTAAGCAAAAGATTAAGGAGGAACAGGATATTCACATGTTGCCAAATGTTAGCCACAGATTACTAATTGTAAAGAGAGAAATACACCTTTATAAAGAGAGCTTTCTCTGGTTGCTGCAAATTCAACCAAGTGGTCACATAAGTTGAAGAAACTGCTGCAATGAATAACATGTATATTCTTTTGAAATGCCATTTTATTGGGCTGCATATTCCCTTGCATAGAAGAGTCACAATTTAATTTTGGCACATATATATATTTTGCAGCTAGTTGACATTTTACTCGAGTTTTTGTTTATTTTGTGACAATTTTATGCTATTAGGGGTTGTGAATGAGGAAAAGGAACTGAAATTTTTTTTCTCTTTCCTCCTTGATTCTCTACTGTGGAACTTTAGTGGAGAAGAGAAAAAGAAAGGGAGAAAGAACTTCAAAGTAGTCCTTATGCACTTGCTTTTAGGTAGGAGATAGAATAGAAGCTGCTACACAAGAACCACACATACCTCAAGTAATAGCCTTTTAAAATCTGTTTCTTGTCCTTTAGTTTGGAGGCTGCCCAAGTGATGAGGAGGGTGCCAGCAGTGCAGCACAGAAGGGCAGGGCTCCTGTTGTGTTTTATTTTTGACAGGTTTTTAGACCTATATTTTAGTAGCAAAAATTCTTCCTGCCTGATAGAATAATAACAGAATAAATGCTTTAGAGAATGGTCTGTTCTTTACATAAAAGGCTAAGCTACGGAGGATATGGGAGGAATTTAAGGCAGAAATCTTTTTGGAAGAAAATATCTTGGAAAAGGGTCTTTTGAGAAAGCGTTACTAAATATGAAAATAATACTTTCCTCTTTGAGTTAGAATTGTATTTGCAATGGGAAGCTTCTTCGGTTGCAGAATACATGTTCTTTGACTTTAACGTTCTTACCTTAGATTTCCATGAAGACAACTTACAAGGACCTGAATGGCCTCATTTTAGCTGCTTCAGCGTGCGGAGCTATTGTTTGCTCCTTCTCTGCCTGTGCCCGGTGTGACAGTGGCTACTGAGCACTATGAAGGTTGTTCCGGAGAAGAATGCTGTCCGCATACTCTGGGGGCGGGAACGGGGCACTCGGGCCTTCGGAGCTCAGCGGCTTCTGCAGGAGCTGGTGGAGGATAAAACCCGGTGGATGAAATGGGAGGGCAAGGTAAGAAAAACGGTCATTTTGGCTGTAGGGTTTCTAGGGGTGACAGTAGAATGGGGCCTTGGGGTTGATGACATAGAGTTGGGGTGTCATTCATTTTTGTGTAGGAGAATAGAAATGCTATCTAACTTAGGGAGGTTTTTGATAAAACAAATGTGGAAGAATTCACAGGCTAGAAATATCTTTTAGAGTTAGGCGTTTTCCATAAAGGTAATTGAGATTTATCTTTGTCAATTTGTAGCCTGATCATTATGTCCAGTTTGTGTATTTAAGATTTTATGTAGTTTTAGAGAGCTGGGAAGAGAGGGAGAAAGAGAGGGAGAGAAACATCAAAGAGGGAGAGAAACATCGAGGTGTGAGAGACACATCTATTCCGTTACGTCTCACACACTGCAACCAGGGACCTGGCCCACAACCCATTCATGTGCCTCGACTGGGAATCGAACTAGTGATCCTTTGGTTCACAGGCCGGTGCCCAATCCATCGAGCCACACAATACAAGGCCAGTTTTTAAACTTATACTGTGAATACTAATCTAGACAGGTTCATGTACTTTTGAGATGGAGTGGGCTGTGGTTTATAAATAATGTATTATAACTTTTGTTTGTTTGTTTCCCAGAGAGTAGAACTGCCAGATAGTCCACGGTCGACCTTCTTACTGGCCTTTAGCCCAGACAGGTAACTAGTACTTATCTATAACTTAAGACGTATGATAGCATTGCTTTCTGTATATTTGGCCTTAATTGATCTTCCAAGTCAAATCCCTAAAGGCTCTTGAAAGCACTGTATGAACAGAGTTTTGAAAGTGTATCAGAAATGGGAAGAATGTAGATGAAAAACAGTTCAACCGTAAAAAATAATGGGAATGATCGAAGTAAACTATGAACATCGAGGGTCAAAATTTGGAAAGTTTTTCATTAACCATCCTTTGCCTGTGTGTTATAGGCACTGGTGTGATAGTTTTCCAGCTAGGAAAAATAGTCTCTGAAGGTGATATATGTCATTTGGGGATAATGTAGAGAATCCAAAAGCTTTTAAAGAGTAGAATATTTCTGTTGTTTGTAATGCCCACAGTGTAGTTTTTTTTCACGCGGAGGTGGGGAATAGTACCAGTTTTCTGTGTCGTCCAAAGCTTAAAGTTTGTTATCCTCCCCCGGGCTTCACATTGATTTTGTACTCTTGGCTTCCCTAGGACTCTCTTGGCCTCCACTCATGTGAACCACAATATCTATATCACGGAGGTGAAGACTGGCAAATGTGTTCACTCTTTGATTGGACACCGTCGCACTCCATGGTGTGTCACTTTCCATCCTACCATCTCAGGCCTTATTGCTTCTGGCTGCCTAGATGGGGAGGTTAGGATTTGGGATTTACATGTAAGTATTCCCTTTATTTGGTGTTCTGAATGCCGAGATTTGTTTACCGTTGGGTTTTTAACTCTGAAGGAGAAATTAGCCAGGTTCTTAGAACTGCATCCCAGTAAGTGGTAGTCGTTGCCCACCTACCTGACAGCACACCCGGCCCACAGGCCTTCACTCTACGACAAACGCCGTGTTAACTGTTCTCCCACCCACCCGTCCTCTAAGATATGCTGAGGATGGGTTTTTGTTGTCTTATAGCAAGGACTGTACTGTGCTCTGATCCTGATCATCAAAGCAGTATGCTCCTTGTCCTAGTGAATGGCTAGTAGGTTGTTGTGCACCATGTCATGCACCAAGCTTGAGTTTTCCCAGGCTTCAGAGACATGAACTGTGCTGATGCTCATTGCTGTGGCTTGTAGAAGACTTGGAGAACTGAGCTGACAGTAATATTTTCTGATAAATTGGTGATACTGCTTGATCACTGATTTTCTACATTGTTTTGCGGAGGATATTTAAAGTAGTCCCTGATGTAGTTATTTTACCTGAAATAAGCCTTTTTTCTTGAGATTGACATGCTATTTTACTGGCAGCTTGTAACCTGAGAATATTTGGGATTGGTTCATTCATAGGGTGGCAGTGAAAGCTGGTTCACAGATAGCAACAATGCCATTGCCTCTCTGGCTTTCCACCCCACGGCTCAGCTCCTTCTGATTGCCACTGCCAATGAGATCCACTTCTGGGACTGGAGTCGACGGGAGCCCTTTGCTGTGGTGAAGACAGCTAGCGAGATGGAACGGGTCCGGTGAGTCCTCTGCCCACCAGTGATGCCTGCATAGTATTAGCATGGCAGAGAACATTTACACACAGGAGACAGATTGTTATCCCTGCTCAGGGCAGGTTCTTATCCCTACAGCTCCTCCTACTTTTTAAGTGGTTGGCCAATCAGCTGGAAATCAATTCATTTTGTTCATTTTAGCTGTTCATTATTGGCCCCATCTTCTGGTGTCTGAAGATTGGGGTCGCTAGAATCTTTTTTAGGTTCAAAGCTATCTGGGTTTGGAAGGGAGCCCTTTTTTTGAGAAACCTGTTCAGATTTGAGAAAGGTGTTCAGGTGATGGGTAGCTTAATGGATAATTGCTCATCGCTAGTTGTTTGTGTTTATCAAACTGGAAGAGGGAGATGTAAGTACTCATCAAATATGACAGCTGATATTTACTTAGCCTTCAAGATCAAAACACATATTGCCTGAATTAAAGTCGATGCATTGTTTTCCTTTGGTCCTTTTGGTATTAGAGTTGGACATAAGCTACTCTAGTCTAGCTTATAGATTCAGCTATGTTACTTGATGCCGAGACTGTTCGTCGTCACCAGAACTCATGCCTCTTGCCAGTGTAGCTGCCATATGAAGGAAGACCTGAACTTGTGGCAGAGTATGGGAGCATTCTATGCTTCGCTATTGTGATGAGGTCTTAGATAGGAGCAAATGTGTGCTTAATGTAGCTCCTTCCTGGGGTGGAAGCCTAGGTGTTTCATGAAATTATTTTTGTGATACAAATTCCCTTATTCTGGTAAGTGTGAGGAGTTAAGAAATATCAAGCCTTATTTTAATCTCTTTGAAAGTTTTGAAAATCTCTAGAGTGAAGTGAATATCTTGAGTAATTCGACATTACCGGTAATGATCTCTATAAATTTGAACACATGTTCTCTTCTCAGTTAACATAATCTCTCTATGCATGTCTGTCTCTTTTTTCTTCTTTTTTCAGTCTGGTGAGATTTGATCCTCTTGGACACTACTTACTCACGGCAATTGTTAACCCATCCAATCAGCAGGTAAGTCCGTCAGCAGTTCCACCTCCATCTAAACTGTGGGTTATTTTCTAAACTAGTGCTCCAATTCTGATTATATTGGACTTTAATTTTCAATGCCCAAATGTTTCTCTCCACTCAAGATTCAAAACCAGCTTCAGATTGTGTGTTCAAAGTTACAGCCATAATCATGGCAGGGGAGTCAATTCCGCAACCCCTGAGGGACCGCTTCGCTAGAAGTAACCAGGCAGTGTTGGCTAGATGGTCATTCATGTGCCTCTGGTTGGTTAACACTTTGCTTCTCCTCGCTGCCTCTGTGTTATGGATATGCCTCTTGTAAGAGAATTGGTTTGTCAGCTGTACTCATTCAGAAATGTTGCCAGTTGGAAGGGAATAACTTAATATCATATGATGATTCTGAATCTGAATGAAGCCAGCTCTCCGTGCTTCAGAGGTAGAGTTGTTGTCTGTGAGTGAGGTTTTCCTTGGATGGTTATCAGTAGCTTTTCTTAATTTACCTGGAAGTTCTACCTAACTGCTTCGCTCTGCCTCCACCCTACCTTGGTCCACGTTGCAGGGTGACGACGAACCAGAGATCCCCATAGATGGAACAGAATTATCCCACTACCGTCAGCGTGCCCTTCTGCAATCACAGCCAGTTCGCCGGACGCCTCTCCTCCACAATTTCCTGCACATGCTGTCCTCTCGCTCCTCTGGCATCCAGGTGGGAGAGCAAAGCACAGTGCAAGATCCTGCTACCCCCTCACCCCCACCGCCTCCCCCTCCGCCCTCCACGGAGCGCCCCAGGACTTCCGCTTACATCAGGCTCCGACAGCGGGTCAGTTACCCCACAGCTGAGTGCTGCCAGCACCTCGGGATCCTGTGCCTTTGCAGCCGCTGCTCTGGCACTCGAGTTCCTTCCCTCTTGCCACACCAGGACAGTGTCCCCCCTGCTTCTGCCAGGGCTACTATCCCTTCCTTTTCTTTTGTGCAGACCGAGCCCTTCCATCCCCCGGAGCAGGCCTCATCAGCGCAGCAGGACCAGGGCCTCCTGAACCGGCCGTCTGCCTTCAGCACAGTCCAGAGCAGCACTGCCGGCAACACGCTCCGCAACCTCAGTCTGGGTCCCACCCGTCGCTCTTTGGGAGGCCCTTTGTCCAGCCACCCGTCTAGGTATCACCGAGAAATAGCTCCCGGGCTGACAGGGTCCGAGTGGACCCGGACAGTGCTCAGTCTGAACTCCCGCTCTGAGGCGGAGTCCATGCCGCCGCCCAGGACCAGTGCCTCTTCGGTGAGTTTGCTGTCTGTGCTGAGGCAGCAGGAAGGTGGCTCTCAAGCGTCTGTGTACACTTCAGCCACAGAAGGGAGGGGTTTTCCAGCTGCAGGGCTGGCAGCTGAGTCAGACGGAGGGAACGGCTCCAGCCAGAACAGCTCGGGCAGCATTCGCCACGAGCTTCCGTGTGACCTGAGACGCTTCTTTTTGGAGTATGACCGGCTGCAGGAGCTGGACCAGAGCCTGAATGGGGAAGCCCCCCAGACCCAGCAGGCCCAGGAAATGCTCAACAATAACATTGAATCTGAGAGGCCAGGCCCTTCCCACCAGCCTGCCCCACACAGCAGTGAGAACAACTCTAACCTGTCCCGCGGCCACCTGAATCACTGCCGCGCTTGCCACAACCTCCTGACCTTCAACAACGATACCCTGCGCTGGGAAAGAACCACACCGAACTACTCCTCCGGCGAGGCCAGCTCCTCCTGGCAGGTCTCCAGCACCTTCGAGGGCATGCCGTCGAGTGGCAGCCAGCTGCCACCTCTTGAGCGGACTGAGGGCCAAACACCTGGCTCCAGCAGGCTGGAGCTGAGCAGCTCTGCTAGTCCGCAGGAGGAGAGGACTGTGGGGGTGGCCTTCAACCAGGAGACGGGCCACTGGGAAAGAATTTACACGCAGTCCAGCAGAACTGGAACTGTATCACAGGAGGCCTTACATCAGGATATGCCTGAGGAAAGCGCTGAGGAAGATTCACTCAGGAGGTAAGCAGGTGCTTTCTGTCCTCTACGTCCCTTGCTTTTCTCCTTGCATCTCTTCTGTCAGTCGTGCAGACATTGTGGCTGGATCTGGAGAGTCTGCGGCCCACGCGTGGGTTCGGCCCTCCCTGGCTTCCGTTGCATCTTCTTGGAAAATCTTGCTCTGGTGGCAGAGAGAAGATAGGGCCTAGCAGTCCGAGTCAGCTGGCTCCGCTGGCTCCTTTTCTGGTTAAGCTCGTGTGACCTCTAGCCTTAATGGAGAGTATACATTAGGTTAGAGAGGCATGAGGAGATCAGGAGATAGAAGCGCTGGCGGCCTTCTGACCTTCTCGAAGGATTTTATGCTCAGGGCTAGTTACTGTGAAATAAGAAAATGTCCCAGTGTGCTAGAAATTAGTAGTAAAAGAGAACCCTGCTTGGGACAGATAACTGTATGGGCTCTTCTTATGTCACTTTGTGTTTATCTCTTAAACCTTATCTTTTGGAGCAATACATCTGGACAGAGGAAAGAGAATAATACATCATACGTCAAGGAGAGTTCATATTTTTTGAGATATATGTGTTTTGGATAGCAAGTTAAGTTGCTTAGTTAGGATTTTTTGAGTAAATCTTCCAGATGGACATTCACCTTGGGGTGTGAAAGAATAATTCATAGAAGGAAGGCCTCTCCATATTCAGATCAGCATTGGAGGCAGCTCTTTCCTGGAAGAAGCAGAGTGGGTGTAGTCGATCGCCCACCACATGTTCTATGTATGGCTGTGTGCGCATCTATCTTAATTTATTAGGGACTTCTTTCTGTGATTCTGTAAAGGTCAGATCTAGTGTAATCACAAACTCCCAGAATATTCCTCTTGGATCCAAACAGCATATTGCTCTGCATTGTACCCTCTGCTGAAGCAACTGAATTTCTCTGACATAAGCTTCCAGCAAGGGAGGGAGTATGGATTGTGCACATGATCTACTTGTTATTTTGGGAGGATGCGTTAGAGAGTACCCAGTTAATAAGTAGTTGTTTAATGGTTACCATTGTTCCAGAACTGTGTTAGGCACTGTGAGGAACACAAAAGAAGCAAATACCTAATCTTTGCCCACTGGGGGTATACAGTGTTATTGTAGAGGCAAGACTTACTGACCTGAAATAATGTAAAAAATGTAGATGACCAAATGCTTCATTGTATGTTACTGAGGTTAAATATTATATAAATTCAGATAAAGAGAAGTATCAGAATCAAGTCTTGAAAGATGGGTAGGATTTAGAGAGAGAAAGAACTTTATTTTATGGGAACAGCGTATGTTAAGGGAGGAAAGGGCATGTTGTGCATGCAAGACAGTGGTAGGTGGTTACTAAGGGGAGCAGAGGGAATGATGGGTGGATGGAAAAGATAAAGTAATAGAGGTTGTTACTATGCCCATTTGGTTGGGGCCAGTTCTGGAGTAACATCTCCTAAATTCCTGGCTTTGGAATATTTTGCCTTATATCTGGAGCCTAGAACTCTGTGTTTCTTCTTTGTCAGGAAAGGCAAGAATGTAGCAAGCACAGTGCCTGACATATAATAGGCATTCAAAAAGTTTTTTAAAGGTAGCCATAATGGGACTGGCTTCATTTACTGCTCTAAAAGCCTACCATTTCCTTTTTCCCTGGTACCAGTGGGCTTCTGCTCAGCCTTTGTCCATCCTGTTCCAGCAGGACCTCTTCATTGTAGTTCTGAGAAATACCTGAGCCCTGGCTGGTGTGGCTCAGTGGACTGACTGCCGGCCTGCAAACCAAAAGGTCATCAGTTTGATTCCCAGTCAGGGCACATACCTGGGTTGCAGGTCAGGTCCCTGGTTGGGGGTGTGTGAGAGGCAACCAGTTGATGTATCTCTAGCAAATCGATGTTTCCCTCTCTTTCTCCCTCTCTTCCCCTCTCTCTAAAAATAAATAAATAAATAAATTTTTTAAAAAAAGAAGTACCTGAGAAGTTTAAAGTAAACTCTAAAGTAATTGGCTATCCAGAAAGTATTCAGCCACACAATATGAAAAATAGAGGAATTTATTGAAGAAGATACAAGATACAATAGTGCCTCAGTCCTCTTCTAGGTAGGCACCTTGGGACCTCACACAATTCTTTTAATCACTATCAGCTGCCCTGTCGTATTTTCCTAAATCTCATCGACGGTCTGAAATCTCTTCCCTTTCAAAGGTGATTTTAGTTTTGGGAAAAATCAGAGAAGTCACAGGGCGCCAAATCTGGGCTGTCGGGTAGCTGAGTTACCTGGGTGATTTGATATTTTGCCGAAAAACTGCACGAGATGTGATACCCGAGCGGGCACATTGTCGTGATGAAGCTGCCAATCACCAGTTGCCCATAGCTGTGGCCTTATGAATCATCCAAATAGTTTCTGCAGAGTAACGTTCAAGCCTAATGCAAAATCCGGTGTAGATCCATTGCTCTACTTACTCGGTCATTTTGAATGTGATGGCCACACAGTACACATGCTCACTCAGCAGCGTCTACCACCTCAACTGACTAGTACAGTGAAGTCGTCATTGTTCACACATACACATTCCAGTCCACTCTCCTTGGCTGCCAGGTTACATTGATGTTGT
This sequence comes from Furipterus horrens, assembly GCF_987537825.1. NCBI lineage: Eukaryota > Metazoa > Chordata > Mammalia > Chiroptera > Furipteridae > Furipterus > Furipterus horrens. The sequence continues at coordinate 12,188,599 of NW_028327172.1, forward strand.
GCAAACTGTTCTCATTATATTAACAATGGCTGGACTTTTTCCGAACAGACCTCATATTCCTAATTGGGATAACCTCATTTCTAGGTGAAACATTTTTATTTTTCTTTTCTTTTAACATTTTATTGTGTAAATCATCAAACATATAAAAATGAGAAAAACATAGTAAACAAACTTTCATACACCTATCTCATGATTTCAAAACTTAACCAATACTTGGCCAGACTTATTTGTTTTTATCCCTATTCAGTCCCCCCACCTAGATGTTATATAATTTTGTCTGAAAATACTCCCAATATGTTTCTCTAGAGAAATGCTGTCCAATAAAACTTTTTACAATGAAGAAATGTTCTATATCTGTGCTGTCCAGGATGGTAGCCACTAGCCATATGTGGCTAGTGAGCATTTGAAATGCAGCTATCATTTGAGGAATTTAAATTTAAATATAAATAACCACGCCCTGGCTGGTGTGGCTCAGTGGATTGAGCACCAGTCTGCGAACCAAAGGGTCGCATTTCTATTTCCGGTCAGGGCATATGCCTGGGTTGCAGGCCAGATCCCTCTTTGGGGGTGCATGAGAGGCAACCACACATTAATGTTTCCCTCTCTTTCTCCCTCCCTTTTCCTCTCTCTAAAAATAAATAAATTAAAAAAAAAAGTCAATAGCCACATGTGACTAAAATATTAACAGTCACCCCTTTTTAAATTTAATTATTGATTGATTTTAGAGAGAGAAACATTGATTTGTTGTTCTACTTATTTATGTATTCATTGGTTGATTCTTGTATATGCCCTGACTGGGGATTAAATCCCCAATTTTGCCATATTGAGACAGCGCTCTAACCAACTGAGCTTTTAGTTAAATAGGCCATTTAAAATCCAGAAACTGTTAAGGCTCTACAAAAATTTTTGGAGAGAAAAAAAATACTGTATTTGTGGTTTAAATAAAGGTCCAGCATTTAAAAATGTATGTTGTAGAAAAGGAATTCCCTTGTCATCTTGTAAACAATTTTATGTATATGTTTAAAATATTTTAATAATACAAATAATACATGGTTATGATTGTAAAATTGTATATTAATACAGTAATCACGTTATTTATGAAGTCCCTTTTAGAAGCTAGTGTGAGGTATACCCTGAGTGCTGACATTCTACTAAAAAATGAGGTATATTTTAAAATATTATAAGTGTACACTCTTCAAAAAAGGGCCACCACTTCCTCATAAATTGAGTGGCTTACATTCTAGTGTATATCACTTAATATAAACAGGTGCTAATTGGCATCTTCTACTAAAAGGGCCTTCCTTCTCTAACTGATGATCAGAATCCAGTACAAGCCATTGCTTGGATTTTCCCAGCAGGTGTCAGTGTTGGGCTGCTGCTGCTGCCACTAGTCCAGAAAGGTAGGGAAGAAAAGGTGTTCTTACTGTAAGTGTGCTGTCTACTTGAAGGGAAATGATTTCTTCTTTGGCTTTGTACTGGGGGAGAGACTAAAGAGGCACGTGTTGATCCGTGGTGTTTCTGATAGAATTAATAGTGTTGCAAATGGTGAGCATTAAGCATTAGTGTGTATTTTAGTGTATGTCTATGTTGCTGGGTGGTAATAACAATTTGTCTTCTTTTGCCTGTGAGCAGTGCAGGGAGAGCTTTCTGTGTAGTCTGACTCCCACTTATGACTTATAACTTGGATGGCAGGGCCTTTGCTTCACCGTGGGAAACTTTTTTGGGGGGTGGGGGTCAGAGAGCCCCAGGATCTAGTAGGAGAAGATCAAGGTATTATGGCTTCTTGAAGCAGGAGCCCCTGTGGCCTTGAAAGGCTGCTATTAGGAAAAAGAGAAAACTGTTTAAATGGCATCTTAAAACCAGAGAAAGGCCTAGAGCTTGAAATGCAACCTCTTTTTTTTTTTTTTTCCTAGATGAGAAAACTTAGATGCAGAGACAGGAAATGACTTTAAAGAGGTGCTTGTAGCAAAGGTGGGATTCGGATCCCTTTATCCAAAAGAGGCCACTCTTCCCTCCACTTCATTTGAAATCAGGGCTTTCATACAGCCAGTTTTGCCATCAAAATTGCAGCTGCTCTTCCCTTGGCCAGGTGGTTCAGTTGATATGCCAAGGTTGTGGGTTTGATTCTCAGTCAGGGCACATACAGGAATCAAACAAAAGGTGCGTAAATAAGTGAGACAACAAATTGATGTTTCTCTCTCTCTCTTTCTCCCCCCAAAATCAATCAATAAAAATTTTTTTTAAAAGAAAGAAAATACAAATTGAAGACATTTGAAAAACTTCAGTTCTTGTAGATGATCAACTGAGTGGTTCTTCAGTCAGGTCTCATTGTAAGAAATTGGAGGTCTCACAGATCATTCGTAATTATTGTCTCTGGGTAGAAATGTCACCAACACAATTAATTATCTCTAGGAACACAGGAGAAACACTTTTAGTTCTGTGCCCACAGAGCTGCATGATTAGTCCTTCTAATGTGATCCCAATTAGGGAAGTTCACTGTTAAAATCCAAACAAGTGGGAGATCAAAATTGGGCTAACCCTTCCCCAAGTCAATTGCATCTTCACTCCTCCTGTAGATCGGTAACAAGGCCTCAGGTCTGAAGTATGGAGTAAGATTGAGTGTGTTCTGAGGACTGGCATCTTTTGGTCTTTCCCTTTCCTTTTCCCTTATGGTAGATGAAGATTGGGGAGGATACGGATGCATAAAATTTGGTCTAGAACATTGAAGGTTAGAGTTGGAAGCCCTCCTTAGATTTCTAAGTTTTTTTTTAGACTTGTGAGGGAATTGCTTTGGAGTTGGGAGCGATTTAAAGCCTCTTGAGACTTCATAGGTCAACTGATTTGTTTGATCCTTCAGCTCTCATCATATGGGGGTTCTCCAGGGAGCTTTTAGCAGAAACATCACTGATAGAAATAAATGGATTTGTCTGCAGGGCTAGTTGTAGATTCACAGAGGGAGAAGACGACCTAGGAGTTAGGAAGGTACCAGTTTTCTCAGATTGTAATATGGAGAGGACTCCAACTTGAGTAGTTTCTGTGCCCCTGACCTAACTGGATCTAAAGGGTTTATATATCTAAAAATCTCTCCCAGTTTCTTTGGATGGGGAGTATGCGCAATTGATTATTCCAAATCTAGCACTGCTGTCACCTTGTCCTTTGGGAATTCTTCCCTGACTGCTCAAAAAAAAAAAAAAAAAAGAAATCATTTCCTCTTCTTTGCTGCTTGTGTACTAGATATAGATAGTTCCTTGTAATATTGCACCCATGACAGAAAAATATCTGTTTCCCTTCCTGCCAGTGAGCTCTCTGAAGGCAGTGATTGTGTCTATATCCCTGTTGTATCTAGAATAGTACCTGAGGTGCTCTGTAAATGGTAGTTGAATTAAACAAATGGGATTGAAATTACATCTCCTATGATCCAGTATGCAGTGTAAATTCTTTTTGTCTTTTGTTTTTGTTTTTTGTTTTCCAGTAAAAAAGAAAGGCCCTTTACGATATTCTTTAGTCTTATAGAGAGTTGTTGGCTCAATAGGCACTCGCTGAATAAATGAATTGGCATTACCTAGAGTGCATGGCAGATACCGTCTATAACTTGACCTCAAGGGACTGAGAGTATGTTCCTCTGTCTCACTTGTGTATCGGTTGTCCTGAAGTCTGTAATAAGTCTTATGCACTCGGTCAGCTGTCCTTCGTATTGGCTCCCACTGACGACTCAGACCTGCATGTTTCTTGAGCACATGGGCATCATATATAGCTTCCTCCTGAGACCGTTTTGCTGGTCTTTGGCTTGACCTTTCAGTCTCTGTTTTGCTTTTCTCCTTAAAGCTCTGCAGTCTCAGTGGTGGTATACCTGGTCTCGATTAAGTCCACGTTAGATGTGACTACACTAAAGTTAAATATACAGGCTTTGTTTCCCATTGGTGCTTTACGTTTCTTACAGTTTCTGTGCAAGACTTTCACTGAATTTGCTTAGAAGTAGGGTGTTTTGGGTTTGAGAAAGTAAGTGTTCATCTTTTTTTGGGAGGGGGGCATGCATCATTAGAATAAATCTTTTTTAGTTCTGAGACTATTTTAGCTTCCTTTTTATCCTGTGGGGCAGAATTCTTGTATTAAGAGAGAGTTTTGCTTTACCTCTAATTATGCCCCTAAAAAAATTGGAATTATAATCTTTGGTATTCAAGTTACAGTAAACCCTTCCTAACTTTTGAGTTCTCAGAACTTTAGCATTGGAGAACAAAGAACAAGGAAGAATAGGGGAGGATCCTTTGCGGAATGGGAAAAGCATGACTTGTTCCTGTTGGGAAAAGAGAGAACAAGGTATTGAGAAATCAAAAAGAAGACAAAGCTGATGGTGGAATTTAATCAACTTATATTATTTTATTTATTTTTAGAGAGAGGGAAGGGGAGGGAGAAAGAGGGGGAGAGAAACATCTATAAGCTGCCTCTTACACTCCCCCAACTGGGGACCCGGCTGGCAACCCAGACATGTGCCCTGATGGGGAATCAAACTGGTGATGCTTCTGTTTGTAGACCAGCACTCAATCCTCCCAGCCACACCAGCCAGGGCCACAAGAAATTAGTTTTAAGGGTTCTTTAAATGTTTAGATGAAGAGTTGGTATATAAAAAAAGAAACAGAAAAAGAAAGAAAGCTGCTCATTGGCACGTTATCTGCTATAAAGCCCTGCCACCCCTGCCCTTCCTCAGTCATGATGGCATGTTATTGAAACTGAAGAAAGAAGAGGCTGAAAAATTTATAGTGAGCAAAGGATCATAAATGGAAATTTTAAGATGCCTGATTTTTTTCTGCTTACAAAACTAATAGAAATCCAAGAATCCAGCCCTGACTGGTGTGGCTCAGTGTGCCTGGGCATGGTCCTGCAAACCGATTCCTGGAGAGGGCACACGCCTGGGATGCAGGTCAGGTCCCCCGTTGGGGGCATGTGAGAGGCAACCGATCAAAGTACCTCTCACACATCAATGTTTTTCTCCCTTTCTTTCTCCTTCCCCTCTCTTAAAAATAAATAAATAAAATCTTTAAAAGAAAATTCAAGAATCCCAACATTACAGAAATGTGTGATATATAAAGTGAATGTCCTCCGCAGTGTTAACCACTATTAAGAATTTGTGTTAACTCCAGAATTTTTTCTTTGTAAATGAAAACACATTTTTTTCTTTATTTATATTTTAAAAGATTTTATTTATTTTTAGAGAGAGGGGAAGGGAGGGAGAAAGAGAGGGAGTAAAAAGAAAAACATCGATATGTGAAAGATACATTGATCAATTGCCTCTCACACACCCCCACCTGGGTACCTGGCCTACAACCCAGGCATGTGCCCTGATATGCATCGAACTGGCGACCTTTCGGTTCACAGGCCAGCCCTCAGTCCACTGAGCCACACCAGCCTGGGCCTTTTTTACCTTTATTTGTAAATCTTCTGTCCATTATTTATTTACACATTTTGCTTAATATATCTGGACATTTCCCCATGTTAACCTGTATAGATGTTACATTTTAAAAATAAAGGTACAGTATTCCAATAATGGGATGCACCATAATTAATTTAACATGTTCCCTCTTGGTAGAATTTGGATTCTCTTTTTTGCTTTCACAAACACTGCTGCAGCATCTTTTGTGTACCGTGCAGGTGTTTCTAGGGAGGATGAATTTTTAGAGGTACAATTGCTGGGGCCAAAGAGTATGAGCATTGTTCACGAAAAATGAAAATTAATTGTATATTCATTATTACTAATTTAAGATGTGTAAAGTGACATTTTCTATTTCCTTTTTTTAAAGGATTTATTTATTTATTTATTTATTTATTTATTTATTTATTTATTTATTTATTTATAGAGAGAGGGGAAGGGAAGGAGAAAGAGAGGGAGAGAAACATCAGTGTGCAAGAAATACATCTGTTGGTTGTCTCTTGTACATAACCCAACCGGGGATCAGCCCACAACGCAGGCATGTGCCCTGACTGGTAATTGAACCACCGACCTTTTGCTTTACAGGATGACACCCAACCAACTGAGCCACACCAGTCAGAGCTATTTCCTATTTATTTCAGTGAACATAATTTTATAGATACTCATAATTTCATAGGTTGGGACTCCTAACGCTGTTTTTATTTTTCTTCTCCCATAAAATCTTAAGGTTCTCAATAAATTCTACTAGCCCTGGGTTTTTCAGGAACGTGCTCTTCAAGATTGAGAGGCCTTCCATTTTATTAATTCTGAATATCTGCCACCTGGAGGTGTTCGTGTACTTTTCTTCTCAACAGCCTGTATGAAGGGGACTTAACCTTGGTTCTCTCTGTGACATTAACGGCTTGCTGACTGAGCCACATAGCCTAGGTATTGTTAAACCATTTGAGAGTACAGGTATCTCTTGCCCCATCATAAGGCAGTAACATTTAGATATTTGAGTTATTTGTCTTTAGGGGTAGTTAGAAAACCCATTTCTCTCTTTGGCAGTGTGAAGGTGAGGAGAAGGTGGAAGAGAGAGTTTCCATTGTGGTTAATCTTTTGCACCTTTACTGCTCACCTGCCTAATCTGAACATTTTTGAATTCTGTATAACCCCTAGTTATATTCACTCTATCAAGGATTGGCAAAGTTTATCTGTGCAGGACTAGATAGTAAATGTTTTGCGTTTTGTAGGCTATGCAGTGTCTGTTGCAACTACAGTACTGAACTTTGCCGTTGTAGCATGAAAGCAGCCATGGACAATATGTAAGTGAATGAGTGTGGCTGTGTTCCAGTAACACTTTATTTATGGACACATGCGATTTTCATATAATTTTCACGTGTCATGTAAGAGTCTACTTTTGATGTTTTTTAGCTATTAAAAAATATAAAAACTCTTCTTAGCTTGTGAGCTGTACATAAACAGGCGGCAGGCCAGATTTGGCTGGCAGGCAGTGGTTTTCCAGTCCCTGCTTTATGTGAACGTGATTTGGAAGAGAGTCAGGTGCTATTGTAATAGATGACATTATGATAATGAGGGCCTGGAAGAGCTAGGTAGGGGGCTTCTCTCCCTCTACTTTGGACTAGATGTCCTAAGTATTGGCTCTTGTAAGATTACTTTGATGGTTAAGAGCAGGCATAAGTGCATAAAGAGTTTCTTGTTTTCCATGCTATCTGCCCTGAGGCAAAGGTTTGCCAGCCTTGCCCTATGTATGTTGTCTTGGAAATTATTTGCAAGCTGGGGAGGATGTGCGCCTCCAGGTTCTTGAGGCAGTATGCTTGACAAGCAGCCCCTCCCCCGCTGCAGGTCAAATTAGTGCCTGTTAGGCTGATCTAAATTATCCCCCCTCATCCCTCTCTCTGAGGCTGAATAGTGTAGAGCAGGCGGTGTGCTTTGTGTACACACTGAGAACTGGAAAAGATGTAATCGCTTCTGTCAGCTCAGAGTATTGGAGTGCTACAGGGACTACAGTGGGATCTATATGTGTGTGCTGCGAATCCATGGGGAGCGATTTCTTGCCCCTTCAGATCGCCTTTTCTACTGTATTTATTCAGAGTAGTGCTCTGAAGGGTCCATTGGAGGTTTTACTAAGACAGTAACACCAGGTGTATGGGGTTTTGTTTGTACAGTATATTTTACTTATTGTGACTGGTCTCAGCCCATTAGAGCTGTACAGATAGCTTCCCTTCATCCTCTTGTATTCCTTATATATTTACGGTAGAGGGAGAATCCAGTACATCCTTCCTGGGAACACTCCTGAAAACATGCTCATGTGCGCAAGTTTGGCTTTAGTGTGTAGGCCTGTTACATTAACCCAGAGATTGCAAAATAACCTTCAGGTGTGTTTGGCCCTCATAATGTTTCTAAACATTTCCTTTTCCCACATAAATACAGATTTCTGGATCCTATTGAAAAAATTTGAAGGGTCTGGTCAGCACTTCCATTTAATAACAATCAGTGGGAGCTGGGTAGTTGTTACCCCTTTATTCAAGACATGGACTTTCTTTGTGCCTAGTCTGCACTGGGCTGACTTCACAAATTTATGTTTCCTACTTATTTCCAGTTTTGTGTTGGTTACCATTCCGTTAGTTAAAGCAAAATGCGTTGGTGGTTTTGTGTAGGCAAGTATCTTCTAAGTGCCCTACCGTTCAGCTCCACCAGGGGGAGGCACTGGACATTGCAGTACCCTGTACCCCAAGCGTCCTGCCTGATTCATCCACAAGGGGCTCCCCTGCTGCTGGAGGCTGACGCGCTGACAGCACCCTCACCTGAGAAGCTGCCTGAAATTTTAATAGCAACAATTATACACTCCTTCTCTGGTTCCAAAGAGGGAGAGTGGTGGTACCCAGCCTTTCGCTGGCTGGTAGACCTCTGGTATGTCAGGTTATGCAGTGTGAAAGCAGCCGTTCTCCAGTGGTGGACTTTGTTAAAACAAAATGTCGGCGGAGAATGCTCGCACCTCTCCCTGTGAGCAGAGTGCCTTGGACAGAGGCGTGGGTTCCACTGAAAAAGCTGCTTGACTTGGGTGTTACCTGCCAAAAAATTAAAAATTAAGTTAGCATAGAAGCAGAAAATTGTAATAATAAAGGAACCAAAGCCTGAAAGTATGGCCTTGTCATAGAAAGAGAACTGCAGCTCGTTAACATCGTGCCCTTTTCCTTTGCTGCACCAGCGGGTATGAGTGTCAGTCTTTTTGTCTCTTTTATTCCCCGCCCCCCACCCCGCCGCCCCCCCGCCGCCCCGCATGTGTTCTCGTTCATTTTTCAGTTTTCCTCTCTTTCCCTGCTGTCTGCTTAGACCGCTTCACTTAAGCAAGGTTTTATTTTTTCCTTTCCTTTCTTTGTTCTGATGGCAAATATAACCTGTTTTGCATTTTTCTTTTCATTTTTTATTTTTAATTTTAAGGAATATTCTAAAACAAAAACATTAATAAAAGCATGGGTCTATTCCAAGATTTCTTATTATCTTCTGTGACATTCCCCTCAGAAGGTAGAAAACCACAAACTCCTTCCCTAAGGATGGGTGTAAGTGGAAAGTAATATTGCACCAATGCACTATACAGAATACAAACTGTGAAGACAAGGAAACTTTTGTTGAACTGCTCATCTGAGGAGCTCTCTTACTGAGATCCCTGTGATCTACTGGCGACGAACCTTTTCCAGTTAGCGTAGTTAATGTGATACTGCCTACATCTGCCTGTGAGGTAGCTACAAGGACAAACCCTCAATATCACACATCACCTATTAGAGAAATTGTGCACATAATTATTTTTCTGTCAAGACCTTCCAACTTAACAGTCTTTACATAGCTAAAATACAATTGGGGTCACATGGGCACCATACCTGGAAGTACACACAGCTTTATAGCAACAGCACCCTGGGAAAGTCACTGGCATAGTCGCATTTTTAAAAATCAAGAGAAGTAAACACGACCACAATGGCAGAAAATTCTTTTCTTGGTAGTAGACAGGAAATAATTGGCTAAAGAAATAGGTTCATAGAGAGGCATAATCTAGACGCTAAGTAACAGAATCATAGGATACTTGAAAAAGTCATACAAATCCTAACAGAGCCTTAATATTTCATGTTAGTAGTTTTTTATGCAGAAGTTAAAAAAAAACTGCCCAAAACAACCCAAGTCATTATTTTTTTGATTCCTTAATTAACCATTTTATAGCCCTGGCTGCTGTGGCTCAGTGTATTGAACGTTGGCCTGCAAGCCAAGTGTCACTGGTTCGATTCCCAGTCAGGGCACATGACTAGGTTGCACGTCAGGTCCCCAGCTGGGGACGCGAGTAAGAGGCAACCACACAGTGATGTTTCTCTCCCTCTCTTTCTCCTTTCCCCTCTCTCTAAAAATAAAATAAATAAATTATTAATAAATAAATAAAATTATTTTTAAAAAATTAACCATTTTACTCTTAAGTTGGTGAAATCATGAGACTAGGAAAATTTTTCTAGCTGTAGGATGCTTTGCAATGCAGTAATTGATTAGTAAACTCAAAGTGAAGCCTAAATTGGATATTAAAAAATCTGTGAAACAGTAACATAATTACCAGAATTTGAAAACAGGAGGCTTCAGGCAGATGAAAACACCAAGAAGAGCCAGTCAGATATTAAAATGGTGCCCTGAAGATGGTGCATACCAAAAACTAATTTTTTAAATTTATTGATTTTTAGAGAGAAGGGAAGGTGGGGGAGAGAAACATCAACTTGTTGTTCCACTCATTCATGCATTTATTAGGTGAATTTTGTATGTGCCCTGACCAGGGATTGAACCCGCAACCTTGGCCTATTAGGACAAGGCCCTAACCAACTAAGCTACCCTGCCAGGGCGCAAAACCGAATTTTGGGGTTGACCAAAAAGCCCATTTAGTCATTTACTTTTTTCTGTAAAATACAAGACATATTTTTCATTTTCACCAATAACTTTATTGATTTGGATATTTTGAGTATGTCGGCTGTCTCCCACATGGTATAATGTTGATTGTTTTCAGTTAATGTCTTCATTTTATTGCTATCAACTTCAACTGGTCTACCTGACTGTGGAGCATCGTCCAGTGAGGAATCTTCAGCACGAAACTTCACAAACCACTTTTGACACATTTGATCAGTCATAGCACCTTCTTCATACACTGCACAGATCTTTTTTTGTGTTTTAGTTACATTTTTACCTTTCTTAATAATGAAGTGTAGTATGCCAAAAAGATTGCCTATTTTCTCTATCTTCAACATTAAAATGGCTACACAAAAATTCACTAATTTTGATAAGTTTTTAAAAATGCATGCTGACATGACAGCTGTCACAGTACAATCTAACAAAATTGTTTCAGATAAAGTTAAAGACAAGTGCTACTAGAGCCATCTTACAGAAAAGTAAAAAAAAACGAACTTTTTGGTTGAATCATTGATTGGTTCTTGTATATGCCTTGACTAGGGATCAGACCTGCAACCTTTAGGTATATTGGGACAGTGCTCTAACCAACCGCTGGGTGCAAAACATAATATTCTTAATTTTCATCATATGAGTGAAACTAATTTAGTCAGACACTACATGAGGGTGGGAGTGGGGGGTGCCTGGTTAGGCTGTACCAAGATAGTTTCCTTCTGATATATCCACAAAAGGAAAATGACTTCTTGTGGCTTGTACTTACCTTTAGCCTAGTCTCCTCAACTCCACTGTATGCCTGGGAAAAGAGTAAAAATATTTCCATAAGAGATAAAGATGAACAGAAACTAACTACAAGCTCACTCTGGAAAGATGTGATAACGTCTTGAAAAAGGAGCACCACATGCTGATTTTAACAGGTTTTTTTACTGGAAGAATCTATTTGTCATGTTTACACCATAGGAAAATTGGAGGCACCCCAAAAAATTAGATTTGTAAAAGAAAGTATACATTTAAAGTAGGGGGAAAAAATGGTATACAGTATATATATTTTCAGAAATGTACAAAGTCTCACTGTGAAGTGCCTTGATTTGGATGTGACTTAGTTCTTATTTCATATTAACCAGACCCAGTGCTCTGGTAAACCTCTATTACATGTTTTAGAATGTCTTTTTTAAAAAAATATCTATTTTTGCCCTGGCCAGGCAGTTAAGTTGGTTAGAGCGTTGCCCTGATATGCCAAGGTTATGAGTTCAATCCCCCAAGTCAGGGCACATACAAGAAGCAACCAGTGTGGCCAAGATGGTGGCATAGGTAAACACAGCTTGCCTCCTCACATAACCATATCAAAATTACAACTAAAATATAGAACAACCATCACTCAGAATCATCAGAAATCGAGTTAAATGGAAGTGTGACAACTACGGAATCAAAGAAACCACATCCATGCAGATTGGTAGGAGGGGAGGAGATGCAGAATGGGCTGGTTCCACAATCCACGTGTGGTGCATAAAAACTTGGGAGGGATATTGGGAGCAAGGAGTCCCAGCCTCACACCAGGGCCTCCCAGCCCAGGGTTCCAGTGCCAGGAAGATAAGTTCCCATAATTTAATGTTTGCAAAACCAGTGGGGGTTGAGTCAGTGGAAAAAACTGTGGAAGTCCCAAACAGTTCCCCTTAAAGAACGCACATGCAGACTTACTCAGACTCCCTCTCTGCTCCAGCACCCAGGTAGCAGCCTGAAAGGCACAGGTGGCATACAGGGAAGAACTGAAGTGTTTGGCATCAAGGTGGGAGCTGGGACATAGCTTTCTTCCAGACAGAAAGGTGGGTAGAGGCCATTGTCCCTTATCTGAGCCCTCCAGTCACAGAGCCACAGAGCCAGCAGGCAGGTGCCATCTTGGAGACTCCATCAATGTGACAAACTGCTTGCCCTACCCTGAAGATTACCTCAGACTTTATCCCACCCAACTTATGGGCCCACCAAAGCTGTTGACCATGACTTTCCCATATGAACTGCTGGTCTTGGATTATGCTTCACAACTTCCTAAATCCTATCAAACAATCAAGACTGGCCTCAGTAAGCTACCACTTCCCGTACCTCTTGCTAAGTGGCCCCAGGTGTGGTAGTAGCAGCAGCCAGCCTAGATTCACAGCTTGATTTGCCTGGGAATCTCCAAGCCCAGTCCAAGTAGTAGCCACCCCAGATTGCTTTATAGCTTATGCAGGTGGTCCCGGTCAGAGCACAGGATGGGACTGACCTTGGCCTGCACCACCCAGGAAACCCCCAAGCCTGTGCACCCAGTGGATAGCTACTAACCATGTTGGAGCACCACCACCCTGCCCCTACACAGTTGATCCTCCATGGAGGATGGAGGTTCGTGGTCAGTGGTCACAGCCAGTCCTGTAGCTGACTGGCCTGGGTAAGTCCCTCCCATTGACCTGCCAACAGCAATCAAGGCTCAACTACAAGAGGAGGGTGTACTCAGCCCACACAGATGGCACATCTCAAGTACCCAGCTTGGGTGGTAGGGGAGGCTGTCTGTGCCACTGGGCCATGAAGGACACCTATTACATTAGGCCATGCTACCAAGACAAGGAGTCATAGCAGCTCAACCTAATACATAGAAACAAACGCAGGGAGGCTGCCAAAATGAGGAGACAGAGAAGCACAGCCCAAATAAAGGAACAGATCAAAACTGCAGAAAAAGAATTAAACAAAATGGAGAAAAGCAATCTATCAGATGTAGAGTTCAAAACACTGGTTATAAGGATGCTCAAGGAACTTAGGACCTCAGCACCATAAAAAAGATCCAGTCAGAAATGAAGGATACACCAATTAAAGAACAATTTACAGGAAACAACAGGAGAGTGGTAGAAACCGAGAATCAAATCTGATTTGTAACATAAGGAAGGAAAATACTAGCTGGAACAACAAGAAGAAAAATGAATGCAAAATAACAAGGATAGTGTAAGCAGCCTCTGAAACAACTTCAAGCATTCCAACATTTGCATCATAGGGGTACCGGAAGCAGAAGGGAAAGCAAGAAACTGGAAATCTAGTTGAAAAAATAATGAAAGAAAACTTCCTTAATTTTGTGAACTGAATAAACTTGCAAGTCCAGGAAGCACGGAGTCCCAAACAAGATGGATGCAAAGAGATCCACTCCAAGAAACATAATAATTAAAATGCCAAAGGTTAAAAATTAAGAGACAATCTTAAAAGCAGCAAGGGAAGAACAGTTAGTTACTCACAGAGGAGTTCCCATAAGACTGTCAGCTGATTTCTCAAAAGAAACTTTGCAGGCTAGAAGGGGTTGGCAAGAAATAGTCAAAGTCAGGAAAAGCAAGGACCTACAGCCAAGATTGCTCTGCCCAGCAAAGTTATCATTTAGAATCAAAGGGCAGATAAAGAGCTTCCCAGACAAGAAAAAACTAAAGGAGTTCATCATCACCAAGGCACAATTATATGAAATGTTAAAGGGACTTATTTAAGAAAAAGATCAAAACTATGAACAATAAAATGGCAAAAAAATACATATCTATCAGCAACTGAATCTAAAAAAACAAACCAAACAAACAAGAAGAACAGAGAGAGAATCATGAATATGGTGATTGTTTTGCTGGTTGCCATATGAGAGAGGGTATGGGGAGATAGGTGAAGAGGTGAGGGGATTAAGAAGTACCAATAGGTAGTTACAGAATAGTCATGGGGGTGTAAAGTACAGGACAGGAAATGGAGTAGCCAGAGAACTTATACGCATGACCCCTGGACATGAACAATGGTGGGGGGATTGCCTGAGGGAGTGGGGGGTGCTTGGTGGGGGGAGGCAAAGGGGGAAAAATCAGGACAACTGTAATCGCATAATCAATAAAATATAATTAAATAAAGAAGCAGCCAATGAATAAGTGGAACAACAAAATCAATGTTTCTTTGTCTTCCTCTCTCTAAAATCAATAAATAAAAGTTATTATTAAATTTTTAAAATATCTGTTTTTAAACCAGTACATAAAACCTGTATTTGTGCACCCATGTATAAGCTATCTTCTGGTGTGGTGCTAAGAGATTTAATAAATTTTTTAAAACCTCAAGTCACAGACATACAAATAATACATTTTTTCAAGTTGTCTCAATCACACTACTAAAAGTAACTTGTGTTAATTTAGTCTAGATAGATACCAGTCAGTGGTTGGTTGGCTCTTAAATCATAAGTAAAATTATTCTTAGAACTGGGTCATAGTATAAGGAATGCCTTAACTTAGTTGAGACTCTGTAACATACATAGCTGTGCCCTTTTATTTACTTTAAGCTTACATACTGACTTTGCAGTCTATACTTTGTGACAGAGCGGGTAACTAGCACAGAAGAAACTATATAATGTGGCATGGGTGATGACTTCAGTGGCATATTCCATTTTTACTTATCCAGACTTGCTTTCAGCCCTGCATTGGGGCCTCCTTGTATATTGCTTTCTAGTGTGTCACTAACTGTCATACAGTCCCCGGGCTCAACCCTGAGCAGATCACAGCGGTAATAAAATATGGAAGGTGCTGGCTTCTCTTCTCCCAGTTCTTCACCTACCACAATAGCATCAAAATAGGTCTGACAGGCACAGGCCTCGATCTTCTCCCTCTGGGTCTGTATATCTCCTTTTGTTAATAAAAGTAGCCAGACCTCCTTTCGAAGTTCAGTGAGCATGGCTTTGACATCTTCTGCTAGTGTCATATGCTGAGAATGTGTAGATTTCCACAGAAAATAACATTCTTCAGCCAGTTTCACATTGGCTGCACCACCCTTTATTTCCTGAATTGTTTCTTCCCAGTGTGAAGTCAGTAGATCAGTAATGCATGGATTGGAAGGATGAAAACATTCCTTGCTGAGTTTAACTTGAACTTTGTCAGAAATGACTTCAGCCTCTTTGAAATGTTATTTTGATTGCAAAAGTTTTATTACCTTTTCTATTCACCCCCGACTGTGTTGATGAGCATGTTGTCCAGGTCAAAGGAAACAGCCTGCACGTTTAGCCAAGGGCAGGCATGACACTCCAACTCCAGGTCACAGCTGTACAAGCATAAGGCAGGCTCACGGCCCACATTTTTTCTTACTATGATAAAAAAGTCCACATAAATTTACCCTCTTAATGGTTTTTATTTTATTTTATCATTTATTTATTTTTTATCCTCACCCACGCATCTGTTTCTTGATTTTAGAGAGAGGGGAAGGGAGAGAGAAACGATGTGTAAGAGAAATATTGGTTGTCTCCCATAGGTGCCCTTACCAGGGATCAAAGCTGCAACCTAGGTGTGTGCTCTGACCAGGAATCAAACCCACCACCATTATTTTTTAAATAATTTATTTATTTGTTTATTTATTTTATTTTTAGAGAGAGGGGAAAGGAGAAAGAGGGGGAGAGAAACATCACTGTGTGGTTGCCTCTCACTTGCGCCCCCAACTGGGGACCTGACGTGCAACCTAGTCATGTGCCCTGACTGGGAATCGAACCAGCGACACTTGGCTCGCAGGCCGACGCTCAATCCATTGAGCCACAGCAGCCAGGGCTAAACCCACAACCTTTTGATGTATGAGAGGATGCTCCAACCAACTGAGCCACCCAGCCAGGGCAAACCTTTTAACAATGTTTAAGTGTACAGTATTGTTAAGGATATGCATGTAGTTATACAATAGATCTCTAGAACTTCTGCTTTTTGCATTAGTAAAATGCTATACTTGAATACTCCTTAATTTTCCTGCCCCCATCTCCTGGTAACCACCATTCTGTTTTCTTTTTCTTTGAGTTTGATTACTTTAGATACTTTATATAAGTGAAACCATATCTATGTCTTTTTGTGATTGGCTTATTTCATTTAGTATAATGTCCTTAAGGTTCATCCATGTTGCATCATGCGACAGGATTTTCATCTTTTTGAAGGCAGAGTAATATTCCATTGTATGTCTATACCACATTTTCTTTATCCACTCATCTGCTGATGGACATTTAGGTTCCTTCTACATTTTGGCTATTGTGAATAATTTTTACAGTGAACATCAGTGTACAAATATTTCAATTTTTTTGGATGTATATTCAGAAGTAAGATTACTGGATCATATGATAGTTCCATTTTAAATTTTTTGAGGAGCCTCTTTTTTTTTTCATAGTGGCTACACCATTTTACAATCCTACCAACATTGGACAAGGATTCCAATTTCTCTATATCCTTGCCAACATTGTTATTTTCTGGTTTTCTTTCTTTGTTTTTTGACAAGTGACCATCCTAATAGGCATGAGGGGATATCTCATTGTGATTTGCATTTCCGGAATTATAGTGGTGTTGAGCATCTCTTTTATAGGTTTGTTTGCCCAAATTCTCACCCAAAGAGATGTTCATTGATTTGAGAGAGAGAGAGAGAGAGAGAGAGGGACATCAATGTAAGAGAAACATTGATCCGTTGGTTTCCTTTTTTATAATCCCTGACTGGGAATTGAACCCACAACCTTTTTGTATATGGGACATTGTTCCAGCCAACTGAGCCACCCAGCCAGGGCTACCCATTTAAAAAAATTGTTTTGTTGTTGTTGTTGTTAAATTGTAGGAGTTCTTTATATATTCTGGATATTAACTCATTTGATAAATAGGTTGCAAATATTTTCTCTTGTTCTGTAGTGTCTTTTTTTGTCTGTTGATTTTTCCTTTGCTGTACGTAAGTTTTTAAAATTTGATGCAGTCTCTTTTGTCTGTTTTTGCTTTTGTTGTCATATCTTTTGGTGTCATATTTAAGAAATTTTTGCCCATTTTGATGTCATAAAGCTTTTCCCCTATGTTTTCTTCCACTTTTATAGTTTCAGATCTTACATTTAGGTCTTTAATTCATTTTGAGTCTGTTGTTTTTTATATGGCATAAGATAAGGGCCCATTGCTATTCTTTTGTATATGGGTAGCCAGTTTCCCCAGTACCATTTGTTTGAGAGTCTGTCCTTACCCCACTGTGTAGTCTTTACATCCTTGTCAAAGATATTTGACCATATACACAAGGGTTTGTATCTGGAGTCTCTGTTCTGTTCTATTGGTCTACATGCCAATATCATACTGTTTCAATTATTATAGCTTTGTAATATGTATGTTTTGAAATCAGGAAGTGTCAGGCCTTCAGCTTTGTTCTTTTTATCCTCAATATTTTGGCTATTTGGGGTCCTTTGAGATTTCGTATGTTTTTCTCTTCCTGCAAAACATGCCCTCGGGATTTTGATAACGATGGCATTTAATCTGTAGATTGCTTTGGGTATTATGGACATTAACAATATAGTCTTCCTGTCCATGAACATTGGATGTCTTTCCATTTATTTGTGTCTTCTGTAATTTATGTTAGTAATGTTTTGTAGTTTTCAGTGTATGTCTTTCACCTCTTTGGTAAAGTTTACTTCTAAGTATTTTATCTCCCTTTTGATGCTATTGTAAATAGGGTAGTTTTCTTAATTTCCTTTTTGGCAGAGACAACCTTTTTAAAATTAAAACAAGAAGGAACTTTTTTTCTTTTTCAGTCTAGTGTTTTCCTAGAAGCTCAGCACACTTTCTTCTTTGCATCCTTCTCTGATTACTTTTTTATACTTGTCTTTTAAGAATTCTCAGAAAGTGTTGATGCAGAAATTGGGCAGGAAATTTTCTGTTAGCTCTTTGAAGTAAAGGGACCATTGCTGTAATATTCATCCTAACAGAGCTCCTGAATTTTTAGTCCCCTATAGAGCCAATAAATTTGGTAGCTCTGTTAGATGGTATCTTTTGGGTATGACAAGGTCAAAGAGAAAAAGCAGATGTATCGGAATAATGTATTTATTGTGAGGTCTCTGGCTGATGGTTGGCTGTCGTCATTTTTTAATTTGACAATCTTAAGGGGAAAGAGGTCAGTGCCCTGACTAAAGAGTAAGGTTTTGTATGTGGGTGGGTTACTCTCATAACTTGGTGATTGTAAATAATGCTGCAATAAACATAGGGTTACATATCTCTTTTTGAATTAGTACTTAGTGTTTCTTTGGCAATATACCCGGAAGTGAAATTGTTAGGTCATAAGAACCTTCATACTGTTTTTCATGTTGGCTGCAACAACCTGCATGTGCACC
Source organism: Furipterus horrens (assembly GCF_987537825.1). Taxonomy (NCBI): domain Eukaryota; kingdom Metazoa; phylum Chordata; class Mammalia; order Chiroptera; family Furipteridae; genus Furipterus; species Furipterus horrens. Next base: position 12,207,063 of record NW_028327172.1, read on the forward strand.
AACAGTGCTAGGGTTCCCTCTTCTCCACATCCTGGCCAACACGTGTTTGTTGATTTATTGATGGTAGCCATTCTCACAGGTGTGAGGTGATATCCCATTGTCATTTTAATTTGCATTTCTCTGATGATTAAGGTGACATTGAGCATCTTTTCATATGTCTATTGGCCATCTGCATGTCATCTTTGGAGAAGTGTCTATTCAGGCCCTCTGCCCATTTTTTAATTGTATTGTTTGTTTTTATGTTGAGTTGAGTTCTTTAGTAATTTCGGACATCAACCCCCATCCGTCACTTTATTTATTTATTTGTTTGTTTGTTTGTTTGTTTATTTTGCTCCTGTCCCATGTGATGTAATGTTGCTTTAACTCTCGTGGTCTCCTCCCTTTCTTCTCTCTTGTAATCTGTCCTGACAGAATGATTTGGAGTTGAGCAACACTAGCCTCAAAATCTGCCTCTATTGTGTATCCTTGGGCAAGTTAAGTAGTCTCTAAACCTCAGTTCCCTCAATTGTAAAATTGTATGCGAGGGTTAAATAAGTTAAACATCAGTTCCTTTTACAAGTTTAGGTGCTCAAGAAATGCCTACTCTTTTCTCTTTTTCCGTTATTGCTCTGCTCGAAAAGAAAAGAAAAAAATTACCCTCCTTTTGCCAGGTTATTTTCTTTTTTGTCTGTTAGTATCATTTTTTGGACATCAGTATTCCTGAAGTATCTGTGAAATCTCACCATGTAAAATTGGAGTAAACCAAATACATAAAAATGTGAGGTGCCTTGGAAAGGGAGGATAATATGGCTATTGAGGTAGGGCTGGTAAGTTACTTCCATTAGTTACTTACAGCAGACACAATGAGATTCTATTTTAGAAAGTTCAATAATATAAAAAGTAGTTTTTGGTACAAAACAAGGGAATTAGGATATTATCTTCATTTTTCCTGTACTCTCTTGTATTGATTTGTGCAAAAATAAAAACAAACAAACAAACAAAACACTGATACTGCATCTTGATACGGGAGGGAGTACAAATTAGCTTTTAATTTCCCGAATTCTAGGGCTGCCTCTGCATTGAGAGGGAGCCATTCAGGACAGAAGTGTTTCAGAAAGATGGAGAGCCTGATTGGTACAGAGAGGGAGGAGTAGCAGGTCTTTCTAAATTCACAATGGCCTTCTGACCAATTCCAAGATCTCATGCTTTGGGACTCAGAGCAAGTTTGCACTGAGTTTTATTGTTAAGGGTCTGTTTCCAAATGTCTTGTTTGATATTTTGCTTTAGTGACCAAGGTTCCTTTGAGTACAGATGATGATTACTTTAGGCTTGTGAACTAACTTCATGGACTTAGTTCTACTGCTGCTGTTGTGACCAGCTCAAAAGTTCTCCAAGATCAGGGACTATTTTCTTCATCTACTGATGTATTACAAACCACATAACAAAACTTGGTGACTTAAAATAACCATTTTGTTATCTTTCACTGTCCTTTCTGGGCTCAGTTGGGAAGTTCCTCTGCTGATCTTGCTTGGGGTCTCTCTCGAGTCATTTGGAGGTTCAGTGGAACAGCTAGCCTTTCTTTTTCTTGTTGTAGTCTCAGGGACTCCTCTCATGTGGCCTCTCCATCAGACTTTTTACATAGCAGCTTACAGCTTCTAAAATTGACATTTCCAAGAGGGAAGAAATAGATGAGCCCAGAACTGGCACAGCTTGCCACATCCTCTTGGTTAAAGCAAAGAACAGACTGGCCTAGATTTAGTTTGGGAGGGAACCACACATGGGCAAGAAAATGAAGAAGCATGGTTCTTTGGGGGTCTATCTTTGGAAACTAGTTAATACAGGTATCATACTTATTTCATATACTAATATATACCCAAAAGTAGGCACTCAATAAATATTTGTGGCTTGAATCAGTGGTTGGATAGACCAACAGATTGATGGATGGATGACTGACTGTTCTTATTGGTTTATTCGAGTGAGGGTCATGTGATTCTTAGGGCTCAGATAACCATGCTTATTCCTTTACAGTACTCACCCTTCTACACATGTCTCTCTTTCTTAGAAACCACTTTTTTAAGGCCTAGTGACTTGGGTGGTCAGAGTGCATCATGTTCCCTGTAGACACTTTGGGAGTTGTAACCCAAGGAAGGAAAAAATAATCACTACTTATTGGACTGTGTGCCGGCTGCTATACTTTACATGTGTTCTTACTTAATCATTATAACCTTGTGAAATAGGGATTTCTTCTTAAAATTGGGCACTGAGGATCATAAACTTGTCCAGGGTCACACAGCTGGTGACACGGGTGATGAATATAAATTGCATTCTAATTCTAAAGTTAAAGCATTGACTTGTCTCATATGTTAGTAAAAGGGGAAAGATTTATACGATCTGAAGAGAAATCAGAGTATGCCTCATGTATTAATTATTCAGGGTTTCTCTTGGTTAGGCACAGACCATTAAGATATTATCAGAGGGTTTCTCAGTAGCAGTTATTTGAACATTTAGGGCTGGATAATTCTTTATTGTGAGAGGCTGTCCTGTACATTGTAGGAAGTTTAGCAGCATCCCTGGTCTTTATCCGTTAGATGCCAGTGCACTCCCCCCACCTTGTTGCAATAACCAGAAATGTTTCCAGATGTGGCTATATGTATCCTGGGGGAAGCTCCTCCCATTGAAAACCACCAGTAAGTTATTTCATGATTTGCTGTCCTTTGATATTACATCTCACAAGGAACTGACACTGGCTTCAAGCCATCTTGTTCTTATAATAGTTATAATAGTACTGCCTGGTTCTGATGGTCTTGAGTCACGCCTTTCTCCCGTTGCCTCGCTCCTCTTTGCCTTGTCTTTTTGCTTTTGTCTGTGATTCCCCTAATCAAATACAGCTGCACAAAGTAGTGTTTGTAAGGACCCCAGGTATCAATTCAGCAGGCATTCAGATCTCTGAGATTATAACCATTAGTGCTAGTGAAAAAAGGCAGTTTACTTTCTAATTATAGTAGAGGGGGAAATGCATAAATATTTAGCAAGCTGGAAATACAATGGCTTCCAGGCTCCACAGAGTTAATCTTTAGGGTAGTATTGATTGACATGCCGGAGGATGTTAATTTGCGAGTCTTTTGGGGAGCGGTTCTTTTGGGGAATGGAGCAGGGGAATGGAAATTGCACTTTCTCTATTAATTGTACTTTGGGTGTCATTTATGACAATTTCATGTTGTCTAGACACAGGGAAATGAGGGGAGAAATTATCCCATTGGAGTCAAATGTCGAGTCCAAAAGGAGTCAAGAAGGTTGCTGAAGTCAGGATCAAGGTGAAAGGGCAAGTAGTATACCCCCAGAGGTGAATCGGTGAAAATCAAATGTCACTAAGAGAAGTAGCAGTTCAGAATGAAGCCAGAGTATAAGGAAAATGAGTGTACTCTGAGCTTTGTGTTAGCTCAGGGGGTAAGAGTGGATTGTGTGGGGTCCCAGGTAGAGTCTCTGCCCTCTTCTCTATTTCTGTAGACTCCAGAAACCTCATTACTTGAACAGACATGAGTCAGGAAGGCTGCTTCTTTGCCTCTGGTTAATAAATGCTCCAGCCCACCGTGCATTCCTTTTTCCTCATTCTTGTAAGGCTTCAGTTACTGACTCTTTGCCCTCCTGACGTTGGCTCTAAGACTTTGCTTCATATAATAGAGTGTAGTGCTTGCAATATACCAGGGACAGGAACCTGTCACTTAATAGCAAATGTCCTTGGTCAAGGGTTTTTAAAATTTTAGATCAGAAACATGAATGTGAAAAATAATCTAAGAAAAAATCTATAGGTTTGCTGTTCTTGAACGATAAATGATTCTGCCAATATATTCTTTGTAGAATGAATGTGTCTAGAGATAGACTTTTTTTGGAATTGTCTGTTCTGAATGAAATTAGCTGAGAATTCAGGATTAATGAATTCTGTAAATCCCTTCTTGATTTTGGAAGGAGGGACCCAGTCAGTCAAGACATACTACCTCTTAATTAAAGTCTAAACCTGCATATCACAGCTGCTGTTGTAGCAGCATGTGTGCGTGTGAGTATCAGAACTGGCTGGGGAACTTTTCATTGATATGCTCTTACTCAACCTTGGGTGAAAAAGCCTCTGACCTGAATTCCTAGTTGAAACAAAAGAAGTCTGTGGTCTGTAAGCAGACCACCCAATTCTCCCAGAGAAAATGGGTTTGGAAGCAGAGTAAACATGTCCATATAGATTACCTTGGGCCTTTGGGTTCAGATGCTGACAAAAGTGAGTTTTTAATATAGATTGACATTTCATAACTATAGTGCAATGTATTGAGGATATATAAAAGCTAAGCATATTACCAATCAATCATTTTACAGTTGTATTAAAAAGAATCACCTGCCAAACAGCAGAGGGTCAGACGTTCCTGGAGGGATCCGGCTGACTTTTCAGACAAGACTATTGTATAGCTACACACAGTTGTACACCACATGTGCATTCTGTTACTGTTTCCGGCTTCTTTCCTTTTGTTGTGGCTCTGACTTCACCAGGGATACATTAATGTTTTGTAAAGATTTTTAAAGCTTTTCTGGTGTAAGGCATTGTTTTGAACCCCATGAATTGTTTTTGCTTGATGATAGTGAAATAAGGCTGATCCACTCACCCTGAGCTGTGAGTTCTTCCCACAGTGTGTCTGTTCTTTTCCTAAAAGGTAGCCTTTTAGGAGAGCCACCTTGCCTTGATCTACCCCACAGCAGGGGCAGAAATTGCCTGCCAGGCTCTGCTGGCAACTGCATCATGTGCTACAAGTGCACCCCTAGAAACTGGGGGGCCCTGCAGTGATCAGATGCGTGCCTGTTGTTGGATAACTTAAACGATAATTGCCAGTGTGTGAAATGGGGAGGCTCTGATGCCTCTGCTTTAAAGCAGAGATGTCAATTTGGAAATCATAATAGAGGTGTCATTTCAGAACACACAATTATTTTTTACAAAGAATAAGGGCTTGTCATCTCCCAGCCCAGGCATGCGCCAAGGCAAAGATCTGGAGCTTGCAGAGCGTGATTCAGAAATGAAGAGGGTGATACTATATCCTGGTTTCTTCGGCCTCCTGCCCCTTTGTCCCCCTGAAAACATTGCCCTCTTTATCCTGTGAGGTCTCTTGGCAGCCCAGGAGCATCAGTGGTAGCTTCCTAGGCAAGTAGCCAGCCCCTGACTTGATGATTTAATAAGCCTCCCAGGGACCAAGGACAACTATGTCAGCACTTCAACCTGATTAGCTTAAGTGACCAAAGGAAAGATGGGTCATGTAAGCAGTTTCTTAAAACCTTGTTCCTTCAGGAACTTTAGGGTGAATTTTTGGACATCTAGCAACCTTTGAAAGTCACAGGGTCAATGAAGGGCAATCAGATATGTCTACTTATTCTTCTAGATCTACTTAGACCTGCTGATTTATTCTCTTAGATATTTACTGGTCTCCTATTAGGTATTAATTAGGTGTGAATTTTAATGGGGATAAAAAGATGACTTGGACCCAGTATATGCTTTCATGTAGCTTCTAGTCCAGTAGCAGAGATAAGACACAAGTAACTGTAGTACAAGGTGACTTGGGAGAAGGCCTTTTAAGATAGGTTTCAAAATATTACGGGGTATTGGGAAAGAAAGGCTGAACTTCTGGCTGGCAGTCAGGTATTGGAGTTGTGAAGGATCTTTTACAGGTAGAGATGGGGAAGAACTTTCCAGAAAGAAGAAATGGCCAACCAAAAAAACATAGATAGTTAGGACATTTAGTTTAGCAAGAGCAGTGGTTCCCAGGGTGTAGCCTGGGATATCTGAAGTCAAAACTAAAATGCTGTTGTTCTTTGTGTTTTTCATTCTCCTCCTTTCATGCGTGGTCAGTGGAGTTTTCTAGAGGCTACATGACATGTACTGAAGTTATTAGTGTGATAGTTCGTGAACTGTGTGCTTATGTATTAAAAGTGTCTAACTTCAAATATATTCAATATTAATAGATAAAACCCTATAAACAAAAGCACTTTGACATCCTCAGTAATTTTTTTTTGTATTTTATTGATTATATTGTTACAATAGTTCCAATTTTCTCCCCTTTACTCCCCTCCCCCCAGCATCTCCCTCCCCCAGTAATCCCCCCCCCCCCAAGTCCATACCCATGGTTCGTGAAAAATAACTATCCCTCCCTCTCAGATATTAAGACCCTTTGTAATCTTGTAAAGGACAATGGGCAAAGGTCTCAAGCTCCTCTAGCTGCTTCAAACTAGACATGGTCGTCGTCCTACCTACCCTTGGGTCCAGAAAACCCTAATAATAGTGGGGGTGTGGAGGGGAGGTGTCCTCAGTAATTTTTAAGAGTTAAAGGAGTTCTGAGACCAAACCGTTTGAAAACCCCTGGGCTAGAGAATATAGTATATCCAGAAGGAATGAGAAATCTGGCTGCGCAGCTTTGGAAGCCAAGCCGAGGAATTTGGATTTTATTTCCTATGCAGAAGAGTGCTATTAATTTGGGTTTGGCTCCTCAGAACTGAAGTAGCAGATGTCACCCAGACATCAAAGCCAGCCTGGGAAATGACTCTATCATGGGGCACCAGTGGCATCTTAGCTTCTAGGAGCAGGCTTTCCATATTAGGATAGGTCACAGAGTTCAGGCAGTCATTTGTTTCCAATGATTGCAAAAGATCCGAACATTCATTGGCTTTAAGATACTGATTTTCTCTATGATCTGATTTATTCTCTTAAGTATTTACTGGTCTCCTAGTTAAAAGAATGTCTTCAGGATATTATTGTTTAGTAAGGAAGAATTGTCACTGGCTTGTTTATTCTTTCTAGGCTAGTACCCAAACTTTCTGTTCCTCAACCCTGGTAGTCGTTGAATTTGGAACAAAGATTCTTTTCTTTTGGATGACCTGTCATCTGCCCCCACAACGCTGTTCTTGTCCAGAGCTTTCTTCCATTTTCTTTTTTTACTGTTTTCCTAGACATAAAAGGATACAGCTGATTTAGGGAACCCCCTTACACATATTCAAAGTAGTAATCAGGGAAAAAATAAATAATGGTACTTATTTAAAATTTTAGAAATTTTACAGCTTGACTTATGATTTTTAGCAGGGTGGGATTTTTTTTTAGATTTTTATTTATTTTTAGAGGAAGGGGAAAGGAGGGTAGAGAGCGAGGGAGAGAAACATCAATGTGTGGTTGCCTCTCGTGTGCCCCTAACTGGGTACCGAGCCCACAACCCAGGCATGTGCCCCAATTGGGAATCGAACCGGCGACCCTTTGGTTCACAGGCTGGCACTCAGTCCACTGAGCCACACCAGCCAGAACTTTAGCAGGGTTTAATAATTATTGATAACTCACTCTAGTGTGTAATTTTTTTATTTTAAGAGTTTTTTTGTTTTGTTTTGTTTTCATTCCTTAGTGACTTATATTTTAAAGGATTATGTAAGCAGTTATTTTGTTTTTAATATATTTTATTGATTATGCTGTTACGGTTGTCCCAGTTTTTCCCCATTTGGCCTCCTCCACCCAGTAACCCCCATTCCTCTGGCAGTACCCCCCTTAGTTCATGTCCATGGGTCATGCATATAAGTTCTTCGGCTACTCCATTTCCTATACTGTTCTTAATACCCCCCTGCCTGTTCTATACCTACCAGTTTGTATTTCTTAATCCCTGAACCTTTCCCCCAACTTTTCCCCTTCCCCCTCACAACTGATATCCCTCCATATGATCTCCATATCTATGATTCTGTTTCTGTTCTGCTTATTTGCTCAGTTTGTCTTTTAGATTCAATTATCGATAGTTGTGAATTTATTGCCATTTAATGTTCATAGTTTTGATTTTCTTCTTTTTCTTAAATAAATCCCTTTAACATTTCATATAATAATGTCGTGGTGATGATGAACTCCTTTAGCTTTACCTTGTCTGGGAAGCAATTTATTAGCCATTCCATTTGCCGGATAGAGTGATCTTAGTTATAGGTGCTTGCTTTTCATCACTTTGAATACTTCTTTCCAGCCCCTTCTAGCCTGCAAAGTTCCTTTTGAGAAATCAGCTGATAGTCTTATGGGAACTCCTTCGTAGGTAACTCACTGCTTTTCTCTTGCTGCTTTTAAGATTCTCTCTTTTATCTTCAACCTTTGGCGTTTTAATTATGATGTGTCTTGGTGTGGTCCTCTTTGGGTCCATCTTGTTTGGGACTCTCTGTGCTTCCTGGACTTATATATCTATTTCTTTCACTAAATTAGGGACATTTTCTTTCATTTTTTTCAAATAAGTTTTCAATTTCTTGCTCTTTTTTATTTCCTTCTGGCACCCCTATGATTCAAATGTTGGTACATTTGAAGTTGTCTTTGAGGCTCCTTACCCTATCCTTGTTTTTGTTTTTTTGTTTTTTGGCTTCATTTTTCTTCTTGCTGTTCTAATTAAAATTTTCTTCTTCCTTGTGTTCCAAATCATTGATTTGATTCTTGGCTTCATCCCCTGCACTGTCGATTCCCTGTTATTTTTTCTTTATTTCACTTAGTGTAACATTTTTACCTTTTTAAAATGCTGTTGAAGTACCCAGTAAGTTCCTTGAGCATTCTTATAACCAGTGTTTTGAACTCTCAATCTGATAGATTGCTTATCTCCATTTTGTTTAGTTCTTTTTCTGGAGCTTTGCTCTGTTCTTTCATTTGGGCCATGTTTCTTTGTCCCCTCATGTTGGCAGCCTCCCTGTGTTTGTTTCTGTGTTTTAGGTAGAGCTGCTTTGACTCCGTCTTAGTGTAGTGCAGCCTATTGTAGAAAAGCGCATTCATAAGTGGAATGGGGCGGAGCCTTAGGTAATCACCCAGTGGGGCAACCCATGTGAACCAGGTTGATGGAGTCTCAGATATGGTGTCACCACTCTGTGGCTCTGTGTTGGGGAGGGCTCAGGAAAGGGGCAGTGGCCACTGCCTGGCCTCTCGAGTTTTGTCCGAGAGGAAGCTGTCCCCCAACTCTCACACTGATGCCAGATATTTCACTTTCTCCCCGTATGCCACGGGTGCCCTTTAAGCTGCTGCCCTGGTGCTGAAGCCCAGAGGGAGGGAGTCTGCATAAGTCGTCAGTCCTAAGTTTGTTGCGGGCCCTTTAAGAGGAGATGCCTGAGAATCCCGCCATTTCTTCTGCCACTCCAACCCCCACTGGTTTTTACAGCCAGAAGTTATAGGGACTTATCTTCCTGGCACTGGGACCCTGGCATGGGGGACCTGGTGTGGGCCTGGCATCCCTCACTGCCAAGATATCCCTCTCAATTTTTATCAACCACACGTGGGTTTGGGACCACCCATTCTGTGTCTCTCCTCATACCCATCGGAAAGAATGTGACTTTTTAAATTCCTTGGTTGTCATACTTCCATACAGGTCGATTTTCTGATAGTTGTGGGTGATAGTTGTTCCACAGTTTAGTTGTAATTTTTGTGGTGGCTGTGTGAGAAGGCAAGCTGTGGTTACCTACGCCTCCATCTTGGCCAGAAGTCTGTAAGCAAATATTTTAGTGCAAGGATGGGCAACTTACTTTTCTGTGAAGGGCCAGGCAGTAAATACTTTTGGCCTGTCTCCGTAGTATTGCTCAGCGATTGCCTTGTTAGCCCCAAAGCAGCAGTAAGTGAGCAGCAGTAAATGAATGAATGTGGCTATCTTTCGAAAAAGTTTGTTTATAAAACCAGGCAGCTGGTCAAGGGCCTATAGTTTACCAAACCTGTTAGAGCATTAGGGCAGCTTACTATATGAGTAAGTCCTTTTTAAGAAGTGAGTAATTATTTTAAAAATGAATAGTTTTCTCTTTAGTTTTCTGTTTGTTTTTAGATTTTGATATTTAGATGTTTTTACTTTTAAAATAATTTTAGACTTGCAGAAAAGTTGCAAAAATAGTGCAAAGAATTCCCATGTACTCTTTATCCATGTTTCCTAAATATTAACATTTTGCCACATTTGCTGTATCACTCTCTCTTTTGCTTTGTTTATATGTGACTATGGTTACGCTTCTATATGTTTATGGTTTTTATATTTTATATATTTGTAGTTGTTATATTTTCTTAAATATTGAATTTTCTTAAAGTAGTGCGTAGTTTGATAGAGCAGTGGACTCCAGACTTAAGAAAAAAATCTTTGTTAGTAAAAGCATTTTGAGCAATTCATGTGTGTGTTATACATTATGGTTGTACATTATAAATCAAAAGTTCTAGTCTTCCTGTCTTCTAGTGGATCAAAATAGCACAACCCCTGGTGTATCTCAATTGAAAACCACTGCTGGAGAGAATGAACCAGGCAAACTCCTAAAGAAAAGTTTTGTTTTTGTTTTTGTTTTTCCTGTTAGAGCCTCTGTGACTTTTAAAAACATTTCTAAATTGAGATTATAGGTCAAAATGAAGTGGAAGCTTCAAACTTGAACAAACTTATCTGCGCTCTCCCTGGGTCCTGTCTGACTCCATATGACAAATTGGATGGTAGGTCATTAAGTCATGGCAGACTTGTGACCGCCAGAGCAGAAGGCACAGCCATCCCATCCTATTTGCTTCTGTCATTTTCCACGGAATGCTCTTTCCCAGAAGCTAACTAGACAAGAGAAAACTTCTCTCTGGTGTGCCTAAGATTGGTGTTGATAGTTACTCGTCTAATAACTCTAGTTCTTGCCTTATTCCACACCAGCTGAAGAAGTATTTTTTTTAACCCTCCAGATAGTGCTTGTGGTATAGCTTTAGAGAACTCATCGGTGATACGTGGGGGAGGGAAGGTGTGCTAGTCATAGTACTGGCTCTCCTGGTTTTGTGTATAAGCAGTGAAAATGCCATATAGATATGACTTCCAGTCTCTGCTCTATTGCCTGGGGAGCAAGTGGTGCCAACAGATCTGTAGGAAGTAGGCACAGGGGATGCACTTTCCGAGAGAAGCTCATCAGGGACTCCCCAGAGACAAAGCTTAACATTTTGGTTTTACTCTGATTTAAAGAAGTCTTCCAGCTAAGATAGGAAGTTAGGGTGGGGAGTAGACTTTGCAGGATAATAAAATAAAATCATTAAAATTGAACTTATCTGACTCACCTCTTCTAGTTCAGGAATCCCCTTTGCAGGAATCCTAAAAAGTCATCTCATCTCTTAATACTGTCACTGCCTTGGCGTGTAAAGGACCCTGCTGACCCTCTGATCATCTTCCAGGTAGAAATATTCAAGGACAGATGTTAGTCTCTCTGAAGGATGCTTCTTGCCGAAGGGCCCCTGCTTGCTAAGTAGCCATTTGTAGGACCACACAACAGGGCTCAGTGATGTTCAGGTCTCATTCCAGATCCCCTTGGGATGGAAGGAGCTTCTGGGTGTCTGGGGCAGTCAGCTGCTCCCAGATCTTGCTTCCATTCTGCAACTCCCACCCAACCCCTATAGAACTAACTTATTAATAATGAATAAGTATTATATAAGATGGCATAAATATCCTGAATACTCTTCTCATAATTTCATTTGTTTTTTTTTTTCTCCTGTATGTACCTCTCGCTACTCCTTCTTCTCACAAACATTCTGTATTTCAGGACGCAGAGACATGCCATTATTTTATGTGCCCCTAAGAAAGGAAAAAACCCTCCCAATTAAACTGTGCATTTCAATTTCAGATACATTAAATGTTGGGAAGTATGTCTTAGAATCGATTGAAAAACAGCATTTCTGCTGCTCTAAACAGTGATATCATTGAAGATTCAGGTTTTCAAACAGAGAGATGTATTTTATACATCAAAGTGTCTTTAAGTGTGAGGATTATAGGTCTTCTCTAGGTAGGAAACACCATTTAACAGTTGGTTGTCATGGGTGGGAAAAGTAGCAAGCCAGGCTGACTGGGCCTCTGCTGTATCTCTTCTCCAGGCTGTTAGGGGAAATGCTTTCACGAACCAGTAGCCGGGATAAAGTGACTGCACATTGCTATACCTACAGCCAGCTGGTTTTAATAACAGTGCACTGAATTAATTCAATTGTGAAAGATCGGTAGCTGCTGTCCTTATTCTGCAGATCTGCTTTAAAGAAGAGTCTGGCAGGGAGCCGGAGACCTGTTCCTGGGAGAACCAAACAAGATGCTGCTTGAAAGGAACAATATGCATTTCTTTCTGAGACCATTTCTTTAGAACCGTGTTCCATGGCAGGAGCTTGATGGATTGCCAGGGCACATTTGAGTTGGGAAACAGTGTGGCAGACATGGCAAACTGGGGAGGCCCCTGGGCCATGTATATCAGATGTGTTTTTAATTGGCCCTTGTACATAAAAGGGCAAAACAATGTTTTAACTAAAATATAACAGAAGATTTCATGCATAAGTCCAGATTTCTGGCTACTCTTAAAACATAGTCAGACCCAGCAGTACTGCGCCCACATTCTAGCTTGGGCTCACAGTGGGTACGTACACACTTTCTACCTGCCCAGAGCCTGGAAGGACCTGCAGTACAGCATAGTAGTGGGAAGCACTTTGGAGTTGACAGACTGTCACTGGAGTCCTGGCACCGTCACTTCATAGCTGTGTGCCACGCAGCCTTGTGTTCTCATGTATATATAGTAATGTCTACTTTTTCAGGTTGTGGTGAGGTTTAAATAAATAAATACATGCAAAGTGCTTAGTATTTGCCTGGCATCGAAAAGAGTGCTCAATAAGATGTGTGTATCATATGTGATCAGTTGAATTTATAATTGGGCTAGATTATATAACTAACAATTTTTGTCTGTTGTTAGGAGAGTCCCAGGAATTCTCTCTCTCAGGAAAAAGGGTGTGAGCAGAGTATATGAGCAGAAGATGAGGGGATGTGGATTAGGATGTCAGGGAGGAACTGAACTCCAAGATAAATGTTGGCACTGCGCAATAATCTCTGGTATGCCTAGACCCTAACTTCCTCTTTGTCTGAGGGACTGCAAATAGAAATAAGATCATGTCTCTGAATCCCTTGTTCATTTCTCACTGAAGAGCAGTGTTCTCCGTAACACGGTGGCCATAGCCATTGTGGAGCTCTGGAGCTCTTCATTTATGTCTGAGTGCTTAGCTTGTAGGAAGGGTGTGATCCCAGATAACAGGTGTTAGCCGGCGGCAAAGGGGGATGTTATTTATCTTTCCCCCTTTTTTCCTTATGAATGACCTCTGAGTTGGTAATTGACAGGGATTATTGCCATTTTTTTAATCTCTGCTAGGAGGCTGCTGGAGTCTTCCCTCATTTCATTATCCCGTTATGATGGAGCAGGATCCAGAGAGCACCCAATTTACCCAGACCCAGCGAGGTAAGGCCGAAGTGAGAAATGGCACTAGGTGGGGGGAGGGGCTGCCCTTGGGGTTGCCAACTGTTGGAAGCCCCATTTTGTGCCTCTCTGGTCCTGGTGCTCTTTTATTCTTCAGTTACAGTTTTGAGACAGGTGGTTCAGGTGATTGGGAAGTATTGCAGGTAAGTGAACAGAACCTCTGGTGACAGACAGTTATGACTGAGCTCTTGTCCTGTGGGGCTCATTTCTGTAAATGTGGCACTGGAGGAGGGGCCTGAGGAGGCCACTGGCAGAGTCACAGGGTATAATCTGTTCCTTTTCTTTGATCAGAGTGGCTATTGCCATTCAGCTGGACAGCCAAAAGGGAGATAAAAGTTTTTTTATTAATAGGGAAATTACCCATAAATTCAAACAAAGAATCCTACTTGCACTCATTTGAGAGAGAATTTAGAATATCAAAAAGAAGAAAAATCAGGCTCACTCAGTCGTTGAATTTTTTGAGACTGTCTGAAAGAAGAGATGACTGACATGGAATGGAATAAAATTAAGTTGGAATTTTATTAAAGTGCTTGACTTAGACTGATTAGAAGACATTTGAAAAATTCTTGAAGAGGTAAAACAAATTCAAATGAGTTGAAAGCCTGCCTTTACCTGATACTGTTAACTGAGGACCAAGTTTGGGATGTTGAATTGATACAACATTTATAGTGAGGAGCCCTTTGAGGTTGTCACAGCCGGACTTACTGTTAATGATTTAAAAAGGGAATAACCTGCACATTTACACAATGCCAGAGCACACTGTGAGGCTTTGCCAAAAGAAATGGTAATTTATAATGGTGGGATTGGCAAGTAACTAAAGGTCAGATAAAGCTAAATGAGCTTTGCTCTAGATTAAGAATTTCAAGTCTGGAAAAAACTTTAGACCAAGTTGATTCCAGGTATATTGAATGATTTTGTTGTTGCCACAGTTATGTGATAATACTAAACATTCTTTCTGAGATAGTAGTGAAAAGGTTCCCCATTATCCACTTCCTTTTTCATACCCCAGTAATGGCAAATCCAAGGATTGGGGGACATGGGGATCAATGACTTTAAAACAGGTAGACAGTTTAGATGACTGAAGGAAGAAAATTTATGTTAGTCTATAATCATATTTGAACGTTAGTAAGCCCTAGATAAGAGAAGGAAAATTTTCGCCTGAGTCAAATACTCTGAAATACGGGGATAGAGAACTTCTTGCAGTTTCTTTTAGGACAGCAGTGGGAATCTCAGCCCCAGCATGTTTAACCTGACCAAGTTTACTGGTGATTCTCAAAGACCATTATTTGTCCTCCTTTCATGTTATTTATTCCTACTCGGATCTCTTTATTGCAGAAAGTGTCATACTTTGTTTGTTGGTATTTTCACACTTTCCCTTTGAATACAAAATAGGTTTTTTGGAGGGGAAAGTATTCTTCCTTGAAGAAAACTGGAGGATTTATTTAAACATTTAATATTTTTACTTGGAACACTTAAGAGTTTGATGATTATCCAGCTCTTCAGTAGGAGGATGATTGTTACCTCATTACTGGTAGTTCCATTTCTTTTTTCTCTTAAGAGTTCACCCTCCACACAGTATGTATAGGGCAGAGCCTCTGTGGGACATCTCGGCATTCAGATCCTTAGCTTTCCTCTGGATACCCCCCAAAAGACATGGCTGAGGGTGTATTTGTAGCTAATAATTGTGCCAGGAATTTTGTTGCTGTGGTTGTTGTTGTGGCACGTGTCTTGTGTATTTCTGATCCTTATCTAGACCAAAACCTTTCTTTAGGAATTTTTTAAAAATCAATGATGCATAGTTTGATAATTTAGAGAATTCCTATCCTATACTGAAATTTAACAGTTGGCATTACCTAGTGCTGAAATTGTGCCCCTACATGAAAAATCTTTATTTATCATCAGCGTCAACATTATTTCTGTTTCTATCACCAATAATATTGTAATTTTTCCCATTAGTTAGGGTAGTTTATGAACTGAGGATTGAGTATATTTATGGTTACTTTTCAGAATCAGTTCTAAAAAAAAATTTCATTTTCCTCTTGAAACTTTTTTAACATTCTTTTCTAGTTTGATTGACTTGAGAATTTAACCAATAATGGTTGATTTCTGCTGGAAGGTTTTGTTTTGTTTTGCTTTTGTATTTAGTAGATAGAGAAACAACTTGAGTATTAACTTCTGTATGTTGGAAATAGAGGATTCTTGATTCATCCTTGCAAAATGCATGGGAACAGGGGCTCAAGTGGGTAATGAAAGTTCTGTAAGTTGAGACTTTTAAGAAATAGGTCTTGGGCTCTCATGATGCTGGCCAATGCATCTGTGCATCCATCGCTGTATAAAGATAGCTATATGAAGATGATTTGGCCTCAGGTGTGCCAAATGCAGCACAGTGTTTCATAACATAGACTTTTGAGTTTCAGAGTGTCAGCTGGCCTGCTTGGGAATTTCATTTGATGGCTGGCTAGAAGAACACTACCTCCAGTGACAGGTATTTAAGAGGCAGCCTTAGTTCCTATAGCAGTTGCCTGCAGGATCACCTTTGGCTGGAGTCCTCAATTTACTGAGTACTTGCCCAGGCACTTTGCCAGGGGTAATGAAAGATCAGGCAGCAATACGTTTGTGAATATTTTTCCTACCATTTGGAAATAGTTTTTATTTCCATTCTCAATCAGTTTATTAGGTTTTCATTTTTTTAAAAATACATGCTTTTTTTCTTTTTTTTGTTTAAACATTATAGAAGTTAAGGTCCCCAGGAATCCTTAGATTGCTGTGTTTCCTGTAGTTTTTTGTTCTGATTACAGAAATATATGTTTATATACACATTAGTATGTACACACTATTATTTAATCCCCCCCCCTTAAAATATTAGAGAGCTTTCCTTGTGTGTGTATAGGGATAATTTATTCTTTTTAATAACTACATGGTATTTCTTTGTATTGATATAGTTTATTTAACCTGCTGATGGGCAGGCATTTGGGGCATTTCCCAGTTTTTCACTAATTCTATCTAATTCTGTATCTTTATCTGTATATACATATATATATCTGTATTCTTGTGTGTTTCTGTAGGATAAGATTTCTAGTGAAATTGTTGAGTCAAAGTGTGTGCTTCAGGCAGGTTTTAAGTCTGGAAATTTCTTAGTAATCCACTTAATATTATCATATAGAACATTCTTCTGTTACTGTTTATCTCTCACAGTCTCAGTTAACAGCCTCAAATTATATAACAGTGTTGTGAAAGGTGGAGGGAAAACCTGAGAAAGAAGGGGATGTGGCAAGTTGTATCAGAGCCTAGATCTTTTCATGGGGCATGATGACACTAAGCAGTTAGAAAGAATACAGGTCTAGATGATTTACTGAGAAAGTCCTAGTAAGTTGCCTTCTGTTATTGCTCAGTCCCCATGTAGCCTCTGATGCTCTGTTGTAAGAAATAGAAAAATTATGTTTTTTTCCTTTTAGGTTTTTCTGTTTTCCCAAGTATATTTTACTGTCTCTATCCTGAATATCTTCTCTGTTACCAATATCTATGAATAATTTGTAAAGGAGAGAGAAGAGGCTCAAAGAGGTAGTTTTAAGGAACTAAAACAAATCTGGAGGATATCTGTTTGTTGGAGAGAAAGGAAGCCTGGTGAAGATGATGCCTTCAGGTGCCTTCTTTAGGTTTACTGCCTCCTGGCCTGTTTTCTCATCTAGAAAACAAAAGAAGAGATGACTTGTAGATGATTGCTTTGGGCCCTTCCTTTCTTATATTTTGAATATGGACAATTGAGGAAAAGCTATGAGTCTGTAAAGGGCACCCTGAGACGCTAGATGAGGTCCCTTAAGAAACTAAAAAGCCCAGTGTTACTTGCTTGGGAGGGGGCAGCCGTTGATCAGATGAGAACTGATTGAACAGTCCCTTCGCCTTATCTCAGAACAGAAACACTGGTGGTAATCTGATAAGCAAGTCGTACAGTACAAACCTCCTGGTGAGTTAAATGCCCTTTATTTTTCATGTCCTGGAGTTCGCCCTCAGCAGGGAGATGCCACGGGAGAACTGAACTCACTGCCTTTCAGTTTTCCCCACATTAGTGCTAGTTTGTGTTTGTCCATCTCTGTCTCTCTCAGATTATCTCCTGCTGCATACTACGCTCAGAGGATGATCCAGTATCTCTCACGGAGAGACAGTATTCGCCAGCGCTCCATGCGCTACCAACAGAACCGGCTGCGTTCTTCCACCTCCTCCTCTTCCTCAGACAACCAGGGTCCATCAGTAGAGGGAACCGACTTGGAGTTTGAGGACTTTGAGTAAGTACACACACTCAGCTTGCTTTCCTCCCTCTGCTCCCAGGCTGTGAGTGCTTACAAACTGGCCGCTGCCTGAGCAGCATTCTTGCTTCAAATCCCAAAGTTACTATTGATGAGTGAGAGGGATGGGGTGAGGGTTGAGAGTTAAGATGCCCAGGGCACTCTCACCTCTGGCAGTTGCATTGCTGAATCACTGGAGTGGTGGGAAGAGACAGCCCACTGGGCCCCAGGCCAGACTGGGAGGAGAGGGCTGCTGCTCTTCAGGCAACATGTTTATTTCCCCTTTGCCTGAATAGTGACTGTGGAAATGCATCTCCCGGACTGTCTTCACAACAAGAAAGCAGGAGGCTTGGTTTTTTTTTTCTCTTAAGCAGAGTAGGTATTGAGAGGTTAAAAAGAAAATACCTGGATTTTCCTAAAAGTTAAGTTCTCTTAGAATTCCTTGATCACACCGATACTTTGAGGTTTTACTCCACTGCCTAAAGGTTCTCATTCTCCCTCCACGTCCCCTCCACGTGCCACCCTCCCTCCGCCCCCCCAGTAAGGATCCTTTGAAAGTTGCCTGTTAGATTAATGTGGTGGGTTGAAAGGTGATTCCTTTCTCTTCTGGACTTTTTAGTTGTTGGTTGGGGGATGGGGTGAGCTAAAGGAGCAGGGTCAGCCCCAGGCTCCAGAACTGAAGCTTCCCAGTCTGACTCTGGGTTTTGCCTTTTCCAGCCTGCTACTCCTGACCTTTTCTAGCCATTCATTGTGTTTCTTTACATTCTGAAACTGAGCTTTTCTGGCTTGTATCAGATTGGACATTTGGCATTTGTTTTGATTCCTGTATTTTGATATTCTCAAACATGTAAAACAAGAGAGAGAAGTGTTTTTTTTTTCTCCTCTTTACTGGCAGTATTGGAATAGGACAGCCTGTCAGTCATTTTCCTTTCTTCCTCTCCATCTTGATGTAGGCTGGTCAGGTCTGGGATCTTGAGAGTTCTCGCCTCCTC
Source organism: Furipterus horrens (assembly GCF_987537825.1). Lineage (NCBI taxonomy): Eukaryota > Metazoa > Chordata > Mammalia > Chiroptera > Furipteridae > Furipterus > Furipterus horrens. Next base: position 12,225,589 of record NW_028327172.1, read on the forward strand.
TCAATCTTCCTTTCCCGTGAGGTGAATGGAGAGTTAGTTACCCAGGCACCATCTTGCAACAGAGCTTTAGAACGTGTTTGAGAAATCTCTTTGCCAGAAAGAACTAAAAAGGGTGGGAACACCCTTTCTGTCAGTTTACCTTCCTGATGCGATCCATAAAAGCACACTACACTAGCAATTGAGTACTTGGAAGCAGAAGGCAGACTGAATGGGAGGCTCATTAGTCTGAGGAAGATGTAAATGTGAAAGAAACTCAGGGATGCTCTGAAGCACGGTGGCGTGGCAAATGACACAGGCATGGTGGCCCTCTGTCATCAACCGCGAGAGAAGAGCTCAGCTGCGCTCTGACTCGGCACGCGGCATTCTCCCGGCCGTCCACTCTGGGGGAAGGTGGGTGCATATACTGGCAGCAAGGGAAAGTGTCTTCAGTCCCTTAGCCAGGCAGACACCAGTAGAGAGACACGTTCCCCTGTAGGTGTGATTATTTTTCCTCACCGGGGTCTGTCTATTCGGCGCGGCAGCTCCGGTGCACAGCCGAGGCTGCCGGGACTCAGCGCTGCGCGCAAGCCTCAGCGACCCTGCGGAGCCCTGGGAGCCGGCGCAGGTTGCCGGCCCCCTCCGCGCACGCTTGGAAGGCTCCGTGTACCTCTTCGCGGTGGGGGGACGAGGGGCTCATGTCTTTGAGCTGTATCTTGCCTCGTGACTTGTCCGTCACAATGGAGTTCTGGGTTAGTTTAAAATGTTCTGTTCTCATCTTACCTTCGCTTTCTTCTGCTACCACCTCCTCCCTTTCCCCTTCCTTCCCCCTCGATTTTCCATGTCAGACTGCCTCCTCCTCGTGCTCCCCACAGCCCACCCGTGCTCTCACCTGCCCTCGGCTTCCGCACGACCTGAATTTCCATTGCCTTCTTCACCTTCCGTGCGCTGACTGCCTTACCGTGGTTGTTTTCGGGGTCTTGATTGTCCCCTGGTTAGTAACAATGGGCAGGTTTCCCTAATGCCCCTCTGAAAGCCTCTCTCTTGGGTGTTTGCCTTTCTTTTTGGGTTGATGCAGACTGTGAGCTTGTTTTTAACAGCAGCTGTGGATTGGTCGCCTCAGTATCGGTGGCCCAGATCTTCTGGTGGAGGACGTCGCTGGCTGGCCGATGCTCATTTACCGCCCAGTCATTTTATCTCTGCATCCTTCCATGCCCTCTTACCCCCACCACCCCAGTTGCAGACTGAGTGCTGCTTGTGGTTGCTCCTCTTCTCTTAATATATAAGTGCTGTAGGAGGGAGAGAGTGAGAAATTTGGGAATGTGCTAGCCCACTTTAATTTCTCTGCCCCAGTCCTTGTCCTTAGCTTTAATAGCTAGAAGGAAAGTTAGAGGCACTTATAGTCATAATTTATGGTTCTTTCAGGTGCGTTAGACATGGCCTGAAATCTTGCTAACACACTTAGGGTACCATTAAAAGAAACTGTTCTTTTGGGTTTCCTCACCTTCACAACGAATCATGCTTCTGACTATGCCACCCACTTTTGACTTCTTCAGTTTGCTTCCATCTGCTCAGGCTTAGATCATTTTGCTCTCTCTAGCTCCTCCCATCCAGGTGAATAGAGTCCCCGTAAAATGAAGCAGGGGGAGCCCTTACCCAGACCCATCATTTTGATTCTCATCCATCGTCTGTTGAATGAAAAGTATCAGCTATAATTTTTATATGTATACTAATTTATAACATACAAAACATTTGTAGTTCATATGTTAATATATAATATATACTTTTAAAAATCTTGTTTAATCCTTATAATAACACAATGAGATGTTTACTTCATTGTGTTATTCTTAATGAGGACACTGAGACTTCACCAAAATCAGGTATGCCTGTATTAGAGGGCAGGAGCAGGCATGTTTAGTATCTTGACCATTATTATCCTGCAGATTTAAAAACCTTTAAAAGGGATATACAGCCACATTTGAGCCCTTGCCCATGAGCTTGCTGTGGAATAAGACTGTCTAGATTTATCTGTAGGGAAGATAGCTTTAAAGGTTGGTCAGCGTCAGGTTAAATTTTCTGTTCTTTTGTGGCTGGATTAGTGACCATCTTCTCAGGCAGGCGTCTCCTGCCGTTTATCTCTGTCTGCCATAGGGATTGAGACTGCAAGGTCCCTGTGTTTGTCAGAATGCAGGCCTGTCAGCAGGTCTCTCCTCCGCCCCCAGCATCCACCTTTGCATCAAGGTCTTCACAAGCAGGGTGAAGGGGTGTCCCCTGTGACATTGCTGTCTGCCTGCTAGAATGTAGACAACAACTAAGCATAAAGAAAATTCCTGTTTTCATTTTTACTGCCCCTTTGGAAAGCGGGAAGGGAGGCTTTTATGAAGCCCAAGGCTATGTCCCAGTAGTTGCTAAAGCTTGCAAAAGAAGTGGTGTATGTGACTTTATGACTATCGGTCCAGCTGCCGTCACCCCCTTCCACATTTTGTCTGTTATTCTGAGTGTGCTTATGATCCCAGAATCATTCCTAGCTCACGCTGCTGCTCTTCCTGACGTTTTGTAACCCTTGCCTTCCAACGCAAAGGGGATACTCTAACTTGTGACAATAAGAACCACAGAAGCTTAAGGTTAGATCAGTCACAAATATTTCCACCACACGAACCAGCTACTAGGTAATTATATTCAAATTCCTAAAAAATTTTTTTTAATTTACAGTTGACATTCTCAACTTCTTAAAATTTGTTGCTAGCACAAAAGAGAACGAGTCCTTCATTCACAGTTGTGACACTAGGCTGTACTCTTGAAAAACCTCTCAGTGAGAATTTCAGCCTCGTGATGAAGTCTCTTTAGGTCTATTACATGTATTTTCTTAATTCTTCTAATTTATCTGCTCGTATTTGACTCCCTTTACCCGGAAATCCATATTGTGCTTTAATGTGCAAAAACAGTTCTCTTGAGTATGATAGCCATTTTTGAGTGCCTGAAATGGGTTCCTGTTGCTCAGTTTGGCATGCTGCAGTACCACATACACATGTACAAAGGAGCATCATGCAACCAGAGTGTCTCCTCTTACGGTCCCCTTGTAGACACTTTCTGGCAAAGAAGTCATTAAAAGGTCTTAGTATATGATGTAGTTGAGTTCTGAAGGCTGTCACTCAGCTCTACCATTTGATTGGGTGCTTTTAGTTCAGAATTTAATACGCTCCATCTGCCCTCTTTTTAAAAAAAATTTTTATTTATTTTCAGAGAGAGCAGAGGGGAGGGCAAAAGAGAGGGACAGAAACATCGATCGGTTGCCTCTTGTACGTGCCCTGACTGGGAACCGAACCAGCAACCTTTTGATTTACGGGATGACACCCAACCAACTGACCCACACTTGTCAGGCCTCCATTTGCCCTTTTGACATAACTGAAATTTAGTTGAACCATGGCAAAGAAAATATGCTAGAAATCAGGTCATACTATTCTTTTATCCTCTGTCAACAAAATCTGACATCTGTGTGAGACTCATGTTTCAAGATCTCGTGGCTAGAAATTCCAATAGAGCCATGTGTCTGTCCTTGGTAGTACTTGCTCCTGCTCTTTCTTCTGTACCCAGGATGTCCAGGACCCCCATGGGAGTCAGTGACTGCTCATAGCAAATACATAACTTATAGCCAAGAAATGGAAGAGTAAATCTTCAGAGGGAGATGTAGTCTACTTTATTTTGAAATGAAGTTGTCTTTGTCTCTTCCTGTGGCTTACAAACCATAAACTCTTTAATATTAGAAGTACAAGAGAAACTTTAAGGAAACACACTGTAAAGTTACTATTCGCTTTACCCACTAGAACCTGTTAAAACGATCAAGAATCGGGCAACCAACTACTCATTGAGTGGTGCTGTTGTACAGAAGTAGTTCTTAAAGTGGGATGAGATAAGAGTTTTTAATAATTCCATTTACTTGATTTTTTTGTGGTAACTTATTATTTTTACACAGACTTAAAAGAGAAAGGTTTAAGTCTTAAAATAAGACCTTCCTCTGGGTTTACTCAGGAGAAAGGCAAATAAATGCACAGTCATAGAAACATGAAACAGCATGGAGCAGTTCAGAAATTCCTTTGTTGATAAGCATGGCTAGACTACAAAGTTGAAGATATGTGGCAGATGAGCCCCAAGAGTTAACATGGCACCAGATCTTAGAGACTCTTTGTGCCTTGCAAGGGAGGTGAACTTTATTCCATAAGTGAGAGGGAGTCATTGAAGAGTTTTAAGCTATGGGAAAACATGATCGAAGTTTTACATAAATGTCTCACAACATAGACTGAAATAAGACACCACTGAAGTACAGGAAAGCATGGTATGAAGGGGGAATATTTGGGGAGATGTGAGATGTGAGGAAGCTTCATGGATTTCAGCTGGTTGTGAAGACTGCATAGGGCTTTGATGAATTGATGTGGAGGAGGGGTAAGGAAGGAGATTCTAGACAAAGCGGGGAGCTTAAACTAAACAAAAGCCCAGTGACAGTAGATTTACAGCATTTATTTGGGGACCCCGAATAGATCTGTAGTTAGAGCTATGGACTGTTTACAGTAGGAGAGAGAAGACCAGAAAAGCCTAAACTGTGGAGGGCCTGGGATACCTGGCAGAGAAGCTTTTACTTCATTTTCGTTTGGGGACAGCCATTATTCAATATGTATGTTAGGCTCACTGGCAGCACCGGCTGGGGTGACCTAAAGTGACAAGTGTATGGATGCAGGAAAACCAATTTGAAAGCTGTGGGCAAAGTGCGGGTGAGAACACGGGGTCTGAATGGTCAGTATTGTAGGAGGCCATGGTGTCTGTGAGTGTTCCAGTGGCAGTGAGCTGCCGCAGAGCTCAGCCATCTCACTTCCTTTTTTTCCAGATAAAATGCCCCACGTCTTTTCTAACTCTTAACTGGAATCAGTTTTGAACTAAGTTTATAAAATAACAAGTGACCCTCGTACAGCTGTCTTTGGAATGGGGATCACTGTCAGTGCCCGCTGGCCCCCACAGCCTGGCAACTACTCTCTAAGGAATAGCTCTGGGTTCTGGTTTTGGCTGAGCTTGTGATTTGTCATTTGTCCTTGGGCAGGTCCCTTGCCCACCCTAGGCCTCAATGTCTGATCTGTAAAGTGAGGTTTTTATTTCTGAATTTTCTTTTAGCACTAAAATTCTTGGATCTTTGTGGGAGTTAACTGCCTTGGAAGAATTTCCCTTGTACTCAGCAGAAGTAGAATAATAAAAGTCTCAGAAAAGTGAGGGAGACTTCATGAGGCTTAGAAATAGGATATCTGGTACCTATAGAGCCCCAAAATATATATATAATACATACCTACCTGAACTCTAGCTCTTTACTCCGGATTTTGAGCCTCCTAAATATAATATTGCTCAGCAACTTTAGAATTAGTATACCTTTTGCACAAGTAAATATATACATATATGAATATTTATTGTGAGGAATGCAGAAGAGAAATGAAATGGACAATGTCTGGATTGTGCTTGGCTTAGAATGGGAAAATATGGAAGGAAAATATTAACCACTCAGGATAGCAGAGGGAGAAAAGAGAAAATAACCACTTAGAGATACATTTATTTTTTTAACATAAAATGAACAATAGAAATATGGATTTTCATAATGTATGCAGATGAAATTAAAGGTAGAATAAGCAAGGAGAGGAATTTGTAAATGGTAATTATCTGTTATATCACTATTCCTTGGAAAAAATTAAGGCTTTGCAGTTCCAAGAGACCTATGCTATTAGATATTCTCTGTGAATGTTACCAGCGGGGCCTGTGCCTTGCCCTCTGAAATCTAAGCCCTCATGTGTACGCACAGTTTGGCAGAAGATACGGGGGCCTCAGTTCCTGACAGCACCCAAATAAAGACTTCACCAAGATCACTGTGCTGTCCAGGGACAGGAATACCCGCTAGGCCTCCTGTTGTCTGGAGATTTGAGGAGGACCAGAAAAACACAGGGAAACAAGTATTTTTGTTGATAGGCTAATTTTCAGCAAAGTCATCTATATAGTATTGTCAAGAGGACAATGGCCTTTTGAGCTCTTTGCTGCAAGAACTTTATTTATAAAGGCCCGAGTCAGAACCATTTGTCACTGAGGAGTAACAACAACCTGACTATCTGGTCAGGACTCAGACAGCAGTCTGTAGGTGTGTTTTTCATTCCTTTAAATTATAGCCTCTCTCAGACATTTAGCAAGAGTTGCTGCTGTGCTTCTCCCTTGTTCCAGAGACGTATTTTCTTGTATTCGGCACTTGCTTGATTGTTTGAAAGGTGTTTTTAACTTATAAAATCTTCTACAAGAAAGTCTTATTTTTTTTCCCCTCTCTTCCCCAAATACCCCTCTGAGAGATAATTAGAGATGCATAGAGTTCGACAACTGGGAAAGCCATTAATAACTTAGCCAGCATCCATCCTGCTGGCTTTTAAAGGCATTTTCTAGCTTCTGGCTGATGAAATTGAAGAGGATTTCTCTGGTGTTTCCCTGCAAACTATTCTGGTGAGAAAGAGTTCTGCAATGGAGGAGCAGTGCCAACATATCTGTATTCTGTGGCCTTCACCGTTTTTGTTTTTGTTTTTGTTTTTGTTTTTAAGCCCGTCTTGAAAAGGGTGTGAGCTACGTTAGGCCTCAGTACTCAGCACCTTCCACTGTCCCTAGGATAGACCCTCTGTGGGTCTTTTCCTCTTTCCCACTGTCCATTTGTAAAACATCTTCCAATTTACTCACTCGTCCCTATAATTTTGCCTCCATCTCATGGAGCCATGCTTCATGTTGATCTTGTAGCAGCTCTGAAGTGAGTGGCAGTGTAATTTTCTGAAAACCACATTATATTAAGTACTGTTTTCTCAGAACTCTTACCACTCTTCCTTTCCCCTCCCTCTAAGCCACACCCTTCCTTGCAAGTAAAATATGTGTTGAAGTTTGTTTCCCCATCTCACCTCCTCGTTATTTCTGAACCCTCCCTTCTTTCTAGACTACAGAACCTAAAATCATTAGTTGCTCTTTTTACCTTTAGGTTATTAGGAGCTGTGCCTTCAAGTCAGAGAGTTTTGTGTGCCAGCATTAAAATCCAGGACCTTTTCCCTCTTCTGGCCTAGTTTGTTCTTTAGTTGGGTATTCTGACCTTTGCCACCTTACCCATTCCTGTTTTCAAGGTTTGTCCTGGTCAGTACATGTTTGAGCTGTTTTTGTTAGGGGCTATTTTCTCCTAGATGTCTTTGTTTTTCTCCTATAGACAGCATCTCATTTGTGTGTTCACCATATTTCACGTTTTTCTAACCATTTTGGGTCCCATTCTGTTATTTCTCTTTTTTTGCTAGAATTCTCAACACTGTCCCTTTGAAAGCATTACTATATTTTATTGAGATGCTGTTTAGGTCCTCTTCCATCATTAGTTAAGATGTTAAGCTGAAGATCAACAAATACACCTCCACTCACTTAATATATTACCTCTTTTATGATGCCTAATGTAACCATCAGTCTAGGACATTGCTTGTAACTGAGCCAGCTGATCGCATTCTTACTCTCTCTCTCTCTCTCTCTCTCTCTCTCTCACACACACACACACACACACACACCATACCACACCACCCCCCCTCTCCAGTAATCTCTAAATACTGTAAAGCCATTACTTCTGGCCATGTTTTGCGTCCCTCCTCCCCCTTTTTGTAATGGAGGAAGATACTGAACCAGAAAGGAATTGGTTGTTTTTAGTTTTTAATAACAATAAAAAGAGACTTGTGAAATGTGTCGTGGGAGCCCAGATTTTCCCCCAGCTCTGGTGTTTGTCCATTTTTCTTTGTCTTCTAGTGTCCTTTCATCAACCTCTATGTTATGACGGGCACTGGCTTCTCCTTCTCTGCCCTTCGTCTATCCTAACACCAGAGAGAGTACTCTTTGTTGCCCAGAGAGAGAGGACTCTGGACCTTGCAGAAGTGAATTGTCAGCTCCACAATGTGAGGGCCAGCTCTCCCTCATAGCTATAGAATAAAGTAATGGATTTGTCCCATGGTACTTCTTTCTATAATATAGTTTTCAACCTTAATAAGGCTTAGGATCTTTCTCTACTTCGAAATATTTTCTAACTCCTCGCATGATAATTAGTTGTACTTTTAGTGCCCATTGGTAAGTAAATTATACTATTATGAAAACATGTATTTTTGTACTTTTTTAAAAAAGATTTTGTTTATTTTTAGAGAGAGGAGAAGGGAGGGAGAAAGGGAGAGAAATACCAATGTATGGTTGCCTCTCGTTCGCCCCCAAACAGGGACCTGCCCCACAACCCAGGCATGTGCCCTGACTGGGAATCGAACTGGCAATCCTTTGGCTCACAGGCCGGTGCTCAATCCACTGAGCCACACCAGCCAGGGCTCATTTGTACTTCTAAATGAATTGGTACTTTGATCATAACCTGACTCTACATATATTTGAAAAATAATATATGTAATTTGAGAGCTATCTTATTTGTTTGATATTCAGCTATTATTTGTGTACATGTGGCTAGCAAGACCTTATAATAATTTGTGGGCTTCCCAAAGCCTCAATGTACTGGTCGGGAACTTCTGATCTCATTCTTTTTAGTCCCCTTTTAAATCATTACACACCCACTCCTCTCTCCCCCCCTCTCTCTCTCTCTCTCTCTCTCTCTCTCTCTCCCTCTCTCCTCTCTCCTTCCCTGTTCATTCATCTGTAGAGTTTCAAGTCAAAGGAATATATGTTAGGGAGAACTATAGAATGTTTCTCTTTTTGGAAAATAAAAACAAAGTACTGACTTTTAATAGTTCAGCTTCCAATATCCCTGGTATTGATTTTTCTTTAAATGCTCAGCATCTAATTCCACCAAGACAAACCTTCCTAGTCTTTTGTTTCTGGCTTGTAAAGCTCCCAGAGTGTTGTCTTAATTTTGGTTCCAGGGCCAGTTTGAAGATTATGTTACTAAACTGAAGATAATCCAAAAGGAGAATTAAGAAAATAGCTCAAAATCATGCTCTCAGAAGTTCATTTATTTTGTGGAGTTGTTTAAGCAACTAATTAACTTCTCGGTCCAGCCAGTGCCCTTTGGCTTATTGTTCCTTTGATACATTGGAAACTTCAGCCACCTGAAGTCTCTGCCCTCTTTTGTTGTAGGAGGCAGTGAAGTGTAGGAAGGGCTTCAGGGTCAAATATATCTTCCTTGAATTCTGCCTCAGCCACTTACTAGATGTGTGATCTTGGGCATTTGCCTCTCTGGTGCTTAAGTTCCTTGTCTGTAAAACAGAGCTAATAATACTTCATGGGATAGCTAGAAGTATTAAATGGGATAACATAGTAATAATCTTTGGACTAGAACTTAGTAGATATTTAATAAATGGTGATTATTACAGACCTTAAAGAAAACACGTAGATTTTTTTGTTTTTGCTGAACTGACCTGACTTAGGTTTATGTTGTCTAATAGTCTTCGTCATTGTCAATTTTTCAGTCTCTAAAAGAAGGGACTGCTTAGTGTTGTTCTTCCATTTATCATAGATTTTTCCACATAAGGTCCTAAGCAGATTCATTGAAAGATAACCATTTGCTGGATGAAATTGATGAGGGAATTCTTCCTTCAAGATCTCCAAAAGCCAAAGTTTCTCTGTATCATTCAATTTAGAAAAAAGTACCCATCCCAGATCCCTTAGAAGATCTAAACCTGGCTTCAATTTCAGAAGTTGCAGAGTTCAGAGACCACATTAACTCAAGAACAATCTTCCTCCTTCTTACTGAACTGTTTAGTCAATGCTCTGAATCTTTTAGTTGAGGTACTCCAGAAACACTGTACAGGAATGTGCCACCCAAATTAGTAAGCAAACAGATCACTGATTTCTCTGGGGTCTTCGCCTAGGTGTAGGAATTTAGTTTGGAGGATGTTTGTCTTCAGGGTTGGTGGCTGATTCTGCTTTAGTGACTCTTCTATGTGCGGTCTTTTTGTTTTCTCCAGGGACAACGGTGACAGGTCTAGGCACCGAGCTCCGCGCAATGCCCGGATGTCTGCACCTTCGCTTGGACGCTTTGTCCCAAGGTAAGAACTGGGCATTCAGCCTTTATGAGAGACTTATGAGGGGGTCTCTATGGAAGCCTGGGATTTAGTTTTTAAACCTGCTTTTTGGTCTTTGGATTGTCCATATCTGGAATTATTTCCTAGCGAGCCTATGATCCAGCCCTGCCACCTAAAGACTGACAGGAGGTGACTGACCACAGTAAAAGGAGATAGAATGGTGGTTTTGGGAGCTTCCTGTTCAAGAATAGAAGCCCTGGGAAACTTTAGAAGAAAGATCAAGAAGTACAAATCTGTGAATGTACAAATCCTAGGAATTTTTACTCCGCTCTGGGCTTCTGTGGATTCCTAGGCCTAGTTGGATCCCTTATCCTTGATTCTCGAGGGTAGGTGCATAGTATATCTATCTCCCTTGTTTTATGGTCGTCTTTAGTGGGATTTTCACACGTGATTCCTTCTTATAGGCGTTTCCTGCTGCCTGAGTACTTGCCTTACGCTGGGATTTTTCATGAACGTGGACAGCCTGGCTTGGCTACTCACTCTTCTGTTAACAGGGTCCTGGCAGGTAAGGAAATGTTTCTTTGCACTATGAAAATTTGAAGGTGCAGGGAGCCAGATAAAGCTTCCTCCTCCCTTTACTTACGTTGATGTGACGGCATCTTGCCATCTGGCTGAAAACTCTGTTTTTGAGGTCTTGTACTCAGTTTCTTACTTCAAAGCAGGAAGCTGCAAGATTGAAGAAAACTGTTTCTCTTGCCAAATCCTACTTCCTTGAGACATCTTAAAAAATTTTTTTTCTTGCCGTTGTTGAAACCATTTGTTTCTTAACTCAGCGATTAGATTCTGGCTGTTGGATGATAAAGGGGTCTTGTGATTTAATTAGGACCTTAATGCACACCTCTCCTACCCTTTGCTCCCGGTAGCACGTGGGTTTCCAGGCACTGTGGAATCTTCCCAGGAAGGAGAAGAGCCCTGTGGAGCTGGCTCAGAGACCTCCACAGAGCAGGGACGGGCTGGACAAGCCCAGTGGTGGCCCAGTAGCTTAGTGACCAGTGTTTTTGGACAAAGGTGCATGATGCCACCCGGCTCTGAGACACAGGTGCGCTGCCGCCTCGGGGCAGCCCCTAAGGAAGGAAGCAAAGCAGGAATCCTGTTTTTTTCTGTCAAAGGTTATTTCTCCGTCACACTCTCTTCCTCCCTTCCCCCCACTTCCACTGCCAACTTGTACATTTATGTATGTGAAGGCATGAAAAGTATACAAATCAAGTCACATTTAAGTACATCTTTATTTTTTTAAGCATATCTTTAATAAGCATCTTTGTTAAAAAGATTTTAATGAAATCATGTTTTAGAAAATCTGGGGTTAAAGGTACGGATCTGTGTGAGGCAGTGACACTGTCAGGTGGGGGAATGTGATTAAACTACTGTGACAGCTGGTGAGCACGGGGCCTGGCCTCTCCTGAGAAGTAGTATCCTTGACCCACGGTCAAGGCCTAGAATTCCCAGAAACCTCCGCGCTTTCTCTGTCAGACAGCAGGCCTTCACAGGCCCAGGCTGGGCCACGGGGCAGACCAGGCTGTGGTCTCCCGACAGCTTCGTCTGAGGAGGTTTCTGGCCCGAGTTGGAACATGGACCCGCGGCCCCGTGCTTCTCCTTGCGTGGCGCTCCTGTGTGGCTTGGCTGAGAGCACGTGGAAGCCCCTCCCCGGCAGGTAATCACTTGCTGCCAGGCTGCACGACAGAGCTCTTCTCCACCCTTCTCTGTTCCAGACGTCTGCCCCCACCACCCTACACAGCACATCCTGCTTCTCTACTGCTGGGGGAAAATCTGTTTCTTGGCACTTAGCTTTCTTGGAACAGCTGGATGTTGTTGTTGTTTTTTTTTTCCTTTGATTTAATAACCCTCCCTCCATTTCCTGTTCCCTATTTTATGCCCAGAGTTCTGACTCCAAATGGCCCACTTTCACTTACGGATACCTTTGGATATCGGGGTGGTGTTCCAGGAGACAGTCATTTACTGATACGGAGACATTCTCTAGCAAGGGTTCAAAGTGCCACGGGGGAGGAAATCTAGACTCGTAAGACTCTCACTCTTGAGTTAGATTAGCAAATGGCTTCCATTCATAATTAAACTAGTGTCTCCCATTTTCTCAAGATACATGTTACAGAGTGCCGATTGGCCTCTTCTTTGAAGACTTCATTATTTGTAGATACTTGGATGTCCCTCCAGATTCTACTGACAATTGTCTTACTTTTTACTTCTGTTGAGAGAAGTCCAATAATAGCAGTAGCAACCAAAGAAAGCCTCACATTTATTGAGCACTTGCTATATACTAGGGAGTGTTTTAAGTGCTTTTCCCAGTCATACTGCATTTCTTTCTGACAATAATCCTATGAGGTGGGTGTTGTTACGTAAGAGCGAAGGAAACTAAAGCCTAGAAGGTTAACTTGGCCAGAGTAATGCCTCTAGAAGTTTAGAGGAGCCAGAACTGAACCATGCCGTGGACTCCAAAGCTTCCCAGTCTGCCTCCCCACAGTTATTTTAAAGGACAAAGCATCAAAATAGCTTTCTTCTTTCAGGATCTTAATCTGGAAGAGAGAAAGAGCTCCCAGGGAACTTGACTGATCTTCAGGGTTTTTCTTACTCGTTGTAATTCCTCTGCAGGCATACATACCTCAGAGATATTGTGGTTTGTTTTCAGACCAGCTTAATAAAGTGAGTTGTAACCTTTTGGGGGTAGAGGGTCTTGCCTTCAATTTGTTTAAAAAAAAAGCAACATCTGTGAGGCAAAGTAAAGCTAAGCACAATAAAACAAAATATGCCTGTATTTTAAGTGGCTTCTAGATATAGCTTTTCATGATCCAATGATGCTTGCCAAGGAAAATCTTATTATGTAGCCGCTCTTTCCCCGAGCCCTTGTGCCCTCCGGGACACAGATGTTTTGCTTTTTATTAAACTTACTTATGATCATGTAATATTGCTGACATAATAATGGCTTTTGAAACAAAAGACAAATTGGCCTTTTAGCAGTAAACATTCTTAATTTTCTCTTGTATGGTTGGATGGGGTCGTGATGGTCTCAGAATAATTACATTCAACAGCCACGTGCCAAGTACTGTTCTAAGCCGCTGGAGTGAATGAAACAGACATGATCCCTGCCCTCGCGTAGCCCAAAGCCCAGGTGGCCGGCTATACCTAAATCTTGCTGTTTACTCCTGAGCTCCAAACATAAAGCAGAACTTGGTGTGGTGAGTGGCTTTTTGCAAGGATGAAGCATGGAAGTCTGGCAGACCTGCAGGACAAAGCATAGACACACCTGTAGTTTTAGGAGACATGACCAGTACCATGGGGGCAAATGAGTCTCCAGTGGCCCTTCGCCAAAGCCATTTAGCATCAACAAAAATGGGTTTGCAGGAAATGAAGATCTATTCTGCCCACTTCCTCCTCCAAGAGCCTGAGAGTGATAATAGAAAAACGATACTACAGAGAAGTGTTTTGATAGTTTGTTAATACTCACTTCTTCCACCTTCTATTGAGCCATTCCCCACAATTCTGTAGGTTCCTGGTGGCCTCCAGTACTCATCAGCTCACATCATGCTCCTTCTTAACACAGACTCTGAACCTGTACTTAAAGAGGTACAAATACATTTAAAGCTACTTCAACTCTACCAGGTATATTTTTTGCAAAACACACAAAGGTCTGAGGAGCTCCCCCTGCTGACTTATTAGCACACAGCCCTAGCTCTGTCATAGCAGCAACTGAAATAAAGTTAAAGACTGCCTACTATGAGCCAGGCACTTTCCCATACATTATTATCTCCTTTAATCATTGTGACAACCCTGGGAAGTAGATGATGCATTTCCAATCTGCACGGATGAAAACCGAGGTTCAGAGAAGTTGTCACTTGCCCACCGTAACACAGGAGAGGTAGTAGACCTAGAACTTTAACCCAGGTCTGTCTGCCTGACTCATAATAAATAGCTCTATTCTGTCTTCAGTACCTGAGTTCATGTTAGGAGTATCTGCAAAAATGTTCTTAAGCTTATGATATTTTTCTGCATGTTTGAGGCTCATAAAAGGGAAATGAGAAGCCCTGGCACTTGACATCTTCCTGGTAATTACTGGAAGAACAAAAAACTTCTGAGGGATTGGGGCCTGGGTAATGGAGGGTATTAGTTATCTGGCCTGCCTAATCTTTTTGACTTTCATCCTAATGAGCATCTGCTCCCAGCAGATGGTGGGCCTGATGTACTTAATTTAATAGTTTGATTAAAAGCAATGGGAAGTGTCAGGATTTTCTTGCTCTTAGCCACAGGTTGAGGCCTGGTCAAGTGTCCTGGGCTAGCGATGGCTTTGTACCCAACCATTCTAACTTCTCTTAAGATATCTTTTTTGATCCAGTGGGCAACACAAATTCTGAACCTGTACTTAAAAAGGCATAAATACATTTAAAGCTACTGCAACTCTACCAAGTATATTTTAAGAGTGTTTAGGAGTATATTCTTCAGTTTTCACATACTTGTGAATTTCTCAAATTTCCTTCTGTTATTGATTTCTTATGTATTTCCATTGTCCAGGCATCCTTCTGTTTGTTGCCTGTGCGGGTAAGACAGAGCTACCTCTTTTGCAAGAATTTACTTTTTTTTACTTTATTTTTAGGTAATATTTTGCATTATTCATCTCTTAAAAACACGAGTGCTCTCCCTGGCCGATGTGGCTCAGTGGCTTGAGTGCTGGCCTGTGAGGCCACCCGTTCGATTCTCTGCGAGGGCACATACCTGGGTTGCAGGCCAGGTCCCAGTTGGGGTGGGTAAGAGGCAACTGATTGATGTTTCTCTCACACATCAATATTTCTCTCCCTCTCGTTGTCCCTCCCTTCTCCTCTCTCTGAAATAAATAAAATCTTTTAAACAAACAAACCAGTCCTCTATAGATGTTCCCCACTTCTCTGGTACATTAGGAAATTACCTCCAGGAGCTCTGCCTAGTCTAATTTGGCCAACTGGGTGGGCATCTGGGGCCTTGGGACTTGCTAACTTTGAGGCATTAGCCTGATTTTTTAACCTGATATCATATGTCTCTAATACAACAAATTACTTAATTACTGTATACCAGATCTTCACTTGAATTTGGCAAACCTGGGAAAGATGAATAGTAGTTAATACTGTTAAAGGGCATCATGGTATACTTAAATGAGTATGAACTAAAACGAATAATTCTGGTGTTGGACCCTTTATCTGCATGTTCTGTACCTCTCTGTTATCCAGTTGGTAGGCAAATAAAGTGAGTGGCACATTCCAACTCAACATCAATTAAGATGGCTGTTTATAAACCCCAGATAAATGGACAATTAGTGATGGTGGTACTAGCGAGTGCTGCTCTAATAATTAACCCAATTACCTTTCATTCTGCTCCAGTGATGAAAGTGAAGGTGATAAGGGGGCTGGCTTGGTTGCCTGGGAGACAGAGAAGTAAATGTAGCACTTCTCACAGAGAACTCAGCCTTCCCAGATGCCTTAGAGCACTCAGGGCTTTTTGCTTACTTGGTGACTGCCAGTCACTGGAGCATCCACGTTCTCTGCCCGCACCCTCTACTATGTCTGCATATACCATGTACCACAAACCACTAGTGAGAGGCGTGTTTTTTGAGAACCTGGGGCCCCGTTTCTAAGCTGAATTGCCTGTGCTTCTTTGGCTTTTCTAGAGGAAAATATTGGGCCTCTTGTATTTCTGTTCCTTTTATATTATGGGATTAAGTTTTTCTGTGCCCTTGTCATTGCCCCCCACCCCCCAGAAATTTCCTCTTGATCCTTCCCCAGGAAGCTGTACACCTGCAGCCTTCCTGTACTGCCGCTTTGAAATGGATGTAGCACTTTCTAACGGCTTAGCATTTTCCAGGGCTCTTGGGTCTTATAAAAGAATTAAATGGTTCTGCCCTAGGGAGTTTAGAGTCCAGCCAGGGAGTGGCCTGCTCTCTGGGTTTTGTTTTGGCCCTGTCACTAAATAATTCCCTAGATACTTTAACTGTCAATTCTGATAGATTAGCTAAGGGGTTGCAGCTCAAACCTGGGCATGGACCAAGGATCTCTGTCTTTTGGTACAGTTTGAAGAAACTCCGAATGTGTCCCTGTTCATCTTTCAGGCGGCTCTGTGAGCACGAGGGAGTAGAGCGCCAGGAGGACAGCTGCCCTTGCAGTATAGTCAGCTTGAGAGGCAGTGTAGCAAGGAGTTTGTGCTCTGGAGCCAGACTGCCTAGTTCAAATAATCATTCTGGTAACTTCCTAGCAATATAATTTTGGTTCATTTATTTTACCTTTTCTGAGACTCAGTTTTTTCCATCTGTAAAATGGGAATGAAAACAGTTTCTAGCTCAGAGGATTATTTAGAGGTATAAATTAGCTAATATATGTGAAACACTTAGCATAGTATTTTTTTGGCACACAAGTGTTCAGTTGATGTTAGCTGTTATTGTTATTATGGTTGTTGTTATAACTTTGGGGAACCAGTATGAGTAAGAGCTGTGCCAGTCTCCTAACCGATTATAACATCACTGATTTCTCACTGTTCTGCCTTGCTCCCCAGGGTCCCAGGCAGGGCTTTCTCCCCTTTACTATGGTCAGTGAGTTGACAAAACTGAGAGCTTGTGTTCTATGACACCAGCAGATGGTAACCTGAAGGTCCTTGTGTTTGATAGTTTGACCAGCTGACGTGTCCACCGTTGCCTCCGTGTCACTTCAGGTGGGAAGAGTAGAGGAGTCACAAGAGTTTGCATTTGAAAAACCCATTTTCACCCTGGCTGGAGTGACTCAGTGTATTGAGTGCCGGCCTGCGAACCAAAGGGTCTAGTGGTTCGATTCCCAGTCAGGGCACATGCCTGGGTTGTGGGTCAGGTCCCCAGTTGGGGGTGCACGAGAGGCAACCACACATGATGTTTCTCTCTTTCTCCCTCCCTTCCCCTCTCTCTAAAAATAAATAAATAAAATTTAATAAAATGAGAACGTAACACTCAAAAAAATAAAGAAAAACCATTTTCTGTCCCCCATCAGAACCTATGCTGATGAAATAAGCATCTACTTAGAAGAACAAGTGCAACTATGTAACCATGGCAACATGGGATTCTCAAAGTGTAGTTCGTAGACCAATATCATCAGCATCATTTGGGAACTTGTTACAAATGCAGATTGTGCCTCCTACCCCAGCCCCACTGACTCAGGAACTCTGATTGTGGGGCCCAGGAATCTGTGTTTTAAAGAGGCCTGGTACACTTAAAATTTGGGAACCACTGGTCTAGATGAACTCATTAAGCTAGGAACAGAGGCAGAGGGATGGGAGGAGCTGACTTAGTGACACATTAAGGGGTTATACATACCAGCAATCCACAATGTGTTCGTGCTGGTACGCTCCCGGTGTATAACTCTCCATGATCTGGAGTTATTGGTAATGGGAAAATGAGTGAATCTGTAATCACCTACAGAGGTTTTAGTTGGCATGTCAGCCATTTTGGTTCAAGAAGCATTTACTGAACTCCTGCTGTTTACATGGTTTATTGTTAGGTATATAATAGTACCCAGATGAATAAGACGTGACCTCTGCTCCCCATAAGCTTACCATCTACTGAACAAAACCATTATGCTTATAAGCAGTTATAGGACAATGGGTATTGTGCCAAATGGTAAAGCAGAAGTATAAACACAAAGCTGGCTGTGAGCGCTCAATCCTACACTATTTCTGCAGCGGAAAATAGAAGGCCATTAAGCTTTGGTGCTAGGTAAACACATTCTTGTCAGCTCTGCTGGGATTTTCATTCCAAGGAGAAATTGACTTAAAACCTTTCTTCTGACTTCTTAGCCAGTTTCGCATGTGTTCCTTTTCTTCCTGAAGAAGAAAAGTTAACATCAACACATCTGTATTGAGATCCCTTGTACTTTGTTTTCTGTACTCCAGGGCTTCCCTAGACCTAGAGTGATCTCAAAGCTTATTAAGTCCGGTGGTTTTGTGCTCCTTAGAGGTACTAATCATTTTGAAGGTGCCAGCTGACGATGCCCTCTAATCTATAAGTAGTCACTGCAATGCCAGAACCCTTACACTTGTCCCTACTTAGTTTATGCTTAGTCTGAGCTTTGACATGTTTTACAACTCTCAGAACAAATGCTACAACAATATTGAAATCTCCAGGGGAAATGTAAAGAAAGAAAAAGCCACGTGTGAGGTCAAAACCCCTCTTTTTTCTAGTGGAGACAGCAGCCAATCTCTACTTTCTTTAAATTAGAAATCTTCTACAAACTCTGGAAAGACTCGGAATAGTCCTCCTTGCTGCCTTATCTACTCTTATCAGTTTTTATCTAAGTGATCAATATGAAGCTAACCCTCTACCTCCTTCTTTTTTAGATTCTGAGCTCACATTAACTTTTCTTTCCCTTTCCCTGTTCATGTCCTCAAGCAGCCTCGTTTATTCTAAACAGGCTGGAAATGCCATGGGACCTGGCAGACAGCACCTCTCACCCTCTCCACCAAAGCAGAGCCAACCTGTGGGTGTTAATTTTCTTTCTTTAACACCTGCTGATCCACAAGGCCAACTCTTCCCAAGGTCATTGTGCCACTCAGCTGAAAGCCGAGAGCAAGGATGGCTATCTTAGTATAACCCATGATGTGGAAAGAGGCACCTGCAGTGGGGTGACCAGGGACCTCTTCGAGTGTTGAGATTCTATAGGGTGTTTCTTGTGGCCAGGAGTTGAGTGTCATTGCAGAGCTAGATGTCCTGTAACCATATTATAGGGCTTCTGAGATGAGCTGTGTGCCATGCAGAAGTGGCCCAGCGTCATTCCCGCTGTCCTGAGCTGTGGAGCTCTGTTCTTTGGGGCTGCCTAGCAAACAGACTCACGATTTTCACTCTTGTGTCTCATGGCTGGCAAAACATGAGTCCCCCCCCCCCCCGCTCCCCCCAAACAAAAATTTCTATCTAAGCAGAGAATTAAACTGGTCTAGGCTACAAAGGAATAGAAGAAAAGCTGGGTAGGAAGTAAAAGGTCGATGTTCCCGGTGGGAGCAGGGAGGGGGGCTGTCCTGTGCTCCATTCCTATGTGAAGAAAATACATAATTTATTTTCATACATAAATCTGGCTAGAAAGATGAATTCTCTTCAGAATCCTGCCGTATTGCCAATGGTTACTTTTGGTAATACGTGCTGATTTTCCTAACAGCAAGATTTCACAAATCTCTTTGTTACCGTTTCCCTTAGACTAGGAACACAAGTGAAAAGACTGACATGAAAATATCCCCAGTCACTCCTGCCTGTTGACGTGAAATTTTACCTAAGCACATAGCTCAGAGATGATGACAGTTCTATAGCAGCACTGAAAATTATCCAGAACATTGCCCCTCGTGCTGAGCTGGTAAAAGGGGTTGTGGAAGGAAAGATCTAGGTAACTCAAGCTTAGATTTGACCGTGAACTACTGTTAGATCACATTTGCAAAGTGCAGTGGCTATGGAAGATGGTGTTTCTAATGTACTCAAACAAACAAACAAAAAGCCCTCATAAACCCAAGAGCACTTTCTGTATGCCAAGGACTGTTCTGAACATGTCTCCCATTATTATTCACTTAATCTTCACAACATTTCAGTGATGTCCTGTTGTTACTCCTTTTTACAAATGAGGAAACAGGCATAGAGAGATGAAGTAATTTCCCAAGGCCAGCTAGAACTTGACAGGGTAGGAATTGGAACTCAGTCAGTCTAGCTTTAAATTGATACTTTTCAAACAGAGCCATCATGGGGTATGGGGGATTCCTTACTGGTAGAAGAGGCTGAAATTTGAACTCTGGCTTTACTTTAAGAAAAGCAAAAATAATTTCTTCTGTTCACAAGATTGCTACTGGGGAGGGGGCCACAAAGTCTCTTATATTCTTATTGCAGCTTCTTTCCCCTGGAAAGAGGACCCTGTAGAAGAAATTGCATTCCCAAACATTGAATCCTGAAGATATAATTACACTGTTGCCATCCCATTGGGAAGACGGCTGAGGCGGTGATTACATTCCAAACAAAGCTGTTCTGGTATAATTGTACTGTGCTGTTCTGATCAGCCTGGGGAAGGCAGGCCTCTGGTCTCCATCCTTATTTGTTTTTTGAGATGGAATCTGAATAGCATTGAATTAATAGGCAAGACCCAGGCACAGGGAAGTCAGCCAAAAGTGCCAACAGGACATTAACTTGCTACTGGCATTTTCCTCCTGAAGTTTTCCAGACCTTTTTACGTATCAACAGATTGGAGGGGAGAGCCCATTTGAGAAACTGTATTTCGCTAATGAAGGGTTAGAGACCCTTGCTAATAGGCTGTCCCCCAAAGCCTTCGTTGGTCTTTAAGCATAGAGGAGAAATAGTTGGCCAGCAGTGTATTTCTTTTTTCCATCGGCAGGTTTTGATCTATCAAAAGGTGGCCCTTCCCCTTCAGATCTTTCCCTAAGACTTCTAGCACATATATCTTTTTCATGTATGTAGCTTCCAGTTGTGGATCAAAAAGTCCCTGTATGGTTCTATTGAAATAATAAGAATGACTTTTGAAATTTGAACAGTAACCTCTAGATCTGGACTGGAAGAAGAAATAAAACTTACTTGTTTTTGTTTTCTGACTCAGAGAGCAGAAAACTGCCCGTAGCCTCATTGAACTAGAGCAGAGAATGGCGAAATATCCACGTTATCAGGTTGAGGGTTGCACACACCCCTTGGAAGTGGTGTAGCCTTGGCCATTGTATCAGTTAGCTTTTGCTGCCTCACAAGTTTACTGGCTTATGATAGTATTTATCGTTCCTCACAATTCTGTGCATCCAGTATACAGAAAATCTGGTCTGGGCCAACTTGGCTATGCTCTGTGGTCAGTTGATGGCTTGGCTGGAATAATAGGCAGAAAAATAACCTGCCAAAAATCTCCACATACTGCTCTCTGGAGCATATGAATATGTTACTTTATGTGGCAAAAGGAATTTTGCAGGTGGGATTAAGGTTATAGATTTTGAGATTGGGAGATCATCCTGAATTATCTGAGTGAACTCTTACCAGTCTACTCACATGAAACCTTAAAAGTGGATGAGAGCCCTGGCTGGGAGACTCACTGGGTTGGAACATTGTCCCGTACACCAAAAGGTTACAGGTTCGATTACCAGTAAGGGCACATACCTATGTTCCAGGTTTGATCCCAGGTCAGGGTGCATCCAGGACGCAGCCAGTTGATGTTTCTCTCTCACATCAATGTCTGTCTCTCTTAAATCAAATAAGGAAAAAAACATCATCAGGTGAGGTTTTTTGTTTGTTTGTTTTTTAAGTGGAAGAGAAAGGCAAAAGGATCATTTAAAGGGATGCAGTGATAAAATATGGGAATGGCCCTCAGCTAATAGCCGACAAGGAATTGAGGACCTCAATCCTACAACTGTAAGGAACTGAATTCTGCCAGCAACCTAAATGAGCAAGGAAGCATATTCTCCTCTAGAGCCTCCAAAAAGGAACACAGCTCTGCCACCATCTTGTTTTTGACCCCTTGAGATCCGTGTCGGACTTCTGACCTGAGGAACTAAATGCTTGTAAATTTATGTTCATCCACTAGTTTGTGGTAACTTGTTATGATAGCCAGAGGAAACTAGTACAGATGGCTTCATGCACATATTGGCAGGCTGGTTGGCTGCACGCAGGATGACTTGTCTTTTCTAGTCAGTAAGCTCACTTGTGCTTCTTCACATAGTATCTTACGGTTCCAAAGAGAAACAAGAGAGGCCAGACCCCAGTGTACAAGAACTTTTCAAATCTCTGCATATGTCATAACTAAGCAGATTTTTGAGATCTGGGGTAGCCTGGTAGCTCACGCTAAACGAATTGCTTTTTAAAGTGCCCTTACATATACACGAAAGGAAAGTTTCAGCACACCAAGGGATATAGATGTATAGATTTGGAACTTTGGAGGAATAGCTTAGATCATTATTTGTATTATTCGAGAGACATGCATTTAGAAATTATATCCAAACAGGAAGCAGGGTCCTCATTTTCACACGCAGTATTTCGTAGAAACTGCCTTTTCTCTTTCTGTGAGTGTTTTCTAGGATGTAGCCCTCTATGTCTGTGTGCTGGAGGGTAAAAAGATGTGCAAAAGAGCCCTGTGGGTGGGTGGGCCCCCTGGGGCCACATGTATTTCTGTGTAGGCGTAAGACTGACAGAATTAACTGTGCGAGCACTTAATAAACTGGCTGTAAGTGAACCTGTACCCGTGGCATCATTTAAAATCCATAGCTCCTTTAACAGAAGCAACTTGGAAGAAAATTTCTTGAAAATTAACTCATTAAGATCTTTGTGGCACTTTATGATTTCTTATACCAATGGTTGGGAGAAGCTAGAATTCAGTTCTTCTTAAGCATAAGACTTTGATTTTGCTTGGCCTTGTTGATGATATTGGTTAAAAACTATTCTGTGGGCCCTGGCCAGCTAGCTCAGTTGGTTAGAGCGTCATCCCAATACGCCATGATTGCAGGTTTGATCCCCAGTCAGGGCACATACAAGAATCAACCAATTGGTGTGCGGGTGGAGAATCAACCAATGAATGCATAATAAATGAAACAACAAATTGATTTCTCTCTGTCTCCCTTCCTCCCTCCTGCCTCCCTCCCTCCCTCCCTTCCTTCCTACTACCCTCTCTCTAAAGTCAATACATTAAAAAAAAAATTTTTTTAAACTATTTTATGAGCTTCACGTGTGAATGCATGAATTGGACCTCAGGGCACATAGAGACAAATTTAATATTTACCAGTTATTCTTTTAGGACTACCTTGATGTTCTTTCACAGCCATCTCAGTGACTGGTGGGATGCAACCTCTACTGTTGAGTCTGGGATATTGCAGTGGGTAGTTGTATTCAAAATGTGATAGCCTGTGTATAAGAAAGATGTATACTTATCATTGGAGATAAAAGCCGGCTTCGATGAGAACCTTATCATCCAACTCAACCTGGTACCCAGTGGGTTAGTATGCTTATGAAACATTTCTTTGCCCTGCCTTGAAGCTTAGCCAAGATTCATGAAATGACCATGAGGCAGAAAGGGAGCTGCTGCCACAGCTTGTAATATGTGTGTGGCCATGTTTGCCACTGGGAAGTGAAGAGAAGGGAACTGCTCAGTCGAGTCTGGGGTGGAGGAAATGTGTATTCCACTCCCAAGAGGAGCTTGAGCAGTGGTGTGCCTTGGGAGGGAAGAATGGAGCCGAGAATGGAAATGTACAGACTGTTTAATCTCAAGAGGCAGAGGATATCCACAAATAAAACTAGAGCTTATCTTTTATTACCTGATAAGAGGTTAAAGTGTGTGGTGATGAGATTCAGCCAACATCCTTTCTTTCTTCTGCCTTTGCTCCTTGACTTCCCTTCCCATCCTCCATTTACCTTTATCTATCACAAGTCACCAAATTTGAACTTGATTTTAGGGCAAAATGAATACAGCTAACCTAAGAGTGAACTGAGAGTTTATGAAAGCAACAGAGTGCTTCTTTGTCTAAATAATTTTCATTGATTCTGCTGAAGAGAGGTGACTGAGGGAAAATGGTAAAATGCTAGATTGCTTATTAGGTAAACTAACGAAAACTGAAAATACCAGTGCAAAGCTGAAATAAGTTGTTCCCGAACGCCCAGTTTCTCCACTCCCATGCTCTAGGTGAAGAGACTACAGGGACAGCTCAGGAACACCTGCCCTGAAGAAGTTTTCAGCTATTCTAATCTTTGTCTTACCTCAGAAGAATATGAGGGTCCAGTGGGATAGAAGAAGCCAGCACCAACCAGTGGTTAGCATAAGAATCGTTAGGTACCGTTCTGCCACTATTATCCAACCCAAGCCATCACTAAAAATAAACCACCTAAGTGGAAACAGTGAACTTACTCTGCTGACAGCTTCAAGACCGAACCTGTCCCCACACCCACCCATTAAACTGCCAACCCTAAGGCTCATTTATAGAATTTCTCAAGCTGCGCCTGGGTGGAAGTAACAGAGGCATTGGCCATAGAATTTGGAGATTATAGAAGAAAAGGCTGACTCCGTATTTATTTCCCTCAAATTCAAGTATATATTTTTTGTCCCTTTCTACCATTATTACCAGATACTCTGTGTTTGTTTTAGTTTCTGTTAGTACGGATTTATTAGTCTTTGTTTTCAGGTACCAAATGGAGTTGCCTACCTTTTTCTTTGTCATTAGTGTCTGTCCTAGGTGGGAGAGACTTTTGTCTAAAAGGCTCATGAAGCTATGGAAAGAGTGCGCTTTTCTTTCCTTTCTTTCTTTTTTTTTAAATTCTCACCCGAGGATGTTTTTTATTACTGACTTGAGAGAGCGAGAGAAACCTTGATGTGACAGAGAAACATCAGTCAGTTGCCCCCGGGACACGCCCTGACCAGGGATCAGACTCGCAGCCCTTTGGGTGCACAGGACGATGCTCAGCCAGCTGGGCCAGCCGGGCCGGGCAGCAGGGCTCTTTTCTGATACCTGCAGAAAGATGACAGAGTGTAGAAAGCCTGAAAAAAATCATCTTAGCCTTGGTGTTTTGGGATATCCTTAATTTAAATATGCCTGCTTTATTGCCTTCTTTCTTTTGAGTGCCACGGGTTTCTACCTCTCTCCAAATCTGAGACCTTAAAGTAAGAGCGAAAAGTAAATGCAAGAAATTATTATATTTTTATATCAAGAGCTAAGCAATGTCAGTTACAGTTTGACAGTTTTACATTTTACTATTAAACATGACTCATGACTTCTGTGGGGTGTATAACTGAATCCATCAAACTGGGAACGGCCTCAGGGGCCCTATCTCTAAGGGAAAATGTTGGACTCTTGAGTCCTTAGATATTCTAATTTTGACAAATTGAATTTTCCTCAGAGCTCCTTATAGTTTCCCTTTTTCCTTTCTTCTTCGAGCAGTCTGTGGTGGCAGGGAATTTTTTAGATGTGTATAGAGACTCAGCCAAAGATTATTGCAAACTAATACAGGTGAGATTAAGCTCCAGTCTACTTCCTAAAGAAATGCTTCCCTCTCTTTCTTTTTCAACCCAGTACCCACACATTAAACTGTTGAATATTTAGCTTATGTTCTCCTTTGGCTTTGATGATCTTAAATGCTAAACATTAGGAAAGATCAAAGAGTCACCCACAGCTGCTTGCTTGTAAGAAACCAAAGGTTTTTGAATTCTTCTTTTAATCATGATTAATCCTTTGTATTCCAAATTATACCTAAGGTTGGGCCCTGAAGGCTGCCTGCCCAGTAGGTTGACCAGGATTTAAAATTAGGTGGGCTACTATTCCACTTTTAGAAGGAGCTACAATACTTTCATTTTTATTTACTTAGTTAATTTAATGCTTTGCTGTTGGTAAGACTTTTTTTTCAATTTAAAAATGGGTTCAGCCCTGGCCGGTGTGGCTGAGTGGATTGGGCACTGGCCTGTGAATAGAAGGGTCGCTGGTTTGGTTCCCAGTCAGGACACATGCCTGGGGTGCAGGCCAGCTTCCCAAGTGGGGACATGGGAGAGGCAGCTGATCCATGTATCTCTCACATGTTTCTCTCCCTCTCTTTCTCACTCCCTTACCCTCGCTCTAAAAGTAAATAAATAAAATCTTTTGTTTAATGCGTTCAGTCCATCCCACTTATTTCCTACTCTCCCCTCCCCTCCAGGCACTCGGGTTGACCCTAAGGGAACACAGTGTAGCCCTCCTCCTTGTGCTGTAGGTGTCTGTGCACCTTCTTAAGCTGAGCTTGAAATTTTCCATTCCTCAAGTATATGCTGTGCTGTCTGTCTTCCAACTTTCTTGACTTGGTGGGGTTTTTTTGTTTGTTTTTTTTTCCATCTTTCTGACTTTACAGTCCATGTCCAACATCTCCTTAGGAGAAGGTAGGTAAGGATCAAATGTCTTCCCTAAACCAGTACTGTTTCTCCTTGACCCTAACCCTATCTGCTAGCCATGGGAAAAATCTGGAGCGAGTACTAGTCCTTTGTAGGTTCCCCCTCAGTCCAACAGAAAGCATAGCTACATTAGAACAAAGGTAAAATTTAGGATTTCTTCTTGTATTTGAGAAGTACGTGAATGCGTTCTGTTCATATAGGTCTTACTACTGACATCACTTATTTGTTCTTTTACTCCCCATTCATTGGAAGCTATTTCCTTCTGTGGTTCTAGTATTTACTAACTTCATTATGAAATTAACCAGGAAAAATCTCAACCCTGACTGATATTACTGTGGCACTCATTGTGACTCAGTTGGATATTAGTCCTATTTTCAAGTTCATATGTAATCAATTCGGTGGAATGTACTTTTTGAGTGCTACTATGTGCTAGGTTCTGCACAAAGTACTGGAAATTTTTAGCAGAAAAAATTAAGAGGCCCTCGGTATCCTTCTGAGTTCAATTAATATTTTCCTACCTTTTCAGTTATTTGAATTACTGTTGTTATTCTGTATCCAAAAGTTCTAGACTTAATCCAATTCCTTATCCCTGATCACTACATCACTGTCACAGTTTCTCCCACAAGTACAGGAAAATAATTAACTTTGTTCTTTCACAAGGCTTTACCCAAAGATGTCAATAGAATACTTATCCTATTCAGAGAAATGTGTTTTAAAATTGCAAGTTATCACTCCTCTAGTTTTTCTTGTGTCTTTTAACCTCACCCAAAGTTTCTACCACTCAGATTAGATTTAAACAGGCTGCTTTTCCTCAACAAGGTTTTTTGGAGAAGTACAGTGTCTTTCCCACATTGGCTTCCTGAGATGAGCTCAGTTTTCCTGGCTCTCACAGCGGCTGTCGTTCTGATGTGATACAGGAGGATGTAGGCTCTTAATGAACGCCTTTGGCACTGCTTGTCAATTGCTTATTTCCCGGTTATGTTGCAGTAAAATATTAATTCACTGCTAAATTTGAGTTGACCTCTTAGTTGAGAAAGCAGCTTTGTTTTCCTGAAGGCAGGCTGACTTTTCTTGCATAACTTAGCACGCTGGTATGCCACCAAGTTTTGATCAGTGCGTAAAATGCACTTTTGCTAAAATTGTTATTACAATTTCAGCTTGACTTGCGGGCTGAGGAAGTCACACACTGTGTTCTGGAGTAGGATACAAGTTGATAGGAGTAAGAGGTAAGAGGCTGGGGCCAAAGAAGACTTGTGTTTCCTAAGCAGTTGAGAAGTTAGCCTAGTGAGTAGGTAGGTGAGTGAACAGTTAGCCAGGGAGAACATTTCTGCTTGTTGGCACAGGACCAAAGGCCACCAGAGAGACCATCTGAGAAACTGTTCTATACAAGTGCCTGCATTTCTATTGTTGCTGACTTGACTGTTAGGTTCTGAGTCTTTTAATCCCTTCAAATATACGTATTTTTAAACCTAGTAGCCAAATGTATGTTACGAATGCAGAAGGGTTGAGATCTCCTGATCTTGTGTGTTGGAAGCTGAACTAAAAGTTGACAACCAGGCTGTTGTCCTTCTGGCTCCTTCAGTAATTCACTGTGTAATTTGAGTGAGTCCTTTTGTCTCTTTGCCCACTTGACAGGTGAGGATGTGGCGCTTACCTTCATGTTCCTTCCAGGGATTAAGTAGGAAAAATGGCAAAGCCCTCTCACTTCCTTTGAAAAGGATATTACCTGATGTCAGAAGGAATAAAAGTAGATATATGCCTTTGCTCCCAGGTTCTTTGCAGGTCCTGCACAAACTCTGAGACAAGCTGAGACTGCCAACTTTAGATGTCCCCATGACAGGAATACCTCAGTGCTAAGAGACAGGCTCAGATGGCTGAAAAGGATGCATTCTCAGCTTAAGATCTGAGTTGTGCTAGGCACTCTCGGGACATAAAAGAAATACTTCTTGATGAACTGGGGTGCTCACAGCAGCAATGAAGAGGAAGTAGAACTTGCCCACTGTTTGTGCATTGTCTTCTCACAGGCTGAACGTAGTTCATGAAGTGTCTTCAACTATCCCTGGCTAATTCTTTTTCTGATCTCTTCTCAGCTTTTTAAAGAATATGCTGTTAACCAAAGATGTTACACCATCACTACTCCTTTGTAGAAGTTAAAGTGGATGTGAAGTGAGACATCAAGTACTGAAATAGAAAGTTATTCCTAAACCCCTTTGGGAGATTAAAAGTGCCAATGTAATTTTAAAGAAATATCTGGTAAAGAAAACTTTGATAACTGAATTTATAACTGACTTGGGGAGAGGCCATGTAGCTTAATAGTAAGGGCAGTTGAAATTGAATTTCCCCTTACTAGCTGGCTGACCACAGGAAAGTTGTTTAATTTAACCCGAGCCCCAGTTTTCTCGTCTGTAAAATAGGGATGCAGTAAAGCCGTTCGGTGACTACCCTATTTAAAACTGCCAGTGCATCACACCTTGCATTTTCTATTTTTCTTCCCTGTTTTGTATTTCTTCTTAGTACTTAACATAATTTAACATGCCGTGTGGTGAATTCATTTCTTTGTTTTGTTTCTCCTTTTCCCCCCAAAATATAATTTTCACGATCGCAGGAATTTTTATCTGTTTTGTTTATTGTCAGGCAAGTAGTAGGCACTCAATAAATATTTGTCCTTTAGAGTAGTTGTGAAGATTGAGAACTTTTATTGAATGGGATCTTATTGTCGCCCTTGGCACATACTAAGCATTTAGAAAGTGGTACTAATTATGAAATTTTCCGTGGCTCTAAGGAAGATAATGGAGGTCTAATTTATGTAACTGATTAGTATATAAACTATTTTGCTACAGAGTTTTGAAAAATTAATGTAAGTTAGAGCTCAGTTATATCAGATTGCAAGGTATAGATATTAGATGATCAGAACTTAAAAACGAAATATATTTTGTCATGTCTTATTCTTAGATTTATTTTACTCAAGATAACATATTCAAATTGTACCTAGAATGTATAATATTTGTAAAATTTTTCCTTATATTCTTATATTTATATATATTTTTTCTGTACTAGATTTTTAGTTCCCTCAAGTCAGGAAACTTGTCTTTTATCATATTTCTAGTCCCCAGTGCTTCTGTTTAGCTTATTTTTCTGTAATGCACAGGTTATATTCCTAAGACACTCAGGGTAATAAAAAATTCTGTTATAAAAATAATGGTTTTGCCCTGGCCAATGCGGCTCAGTTGGTTACGTGTCGTCCCACAAACCAAAAGGTCACCGGTTTGATTCCTGGTCTGAGCACATGCCTGGGTGGTGGGTTCCATCCCATGTCCGGGCACATGGACAAGGCAACCAACTGATGCTTCTCTCTCCCATCGATGGTTCCCTCTCTTTCTCCCTCCCTCCCCTGCTCTCTAAAATAAAGTAATTAATTAATTACTTAATTTGGAGAAGCACAGTTTCATTTTAGGGAGGGACGGTTAGGAACTAGAGAGCCCAACATACATCTTCTACCAGGGGCACTTTCACTGAGAATACATATATGTATGTATGTAAGTGTAAACCCTCACCCAGCTAAATCTGACATTTGATTACAATCACCCTTTAAGAATGATGCATTGGCCCCCCTTTTTTTTTTAATAACTAACCACATACTGCTTATTAAACATTCTTCTCAACTGTATCACCCATTGCTCTTACAGTGGAAAGGACCACTCAAGGTAACACTTGTTCGGTCAACATTCCTTCATTCGACAAATGTCTTAAGAACTTTCTGTGTACTTTCCACCATCTTTGCCCTGGTGATACCACGATCATGTTATTCTAAGTAAACTGAATGTTCCAGCTGGGGATCAGATTTCTGCTCCCTAATTAATTGATCCAATTTAGGTTATAAAATTTTGCATTTTGGATAAGTTCCTCTACTTTTACATCGTTATAACACAATGCGTATTTATTGTAGCAGGTTTTAACTGGTGCCTCCCTGCTTACACTCTGTTCACTTCTGAAGTACTTGCCAGATTACTCTTCATAAAATGTGACCAGAGACTTCTGGTAAACACAACAAAATGATCATGTCTGTTTATCTCCATCTTCTCCCAGGTCCCCTTTAAAATGACAACAAAGGAGTCAGAAAAAAGCATATGCTCATTGTAAAAAGGGGATGAGAAAGAGAGGGTGAGGACTAGCAAATGATGAAAAGAGCATTTCTCCTAAGGAAGAAACAAAATTGTCTGTGAAAGGAAATATAAATTTATGCTGTGAATATTTATATAGTCATAAAACTGTAAATAATTAACATTCTTTAACTTAAAAATGTGATATAACTGTTTTGGAAGAGAGGGGAGGAAAGAAGGTAGGAAAAACCATCTCCCATTTAAAAAAGCCAGTAGATAATAGCCAAAATAGGAAAATTAGTACATAAAAGTAAAAATGTGAAAGTTAATTATCAGAAGAAAAACAGCTAAAAGATTTGAAAGATAACTGCTTCTGGAGAGCAGAAATCAAGAGAGAAAATGGGGCATGAGGCTGCTATTTAACTTTATTAGCCATGTAATAGTCTAACTTTAAAAATTATGTATATGTAGTCCTTTGATTAAAATTAAATTTTAAAAGTTATCCCCTCTGTAATTCCCCTTACTCAAAAAGTTCAAAGGATTTCTATTTCCTGCCACACAGATGACAAATTCTTTGTCTTTTTTTCAGCCTAATTTTTATATTCTTGTCTGTATGAGCCTTTGCTTCCCACTGAACGGCTACCAGCCCTTGAACCCTGAGTTGCCTTTAGCAGAACCCCCTTCCAATCCCGAACCGTTTCCCACCTCTCCTCCTTTCAGAGAATCCTGTTGCTCTTCCTCTCAGGCCTAGTAGCCCCTATTTCTTCCCTAAGCTTTCCTGGTCTCCCCTTCCCAAGCTCAGGGACCCCTCCTAAAGAGCTGTGGCTCTAGTTGTCTGCACCATTCATTAGACACTTACACGGCCTTTTCTTGTTTCTGATGTTTGTTTCTCTTTATTTTTATTGTTGACACTATTGCAGATGTCCCAATTTGTAATGTTTTTGATGTCTTAACTCCCCAACTGGATTATAGGCTCCAACCAAGCAAGAAGGACATATTATTACCATTTTATATACATCTTTCACAGCGTTATGTTTGATAAGATATCTGTTTAATATTAGGTCCTCACTCAGCTGTCAAAAAGCTTTCTGTTTTGAGATCACTACTCTTTATTCTAGGCATGTCTCAAGACTCTGTACTTTGGTCTGAAAATCTCTATTTCTGTCAGCCTTACTGAGGTTGAAGGCCAAGACTTTATCTCTGCTGATGATACTATCCTTGGTTGGCATTGTTTTTACAAAACATAACATAGACAGTCAATCCCTGATCTCCCAAACCCTGTGGATGTTTTTAAGCATTCAAAATTTTTGTATTATCTGAGAGAAATGTTCACTTATTATTATCATCGCCATTTTGGGGAATTTTTGAGCTTTCTCCCTTTATACTCCTTGCCTTATGGTCCCTGTACAAAAACAAAAAATAAATAAAGCCCTCTGCAATTTCCACTGTTGGTCTTTGCACTCTGTGGTAAGAACCCCCTGGCTTTGCATGTGCCCTAGAGAGGCTTCATCAGTGACATATTCTCGCCCACTGAGCTAGCGCCCCAGTGTGACCTGAAACATTTAGGTCATGAGTTTTTGGTTTTGTTTTGTTTTGTTTTTAAATTTTATTTTTATTGTTTTTCTATTGCAATTGTCCCACTTTTTTCTTCTTTGCTACCCCCCACCCAGCCGCCCCTTCTCCCACAGTCAATCCCCACCCCGTCGTCCATGTCCTTGGGTTATTTATACACGTTCCTTTACTAAACCCTTCCCCTACCCCCTCTCTCTCCCTTCCCCCTCCCCCCTGATAACTGTTACTCTGTTCCTTCTTCAATTTTGTTCATTTGTCTGTGTTGTTCATTAGTCTTCTGTATCAGGTGATATCATATGGTATTTTTCCTTCATTGCCTGGCTTATTTCACTAAGCATAATTCTCTCTAGTTCCATCCATGCTGTCACAAATGGCAGGAGTTCCTCCTTTCTTTCTGCTGCATAGTACTCCATTGTGTAAATGTGCCACAGTTTTTTGATCCACTCATCTACAGATGGGCACTTAGGTTCTTTCTAGCACTTGGCTGTTGTAAACAGCGCTGCAATGAACATAGGGGTGCATAGGTTCTTTTTATTGATGTTTCAGGATTCTTCGGGTATAATTCTAGCAGCGGAATCGCTGGTTCAAAAGACAGTTCCATTTTTAGTTTTTTGAGGAAATTCCATACTGTTTTCCACAGTGGCTGCACCAGTCTGCATTCCCACCAACAGTGCAGTAGGGTTCCCGTTTCTCCGCATCCTCGCCAGCACTTGTTGTTTGTTGATTTGTTGATGATGGCCATTCTGACAGGTGTAAAGTGGTATCTCATTGTGGTTTTTATTTGCATCTCTCTGATGGCTAGTGATGTTGAGCATTTTTTCATGTGCCTATGGATCCTCTGTATGTCCTCCTTGGAGAAGTGTTGTCATTAGTTCTTAATCTTTTAGAGGACAATGAATGCTGTGAGAACATGTATTAAAACCTGGATCCTCCCCTCAGAAAAAAAATCTGTACACATAGCTGTATTAAAGTGTACCGAGGATTTCAGGTACAGTAAGGCCAACAGATGAGGAGGCGATTGCCATTGAAAAGATAATTTGTTACTTACAGTTCCCAAGAGAAGGGGGACACCGCACAGGGCTGCATAGGGAAGTGTCAGGGTTGCTCAGGGCACAGAATGAGGCGAGGGGAAAGATGAGTTCGCCAGAACCCTTGTTGGGATTTCTGGGGAAGAAATGGATAGGTACCGGGTAGGTACAGTGAGTTAGTTTAGGATGAGATAGTTTTGAATAATTCTGTCAGGTTCTGGACTATAGGATGGTCCCTAACTGTGTGTTCCTGGCCCTGGGTGCTTCAGGGCAGAGGAAATGTTGTCTTGATGAGTGAGTTTGACAAAGTGGTTGGGGGTATGGACTCTGGATTGGTTGGTTTGCATGTTCGCTATTGCTAGGAATTAGCTAATCCCGAAAGGGCAGTCCCTCAGTCCACCAGGCCCCCAAGATGTCAAAGCACTATAAGATATTATAGAAAACAAAAAGCACAATACAATAACATGCAGGCACACAAGTATATCTGCAGTTTCAGTGGTTTCTTGGACCTCCTGAAGCCCGTCTATGAACCCAAAGTTTAAAACCCAACTTGGGCCCTGGGAGCTCTGTGCCTCCGAATACAGTGTATGGATTTTGTTTACCTCTCCCTCGGAAGATCTCTAGTTAATTATCCGTTAAGACAAGAGAATGTAGCAATGGCTCAGTTTTTTTATGGTAAAGCTTTTATTTCTTTTAACTTTTATACTAAGAGCTTATTTGTGGGTGTTTTGTCCCAAGCAGGATAAGCCTGCATTCCCTAATTGCTGCATCAAATCTGTCCTCACAGGGCGTCCTGATGACATTTTAAATACGTGGAAATTTTTGAATGCATTAAAATGTCTGGTGCTGAGTCTCTGCTGCATATTTGCTCTGGCACCTGCTCCTCTCTTCTTGGAGTTTATCCCATTGCCTAATTCTGTACATTGTCTCCAAACCTTTCATTAAACATTGTTGGAAATTTTTGGTTTTTAACCTCAGCATCCCTACTTATCTATTGAACAGAAACAGAACCCTCTCTGACTTCTAGGCATTTTCTCGAGTAAAAAAGCTCCCCATCTTGCCTTTTCTGACTTTTCAGAGCATGAAATGGCTGTGCTAATCCTGTTGTCCTATAGGCAAGAGTCTTGCAGAGGCAGACAAAGGGGAAGGCCTACTCCCAGCTTGGATCTTCCAGAGGCCAGAGGGAGAAGCTTTTTAACATGATAACAACTTGCAGTCAGAAACTTACACACCCCTGCTTTGTTCTGACTGCACTTAGAAAGGAAGGAAACTCTCTTGGTGTGTGTTTCCTGCACATAACCATCTCAATGTCTTAGTGCCCTGAGTACTGTCCTGGGTAGATTTCCAGAGGCCGGGGACCTTCCTAGAGTTTCAGAAATCAAAACAGAAAGGGTTTTAGGAATTCTGGAAGAGTCCTTCTGCTGGTTGAGTGGTTATTTCTCAAAGCCAAAGATCCTTTGGCTTCAAGTCAGCAAATTGAGTTGCAGCCATGTGCTTTGTGCAAGGTGCTCTTCAGGGCACAAGGAATGAGAGGCACTTAAGTCTCTCAGAGGGGTTTAAGATAGTCCTTCCACTTAAGGGGCTAACAATCTTAATAGTAAGAATCACACTCAAGTGACCCTTTGTTTCTGTATTTAATACGGATTTACTGCATACTCTGTGTGGCAGAGCATCAAGATATTTTGTGTAAAGATAAGAAAATTGTGTGTCCTTCTTGTCAAGAATCTATTTATAATGTACCGTGAGGATTCAAGTTCGGGGAAAGGGTTGAGTGGGAATGGAACAAGCATACCTGGCTTGTAGGTTTTGAGTTGGACCTCTGGCGGACTGAATTTTATACCTGTCCTCAAGTGGAGTGAATAATGGTAGGGAGTGCTGCCTCAACAGGATGGCAGGAGATAGAGCAGAAGGAATGTGGCAGAATAAGAGAGAGAAACAAAATGCATGGGGCTTCCAAAGAGAAGATCATATCAGGTTAGGGAGAGCAGAAAAGACCTTTTAGGGAAAGGGGGTTGATAAAGTCCTTGAATGGGGAATAGGGGACAGGAAGATTTTAGCATATTAAAGGAGAGAAGAAGGAATCTAATAGTAGAAACAGTATGAGCAAAAGTATAAAAATAGGGATATATTTAAAACATTTACAAAACTATGTGAATAACGAGCAATGGGAGATAAGCACAGCAAGACAGATTACAGAGATTGTTGAGGGCCTTAAATAGCAGACCAAGGGATCCATCTCAGTGTAGGCAATGAGGGGCCATTAAAGCTTTTTGAGTAGATCAGTGACACAATCAAAACTCTGCTTTTAAAAATAAATTGATCTGGCATTGAAAGATGGATTGGAGAGGGGCGAGGAGAGAGGAAGATAGGTGACTTCTTAAGGGAGAAGGGCTCAGTGTTAATTGCAAGATCAATTCATGCTGGCTGTCATGCATTCTTTATGATGACCAGCAGTAGGGTTAGTCTTTAAAAGGCATGTGTAGCATGCTAGTGATGCTTGGAGGCATCCCTGAAGTACGATAGAAAGACACATACCATGTGATTTCACTCATATGTGGACTGTAATGAACAAACTAAACCAACAAGGAAAATAGAGACAGACTAAACAGATAGAGCAGGATGACAGCTAAGGATGAGGGGAGGGCAGTGGAGGGATCGAGCAAAAAAGAAAAAGGACTCATGGACATGGACAGCAGTGTGGTGGTTGCGGGAGGTCTAAGGGGACTAACTGGTAATGGGAAAAAATACCAAAAAAATAAGAGGAAAACTTTTTCTAAAATGGAAGTGAAAAGCCGACGCCTTCTCTTGAAATAGAAGGAAAGAGACCATGTAGGACCAACTGAAAATCGATGGCTAAGTGCACACAGAGAAATAGACACGTGCACTCAGAGCAAACCTCTTCTGCTTACAGCCAGGTAACCTAAAAGATGACCAATGTTTTGTGTTATGAAAATAGCTAATGTTGTGTGGGCAGGGATTTCTAATTCAGAAAAGCTTCCAGGAAGAGGTGGGATTTTATTTAGGTTTAAAGACTAGAAAGGCTAGTCTAGCTTCCAGTTGCATCCTTTTAGCAATGTCTCAATACAGGGCTTGTTCGTAATGCTTTCACACTTTGTGCTAGTATTAATATCTGAACAGTGGGTTTTAATTAGAAACTATTTCAAATTAGCTGTTGTTCTCCTAGAACCACACAGCATCTGCATGACTCTGGGGACTACTCAAATTTCTGAGCAGTTTGTGTTTTGAAACAGACCCACTTGCTATGCTTTTTGCCACTTATTTTTGCTCCATACTTACCACTAGTTGGTGCCTATACTTAAGAACAAATGTGTGGAATCTTTTCCCACATCAGGATCTAGAGCAGCGGTTCTCAACCTGTGGGTTGCGACCCCTTTGTGGGTCAAACGACCCTTTCACAGAGGTCGCCTAAGACCATCGGAAAACACATATATAATTACATATTATTTTTGTGACTCATCACTATGCTTTAATTATGTTCTATTTGTAACAATGAAAATACATCCCGCATATCAGATATTTACATTGCGATTCATAACAGTAGCAAAATTACAGTTATGAAGTAGCAACAAAAATAATTTTATGGTTGGGGGTCACCACAACATGAGGAACTGTATTAAAGGGTCATGGCATTAGGAAGGTTGAGAACCACTGATCTAGAGGAACAGACAGGCAAATAGGGCGGAATGCCTGAAAGGATCTTGTTGCTAAGATTTTTAGCAGTATCAGGATGTAGTTTTTACATAATTCCCAACCGCCTTTTTATAAGCAGCTGCCAATACATGCATTAGGAATTGCTAATGTTTTGACCTAACTCAGAAAACCACAGTCCCTTTACAAAAACCAAGTCAGCTGGATGTTTTATCTCGGTGTTGTGATTACAGATCCCAAAATGTATAACATTTCCCTTAGACCTACTTGTGGAAAACCTGCCAGATCGTTGATCTTACAAATGTTCCCATCATTCCTGAGGGAATGTGAAGTTGGTAGTCAAGATCAAGTATTCTTTAGTCCACTCTGTGACCTGACTTCACCCTTGACCTCCAAGCCCAAGGGGTTTCTTTGTTAGACTGTAGAGCTTAGCCTTTCTCCCTCTGGGTAGATAGTAATGTGGCAGTGATCACAGGAAGTGACACCATGCTGTCCTCGGAGCTCCAAAGTCTCCCCGAACCAAGCCAGGCTGTGGGGTTTGGTTCTGGGCCATCCCCTCTAGTAGGACGTCTCTTTCTTAGATGTTGGCCTTGACTGACTCAGCCCAGTAATGCTGCACCCCGAAATGTACAGGTGTGATTTGACAGGAGCTTTTCACCCTTTACGATCTGGGCCTCCTAATGAGAATGCAGGCTCATAGAGCAGTAATTCACGTGTAGGTGGCCTGTAAGGAAAGTTTTAACAAAAGAGTTGGTTAAGAAGCTGATTTATTTTCTTGCTTTAACTCTCTTGTCATGTGCTGACTGGGGGCGGCAGAGGAGAGGAGGGTGGGGAATGGCGCTGCCGAAAGCATTTATCTTCATCTCTGCCATCTCCCCGTGTTTATTACCCTGTGATCGACGGGTGAGGAAAGCTGCCAGTCAAACCCACGTTCAGCACATTTCCATTTCCCTTCTTTGCAGATTTTAGGCTTTTGAAATCTGCATCTTCTTTGCAACAGTAAAGGTTGTTTTTCTCCCACTGACAAGCCCAAGACCCTCTGGTCCAATTCCACTCACTTGCTCTCTACCAAACAATAAAAGCTGCGGGAGTCTCAGCAACTTGAGCCAAGTGATTGGTGAGAGCTGTTCAGTGTTTGAGTCAGTCAGTCGCTCTCTCTCTCTCTCTCTCACCTCTTTCTCCCTGAATCCTTTCTCCCGCCTCCCCCGTCTCCCTGCCCATCCTTATGCTGCTGAGGCACCCCCTTAAGCAGCTTCATTGTGCAACAGTGAGAGGGTAATAGCTTTCCTGGCTTCACTCGGGGACCTCCTGCCTAAGCCAGTGTCCTACCAGCAACAGGGTTGCTGGAACCTAAATATAGGAAATGCCAGGTTTGGAGGGATGTGGAAGTGGAGGTAGAGTGATTCTTAATACTCTCGTATCCACCTGCGTGTCTTCTGTCAGAGGTCGAGGTTTTAAGGAAACCCCTTCCTGGTGGGAGTGAATGCTAGGTTTTTTGTTTTGGGGTTGTTGGATTTTTTTTCTCTGTTTCTCCTGAAGGCTGTGGGTTTTAGAATGCTGGTCCTAAAAATTTTCTAGTACCGTGTGTTCTTGTGAGCTTATTTGTTTTTGTCTTAAATAATGTTTAGGGGTGGAAGAACGGTAATGATGTTCATTTCTTTGAAAATGCATGTTCTGCTTTCATAATTACTCATTCCAATTACATCATTAGTGTAAGTGTAGATAATTGCTTCATTAGATTGTATGTATTGAAGAAGGGGCAGGTCTACAGAATGGTGAAGAAAATGGGCCTCAGCTTTGTCATCTTACCACACAGGAGCGTCTTAGCTTGACTTCAGAGAGCTAGGAGGTACCAGCTGCCCGGTCAACAGTCAGGATTAATCCTGGGTTTTATTGTGGTGGGAGGAAGGAGTGAGGACCCAGTGACGAGCAGCTTGCTTCCTTTGCTACATGTAGAGTGGTAATAATATATTGCTGAACTCCAGATGACACTGTTACCTTCAAGGCAATGGGACTGAATCATTGGCAGTCCTTGAGTTAGGAAGCAGAGTAGTCTTGCGGCAGCCCTACCACCTTCGGACTTTCTGAGGCTCACTTAGGTCTAATGGCATGAGCCTTATGCTCTGTTTGACCTCTTTGAATGGCTTATTAAGGGAAAATGGCCATGCCAGCCCTAGAGGTTACATTCTCCCATCAGACCTAACTACCTCCCTGTAGAGTTCGATATGACTCTGATTTCACACCATGCTGTGAATGACTTTGTGTGCATGCTGTCTAGCTGTGCATCTCCTCTTGATTTCAGGGCATGTTAAAAACGAATATAAATACTGCATGCTTCTACTTATGTGAGGTATCTAAAACAGTCCAATTAATAGAAACAGGAAGTAGAATTGTGGTTTCCAGGGACTGGGGGCAGGGGGATTGTTGTTTAATAGGTATAGAGTTTAAGATTTGCAAGGTGAAAAAATTCTGGGGCTCTGTTTCACAACATTGTGACTATATGAGAGTAACATTACTGAACTGTAACTTAAAATGGTTAGGATGGTAAATTTATGTTATGTGTTTTTTTTAACCACAATTTTTAAAAGTTAATACCAGATTCTTTATACTGCTTACTCTGAGATCAGAGGAGATTGGGTGCATTCAGGGTGGTAGGGCCGTAGACACTGGTTGTATTGCTTACTCTGCATAGGAAGGCTGTATCTGTACCTACTGCTCTGGTCCTAATGAACATCAGATTAATTTCTCTTCCTTCTCTTGGCCTGTTTTATTCTTTAATTTCCTTTATTTATTTTTAGAGAGGGGAAGGGAGGGAGAAAGAGGGAGAGAAACATTGATTAGTTGCCTCTCATATAGAGACTGAATCCACAACCCGGGCATTTGCCCTGATTGGGAATCGAACCAGTAGCCTTTCTCTTTGCAGGACATCACCCAATCAACTTGAGCCACACTGGTCAGAACTCTCTTGGCCTGTTTTAAAGCTATTCTGCTATGGCTACATAAACCTGGTTTGAAATATTGTTTTGATATTTAAAAGGAAAAAAAAATCCTCAGCCAAGGATATGTTTCTTAATTTTAGAGAAGGGAGAGGCAGAGAGAGACAGACAGACAAACAGACAGACAGACATCGATGTGAGAGAAGCATCAATCAGTTGCCTCTCGTATGCGTCCCAACCGGGGATCAAACCCACAACCTTTCGGTGTAGGGAACTATGCTCCAACCAACTGAGCCACCTGGCCAGGGAGAGAATGTTTTCAATGAGAGTAATACCTAAAAATATTTCATGGCTGTTTTTTCCTTACCTGCACACTATCTGTATTTGAGGCCTTAACCGATTTCCTTGTTGAGTTCTCGGACTATCATTTGTTGTTTTCATTGGCCTCATCCAATGCCTTTGACCTCAACAATGTAGTTCTTAGGTCTGCCCCTAAAGTTCGTGATTTGTGTGTGGACTAATGCTACCGGTGTTCTTAGGAGCAGGAGCTTTGGAGCCTTTAGGAGTTTGTTGGTCAGTCAAATTATGTTGATTTAGGGGCCCAGTTCCTACTAAGAGAATGTCATTGACATCTATATCTACAAGATATTTATCCTTTAATTTATGTTAAATATATTTCAAACGAATGTTGTCTAACGATTGACACTAGTTTAAGTGACCAGTTAGAACAGTTATTAAACAGGCTGAATCTCATCAGACCACACACTTTTTACTGAGAACATTTCCTGTGTCAGAATTATAAACATGCACATGATACCTGTTGGGAATTTTATTTTTGTGTTTTTACAGAAAATGATGTCCCTTAATACTTTTATTTTAGCCTCAGGAAAAAATGACTTGGTTTTAACTATAAGTAATATACTCAAAATTGACCTTTGAAAACCTGCTTTTTCCTTCAAAAGGAAATAATTCTGTTCCCCTCAGACTCTTTTATGATTGCTAGGGTTAGTGAAGTGTATTTTCTATAATTAAAAAAACATTCTTATTCTCATGTGAACCTGTGGTTCAGTTATAAACATATAATGGGACATTATTCAGCTATAAAAAGGAAGAAAGTACTAATACATGCTATAACATAGATGAACTTTGAAAACACTCAGCTAAATAAAAGAAGCCAACACAAACAGCCACCTGTTGTGTGATTGCATTTATATGAAATGTCTAGAAGAGGCAAAACTGTAGACACAGAAAATATATTAGCGGTTGCCTATGTTTAGGGAGGGAATGGGGCAGAGGAGAGGAGAATGACTGTTTATGGGTAAGATATAGGGGGAAGAGGGGGATGAAAATATCTTGAAATTAAATGGTAGTAATGGCTGTTGGGCAGTTGATTTTGATAATGGTTGCACAACTATGTGAGTATACTAAAAACCCTTCCATTGTATATGTTAAGTAAGTGAATTGTATGTTGTGTGAATTATGCATAAATAAAGCTGTTATATTTAAACAAACTATAGATTGGTCATTTTCCTCAATGTCAAAACCATAAATGGGAACTGACAGAAACTTCTGTCGTTGGAAGAAATCTTGTTGTCTGCCATCAGGGACTCTTTCTAGGTTCCCAGGCTGTAGAAAAATGGACTGTACTCTTTGATGAGACTTATAAAATGGTGGTAAGGTGATAAAGTAAGTGTGACAAGTGTTTAGTTATACCCCGTTCTTAGAACAAATATAAAGACTAATTTGAATGAAACTTTCTGGAAAGAAGTGTTCTTCCTAGGATGCCATTCAGTATATACTTAAGAGGAGAAGAATGCTTTTCAGATCTAAATGATACTGTGTCGTATTGCTCTAAGAAGACTTTTTTTTTAGACAGAAGCCGATATATTATAAAGAACTCAAACAACCTATAAGAAAAGACTTAAAATAGCCAAACATACAAATGCACATAAGATGTGGGTAGGCAGTGCACACTAAAAGAAATAGTGAGCCAATAAACAAATAAAAAGATGCTCACCAATACTCTAATAAATTATTAAAGAATTGCAAAGAGATACCCAAAATGGGATTGCTGATTTTTTACTTCACAAACTGACCCAAATTTATACTGAATAGTATTTATTAGTAATATCCTTACTGAAATTAATTTACGTACTATATAGTTCACCTATTTAAAGTATACAGTTCAGTGGTTTTTAGTGTTTCCACTAGAATTGTGCGACCATTGCCCCTATCTATATATTTCAGATCATTTTTATCACCTGCTAAAATCCCCATGCCCGTTAGCATTAACTTCCCCCATCACTTCCCCTGCACTCTCCAGCCCTAGGCAGCCTCTGAGCCACTTTTTGTCTCTGTAGCTTTGCCTGTTCTAGATATTTCACTTAAATGGAATCATACAATATGTGGTCTTTTGTGCTTAGCTTTCTAAGAAGAATTTTGAAAAGTTAAGTTGTTCAGTTGCACATACCCTGGGGTTTCGAGTCTCAGTTCTACTGACCAATTAGCAAG
The DNA here is from genome assembly GCF_987537825.1 of Furipterus horrens. Classification (NCBI taxonomy): domain Eukaryota; kingdom Metazoa; phylum Chordata; class Mammalia; order Chiroptera; family Furipteridae; genus Furipterus; species Furipterus horrens. Next base: position 12,267,314 of record NW_028327172.1, read on the forward strand.
CTGGTTCTTGGCTTTATAGGACAACCAAGCAGAAAGGCAACAGTTAGCGTTTCCCGGCTGATGAGTGTTTGCACCCGAGCCCCATTCTTGTTCTGTCTTCCCAGCAGCAGCACAGAGGTGCCCGTTCTGAATGAGGAGCCTCAAATTGAACAATTTCATAGGACCGAAATATATTTTGTTTCCTTCTTTGTAACTTGCCCTTTCTTACCCTCCCAAATTAGCTTTTATGATAGATTTGCTAATGATTCCCTTTGTTCCATATTTTCACTGCACTGTTGAATCATTGTCTTCATCTCCCTGCTCCTAGAACAGATCTTGGAGAGAGGTGGAAAAAAAAATCTGTTTTGATAAAAAGGCTTCTAATTCTCCTTTCCAAGCAACAGAAGAGAGGAGTCTGAGCGAAGCAGTGGGAGAGAGATGCATGCAGGCTCTCAGGCTTGGTCTCAGGCTTGGGAGAGTTCGCCTACCGTGTGACTCTCATGACTATTAAGATTTTAGTCCAAACTCAATCCCGAGGCTTCTGTCCTACAAGTTGAAGATCTAACTCAGAGAATGACACTTGGCAGCTTGGATTATGCCATTGTTGCTCTCTGATAGTAGGCCGGGATCACTGGACTTAAGTTTCCTTACCTTCCCCCCTTGTTTTGTCGGGGGTCAGAATAATCCTTATTTACTCTTTCACTCTGAAGCTCCAGGAAAAGAACTCTGTGGCTGACTAATAGTACCCTTAAGGACAGCTGCTGTTTCCTAGAACACGAATGACAGTCTTAGTGTCTCTCTCTTTCTCTCTCTCTCTCTCTCTCTCCCCCCCCCACCCCCTCCCTCATTAATAGACCTTTAAAGAGCAGTGTAGGTTTACAGAAAAATTGAGTGGAAAGTACAGAGAATGCCTGTACCTTCTCCCCCAGCACACACGCATAGTCTCTCCCACCATCCACATCCTGCATTAGAGTGGTACATTTGTTATAATTCATGGACATTGACATGTCATTATTACCCAAAGTCCATAGATTACATTAGAGTTCACTCTTAATGTAAGTTCTGTGGGTTTTATCAAATGTATAATGACATTTATTCACCATTATAGTCTTATACAAAATAAATTACTGCCCCCAAACTCTCCTTGTGCTCGAGCTGTACATCCCTCCCCGCCCCCAAACCCCTGGCTACCACTGATCTTTTTACTGTGTCCATAGTTTTGACTTTTCCAGAATGACACATAGTTATAATTATACAGTATATAGCTTTTTGCTTCTTTCACTTAGCAATATGTATTTAAATTTATTGCATATCTTTTTGTCACCAGAAAGGGTCTGGGACTGATATAGGTCTGCCCTCGCATGGTCTGGAATGTGTGGGTTCTTGACTTCATGGAGGAAAGATTTCATCACACGAGTCCTGGTGATTTTGATGGTCTGTTTATTAAAGCTGGGGTCAGTGAAATAAAGAAATAGAAGAGGCAAGATCACAGCAACAGGCATGAGCCTAGGCAGAGCTGCCTTGGCTCTTTGGGAACGTGAGGAAGAGTTGAATCTAGGAGAGACTGCCTTAGCCCTTTAGAAAGACAGCCACAAAGACAGGAGAAGTGATCCAGCTGGGCTACGCAGACTCTGGAAACAAGTTACAGAGGCAGAAGAAGGCCCTCGGAGACAGGGTCATGGGGTTAGCCTGGGATGAGCTGCCGCTGCGTGCTGCTCCCCTGGTTGCAAGTCTCCTGGGAACCTTTAGAGCTTAGGAGAAAGAAAGCAAAGATACATGCCTGAAAAAAGAAGGGAGGACTCACATGTACTTAAGGGAAAGCACGTATTAGGTCCTTTGTCTTAAGAGTTATATCTGTTTTCTAAAGGTGAGGAATTTTAAGTGAGGTCTCAATCAGAATATTCATCGGCTTTCCATGTGTGTCCTTTGATATGCTAGTGCATCAAAATGAGCTTATAGAAGGGTCATTCTCTGGGCAGTTTCACCTTCAAAGAATGTCATCGAAGAGGTACTAGGATCAAGGCTAGCCTGCCCCCAGCAACGTCTAGAATGTGTAAACCATTTGCTCCTAAGTGTACTTGGTTAGGGAAGACAAGACCTGGTGATTTATTATCTGGCTGTAAATTGCTCCACCATTTACCTGCCTGTCTCAGTTTTCCCATTCCACTTGCCAAGGAATTTTCCTACCTTATTATTAACCTGCTTTATTTTCATGGCTTGATGCCTCATTTATTTTTAGAGGTGAGAAAAATATTCCATTGTATAGATGTGCCACAGTTTATCAATTCTGTTAAATCTTGGTTGCTTCTAAGTTTTGGAACTTATGAATAAATAAAACTGCTTTAAATATCCATGTGTGGATATATGCTTTCAATTCATTTGAATAAATACTAAGGAGCATGATTTCTGGATCATCTGGTGAGAGTATGTTTAGTTTTCCAAGAAACTGCCAAACTCTTCCAAAGTGGAAGACATTTTGCATTCCCACCAGCAGTGAATGAGAGTTCCTGTTATTTCACATCCTCTTCAGCATTTGGTGTTATCAGTGTTTTGGATTTTAGTTATTCTGATAAGTGTGTAGTAGTTTCTTATTGTTGTTTTAATTTGCAATTGCCTAATGGGGAATGATGTTGAACCTCTTTTCATATGCTTATTTACTATCTGTATATCTTCTTTGGTGAGGTGTCTGTTCAGATACTTTGCCCGTTTTTAAAGTCAGGTTCTTTTTTTTTTTTTTTTTTTTTTTAATGGTTGAGTTTTAAAAGTTATTTGTATATTTTGGATGCCAGTTCTTTATTAGATAAGTATTTTGCAAAGATTTTTTTACCCCAGTCTATCACTTGTCTTTTCATTCTCTTTTAATAGTGTCTTTTTTTTAGAACAGTCTTAGTTTTACAGAAAAATTGAGCTTTTACAGAGCAGAGGTTCTACATTTTAACGAAGTCCAATTTGTCAACTTTTTCTTGCATGGATTGTACTTTTGATGGCGTGATCTTAAAAGTCTTTGCCCAATCCAAGATCACATAATATTTTTTCCTAGGAATGTTATAGTTTTGTGTTTTATGCCTAGTTTTATGATTCCATTTCAGTTAATTTTTGTGAAAAGTGTAAGGTTTGTGTCTAGATTCATGTTTTTTGGGATGTGGATATTCAGTTTTTTCAACACCATTTTCGGAAAAGACTATTCTTTCTTGCTTGAATTGCCCTCGTACCTTTGTCACAGACCTGTTTACTGTATTTGTGTGGGGTTATTTCTGGCTTTTTATTCTGTTCCATTTATCTTATCTATCTGTTATTTTGCCTAGTCCTCACTATCTTGATTACTGTAGCTTTATGGTAAGTCTTGAAGTCAGATAGTGTCAGTCCTCCAACTTTGTTCTTCCTCACATATTGTGTTAGCTATTCCAGACCTTTTTGCCTTTCCAGATAAACTTTAGAATCAGTTTGTCAGAATTTATAAAGTAGTGTTCTGGGATTTTGATTGGGATTACATTGACTGTATACAGTAGTCCCTCTCTATGTCGCGGTTCACTTATTGTGGCCTCACTGTATTGCAGGATTTTTTAAAATGTTATATTATTTATCGCGGATTTTTGCTATATCGCGGTATTTTGCGGTACTGTATACGTATATTGTTAAAGTTATGTAGGTTTAAGAGTGTAGAATATGTTCAAGAACATAAGTAGTGTTTATAAAAGTGTGGAAAAGGTTAATAAGGGACTGGGAACGGTTTATAAGTGTGTGGGAAGGGTTTATAAAGCCTAAAATATATATATAAATACTAAAATAAATGTAAGGTTTCTACTTCACGGATTTTCACCTATCGCAGGGGGGTTTAGGACGTAATACCTGCGATAACTGAGGGGATACTGTAGATCCAGTTCGGGAAAATTGACATCTTAACATTATTGAGTCTTCCTAATATTTATTGAAAACCTTTTTTGATCTTTTATGATTTATCAGGGTTTTGTAGTTTTCATCATATACATCTTACACATAATATTTTTAGATTTATACCTAAGTATTTCTTTTTTTGGTCTAATATAAATGATATTGTATTTTTAATTTCAAATTCTAATTTTCCATTTGCTCATTGCTGGTGTAGAGGAAAGCAGTTGACTTTTTGTATATTAGCCTTGTATGCTGCAACCTTGATATAATGGCTTAATTGTTCCAAGAGTTAACTTCTTTGTTATTTGGGATTTTCTACATAGGCAATCATATAATCTGTAAATAAAGGCAACTTTATTTTTTCCTCTCTAATCTCTTACCTCTTATTTACTTTTCTTGTCTTATTGCACTAGCTAGGACTTCTGGTACAATATTGAAGAGGAGTGGTTAGAGGAAATATCCTTGTTTGTTCCCAGCAAGGAGAAAAGCATATAGTTTTTCACAGTAACTATGATTTTATTTTATTATTATTTTATTATTTTTTATCAGCATCGCAGATTTAATGACTCAAGAAAGCAAAAGGATGTTATTTTCTACTGTTCTGAAAAATGGCATGTAGCAGTTGCTATAGCAAGAGCTGAGTGTTAGTTTTTTTTTTTTTTTAATTAATTTATTTGGGTGACATTGGTTAATAAGATTATATAGATTTCAAATGTATATTTCTATGATACACGATCTGTACACTGTATTGTGTGCCCACCACCCAACGTCAAATAATCCTTTGCCCCCCATACACTTGTATGATTTTAGCTGTAGACTTTTATAAAATTGAGGAAGTCCTCTCTTCCTGGTTTGATGATAATTTTCATCATGAATAGATCTCAGATTTTGTCAAATGCTTTTCCTGCATCAGTTCATATGATCATAAGATTTTCTTTATCCTGTTGAGGTAGTGGATTATATTTGATTTTCAAATGTGAAATCAGTCTTGCATACCTGAGGTAAGTCCCACTTGCATTTATAATATAAACATTTTTTAATACATTTTTTTTGGAATTGATTTGCTAATACATTGTTCAGGATTTTTGCTTGTATGTATGTATATTCATGAAAGATATTAATCTGTAGGGTTTTTTTTTTTAATGGCTGTCCCTTTTTGTTTTAAAGATTTTATTTATTTTTAGAGAGAGGGGAAGAGAAGGAGAGAAACATCAATGTTAAGGTTGCCTCTCATGCACCCCAACTGAGGACCTGGCCTGCAGCCCAGGCATGTGCCCTGACTGGGAATCAAACCAGCAACCCTGTGGTTCACAGGCCAGTGCTCAATCCACTGAGCCACACCAGCCAGGGCTGTGGTTTTTAATTTTTATTCAATGTCTTTATCTGGTTTTGGTATTGAGGTAATGCTGGCCTCATAGAATGAGTCAGGAAGTATTCCTACTTCTGTTTTCTGGAAAAAGATTATAAAGATTTGATAGAATTTCTTCCTTAGATGTTTGGTAGAACTTACCAATGAACCTACCTGGGCCTAGGTGCTTTCTGTTTTGGGACGTTATTAATGATTGAATCAATTTAATAGATTTAATGATTGAATCAATCTATTAAATTGTGTAAATTATGGTAGACTGTATCTTTCAAGGAATTGGCATGTTTCATCTAGGTTATCAGATCTGCAGGTGTCGAGTTGTTTATCATAGTCCTTCATTATTTTTTTAGTGTCCATAGGATCATTAGTCATGTCCCCCCTTTTGTTTCTGATGTTAATAATTTGTGTTGTGTCTCTTCTATTCCTAGTTACCCTGGCTAGAGGTTTATTGATTTTATTAATCTTTTCCAAGAACCAGCTTTTGTTTTCATTGATATTTTTTCTCTATTGATGTCTTCTTTGTAGTTTCATTGATTTCTGTCTAATTTTTATATATTTTCTTCTGCTTACTTTGGATTTAATTTGCCCTTCATTTTGTTTCCTAAGGTAGAAGCTTAAGTTATTGATTTTACAATAGATATTTCTTCTTTTCTAATATAGGCATTCTTTGCGGTAAATTTCCCTTTTGGCACTGCTTTTGCTGTACCCCAAGATTTTAATAAGTTGTATTTTCATTTAGTACAAAATATTTTTAATAATAAATTTTTAAAGATTTTATTTATTTATTTTTAGAGAGAGGAGATCGGACGGATAAAGAAAGGGAGAGAAGCATCACTCAGTTGCCTCTCACACTCATCCTATTGGGGACCTAGCCCACAACCCAGACATGTGCCTTGACCGGGAATCAAACCAGTGACCTCTTGGTCTGCGGACAATGCCCAGCCCTGAGCCACATGAGTCAAGGCTCAAAATATTTTAAAATTTCTCTTGAGATATTTTCTTTGAGCCATGTATTACTTAAGGTGTTGCTTAATTTCCAAGTATTTTAGGATATTCCAGTTATCTTTTTATTACTGATTTCTATTTTAATTCTCTTGTGATCTGACAGCATACTTTGTAAAGAGTCCAGGGCTTAGACAATTGACCTTAATTCTAAAATTAAGTGATTCTTCCTCTTGGTGCTACGACATTATTTGGGCCAGTCTCTTACAAAAGGACCTCTGTGTGCTGTTGATTACAGAGCTGTACCCATAGAGGAAAAGCATAGTGATTGGTGTAAATGATCCAAATTAATTTTAATGGTGGTAATTTATTAGACACTTATTATTTGCCATCACATTACATTAATTGTTTCAGTAAGTTCTCCCAACAGCCCTATATGTTGTAGGTATTATTACTGTTATTATAAGGGGAGGGCAGGGATGCTGCTAAACATCCTACGATGCCCAAGACCCATCCCACCCCCTAAACCAAGAGTCATCTGGCCCAAAATATCAACACTGGGGGTTGAGAAACCTGAGGCTAGCTTGTTCCTTGTTATGGAGAAAACCCTGTGGCCTCAGAAATCCCTCAGCAGTCTCTCAGGGTTTGGTTTCTGAGGCTAAGTGCCTCCTATGTAAATACTTTGTAGCAGTCCATTTCCTCATTCCGGCTCGTTACCTGTACCTTCACCTTAGTGGCCAGCGTCCTACTAAGTGGTTGGGTGATACTTTTTCTTTCTGATGTTCCGAGAGGCAGGCCTGGTTCTTGCAAAGAGAATCTGGTGACACTGCTCTAATCTGTTGCTGGCATCTTTAGCTCCCTAATCTATATTTACATGGCACTGAAAACGGATCCTCTCTGGTGCCAGGCTTCTTTTCTTCTCAGCACTCTGGCACTATTGGCAGAGAACACCTCCCCAGTCACTTCTACGCACGTTTATTTTGTTGCACAGCTATTCTCCAGGAGACGTTCCTTGAGGCCTGCACAGGACGCTCCTGGAGCTGTGGGTTGGAGTCTTCTGAGTCGTTACTGTTATCGGTCGCAGGTCCACAACTCATAAAGCATCTGGTGTTTTCCTTAATTGACTTTCCGTTCATAGCTTTCATCTTCTCTCCCGTATTTTAGCTCCTAGAATTTGTGTTTTTTTTTTTTTCCTTCATTTATTTTCTTCCTTCTTTCAGTAAGTAGCATTTCTTTCATCGTATACTGAGAGGATCGACTTACCTTCTTCCATTTTAGGTTACATGCTTTTCTATGAGAAGCAGAAGAAAATGATAAGGAACTGAAGTAATTTGAGAGACACTGGTGGTCAGAGGGAGATGTCAACCATCTAGATAAGCAAGCCAGGGGAACAGTTCACAAGCTCAGTGGAACTGAGCCTGGGTCAAAGTGAAATGGAATAATTCTGTCCTGGGAAGCGCAGGCCAACCAAGCCTGTCTCTCAGAACATCAGGAAGGAAAAGTACCACCCTGTTAAAAAAAAACCTAACCATTTAGTAGGCCTGTGGCCAGTAAGGTGAAGGCATAGTCCTGGGGAAGACCTTAGAACTAAAAAATGGTTTTCATTATCAAGCAGACCTGTAAAAATCAAGAAAGTGCTTATTAAGGAAGTCCTGTAGGACTCTTAACCTCCTCTCGACCCAGAAGTTTAGCCGAAGTTTCCAATCAGATGTAATTATTATAGAAGGGCATGTAGTTACCTCATTTGGGTGCTGTGCCACAGGACCCTTGATAGGTGTTTGAAGTCAGTGGACTCATTGACAGCACCCCCAGGTGCTGTCTTCCTCAGGCCTTAGGGAAATCATGAGCACTTGGGTCTGTCTTCGACTCTGTAAGCTATTAAAGAATATGCTGCTTTGGGGGTATTGTTTTCTCTAGAACAGTATTTCTCAACCTCTATTTCATTATTATCTTCCTGAGGAGCCTTTTTAGACATTTTTTCCTAATCTTCTCTACACCCATGAAATTTTAATATCATAGTTATGCTGTATACCTGTTTATATACTGCAATACTTGGGAAGGGAACTAGAAATCGTACTAAGAATTTTTTCCCCCATGAGCTAGTTTTCATCCTCAGGAGGGCAGTAATGCCCATATTGAGAATATATAACCTAGAAGTATTATCATCTCGGAAATGAGCTGTTACAGTTCTTGTACCTTTCTTTACAAATTGAAACAGGACACTATTAGTAAACTAATGTTGGAAAGTCTTCTCCTGCATTGGCCTGCAGGAACTAGAGAAGAGTACTTTTCTGATACTTCATGGCTTGTATAGAAGACGTTTTCTCTCTGAACAATCTCTTGACCATTTGAGAGGAAAGAATTGGAAAAAACCCAGGATTAACAGAGCAATAAATGCAGTTTTCTAAAAGTAAAAAGAAGAAGAAGAAGAAACAGATGACGAGACACTTTGCGGTGATATGCAGAGGAGGAATACGGTGATACTGAAGAATGTGGGTATAAAATTGTCCACTGTCCCGAGACGAGTACGCTCTAGCAAGTTTAGTTTCTCAGAAGTAGGGATTGCTTTGCAGCAGAGAATACCATTTAGGTTGTCGATCATGAGCATACAAGGATGTTCTCCCAAGTGGGTTTGGCTCTGTCTGATCAGAAGGGTGGTTGTGTATGAAACGCACCTTGGAAGGAGGAGGAGGAAATGACATGTTCATGTAAATGAAATACAACTGCAAATTAAAGTGTCATCCTGTTAAAAAAAAAATCCATTTTTTTATTTAATTGGGTACCAAGGAAAAAGTGTCATACAGAAGTGTGTTTCTCAGGGCAAGTTAAGCTGTGAGATGTTACAAGTGAATCTGGATTCAAGGATTTTCTTGTGCTGTAGGGGGTTTGGGGTTATAAAATATTGTCTTAATAAAAATATTTTGATGCTGGAAAACTAGGCTTAAAAATTTCTGCTGTGTTACATGACAGGGGTACAGAAGAAATTAACAGTTACTACATTTGTTTCTTACTGTCTGTCTATCCAATCAACTGTATGGTGGCTGCCTCTTCCCTGGAGGAAGCCTCCTTTTGACGTGTTTTATTAGGAAGATGGTCATATATTAAGGAGGAGATGCTTTCTCCCAAAGAGTGCTGCTTACCACAAAGACATCCAGGGACTAAAATGCTTTTCTGTGTTAATGGTGTCCTCTCATTTTTTTCACTTTTTGTTTCTCCCGTTTTTATGAAGATTCATCTGTCTCTCTTAAATTGTGAGCTTACTAGATAGGATATATACAGTGTCTGCGACACTGTTGGCATAAGTAGATGTTAATAATGGGAAGGGCTGATGAATGGGACCATATTTCCATGCAGAATTGTTCTTTAGAAACATGTCTGGTTTCTCTTTGAGACGGGGACGTGACAGATGGGACTTGCCAGCCTTCTTCACCCTTAATATGGTTCTTCTTCCTTCTCTCCTGTTAATCCCAGTACTGGATTGACTTACGTTCTCAGTGGAAAGAAGCAGATAAATACTGTAATGTGCTCTCTTTATCTTCTCCCCACCAGGGGCAGTGATTGGTGATGGACAGTCTGCTGTGGCCAGTAACATTGCCAATACTACCTACCGGCTCCAGTGGTGGGACTTCACTAAATTTGACCTCCCGGAAATCAGTAATGGTAAGCCAAGGTGGAACTTGGGGTACTGGTGGATGGGGTATCTCCGACTGGTGAGCCAGAACAAGAAGCCCACGTACACTGGACTTCTCATCATCTTGTTGAGAAGCAGGTTGCCATGTCCCATTTCTGCAACTTTCATTTAAGCGCTTCAGCAGACATGTATAGGGCAGTGAACAATGGTAGGTACAGTACTAGGAACAGTGCTAAAGTGGACCCAGAAATGAAGATGTCTGTGCCCTGAGAAGCTGACTGTGAGTAGTTCATTGTTCTAAGCCTAAAAGTTTGGTGGAACTGAGAGAAAGAGAAGGGAGTGTAGACTGAGAGCTGAGCTTGTGATCCTTGAGGAAAGACTACAGTGTGTTAAACTCATTTATTAATCCAGGTCTGAATGGAATGGATTTGAGGATCATAACTGATATATGTATACGTTTACAAATTTGTCTGTCTCACGGTCTGGTTTCCCAGCCTCTAGGGAAGTCTGCAGTCCCGTGTCCCAGGTCTTTAATTGGACCATAGCATTTCAGGCGACATCTCATTTCACTTTCTGTGTAATGCAGGACTCTTACACATTCCTGAGAAGTGGCAGTTCAGCCTCTACTTGAATATTTCTTTATTTCATTTTATTTAATTTTTTATTGTTTTTCAATTACAGTTGTCCCATTTTTTCCCTCGCTGTTCCCCCCCACCCAGCCCACCCCTTCTCCCATAGTCATCCCCCCCGTTGTCCATGTCCATGAGTCATGTATACACGTTCCTTGACTAAACCCTTCCCCTACTTATCCCCCTTCTCTCCCCCCATCCCCCTAGTAACTGTTATTCTGTTCCTTGTTCAATTTTGTTCTTTTGTTTGTGTTGTTCTTTAGTTTCCTGTATTAGGTGATATCATATGGTATTTTTCTTTCTTTGCCTGGCTTATTTTGCTAAGCATAATTCTCTCTAGTTCCATCCATGTTGTCGCAAATGGCAGGAGTTTCTTCTTTCTTTCTGCTACATAGTATTCCATTGTGTAAATGTACCACGGTTTTTTGATCCACTCATCTTACAGACGGGCACTTAGGCTGTTTCCAGTACTTGGCTATTGTAAACAGCGCTGCTATGAACATAGGGGTGCATAAGTTCTTTTGAATTAGGGTTTCAGGACTCTTCAGGTAAAATCCTAGCAGTGGAATCGCTGGTTCAAAAGACAGTTCCATTTTTAGTTTTCTGAGGAAATTCCATACTGTTTTCCACAGTGGCTGCACCAGTCTGCATTCCCACCAATAGTGAACTAGGGTTCCCGTTTCTCTACATCCTCGCCAGCACTTGTTGTTTGTTGAATATTTTTCTTTCTTTTCTTTTTTTTTTTACATTCAGTATTACTTTGTGTTAGTTTCAGGCGTATGGCATAGTGCTTAGACAGTCATATACTTTATAAATTGGTCCCCCTGATACTTCCAGTGCCACCTGGCACCATACATAGTCATTACAATACAGTGTTCCCTCACTTATCACGGATATTGTGTTCCAGACCCCCTGCAAAGTAGGAACCTTACATTCATTCTACACTCTTAAACCTACGTAACTTTAACAACATACGTATACAGTACCGCAAAAGCCCGCAATATAGCGAAAAATCCGCGATAAATAATGAAATATAATATTTTTAAAAATCCCGCGATACAGTGAGGCCGCGGTAAGTGAACCGCGATTATAGTGAGGGACTACTGTATTATTGACTATATTCCCTATGTTGTACTTTACATCCAAGTGACTATTTTGTAACCCCAACCCTAACCCTCCCACACACCCCCAACTGGAGAACCTGGCCCACCTAGCCCGCAACCCAGGCACATGCCCCAACTGGGAATTAAACTGGCAACCTTTTGGTTCACAGGCCGGCACTCAATCCACTGAGTCACACCCGCCAGGGCAGCTGTGGTACGTTTACACAATGGGATACTATGCAGCATGGATAGACCTGGAGGATATTATGCTAAGTGAAACAAGCCAGTCAGGGAAAGGCAAATACCATATGATCTCGCTTATATGTGAAATGTAATGAACAAAATAACGAACAAAATAGAAACAGAACCATGGATACATGAAACATACTGACAATTGTCCGAGGGGAGGACAGTACTGGATGAAAGAAGGTGAAGGGATTAGCCAAAGAACATATATGCATGACCCAAGGACACGGACAATGGTATGGGGATTGCCTGAGAGAAGGGGTGCTGGTTAGAGGTGGGCAAAGAGGGTAAAAATCAGGATAACTATAATAGCATAAACAGTAAAAATACAATTAAAATAAAAAAGAAATCGACATGAGAGAGAAACATCAATTAGTTGCCTCCTGGGGATCAAACTTGCAACCTTGTGGTGTACAGGACAACACTCTAACCAACTAGGCCACCCAGCCGGGGCTAATGATGCCTCTTCTTAGTGACAGACCTCCAAGCTATTTGAAGATAAACTGTGATTTCCCTTTAAATCTTTCTTTTCAGGCTAGACTTTTACTGGTCCGGTGTTCAAGTCCTTGAGAAATTCTGCTCATGTTCCCTTTTAGTTTTGGGGTCCAGAACTGAGTAGAAATCTCTAGGTGAGAGCTGTCCAGTGCATAGTACCGTGGCGCTTTAGACTGCGTTAATTCAGCCTAAGATTTCAGCGGTTTTTTCTGAAGCCACTACTGAGTTTGCAGTAACTTAAAATTCTTTGATAATTATTAATAAACCACAGTACTACCATCCTGTAGTTACTTGTGCAATTTGAATCTTTTAAAAACCAAAGCAGGTTTGTTTTTTTATCTTAATAGTGTCAGTTGCCATTTCTAGTTCTTGCCTCTCAAACTTCCATTTGAACTTTGACTCATTTTTTCTCTCTCAATCTAACATTGTCCAATAGCTTGATGAACTTGCTTTCTCTGTCTTCCTTCAGGTTACTAGCAAAATGGTGAATCAGTTAGAACATTGCATCAAGCCATGTAGTATGTTACTGTGGATCTCCTCTATGTAGATTCTGGTTCATGAATTAGCAACCTGGGCTCGGTGTTCACATCTGAAGCCCACGTTTTTCTGTCTCATCTACAAGGTATTGTAAGATTTCGTCAGATGCCTTAAAATCACCAAGATAATTCTCGGTGACATTTTCTGATATGCCACTCATGGTATCCTTATCAGACAGTGAAAGTGAGGTTATTTTTTCATGTCCTGGTCTTAGTGAAACCTCAGTAGCAATCATTTCTTTCTAAGTACTTCTAACCCACACGTTCAATAATCTGTCCTTCCATTCTGCCGGGGATACCAAGTTTGCTTGTTCATCTCTATATTTCGGGCCCAGATCTTGTTCATCATAATTTATTTTCAGTTATGTTATTGCTCTATTTTGTTTACTTTATGATAATTGAAATACAATAATTTGAAATACACTCACCATTCAAAAATTTTAAAACTAGAAAAGGATATACAGTGAAGTTTACCAGCCCTGCTTCCAGCTACCCACCACTCCTCCCCATCGGCAACCATAATTAGCAGTTTCTTGTGTGTCTTTTGAAGAATATTCTATGTATGTACAAGCAAATACAAATGAATGTTTTTCCACCTTCTGTTTAATGCAAATGGCAGCATGTTATATACATGCTTCTTTCTGCGCTTCACTTTCTTTACAACATATTTTGATCTTGTCATATCAGTGTATAAAGAGTTTATTTGTTCTTTTTAATTAACTGCCTAGTATTCCATTGTCCAAAACTACTGTCATTCTTAACCAGTCTTTTTTGATGAGGGACTTTTAAGTTGTTTTCAGTCTTTTGCTGTACAAACCACAATGCCGTTTGTCATTTGCTCTTGTGCAGGTATGTCTATGGGATATGTTCCTAGAAATGGAATTGTATGTATTTGTGATTTTAGTAGATGTTGCTAAATCACTCTCTGTGCTGGTAATGCCAATTTATACTCCCATCTAAGTTTATGAGAGCTCTGTTTCCAACCTCTTGATTGTAAAATGTATTACACTGGGGAACACAGTTTTTGTTGAGTTAGATCTGACTTGTTTTTGACTAACTTTTGGCGTCTGAATCCAAAAATGACCCCAGTTTTTCTCTAACACATCAATGTTTTTAAGGTACAGGATACCTTCCCTTTGTCCCCAAAATCATACAAAATGTACATACAAAGGAAAATAAAGAAAAAAATTACCTGAATATACTGTTTACTTAGAGTTATTTTATTCATATCAAGGCTATATATTGTTACTGTAAGTCAAATTGTGTACAAATAGTAAAGTTCTGCTACCAAACATACATATTAAGGTATTTTCTCTTTTCAAACAACAGGCTAGGAAATGCCAAAATGAGATACTTGAAACAGTCTCCTTCAGTTGGCAAAGCTTTCACAAATTGCTTCACAAGACCCAGTTTTATGTGCAGAGGTGGGAATATAATGTTCTTTCTGTCAACAAGTGGCTCATGTGGAATGTTTGGATCACCAGGTTTGAGGTCAGAGGAGGCCAATTTGACTCCACCTAATGCTTCTCACGAGCTCTGCTGTCCCACATACACAGAAAACAGGGATACTTGGTGTATCCGTGTTGCTGACCAAGAAGGAAGCAGACCATTTGAAGGTCAACACAGATGATCCAATTGTGCTTGTGATATTGCAACAGATCAATGACTCTCTTTATGTCTTCATGTTCTTCATGAAAACAAACTGAATGGCCAACTGGGACCACACCAAATAAATTGCCATTGTGGAGGAGAATACACTTCAAGCTCTGCTTTGAGCTTTCGATGAACAGTCGCCATTCAGTTGTGTTATAGGTTGGAATTCCCAATTCCTCCATTAAACCGTGTATGTTATAGCAATACACAAAGCCACCGTCACTTCAAAAGTACTGCAGAAATGCACTTTCTCTTGATGAAAAGTAGGATGCCTTCACTCCTTTTTCAAGCAAGTTTTTCTCATGCAGTCTTGATGTTAGGAGTTCTGAAGTCTTTCTGGATGGTCCCAAATCTCGTGCCAAATCTTTCAACTCATGCTGATCAAATCCCTTATGAACTGAGTCATCTTCAATTTCAAAATCTTCATCGTTGCTGTCACTTAGTTCTCCACCATACTCCTGTTTTTCGAAAGAGGGGAGTTCAGTGAAAACTGGCACTGGGATTTCAGCTGAATGAGGCACTGGGCGTATAGCTGATGGTAGACTAGGATACTCTATTTTACATTTTTTTTTCTTGTTATACCTGACATTTTCACTCTACAAAAGTAACAGTCGCTGGAATGATCTCTGGGCTCTCGCCAAACCATAGTTATACCAAATGGCAATTTGTCACATGTTCCCTTCGTCCACATCTGTAATCTCTTGACACACTGCTTGCACACCTCGTGAGGGGTCCAAGACTTATCTTGATCGCCAAGTTTTACTTTGAAATATGCAAAATAGGCTTGCCTGACAAATGAGCTGATGTTTGTACTCTGACTGGGAATGGTGCAACTGCCACGGATATAACAAAACGCATCAGGGTTCTTTAGGCGCTTAGGACGAGAAATAACAGAGGCAGACATGATCCGAAGGAAAGAAAATAAGAATGTATGTAAATAAAATAATAAATTCTGCTAACTCCTTGTATACAGACAAGACTTGGACTACACTTCGGAATATGATTCACTATATAGAGCGGCATACAACCTCTCACCACACTGTCTCATGTGTAACTGAATAGCCTAGACAAGTATGAACCTGTCACTGGCCTCCAAGGTCATCCCCCAACCCTCCCCGCGCTTGAGGAAGGTTTGCTCTCAGCCAATAGGAGAGTGCTAGTGCTTCCCTCCATCCAGGCTCAATCCAGCCTAGAGTGGTTGCATTAAGATAAGCTGTAGAGAAAAAATTGACGTGATAGAAGAAAACTTAAGTGCAGTTTTGAAATCAGCATGCCCATTTAAGTCTAAAACAGCTGAAAGATTGAACTCAACAGGAATTATGTTAAAAATTGTTCCCCTGTGTTATCATATATTTTGATATCTGAACATCTAATAGGTAAAAAAATAGTATGTAGGTGTTTTGAATTTGTATTTCTTATATTACAAACTGGGTTGTGTGCTTCTTCATACACTGAGCCTTGCGTGTAGCCTCTTCTTGACGTGTCCACGTGCTTTCTTTCCCTGGGTTTCTGTTGTGTTGCTGGTCTTTTCCTCATCAGTTTCACAGGACTGCTTTATAAATGCGAAAAGTAACTTACAGGAACTTACTAGTTGTCATTTGTATTTTGACTTTGCTGAAGGTGGTTTTTCTCATAGAACTTACTTAAGTAGTCAGAATTATGCAACTTTCTTTTTATGGTTCCTAGATTTTGTGTCCTCATTAGGAAGATCAAGTAGTAATTTTGTAAATTTATTTTTTACCTTTAAATCTTTGATTCACCAGGAAATTTAACCTAGTTCCAAAGAAGCAAAGTATAATCCAACTTTTCCCTTTATATGACTACTCATTTGTCCCAGACAATTTATAGAATAAATCCATTTGCCTCCATTGACTTGGGTTGTCCCTTTCATCCTATTGATAACTACCTGTGTGTATTTAGATGTCTTTTCTAGGCTGTTTTGTTCCAGTGATCTGTCTGATTATTCTTGTGAGAGTATCACATGGGTTTATGTTTTGAGGCTTTAAGTTTAGAATCTGGTAGGACTAGTTTCCTCTTGTTATTTGTTTAATCCAAATTTTCCTGCCTGCTCAGGCACTTTTGTTTTCATGCATGGACTTTAAAACTACCTTGTTTCGCGCCCCCCCCCCCCGAAAAAAAATCCTCTTAGCATAAGTATTGGAATTGCAGTAACTTTGTAAATTAACTTAAGGAGATTTAATATCTTTCTATCTTCCAATGTAAGAACATGGTATGATTTTAAGTTTCTTTAAGTTTCTCTTGTATTCTTAGGAATGTTAAAAGTTTTCTTCATTTGCTCCTATACATTTCTTAAATACATTGTTATAAGTTTATTTCTTAAATCCTATCTTACTGAATTTGTTTACTAGTTGTTATCATCTAAATCTCATGGGTTTTCTAAGCGTGTTACCTATAAATAGTAGCAATTTTACCTCCTCCATTCCAAGTTTTACACCTGTGATTTCTTTCTCTGTCTAAATGCATTGGCTGCTATCCTCAGAACAATGCTAAATAATAGCAGTCATGTTGTTCCTGACTTGAACAGGAAAACATCCAACTTTTACTCAGAAAGCATATTGCTGGCTTTTGGGTTGAACTAGAGAGAAATCATTTATCATTTTAAGAAAGTCATCTAGTCCTATTTTACTGAGAGTTTTTATCAAGAATGGATATTGAATTTCGTCCTGCCTTTTCTGCATCTATGGAGATGATCATATGTTTTCTCTCCTTTGAACTAATGATATGATCATTAAGTTAATAGATCCTGTACTGTTGAACCCATCCTTCCATTCCTTGAACACACACACACACACACACACACACACACACACACACACACACACACACACACACACACACACACCCGGTTCATGATACATTCTTTAATGTTAAGTCCCCTTCATGTAGCTTGCTAATAATTAGAGTTTATTTCATTGATGTTTGTGGGATGAATCTGTCCTTGTTTCTAAAATCTGTAGGTTTTGGTATTGGTATTATGCTTGTGTTATAATTTGGAGGTTTTTCTTCTTGGACTGAAACAGTTTAAATAGTATTGGAATTGCTTATACTTTTTTTTTTTTTTTACCCTCACTTGAGGATATATTTATTGATTGTAGAGAAAGAGGAAGGAAGGGGGAGGGAGGGAGGGAGAGAGAGAGAGAGAGAGAGAGAGAGAGAGAGAGAGAGAGAGAGAGAGAGAGAGAGAGAGAGAGAACAGACTGGTTACCTCCTATTCATGACCTGACTGGGGACGAATCCACAACCTAGATATGTGCCCTGACTGGGAATCGAACCTACAACCTTTTTGGTGTACAGGACGACGCGCCAACCAACTGAGCCACCTGGCTAGGGCATGGAATTACTTATACTTTTTAAACAAAGGTCTGGACCTGATGCTTTTTTTCCTTCTCTCTCTCTTTTTCTTTTTTTTTTTTTACATAAGCATGGGGAGAGTTAGTTCTTTGATAACTTTTCTTGTCAACTGTCCTATGATGGTTAAACACATGACCTCTTGAGTTACACTGTCCAGGTTCAAATCCCTGCTCAGCTACCTTCTAGCAGTGTGACCTTGGTTACTTAGTCTCTCCACATGTGGTTTCCTTGTCTACAAATGAGGATTACAATAGTGCAAACCTCATAGGATTGTTATGAGGATTAAATAAGTTAATACATGTCAGGCACTTCCAACAGTACCTGTCATTTACTATAGTAAATGGTTAAGTGTTAGCTATTTTTATCGTGCCTTTTTCTTGCAAATTGCACTGTGATTCTTTGAGAGAATGGCCAATAATTCTAAAGTCACACCTGTCTCTGTTTTCAGTACTCTGAGAAAACATTGTTTTTCATCTCTAGAGAGTGATGTTCATGTAAACAAGACAGTTGATTCCTTAACTTGTTGCCTCATCTGTAATGGGCTTCTGATCCTTATTAAGCATGCTGCTTCTACTCAGTTGGACATCATTTTCCTTGAGAGAAAAGCAAAATACTCAGAAGAACAAAGGCATTGAATATGCTGGTAGCATAGCTCACAGGGCTTTTGGGATGCCTTTAACATACATTTTTTTGTACAAGCCTCTTAGCTCGTTCCAACGACAGCTTCCTGTCATTCTCGTTCTGTGTTCCTTCTTACATCTTTTGATCATGGCTCTTGTAAAACCTCAGCTGATCAGAGAACATCATGTGCAACCAGGTTGTCTGATTTGGTTTGGCTCACCGGTCTCCCTCATTTAAATCGTGGTAGAATTCTGCTTTTAAAAGTGCCCTCTTTCACTTAGAGTTTTGGCCTTGGGGAAAACCTGCACTGTGGGAGTTTAGGACACCTGTGTCTGGTGACAGCCAGTGTTCCCTTTCCTGGCGTTACCCTCTAGACCAGCGGTTCTCAACCTGTGGGTCGCAACCCCTTTGGGGATCGAACGACCCTTTCACAGGGGTGGCCTAAGACCATCGGAAAACACATATTGTTTTTGTGATTAATCACTATGCTTTAATTATGTTCAATTTGTAACAATGAAAATACATCCCGCATATCAGATATTTACATTATGATTCATAACAGTAGCAAAATTACAGGTATGAAGTAGCAACAAAAATAATTTTATGGTTGGGGGTCACCACAACCTAAGGAACTGTATTAAAGGGTCGCGGCATTAGGAAGGTTGAGAACCACTGCCCTAGAATGATGGTCACTTTTACTTGAGGTTCCTGTCCTTAGCTCTTAACTGCTTTTATTTCCTGGTTGGTCTGAATAAAGTCTGGTTATGGTTTTGATAACTTCTGGAGTTATGCTAAAGATTCCTGTTGCCTATTTCAGTTGGGATACTATCTGGAAAGAGTTTAGAAGTTTGTGACTAAGGCCTCAAATGCATAACTTTGAAACTCTTTTCATGAAAAAAGGAACTCATTAGATTCACTGAATTATACCTTTTAAAAGTCACCTCTTGTTGGGTAAGTAGCTCAGGGTTACTAGGGTGCCTTCAGTGGTAGGGGGCAGATCAGAGCCCAGGGATAGAGCACCTGGTGCCTTTGGGGCTCAAAGCCAAGCTCTCACCTGGAGCTCTGGGGGGCAGGAGGTCTTACTCTGAAACAGAAGGGGCTCAGAGACAGCCAAGAGGACATTTTCCTGCTGATTTCAGCCCCTTTGGGTTTTTGCATTTGCAAAAGCACCACAACTGCTAATCACTCCCTTGGCCTCCCTAGCCGGCCAGCAACAGGCTATAAATCTTTGAACAAGGTGTTTATAATGTATGGAACTGATAGGAAGGCAGAGCCATCTGCTCCTCCAGGCATCAGTATTTCTAACCCCTCCCATTCCCTGCTAGGGCATTTTCACTTGGAAATCATTTATAATTAGAAGGAGATTACATTGCAGAGTCTGGAACAGGGCTTCCTGCTGTCTTCTGTATCTTTTTTTTTTTTTTCTCCCCTGGAGCTGCCTCCCTGAAGCTCTTAAGCAGTTTTGATTTGAAAAATCCTTTCTTTCCTAGCCTTCATTTCCATTCTCTGCTGCATAGCTAACTGCCTCATCATCATTCCTCACGTGTTTTACCTTTAAGGGCAGGGCAGGTTGCTCGGTCTACAGATTAGGTATCTGGACTGTTGGTAAGGCAGCTGTTTTCAAGTATGGCCCCAGCCCGGCAGCTTCAGACACCTGGAAACTCGTTAGAAATGCAAATTCTCAAGCCTTATGCTGGCCTTGTTTTTAATAAGCCCTCCAGGTGATTCTGATGCAGGCTAACGCTGGAGAACCAGTAGTAATAAAGCAAGGCAGGAGGAGAATCAGATTTCTGGTGGTGAGTGGTTGCCAGCACCTTAGGCTACATTTCACGTCACCTTTTTCCCTACCTGCTTACCTTACTGTTGAGTCCAAAAAGGATAAGTTGTCCTTGTCATTAGTGCGTTTCTTCCTATGGTCCAAAAAAAGTAGTAACAAAGATTTAAGAAATCTCTCCTTGTTTAAATTACTGGTAACTCGTCACAATTTCCTCCTTCTGAGAAGAAGCTGCACAAGTGAACTGCAGCACTGACCACGCACCATTGTAACTGAACATTTCCATTTCCACGTGGAAAATTAACAGACAGCAAGCAGCAAATGTTAAGTTGCTAATTGGAGCATTGAAATAAAAATGAAATTGTAAACACACCACCCAGTGCTCATCGAAATGAAACTACCAAATCATTGCGCGCCCACCCCATCCCCTTCAGTCGGGTAGAATTGCAAGCCGAGAACACGGGCCGCACAGTTTCTGACACAGAACCTGCTGCTGGAGAGGCTCTGTTTTAAATTTCAGCATTCTCTTTTCATTTGTTACATGCAGATCTGTGCGCTCACTGCTACAAGGGGGAGCAGTTGTGAAACTGGATGGAGTTGCGGGGAGGGGACAAACTTTGCGAGATGGCTGTTGACTCAGAATCATCATAATACAGTACAAACACATCTGTGCTGGATTCCAGGCTGACAAATGCTTTTTGTTTTATGTGCCTAGTTTTTCAGGGGCTTAAGGCCAAGGTTTTCAGAAAAAGGTAAACCTTACTTGTACTCTCTTCCCCTCCCCCTGCCCCTCTTAGAAATTAACATGACAGTAAGCAATACAGTGCTTTTTTTTTTTTATGTTGGTAGTGCCTTTTGAGGGTCATCATAGGCTCTATATGTTCTACTGAATTGCCTGTTAACACACATGAGCTAGATCTTTGAAATAGCAAGATAGAAAAGCCTACTTTCATAAAATACCCACCATGCATTTTTTATTTTTTATTATTATTTTTTTAATGTTTTTTATTGATTATATTGTTACAACAGTTCCAATTTTCTCCCCCTTGTTCCCCTCCACCATGCATTTTTTTAGACATTAAATGTGGGTAAAATAGTAACTGCAAAGCTGTCTCAAAGTCCACAGTGTCCCAGCTCCTTCCCTATTTATTTTCATGTCCTACCTAATATTTATGACTTCTTTACTTTGCTTCTCTCCCTGCCTTTGATGGTTATCATCTGAATTGTCATTTTATTATCTTTCTAAGAGTCATGCCAACATCAAGGTTAGAAAACCAAGATGGACACGCTCCTGAGGCTGCCCACGGTTCCTTTGGTTCTGTTTCCCCAAATGGAATCATGTGTCAATCCAGGGAGGAGGAGGAGATTGTCATCTTCTTGGCAACAGGCTTGGGACCCTGAATAAGGAGCAGACAGTCTCAGTGCTAACTAGATAAATCCAGCCATGCAGGCTAGAGCAGATGGTGGGTTGGAAGATGAGCAGTACAGAGTCCTAATGGTGATAGCAGTGAGTATTTGGATGTTATTATTTTATTAGTTAGCAAACAGAACCATCCTTGTGGTCCCTCCTCAGTTTTATGCGTAATGGTGCTGTTGGTGTCAGCCCCCTAGACTTGGCACAATAGCCTGATCAGTGTGTTCTCGTGTCTTTTTTTTATCAGCTCTCTCGTCTCTATGGTTTTGATAGCAACACACAGGGAAAAGGGGATGAATGCAGAGTTTTAGAAATCACCCTGAGTCGCTGATCCCATAGGCTTCAGGGCCCCTGAAAAGTATTTGTTCTGTTTTGTTTCCTTTATTTTATTTTGCTTTATTTTTATTTATTGATATTGGGGCGGAGAAGAGAAACATCAATTTGTTGTTCCACTTATTTATGCATTGATTGGTTGAGTCTTGTATGTGCCCTGACCAGGGATCAAACCCACAACCTTGGCATATGGGGATGACACTTCAACCAGCTGAGCTACCCAACCAGGGCTGTTTTGTTTTCCTTAAGGTAATTTCCTGGGGAAACTTGCCCTTGATCTCCCAGGTCATGCCTGGGATCTGCTGAGGGCAGCTGAGCTTGGCTTTTTTTTTTTTTTTTTTTTTTTCCTTTAACCGTAATGCTTCTTCTGATAGCAGACATCCAGGTAGTCTCTGAATAAGAGGAGTAAAGTCTCTCTGTATGTGCATGTAAAGTGGACCTAAATGAGACAAAGCCCAAAGTAGCTTGGTCCCTTTGGATGTGTTGTGCTGTTCTGCATATACCATAATGTTGGCACTCTGGTTCCAGGCTCACATCAAGGGTAAGCCACTTCTTCCTGGCAGGGAATTGTACAGTGGGCCTTGGAGAAGGATTCAGATGAAAACCGAAACAAAAAGCCTACAGGCACCGTCCCAGTCCCACTTCGTGTGGAGCAGATTCTCTACACCTGCAGACGTTCTTCCACCCACCCAGCCCCCCACACCCTCGTGCTGAGTCTGCTGCCTGGCTGACCCCGTGCTTAGTTCTCAGAAACTGCCAAGTGCAGACTGGGGCCAAGTGCAGACTGGGGCTGCCCGTGGAGATTGGCTTATGGTATGGATAAGGCATAGAGCATAGTGAGAAATGAAGAGTCTCCTTTGTTTCTCTTTATCCTCTCTCTCTCTTTTTGAAGATTTTATTTATTTATTTTCAGAGAGTGGGGAAGGGAGGGAGAAAGAGAGGGAGAGAAACATCAGTTGCCTGCCTCTCGCACATGCCCCCAACCAGGGACCTGTCCTGCAACCCAGGCATGTGCCCTGACTGGGAGTCGAACCAGCAGCCTTTTGATTCACAGGCCAGTGCTCAAGCCACTGAGCCACACCAGCCAGGGCTCTTTATCCTCTCTTGTAGAGTTAGGGATTAGTGTTAGCAAGGAGCTTTCCAGGAGATTGATGTCTGTAAATGTTCCATTTCTCTTAAAACTAGAAAGGAAGACAAACTTGTGAAATGAGTTCCTTCTTCAAGGTCACAAAGTAGTTGTAGAATAGGAGCTATGCCCCAAGGAAACTTTACCTGTATCATCACCTTTTTCTTGGAATCAGTGGGTTTGCGCTTTCATTCATCCTGGTTTTCATCTTTTGGACTATAACAGCTGCTGAGTAGCTCTCCAGGAACAATTTATAGAAATAACTTTTTTCTTATCTAACCTCTCAAGTGATGTTTCCTAAGTGTGAACTAAGATTCAGCAGGTGGTTGTGGTTGTATTGACTACCTCTAGTTTCCTGTTAAAGTGGTGGAGGAGACATATTTTTACTCTCTCTCGTGTTCCTTATTACATGACATTTTAGTTTGACTAAGCAGCCTTTAGCATTTTTAGAGAGGGTTCAGGCCCACAAGAAAGCCCCCAAATTTCTTGGTCCAGAATTTTTCACACCATCAACTTCAAACGTTCTTACCCTCTTTTCTTTCTTTGATGCAGCCTCCGTGAATGTGCTGGTGCAGAACTGCAAGATCTACAATGATGCCAGCTGTGACATTTCTGCAGATGGCCAGCTCCTGGCAGCTTTCATCCCCAGCAGCCAGAGGGGCTTTCCTGATGAAGGCATCCTGGCAGTGTACTCCCTGGCCCCCCACAACTTGGGGGAAATGCTCTACACCAAGCGATTTGGTAAGGGATAGGAAGCCCGCTCTCGTGACAGAGGGATGCTGGTACTGTGCCATGGGCATTCCTGGGGAGGCGTGATTTAGGGGGGACTAACGGTCACATGCTGCCCCTGCCTCACGGGGGCACTGACCAGAGGAAGATTGCTTTGCAGGAGTCCTGCCTCATAGCATTGCCAAAGAATCTTAGGATAAAAGTCCTCCCTACCACGGTAGCATCAGTGATATGCTCGTTATTGTGATGGCCAGGCATAAAGGAGGGACTCTGGTCATGGCTTGGGGAAGTGGGCACCCTCGTAAACTGTAAGGCAGTTTGGCATTGTGTATTAAAAGCCCCCAAAATGTATTTTTTCTTTGATCCAGTATTCTCACTTCTAAGGAAATAATAAGAAAACAATACAGCCCTGAGTGGTGTGGCTCAGTGGGTTAGGTGTTGTCTCATGAACCAAAAGGTCACTGGTTCAGTTCCCAGTCAGGGCACATGCCTGGGTTGTGGGCCAGGACCCTGGCCGAGGACGTGCAAGAGGCAACCGATCAATGTTTCTCCCCTTCTCGGTTTCCCTCCCTTCCCCTCTCTCTAAAAATAAGTATATAAAATATTTTTTTAAAGAAGAAAACTATAAAAATTTATACACAGTACTATTACTTATCATAAAGAAAAATGTCAAATTGTGAAGGGTTGCTTAAATAAGTGATGGTGTATTGATAGGTAGAGTACCATTTGGCCTTTATAATGTTTAATAATGGAAAATGTTCCTAATATGTGAAGATAGTAGATTTCATAATAGTGTTTACAGTATGATGCCAATTTTTTTAAAAATGTGACTCTACTATGGATTCTATAGCAATGGTTAACATCTACTAAGTACCTTCTGGGTACTTACTGTACTCAGTACTTGCTGTGTTTTCATTACACTCCTCCCCACAGTCCTTGGGATAACCCCACGACGGCCAAATGAAGATGTAGATTGGAGAAAAAAAGAAAAGATTAAGAGGAAGAATTATTTCCTTATAATAGCAAGAACGCTGGGAAATGTCTCTCTTCTCTTGGCCCTCAGGTCCCAATGCCATTTCGGTGAGCCTGTCCCCGATGGGCCGATATGTAATGGTGGGCTTGGCCTCACGAAGGATCCTGCTGCACCCCTCCACAGAGCACATGGTAGCCCAGGTCTTCCGGCTGCAACAGGCCCATGGTGGCGAGACCTCCATGAGGGTGAGTGTCACTGGGTGTGCCTTCAGCGTATGGCGGCTCTCCTCGGTGTGGCAGGGTAATGAGGACCGAGGGGCGATCTCCCGGCCAGGACCAGAGAGAGCATGCTCATAAGGCATAAGGGAAGACTCCAGTCCAGCCCATCCATGACCAGCAGGCTTTACTTTGGAAGCTCTGGAATGTGCAAGGGCAGGGGCTTTCTCACACCCTAGATCACGGGCTGGGCTCCCCAGAGGCCTGAAAGAATCTTTGGATAAAGACCAAACTGAGTACTTCTTAGCTCTTTAGTGTAGAGATACGTAAAGATCCCAACGATATATTTATGACTGTTTAAAACCTTTTTTTTTCTTTTTTTTGAGAAAGAAAGCTATAAAAATAGTATACTATGAAATGTTCTTCTCTGTGGGTCGTAACTATGAAGGAAGATGAGGACTTCGGGCAGCTGCTGTGCTCTTCACCCCCCTCCTCCACCCCCGTCCATCTCACCAACTGAGAAAGCTCCTGTTCAGGACCCTTGCTTGTCTGAGGTGGATCTCCTTTTTTCCCCCTAAATGCCTTCTGGGCATCGTGGCGTTAGTGGCTTCTGGACTCAACTAGACTGTTTTCTGACTGAGCTTCCCACATCCCACAGGGGCTCATTTGACCAGGGTTTTGTCAAGGGAAGTCAAGCATTTGAGCGGTTCTCTAATTAAATGGTATTTAAGCTCTGTCTCAAGCTAAGAACCTGTGAATTCCCTTAGCGCCTTGTGCTCTGCCATTCGTAGTTCTATGCACTTGTGTGTTATTTTGTGTTTCCTTTAGCTGTGTGATGTGTATGTTTAATCCACCCAATTAGGTTTCCTTTAAGCTCCTGAGGGGCATATCCCTCAGGACCCCCACTTAGTGCTATGCATGTAGATGCTTATGAATGCCTGGAACAGGAAGCATTTGTTTTAAAGAAACAACTAGAGATTGGACCCAGTAGATGATGTGGTGGCCTCTGTCCTGATCCCCCTCTTGGCCTTTTCCTCTTCTCCCTCCCGTCTCCTACAGGGACTGTCTATTCAACTCCAGTGAGCCACTTTTCAAGCACCCTAAATTTAATAAGGCTCCTTCCTGCTAGTGTGCCTTTACCTGGAATGCTCTCCTCTCCGCAACCCCAACTGCCCACAAGCTCTTCCCCTTCTCTGGAACCTTCCTAAACAGAATTGATCACCCCGGGCCACCACTGTACCTGGTAGATGCACTCCTTTTAACCCTCACCACGCCATACTGCAATTATTTGTTTCCATGTCTCTCTCTTCTCTTGAACCGTGAACTCCTTGAGAGCAGAGACCTTGTCTGTTTCATCTTTATGGAGTCTGCATACCGAATAGGGAAACTGACATTGAATAGAAACTAAATGCATGAAAGGAGATTCTCAAGAAAAATGTCCTCCTCATCCTTTCTAGGTGGTAACTAGCAAAACCAGAGATCTCCCACCAGGCTTCTGAAGGGGTAGAAACAAGGCATTCTCTACTCTTAAAATCGTAATGACAGGGAAGTTCTGATTCTTGGAGGCCATATAACTAGAAATATAGTATTTGACATTGAGTGATCGAGAGGATTTTGTGGGAAATTCATCAGTCCTATTATCTAGATATTTGAGGATGGAAGTTGAATTTTATTTTAAATAGTCTAAATTTGCTTATGTTAAGCATATTTGGATGGTAAAAGTACCTGGTGTCTGCTTTTTACCACCTAGAATTCTGGTCCCAACAGCTGTTCTTCTAACCCTGCCTAATTAGGGAATAATTGTTTATAATCATTAAGAGACAGGATCTGATTTCGTCAACACTGATGGACATCTCCCGTCTCTTCCGGAAGCCAGGGCTGCTACCCGACTCCTGGCTGAGGGCAAACAACTACAGGGTGGGGGCCAAGATGTTGTCACATATGGGTCTGGCAGCTCAGGGAACGCATTTGGAGAAGTCGGCCGAGGGATGTGGTAATTCATTGCTGTCCTTCGAAGGGGCTCAAGGCAACGAGCCAGCTGCTGCGTGCCTCGTGACAAGAGCTATTTTTCAGGCCTCCCAGTGAGGCTTTCTTGATTCTCAATAGGCACCATCTGCTGCTTAGGAGAGGGAGCTGAAGTAACTAGAAAGATCCCATTTTGGGAAGTGTTCCTCTCACCCAAGAGACAGGATCCAGGCTTCTCAACAAGGTTTTGCTCACCACGTCCAACCAGTCTGACTTCTAAACCCCCGTGCTACAGAAAGGTTTCTGGTTTTCCAGGTCTTGGTTGCCCCTTACGTCCAAAGGCACCAAAGCACTCAGCAAATGTCCCCGAATTCAGTCACTGGTGGAAGGGAAGACACCAGCTTTTTGGATAGCTGTGCTGTACCACCGTGTAAGGCAAGAAGTGCATTTTTGTCTGAGAACAGGGAGCAAGGGTTTAAATGGGACAGTAGAGCATCTCCCTCTTTGCACAGGTAAGTATAGGTGGGTGTCCCCATCTGTAATGTCAAGCTCTGTCCTTGAAGGAATGCTTTTGTGGGTAATGGGCCTGTCCAAGAGCTTCTTTACCCAGAATTCCCCTTCTCTTCTGGTGTTGCCTCTTGGAATTCACTGTGATAATTGTTCAGAGAGGTGAGCTTGTTGAACCAACAGACGTTCCCAGGAGGATATCCACCAGAGCATTGACTTATTTTAATTCCCACTAAGTGACATCTCTCCCCCAAGAGATGATCTGTTACACAATCCCATATGAAAACTCTTTGAAAATGAATTGCTAATTGCTGTTAGCCTTGGCACGTTTATTCTAAGCAGTACTTCAGACCCCGGGATCAGTGCTTGTAAACCGTGCTACTTGGACAACCTACATCAGAGTACATGGGGTCCTTGTTAAAATACAGACACCACTTCAGACTTAAAATCAGAGTTAAGGAAGGGGCAGGAGGGGCCCAGGTATTTGTATTTGTAAAACAAGATTTCCAGATGATTCTGATATTCACTTGAATTGAGAACTGCTGTTCTTAATGACTCCTGTCTTCATTTTAGGTTTCTGCCCTCCGCCTCTTCAGCAAGGCAGAGGAGCAGTCTCAGGTTTACTTCTGTGGTTTTATGCGTGGTGCTTTGATGCCACCTTTGCTAGTTTTATTGCAGGCACAGTGGCATTTATCTTCCATTTCCTAACAAACTCTTAGCTTTTTGGCTGGTTGTGCTTCACCTCCCATGTTTTCTCTGCTGTCGCTGCTTTCCAGGGTTCTCCCTGGACATCTCTGTGCTGGGTTGTTTTCGTCCCCATATTGAGTCATTTTAATTTTCATTCTTGTTTCTAGGATCTAGGGTCCTTTTGATATGTCCCTTCTCTGCTTACTGGGGTCAGCCCTCCCAATTTTAGTGTGATTGGCAAGTGAGGAAAACTGAAATGAAGCTCGTACTTTGTCCCCCACCCGCCGTCCCGGCGAGCCTCCTTCGGACTGGCCCGGCTACTCGATGACTCAGGCTCTTATCTGCTGTCTGACTCACTTACAGTTGAGCCAGGGAGGGCTTTTTGTTAATTTCTGTTTTGTTTTTAAGTTAAGCATTTAGAGATTGCTGAGCTGAAGTTTTGCTAAATTCTCAAAACACCAAACTGCCTGTGTTCCCTCTCTGCTTTTATTTTCTAATTGGAACAAGGCACAATATAGTAAGACAACTGCAATTAATTTTCCACATTAGTGGCAACTTGCACATTATAATAATTTTGGTTGTAACCAGATGAAAGCATAATAACAAAAATATAAATTGATGATGAAACCAGAAATAGTCATATATCAAACTGTTCTTCCAGCTTCTATCAGTAGTTTACCTAGGAGCAGAGGCAAAGTCAGCACCTGGGTTTGTGGGGGGGTGGGAGGGAGCTAGGGCCTTTGGAGCTGAAAACAAAAATCAGGATTAGTGCTTTCACCACAGGAGTTAACAGGCGGCGTGCACTCTCTCCCAGGTGTACAGAGGATTCCCCCAGCAGGTGAAGGTTATAGGCATTTAAGTGGTTTAACAAGAACTGAAAAGGACCCTCAGTGCACAGTCCCTGGTTGCTAGAACCTCACCAGTGCTGACTTGCTTTTCTGTCTGGTCGTCTTATTGACAGTGGTGACCAGGACACCTCCTCTGACTTGAGTGGGAGCAGAAGCTCGGGGACGGAAAGCGGCTTAGCTCTCCTTTCTCTGTGGAACAGCGTTGTGCTCTTGAAGGCAAAGCCTCAAATACTTAAAAGTTCAATTTGGTTTAAAGCTTTTGCTTTGTGGCTCCGCGGTAAAACCGTATTCAAGTGTTGAGCGACTGTTACCCACACAGATCATTAGCTTGGGGTGGATGTTGGAAAGAGTCTGCCCTTCCCTCCCTTCCTCTCCCTCATCCTCCTCTCGCCCCTCTTTCTCCCCACCTTCTGCCCCTCTCTTCCTAGGCACTCTCCCTGCCTCCACTCTGCCCTTCAGTGGCTGACGGTCCCGGGTATGCCGTCTTCCTGTGGGGCTCTAGCTCTAGAGCTCTGCACCCCCCTCATCCTCAACGGGTCTTAGGCAGCAGGGATGGGAAGCAGATCTGTTAGCATTTTTTACATACCTACAGCCTGCTTGTATCTAACTGGGCTGTAGTTCTCATTGTGTATTTTTCTGGGACCACATCAGCATCACCTAGGAACCTGATAGAAATGCAGATTTTTCTGTCTCTCCCCCCCACCCCCCCGACCTGCTGAATCAGAAGCTCTGGGGGTCGGGCCCAGCCATCCTTGTTTTACTAAGGGCTCCAGACAACTGCACAGGACGTCAGGACTGAGGACAAATTGCACGGGTGCTCCAGTTAGACCTCGCCAGCTGTCCGTGTAGCTTTGTCCTTTTCCCTTTTGCGCTCACCCTGTCTCTTACCATGTCTCTGGAACCTCATCTGGTTTGCTTCTATGGTTCCTATTAACCAGATGCTTCAGATCCTTCCAGAAAGTGGAGAGATTTATGAGTACCTCCTGCACTGGAGGTTTCAGGCATTTTGCATCATGCTAGCATCCTGGTGGTGGTACTTTAAGGGCTAATGCCCTGAGGCCTCTCCCAATTCTGATTAAAATTCTGGCTGACTTTACTCAGGCTCTTAACTGTGAGCTTATCCCTGTTTGCCTAGAGGTCATAGAACACAGGGATGCTCTGGCTTAAAAAGTGAGAAGCAGTGTCTTTCTTCCTCTCCAGGCACTTCCCATCTGAAGGAGTATTTCTTGAATTCCTTTTTCCAGTGTTCAACTCACTGTTATTCTTGGATGAGGGACATCACTATGATGTCCACTAATGGGCATCTTAGTGTCACTCTGGCTGGCTTGCTTTTATACCATTTCATAGCCGTCTTCACAGAGCCTAGTGACAACTGTTATTATTACAAGTTCATTAAAATGGGTCATAAAAAAAGGCTTGGTATCCAAAATGTTCAAATTAGTCGTAACTAAATTAAGGCTTAGATCCTGGGTCAGGATGGGTGTCCAGCATGGTCAGCAGTGACCAGCATTTATGTAACTAACGTGTGTAGGCTGGTTTGGCCTCTCCTAGTTCCATTCTTTAATATGCAGTCTTCACTAGGTCTCCCTCCTTGCCCCGAATTGAGCCTGTGATATAATCCAATCATCTGTACTTCCCTATATTATAAAAGTTTGATTTTCAAAAGTGACCTAGAACTCTAGTTCAATCCAGAGTATTCCCAGAAATCTAAGGGAGCTGAGCCTCGTAATCTTGACTGGTTTTGGGAGTAGCAAAAATCTGAAATAAAGATATTTTATTTTTGAGTCCTGGAAGGGTACTATTTCTTCAAGGGGAGATTGGGATAAAAGAGAGACAGCTCTGTTGTCAGAAGTGATTTACTCCTTCCTAAGATTTTTGTCCTCATCAATTTTCTTAAAGCTGCCTGTCAGTTGATTAAAAGCTGCTTCCGCTGCAATTATCTTAAAGTTGACTTCGGAGATGTGGTACAAAGCATCTATCCTCAGAAAGTTCCTTTCTTCGGCACATTGTAGGAAAGAGGGAGTATGGGAGAAGTCAGGGGTGTCTCTGATGCAGTTTGTCAGAGAAGGGAGGGGAAAGATAAAAAATTAAAAATAACAGTAGAGCTGCAATTAGAGTCATTAGTTTAGGCAGATTTTTCCATGACAGATTCCTCCAACTCTGACGATTTCTTTCCTACGTGGTCTCTTAGTAGCGTTCAGTGTATACTGCATTTTATTCTTTTTGCTCAACATTTTAGGGAACCCCTACCACAGGCCAGGCACTTTGCTAGGCTGGGAAGACGGAAGAGAATGGGCCTGGTCCCTGCTCCTCTTGTGCGTCCGTGTTAGACGCCTGGCTTCTTAACTGGTCTTGTCACTGCTGTGTTCCCGGCCTTCACTTGTGCGTGGCACACAGGAGGCACTCACATTTGTTCACATGTATCCCTTTGAAATCTTGTGTGCCGTGTATTTCTTGTGCACACATGAATGTGCATTTCTACCCACCACCACCATCAGTTTCCCAAGCATGGGACTCAGGAATCAGTGATTGCACCAAAGTATTAATGAGATCATCCTTATGAAAATAGGGAGTGTCTTACTCATTTCCCCAGTTCTGCCCAGTGTCAGTGAGTTTCTCAGGGTTCTAGTCCCAGCGCTGGATGATCGGTTCAAAAGTGAAAGGCAAAATATGTTTTATTTTTTTCAAGAATTGATAGGAGAGCCTACCTGGAAGTATATTAATATAGCCCTTGTCCTATAATTTTTCAAAAAAAATATGGATCAGACAATATTTAATGTATTGAAATATATTGAAAGACTCTTATTCACTGTGAATAGCAAGAACAGCTATTCATTTGGCCTTTTCCTTTGAGATTTAGAAAGCCAAGGAAGTTTAAGAACTTGTGCAGTGCTCAGAGTGGGAATAAGAAGAAGTAATTATTTTAATTTCTGGGAGTTCCAGGAGCAGTGAGTGTCTCAGTATTTCATTTAGCACAGAAGTCGGTTCCTCAGCTGAACTAATCTCTGTGGTTTGATCCTAATGGGCAAAGATGGCCTTTGGCCATCAGGCTGATTGGAAAATAAAACTCTTGTCCTCTGACTGTCCTTGGGATCTCTTAGAGAAAAATAAAACAAAATTTACAGATCTCAGAAAGTCACAGGAGGTGAGCTACAAATGACTATCAATAGGAACAGAGGGCCACAAATTCCAAAGAGTTAAGAAAGAAAAGGAGGTTTTTGCTTTAGTTTGGACAAGGCTCACCTCGGCAGATTTGCTCCTGCTTCAACTGAATGGAGGGGAGAGTTAGGTGACTCGGTATTCAGGTTCTTGTTTCAAAGTAAGCACTCTAAAATCAACATTCTGTGAATTCTAAACACCAAAGTAGAATATAAAGAAGGTTTGGAGCCAGTAAAAGAAATTAAAAGTTTTGGGAAAACAATCAGATTTTCTTAGGGAATGAAAAACTCCAGTAATTCATGAATCTAAGCAAACCAACAGCTCAAAAGGAAGGAAAGGACCATAGTGTCTGTCCCACTGCCTGCTCTGGGATGTGAGCATTTCTCAGCCTGTGACAAGGTGTGTAGTCACCCATTTCCACAGGAAAGTTCACCTGTCTCTTAGCATCTGCTTTCCATTGATTTTTCCCCCTTCACAGAGTTAATTCACCTAGTAACCCTCTCTAAAAGCTTAGCACCGCCCTTGATTCCCATCACTGCCCAGAAGGCATTTCTCTTCCTCATGGTTTTTTCTTCCTCAAAGCCCCCTTGGCTTGTACCTGCTCCCGTGGCCCTTCCAACCTGTTTCCTCCGTTGTCCCCTCCCTCCAACCAGCTTCCATTATCTTAGTTAAAAAGAGGGAGATCTGCCAGCTGCACTCAACCTCTTGCCACCATGGCAAGGTTCCAGCTTTACAGATGACGAGATTCCCACATGTAAACAAGATAACCACAAAGTTTTTTTCTTTGGGCTTTTTATCTGGGCTGATCTGAGTGGTGCAGTTTGCTGCTTGGTCTGATGGTCTGATGAGCTTTATTGACATGCAGTAGAAGAGAAAGCCTCTGGGTGAGGGCATTTTCCCTCTAAATTTTAAAAGGATGGAGAGGAAGATTTCTCACTGACCTCCTCTGACTGCCTCTTATTCGCTTCCTGTATTTTTGAACAAGAAATAAGACCACTTTAGTTTTGATCTAGGAACGGCTTTCTTTTGCTCCTACTCCATATTAGTCAGAATTTGAGGGTATGGAGGGGCAGCGGTGTAGGAGATTGTCTTGGACCCCAGAAGTGGAAGAATTGTCATCTTCTCCTACACCCTTAGAACCATAAAGATCTTGGCGACCTGACGCATTCTCTATAGACGTGCTGATGGCCGTGACTCTGAAAAATGTGTTCCCTCTAACATATTGAATCCCGTTCCCTTCCTAGATGTTAGACAGAAATGAAAACAGCCTGTTGGGGTGGGGGGTTTCTGTCAGCATTTGTCATATACTAGGGAACAGCTGCCGCTGAGACAGGTGAGACCGGGACTCTGCCAACACAAATCAGCCGCTGGGCTTGTCTCCAGCCCCACAAAAGGTCCCCAGGTCCTGATAATCCACCTCCAATGTAATGGGATTTGGTGTTGTAGCTTCATGGGGTGTCCCTTTTGTCAGAGAAAGAAAGAGATTTGGGGCAGGCCACCAGCTTTGTCCTTAACATCCCATGGGGAGCTTCAGGGCACCTGACTGGTGTTAAGAAAACCTTTACTTGAGCTATATTTGGGGCGCCTTTAAGTGAAGGCCAGAGCTGTCCTTCACACTATCTCAGGCCTTACTTCTTGTCAGTGCTGATGAACTTTGCGTTCACAGAGCCGGAGCCGGTCCCCGCTGAAATCTGCCAGGAGACTCACAGTTGCCCAGTCACTGGTGGCCACACCATAATGACTAGGGAGCAGCCAGTGCTGCCTAATCATTTGTCAGCGTTAGGGGGCGGGGGGGGCTTGCTTCCCAGATATTCTCTTGTCTCTAGGGCTGACTGATTGTGCGGAGTATTTCCCTCAGCGAGGGGCCTTGAGAGATGTGCAGCTCCGGCCAGAGAAATGAGTGGAAACTACATCTCTGAGTGGTTTTCACAGAGGACCAGATTCTCATTCCTCTAGATTCTTTTTAGTTCCAGGCATGTGTGAAATAATAGAATGACCTCCCAGGACCTATAAATCCGTGATCTCTACTCATCCTTCGCTCCAGTTCTTCACCCCCATACTTTTTGCCCCCATTCCCCTCCTTCCCACCCCCACATTGGAGCGTGATAGGCAAGCAGGAGCTTATCAGGAGTCCTGGAGGCTGCTGATCTTCATGTGGCATTTTCTGGCTTCCTGCCACAGAGCAGGATTTAGCTTAATACCCAAACCTTGGAGGGGATGGGCACTTGGGAGCCGATTTTTCAGCACTGTTTAAGGACTCAGGGGCGCGAGTGGGGGTGAGGGAGGGCTGCCCTGGCCAGAGGACAGATCGATGTCCTGGGACTCCCAGAGCCAGGGAGGTTGTCATGTCTGTGTAACAGGGTCTGGGGGCCTCAACTGCTAATTTCTTCTTTCCTCCCGCTGACCTTGTCTCACCTAAGCTGGGTCATTTGTCATACCTGCTCTGGAGGTCTTGTCCCCGAAGCAAGGTCCTGTACTTAGAAGCAAATTGGTAGTATTTGTTAATCCCTCTGTAGCAATAGACAATAAGAGGTAAATTCGTGACATATGAGAGGCTTATTTGCTTCTTTCCTGGTCTGGAACATTTTTAGAAAACTGGTCGCTTATATTTTTCTTTGAGACCCCCATTCAAAAACTTAGCACAACCTGCAAAGCACAACCTGCAAGCACCTGATTTACTAACCTCATCACCCTCTCCTTGCAAGGGCCCTTCCTCTGGCCCTTCTGCCCCATCCCCTGCAATTATGAACCATCATGATTCTAAGGGAGAAACTATTGTGAGGCTCCCCTCAACCCACCCACCGGAATTAACACTCATTCCTCCTTAGTGCCAGGGGTGTACCACTCACACCATTTGGCCTTTGGGAGAAGGAAAAAATAAACAGATTATAAGTGATTCCAGCCACAGTTGTCTGATTATAACCACTGTCCTTCTCATGTGTATACCAAGTCATGTAACCGTGTCACCTACGGGTGGGACTGAAACCACTGGCTGTCTTCTGGAAAGGAGCAAGCCTCTGTGAGGTGAGGTGAAGGCACATGCTCCATCCCCTGACTGGAGGGAAAGGGGTTGATTGGGTGCAAAGGGGAAAGACTGGTGTTGCCATCCCCACGGACAGTCAGCAGTGAGGCCGGGGGAGAGTAGAGGCCATGGGTTTGTTCAAGGCTCCTGCCGGGCGTGTGTGTGCAAGGAAGAGATTACCCAAAGGTCAAGCAACCACGTTCTAGGTGAGCAGTCTAGAACTCACGTACTCCACTGGGCTAGTTCTCAGTAGTCTCAGTTAGAACAGAGATTTAAGGAGCCCAGGCTAAGCTGTACATTTGGAGTTAAGTCAGACAGCAAGGTTCTTAATGCCATAGCCGAGGGGCAGTCTTGTACCTCAAACCAGAGCCAATTCCCTACCTATCAGAGACCTCAGGACCACAGCAGGGTCCTTGTGGCACATTTTTCAGCACTACAAAACCTGGAAAATTATTCATAGCAGGACTCTGTATGTGTGTCAGTACATTGAGAACACATGCTAGTCTACAGTATGTCCTGGCAAGGGCCTTTCAGATAAACACCCAAGGCACATGGACAAGCAGTCCCAAATCCAGGACTTCTTCTGACGTGATCTGTGTATGTGCAGTGAACCCCTAGTTCAATATTTACTTCTTTTTCATCCTTTTTTTAAAATCTCCCATCAGGATAATCAGAAACAGAATTATTGCACCATCCTAAATTTATTTTTGGATATTACTTTCTAAATCACACTCTTCACTGGGTCTCTTATTTTTTTTCCATCAATCCTTACAAACAGGTAAAGGCAGATAAAGTTTGTCCCTATTCTGTTGCTTAAAACCTGAGGAGGCTTAAGGGGAGAAACATCATATGGACTAAAACTCCAATTTGCAGAGCCCTGACTGGTGTGGCTCAGTGGGTTGGGCATTAACCCACAAACTGAAAGTTCGCTGGTTCGATTCCCAGTCAGGGCACATGCCTAGGTTGTGGGCCAGGTCCCTGGTTGGAGGTGTGCGAGAGGCAACCAATCAATATTTCTCTCCCTCCCTTCCCCTCTCTCTAAAAATAAATAAATAAAATCTTTTTTAAAAAGTAAAACTCCAGTTTACTGATTCTCAGCTTCCTGTCCTTTTCATAGGCCCTAACTATCTTCTTCGAAGCCCCAGATGCAGATTTATGAGCTAGCATCATGCCAGGTGTTTTATAAACATCATTTCTTTTAATTTCCCCAATTCCTTGAATGTTGGTGCTGTCTCTCTTTAAACTGAGAGCTAAAGAAGTTGTGCAGTGATGTCGGGACTCAAACCCAGGTCTTTCAAACTCTGAAGTCCATGTCCTTCATTCTTCCACTGCCCTGCCCCTGTCTCTGACTAAAGTTGTTTCTGGAACGTTATGTAAGTCAGTGGCCAAAGAAACTGGGAGGCTTCCTCTCACCTTCAGCCAAATCCTGGCCTATAGCTAAGCTGCCCCCAAGAAAAATTGTAGCTGTGGACTGCTGAAAGGAGACTCTCCCTTTGAGAAATGGAAGTGAACTATTTAATGG
Organism: Furipterus horrens; assembly: GCF_987537825.1. Classification (NCBI taxonomy): domain Eukaryota; kingdom Metazoa; phylum Chordata; class Mammalia; order Chiroptera; family Furipteridae; genus Furipterus; species Furipterus horrens. The sequence goes on from NW_028327172.1 coordinate 12,304,052, forward strand.
TTATTTCCATAAGGTAGAAAGAAATCCTGTGCCTGTGCGTTCAAGGTTCCCCTCTGCCCTGCTTTCTGTACCTTATTGCACCTTTTAGTTTCTCTTAAAAATAGCATTTTTAACATTGCTTTTAATTAGATGAATTAGGAATGTTCTCCAGTGTTACCCACCCCTCTCCCCATTACCTCCAGTTCCCCGTTGCTGTAAGATCGCTGTGACTTCCGTGGTAGCAGGACTGCCCGCTGAGCTGGGCTCTCCCTGGTTTACCTGGTCAGAGGACAGTTAGGGGTGGAGTGGGTGAGCTGGGGCTTTCCCCGGGGGGTTCCCTTGGGGCAGTGATGTGAGAAGCGCTAAAAGGCTGTGAGGAAGGCACGGGAGGCCTCATGCAGGAAACCCGAGTGTGCCCCTGGCACTTCTTGAGAGCGTCTTGGCTCCACCTCCCCTCTGCTACCCCAGGCCCTCACGTTTGTGGTGGGCTCACTCCATTCCCAGCCCAGCCGTCTCCTTTCCTCCCTCTCTTTAACTTGCTTCCAGCCCTGGAAGGGACCTTGTTTCTCCCCGGATCTTGTTATTCTTGGTAACAAATTGTTTCTCCTCCCATTCTCTTTTCTTCCCTATTTCTCCCCAACCCAGAGAGTTTTCAACGTCCTTTACCCCATGCCTGCTGACCAGCGGAGACATGTCAGCATCAACTCTGCCCGTTGGCTGCCCGAGCCCGGGCTCGGCCTGGCCTACGGTACCAACAAAGGAGACCTGGTGATCTGCCGACCAGAGTGAGTGGCTCCAGGGGCCGGCCGGGTGGGTATGGAAGGGTCACCTGGGCTGAGGGCTAGAGAAATCAGCATTTCGCCTTTGGGTCTGGCTGGTGAGGTGGGGTCAGCCCACCTCATTCTCACTGTCACGCCTTACAGTGTCCTTTTCACGTAGCGGAGGGCAGTGTTAGCTTTCCATACCAGAACTCTTCAGAAGACTGGTTTAGTTATTTGTCTCTGAAGTCTAAGGCAGTATTTTTTGTTTGTTTCCCCTTGTTTTCTGGTGATAATAAATGTTGCTCTGCAGGCAAAAGCATAGATAGCAAAGATTCTGTCCTAAACTCTTTTTGAAAAATTCAACAGGTGATCCTGGATTTGACATTAACTTAAGAAATAAAATTGGAAATAGCATATTGTTAAAGCCCTAATTTATCAAGCCATTGATCTCTAACCATCTGGCTCTGTGTCCTGACTGTGTTTTCCTTTCTGCTTGGGGCTCTTGCTCATAATAGAAAAGGCAGGTTAAAAAGCTCAATTTAAAAACCAAAATGATTATTATCTTGAAGTAGGGAGCAGGAGGAGACAGGGAGCCAAAGGCATTTCTTTCTTGAGTCCTGCTGAGACCCCTCCCCCTTCCCCTTCCGCTGGCTTTTGGATGATAGAGGTCTATTCAGGCAAGAACCTGGGAGTCAGCTGGGTCTGACCTCAATCTCCACACCCAGCCAGGTGGGGAGCGTGAAGCTCTGTGCGTCAAGTGCAGACCCTGCTGGTGGCTGTGTGGGCCGCTGCAGGGCTCTTGCGACTAAGCGCCACTCCCGCCTCCACACCATCCTGTGCTGTCTCCGCTCATGCAGCGTGCCCTCCAAGGGTGTTCTGCAGGTCACAGAGCGCAGTGGGACTGATCTGGTGGGGTCTCTGGCTGTTGGGAGTGTCCGCATTGCCTTTTGATAGGGCCCTTGGTGGTTTTCCCTAGAGGGTGTACTTGGGTCAGTTCTTGCGGCCTGATAGGTGACTGGTGATGGGGCCCTTAGTTGAGCTCGGTCGCTGGCCCAGCTCATTCCGTGTGCAACTTTCAGGGCCGCTCCCAAAGAGAGGCTGCTGTCTGCACCTGACCTAGCCAAGCTGCTCTTGGAGCTGGGCACTTTCCTGGGTCTGCCGGCTGTGCTTTCCTTGGGCTCGGTGTCCACAGAGCCCCTTTCACTAGCTCCCTGTGCCTTTCCAGAACACATCCAGCCTCTTTCATGGCTGTGCCACTGTTAGCCCAAGGCACTAGGTCTGTCCCTTTCTGCTCCCACCCTTGGCCTGTCCCTAGTCCCAGAATCAGCCTGCCCTGAAATGTTTCTTTTCCCCAAAGTACATGAGACTATCGTATATCTTTCTCTATTCTTTGGAATTCATAAGAGGAATCTACTAGGCATGTTTTCCAACTGACCCAGAATTCTGGACCATAGTTTCCCTCTTAACCAACACAGTAATTACAGGCCCTTCTCTCCCTGTTTCTCAAAGCCACCCTTCCTCCCTCAGCATTGTCATCTTATCTGCAGATCCAGCCACTAGCCTTGCCTAGCCAGCGTCCCAGCGCCACCACCCCTCCCTTGCAAAAGTGACCTGCTCCCACACAGTCAGAATCTCTACCTCCAGTTAGCTGTGGCCCCACGAGGACTTCAGCGTCTGAAACGCCAGCCTGTGCACTCGGTGGGGTCCTGGGCACCGCAGCCCAACATGGAGCTGGCCGTGGCCTGTCTTTTCTCGCCGTGGGCCGTCTTCAGCACGCAGCCTCCGCAGGTCACAGCCGCCTTGGACTGCCTGGGGAGCTTCCTTACACACCAGCAACTCGAGCCTCATTTATGAGCAAGGTGGCACCGGCGTCAGAGACAGGAAACAGCATCCCATCGCAGATCAGGCTGCATTGGACCAAGAGAGCTGCTTTAGCTGGCGGACCTCAGTGTTTCTGTATCCCCTGATTTCCTGGGTCGTGTTGGCTAATGCCCCAAACCTTAGGGCCAGACATTTAATGGTACCATATAAATTAAGACAGACACATTCCATTCTAAGTTGTCCAAAGCCTCTCCAGTTCTCAGTCACCTTCATATCTGTACGATTGTTTTGCTTCAGGCAGGGAATTAGGCTTCCTAACTTTCCAATCCAGAGTTCTTTCTCTGTAGCTAATTCTTAACCTTTTTAAAATCAGAAACCCCTTTAAAATTCCGATGATACCAATGCACTCTCTTCTGCAGAAAAACATACCAAAACAACACTCCTATAACTTTGTAATTCTCTTAAGACCTCAGGTAAAGAATGCAGCACTAGGTGGTTTTGATAAGCATGTCAGGTGATGGATGCAGAGAAGTGGGTCTCCCTGTGTTATAATGGCTGGTCCCTGGCCTACAGTGAGGAGAGCAAACGTAAATAGGAAAGGAGGAGCTCAGGGTGGTTGTCTCTTTAGGAGGCAGCTGCTTAAGGCTTGCTGCCTATCCCCATGTGACACGGCTCCCTGGCACACCCGTTCCCAAGGGCACAGGACCCAGCCAGCCAGCTGAGCCACGATTACAGCCCTCCCTCCAGAACAGGTGGCTGTCTGCCTTTGTCCCAGGCACGCGCAGCTGCACCTCGTTTTGTGCTCTGCGGTCTGCTCTTGATTTCTCCCCCATTGTCTTAGCCCCAGCACTCTCCAAGCACAAGGAGGAGGCGACAAGCTCCTTAGGCATCTCTTGGTGGCACTGAAGCCCCTCTGACAGTAGAAAAAGACCCAAGGAAACACTCTCTGTCCAGGGACAGGCGAGGAGACAGACAACTGGCCCTTCAGCCCCTGTACAAAGCCATTAGCCAGGTCACCCCACCCTTCCCAGGCAATGAGGTGCTCCTTTCTCCTTTGCTTTGTTCCCCCACCCACCACTCCTCTGGCTGACCGCCAGCCCAGCCAACACCCCTAGCAATAACCACAGTGGGTGTGAAGTACCAGATTGATGTGAGGGGGTGCGTGCTCACTTCCGGCTTCATAGATCAGCCCTACAAATGGGAGGGAGGTGTTGCTGGGAAGACCACTTCTCAGAGCCAGCTCAGAAGACAGAATCCACAGAAAAAAGTAGTCTGGGACTAGGGGGAATCTGGCCCCGTGGCTGAGGGGCCTGACAAGGTCCCAGCTCTGTCCCCTAAGAGAAAACTGCCACTGTAGACGGTGAGTACAATCAGGGAGGGGAAGGCAGGCCCCTGAGTCAAAGGGGAAACCACAGAGACTGCATCCTTCAGGCTGTCCCACAAGAACCAGGGGCCAGCTCTTCCCTACATCACAGAGCTCGCAGGGATAAATGCCGGTCTTCTGAAAACCGCCTTTTTTCCAACGAGACAGCTATGTAACAGCCAGATGAAAGAAGAATGTCCTCAAAGGGAACGTCCTCTAGAGACCGGGATGTACGGGCCCAGAGTTCTCTGAGAGAGCCTTGTCACCACTGAGGAGGCCAGGCTGGCACTCAGCCTGTTCAGGGAGCCCTGGTGGTCCCACCGGGAGGGCGTCAGCGAGCTGAGCCCAGAAGCACAGCCTACAGACAGGCAGGGAAGGCTGAGCAGTGTTCGGGTAAGGAAGAAAGAAGGAAGCCCGGTGTGAGATGGAAGTCCATCTGAAAAGACTGACCCTGAGTGGCCTTCCCATTCTTCTTTGTCCCTTTGTGTGTTGGCCCAGCCTCCAGGAAGAACCTGGAGCAAACAGTGACTCATTCACCCTCCTTAGGACCCAAGGAGGCGGGAGATGGTTGGGACAGTTCTTCAGTTCAGAGATGGAAATTAGTGACATCCGGTATTAAAGGCTAAGAGTTTTCATAGCCAGAAGGGTGTCTTCAACTCTGTTCCTTGGCACCTGGAATTTGGACCAAATTTTCAAATCCATGAGGTTGTCGTCATTGCGCTACTCTGAACACAGAGAGTAGCACATGCCAGGGTTAGAATTAGACCTATTGGTGGGGGGCAGAGAGGGTTGGGGGGGTGGAGGAGAGGGCAGCAGTACATCTGGTACAGGCTCCATCACCCCTGTTCTGTATAAACGGCCAGAGTCCACAGCTCTGAGCTGGTGACACATGCTGCCAGACGGAAAGAGTTTAAGGGGGCCCTTTGACCATCAGCCTCACACGGACGGTCCTAGCTCCGAGACTGGGCCTTCAGTGGCCTCTTTCCTGAGGTAGGAAGCAAGGTTTCTGGTATTACGTGGTTTGGTGCAGGTTTGCTGTGAACAGTTTGTTGCAATGATCAGCCCTGGCTAGCAAGAACTACAGAGGAAGGGTTTGGCAGGGACCCACATGGTATTGCCACCTGTCAATAAATCTTGACAAGTTTGTAAATCAGAGGCTCCCTGGCAGCTGGCAGTGAGGGCTTTGTTTTTGGAGGCCTCTGCTGTTGCCTTCCGGCCGTTTGCCTCCTCCCTAGCCAGGTCCGCTCCTCTCACCTGCACTCCCCCATGCCCCTGTGGTTCCCAGACGGCCCCCACAGAAACAGCTGAGTGGCTGGAAGAACGAGGAGATAGTGCTTTATAAAGGGGTGGTTTGGAGATCACATCAAGTTCACAGCCCCGCAGGCCCTCCGAGAGTTACCGGGAAGCTTGGTGTAGAGCAGGGGAAGGAAGAGCACTTTCATTTGGCTGCGGCCCTTTCCCTCCAGACACTAGTGCGCCCTCAGGTGACCTCTGCCCCCCCGCCCCCCCTGCCTCCCTCCCCCAATCTTAGTGACCCTGTGAGGGCTCAGGGCCTAGGCCTGTTTCCTTTCACAGCGGTAGCACCAGCTCTCGACATACGGTCCCTCATCATACAAGCGCTGTCCAGCCCCGCGTCAGGGACCTGTCTGGTCCTCTGTTCAGGAGGGAAGCAACTTAGGTCACCCTTCACACCTTGCTTCCTGGCTGACCCTCAGATCCTGCTGACTTGGTTTGTTGCCTCTTCATTGAAGAAGCTCTGTCATTAAAGGAAGGTAACCAAGGCCCTTAGCTTAAAAGGCTGGCTTTCGTCAGAATTTGTTTAGTCCGCTCAGACTGCCCAACAGAAGAGCATAGACAGGACGGCTGGATCGGCAGAAGCGCTCTTCTTGTGGCTCTGGGGGCTGCAAGTCTGAGACCGGGTGCCAGCGCGGCCCGGCTCTGGGGAGGGCCTCCTTCCTGCCTTGCAGGTGGCCGTCTTCCCACTGTTGCTGCACACGGAGAAGGCCACCGTCCTGGTGGATTAGGGTCCCGCTCTTAAGGCCTGATTTAACCTTCGTGACTTCCTAAAGACCCTGTCTCCAGACATAGTCACACTGGGGGCAGCAGAGCCCTTCAAGCACACGTGCCTGTCCTGTCCCACTTAGGGGCAGAGCTGGCTGCTTCGTGTGTCTCTTAGGATCTCTGCACAGGTGCCGGAGTTCTCATCTGGGGGCTCAAAGATACCTCTTTTTCAACGTCCATCCCCTGGCCTTCCCCACCAGCATCAGCGCCTCAGTCCGGTCTCGGGAACACCTTCCAGGGAGGGATCTCTGAAAGCAAAGCATAGAGAGGCATGAGAGGCCGCCACGTCCCTTCTGGCAGCTGTGCCCGCGTGAGCTTGGAAGGAACTACTTGACAATACACTGCGGGGGGGGGGGGGGGGGGCAAGGGAAGGCTGGCAGCCTGGAGAACTCCACAGATAGAAACCCCCTCCTCTGCCATCAGCCCGTCGCCCCTCGAGGCTCTCGCTTCCTTCCCGTGAGAAGTTTGGGAGCATACCCGGGGTCTCCTTCAGCTCTGCGAGCACCTTCCCCGATTGTCCAGCCTACCCTGGCGCAGGAGGCTCTAGGTCCACAGCACAGAGATGGGGGCTCTTCCAGCCCCGTGGGGGCTTTTCTCAGCTTGGACTTCTGAGCTCCAGGCAAGTGGAGAAGGTTGAGGCGCCCTGTGTTCCTTCCACCGGCCGGCGGCAGCAGGAGCCCGCACGCTTCCTGCCGGGGGAGCCTGCCTCCGCACTGAGCACGCCGTTGGGCAGGGCCATCCGTGGCACCCTGTCTTTCCAGCGCCTCCAGCCTCGTGTGCCGTCTGAGCTCCTTTCTCTCTCTGAAGAATAGTCAGAACCCAGTGTCTGCATCTGGCGTGGCGGTGTCTTAGCTCTCTCTCAGCCCCAGGGAGGAGCCAGCCAGGCTCTGGCTGAGAGAGGGAAGAGGCTGAGACCTCCCTGCGGGCATTTGGCTGGTGCTCCCACCTGGAGCGTCCTGACTCGCGTCTGTGGTCCTGGTCTCAGCCCAGCCGCGGAGTGAGGAAGGAGGGCCACCAGGCTGTAGTCTGCAGAGCCTTGTGACTGGGGAGAGTTCTGGCCGCACCCACTCTGACACCTTTCACCTTTTCTTCTCCGTCATCTCAACTGATTTTCAGGGCCTCAAACTCGGGCATTGAGTACTACTGGGACCAGCTGAATGAGACTGTCTTCACTGTCCACTCGAGCAGCAGGAGCAGTGAAAGGCCCGGGTGAGTGTGTAGGAGGAGGACACTCTCTGGTCCTCTCCCATCCTGGCCATGGTGTCTGAGCACACTGGCGTGAGGGGGGAAGCCAGGCACTGGATAGGGGTCCTGTTCCTAGGGAGTTTGCTTGTGTCCCAGGGAGAGTCATGGATGATCTCCCAGGTGATGAGGGCCCCCGGGACTGAGCTGTCCAGAGCTGCAGTCCAGGGGCCATTTAGAGAGTCAGAACCTGGTACTGATCCTCTTACCACTGAGTTTATTAGTGAAGACTGGAACGTTCTGAGAAAACAAAGGCAGTCAGTGGTTCCTAGAGGACCCAGCTAGAGGAATAGTCCCCAGAAACAGCTAGAAATACGAGTGGCCAGTGACCCTTTCGAAAGTCCTGGGCTCCCTGTGTGGCCAGCTCTGGCTTTCCCAAGGGTCAGTGCCTGGGAATGCCCGAGCAAAGGGGTGCTGGCCTGGGGCCTGGGGCTTACTCACCGGGCGGCTTTTCAGAAGGCCCCGGCGCACCCCGGAACAGCTTCGTGAGCGTCCCAGTGCTTTTCCTCCACAGTGGAGATCCAGGGGAAATGCCAGAATTGAAACCGGAATCTGTCAGCACAGAACTAGAAGGAAAAGCTAAAGAGAGAAAGACCTTCTGCTCACTATTTGTCCCGCAGATCTCAGTGACTTCCTGTATCTAAATCAGAGTCTTAAGTTCAGCCATCTCTACTTCACCAGAAAGGCCCCCTTTGTTTAAGGGAGTGACTAAACCAGCTGGGTTTCCAAAACAGGGTGGTTCTGCAGCACTTTTCATTGTCCTGGGGCAAGGGCTGATGGGAGGGAGAGTGGGCATGGATGGTTGACTGTCGTCTGCCATTGTGGGGGAGCCACAGGAGCCCAGGCTTCCTGTGAGCATGCAGCCCAGGTCAAGGCTGTGCCCTGAGGCTTGGCACGGAGCTAGCAGAGCGCTGCGAGGGGCTGTGAGGGATGTTGTCCTGAGCCCTGCCTGACTTCAGTCTGCCTCGCCCCCCCAGAACCAGCAGAGCCACATGGAGGACAGACAGAGACATGGGTCTGATGAATGCAATTGGGCTACAGCCCCGGAACCCCACCACCTCAGTGACGTCTCAGGGCACCCAGACTCTGGCCCTTCAGCTACAGAATGCTGAAACACAGACGGAGAGGGAGATACAGGAGCCAGGGACAGCAGCCTCTGGTCCCGGGGAAGGTAAGAGCCATGTAATGCCAAAGGGGACATAGGACTGGGGGTGGGCCGTGGGGACCATCGTCAGCCCTCCTGAAGGCTCCTGGCCCCTCCACGTAGACAGGTGGCACTGAGAGAATGCCACTCTCCAGCCAGGATGAGCACCTCTCACCTGTTTAGGTAGCGCCCTCCAGGTGGCATTAACAGTCTCCTTGGGCAGGAACATCAGTCTCCTGATCTGTCACTGATTCCAGCAAGCTGAGCTGCTCGTACAGCTTTCCCCCAAGTGCCCTTTCCTCTTAAGACTTGGGGGACAGAGGCTGTTCTTCTAGAGGGAGAGCCTAGATGGAAAAAGCTACAAAAATCTTACTGCTGCCGGCTCCCCTTCCAGAGACATGCGCCCCAGGCCCCGGGCTTCCAGGGCCAACCCTCAGGGTAGCTTGTCTTCTCCCTGCAAGTGGCAGGTTTGGGAGCGCCACAGGTGAGCCCTCTCGTGCTCTGATTACACCCGTGGATCATTGCCACGTCCGCTGCTGCCTGGCACACCGCCGGCCCCTTCCTCTCACCTATTTCAGGTGTGGCTCAGCCAACCTGAGCCCCCGCTGGCTGTACTGGCCTCGAACCTCCAAGAACCAATTAGCACTTCCCAGTGGGAGAGCTCAAGCCACCTTGGAGTCTGTTGGCAGCTGTGTTAAACAGCCTGTTCTCACTCAGTCACCCCCCTTACCCCATACCCCAGCCCCCTTACTGGTCCCGGCTCCAGACAAGCCAGCCTTCAGAAAGACATGCATTTTCCAGGACTGTGTTCAGCCATTTGCTGAAGAGAGACCATAGGAGGAGAAGATGTCGTGTGTGTTAGGCCAAGGGTAGCCAGTTTGCCTGTGTCACCGCTTCCCAACCCTGGGAACAGCTTTCTATACTCAGTCCCCCGACAAGGCACTGCCCTCTCGCTACCATGACCTGAAAATTTTTAAATTAGGTTCCTTTTTGATCTGTGGCCCAGGCCACCGTCTACATCCGAGGCCCATGACTCGTTGTTGGGTGGAAACCCCTGCGCAGCTGGCAGTACTGGCTGGAGCTTCGGGCCTCAGCGAGGAGAGACCTGAAGGCTCCTCCATCCGTCCCCACACTAAAGACAGTCTTAGGCAGCCCCCTCGGGTTTGATCTTATGGCCGTTTACTGATGGTCTCCCGTGTATCAGCACTTGGGCTACAAAGACAGATGGGCCTTCGTCCTTGCCCACTGAACTCGAAGTCTGGAGAGCAAGGCAGGTAATTACTTACTATGATAAAGAGCTCGGAAACTCCGCGGAGAGGCCATGCCCAGCCTGTGGCGCTCGGGGAAGACTGCGGCAGGAGGTGGCTCTGAGCTGTGCCCGCAAGGATGAGGAGGACTTCGTCTAGCCACGTGGTATCAGGGAGGGTGGGGAGAGGCATTTCTGGCGGAGAGGACAGCACCTGCAAAGGCGCCAAGTTCAAAAACACTGCACTCTGCACAGAGGACCACTGGCATGTTGGTGGCCTGTCCAGTGCGTGCTGAGAATTGAGGCTGGATGAGTAGGGAGGGCAGATCTTAGAGGTCAAGTGCAGCAGGGCCTCTGGGGGCAAAGAACCACCATCTTGAAAAGAAGCGCATCCTCCTATCTTTAACCTCCCAGAGAATCCTCTGCTTTTTTCTTTATAACTTTTAAAAATTTTTTCAATTACAGTTGACATTCAATATTATATTAGTTTCAGATGTACAGCATAGCAGTTAGGCATTTACATAACTTATAAAATGCTGCCTCTACTTTTTCTTGATTCGCGTCAGCCCGTTTCTGCCCTTCATCCAATGATCAGTTTCCCTTCTTCCTGTTTGGGGCTCAGCTGGAGGGCTGTCAAGAGAAAGGAGGCTCCTGTCCCAGTTTCAAGAGGCCAGAACCTCATTTCCTCCCCATCTCAATACAAAGGGGAGCAGGTGGTGGAGGGTGAGCCCTTTAGAGGCCAGAGGTGCTCCTCAGCAGGCGTAGCCGTCAGGAGCTAGCACCTGGCCTCAGTAGGCTTTCAGCTCGCGGCATCTGTCTGTGGCCTTGTAAACTTGGCCTAGAGCTCAGGACCTCCAGTTCTTCTCAGACCCTTTCAGAAAGAGACATGCTTAGAAAGAACTAAGGGGAGGAGGGGAGGTGTGGGCTGGGGGGAGGGATGTGGGAATTGACAGACGTCACTGGCCAGCGTCCTCTCTCCAGGGGCCAGGAGCCTTGTTCTGAGGGGCTGATCTCATTGACCACTGACCACTCCTGCTGCTCTGGTCGGGAGGCGGGGGTGGGGGCTGGGGGGCAGGAATCAGGCCTCTTGGGCACAGATTCTGTCTCTGGCCCACCTTCCCCATCCAGCAGGCAGGTGCAGCTGCTCTGCACACCACTCCATGCCCAGCCTCTGCCATCTCTCTCCATGGAGGCAAACTGGTGGCCACATCTGTGTGAACACGTAGAGGAAACCCATCAGGCTGGCTAACCTTCTGGGCGTAGCTGGAAGACAGGGACCCAGATTGATGAGTGTGGGAAACCAGCTCTGCTTGCAGTAACTACTGTTCAGTGGCCTGCCACTCTCAGCCCATTCCCATCAGTGGGCACCACACGGCTCCCAGGCTACTCTTCATTTTCTTGTTCCATAAAAGTTTGATTAAAGTCCATTCAGCTCTTTCTAGGACTTCCAGAAGAGGCCTTCCACAGAGGGAATTTGCAGGTGTCAGGTTTTTAGCTCATCCAACTTGAAAGCTCCCTACCCTGTCACTCAGAAAGGGAGGGAGTGTTCGCGGGTGTCCCTGTTCGTTCCCAGCACTGGCGCACAGTAGGCACAGAGGAAGTGTGAGGAAGGAAGGAACCGAGTGGAGGCAAGGCCCTGCGCTGAGCTTGGCCACACTATTCAGGGAGCCCACGGTTCTGCCTCATGCAGCTGGGAAAAGGTTGTCTGGGCCTCTCTCCTATTGGGAGGAGACAATGGTTAGACTGGCCATGGTAGCCTTCTGGACCAGGGAGGGGCTGGAAGGCCAGCATGCCCGCTGAGGGCAGGGAGCACAGCTTCTTAGAACTTCGATTCAACCTCCCTTTCCTCTTCTGGGCAGTGCAACTCCCAGAATTAAATGAGGTCATAGTGTGTTATGGGAAGTTGCTGGTCCACCCTGGCCTCTGCATCCAGAATGCACCTTAGAACTTGCCAAGGAAAGTATCTCATGTCAACACTAAATCAATTTCCCATTTTTCAAAGACAAAAAAAAATGCTTTTGCTACAGGGAAGGAGACAGTAGGCTTGACCCTTGTGGCCGCCGCTGCTCCTGGAGCTAATAGCTGGACTCCTTGGCCATGGCTGCCTTCAGCGGCCCTTAGCTTTGGCTTAGTGTTCCCAAGAGAAAAGCACAGCCCACAGCTCTTGGGGCTAAAGCGGTCTGCACCCAGCCCTCAGGAAGTCCTTGGTGTGTACATTTTTAATTCTTCATCCAGTCTTTTTTGAGCACTTAATGTATGTCTGGTATTGTATGAGGGACCATGAATTCAAAGGTAGTGCAGAGGAAATCAGATTCAGAAATGAAGCCATGTTTCTTCCCTCAAAGAAGTCCAGAAAGGGAGCAGGCACAAGTCTGTCCAGCAGAGGGGACGTGTGGTCAGTGTTCAGAAGCCACCTGAGGTCTGGAGCATCTGGGAGCCCTGACTCACCTGCTCACTCACCTGACACACACCACGTTCGGGACCACTCATCAGACACGGGGCCCAAAGACGCATGAAACTTAGTGTGAGGCCTTCTGGAACTCACAGCCACGGATAAGTCCTACATGGAGAGGCGTGGGCACTGCAAGGGCTCGGGAGGAGTGGCCACTGCCAGCTGGGGGACAACGGCAGTCTGGGGGAGAGGTGGTACTTGACTTGGCCCTTAAAGATAAGTGGACCTTAGATGTGAGGCAGTGGGCAAGCGCAGAGCAGGCGGAGCCTCCACAGAGCGTCCCCCTACAGGCAGACGGGCAGGCAGGCACACAGTGGCGCTCAGTCGGCTCTAGTGAGGTCCTGGGGTGCAGGAAGAGGTCCTTCCTGGTCGGGCTATGGCAGGGACCTGACTAGAGGGCCCTTAAATCTCAAGCTAAGGAGTCTTGACTACTTGGAGGCTCTTGGAACTGCTTGGTTTGGACAAGTATGGATTTAACCAGAACTCAGTGAATCGGAGCTTAATGGAATAGTAATAGCAGCAGCACGGAGGCAGGCGGAAAGGGACGATATACAAAGCAAGAAGCCCAGGCAGGAAATACAGCCATGGTGAGAGGTGGCCAGGGCCGGGGCCACAGACAGCGTGGGAGAGGACAGGAGGCCCGGGTCTGGGAGCCTCTGAGCACCTGGCTGTGGCAGCTCCCGTAGGGCCCTGTCCTGCCCCTGGGGGCGAGCTCCATGGAAGGAGCCGATGGTGCCCCCGGCACGGAGCCCAGCAGTGCGCTCCAGGGCCAGCAGGCCTCAGGCCTCAGGCCAGGCGGGGAGGCCCTCGGCGCAGCCGAGTTCTTGGGAAGCAGTAGGGCGGCCCCTGGTCCTCCCCAGGCAGCCCTTTCGGCGCACGGGGTGAAGCTGTGCTGGTGCTGAGGCTCCGAGTTGACCCTGAGCCCTGCGGGTTCTCGGTCCCCCTGCCGTGGGAGTTGGCGCTGAGCCGCCCGAGGGGCAGTGTGGACAGGCAGCTGCCCTGGGGGCTGGGAGGTAGGCGGGCGGAGTTAACCAGGAGCTCTGGGGAGCAGCAGGCTGGGCCGAGCGCAAGCCTGAGGGAGAACGGCTGTGCTGCCAGGGAGGGGACGGCCCCATCCCACAGCTGTGACCCTGGCTGCCCGGAGGGCCAGCTCTACCCAGCAGCGAGAAGGGCCTGGGGAGGGAGGACGCAAAGAATGAGGGGGCGGGCCTCCTGTTTCGGCTTTTAGCCTAGAGCTCCCCCAGTTGCTCCAGTCACCTGCCTGGCTCAGAGGACCAGGCCAGCAACGCATTCCCTGCATCTCCTGCTTTGTGCTTCCAGGTGAGGGCTCGGAGTACGGGGCAGGCGGGGAAGATGCCCTCAGCAGGATCCAGCGGCTGATGGCCGAGGGGGGCATGACAGCCGTGGTGCAGCGGGAGCAGAGCACCACCATGGCCTCCATGGGCGGCTTCGGCAACAACATCATCGTCAGCCACCGCATCCACCGCGGCTCCCAGACGGGCGCCGAGCCCGGCGCCGCCCGCCCCTCCTCGCCCCAGCCCTCCACCTCTCGGGGCCTGCTCCTGGAACCCGGGCAGCTGGCAGAGCGAGGCCTGAGCCCGCGGACAGCCTCCTGGGACCAGCCTGGGACCCCCGGGCGGGAGTCCCCCCAGCCTGCCCTGCTCTCTTCCTCCCCTGCCCCTCCTCCCGGCCCCCTTCCTGGCACTGAGGGACCAGCCCTGCACTGCGACCTGACCAATAGCAACCACCTTCCTGACAGTGGTGGCGGCGGCAGGGGGGATGCCGCACCCCCCAGCGGGGAGCCACGGAACAGGTAGAGACACACGTGCGCACTGGTGCCTCCCTCAGACCGCTGAGCAGAAGTCGGACCTCACAGCTGCCTGGGGGCTGTACACGCAGAAGAGCTGCGGGCTGCATCGGGACAGGAGCGAGAGGGTGGGGGTCAAGAGGAAGTCAGAGTCAGTGGGTGTGAGGCCTCGGGACTAGAACCTTCCAGGATCTGGAGCCAGGGAGCCACACTGCTGTGCTGGGTGTAAATGGTGGAGGAAGTGGGTATTCCTGCTATGAACCCCGCTTTCTTCTAGAAACAGGGCTCAAGGGACTCAGCCCTGGGCAGAGAGCCCCAGAAAGGTGAGCAGTCTTTCAGATCTGGGCCAGTCTTGGACAGTGTCCACCTGTTTTGTGGGTCAAGCCACCTCGACCCACAGAGCAAGAGAAGCAGCCCGACCCCCCGAAACCATCTCTCACTCGGAGCCTTCCAAGCTTCAGCCTCTCTTTCATCCTCCTGCCGAGACCACTGTCAGGGGTCAGGCCAGGCTCCCACATTCCTGAGGACAGGGACTTCCTGCACTTGCTACTGGGGACAGCCGTGGAGTGAAGGGGGAAGCTTGCTTGCCTAGTAGAGGATGGGGTCAAGGGATGGTGGGCAGGCCCTCACTCAGGAGTGGGGGGTGTAGGCAGGCCAGCCCCCAGCGCTTGTTCACCAGGCTCCTCCCTCCCCACCCCCCAAGGCCCTCAGAGCAGCACCTGTGGGTGTCAGTATTACCTGAGCCTAGGCCAGAGCCAGCCCACGGCTGGGGGAGGGGACGAGACTCCAGGTCAGAATGTGAGGTCTTGGTCTGTGATTTAAGGTGTTGCATGTGGAATCTTGAACTGTACGTGTAGTTTCTAGTGGAAAAATCAAGGCTCTGATTATTTTGTTTTTAGTATGAAAATGTGATTTTTTGTTTGTAACTCATCATAGAAACATTGTGGTGGGAGGAGAGGGGATAGTCTGACTGCTAATGAGGGAAACACCAAAGATCTACATCATTAAAATGATGACATGCCCCTCACCAGGCTCCTCTTGTTTTTGTGGAGGATCTTAAAGAGGGTGATGAAGGGGAGGCAAAAGGGCGTCTTTGAACTGGGCTGGGCCAGGTTCTCCCAGGCACCGTTCTTGGTGCCTCGGTCCTAAGTGTCTGATGCCTCAGCAGAAGACAATCAGGTAAGGGCTGCGCTTACCCCTGCTTTATAGCCCACTTCCATGTTTCACCGCCTCTGCTTCCTGTGAGCCTGCTAAGGATCGGGGTACCTTGAACAGTGACAGGTGGGGAGGTGAGAATGACAGAAGGTCACTCGATTTGCTTCCTATCCAGTTCTAGGAAACCACACACAATGGGTGTCAGGCGGGCCAGGCAGGGAGCTTGGTCTTACCTGTAGGCCTCCCTCAAAGATGCCATTTGCTGACCCTTCGGGTCTCTACTTGGTGTCCTCAGTACAGTGAGTGAAGAACTTGCTCTATTCGTGGGCCTTGGCCACTTCAAGTTTCAAGACAGTTAGAAAGTGGCAGAAGGGTGCCCTGACTGGTGTGGCTCAGTGGGTTGGGTGTTGTCCTTACAAACCAAAAGGTCACTGGTTCGACCCCGGTCAGGGCATATGCCTGGGTTTCGGGCCAGGTCCCCAGTTGAAGGTGTGTGGGAGGAAGCCAATGGTGGTTTCTCTCTCACATAGATGTTTCTCTCCCTCTCTCTGTCCTTCCCTCGCCACCCCCCCTAAAAATAAGTAAAACCTTAAAAGAAAAAAGTGGCAGAAGGGTGTCTGTCCCAAACCTTAGAGGTATACAGGTAACTCAGAGCCACCCCAGGGCTTTTGCCAGCAACAAGTGCTTCATGAGTATCTTGTGTGCCCAGCTCTGTCCCAGGCACCATGGGTCATGCATCGTTCTAGGTTCTACCCCAACAGAGACAAAACAAAGATGAAGTGGGCAAGTAATACAAAACAGTTTGAAGAGTTACATAGTTAAGAACACTAGAATTTTCTAAAAAGTTACATATAATAGTGGACTCTGGGCTAAAAGACATCAGCTAGCTGTGTGACCTGGGGCAAGCCACTTGCCTTTTCTCTGCTTCACTTCCCTCCCTTGCAATAGGATGCTGGGCCGGTCCTATGCAACCTCTGTTACTTCCAGCTCTATAATTCCAGTCATCTGCGCTCACAGAGCGCCGGTTAGGGGAGGTGTCCTTGAAGAGGTAGGATTTGAGCTATGTATTGACAAGTGGAAGGAGGAGGGGCCCCACTGTAATCAAGGAAGCATTTCTTGGTCTGACAGTGGGGACTATAAATGTATTGTGAACCATGTGCCCAGGACTCCAAAGAGTAATTTCTCAGTCCTCATCATGGAAACCCTGTGAGGTAGGCACTGGTATTACTAGTGGAGCCATGGTTTGAATCCAGGTGGACTCTGACTTGCACTGTTATTTTGGAAAAAGGGATATTCAGACTTGTGGTTGAGGCGATACAAATTTGGGCCTGCCTGGCCCCACCTCTGCACTTCCTGGCCAAGGATGAGCCCAGCCGTACCTGTTGGAGGCCCCATCAACACCTTCCTGTCACACCACCAACCTCTTTGCTTAGAAAGCCCTTGCGCGGTGGATAGAGCCTCCCCAGAGGTCATAAAGCCTTCTTGGGGCCCCTTGTATATCGTAACAAGGGCTCAGCAGGACAGAGCTTGGCAAGCCCATTTGGAGATGAGCTAGATCCAGAGAAGTTCTATGGGCCCAAGTTGTGGACCCAATTGGACCAAAGGCAGAGAGAGCAAAGCCTAAACCAAGTCTGGTCTCCAGGTCAGCTCTACACGTTTCCACTGTGGGTTCTGGGGTAGGGGAGGCCAGCGGCCGCGCCAGATAATGGATTTCAGAGAAACTGGAGCAACCTTGCCTGACAGTGGAAGAATTCAAGCCGTAGTTGGAGACATTTCCGGTTTCTGCGGCCTCCAGTTCTTGGCCTTGCTTGTCTCCCCATCTGACTTGCATCAGACCTCCCCACATTCTGCCCCTGCACACACACACCCGGCAGGACTGACATCAAATTGTCATATGAACCAACTAAACCTTGTTCTTCATCTGTGAAGTCGGCGCAAGAACAGTAGTACTTCTCTCATGTAAAGGGTAATGGCTTCTCCAGCCCTCGCCCTCCTGAGCACTGGGGACCGACCTCCACACCAAGAGCCCCGCAGCGCTGGCTCTTGCCCGCGTTCCAGCCCCTTCTCTGGCAGCTCCTGCCGCGTCCCCTCCACTTCGTACCCGCCTCCACCACCTCCCACCCCACGCACAGCCCTCCACCCGTCCCTTAGGTGAGGGCGAAGGAAAGGTGGGACTTGAGTTGTTATTCCAAAAGAAGGAACCATGAATCTTAAGGTTAACCAGGTGTTTGGGTGACAGGCCTCGGGGCCCCGGGCGTGGGGAGCGAACCGACCCTGGCCGGCCCCAGGAACATCCGTCTCAGAGGGAGGCAGAAAGCGCTGGTTCCTGGTCTCGCGAAGCGGAGCACACAAGGTCAGGGCTGAGGCGGAGCTCTCCGAGGTGCTGAAGCCACCCGGATCTTGGTCCCGCGGGCGCCCGGGCCCTCCAGCTCCTCTCAGGCAAGGCTGCAAGTCCCCAGGCTCCGACCAGTGCGGTTCCAGGAGACCCCAAGAGACCAGTGGCTCGCCCTCTGGGGTCTTGTTCGGGGCTCCGCCCAGGTGACCTTGAGCTTGCCCTCAAAGAAATCGGTGAACTCGCCCTTAAGGGCTCAGCTGGATGGGCTGCGTATCCCTTCCCGGGCCTGGAGAAAGGGTGCGCACCCCTTCCCCAGCCTGGAGCGCGGGAGCAGGGAGCCGGGCGGGGTGGGGGGTGGCGGCGGGCGGGGGTTGTGTGCGATGGGCGGGCTCCTGCCTCCCAGGCGGACCTTCGCTGCTCTTCTCGCCCCAGCTCCCAGCCAAGCCCCGACGGCGCCCCTCCTCTCTAGCTTCGCAGGGGCCCACACGCAGCCCCGGGGTTGGAAACTGCCGGCCCTCGGCCCCGACGGAGCCGTGGCGGCGGAGCCCATCGCACCCATTCATAACCTGTTGGGGTCAAACGCTCGTGCCTATGAGGTCCAAGTGCGCACGGGGCCACGTAGGGAGTGAGATCCAGGCTGGGCGCAAGACAATCTCCTAGTCCCCGGTGCCTGGTCAGAGCGGAGGCGGGAAGAGCAGCCAGACAGGGCTGCCAGCTCTCAAACCCCCCCCACCAAGCCCGCGAGGGGGCGCCGCGTCCCCATGACAACGCGCCACCCCACCCCACCCCCAGCCTCCCGGAGGTCCGAGCCCCAAGCTAAGCAGCTCTTTCAACCGTGGGTGGTACCCCCACAGTGCCCTAGCGGGGAGCTGCCGGCCGGCTCCAGTGAGGGGCGCGCGTAGCTGGGGTCCCCGACGCCCTGGTGGTGCCCCCCGCGCGTCCTCGTTGGGTGGCCGGCCCCGGGCGGGCGGTGCGGCCCCACCAGGATTGGCTGCTACCCCGTGACATCACGCGGCTTGGGGAAAAGTGCGAGCGTGAGCGCAAGTCGGAGCCACAGCGCAGGGAGCTGCGGGCGGAGCAGGGGCCGCCCCTCAGCACCGCGTCCCCGCCCCCGGCCCGCGGCCCGGCTGCCCGCCCCGCCCGCTGGCCCGCGGGGCCGCCCTCCTAGCCCGCCGTCTGTCAGGTGCGAGTGGAGTGGGGCGGAGGTGTGTGGTAAGTGACTTCCGCGGCGGCGCGGGGGCGGGGGTACTCGGTTGGGGGAGAAGGATGCGGGGCTCCCGGACCCTCTGAGGCTCCTCGGAGGCTGGTCCGACTGAGACGGAGCCCCAGGCTGCTTCGGGGCGAGCGCAGTGCTGGGAGCCGCAGAGAGGACCGCTGGAAGGAAGGTTCCTCCAGGTGCGCCTCTGGAAGTCGGTAGGGTGTGCCGCTCTCAGCCCGCAAGGAGGCCGGGGGCAGCCGTCGGGGGCGGGACCCCGCACTCCAGCCCTCCCACTGGCGGCTCTGCCGGGCGCCGGGCGCTGGAGCCCCAAAGAGCCTTCCCCGCCTATCTCCCCGTCCCCCGTCCCTGCCAGCCCACTCCTGGCCCCGGAGTCCTCCAGCTGGCGACCTTGGACCCCGACGGAAAGCACCCCTGCCCTTTCTTGGCGCCCCTCCCCCATTCCAAGACTCCCCCTCCCCGCTGTTGCCCAGGTGCAGAATCGGAGATCCAGCTTTAAACCCGGACGCCCGTGGCTGGAGTGTCAGGAACAGTGTCTGCGCCAAATCCCCCGTGCCCTCCTATCCCCTGAATTCCTGAGTCTTCTCTCCCACTCCAAGGGCCACAGCGTTCCCGAAGCCCTAGAGTAAAAGCCTGAGAACCCCCCACCCCTCACTGTGTCCAGAGCACGCGCTCTTGTTTGATCCTGGAAAGGGGGATGGGGGATCTCGAGGACCCGGCAGAAAAAAAACCACACACACACAAAAAAAAAAAACCGTTGCCCACGCCCAGAGGCTGCAGGAACTGCAAGCTCAGGGCTTGGGTGAGGGTGGGGCACTGGAGAGACAGGGCCCCATGGACCACCGGGACAACGTGGAGGAGCCTCCAGATGGGCCCAGTAATAAGTCCCAACCGGACCCTAGAGGCCCAACCAATCCCTGGGCTTGAGAAACCGGGTGTCCCCTTCTAGACGCTGGGGCCACACGGTGCTTCCCCAGCGGGGGACAGGGCTAGGAGTGTGGGAGAAGAATCTTCACTGTCCATCTTCTGAGCCTCCTGGTTATGAGGGTGCTGCCCGCACTCTCTCACCGGCGCCCTTTGGCGATAACACGCAGCGGGCACTGTGAGCCGAGCCTGGTGCTCCGCAAGACCGACTAGGGGACTCCAGCAGCAGCCCCTCGACAGAAGTCAGTTCAAGGCTGCGACTCTCCACCGCAGCATTGGGGGCACTACACCACCGCGCACTCAGCTAACACGATGCCGCAAGTTCAGGGGGCCGTCGCACACTTCAGTGTAGTCTGGCCTTTCCTCTTGCCCCGGACTCTTTCCCACCCCACGGGCAGGGCGCAATCCAGACGCCGGCTCTTGGCCCGACTTGATCGGCGCTCAGACAGCCAAGATCTGGGTTGAATCTCCCCGCAGAGCTTTTGGAATGTGGCGGGTCACTTACTGTCGGCCCTGCGTTTGTTCGTGTACGCAAGCCCACAGGCACAGGCACACCCGAGCCGTGTGCAGCCCCCAGGCCACAGCACTCCAGGCACGCACACGCATGCACACGCACGTGTCCACAGGGAACGGGCATGCTCACGCACACACGGGGCGCTCTGGTATCCAGGCGTGGCTGAGCGCGCGCACACACACGCACATGCAGACAGCTACTAGCTTCTACTCGCGCTCCCCAGTAATCACACACAAACACGCACTCGCCTTCCCGTCCACGCGTTCCTCGCCAGGTGCCGGGTGGAATCTGGGTGTCCTTATTTTCCTACCACTGAACCCTGCGCGGCGCCGAGGGCAGCTCCCGGGCGGGACCGAGAGAGGGGATTCCTGCCTGGGGCCTCCTCTGTGTTCGCGGTCTTGTTGGAGTTGGGGGCGGTGGCCAAGATTGGGGGCCAGCTCTAGGTCCCGAGCAGGCACCCAGGGACCGACATTGCCATCTAGCGGTGCATACAGTCCTGGGCGGGGCTGCTCGCTTCACCAGATCCCAGGCCACCTGGATCCCAAAGAAAAGCGCCAAGGAGAGTTACGGCCAAGGTGTCTGCGGAAGACTCTGAGGGGTCCAGAAAGGCAGCTGCGGTGGAGGGCCGGCAGTCACTTCATCACGCCCTGCCTACAGCTGGCAGCTTCCCCAAGCGAGCCCAGAGCGAGACTAAAGCACCGGCCACCTCACTGGAGACAAGATGTCCCCAATGGAGACTAGAGATCTGTTATGGGAAAGTTAAGTGAGGGAGGGGGCGGAGCATGGGTGGGGACCCTACCCAAGACTCCCCCGATCCATCGCTTCTTATGTGGTTAAGCTGGGGAGAGCAGAGGCAGGAAATCAGCTGTGAGGCAGAAGCACCTCGGGGTTGAGAAGGTGGCTCCTGGGTTCTAATGCCATCCAACCCACCCCCCGACCCCCATCCACCCTGTCCCTACTTACACACTGAGTGCCTTTGGGCAGGTTAACTAACTGACATCATCTGTAAGAAGATCGACCTTTAAGATGAGGATACTAATATTACCTGCCTTTTCAGGCTGCCTTAAGGATTAAACCGGAGAATCTATACAAAAAGCTCAGAGGGATTCCTGACTCATTGTTAACACTCAATAAACAAGAGTGATTATGTTTTTCCTCTTTGGCACCTCCAACCCCCTTCTGATCTCGCTGGCTGGGCCCAGGCCCTGAGAGGCTGCTGGGAGGGTCTCCTTGGGGCTGGCTGACAGACTGCTTCTCCTGCCCACCTTGCACCTGTCTGCATGTGTCTGGGGAGGGCAGCCTCTCCAACCTGGTGCATCCGCCCTCCCAGCTCAGAGGGTGACAGCTGAGGTCTTATTTCAGAGGCTCTCACAGGTGAAGGGCACCTGGGCAAGGGGCATTATCTGGCCTTTGTTCTTGACTCACTTGTGACCTTGGGGGGTGACACCACCCATCTCTGAGCTTATAGTGAACGGAGAATTTGGGCAGATGACTTCAACCTACCAGGCCAGGAGGCTGGGTCTGTGTCTGTGATGGGGGTGGCGGGGGGGGGGGGGGCTGAGGCCAGGCTTGGAGGGTCACCCGGAGACTTGGCTCCAGCCTCCAGTAGAGTTCAGTTGCTGATCCCCATAGCTGCTCTCGCTGCTCGGGAGGGAGGTTGTTCCAGGAAGAGTCCTCTCTATCTTGCTAATGAGAGAGGTTCTGGAAGGTGAGGTGGCTTGTCCAAGGCTATGCAGCCAGATCCCTGCTGGCCTTGGAGCCCAGCTCCAGGGTGAGGGCTCTTCCCTCCCTGTTGCCTCTCCCTCTCCGTTTCTCTCTCACACAGACGCACGGAACTGGGGGTACGACAGTGGCTGGCGGGGCTGTGATGGGGCCCTTGTGTGTGTGTAATGGTGCCTGTGTTGGCGGGTGTCCAGGCACAGTGCACTGGGCGTGGGCCTCCCTCACATGTTTGGGAGAGGAAGAGGAGGAGGGGAGGTGAGGAGGAGCATGTGGAACGGAAGCCAGGGGTGCCCTCAGGGGCAGGCTCTCCTGCAGCAGCCCCTTTCTTCCCTCTGGGATACTGTCGCCCTTTGGGGCTGGACCTGGGGTGTCTTTCCTCAGTTGAAGAGCCCTGTGGGCTTCTGATGGCTCCTGAGTCTCAGCCCCTGGGTGCTGACAGACCCCAGGAGCCCTGCACCTCACCCCATGCCCTGCGGCGGGGCTGAGGGCTCTAGGAGAGGCAGTGTACCTCCCTAAGCCTCTCTGCATAGCACTCCCCTCCCCCTCAAGGCTCACAGCTCCACGCCACCGCCTCTGGCCCTGGGAGGCCTTCTCCCCGGGTAGGCTCACTGGCTCCTGGGACTCTTTGGTCCTCCATCTGCCAGAACTCTTAGCTCTGGGACAACATGACATCAAGGAGCTGTGGGATCTTGGTCCGGTTAACACCTCTGTGTCTCCATTTCCTTGTCTATAAGCAGTGAAAAACAACGGTGCCTACTTCATAGGTTTGTTGTGTGGATAAAATGAGTTAATACTTACAAAAAGTGTTGAAAGTGTCTGGCACTTGGTGGGATGAATGTTAGCTGCTAATATATACTCTTTTTTTGTCCCCAGTGCTTGCTATAGGGATTGGAGAGCAGGTCCCTGGTAATGTTTGCTTAAGAAATGACCAGCCCTGGCTGGTGTGGCTCAGTGGATTGAGCACCGGCCTGAGAACCAAAGGGTCTTCAGTTCGATTCCCAGTCAGGGCACATGCCTGGGTTGAAGGTCAGGTCCCTAGTTGGGGGCACACAAGAGGCAACCACACATTGATGTTTCTCTCCTTCTCTTTCTCCCTCCCTTCCCCTCCCTCTAAAAATAAATAAATAAAATCTTGAAAGAAAAACAAAAGAGAGAGAAATGACAAGGGCTGAATGAACAGCGCTGACCAGAGTCCCATGCTGACATCTGGGGACACTTGTCCCCTCCCCACTCCCTTTTCTGGGTCCCACCCACACTGGCCCTCTGTCCTTGCCTCACACATGCCTCAGGGCCTTTGCTCCTGCCATTGCCCTTGATTAGGCCACCTGCTGAAGCTCTTCATGGGGCTCCCTGTGTCACCATCCAGCTCGCCTCCTCGGAGAGGCCTTCACTTGTCAAGCAGCAGGGGCCACTGCTGCCTGTCCTCTGATTCACTCTGCCCATCACCATCACCCTGCCTTGTTTCCTCTCTAGCGCTTTTCTGTTGTTGCTCCTTCGTTTGTATGTCTCCCCTGATTGGATCGTAAACTCTGTGTGTGTGGAGTGGGGGGGTTGTGTGTGTTGCACCCACTCCTGTAACCACAGCCCCCAGAGCTCACTTGATAAATGATGCACGAACAAACGAGGAGGAGATGGGACGGAGTGGTCTGAGGGTGGGGTTCCTCTGCCCCCTTGACTCCAGTTTACCCAACATTACCCCTCTAATCCCCTCCAGCAGTTCACCTCTTCTCTCTCCCTCTCCTTCTCCAGACACTGCCCGCCCAGCACTGCTAACCAAAATGGCAAACTTCACACCGATTAATGGCAGTGCGGGCAACCAGTCTGTGCGTCTGGTCACATCAACCCATAACCGCTACGAGACAGTGGAGATGGTATTCATCGCCACGGTGACAGGCTCGCTGAGCCTGGTGACTGTGGTGGGCAACATCCTGGTGATGCTGTCCATCAAGGTCAACAGGCAGCTGCAGACAGTCAACAACTACTTCCTCTTCAGCCTGGCGTGTGCGGACCTCATCATTGGCGCTTTCTCCATGAACCTCTACACCGTGTACATCATCAAGGGCTACTGGCCTCTGGGCGCCGTGGTCTGTGATCTGTGGCTGGCCCTGGACTATGTGGTGAGCAACGCCTCTGTCATGAATCTGCTCATTATCAGCTTTGACCGCTACTTCTGCGTCACCAAGCCCCTCACCTACCCGGCCCGGCGCACCACCAAGATGGCGGGCCTCATGATCGCTGCTGCCTGGGTCCTGTCCTTTGTGCTCTGGGCACCTGCCATCTTGTTCTGGCAGTTTGTGGTGGGCGAGCGAACAGTGCCAGACAACCAGTGCTTCATCCAGTTTCTGTCCAACCCGGCGGTGACCTTTGGCACTGCCATCGCTGCCTTCTACCTGCCCGTGGTCATCATGACTGTGCTCTACATTCACATTTCCCTGGCCAGCCGCAGCCGAGTTCACAAGCACCGGCCCGAAGGCCCGAAGGAGAAGAAGGCCAAGACGCTGGCCTTCCTCAAGAGCCCCCTGATGAAGCAGAGCATCAAGAAGGCCCCACCGGGAGAAGCTGCGCAACAGCAGCTGCGCAACGGGCAGCTGGAGGAGGCCCCGCCCCCGGTCCTGCCGCCCCCGCCCCGCCCAGTGGCGGACAAGGACACTTCCAATGAGTCCAGCTCAGGCAGCGCCACCCAGAACACCAAGGAACGCCCACCCACAGAGCTGTCAACCACAGAGACCACCACACCCGCCACACCCGCCCATCGCCTGCAGCCTCGGGCTCTCAACCCAGCCTCCAAATGGTCCAAGATCCAGATCGTGACGAAGCACACAGGCAACGAGTGTGTGACAGCCATCGAGATTGTGCCTGCCACGCCAGCTGGCATGCGTCCGGCAGCCAACGTGGCCCGCAAATTTGCCAGCATTGCCCGCAACCAGGTGCGCAAGAAGCGGCAGATGGCAGCCCGGGAGCGCAAGGTGACAAGGACCATCTTTGCCATTCTGTTGGCCTTCATCCTCACCTGGACGCCATACAACGTCATGGTCCTGGTGAACACCTTCTGCCAGAACTGCATCCCTGAAACAGTGTGGTCCATTGGCTACTGGCTCTGCTACGTCAACAGCACCATCAACCCTGCCTGCTATGCCCTCTGCAATGCCACCTTTAAAAAGACCTTCAAGCACCTGCTGCTGTGCCAGTATCGGAACATCGGCACTGCCAGGTAGGCAGGCAGGGGTGCCATAGGAGGTGCTGGTGGTTGCGTGTGTGTGCTGGGGGACCACATGGCTCAGTTGCTGTAGGGCCAAGATTTGAAGGCGCCTCTCAGTGTTCATGATCGCTGACAGGGAGAACTGAGGTCCCGACAGCCTGTGAGGCTCCAGAAGAGGCTCTGGCTGGATTCAGAGGAAAGACTGGCTCTCTACTCAGGCTGAGGAGGGTCAGCCACAGGAAGTGTCTGAATCAGGCCTGCTTGGCCCATCTCTACTGCCCTGCCGCAGGGAGCTGGGGTGGGGGGCACTGACCTATGTGGGCCCCTGCCCCACTACGGCCAACCAGCATGGCTGAAAGAATGGACATCTGGAGGAGGGCAGAAGCCCAGGACCTCCTTGGGGTGAGCAGAGGTCAATGCTTGGGAAAGGAGGCTCAGGGAGGGAAGAGTAGGGTCCCCCATTCTGTTGTAATTGGTGCTTTCTGCCCCCCCTGCACCCTGCATGTAAGCTCAGCCCCCTCCTCTCAAATACCACACCAGGGGTAGAAATCTCTCCTTGCTGCAACTACTTAGCCAGGCACCTGTTGGATGGGTGGGTGGGCTGGGCTTCGGGGCACCCCCTCCTTCCGCAGCACAGCCCTGGTAACGGTCATGATAGGCTGGTGGGAGGGCGTCTCACTCAGGAACTGAGGTCCGGCTTCCGGTGGCCCCAGCCTGAGCGGAGAGCATCTGCCTGGTTCTGAAGAGCCCTCCCCTCCCCAAGGAGGGCTTGTGTGGGGTCTTGCATAGTGAAGGTGGGGCTGTGATGGGCAGTGGCCTCTGCAGTGTGCGGGAGGCCTGAGTCACCAGACAGAATAGGGGTGAACTTGACCCACACAGACTTCCGTGCCAGTGGGGGGAGGGGTTGTTAAAGCTGGCAAGCACCCAGTCTTTCCTCCCCATGGATAGAGCCTTCCTGATTGGCAGTGGGCTGGACCAAAGGACCTTTGCCTGGAGTGTCAGCTCTAGTGAGTCTTGTGAGTCCCCAGCCATAGTGTCGCCCCCAGAAACAAGGACTGAAAGGCTCAGGGGACTTGGTGGGGCATCCTTTCATGGGACAGTAGAGGGCTTTGAAAGAAACTTTCATAACTGCTGCTTTTCCTGGGGGGCACCAAGCCCCCAAGAAAGCCATCTTTTCCTCCAGCCTTCTCTTCCCTCCACCATCTCCCACTCCCAACAAATTACCACAGCAAACTCCCCAGGAAGGAGCTTTTATATATTAAAAGGAAGAAAGAAAAAACCTTTTATTGGGAGAAAATGAATTTATTTGTTTCTTAGCAATGGCATCATTGTGGGTAAGGACAAAAGGGGCACGGGAATGAAATCCCTTGGGGGACACTCAAGCTGCCCAGCACCCCTCGTCCCTCCCCACTTGGGGCACTTGGGGTTGGGGTGGGAAGGCAAGGGGAACAGGCAGGGCACGATTGATAAAGCTGATAAAGCTGAAGTACAAAAGGCACTGGTGGGTTATATCTTGGGCCTGTGGGAGAGCAAGGATGTGGGCCAGGGGCTCTTTGGCATTCAGGCCTGGCCGCTTAGTCCTTTCCTTTCCCTTTCTTGGCTGTAAAACAAAAAGAAACACCGTCAGGAGAGTTCATTCAGGTGACCCAGTCAAGATCCCTCTACACATCAGGGGAAGAACTTCTGCCCCCTAGTGGTTGCCAACCAGCGGACCAGAAAGCGGGAGGGATGGGGCAGCCATTATGCGGCGGGCCCTTTCACTCTCCCGCAACTGAAACTAGCACTGGGGAGTAGATCATCTTCCAGTGTCGGGTCCCAGTCCTGGTCCCGACAACCTCGGACAACGGCGCCCGCCTCCTCATCTAACGGTGGGCGGATTCACCTTTGCCCTGCTGGCCTCTGGGCTGCGGGGAGTCAGGAATAAGGTAAGGGATAGAGGAAGTAGGAACAGTGTAGTCCTTCCATACTGCAAAGGGCAGAGCTGACCAAACGCTCCAGCGGGCTGGACAGGTGACAAAGCCAACCCCTCCCAGGACTCTCCCAGGACCCTAAGCCAAATGCTCCAAAAGAGCAGGGTGAATGTCCTTACAGGGGCCAGAGGGTTTACTGTCTCCTGAGCACCTTCTGTGGGTCCGTGCCCCCCTAAGTCGTCTCTGCAGACAGGTAAACAGTGCAGAGAATGTCAAGAAACCACTCACCAGGGCCCCAAACCGCAGGCTTAACCATCCCGCTCACGGGTGGGGGCAACCCCTGCCACGACCCTGCCCCTCTCCCATGGCTGACCTTTGGCCTTGGCTTTGGTCTTGGGGGTGCAGGGTTTGGTGACGCGGATGGTCTCCTGGCACTGGGCATTGTACCGCGCCTTCTTCAGGGTGCCTTGGCGGGTTTTGGTGCCAGAGCCCCCATCACAGGAGCCCCAGCTCTCAAACTTGTACTTGCAGTCGGCTGGCGGGAGAGAGGCCGGGGTCAGAACTGGGCGGCCCGCGCCTCCCTCCACTGGTCTGCCCTGGTTTCAGTGAGGCGATACCCCCTTCCCTGTTCTCCACCTGTGCCCCACCTCACCTCCAAACTCCTTCTTCCAGTTGCATGGCACCCTGCACCGGATGCGCTGAGTCTGGGCCCCGCAGGTACCTTCACGGAAACCCGCGCCACAGTCCTTGTTGCTGGGGGTGCAGGGCCCCCAGGTCCACTCTGCGCACTCGCTCCCCGGGCCGCCCTTTTTCACTTTGTCTAAAACGCATGGGGAACAGAGCTCGGACCGGGGACCCCTAGAGACTCGCACGGGGGCCCCTCCCTGGGGTCCTGGCCTCGGAACCCAGGCGGTTGACCCCGGGCTGCCGGCCTCACTCGCCCGTCTCCAGCCCTCCTTCAATCCCCGAAACCTCACATTACCTTTCTTTTTGGCCGCCGCGGAGGTGAGTGCCAGCAGGGTAAGGAGGGCGAGGAGGAGGAAGGCTCGGTGCTGCATCCTGGGGAGAGAGCAAGGGTCAGGGTTCCCCGCCCGTCCCCTTCCCGACCGGGGCAGCCGCGTGCACGCAGCTCTCCCCAGCTTTCCCGTTTTCCAGGCCCAAAGGCTCGGGCTGCTCACGCGGCACGGGTAAACTTGAGGGGCCGACTCCTGGCCGCTGGCCGGGGCGCACGGCCGGGAGGCGGCCCCCCGGGGGATGCTCGGAGCCCGGGACGCGGCTCAGACCCCCACCCTGCCTCCAGCCCCTAGGTGCACAGCGGCCCCTCCAGCCCCGCGCACTCACTCACTTGCTGCCAGGGCTGCTTCGCTCCCTCCCGCGCCGGCCCCGTCCTGTCCCGCTCCGGCCGCTGCGGCCCCTTTTGTCTCCAGAACCGGTCTGAGCCGGTCACATGGGCCCCCGCCCCCCCACCACTGAGGAAGGGCCCGCCCCGCCCCCTCCCCTTAAACCCGCGCCGCCCCCCGACCCCGGCGTCCCCGCCTCCACTCCCGCCTTGCGTTCCTGGCGCCTCCACCCCTGCTTCCCGCCGCCTGTCCCCGTACCTCGCCGGTGTCCTCAGCTCTCAGACGCCTGGCTCTCCTGGCCCCCCATCCTCTGCGCCCAGGGTCTCCCAGCCCTCGGCCTCCGTCCTGCCCTGATCCCCCCGTCCCCGGCTCCAGCTTTCCACCCTCGCCCTCGGTCCCCTCCCAGGGGCCGTCCCCACTCCCAAAGGACGCGAGTCTCCCTTCTCGGCGGCAAAGGCTTCGATGGAGACCAGGAGGGAGCACGGAGTCCCGGTGTGTCACTGGGCCCGATGCGGGCCTCGCGTTTCAGCCTGCGTGCGGCTCCGTCCCCCGAGCCCCCGGTGCCCTCCCAGGACCCCCAGGGCCCCCCTTGCTGCTGGAAAGGCGTTCTCCCTCGTCATACAGCTTCGCAAAGTGTGCAGGGACGTGCTTTGCTCGGTTGGGAGCCTGGGACAGGAACCCCAGAGAAAGCATGTGGGACCGGGGGTGGGGGTGCTGCGCCTTTGCTGGAGCGCAGGTTTGCAGGGGTGGGGGAGCTGGAGAAGGAACCCGCAGGCCTGCATTTAGTAAGACGTGGAGCTGACAAGAGCCGTCTGAGAAGTTCCAGACCCGGCCTCAGCACACACTCACCCTTTTGACCCCAGGAGGCTGGGGAGCACTTCACTCATCCACCTCCACAGCGGAAGCACTGAGGCCTGGGGGAGGGGCTTGCCCAAGGCCACAGGGCAAACGGCCCGTGAGTCCAGCCCCTCCACCCCGCCCCACTTCTCTTTCGCTTTCATTGTTAACGTCCCTGCGGGAATCAGGAATCGGGAGGAACTCTGCGCCCCCCACCCCCACCCCAGCTCGGCAGCCTGGCCGAGGGCAGGCCCTGGGACCCCAGCCCCGAATGAGAACCAGGACCCCCCCAGAAAAGTGTCTGGGTCCACGGTGTCCAGTCCCACCACTCTGAAGATAACCCAGCAGACCCAGCTGTTTCTGTTAAGACCTCTCCCTCAAAAAAAGAAACGCAGAAAGGAAAAAAAAATCCACTTTACTGAATCACGCAGCTGTAAACAAGTCACTGTGAGAATCCCACCTCAACCCCCAGACCACACAGTCCTCGATGAAATGACCGGGGAGGGTCGGTGGGTAGGTGCCAAGCAGGGCAGCAGGCAGGCAAATGCAGCAGGTTTCTGGGAGGAAGCCCTGGGCAGGGTGGGATCAGGGCAGCAGTGAGGAATCAACTCCCAGGAGCCGCGGCAGCAGCCTGGAAGGACCGGGTGACATAGGAAGGGCTCCTGATAGGGCTTCCAGCCCCTCTGCCACCCGCCTCTGGCTCCTAAACTCTTGGAGGGCACCCACTTAGAGTGAGGGCCGCCCTGCAGTGGTGCAGCCCCGGCCGCCAAAGGCCTGCCCAGTCCAGTCCAGTTCCTGCTCCCCTGTGGGCCTCCAGGTCAGGCCGGGGCTCGGGGGGGGGACAGGTGAGATGCCCCAGCTCCTCAGAGTCCAGCCCCGGGTTCGGGCGGCTCCTCAGGGGACAGCACGGGGCTCCTTCCCTGGAGCATGGGTCACCCCGTGGCTGTCCTACTGGAATGTGGCAGTGAGGTGGGCGAGGACGGGGCTCCTGCTCTGAGCGGGTCCTGCCCCTCCTCCGCGTCGGCCTCAGCTACACAGCTGTCTCCTGGTCCTCCCGCTGGATCATCTGGTAGTGCTGTCGGTTCTCCAGGTAGGCGGCCAGCTCCGTGTCCTGAGCCTTCTCTGCCCGCTGCCGGGGAGTGTCGCCCTGGAGGGAGGAGCCGTGATCAGGCTTAGGAGAGGGCAGGCCTCTTCCCTCCGGCTGTGGGTGGGGGAGGGAAGGCATGCGGCGGCTGAGCCAGCCCCAGCCCTGCTGGCTCGGGTTTCTTTTCTTTCTTGTTTTGAGAGCACACGTATTAAAGCTGGGACAGTGAAACAGGAAGGGCTTAGGGTAGCAGCAGCAACGGGAGAGAGCCTGGGCGGGGCTGCTCTGGCTCTCCAGGAATGCTATAGGGAAGAAGCGAGCCAAGGAGGGGCTGCTGTCAGCTCACTGGAAAGTCGGGGAAAAGGGGGCCTTGGAGCAGGTTCAGGGGCTTAGCCCGGGACGAGCTGCCGCTGCCTGCTGCTCCCCTGGTTGCAAGTCTCGTGAGGTCCCTTAGAGTTTAGGAGACGCACACCTGCAGGGGAAGAATAGGGGGAAGGAAATGGTGCTCCGGGGAAGGGAAAGGTGCTCCCGGGAAGGAAAGCACACTGGCTCAGGTTCCGTAAGGTTGAGGAAGAGCTTCAATTCCCCAGAGGTGGCCGTCTCCGGAGGCTCCCCTCTCACGAGGGCTCAGGCCTGGGAGAGAGAGCATCGGACGTGCCTGTGTGGCCTCCCTGCCCACCTGTCAGCCTGCTCACCTGTGGGTCCGTCTTCATGAGCGAGGCCCCTGCCTCCACGATGTAGTGGCAGATGGTGCGCTGGCCCAGGGCAGCTGCCTGGTGCAGACACGTCTCCCCGCTGGGGGAACAGGGGCTGGCTGTGGACCCCATCCAGTCCTCTGGGCCCTCCCAGCCATCTCCCAAGGGCCATCAGGAAGGGCAGGAAGTTTGGGGCCCTGGGGCATGGGGGGGTGGCACAGAGGATAACAGATGTGGCCAGGAAGGGTTCATGGGCTCCCACCCGACAAAATGAGAGGGGCTGGATAGACACTGGGCGGCTCCGAGGGTAACCAGGGTCCTGCACTGCCAGACACTCACTTTTCCTCTACAGCATCCAGGATCTCTTGAGGAGCTGGAGGACAGGGGAGGGGCAGGTGAGCGAGGCCTGGCAGCCTCTCCTCCTTGCACCTTGGCCCAGCCCAGGGGCCCCAGGGGTGCAGCTTACCGTGGTCCAGCAGGTAGCGGACCACTTCCTTGCTGCCAGTGCTGACCGCATGGTGCAGAAGCGTGCGGCTCTGATGGTCCCGGTGCATGAGGTCACCCCCGGCTCGGTGCAGCTCCTGGAGCTGAGGGCAGGAGCAGGGCTGGGCTCCTCTGGCCACCCTTCCCAGCCCCAGAAGTATCCCCCAAATCACACGTGGGCCACAGGCCTGACACCAGCATGCCTGCACACGTCACTCCCTAGGGGCTGCTGTGGGCTTTCTGGGGTGTCAGGGGAGCGACAATGGGCTCATCTCAGCCTAAGTGCGCACAGGCCCATAGGAGCACTGACGCCGCCGCCCTGGGGCCTGCGGTTCCTCTAAGACTCACTCCTTCCTGAGCACCAGAGCTGGGCGCACTGAGCTAGGAAGCCCCATACAGGGGCATGGATCGTGGGCTGGATGGGGCAAGGCGGAATGGGACAATCGCCAAGGAAACCCTACTGAGGGCAAGAGGACAGCAGATGACTGAACCTGAATGGGCAGCTCTGGGCTCACCGGATGCACCGCTGCCCACGGGGGTGGGGGGTGGGGTGCCAAGGGAGAGAAGCTGGAGCCAGGGCGCTGGTACCTTACAGAAGTCGTTCCTCTTGGCAGCCTCAACCAGCTCTTCACCTGCCAGAACAGCTGCCCGTTACCCTCCAGGGCTGGAGGCCCGGGCTTGTGTTGGTGCGTGAACATACGGGTGACGTGCAGACAAGGGGGTGGCCGGGCCTGTGTGCTGGGGGCTGGGCTCATAGGGGCCGCGACCGTGTGCATCGTGATAGTTATGGCCGCATGAGGCGGTGTGCGGGCCCCCCTCCCCACCAGCCTCACCCCTATGACCTGGGACAGACCTCACCTTTAGGGGGCACTGCATCCCCTGGCAGTGACCTAAAAATAGAGCGGGATGAGATGTGACGTGGCCGCCGCACAGGCCAGCTGGTCACCCTCCCAGCCCCAGAGAGGGGCGCCCTTCATTCTTTCAATGGTTTATTGAGTGCCTGCTGCAGACCAGGTGCTATTCTAGGCACTGGGGATGCAGCAGCGACCACAGTGACGGAGAACTGGCTCTCAGGGAGCTCACACTCTAGCCAGGAACACGACCAAGTAAACGAATAAATAAAGTCTTTTGAGAGCAGGAAGTGCTATGAAGAATACAAGATGGGGAAGTGTAACTCAACGGCGACCTCGGGCCAGACCGGGTTCCCCAGGAGACTCCCCCAGAGGGTGGCAATGAGGGGGCGGCTCTGCGAGGCGCGGGGCGTGTGAGGAACGAGGCCGCGAGGGCGAAAGCAGAGCAGGCGCGCCCGGAGCCTCCGAGAGCCGAGAGGCGGGCACGGCTGGGCTGTGGGGACGGAGGGGAGGGGCAGGCTCAGGCTGTGCGATGAAGTGGCCTGATGCGACCGCAGGGCACTGGCAGAGGCCCTGGGCTGGGCAGCAGCATCCGCAGCCTGTAGGGGTGGTGCGGTCAGGCGCTGGGGGGAGGGACAGGACCTGCTGAAGGGCTGGATCTGGGAGGGGGAGCTGGTGGGGACCACCAAGGCCGGCCGCTGGAGTGCTAGGCTGGGTGCTGGTTTGTAGGTGGGACGCACAGCCAGGGCCCTGGAGGAGCCCTGGGACTCACCGGGGTGTGGGTGAGCACGGGGAGGTAGGGAGAGGAGAAGTGGGGGTTGGGAGGTCAGGACGGGCTGATGCCCCCAGCAGCTCTGGGTCCAGGATGTAAATCTCGTCCTGGGCGATCTCAGTCACGTAGTTGAGGTGTTCCTGTGGGTAGGGAGGCCAGGGCCAAGTGTCAGGGCAGCCGATGAGGGGGTGAAGGGGCCTCAACACTAGCAGACTTGGAGAAGCCTCTGCTGTGAACACTGGCAAGAGGAAGCCAGGCAAGTGACCCTGCCAGCCCTGCTCGCCACACAAGCCCTCTGTGTACTGGGCCCACCAGCTTGCCAGCCCCTTCCCACGTATACACGTTCACCAAGGAGCCCGGGCCCTGGCCAGAGGTGCTTCTCCTCTGTCTTCCTGGGCAGCCCTGCACTGCGAGGCCCTCTCACCCCTCCAGCAGCAAGCTTTCCTGGCACACAGCTCCCTTCCCCTGCTGGCACCGCCCCTGCGCACTAGTCCAAGGGAGGGCCGTGCCGTCCAAGGACAGGTGATGTGAACGCGCTACGGAACACGAGGATGGGGTGAGCTGCCTGTGGAGGGGCGGGCTAACGGAGAGGAGAGGCGGGGTGTCCTGGGAGCAGCTGTGGATGGAGCAGGACGGAGAGAGCTCACCTGGGCCCGGTCAATCCTGTAGAAGCGACTGGCAGTGGTGGCTGTAGGGGAGACACTGAGTTGGCTGAGGATACAGGAGGCCCTTGTCCAGGCCCAGGTCTCCTGCTGCCCCAACCCAGGACTCCCCAGGGAGGAGGCAGGACATGGCTTAGGGCTGCCAGGAGCTTGCCCTTGAGGGCCACTCACCGTCCAGGAAGCACCACTTGGGGGACAGTTTCTGGCAGGTTGGGGACTTTGCTCCAGCACCTTCAGGCTCCTGTTGAGAGAATCAAAGGTCACGATTGGGGGAGACCAGAACCTGGATCAGGAAGGAACAGCGGGCCCCCACCTCTACTGCTTACCTGCTGGAGCTTCTCGATGTGGGCACGGCAGAGCTCTAGGTCACTGTCTCCGGGTACCACCACAGTGCCCAGTGGCACGGCTGGAGGACAGAGCAGGCTGTCAGCAGCTGGCCGTGGCCCCTGTGCGCCCCGCGCCCACCCCGAAGCCCTGCCCGCCACTCACAGGCCTCCTTGAGCTGCTCCTTGTCGTAGTGCAGGGCCTCGTAGTCGTGCATGCTCACCCTGCTCACCTGGATCCGCAGCTGCTCGGGCACCGGCTGCTGGCTGAGGGCGGGGGCAACAGGCGGGGGTTCGGCGTGGGCCCTGCCCGGGCGCCTGCCCAAGTGCCCTCTCCCAGATGCCCCGCGGCAGTGGGGGCTGCTAGCCCCTTTCCAGCTGGGGAAACCTAGGCTCAGAGAGGGGCCGGGAAGGAGGCGTACTCGCTGTGCAGGGGGGCGGCGCTGCGCCGCTTGGCCTTCTGCACCATGGTGGCCTGGTTGCGCAGGGCGATGCGGATGCGCGAGGCGGCCAGCTTGCAGGGCTCGCCATCTACCTGCACGGGGATGGCCTTGGACGTGGTGAGCACCACCTCACGGCACTGTGTCAGCCGCTCGCCATGGCCGCCCACCTGCAGCGCTGCCTGTGGGCACAGAGGGCGCAGGTCAGGGGCCAGGGTGATGTGGGGGGCCCTGAGCTCTGGCCAGAAAACAGGGAGTGGCCCCAATGGAGAGGGGAGGGAGGGTGAGACCCCAGTCAGAGGGGGTTGATGAAAGCGTCCCCACAGACATAGAGGTTGAAAGATTCTCCTAAGTCAGAGAGAGGAGACAGTGAGCCCCCATCCAGGGAAGCGAAGCTTGCTGACGCCCCCTTTCCATCTCGGAGCTGCGCTCCTGGGCACCATAGCGCCAGGGCCAGGTACGAAGCAGAGCTGGGCCTCTAGGCAGGCCCCATGCGGGCCCACTCACCAGGGACGTCATGGTGAAGCCAATGACCTCAAGGTAGCCATCATCGTGCCGCTGGGGTTCGAAGTCGTGGTGCTCCCCAGGGTGGCCCCAGGGCATGGTGCCTGCACAGTACCTGGGGGCGGGGGGAACACGGCAGGCTTCAGAGGACAGTCCTGTGGGGTGGGGACAGCAGGGCCCACAGAGCCCTCCCTCCTCACCTGGGGATGTTCAGGAAAACAATGCACTGGGGTTTCAGGTCCTGGATCTTGGGGGTCAGGTCAGTCCCATCACACTGGAGGCAGGAACAGGGAGGGTGTTGGGGGAACATGCATGGTGGGAGGCAGCCTCCCTCCCAGCCGGGCCAGCCCGCTCTGTCTGCAGCTGGGCCCGCTCACCACCACTCGGATGTGTTTGGCCAAGTCCCTGGAGCTGCCCATCAGGAAGTCAGAGAAGGCTGTCTGTGGGAGACAGAGGCATCATTACCTGGTGACAGGGACCATCCCTCACCCCTGCCTGGCAGGGGTCCTGTGGCCTGGTAAACACAGGTGGACAGGGGGCAAGGGAAGAGGGGTGTTGCTGGGCTGGCAGATTCCAGACTCACCCCTGCATAGAACATCTTGTTTCGAAAGCGGCTGTTGAATTTCTCTGGGTTGGCCTCTGGGTGGCGACAAAAAATAGGGGGGCAGTTGGTCATTCTGGGTCTGCTGGGGCTTCCCAGGCTGGGGTGGGCGGGGAGGGCTGGGAATGGATGCCTTTTACTGGTGGGGATAAGGTCTGACCCTCTGAGGGACACTCCTATGTCCCTGCCTCCCCAGCCTCCCAGGGCCTCCTCAGCAAGAGACTGCCAACCTCGAGACTCATGAAACTCCAGGGTGACGTGGGCATCAAAGCCCAGGCTGAAGTAGTTGTTGAAGACGTCCAGAGGCAGCTGGAACAAGGTCAAGGGACCGGCATAAGGGTCAGGCCTCAGACGTGCCTCCCTGCTCCAGCAGCCCCAGCCCCAGGCCCAGCCCCAGCCCCAGCCCCAGGCCCAGCCCCAGCCCCAGCCCCAGCCCAGCCCCAGGCCCAGCCCCAGCCCCAGCCCCAGCCCCAGGCCCAGCCCCAGCCCCAGCCCCAGGCCCAGCCCCAGGCCCAGCCCCAGCCCCAGCCCCAGCCCCAGCCCCAGGCCCAGGCCCAGCCCCAGGCCCAGCCCCAGCCCCAGCCCCAGCCCCAGCCCCAGCCCCAGGCCCAGCCCCAGGCCCAGGCCCAGGCCCAGGCCCAGCCCCAGCCCCAGCCCCAGGCCCAGCCCCAGCCCCAGCCCCAGCCCCAGGCCCAGCCCCATGCTCGCTGCTCACTCAGCCCACGTTTTCAGAGGCCTTTCCTACAGTTCGCAAGATCTATCAGGAAGCCCTTCCCAGCCCACCTGCCCACCTCAGGCTCCGCCCCCTCGGCCGCCCTCACTGCCCCGTGCAGAAGAGCAGCCCCAGCCCCCGGGCATCCTCTCCCCCAATGTGTGTATTCTGTAGGGGCTCCACAAGCAGGGCTTTGTCTTGCTCACGCTTAGCACAGTGCCTGGCAGGTGGCAGGTACTTAGTAATCACTGGCCAAGCGGCTGAGTAACAACAGTCTTGTGACGTGAGTACCGTTATTCTCATTGTACAGATTAAGAAATCCAAGTTTGGAGAAATGGAGAAACTCATTCAAGGCCTCAGGACAAGCAAGTGGGAAAGTGGGGCCCAGACTGAGTCTCCTGGGAATTCCAGACACGGGGGTGTGGAGAGGCCCCTGGCACCCACCACCCGGCCCTGGCCGACCTACCCGGTCAGTGGCGCCCTCGTCACGTTCCTCAGGCCCTGCCTCAGGGTTGGGCTCTGCGCGGAGGTCCCAGCGGTCCAGCTGCACCACGTTCCCCTCCTCCACGTGGGACAGGATCTTGGACACGGGCTCGTCTGTGTAGCCCTGGTGGGTGGAAGCAGAAGCTGAGCCCTTCCTGGGGGCCGGGCCTCCCCCACCACACAGAGCCCCCTGGTGGCCCCACCTCCCACAGGTGCTCACCCCGCCCCAGTTGAGGGTGCGGGCCAGGTCGTTGCCAGTGCCCAGGGGCAGGATGGCAACAGGCGGTGGTGGTTTTAAGCGCAGCTGGTCTAGGGTGGAGAGGATCCAGCCAACCTGGAGGGGCAGAGCAGAAGGGGCCGGGTCAGGCCGGCTGGGCCCAGGGCCAGGCCCGCCCAGGAGAAGCGGGAGGACTCACCGTGCCGTCACCCCCGCACGCCAGGATCCGCAGGTTGTGCACTTTGCGGTACATCTCCAGCCTGCAGTCAGGGGACAGCAACGGTCAGGGTATGTGGACAGGGCCCCGGGCACCAGGCAAGCCCCCGCCACTGTCCCCGCAGACCCTTTGCCAGCACTTACGCTTCCTTGGGCCCTCCCTGGCTGAGGTCAAAGACTTGTCGGGGATTGAGGTACCAGAGGAAGGACTGGATGATTTTTGCACCCTGCGGGGAACCAGGAGCCAAGAGGGACAGGGAGGAGGCAGTCAGGGGTGGCGGGCTGAGGCAGGGAGAAGCACAGGGAGAAGGCTGTGGAAACCAGGCCCAATTAGGGGTAAGGGATGGACACAGGATTAGATTTTTCTCAGGATCCCTGGGAAAGAGATGGGGCAGAAGCCTGAAACGGAACCTGGAACAGCTGTGGGTTCTGGGGCAAAGAGGGGCAAGAAACGACCCCACGCCTCCCCGCAAGCTCTCTGTGAAGCAGGGAGGCTATGTGTACCTGGTTGCCCCCACTCTTGGGGTTCACAAACACCAGCAGGGGCTTCATGAGGGGGGATGGGGTGGGCCTGATGATGAAGGGTCTCCAGCGGCCCTCCTTGGAGACAGAGAGAGCCTGTGAGGCTCCTTCCAGTCCTGGAGCCTCCCACCCCACCCCTGCCCCACGCTCAGCAATACCCCTTCTGGGGGCCCCTCATGTGCCACCTCTGGGCCAGACCTTATGCTGGGCCAGGTCATAGGGAGGCAATTCAGATCTGACCTCCCACCCTCTCCAGGGCCCCAGAGCCCAAACCGATCCACCAAAGGCTGAGCCAGTGGCATCAGCCCAGGGGCTTGTCCAAGAAACAGGCTCCTCTCTCTCCTGTCCCCTTGAGCTGCCCGCCTGGCCCCAGGTCTAACCTCGGGACCTTTCTTGCTGGATTTCCTCTTGAAGGATGCTCTCTTTTTCTTCTTGCTTGCCTTGAGGGTGTTCTGCAAGAGAAGCAGGGGCATTGGTGACAAAATGGGTGGGCTGGGGTGGCTGGCAGACCCCAAGCCGGGTGGGGGATGTCCAGGGTGCAGGCAGGACCCACCTGGGGCCTGCGGGCACGGAGGATCCAGGTGGGCGGGATGACGACAGCTGCATGGACCCCCAGGGAACATGGCTCCTCGATCTGCTGCAGCATGAAGCAGGACACCTTGCTGTGGTACTAGGGGGCGGGGGGTACGTGGCTGAGCTGCACCGAGCTGAGCCCTAAGACCCCAGCCCAGCGCCCGGGGATGGCCCACAGGGCAGGGCAAGCACCACTCACTGCTTGCTTGCACCAGGAGCAGCTGATGGCCACAATCTCCTTGCTGTGGAAGGTGAACTTCTGCTGGAAGCCCTGAGATGGACAGGGTGGTTGGCGCACGAGGGGCAGACACAGCCCCTCTGCTGTTGTCAATCTCTCTCCATTGGGAGCACATTTTTAAAAATCAAGAAAACTATAACATAAGCCCTTAAAGCAGGGAGGCTTAGCCAGGGGCCTGTGCCTGTCTAGGGAACCGCAGAGTGAGGGCTGTGCCCTTGAGTCCTGCGGGAGGGGCCACAAGCTAACTCCTGCCTGACTCAGCCCCTCCTTCCTGACCCCAGTCCCAGCCAGGCTCCCCCCTAGTCATCCCCTCGGGCACGCCACAACATTTACTGAGGGGCCTACTCCATGCCAGACACTGTGCTGGGCACCGAGGCAACGGAGAAAAGGGGGACCAGTGTCCCAGACCACAGAGGACCTGCATTTCCCGAGGGAGGCAGACAAGAAGTAAACAGCGAGTAAGGAACAAAGTCACTGCGGACAGCGCTGGGGAAGACCACCTGCAGTCTGTCTTCAGGGCGCCCCTCCTCTCGGAGGGCAAAAACCCACCGCCCAGCTCAGTGCCCCTCACACAAAAGGCACGCAGGAACATCTGCTGAAGCAAAGACGCAGCCTACAGGCCCCCGAGCGGCCCAGGCACTCTGCACTAGAGGCAGCTCTTCCTCCCCGCTCAGCCCGGACAGCGGGCATTTTGGAGCTGACTGTGCCCTGCAACCTGGCTGAGAGTGAGCTTGGGACTCTGCACTCTAGGGACACAGGGATGGACAGTCCCCACTGGGTACACAGCATGGGGCCCGGGGGCCGCAGAGCTCAGACCCAGGGGGCGGCAGGCAGGGCCGCTCACCTTCCCACAGTGCCGGCACTTGCCGTCCTGCCGTCGCCTGTGTACCCAGTGGTGCCGCACGAAGGTTGGCTGGTGGAGGAGCAGAGAGTATCACTGGAGTGAGAAGTGGCGGGAACAAGCCCGGAGCACGGCCTGCACCCCTCAATATGTTAACGATGAGGAAGGGGGGCTGCAGGCAGCTCCAGTGCGAGACCAAGGGGCTGGAAACTTCTCTCTGTGGCCCGGGGCGGGGTTCAGGCTCAGAGGAGGGACAGAAGAACATGGAAGCAGGCGGTACCTCACCCCCTCTGTGGGCAGGGCCAGCCACACCCTCCCCTTTGAGACCCTCCCAGAGTGTCATCCCGGGCACAACCCTGGGTCCCAGGGCAGCCTAGAAAGAGCCGAGCCCTCTGGTGGCGCTCGGGAGACACTGCAGAGATGTCCACTCAGGAAACGTGGGGTCTCCTTGCCCCTCAACTACCTTGGGCACTTACCTCACGGACATTCCTGGACCCTGATTCACGGAAGGACGGCTTACAGCGAAAATTGATCTGTGAAAGATGACAGTGACCACCAAACGTCAGAACCTCCTGCCTGAAAGGGTCACTCAGTTATCCTCACAAGGTGGGAAGAGCTCCAAGGGGTGCAGGGAGCCCTCAGAACGTGAGACGCCTCTCAGAAGCCCTCCTGCCTCCTCCGCCTCTCCACTGGCCAGGGAATCCTTCCTTTCTCTGCCCGCCTTGGGACTGGGGACAGACGGGGAGTTTGCTCCCCATCTGCCCCACTAGAACGGCACCAGGGCTCCCTCCCACATTCTCCCTTGACCTCCAGCATTCCCCACCTGCAGGCCCCCCAGTCCTTGCCTGCAGACCTGTGCTGACTGGTCCCCGGAGACTTTTAGCTAGTCTGTGGAACCCTGGTTTGACTCTCGCTTTCAGGGGTGAAGAAGGGCCTGTGATGCCTGGGGCTGCCTTTGCTTCTCTTTTCTTAACTGTCCTGCATCGCCCTTAGCCAGGTCGTAGGAAAGCTCCATTCTCTGGGTCCGGGGCTGGGGATGCACACCCTGTCCCCCTTGTGCATGACATTCCTAGTCCTCCAGGTTCTCCCGTGTGCTGGTCTGGGTTTCCGCTGCCAGGGGAGCCCTGATTGGCTATGGCAGCCCTCCCACCCTCGGCCTGGATCCTCCCGCCCAGCATGCCGGCCGCCTCCCTGCAGAAGCGTGGGGTCCAGCCATGCACCCAGCTCCAGACGCTGTGGACAATGGACTATGGGAAAAGGTCTCTACAGCAGCAGTGTGTAGGGGACCGAGCCAGGTTTTGGAACTGAGCCCCCCGACAGCTGAGTTATGCAGCTTCAGCAAGGCAATGGCCCCTTCTAAGTGCTGGGTCGGATAAGGATGAAGTGGTGTCATGGCCACTGTTTATTAATTCATGCTGCTGAGTAGCAGTCACTGTGCCTTACTCTGGGCAGTGGGGATGTAGCAGCTGCTCAAGCGGGGAAGCCAGGATTCAAATGTGGGCATTGTGGCTCAGTGGTGCTGAGCTCTTCACCGCAACACACACAGGGGCACCCCTGGCAGGCACTACTTATATGTTGCATGCAGACACATGTGTGCTCTGACAGGGCTTTAGTACTGGGGGGCGGGGGGGCGGGAAAGGCTGAGCAACCACACTCACTTTCTCCAACTGTTCGATGCAAGGGGTGTGCACCACAATCTTGCAGGCTGCACACTTTCTCCGGGGCACTGATTTCTGCTGTAGGAAAGAGAGGGCCCCTGAGGCACCGGGTAAGTCCATCCAGGACGCCGCTCCAAGGGCAGGCAGAGAAATCCTCGCATCTGCCCTCTGTGCGCACCAGGAACCCCCACCGCTGCCTCCTGGCATCGGGACACAGATCCCACTCCTCTCATCATCCTCAGCCCACAGCAAGGGCGCTCAGGTGGGAGCCCTGTTCCCACCTTCCCCAGGAAGGGCTGCAGCTGTCGGCCAGCAGGGGTCGGCCTACAGGCTTTTAGATCCGGCTCCACCACCAGGGGGCAGCGTGCAGCACCCAGCTGACTCACCAGCATCTTAGCTACACAGTACTGCTCCCCAACATAGCAGAAGTCCCCGGAAACGTTGGTCTCGAACCAGATGTGCTCCCCATATGTCGCTGATTCCTAGACCGAGGGATGAGCATGCTCAGGGCACGCCTGCCACCCAGCTCACCAGTCAGCCCCTGTCCTGGCCCCCCAACCCTTTCCCAAGAGAAACTGCTCCAGCCACCTTGATCTACTGTGTTCTGCCCTGGTTTTCCTACTGTCCCTATGCTGGTTCCTAACGTGACCGCCCAGGTCTGCTGTGAGCCCACAGGCCCATGGGCTCCTCTTGCAGCTGCCCTCAGTACCTCTACTCCCAGCTGCTCTTGTGGCCCAGAGCCCTGTGGGGACTGGCACCCATCTGCCCCTCCCGGCACTCAGCCACTCACGCTCCAGTCCACAGTGCTCCGGATCTGCCGCTCTGGCTCGCTGCACGGGGCTCCGTGAGCAGGAGGAGGAGGTGCCAGGTGCTGGAGGCCCGACTTGGTGACGGCTTTCCTATAGAAAAGGGGACAGCTGAGGCCAGCTGAGCACTTGGCCTCTGCTTCGTTCCCTCCCCCACCTGGGACCTCTGCCCTCACTGTGACTTCAACCCAAGGCCAAGACAGTGGCCAACAGGGAGAGTAGAGGACACTCCCCACTCCCCGACCCCCAAGCAGCCCAAGACCCTGAGAGGATTCTTGGATTCCTCCAGAAGACTCAGCCTTCCTCACAGCATTTCTGGGGTGCACTGTTCCAACGCAGCTTGCCCTCAGGCCAGGCAGAGCCTGGAGGCCCTTGCTCCACGCCAGCCCCCTCGGGGGCCGCGCCACTTGCCCTGCTAGCCACAGCTATACCTACGCGAGCAGGGCGCTCCAGGCCTGGGGTCCGGCCGACTTGCGCCGCAGGGCCACCTGGCGCCTGCGGGAGAGTGGGCACACGCGGGCGGGCATCGCGGGGCTAGCTGTGGCAGCTGAGGCTCTTCGGCCCCCAGGGCCAGGGTGCTGGCCCGAGGGTTGCCGCTGGCTGAGGCGACGGTAGTAACCATGCAGGCCCCAGAGGGCACAGTCGTATACCACGTCAGCAGGGAGCAGGCGGGAGGAGGCTCTGCGCCCGCGCAGGCAACGGGGCACAGGCAGCAGGGCCCGGGCACCCCGGTGCTGGGGCAGCCCCAGTGTCTTGGTGCCTTGCTGGGTGGTACTCAGTGCTGCAACAGTCACCTCCTCTTCCTTGACCCCCTCCTCGTCC
Source organism: Furipterus horrens (assembly GCF_987537825.1). Taxonomy (NCBI): domain Eukaryota; kingdom Metazoa; phylum Chordata; class Mammalia; order Chiroptera; family Furipteridae; genus Furipterus; species Furipterus horrens. The sequence continues at coordinate 12,346,583 of NW_028327172.1, forward strand.
TCCTCCTCCTCCTCACTCATGCCCACAAGCCCAGCCAACAGCAGGGGTGCACCCAGAAGCTGAGCCCCGACAGTGGCAGGCTGAGGGGTGGACAGCTCATCCACAATGAAGCGCGGGTTGTGGGCGGGGGGTACGGTGCTGGAGCGGCGGCGGGGGCCAGTGCCCCGAGCCCACATCCCACAGCCCAGGAGGCAGCCCTGGAGCTGTGCGCTGGAGCGGCGCCGCTGTGCCAGGGAGGAGGAGGCCTGCCCAGCCGGGGACCGGCGCCGGGCCTTGCCCGTAGGCAGCCCCACGCCGCAGGGCCTCCGCTGCCCCTCTCCAGGGCCTGGCGCATTCCGCTGGAAGTGTCTCCTAAAAAAGGTCTCCATGCAGGAGCAGGTGCGTGCCTGTAGGGCACAGAGACCAGGAGCATCAGGAGCTGGGCTGGGCCATGGCCCGTCCCGTGCCCAGGAGCCTTGTTACATAGCCTCTGCCCTTTGGGCTGAGAGGAGACACTTGGGGTGGGGGGTACCAGAGAATTCTCAGGGGAGCCACATTTCCCACTATTGGGAGCATTGTGCTCCCTGCAGTTATACCTCTAGGGTGCCCCAGGAGTACTAGGTAGGAGGGGGCTTCCAGCTACCCAACGTGGCATCCCTGCTCCAGGCACCATAATCCACAAAGTCCCGGCCTAGAGGACTTCGACTCTTGCTTGAAGCTGACAGACAAGAAAAGAAAACTGGAAGTCTGGAGTTCTGGGCTCCAGCTCAGAGTTGGCCTAGACAGTCTGAGGGGCAGGGGTCAGAAGGCAGGCTTTCCCCTCGCCAGGTCTTTGCTTTGCTACAAACAAGGGGCAAGCTAGGTTCAAGGGCCCCCACCCCCACCCCAGGACATGGCACAAACCAAGCACGACAATAAAACAAGGCTCTTTGAAAAGGAACTTGGTCCTGATATGATGCCTGGCTCTCTCAGCCCCAATCCTGGTGTCTGGATGAGTGGCACTTATAAGTGGAGGGTCTGACATCTGCCTCGGAGATCCCAGGACCTTGGGGAAATGACACCCTCAGAGAGCTGGAGAGGCAGCTGCAGGGGGAGAAGCACCCCAGTCTTCAGCCAGGGGGGCTTCGTACAAGGAGGCCAAGAGAAAAGCTGTCTGGACCCTGGGTTTGCGTGCATGTCTATCTTTGAGGGGCTGACGGTAAGAACCTCTCTGACTGCTCTCTCTTGGAGGCACAGTACAGACACCCCTGTCTGAAAGCACTGGGTGACGCCTGAAAATCCTTCCAGCTCAGCTGCTGAGGGTGCGTGTGAACTGTACCTTATCCTAGGGACCCATGCTAGAAGCCCCAGCTCACAATTCCGAACACTGAGCTGCCCTGAGCCACCTCCACCAAGGCAGGGCCCTTGGCGACCATCCTTGCTCAAACCATCCTCCCTGAACCTGTCCCGACTGTCCTCCCTGAACCTGTCCTGACTGTCCTCCCTGAACCTGTCCCAACTGTCCTCCCTGAACCTGCCCTGACCGTCCTCCCCGAACCTGTCTTGACCATCCTCCCTGAACCTGTCCTGACCGTCCTCCCTGAACCTATTCTGACCGTCCTCCCCAAACCTGTCCTGACTGTCCTCCCCGAACCTCTCCTGACCATCCTCCCCGTCCTCCCTGAACCTGTCCTGACTGTCCTCCCCGAACCTGTCCTGACTGTCCTCTCTGAACCTATCCTGAACATGCGCTCTGCTTCCTTGGCCAACTGACCTATTCCCACCACCCCTTCTTCACAAGCCACTGGTCTCTCCCTAACAGCGGGGGAACGGCACAAGGCGTGGCATTGCTTTGGGGGGCGAGGCCTCCAGAGTGCTCAGGGATGTTTGTGCCCCTCCATCAGGCACTCTCCTGGGCCCTGAGTAACAGCCATGAGACAGCTGCCTGGGACCAACAAAAGCCAGTCAGACGCAGTGGGTGAGAGCCCCGGACACATGGTGGGAAATGACGGGCTGGAGAGTCAGGCCTGGCTACACAGCTGGCATCTGCTCCCCCACCCCACCCACTCCTTGATTTGCTACTCTGTCAGGACAGGCAGTGTCCTGACACGGGTGGGTACAGGGGCACCAGGGGGAGGCAGACTGGGGCTGAAGCACCTGAGCTCTCGTGAGCAGTGAGCAGTGCAGGCAGCCATGCCTGGGGAAGTGGCGTCCCTGCCTGTTCCAGGGCCAGCCCACGCAGGTGACAAGGAAAAGGGCAGGAGGTGAGCTCTGTGGGGAGAGAGCTCTTGGCTGCCTCTGAAAATCAGTATCATCCCGCTAACGTTTACTGAGTACCCACATGTGTCAGGCACTGTGCTGCGCACCTGATACGCACATATATCATTTTATAAACCACAGCAGCCCTACAGAATAGGTACCGTTTCATGACAGCTTCCTGAGGAGAAACAGGTTCAAAGAAGTAACTTGCCCGAGGTCCACAGCTAGTCAGTGTGATGGTAAAGCCTGCACCCAGACCAAGTGGGAGCAGGGTCTTTCCTCCTGGGCCATGAGGCTGGGACTGAGGTGGAATGGGACAGGGAAGGGACCATAAGAACCATAATGGCCCCACTTACTGAACACCTCCTATGTGACAGGCACTTGCATTTCCCATCTCATCTGATCCCCACCACAGCCTGTGAGGCAGGCAGGATCAATGGCTCCGTTATAAAGGTGACGAAACCAAGGCTTGCGTAGGGTCACACAGCTGGTCAGTGGCCGAACTGGGACCCGAACCACAGCCTGCCTGACTCAAGGTCTGCTCTGAGCTGGGGAAGAGAAGCCTGAAGGCCCAGCGACTCGGTGCTGCCAGGGCACCGGCTTGCCAGCACTCCCCCAGGGTGTCAGCTTTCCTTACTCGTCTGGTCAGGCTGCCCTGTGACAGCTGCCTGGCCTGGAGATTAGTCACCCGGACACGACACACCGCCTGATGCTAGTGTCACCCAGAAAACAAAAGGCCACAGTCAGTGGGGGTGGGGGGAGGTGCTGCAGGCACTCTGTGGGCAGCGGTGAGGGCTGGGCCCTGCCTGCTGCCCCAGACCCACACTGACGAGGGGGGCTGGGAGGAAAAGGTCACAGCAGAGCCCAGCTCACAACATGGGGGCAGCTCCCACAGAGCTCTGGCCCACGTGCTGCTGGGCAGTCCCAAGTCCACACCTGTCCAGGGGTCTCCTCAGCTATTCAATGGTGTAGTCACTGCAAGTGGGGAGCAAGGCAGGCCAGGCCAGTGTTGTGTGACCATGTGCAAAGCGATCCCTTCACAGGCCTCAGTTTCCTTGTTTGTTTCCAGAGGCCGTTAGACTGGTTGACTTGGCATTTTTTGACAAGCTCTCCTGCCAGGTACCTGAGCCTCTATGCTCCCAACGCGGCCCCCGGGGCCATGCTTCCTGTTCCTCTGATCTCCACAGAAACCTCTGTCCTCTGGTCAGCAATTGCCTGAGTCCTGGCTTCCTAGCTCTGCTGAAGCTCCTCTTGGGTCTGGTCAGAAGAAGTCCAGCCTGGCCTCAGGCCCGTCCCAGCTTCTCCCCGGCCTGGACCGGGAGCCTCTTCCCACAGCTCAGCGCGGAGCTGAGGCTTCTCACCTCAGCTGTCACTTCCACACACTGAAGGAGGCCCCACAGGGTTCTGACACCAGCAGCAGAGCAACCGGCTGCTCCTCAGCCTCCCCACGGGGGACCTGGGGGAAGCCTGTCACACCCAGAGAAGACAGGAAAAGATTCACGGGCCCCATCAACCTCCAGCTGGCTGCCAGGGCCTGAGAAGGACAAAGACGCGGCGGCACAGACATGCATGGCGGTGTCTGGCCATGCATCTGAGTGCTGCCTCGACAGCCAGCAGGGAGTGAGTGGACAGGCCTCAGGGCCCAGCCCAGACTATCTCACCCTCTAGGTTAGTTTCAAGTGGAAAAGCCCGAAGGCTTTGAAATCCTGTGTCTCCCATTGCTTTCCTGGGATGATCAACTAACCTTCTGAGTCTCAATGTTCTCGCCTGCAAAATGGGATACCACCGAGTTCAGAAGGCTGGTATCAGGGATGTTCTGATGAGAAGCTGGCATAAAGCACCTGATGCTACCATAGCTGGCAGAGAGCAGCGGCATGGCAGAGCCTAAACCTGCAGCAGACACCGGGCACGTGGATCATGCCACTGCCTGGTGTTTGTCTCTGCCCATGCGGGGGTGCAAACCCAGAAAGGGAAGCAGGAGTACCTAGGGTGGCCACCACCCACCACATGAGGAACAGAGCCTGGCAGCCAGAGCCACCTGGGTGTCTGCTCATACTTTGAGGAATGTCTGCTGCCCCAGGAACCAGGCCTGGCCCCCAGGGACGCCTCTGCCCCCAGAGGTGCTTGCACAAAACCCCCAGTGGGATTCAGCCGGGGTGTCCACTCCCAGCAGCCCCCTCTGGCTGCTCTGCTCCCAGGTGGGAAGAACTAGAAGGGAGGCCTGTGTGTGGGCTTGTGAGGTATAGGGTCCCAACTTCCCACCTCTACTCACTAAGGGGGTCCTGCCAAAAACAAAACAGAACAAAAGTGCACAGTGGGGAGCAGGTGGGCCTGCAAGGTAGAGGCAACCAGGCCAGGAATGCTGCGGATGGCCGCTGTGTCTGCCCTGCCTGGGGTCGGGCATTCCCCCCACCCCACCCCCACCTTTCCCTTTCCCTTTCCATCGGCTTCAGGAACCTTTCTAGGGATGGTGGTGCCTGGGCCCACACTGACCCACCCCTCCCCAGGCCCACCCAGACAGATGCAGGAGGGAGGAAGCAGAAGGCAGGGAAGGGTTGGGGGAGCCCCCTTTGACCTGATCTGAAGGCAGGGCCGCAGGCAGGAGGTGGGTAAGCAGGTAGGGCTGGGGTCCCTGTGGGCAGGCGAGGCCGGCTCTGCCTCCAGCTCCCGGCTGCCAGCCTCTGGCTGAGCAACTCCTAGTTTGGAGAGTGAGCCGCTGTGGCTGCTCCTCTGCACCCTCCCCCTCGCCACCCCCCTCCCCCAGCCTGAGACAGCCAGCCGTTATGAAAATAACCCGATTGGTAACCGACTGCACTTCCTCTCCCAGCGGCGGCTCCAGGCTCTGCAGCGAGCAGGCGGCGGGTGGGCAGACGGAGGGACACACACACAGGCCTTGCCTACTGGCTTCTCTTCCCAAAGACCCCAGAGCAGGGCAGAGTGACAGACTCCCCTCCACCAGTTACAGTGCAGCCCCTGCCTCAGCGCAGGCGGTGGAGTCGGGGGAAGGTCTGGGGAGCGAGAAGGGGGGGTCGGGCAGCCCCCTCTTCCGGCCATCTACCGCCTTATCGCACCCACTGGACAGAATTTTTGGGGTCGGAGAAAAGTGTCTGAGAGAGTTAAGCACTGGCTCCAGAAAACAAACAAACAAACCCCACAAAATAAATTATGTTGAGAATTTCACAACTTACAAGCCCTTTTTTACAAGCACTATCAGACGGGAGGCTCCTAATTCTCCTGCGAGGGCGGTAGGATGGTCCCAGCTAACCTGACAGGGCACCAGAGGCTGGTGGCTGGGCTGGGACTCCCGATCCTGGGTCCGCAAGCCCTGCTGAGAGGGCCCGTCAGAGCTGTGCTGGCTCGCGTCCAGGGGAGGCCAGCCCATGTCACACCCATCCCCCAGAATGCCACTATCCTACCCCCTTAATTCCTGGCTCCCCAGGGTACAGAGTGGCAGCTCTCAAACTTGCTGGTCCCAGGACTCCCTTAACACTCTTAGAAATGACTGAAGATCCCCAAAAGGTTTTGTTTATCCGGGTTATAGCCATTAATATTTACCATACGAGAAATTAAAACTGAGGAATGTTTAAAGTATTTATTAATTTGCTTAAAGACAGTAAGCCCATTACACGTTAATATAAACGACATACTTCTGTGAAACATAAACTATATTTTCTAAAACAAAAACATTCGTGGAAGGGTGGCATCTTTTAGGTTTTGAGAGTCTCTTTAATGTCTGCCTCAACAGAAAGCAGCTGGATACTCACATCTGCCTGTGTCACTAATGTTACAATACGCTGCTGGGGCTGGTGTGTATGAAGAACGCTCGGCCTCACACTGACTGCAGTTAGAAAAGGAAGGGTTACTTTAATAGCCTTTTTAAGCAATTACGGATATTTTTCTTTGCTACTACATATAAATATGACAAGTGGTAGTTTCTTAAAGGTTAGTGGCTGTGTGGAATCTGAAACCATATCAACGAACTTCTCACCGCTCTACCTTGCATTTTGAGTTGTGTAACATCAACCACCGTCACTGGAAAATATTGCTTTACTGAGTTATGAAGATCTTCCAAATGTTGATACATTTCATTATACAATATAAAAAAAAAAAATCACACCTGCTAACAATCACTACTGATCTCATTAGATGACTCTTTAAGTCTTGGGAAGCTAGCTGTCAGCCTCTAGATAGTGGATACAAGGTTTCCAAAACCTAATTTTCACTCAATATCAACAAATACTGATACTGTTTTTGAAGTGACAAGCTCACTTCATTCATTTTGAGAACATGTCTGCCAAATACCCAACTTGGAAGACTTTTGTCTGTCAGGTGTTCTTTCAAGTTAAAATGGGACTAATACAGCTTGCAAAAGTGCATTTCCAGACAACCATTACAGTTCGGAGTGCCTTATATATACTTCACATTTGTTCACACAGAATATTTAAGAAGTCACATACTCAGTGGTCTAGGCTTCACAAAATCAATACTTTCACTGCATTTCTGTTGGAGTCGTTGCTGCGAGTGTGGCGTGAGGAGCACAGCGGCTCCCAGTTTACGCTGGGGCCACGGCCCTGATCCATGCCAAGGTTCCAGAAGTTATACCCCGCTGCTCTCGCACCATCAGTACAGATATTAACACAGTGAAAAGGGCACCAACCCTGGCGGCTCTAAATGTGTTATTATGAAAATGGTTTGACCTCATCAGTTCCCTCTCCCCGGGCCCCCCAACCATACTCGGAACCACCGATCCAGCCTAAGTTCCAAATCCTCCAGTCCGGCAACGTGGCTTCGGCGGTGGGGCACTCACTCAGCCTCCTGTGCCTTGACACAAACCTCCGGTTCTGACCAGGCCAACCTGTTCTCTGCACCCCATCTGGCTGTGCCTGAGCTCACTGCTGCGACCCTGCACCTGGCCCCCCTTCTGTCTGGGATACTGGCCTCCTTCCCCATCTCATATCCAAACCCCACCTGCTCACAGCTGCCCCGGCCAAGAATGCACCCCTCCCACCGATAACTTCACACTACCAGTTTGCTCCTCTCCCACTGGACCCCTGGAAGTCCTGATTCTTTCACACCCATATACCTCGAGCTTCCCACCCACCACCAGCCCACAAGCTCCTGGGGAGCCAGGGGCAAGATCTAGTGCGGCTGGGTATGCCCAGCACAGAGCCTGGCAGTGAGTCCAGTTCTGACCACCCACCAGCTCAGGAGGAAGGAACAGGGAATTCTGTTAAGGAGGGGCCAAAGCCATAAGGGAAGAGAAGGACTTCCTCCAACCTGGGTACCGCACCCAAGGACTGACCACAAGACCCAGGCTGGACCAGACCACTTCTCTTTGTTGGGCACAAGGGGATGGCAACAGCTTTTGTCTTAACAGCCACCTTCCTCTCCTCTCCAAAGGATCTGTAGAGTGACAGGTGAGGCCCCTTTCTGGGCTGAATGCCACTGCCACTCCATGTTCTCTGTGGCTTTCCTTATGAAACCTAGAGAGCAGGATTTGGCAAGGGTGGTGGGCAAGGAGGGGGAAGTAGGGGTTGCCTCAGATGCTTGGGGGCTGGGTGAGGACCCTCAGCTCTGAGCTCCCTGCTGGAACAGCCCGTCTCTCCTTCAGGTCCTGAGCCTGTCTCAGGGTCAGGCTCCTGGTAGGTCCTGGAGAAATGTTTATGGAGCCAATAACTGACTCATCCCTTTAGAGCCTCCCCTCCATGCCATCCTCCCACTGCTACCAGAATTCATTCTAAAGCACCAACTTGCCCTTGATTGGGTCTCTACCGTTGGCTGAACAAAATGCAAAGCCCTGGGCACCACAGTCACTAGCCTTCTCCGCTGCCCCCTCTTCCTTTCATAAGTTTTTGTATTTTATTTGACAAGAAAATATATAATTCACCCTGTGCCAGACACTGTTCTAAGAGTTTTACAAATGTTAACTCACCTAATTCCAGAAAAATATTATTACCCCTGTTTTACGGATGAGGAAACTGAGGCATAAAGTAGTAAAATAATTTGCCTGCGGTCACATGGCTAGTAAGTGGCAGAGCTGGAATCCCAACCTAGGAATCTGCCCAGGTCTGCGCTCCCCCCTCACCCTCCTCCTCTCGATGCTTCCGTCAGACAAAGCACCACAGCTGTCTTTGTGCCCGCACACAGGGCACCCGGGAGCCTCTCCCCGGGAATACAGTTCCCCACTTCTGTTGAGCGAGCTCGTCTTCATCGCCTTCCTCCCATCTTTGCAGCGCGGGCTCTGACATGGGCTCTGCCGGGATGTCCTCCCCAGCCCCCTTTCCCAAGCGTCAGCTGCTCCCACGCTCAGGCGCGCTGTTGGTTTTTCTAGGCCATCAGTACTGGCTTACAAGTCTGCACCCCCCACCGGACTGGGAGCCCCTGGAGCCTGTGTTGCTTGTCATTGCATCTCCAGAGTCTAGAAGTGCCGACATTGGTTTGAAGAGTGAATAGAGGGAAAAGTGAATGGTCCAGGCTCAGCCTCGTAGACCAAGCTGAGAGCAAAGGGCTTCATGAAGGCCAGCACAGGGACCCAGCAGCTGGCCAGCTCCCGGGGCCTCCTGCCAGCACCGGGTAGGCAAGTTGCTGGTTTGGGCTGAGCTCTTGTGTCTCAGAGCCACACACTGAAACTGACCCCTGTGGGGTCTCCTTCCGAGTATCCGAGCCCCTAGCTGGGAGTGTCACAAGCCCTTTGCTGGCGCCCTCGTCCCTCTTCTCTGGGGACCAGTCTCTCTTGTTGCCGTCTCCTCTGTCTGCCTCAAACTCCCATTCCCCATCTGCCAGGAGCAGCATCCCCCCGCCCCATCCTTCATTCAAAATTTAACCACCCTTCAGAACCTTCTGATCACATTGCTCCCTCCTTCCTTCTCTAGAAGATCTTCTCACAATCAGCTGTCAGCCCCTGGGGACCGACCCTGTTTCTAGGTTTCCATGTACCCCACATAGGAGCTTTCCCCCCTGGCTTTGAGGCAGAGTGTGCCTAAAATCTGAGGGGTCTCTTCTGAGGATTTGGACCCCAATGTCCAGAGGGGTTCTGCCTCTGATTAGCTGTACGACCTCAAGCCAAGTCTCTTACCCTATCTGAGCCTCAATTTCCTCACCGATAAACGGGGGAAATATCTGTCATGTCTTCCTCATGGGACTGCTGCAAGCTTGAAAGCGAAAGTGTTCATGGTAACCAATTCCTCAGTTTACCAAAATTTTAAAGAAAGAAAGAAACTCCAATGGCCTAAAAATTAGGATCACCACTTTGGAGCGCAATTTGGCAACAACTATCTAAGCTGAAGATACACCATCCTGTAAGCAAGGACTGGTGGGGAGACCGCAAGAGGAGATGTGTACCAGAACGCGTTCTGGAGGGCTGCTTGCAAGGGCAACAGAACTGCCAACAACCTTAAATGCCCACTGACAGGATACTGGGCAAATAAGCTGCTGTGCAGTTACAAAAGGAATAGTATATGGCAGTTAAATTGGTTCAGCCCTGGCTGGTGTGGCTCAGTGGATTGAGCGCCAGCCTGTGAACCAAAGGGTCGCTGGTGCGGTTCCCAGTCAGGGCACATGCCTGGGTTGCAGTCCAGGTCCCCAGTTGGGGGCGCATGATGCTTTTCTCCCTCTCTTCCTCCCTCTCTTCCCCGCTATCTAAAAATAAATAAATAAATAAAATTTTTAACAAATAAATGAACGAGTAGCGCTGGCTGCTGTGGCTCAGTGGATTGAGCGTCGGCCTGAGAGCCAAGTGTCGCTGGTTCGATTCCCAGTCAGGGCACATGACTAGGTTGCATATCAGGTCCCCAGTTGGGGGCGTGAGTGAGAGGCAACCACACAGTGATGTTTCTCTCCCTCTCTTTCTCCTTTCCCCTCTCTCTAAAAATAAATAAATAAACAAAACAAAATAAATAAATAAATTATTTTAAAATAAAATAAAATAAATGAATGAGTAAAATGGGTTTACTAGAGCTCATATATCAAGATGGTTAAAGGTCCGGTTAAAGGTCCAAAACAATGGGAAAAACCTAAACTCAGAATATGTACGGTACAAGTGCAGATAAATCCAGTGCAAAACCATACAAAAAGTACTGTATGCTGCTATAGATACAGTACATACCTATGTAGGGAAAAATTTTATAACAGGCATGGGAATACAAACACAAATGCAAGAATCAGGACTGTGGTTTCCACGAGGGAGGGAGACAGAGAGGCCCCAAGCTCTGTCTAAGGCAAGGAGGGCATAAGATCTGACCAAGCTAACTGGTGGTGTTACATTACTCTGTGTGTGTGTGTGTGTGAGTGTGTATTTAAATTTATTTATTTGTTTATTTTATTTTTAGAGAGAGGGGAAAAGAGAAGGAGAGGGAGAGAAACATCACTGTGTGGTTGCCTCTCACTTGCGCCCCCAACTGGGGACCTGACGTGCAACCTAGTTATGTTCCCTGACTGGGAATCGAACCAGCGACACTTGGTTCGCAGGCCGACGCTCAATCTGTATATTTTTTGAAAAAAACTACTTTATTTATTTACTTTGAGAGAGGGGAAGGGAGGGAGAAGGAGAAGGAGAGAAACATCGACATGTGCAAGAGATACATCGATTGGTTGCCTCTCACACGCCCCCAGCTGGGGACCTGCAACCCAGGCATATGCCTTGGCCAGGAATCGAAGCAGTGACTTTTGGTCCATGGGATGATGCCCAACCCACTGAGCCACACCAGACGGGGTTATTCTGTATACTTCTCTAACTGCAAATACTTAATGCTTTAAAACATATTTTAAAATAATTTTTAAAAGATCCCCAGAGGAAGAACAGTTGCCTTGGGTCTTTCATGGATGGCATGGAACCCTGAGTATGTTCCTCATACTGTCTATTAGTAGAAACCCCATGTCTGTGGGACAGAAAAGAAGGTCTCCCCGTAAAGGATGCCTTCCAGAGGGGGGTGAGTGGGTGGCAAGTTGTATCAGTGGGGTGTCTGTGTGGGCTGCAGAGCAGGAGCCAGCTTGCCCCCTTTCACAACCACCCCCACCTCAGTAGAATGTCAGCAAGCTGGGGAAGGGGGCGGAGAGACAGACAAGCTGTTAACCCAGGAGATGCTGGGGCGTGGGCGGAGCAGGCCCGGGCTCCCAGACAGATATTTCAGCATGTGCTGTGACTGGGCTCAGCCCGGGCAGGGGAAGGGCCTCTAAGTGGGAGCTCTGAGCTGGCGCTCTGCCAGGACCGAGGGGGAGGAGGCTCCGGGCCCTCACTCTCTTTTCAGACCTCTCACCACGAGGTACTGAGTACAGGTGAGGCCTGGGCACTGTGTTCTCCTCCCAAGCACCTCTCCCTAGGCCGCAGGCCACCCACGGACCCCAGAGTGATATCAGGGGCTCCTTGAAACACGTCCCTTGAGTCTTCCACTCCCTGAACTTAGAAAGCAAGAAAAAAGGTCAGATTCACCCCTCCACTCCAGATCCAGACTGGGAGCCACATGACAACTAGTCTCCCTACTCCAGGGTCTCCCCCAGCCCAGCCTTGCTCCTCCTGAAGTTAGGATCCTGGAGGCAGTTCTCCCTCAGGGTCCACAAAAGATCACTTCATGGGTCTTACTCCACTCCCATATGAGACAAAATTCTCTCAATCTCATGGGCCCTCAAACCCTTTTTCAGGCTCTACTCCCTTGGGATGGGAAAATGAAAAAAAAAGGAAGAAAAGAGTGCTAATAAGTAGGGCAGGCTGGCACTGTGAAAAGATCCTTGGGTCTGGGCTCCAGTGAGAGCTGTGCGACCCCGGGCCACATCCCTGACCTCTCTAAGCCTTGGTTTCTCATCTGTAAAATGGGGATAAAAACAACTATAAGGTTGTTGTGAGGGTTACACAAAACCAATGGATTTAAAAGCTCTGGCAACTGTTATTTGCCAAAGGTGAGCTGGCACATCACTCACCTGGATGCAGGGGCGTGTAGGGAAGGTGGGAGTGCCCATCCGGCCTCCTCCTCCTCCTCTCCCAGGGCCACAGGGCCTGTGGTCTCACTCAAACCTGCTCTGCATCACCTGATCTTGTCTCTGGTGTGGAAGTGAGGAAGGAGGCAAAAAGGAACGGCAGAAGGAGAGCCCCTCCAGGACATTTGGTCACTGCTCTGGCCTACCCTTCCCCACCGGAAACTGCCATCCAGGCCCTGTGCTGAGATCCATGGGGAGTGGGGAACCACGCTGCAGGCTGTATGTGGAGCTGATACCCTCACGATGTCAGGGGCTCCACACATAAAACACAGAGGAAGCAATCCAGGGGAGCAAAAAATGAGTGCCTGGTACCACTCGGGGGTGCACCCCACTAATCCCACCCAGGAACAAGGGGAGCCGGTGAGCCTGGATGCAGGTGTAGCAGTTCCCCCTTCTTACTTACACTGTCCCTTCCCAAGTTGACTTAGAGAACTGCTCAGGTGGCAGTAGCAGCCTCCAGGAGGAGAGGCCGAGGGCAGGTTGAAATGTGCTGGATGAGGATTTCTCAGAAAGGAGGGAAGGCTTTGGGGTCCTATGATGTGGTACAAATTGACAAGATCCTGGAGTTAGCGGACTGACACTGGAGTCCCAGGTAACCCTTAGCTAGCTGTGAGACTTGGCCCAGTCAAGGCCACCTCTATGGGACTCAATCTTCAGGGAGGAGGGGCTGGGCCAGGTGATAAGGAAGCTCAGGCTCAATCTGCCTTCTGCATTCTGACTGGCTCCACCCTGGCAGCCCAAGTATCAGGTAACTCACAGGTAGGAGGTGTCTGTAGGCCCACGCACAGCAAGTCTTTGATGCAAGACAATGGCAGGAAGGAGAATCTCTCCTTCCCTGCCCTCCCCACAATGGTGGCTGTCGCCCCCTTGTGTCGCTCTGGGACACTGCACGGCGAGTTCCCCCATCCGCTTCTGGACCTTGAAACTCGCTTGCCTTTTTGAGGAGGGTATAGGGATCCAACTGCTGCTTCTGCTAGAGACCACCAGCACAAGCCCAGCCCTGCGCAGGCGGCCCGCTCACCTGCTCTTCCACTTGGGTGGTGATGGTGCGTCCTGGAGAGCACTCCAGGAAGCCTCGGAGGGCAGGCTGCTTTTTCTCACCCCCCCCCCCACCTCCAGCTGCCCAGGGCCTAGGCATTCTCTGACTAGGGTCACTCGGTCCTTCCCCGTCCTTGCAGGGGAAGGTACCCACTCTTGCGCTCTATTTCACCAATTTGAGAGTCCTGGGCAGCTCTGCATCCTGGGAGTTGACCTTTCTAGATGGAGCATGGTAGGGAGCGAAAATGGCAAGAGTTGCCCATCTCCTGGACCTGTAAGCCCAAGGCTCTGGCAGGTGTGTGGCAGCAGAGGGAAGATTGTGACCGTCCTAAGCTACCTAGTTCCTGGCCCTGGCCAGCTCTGCACTGGCACACGACATTGCGTGGGGGGCAGGCTGCGTGGGGGAACTGACGCACAGCGCAGCCACCGCGGCCCCTTTCTCCCCCCACACCGGTGAGAACCCAGGCACTCTGTCTTGCACCTGCCTCCCCTGACCACCTGGCTGCCCCCGGTATAAGCCGTAGCAAAGACCAGCCACTCAAAGAGGCTCCTTCTGCTCCAGACATCCCGGCGCCACGGACAGAGAGCCTCATCTCTGAGGGTGAGGCATCCCTCAGCCCGTCCCTCCCAGTCATTGCAAAACCGACCCAAACTGGGACTGCCTCTGCTCAGGCTGCCCAGCGGGCACCCTCTGCCTACCTGGACTCTGAGACCATGCTCCCTTGGGGCCATGTGGCGTCACCTCTAAATGGGACCTATTGTTTCAAACTTGTCCCACAGGTGCACTTCCTGCCCTCTGGGAACTAATGACTCTGAGCACTAATGAAGGGCAGGGGCAGCAGAGCCAGTGAGCAGGCTCCCAGGGACTTTGCAGGCTGAGGCACCTTGTGTCTAGATGTTTCAAGGGCCAGGGAAGTTCTGATGCCCTGGGGTGCAGAGCCAGCTAAGCCACAAGTTGTGGGACCTGCTCAGGATCAGGCCGCCAGGCCCAGGCCAAAGGATCTGCACGTCTTCCCTCCAGGCGGGCTCTGGAGGACAAGTAGGGGACAGAGCCATCGTCCCTCCCCTTCTGACTGACCACCCCTTAGGCCGACAGAATGTGACTGGTGAGCACAGAGGAAAAGCCAGATGCTCTGGAGCAGGGCAGGGCCCAAACCTCCTCTTCCGGGAGGGGGCTGATGGTTCCCAGCAAGGACAGCTGAGGTGGAATGGAGCTGGGGGGAGCCATGACTCAGCTTTGTGTCTTCCTGGGCTACGCAAAGGGAGAGGGCAAGTTGCCCCCTAGATTTTAAGAAGGGGAAGCCAGTTGTGAGGGGCTGAGGCGGGCTTTAAGGAAAGGCCTCTTAAGAAAGATGCCAAAGGGGCTGCCGTTCAGAGGCTGTTCCACTGACCGAACCAGGGAAGCAAACAGGCCGCACCGCCCAGGTGCCACTACCGCTCCGGAGCCCACAGCAGAGAGTGCTACTGATGAAGTCCAGACCTTTACCACCGGGCCAAGACCCAAATGCAGACTTCTCAACCCGGATCCAGCGGCCTGCGCCAGTGCACGTTATCCTTGAGGCTTCCTTCGAGCCACTGTCTACTCACTTATCACCCCTCAGCCCCAGGGTTTGAGGTGCGTACAGGAGGGGAGGGGATCGGGACGGGGGGAACGCAGACGGGGACACCCAACGCGAAGCAAGAGCAGGTGAAGAATGAGCAGGGAGCCTGGGGAAAAGATGAAGGGCTGGTTTCAGCTGGGGCGCTGGTGACTTCTACCTGAGACTGGCAACCAGTCAAGGTGGCAGGGCTAAACAAACAGCATTCAAGGGGCAGTGCCCAGGGCAGGTGCACTGTTCCCAATGTCTGCCCTTGCTCCCCCAGCGCAAATCAAAGCGAGGGGAGGAGGTCAGCCCCAGTGGGCATCTGATCCTCTGAGCTCCCAGGCCTGGCAGGGAAAACTTTTCCTCCATTGCCCCCTCCCTGATTCTACTGGGTCTCCCAAATATATTCATTTCTGAATGCCCCGCTGCCCCAGCATGGGGCTGCTACACAGGAGATGCTCCTTACATGCTTCTGGAGGTGCTTCTGACTTTCTTCTCACTTAACAGCCTATTGGATCACTTAGCATCCCCAGAGTGATGTAATACTGTGGTTCACAAACTTGGGAGCACATCAAAAACACTTGGGAAGCTGTAAAAAAACGTCCATGTCCCACCTGCAGTCACACATACCAAGGGTAAGATCTAGGAATCTGTTATTCCTATAGCTCCCTAGGTCATTGTGACATTCTTTTTGGGAACCTGATATAGAGAAAAGGATGTGGGTTTTGGAATCAGACTAGAGTTCAAACTCTATCTCTGCCTCTCACTTGCTATGTGACCCTGGGCGAACTACTTGTTTTCTTTTTTTTAGCCCATTTTTCTCACCTATAAAAATGGAGAAATAACACCTATCCTGCTTATTTTAGAGAACTATGTAAAGGTATTTGGTTTTCTTGCCTCTCGTTCTTCCTCCTGAATGTGCCTGAGGTTCATCCCTACATCCACAAACCTGTGCCCTTCAGAAGGGGCACAGCCATGGCCCAGAAAAGCCCAGTGCCTGGTGCCCTGTGGGCAGAGACAGGAAGCCTCTGGCGGAGCCCCTCCCTCCCCCTCTGAAGCCTGTGAGCACTGGAGGCTACATCCTGCAGAGCTGGGTGTAAACTGCTCGCTCCATCTTACAGGGCTGTGGGTGACAAAACAGGTACTGGAGGCTTTGCTCCCGTCCCCGTTTTCTATGACAATGAAGCCCCCGTGGCCTCACAAGAGCACACGGAGCTCCATCTGCCAGTGCGCGGCTCCAGACCTGTGGGTGTGCTTGCAACACAGCGCAGGTGCAAAGAGCAGGGCCCCGGCCAGGGTGAGGCGGGCAGAGGGGCAGAGGTCAGCACGGCAGGGGTGCCAACCAGCACAGCAGGAGAAAAGTGCCCATGTTAGTGGCGGTAAAGTCTACCCTGGGAAGGCACAGAGTAAAGATCAGGGGAGGCCAAATGCCACAATGGCCAGGCAACTGAAGAAAAGTGAGACCGAGGCCTTGGGCAGACTCCAAGTGGTCAGAGTCCAGCATGAGTTGGCTTTGGGGTCCTTAGCTGATTGGCTGCAAGCTCCTCAGCCACTGGGGGGAAGCAGCAGTCAGGAGAAAGTCCAGGGAGCCAGGTGGGGTGCTCGTGGGGCTCCACCTTCCCTCACCTTACACGAGGGCTGCACCAGCAGGAAGCGGCTCCCAGCCAATTCCGCACACACGACATGAACTGCCTGCACTCAATCTTTCCATAGCCTCCCCCAGTGCCTCACCAGGGTCTTGGTCAAAGCCCTGTTGCAGGCACAAGATGGTGACATTTGGTGTGCTGGGGGCGGGGGCAAGATGGAGCTTGAACAGTCAGCACAGATTCCAGCCTGCAGCCCACCTCATCCCTTTCCCAGAAAGGGAAATACTGAAAGGTAGGGGGAAAGGTGCCATCTGCCTAGCAGAGATAGAGGTTGGGGGTCTCCCTGTTAATTAAGTAGAACAGGCGGCCAGGCACCCCCAACCCCAAGGAGAGGTTTAAAATGCTGAGTGATTAAATCAGTGACCAGTACTCCAGGACAGGTATGTGTCCTAATGGTATCAGCGAGGCCACGTTCTGCAGATGTCATGAGGCGGTGGTAGGCAACCGAGCCCGACCGCGGTCCGGAGGGCGGCCAGATTCCCTCCCTCCCCGGGGCCAGGAGGTTCAGAGGGGGCTCTGTTCTATCGGTGCCAAGAAGAGGTGAGCGCCAGTCCTGGGGCACCTGCTGGTGCCAGGGGGTTGAGGTGATTCTGCCTCCCTGCTGGAGAGTTAGAAGCTGACCCTGACTTGGTACCACGAAGGAGGCGCGCTAAGCTGCCGGTGCCAGGGAACGATCCTCACTCGGTTCCAGTGCCAAGACGCTGGGGGATGACCCCCACGCGGAGCCCACGCCAAGACAGCCCGTACCGCCGGTGCCCAGGGTAGACCTCCACTCCGTGTCAGTACGAAGTGACCGAGGAATGTCTCCCGGTGTCAGGCGCAGCATCCGCCCGGTCCCGAGATGCCCACCCCGCCGCCGCCCCGCTCACCTATGTCCGAAGAGCCGCAGCCCTGGGAAGCGCCGCTTGCTGTGGCGCCGCGGCGTCTTGTCCGGCTCGGGACAGGCGTCGCGCTCGGAGCCGCTGGACGAGGCGGAGGCCGACTCGGAGTCGCTGCTCCGGGCCTCGGGGCTGCCGTCCCGCGGCTCCATCCGGCCCTAGCCCCGGCCGGCAGCGGGCCCGCGGAAGACGTCCATGCCGGCCCGGCGGCCGGGGCTCAACACGCCGGCTCGGCGCCGCCCGCCGCGGGCATGGCGCGCGCTCGCTCAGCCCGCCCCGCACCGCGCGCCCCCGCGCCCCACGCCCAGGTGCCCGGGAAGCGGCCGCCGCCGCTCCAGGAAGTGCCGCCAGTCGTGGCTGCAGGACCCCGCATAGTTGGCCGGGCTGTTGCCTGCCCGCCGCCGAACACGCCCCCTCGGTTGCGCGGCGACACCCACCCGTGGCGCCCTCTGCCGGCCGCCAGCCGCTCAGCAACCCTCCAAGGCCTCTCTGAGGGGGCGGGGCCTAAGGGGCGGTACAATCGAGGCCCCGCCCCCAAACTTTAGGCTGATCCACCTGGATCCCACCGCATCTCCTCCCTGACACAGCCGCACTGCGCCCACCCAGATACATACATTTTCCTCCCCTTAACCCTGCTCCCCCAGCAAACAACCTATATGGTCACTAGTGAACACACATGAGGACAGCTGCCACCACCTCCCCTCCCACAGCCACAAGGAATAGATCCCTCTCTCGAACACCCAGTGTCCGTTCACAGCCACTCAATCTCCATCCTTAATCCGTTGGTTCTCTCGAATCATACCCAAGGGAACAAAAGTCACACACAGAACAAACACGCCTCTCACACAATTATGTTCACTCACTACTCAAACTAACACAACCCCAGCCTCTTACACTAAGAAATGTATAACAGGACCAAAGTTACACCTAAGTGACCCTCACACACACTAACAAAGAACATACACTTTTATCATACAAATTCCTCTTTCCACAGCTATTCACAGTTGTTTCCAGCCCTTTTGCACACTCCTAACAAGTAGCATTTTCCCAACACAATATCCAACAAAACCTGTAGGTCTCTTAGACTATAGGAATCACCTGCACACCTCTCTCTTACACACTCATAAATACATACACATAAGCACCACACTCTTATTCAACAACATACACACCCACAGAGAACATGCACACATTTCTCCTATGCTCAAACACCCCCCAGGACAACGGTTACATGTTGCCACAGTCCTCTTACACACACATCACCCACTGGAAATAGGACTCTCAGACACACACACACACACACACACACACACACACATGAACTCATCCCAAGGACAGCAGAGGTTGTCCCTCCTAAAGATGAGGAAGCCCTGGTCGGGTAGCTCAGTTGGTTAGAGAACTGTCCCAATGCACCAAGGTTGCGGGCTCTATCCTGTGTCGGGGGCACATACAAGAATCAACCAGTGAATGCATGAATAAGTGGAACAGCAAATTAATATTTCTCTCTGGTGCTGTAAAAAAAAAAAAAAACGCAAGTGGAACATATTGGTGTTTCTCTCTCTTGCTTTAAAATTCATGTTAAAAAATAAGATAAATAAACAAAGATGAGGAAAGCCATTGGACCAGAGCAGTAGCCTGTGATGGCACAGCCAGCATGCACGCGTGGGAATCAGCAGCTCGGGCAGCTCTGGTGGCCTCTGCAGGGTGACAAACGGAGGCCAGGGAGTTGGAGAGCGTGGTCTTCCTCCCAAACCCTGCCGCCCTGATGCCCCCATCAGCTGCCTGCTGTTTCTGTTCCAGCTCCTCTCTGCAAAGCCACATCCTGTGTCACCTTCACTTTTACTCTCTCCTCTGGGTACGGGCTGCCCATTTTCCAGCCCTCAGCAGCCACATATCACCAATGCTGGGGGCTGTGACCTGTGGAAAAGCCTGCGGTTTTGAGAAATAGCCAGCACCCAGAAGCTTAAAACCTTCTTCCAGCTTCCTTAAAGTTTCTTGTGGGCCTAAAGTTCTGAACAGGGATGTGGGGCACCAGCCCTCAGGCCAGCCTCAGGTGCCAGGATCGCCAAGAGGGCAGTGAAATCCCCAAGTGAGCCTCATGCTGTTCTCCTGGGATGCATGGGCCCCTTTGGAAAACTTTTTCAAAGGTTCTGACACCAAGTTCTGAGGGAGGACACCAGAAACAGCTGGAGACCCCACTGCGTTTGTGCGGCTTTACAGCATCCGATGCCCCATTCCTGTGGCAGCTTCTTTTCCCAAATCCCCCTGCTGCCTCCAACACAGCCTCCTGTGAACTCAGCCTCCGCCACACTGCCCCCCGGCAATTTAAACATCAGAATTCTCTTCCTCCTGCCGAGAACCCTCTTGCTTTATTTTGAGCCTCTGCAGAGCTGCTGGACTATGGGTGGGGTGGGTAACCCCACTTCTGCCACAGGCCCCCACCCCAGATAAAAGACTCATAGAGGGCTGGAGATGCCCGTTCCCAGGCCACCCTGAGTACCTACTGTGTCTGGGGGGTCTCGGCTGGGATCTGTGGCACGTCCCAGGAGCGGTAGCGCCACATCTGCCTCAATGCCCCCGGCCGCTCCCCTTCTTCTGTCCCCAGCGCCTCCGCCGGGCCCAGAGCTGTGGCCTCATCGCAGCCTCCCCGGGTACTGTGGCCGGCCCCCAGTACGCTCATCCTGCCGGCGACTCTCTTCCTCTTTCGGCACTTCCTGACCGGGGCCCCCGCGAGAGGCCAGCTGACTGCCCCAGCAGAGGACCAGAGACCTCTTAGGCGCCTTCCGCTGGCTGGGGCAGGAGTCTGGCTGGAAGAGGAGCTGCATGGGAGAGCAAGAGGCAGGTGAGGACAAGTCCAGCGCAGCAGCCAGGAGGCAGCCCCGAGACTCAGAGGCTGCGAGGCATCCACCAGGCCTGCCCAGGCTGGAATTGGAACCTCAGCCTCATCCTGGCCTTCCTCTCCACGTCACCGCTCAGATCTTCACCTCTTGGTCCTGCTGAGGTGTCCCACTTCATCCATCTACCTGTATGTTGCAGGGGGTGGGGGGGGGGTGCTCAGCCCACACACACCTCTTTTCTCCTTCACACCTCTGTGAGCATCACACCGTCTAACAAGGGTCAGGCTCACGGGCCAGTGGCAGAGCAGAAAGAGGAGCTGGAGTGGAGCTAGAAGACGGGGCTTGTGCCATGTTTCTGCCACTTACCAGCTGTGTGACCTGGATCAGATGAGAGAGGTTACCTCCTGAGTCCACCTTAAACCTTTGTGGAATAAGGTGGGGAGTAAGCAGATAAATTGATGGATATATGTGTCAGAGAGTTTTCCTGAGCCTGTTTTCACATCTGTAAAATGGAAGGAGGGCAAGAGTAATAACTGAACTCACGGAATTTTATGAGGATTAAATAAGAGGTGAAAGGTTTATAAATTTATTCATTCTATAACGATTTATTGAGTGCCTTCTCCGCATCAGGCACTGTGTCAGACTACTCAGCAGTGCGCAAAGAAGCAGGGCTCTAACTATAGAGCTTAGATTCTAGTGGGGAAGACATCTAGGAAACAAATAATCAATATATAAAATAATGTCAGGTAATAGAATGGGCTATAGAGAAAAATGAGGCCAAAATGAAGGTGGAAGAGACTGGTGGTGGTGGGTGGAGACAGAGAGCCACTTAGGTAGGGGGACTGGGAAAGCCTCTCTGAGGAGGTGACCTTGATAACAGACCTGCATGAATCAAGAGCAAATGACACATCTGTCCAGGAGGACAGCGTACGAGGTGCTGAGGAAGGAATGCACTTGATGTGTTTGATGAAGAGCAAAAAGGTCTCACTGTGCTGGACTTTGAGACCATGATGAAGCATACTGACCAGGGTTTATTATTAGGGTTGTTTCTGGAATGGAAATCGTACCTTCTTCCAGTACTCTTTAATCACACTGCTCTATAATTAGTTTGTTGTTGTTGTTTTGTAGCCCTGTATGTTTTGGTTACCCCAGGAAAACTGTAAATTTCTCGAGGACAGAAACATCAATTCAGTTCAACACACAATGCGCTCAGCACCTGCAGACACAGGAATGCACATGGTGCCATCCCAGCCCTTGGAAACCTCCATCTGGTGCTGTAATCGCCTCTGTGTCCCTCATGACTGGAACATAATATTTCTCAATAAATAATTGTTTCATAAATTAGGTGATGCCATGAATAATTACTACTCAGTAATGATAAAACAATAGCTAATGTTTCTCGGTCACTCTGTATCTGAAACCTTTGGATCCTTGTAATGACCCTATGAGGTAGGTCCTGTTATTTTCCTTTTACATCTGGGGAAACTGAGGTACAGATTGCTAAACTCATTTTTTTCAAGGTCACCCAATTAATGGTAACTGGTAGAAGAATCTGTGCCCTTCAATGACACATTTGATTGTCCGTCTAGGGTTGGGGACATGGCCAAGTGATGCCCCTGAGTCTTGGCACCCCCTTTTCCAACAGCTTTCCCTCGGGGAGGGTCCTGTATGCTGTGGCCCACCAGAAATTGTGCCAGCCAAGCAAGGACTGTTCTAGAAGAAGACTGTTGCAGGGCCCTATGCTCCTCTCCCAGGGATTCTGCAAGTAGCCTGAACAGTTAAACAGAGGAAATGGGGCTGGGCTTGTTTTCCAGCTGCAGCTTCTGGCAGCTCTGGAGTGAGCAGCAGAGAGCAGGAAATGCTGCTCCTGGAGGGGAAGTGGGCAGGCTGGAAGTTCTGCGAGGCATGGCAGTCCTGACTATGGGACCAGGGTCCTCCTCGAAGCTGTCAATACTTTCCAGGTGGGGTGGGGAAAACAAGGCTGGAAGGGACAGGTGCACAGGGCTGGGGAGGGTGCCCTTGGCAGTTCCTAGGATAACATGTGCCAGCACTGGGGATCTGGGGACCCCTCAGAATCTAATCCAGATACACACAGGAAGAGGAATCTAGGTAACAAAATTATTCTGGGCTTTGTTGAGGCCCCAGAGGGTGAGCTGTTCTACTTTCTGTGGCCTGGATGATTAAGTGGGAACTGGGGACAAGAAATGTACCAGGACACCAAACACTCAAACCACGATCTGGACAGCCTCTGCTCTCAAAACCAGCCAAGCTGGCCTCCTTGGCCTGACCTTCAAGGCTCCTTATGTTCTGGTTCCTTTCTTTCTTGCCTCTTTCTTCAGGCTTTCCCTGCGGAAAGAGATTTTCTCTCCAATCACACCATGCTGGTGCCTACCTCACAGCAGGTGCTCAGTGAACCTCTCTTCCCTCTTTTTTCCCACCTCCTTTAACATGCCGCCCTCACCCCTGCTGTTCCATTCTTGCCCTGACCGTTCACAATGTTTGAGTAGTCAAAATCTCCATCCTTCAAAACCCCAGGCCAAGAAGCAAAAGGGGGAGGGTGAAGAGAGGCCCAGACCAGGGTCCATGGTTCAAAATCCAGCCCTTTCTGTGTGACTGGGAAAGTCACTTAACATCTCTGGGCTGGATGATGAACCAGATGATTTTTAAGGCCTCGTTTAGCTCTGACAGTTTTATTTGAATCAGCTTCCTTGATCTGTAGGTTTTCACTCATTCATTTGTTTGACAGTATGTTATAAATACCTACTAAGAGTCAAATACTGCTCCCCCAACCACTGATTTATCTCTTACACTCACGTTTGTTCCCAATAATATTCCTACGTCATACGAACTTTTGTGCACATTAATCTTGTCTCCTTACAGGATTCTTGAACCTTATGTTGCTCCTAGCTCTGTACTGGGGGCAAATATATGCTTAGTAACTTCCCTGGAAATTGAAATGAGCTGAATATAGGCTGAGCAGAGGGAGGGGAACAGGCTTCCTGTTTCCCTGAGTGGCTACAGTGAGATATGGGGATGTTATTGAGTCTAAGTGCTTTCCCAGCAGCTAAGCCTATGATCCAGGTACCTGCTGAAGCCCTTGGAAGCAATCCTGAGCCCAAGAGCACCGGTTGATTGCCAGCCCTGCCCAGGTGCTGGGCCTCTGGGCTAGAGACAGATGGAAATTTGATTAGGCTCCTTCTGTGTAGCCTCATTAAAGTCTGAGCAGGAGGAAATCTGGAGGAGGGGCTTGAGACCCTCTCCTTCAGGGGCAAGAGAGCTTAGCAGTCAAAGGTGGACCCTCAAATCACCATGATCTTTCTTGGAAACTGTCCTTTGGCACCTCCCAGGTCCCCAGGTTCGAGGTGAGAGGAGTCTGAGGGGCTCTCCTCTCACGCTGGGTCAGCTGGCTGTGCCCTAAAGAGCGTCTCTCTGACCCATCCTGGTCTGTAGCACCGAGCCCCCAGGCCTTCCGCCCTCCAAACCTCCCACCCGCAGCTTCTAAACCCTGACAGCAAGCAGAGCCACCTTTCACCTGCCACGCTCCCTGTCCTATTATCCCTCCCAGGAATATGTGCACACAGTACAGAACCAAAAGAAAAGATCCTGAGGATGAAAGTCCAGACTTTTGGAAGTAAAAAGGACTTTGGAAGGAAACCCACCTGAGTCGGGATCCTGGCTCTACCAGTTAGCGGCTGTGTGACCTTAGCAAACTGCTTAACTTCTCTGAGGCTCAGTTTCTCATCTGTAAGATGCCGCCCAAGGGCCCTCAAGTCCCCACCTACTCTATGCACCCTGCTTAGTTTTCCTTCCCCAAACATTTGTAGCTCAAGAGCAACTGTAGGTCAAGCACAGTGGAGCCCAGCAGAAGCCATATTTAGTCCCAATGACTTCCCACCCCTCTTTGAGTGTTTTTGAAGAGAGATCTTCCCCAGCCTGTGCTAACTCTTGTCCTTGGGACCTGGATCCCTGAGGGGCTTCTCTGAACGCTTTGCTCTGAAATCGCACCACCTGAGGCAAAAACAAGAATCCAACTCAGGCTCCCTAGTGCCTGGCCCAAGGGCTGTGTTCTCAGCAGCACCCCAGAGAACCTGTTTAAATGCTTTTGCTTGAACTGTTCAAATGCCTTTAGTCCTCCCAGCTGCCCTCACAATGCCCAAACGGCTTGTGCCTGCCCTTGTGTGGGTGGCGGGGAGCATGTCCCAAGCACCCTGTGTCAAAATAGGATAAGATAAGATCCTCTCTCTGGGATCCTACTGCCTGCACTGCTTCCTTCAGGACGAGCCTGGCCCCACTTCCGGGCACTGCCCTGCCTGGCCTTTGACTCACTTGTCAGCAAGAACCTCAGGTCCCTGCCGGGAAGAAGGATTTCCAGGCTGGGCCTGGGCCCCGCCCTTCCCAAAGAAAGGAAAATGGATAGACCCCCAGCTTCCGGCTTCCTCTGGCCTTGGGGCCCCCTCCTCCTCTCCACCTCAGCTCTCTGCCCCCGGTTTTTGCATTTTTAATTCAGGACAGAATGTGATCTCTTGCAGCTCCTTGCTTTATCCTGTTGCTATTTAAATTACAAATCGGCCCATCTCCCTGTCATTCTTGGGTTATTTTTAGCTCCTGGTAAATAGCAGCAGGGAGAGTTGGATCAGGTGCCCCTCCCTGGAGGAGTGTTGTGCTGGCTGCCAAGTGCCTGCAGCAGGGGGCACTCTCCCCTGCCAGGTGTCGCCCCCAGTTGCTTCCCCCAGCTCCTCTGTGGGGGTGGACGGGGCAGGGGGGTGGGCTGCAGGCTGGGGCATGCACACAGGCTCAGTCTCTGCTCTAAGTCTCCACTAAGCTCTGCTACCCCCAGGTCTCCCCACCATCCATCGTTCAGGGCCAGTCTCCTTCAGGGGCCTTCCTGGGTCCCCCAAGCCCACAAGGAGGTTCACAATGGGGGCTGGAGGCAAAAGGTCTTCTACCTTGTGTCTCAGCCCTGCTATGAGTCAGGAATTTTACATCACTTATCTTCCTGATCTCCCCAGCCACCCTTTTGTGCAGGTATTAGTGTCCCCATTTTCCATATGAGGAAACAGGGTCAGAGGTAAAAGTGGCTTATCCAGCTAGGGAGGGGCAGACTGGAATTTGAACCCAGGTCTCTCTGACCTTGAAGCCTGCAAGCATGTGTATGGCTCTGCCTCTCTAGGTAAAATGTATGTGCCCTTTGCTCAATGCCCAGGCTGACTCCCAATGCCAAATATCAGCTGTCTTGCCTGTGGGCTTATCCTGCCCATCTCCTGGATCAGGG
Organism: Furipterus horrens; assembly: GCF_987537825.1. Classification (NCBI taxonomy): domain Eukaryota; kingdom Metazoa; phylum Chordata; class Mammalia; order Chiroptera; family Furipteridae; genus Furipterus; species Furipterus horrens. The sequence goes on from NW_028327172.1 coordinate 12,372,023, forward strand.
GTTGGCTAACTCTGCCCCTGGGCTGTATCCGGTCTGCTGCCTGTTTTTGTAGGGCTGTGAGCTAAGAATGGTTTTTACAATTTTAAACGGTTGGAAAAAAAAGCAAAAGAATAATATTTGTGACAGTGGCAATGATATGAAATTTAAAGTTCAGTATCTATAAATAAAGTTTTGCTGGAACCCAGCCATGCTCCTTCATTTACATATTGCCCATGACTGCTTTTGTGCTAAATGGCAGAGCAGAGTGACAGAGAGCGTGTCACCTGTCAAGCCTAAACTTATTTACTGTCTGGCCCTGTATCGAATCATACTTTTGTGAAAGGAAGGGACTGTGCCCCATACTTCCATGCCGTACAGTGCCTGGCCCAGGGTCAGAGCTCCAGACACAGGTGCCAGTCTTCCTCTAAGGCCCTGTTGGGGCCACAGTAATATCCAGCACAGGGAAGCCCCCTGCCAGCCACGCCCCAGTTGTTCAGCTTCTTCATGGGGGAAACCAGTAGTTTCCAAATCTAGCTGATTATCAAAATTACCTGGGAGAGGTTGTTAAAGTTGATATGCCCAGGCCCAACCCTAGACTACCTATATTAGGATCTGCAGGGATGGGACTTTAGAAATTATTTGAAAAGAAATCCCCCAGGTGGTCTGGTTTGGGAACTATTGGACTTAGCTCCAAGAGGTCCAAGCTCTGCATCTCTGACTGATCCTTTCAGACCAAACCCAGTGTCCCTTGAACCCTTCTGGCTTTTTCCAGGCTGGACACCACTCTGCAATGGTCTCTTAAACTTAACCCTGATACTTTAAAACTTCCTTGAATGTATGGGAGATACATTTCATCACACCCAGACGCAGATGTAACATGCTCCTGCCCTCCCCGCATTCCCTTCCCCTCCAAAAGTTTCTACTGGTGGGAACCTGCCATCTCTCTATTCACATAAAGCAGCTGCCAGGGCTGGGGGTGGGGGGTGGTGAAGGGAACTTATTTTCCAGAAACCCCCACATCCCTAAAAGCATCTACTGTTCTGCTGAAAACGCCCCCCACCTCCCACGTCCTCACCTACGTCAGAGGCAGCCAGGCCTCAATCCTGCTTCCGCTTCCAGCCCTCTCCCTTAGATTTTTTTGCCCCCGCACTTTGCATTTCTGTCCGAGCCTTTTCTCTCTGTGAAGGGCTTTCAGCTGCTTTACTTAGCAACTCACAGCGGGGTGGGAGGTTCAGCTGGGAGCCAGAGCTGCTTGGAACTGTGGGAAGCCGAGGATGTGAAGAGGGTCACTAGGGGCCTAAGCCCTTGCCAGCCCTGGGCGGTCGGGACTAGGAGAGCTTGCAGCGGTCATCAGCCCACCGAGAGCCGCAGCCTCATGGGAGGGCTCAGCCAGGAAGCACAGCTTGTTTCCTAGGCCTGCAAGGGTTTTTGAGGGCCCAGGGCTGCAGCCTCCATCACAGGGCGTCCTCTGCTCTCTCCCCACAGGCCTCTCCTTGCCTTGCTTCCTTGCTGGCTCCGGTCTTAAGCCTGGGCCTGTGGCCTGACCCTGGTGTGAGGCAGTGCCTTGCCTGACCGGCCCCGAGGTGACGGCTGGGGCCTGTCCTGGTGCTATCTTCTGCAGACCTCACACAGGTGACTCAGAGGTCTCTGGATACCTTCACAGCGAGAGAGGAGCCACAGCTTGGTCACCCTCTATTCTTAGTGACTAGAGGCTCAAATTTGGGCTGTAGAGGGGCCTCCACTCAGGATTCACCCTGGGAGAATCCCAGTCCTTGCAGCTGCTTCGTGTGTGTGTGTGTGTGTGTGTGTGTGTGTGTGTAGCCTCTTCCACTTTGGCTTTTTAATTTTCTTTGCCCCCTATCCTCCAAGGCTCTACCCCACTCTGGCCTCCTTTCCAGCTTCAGATGCCATTTGTCCCTGACCCACAGCCAAGGAAAAAACCTGAGGTCCCCCCATACGTTACAGGTGAAGAACTGGGGTCCAGAGAGATATCGTCTAGCTCAGGGGACACATAGTAAGTCACTGGCAGAAATTAGAATTCAAGGCAGGTCTCCTGATCCCCAGACTAATATTTCTTCCAGGATTCTACATTCTATGCCCCACTTCCCATCAGTCAGTCACCTGTGTACTCTCTCCCCCGCAAGGGGACTTTCAGGGGCTCTTCTATCTGCAGCCAGAAGGCATGGAACAGATAATGCTCTCCTCTCTGCATGGTGCTCTGGGAGAACTTGGTAATGGACCTCAATGGACCTCTGATTCCTTATGTACCCCCGAAAGTGAAGGTAGGGCCCATGGGAAACTAACCAATTTCCCATTTATTCTGAGTTCTGAGCATCTCACTTCATGATAGTGAAGCTCCCTCCCCTTCTCTTCAGTCCTCTCCCAAGTGATGGAGGCCTGATGACTTCAGAGCCATTAAGAATATAGAGGCCCTTCAAGCTCTCAGGGCTGGGCTGGTTTTATGAAACATCTTCCCAGAAGTTCCAGGGAGGAGCAGGGCAGCCTCAGACACATCTCAAGTCCTTGTGGTTGTAAACAGACAGGAAAATTGTCCTCTCTAACCAGGCTGATGGTGTCAAGGGCTGCAGGTGCCTCAATGTCCCTGCTGGACCCTCCAAAGGAGGTCACTCTGGACAAGGAGCTTTACAGGGGCAGCAAGTGCAAGTTGAGGCTGTGGTCTGAGAGAGGAGGAGGAAGGTAAGGGCTGCCTCTGCCCTGCCTCCACCCCCTCTATAGATGCTCGTCTATGGAACCTATGCCACCCTCGTTTGAGGGGTAGCCCTCCCTCAGCCCATCCCAGGTCATAAAAGTGGTTTCTGGGGCCCATCCCAGCTGATTCCTTCAGGGAACCTCTGGGCGGAGGTGGCAGGACCAGGGAGGCTGGGAATCTCTCACAGGCAGAAGACCATTTAATTAAGATGATGTCTTAAGGTGGGGGTGCTACATTTAGTCTGCTGCCGAGGGTGCCAATGGTGGCCTGCTGGGGAAAGGGGTCCAGGAGGGGATTCCCTTTCCACCCCTAGGAAGCAGGGTCTTAGCCGCAGTGGCAGGGAGCATCTTGGTCACTTCCAAAAGCCAGTGCCTAGCACAGGGTCGGCCCACAGGAAAGCTCAGGTAAGGCCTGCTGAATGAATAAGGGGTCCCTCTTCCCCCCAGAAGAAGGGCCAGTGAGTGTATCCCAGCTCTCCCCAGCAGACGAAGGTTTGTAAGGATCATGTCTTGGTTAGTCTCTCCTCACTGCCTTGTCCAGTGCCTGGCACGCAGTTGGCATCAGTAATTCCATGTTGAATGAATGGGGCTTTCACGGTTCACAGAGAAGGGGGTCCAGAAGCTCCCCCTCCCCCCTGCACACGGAGGGCAGAGACCCTTTCCTAGTCATTTCTTAGTCCTCAGCATCAGGCAAGCAGCTGGCGCTCAATGAATGTCGACTGAAACGGGGGAGGGGGCAGGGTGGTGCTAGGCGCCGCGCTCCCCGCTGTCCCCTTCTTACCGGTAAGACACCTGCTTTCGTAGGTGCATCTGGCTGAACTGCTCCTCCACCGCGGGCCCGGTGGCGGCGCCCAGGGGTAGCTCGGGCCACGGCTGCGAGACCGCCGCTTCCTCCCCCAGCCGGCAGCGCCGCCGCACCACCTCCTCCTCGGCGGCCCGGCCGCCGCCAGCCCAGTCCCTGCGCTGCCCTCCGCCGCCGGGCCCCTCGGCCATCCTGCGTCGGCCCTCTTTCCGCGGCTCCTGCGGCCTTTCGGGGTCCCTGCTAAAGTTCAGTCTCCCCTTCTCCTGGGCCCAGGGACACGGGCGCGGAGGGAGGGGAGCGCCGGGTCGCTCACGTCCCTCCGGACGCCGGGGCAGCGACGCCCGGGCTCCGACGCCCGGAGCAGCGAGATGCTGGTCGCTGCTCCTGGGAAAGGTGGCTGGGACCCTCTCGCGCCCGAGGCGGGGGTCCTCGGTGGGTGTCGGGGTGCTGCGTGGCGCGCTCTGGGGCGCCCCCCGGACGGCTGGGGCCGGAGCCCAAGCGGAGAGGGAGCCGGGGCGGCGAGATCGTTCCTGCAGCCGCCGCCTCTCCCAAGCACCGGAGTGTCACCTTAGAGACACCCGCAGGCCCGCGGGGTCCGGGGGCGGGGAGGGAGGGCGCCGCCCCGCCCAGCCAGCCGGGCTCCGGGCTAAGAATGAGCGAGCCCGGCCCCGCCGGCGGGTACGAACGCTGCCCCGGGCGCGAGGCTGGGGTGCGGGGAGTCCCCCTTCCCGGTATTCTGCTGCTCGGCAGCTGCCAATCACCTCCCGCTCGTCACTCAGCGCCTGTGATGCCCACCCCCACCCTCGTCCCGCGCCTTCGGGCCTCAGCATTCCCCCGCCGAGGCGGGCAGGTGGAGGGGCGCGGGGGCGGTGACAGGAGAGGACTTTAACCCCGTCTGCGCCACCGGAATTTAGAGGCCCAACTAGATTTGGGGAAGGGGCAAAGGAAGGCGAACTTACTCGGGGATGCCTTGAATTTGGAGATGGGCTTGATTACCAGTACCCTGTCTTTAGGCCTAGAGTTCTTCTGGACCCTGCCGGGAGAGGGACTCAGCTCGGGGTGGGGGTGCGATGGTGAACTTCCAGACCCTGGAGCCCGTATTCCTTCTCAAGGCCTGGCTGCCTCCTATGACCTGCCCCCCTGAGACTTCTGGGCCAGGGTCTCTCAGAAGGTTGAATCAACCTCCTGGGTTAGGAGAAGCTGATGGGAGTCTGTCCTGGACGCCATGCTTTCCTTGCACCTCCAAACCCCATGATTCCTCCTCTTGTCCTTGGGTGTTCTGGTTAACTTCTCAGACTAAGGCCTCCTTCACCGGCCCAGACGCATCTTTCTGAAGTTGACCTTTGACTGCAGCATCTACTCTCCCCCTGCAGTATTTAATGGCTCCCCCTTGCCTATCCTTTAGCCCTGCATTCAAGGCCTGCCTTGATCTTCCCACAGCCTGTCCTCTGCTTCCATCCATTTCCTTCTACTTATCTGTGCTCCTCATTCTGGGAACTGTCATCAGGCCTGTACAGCATGGTTCAGGCTGTGCCCTCCATCTGAAACTTCTTCCTGTTGATACATCCCAAATGCTGAGGTTCTGATCAAATACCTTCTTCTCTTCCAGGAAGTCTCCCTGGATGGCTGTAGCTGAAAGGCTCTCTCCTTCCTCCCAGTCCCCATTGCCCTCTGCACCGAATGTCTCTCTAGCCTGTATCTTCTCTTTCCTCATTGACTGTGAGCCCGGGTAGGTGGGAGGGACCAGACTCACAGAGGTAGAGAAGGGCTACAAAGGGGGACAGCTGTGCTATTCAGGTCTTCTCAACTCTCACCACCTCTACAGTGGCTGTCCTGCTCTGCACCATTGCTGGAGTCTGTGCCCCTCTCTGTACCGCCCATGGATATTCTGTCTATCATCAAGGCCCATCTCAAGTGCCACATCCCCCAAGACCCCTCTGTGATACTCCACTGCAGATGATGTCTCTCTCCCTCAGCCCTGTGACTGTTTCCTGGGCTACTCTCTGGGCACCCCCTTCACACTTTAACAATAACTAACATCTCATTTGATTCTCACCACTTCTCTGGTGGTAGATATTGTCTCCTCCTCCATGTTACAGATGAGGACACTGGGATGTCATTCAAGTGATTTATTTGCTCAAGGTGGCTCAGGCAGTGAATAGTGGAGCCAGGATTTAAAGCCAGATCTTTTGGCCCAGAACTCATGCCCGTTTCCACTTCCCTGTGCTGGCTGACACACAGTAGCAGCCTTGAACTTGCCTGTTTCCCTCATCTGAAGCTTCCAAAGGGCAGGAAGGGGTCTGCTTCAGCTCTGCCTCTCACCCCTCTCCGGTACCAGCAATCTCATTCATTGTGGATGAATGGAATAAGTGGAATTGCATTAAACTTCTTGGCCACGGGGGGAGCTTCTTCCCTAAAGCCAAGTTCTAAAGAAGGGGGGGCAGGGCACGCAGGTGCCCTGCCTTCTAGTTGTTGCCCTTGGAATTGCTAATTTCCGATCAGCCTGGCCCAGGGCACCCTCCTACACCTTGAATTATGGCAGTGCTGGCTGAGTTTGACATTCCCTCATCAGCTGCCTAGCTACTGGGTTTCCAGGTTGGCGTTTTGTTCAGCTCTCCCTGCTGAGCCCTCCCCACTCAGTCCCTTTGAAAGTGAAGCTTCCTCCCTGGCTGGTGTGGTTCAGTGGCTTAAGCACAGGCCTGCGAACCAAAGGGTCACAGGATCGATTCCCAGTCAGGTCACATGCCTCGGTTGCAGGCCAGGTCTCCAGTTGGGGGTGCTCCAAAAGCAACCACACATTGATGTTTCTCTCCCTCTCTTTCTCTCTCCCTTCCCCTCTCGCTAAAGATAAATAATTAAACTTTTTTTAAAAAAAAGTAGAAAGACAGCCCACAGAACAGAAGGAATTTTTTTAAAAAGTGAAACTTCTTCCCTCTGTCCTCCCCCATTTGGGACCAGCTGCTAACTGAGTTATTTTTAAGCTATTTTTTAGCTATGGCTCTGCCCTCTTCCCAAGAATCCAAGGGAGAAATGAAGACCCCCTCCCCTGACCAGCCTGACCACCTTCTGCAGCCTCTCCCAGCTGCAGCTTGCTCCTCAGAGCCTCCCCGGCCCATTGTCTCTGTGCTCAGAAAATAACAGCTAATGCCTTTTGAGTGTTTGCTGCAAAACTGACCTTGTGCTAAGAGCTTTATGTGCAAGCTTTCCATTACCGCTCATAGCAATTTTATGAGGGTGGGGACTATTTTCCAGATGAGGACGCTGAGGCTTCACGAGGTCAGGTAACTTGCCAAGGTCACACACTAAAGTGTAGCACAGATATCAGGGCTCATGCCCTTAACTGACACTCTGGTGACAAAGCAATTCAGACTCCTTTGGAGGTGAGTACTCAGCCTGTCTCCCCACCTCCCCGTGACCCAAGGGGAACCTCTTCCCAACATCAGATAGGCCATTTGACCTCTGGAATTAGAACCTTGTCCTGGCCCATCCCAGTTGATCACAGCTGCTCTCCCTGCTTCCTGAGCTTCTGGTTTCCAGGTGTAACAAAGGATTCATTGTGGCAATCTGAGCAGAATGACTGTCACTGTGAAAGCTATCACATGTGTGACAAAGCCGGCTGCTGGGGCTGGTAATAGAGTGTGGAGGCTATAGCTCTATTACTGAGGGTGCATTGGGGACCCACCCCTTCAAGGGCAGTGACACATGGCCCTGAGGAAGTGGAGTGTCAACAGGTGATTTGTGTGAGTGGATCAACCTTGCATCCTACCTAACATAGACGAGGAAGACTGCCTTAGGTGGACAGGCATAAGGTACAGATTGCAGATGACCACATTTTGACCAGTTCACCGAATCCTGGGATCTCTGCAGTAGTTGCTCTAGGAAGCCCGTATGTTCTTAGATCATGTGCAAGAATAAAAATCTGGGCTGCGGAGAAGGGCATCTGGAGGAGAGAGGAAGGGGTGCTGGGATGAGAGACGGAGAGCTGGAGGCACAGCATGAGCTCTGAAGTCAAACAGACGTGTATTCAAGTACCAACTTTGCCACTTATTTGCTGCATGACCTTGGGCAAGTCATTTCACCTCTCTGAACCCTCTTTTTCTTCATCTGTAAAAATACCCACTCCTTATTGGGACAGTGCCTGGCACATGGGAATTAGTCGATAAAGGGAGAATGGGAGAATAAGGGGATAGATTTCAAGCCCTTTCATATCAGGAGCCAGGTCTTGTTTGTGCTCTAATGTTAGCAATGTATCATGCACATAAGGGACACCCCTTAAATATTTGTTAAATGAATGAATGAATGAATGAGTGGTGAGTAGTCACACAAGAAGTCAGCTTCGTTTCCCATTCCTTTGAGTAACTATTTTAAACTGTTCTCTTTACCCCCAATTCAACTCCCATGCCAACCCTCCCCAATGCCCCATCCTCAAACTTCACAGCCATGGGGAGGGGGTTCCCTCAGTTTCCTGTCTCCCCACATCCTTTACTCACAGAATACCTTTCCTTTCTCTCCAGGCTTCTCAGGTCCCAGGTGGCCTCTCCACCCACTTCCTGGTTCCCTTCTCCATATCCCTCACCCATCATATCGCCTCTCTCTTGGCTCTTTATCATCTAGAAATAACTGTGGTCAACTCTTTCCCAGCTGCAGCAATAGCACCTACATCCGTCTGGTCATCACCCTGTTCCTTCACAGCCAAGCACCTGAGAGAGTTCACCTACCCCCCCCCCACATCCTTCCCATTTTCATGTCAGTTCTCCTGTTCTCACTTCTTGCTTCTGCCCCAGCTTGCCCTCCCCAGCAGGGCTCCAACCAAGGTCACTGCTGACCATCTAGTCGTCAAAGAGAAAGTACACTCTGTCTTCTTCTCATCTTTCCCAGCCTCTCAGGTGGCATCCAACTTCTCTGAGGCCAGCTCCTGGAGGCTCTCCTCCATCCGTTTCCGGACACTCACCTCTCCTGGTTTTTCTCTCCTCTCCCACCATTCCTTCTCAGCCTTTCTGTTCACGCCTCTTCCTCCAGGGTCTCTCCATGTCCGTTCCCCCCTGCACTTCTCTTCCATCTCCCTTCCCTGCCTGCAGACCCAAGACTTTAACTTACTGCCTGGATGCTGACCGTTTCCTGACTTCCGCCCGGGACCGCCTTTCCCCAAGCCCTGGACTCACTCGGTAATGTGAACATTCCACAGGCAGCTCAGATGCAAGATGTGCTCAAGTGAATTCTTCTCTCCAAACCTGCTCTTCCTCCTGCTCTCCCCATCTTGGTGAATGGACTCAGCATCTACCCAGGTCTTCAAGTCAGACACCTACATGTCATCCCAGGCTCCACCCCCTCTCTTGTACCCCACAACAAATTTGATGTCAAAACCTATTGAATCCCTTCTAATTCTCTCCAGGATCTGTCTCACTCTTACTGTACCCCCTGCAGAGCTCCAGCACGGGCAGATCTGATGATTTCATCCTCTGGCTTAAGAACATTCCGTGGTTCCCTGTCGCTTTGGGGATAAAGTGTCCTTTCTTTAGAAAGGCCATACTTTTCATCAGGACAAGGTGAAGCAGACTGGGAGTCTAGGGTGCACGACTTAAGGAGGTGCTCCTTCTCAGGTTGTGCAAGTGCTTCCTCCCCTTTCACACCCTCAGCACCCCCTCGCCCCCACCGCAGTCCTGGCGCTGCCTCTCGCGGCTCTATGCTTTTGCACATGACATTCTCTCCACCCCAAACACTCTTCTATCTCTCTACCTTACCAGGTCCTACCCACCCCTTAAGACAGTTCAAGGGCCACCTCCTTTGAGTTGCCTTCCCTGACCCACCAAATCTGATTTACATGACATTCTTCTGTGTCCCCTTCACACCCTGTATACCCCTCCATCCACTGGCCCTGATGACTGGTTTACTCTGCAGCCTCCACCACCAGCCTGGGGCCTCTCAGAACAGGGTGTTGAATGACTAATGGAATGGATGAATCAATTGGAAAGGGTGTGTGTGAAAACTTACTGATAATAATAATAATAAACATAATAACAACAACAGCTTGGGCCCGGAGCCCAGCCTTTAATGGTCTTGTTGTAAAGGCCTGCATGTTCTAGCAGTTAAAACTGATGTCCAGCCACAGGCAATGAGGTCTCCACCAAGTGGGCAAGACAAGGCTGTGGGAAGAAGGAGGATAGAGGAGAGGCCTGATAGCCAGTGCCGGGGTTCCCTAATTCAGTCTGGTCTTGTCCAGCATTCCCTCTGGTGGACAGCTGGCACGGGCACCACCCCAACACCGTGCCCCTGGCTCTGAATTTGAAAGTATCACACTCGCATGTTCAAGTCCAAATGCCTTAGCCAGGCAGCTGGGGCCCCTCCAGATTTGAACCCTAGTCACCATCCAGGCCCAGCTCGCAGCATCCTTGCCCTCTTACCTTCAGGCAGTTCTGAACTATTAGAATGTTCTGGAAGTTTTCTTGCTTTCTCCCATAGTGGGGGCCTTTGCCCAGGCTGTTCCCTCCTGCAGGAATACCCCTTTCCTCTTTCCTGCCTACTCCCAGCAGCCTTCCATGTCACCTCCTCTAGGAAGCCCCTTCTGCTCAAGTCTGGATGAGGCATTCTCCTCTGTGCTATGACAGCACCCTTGCCTGGCCCTTAGCACACTGTGTCAATATTGCTTCTAAATGCACTGCTGACCTTTCTCAGCGTCACTACGTGCGGGGCCCTGTTCTAAGCACCTTATATAATTTACCTCATTGAATACCCATAACAGCCTCATTGGTTGGGTGTTAGGTTATATCCTCATTTTACAAATGGAGAAATGGGGGCTCAGAGAGTTTCAGTTACATAGTGTCTTAGTTTCCTAGGCTGCATAACAAGTTACCACACATGTGACAGCTAAAAATGACACACGTATGATCTCAGGTGCCCTGGGTCAGAGTCTGGGTGCTGGGTGCTGGGCCCAGGCTCTCACAAGGCTGTAGTCCGGCTGTTGGCTGGGCTGGGTTCTCATCTGCACCTGGGGTCCTCTTGCAGACTTGTTCAGGTGTTGGCAGAATTCAGGGCCTTGTCACTGTAGCACTGAGGACCCCAGGTCCCAGAGGTGGCCTGTCTTCACAGAGCCCATAGCATGGGGCCAGCAGGAGACTCTTCTACAACAGCCCAGTCATTCTTTTAATGGCTTTCATCTGATTGAGTCAGGCCCACCCAGAAGGACCTCCCTTTAGATGAACTTAAAACCAGGTGATTTGGGATCTTAATCTACAAAATCTCTTTACTTTTGCCATAAGAGATCATCTAATCATGGGAAGGACATTCCTTGCAGTCACAGGTCCCCTCCATACTCTAGGGGAGGGGATTAAAAAGGGTGTATGCCAGGGGCAGGAATCTTGGAGGCCTCATTAGAACTGTGCCTAACACACACAGTGAGCAGGCTCCAGGAAGCAAATGCAGCTTTTCTTACTTGGAAGTCTGCGCCTTTAATCCTGCTGAGGCAAAGGATACAAGAATGAAGAACCTGGCAGGTTTTAGGGGAGCCCCTGCCCCCCGGCCCCGGGGAACTGCACGTAGAGTGTATAGCACAGGGCCTGGCCCCCCAGTAGGCACTCCATACTTGTAACTTCCATCCCTAAAGGCCAGCTCGGTGGCTGGTATGCCTCTCTGCTTCTGTACTCAGCAGCAGGAGGTAGCTGGCCATTGGGGGTGGGGCAATTGCCACAGAATCCTTGAACCACCTGCCTTGCATTCTGCATCAGGCTGGAAGAGGGAACCCAGTAGAAACACCTTCCCAACACCCCACACCCTAGTCAACCTCATCAGAATCTAAAATAAACTTACCTTCTCAACCCTGCATTCCTCAGTCCCACCTACCCCTCCCCGCCATGAGGAAAGACACAAAGTCAGGAATTGATGCTGAATCTTTTTTTTTTTTTTTTTTAACTTTTGCCTTCTTCAAGCATATGCTGAGCGGATGGATGAAGCAATTTGGCAATTGAAAAGGCCCAGCGGCTTGGGCAGTGGCAGGGGGAGGCCAGGTGGTGGGACCCACTTTCCCTGGCCAGGGAAGAGCAAAGCCCGCACTAACTTCATAAAATATAAAATGAGGGAGGGGCAAAGGTAGGAAGGAGACTTGTAAAATACAATATCTTAGGGGATTGGCAATAATAAAAAATAAGGTTCATTATTTACAAACAATTTCTGTTCTTGGTCTCTGTACAGTGGGGGGTGAGGGGAGTGTCTGTGTGTGTCGGCCTGTTGACATGTATGTTTGTGTGTGTGTATGGGGAGCAGGGGGCAGGGAGGGCAGTGGTCGTGTTGGTCGATATGAGAAAGGAGGAGGGTAGCCCAGTGAGTGGTTTATCTGAGAAGGACAGATGGTTGTGGGAAGGAGGGTGAGATTGGAGTGGTTGGCCTAAGGGAATAGTCCAAATGAGGGGGGAGAGGAGAGGCCCTGGTCAAGATCTGGGGCAAAGAAGGGCTGGGGAGAAGTGGAACCCTTTCTCCTGGGATGGGACTCCAGGGGGCAGGGGCACAAGCCGGATCCGGGTTAGTGAGTAACACAATCCCTCTTCAGGGGTGCCAGGGGGTACGTCCTGTGTCCTGGGTCTCAGCATGGCCTAGGAGAGCTTGATGGTGGTGTTTGGGCCCAGATCCCTGCAGAGAGAAGAAAAATCAGAGGTGACTCTATCCAATGAGGACCTTCTTACCTGGACATGGGAGGGAAGGTGTGGCTGACATGGGACCAGGGGTGGGCAGAGGGCAGGTAGAACCTGGGACCGCAGGAAGGGAGGGCCCACGCACCCACCTCTCGTGGAGCCACCCTTTGGGGTGGGAGAAGTTGGGGCCGGTTCCGTTTCCACTGATGTCCTTTGGCCAGGCTTCGCTCAGGTACTTGGTGGTCTCATGGGTGCTGTCCAGGTGGTCATGCTGTAGGTGGTCTTGGGGTCGCTGCTCCGCTGGCCCCCCGGGCTTGATTTCCCAGCCATCTGGGGGCTCCACAGGCAGCAGGGCACTGTGGCCATCCTCCCAAGAGCCTATCCCCTCATCGTAGAACAGGAGGCTTCGGGAGGGCACTGGAGAGGGAGTTTGGGGTAAGCCTGGGTGCCAAGAGGCTCCCTCCCCGTCCCAGCCACATTCATGCCCTAGTAGTTCCAGACATGAGCCCTGGATTATTAAATGCCTGGATTTCAATTCCAGCTCTAACAATGCTGAGCTGTGTGGCTTCGGGGGGGGAGGGGTCATGCCTTTGCTTTAACATTTCTGAGCTTCAGTTGGTTCACCTGTAAAACAGGGATACTAGGACCAACTTCATGTAGATCTGAGGTTTAAATGAGATAATATAGAGGAAGTGATTGAAACTGTGCTTAGTGAGCACCCAGAGAAAGTATATCTTTCTAAGCAGAGGATACCTACTGGGCTGGGGCATCTGAGAGCTGGGTTTGAATCCTACTCCTACCACTTAATTTCTGTGAGACCTTGGATAAATCTCTTCTCCATTCTAGGCCCTAGAGTGCCCTTCAGGGCAATGAAGGGAAAGAAAACCCAGGCATTGTGCAAAGCCCTTTGGCCTATATCGAAATTGACATCTCCCAGAAACTCAGGAACCAGATAATTTTAGCCCTGTTTCACAGAACAGGTCACTGCGGTCCCAGGCTATCAAGAATGTTGCGTCACACTCATTCAGGCTGAAGGTGAGAGGCGAACCCCCCAAGACCCATCCCCACCCTTCAGGCTCTCACAACCCTGGCCTGTGTGAAGGGCGCCCCCTGGAACCCTGCCCGCACCAGCTCTGGAGGCCAGCCTGCTCCAGAAGCACCTCCTACCCCAGTTGTCCAGACACTAGGTCTACAACCACTGCGTTCACCGGAGGGGCTCGCTCCTCCTCTGGCCTCCTCGGACTCTGGCTTCATTTATCAACACTGACACCTCTGCCCCCAACTTCTATTTCTTCCTCTGCTCAGTCTTCCTCCACGCCAAATACACACGGGCCTCCCTGGCCTTGGGAAAACCACGCATGGTTCTCAAGACCTTGCATCCCCTTAGTCACTGTCCTGTTCTCTTGTCGGGCCCCGGCTGCATGTGTCCAGGGAGTGGTTCTCACTCCCTGCCACCACTTCCTCTTCCCCTAACAATCCCCTCGGCCAGCTGACCAACCGGCCAACCGCTTCCACCCCTCAAGGCCCTGCAGGCCTAGCTCATCCTCCCTGCAATAGCTCTCCTCCTGGAAACTCATGCTCCCCATCTCCTAGCTCTCTGCCCATCTATCTGTTTCTTCTTCCTCCTGCCCTGCCAGACAATGAAGCATCGTTGGGAAGTTCCTCTGTAGGTCCACCTGCAGTATCTTCTGCCTCTGCAAAACCGTACTACGTATTCTTGCTGCGCCCTAGACTAGGTCTCCCCTTGCCACCCACGTGTTGAACTATGTACACCACGTCATTTAATCCTTACAGTAACCGTGCTCAGTAAGCGTGGAACTGTACCTCTCATGTCCAGACAGAGAGATGAAAGCTCAAAGAGCTTAAGGCACATGCCCAAGGCCGCGCAGTTAGCAAGCGGCAGAGGCAGGTATGACGGACTCTGAAGTGCATGCTCTTAACCACTGTACCTCCCAATCCCCCGTGGGAGGGGAAATATCTGAGCCCACACCACCACTGCCTCTCTGCTGCCCATGGCAGACATCACCAGTGGACCCTGGCCCTCCGTCCTGTTCACCCCGAGGGTGCCTCAGAGTCCTTCCCAGCACAGTGCTGCAGGCAGCCTGTTGGAACTGACCCTTGAGCTGAAACTCGTTTGCTATCCCAGTTGTGAAATACAGATGGTGCCTAGCAGAACCCCATGACCACTGGCACCATAACACCTGGGGGCTAAGGTAGGAACGCGCCTGTTATCCCCTGAACTGACCTCCCCGGTCACTTCTGGGCAGGCTGGAAATCAGGGAGTCTGCTCTGTAGTCCCAATTTCACAACTAAAACGGGACAAATCATACACCCTTTCTAAGCCTCAGTTTCCCCACTGCAAGACGAGGAGGTAGAATGAGATGATGTCACCCCAAAACCTGGCTCCTCCCTTGTGTCTGGCTTCTGCCCAGAACTTGGGGCTGGGGGCGGGCAGCCGGGCTCAGGGTACTCACTCTGACTGGCTGCATAGACGCTGTCAGTGGCCACGGGGTCTTCCTTCACAGTCTGGGAGCCAGAGGAGAACTCAGGGAGGCAGGGCACGAGGGAGCCCAGCACCAGCACGAAGCACAAGGCTGCCACCTGGTAGCGGAGAGAGACTGGTGATCAGAGCCGGGCAGGGAGGGGCTGCGACCCTGGCCTTCTCCAAGCCTTTTCCCTCGGAACTGATGGGTGCAAAAGGCTCAGTATTTTTGTAAGAAAGCAGCTCCCAGAGCCAACCACCCACTAGATGTGGGGCATCCGGCCCTCTCTGGAGAAGGCGGAGGAGGCTGCTCACACCATCTCAACCCACTGCAGGGGGCCACTGCAGGCAGTGCTGGGAAAAAGAAAGAAGTGGCCAATGCAGGTTCTCAGCTACAGGGGGGAGGCATCAGGTAAGGGAGAAAGGGGTCGGTGGAGGTGGGGATTGGGGCTGGGGCAAGCCGGGGGGCGGGGACACAGCACCACATGAGATTCTCTCTCCGCAAGAGGAGCTAAGTAAGAGTCCCAAGGCCCTAGTTAACCCCTGCCCACACGCGGCTCTGCCACCAGGCAGCACAGGCTGGACATTTCCAGGAGACGGTGGAAGAGGGGCTAGCAGAGGCCTGAGCCACACCCTGTGCATTCTTTTGTCTTTTCACAGATTTGCTCGGCCTTCTTTCCACCATTCATTCCAGAAAGAACCAAGTCCATTCTTCCCTGTGTCTCCCCGAGCCCTTCACTCCACAAAATGCAGAAGCTGCCTCCTCAAAAGACTTGCCCTGCCATCCTCTAGCTGGATTCATGTGAGTCCCTACACAGCACACTGTGTGAGAACTGGTCAGGGAAGGCCATGTTCTAGAAGGTTCCATGACCTTGGTTAAAGAGGCCCGGGTCTGCTGGAGCCAGACCACTAGGCACTAGGATGGGGTACCTCAGAGGCATTGCCCAAAACATTGCCAATCCTTCAAAGGTCTGCCCACCGCCCCAGAAAGCCAGCCTGGGAAAGATGTGTCCTC
Organism: Furipterus horrens; assembly: GCF_987537825.1. NCBI lineage: Eukaryota > Metazoa > Chordata > Mammalia > Chiroptera > Furipteridae > Furipterus > Furipterus horrens. Next base: position 12,387,631 of record NW_028327172.1, read on the forward strand.
CTGCAGCGCTGAATGAGGGAGCATCACCTACCATGAGGCAGGTCCCAGTCTGGGTGGCGGCCATCTTATAAGGTCTGGAGATCTTGTTGGTGACCAGAGTCTGGAGTTTCTGCAGCTGCTGGAGCAGGGTCCTGAGGAGGGCACAGTGGTCATTGGCAGGCTCTGACCCAGCAGGCATCTTTGCCTCCTGGAGCTCTCTGGGGAAGCCTCTGGGCTGGCTCCAGACTTGGCTTCCACACCAGGTGCCCATTTGAATCAAGACAGATAAAGTCACCTCCCTCTCGGCTCCTCTGTGGTGTATAGCTCTGAACCCTGGGCCTGCCTCATGGTGGATGGGGGGGTCACTCTATGGGAGCTCAGGCATGCTCTGTGATGCTCCTGGCCGAATTGGAGGTTGGGCTGTGGTCACCTTTTTCTTACCCCACATCAGCCACAGCTAAATTGACCTTCCTCTTTTGCATCCACAGCAGCCTGAGCAGAGAAAGACATATCTGGCAGCTGTCTGGTACATAGTGAATCGCAGCTAGAATTTTTGCTAATTTTATTGCTGTTTTTGCATTTATCACAGCACCTGTAGCACTTCATTTGTTTATGGCTTTCCTTATCAGTCTCCTCAGCTAACTGTGGGATCCCTGAGTAAGGACTGGGTCCCACCGGGCGTGGACTCCTCCAGGTACACTCAGGAGGTACTCAGCCCATGCCTGAAGAAACGTTTAATCATCTCTTTCCTCCGCCCACCCTGGCGGAGGGGGCTGCAGTTCCCACAATGCACAGCAGGTGGCGAAATAGCTCCAAGGGCTTGGCCGGATTTGGGGCTAGAGAGGCATCTGGGCCAGAGGTAGAGGGGTGAGGAGTGAGAGTTCCCAGCTCCCCTTCTCTGAGACGGGTACATTCCCCAGGTCAACCAGGGGAGTAGCTGGATCCCACTGGAGAAGGTGAGGGAGAAGGCAGGAGAGAAGGAAAAAGCCTTCTCTTGGGCACCTGCTACATACCAGCTGTTGTCTATTTATTTTAATTAATCCTAGCAAATGATCATTAAAAACCTACTGTGGACTCATGGCTGGGCAGTATCAAGAATTCAGAATAAGCCCTGGTTGGTGTGGCTCAGTGGACTGAGCACCGGCTTGCAAACCTAAAGGTTGCCGGTTCAATTCCCAGTCAGGGCACATGCCTGGGTTGCTGGCCAGGTTCCTAGTTGTGGGTGTGCAAGAGGCAATGACACATCGATGTTTCTCTCCCCACTTCCTCTCTCTCTCAAAATAAATAAAAAATAAAAATAGATGCTAGTCTTCACTTTAAAAAAATCAGAATAACAACAACGAAAAAAGAAAAACTAACACGAATTGAGCATTTTTAAATGCCAAGCACAGTGCTGGGCCCATTAGTTGCACTGTCTCATCAAATCTTGACAAGAATCCTATGGTCTCCATTTAGACAAAGAAGCTGGGCCCAGTCACTAAAATGGCAGAGCGGGACACAAATAAAGAGCTGTGATTTTATGTAGCTACTTCATGCCAACATGGTGCCTACACTATTGTCTCTCAAACTTACTTGTGCATGTGACTCACCCAAGGATCTTGTTGAAATGCAGATTGTGATTCAGTTAAGTCTGGGGAGAGTCCTGAGATTTCTTAGAAGCCCCTAGTGGTACTGATGTTGTTTGTCTGAGAAGCTCGCTTTGAGTGGCAAGCATCTATACTGGTGGTTCTAGCTCTAGGCTGCATCAGAATAACCTGGAGGGCTAATTAAAGCAGGAGTTCCTGCCTCAGTATCCCTGGCGAGAGGCCTGGAAATAATCATTTCTAACAAGCTCCCAGGGGAGGCTGCTGCTGTGGTCTCAGGACCATACTTTGAGAACCACTGCTCTGTACCAGCTCTGTACAGAGCTATGTATGGAGAAAGAAGGGGAGTCCTGGGCTGCAGGGTTCTTGTTTCTGGGTTCATTCTGAACTCAGTTCCCCACCTCTCTCCTGCCTCCCAGAGCCATGCCAGAGCCAGGCACCTGCTGCAGAGGGCAGGGGGCAGCACCCACCTGTTGGCGTTCTCCAAGGTCTCTACCTTCTTCCACAGTTCATTGTTCTCTGATGTAAATGTCTCCACCCTGTGGGGGCCAAGGAGGCACAGGCTCAGGGGCAGCCCCCAGATTTGCTGCTGCCCCCTCAGTCCTGCCCACCGGCATCCCACCCCTGTGTCCCCTGCCCCTGGGATCCAGAGAGAGAGGACTGGGGAGAGCAGGACAGACTGGGGAGTAGGGTCTAGGCCACCCACCCCATGCAGGACCCTTACTTTTTTTCTAGACACTCCACGTATTCCTTCTTCTTACGGCGGCTCTCCTGGGCCGAGATCTAGAGGGGGAAGCCCACCAAACAGGGGTTACCATGGCCATAGATCCACTTCTGGGGTCCCCCAGTTTCAGGACTGGCATCACTAGGGGATCAAAGGCCCCCACCCACCAAGGCAGCCCCAGGGCAAGGCTGGGATCTAGCTCTTGCTTTACCTTGTTCTTTATTTTCCTGCGAACTCTCTTCAAGGCCTTCTCCTCAGCTTTGGTAAGGGGGAGTTTCGTGGGGATGGGGTAGCCCTCAGCAATCAGGGTGCGCTTCTCCTCCTCCGTCAGGAGCAGTGGCCCTGAAGTCCCTTGTAATTTCTGTGTGAAACAGGACATGATGGTTAGGAACCAGACAGCCTTGGGTTCAAATTCAAACTCTGCCATTTATCCTCTGTGTGACCTGGGCAAAGCACTCAACTCTCCGAGCCTCAGTTTCCTCATCTGAAAAAGGGGTAGATCTGAATTAAATCCAATAGCATGTAGCAAGTACTTAGGATGGTGCTGGGAGCCCAGCATATTAGGCACTTGGTACATTGTTGGGGGCTTCCTAGATCTCACCCTGAAATTCATAGCCTCAAAACCCCCTTATTCAGGGCCCCTAAATGGCACCCCTCATATCCCTACAGTCTTGACCGGGAAGGTCCACACCCATCCCAGGGCACAGGGCCTACCTCCAGTTTCCTGGGGACTCTGGACCTCCTGGGCACTGCTCCCCAAGCAGTGCTCCTGGGAGGCAGCTTGACCACCGCCCCGGGAGACCAGGAAGGTCAAGTTCTAGTCCTGGCTCTGCAACAGTGTGGGTTTGGCAGGCCTCTTGGGCACTCTCTACCTATCTTCTGTTCAACGCGATGCAGGATTAAAAGATTCTCACTGCCATCTGCCAGGCAGGCACCTGTCTGAATGCTGATGGGGATGGGAATCAGGCCTGGGGCTCCCCAGATCCTTCCCCACTGATTGTGTGCTCGAGTGGATTTACTCAGTTATTTTCCCCAGACCCATCCCCAGATGCTTACATGAGGGGCTGTGAGGAGGGGAGAGGTGGAGATGGCCGTGGAGGAGCGGGCCATGGGCCGGACAGGGCTGGAGGGAGGCAGAGAGCGGGGACTCTGGGAGCCATCGCTGTCACTTCCATGGCTGCTGGGGGGTGTCGGAGGCATCTGCACCAGGTCCTCTGGGGAGAGTAGGGGAAGCCAGGTTAGCAGCGTCGCATTCCAGCTCGGCTGGGACCTTTGAGTTCAGCAGAGCATGGGCCTATGCCAGCCCTGATGTTGTGGTCAAGATGGTTGGGGCCTTGAGTAGCTGTGGCATCAAAAGCTCCTCTGTGGTGTCAGGAAGATGGGAGCTGACATCCCAGAAGCTGCTTCCTGGGTGCCACCTCATCTCTGACACCAGAGGGTTAGCTCTTTTCAGCCTGACCCTTGGTGTGGGTAGATACCATGGAGAGTGGATTCTTGGAGGCCTTCCTCCATCCCTGACTTCAACAGGGTCCAGGGTCTTTGAGCCTCCATCTGGGCAACCCCAGGAGGTGCCTGGAGCCTGCCCACACCCAGACCCCTGGGGATCAGGCTGGGTAAGCAGCATTCTCTGTCCCTTCCTTCCCTCCACCCCAAAATATTTAGCCGTAACTACCCCAGCGCTTCCATTTCTGATGTCAGGCACCGGGCTTTCAGCAGACCAGCCCCACCCCTGTGGTGCCACTTTGCGGCCACAGGACCAGGAAATCTGACACTCTGCAGGCGGTCAGAAGGAAGCCTGGGCAGGACTTAGCTGCAGGGAGGGCCCCCAGGGCAGCACAGAATGCTCAGACTTATGGATGGTTGGATAGATGTATGGACAGATGGACAGATGGGTAGATGAGTGAATGGCAACAGAGTGAACTTCAGTTAGTGAATGATGGGGGATTAGCAAAGAGGGTGAGCAGGTGTTGATAACAGTGATGACAGATCAGATAAGAAGGGGACTGGAGGCGGGAAGGGTGGGCAAGGCAGGGAGGAGAGGATGTTCTGGGTCAAGGCGGGGTTGTCAAGGGAGTTGGGTGTGCTGGACCAAGGCAATAGGGATGCTGTCTGCCTAAGACTGCAGAGGAAAAGAGTCCTCCTCTGGACACACTCACCTGGTGTCACTTTGAGGAACTGGTTCATCTCCTGGGGCTCTGCTTTGATCACTGGCAGCTGAGTCATCTCGCCCGGGGCCTGAGGAAGAGACAGGTCCAGCTCCATCAGCTGCCCCTGCAGCTGTCCCCACCACTGAGTCCACCCCGTCTCCTTCCCTGAGGCTGCCCCAGAGGAAGCAGAGGCAAGTTCCTGTGCTTGGAGAAGCCTTGTCAGACCTAAGAGAAGAGAATGGTGTAGCTCAGAGGCCAGTGCCCTCTTCTTGGTAGACACTGACCCTGCACCGACTGTGGAGGGCACGTCGGCATTGGCATGTGGGTTGCCATGAGAACGAGAGGCAATGTCTGGCACATGGTAGCTGTTCAGTGAATGGTAACAATAGCACAGATGAAGGAAGCATTAACTGGCTGGTGGCTGAGAACGCTCTCTGAGCAGTAGAAGTTTGAAATAAGTCCTGAGAGATACACAGGAGTATCACAGATAAAAGGCAGGGCAGGTGGTGGGTGAGAGGAAAGGCATTTCAAGCAGAGGGAAAAGCATCTGCACAGGCACAGAGGCCAGACAGCATGGCTGGACCTGGAAACTGCAAGGATTCAGGGTGTCCAGAATGTAGGGATGGTGTTGGGATGGAAGTTTAGGAAACAAGACTGGAGGATTGGGTGGGAGGGAAATCCAGGCAAAGGTGTTTGGAGCAGTGAGGAGCCCCTAATGGGTTTTAAGCAAGGGACTGACAGAATTCGATTTACACTTTAAACAAACATGCATTTCTATTTCTTTATATTCCAACTTGCTGTTCCAGAAAGGACTTCAGGAACATGTGTGGCTTCCTGCCAACATGCATATAAGTGATCTCTTTGAGGAAGACACTGTGTTGGGTGGTGGGTTTCAGAGCCGTCTCTCCCCTTGGGGTCTGCGGCCAGTAGAGAGAGGTCATGACATTGCGGGTGGGACAAGGAAGTCCAAATTGAGGCGGATAAGTAAGAATCAGACAGTTTAAGTTGGCAGGGACCTGGAGGTTCCCTGGTCTATATCCCAGCTCAGCGCTCAAATGACATGAGGGGACTGCGATGCAGAAGGGCGATGGCATGCATGGGGGTCATACAGCTCACGACTGACCGACCACACCAACTCCCGGCTCCTGTGCCCCCACTGGGGTGTGGCAGCCTCCATGGAGTGAGGTGTGGGCTTTGGAGCCTGGTGGCTGAGCCTCGGGGACAGCTCCATTGTTTCTGACTATATGATTTGGGGCAAACTGCTTAACACCTTGAGCCTCAGTTTCCTCTCTGAGGCATGTATTCAACCTGGAAAACCCTGGCTGCTGCTGCCGTCCTGACTTTCCTTCCTGCTTTGGCAAGGCCTGAGGCATTGCCGGGCCTGTTTTGGGTCTGGTCTCATCTGCAGCCAACCTTGATCCTTGGGGACAGTGGTAGGATTGGGAGGGGTTGGGAGGGGTTGGGAGGGGCCCACTGACAGGTGTACCTGCCTGCAGCCACACTGTAATCAGGTGAGCCATATGGCCAGCAGGGGGCAGGGCCAGCCCAATCCAGAGTAGGGATTTAGGATAATCCTTGTATTGTAGACTCAGGCACAGAAGCTCCGTAGATGTAGCTCATGCTCCCATTTCATAGAGAAGGAGGCTGAGCAAGAGGGAGTGGCTGCCTTGTGCCCAGAGCTCACTTGAGAGCCTGGCAGGGCGTCTCCTAGGGGCCTGTGCTCTGGGCCTCACATTCTCAGGAGGGTCTTTAGACATTGACTTGGATCTATAGCTGAATGCTGTTCTTTTATAAAAATTTATTTTTAGAGGGAAGGGAAAGGAGGGAGAAAAAGAGGGAGAGAAACATCAATGTACAAGAGGATAGATACATTGATCAGTTGCCTCTCATACAACCCCAGTCAGGGACCTGACCCGCAACCCAGGCATATGCCCTGACTGGGAATCGAACCGGTGACCTTTTGATTTGTAGGGCCGACACTCAATCCACTGAGCCACACCATCCAGGGCTGAATACTGTTATATTTATCTCATGTGGAGGTGGCATGAGAGTGTGGGTTAAAAATATTAATCTCATAAATGCAAACAACTGAAATATTTTATATTTCCATTTTGGTCTTTTTCATTTTTAAAAAATGCTGACGTTTTGAGAAAGTTAAGTGGCCTGGGCAATCTCCATCTCTGGGACTCTGGACGTGGCCCCTGATGCCCAGCTCTGCCTGTGTCCCTGTAAGCCCTTTCCACGTACAGTGAGGGCGCCAGCTTGCTGTGAGGGCTCTGTGGTTTGTGCACATTCTAGGTGGTGCAGGGGCAGCCCAAGGGGAGGCAGGAGCCCAGACTGGGAGCTCCAACCCTCAGTCCTCAGGGTCACATTCCTCTCTGTTTAAGGAGCCCCAAGCCGCACAGGGCTTTGGACACTTCTTCTCACAGAGACCCAACACCCCTACCCCCCACCCTTAGCCCTCATAAAACAATCCCCAGGCTCACCTGGTGGGGGACAGGCAGCCTGGAGAGGGGGCTGAGGCCCAGCAGTGGGGTGGTGGCCATGGCGGCAGCGGCAGCCATGGCTGAGGAGGCGGCCAGAGGGTCCACAGGAAGCTCCGGGCTCTGCTCCCGCTTCACCATGACGGAGCACAGTTTGTGTCCCAGCACCCAGGCTCCATGTTCCACATCTGGGGGAGGAGGCAGGACCCAGGTTCAGGGGACTTATGGAGTACAGGGCTCAGCCCCACTCCTATCTCCTGGGAGCCAGAAGAAGTGGGGGCATCTTCTTCACTCAGCAGCTTATAGACCGGGCTTGGACAACAGACCTGGGTGCCTTCTGATGGGCTGTGTGACCTTACACAAGCTGTTTAACCTCTCTGAGCCTTAGCGTCTCATCCATAAAAGTACTTGTTAAGAAGTAAATCTTCAATAAACAGTAGCAATTGTTCAATATAATTATTGTTATTCAGTAAACATTTGCTGAGCACTGTGCTAGGTGTTGGGCACCTAGTGAGAGTCATAATCATTTTAGTGCAGTTGGCATGGGAAGGAAATAGGGTCGGAGAGGCCAGCAGGTGTGGCACAGCCTGCGTGCTGAGCTGTGACTTTGTCCTAAAGGTAATGAGGTGGCACTGAAGAGTTCTCAGTGTGCTCAGATTTGTAACGTTAAAAACCATCACTCTGCCCCTGTGTGGGGACTAGACTGGAGCAGGCAGGAGAGATAGAGGCAGGAGAACTGTTGAAGTCGTCCAGCTAGAGAGAGAAGACTAGGCCTGAGCACAGGCAGGGGCGTGGGGATGGAGAGGATGGAGCACACTGGAGACAGGAGGAAGAAGCCACAGGACCTGGGTACTGGGGCATGGGGATGGGGGGTGGGGGCGATGGGTGATGCTCAGTTCTCCCTATCTAGCATCCACCTCCTGGCCTCACCTGGGCCACGGGGCTGGCAGACATCACCCCTTTTCCTGCTGGGTGCCCACAGTCCTCCACCCCAGCTCATCGTGGCCCCAGCACCTGAAAGCCAGAGAAGCACTGGTAAGGCAGGGGTCTGGGGAGCCAGCTTGTAAGGGAAGAGCTGTAGGGGACTCTGGCCTTCGGGACCCACTGTGGGCGAGGAAAGGGGTCAATGGCTGCCTATCCCACCTCTGAGGCCAGGCCCCACCCTGTTGGGAGCCTGAGTGCCCCAGCTCTGGGCCACAGGCTGCCCTTGGGCTCCAGGAACACCCACAATCTTCCCAAATTACAGGGCCAGCCTGCTGGCCTCCGGGAAGCTGCCCCCTGCAAAGGGCCCACAAACAAATTACTCTAAAAATAGATTGGGGGTGTCCAAGGAGTTGCTGGGCTGGAAATGTGGGGATGGACGGAGAACCCACGGGGGAGAGGGAGGCCACCCCACACCCTGCCCTTCCCCCAGTTGTGCCTGAGGCTGCATTGAGGCGACCTCAGCTCTTCGCTGAGGCCAAGGCAGGAACGGAAGCTGAGACCTCAGCAACCACAAGCCCTGAGGCCATTTAAAACCCCAAGAGGTGCCCCTGCCCTGAGGGGTAGGGTTTGGGAGTGGGGTGCAAAGGCCTGGGGAATCTCTAAGACTCTCGAAGCAGCTCTCACTTTGTGCACTGAGCACAGCTCTAAGCCCTTGACACGCGTGTGAACTCGCTTATTCCTTCCAAAAATCCTATGGGGCAGGCACTGCTTTTTCCCCCATTTAATGGATGAGAATATTAAGAAACTCACTGAATGCCATTGTCCTCTGAGGAGAAAGAGGAATAAGAACCACTACAGTATTAATAGGACTTTTATAGGCACTATGAAAATAGCCACTAATTATTGATATTACATGCTGAGCGCTGAGCAGGATACTTTATGCATCTTTAACCCTGTCCGGAATTCTCAAGCCACATGTTATCTTCATTTTATAACCGAGGAAACAGAAGCCTGGGGAGGATAAGAAACTTGACCAAGATCACCCAGAAGCTGGTGTGTGCATCAGGACACACACCAAAGCCTGTGTGGTTCCAAACCCAGCGCCCCCTGCTGCCCCCTTGAGGACGGTGAAGGCGGCGGCGGCACCCGTGTGAGGTTCAGAAAAAGGGGCTTTGCTTGCTTCCAAGTCCCTACTGTTATCTTACTGTGTGTGTGACCTAAACAACTCAGCTTTTCTAACGTCTCATTTTCCTCATCAGTCAAATGGGGATTATGATAAAAGGGATTCCTATGTCACCTATGAGTTGTGAGAAGCAAATGAGGCAGTGAGCTGGGAAGCACTTTGTAAACTAGAGAGTGCTATAGGAATGTTTATTGCTGTGCCCACGTGTAGGTGAAGGAACAGAGGCTCACAGAGGCTAGGAGACGTGTCCATGACCACCCAGCCAAGTTCGACGGGGCCGGGTCGCCTGTCTGAGGAAATGCCCACAGGGACCATTTCTAGGTGGGGCAGAGTCTCGAGTTCTGCACTGTTGATGACCTGAGAGAAAAGACTCAGAGGGCCCTTTGCTTGTAATCAAGGCAGTTCGGGGGAGAGGGGAGCTTTAGAGAACCCTGCCTTCAGTCATAAAAGTAGGTGCAGGGGTGTCTCCCAGGTGGCATCTCAGAGGACATCACAGTAGGAGGAGGTGTCTTGGTAAGTTGTCCACATCTATCGTTTAATCCCCCTCACTGTTTCCTCTAAGTCCGTGGTTCTGAGACCCAAGGGTGCTTCAGAACCACCTGGCAGCCTGAGCTCTACCCATGGGGTTTCTGATCTAGCAGGTCTGGGTGGCACCTGAGAATTTGCATTTCTCACAAGTTCCCAGGGGAGGCTGCTGGTCTGGGGACCACCCTTTGCACACCACTGACCAAAGTGAGCAACAGACTCTTGAGAAGTGCCCACATGGGTCAGAACAAAAAGGCAGGAAGCAGCGTTGCTGACAGGTGTCTGCGGGTGGCTCCTCTGGGGGCCTCTGGAAGTCTCAGCCTCCGGTGCCCCTGCTCCCATCCCTCAGTAGTTTCCCGTGCTCCTGGGCCTTCTGGGCCTGTGCCGTCCCTGGGCCCTTTCACCCTTCCTTACCTTGGGTGGTGTCCTCCATCTTGATGGGTACCAGGGGACTCTGAGGCGCTGAGTCACCACTCAGGGAGTAGCTGTGCTCAGCCTGGATGCCTGGTGTGGGGGAGTCCAGTTCCATGTCCAGTAGAGGGCTCTTCTCATCCAGCACCGGGTCATCAAAGAAACTGCTGAATAGGTCGTTGGAGAAGTCCTCCATGTTCTCCGCAAAGTGGTCCAGGTGCTCAGGGAAGTGCTAGGGAAAGAGGAGGTGAGGGGGGCGGGAAGCTTAGCTTGGGAAGGGGGTGAAGATGCTACTGTGGTAGTGTCTCCAGCCCTGTCACCACCACCCACCACTGTCCCTGGAACCTCCCTGTCACTCTTCCCGCCACCGTGGATACCTCCAGCAGCACCACGAACCTCCCAGTATCCACATCGCCTGTACCTACTAGTATCATTTCTATTAATACCAGCAGCACGGTCATCACGGGACCACCACCACCTTCACTGATATCTCCAGCTTCATGTCATTAACCCCAAGGGTAAGCTGTGGATGGTGTGGAAGGCTCCCTGGACCGGGAGACAGGATGAACACAGGGCTTCAGTTCTGGCTCCGTGACTTTGGTCGCATCACTTAGATGGCCTGAGTCTCTCTCTCTCCCTCAGTCCACTCTACTTCCTTTGTGGGAGGACTAATTAAAAGAACAACTATGTCTTTGTGACAGCATGGATGAACCTAGAGGGTATTATGCTAAGTGAAATAAGCCAGTCAGAGAAAGACAAATACCATATGATTTCAGTTATAGGTGGAACCTAATGAACAAAATCAAACAAACAAAATAGAAACAGACCCACAGACACAAAGAACAAACTGACAGCTTTCTGAGGGGTGGAGGGTTGAGGCGTCTGGGTGAAAAAGGTGAAGGAATTAAGCAGCACAAATTGGTAGTTGCAGATTAGCCACAGAGATGTAGGGAATACATATAGTTAATGATATTGTGATGAATATGTATGCAGCCAGGTGGGTACTTGAAACAGTTGAGGGGGACCACTCTGTAAAGTACATGATTCTCTAACTCCTTTGCTGTCTCCCTCTTCTAAGCCATTCTTTATTCCAAGAGATTAGTCTCTGGAGCCATATTACTTGGGTTCGAGTCTTGGCTTTGAGACTTCTAGCTACGACTCAGTACTGTTCAAGCTGTGGGTGTTGACTCGTTAATGAGTTGTAAAATCAATTTAATAGGTCATGACAAGAATATATATATCAAATGAACTAGAGTAGAAAATATTGGAGTGCACAGGACATAGAAAAGTTAAATACCTAGCGTAAATTTTTATCTCAGTTATGTATATGTGTTTGTCCTTGACAATGATGTAAAATATATTTCTTAGAAACAAAAAAGCCTGAAAAATATTGGTCTCTATGATCCTGGGAGAGTTGATTAACCTCTCTCTGTTTCATTTCTTCCTTTGTACAGTGGGGATGATAATAGTTCTTCTCTGCTAGGATTAAACAAGTTAATACAATTGACCCTTGAACAACATGGGTTCCGACTGCACGGGTGCACCATATATAGATTTTTTTCATCTTGTGAACAGAAGATGCAAACTTATGGTATTAATAATCATACTGTAAATATATTTTCTCTTCTTAATAACATTTTCTTTTCTCTAGCTTATTTTATTGTAAGAATACAGTATACAATACATATAACCTACAAAATATGTGTTAATTGACTGTTTATATTACCAGTAAGGTTTCTGGTCAACACTAGGCTATTAGTAGTTAAGTGTTGGGGAAATCAAAAGTTATATGTGGATTTTCTCTTCTTTTTCTCTCTTTATTTATTTTTTCAGGACAGAAACAGTTTATTCTCACAGCTGAGCAAAGGATGAGGCCCACAGCCTCCATAGTGGCAGAGACAGCCCGCTCCCATCCCCAGCCCTCCCCTCTTGCTATGGCAGCTGCAGGTGGGCCGGGTCAGGAGCCTGGGTGACACCCAGGGCAGCCCTCCGCCTGCCACGGGAGCCAGGCTGGCCATGGAGCAGCAGTGGGCAGCCGCAGCAGATTACGGAGGGGGACGAGGAGTGTTGGTTGCGCTGGCTGATTCCCATGCCCCCATGGGTGGTGCTTGGTGATAGCCTGGGAGGGGGACCAAAATGAGAGGTGAGGGCATCTGAAGCTGCTCGGTCAGCTGTGAAGATGCTGCTGGAATGTCATCCCGGAGCCAGTCGATGCCCCAGGTTGTCCCAGGTGCCGGCGCTGCAGCCCTGGATGCACCGGTGGTGGCTGCCGATGGAGTCCAGCTCCAGGGGCCTTGCGAGTGGCGCTAGAAGACAGTGCTCCAGGCAGGTCCCGCCTGTTAGCAAAGATGAGTACGGTGGTTCCAACAGGCTCTGGAGCTCCCACTGGCAGTCCTGCAAGTGCAGGCGGTCTGCGCTGTCCCCCACCCTGAGGAGGCCCTCGGTGCTCTCAGAGTAGTTCCGCCGGGGGGACCACAGCGACTTGTGGCCGCCAACATCCCAGACGTTCAGCTGGAATCCCCGGTGCTCCAGGGTCTTGATGTTGAAGCCCAGCATCAGGGAGATGATGTCGATGACTTCCCCATGGAACGTCTTGAGGATAGTTGCTTTGCCAGCATTGTCTAGGCTGAGCATGAGCAGTCGCAGCTCCGTTCCTTCTGCTTCATCTTCTTCAGCGTGGTCAGAAGGCCCCATGGTTCCCATAGGCCCCTACCAGCTGCCATTTCTTCCTAATCCCAGGCTCTTTTTTTTTTTTCCTCCAATTCTCACTTGAAGATATGTCTTATTTATTTATGTTTTTATTTAATCTTTTTTAAAATTTAAATTTAAATTTTTAAATTGTTTTTCTATTATAGTTGTTCCATTTTCCCCCTATTGTTCCCCCCCAGCCCACCACTTCTCCCTCACCATTGTCCCCACCCCATTGTCCGTGTCTATGGGTTATTTATACTAGTTCTTTTACTAAACCCTTTCCCTACTTACCCCACTTCTCTCCCTCCCCCTCCCCCCGATAACTGTTATTCTGTTCCTTGTTCAGTTTTGTTCATTTGTTTGTGTTGTTCATTAGTCTCCTGTATCAGGTGATATCATATGGTATTTTTCCTTCATTGTCTGGCTTATTTCTCTAAGCATAATTCTCTCTAGTTCCATCCATGTTGTCGCAAATGGCAGGAGTTCCTTCTTTCTTTCTGCTGCATAGTATTCCATTATGTAAATGTACCACAGTTTTGATTTAATCTTTATTGTATTTTTTCCCATTAGCACTTAGTCCCCTTACACCCTCTTCCCCCAGCAATCACCACATTGTTGCCCATATCCATGAGTCCTTTTTCCTTTTTGCTCAGTCCTTCCACCCCCTCTCCTCCTCACCCACAAGCTATCATCTGCTCTCCACTTATGAGTCTGTCCCCATTTTCCTTGTTAGTTCAGTTTGTTCATTAGATTCCACATATGAGTGACACCATATGGTATTTGTCTTTCTCTGACTGTTTTATTGATTTTAGAGAGAGAGAGAAAGGGAGCAAGAAAGAAACATCAATGTGAGAGAGAAACCAGGGATGAACCCACAACCTGTGTATGTGCCCTGACTAGGAAATAAACCTACAACCTTCTCATGCACAGGACAATGCTCTACCAACTGGGCCACCCAGCTAGGGCATATGCAGATTTTTCAACTGCATAGGGGTGGCTCTCCTAATGCCTGCATTGCTCAAGGGTCAACTTCACATGTAAAGAACTTAGAGCAGCCCTGGCACATGGTAACTGCTCAACAAATGCTACCTGGTACATGGTAGGCTTATTTTTTTCTCTCTAAAGAATTACAAATATGTAAGGAAATGTTATTGTTGTTTATTCATTATTTAGTGACTCAATGAATTTGCTGGTGGGTTGGTAGAGATGGTGAGGGCTTTGCTTCTGGGTCTGGGGTCCCACCAAGTGAGTGGTTAAGAAATGGCTTCTTGGGGATTAGTCTGAGGTCTGGAGTTGTCAGCTCTTTCTAGCTAGGACTACACAGAGCCTGTCCCAACCCAGAGAAATGAACAGAAAAGCCCTATCTGAGGATAAGGTTCAAAGCCACACGAGTACCTGTCTGTAGGGAGCAGGGGACGAGCAAAAGCTATGCCGTCAGATAGACTTCTCTTTGACTCTTAGCTCCAGTGCTCACTAAGTGAATTCACTTCTCTGTGCTTCCCGTTTCCTCATCTGTCAGGGGGAATAATAGTTCCTACCTCATTTGTTAGATGCTTAATACTCACCTCAAAGGATTATGAGGATAAAATGAGTAAATGCATATAACATATGTATACACATAACATACATATACATATACACAGTAAACACGTGTAACACTTAGAACAGTGCTGAGCATATAGTGAGTGCTCGATAATTGTTAGCCATTATTATTATGAAAAGGCTAACTCTAAACCTGAAGTGAACTGAGCTTGGAGCCCATGGGGAAGGTGGTTTGGGTTTTCCCCCCAAACAAAGTGTGATCAGAGAATCCAGGACAAAATGAGATCAGAAACCCTACTGATTCCGGTATTCTCTCCTCTTCCCAGTTTGCCAGAACTTATCATCATTATCCTACATTTTGTTGTGCCTTCATATGCATCATTTTACTCAATTGTCACAATCACCAAATGAGATAAGGAAGTTGCATATCTGCATTGGACAGACAGGGAAACTGAGGCCTGGGGAGTCAAGTGGAACTGGGAACTGTGCACAACTCCTCCTTGTCCAGCCCTTCCCCAATGGCTGCACAGTCCCCTATTTCAGAACTGCCTGTTTGCCAGACTGTAAACTCCCTGAGGCAGGGTCCTTCTCTTGTTCACCTGCTGGAGGGACAAGGCCTTTGAACCCCAGAGTGCAATGCCATCAGTATGTCCATTGTCCATCGATGCCTGGGGGAGGCAGTACCAGGCGGTCAGAGGCCTCAGCTGAATAAGCCTCTCAAAATACCTGTGATCTCAGATGAAGGCCATTAACAGGTCCCAACCATCCAGCCAGGGACAGGCGGGGCTGTGCTAGCCACATGCTCTGTAGAGTCTGGGTCAGACCAGCTGGGGTCGCTTTGCTCATTCTCATTCTCCTTCTCTCTGTCTCTCTCTGTCAGGGAGCCAATGGGAAGGGGTTATGAAGACAGGACAGCGCAGTGAGTCAGTGGCTAAGGTATTTCTCCAGCAGCTGTTTCTCAGGCGATAAGGGTTTGCCAAGCCTGTCCGTGAGGTCCAGGAGAGGAACATGCTTCCTCTAGTCCAGGCTGGGGTCCCATCCTGAAGGCCTTGGCTCCAGGCAGATGAGTTGGGTCCTTCACGGAGACCCTTTCTGGGGTGCCTGCCCATTGCAACCTGCTGAGGGAGCTCAGTTGGTCCCCTTTTGTGAGCAGCCCCCACCTCACCTGCTGGAAACAGCAGCCAAGGCCCAGCGGGATGCAGCTTCCAAAAAGTGTGAGCCCAGTAGAAGGGGAGGGCGGCCAAGGGGCAGGCAGGGTGGGGGTGGAGGACACTCAGAAAAATCCAGGCGTAGCCCAGGGCTTCCTTGTGTGCTGGACCCACCCTGGGTGGCAACAATGGGCATGTCCCATCAGCCCCAGGCCCACCTCCTGCTCATGGGATCATGTCAGAGCGACCCCCTTTAGAGAACTGTGTAACCGCACTTCTATCTGGTGCCTGGAGCTCAGTTACGGTTGGTTTATATCATTAAGTTGGAGGCAGAAGGGACCTGAGGAAGCTCATGGTTCACGCCCTCCTTCCCCATTTGCGAACGAGGAAACTAGAGATTCAGAGAGGGAAAGCCACCTACCCAGGGCCCCACAGAGAAATGGTGATGTTGGAGGAGGGCTTCTTCGTAGTTCTGGGGATGACAGGATGTGGGGCACCTTCTTGTTGTCCCCTCACGTCTTCCTGTGTCCCTACCCTCCCCCCCAACGCTGCAAGCTCACTCTGGAGATTCCTGAGCTCCAGCAGCGCCTCTTGTCCGGCAACCCCCTACCTCCAGCTCTCCTTCCAGTTTACACACATAAAGTTTAGGCTTCAGACTATCCGATGGAAATAATTGAGGGTAGAGGGAAGGAATCTATAAACAGCAGGGGGTCGTGGGTCGTCGTCCTTAGAGGCATAGGGTTCTACCCGGGGATGAGCGTTCTATAGAGGAGCCTTTCCAGGCAACGGGAGGTGGGAAGCCAGAGAAGGAAATACTGTATTAGGACTCGTTTCCCTCCTCGTTAAAGACTTTTTCCTACAGTCGTGCCAACAAAAGCTCTTTCCCGGCTGCCAGGCGCAACCAGCGCCGGTTCCTCTCCTTTGGAGGAACGGTCCCGGGCTCTCCTGCGCGCACCCCTCCCCTTGGTGGCAGCCTCCCTCCCACCTCAAGCTGGCCCTTTAAATTTACAGAAGGGCGGGGATCCTACCAGCCCTGCGCGCCTGCCAGCTGGAGGTTAACACCACGTGGTTGGGGCCGCCCCGCGCGGGAACCCAGCCTGCTCATTGGTGGAATCCGTGGAGCTCCTGGCCAATGGGAAGAAGCTGCGAGAAGGCCGCAGCGGCAGTAGCGGCGGCGGCTAGGGGCAGGAGGCGGGCAGGGCTTGCGCGGAGGAGGGTCCTGGGCTCGGCGGGTGTGAGCGAAGGGCCCGGTGTACTGGGTCGCGCGCCTGGAGTCCTTTTCTGCACCCGGGGCGGAGGCAGCAACGACCCCCGCGAGCCTCCAGGTGGGCCTGGCGGTTGCACTGCGTCTAAGACTCGTCTGAGTAGCGGGGTCTCCACCCTGCCCCGCGGGCAGGGGAAGTGGAGAGGGAGTCTCCTCAGACATTCCCAGCGTGAGGCGGAGGCCAGGCCCCAATTTTTAAGTCCCTTCGCAGCTTTTCCAGCTCAGTTCCTTCCGCCCCTCCTGGAATAATCCTACCATGGGCGCAGGGACTGGGCAGCCGCGTCGCGGCCCCTGATAGGAGGAGGGGGACATTCCCGGGCCGGCTGTAGGACCGTCTGAAGCCGCTCTCAGCTCCCTCCCCTCATTCCTCCGTTGGGTCAATGCAGAGGGAGGGAAAAACGGAGGGGGCGTGGGAGAAGGGCCTCCGCCTGAGGGCCTGGGAGCGCCCCCTTCCTCTCATGCCCCTCGAAGCATGCACCCCATTTCTGGTCGATGCCCCCTCCCTGACCCAGGATGATTCAGTCTGTGCGTGGGGGAAAAAGAGGGCGGAGACCGGAGTGGGTCCAGGCTGAGCTGTGGGATGAGGAGCAGGGGGTGGGGGGGTGGGGATCCCGAGCCCGGACATTCCTTCTGACAGAGTGAGCGCTGGGGAGAGATGGGAGGAACGTCTGACAGCTTTCCCTTCCCCGCAGGCTGGGCCCCCCTCCCCACCCCCCATACGCACACTGACCCATACATTCCTGGGCAGTTACGTGCCTCGTGGTCACTAGAAAATTGTCCCCATTTCAAGTTGAAGGGCCACCAGAATGAGTCACTGCTGTGCCCAGAGAGAGAGCAAAGAGGGGCTTAGCAAAGGGGCGCGGGCCCCTGGGTACCCAGTTGTCACACAGGCTCTCCCTGTCCTTAGGCATCACCATCCAGGCATTGGGGTCGCCTTTGCAGAGCCGGCCTTGAAGGCTGTCCCGTGAAGGGGAAAGGGCCCTGGACTTGGACGCAGGAACCCTAGAGGGCAGGTTGTGTCTTCTCTCCAGGCCACCGTTTCCCGTCCGTGAAAATCTGTGCTCCTATTGAGGCAGAGGTGGCGGGGACGTGGGGTGGCAGATAACCCTCAGAAAGCGGGCTCTTTTTCTCTGTCCTGGCGCCTCTGGGGACGAGGAAGGGATGGAGCCAGTTCTCCAGGTCCCAGGAACCAGCCCCTCCCTGAGTCTTCCTGGCAGGGTGTGGTGGTGGGGGGCGCGTTACGGGGGGTGCATTGTTCCAACCTCCAGCCTCACTCATTCCCCCATTCCCCGCAGGCCCAGGGCAGGCAGCTGCTGAGGTTTCATATTTTCCCCTTGCTGGACTAGTTGCCACAGAGCCCAAGTCCAACTGAGCAGAAATCCTGGTGTGTGTGCTTGTGCACACATGCACTCCTGTATACATGCTATAGAGACATGCGCTGTGAGGTTCCCGTTTACACAGGAACTACCCAGCGGAAGATCTACACCCATGGGCCCATTTAGACAGTTCAATGTACAGCCTGGCACAGGGTTATTGCGCATAGACTCGTGGGCTCACATAGGCTGACACGAACAGACCTAACTAGGACACAATCCTCAGATGTGATCAGACAGACTCCCATATGTGCATACATGGGCAGCCACCCCAAAGTCACAGATGTAGTCATGCACACCCTCACATGAACACATGCAAAATCTCACACGACCACAGAACTAAATGCTGACTGCGCCAAGCCACGCGCCTGAGCTGACTGAGTCATGTGACCCCCACAAGGGAGATTTAGGAGTCCCAGGCTCGCCTGGGGCTGGGAAATTGAGGGCTGGGGCTGGAGAAGGGGGCAATATGGGGTGAGGCTTCCTTTGCATGTGTACTGGAGAAAGGAGGGGACAAAGGAAAGGGCAAGCTGGCACTCCCCAGAGGCTGCTTCTGTGCAGAGCAGGGGCCTGAGGAGGGTATGCATTCTCTCTAGCCCCCAGGTCTGTGTCTGTCCCTCCAGTTTCCCCTCCTGCCATTGGTAACCCTTCTTTGGCCAGGACATGGATCCCTCAGGAAAGAGGAGATCTGGCCTGCAGGTTCCTGGCCAGACCCTGACATCTTCTGCCCAGGCAGCCCATGTGCTGTGGCCCAACCCTGGGGTGGGTGCCAGGTACTGTCTGGGCAGGAGGAAGCGATGGCAGTGAATGCCGCCGCCCAGGGCTGGGATTAGCTGTGACTGGCACCACTAAGGGCCCAGCAGCCCATGGTCTGGCTGCTGGAGATGTTGGTCCATAGGCAGGGGCCAGGGGATCCCTGCGGGACAGCTCAGGACACTGGAGCTAGGTGCCAGGGCTGGCACTGGGGGCTGCTAAAGAATAAGGGCATCTAATAACATCTGTTAGCTTATCACTTATGCATTTGTTCAGTACTTACTGAGTACTACTGAGTGCCCAACCCTGTGGATATAGAGATGACCACAAAAGGCTTTCTAACTAGTGGTGCGACTATCCCATTTGTGAAGGTAGGTCTAAAGTCTGAACTCTGATCTGTCTCAAGAGCATTCTCCACCTTGCAGTCAAGAGGGTCCTTCAACATAAATATGACTGTGGGATTCCCCTGCTCAGTATCCATTGATGAGTCCCTTCTGCCCTTAGGATAGTTTTCCAGTTTCTTAATGTAGCTTGAAATGATCCAGCCAGGTTGCCTCTATGTCTTGCTGTGTCCAAAGCTCATTCATACCTCCAAAACCTAGCATTGGGCCCAGCACATGGTAGATGCTTAGATGTTTGCTGAGTGACTACTGAATCAGTGGGTGAATGAAGGAATGTGCCAGTGAGCTGAGGGACTGAAGTTTTTTGTTTTTTTGTTTTTTTGCAGCTGAGCCTCCAGGAATGACTGCCTTGAATTCCGCTCTGATGCCAGCTTACTCCTTGCTCCAGGCAGAGTTTCCATGCGCCTGGGCTTCTTCCCTCAACTCCTCCCTATTGGATTGTTCCTCTTCAAGGCCTTTTTGTTCTTAAGCTCCAGCCAGACCAGGTATCTGGGGACCACAGCCCCCTACTCAGCACTGGAGGAGCTGCCCCAGGCTTAGGCAAGGCCAAGCAGTACAAACAGCCCAGTCGCCAACCGGCTGAGATGCTCTCCCAGCCTCTGGCCAGCTGGAAGGCCCTCCTTAGCTGGAACCTGCCACCCAGCTCTGGCTGGAATTCCCTTGGCCTCTTCCCTCTCCTCAGTGCGTTCAGCATTCAGCCTTTGGCTTCCTCAGCGTCCTGGCCTGTCTGACTTGTCCTCGGGTTTTATTTTTGGAAGAAGCTGCATTCTCTCTCCTTATTTACTCCCTTCCTTCAGGAAAGGTGTGGGACCCCTGGGCTCGGCTGGGGATCAGGCTGGGTATCAGGTTGCGGCTTCAGCTCCTGGGGTCTGGACCTCTCTGGGGCTCCAAGGGATGCTTCACAGCCAGATGCCCTCATTCCCCCACCCACTGTGTGACTAATGCCTCCCCTGTCCTTCTTGAAGAGCCCCACTACAGCCAAAATAAATCATTACAAATTTAGAGCTGAAAGAAAGCCTGGCATCATTAGTTCCACCTCTTATTTGCAGAGGCAACGTAGTTCAGTGGTTATGAGCAAGGGAAGCAGACAGATCTGGTCCTAATCCTCGCTCTGCAATTTACTCTATAGCCTGGGGCAAGTTACTTAAACTCTCTGAGCCTCAATCTCAGCTATAAAATAGGGGTAATTCTATCTATCTCACCAAGTTGCTGTGAGGATGAAATAACATTTGTAAAGAGCTTTATACAATGCAGGCCACGTAGGAGGCTCTCATTAAACATAGCTGCTATTATTATAGAGGGAAACTGAGAGCCGAGGAAGGGAGGGGACGTGCTCAGGATCACAGAGCTCAAGGTAAGCAGCCATTTCCAGAATCTTTCCTTTGTCTCCATCTCTCTTCAATGGAGAAGGGAGGAGACTAGCATCAGCCTGAAGGAGGAATCTCCTTGAGTCAGTTGCATGGGCAAACCCTTGGATCTCCTGGGTCTGCCTCCTACCACCAGTCCAGACCCTCCTCTGGGGAAGGCGTTTCTTCCACTGCCCCAGCGACCTCTTTTTTGCTCACTGAGGGTGAGGGGTCTTGAGAGGAGACCCCAGCACTCAGCTGCAAGGTGGACTCCAGGCCAGTGGGACTCAGAGAGGAGCGGGGAAGGCCGGGTCCTGACATCACGGAGCAGAGAGGCTGGAGCCACAGCCATGCAGGCCAACTGGGGCCCTTCCAGCCCGTCCAGATGTCTCAGGAATGTGCTGAGCTGGGAACTACCTCGCTCCTTCCCTCACCACCCCCAGCCCCTCATCCCCTCATGTGCTGCTCAAGCTCTGCCTTTGCCTCACCCCCTTCCCTTTCTATCCTTCCTCTTTGATCTCTCCCTGGGAGGGCCTCAGGTCTGCAGCCCAGCTTCCTCTCAAACTGCTGAGGGGGTCACTGAAGGCAAGATCCCTTCTCTTCCTGTAGACCCCATGGGCTGACCATGTGGGGTGGAGGGAGAAGAGAGCCTGAGCTAACTGGGAGGGGTAAGTTCTGAGCAGATAGTATATGCCAGATCCCAAATGTGGAACTGATTTGCATGCAGCCCTGGGAGAGAAAGAGGTGAAGGCTTGCGGGTGGCAGAGGACAGGGCTGGGCTTCCTCTCTGGGAGGATGATGAGAGGGACTCTGGGCATCTTGTCCCAGCTGATGGGTGGGAGGGCCAGGGAGGTGAGGTGCCAGGCTGGGCTGGGCTCAGGAGGGCTCAGATCCTTCTATTCCCCTGGGACCAATAGGAACATGCTTTGCCTGATAATGGAGGATCCTGAACTATAGGAAGGGCGAGGGAACCCCATTAGTGTTCCAGGATTAGGCTAGGAGGAAGACCATGGTTTAGGCTAGGTCTCTAAGCATGAAATGGAACAACCTGTCCTGCAAGGCTGGAGTTGCCTTGGACCTCCCGAGGTCCTCCTGGCCGGAGTGCTGGGGATGGAAGAGCCAGAAGGGAACTGGTACACCTGGCCCAGTGTGAGAGTCACATTAGGGCAGAAGGTGGATGGAAGAGCAGAGAAGGGACCTGGGGTCAGCTGCTGCCTTGAGTTGCTCTGGGTTCAGGAAGGGCCCACAGTTCTGTCTCCTTTGGAGGAGGGACCTGCATCATCCAGACAGGCTGACAGTTGACATCCCCCCAATGGACTCCAGATCTCCCAGCATTGAGACAGTTCAGAGTTGCTGGAACCACCACTGTGTCCAGCTCAGAACTATCACTGGCTTCCTTGTACCTGCAGATAAAACTCCCAGCCCCTAAGCACTGCATTCTACTTAACACTATAGCTGGAGCTACTCATCTTTGTCTTCCCTCCAGCCTAACTGGATGACGACTCCTAGCTCCTCAAAGCTGCTATGAGCTTCATTGAGCAGACACTTTGCTTGTACCATCCATTTGCCTGGAATGACTTTGCCTTTTATCTCCTCTTTTTAACTCCTATCATCCTTTAAAGCCCAAGTCAAATGCTGCTTCCTCCAGGAAGCCTTCCTTGATCACCCAACTGGAGAAGTCCTATCACTTTTGTACCATCATAGCATTTACAGGCTCTTAGGTCACTGGCTAATATCATGCCTTGAACTTTAATTATGCACACTGTGACCCATTTCTCTTTCTAAACTTTAATCTCCTTGAGGGTAGAATTTTGGATGGAGTTCATCTTTAAACATTCTGGTCTATCAGGGTCTATCATACAGTATACCTAATAGTAATGATAGTGATAGCTAGTCCACAGGTCATATGGCAGATAACAAGCACTGGGGAGCCAAACTGTACCTGAGGCAGGGTGGTGTGGCCATTAATGGTCACCTTTAGCTGCTCAGCCCTGGGAGCAAATTCTTGCTCTCACCATTTGTCATCTGTGTGAGCTTGACAGGTGCCTACACCTCTGCCAGCTTATTTTCCTCATCCATAAAGTAGGGATGACCGTAGAACCCAGGTTTCTTTTGCGGGTTTAATTAGATAAGTCTTGTAGAAAGCCTAGCACAGTGCCTGGCATGAACTAAATCCTCTGTAAACAATGGTTGTTGCTTCTGCTTTTCTGATTATTGCTGTTACTGCCTGAAAGGAAGGTCCCTGATACTGGACAACCCATGCAGGAATGTTCCACCTTCTCCATCCCTATGCTGAGCCCTGATCATATGGATTTTATTATTTTTACTTTTTAAAAAAGATTTTACTTACTTATTTTTAAAGAGGGGAAGGGAGGGAGAAAGAGAGGGAGAGAAAAATCAATGTGAGAGATAAACATTGATTGGTTGCCTCTCCTACGTGCCCCGACCAGGGACCAAACCCATAACCCAGGCATGTGGCCTGACCAAGAATCGAACCAGCAACCTTTCTCTTTGTGGGATGATGCCCAACCAACTGAGTTATACTGGTCAGGGCTGGGAGTAGGCTCTGGGTCTCAGAATCTCAGGATATTCCTGATCAGAATCTGCCCAAAGTGGAGTGGATTCAGAGTCTACAGCTCACCTCTTCCCCAGATTCATGCGGTTTGAGAGACCAAGATATTCAGAGCTGAGTCTATTTCTTCAGCTGGGTAGTTTTGACCCAAGTATCCATTTTATTATACTTTATAATTCATATATATATATATACACACACACACACACACACACTATCTATTTCAGAATAGAAAGGGCCATCATGGTAAAGTGAAAGGTAGTTGTGGGATTTAGGTTAAGATTTATTCCTGGAATAAATAAATAACATCCATTTTTTTTAAAAAGTACCATCAAAGTTGGAAGTGTGGAAGTGTCCTTCCATTATCCATCCACCCACCCATCATCCATCCATTACTCCTGCCCTTCTTTCCTTCCTTCCATTCTCATTCACCCATCCATTCATCCAGAAAATAAACGTTTCCTGAGCACCCAGTCACTGTAGCTATAACTAGGCAATAGATAAAAATAACTACTTGACACTCCCTGCCCTCAAAGAACTCTCAATCTAGTTCAGCAATGAGGAAGCCAGGGCCCAGGTCACACAGCAAATCAGGGAAACGAGGGGAGGAGAGGTGAGGACATTCCATGCAGAGGGGAACACATGGGCGAAGGCTTGAGCCTATCTGCCTCCAAGCAAGTCCCCTTAATTGCTGCTTTAAAGCTGCCTCCCGGCTCTCCTCAAGGGCCCGAAGAGCCTGCCTTGCTCCACTGCTGCTTTCATTTTTGTTATTCTTTTGGAAGGGGATGTGGCTGATAGCTGCTGCTGTCCAGCTGTTATGTTGGACCACGGAACCCAGCCCAGATGTCTTAGCCTCTCTGTGAGGGGTGAGGTGGCTCCTGGGTCAAGAGCCAAGGGCCAGGGACGCTGCAATGAGGGCTCTGTCCCAGGAGAGTTGGGAGAGGAGGTACAATGAACCCAGTAGCAGGGAAGCCTGTTATTGCCCTGTCAAGCTGGCCTAAGTAACGATATGGTGTGTTCAGGTTGTGGGAATGAGGATCTTTGACAGTTCAAATAAATCAATAGTGTTGACATATATTCTCTGATGATCAGAGTTCTGGGCCATATCTTGCCTCTCCCAGCTTCCCCTGAACCAGATACTGTTACCCCTACCTTCTTCCCATTCCTGGTCAAGGGTCCTGCCACTTTATCTGGCTTCCCCTTGCTGCCCAAGGAGGTTACACAGTGTTCCAGTCAGAGCAATGCTCATGGTCTTGACTTAACTCCACCCAAATCTTCCTCCTCCATCCTGCCCCCTGGAGCGCTGAGACTTCCAGAAGAACAGCCTGTTCTCCCGCATCTGGAGCTGGTTTCTTGAGGGAGGTTCAGGGACAAGCCAGGTCCCAGAGAGGGATGCTCTGGGAGGCCTCAGTACCAAGACTTGCAGGAGGCACACAGGATGGGGAAGGAAGACAGTTTGGGGGTGTCCTTTATCCTCCCCTCTCCTGGCACAGTAACCAGGCCAGACCAGACATAGACAGGCCCTCCCAGGGAGTCCTGGGAGCTGCAGAGAGCAGAGGTCTGAGTTCCCAGGCGGCTGCGGAGCAGCATCCCAGAGTGAGTATGAGGACAGAGCACAGGATGGGACATGGGGCCTCTTCCCTATAGGCCAGACAACCTGCTGGCTCTGCCGCTAACTAACGCTCTAAGCATTCATGTGCTGCCCTGCTCCCCGGCTCCCCCACTGCCCCCACCGCTCCGCTGCCCAAAGGATGGGAGTAGGTGAGGACAAAGGTGGGGCTCTCTGATATCTGATAGCTGATATCCCAAACTTTCCTTGCTCTAGAGAGCAAAGTTCAAACCAATACAAGAGCAGGAGAGAAGATGGTTCTCTCCCCTCCTTGACTCCATGGGATTTCAGCTTCAAGAACAGAGTTATGATGTCCCCTCCTCTCTAATTCTCAGTTTTTCATCTGCACAGGAACAATGATGCCTATACCTGCTCAGTGAAAGGGACACAGCCCCAGTCTGCCCTGCTCAAGTGCCTTCCAGTAATTCCTTTGCTAATAGGAATGGGGACACTGAGGAGGAAGAGTGTAGAGGTTACCTCCTCTGAAAAACTTTCCATGACCTCTAGCTCATCTGGATGCGCCTGCTCAGGCTCTCATCATGCTGTGCTCCATCATGGCACCTCACAGTGCTGTTACTGTCTCTTTCCCTCTCTGTCTCTCTCTAGCTCTGAGTGGCTGGACATCACTATGCATAGTGACCAGCACAGGTACTCCTTCACTCCTTCAGGTGCCCAGTTGTTAAAGGGCAGGATATGTCTATTGAAGAATGGCCAAGCAAATCTCCAGCTGGTCCAGGGAAGCCAGAGGGACCTCACAGCAGACCAGGGTACAGATAGCATCTTCCTGGGATCCAGCATCCCCATCACCCTCAGGGCTGGCCAGGCCAGGACCCTGGGAACCGTAGGGTCCCTTCAGGAATTATCAGTATACTTCTTGAACACAGAGGCCTGTCTTTAAAAAAAAAATATCCTCCCCCTTGCCTTACTGGATTGCCCCAGTCCGAAGTGCAGTAAATCCTTGAAATGGAGCAAAGTCCACTACAATGTGGCCAGACCTTAGCTTCTGTCCTATGCTTGGGGCCTATCTCAAATAAAGGCCAGCAAAACTCTTATCTGAAGGGTTGATAAAGAAGAGACAGCTCCTTTGGAACTTCCTCAATTTGGTCTTCATCATGCAGTAAGTTTCACAATCTTTACTTTTGTGCTTTTTGTTTTTCATGGATCCTATAATACCATAACTCCACATTTTACATGACTGAAAATTTTGGACTCAGCTTATTGTTTTACAGTGGAATTTTACTCTACTAAGCACCTATTGTCTGCCATGGTACCGTGCTAGGTTTATGGCAATGGACAAAACCGACATGGTCTCTGTTCTCATGGAACTTGCTTTTTCACCGAGGAAATGGACAATAAACCAATGAAATAACTGCAGATGGAGACAAGGGCTATGAAGAAATCAAAGGACTGAAAGGGAAAATAACAGTGGGTCCCACTTGAGGTGGTTGGGGAACTTTTTCTAAAGAGGTGACATTTGAACTGAGAAGATGCAATGGAGAGAATTGAAGGGAAAGCATTCTAGATGTCAGATTCAGCATGTGCAAAGGTCCTGAGGTACGGCTAGAAAAGGTTTTGTTTTCAGTTGGTGGTTGTGGATCCAGGAGTTCCAGAGCAACCTGAATAAGAAGAAAGTGGGGAAGATGGAAGCCTTAGAACCAGTGCTCAAGGCTGAAGCCTAAACCACAAGTTGGATCTGCTATGGCTCAGTCAGCTCTAGGCTGTCCTATACCAGGAGCTGTGGGTGTTTGTGCCATACACAGCATGGGGATGGCTCAAGGCAATGACAACTCATTGGAAAGCATGGAGAGCCTTCCTACATCTCAGAGACAGTGCAGGCTGCAGGACTCTGATGACTGGGAGGATATGAGCTTAAGCACCTGTTTTCCTTCTCCCTAAAAAAATGTGGGGTCTGGCCTGGGCCTCCCTTTATTCATTCAGCAATGGTTGGTTGAGGCCTACTCTGTGCTAAGCATTATACGCGACACTGGGGAAGCAACAGTGAACAAGACAGATAGACCCTTGCCCTCGGTGAGTTCATTTCTCAGTAGGGGCAGCACAAACAAACAAACAAACAAAGAAACAAAAAAACCCGGCCCAAAACAAACTCAGTGTTTTGCAGGAGTCAGTATTCAGGGAGAGCTTCCTACCTGAATATTGGCCCTGAGACTTGGGCTCCTCCATTAATGTTTCTCCATTAATTCTTTTCTAGTGGATTCAACTCTGAGACCAGAGTGCTTTGGCCCTTGGGTCCTCTTTCTTATTGAGAATTTAAAGAGAAACACACAAGTAGGCACACATGCTGGCACACATACACCCGTCCCCTTTAAGGGCTATTAAAGGCCCACACACAGACATAGGAACACCCAAACACACATACTTCTCTCATCTCCCTAAATCCCCCAATGCCTGGGGTGGTGGTGGTGGTTTTCTGCTTTCCCATTTAGCTCAGGAGAAGCCAGGCTGGGGGCCTGGGGAGCAGCGATCAGGCTTAGCCCCACACCCCTCGTCTCCTGGGCTGGTCCCTCCCCGACCTGGCCTCCCCAGCTGCTGGGAGGTAAATGAGTGTGCTGGGCAAATATCCTCAAAGCTTCCTGCTGCTCCCCTCTGAGACAACAGAACTCTTCCTTCTCCTCCTCCTCCTCCCCACACTCACCCAGCTGGGGCTTCTCTGAGACCCAAAGCCATTTTCCTCTAGAGAAATCAGAGTCAACCCTTCCCCTTCACCAGAGAAATGAGGCAAGAAGCACACAGAACCAGTGTCTCTATCTGGAGATATGACCTATTCTTTCTCCTGTCCTTGATCCCAGTTTGCTGAGCACTAGACCCTCTCTTGCCTGCCCAGGGGTTGAAGAATCACAGGGTACAGGGAAGAGGGCTCTAGGGCCACCGCATTAGGAACTGTGGAAGATGTGGGGAAGAAAAACCCCCAGATCTGGCAGGAAGGGTGACCCCTTCTGAGGGGTGACCCCTTCTGAGGGGTGTCTCTCAGAATCACATAGGCAAGACTGCAACAGCATGAAGGCATCTTCACAAAAGAAAAAATAAGGCACCTGGCCACCTCCAAGCACACTTGACTTGACTTTGTGTAATTCTCCTGTCTCTGTCCAAGTGAAAGTGTGCTTCTTATATAGTAGTGTTCAGAGTGAGCATACTTTCTGATGTTTGCCTTTTTTCTTTTTAGAGAGAGAGGGAGAGAGAGAGAGAGAGAGAAACATTTATTTATTTTTCCACTCATTGATGCATTCATTGGTTGTTTCTTGTATGTGCCCTGACCTGGGATTGAACCTGAAACCTTGGCGTATAGGGACGACGCTCAAACCAACTGAGCTACCCAGCTAGGGCTTTGATGTTTGCTTTTTGCACAGAGCAACAGAGCAACAGAGCACATGCTTTCCATGTGACTTTATGCCCTTAATCTGGATTTTAAAGGAGGATAGTGAATACCTGGCTCTCCATCTTCTGGACTGAGAGGCATGCAGACTCCATCCATTCCCATCCTTAACCCTGGAATCATTTTCCTATCTTCATGCAGAATAAAGAGGGAATTGGGGGTGGGGGTGGTATGGGGTTTCAGCTGTAAGGGACTTTAGACACTAAATGGAGGCACCAGAGAAGGAAGTGACTTGCTCAAGGTCACAGAACAACTCCAACCTGAGTGGTTCTTACTGCCATCCTGTCTAGTCTCTGGAGCATGTTAACTATGGAAACGACACTGCTATGCATTGTCCTACCTTAATCTTTAACTAATTTTCTCACTAAATCCTGCAGTAACACTATGGGAAAGGTTCTATAGCTCCCTTTTCAGATGAGGAAACCAGAGGATGAAAAGTCACTTGTCTGAACTGCCCAGCTGGCTGGTGGCAGAAGCACAGCTAGAACCACATTTCCTAATTCCCAGCCCAGGAGTTCTTTCTCTCTCCTCTTAAGATATCCTTTCCTTTTCCTGCCTTTACTGGTCTGGCCTGGCCTAGGACTGAGGTCAAGAGCTTTTCCAGCAGGGCTTTCCCTCTCCAGTCCCAGGGCTGGATACCACTGTCCGATCGTGCCTCCGTTCCTGCGCTGGACCAAGGCCCAGATGAGCAGCTGGAGTTGCAAGGCTGAATGGAGCCACAGGAAGAGGCTGTAGGCGGCAGAGTTCATTCAGAAGAAAGCCCAATTCAGAGCTGCTGAGAGCTAAGGGAACCTCGGGGAGGGAGGGGGGATAGTCTACCACTCCCCTTGTCTGGAGGAATACTAACGCCAACAAACCCCTCCCTCTGACCAGCAACTCTAGGAGGGATGCGTAGAACCCCAGATCCCTGCCCCTTTATTCCTAGGATCTATGCCATGCTATCCTTAGATCAAGACTTGCTCCAACCTTTGCCCATTTTATAGACAAAGAAACAGAGGCCCAGGGAGGAGAGCTGGTGGCATGGTCCAGGCTCACAGAGGGAGGCAGAAGCAGAGGCAGGACTAGAACCTAGGTCTCCCCACTGCCAGTTCAAGCCCTCTCCCCTCCTCCACTTGGCTTCTCTGCTCAAGTGTGCTCCCTCTGACTGGGACCAGGAGCCTTCCTCAGAGAGCAAAGCCTCCGCTGCCTAATGGAGGTGTGGGAGACCTCACGCCCCATGCCTCCCAGACGCAGGTTCCTGCTCCTTGGCTGGTTTCCCCACCAGCAGTCTAGAGGCCAGGAAAGTTTAGGTGGAAGTCCAAGATGCCCAACCCTTTGAATCTCTCCGTATTTGGCTCTTATCTGGCCAAGTTTATCTTAGTCCCGGCAGGTAGAGGCCAGAAAGTACAGACCCCTGATATGATCTTTGGATTTGTGTGTGTGTGCACTGCGCGTGCACGCGCACGCGAGACTGGAGGTTCACTGCAAGGGAGGCATCCTACCTGAATCTCCAAGCTTCCCACATTTTAACTGGGAAGGCTCCTCTGAACCCACATATTTTTTCCTGTTATTGAGCCCATGCCCCTCCCCCACGGCAGGGCCTTTGGGGCTGAGCCTGAGAGAAGGAGGGAGGGAGGGAAGAAGAGAGAGAAGCCACGTTTCCTTGGGGTGGGAGGGGAGGAGAGAGAGGGGAGAAGGACAAGCCCAGAGACAGAGACCATCACAGGGAGAACGTTAGCGAGACGTAAGGGACAGAGAAACAGACCTAGAGACGCAGAGATGGGGAGAAAGATCTCCCACCCTCTGAGCGATCGCCCTGTGGTGCTCTGACCAGTTGAACGTCAGGTCCCTCCCGGGGACGGGGGGTGGAGGCATCTCGTTCCTGACTCTGGGGCGGCCGAGGCAGCACCCTAAATTCTCGGGTCTGGCTCAAACCCGTGTCTGGCTCTGGTTCCCCCAAGGGGCGTCGGGTCTCTGGCCCATCGAACTCTCTCCCCTGTGCGCCTCCCAGCGGAGAGCCAGCTGCGGGTCCACTTAGCGCCCAACCTGACCCTGGAACCTCGGGCGGGGGTTGGATTGGTGTCTTTTGAGCTCATATCGGAAGCTCAGATGGCGGAGGCCAATGTATCCACGTACGGAGCCCCGAGGAGGGGCGCGCACTGGCGCAAGCTCAGAGGCTCCGGTCCAGGCTTGAGGACTAGGGAGGTGTTGAGGGACATAGTCACCAAATCACAGAGCTCTAAGCACGTGTCCCTCTGGAGGCCCCCGCAACGAGTCCCCTACTCTGCTTCTGCCCAGGGATGTGAAAACCCCGTCGTTGGGGCAGGGTCAGGCGAGTGGCGAAAAGGGGTGCGAAGTGGTGGAAGGGCACGCAGACCCTTAATCTTACCGCATTGTTGAGGAAATCCGACTCGTTCAGGTCCCCCAAGTCCAGGAAGCTGGATCCGGGGAACAGTCTGTCAGCAGGGAAAGGCTCCAATACCGCGTCCATCGCGGTCGGCTCCGGAGACCCTCTTCAACTGGGCTTCCCTCACTCCAGGACGGCGACGCGCCGGGCGCAGAGCTCCTGCTTGAGCGCTGGCAAGCGGGCGGGGGCAAGTCCGGGGCTTAGCCCCGGGGGAGGGGCGGGCGGAGGACGCACGGCCCCGGGTAGGGGGCGCAGGGGGCGCGGGGGCCTTAGGGTAGTGGCGCGGAACGGATTGGGCTCAGGGGCCCCAGGCGCACCGCGGGCATTTAGCCGACTCCTCTTCCTCCTGCTCCTCCGGGTGCAGAGCTGGCTTCCATGGGGAGCCCGGGAGCGGGGCTGAGGGCTTGAGGAGCCCCCCGGACAGAGTGGGAGCCGGGGACGGGGGAGCTCAGCGCTCCCCCGAGACTGGGTGGCTGACGGGTGCTTCCCTCTCTCTGCGTCTCTCTCTGCTTGGCTTCTGTCACTTTCCTCTCTGTGAAACCGGGAACCCCTGTCTGGTAAGCCCAGCTGGCCGATGTGCCACGCCCCCACATCAATATTCACTATAATTTCATATTAATGAGACGGGGGAGTGGCCTGAGGAGTGGCCCCTCTTCTTTTAAAGAGACAAACTAGTTTTTGCCAATCTGTTTCCTGATGCCTCTCAAAACAGAGGCCTAAAGCAAAATCGTCCTGGGGCCAATAAATAACTGAGTTCCTGGAACCTTGGCATCTTGTAAGACTTTGCCAACCACCCTCCCATAAGCTGATGAGGAACCTGAATTACTGTATTTCCTTTCTTCTAGCCTTGTGCTAGAATCTGAACGAAATCCAAGTCATGTTCAAGCCAAATTCCACCTCATAGGCCCCTTAACAGGTCTCTTAATGGGGAGACTTTTCACATGTTTCCTCCTCCAGGAAGCCTTCTTTGACCCCCCCCCCCCCAAGGCTGAAAGTATTTATCATCATTATACACTCACAGGACATTGTGTGCTCATCTCCTTTGGGGTGAGTCTAATGTGCTATTGTCA
Source organism: Furipterus horrens (assembly GCF_987537825.1). Lineage (NCBI taxonomy): Eukaryota > Metazoa > Chordata > Mammalia > Chiroptera > Furipteridae > Furipterus > Furipterus horrens. Next base: position 12,419,136 of record NW_028327172.1, read on the forward strand.
CTGTTTGTTCTTGTGTCTATGACCCTAACTGGACGCTGCGATCCCTCAGGGCAAGGACTGTATCTACCATTCCTGTGTGGAACAGACTAGTTTAACAGAAGAGATGAGGCAAGGACCCCTCTTCTCATCAGTCATCAAGTTCCCTTAGTGGTTCCGAAGAGCAAGACTTTGGAGAAAGAAGGCCTTGGAGTCTGCATGAACCAAGATGCTGGCTGGCTGTGTGGTCTGTGATCACTGGACACTCCAGGCCTCCTGGATCCATTACCTAAGTGGCCTGCTCCAGAGTACAGCTTAATCTCTTGAAAGGGCGGATAAACAATCACCAGGCACCTGAACAAATGGAGGTGGTTCAGAAAAACACTCCCTCAGAGGGCTGGGCACACCCGTTCCTGGTCAGTAGGATTAAGTATGTCCTTGCTGTCTGGGGCTTTTAATTAGCTCAGACACCAAAAGGTCTTTAAGAAGCAGAGATGTCATTGTAGCTAAGCCAGGGATGTCACGGAAATGGCTCTCTCAGAGTCTGGGTGTGGAAAGGGTACACACTGAGGCTGAGATAGCCACTGTTTGCTTGGGCAGGCACACAGGCATGTGACTTTTCCCCCATCTCATGACCCAGTTGACAGTTCTGGAGAATGAAGTTGTGACCCTCCAGGCTGACATATGACTGTTAGCTCTCAGGCCTCCTGGAGAGTTTGTTCCTGAGAAGCTGGGAATAGAGTCCATGCTCTGCAGACCACTTCGCCATCAGTGCAACTCTTTCTGAGAAGTTAGGCTGAGCCCAAAAGAAATCAGTTAACTCTCAAATCAATGGCAGACAGAATTCGGGTGCTGAGACTATGGGTTTTTTTTCTCCCAAATGTGTCACATCTGGTCTACAGGGGAACATAAAGACACTGACAATGTTGCTGATCCTTTTTTGGCAGGAGAACAGAGAGTGGTCTCTGGCTCGGTGAACAAGCCAGTCTGGTGGGTGAGCTTGTGCCAGCAGGTGTCTGGATTCCTGGCTCCTGAGCTGGAGTCCCTGCGAGCCCCCAGGAGGAACAAAGGTGCCCCTCTGCCTGGGGGTGGCTAGAAATTGTGCCTGTGTTCCTCTTAGCTTGCTCTGTAATTAGAGACACAGGCACCATTTAAGTGATTGAGGAAGATTATATAGTTTTAGATAAATAGGATTAGAGTGCCCTCTCTTTCCTGATTCTTACGCAGGTTAACACCCCAGGAACCATTGAATATAATCCTGGGGAGACATTCTGGTTCCAGCACCTCCTGTGGAGTCTGAGAGACAGGATCTTTAAGAAAAATCCTGGGGGTGAAAGAGTGGGGAGGGAGAGGGGACAGGCAGTGAAGAGTCTGGCACATAATGATAATTATTTTTTTCTAGGATGGCAAAGTCCTGCAAAAATGAGAATTGCAGAGGAGTTATTCACATGCTCTACAAGTATTGAAACCCTATGATGAGTCCTTAGACCAGACACTGGAGACACAATGGTGATTAGGAAGGTATGTTCCAGAGTGAATGAAGAAAGCCTGGGCGAGGGGGACTTTAAAATGATGATTTCAACTAGTGATAAGGACAGGGAGGTATTTAAGTACTGAAAAGAATTGTCAGTTCAGATTAGAGGGCTCACCTGAAGCCTTCTGTAGCAGCACATCCCTTCTATATTGTCTCTTAAATGTTTCCCAGGAGGGGAAATTAGGTAGCTGAAATTAGGTCTCAAGTCTGAGTTCTGACTTAAGAGGGAGCGTCTGCTCCCTCTCTGCCAGTCCTGAGCCTGGTCCCACAACCCAGCTCCCTTCAGGCCACTTCTCTACCTCTGAAGGGCAGGGGAAGGAGATCAAGGTTCATTCCACAAATACCCCCGAACACTCCAGGTCAAGACAAGCATAGACTGTGGCCCCTCCTGTTATGGGCTCAGGAACATCTGGTTGTTACTCTCCAGCAGCTGCTCCAGCTGTGAAGCGAGATTCAAAGACATCCCAACCCAGGCAGTGACGCACAGGAGAGAAAGGACAGAGATAAGCTTCCTGCTTGTCCCAGACACCGAAGGTCAGGGTGGAGAGAAAGGTTCCTGCCAGGCTAAGCTGTGAACAGAGATGGTGGCGTGTGTGTGTGTGTGTGTGTGTGTGTGTGTGTGTGTGTGTGTGTGTGAAAGAGAGAGAGAGAGACAGACAGACAGAGACAGAGAGAGGACTTAGCTGGGACTGCCTCATTGTGATACCCTTGGAGAGTCACTACCCTTCTCTGTATCTCAATTTTTACACCTATAAAGTAGGAGAGATGTTAATGACCCTAGGTTCCTGTCCTTGCCAAGGACCTTCTAAATGCACCCTTACCAGGACAGTCCCTGGCAGGGAGTTGGGGGGTGGGGGAGAAGGACCTGCCTCCTTTGGAGGCCTGGCACTCCCATTTTCCAGGCTCCTATCTGGAGCCTCCACAAGGGTGCAAGGGTGGGTGTTGACACTCGGCAGGCAGGCCCCGGGTGGCGGTGAGAAGGTCACCCAAAGTAAACCTGCCTTATTTGCCTGGCTTGTAAAGGGAAAAAGGCTTTGGCGTACTCTAACAGGAACTTCTGAGAAATGAAAACATATTCATCCTGGAGATTAGGCTGACTTCCGGGGCACAGATGGGGCCCTTTGTTCTCTTGTGGCTCCCTAAAATTGCTCCCCCCACCCCCACTTGGGCTAAACACAGGAGTCCCTGGGGTGGCACCTTGCCAGGAGGGTGGAGGTGGGCTTTGGACGCTGGCTCTCATACTTCTCCATCCCTTGGCCTATGGTTCCTTCCCCGCCTCCACCCTGAACCATAAAAATAGTTGTTCTGTGCCAGGCAGTAAATACTTATATTATCTTATTTAATTCTTGGGACAAGCTTTTGAGATAAGTATTGTATTCACTGATTCTGAGATGCACATTTTAACGACTCTGAAATCAGAATATGTCTTATAATCAATGGTATGTTATAGTTGAATCAACAGTGTTCTTTCCTTCTTAATGTACATAAAATATAAAATATATATTTTCATATAATTGACAACATCTTAGATTCAAGGAAACATAATACTATTAGCCTCCCTAATCAGCAGATGATAAAAATGAGGCTCAGTGTAGGATATACCCCTCCTTTATTTCACAGGAAACCAAGGCCTAGGGCCATAGGAGGCTTGACTTAGGTTGCCCAGCTTTGATGGAGCACAGATAACACTGAAATCTGGGCCTCCAGGCTCCTCACCCAGGGCCCTTCCACTCACCCCAGATGAACTGCGTTTTCTCACTAGGGAGAGGCAGGACCAGAGCGGAGGGCATTCCAGGGCCTTCCTCGGCAGCTAGTGAATCACCAGCCACCTTGCCTTGGAGAAGGGCCTTAAAGATAGATTTTTTTTCCCCCTCTGCAAATTCTCTGAAGACTGAATTTCCTTAAAGACTAAGAAAACATTTGCCTCCTTTCCAGCTCCCTTTCCTGGTAATTATTTTAGCTTCTCTTTCCCTGAATTTCTGTTCTACTATCCCATCTTTGGACTGGAGGCTGGTCCGCCCCTTGGCTCTGTCTGCCTGACGCCTGGAACGGCCCCACCCGCATCCTGCTTTGCCCTCGGTCCTGCTCTAAACTCTCACCCTTTCCTTCTACCTCAAACTACCTGCACAGCACTGTTTCTAGAAGCCTCTGTAACCCAGGCTGCTGGCTCTGAGCCCGGAGTTATGCACTCAGGCATATACTGCCTCCATCCCTCTTGCCATCTACGGTAAAGTCAAAGGAGAAGAATCAAGAAAACCAGTCTTTCCGCTTGCCTCAAGAGTCCTCCCCTTGCCAGGGACACTCCGCTGCCAATCCTGCCCTACTGAGGCTGGCAGAGCTAGAGCGATGCGCCTAAGAGGAAGGGCAGGAGCGTGGGAAGTCAGATCTCCTGACTTGCCAAGTCCCTCCCCAGGCCCCCTTTCCTACGCCTCAGTTTCCTCACCTTCCAAGGCTCATGAGGCTGAAGTGGCTCCTCGCCAGGAAGTGGAAAGGCAGCCTCAGACATTTAAATCAAAGGCTTTTGCTACAATGCAACCAGGCACAGTTCCGTTCAGTGGGCACTGATAACAGTCCAGGTTAAGCCAAGGTCTCAGATTCTTCGCTGGAAAGTGAGGGTTTTAGATAGTATGTTCTCTCAAATTCCACCCTACCAGCTCTGAACTGCTATGATTCTGTCTTGCTCTGCCCAGAAAACAAATGCGGGACTTGTGTGTGAGGAGCCTCGGCTGCGGTGCACCTGACTGTACGTGCACACACGGCTTGGGTGGGTAATTCTTGTGTCTGGAGGTGTGGACCCACATGTGGGGCTTCTACCATTTGAGTATGTGTGCGAGCCTCTGGAGGCGAAGGCACCAGCTCTCTTCTAGAAGCAGGCCCACCCCTCCATGTACACCCATGCCAGCGCGTGCGGCCGCAAATCTGGTTTCCATCTTCTTCCAATAGGCAGCAGGGCTGGGGGAGACTGAGCGAATATTAACTATGCTGTTGCATGTGGCTGAGCTCCATGAATGTGGTGGTCTGGGGGAGCAGCCTGAAGCTATGTGGGAAATGAGGGGGAAGCCACAGCACAGGAGTGAGGTTCCCTGGAGTTTATAGGCATGCTGGGGAGGGGCAGAGCCCTGAGACCCAAAGGGTGGGTGTCAGGGGGAGGGGGAGAGCTTCTGAGGCTGAGGGTCTAGAGATGGCAGGTGAGATACTAGCTAGGTTTAGGGTGATTCCCACATTGGCCTCATCCAGGGCCTGGCACACAGTTGGTGCTCAATAAGTGCTGAATGATTGAGTAACTGCCTGCCTGCCTGCATGACAGATCTCAGAAATACTTTTTACCTGGGAGGAGGTGGAGGACCAAGTAGGAGGAAGGAAGGTAGCAGGCACCTAATAAGCACCTGCCATGCGCTGGCCACTGAGAGTCACTGTCAGACATTTTCTTTTTTATCTCAAAGACACAGAGACCCTAGGAGATAGTATCACCCTCCCTGCACACACATTTCCCCCTCCCCAACTTGCCCCTCTTGGAAGGTCTAGGGGAGAAACTTTTCCTTGACTTCAGAGCCCAGGAAAGCTGGCCGCTTCTGAGCTGTGGGTCTACTTTTAATCTGAGGAGTACTTTGGATTTTGTTGCTCACTGAGTTCCTTCTTTACCTGAGCCACCAGGAAGCTCAGAGATGAATTTGTTGGGGGCCCTCCCCTCACAACAAGATCTCATGAGGATGCGTTTTACAAACTAACTGCATCCCTGGCTTCATCTTTTTTTTTTCTTTTTTTTAGCCCTATTTCTCCATATTCTTCTTCCTTTCTTAAAAGCCATCTAATTTCATCATAGGTTTTCTCAAATACCTTTAATACACCCCAGAAGTGAGACAAAGAATAGCTATAAAAATATTTTTACTGTATATAGGGCTCCAAGAGGTTATGTTATTTGTCCAAGGTCACCCAGCTATTAAGCAAGACAGTTGAGAATTTGATCTCAGATCTGTTTGACCTAATCTTTCCACTGCACCAGACTCTAGGACTGGACAAGTTGCACAGTAATCAGGAGGCTTTCTGGTGAGTAAGGAGGAGCCTGGGGCCTTTGAAGACTCATCCTTTAACTCTTACCCGCCCTCATCCAGGCTCTCTGCCTTGAGGAGCAGACTTAGGTGGGGGTGCCCATCCCATGTCATGCACAAAGAGAGGACTCTGGGGGCCCTGGGCGTCACTCCCCACACCCAACCTCAAGAAGCAACCCCAGCCCCCAGGGCTAAGCTGAGCAAACAGAAAAGCAGCAAAGCTGTCCTTGGCAATCACCAGTTAAAGCAAATATATATTCCAGATGCTCCGAGGAACGTCTCTGGAGCTTCCAGAACTGAAGGGTGGACCAATTCCCTGGAGAAAAGGGACAGATGTGGGCCCAGGGGAGCCACATTTCTCTCAGCTCTATGGCAAGCAAGGATTCAAAGATCAGGGTAAGGGACCCCAATGGTCCCTTATTTATGCCCCAATCTCTTGCTGTACCCCTCAAACCTCCCCACCTGGAGTCTGTCTTCCCTGGGGAGTCTCTGGATGAAGACTTAGAGGTTCCCAATGTAGGCCTACACCTACCCACTAGTCAATTCATTCTTTATAGGAGCTGGCACCACACATGCGCTCTACAAACCTGGGGACCCCTGGGGAAGGCTCAAAGGGTGAGTCTAATCTACAGTGGAAGGGGGTGTTGTTCTCAGAGCTGCAGTGGAGAATGACAGTCTCTGCTAACCCAGGGGCACTGGCAGAGAGGCACAGTCACGCAGAGCCCTGAGTTCTCCAGTGTGGGATGCCTTCAGGCACCAGCATGCAAGGCCTGGAGGAGAAATAATCATAGAAATAATGATTTTTACAAACTGCCATTTTGTGGGGCCCTGTTGCCCTTCAGTGCTGCCAATTTTTAGTGCCGATCTCCATCTCTGAAATCTATAAAGAGCTCCTAAAATTCACAAGACAAAGACCAAAAATGCAATAAAAATAGCGGCAAAGAATATGAAGTGTGAGTTTGGTACATTTATACAATAACATTGATCATGTCCCGGGATCCACGCTAAGCACCTCCTATGCATATTTTCATATAAATCTCACCGCAACTTTTGGAGGCAGATACCATGATTCCCCTGTTTTCCTGAGGCTCAGAGCAGTGAAGTCACTTGCCCAAGGTCACACAGTGACTTGATTTGACTTCATGGTCCACATTCGTAAGGTAGGAGTTCGGATGACAACCATCATTTACTGGAACCCAAGGCCTTAGAAAACCTGGCAGGGACTAGGGAGGAAAAATGAGGGAGGGGCAGCCAGCCAGGTTGAATCTTCTCTATCCAGAAATTTGGGAAGAAACCCAGAATGAACCCCCAATATCTAGGTAGAGGGGTTTTGGCTTTGTCTTTTTTAATTTGTTGAATGGATAAGGCATTACATGACTCAAAAAAATAAAACTGGAATACAACAAAAAGTAACTCCCATCTCTATATATCCTAACCACTAAGTAAGTTCCCACCCTTTGACCAACATGTAATCAATTTTATTACTTTCTTGGGCATCCTTCTATGGTATGTGTGTGTGTATGCGTTTGTGTGTGTGTATGCGATTGTGTGTGTGCATATATTTCTCTCGTTCTCTTTTTTTAACTGAAAAGGAGCATATTAGATATGCTGTTTTGTATCCCCCCCTCCTTAATCTGTCTTGGAGACCTTCTCATATTAGTACATAGAGACCTTCCTCTTTTATTGGTGCATAGCTACCCATTATATGACTGTATTATAATTTATTTACCTGTCCCCAACTGATGGATATTGGATTGTTTCCAATTTTTATTAGAACAAGCAATATAATAAAGCTGTAATGATAACCTTGTTCAAGCACTGTATATCTATAGGATAAATTCTCAGAAGTGGGAGTGCTGGGTCAAAGAGCACGTGCATTTGTAATATTGATAGATATAGTCAAATATTTAATAACATTTTACACCCCTGCCAGCAATATATGACATTGCTGGATTCTCTGCAGTCTCTCCAACAGAGGATACTGTCAAACTTTTGAATGGTTTCTGGTTTGCATTTCTCTTATTATTATTGAGGTTGAGAGTCTTTTTAGATGTCTTAGAGTAATTAATGTTTCCCTTTCTGTAGACTCTGTTCATTTCCTTTGACCTTTGATAAATTGGTGGTTGGTCTTGTCTTATTGATTTCTAGAACTTTTTTATATAGTAGGGAGATTGTGATATAATTTGCAGGGGCAGTGGGGCCACAATTGGCATCCCCTCTGGGAAAGGCTAGAGAGGCAGATTCTTCCCCACACCTCTACCTTCTCACGCCTAGTCATCTATTCAGGGAGGACTTGTGAGTACTTCTTGAGTGCCAGGCTCAGAGCTTTGGTACCTGAGACCACAAAAGAGTAGACAGAGCCCTCAGGTTGCTTAAAGTCTGGTGGGGTACCAGATCTGTAATCAGACAGGTTGCAGTCTGAGTGTGAAATAAACTGTCGTTCAGGGCTTCAGAATGAGTGGTTCAGTAGCAGAGGGGAGGAAGCCATAGCCTCTGCCTGTCCCAATGGACTCTGACATCTGTCTCTGTCCGGGGCTGGCCCAGAGCTGCCAAGGCTCTGCCCGCCTGCCTCCCCTCTCTCTGCGGGTTCAGCCCTTACACTCTGACTGCAGACCTGCTGTGAACCAGGAAGATGGCTCCCTCAATGCATATTTACAGAGTGCTTCCCACATGCCAGTCCAGGTGCCCATCTTGTTTATTCTGCCTTCACATGGCTCATTTCCTGCCCTGTGCTGGTCCCCACTGTCTGATTCTACCCACTGCTCAGCGGATTGAAGTCTCCTGGATGGCAAGATGAGAAATTTTCCTCTGGGTTCCCTTCCCTTGGTGGTTAGCATATGGTGACACTCCGTAAAGGCTTGTTGGGTGATTGACGTTGGATGGCTTGTTGGATGTTAGAGAAGTTGGAAACTGTGGCTCATCTGAATTGGTGGGGGGCTGTGGGGAGGCAAGAAAGTCACCTATTAGGCATGGGAATGGATTTTGCGCTAGGCTGAAACCCCAGCATGAGGGCCCAGCCGGGAAAGGGTTAAACTTGCCAGAGTTTTGTATATGAAATGGCAGCAGAAAAAAAAAAAAAATGTGCAGACTAGCAATTGAGCCCTGTCTCATCCTGGTTTAAATGACATTGTCTGAGCTTCCTCAGCCTCGCCTCCTGCACTAATTACAGACCTTCCCTGGGGAGGGAGGCTGGGGCCAGGAGGTCCTCATTACAGGCTCCCTCACCGAAGGGAGCAAACCCCAATGACCAAACCCAATGACCAAACCAACTCCCTTGAAGAGAGACCCAGGAGTTCCTCTGATGGGCCTCCCTGCTGCTGCTTGGCAGGGAAAGGGTTAAGTGTAGACTGGAGTGACAGGCCAAAGTGTAATGATGGGGGACCAGGCCCCAGCTAAGGAACCCACCCCCCATAACTGGTTCCACTTGCCCAGACCTGGGTGCCCTTCTCATCTCTTGCCCCCCAAGATGGCTGCTATAAGGGCTGCGTCAGGGCCTCCTCTGTGGTCGCCTGCCGGCTGCCTCTCCCTGTGGCCTGTGGAGACCTTGCCTTCTTTAATCTTCCATTTATCTCTAGGCCTCGCCCCTCTGAGTCTGGCTTTGATGTGGGGCCTGCTCTCAGGGGGGAAATCAAGGGTTTCTGAGGCCTGGGCTGGACTCTGCCCACGGCCCCCAGCCCGGGTGGGCCCAGAGGTCTCCCAGCCATCAGGGCGAGGCCCCAAGAGTGACCTCTGCAGATAGGGCCATGCACTTCAGACAAATGGAGGGGCTGCTGCCTGAACCCAGAAGTAAGAACTTTGTTATCACATTGTGTGATGTATTTGTAAACCTGTCACCCCCATGGAGACTGTGAACATGACAATGGCAACAGTGACAACAGCATCACTGTGCCAGCTAAAGACCAGGCCCCAGGCTAAGCATCTTCCACTTATAACATCACTTCACCCTTATAACTATGTGCTATAGGTATCATTTTAAAGGGGAGGAAAGTAAGGGTTATTCATTCATGTTCCTAAAAATTTACTGAGTTCCTACTCTGTGCCAGGCATTGTTCTAGGCACTGAGGATGTAGTCATTAACACAATGGGTACCTTCCTACCCTTCTGTGCTAGTTGGGGACACAGGTCATAAACAAATGGTACAATATGCATAGTGTCATGTCATATGATACAAAGATGGTGCCTTGAAGAAAAGTATCATCCAGAGTGACAGGGACATTGTTTTGGACTCAGTGGTGTCTTCCTTTGTGAAGAGACAGACGCAAGCCAAGGAAGGGAGTTAGCCCTGCGACTATCTGGAGGGTGTCCCAGAGACGGAAGAGAAGGAGCAAGGGTCAGAGGTCGGAGGTACTTGTTTTGCTCCAGGCACAGCCAGGAGGTCAGCGGGACAGTGTTAGGAAGCAGAGAGCGTGGCACAGAATGCGCAGGGAACGCTTGGGGAGTGATGGATCAGTTCCTGCGCTTCCACAGACCAGGCAGTGGGGCTGGGCCAGTTTTTTACATCAGTTTGTCCATCTGGAAATGGGGAGAAACTATAGCTGCACCTGGTGAGGATCCAGTGAGACCTGGCGAGCGAAAGGACTCTGTGCAGTGTGCGGTGTGGGGAAATGCTCTGCCGTCTGGCTTCATCTGTCCTGGCTCCCATGTTGGCTCTTGACACAACTGCTTAAGGGCATAAATGTGTCCTTGTGGCTGTTTGTCTGCCTCATGGGACAAGGCATGTCGATTTCCCCTGTCTTGGGTATGTGTGTACCTGTATATGTCTGTTCACCTGGGCTGACAGCACCGGGAGAGCAGCTGCCTTGGCCTGATGGTCTGTGGGAACTTACCTCCAGAGCTAGAGGAGAGGAAGTGGAAGACATAGAACAGTGGCTTTCCTCCACTCTCATCCGTTCTGGGGCCCCTGGGATTCCCATAGCTCCTTCCATATCTTCTGTCCTAGCTCCTAGTGAAAGGTGTGGGGATTGTCTGCATCCTGTCGTTTTCATCTCACCTGCCTGTGGGCTCCTTCGGGCTGGGAATATTCCTTCTTCTTTACATTCCAGGGAGCAGCAGAGCATCTGGTGCATGGTTGGTGCTTAGTAAGAGACGGTTGGATGAATGGGTGGTCCGTAGGCCCTGGAATCAGAGGGGCCTAGAGTTATAGGGCTTCCGGACTTAACTTAAGCCAAGCCACCGCTCTGACCTGGGCCTCAGTTTCCTCTTCTATAGACAGAGCTTTCATCTCCATTCAGTTATTCATTCAATCACAGTCATCGCTTGTGAACGTTACGGCACTGCGGTATGTTCTGGGGATAGTGACATTAATTAGAATCAGTGCTGTCCTCGAGAAGCTGAAGGGTGTCACAGGCATGGATCACAATGATTGCAATGTAAAGTGATAATGTCTTTACAGAGGGCACCACAGTGGCTTAGAGGAGGGTGTGGATTGCTCTGTATTTGAGTGGGGGAAGGAAAGATTTCACAGTATAACAGGGTTTTGTGTGAATCTTAGAGGATGAGCAGGGGTTTGCTAAGCAAACAAAAAGAGAAAAAGGTATTTCAGGCAAAGGAAACAGCATGGTAAATATCCTGGAGGCATGGCACAGCCTGGCACCTTGGGAACACCTCTGCCAGGTGGGTATGGCTGAGCGTTATCAAGGTGGGGAGGGCGTGGGGAGGTGTAGAGCTGGAGAGGACAGCCAAGGGCTAGAGAGTACAGAGCCTTGGGGGCCCCTCTAAGGAACTCTAAGAGCAATTTCAAATGTAAATGGGAGCTGCTGGCAGATTTTCTGGAGGAAAGTTAGCATGATCACGATTGCGTTTTCCAATTGCGTTTTCCTATTGCGGCCAATAGGTTGGAGGCAAGCAGGCTGGACTCAGCAGGTGAGGCTATGAGGCTGCTGCTGTCACCTAGGCAGGTTTTGATGAGGTCCTGCACAAAGTTAACAATGGCTCACGGTTATCCAGCCCACACTATGTGCCAGCCAAGCTCTAGGTGAAACGTGGGCAAATACCACACTTCATTCTTATAGCTCCCCTGTGAGTAGATGCTATTATGATCGTCACCCCTGTAGTACAGATGGGAGAATGGAGACTCGGTCACAGACTAGCAGTGGCAGAAGGAGGACGTCTATCCACCCACCCTGACTTCAGCATTCAATATTCTGCTAACTGGTGAAGGCAGTGGGTGGGGACAGGGGCTTGGAGCCCAGAGCTGGTTAGGAGAAGGGCCTACCAGGACATCGGTCAGTGGCATCAACAGTGAACCCAAACAAATAGCAGGTTTAGGGGCTCCTCCAGTGATAGGTCTCGGATTCTGGGAGTGCATCTAAGCTCAGGAAGAAGATTCCAGTAAGCCACTGCTTCTGTGACTGTGGGCCTCCCCATGGGGTGTGGACACGAGGCCAGGCTCCTTCAGAGGTCTCTGCTGAAGTCGTCACGGCCTTTACCTCTTTTTCTGTAGGAGTGCTGGTCCCGAGAGAACATTTTTGCAGTTTCTCCCGTCTTTCTGGGACCCAACCCCTCACAGAGGACATTGCTGTTGGGTGCACACTGGTGGGTGGGTCAGCTAGCTCTGGTCACCTCAGGGCCTTCACTTGCCTGAGTGTGGAGCAGGGGCTGGGATACCCATCTCCTGGGGCCCAGTGTACCCCCATACCAGAGTGGAGCAGTCTTCTGAAGGAGTCTGGCCCTCGGGCCAGGGCTTAGAAAATGAAATCTGCTTCCTATTCAGTGGTTTCCAGCCAGCAGCGTGGATTCTGTTTGCGCTTTGTCTCCCGAGCCACAGTTTGAGAGGCTGGCTCCCCACTTACCTCTGTGGACTGTTCAGGTCCCAGAGCCAGCTGGGCCTGCTGACGTCAGGAGACTGCTGGACTGTGGGCAGCGCTGCTGATTCAACCCCCAGCAGCGAACGCCATGGCCTCCGCCCGGAGCTTCGCATTGTCCTTCACAGGTCAGGATGCTGGTTTTCTTTTTTTAATAAATACAACTGAACCTGACTCACAACTCAAGAGGCCACAGCTTGCTCAGAGCCGTCAGCATCACCATGGCAACGTGGCCAACCATGAGCATTTTAGAATGTAATTATCAACAGGGACCCTGCCTCTTCTCACCTCATAGCACTTCTGGCCTCAGCCTCCACAGCTCCCAGCTCCCTGGCCCTCAGGGCTGGGTGAATGGCCCAGGGCTGGACCCCGGCTCCTGCAAAAGCAGGGACTTGAAAGTAGGAACCTGAGGTTCCCGCTCACACTCATCTTACCTGCCCGCCGCTTGCGCATCCTTCTGAAGGAGCCCGTGGAGGCAGGCACTAGGGTAGATGTTTAGTCCCTATTTTGGAGTCCCGCAATCCGTGATTTCTCTTGGGCGGCTAAAATTGTGTGGTGCGTACAGCTGCAGAGATGACGAAGTCTAGAATTAAAATGTACGTGAGGATGCTCACAATAATAATAACCATTTAATGAATGCCTTCCACCATGAGTCAGGCAGTGTATGAGAGGCTTTACCTACCTTGTCTCCAGCCCCTTGCTGTAATTACTTACCTAGGGGCAATTTTAATAAATAAATACATTTTAATTAATTTAATAATAGTATCTAGCATTGATTGAGTGCCAGACACTCTACTTAGCACTAATGTTTATTTTCACATGGGAAACATGACAGTTATTCCCATTTTACCAAAACACTGAGGCTTGTTGAAGTTAACTAAGTTGCCTGCGGTCACTCACTTAGCTACCAAAGCCTGAAATGCAGATTTGGGTTCAGGTATGTCTGACAGGTGTCCTCATTATTTTGTCATAGTCCAAGGTTTGCATGGTTTAGGAGACTTCCTCCAAGAACCTTGAATGATTTTTTTCCTTTCTAAAAAAATGGTTCCTGATCACCCTCACCAGGGTCACCTGTTGAGCATGAAAGAAACGCAGATTCTAGGTCCGCCAACATCTATTGTATCATACTTTTGGGTGTGGGCCCTGGGCCCTAGGACTCTGCATTTTAGACAACTCTCCGGGTTGAACTCTAACATTTGAGAATTTAAAGTTGGCTGAGCTCTGGAGAGCAGGTACCATGTCTTTTCTGAGACATTCTCAGGGCCTGGTACAGACGTGGCCCTGAGTAGGGGCTCAGAAAGCATTTGTTGAACCTGAATGAAGAATGAATTGGGCCCCATTGAGTCCCGGAAGACTTTCCGGGGCTGGGCTCTCCCCTATTTGCTCCCTACTTCCCCCCACCCACACCTTCACACCCACTCCACCCCTTGACCCTGGGCAGAACTGCCCACCAGGCTCTGCCCACTTTCATGACTCTTCCCCAACAATGGGAGCAGCAGGCTGTGCTTGTTACTAAAAAGCTCCATTTATTAGTAGAAACCAACTCAGTCCCGTAAGCCAGTTCCCAAGGCAGATACTAACCTGACTCCCCAGCAAAATATCTGATGTGAGTAGCCACAAAGTACAGAGGAAAGCTTGGGATCTCTTCCTCTCACATTTTACTCATAGAAGAGTTTATTTATCCGAGCAAAACACCCAAACATCAAGTAATAAGGCACTGGAATATTAAGCAGCCCTTAAAAATGAAGACTTTTGAAGAATATTTAATGATGTTGTAAAATGTTCATCAAAAAGAGAAAAAGAGGACACAGAACTATACACCTGGAAGGATGTTTGTGAGATGTGGCAGAGAAGTCAGTTTTCCCCAGTATCTGTTCTCCCCTTTTGCCCTGGTCATAGGACCCCTGCTCAGGTAATACGCTCCTTCCCAGGGGGGCGGTGGGATTTAGTTCTGGCTGGTGGGGTATAAGCAGTAATGAAGCACCTGAAGTCCAGCAAGTGTCCTTTGAGAGAAGTGGCTCTCTTCTTCACTTCTGCCTTCTAGAGCAGCTGCCCTGGGTTATGAGTGAAGGCACGAGCTAAGGACAGAGAGTCCCAGTTAGAAGGAGCCTGGGTCTTTGATGGTCAGGGAGCTGCCATACCAACAGGGGCTGCTTACCTCTGGTGGCATTTACTAGAGAAAGAAATGAACATGTTTAAGCCACTGTTACTTTGGGTTTTCTGTCACTTGTAGCTGAAACAATCCTAATCAATGTAAGTTATATATTGTTAAATAAACAAACAACAAAAAAAGCAAGTTAAAAATAGTATGACCAATCAGGTATGGTGTCTGATGGGTGCCAGACTTATTGGGTGATCACTTCGTAAGGTATATAAATGTCTAATCACTATGTTGTACACCTAAAACTAATATAATACTGTATGTCAACTACAATTGAAAAATAAATTTTAAAAAATTAGTACCTTCCACAAGGCTAGCATCTAAAGTAAATACAAATGGGGAAAAATAGACAGCTTTAATCAAACTTTAAAAATAAGTAAGAACTGTATGATTCCAATTTTATTTCAAAATGTGTATTTATTTATTTACCTCTGTACCTAGAAAAATGGACAGGAAGATTTAAAACTAAATGTTAGCAGAGGTTATTTCAGAGTGGGGAGGCTACAAGGATTTTATATGGTCTTTTGTCTGCTTATCTGTATTTTCTAAATTTTCTACATTTTAAATAAGAAAAAATAATGAAAGGTATAAATGGTGTGCTCTTAATGGGATCCATATGGATCCCAATCATTAAAAATATACGTATTCATTATTATCTGGAAAAAAGACTTAAAAAATTTACTTAAGTAAATATTAGCATTTAAGGGCCTGGGAAACTACTCAAAATATACTAAGGAAAAAAAGATTATTAACAATATGACTCCTTTTTTTGTAAAAAGAATAAAATGAACCTAAAGCTAATACAATGTTATATGTCAATTATATCTCAATTAAAAAATAAGAGAATAAAATGCCAGAAATATTTGCTAGGATAAAGACCAGAAGGAGATAATCCAATACATAAATGGTCCAAAAGACAGATCCTGGTGGTTTTTCTCTCTTTAAACTTTTTGGTATTTAAAAAAATATGTTCCCAATAAGCCTGTCTTCATCTCATTTTTTAAGCCCTGGCTGGTTTAGCTCAGTGGATTGAGCGTCGGCCTGCGAGCTAAGTGTCGCTGGTTCGATCTTCCAGTCAGGGTACATCAGAGAAGGAAAACTCTGACTCCAAAAAAAAAAAAACCTCCGCTGCCTTGCGGTATACCTCTTCAGGGGAAAGGCTAAGGGAGTAAACCCTGACAGAAAATCCGGAGCCGGAGTCCCTAAGGCGGTTTGATGTTGTAGTCAACACCGGCAACTCCTGCGGCGCACCTGAACCCAAGCTGTATCGACTCCGTCTTTCCCTTGGACCCTTCAGCTGCGAAGAGAGGGGGGGTCTGCTGCATGGGCAACAGCAGACCCTCCATATTACCCTGCCCAGGCTCTGTAGCTTCAGCGTCATCGCAAGATGTCAATTCAACACGGGAGGAGACAGATACCATGTCATTCCCAAGTCGGACTGCACAGCCATTCTCGGCGGTGCAGATAGACTCTTAAGAAGCTACACCATCGTCTCTCGAGACGGACGGCTGCCGACGACGACATCTCATTTTTTAAAAATGTTTTTATTTAGAGATAGAAAAGGATGTTACAGAGAACAATAAAACACACACTCCCACAGCCTAGAATTAAAATGATTAATAGGAAAGTCCTCTTTATGAATGTCTATCACAATCATTAAAAAGATTAAAACAGAGAGAACTTGCCCTGTCTAGGACAGCCCAGGGTGGTTCTGTGGGAGGGCAGGAAAGGAGCACTTGGGGACTTTTACCTTCCTTCCACCTTCAGCCAAAGGTTTGGCTGGAAGTGACTATTTCCAGGACGGAGGCGGCCTCGGCACCAGGGTGCCAGATTTGCCTGGCGCTTGCCCTGGAACATCCAGTGGCAGACAGGGCTGCAAGAGGAGGGTCCCAGTAGAGCACTTTCCTCCTGAGGTCAGTTGGTGCCCAACTGGTGTTTACAAAGAGGGTGGAGCCCCAGTTGCCTGGTTCTGAGGCCTCTGCTCTCAGGGGAGATGGCCCACAGCAGGCCACAAGCAAATGGTGGCAAAACCACTGTCTCCTGCCAGGCTCAGAGGCCGGGCCACAGCTGGGAGGATTCTGGGAAACGAGGGCCCCGAAGCTAGGTGGTAAGGCGGTCAGTGGAGGTTAAGGAGATCCAGAGGAGGAAGGAAAAGAGGGAAGAGGTGGAAGCACTCACATTTATAAGAGCTTGGGTAGTAATGACCTCCATTTGAACTGATTTTGGAAAAGAGTTTCCCAATATTTCTTCTTCTTCTTCTTGAGAGAAACACGGATGTGAGAGAGAAGTATCAGTGGGTTGACTCTCACACTCCCCCTCAACAGGGGACCTGGTCTGCAGCCCAGGCCAGGAATCAAACCAGCGCCCTTCCAACCTTTTGCTTTGTGGGGCAATGCCCAACCAACTGAGCCATGCCAGCCAGGGCTCCTTTCTTCTTGATATTGTGGAAGGCAAGGGCCTCTGAGCCCACAACCAGCTCTCCAGGCAAATATCAGAGCGTCCCCCAGGAACTGGGAGGGAGACGAAAGTGGAGCCATTCAGCCCTTCCCACCTCAACTGCCAAAGACATAGCCCTTCACTAACCTCTCCTGGGTCAAGGTGGGCAGGGGCGGGGCAAGCCAGTGTGTCCACATGGGCCTGTGTGCATGTGGGTACATTCACACAGACGTGCACACACACATGTGTGGGTGAGGATGGGCAGGTGGCAACCTCCAGGTGGACTGTATTTTTCAGGACTGCTCCTTGCCTCCAACATCTGGCACTCATACGGAAGATGGAACAGGCCTGGGATTCATGGGTTCTGTTGGGGGCTGCTCACATCTGCACAGGGTCACCTAACCTGGTACCCTGGTGGGGCTTCCACCGACCTTCCTGCTCAGGAGCTTCCTGCCTGCTATGATCTGAATTTTTGTGTCCCCCTCCCTCCAAGCCAAATTCATAAGTTGAAATCTTAGTGCCCAAGGGGATGGTGTTAGGAGGTGGAGCCTTTGGGAGGTGCTTAGATTGTGAGGGTGGAGCCCTATGAATGGGATTAGTGCTGCTTGGCCTCTTGTTTATCAGCTACCCAGTCTTTGGTATTTTGTTACAGCAACCAGAATGATGGAAGACACTGCCACTCTGACTGAGAAGACCCTGCCCTCATCCATAGCTTGGGTAGGAGGCAGGGACCCTCACCGTCTCCTTCTAGTCAGATGCAACGAGGTCTGGTCAGAACAGAAGCCACGCTCACTAGAGGAAATGGTTGGAAGTGTGTGGCAAGAGCTCACTGGAGAGTGGGGTGGCAAAAGAATTAGCAGCAGCAGGTAACCCCACTACGCATGAGGCTGGAAAAACAAAGGGAGGAGTGGGTGGTAGCCCAGGGGCTGGAGCTGCCTACTGGGAGCTGGAGCCACAGAGGGGAGAGAACCATGGCCAGAAATGGCCCCGGAAGCTGGGTGGCACTGTATGTGTGTATGTGTGTGGGGATGGAAGGTCGGAAGAAATACCCAGACTGTCTCCTCCCTCCCATCTTCCTTTGGTATCTTTCTTTGGGAAACCTAGTCAGAAGCCAGCTGTCAGGGGAGGCTAGGGTGTGCCATTTGCCCTCAAATATATTGAGCAGGAGAGAGAAAGGTAAGGAACAGATGTGACAACAAACAAAACGAAACAAATGACCAGGACACAGGCCTCTCCAAGTGGCCTCCTGCTCCCCCGGCCATCCCCCACCTGCAGTAGGGCTCTTGCTGAGTAAGGCGTGGACAGACCCCTGATGCTGATGACCACACGTATGAAGACTCCTGGCTGCGTTCAGTAGACCCTTACTGATAGACCTAGCCCCCCCAGTCCCCCTCTTGTACTTGACTGGGACTATCTGTTGGTCTTTGCCTACTTTGTTCTTCACTGTAGCCACTGTGTTTCTCTCTGGCCTTAACTTCCTCTCCATCAGCACCAACTCACAGGCCCGGGCCTCACCATGGCCTTTCCCTATGCCTGCCCAAGTTATAAGACCAGAGAAAGATGCTGCCAAATTCTAAAAGTCTCCCACCAAGCATCTGGTTAAGAACGTGAGATCAAATCCAGCTCTGTCTCTTATAAACTCCAAGCAAGTAATTTCACCTCGGTAAGCCTCGGTTTGCTTATCTATAAAATGGGACTAATGATGATATGTACCTGCAGGGTTGTTGTAAAGACAACATAAGCTAACATAGGTAGAGTGTTAAGCACAGTGCTCAGCACACAGTAATGATCGCCTCAAAAGCACGGGAAGGAAAACCTGGAGTCACTACAGACTTGGGAGGAAGCACCTCTGGACCCTCATCAGGGTTCATTCACTGGTCATTTCGCTTGAGATTTAATTCTCCCACATTCCAGTTGGCTGAGGAATGAGGCAGCCCTCTCCTCGGTCTACATGAGCGAAGTTCTCAAGGTTGGAAGCAGGAGATGTTTTGCCTGGAACTGTATGCCTCCCGCCAGCCCACCGATTTTTGGCCCCACTAATGGCAATCTGGATGGTTCAGCAATGGCACAAGGAACCTGAGGGTCCTTGCTGCAGGTTGTGCTGAATGTCTGAGCATTGCAAGCCCTCTGCTTGCCTGTTTCTCAGCAGAACCAACCTCTGGTCTCATTTGGAATAACAGCGCTGTGACGGCCCAGGCCCTCCCCAGAGCTTTCTCTTCTGTGCTTGGGGAAGGGGGTCTATTTAGCACGTATTACAGAATCTTGGGACTATAGAGCTTGAAAAGACTTGAAACAGAACCCCAGACAGTTGGTGCTGGAAGAAGCTTCCTTTGGAAGCACAGGAAGTTGGGGCAAGAGCCCAGAGGGACCCCTCAATAGACTGTAAATTGTTAGCACTAGACAGGCCTTCTGCCGGAACACAGAATGATTCCTTCAGAGAGAGCCTCAGGCAGCGCCCTGGGACATCAGAGCTGGAAGGGACTCGGGGAAGGCTTCTGCTGGAAGTTGTGCTACAGTGCATCTAATCCAACTCTCTGATTTTATAGCTGAATCCCAAACTCTCTGTATAAGCAGCCAATGTGTGTGGGGGGTGGGGGTGGGGGAGGGTTCTGAGAAGAGCTTTCTGGAAATGAGGTCCATGTGACTACTTTAGGTGTTGAGGCCGGTGCAGAGAGAAGGAGAAGTGCTTAAGGTTTATCTGTGAGGTAGTCATTGCAGGTAAAGGAAGAAAAATAGCAATTGGGGGTTTATTCTACAAATATTTATTGACCCCTTCCGTGCCAGGCCCAGCAGGGATACATAGAGGACTGAAACACCAGATGGTCAGATGTGACAGAAAACCAACTCAGGCTAGCTTAAAGGAAAGAATATTTATTGGATCCCATAAATGCAAGCCCAGAGGCAGGGTGAGTGTTATGGACTGAATTACACACCCCTTTTCCCCCGCAATTCATATGTTGAAGCCTTAACTCTGAATATGGCTGCATTTGGAGATAGGGTCTTTAAGGAGGTAATTAAGGCTAAATGAAGACATAAAGGTGGATCCTTAATTCAACAGGACTGGTGCCTTTAGAAGAAAAGACCCAGAGTTTGTACACACAGAAGAGCCCATGTGACATCATAGTGAGAAGGTGGCTGTCTACAAGCCAGGGACAGAGGCCTCACCAGAAACCAACCCTGAAGGCTCCTTGATCTTGGACTTCTGGCCCTTCAGGATTGTGAGAAAATACATTTCTGTTGTTTAAGCAACTAGGTCTGTGGCAGCCCAAGCAGATTAAAACAGGGAGTTTCGGAGTTCAGTCCAGAAGCTCTGACTCTATTTCTCTGCGATTTTCTCAGCTCTGGACTCCTTAGGCATGGCCCCATTCTTAGGCTGGTGGCAAGAGGACCGCCATAGTTCCAGGCACGATGATGTCCTGAGGAAGAGAAAACAAGAAGGTCGTCCCACGATGCTCTCTCTTAGAAACCATGGAGCTCCTTCCCAGCAATCCCCACCAAACCTCGCCGGGTAACTCATTGGCCCTCACTAGACTGCAGGCTCAGTCCCGAACTAGTCCGAGTCCTGGGGAAGTCAGGTGCTGCATACTGTATAGAGTTTGGGAAAGTTGCTGTAACCAAGAGACTCCAAATACAGAAATATAAGCAAAATAGAAATTTGTATCTCTTTCATATGATATAAGAGTTCAGGAAAAAAAAAAAAAAAAGCCTTCAAAGACGGCGAGGAGGGCTTCATCACCCTCTGGATGTGGCTTCCTTCTCCATGTCCAGGGAAGAGCTGGAGAAGGGTCAGGGCAGCCATGCACAGTCCTCTTGAGGGCACAGTCTAGAAGTGATACAATCATTTCTGCTCACAATGGGTTGTTGAGAACTTAGACTAACACCAGATCAAGCTGCAAGGGAGACTGGGAAATGTAGTTTCATGAGGTAGCCATCTGCTTGGCCAAAAGTAAGGAGTTCTGTTGTTATTGAAGAAGGGAAGAGTGGGAACCAGAGAAGTCTCCACTGCACACTGATAATTCAGGCTCAGGTTCATGAACCAATTGTTGAGAAGGGTGTGGGGCCCAACCCTGGAGCTAGGCAAGGGTTCAGCTTCCACTGAGGCACATGAGCTTGCTTAAGCCTCCGTACTTTAGGTTTGTATGTTATAACAGCTTAGCTTGTACACTGAATAGGACACTGTGCCTTGCAGTTCTTTGGCTTCTCTTAGGAAGCAGGAAGCAGGAACAATGGGTGTTCGGTAATCAGCCAGCAGTGCCCACTACATTATCTGCCTTTGAGGCCCTTCCACTCTGTTTGAGCAGATAACTAAGGGTC
This sequence comes from Furipterus horrens, assembly GCF_987537825.1. NCBI lineage: Eukaryota > Metazoa > Chordata > Mammalia > Chiroptera > Furipteridae > Furipterus > Furipterus horrens. The sequence continues at coordinate 12,440,409 of NW_028327172.1, forward strand.
AACGTGACGAATGGTAAACCAGCAGCAATGGACAAGTCCCAATAAGGACAGAGAAAAGAATTACGAGAAGTCTAAGAAGAGATAGAAGAGAATCATGAGTTCATTGTGTCTGGGTCTTAAAGGATATATGGGAATTCCCCAGATGATTTTGGATGGGGAAGGGCAGTTCAGACAAAGAGAAAACCAAAATGACAGCAGGGTGAAGGCGCCCAAGGTGTGGCCAGAGAGTGGGGAGGTGGGGAGGTAGCTGGGAGCAGTTAAGGAATAAAAGCCATGGGAGGCAGCAGCCTGTCCAACAGGCCCTCTGAAGCCATCCGGGCTTTCTAAGCCGGCAGAGTCGTGGTCAGATCTGTGTCCTTTTTTGAAGAGGAGACTGGCTGACTCGTTAGGAAGCTATTTCACAAATCCAGCTGAGTAATGAAGAGAGAGCCTGCACTGGGGCTGCGGTGTTGGGAATGGAGACAAGCAGATCGTTTGCAGAGAGACTGACAAAGCTTGGCAACTGGGTGACTAAGGGGGGTTGGGCAAGGACAAGTGGGGTTTTAAATATGGTTATATGATTCTAAATTTATACACTTGGGCTAGACCCCCAGAGAAGGAGTAGAGGAAAAGCAAGCTTTGGGGTAAGAGGAGAAAATGACTTCCCACTGTCCTAAGCCTGGTTCGTGACAGACTTCTTTGGGTTCCTTGAATGTACGACATTCACTCTTCACTCAGGGTTTCTGAACACTCTGTTCCTGCTGCATGGAACACTGCCTCACCCTCAGATCTCCAACTGGCTAATTTCTCACTTCCTCCAACAGCCTTTCTTGACCCTGTAACTGAGGGGAGACACCCCCTCTTTGATTTTCTTACAATACCCCACTTCTTTTTACATACCTCTCAACTCAGGGTTGTTTAATATCTGTCTTCCCCCACTCAGCCTGTCATTTCCATAAGGACAGGGACACATCTGCCTTGTTTGCTGCTTCATTCTCAAGGCCTTGTCTAGTGCCTGGCACACAGTATGTCCTCATGCTGGGTCTGAGGTATTTAACAGCTGTCATTGGAAATGGGAGTTAGCCAATAGTTTTTATCAGGGCAAATTCAGATGTGAGGCAAGGCAGTGAGGCCACCATGGGGTCAGGTGATGTGACCCTTTTAGAAGTCTAGATCACTCTAGACCACTGGTTCTCAACCAGGGGCAATTTTGCCTCCCAAGGACATTTGGCACGTCTGACATTTTTGTTAGCCATGACTGCGTGTTTGTGCACTCATGTGCATCTACTGGCATCTACAGGGAAGAGGCCAAGGATATCCCTAGACATCCTACAATGTACAAGACAGCCCACACAACCAAGAATTACCCAGCCCAACATGCCAATAGCGCCAAGGTTGAGAAATCCTACTCTAGAGATGGATGAGCCAATTGGATGGCTAAGTTTCCGTTTGGCCTACTGGCTGCTATGGCCCAACCAAGTAAGAGCAAGAGAAGCTCAGTGGCTGTCACAGGAAATAGGGACTTATGATGTGCAGCCAGGAACCACCTTGGATTGGGCCTCAGTCAAAGGCCCCAACACCTTGGGCAGTTTCCCCTTAACTGAACTCCAGGCTATAAGCCCAGCAGGCCCAGCCTGGCCCTTGCTCCCCTCTGACTCACTCCACCGGGTTCTTCTCGTTCTTTGGTGGAAGTGGCCGCCACCACACTCTTCCCACCCCATCTGCCTCGCTGATTATTTTCAGCTTGGCTTGCAGAGGCCCAACGCTGCAATTACACCCCAACCTCAATGGCTCCTTCTGAAAATAACATTTGGATCGAAGAAAACCTCAGTCTGGTGGGCTGGATTTTATACTAAACAGTTAAAGAGAGGGTGTGGGCATGGGGGTTGAGGGGGGGCAAGGGAGTGGCACAGTGGTACAATTAAGAGAAGAATCTGGAAGAAAGGGAAGGAAAAGGAAGTGAAGAGAGGGAAGGGGTGGTGATGATAGGGGCTGTTGCATAAAGAAAATATATCTATGGGCAGGGGTCAGCTATCTTTTAGAAGTCTTAGGCCAAGTCTTCATTTATGTCTCTAATTGAAGGTTTTGTTTGCTGAAATAACACCCCCCCCCCCCGCCCCCGAATCATTGAAGCCTGGGAAATACACATCTGCTTTGGGCCAGGAGAATTAGTCTATGGGCATACCAATCTTAATCCAAGCTAGTGACCAGATTTTCCAACCCCAAAATAGGAGCCACATGGTTTGACATAGGATTTTTGTTCTCTTTCCAAGGGAGAATGGCAGCCTGGGAAATGTAGTTTGGTGATGCTAAGAGCTGGAATTTTTAAGCAGTTCCATGGCTAATGGAGGAGAGTAGGACCTTCAAAGTAGGGATTCTCATGGAAATCAGAGATGTACGGGTTATTTTAGTTCAGAGAAGAGAATGAAACCCTAGAAATGAAAACCTCTGTCCCACCTAAGGGGAAGGAGGAGGAGAGATATAGGGGTCGAGGAGAGAAATACCTGGAAGCATCTTTTGGATTCCAAGGAGGCAGAGATAAAAAAAAGCTGTATGAGGTGAGATTTGGGAAAACGGGCAAGGAGGAGTTAGAGCTCAGTTCTGGAGTCAGCCAGACTTGGGTTCAAATGCAGACTGACTAACCAGCTGGGTGATCTCCAGCAGTAACTTAGCCTCTTAGATAGGTCAGCAGTATAGGCTCTAAAGTGAGGCTCACAGAGTTTGCACCCTGACTTACTGATCTTAGGCAAGTTACTTAACCTCTCTGTGCCTCACTTTTCTCCTCTGTAAACTGTAAATAACACCCACCTTCTAAGGTGTCATAAAGACTTGGAATAGTTAAAGTGCTTAGAACAGTGCCTGGGACATTGGCAATCACTCAACATATGTTAGCTATTATTATTATTACCTCTGGAGGTTTTCTCCAAACGTAGCAGCAAGAGACTTTTAGCTAATATATACATTTTTTTTTATTTGGATAGTTATAAATTTATTTTAAAGTATATTAAAATGTGACTAGCACATCAAAGCTGCGGTTTTGCTAGGGCAAAGCTATGTAGAAAAGGGAATCAATTAAATTTAAAGAATAAGGGAAGTTAGTAAAGTAAAACAAAAGTCAGTTAAATATATATATATATATAATATAGGTGGGCTGTATGAAAGAAAATCATGCAGGCAATACCTGAATAATTTTGAAAATAATCTATAATGCCATGTTCCCTTCTTAAAACACACACACACACACACACACACACACACGCACACACACACAATGAAGAACAGTGGTTACAGAGGGGAAAAGAGGCAAAGTTTTGATAGCGTCTTGATTCGTATATTCTCAGCTTGCCTTCTCCACCCATGTGCTTTAGAAGGTGTGTGTGTGTGTGTGTGTGTGTGTGTGAGAGAGAGAGAGAGAAATCCGTAGGAGGGCCCAGGCAAGCTAGACCTGAGGCCCTAATGAGCTTTTGAGCCCCGTTGGCACTGTGGATTGGGAGCGCTCAGGAGAGGAAAGCTAAATTGGAAGGACCGGCTCTGGAAACCAAAAGCCAACTCCCCGATTTCACTCTCCCGTCGCTTTTAGGGCGATTCGGGCCTCTCTGATTTTTTTTGGATCACTGGGTCAATCAGTCAGCCAATGCCTCAGGAGAAGTTTAATTAAGCTCAGATCGCCAGCGCGGGCTGCCAAAGGTCTCCCTACCCGCCCCGCTCCCAGCACAGCCGTGCGAAGCCTCTCCCCAGCCCAGCCCTGCAGGACCGCGGCCCGCGCATGCGCGGCAGCAGGACGCCCGGCGCCCCGCGGCAGGCTGGGCTCCCAGAACGGCGTTGCAAACTGTTGCATCAGACAGCACGCAGCCGGCCGGGCCGCCAGGGTTTCTAGGAAGATAGGAAGGGTTTGAGATCCACTGTGGTCTCTTGGGAGTGCTGGCCGTCACTCACGGTGTTTACACTCTGGTAACACGATCCCTTGAAATCTCAAGCTTGCTCCAGTCCGGGAGGGCCTTAGCCACAGGTGAAAGTCGCTGAACTCCTCTGCTCCAGCCCCACCCCAGGGCTCCAGGCTGGACCAACGGAACTGAATTCAGTCGGCTTTATTAATAGAATGGGCCCTGAAGGAATGAGCTGGGTTTGATTTCTCTTCCCAAGTACAAGAATGCCCCTGAGGAATTTCTCACTCTGTGAAAGTGCAAAACTAATTTCCCCAGACAAGTGCTGTTGCCGGTTCCCAAAAGGGCTTGGAAAGATCCCAGCAGGAATGTTCA